>NC_050448.1:132364382-135046882 GCF_903995425.1 Onychomys torridus | reverse complement strand
CATACATAAGGGCCTTGGCTTCTATAACTTTTACTCCTATGAGAGTCACCATAAAGTTTTTAATTATGGCCTCATGTGTACATCATAATTGAAAGTATTCTTTAATCTGATTCCCAGACACACCTCGAATAATGGAGAAAAACCATGGTGGCAAGTCACAGGCATTTGAATTTTTTAAGATTATTCGTAAGATATGATCACTGCAGTTAAGGTAGAAAGTAACACACTTTATGTTTTCTTTGTATTTACTATATTCATTTCCCTCTTTCTGCTTCTCATCCTTCTTTCTATCATTTCTAAAAAATATTTTGAGGGCTTAGTATTTGAGAAACTTTGAATTATCAAGATGATATTTCTATCCCTGTTTTACTTTTGTGAAGCTATAAAATTAATGCAAATTTAGAGACTAGAAATGCCTATAAGTGAGCCAAGCATTCTGTGTTCAGAAGTCTGTCATAGTGTGGATGAGCTCCATGCTCAGGAGACCACAGGCTGAAATTGCCATGGCAGCCAAGGTTAGTTCTTTTCTGAATGTTCTGGTTGGGGATGAGAGATTCACTTCCAAGATCATCCAGACAGTGGGAGTCCTAAAACCCCAGTTTCCTGACTGACTGTAAGGCACAGGATGCTACCATCATCTAGTGGCTGACAATAGTCACTGCTATTAGTGTCCCCCTATCTCCTAGCCAGCCATGAGGTATTGGATCTTTCTCAGGATTGACATTCCAACTCTGAGACCTCATAGAAAAGTTTCCACATTTAAAGAATACTTGCCTTTATACCAAACTTAAGACCCATCAAGTGGGACCTAGTTACATCTGTGAACCTCCCTTCATAGTAACACACTGATTAGTAATTGAGTAATTAGGTTTGTTTGGATGAATAAGGGACAAGGATCTTGAAGGCATCCCAAAATTCTGCCTACCATGGTCTCCAAAGGTCCATAAGTAAGGAATAGGCCTTGGCACAATATAAGGAAATACTGGATGATAGTGGTACAAGGAACAGAAGAGGTGTGAGTGAAGCATGGAGTAGTTAACATCAGGGAATATACACAAAATCAGTTGATGTCTGAGTCTATTCATGAACTGGACAATGATTTCCTAACCTATTTATTATGCAGTACTGTATGCTAGGGATAAACTGATTTTCAACTACTTCAGAAGCCACTTTATGCCCTTTTGTAATCCCTTTCTCCCCCTTCGCTTTAGGCAACCAACAGCCTGGTTTGGGTTGCAGTAAATTGGTTTCCATGCTTTAGAATTTCCTCTGTGGAGTCATAAAGCTCAAATTCACTTTTAAGGTTCTTCATGCAGTTAAGGTCACTTCTGTTTTTGTGTTGAGTGAGCACATTGAATTGTGTGAATACCTACATTCTTTTGTTTCCTATTGATGGGCATTTGCAGTATTTAAAACTTGCTGCCCTTAAATAAACTATGTAACAGAGCTACATATTCCCAGAGTTACATAACTATGTTGTGAATAGTAATATATAGTCTGTGTTGACATAATTTTATTTCTTGAAGTAGATGTCAGAAACATGGGAAATGTGTAGTAGCTTTTTACTTTTGTCTTACTTTACATTTTTGACTTTAAGGAAAACTTCCCAGAGTATGTGTACCATTCTACAGTAAAACATGAAAATTCTGATGTCCACACACTCTCCATTTAATTTCTTCAAATATGGTGGGGAAGCAGTGGTATCTCATGGAATTGAATTTACATTTTCCTGAGAACTGATTATGTTATTTCTCTGTTGCACAGTTATTGGCTATTTTTACATTTTCTTCTCTAAAGCCTCTGTTCTCTAATATTTTGTCTGATTTGAATGAAGTTGTTTTTCTTACTATTAAGATGTGAACGTTCCTTTGACTCATTCTGAACACAAATCTTTTATCAGATCTATATGTTGAAAATATTTTATTAGTGTATGGTACAAGATTTCATTTTGTTTTTTGTAGTTTAGAGGATAACATCCAGTCCATCATTGTATTTTTATTTGTGTTTTTTTTATAAACACATGAGCATGCCCATGCCCATGCACATGCTTATACTTGTGTGTATGTGTATATGTGTGTGGGTGTGTTCACAGTAGCATATGAATAGAACACCAGAGGCTGTTGTCAGGATGTCTTCCTTAATCCCTCTTTCATTTTATTTTTTGAGACAAGGTCTCTCACTGAATTTAGAGCTCCTGCTTTGAATAGAACACCAATCCCCTGAGATCCTCCTGTCTCTGCTCTCTAAGCACCAGAGTTACAGATGTGTGCCATTATGGTGGTAGTTGCTGGGGATTGAACTTGGGTTTTCATGCTCATGCAGCATTTTTCCTATTGAGCCATGTTGTAAGACCCTGTGATTTATATTTTTATATAAGAATTATTATGTGTCCAAGAAATCTTTGTTAATAATAAGATCAAAATATCTTTCTTCTAGAAGTTTTACCACGTTGTATTTTATATTTTGTCCAGTGGTCCACTTTGAGGGCTTTTTGTTTGGGTTTGTATAATGTAAGAATTTGTGTTAATTTTTTTTTGTCTTGAGGTGAATTGATTTTCATTCTTATGTTTGCTGCTTGCAGGGTACAAAAGGCATAATCAATTCAGTGGGGATGGAAGCAGGGTACTGGTTTATGAGGTATCTCTTCTCCAAGGGACAGAGAAGAGAAAACAATTTGAATCCTTCCTTGAAAGAATTGATAAGCTGGGAAAATACACATTCCATTTAATAGAACCTATGGGACAAAGGACAGTGCTAGAGAGGATGGGAAGGCACAGGGTACTGTGTAGGAAGTAACATGTGTAAAAGAATCAGTCTTAGAAGAAGATAGTCATGTATACAGTGGTGGGAGACCATTTCCTACACTGGGAACAGTATGAGTGAAATCTTGAGGGCATTATGGTCTAGGTATGCATATAGCTTAGTGAGTCTGACACTGTGGCTAAAGCAGAGCAGAGTGGTATCATCACAAAGCCACAGCTCTCCTCATAAAGGCAATAAGGGACCATTTATTCTGAAGCTATTTTGAGTGGTCATTGCCAAAAAAACACAGATTTAGGTTAACTTAAATTTCATGTTCCAGCACAAAAACAGTTTCAGAGAGTTATATAGTTTAACAGAACAAAGGAAGTCATAGATCAAAGCAGGTTTAAAATGCATTGGGCAGTACATCAGAGTGGTAGTGCTTTAGTTAGGGTTTCTATTGCTGAGATGAAATACCACAACCAAAGCAACATGGAGAGGAAAAGATTTATTTGGCTTACACTTCCATATCACTGTTCATCATTGAAAAAAGTCAGGACAGTAACTTAAGCAGGGCAGGAACCTGTGGGCAAAAGCTGATGTAGAGTCCATGGAAGGATGCTTGCTCCACATAGTTTGTTCAACCTGACTTCTTATAGAATGGGCTGGGTACTCCCTCATTAATCACTTAATAAAAAATGCCCTACAGGCTTACTTACGGCCTGATCTTAAGGAGGCATTTTCTTAATTGATGATCTGTCCTCTCAGATGGCTTTAGCTTGTGTCAAGTTGCAAAACTATTCAGCACAGGTGGTTACAAAAAGATGGGGGCAAGCTTTTCAATAGGCCTAAAGTGTTATCTGATGACATGTTTAGTTTTGGGGTTTTCAAAGCCAGTAATCTGCTAAGTTAATATATTCTAAAAGGTTTTTTTAATCTGTTAGTCACAGGATGTTAACTTAGACACAGTGATGGGCAAAGAATGGCTATTGGAAGGGCTGATAAAGATAGTCCAAACTAAGGTAATTAGACTCTCAATCTGTAATAGTCTAGTATCTCCATGGTACTGAAGCTCTAACTAGTCCATCAATCTCTGCAGACAGTTTTTCCCCAGGAATTCTCATTGCTGTTCTTGGATTTAAAGCAGCAGTACAAAGTCTGTCCCCAGTGTTGTTTAAGGTACTTGGGTACACACCTATAGTTTGACAGGCCTAATGTTAGATTTATCTCACAGATTAGAGCAACAAAGCTCTGTAACAATAATAACTAATGAAAAAAATAGTCATCCATCTGAAAGAGAAAAGAGGGGACATAGGGAGAGTTAGAGGAGGGAAAGAGAAGAGTGAGAATGATGTAAATACAGTACTCATGTATTAGATCATCGAAAACATTAAATTAAAATATTAGTAAGCAATTATTAAAGGGCTAAAATGTACAATAAAGCCATAGCCAAAATAGAGGGCATGTGTAGAGTACTTTCTGCCAATTTAATCAGGAAACTTACTTCTTAAAAGCTTTGATGGGAGCAAGTAGAATTTCATTCCTAATAGAGGCAGCAGAGTAAACAGGAGTGTGTCTATCTCCACAGATCTCTCTTGTCCTTCTTTTAATTTCTAATTAGAGAAGGTAATCATAGAAGCCTATATGGGTAAAGGTGAAAATGGAAACTTTCCATTCTCACCTAGATCAACTTAAAGTCCATATCTAGAGATCTTCATCACAGGGTGAACCCTGACTCAGCTTTAATGGTTATCCAGTACTTTATTTTTTATTGGACTGCTGGTCCTTGTGTAAATCTGCCTCATATCATCATTTGGAGGGAAGATCCACAGGCTATCTAAATTGCTCACTGGGTAAAATAGCTTTGGAATAAGAATGATAACTTGAGTTCCATCACTAGAACACATAAAGTAAAAGAAAGATCCAAGTCCTACAAATTGTCCTCTGTTCTCCAAAAATGTACTTTAGCATGCATTCTACCTCCCCACCCCCAATCTTTTCTTCCCTGTGACACACACAAATAAATGTAAATTTCTATTTTAAAAAGAAAAAGATGTTGCTTTTGCTTTATCCCAGCCCCCAACTCCAGCAGGCATTACTTGGGAGTCTGAGGGCTACTCCCATAGGTAAGCAGATCAAAGTCTTGGTCAGTCATCATCAGAGAAGCTTCCTTATGTAGCAGATAGGAACAAATACAGAGAGCCATGGCCAGGAATAACACAGAGAATAAGAGACCTTGGAACATTCAACTCTAAACATGATGGCTCTGTCGAATCCTTCCCTTCAGGGCTCAGGGAACACCCTCACATACAACCTATCCCCACAGAAGTAGAGGCAAAAAGAGTGTAAGAGCCAGAGGGGATAGAGGACACCAAGAATACAAAGCCCTTTAAATCAGCAAGATCAAAGCATAATGCACAGAGATTAAGGGAGCTGGTGCCCAAACATCTGGCATCTGCATCCACATAAAATATGAGAAAGCTTAAAAAGATTCTAAACACACAAAAATAGAGCCAAATGTGGCTTCTTAGTTTCATGTCACTCATGTCAGCTGCAGTACCAAGATGTGTCTACCAGCAGCTGCCTATGGGAGAAGCCACCCACCAGCCACCATGTACTACTGCCATGCACTAAGCCAAGCTATACTGGCAGTGGCTGACAAGCAATTTAATATTTGCCTCATGTGATCAAAAAACAATACAGATGCTCAGTAAAGACAGATCCAGATGAAAAATAACTCTAAACAGGTTACAGTATGTTTAACAATATACATAGGCTTGGGGAGAAAAAAGGAAGGGTGGAGACAGTCATAGGTTAAAAAAATGTTTAAAAATAATAAATTCTTTTAAAAAAGGAATAGAGGAAAAAAGTATAATAATCCATGTAAAGATCAAAAATACATAGGGAGTCTGGATTCTGTATGTTATTGTGGTTTTTTTAGATTTTTCTGGTTGCTTAAAAGACATTGAATTATGAAAACTGCTAGATTAAACTAACATATATATTTAAAAATGTTTTGACTTCAAAATTAAAGTTAAAAGATATGTTACTTTGGGGAAGAGGATATTCTTTTATTTCCATAGGAGACAAAAGGGTATGGATTTCTCCCATGTTAATATGGATCATGTTTGATAGGGGAAGACCACCTAAAATTTCTGACAACAAACATAAAGAAATAAACCAAGAAAAACTACAAGACATCTGATGTATATTTTACTTGCTCAAACATAAAACAAAAAATCATCTTTGGCTGACTTGTGTAGGGTGCTCAATCTATACTTGTATTAATACAGATATATATGTTACCTTTAAAAGTTTATATATTTTCAGAGCAAGGGGATAAGACATCAATAAAAATGGATGGCCCAGGTGATCCAGCATCGAGAACAGTTTCAAAGCTACTGGCTGACATGATTCAATCTCACAGAATACTCTAGCCCAGATTTAACAATTATCCTGACTTTCTCAAGTTTCCCTCAAAGATGCCAGTACTCCCAAACAATAGGAAGCAGTCTAGTAAAAACAATGCCTACATTCCCAAAAGATTGGTTATAAATCTATGTTATCATTTAAGGGGGATTGGTTTCAAGTTGTTATTAGTCATAGTCAGAAAAAAAAAAAAAGCTAAACAGAGTATTCAAAGATCTCTTTCTAAAGGAAAAAGGAGGATGTGATTAAAAAAATGATGAGATAAAAGCATAGATTATTGGATCTATCTTAATCCAAATAACTATTAATCTTAAATATTTTATGTTAGTATGGATTTGGTTTATTGATACAAATTTAAAGTTAATTTTGTTATACTATATGTTTCTACTCTTGTTTATGGTTATTATTTTATGTAACTCATTTAAAAATATAATATATAATTACAAAATACAGATTAAGTTAGTTGTAGCCAGAAAAGTCTTTCCTGCCACCAGTATCTGAATAACCAGTCAAAAGCTTAATATTAATTACAAACTGTTTGGTCTATGTCTCAAGATTCTTGCTAGCTAGCTCTTTCATCTTAAATTAATCCATTTGTATTAATTTGTGTTGCCATGGGATTACCAGTCTGCTGACAAGTTGCTCCTTGGGCAGCAGCCTGGTGTCTCCCTGGCTCTGCCTTTCTTCTCCCTGTATCTCTCTTGGATTTCCCACCTTGCTGTATTCTCTCTTGCTGTAAGCCAAAACAGCTTTTTTAACCTGTTGTAGCAACACATATTCACAGCATACAGAAAGACCATCCCACAGCAGTTAGTCATCTATAATAATCAAACTTATAGTCATATTAGGTATGTTTTCAAGGTTAAACAGATATATTTAGATAGGTAGATGGTCCTCAAACACTTCAAGAACTACAGAATATAGCATTTAAAATGTTTTAATAACGTAAGACTTTGCATGACAGTGAGACATGTCTGCTCCTGATAGTGCCAATTTACTACAAAAGAAGATGATAAGCATTGAAGAACTTCTGTGTGGAGTTAGTTTTACTTATGGCAAAAGATAGCCATGTGGGCAAAGAAACTACCCTTGCCTTAGTTGGTGACAGTATACTGTCCAAATGGAACATTAGGATGCAAAAAGGCAACTGCCAAACTTTGCCAAATCAAAGTAAGACAGTCGTTCAAAATTCTCTGCTTCTCAGAAATGGCCATCAAGTATACTAGGCCTATAGGTCCAAGTTGGATGCCCCAAACTTACAGAAAAACTTTGAGTGACTGTGCAGGAAGCCACATGTCCCTGTCATTTGATAACATTACACCCCTCTGGTGTCTTTGAGGGAGTTAAAGACTAAATAATTAAATTTATAGTTTTTCTTAGTTATGATAAAAATTAAATTAGGTATAAAACTTTAGATTCACAAAGATACAATAGATCATAGAGTATTTTCTCTAGTTTTGTCAAATATAAATGGACTGGATATTGTAACTGTAATTCTTACTTGATAACTATTTTGTTGTATATAATTTTATTATGTTAAAGTGAAAATCTTCCTTTTTTATTTAGACAAAAAGGGGGAAATGCTGTGGAGTAATCCTATACACTGTGAAATGTGTTGCTCTCATTGTTAATAAAAAGCTGATTGGTCAATAGCAAGGCAGGGTTTGGGGGGCAGAGAGAACAATGGGAAGAAGGATAGAGTCTCAGGAGTTGTGAGAGATGCAGAAATAATCAAGATGAACATGCCATATCAAGAGAAGTTACCACCATGTGGCAGAGAGCAGATAAGAAATATGAGTTCATCTTAAATGTAAGAGTTAGCTAGTAGCAAGCCTGAACTATTGACCAAGTATTTATAATTAATAATAAGTCTCTGAATGGTTATTTTGGAGTGGCTGCCAAGACACAGAGAAATTCCACCTACAGGGACCATGCACTGGACCTGTACAAGAAGGCATCCTTGGACTTGAGGGACAAACAGATTCATGCCCCATACCTAACACAGAAATAATCATCAATGGATAAGCACTTGTAAAGGAAAATTTAGTTTTTTTCAAGGTAATCTCACCGGAAAAACAAACTACTCTTAAGGGAAAGCTGAATGCCCAGCAGTAAATTCTCAACAGAAAATGGACTCAACAACATCTTTGGAGGGTCCTTGTCTCATAATGTAATGTTAGGGCTTTTCCTCTACCTTCTATCTAACTTTAATTTTTATTTTACTTTATTTTTTAAATTAATTTTTATTTTGTTTATATGTACATTTTTCTTCTCTTTTTTTAACCATACAGGATTTATGTGTTTTATAATGGCTCCCAGTTTAGTGTTCTTATGGAATTCCTGTGTGTGTGAATGGTGGGTCTCTGTTGTTTGTGGCTTCTCTTTGGGTCTTACCTTTTCTGTATTGTTGTTTTTGTTTTTGTCTTATTCTAATGTGTTAATTTTTGTATTGTTTTATTTTATTATTGTCCCTTAGAAAGAAACCTGTATATTTTCTACTGAGAGGGGGTAAATCAGATGGAAGGGGGGGTGGAAAGGAACTAGGAGAATTGGAGGGAGGTGAAACCATAATTAAGATATATTATGTGAGAAAAATCTATTCTCAGTAAAAGGGAGAGAGAGAAAAACATTCAGACCCTTTGTATTCCCATAAATACCTTACCCTCCTCAAGTAATTCTGAGTAAAGGATTCAGTTCTGTTCAAAGTAGACAAGATTTTTATGGGAAGTGCTATATTTCCAGAGGCTCCAGCAATTATTTGTGGTTTTCTGACTCAGTAGGCTCTCCTATTGCCTGCCTCAGCACTGCAGCATCTTGAATTCTGACTGTGACAGAGAGGCCTTAAGGGAAACTGCACAGGTGTTGCGAGTTTCAAGTGATTCAGCACCACTGGGGACAGGATGTTCTGCAAATGACAATCTCTCCATTTCCACCTGACAGAAACTTGGGAACCTGCATACCATCTCACCAAGTCATGAATATGATAAATATCCCTGAGCTCACAAGGCCCCTCAGAGTAAATTGGGCTGAGAAGATGCTTTCTAAATAGAAATCTGTAGTTTCAACTCAGAATGCATTTAAGTATATTGTAATCTTTATGCAAGACATTTATTTGTTTCAATAGGTTCTATCATTTTCATTTGGGTCCAAGGTCTTATCCTACAGAGGAGTAAGTGGTGATGTGAAGAGATCTTGTTGCAATCTGGGTTTCCTAGGAAGCAGACACTGAGATGGAGTCAGTCAAGTTGGGGGTTGGGGTCCCCTAACTAAGTGACATAAGCAAGGTGTGTATTTATCACAGCCTTACAACTTGCAAGTCTGAGATCACAGATCCAACACGGCAAGATTCTCCAGATTCCTTGCTAGACTTATTGCTGGAAGGAAAGGGAGAAAGCAGAAGCAAATATAAGGGATAGTGGCAAGGAAATGACCCCTCTGACGAATACCTCTGTTGATCTCACAGAGTGCTAATGCTGGGCAAGGGCTTTTAGATTTGTCTCAATTGAAATGTTTGTATAATCATGTCAATTAGGCACTGGAAGTAGGCTGTCCCTACTGAGAATTCTATTATTCTCCCTTTGATCATCTCATACACGTTTAGGATACATTTCTACATAGCTTGCATTATTTCCTGGAAACAGGGATCACACCATGGTAGAGGGTTTTGTGATTCACTGGCGACATGGAAAAACAGAGAGAATTAATACAAATAGATGGATACTTCTGAAGTCAATCCAGGATAGGGCAACTAAAACTTTCCAATCTTAGGTGAAAATGAACTACCAGCATTAAAACCATAATCAGCTTGAGTAATTCACTTTCTCATCAACCTCATTATCTATATACATGGACTTTAATCTAGCATAGGCTGACCTTGATCTCAGGATGCCTCATACTCAAAAGTGCTGACATTACAGTGTGTAGCACTGTGCCTGGCTTTGACCATCTTTACTTTTGAAGAAACTGGCCTGGCTCTGTCCAGCATGTTGTTCATTTCAATTCCTTGCTCTCATCTAGAAATTGTAAAATATTCTGGAAAATATTTCCTATACTTTCACTCTCACATTTAGTCAATAGTAACCATTCAGCCTCTATTTAGTTCTCCTTAATCTCATGGAATTCCATCTTCCTGCTATGATTTTCCTCAGCACATGGTTCTGTATTCTTTGAAACAGTGTTCCAAATGTAGTTACCTGGTGGATAAGAGTTTCTCTGTAGGGATGTCAGTCCCATGAAGCTAGAGAATGAAGCTTTTCTAATTCTGCAGCACACCACTGTCATTTCTCACAGTTATTGCCAAAGAGGTCAAATGTTTTTTCTGAGTGAGTATATGGATAAATGAATGAATGAGTGGGTGAGTAAGTGAATGTTAATAAGTGCTGAGAGGCTTTGATGGTCAGAGTTTGCAGTCTATCATGGACTGGTGTCTACAAGCCCCCTGCTCCTCCACATGCAGGGTGGAGAGAAGCACAGGCTGTCTGCCAGATATGGCTAGGACACGGGCTCCATGTGGTGGCCAGATGCCAGCTGTGCACTGCTGCAGGTGGAGGCCTAGCCTGCCCAGAGTGGTGGCTGTTGCTGGAGGGTCAGGCCCAGCCCTATGTGTGTATTCAGGACACACCTATGTGTTGGCAAGACAGCTGCACAAACATTAATAGGGGACAGTATCTGTTGAGAAGCAGAATTTCCCATTATAGGAAAGAGTGAGGGATACAGAAGAAAGACCATCAGTGATAGAGCGTGGGGAGGGGAGAATCACTGCTCCTCTCAAAGACAGCCAGGCAAATAATGCTATTACCATCTGGTTAGTTACCCCATGCTCCTATCATAAGGCTTTGTATGTGGCAGAACAATGGTCCTATAGCAAAGTTCCTAGTAAAAGTTACCATATGTGCAGCAGGGGGAAAAGCTTCAAGCAGGAAACTGTGCCAATGGCCATGCTAGAGATAAATAAGGCATCCAGGCTTAGAGATAGCTTTCAGATAAGGTAAGTCCTTCAGGCCTTGAGATAAGGTCAGGTAGAGAACAGAAAGTCTCACTGAGGGAGTCCCTCATGTTGTCCAACTTTGGAGAGTGCTGCTAGGCCATTATAGAGTGCAGCCTCTGACCATCAAGGCCTCCCAACAAATAAGGGGAATGGATGAATTTAATACATGAGGTAATTAAGTTCCTGGAGTCTGAAATCTATAGTGGCTTTATCTACAACTCTCATGACCATTCTTTTATAGCTCATTTTAAGAGCTAGTTGCAGCCAGGTGGTGGTGGCCCATGCCTGTAATCCCAGCACTCTGGAGGCAGAGGCAGGTGGATCTCTGAGTTCAAGGCCAACCTGGTCTACAAAGCGAGTTCCAGGACAGCCTCCAAAGCTACAGAGAAACCCTGTCTCAAAAAACCAAAAAAAAAAAAAAAAAAAAAAAAAAAAAAAGAGCTAGTTGCTTAGAAAACATTGCCATATTTCCCTCATACCCTCATTTTGGGGCAAAACATTTTTGGGTCGATGTTCTTGAAATACACTAACAGTAATTTGTAATCATGAAAACAGCAGTGATTTAAATTTAAATTTACTCTTAACAGTTCCTGAAAACCTGCAAGGAGTTTCTCAAAGATATACTCATTTATTTGTGTTCTTTGCCAAAGAACCATCCTTCAAGATGAAAACTTTCCTTCATTGTGTGTGATGCTCTCTGGCCAGAAGGCTTATGTTTTATGTTGCTTTTCAGTGAATCCATAGCTAAATCAATCTAGCATTCAACATTCTCTTTCTATTTCAAAATTTTTATTTATTTATTTATTTATTTATTTATTTATTTATTATTATGTGTTTTAATTTTATCCATCAGCCATGGGTTCCCCTGTCCTCCCCCCTCCTGCCCCCACCCCCACCTTTCCCCCAGCCCCTCCCCTCCATTCCCATGTCCTCCAGGACCAAGACACCCCTGGGGACTCATTTACGACTCTGAGATACCACCTTACACCTGTCAGAGTGGATAAGATCAAAAACACAGAAGACAAGTTATGCTGGAGAGGATGTGGAGCAAGGGGAACTCTCCTCCACTGCTGGTGGGAATGCAAGCTTGTACAGCCACTTTGGAAATCAATATGGCGCTTCCTTAGAAAATTGGGAATCCATCACCCCCAAGACCCAGCTGTAGCACTCTTGGGCATATACCCAAGGAATGCTCAATCAAAGGGCATTTGCTCAGCTATGTAATAGCCAGAACCTGGAAACAACCTAGATGCCCTTCAACTGAAGAATGGATAAAGAAAATATGGTACATATACATGATGGAGTACTACTCAGCAGAAGAAAAACAATGACATCATGAGGTTTGCAGGCAAATGGATGGATCTAGAAAAAAATCATCCTGAGTGAGGTAACCCAGACTCAGAAAGACAAACATGGTATGTACTCACTCATAGGAGGATACTAGATGTAAAACAAAGATGACTAGACTATTTCAAAATTTTTTAAAAAATTATTTATATATGTAATTAATGTTGTACAAAGAGGCTATATTATTAATGACTCTGGAAAATACTATATTTTGTTTAGATAATGTTTTTTTAGTAAATCTGAAATTTCTTCACAGTTTTCCCCAAAATGTTGTTTTAGACAGTCATTATCAATTATCATGTTGACAATTGGCCCAAAATTCCTATTCCATGTTTATTCTAAGAGAACATGTAATTTAATTGGGCAAAACTCTGACTTATATTTCTTCTATATAACTCTTACATATCAGAAAATAGTAAGGGGATACTGTGGACACATAGCTGGTTGGGCTGAACATGTCTGTGTACACATGATTCAGTTGCCAAGACTGCTTTATCCTTTCATCTGATGCATTGCCCCTGTGATATAAGCAAATTAGCATTTCCTTCTGTCTTGTAGATTAGAGGGGAAAAAAGATTGAGTCAAGTTAAGGAACTTACTTAGGATCAAGGAACTAATAATTATAGAATGGCTGATTTTCATCTTACTTTTATTTGTTATGGATATCATGGTTCACTTTTGTAAATTTTTTTCTAGCAAGCTAATTGATAGAGATAAAGACTATATATTTCTATCAAAGAACAGGAAAAAAATCTCTGTGCTTAAAAAATATAATGTAGCAGATTTCCCTTTTTCTGATAAGAAACCAATTAAAAGTATCTAGGGTAAAACATTATTCCTATATGAACTTTATTTAAAATAACTGAAAAGGTCTCTGATTCAGCAGGAAACTTGTTGTTTTCCAGATTTATTTTCAAAATATTGGCTGAATATTTTCGTTCTGGGAAACAACTGCTCCAAAGCTCCTTAGTAACCAAGGACACCAAAAGCATGATTTTGCATGTTGGGCAATTGGCCCACAGCTGTTTGGGAGGCTCAACACCAACATCAGAGAGATATTTCACTCTTATTGTTTGATCATCTTAGTCCTGCATATTCTACAAGAATATGAAGAATTTCTTTCCTGTTTTCCTATATACAAGTATATATATGTCATGGTATCATAACTACATAAAATAGGTTTTAAGAATGGAAAGCACAGAGATACAGGTTATTAAGGAATCTGCAATAAAATTATGTGTTATAAATTTTGAGTTAATGATTCTTTGTTCAGACAACAATAATGTACCAGGAAGAATTAAGCATTGCCACAGAAAATAATATACATATACACTTTGAAATCATAGATACCTACTGAGAAGATTAAAAAGTAAGTGGTTTAGACTGTTGAATCTATTTCAGGAATCAATAACTTAATATTTTCCTTCCTAGTAAAAGAATGTGAGTGATTGTGACACATAGGCAATATGTCCATGTCCTTGGGAAAGAAAACCTTGCAATCCCTCAGGCACTAGAATCTATCCTGTTTTAATTAAATGTGTATTTTAAGTTACACTTGAAAAACATTGCTAGTTACATAAAATTATTTCCTGTTACTTAAATCTATTTATACTTCAGGAACAATAAAGTTTACATGACATTTTCATGTTCAAAGCTATGATCCATATGTCTACAAATCCCTGGTCTCTGTACACTGAGCAACAAAGGCAAATGCATTTGCTAAACATATTTCACTACTGAAGTATTCACACATCATTTACTTGGTGGTGAATTAGAAAAGAATGGGAGCAGAGCTGTCCCTGGAAAGCCTCATATTTATTACACCACTAGCATAGGTTTGGCGTGAGCTTTTCTTTCCTATGTGAATTCAAGTTCTCACTTTATCACTTGATCACTAATTGCAATTATTTTGGAAGACATTTATCAATAATCTTATATCAGTCTTAAAGTCTCTGATTTCAGCGATACATATTTTTAATTTTCCTTTTTCCTGGGTAAACAATGAGAATAATGAAATGCACCTCATAGGTAGTATTTTCAAGACTTTTTAATGTAGGTTCATTGGTTAATTGCCACACGATCCTTAAACTCACTAAGATGAAGGCTCTAGAAGTAAGTAGGTTTTCCACCTCCCAACTTCAGAAACAAACATGTCAAGTTCTTTTCAATAGCTTGTCTAGAGGTGGGGTGTTCCCACTAATTCTGTGGCTGGGAGGGAAGAGAACAAAAGAACAGACTAAAGGTAAAGATATTTTGACCATGAGAAAAGACAGATGTTGAACTATATCTAACAGCTATTGCTATTGTTTATACAATGATGTAAAAGTGCCTGCAATGAGAAAAAGAAGCCACAGTTTAGCCTGGGAAATTCAGACATGGTAGATGTTGTTGGTTGTTTCTTACTCTTACTCTTTTGGGGGCCTGACAGCCAGCTCTCAAATAAACCACACACAGAGGCTTATTCTCACTTATAAATGCCCAGCCTTACCTTGGCTTGTTTCTTGCCAGCTTTCCTTAACTTAAATTATCCCAGCTACCCTTTGCCTCTGGGCTTTTTCCATTCTCTTACTTCTGTAAATCTTACTTTTACTGTGTAGCTGGGTGGCTGGCCCCTGGAGTATAGTGATATTTTATTTGTACTGAAATGTGATTTTGAGGTGCAATGGAACAGCAGATGAAACAGTTATTCTTGAAGAATAACTAAGCTCACCCCTCTCAATAGTAGACTGGCATTTAATAGAGGGATGTGGAGAAGAATGGGATGCCAAGATGAAGACAAACACACACACACACACACACACACACACACACACACACACACAGCCAAGAAGAATGGACAGATGAATTACAAAAACATCAATAATTTCCATAATTTAAAATCCTGAATCATGACATGACACTAACGGAATTCAGGTGTTTCTGGTACATGGACTGCTCTCGCCAAATGTGAGGTCAAACCGTTGACCTTGTGTACATCCTAGTTCACAAATGAGTCTATCAGATACGCTAAGCCTATAGGCTGAAGATGATGCCCCAACACTGCAGAAAAACCTCAAGTGACTGTCCAGACAGCTGTCTGTTTCTGTCAACTCACATTTTTTGGGGGAAGCTGCTTGCATGCACTTCCTGTTTTTATTTTTTATTAGGAAGTATTTCCTTATTGGGTCTCTGAGGGAGTTGAATATCAGTTAGTTATAGTTACAGTTTTCCTTGTTAAGAATTTCAGAAAAGAGGGCTTGATCCAGCTGGGGGCTCCACAGCCTTTGGTTCATAATTCATGTGCTTCCATTCATTTGGCTATTTTTTCCTGTGCTTTTTCCAATCTTGGGCTCAACAATTCACACTCTTACAGTCCCTCCTCTTCTCGACAATTTGACACCTGGAGCTCCACTTGGGGCCTGGCTGAGGATCTCTGCATCCACTTCCATCAGTTATTGGATGAGAGTTCCAGCTCGATTGGTAGGGTGTTTGGCCACCTGATCACCAGACTAGGTCAGATCAGTTCAGGCTTTCTCTCAACCATTGCCAGCGTCTACAGAGGATGTATCATTGTGGATTTAAGAGGACCTCTCCAGCACTCTGCCTATTCCTGTTCTCATGTGGTCTTCATTTGTCATGCTCTGTTATTCCTTGTTCTCCCTTTCTGTTCTTGATCCAGCTGGGATCTCCTGCTCCCCTAAGCTTTCTTTCCTCCAAACCTTGCCCTTCATTACTCCCACTGTCGTCCAGGTTGTTCATGTAGATCTCATCCATTTCTCTGTCATTGGGTGATCCCCTGTGTTGAGCCCAAGATTGGAAAAAGCACACGGACAAATAGTCAAATGAATGGAAGCACATGAATTATGAACCAAAGGCTGTGGAGCCCCCAGCTGGATCAAGCCCTCTGGATAAGTGAGACAATTGAATAGCTTGAACTCTTTGGGAGGCATCCAGGATGTGGGACCGGGACCTGTCCTTAGTGCATGAGCTGGCTGTTTGGAACCTTGGGCTTACACAGGGACACTTTGCTCAGCCTGGAAGGAGGGGACTGGACCTTACTGTATTGAATCCACCAGGTTTAAATGAATCCCTAGGGGAGTCTTGGCCCTGGAGGAGATGGGAATAGAGGGGAGGGGACGGGAGGGGGGGCAAGCAGGGGAGGGTGCGGGAGGGGGGAGGACAGGGGAACCCATGGCTGATGTGTAAAATTAAAACACAAATGTAATAATAATAATAAAAGAATTTCAGAAAAGAAACTCACTAGAGGTGTAAGTGTATAAATTTGAAAGAAGTTATAAGACAGTTCTATTAGTAATATAAGTTAGGATAGAAAGTGAATCAGGTACATTTTGGATTTACCAAAATAGGATAGATAATGGAATTATTTTCTGTGAATTTGTCAAATGCAAATGGACTAGACATTGTTTATTTATTGCTTGTATATATGGTATATAGTTATTGTCCTTTTGTATATAGTTTTTCTTATATTAGTTATAACTTTTTTCCTTTTATTAAAATAGAAAAGGAGAAATATAATGATATTTTATTTGTACTGAAATGTGATTTTATTTGTATATTAATAAAGTTGCCTTGGGGTCAGAGCAAGCCATAGCAGAAGCTGGATAGTGGTGGTGGTGCACGCCTTTAATCCCAGCACTTGGGAGGCTGAGCTAGGCAGGATCTCTGAGTGTTCAAGGATACAGCCAGCATGGCAACACATGCCTTTAATCTCAATACCAACCATAAAAGACCTGGAGGTCTGTACAGACAGGCAGTGACGAGAGGGTCATGTGGCTGGGTTTACAACCAATGAGAAGGCAGAACAGAAAGTCTATATAAAAGACAGGACACAGGAAGTAGCTCTCTTGCAGAGAGGAAAGACAGAGCAGCAGTGAAGGGTAAGGTTTTCAGCTCTCAGCTATTGTTCTGACCTCTTGGCTTTTAACTCTGCAATTTGGCTCTGTGTTTCTTATTTAACAAGACGGTTACATCTACACTGGAGTCTTCCTCCTTTCCTCCTTTTCTGGCTACTTCCTTCCAGATTTCTCCTTCTATTTTTTCTCTCTGCCTGCCAGCCTTGCCTATCATTTCTCCTGCCTTGCTATTGGGTATTCAGTTCTTTATTAGACCATTGGTGTTTTAGACAGGCAAAGTAACACAGCTCCCCAGAGTTAAACAAATGCAACATAAACAAAAGTAACACACCTTAAAATAATATTCACCAACAGGTAGACTTAGCCTTAGTGAAAAAGTTTAATCAGGAACTGCAACTGTCTGCCTCAACTTCCTCAGTAGGTATTTTGCTGAATGTGCTAAATGTTGTGAAAGCTCCAGAATAAGCTGCTTTTTAAAAAGCCAAAATAGGACTTATCTTTGTATAGAGAAAGTGTGAAAGAATGTAGCAGGACAATGAAGTCCCGGAATCCTATTCAGGAGGCTAAGGCAGAGGATATACTGATTTAAAGAGCTCCTGGGCAACTTTGTGAGACTCCTCAAAAAAGAAAAGAATGGTGAGGATGAAGCATAGTAGTAAAGTGGTGTGTGTGAGGCTCTAGGCTCGATTCTGTATGGGGGGGAGGCATCGTTCTTATCCTACTAACTCTCCCAGAATTTACCAAGTGTGGTGATATTTCATTGTATGTTAATAAATAAAGCTTGCTGCAGTGGGGGAAAGGTATACAAGGTGTGAAGATCATGAACTTTGGCTTGTTAAGCTTTTAGGCTTTTAGCAGCAATACAGCTGAGATCCATTTGGATGAGGACACAGAGGCTTCCAGTCTGAGCATAAATGGAAACAAGATCAACTGAGGAATTGGTGAGGTGAAGTTAGCTGTGGCTTGTTCTGCTTCTCTGTTCTTTCATCATTCACCCCAGTATCTAGCTCCTGTGTTTTTTTTATTAATAAGACCCTTCCTTCAAGATTCATGTTACAACCAGATAATTTACATTGTAGAGCAAGTAGCCTTAAACAAGAAAAGGCAGTCACCATCAGGGGAGATGAGCTCACACCTACAATCCCAGTAACTGGAAGTCTGAAGCAGGATTTCCATGAGTGCAAGAACCTCCTGGGCTGCAGAGTGAAACACTACTTTCAGAAAATGAAACAAGGTACCATCTCTGTGCATAGTGTATCCATTAAGACTGCAAAACTGCATTCTGTATATCACTTGAACAGCTCAGAATGCTACTTTAAGGGGTAGTATTTGGTAATGATACATTCTCTAAAATAAATAGAATTACTGTTCATATTTAGGTTTCACTGTGCCACTCACACACTAGTTTTGATTGCACACTTCTGATTGCCCTTCTTACCTTTCCTTTTACCCACCAACCTAGCCTACTGACACTCTTGGAAGTCACCCTACCACTTTCAGGTTGTCTTTCTGTTCTTCAGCTCTGGCACTAAGTAAGAGAGAGAACATGTGAAGCCTTCTTTCTGCTTTTTGTCCTGCTTATGTTGCAGGTCACCCCTGTTCTCTGTCTCAAATAAAATTACTTTGTGGGCATGAGGTCTAGGAAGTAACTGTTGTTTTTGTTTTGGTTCTAAGTTAGCTATTTGGCCACATGTTGGAATCTGCTGCAGAGTCTTATTGAGGTTTTAGTTATATAGTTCTTCAGGGCCAAGCCTTGGTGGTGGCATTAGAACTCAGTCCCCAAGTTCAAGAATCTCTTATTACCACAGTTACTACTTGTTTTTGAATTTGATTGTTAATAGTCAAAGTGGCATACTCCCAGAGGAGGAAAGATTTCACTCTTGATCTTAAGTAGGATATGTTGTTTGGTAAATGTAGAGGAAAAAAAAATCAAAGAAAACAGAAAACCCAAGGGTCTCAAAACATTTTCACTTTTTTGTGTGTTCTAAAAATAGAAGAAAAATAGAAGCAGTGCTTCCAAACTTACTATAGTTAGCATGTTTGTTTGTTTGTCTTTGTTAGAACTAAAACCAAGAAAAAGAAATGTGTATGGGAGCTATGAGAGTAATTCAAGACAGCTAATTAACTTTTTCTTTAAGAGATATAAATGACAAAGGTCATAGATGAAAAAGAAAATGAGGTCTTGAAGATGATTACAGAAGGTAATGTGACTATCCATTAAGCTAATTATTCTTAAAAGGACCCTGAAATGCAGATTAGGTTGCTGTAAACAGGAAAAGAAAATAGAAACAGAGTAACAAAAAGAAGGGTGGAAAAGGCAAATTCCCTGTTCCCAGGGAAGGAGTCACATTCCGGGGAAACTGTTCTGACCTTGGTCTTAGAGCTGGGATAGAAGAATCACCAGTAAAACAAGCACCACAGCTGTTCCTGGTTCCCACATTTTGCCTTCAGGGCACGAACTCTACAGGTTATTGGGAAAATCCTCTAAGAACAGATCTGAAGAGTTGCTGGGCAAGCCTGAGGGTGACTAAACAGTGGTGGGATGCACTTGCTAAGTGTGCCCAAAATTATGGGGATATGACTTGGGCAGCACAGCAAGAATGCAGCAAATTAAGATGAGATAATAAATGTGACAGTAACTGATTTTAAGCCCAACAGAGACACTCATAAAATCTCCAGCTTAGTGTAAACACTGGAGAGACTTTTTTTTCTGCCTGTGTTTCAAAAGTCTGGATTCACTGACTGTAATATTTCACTGTAGAATAATTCTGAAGGTGTTGTCAAGAGGGAATATGTAGAAAAATATCAATGATTTGAAAGAAAAAAAGGAAAGGATAGTGAAAGGGGAAAGAGTTTTCTTTTATTTTAATTTATGTATGTTAGAGACATTAAAAAAGAACAAAGAACAAGCTCAGTCAGCTTGTGTCACGAATCAACAGTGTTTGGTCTCCATTAGGCCTTCAGGTAGGATTCTGCACTACCATTAGGAGTTCTTCTACAGCAATATACCAAGGGTGATCCCAGCTGACCCAATATGTGAAGAACAGGAGTGCTTTCTCAAGAAGACACTCTCTTCTGAAAATGGAACATCCATATGAAGCCACTGTGTCTCTCTTGGATTTGCCCAAAAGGAAATGAAGTTGATAGGAGAAGGCCTGCACACATATTTCTGTGGTAGTGTTTGCAATAGCTTGAGTGAACAGATAAGGAAATGTGAGAACAATAGCCACAAAAGATGACATCATGCCATTTGTAGGAAAAAATGGGTGGGAGGGGAATCTGAAATAATTTGTTTTTGTTTTCTATGTGGGTCTGTTCACTTATTTTAAATTGCACACCTAGAAAACAATTCACAAAAATATCAAAACAAAAACCAAAAAAACATTACCCTTGCAAATGTACATGTCTTCCACTTTGGTATCCTTGGTGTTTATTTTGCCTCTCCTCTCTGTCCATACACATATCTATATGTAAAAATGTATAAACACTTTGAAGAACAATTTTAGAATAAAATACAGTGACCTCTCCTCTTGCAAAACTTAGCAGGACGCCATCCTTAACAAGGATAGTCTCTTTACATAACTTGCAGTTAAATGATCAGAGTTGGAGATATAGTATTCATTATTATCTCCTGTGAAGTCCATAGGTTGAGTTTTTTCTGAATTACAACAGTATTATTCCTTGTAGAATTCTCTTCTTCATCATTGTAAGTCATAGCACTAGATATGCACCGAATGTTTAGTCATTTTGAGAGGACTGAGAGGCTAAGCCAGGGCCATGACAGGCCCCCTAGCAGCCCTGACACAGACCAGGTCTTAGTTTTGGTTCACTAGAATGGGCTGAAGCTGAACAAGCAGCTCTCAGGAAAATCACAATTTAGGAGCAACCAATCAGCAGGTGCCCCCTAGCCTTCTGCTGGCTTACCACATGCCCCAGCCTTCTGCTACCTAAAGATAGCTTTTCCTACCCTCCCATCAACAAGCCCCTAACCACTAGACCTACCACCACCAATAAGCCCTTAACCACTACAGCCTCCAACTAATCAGCTCCCAGATTAATCCTTCCTCCTTGGAATTCCCCTAACTCCACTTAAAAGGAGCTTTGGACCTCCCTTCAGATCACTTTTTGCCACCCCAACCTGTTGGAAACAATAAACACTCTTGCTAAATTGCATATATGACTATTGGTCTTTCTTGGGGGCTTTTGTCAGACCCTAACAATTTCCCCTTCATCTCCTTTCATCTGACAAATGTGCCCTGATGATTTTCTTTTGTACAACTTGAACTTTGTTTTTCAGTGCCCAAATCCAGATCATAAGCACATTTCTTACTGTTACCTACACCCAGGCCCCATAATATTCACATTTTTGAAGACTAGAGATACAGTGTTCTTAAGGATGTTTATAAGGTTTGATTTGTCTAGCCTTATCTAAAAAACCAAGGAAGGCAACATAATGAAGGTCAAAGTGAACTTGCTGAGCTCTAAAAGTCCTGAGAGCTGGCATCTAAAACATGCAGCTCCTTCCCTCCCTGAATTAAACACTAACCTAAACAATGTAACAAATGCTAATTTTCCACCAAGGTTAAAATCTCATATATCATCTGGCATCTGAAGCTCAGAGTCACTTGAAGTCTTCTGAGCCAGAAAACCTCAACTTAATAGTAAAAGATCATACTTTAAGTTGCCTTAATATATTATGATTAAAATATACTTGCAGACTATGCTTACCAGTGTGCTTTAGTTCTGCTGAGTGGCAAACTTTCTGTGTTACTTGTTTTTCTATTTTTTTTTAAATTAACCAAGTATACTAGCTACATTATTTACTCATTAGTATCTCATTGCTGTCATAAAATACCCAACAAAGCAACTTAAGAAAGAAAGGTTGGTTTTTTTTTTTTTGCTGTTTTTATTTTCCTTTGCTTTTAGTTTTCTGATTTATAGTGTCATTCATGGGATGTAATCTCTTAAGACAGGGAAGGAGATAGCTGGTCAAATTATAACCACACTTAGAAAGCAGAAAAAAAATGGGATTAATAAAGGTACTCAGCCCATTAGTTGTTTTTTTTTTTTGTTTTTTTTTTTTTTTACTCAGGTCATGGACTTGCCCCCCCCACATCAGGGATGGGTCTTCTTATTGAAGTTAACAAAATCTAGATCATTTCTCACAGACATGCCCAGAAGCTTGTCTTCTAGGTACTTCTAGATCTTTTCAAATTGAAAATCAGTGTTATCCATCACAGCAACAAGATGCATATACAATGTCCATAGTTCTGTAGTCACAATACATGGTGCTGTGTATCAGACCAGACTGCAATGGATTACAGTAGTATTTGAATGAGCCCACAACAAGATATTACTTTTCATAATGGTGTCATAATTATTATTCAGTGGGGAAAATTTACCTCTGTTTTTCAAATAGACAATCCAGCTTTACAGAAAAAGGCAGATAATACATCTGAGCAATGCTTAATCACAAATTCAGATAGCCAAAATAATGAACTACCAGACAGAAATGCTCCTTAAATAATGGGCTGGGTTTCAATGGCACTCATCAGCCCTGGATTTTGATAGCATGAGAAAGAATACCATCAAGGTGTACAGGAGTGTTCTGGTTACTGTTGACAGAAAGGCCCACAGATTTGAAAACAGAGAGAAAATGATGAACCAATCAATCAGGAAAACAAGTGCTGACAAAAGGCTGCTGCCAGATGGAACTCTTCTTTCTCTTGTATGACAAGGGAATTGAGGACAGAACACCCAGTAGCATGGCACAAAAACAAACCTCAAAAAAGCAACAAGAGACATAAAAGTGATAGAGGATGGGTCATAGAAGGAGGCCCTGTCACACATCTTAGACACTGCACCGACTGAAGGATTTGGGGTGCTCTTCTGCCCTCCATGCTTGGCCTCTGATGACTTCACCTCAGCTGGCTCTCACCAATGAATAAAGGTCACAATAGAGAGTTCCTTTTGGTGAACTAAAAAGGATCTTTTGGTTTAAATGTGGATTTGAAATGCCCTGAATTTATAACCATGAAAAAAGCAAAAAACTAGGACTAAGAAACTTATTTTAGCCTGTCATAAATGCAGCATTTTCTAACCTACAGAAATTTCCAGAAATGGTATTAGCTGACAGTTTTCAGAGTCTGATCTTGGAGCCTGAGACTACTCCTGAAACAATTTAAAAGACTCTATAGTCCAACCATTTGCATGACAACACAGAGGATTATTTACTTTTACATTTTTTTCACTTACATGTATAGTGCTATTTTTGAGAAACACCTTAAAGTGTGATAGGTAATGAGATGCATACTTACACATTCTTGAATCATCTAAGGTAGACAGTGTAGCTAGAGTTTTCCTGCCTGGCCCACAGTCAGAACAAATCTCTCTCACCTGAGAGACCTATAGACACTCAGTCCCAACCAAGTAAATACACAGAAACTTATATTGCTTATAAACTGTATGGTTATGGCAGGCTTCTTGCCATCTAGTTCTTATATCTTAAATTAACCCATTTCTATAAATCTGTACCTACCCACATGACTTGTGGCTTACCAGTATCTCACATCTTGCTTGTCATAGAGGCAGCTGGCAGCTCTCTCTTCCCTCTCTCTTCTCCCAATTCTCCTCTCTCTTAGTCCTGCCTATACTTCCTGCCTGGCTACTGACCAATCAGTGTTTTATTTATACAGAGTGATATTCACAGCACTTCCCCTTTTCTTTTTCTTTTTTTTTTAGAGGAAGGTTTTAACTTTTACATAGTAAAATTACATATAACAAAACAATTATCAAGCAAGGATTACAGTTACAATATCTAGTATATTTGTTTTGGCAAAATTAAACAAAATATTTTATCTATCCTGTATTTATGTCTAAAGTTTCATATCTAACTTATCTTTTATCATAAGTAAGGAAAATTATACCTATCTAGTCTTCAACTACATCAAAGACCTCAGAAGGATATAATAGTACCTGAGAAATGGGAAAAGGATATAAGCAAGTTTCAGAAGTCTTGTAGGGTAGACAGAGATAGCTGGCAGCCTGGACAGTTACCTAATATTCCTTTGTAAAGTTGGGGCATCTGTCTTCAGCCCACAGGGCTAGAGTCTCTCAGTCACTTTTTTCAGCGTCCTGTAGAATGTCTGGCAGTTTCCTCTGTGAAGCAGGAACCTGAAGGACCATTTTGTCAAGCAAAGTTCAGTGGTTACCTTGCTATGGGTCCTGCATGTCCAGTCGATCAAGCAGTCCAGGCAAGAACAGTTTCTTGCCCAAATGGCTATTTTTGTCAAGGTGAAGATAAACTCAATATGAAGTATCTTTGATGTCCATTTTTCTCTCTAAAGTAAATCGGTGCTGCCAGTGGCAGATATGTCTCACTGTCCAGAAGTCTAAATTTTTAAAATATTTTAAATGTCAAATTTTGTAGGTTTTTGAAGATTACCTATTTATCTGAAATATATCTATGTATACCTAGAAGACTTAACTAACATGGCTATGAGTATAATTATCATAGATGACTAATTACTAATTTATTTTTAATTATCCATTACAATTTTAAATGAGCTGTACAAACATAATACCTTAAACAAGAGTAGAAATATTCATACAGTATAACAAAATTAAATTTAAGTTTGTATCAATAAACGAAAATCTATATCAATGTAAAACATTTCAAACAAGTTGTTCTTTAAAAGTAAGTTCATTAATCTACCCTTTCATCCTATTATATCTATATCATATCTCTTTTTTTAGAAAGAGGTTGCATTTTTTTTTATTGTTTTAAATAAAAATATTGGTTTTTCTCTGTTTCACACCAGAGGGCTCTTTTAATTTGGGACACAAGAATCTCTTAACCTTTTCTTTTAGCAGTATGTCTGGGTATAGAGAAGGAGTGAGCCAATTCCATCTTCAAAGCCAGCTTGGTATATTTGGGAATTTGGGCATAGCTTCTCTTACTACTTCCTGTTGGAGGGGGGTGCTGTATCTTATGGGGACACAAAGAAAATTTTAGGATTATGGAATCGTCTGTGAGGGTGTATCATTTGAGTCAGTTGCCTTGAAACTGTTTTGGATGTTGGATCGTCCAGGCCATGGTGTCATCAGAGACCTTTTAGGGGGTCTTGGCTGGTCAAACCTGATGTGGAACAAACCCACAGCCTCTGGCTTTCTGTGGAAACAAAAGCAGAGCCTTTTTTCCAAAGCAACATATTCTTATATCCAAATTTTGAAGTCAAGGTACCCTTAAAATATACATATTGGTTTATAATCAAATATCTCTCTTTAGTTAAAAATCACAAAGACAACATAATCCAGATTTTTTGTGTAATATCCATCTTTATGTGGCTTATTTTTTCTGCTACCTTTATTGTCTCTTTAAAGACTTTGTTTTTAAGAACTATTTTTATAACTGTATATATTCCTTTTTTTCTCTCTTTCAAGCCTATGTACATTTTTACACACATTGTAAAGCATTTAAAGTCTTCTTCCATCTGAATCTGTCTTATCGTGAATCTATTGTATTAAACTGCAGCATTATAGGACTGAAACGATGCTGTGGCTGCTGGCTCCACCCACCTCATCTTTTCAACATGGCAGTGGTACAGTTTACCACCAGCTCTGGGTCTGGAGTCATGTGTACCATCAACTATCAGAAGCAGTTCTATCAAAGCTGCGTGTAGCCCAGAAACCACTATTTTTTTTTTTTTTTTGTACTAGCAAAGGCTAAATCCACCATGCAGCATAATGTGTAGCTTGTAGATGCCTCATTCCTGCCTTACTGCTGGTCAACCGAGCATGCCAGGAACCTGCCAACTTGAGAGAGACAACTAGGAAGTTCTTTTCAGCTCTGTTTTGAATTGGCTTTTAAATATTCTCAGATTTAAGGTTGAAACTCGAGCTGTTGGGCGCCATTTGTAGCTGGAGACCTTCTCTCTAGCTCCCACCAAGCCATGGCAGTCCCACAGCCCAGTTATAAAATAAACACACAGACTCTTATATTATTAAACTGTTTGGCCTAATGGCTGAGGCTTCTAGCTATCTAGTCCTTACATCTTAAATTAACACATTTCTGTTAGTGTGTAAGTTGCCACATAGCTTGTGGCTTACCAGTACCTTACATCTTGCTTGTCATGGAGGTGGCTGGCAGTATCTCTCTGCCTCTGCCTTCTACTTCCCAGAATTCTCTTCTCTGCTTGTCCCGCCTATACTTCCTGCCTGGCTACTGACCAGTCAGTGTTTTATTTATACAGAGTGATATCCACAACACGAAGGTTTATATCTATATTGCTATGAAGTTATGTATACATTTAATAATAACTGTTAGCTGAGAAGGGGTTGAAGAGACAGCCGAATATAAAATTGCTACCACAGCCAGACACTGCTGCTACCTTCACAGCCTCACCATCCCACACTTCAAAGTCTTAAAATGTTCAATTTTACTTAAGATTGTCTTTGGTAAAGTTGTGGAAATTATCTATGTAAAATACTGACTTTTAAATTCATATTTTGTATGACAAGATGGGAAACATACATAACATGAAAATGTGCAATGACTTTGCCAAGGAAAAATATTTGTGTGACTTTTCTGTGAATAGGAGTTTCCAAGTATGATATTACAACATTAAGTATAAGTAAGATATTCACTAAAACTGGAGAAAACACACTGGGATTCAGTTGACAACATGGTGTCAGTTTTATGTTGTAAACACCTGAGAAGATAATACCATTTGAAGCATTATTAAATGGCATTGAACATTAACAATTGTAATGACCCAGAAAATCTTAGTAAAAGCTATCTTTATTCAGATATGAGCAAAGCTAAATTTTCTTCTCAGACTTCTACTAAGACTACAGACTGCAACTCACTGACATGAAAGCAATTATAAAAGTCTGATTAATTTCTACTACGCCATGATATGAAAAGCCTTCTAAAAATGTAAAACACTGTCAATCTCTTCCTAGTTTATTTTATTTTAGAAAATATACTATTTATGTTGACAATTGTTGATCTCATTGTAAAAATGAATTAATATTCCTTTTTCCAATAGAGTTAACAGATATGAACAGGAGGGAAAATTTTTTTGAACTTATCAATAGTTTAAAAGTAAAAGAGAAGAATGAAATTAAAAAGTTGAAAACTGCTTATTCAGTGCTTTCATTCAAATAATAGAACTATTAAAATTTCATCAACCATACATTAAGGATATTTTATGTTAAAAATTATTCTAAGATTTGGGGTATCAGAGAAAAAGAATGCAATTATTTTCTAAATATTCTATCCAATTTACTAGTGAATTGATTCAGGACTGAAGTTTTTATTGTAAAATATTTTTTAATTACAAAAGTGGTTTCTTTATCACATATAGATGATGAGCTTTATCTTGGGTTAGATCTTTGATAACTTGAGTTCAATTAGTGATCTACTTTATTTAAGTTGCTGGAATTTTATGAGCATGAAATTGTTTTTATTGTTATTATTTTGTGCATATTTTTCTGGCTAACCTGGACTGAATTTCTTCTTTCTCAAACCTGTGATCACTTAATTAATGACTTTATTTTGCTTTGTTTGCTTGTTTGTTGAGATACTATCTCACTAAGCAGCCCAGCAAGCCTGGAACTTACAGCAAAGAACAAACTGGCTTTCTACTTGCAGCCTTGCCTCAGTTTCTCAGGTGTTGGAAGTACAGGTCACACTGGGCTGTATTTCCTTGCTTTTAAACACAAAATTGAATAAATTAATTTATCTTGAGCTATCTATATAGAACAAACCCTCAAATTTGCAATTAAATTTTTATTAATATTCTGTCCCACATATTTTTAATGTCTATTGTGATTTTTCTTTGTGGATGGCTTGTTAAAAAAGGATACTGTTACTAAATATTTTGGAAGATTTCCAAATATTTTCTTCATGACAGTGAAGTTCACTGTCGACTACTATATTTCAGATACTATGTTCTACAAGATTTCATCTGTTTGAATTTTACTATAGCTTATTTTATGGCCAAACATATATTCTTTTTTTTTTTTTTTTTGGTTTATTCGGGACAGGGTTTCTCTGTGTAACTTTGCACCTTTCCTGGAACTCACTTTGTAGTCCAGACTGGCCTCTAACTCACAGAGATGCACCTGCCTCTACCTCCTAAGTGCTGGGAATAAAGGCATGGGCCACCACCGCCTGGCTTCCAACATGTATTCTATTTTGGTGAAAATTCCATGTACTTTTGAACTTAATTGTTCAAATTGTGGGTTATAAAGATCAATAAGGCAGCTGAAAAGATGGTGCAGCCATTAAGAGCTCTTGTTGGTCTTGCAGAGGACACAGTTTCTTTCCCAGCACCTATGTGGCAATTCATAAGTATCTGTAATTCCATTTTCAGGAGGTCTGATATCTTTCTTTGGACTTTGGGGGCTTCCAGGCATATACCTGATACACATTCAGATAAACAGCAAAAATTTCATGTGCATTAAATAAATCTTTAAAAAGACAGTAAGTTCAATATGATTAACAGTGATGCTGAGTTCAACAAATTTGAACCCTTAGTGATGTTCTTTATATAGTTCTACCAGTTATCAATAGGAGTATTTGACTCTATGATTGTGAATTTTTCTGTTTTTCACTCTAATTTTTCCAGTTTTTGCTTCTGAATTTCTGTTACTTACATGCATGAGTACTTAAGAATTACTACACTTCATTCACCAATCACCCTCTGCTATTTTGAAATTCACTGTCCTTATCTCTCTCTCCTGAAATCCCTTATCACTAACTCCATTTAAGTCTATGTGACATGGCTTTACCATGTGGCACATTTACAAAAGAACTATCTCCTTTTTAATAAAGTGCCTTATATCTTTATCATAAATTGAAATAGTTGTGTGGTATCAATTCTGTATTGAATATTCTCCCCATGTGTGTTTCTTCACCAATACTACACTCCACTGATTGCTGCAGATCAAAATTTAGATATGCTTTCTTCAACTGTGTTCTCATTTTCTAAATTGTTTGAACTGTTTTGTTCTTCAATCTTACAAACTCTAGAATCAGCTCATTTATGCTGTGGGTTGTCTTTCTATATGCTGTGAATATGTGTTGCTCCCTTTGGCTAATAAATAAAGCTGCATTGGCCTATGACAGGGAAGAATAGAGTCATATGGGAAGTCCAAGAGAGACAGAGAGAGAAGAAAGGCAGGGCCACAGAAACACTGCAAGCCACTGCCAGGAGAAGCAAGATGTGAGAGAACAGGTGTTGCCACAAAGCCACATGGCAATGCATCTATTAATAGAAATGAGCTAAATTGTAAGAGCTAGCTAGCAAGAAGCCTAAGCTGCAGGCCATATAGTTTGTAATTAGTATAAGCTTCTGTGTGTTTACTTTGTAAGCTGCTGTGGGACTGTGGGCCTGACAAGACAGAGATACTTCTTCTTATACATTTACATATACTGAAACATTTCCAGAAGTTTAATTTGCATTGTATTCAATCAACATATCTGTGGAAAGAATTAACATCTCAAGTATTTATACTATTTCAATCAGTTAAAAAGCAAGACATTTCCTATGGTGATATTTTATCTGTGTACCCCAATAAAGCTTATCTGAGGATCAGAGGAAAAAGCCAGCCACTATAGTAAACATAGAAGTCAGGCAATGGTAGCACACACCTTTAATCCTAGCATTCAGGAGGCAGAGATCCATCCACATCTCTGTGAGTTCAAGGCCACATTGGGAACAGAGAGAGGCATGGTGCCACACACCTTTATTTCAACACTAATTAACCATAAAGGTCTGGAGGTCTGTACAGACAGACAAGAAGTGATAGAGCTTGGCAGAAAGAGAAAGTGATGTACCTGGGTGGAGAGAGGAAGTGAGATGGCAGGGATAGAAAGGCATATAGGCATGGGGATACAGGAAGTAGGTCTCTCTGGAGGCTGAGGGTTGGGAGGGTGAAGTTGGCTGTGGCTTGTCCTATACATCTGATCTCACAATTTTAACCCCAATATCTGGCTCTGGTTTTTTTTTGTTTTTTTGTTTGTTGTTGTTGTTTTATTAATAAGACCATTTAGCGATTTGTCTTACAATTTCCTCCTCTTATTTGGGTCAGGGTGTGTTTTCTTTAGTGTTTGGTACCGTTTTTCACAATGTTTATGTATATTTGTATATTTTTGTTTATTTCATCTTTATACAGCTATACAAAAGGCATTTGGCTTTTAATTTCAATTTTTTAGTTTTCTATTCTTACAGAAATATTCATTTTTTCATGAATTTTGTATTAATTGTGTGAACATATCAACCTTATAATTCAGTAAGCTTTATCACAGGTTCCCTAGGATTTTTAGTAAAGAAAATTGGGCTGTTATAAAATGGGGAAATTTTATTTCTTTTCAATCTTTATACCTTCAACTAATTTTCTTTATTATTTATTCTGTTCAGAATAGGGTTGAATATAAACAGTGAGAGATAAACATTCTTGCATTTTGCCAACACCAGGAAGGAAATTATTCATTTTTCACTGTTAGAAAATATTTGGGATAGGTTATGTACCACTGAGAAATCCTTGATCTGTTGTGCTTACAGTACTATAGGGAAATAGTGGAGTACATAGGAGGCAGAGATTATAAAGGCTGAGCTTTCTTCTTTTTGAGTGTGAGTGAGAAGCTAGAACTATTAGGTACACAAGCTAACTTATCAACCTAAATGATAAATATGTCTATATGCAAAGATAGTTTTGCATATTTATAAGATAAAAGTGATATATAAATATGTAGTATTTTCTTGAAAAGTGTTTGACTTTTAAGAAGATTAAAATTTATTTCCAATAGCAAGGGCCAAAAACGAGGACAGTATAGAACACACTCATCCCTCAATAAACATGATGGTAATGGGGTTTTGTTTGGAGTTCCATGTGAATGGCAGATGGCAAACATTTAGCATTTAGCAAGAGGGAGAGGAATTATTCTCACCTGATCCATTGACTCTCAGTAATATACATCTTAGAATTAATTGATTTATATCCCTTCAGTATAGACTAAGGGGAGTTGATGATGAATCTTAAATATTTATGTCTTATGTAAGGAGACGGGGCAAGAGAATCTGAAGTCATTCTTGGCTACATAGTGTGTTGAAGGCCAACCTGGGCTACATACAATCCTGTCTGAAAACAACAGAAAAGTTTGTATTGTATTATAAAAGGAGTGTGTTTTACATAAATGCCTGAAATTTTGTTCCAATACATTTGTGTATAATTGTGCAAGTTAACATGCACATATACACACAAGAAACAAAGAAAAGGGAAAATAAAATAACATGAACTGATCTTGACAATATGTGATTGTCACTGCTCCTGAGGTGGTAGGACCTGGAAGAATGGAGCCAATAAATGAGCAGAGTAAAGTCCCATACAATAGCCAACTTTATTCAGAGCTGCAGATAATTTATACTCTGAGGACTAAGAGAGTTCTTAAGAGTAAAGTTTACCTGAGTTCAATCTGTACACAATAATAAAGACAAGCTGTGCATAGCAAAACCATGTTATTCTATAGAAGCACACAAAAGATTTTTTAAACTTTTAATTAATTAGCAACAGCAAGCAGTAATTCATAATGTGAAGTAAAGCCACTACTAACTGCTACACCTGGTAGGAGCACAGATACACATTCCAAGAACAGTTCCATGTTTTGAAGAAGACATTGGTCATATTTTCTTGGAGTGTTGCCACAAGCATTATAATTTTCTTTATGTGACTCAATTCCTGGACAACATTCTGACATGTGGTGCTCTGTGATACAACCTTAATTTAGTGTTATTATCCAAAGAGAAAGTAATTAGAGGTGATGCCCCTTGCTCACAGAATCCCTCTTCTCTCTCTTCTACTGAACTGACTTTAGCCTAGAAATCAGATCAGCAAATACCCTAACTGTCATCATAGAGCCTTCATTCAGTAACTGATGGAAGCAGATGCAGAGATCTAGCCAAGCACCAGCCTGAGCTCCAGGAGTCCAGTCAAAAATAATCTGAGGGATGAGTAAAGGCAATAAAAGTATAGTGATGAATTGAGCTGGAGCTACTTCAAGAAAAGAAAGCAGTAAAGCCCTTTAAGAATTGTCTAGAAACAAACAAAACCACATTTTCCATGAAATGCCATAAGAATATATTCACAGGGTTCCTTTAAATCTTGATATTCAAAACATTAAATTACCTATGTTTAAAAAAATCATTGACTCTACTTTCTACCATTGTTTTTATCCTAAGAAAATTATCCCTTAACATAAATTCAAGTAAGATCATTATGTTAATTTTTATAATGTTGTAATTTACTTTTTCTTTTTTAAGGCATCAAGAATTTATTATAGTTCATGGTGAAAGCTAATTATATAACCTAATCAATTTCTAGTGTTTTGCTAATTTGTCTAACAATAGTTAGTTTGTTATGCTTAGTGTTAAGTTTTGAGTTTGTGTGACAGAGATTAATCACCTTGAAGTTTGAAAATTGGTTGAGGTGAGTTTTATAAACTGTGTTAAAACATTTCATGATTACTTCAGTATGTATAGTTTGGTTTGATGTTAATCCTCCATATCTACTTGGCTAGGTTCAAAATCCCCTAGTAGACCTACTGCTAGGTATGTTTGTCTGTTCCCAGAGGGCATTAAATGAGGAGGATAGGTCTTCCCAGAGTGTGAGCTGCACCATCCCATGTACTGTGGGCCTGGACTAAGTAAAGGGAGACAGTGGAGCAAAGTGAGACACGCTCCAGCATTTCCCTTGCTTCCTGCTTGACAGAGGTGTAAGGAGTCCCAGACACACAGTCCTGTTGCCAAGAGTTCCACTAGGCCTTCTAGGTCATGATAGATTATTCCCTCTCAAACTGTGAGCATAAACACATATTTTTTCCTTTAAGAGATTTTGCTAGGTATTTTTCATAGCAAGGGGAAAATATCTAATATGCTATTCTATTCAGTTCTGTTCTATAGGATTCTATCTATCTATCTATCATCTATCTGTCTGTCCATCCATCTGTCTGTCTGTCTATCTATACATACACACACACACACACACACACACACACACACACACACACACACACATAAAATCTCAGATTAGTCAAATGCTCTATATCCTTTATTTTTATTTTTTTTCTATTTCATATCAATTCAACTAATGAGACTCTAAGTTCTAGTTAAATGGCATTTTGAATTTCATTTTTCATCCTTTGGTATGAAGGATCAAATTCTCGACAATGTACTTGCTAATCATGAATTCCACTACTGAAGATACTCTTTATATCACCAGGCTAACCTTGAAATTTTAAAGTGTTTAACTACATAGTAACTAGTTACTTTCTATAAAAGAAAAACATAAATGATTCTTAAGTGTTCAAAGAAAATGTGATACATATATACAATAAATTAGTTTAATCCAGAAAGAAATATGAAGATATGACCTTGTGATGACTAATGTTCTATTTTCAGTTTAGATTGCTGTGCTTTAGATATCTATAAAACAAAAATGTCTCTAACCTATAAGTCACACTTTGTAGCAGACTCTTTTTAGGCTACCAACCAGCTCCCAAATCATAACATTTCTTATTAGTTATGAATGCTCGACCTTAGCTTAGGCTCACTTCTTGCTAACTCTTATAACTTAATCTGTTTCTCTTTATCTAAGTTTTGCTTTTATCTTTCTTTATTTCTGTATGTCCTACTTCTCTGATTCTCATTTCTGGCTGGCTGGTGGCTGCCTAGCTTCTGGCTCTGGGTATGTCCCTCTCTTTATCCCTCATTCTCTTTGCTCTTTCTCCTCCTCTTCTCTTCTACTTATTCTCTCTGTCTGCCAGGCACACCTATCCCTCTCCTGCCTAGCTTTTGGCTGTTTAGCTTTTTAATTAAATGAATCAGTTGCCTTAGGCAGGCAAAGTGAAAAAAATGCAGCACATCTTTACATAATTAAACACACATCCTTACATTGTTAAACAAATGCAGCATGAACAAATGTAGCATACCTTTATGCAGTTAAAGTAATATTTTGTAGCACCAATCTTTACAAAGTTAAAGTAATTTCCTCAACAACACTAGACAAATTCCTGGGATGCTGAGGGCTATAGTTCATGTAACATAACAAATTGTGTGTTCTATAAACCAGTTTGGTTGCCCCTGGGTGCACAGGATGTGTGCTTGAGTACATGCAGGTAAGTAGGAAGTATGTCAGGATGCATGCTTGCCACTGATTGCATAAAGGCAGGAAGCATGTATGGCCTTGTGAGTTTTGCCTTTATAAGCTCCTGATTAATGTAATTTGGTGCTATATTCTGAGAATGAGTATCCGGTATGGACCTGGCCAGTATCTATGGTTCTGGCCAATATTTACTAAAGCCTCTTATTTCTTAAAATTTATTCAGTGGTGGATGTCTGAATAACCCCAGACCCATTACAACACTTTCAGGAAAATGATAAAACTGGAGATCAGCAAAATAAGCTAGACTCAGGAAGACAAATACTACGAGATATTACATGTTTACTCTCATGTTAAGTACGTAGGTGTGTGTGTGTGTGTGTGTGTGTGTTTGTATGTGTGTGTGTGTGTGTGTGTGTGTGTGTGTGTGTGTGTGGTGAAAGTAGAAAAGCACCTTGAAAGAGGAGAATCTCAAGGTGTGTATAGATAATGGAAGTCATGTGACCTAAAAATGTGGAGAAACTATTTGAGCATGGGAATAACCATCAAGACTGGAGCTAGAGACAGGGACAGGCAGTGAAGAAAGGGACTGATAAGAACAAAGTGTAAAAACATATGACACACATGCATGCAAATGAAGGAATTAATCCCATCACTTTATATGCTAATTTAAATATTAACTGATAAAAGTTGATTAATAAAGAAATGCTAAAAATCAAACAAAGCCAAACAAACATCTCTATTGTGTTTTTACTTTAATGTAATAGCAAGCTAGAAGCAGGTTTTTAATAAGATTGGAGCTATCTATAAACTGGCAATGGGACACTACTCATTGAAGAAGGTTTAAAACTACTCACCCCTAAGATCCTAGAAACATAGAGTGGGAGACTTTATTAAAGCACAGTTATTCATAAAGATCCCTAACATTTTTATATATCTTATTTATCACCCTGGTTTAAGAAAATAAACTTTTTAAAACCATTATTAAGAGCAAATGATATTCTTGAGTCTGCTTTAAAATGTGCTCTGAGGGTTTCCTACAAATGTGTCTTTAGGCATGTCAGTTAAATCTAGGAATAAATGTCAAATATGAAGAAGTATTTGAAGGTTTACCTTGTTGACAGTATTTTGGGTTAGTTTTGTTGTTATTTGTTTTGTTTTTTCTGGTCATTGTTTTGTTGATCTGACATGCTACTTTCAGTAATAGGTCTTTGGGACTCTTGATTTGCATGATCATTTTGGTTCTCCTCAAGAATACCCACTAACCCTTTGAAAACAGTCACAACACTTGCTTCTGTTTTCCTGTCTCCAGAAACTGTTCCAGCTGAATGAGAACAAAGCTGAGGAGTATCTCAAAAAATATGGCAGGTAAGCAGCCAACTCTATAACTCTTGTGTTTTGAAACTTGTAGCGCAAATCCTAACTGGTGTTGATAATAAAAATCCAGAGCCAGATATCAGAGTAAATACTGAAAGATCAGTGAAGGAGCCAGCCACTAGAAAGACCTTACCTCTACTAAATCCTCAGGCTGAAAGGGGCCAAGCTCCTGTCTCCTCTCACCTTACATTTCTCTCTCCACTCAGCCATATCCCTTCCTGTCTCCACCTTCCTAGCACTGGGACTAAGATACATAGATATATTTCAGATATATAGGTAATCTTCAAATACTTCAAAGACCTACAGAATATGGCATTTAAAATGTTTTTAAATATTTAGACTTTCTGGACAGTGAGACATGTCTGCTCCTGGCAGTACCAATTTACTTCAGAGAGGAGGATGGACATCAAAGACACTCTATATGGAGTTTATCTTCACCTTGGCAAAAATAGCCATTTGGGCAAGTAACTGTTCTTGCCTGGACTGCTTGAAAAAAATGTATCAACTGGACATGCAGGACCCATAAGAAGGTGACCACTGAACTTTATTTGGCAAAATGGTCCTTCAGTTTCCTGCTTCGCAGAGGAAACTGCCAGACATTCTACAGGACACTGAGAAAAGTGACTGAGAGACTAGACCTGTGGGCTGAAGACAGATGCCCCAACTTTACAGAAGAACTTTGGATGACTGTCCAGGCTGCCAGCTGTCTCTGTCTACTCTTGCAATACTCCCAAAAGTTGCTTGTGTATTTCTCATGGTCTCAGATAATATTATATCCTTCTGAGGTCTTTGATGTTGTTGAAGCTAGATAGTTATAATTTTCCTTAGTTATGATAAAAGATAAGTTATTATTAAACCTTAGACACTCAAATATAAAATAGATAGGATATCTTCTTTAATTTTGCCAAATATACTAGTTATTATAAATAGACTAGATATTATAAATGTAATTCTTGCTTGATAATTGTTTTGTTATCTGTAATTTTACTGTGTAAAAGTTAAAACCTTCCTTTTTGAAAAAAAAAAAAAACAGAAAAGGGGAAGTGCTGTGGGATGTTCTGTATGTCAAATGTATTGCTCTGGTTGTTAATAAATAAAACACTGATTGGCCAGTGGCCAGGCAGGAAGTATAAGTGGGACAAGCAGAGAAGAGAATTCTGGGAAGTAGAAGGCTGAGGCAGAGAGACACTGCCAGCCGCCACCTTGACAAGTGAGATGTAAGGTACCGGTAAGCCACGAGTCACATGGCAAAGTATAGATTAATAGAAATGGGTTAAAAGAAGATGTAGATAGCTAGAAATCTGAGCCATTAGGCCAAACAGTTTAAATAATATAAGCGTCTGTGTGTTTATTTTATAAGTGGGTTGTCAAACTGCTTGGGCTTGGCAAGACTCAGAGAGAAAATTTTCTAGATACACACACACACACACACACACACACACACACACACACACACAAAACTTTGGATCACATATCTTCTGCATCTAAAATGTAAAACAAATCCTGAAAACCAAGATATTTTCCAAAATTGATTGTTCTGAAGGAAATTTCAGTAACTTTTCTGGAAAAAAAAAAAAAAACCTTTTAGTAATTTTGTTCTGAAAGAAGAAAGGAAGGAAGGAAGGGAGGGAGGGAGGGAGGGAGGGAGGGAAGGAAAGAAGGAAGGAAGCTGGTAGTAGAAACAGCAACAGCCACATCTCTGGAAGCAGTAGGTGATTGGTGGGCTGAGAGGCATTCCTAAGTATGCCATGCTTCCTATGAATGACTTCTTAAGCTATTTATAAAGTCATAACATAATGGATGGTATGTGCATACATTTTGTCATGTACAAATAATTCTTAAAAGTAAAATTACTGGATCCTAGTAGGCACATTAAGCATTATTTTGTGAAAGTACTACTAAATAGTTTATAAATTTTATTTGTCTTGTGAAAGTAATGCTATGCAATAAAAGCATCATGTGAGCTACAGAGTATTGTTCTTTCTTTATGATTATGTCAACTTTCCCCAGTTGAAAACACTCAGCATACAAAGAGACTATATTTCAGCGAGTTGTGTTCTGAAGTCTAGCAAGGTCAATTCCTGAATCCTGTAATGTTCAACATGCCCCACCTGTACAGTCACCTAACTTTGTCTTAATGATCTATCTTGTCCTTCTGACAAATCTATAGAGATGTTAAAGAAGAAATTGTGTTGAGATAAATAAGGCACCCATAATGTTAATGTGACAGATAGAAGAGTAACAAGAAGCAGACAAATCATCATTTAATTGTTCTTGGGATATAATACTGAGTTCAGAGGAACACCTGGGGAACAGTGTGATAAAGCACACTGGTATGGAAGTGTCTATTATCTAATTCCAATTCCCCAAATCCAGTTTAAGATACAATATTCTGGCAATGGAAGGGGAAGTCAATAGACTGAGAAGGTAAAGGTTTTAATAATGTTATTGCTTGCCAATATAGATTTACAACTTCAATTAGAAGTTTGTCTATTAAGGAGCCCTTGACCCTGAAAACTCATTTAATCTTTTCCTTGTTCAAATGAACATGTCACTTACATTCAAAAACATATTAAAAGGCTGGTGGTGGTGTATGCCTTTAATCCCAGCTCTCAGAAGGCAGAAGCAGGTGGATCTCTGCAAGTTCGAGGCCAGCCTGGGCTACAGAGTGAGTTCCAGGAAAAGCATGCCAAAGCTACACAGAGAAACCCTGTCTTGAAAAAGAAAATTAAAGTACTCATTAGATGTGCATCTGAAAAAGTCAGGTATGTCTTTGAACATCAGCATAGTGCAGTCTTCTGAAGTTAACTCATCAAGGACCTGCCAAATCTTCAGAAAATATATTTGCAGGTCATTGTGTGCATAGGTCAGTTTGTGTCCTGCCTTGAGCCAACTTGGCTCTGTGGGCCTTCAACAGCTTTCCTCCTTCAGAGAGACCCCCTTCCTACTCTTCATTTCCCCTTGAGTGTGTGTGTGTGTGTGTGTGTGTGTGTATCTAATATATATGTAGAAATTTCACATGTGAGAAAAATATATGATATTTTGGCTTTTCCTCAATTATTCTCTCCTCTTTATTCCTCCTTTTAGATTTTTTTCCTTCTCTTCAATAGACTTCCATATACTTTTGTGACATGGATAGAGACTGACAGATTCTGCTGTGTAAAATGGTATCAGCAAGAATGGTAGCACTGAAAGAAAAAAGAATTTATCATGGACATGAAAAGACAAAGAAAGGATTTATTGAAATACACTAAAAAAGAACATGGGTGAGTTTCCAGAGAGATCATGGTACTGAAAGGGAGAGTCTCTTATTGAAGTTGAGGGTGAAGTTATTTGCTCTTGTCTCATAGGCCATTTGATTAGAGTTTATATTTTAATAGGTAAATAGCTATCTCATGAATTTTTAAGTGAACAATTCACAGCTCAAGTTGTCTTTTTAAAGCTGGTAACTTGGGTAGAGACACATGATTCCTTAGGAACTAGGCCCTAGGCATCATTAGTTCATGGGGACCAAAGTCTGATAATTGTGGCCCTATTGTTAAAGTATAAGAATCTTGTTTTTGTGTGTGTTTTTAAAATTATATTTTTCTGAATCTGGATTATTTTACATAACATTATGTTTACTGTTCCAACCAGTTTCCTGCAAATGACATAATTTCAATCACTCCTTGTGCATCTGTATTATCTTTGCTTCTGCCTTCAGCAGGGCCTCTGAACTCTTCAGATTCTTGAGCCTTTTTGTAGCCCCTCTGTGATATATGTGCCTCTATCAGGTATTAGACCTGTTGGTGGGCTGCACTGAGGAAATTCAGAGCAGACAGAGACAGGTATTCTGGGTGTCATTTTTATCTTGAGGGCTAATACTAATAATTAAGACTAGACTAAAAGAAACTGTGATTGTTAGCAGCCCAGTTAGCAAATGAAACTGGGATGACTTGGTGAGCCAACAGAAGCAGGAAACAGAAGTAAGGTGAATTATTATTATTACTCAATCAACTCTGGCATTATGGGAAGACATATGTGTGTTTCTCCATGTTTTGGACACAGAAAACACACAGCATTCTGCCTGTAGTACTTTGCTAGAGGCAACAAAAAATGAAATTTACGGGACCAGAGAGATTGCTCACTCAGCATGTAAAGGTATCTGTTGCTCTAAGCCTGACAATCTCACTTTGATCTTGAGATCAACATGATGAGAAAAGAGGTTCCTACTAGTTCGCTCTGGTATAGGAGTGTAACACATACACACGTACATTCTCATTCTCTCTCTCTCTCTCTCTCTCTCTATCTCTCAAAATTGAAGGCAACAAGAATTTTTAGCAACTGGAAGAGTACTGTGCTACATAGTATTTAGAGCCAGTGTGAAAGTGATTATCAAAGCAAAGAAAGTTTATAGTAGGAAAGCACAGGGTTGAGCGAAGAGTCTGAATTTGCGTTTAAGTTGCAAAGAAAAATGTTCTTTTTTTCCCCAAGAGACTGTTTTATTGAAGTGTTTGGAATATTTTTACCAAAAATAAAATATGGTCCAACATTCTTCTGCAGCACTGTAGACATGGTGTTTTGGGAAGAACGCCTTATCCTGCCTCAGCTTGCTTTGGTACCCTGAGTCAGAATGGTATAAAGTATATAACAAATGGTATAAATGGTATAACAAAGCACTTGTCTGTCCCTTTGTCTGCAAGGTGAGTCTCTGACAAGGTATTAGAGAAAACACTCAGCACAGCAACTGAACATTGCTGAAAAGTGCGTCGTCTCATTGCCCTATGGTGTCTTTCTTCAGGGGTCTTTGGCCTCTATCAGGTATTAGACCTGTTGGTGGGCTGCACTGAGGAAATTCAGAGCAGACAGAGACAGATATTCTGGGTGTCATTTTTATCTTGAGGGCTAAGAAACTTAAAGCTTTTTGAATAATTTCAAGGACTATGATGGACATATTGGAGCAAGATGCTGGGATTTCCTTAGTCTCCTTTCCCTGAAAGTATTTGGGAAGCTAATAAAGATAAACATTATTAAGAAAGTCCTTCAGATATGAGCTCTGGAAAACATGCTAGTTTGGAGACAAATATGAAATAATGGGCTCCAAATAATTTTGGAAAATAATATTTCAAAATATTAGGCCCAGAAATTACTTCATCAGTGCTGAAGAAATTGTCTCAAGATATCTTAAGTGCTGTGGTACAAATGTGTGTCTTGGGAGATGCACAGGAGACCTGAGCTTAATTGGCTGCTCCTTGGGCTCATGGGGACCTCTACTGCCTCAGGACACACAGGAGGAAATGACACTTGCTGCCTTGCATTTGTTAGTGTAATAGCTTTAATGATTTCATTTGTTCCTGTAAGAGGTGCTATATAAATGCAAATGATTTCCAAGAATGATAACTAGCCATCTTTAGCCACAAGCCCTGCCCAGCTAACCTCCACACAGCAGAGGATGTGGAAAGCTAAAGTTCTCTCTTCTTCCAGATAAGTATGGTGACAGGAATTTGTAAAAAGCTGTTTATCTGTTTCCATAGCTGAGTACCATAGTATTTTGCTGATTGAGGGAGATACTAGTGTAATTCATCTTTCTAAATTTTAAGTGCTAAGAAACCAATATGTCTCATTAAAGATGGAAGAAGGGGAAGACAAGAGGAGGGAATCATGGAGTCTTTTCCAGGTAGGAATAGCCCATCTCCCCAAACCCTAAGTGAACTGTATTTAATAGACATCTGTCATGATTTGTGTTCTGTTGTAAGTGTGCACAGCTTTACAATATAAAAGGATCCCAAATTTTCTCACTCATGCCACCTGGTTCACACCTACCTCTATTGTCCTCTGCCCTGATCAGATATTAGATTTCACTTGTTGATAAAATAAAACCAGCATTGCAAGCACCCAGTCAAACTCCCAGGATATATTTTAGCTGGAAAGAGGGGTTTTGCTGTTGACTAAGTTTATTAGCTCAGTGTGTTGTTAAATCACAAACAAAGAATCAAGAACAGCTAAAACTGTGACCCTCCTAGCAGAAATGAAGATGTTTTCAAGAGAAACATGAGGATTCCTTTGTCTATCAGACTCTTGCAGTACTGACTAGTGTCAGACTAATACTGGTCCAAGTGTGGTGAGACCCTCTCATCAGTCCTTCCAGTAGAACATTAAGCAGCAAGAATGTTTACTAACAGTTCAGACTTTTTCCTCATTTCTTTTTTTTTCCTAATTTAACATTTTATATATTATCTTCTAATCACAGTTTCCACTCTCCTATCTCCTCCCATTACCTTACCATCTCCTTCCCACCTTATTTCCAACTCCAGACCTTCTTCTCTCTCTCTTAAGAAATCAAACAAAGCAAATTACAAGAAATCAAAAACAAGAATAAGACAAAACAAAGAAAAAACACAAGAAATGAACACACATGCAGTTATGTAGAAAAAAGAAAGAAAATAAAACATAAAAACACAAAATTATAAGCCATAACATATAAACAAAAGACAAGTAAGGTAGAGTGTCCCCAAAAAGCAACATGAGACAATGAAAATCCCTAAAAGTACCTGAGCCCATTTTGTGTTGGTTATATACTGCTGGGCACGGGTCTGTACTTCACTGTGGTTTGGTACCCAGTGAGACACCATTGGAGAAACTGATTTTCCATTTGCAGGTAGTTGTCAACTGGATATAGGGATGGGGACTTATGTTTACTTTCCCCTCTCAGTGTTGAGACCTCATCTGACTTGAACCTATATGTAGTGGATAGCCATCCCAGCATTGGCCTGGAAGTTCCAACCCTCATTGAGGCTTCGGTAATGGTCACGCCCACAAGGCAGGGCGGAGGAGGAAGCGGAAGACCAAGGATGGAGAGGAGGTCTCTCTCTTGGTTCCGGGACCCTGGACGCTGGAGGTAGACTGAGCAGAGTTCTCCAGAGAACACCACTGGACTGCACTATACCTTTGCCAGACCCTGCAACCTACCCCTTCATTTGTAAGTTACCCCACAAAATAAACCTCCCTTTTAACTATGTGGAGTGGCCATAAAAATTTCACCAATACCTGTACATGCTGTGTGTGCTGCCACAGTCTCTATAAGTTCATGTGTATACCAGTCCTATTAAATCTGGAAGACATAGTTTCCTTAGTATCATGTATCCCCTCTAGTTCTTACAATCTTCCACCTCCTCATAGTTTTCTGAGCTCTGAATAGAGGGTTTGATTAAGACAACTCATTTAGGACTCAGTGCTCCAAGGTCTCTCACTAACATTGTCCAGTTGTGGATCTCTGTTCTCTTCTCCTGCTGGAGGAATCTTCTGTGATGATGACTGAACAAAAAATTTATCTATGGTTATAACAGAATGACACTAAGAGCCATTTTATTCCTTTGTTCCTTTAGTAAAACAGTAGTATTTGGTTTTCTCCAAGGTCCCTAGCATATCTAGTCTCAGGCTCTTGGTTACCAGAGCAGTTTCAGGTATGGACTACAACTCATGGACTGGTTCAGGTTTTCTTATCATCTTTTGCTTACTCCAAATTGCTCCTTTCACATCTTTAAGAGTTGGTTGTTATTAACTTCTCATAATATCACACTGTAATCTGAATTTAAGCATTTGTCTTCTCTTTGTAGAACTTTTACTTTTACAGCTTGGCTTATTTGTGTATTTTTCTGATAGAGAATCAGAGCTTTAATTTTGGGTAGCATTTCCCCTACCCTTATCATGTATTGATTATTTGAGCTAATTTTCCATTAGTCTGTACATATTAGGGGACAAGATATTTGAAGACTATAAGTCTTTTGCAGTAGTGTTAGTCAAAATTGGTTGAATGCAGGATGACTGCTGGATTGCCCTCCATACAATCTCTAACTTCATTACAATTCCATTTGCATGTTTTGTGCCATATCCCCCAGCCACTAGACAGCTGACCATTGCCATGAAAGCAGGAAAATCCTAATACTGAAAATATGAAATGTCTGAGCTCTCAAGAGAATCAGCCATCCCCAGATAAATAGAGGGATATTTCCATCTGCATTAGCCTATCAATTCTCCTCCATCATTTCTTATCCCCAACAGGTCACAAAGTAATTTTCCCATCTACTTCTCACTTCTATTGGAGGAGGATGTTAGTCTCTATAATGTTTCCATTATTGGTTCCACAACTGTAAGAAGAAAAGAAAGAACAGTTAAGGTTGTAAGCAGTAGAACAAGTGGTAGAGACAAAGGTCATGACTGACAAAGGAAAATAAACTAACAAGAGAAACACATTCATTTAATTGAAGTTTTATGGAGCATAGGAGTCTTTAGAAAGAAAATAACATAGACCTGTGTATCTTAGTACTTAGGTTTATCAAGAAAATTAGTAACACATATCTTTAAAAGTCTCCATACAGTCAGATAACCTAATATTGAAAATAGAATAAATTGACTACCATTAGGCTAACGGTAGCATAATCAACATTTTAAGTGCTGTAGGACAGTATAAGGGAGGCCAGCACAGGGAGTTGACCAGGAAAAGCATGATAAACAGAGTCAGGTATATTATGAGACATTGGCCAGTGTCTTTTCCATTGATTGTTCACTGTATTTTAATTCACAGTGGGAGATACCTTTACAAAGGAGTTTCTGCCATAAATGTAAATTTCCCTTACCAAAAGGGTAACTCCTCTGGTTTTGGAGCTTTTTATGTATCTGCTGTTTCTGAAAATAATTAACTCAAAATAACCCTTCTACAAAAGAGGCATTTGGGGTGGTACATGCCAATATCACAGTCATATTTGGGATGGAGCATTCTGGTCTCACAGTCATATTTGGAGCTCTGCATGTTGGTTTCACAGTTATATTTGGGATGTTGCATTCTGGTCTCCACAGTCATATTTGGGTTGGTGTATTTTGGTCTCTCACAGCCATATTTGGGGGCGGGGTATAATTTAATCTCCTATACCCATATCTGGGACCTAATAAAATCATCTAATTAGGGTAATTCAGACTCATATGGACTTTCTGATGCTTGTGATCCTAGTAACAAGATTTGTATATCAAGATGCACCAGGAAAGAACAAGACAACTCATAGAAGACATAGTGTATAGATAAGAGATTTAAGGACAGAATTACCTCTCTCAGGAGCATTGGCCAAGTGTTAGTCATTGTTAATGAATTCCTAAATTTGTCAGAACTCATTATTAATGATAAGCCCTTATTCTAAACACCCCTAATGATATGCTTTTTATAAGTCAGCTAAGATGTTGGGGCATAGGAAACTTGATTCCCTAAAATTGGAAGTTGTTGGCTTCTTCCTGTAGACCCATTGCAGTGAAGGAATAACTGTCAACCAAAGAGCCAACTGACTGCCTCATGCCAGCATTGGCTGCTTTGGAAACTCCATAGATACTTTGAGAAAGCTAAATAGCAAACACAGATGCTTGCTGCCAAAGCACAACCCTACTCCCAAAGATCTGGCCACAACCATTAACAACCCTCACAAGTTGCACTGACCTTTTTCCAGTAAACATTTTATCAGCTAAATATGGATTAGCCTGTAATCTATACCCAAGCTAGAAAAGAAATACATCCCTTGGTAGCCCAGATGGTGGATATCCATGATGGTATAATCTCATGACTATTATGAGTGCAGGCCTTCAATTGCATGAAGTTCTACTGTAATTGGTACAAACACCCTTTTTATGGCTATCTAAGCTCTTCAGCTAATTATTATTATTAATATGTGTGTGCATGTATATGCTTAAGTATGATGTATGTGTATATGTTATATGTACATGTTGGGAGGTACACATGTATGCAGATATTAGTGAAGGCTGTTGGGTATCTTTCTCTATCACACTCTGCCTGTACTTTTGGAGATAGACTTCCTCCCTGAACCTGGAGTTATTGTTTTATGTTGTTAGGCAAGAAAGCAACAAGCCCCAATGATCTTCCTGACTTTATCTTGCTGCTTCATGGGTTATAGGCATGCATGGGACACTGGCTTATTATACAAGCAATAGGTTCTGAACTCTGGCTTTCAAGCTTATAAAACAAATGTTCTTAACCACTAAGCCATCTGTCCAGACACTGTTGCACATCATTTTAGGAGCAAGCAGAGAGATACCTTACTGTCCTGCCCATGCTGGTTCTGTAACATTAGAGTCAACAAAAGGCTTTTGCTGAGTGGTTTTTCTGTAGTCACTTTTGTTCATCACTGAGGGAGTGGGTGAAGGTGGTAGCATGGAAGAAAAAAGAAGTGCCCCACATTGCTGTGGATATTGCTCTGTATAAATGAAATGCTGATTGGCCAGTAGCCAGGCAGGAAGTATAGGCGGTACAAGCAGAGAAGAGAATTCTGGGAAGTGGAAGGCTAAGACAGAGAGACACTGCCAGCCACCAGCATGAAAAAGCGAGATGTAAGGTGCTGGTAAGCCATGAGCCACATGGCAACTTATTATAGACTAATAGATATGGGTTAATTTAAGATATAAATTAGAACTAGATAACTAAAAGCTTACTGCAGCCATACAGTTTATAAGTAATATGAGTCTTGGTGTGTTTACTTGGTTGGGTCTGAGCAGTTGCAGGACTGGTGGGTAAGAGAGATTTGTCCGACTGTGGGCCAGGCAGGAAAACTCTAGTTACACCACATAGAAACAACAATGACAACAGGAACAGTGAAAAGAGACAGTAGCTTCTTCCATCCCAGAAACAGCAGCCATAAGAATGAGAGACAACTAAAGCATACCAGAAAGTAGCCAGGGCAGAAAACAATGGGAGCAGGGTGGAGGCAGGAAGAGTAGAGGTGTTTAAGAGTAGACAGGGAATGTCAGAAAACTGAGTTAGGAAGAGAAAGTAGTAAAGAGTCAGGGAGGAGATCCTGTAAGCACTGGTCCCTGGGAGTTCAAGAGAGTCGAAGGTCAACCTAGGAAGCTGTCAGGTTCTGGAGAATTCTGATACTTAGATGTAGATGAATTTCTAACTGGTCTTTTTAAATAAGAAACACAGGGCCAAATACAGTGATAAAGCCTAAGAGATCAGAGCAAGAGCCACAACTCCCTTTAGCTTACCTCTCACTGTTGTCCTTCCCCTGAGAAAGAGACCTTATTCCTGTGTGTCTTGTGTTTTATTGCTTTCCTGTTCTGCCTTCTCATTGGTTTTAAGCCCAGCCACATGACTTCCTTGTCACTGCCTGTCTATACAGGCTGCCTGGTCTCTGTGGTTGGTAGATTAAAGACTCAAGGGTTACCATGCTTGGCTGTATCCTTGACCACACAGAGACTCTGCCTGTCATGTGATTGGTGTGGCTACCTACCACTTGACTTCTATTCCTGGCTCATTAATGACCTCTAATCTCCAAGCAAACTTTATGTATTAACATACAAATAAAATCACATTTCAGCACAATTAAAATATCACCACACTTAGGCTTAGAAACATTATGCTAGCTATGGCCAAAAATTTGAGATTTTCAACATGCTTGTTTCAAAGCATTTGGATTACAAAACTGAAGTATTTGGCACCACAATGGATAAGGAACTCCATCTTCCTGGATGTCTGTGAGAGATCTGATACTTTTCAGCACAGGAGAGTCCTGGTACCCAAGGCCTACAGGAGAGCTGTAACATTAGCAGGTACCACTTGCTGCAGCTTGTAGTCTGTTGCCAATTGCTACCAGAGGCTAAGCTAAGGGTTACAAACACTGACAAGGACCAGCAGTGGAGAGCATATTGGTACCAATGAATACTGTCTGGTAGAGCAAAAGACCCCAGCCAGGTGACCGGTGATGACCCTGAGGCCAAGTATCAGGATTTCTAATGTATTGAAATGTGACACACTTTCAAAGTAGAGACAATTAAATACAATAGTGCTTTTAAAAGACTTGCCACAATGGCTCTCAACTATTGCTATTCATCAGTCACATGCTCACCAGGAGACTGTTAGTATTCAGTATATCAGAAGCATTTAAAAATGACACAATACCAGCAGCAATAGCAATTGACTAAATTGATTTTTTCACTGGGGTTGAGACCTGCAGCTTTACCCACAGTAGGAAGTCCATTTGTGTTAGTATTATTAATAACATAGAGAAACATTTTTTAAATGGTATATGAGAAACACCAGAAGCAGTCAATGAGGTACAAAAGTATAAGTCTTTATGAGAGATGCTTGGCAGATGTTATGCAATTTTTTCTGCCTTTGAAACTAAAAGGCACATTTTGTATAGAAAGGCAACTAAGGAACACTGAGAGCTAGATAAATGGTCTCCTCCAGGAAAGATCACACTAATTGATTATTCAGTTCTAAATGGACAGCCCTGAAAACATACATATAAGTAACACTGTCCAGTCTGAACTGGGTGTATTTATGTACTGGGGAATATATAAAAATATACATATACATAGATTTCTTTAGCAATAATGAAAACAAAGGCCATAAATTTAAAAGAAAGCAAGGAGGATTCTATGAGAGAATAAGGGAAAGGAAAGGGAAGGGGGAAATAATATAATTATATATAATCTCAAAAATAAAAGAAATAATTAAAAAGAACCAAAAGTATCATAAAGTTTAATGAAGTACTTAGTATCAGCCTTTAAAAAAATGTAAAAGTGATTAAGGTCTAGAAGAGCATCAGTAGGGTGGCCATAACTTAATTCCATAGGGGATTTAAAAGATAAGAAAATTTGAGCATTGAATGGCAGATATAGAGAGAAGACTGTGTGTAGAAAGTGAGGAGAGAAGCCGCTGGAGAAGATGCTGGCAGTTTGACCTTTGACCTTAGCCTCTGTGACTATGAATATGCACTTCTGTTTTTGAAGCTGGTGGTATTTCATAATAGAGGAACCAACAAAGACATCACCTCCAATTTGCCTTGCCACTTTCTCTTGAATTTACTCCATTCTGGTTTTGTCCATCAGCTTTCTTCCAAATGCTCTCTCAAGGAATCTACAGAATTTGCTACAATATACTTTACTGTATACGTTACTTTCCCTAAAATTCACATCCCACTAAACATCTAGGATACCAACCTTAACTTTTTTTTTCTTGTTTCAATGACCATGACTCCCAGTCTTCATTATTAATTTTTCTCACCTCCTGATTTATTGAAAAATTCTTGGCACCAAGGATGTATTGACTTTGTTTTGTTCCCTTATCCCCTACCTCCACCCCATGCTATCACTTGTAGCAGGAATCTTTAAAAGTTCTTATTAATAAAATCAAACCTGAGCCAGGTATTGGGGTGAATGCTGGAAGATCAGAGAAGCAGAATAAGCCACAGCTATGTGACCTAGCCAGTTCTTCAGCTGCTCCTGTTTCCTCAGACTGGAAGCCTCTGAGTCCTCATTAAGAATGGATCTCAACTGATTTGCTGCTCATAAGCCTAAAAGCTTAACCACAAATGCTTTTAGTTCCTGGTCTTCATGCATTATATATCTTTTTGGTTTTGCCATCACTCCCTGGGATTAAAGGCTCACTTCTTGGGATTAAAGGCATGTGTCACCATGCCTGGCTGTTTCCAGTGTGGCCTTGAACTCACAGAGGTCCAAAGGGATTTCTGTCTCTGGAATGCTAGGATTAAAGGCATTAGTGCCACCATTTTCTAGCCTCTGTATCTAGTGGCTGTCTGTGTTCTGACCCCAGATAAATTTATTAGGGTGCACAATATTTTGGGGAACACAATACCACTACATTTCCCCTTTTTGTCTAAAATTTAAAAAGCTTATAACTAATATAAGAAAAACTATCCAATAAGTTTATAATATATATACAGTCAAGAATTACATTAACAATGTCTAGTCCATTAACATTTGACAAATTCAGATAAAAATTCCATTATATATTTTTGACAATGTCCAGTCCAATAATATTTGATAAACTCGGACAAAAATTTTAATTACTTATCATATTTAAAACAAGTAGTTCCTTTTTAAATGTAGATTCAATAATTGACCTTTTTATCTTACCATATCTATATTCTATCTTTTTTCTTTTCATAATAGATTCAGTAGTATACCTTTTGTCATTTTTATTTCTTCCCTTTTTCTTTTTACAGTAGATTCAGTGATCTACCCATTTACCCTATTATTCTTTATCTTTTTTCTCAGAGTAGATTCATATCTACCTCATACCTATATTCTCTTTTTTCTTTTTTTTTAAACAAAAGCTCCGAATCTAATCTCCTTGTTCAGCTTTTTTCCTGACCATTAACAATTAACAACTTGTAACCAACCATTGTAAACAATGACAATATCCAAAACTCATTAAATGACCAAAAAGTTCCCATCCCACCTCTTGGGAATGTGGGCGTCATTTTCTTAAAATTATTTCCTGCTTTCTGGGGGTGAAGACATCTTTAGGGAATCCTGAAAAGAAAATTTTTTGAGTTAATTGTCAAGTCCTGTATCATTTGTCCAGTCACTGCATAATGAGAAAGTGCTGGGCTTGTTTCAAATTCTTGTTCTAGTAGTCTGTCAGGCTGGCTCATCTCAGCTAGCCATCTCAAAATTATCCTGAGCAGTTTGTAGTCCAAAGCTGATCTTTTTGTGGTGTTAATCAGCTTAATGGCTTTACCATAGTGTAGATATAACCATCTTGTGAAATAAGAAACACAGAGCCAATGCAGAGATGAAACCCAAGTGGTCAGAGTAATAGCTAAGAGCTAAAAACCTTACCCTTCACTGCCACTCCTATCCTTCCCTCAGCAAGAGACCTACTTCCTGTGTGTTTGTCTTTTTTATAGACTTTCTGTTCTGCCTTCTCATTGGTTGTAAACCCAACCACAATGTAGATGTAACCGTCTTGTTAAATAAGAATCACAGCCAATTGCAGAGTTAAAAACCAAGAGGTCAGCAATAGCTGAGAGCTGAAAACCTTACTCTTCACTGCTGCTCTGTCTTTCCTCTCTGAAAGAGAGCTACTTCTATGTGTTTTTTCTTTTGTTATAGACTTTCTGTTCTGCTTTTCCATTGGTTGTAAACCCAGCCACATGACCTCCTCGTCACTGCCTGTCTGTACAGACCTCCAGGTCTTTTATGGTGGATGTTGAGATTAAAAGCATGTGTCTCCATACTGGCTATGTCCTTGAACACACAGATATCCACCTAGCTCTGCCTCCCAAGTGCTGAGACTAAAGGCATGCACCACCACCACCCAGCTTCTGCTATGGCTTGCTCTGACCCCAAGGCAACTTTATTAACATACAAATAAAATCACATTTCAATACAAATAAAATATCACTGTACCACATGACCTCCTCACTGCCTGTCTATACAGACCTCCAGGTCTTCTCTGGTTGGTATTGAGATTAAAGGCGAGTGTCTCCATGCTGGCTATATCCTTGAACGCACAGAGATCTGACTGTCATGTGATCTGTATTAAAGGTGTATGCCACCACTGCCTGGCTTCTGCTATGGCTTGCTATTAGCTCTGACCTCTAGGCAACTTTATTTATCAACATACAAATAAAATCACATTTCAGTACAAATAAAATATCACTATATTTCACCTTTTCTATTTTAATAAAAAGAAAAACGGAAAAAAGTTATAACTGATATAAGAAAAACTCTATACAAAAGTACAATAACTATAAGCAATAAATACCTAAACAATGCCTCGTTCATTTGTATTTGACAAATTCAGAGAAAATAATTCCATTTTGTATTCTATTTTGGTAAGTTCAAAATGTACCTGATTCACTCTCTATCCTTATTTATATTACTAATAGAACTGTCTTATAATGTCTTTCAAATGTGTACACTTACACCTCTTTAGGTAAGTTTCTTTTTTGAAATTCTTAACAAGGAAAACTATAACTATAACTAACTGATCATCAACTCCCTCAGAGACCCAAGAAGGAAATAATATTACCTAATAAAAAATAAAAACAGGAAGTGCATGCAAGCAGCTTCAAAAAAAAATATGTGAGTTGACAGAAACAACCAGATGCCTGAACAGTCACCAGAGGTTTTTCTGCAGTGTTGGGGCATCATCTTCAGGCTATAGACTTAGCATATCTGACAGACTCATTTGGGAAGGAGGATGTATACAAGGTCTACAGTTTAAACTCACATTTGGTGACAGCAGTCTATGTACCAGCAACACCCAAATTCCACTAGTGTCATATCATGATTCAGGATCTTAAATTCTAGAAATTATTGATGTTTTTTTAAATTCAGCTGTCCATTCTTCTTGGCTGTGTGTGTGTGTATGTGTGTGTGTGTGTGTGTGTGTGTGTGTGTGTGTGTGTGTAGCTTCATCTTGGCATCCCATTCTTCTCCACATGCCTCTGTTAAATGCCAGTCTACTATTGAGAGGGGTGAGCTTAGTCACCCTTCAAGAATAACTGTTTCAGCTGCTATTCCACTGCACATCAGAAGCCATCAGACCACTGCCTGTTCAGCTTCCTTTAAAGAAAGGGACACTGTACCTTTTCCGGATTGCAGAGGCAACTTCAGGAATGGTGCCATATTGTCCTAGTCAGAAGATGCCTTTTGATAAAGCCATAACCACACTTGTTTTGGCAAGAAATGGTAGTCTTTTGTTTCATGTCCTGTCTGTCCTGTTTGTCAGCAGTTGATTTGAGCATAATTTGTTGTCCAGTGGCTACCTTTTGCCAAATGAAAGTTAACTCCACATGGAGTTTCTTCAATGTCAATATTTTCTCTGAAGTAGATTGGTACTGCCAGGAGCCAACATGTCTCATAGTCATAACAAAAAAGAAAAATTTTCTAAGTTATTAAAACATTTTAAACCCCATATTCTGTAGATCTCTGAAGGGTTTGAAGATGACCTGTCTATCTAAAATATATCTGCTCTATCTTGAAAACACACTTAATATGACTACAAGTTTGATTGTAGTGTCTAACTACTAATTTTTATTTCTGTATATCCTAATAGTTGGTAGTAATAACATTCAAGGGTCAGCAAATTGCATTACATTGTTAAATGAATGGTACAATATCTTGAACAAGATTAGAAATATACATATAGCATTTTCTAACAATCTCAATCTCAATCTATGTAATTTGTATACAATATAAAAATTCCAATCCAATGTAAAGTATTTAAAACTAGTAATTGCCTCTTAAAAAAAAAAAAAGCTCCTTAAATCTAATCTCCTTTGCCTAGCCCTTTTCCTAACCCTTAACAACAACTTGTAACCAACCCTCCTAAACAATGAAAATTATCCCAGATCTAAAATCCATTAAAAGAACAAAAAACCACCTGCCCCACACCACCTCTTTGGGAATGTGGATGTTGTATTCTTTTTTCTCAGAGTAGAAAATTCCTATTGGAATAAACCAGGCAACTTTATTTATTAACATACAAATAAAATCACATTTCAGAACAAATATGAAGCTTATGAATATATTGTCTAATCCCCTCAAAGTAATGTGGCTGATGTCTGCCTGTTGTACCAACTAGCACATCATCCATTAAAGTGATAAATCCATGGGAGTCTATTTAAGAAGTATTAGGGAAATTTTAAAGGTAAATTGAGGAAAAACACTTATGAATACAGAATGGATTAGACAGCTGAAGTTATTCTCTGATCTGACCAGGAGCAAATTCACCACACAGGCAGGAGCAGGGAGAAGGGGCATGTGATCCTTCTCCCTCTCCTCTTAAGAGGTCACATTGCAATGATGGCAGGAAGCACCACCTCCTTCGGTCCTCCTAAAGTCATGGGCAGAACAAATACCACTACATTTTCCCTTTTTGTCTAAATAAGAAGGTTCTAAACTTATATTTTTGGTTGTGAGCCTAGCCTTTAACAGCTGAGCCATCTCTCCAGCCTAAGAAGGTTCTAAACTTAATGCAAACTATATATAATAAGCATGATTATCAAGTATTGTCCAAAAAAAAACAGGTAATAACATAAAGAAAAATGGAATTACAACCAACAAGAATAACATCAAACAAGAAAGACATGCTAAATATCCCAAAATGTTCAGAGCATTGGTAAATGGCAAATTACCGACATTACTCCAATAGCTGCCCTATGTTGAAGATTCCAACTCCAAATTCTGCAAAATAAAACATATTCATCTGCCAAATTTCATTTCTTTGTATGCCCTTAGGATTATTTCCTGCATGTAATGGAGTTTAGTTACAGAAGGAACAAGTAGGACATTTTTTAAACAATTTTCTTGGCTTGTTGCCAAGTTGCTATTTAAATGGTGTTTTATGAAATTCTGAGGCTTCTAGCACATTATTTATTGATAACTGATCAATCTCATTCTTACTTTGTCCTAGAGGACCTGGCAGACCTGTATGGGATCTGATTGTGTTTTATATATATATGATATTCCTTGTTTCTGATGATTTCCTGTAATTGTATAAGTAGTGAAGTTAATTCTGCATTATTAGGAATAAATTCATCAGTTTCTGCTGGGGATGCTGTGAACGTGTTGCTCTGATTGATTGATAAATAAAACGCTTATTGACCAGCATCCAGGCAGGAAATATAGTGTAGGTGGAATAAGGAGAGAAGAGAATTCTGTTAGGTGGAAGGCAGAATTGGGAGATGCTGATAGCCACCACTGCCACCATGAGAAGCAAGATGTAATGTACCAGTAAGCCACAAGCCATGTGGCAACTTATAGATTAATGGAAATGGGTTAATTTAAGATATAAGAACTAGATAGCAAGAAGCCTGAGCCATTAGGCCAAACAGTTTTTGATTAATGTAAGCATCTGTGTATTTATTTGGGTCTGAGTGGCTGCAGGTCTGAGCGGGACTGGAGAAAACTCCAACTATAAGTTTCAATATGTAAAACAACTCTCAGTGCATATTGAAAGTCAGTAACTATATTGAGAGTTTCAGTGAATTCCATTAGTACCATAAAAATGGCATATAGTTCTGCCTTTTGGACAGAATTGTAGGGGCTTTGAACCACTTTACATAAGTCTCCTGATTGATACACTGCCTTTGCTGATTTATTTATATTACTATAGAATTTGGGAACTCCAGAGACTGCTTTTTGACATACCATGTGAGGAAGGACATGCTTAGTTATTTTTATGAGTTCCATTCTCTTGCTTTGGGGATAGCCATTGTTAATCTCTCACAAAAAGTTACTGCAGACTCTTTGCCAATATTCACTATCTTCCCATAAAGAAGAAATTTCCTCATTAGTTAAAGGTACTACAATTTCTGCTGGATTCATTCCTGTCAGCTGATGAAGCCTTAATTTTCATTTTGGAATCAAATCAGAGATGTTTTCTACATAAGTCTTTAACTTCTTACTCAGTTACATGGTAGAAATACTCATTCCAATATAATATCTTCCCTCTGCATCAAAATCCCTATGGGGGAGTGTCTGGAGGGGAGTATGGCAAGAATGCATTTAAGTTCTGGATTCACACAATCTACATATGCCTCTTGTGTTTTCTTTTCTACTAGAGTCAGTTCCTTCTCAGCTTTAGCTGATAATTCTCTTTGACTATTTAAGACCTTGTCCCTTTTTAGGTTATTAGCCAAATGTACTAGTCCATCCATCTTTAGGTATTCCAATGATAGTCTGTAAGTTAGAAATGCTTCCTAACAATTTTTGAAAATCATTAGGAGTATGCAATCAATCTCTCCTGAGTTGTACCTTCTGAGGTCTAATTTTTTATATATCTATCTTATATTCTAAGTAATTAATAGAATTTCCTCTATGGTTTTTTTTTCAGGAGCAATTTGTAATCCCCAGTGAGGCAAAACTTTCTTTACTTCTTCAAACATTTTTTTCTAAGTTACCTGACTTTGAATCATCTAATAAGATATAATCCATATAATGATAGATTATAGATTGTGGAAATTTTCCACAAAAAAATTCCAGTGATTCTTGCACAAAATATTGGCACAGGCTAGGGCTATTTAACATTCCCTGTGGCTTCCATTGATATCTCTTGACTGGCTGGGAATTATTATATGTAGTACTGCAAAAGCAAATTTTTCTCTATCCTTTTCTTGTAAATGTATGGTAAAGAAATAATCTTTTAAGTCAATATCTATTATAGGCCATTCTATAAGGAGCCCATAGGCTTAATTACTTTATGTATGGCTGTCAGATCTGTCATCATTCTCCATTTACCAGATTTCTTTTTAATAACAAATACAGGAGAATTCCCAGGGCTGGTAGATTCAATGTGTTGAGTATTTAATTGCTCCTGAACCAGCTGTTCTCTTGTGTCATAGGCCATCATTGTCCAACCTCAAAAGATTTATCTATTAGCCATTTTAAAGGTAGGGCCATTGGTACTTCTGAGAGTTCAATGGCAGTTGTGCTTTGTTTATGTACAACCTGAATGGTTGGTGGCTGATTTTTATAGTATCTTATAATATTATTCCCAGAAACATGAACTGCTCTATAGTCCACTCTTGAGATTGTAGGAATTTCAATCTGAGTATTCCACTGCTGTAACCAATCTCGGCCTCAAAGATTCACTGTTACATTTGCCACATATGGTTTTATCCTTCCTCTTTGTCCTTCTGGCCCTATACATTCAACCTATCTTGAACTTTGCTTTACCTGCGATAGGGTTCCAATCCCTAGAAACTGAACATCTATCTCTTGAAGAGACCAATTCAGACACTAGGATTTTAGTGTAATTATAGTCATATCTGCACCTATGTCCACTTCAAGGGCTTATTAATTCACTTTAAGCTTTATTCTTTGTCCATTTATGGAAGTCTGCCAAAATACTTGTTTTATGGTGTTTTTTTGGAATTTTTGATCCATCTATCTAATTTGTTCTATCATCTAGCACAGTATCATTCTTTACATTAGGCACTAGGTTATTTAATTGTCCTGGGGAGGAATTTCCCCTACACTGATTGGAAATGTTTGGACCATGTTCAATTTTGAGGCCTGTGAGATGCCCCCTGAGGCATTTTGTGCTGATTAAGGGTTGCCTCATATATCTCTTGTTGATCTGCATTCATTGGTCCATTGTTGCCCTTTGTTGCATCTTCTGCATAATCCAGAAAGTTGAGGTCTCCTATTTGGGTTCTTTCTATAAGAAGTATCGCTTCTAGGAGCACCCTGTGTATATTTTCTTCTTATATGGCCTGGTATGCCACAGTTAAGACATTTGTTACCTTGATACTTCCTTCCACCTTTGGAAATTGACTCTCTTATTCAAGCCTCATTACCATAGTTAAGAGACTCAAAATTTGTACATTGAATTCATTCTTTCAAAGGTACTGACCTGACCTTTGCATTCTGTATTAGCATTATTAAAGGCCAAAGATTGAGTTAACACTTGTCTTAATTGTGGGTCTGATATTGCCTTATTTACAACTGTGGTCAGCCTTTGTAAAAAATCAGTAAAACCTTTGGAAAACCTTTGTATTAGCTTAGTTGGCTTCACTGATTCTGGAATTTTTTTGCAAGCATTTAAAGCTATTGTATGGCATAAGGATAATGCATGCTCATCCAAGGTAGTTTGTAGATTTAGACAAGCAAAATGGCCCTCACCAAGAATTTGATCTTGGGAGATCTCAAAACTTCTGGTTTTACCTTGCTGTCCAAAGGCTTTAGCCTCTTCTCTAAACTAGCTTTTCCATTGTAACTGCTGGCTGTAATCTAACACAGCTGAAATTAACTGATTCCAGTCATCTGATATGATTCTATTTCTAGAAGACCACATTTTTAACATGGCTGCATGTGTGTGCTCCATGGCGGCTGTGCATAAAATGGCAGTGGCACCACCAGGACTTTCAAAAGCTGGAGTTGTGAGCAGCCACACAGAACAGTTTTAAAAGTGAAGAAACAATTTTCTGGTAGTCTTTAACCAGGCAGGGGTCTGTTACCCAATCTAGCTGCTACAAGCATGGAACTAGAGAGATGCCTACCATGGACACCTTTCTAGTAATAGTGGTGCTCTATCCACTGAAGAACATGCATGCTCCTAGTAGCGGTTGCAAGAACCACTGCTACATGAGCTGTCTGGCCTACAGCCTCCCTAAATGGCCACTATATTCAGGCAATCACCTGATCAGGGGTCAGGCAGTTCCTGGGGAGTTTGTGAGGGCTCTGCAGGGCAGAGAAATTCATCAGCAGCCACCTGCAGGCATTAGAGTTTGGTCACACCAGTAGCCCCAGTAGTGGTGCATGGGGTTTAGATCCATGTAGTTGGGCATCAGATAAAATGATAAGGCATGGAGTCTGTTTAAGAAGTACAAGGGTGGGGTTGGGGATTTAGCTCAGTGGTAGAGCGCTTGCCTAGCAAGCTCAAGGCCCTGGGTTCAGTCCTCAGCTCTGGCAAAAAAAAAAAAAAAAAAAGAAGTACTAGGGAAATTTATTAAGGTAAATTGAGGAAATACACTCATGAATACAGAATAGAGTAGACAGCTGGAGTCATACTCTGATCTGACTGGGAGCAAATCTACCTCACAGGCAGGAGCTGGAAGAAGGGGTTTGTGAGCCTTCTCCCTCTCCTCTTAAGAAGTCACATACAATGGCAGAAAGTACCACCTCCTTCAGGACTTATATAGCCCAAGGTCATGGGCAGAGCAAGTACCACTACATTGTAATAGCACTACAATCCATGACTGAAACAATGCTTGGCACATGGTGTGCTAAAGCTGGCATAACATGAATACCAGGCTTTATACTTCCCGTTACCAAAGAGGCCAATGAATAAATACAGGAATTGAACTATGTCATATCTAGTCAGCAGTTTTTATAAAGAAGAGGCAAGAGACAACCCCTCATTACAGAATTCATTCTTGCAACACTGGTGAGACAGTCAGCTACATTTCTGAAACTTGTGATAATGTGCTTCTCTTGTTATCATTCCTCGCACAGTTTTCTAATTCTATAGATATCCTGGGTTCAGATACTTCCTGAAACATTGAATAAGCTTAGTTTTTGCTGTTAACAGCCTTGTACTACTCCAGAGGCATCTGGACTGGGGTGGGTTTATCTCAAAAAAATCAACCATTCACTGCTGTGTGTGTGTTAAGCTAGCAATAACGTGAATATGCTGATTCCTTTTATACAGTACAAAAGCAATTTTCTAATACAGAACATAAAATCACCCTATCTCATCCTATTTTCCCCAATCACTGAAAGATGGGATCCTGAAAGAAAGCCGAGAATGAGATCCCTAGGTAAATTAAGGGCACATTTAGATAGGCTGTGGGATGCTTGTCTCCCTCCAATCTTCTTGAATTACATAATCTCTCTTCCTTGGGTGCTTCTTTCATGATATAGTCTGACCAAGAGGCACCTGGTCATAGTAAATCCCCTTCTTGTACTGTACTGTGGAACCTCCAGAACTGAAAGACATTAAAAAAAAATCTTTCCTTGTGTCATGAAACTGCCCCAGACATTTCAGTATAGCAATAAAAAAAATAGACTAATAAACTAGGTAGGTTTAATAAACAGTTTTTGAGTGAATAAATTGGAAAAAAATAGTCAGTTGGCTTAAGAAAATGATGTTTCATCTAATGTACTATGGGCGCAAGATGTAGCTCAAATGTTATTGGTGTAAATGCTGAAAGATCAGAGAGTCAAAGAAACAAGCCACAGCTACCACCTCTTACCAATTCCTCAGCCTGAAAAAGCCTCAGTCTGTGGCTCCTCACACCGTATATACCTTTCTCTGCCCAGCCATCACTTCCTGGGATTAAAGGCATATGTGATTCCCAAGCAAAAGCATGAGATCTCAAGTGCTGGGATTAAAGGTGTGTGCCACCACTGCCTGGCTCTGTTTCTCTCCTAGACTGAGTTAATCTCATGTAGTCCAGGGTGGCTTTGAACTCACAGAGATCCAAATAGATCTCTGCCTCCAGAGTGCTAGGATTAAAGGTGTGTGCCACCACTGCTTGACTTCTATGTTTAATCTAGTGGTTTTTTTTTTTCTGTTCTCTGATCTTCAGGCAAATTTTATTAGGGTACATAATATATCACCACAATCTAACATAGAGTCCTATCATCTTCTGAAAAACTTGTCATTCATCCTGTTGATAATAATTTCAGCAAGTTCTAGGATAGTTATGAGTCAGATCTTGGGCTAAAAGACCCAGATTCTATGTTGGTGTGATGGCATGGAAACATTCTTTAACTTTTCTATGCCTATTGTTTCAAAAATTGAAAATATTTGATCTTTTTTTCTCATAGGTTTATGATATCAATGCAAAAACACAGATCTTACCTCAAGAAAAATAGCAGAGAGTTAATTCTAGAGCCAAATGTGAGTGAGCATGGTCAAGAACTGGGAATTAGTTTACCAAATACCGTGTACTTCATGGTAACAGTTTCATGAAGGTTTTATATTAACAAAACAAAAAAGACATAAATCAATATACTTTCCAAATTACTAGAAATACAAGATAAACAGATCTAGCAAAGTGAGAAGCCTCTGCTATAAGCCTGGGGTGCTATCTGATGGTTTTGTGCGGGTTAGTGGTTCATTAGAATTCTCTGGAAAGATTTATTCATAGTTATTGGGGAATAATGTTAAGTCAAACATAGAGGCACTATTGCATGACTGTTAAGAGGCTGAAGATGATCTGAATTCATATCTATTATTCCAGGTTTCAACAATCATGGATTCTGCTGTATACAATCTTTAAACAGGTGTGAATTTTTTTCCTTCTGGAAAGTTCAGTTCACAGTGGTATAGAAGTTTATTATAAAGTTTATTATAAAAATGGGAAAACACAGGGTTGAAGACCAATACAGGCCTTTCAGATGCAAACACTCCTGTTATCTTGTCATTCTTATGATCAGAATTTCTATAGAGTGTGACAAGGAACAAGGACAGGGAGTGTGACTTCTTTTAACTTTGCCATTTGATATTACTACAATCTGCAGAAAAAGGGAGGAGAAATGGCCACAGTAACCTAGCAACAATTCTGTCTCTAGAGGAGTAATGAGATTCCTGAGCCTGAGATGGTTTACTAGGCTTTCTGGTTCCACAGGCCTCACAATCATTTTTCTCAAATGTCCAAAATGACTTTTGTAATACTGGGCAAAACAAAATGGTAGAACCTGGACCCTCTTCACATGCAAGATCTAGAAGCCAGTAAAATTGCCTTTTGATGTGGAAATTTAGTAGAAAGTAGTATAGTAACCAGAGAGGAATTTTGATAATGTTTGTGTCTCTACTACTTGAGAGAGGTGATAGAGCAGTAAAGAGTAGACTGCTTCAAGATCACACTGAAAAGGACATTAAAGAATACTCTTTTGCTTGATCCTGAAGCAAGGGGCTCAGTTCACAAGGCTATAGACCAGGAAGCCTGAGGCTAAGGGAGCAGGCTGCAGCATAAAGCACACAGACATGAAAATCCAAATCCAAGTTCTTTAATACCTGCATGGAGCCTTCATGTTTCAGAAACCTTTAGAGGGCACAAATCTTAGCAACACAGATTGTAAGTACTCTGTTTAAAATGCTTATAAATACTACAGTAAGAAAAAGCTGTGTATTTTGCCAATTTTTAGGAAATGAACAGGTGAACATAAAGAAAGGGCCTGGTTAGAATAGCAAGTGTATTTGCACAGTTGGAATACTACGTGAAGTTAAAGTTTGGAACTGATGGTTATTTACAAGGTAACTTTAGATTGTTATGGAGTTATTGGTTTTAGTAAATAGTATAGTGTAAGACCTAAGATATGGACTTCATATAATTCAAATTCTGACTCTGTAACTTCCTAACTGGGAGAGTTAGCTAAGCTAGGGTCTTTTTGCTTCATTCTTCTTCACAGAGTATAGGTATTCACCCTCCTCACTCAGTGGCTGTCTGGCCTAAGGAACTGTTGATGGGTATTTTCAGCACAATATCTTCTACACTGCTTGGTGAGAGTCATTCACACACTGATACTTATAATAACAGCAACTGAGGACAGCCTAGAAGGAATAAGTTAGGAAGGACAATTCAGATAAATGGACACATCTTGATCCTTACTATCCCGAGAGAAGAAAACATGACAGCCTTACCAAATTCTCTCCAGGTGCCTGCCCTGAGGATAATACCAGGGGACCAGAACAGAAGCTACAAGTGGCTAAGGATTCTAATCTGAGGGATATCAAATGGATCTTTAGTTCTTTAGTCCATTCACTTTATTCTTCTAAGTGAATTCTATTTACATAGTTTCTTTTCTGTTCTCATGCTTAGATCCTCTCAGTCCCTTCTGCTCTCAGTCCCTTCTGCTGTTCTCTCATATCTATATAGTTCTATCTATCTCTGTCCTCATCTTTGTTCTAAGTCTATTAATTCCCCATGTGCTGTGGGGGAACCAATATATATATACACAAGCAGTGATTCTTGGCAAAGCAATGCAAGGCTTGAAGTTTCAGGGTCACAGAGAGAGGAGATAAGGATCCACACATAAAGCTGTAGTTGTCAGCTTCTAATTATGACCCAAAAGAGGGAGTGAATTTGTACAAGAAATGAAGCTTGGCACCTATCATCCACCTGGCCTTGTCAGAAATCTCCTTTGGTCAGTGAGAAATAACTATCTTAACTCAGTAACTAGCATAAAGCTAAATCATCATCCCAGAAATGTGAGTAGTAAATCTCCTAAATTAGGTCTTGTGTAAATAAACCAAGATGAAGGTAAAGGGTTGAGGATTTAGTTGTTAGTGATTATTTTCTCCTATCTGTAAGTGAGATGTGCTAATGTTTATCTATGTGCAGTTTTGTCCTTGAAAAAAAAAAAGATATCTTAGCTGAAATACTTTTGTCCAGAGAATGGCCCTGCCCTGATATATGTTAATGAAAAATAAACACAGCTAAGGAAAGTTATCCAATTACCCCAAATGTGTAGGGAAAGTTGTGCCCATAAGATAGAGATGAAATCGTGAGATTATATGTACACATAACATGGAAATTCATGGTAAATGGGGAAAATCATAACTGTTATTGCACAAAATGTTTACAAGAGGCAGCCAATTCATTCAAAAGGCAGTAATTCTATAGCACCTTGCCTGATATTTCCTCTAGCAGAACCTTCATTTCTGATAGGCTGACCTTCTGAAGTTGTCACTGCTGAATACTCCCATTTGGTCTTTTGCTACCAGTGGCTCTCAATAACATTGGGCTTTCTCACTTGAGTCAGGAAATGCAACCAGCTTTCTGCTGTATACTTTGGGCATCACTCACTTGAACATGTTTAGCTAATGTCAGAAAGTCAATGGCAAGCACAGTGAGCTCTGATAATCCTGTTCTGGAATTTCAGAAGTCCACAATGTTCTTTTCCTGGATTTAGCAGAGAGAGAGAGAGAGAGAGAGAGAGAGAGAGAGAGAGAGAGAGAGAGAGAGAGAGAGGTGGTCTGGACTGCAAGTGAAAGAAAAATACATGCATACTTCAAAGGAAATTCTTTGGAACTTTAAGAGAGGGTGTTCCTCCAGAAATGTAGAAGAGGATATGCAGATATATCAGCAAATACTCCTATTGCCCTTCTGAGAGTCACCATGCCACTCCTCAAGATTGTGCTCCCCATGGAAGAATGATGAAAGTCAATCTTTGTTTTGTTTTTTTTTTTTGAATTTTCAAAATAATTTTTCAATAGTTTAATATTCTAATTTGGGCTATCATCTTCCTCATTGATAAGATATTTTCCTGCTGATTCTTTCACACATTAACACAAGGCTTTCTATTCTGTAATTCACTTGGGCTCCTGAGATTATTATATTTCATGCTGATTTATGGCATAGATTTTCACATCTTCCAGCTGAGTTTCCACTGAAGTGCAGCTGATTCTTCATATAAAAGAAGATACTGAGATGGTTTTGTGCTCCTGCCTTCTCTGGTTATGGGAACACAGATAAGAATTAAAGAAACAAATACAATGGACAGAAAGGTACTGGGGTATTAGGCAAATGGTATTAGGGGTTCATTTCTCTTTGAGTGTTTATTGTATTAAATGTTTAGATCATCCATGTGCAGTGTGCTTGGCCCTGGCCTGAAAACACACTGGACTTCAGAAGCTTTTTCCTACCCTCTGCAACAGAAAATCTGCATCTGGAAGCAAGAGGTCTAGATTCATCTTGAAGACAGTAGATGGCTTTCCCCACTTCCATTTCAAATACTGAACAATTGGAAGGAAACCATTATTTTCCGTATAGTGCAAGGGACTGAAGTTGCCATTTTATATGTAAAGGACAGTAATAAAATCCTTGCATATTACTCTGAAGAAAAGTCATTCTTCATATTTTCTCTAGAATGCAAGATTTAATTAACTTTTCTTTTTGTTAATTGAAAAAAACTGGACACAGAGAGCTTCTAAGGGAAGCACACCTGCCCCTGAGCTGTCTTCCAGGCCTTAGATTCTCAGGGTGTCAAAAGATTCATACTCAGGTATGACTAATCAACAATCGCCAATTTTGAAAACTCTGAATTTATTATGATGCAAAATAGAGGAAATAGGTTTTCCTTTACAGATGTTCCTCAGCATCATCTGCTCAGTGATAAAGTCCCTGATTTCTACTACAGAAGCAGAAGCTGAACCTCCCCTCTTCCCTCTCTGCTTTAGGGAATTGGGGTTAGTTGAGCATAATTAACTACAGTTACTTTACTGAACAGCCATGACCTTTAATCCTAAGGAATTCCCCTACAGATTTTACTTGTCTCAGGAGAGTTACTTAGTGAAGGGAGTTGGTTGCAGATGACACATATACAAAGAACAGAGAAATACATACCAACTGAACCTGAATTAGTGCAGTGAAGGTGCCCACAGGAAATATGCAGTCTAATTTTAATATCCAAGGCAAAGTGTCCAAATTAAAAGTCACTAAGCTGAAGAATGTTCTGCATTGTAGTAAAATTGGAGTTATATTTTCATGCCTTTGCCAGTTTCATCTCATGGAACAGCTGCAACCTGTCCTATTCAGTTTCATTTCATGAAACTAGGGGTCCTCATCTAAGATTGTAGGTAATCCACTCAACCCCTGTTTCTTAGCAGATAAGGAAGGCTATTTATGAAGGAGCTGGTGGTTATGGTAGAAAATACTGTGCTTTCTAAAAGTAGAGCTGGAAGAGTTTCATTTCTTCAAACATCTCAGGGAATCTTCTAGACTGATGACTCACAGTACAGAGGTTCCTGACTGATCCCATGGCACAGTCTCACAAATAGTACAAAGTCAACAAGAACAGATCTATCAACACTTCAATATCGTGTCAGCTGAAGTTGTCATGAGTTCACATGCCTCTGGTGGTGGACAGATAGGAGGGAGCCAACACATATATAGTTTAGAGCAGCAGCTCTTTTGGGGCAGAGTAGGGGGAGAGAACTAAGGATCCAGCAATCATGAAGAAAATCATCTCCATCAGAGACTACGCTCAGGTCCTCTGTCTCCTAGGTTCATTCTCATTCTGGACCTGTCCTCCCATTCTTCTTCTCTGTTTTCTCTTGTAAATGTCAGATGCTTGTTGAAACCCCATATACCAGGCATGACCTGTGGTAGAATCTATTCTATCAGATATTAGCATTACTTCATTCTTGATTTACAAATGGAAAGAAAGAGACTGAAGAGATATATAACCACCCTTAACCTTCAAAACTAATGGATAGAATTAGATTCATACCAATGTGTTCAGTTCTCAAGGATTTAATCATAATGTTCAGTGCTGGGTTTTCTCTCTGCTTTGGCTATTTTCTACCCCAATAATTCTCATGTTGGGTTGTCAACTTACCATTCTAGAGAGAATTTTGTCCAGAGCATTGTCACTAAGTGAATTTTATGAACTGGTGGTCATGAAGACGAAGGTACCAATTGCAAAAGGGCAATTCTTGTGGACTTCTACAGAAAGTAGGATTAAAAAAATATAATTTAGATAAATAAACATCACTAACTCTGTCATTGACTTAATTCAGTTATTCCTTGTCATGTCTAATGGGAGCATGAAGATGTCATCTGTCTTTATTATTTGTCTCTGAAATTGACTTTCCCCTGAGATTATGAAAGGTCTGGGTTCATATTTATGATATAATAATAGATTTGAAAGTACTGATGTTAATAAACTCATATATTGCCAAACTCATAAGTCTTAAGCCAAGATATAATGCCATATTTTCCTGTTATATTGTTACTAATTAATAGTAAATTCAAATTATTTTTTTCTGGTTCTATACTTTCAAATCAACAAGAATGGGAGCCCAAGGAAAATAGCAAGAGGGAGGAGTTGAAGACCTTAGCCAGGAAAAGAAGGTATTTGTAAAGTTGTTTCCCAAGTATGAATGTCCAGCCCAGAGTTTCTTCCCCTAGCAAAACCAAAGCCTAGAGGTAGCTAAGGAACAAGCCCAAATACCTAGGAAAGCAGAACCCCAAGGATTTTGGACTTAAACTAACTCTATTTCTTTTATTTTATTATAAGCATTGTCTTTCTGGTGGAGAAGTTTAAAGAAGCTTACCACAGGATCATGTATTCAGAAAGTACCGTCAAGAGTGACAGTAGTAGGAAGGTAGCAGGGGCTGCATAATATAGCTGTAGTATGAAGCACATGAGCTTGCAAAAAGTTAAATGCCAAACTTGTGGAGTTGGATGTCAGGGGGAGGGTAAAGTATATGGTATTGAAATATATTCTTCCATAGATGGGAGCATGCTGCATGTGTATGATCCCAGCTATTCAGGAGGCCAGAGCAAGAAGATGACCTGAGTTTAATGAGAGGATGAACTCTTAAGTTTGACCAGCCAGGAAAAGTAGTAACACTCAACTATTAAACAAAACCAATTTAAAAAAAAAACACACAAAAGCAAACAGTAACAACAACAGCAACAAATCTTCCACTATAAGCGCTTATAGTTAATAACATACTTTACAAAAACACTTTGGAAGAAAAATGTCCTAGAATCAAGCTATGTGGCTTTGAGTTCACTATCATTCCTAATGTCTGAGCTATGTTTTCTGAACTATATTTACGCGTCTTTATCTCCTAATTTATTAAAAAGCAGTGGGTACTAATGACAAATGTTATTACATTAAACCTGAAGAGTGAAATAACTTATACCTAACACTCAGTGTGGAGCTGGGCACAGAGCAAATTACTAAACAGGACAATGGCAGAGATCCTCAGTGCTGCCTAACATCCACATTTACTGATAAAAATGAAGAAAGAGACAGTGAATCTACACAAATACCCAAGACACTCTCTTTAACTGAGTATCATCACATGAGGCAGTTCTGGCCAATTTTTTGTGGGTAGAAGTGTCCTGGAATTTTCCAGAAAAGGTATTACTTTCCTCCTAAAAGAGTACACATCTGCCCAGTATCACCACTTCCTCATAGTTCTTTCCTTGATTGTGAATTTCATATCAGGGCCAAATACTGAACACCAAAGCAATAAATAAAAGTAAATTTTGAAGAAGAATAAAAAGTACATAAGACTGAAGATAAAGTTCAGTTGTGTAATACTGGCCTAGAACATGCGAAGCCCTGTGCTCTATGACAGGGGAAAAAAGCCAAAAGAGTGGTCAGATCAGTTTTCTAAACCAACACTGCTAGTGGCTTCTAACTCTAGAACTCTTTTATGTAAGAAAAATATGCCTTGATTTTATTATTTTCGTATTAACTCTGCTAAGGGGTGTCTCGGATAAAAAATGTCCCTAATACAATTATGTCATTATTGTTCCTTACACAGATCTAGGTACTCTTCTATTTAGTCTTCACAAATATCTGGTGGTAAGATAAATAATTAATCCAAAATTTCTAATGGAGATTTAAAAAGTTGAGGTTTCATCATAAAAATAATATTTTAATAAGTAATGTAGTGCATTATATAATAATAATGTAGTGTGTGTCAGCATGCTGTTCTTGAATTGTATTTGTTTAATCTTTATTATAATGAATTCCAAGATGTACTGCTATCACCTTTATTTATTCATTTATTTTTGTTTTTCTGTTATCACCTTTGTACAGACAATAAAACTGAGCCACAGAAATGTTAAGCAACTTATCTAGAGTTTGAGAGCTAAGATTTAGGTTCAGACGTTTCTTACCACAAAGCTCATACATCTAAGACCTTAACAAATCCTACCTGGATTCCTGCATTCCTGACAGGTCCTCTCTTCCTCCAGGGTATCACTTATGCGTCTGTGATATAAATGTTTTCTTCTAACTTATTCCTGGATAATTTCATTTATGGTTTTTATACCACATTTTAAACATTCTTCTTGGCAACTTTTCTTGCTTGGGCTCCACAGACCCTGAGATGCATTTACCTTATCACAGAGCTAACTCAAATCTTGATGTCTTGTTTACCATCAAGCTAAACCACCTGATATTCTTTTAATCATGGGATGTTTTCTTTGTCTACTACCTATTCCAAGCTTGTAGCTTATACTTGACATTTAGTCAAAAGATATCAGAGTTGAATGTCTTTTGTTTTAGTTTGGATGCTTCATGATACCTGGGGTGAAAGTAGCAAAGCAAGTTTTTGGGAGAGGGGAATGGTGAGTTTCATTCTAGAAGCTCAATTGGGTCAGTTTAAGTCCTTCTGGTAGAGTTCTGCTGGCTCTTTCAGCATCAAATACAACACTAGAGGGCCACTTAGCCCAGAGGGCTTCCCAGTACATGGCAATGAGGTGAGGGGGAGGGGATGGAAGGAAGAATGGGGGCAGGAAAGGAAAATCTCTGAAAGGGTAGCAGTGCCTATGGAAGGCACAGCCTAGACATGTGGTGGGAGTAGAAGAAATTTGGAATTACAAAAAGAATCCCTCCCACGGATATCTAAAAATGATGCTCCTAGCAGCTTTGGGTATCACAGTTGTGCAGGCAGAAAAGCATTTGATTAGCTCCCTGGCATTATCTCTGGGGTGTAGGTGTCTTGGAAATCTGCATGCACAGTATTCAGCCCAGATAATGGACTGGGCATTGTTCTCTACATGCTACACTGCAAAGTCAAAGTCAGACTCTTGAAATCAGCATCCCTCTCAAGGTTAAACACATAGAGCTATGGTCATTTTACATTTGGCATTTAAGAACAAGATCATGAGATTTAAATTTTAGTCAAGAATAAAATTTCTGAATGTCCTAGAATGAAGAGCACTACCCCCATCCTCTGTACAGTGCTTCTTCATTGAAATTTGCAGTTAGCTTTCTTCCAACTGCATTCTCCTCCTATATGGAGGTGGTTAGTTCATTAGACTTGATCCATTTAGGTTCCTCATGAGTTATAGTGTGCTGTGGGACTATAAGGCTATATAGTAGGGTCCCCAGAAAAAAGATCCACTTTCTGAATGACTTCCATTGTCAAATAAAAGAGCTTTCACCATATCTGAGGAGACAGGCTGCAGGAAATCTGTTCTTCAATGTTTCTTTGTGTCACTGTCAGCTCTGTGACTGTTGACTTATCAATGCTTCAATTCCTCTGTCTAATTCATCACTAGTGACAATTAGTGCTTTTCAATCACAAGAATACTCCACAGATTTATTTAATGGTTGCATTTCAATTGACTGGAAGTGACTGCAAGAATTGGTATTGACAGCACATCTGAGGCTGTATATTAGTTATTAGTAATGGGAGAATTGCCATTTTTTCCCTATGGAAGACCAGATAATAAGAATCTCAGGTTCTACTAATTATGTATGTGGTGATATTATATTATACCTTAATAAAGTTTGCCTGAAGATCAGAGGACAGAACAAGCTACTAGCTTAAAAACAGAGTCAGGCACACACTTTTAATCCTAGCACTCAGGAGGCAGTGATCCATCTGGATCTCTGTGAGTTCAAAGCCACCCTGGAATACACAAGATTAATCCAGTTCAAAAGAGAATCAGCCAGGCAATGGTGGCATATATCTTTAATTCCAGCATTTGGCTGGGAATTAAAGGCACACACCTTTAATTCCAGTACTTAGGAGTCATATGCACTTAATCACAGCAATAGGAAGGTGGCAATAGGAAGTGAAATGGCTGGGCAGAGAAAGGTATATAAGGCATGAGAAGACAGGACCTCAAAGACCTTTCGGCTGAGGACTCTGAGGCATTTGGTCTGAGGATTCATGGAGGTAGTATCTTCTCTTTGGTTGAGGAGTTGGGGAGGTGAGAAGTGGCTATGGCTTGTTTCCTCTGATCTTTTAGCATTTGCCCCAATATCTGGCTCTGGGTTTTTATTATAAGACCATTTAGGATTTGTGCAACAATGCGATTCTCTACTGCAGCTGCTCAGTTCTTCTGCATTAGTCTCAACTCAGCCAGGATAATACATAAACAAATGACAATGGCTGTGTCCATTCTGTCAACTTTCTCTACAAAACTGAATTGCAGTATTTGACAATGCTTTGTTTATTCTTGGAATAAACAATGTCTTCAAGGAGAAGTGGGTATTAGACCTAACATATAAATATCGATACACTGCTTCCGAATCATTTCATGTTCATAGTTCTGTTCTGACCAACAGATATCAGAAAGTATAGCAATAGGTACTTTTAGAACAGCAGTGTACTTTGGTTAAGAGCTTATACTTTGGCAATAGGCTTTGGAGTCAGAATCTAATTTTCTATCTCTGAGCTGTATAAAACTAGGCAGACTACTGCCTTCCTAGGTCCTCATCCAACTGAAGACAGTATCATTTGTCTCAACTGTAAATAATCCTTCAATAGATACAGGAATAAGTGCTATAATCACCACCACCACTACCATCACCACCACCATCATCATCAACTCTATCAGTTTCCTCTCTGCAAGGCTTGCCCTGACCTCATATACTAATGAATTAATACAAGTGAATACATAAAAAACTGGGTGGTGGTGGTGCACATCTTTAATCCCAGCACTCAGAAGGCAGAGGCAGGCAGATCTCTGTGAGTTCCAGGCCAACCTGGTTTACAGAGCGAGATCCAGGACAGTCACCAAAACTACACAGAGAAACCATGTCTTAAAAAACGACAAAAAAGAATGCATACACAAAACACTGTGTGGCTCAGAGTGTATAACAATGTTTAATGAGCATCTATGATTCACACTGCATTTCACAAATAAAGGAGTTCAAAATAATCACATGATTATCCAAAAGCTTTATGTAAACAGCAGCAGAAATGGGCTGAAAGAACATGCTTTGAGTTCTAGAACTTACTCCATGCTCACTAAAAAGAGCAAAATATAGTGGAAACTTCTGGAAAAGATGCAAAGGGAAGCTCAAGTGGAATATATTTTATTAGAAGGAATATGTATACTCTAAATTTCTTTTAATCTCACTAGTTAATTTTCTTTTTGTATGCTTTTTGACATTTCTTTATAAGATGCCTTGACTTAAGACACATTTCCTTTATAAATGGGTCACCAAATGGCTTGGCGCTGAGGATACACTGTCAGAAGAGCCACTGTAGTGTCATACTGCTATGATCTTAGCATTTGAGACTTGGGTCAGGAAGATGAGAAATTCAGTCATCCTCACTTACATAAGGACTTTGAAGCCAGCCATGGCTACAAGAGACCCAGTTGCAATGTTTCCTCGCCACAGAAAAATAACTGTAAGGAGCAGAGACATTATACAATGTTTCTTCTTGGGAAATCTCTTCCTATCAGAACTGGATTTCCTTGCCTTAAGTGCTGGTGCTTTATTCTGTATTGATCCCGTTATCTTGGCACCTGATAAGCGGAGAAATGATGGGCACATAAACCCAAGAGAACTCATGCTAGAGACTGATGGGGTGCCTCTATATCTACCAAAAAAAAAAAAAAAATGATCTTCACCAGCTTTATTCTATGAATATACCTACAGTTTTTCTAGAAAAAAAAAACATAAATAGCAAAACAAATGAAAGAAACATTTCTACTTCTTCCCATTGTAGGCTAATTCACTATTTAGTGGCATGATGACTAATTTGTGATTTGAAAAATAGCTACACAGTTTATTTTTATTTTTATTTGTTTATTTTCTCAAAAGAGTAATAGATTATAAGGATATATAAGAAATGTTAAAGTTTTTTGTTTGGTTGTTTTTTTTGTTCATTTGTTTTGTTTTCAGGTAAGAGTTTTTCTATATTGTCCAGGATGGTCTCAAACTTTAGGACTCAAGTGATCCTCCTGCCTCAGCTTCCTAAGTGTCTATACTAAAGAGACCTCAAATACCAATACTGATTTGGGAAATGGTTTAGTGGTGGTAGTGTAGCACAGGTGGTGGAGTGCAAGAATTTTCTATTGCAGATTCCTTTGTTTCAACAAAATATGATCATGTCTAAAATAATATAACAAAACCTACATAAATGTGGGTTCAAATTCAATGTAGTACTATGTGTCACAAATTCTTAATGTTATATTAAATAACTAAGAAAATATATATCTTAAGAATTCAGTCTAGATTCTAAAAAGACCAACTTCATGTGAGCCAATGATTTTAACACAGATTGCATAAGTTTTATGATGAAACTATGTGAGTGAGGCTTTGAAACTCAGAGGAAGCTAAGGTCATCATATGCATAGAAGGGAAAGGGACTCTTGCAGAATCATGGACAGTGAACACAAGTTGGGAAAACAAAACAAGAAGTACACTGCAATAGAAATCACAGTCTGAGCAAAGAAGGGTTTACTGGAAAGGGGGCAGGATACTCCAGGGAGCTGCCAGGAAGCCTTTGAGGCAGTTGCTTGGTAACCACCCTTCACAGTTGGCTGCTGTGTCTGAGTCACTCAATCCTCTTGGCTGCCCAATCCATTTCCCACCCCCATAAGGCTGAGTATTTTGAGTAGAATTTAATTCTAAAACAGCAGATATGAGTGGTGGCCATAACATTATCTCCTGGTCATCCCTCCTTACATCCTGAGGTAAACTTTTGCTTTCTATGCACCCACTGAATCCCTGATCCAACACACTCAGATCTAATGCTTTAAGATGAAACTCACCTTTGAAAATATTGTATTATGGATAACAACCAGTTCTATTAGAATTAAAGTTTAAAATTAAGGAGGAAAATGCCCTAAGATGTTGGAAAATGCCTTTCTCATGGGGGAGTGAAGTGGGGAGAGAGAGATGGATATGTCAAGAGTGGGAGGGAGAAGAAAGAAGGAAATAAAGAATAAAACTAAAGAGAGAGATGGGAGGGGAAAGAAAGAAAGAAGAAAAAGAAAGGAAAAGAGAAGGAAATGAGATACTTTCAAAGATGGCATTTTCAGCATTGACAGCAGTGGAGAGCATTCATTATAACCCATGTGTTTTCTTGATGATGTGTCTTCTTCCTGTGTGAACAAATTGCTAGCATATCAAATGCTGTTCTGGAGATAGCAGATATGAAAACTTACAGTAGGTGTTTTGCTTTTCCTGCAGTCACTGTGTCTGTATGATTTGGGCCCAAATCAATCTCCTACTTGCTTCCAGAGAAGTGTGGAGATTTTGCTAGTGAGTCACAGGGTGATAACCAGAATTGGGTAAACCAAAATGGTCAGCAGAATATCTAGTGTGCCTTGTAAACCTAGGGAATTGTGGGAGGGATTTGCTCTCATCTGCCTTCATTGATCTCTATATTCTACATCACTTCTATCTCTCTGCACCTATACAAGCACATGCATAGCAGAGGCTATTTTCAGCTTGCTTACAAAGACTGAAATCACATCCAGGCACAAAAAAGGTAGAAGAAACTGTTGAGACAGTGGACCACAGGTCAGGAAAGAGACCTTTAGGCCACATTTTATTCTTCCCATTTTATGCTTCAGTAATAGGTCTAAAATAGGAGAAAAAAGAAAGGAAGTAAGGGAAAGAGGGACATGAGGGTAGGAGAGGAGCTGTTGGAAAAAAGGAGGAATTGGAAGGAGGGAGAGGAAGGGAGAGGGCAGTAGAGAGTGAATGTGATCACAGAGCTTTGTAGGCAAGTATGATATTGTACATTTTTAAAAATTAAATGTTATATACAAAAGTATAAATTTCTAAGATGTTCCTTCCCATTAAAATGTGAAATTTTAACCATGTGAAGGGAATTTATTAACTTGGAATCCATTCATTTCATTAAATAAATCTTGAGAAAACAAATATTTTCAGAATTTTGGACATTAGCTGAATTGTAACAGTTTCCAAAAGAGAGACAGAGTGCCCCCATCAAAGAAAATTCTTTCTCTGAAATGTAGTTGAATGTTTACTGTGTGTTTCCTGGAAACCAGCATCAGCCAACTAAAGCTTGGGGATGTAGTCATGTGCTATTCTTTTTTGATTCATATGTTGAGGAGGAAATGAGTCATGTTGATTAAGGGGCTGAAGCCACCTACTCATGCAAATTATGAGTGTAGCCAGGGGAGAGACAGAGAAGACTGCTATGAGATGGCCAATATTCTTTTTCCAAGGCAATGTGGGCCTTGCAGACTTCCACTCTTTGTATCTTGGACTAATTAGATCTATAGACAACTCTACGGAGAAATGATGTGTGTGTATGTGTGCACATGTGTTTGTTCACCTGAGCTGGAACTTAGATTCATTGAAAATATCAGACATGTTTATATCATCTTTATTGACTTCATTTAACAGTCTGAATGTCAGACACTCATTGTAGCAATAAAAACAATGGATATTATTTGCTTTGTGCTCAGAAGTATATCCTTTCAGTATCTCATCAGTAGATATTTAGAGTCTCTGTAAAAATAATCACAATGAGGTTAAATGGTTAAACTTTGTCTCAGGTCTACTTATCTCTGAAATATGTAGCCTTCTCAATTTGATTTTGGTATTGCAATGTGAAACCCACCATCATTTAAAAATATTCCTGTGGAATGCAGGCAAGGAAGTGGGATAATTTATTCATGTTTCACAAACCTGTCATGTAAAATGTTTCAATCTTTGCACTACTCAGTTTAGTACATGGTTTTATATTTTTACAAATTGTTCTGCTTTAATGAAGACCAATTCATGAGGGCAAGTTGGTGTGTTTTTAAATTAACTTTCCATGTATCCTCCCTTGTTCAAACATTAAAAGTCTAACCATAGTAAAGATCAGGGGTGGCAAGTGTGAGTCCCACAAAATCATAATTTCCATGAGAATTAGATTTTTTAGTTACAAACATAGTGATTACTTCTTAGTCTTTTTCTAGGATCAAGCTGTCTTTCTAACATAACCCACCACTTCCTTGCCATATGGAATTTGAAGGAGACAATTATACCATGAATCTGACTGGATTCTTAGTTCTTTTGTCAGTGACTCTGGCCCTTGGCTGGAGTGACTGATTTGAGAATATCACATGATTAAAAATAATAAAGACATAATTCCTAAACTCTAAGAGACTTTCAGTGTTCAAGAAGGAAGGCTCTTCATATAAAATCTCCCAACACAGAAATACACAGCACAAAATGTAATAAAGACCTGGGTGTCAGGAGCTGTGACGGCCGGTTTCCCGAAACTCCGTCCGCCATCACAAGATGGCGCTGACTTCCTCCCAGGGCGGAGCCCTGGGTTGTTTACCACGTCGGCTCTCCCGTTCAACTCCGCCCAGTAACAGCAATGCACCAATCCCAATCCGCCTAGTGTATCAGGCCAGCAGAGCACGCCCACATCCTGCATAAAAGCCCGTCAACTGCCGTGGTCGGGGCCCCTCACCCCCAGCTCTCCCTCAACCAAGCAGCGCTTCAATAAACCGTGATTGGAGAAGAATCCCTGTGTCGTGGCTTTCTTCCCCGCTGGCCGGGGCTCGCCGCAGCTGGTGCCAAAACCCGGGAAACTCGGAAACCCTGGAAACTCGGAAACCCGGGAAACTTGGACACCAGGAAACTTGGACACCGGGTGAGGGGTCGAAGGGGATTCAGAACTCAACACACGGAGCGGCGAGCTAAAGGAATTCCCAGGTAAATTGGGAACCTGCAACAAAAGCAGGGTTAAAGGAAATCCCAGGTAAATTGGGAACCTGCGACAAAAGCAGGGTTAAAGGAAATCCCAGGTAAATTGGGAACCTGCGACAAAAGCAGGGTTAAAGGAAATCCCAGGCAAATTGGGAACCTGCGACAAAAGCAGGGCTAAAGGAATTCCCGGGTGAATTGGAAACCTGCGACAAAAGCGGGGAGGTTTTTGCTCTTCTCTGCAGACAAAGAGAGAGCAGGTCGAGCTGAAAGTGAAAGTGAAAGCTAGGAGGTTTTTGCTCTTCTCTGTAGGCAAAGAGAGAGTGAAAGTGAAACATTGTTTAAAAGGTTACCAAAAGTGAAAGTGAAACATTGTTTAAAAGGTTGAAAAGTTTAGACATGGGCGCTTCTTCATCGTACCCAATTTTTCTGGCTCTTAAGGAGCTACTGTATTAAAAAAAATAAAACTAAAGAAGAGTACCTTAGAGAGATTTTTGCAGGAATGTGACATCCTTGTCCCATAGTTTGCCATTTCTGGAAGCCTCACGATATCCTCCTGGGAGAAACTGGGAAAGGATCTAGATTTTGCTTTTGAACAAGGGACACTTAAGAGTGGGGTAAGACCAGTCTGGGAATTGGTAAGAGACTGTCTTGAGGATCAGCGTTACAGTGAAGAGGTAGAGAATGGTCAGACAGTCAGAACTGAGTTACACCTAGCCTGTCCAGTATTCCAGGATCCACAGGGACAGCGGTATCATGAGCCTTTAGATTTCAAGGTGATAAAATCTCTGGCTGAGTCTGTGCGGACCTACGGGATCACAGCCTCTTTCACTGTAGCCCAGGTGGAGGCCTTAAACAGGCACTGCATGACACCCAATGATTGGAGCTGGCTTGCACGTGTGTGCTTGAGCCCAGGCCAATACTTAGATTGGAAGGCCTTCCTGATTGAGTTTGCTAATGAAGAGGCTGCAACCAATAAGAGCAAATTGACACCCTTTGGCAGATTGCCCAGCTCGGCTGTCAATGGAATTATGCTGGGTTGTGTGTGACTAGTATCCAGTATGAAAACTTTACCCGTGCTGTAAATCTGTCTAAACAGTTGTCCAGTTATCTTTTAGGCAATTGGACAAGAGAATTCGACAACCTGATGGAACAACTGAGGGTGGCTATCATCACGGTGAACTCGACCCAGGTGGACACTGGACTGGCGGAGGGATTCAAGAAGTGCTCCAATAAAGTGTGATCTGAGAAGAATCCTCAAATGGTGGTTGTTCTTCCTCGCTGGTCGAGGAGCTCGCCGCAAGGAGCATTGGTTATCATTCCAAGTCATCCCTAAGAAGTCATGCTTTTTTGTTTGCTTGTTGTTGTTCTTGTTCAGCCATACATTGAGACCACTTAGCTTTTGCCCTAGGTATGGGTACATATATGCAATTCAGAACTTAGAAGGTGGAGGCAGGAAGATTGTGAATTGAGGCCAGTCTGGGCAGCACAGAGAGAACCTTTGTCAAAGGAACATTGAATTTTTACAATGATGCTTTAGTTTTTAGAATCTTGGATACTTCAGAACTATAGTGTTCTTGAAAAGCAAGTAAAAGGATATTCTTTAAATAGTTTGCTTGGTCAGAATGGGTAATTTCCCAGGAATCAAGGCAAGAAAGTCACACAGATGAAGAAACAATTAATGTCTTTGTAAAGAGAATAGCATAATGCAGAAAATAGTTAATGGCCTTACCGAGGAATGTTACATGAATTTATGAAAGAAAAATCTAGAAATAGAAGTCACTTTGTCATAACACAAAAGGTAACCAGGAGCTGGGGACATGTCTCAGTGAGTACAACCCTTGCCATCCTAGTGCAGGTACTTATGCTCTAATTTCCAGAACCCATGATAGTGAGATTATAGTGCACATCAGAAATCCATAGCTTCTACAGTGGGATAAGAGGCAGAGATTGGAGACAACTTAGGAGCTCACTAGCCACCTATCTTCATCTGTGCATCAACAAAAAATGCTCTACTTCAAACAAGATGGAAGGCAAGGAAAAGTTAGAACTCAGATTGTCTGCTGACCTCCACATACATGCCACGGCATATGTGCAAACACACATCATATATTCATAGATACCAATACGTATCACACATACATGGGTGAAGGTGCCGATATCATCTCCATCCAGGAATGGTGTCAATGAGCATTCTAATATTAAACATTCTCAACTCCTTGTCTGTGTACTGAGTTCAGCAAAGCAACAGTGGGAAAAGAGCCAGGCTTGACTCTTACTTCAGAATCACTTTTTCACATTTTCTTTGTAGACCTCTATGGAAATCTTACACTTATTAAGTGCCTGTGTGCTTATGTTCTAATCTCCTCAGGATGCTGATATCACTATTCTTTTGAGATAGACTTTTTTTTTCAAAGATATATAAACATTTGGAAATTTTAAGTTTTAGCAAAACAAGTTTGTGTTAGGAAACCTGAGTATCCTGATTCTTAATCTAAAGCAGGGTCCTGGAAATCACACACACACACACACACACACACACACACACACACACACACACTATGTCTTTTCTTATTTATGAGAAATGATCCCCAAACTGATGGTCTCTAAAATTTTTCCATTCCAAAATGTTCATGACAGAGAAAAGTTTCCAATTTGGCAAATTTAAAATTAAAGTCATTTGAAGTAACTGTCTTAGAATCTTTTAACTAGACTGTGAATTTACCCTTTCTCTTCCATGATCATTTCATTACCATTTTATGATCATTTCATTACCATTGAGTGGTAATGGGTATTGTTGGGGTAGGAAGTGGACAAAAAGAAATCATCATTGTGAGTTGATGTGGCAGCAGACAGACATGAAGGCCTCAGTGGAACATATTATGAGAGCTTATGACTTTGAACTTCCAACTTTTTGTTACCTATGAAATAGGGATATTGACCTACTTAAAACTGTTATAATAAATAATGATAATATTTAAAGTACATTGAATGACTTTCTAGGTGTGTATAGTGTATGTTTGTGCTCATGTACTCTGTTGGTTGACATATTTTTATGTGTATGTGAATGGCAGTGAAAGGCAAAGGTTGATGCCAGTTGTCTTTTCTTGACTCCTTTATTTTTTGAGACAAGTTCTTCCAGTGAACCTGAAGCTCACTGATTCTGATTCAGTTAGATTGCCAGGCTAATGATATTCAGGGATCCTACTGTCTGCATTCTCCTCCTCTGGGGTATAGGAGCATGTCATCACATTCAGCTTTTTACATGAGTGTTGGCATCATAAGCATTTTGGTGACTGAGTCATCTCCTCAGTGCTTGTCATACAATTTTCCTTCTATGGATTAGTTTGCTAAGAGGTCAAGCTTTAGGTAGTAGTTGAACACTCTAATCACCTGTTGCGATTCAGTGAAGGATCTTTGCCTGTACTCACTATCATAAAAGAAGGCATTCTACTGCCATTTAATACTTTCAGAAACTGATTATCTTTAGTTCCTTCTACAATTGTCCATCTTGATTGTGCAGCAGAACAATTGATTGAGGCATCTAAAATCCATATGTCTAGGTTTGGGCTCTGATCTTGACTCAGGTTTGTGCTGGTTAGATGGCTAGGGACCAAAGAAGAAAACACTCTATGACCCAGACTCTTTAAAGTCTCCTCAAGGGATTCTGTTTCACTTTCTGTGCTGCAGATGACCAGAATTTGGACCATGTGCTCTAGAATGGAGATCACAGACCATTGTGAGAAACAGGAGAAGGCTACATTCTTACTAGGTTAACATTGCTGAGACCTTTCTTAAAATTCCATAAGGAGGATGTGGAGCAAGGGGAACTCTCCTCCACTGCTGGTGGGAATGCAAGCTTGTACAGCCACTTTGGAAATCAATATGGTGCTTCCTTAGAAAATTGGGAATCCATCTCCCTTAAGACCCAGCTATAGGACTCTTGGGCATATACCCAAGGAATGCTCAATCATACCACAAGGGCATTTGCTCAGCTATGTCCATATCAGCATTATTTGTAATAGCCAGAACCTAGAAACAACCTAGATGCCCGTCAACTCAAGAATGGATAAAGAAAATATGGTACACATACACAATGGAGTACTACTCAGCAGAGAAAAAACAATGACATCATGAGGTTTGCAGGAAAATGGATGGATCTAGAAAAAATCATCCTGCATGAGATAACCCAGAATCAGAAAGACAAACATGGTATGTACTCACTCATAGTAGGATACTACATGTAAAGCAAAGATGACTAAACTGCTACATAACTCCAGGGAGGCTACCTAAAAAACAGGACCCTAAGAAAGACACAGGGATTGCCCAATGACAGAGAAATGGATGAGATCTACATGAACAACCTGGATGACAGTGGGAGTAATGAAGAGCAAGGTTCAAGGGAAAGAGAGCTTAGGGGAGGAGGAGATCCCAGCTGATCAAATAAGTTAAGAACAGAAAGGGAGAATAAGGAATAACAGACCATGATAAATGAAGGCCACATGAAAACAGGAAGAAGCAAAGTGCTAGAGAGTTCCCCAGAAATCCACAATGATACATCCACTGTAGACTACTGGCAATGGTCGAGAGAAAGCCTGATCTGACCTAGTCTGGTGATCAGATGGCCAAACACCCTAACTGTCATGCTAGAAATCTCATCCAATTACTGATGAAAGTGGATGTAGAGATCCTTGGCCAGGCCCCAGATAGAGCTCCAGGAGTCCAATTGTTGGGAAAGAGAAGGGACTGTAAGAGTATGAATTGTTGAGACCAAGATTGGAAAAGCACAGGGACAAATAGCCAAACTAATGGAAACACATGAATTATGAACCAAAAGCTGTGGAGCCCCCAACTGGATCAGGCCCTCTGGATAAGTGAGACAATTGAATAGCTTGAACTGTTTGGGAGGCACACAGGCAGTGGGACCCGGACCTGTCCTTAGTGCATGAGCTGGCTGTTTGGAACCTGGGGCATATGCAGGGACACTTTGCCTGGAAGGAGGTGATTAGACCTGCCTGGACTGAATCTACCAGGTTGAACTGAATCCCCAGGGAAGTCTTGGCCCTGGAGGAGATGGGAATGGAGGGGAGGGGCTGGGGGAAAGGTGGGGGTGGGGATGAGAGGGGGGAGGACAGGGGAACCCATGGCTGATATGTAAAATTAAAACACAAATATAATAAAAAAATTGTATCAATTACAAAAAAAATTCCATAAGGATTTTTTTCAATATTGTCTCTAAACTACATTAATAATGGCTGGGATTCTTATTGTACATTCAAGTTTTTAAGCCTGTTCTTATATCAAAATCCTGATGTAAGCAACTGCAGGTTTATGCAGAAGAAACTTATACATAAAAAAGTTAGAAAATTGAAAACAGACCAGAGACTCAGGTATTGACCAGCATTACTTGAGAGTTAGTTGTGCTTAATTTTCCCTGAGCAAAATGGCTTTTTATGTAGGGGGAAGTGAATGTGTGCTAGTTATATACCTAAAGTACACTAAGGCCATGAACAGAACTAAGCTCACTACACCTCCATTCATAATCAAAATATATCATGCTTCTTAGAACAAAATCTGACTTAATTTGTATAAGCCTTGAAAGGATAGAAGCACAATAGAAATTCTGCATTTGTTATCATGTTGACAAAAACCTATAAATTTGAGCTGAATGTAGTATAGAAGGGCGGGCGCAATACACCTTGTTTTTATAAGTAAGAAGGAAACTGCTTGGGAAAGCATGCAACTCAATGCCCTAGTTTTTGACAGCAAGTCTGGGAAAGTGTCATACAGTGAGGGCAGGGAAATTGCCAATCTCCTAGAAAAGAAAACTGTGGAGGCTTAGAGTGCACTGAGATGTGAAGACATGAAAGCACTGAGATCTTCTATAGAAATGCAAGGTTCTGTTACCCCCCACCCCCTCCCTGTCCACATCAGTCAAACATGGTTTTGTCAAAGCTCTCTAATTTACTCTTTAACTAATCATGACTTCTGCTGAAATATAGTCATGGGAATATGCCTGGAGAATAAAATAACAACTGCAGTTTTAGAGATTTTTCTTTCATTTTTAAATACATCTGACTAATACATTATTTCAGTAAATTTATCAACTTTTGCAGTGTCTTGTTAGAGTTACTGTTATTGAGATGAAACACCATTACCAAAAGCAAGTTTAGAGGAAAGAGTTTATTTGGCTCATGCTTCTGCCTCACTGTTCATCACTGAAGGAAGTCAGGACAGGAACTGAAGGAGAGCAGGGACCTAGAAGCAGTAGCTGATGCAGAGGCTATTGGCTTGTTTATCATTCCTTTCTCAGCCTGCTTTCTCATAGAACTTAGGACCATGAGCTCAAGGATGGCACCACCTGCAACGGGTTGAGGCCCCCTCCCACTACTTATTTAAAAATTCCTTGCCCATGATCAAAGCTGCCACAGAAGACCATGTTGATGTCTGTGGTCTGTGATGCCACTGGAGATGAAGTGGATGTTGACATTTATGGTCTGTGCAGCCACAGGGAAACCATGTGGAAATCCATGATCCCTGTTGCCAATGGCTGTTATGACCAAGAAAGCATCTGTTGCAGTGGTATTGATGACTCCACACTCATAATTGTGAAAGACATTGAAGGCTTCTGCAACTTCTCCCACCCCCACAAAGAAATAAGTAACAGTCTAGACAGGAAGTCTTTGAGGAAAGTCCATAAAAATTGTGATTAAGATGCAGAAGTGTAGCTCTTCACAGCTGTTGGCTTCTTGTGGGGTAATGGGGGAAGGACTCAGTTATTTTTAAGGGGCTGGACACTGGAGTTTTATCATGCTCCAGTGAGTATATGGGCAACACAAATTGTACTTTTTTTGTGAAAGGAAGGAGAGCAAAGAGTGGGAGTGTGGACCTGGAAGGAATGGGAAGCAAGTGTGATCAGGATACTTTATATGAAACTGTCAAATAATAAAAATCTTAGGTTAAAAGAAAAAAAAAGAAGAAAAAAGAAAAGAAAAAGCCCTCAGCTGGATCTTATGGAGGTATTGTACAAATATGCTAAATATATGTGTTTAAATATATGTTTTTAACTTTCTGTTTATTAGTTCAGTTCTTGGCAACAATTTGGTAGGCCAGTCTTTTCTCGAGGGTTAAGAAGCCAGAAGGAAAAACAATTATTTGTTAAGACCTTCAATTGTTTTAATGCAACTATTCGTCATAGAACCTTTGCTCACAGATTTTAGATTTTTGATTTCACTGAAATGTAAAAAGTAGTATCCACTTTAGGTGGAGTATCTGGCTCCATCAGATCTGAATTGTGAACTACAATTTTGACCAAAACAGCAAAAGTCAGGGAACATCTGAATAAAGCTGGTTACATGGAGGTTTGAGTTTTAATTAGAATCTTCTAGATTTGCTTATTTTAATTATCACCAGCTAAAGTGGGATGATGGGGTCTATAATTTTTCTCTCCTGATGTTTACTTTGACCTCCATTTCATCACATGCTTTCCTGTTTTCTACTTATATTTCATGGCTATGAGTCACATCTCCTAGGAAAAATTCAAACTTCTTTTAGTGGAGAATAATTTTGTTTCTCAAAAAGAAAATGCCACTAAAATACATGAGAAAGTTGTCCTGCTTTATGCAAACAAAGATTCAGGTTGTTTTGAGAAACTTAACACTATGATGGGTGTTCTGTAGAAAAACCAAAGTAGGAAACAGTGTACAGAGTCAAAAAACTTTGATGAACAGAGTACATTCCATGTTTCTTTTATGTAAATGAGGTCTTCCTTCATCTGTTTTCTAATTTTCCAGCTCATTTCCAGTGTCACCATATGACACTGACTGTTCTAACAATATATGTGGTATTTCTCTGTATACCATGCTGGAATTTAATGAGTGAGATGTACTTTTCTATAGTCAAAAGCTGTCATTGTCCTGTAAAATGCAGAACCATCATAGAGGATAAAAGGCAGGACTTGATCCAAAAAGAAAAAGGGCCCTTCAAACCTGTAAAAATTGTTGAATTGTTGTTGTCACAAATGTCACCAAACAACATGGGAGACACATGGTTTTCCTTCCTTCCTACCCTTCATTCTATCAGTGTCTTCTATTGCCCAAACTAGTTATACGTTACTTGATATTTGAGCCTGAGGTAGAGTGTTCTCAGAGATCCAAAACAGAGCTAAGAAGAGGTGGAGAATTAATAAAGGGACATGTGAATAAAATTTGCAAATGGTGTGGCTGGGAACCTTCTATCTGACAAAACACTGGTGACATAAAAAGCTTAGAGAAAAGACTCATTATTATTTTGTTTTTGGAGTTGACATTTACTTGAGGTAGATCTGGCCTGTCTGGGTGGAGACATGTTAAAAAGGTGGCTGTGATGTTTTAGTACTCTGCTTGATTTTTACCTGAGACAAGCCTTATTTAAGGCAGTTTATTTAAGGCACCTGTTTGTTTGGTTAATTTAGCATTTACACAGGTGATCAGTTGCTGAGTATTGAATAGTGATAGATTGTTATATCCTTACTGCCTGGATATTTTGATGGTCCCTTTTGCCTCTGGCCCTGTGAGGCCCTAGTTGGGAAAGGAAGGGATGATACCTTATTCCTCTGGAATTGGTGACAAGGCAGTGGATCCTGGTGTCCTCTGGAGCTTGAGAGTGGAAGAGAACTTATTTTTTTGAATTAGGGACAAGGCAAAGATCATTGAATTAGGGACAAGGCAAAGATCATGGCCCTGTCTGTATGCACATGAGAAACACAGGCGGTAACTCAATTTTAAAGTGAGATAATGAGCTCTTATCTTAGTTGGAAATCTTTCTCATTAAGTAACTCTGAAAGTACAATTAAATCTGGTGAGGTAAGGCTGTCCTCTGTTCCCGACAATAGAAAGGAGGAGTGACATCCTAAAACTCCCAGAACTGAGTCAATGGCTCTGGTGTCCAGAAGGAAAGGAACTGATAACTTCCCTTCTGAGTTCTGGGTTCCCTGCTGTGTCTGTAGCCAAGCCGAGGTTTGCTGGAGGTCTTAGCTTGATGTACCCATGTGTCTTGGTGCCTGAGGGCAGTCAGCTGACTGGTTGTCTTTCTAGGCGACACCTTTAACAAGGCTGTTGATGGGCAGGGTATTCGCTAGCCCATGGCCTTTTTCACTTAAAACAGGGACCCAACAGCTTTCTCTAGACAGTGAGTGCCAGCATTTGGCAATTTTGTTTTTGGGCTTCTCTTTCCTGGCATACCTTAAATGCCACAGATGATTCTTTTGCCTGTGGGGTCAGGAGCCTTGTTCTCCAGATACTTAACTTTAGCCGGGAGCAAGAAGTGGATTTTACTCTGTGTCCTGAATTTTCTCTGACGATTGGTGGCTTAAGGACAGCTTTTGGAAGATCTGCCAGTAGGCAGACTGTAAACCGATCCTTTGGAAGACTTATCTGAGGCTATAAGCTGATTTTTCTGGCTTAGGAGCCATCCCGATTATTGTAAACTTAATTGTTTAGATCTCAGCTGCTTTCAGACCCTTCTGTGGTTCTCAAGGCAGTTTGAGAATGAATGGGTGGAGTTAAGGTGAGTTAGGGCGAGTCTTAGAAACTGCCCAAGCCCGAGCATTTGAGCCCACCCACCACCAGCACGAAAGTCAGACAGAAAAGGTTACACGTGGCAGACACCTTAGTGGGAAAGGAAAGAAAGGGTTTAGAGCTTTAGCAGAAAGCTTGGAGATGAAGCAACTCTTATTTTCCCGTTCGCTGGCTGAAGTACCTGCCACACTGTTATGCGGTCAGGTTTATGCTGTTATGTGGCCAGGTTTACCAGTACCCACCCCTATCCACCAATGTAGGTGGTAAATGTATCTGCCCCTTTGTCCCATGGCTGTAGCCGAAAGAAAAATAAAAATGAAAAAAAAAAACAAACCGGGATCAGACTTCAACTCAGGCATCCTGAGAATGAAGAAAGATCTAAGATCAGCTCAATTCCCCCTCCCCTTTCATCAAGGGATGGGAAGAGCTACGACTGCGCTGCTGTTGGTCTACCCGGTAGACCCCAGATGCCATTTTTGCTCCTTCTCTTTGGGAGCAAAAATGTGCCTGCCAATGCCAGCACAACCTGGACAACCCCCGGGATTGTCCGTCGCAAACATATAGCTCAGATTTCAGCCATTAGAACAGCAGACTCACTGTGAAAAATCGTGGTGGTATCAATAGTGGGAAGCCTTGCTTCTCATGGTTGGCCACCATCCGCGGCGGCCAGCTGGAGGTGCGTGCTGGTTGGCAGAAGAATCATAAGCCATGGTTACCTTTCTAGAGCTTTATTGAGAGAGAGAAAGCTGAGATAAAGAGCAACTCTTTCCATTTGCCTGTTCGCTGGCCAGAATTAGATAACTCCTGTAGAAGATTGGGATTTTTTGTTATTTTTAAAGCATACTTGGGCCATCTCTCAGTACAGAGATGGATAAGCTTAGGAATCTTTAAGTAAGGCTGATTGAGTTGGAAGCCTTATTTCCCATGTCTGCAGCGGAGAGGCAGAAAAAAAAAAAAAAAAAAAAAAAAAAAAAAAACCTTGATCCGGAGCCAAGACCTCCTGGAGGCTGGACAGATTCTCTGGCACAAGCCTCCTTATCAGCTCGTCAGCTGATAACTGGGGACCCTGCTGTGTGAAGCAAGGACTCCCCGGGATCCCTTAACACCCAGCCGCCCCATCGGGCGCGAAGAACGTGCTGGCTTCACACAGCCCCAGGACGCACCCGATGGTGGTGGTCCTTTCTCGAAAAATATCTCAAGCTGCAGATGTGGGAGGTGGCTGGAAATTTGGGCCTGTGATGGGGGTCGACTGTAGCCAGTGGAGATCTTGGCCGGGGGTTCCCTCGTCTCAAGAATAACCAGTGAGGCACCGGATGCTCAACGGTCATTCTCACAGATTCAGGAAACCATTTATGCTAGCTGAAAAGGGGAAAACTCACCAATCAGTAGCGGTGTTGCATGCAGATTTGTGTGACCAGGCAAATGGAGAGTGATCTGTCACAAATGGATCAGAGTTCCCGGATAGTGTAGCGCAGAGTTTCCATCCCTGGTTCCCAGGTTTCCCCCGTTCCCTCATAGCACCAATGTTAGTTATTTGTGGTGCTCTTACCCCGCAAGGAACATGTCCCGAACACAACAAATCCACAGAAGAGTTTTTATTAAAGAGGATAGAGGATAGAGGTGACAGGCCTGTGTGAAGCACACACGTGAGTGAGGAAAGGAGAGAAAAGAGAGAGGAGGAGAGGAGAGAAAAGATGAGAGAGACCTGTGCAAAATGGTGCCAGCTTTTTAAAGAGTGAGCCGCACATGCATATAGGACTGCATGTGGCTACTCCATGCATGCGCGTAGATTACATGGCCGCATGCGTGCTTTATGCAACCATGTAAAGCCATGGAGTCCTAGTCACGTGAGATGTTCTGACCTGGAAATGGCTATTTTGAATCCGAAATAACTAGGCGGTCTGCTGGGAAAGCCCAACCGTGTGGACATGTTGTGATTTCCTATCACTCCTAATCTTCAAAATGGAATGATCTCATGCTCTATTAAGTGATGGGTAGGTGATTTCAGCACTTGGCAGTTTTTTTTTTTTTCCCTAGGACATGGGAGAAGACAGGCTTAACTTACATTTTCCTTCAGAATCAACATTGGATCCTGCTTCCAGTGTTTCTTTAGACTACCTTCCACCTTTGTGACAGGTAGAGGTAGTAGGGCTTTGTTGAGGCCCATCATGGCAAGTCTACTTTCTCCTAGGAAAAATAACTCTCTTAATGAATACATATTCTTGAATTTTTATAAGTACATCAAGACAGGGTATAAAGCATTCTTAAAAATGTATCTGGCATAGTAATACCTATAACCTTTGTCAACTCTTGCTTTTGAGGGTGTTCCACTCTATAGTCATCCCTTTGGCCATTGTCCCATCCCATTGTTCTATGGGATTGTCTATGATGTGAAAATATACTTAATTTTTTTAGGGGTACATTTTTAAAGGCACATTGACAATCAGAAGAGGTTTCAGAAGAGACAAAGATGAAGGAAGAGCAAAAAATACTGGAAAGAACTATGGAAGTAAATATTTAGATAAATTTACATATGAGTAAATTGAATATTAGAGAGGTCTGACATGCCTTTTGATAAAGTTAGTACTGATGGCAGCTTAGTGATAAAATACTCATTGTCAGGTAAGGGCCCTCATATTATTCCCAATGTTTACAGTAAGTACATGTATTATTTGTGGTAGTATAGGCTACCCTAAATAGATGCTACATATTTTAGTGTTAAATATCAGAAATTATTTCTATAAATTTAACTGTGTAATCTTTACTTATGTTAAGTTGTATGTTTTCTTTACAGTGATTTTGAAAACTGTATTTCCTTCACATAGTTTGTAGCCTTTCTATCTCCTATGGCCTCCCTTGAATGACTTTTTCTGGGAGGTGTGAAAAAGAGTCACTCATCTATATGGAGCCCTGATAAACCAAGGAAAATACATCTTGGTGAAAAGTGTACTCACTAGGGTTACCTAAAGAGCATGGGTGATGCCAAGGCAGTGGCATCACTAAGAGATCCCATCTCAGAGCAGGAGATTCACAAAATTCTATAGCACAGTCCACATGCCTCCCTGGTTAGTTTCCCACTTTTTATATGGTAATACCCTACAAGACTACATGTACATGCAGCTTGGGAAGGAGTGATTGGTGGCTAAAATATCAGGTGCTACCTTCATCCAGGAGGTACTATGTACCTAGTTATTCAACTACCAACTTTACTTTCCTGCTTATTTTGTTTCCTCCACTCTGGAGAAATGTGTCCTGTAGGTCATCACAGCATCTGCTTTATGGCAGCAAAGGTCATTCAGGTGAGGAGGAGTCCTTTCCACTCCTCCAAACAAAGAGGGCAGAGAGTATAAAAGGGTATTGCCTTCTTGAAAAGTGATGAGAGCAGATTTTAAGTATCCTTACCAGTAACAATAAAAACTAATAAAGGGCTGGGCAGTGGTGGCACAAATTCCAGCACTTTGGAGGGAGGCATAGCCAGGTAGATCTCTGTGAGTTCAAAGCCAACCTGATCTACAGAGTGAGCTCCATGACAGGGACCAAAACTACACAGAGAAACCCTGTCTCAAAAAAACAAGAAAAGAAAAAGTAATAAAGATATTAATTTGATTTTTTTCCTTCTCTATATGCATACAAACATCCTGATGCACATAATAATTTTTTTAAAAGAGAGACACAGGAATATTCCATTCTTTTAACATTTAAATATTTATGTCAGAACTTGGTGACTGTCCATCACAATTCTGTTTTTCTTTTTCTCTGAACCTGTATATAGACTGCATTTTAATTGGATGTAGCTAAGTTACCCAGTTGTTTTCATTGGACTGTGGAGAGAAGAGATGGGTGGCGCTTTCTGGCCCGTTCTATTACTAATGAAAGCTCCAGTGTCCTTTCTCATACCCTGTTCATCAGTTTGACATAAAAGATCTAGAGGAAGTTTTCAAAGTCTTGGGGAATAACAGAGGTAGAAAATGAAAGAAAAGCAGATCACTAAGTCACCAGAACAAATTATGACTCCCTTGAAATATTTAAGGGTATTTCATATAGAAGTTAGCCGCCCCCCTCTCTAACTCATCTATCTATTTATTTTGTATTGCTGGAGACTTGCATATGCTAGGTAACTTCTGTTCTCCCCATAAAAGTGAAACGCATTGCTTCCTGTATATGCTTCCTGAATACTTTTGCTGCCTCTTTAGTTACAAGTGTTATTCTCTAATGTAAATTCAGAGAAGTAGAATTGCTAGTTCTTGAGATGTACCAGCTTTAAAATACAATGAATATTTTTGTATGGGAAAAAAAAAAGTTGCCTTGGAAACAACACACACAGGTCACATTTACCAGAAAAAATTCACCTGACAAAATCTGGAAGGAGGTAATTGGGAACTTGGGGGTGAGCAGTAAAAAGGGACATTGGAGGATAGGTCTTACTGGGGAAGTTTTCTCCAAGAGTCCTTCTGTATGAATAAGATAATGTATTTGGGGTGAACAACTGATATCCTCAGTCATAACAATCAGAATGAATTTTCCCCTCATTTTATTACATTAGTTGAAATAAAATTTAATTGAAATAGAATTATAACACTTCCGCCATCCTTTTCCCCCCTCCAACACCTCCTCAATACTCTCCTTCAAATTCCTTTAATTCTCCAACTCTGGATAGCCTCCCTTTACTCTGTTATGTCTGTTTCATTCATCTATGAAACCTGCTGGATCTGTTTGTTGTTTGTTAGTATGTGGTTTCAGGGCTGACAGCTCTGCATTGCAGAACCAATAAGTGGATTCACTCTTGGAAGAGCTAATTGGCCTTCTCACAGCAGTCAATAGTTGCCTATATTTCTTTGTTTAAGACTCCTCAGAATGTCCCCCTTCCACATTAACATTTCCATTAATGCCACTATTGTTCCACATTTATGCAGCCTTTATGTTTCACAGTATACTGTTTCACAGTAGAATTTCTGGTAGTTTGGATCTTACAATCTTTCTGTTGCCCATTCCTCAGTGTTCACTGAGCCATAGATACAGGAGTTTTGATGTGAATGTATCCATTTTGACTTGGCTTCCCAAAATTTCCAATTGTGGTTTCCTGTGACAGTCCCCATTTCCTGCAAAAAGAAGCATCTTTGATGAGGGTGGTAGCTACACTTATCTGTAGGTAGAAGAATATGATCTAGAATATAGTAAGAATATAAAGCTGTTTTAGCAAAGTGGTGGGAGTAGATTCTTTTCTAAGGCCAATGACATCACTATCACAATTTTAAAATTAAAGACATTAAAATTCAGGAAGATTTCAGCTGTGTTCCTAAGGATTCAGGATATTTGAATGATTGTTCAATTGTTGTCTGGTTTTAGAGTTGAGGCAAGTTTTTATGCTTCTGAAATGTTTTTAGTGAAAGGTACTCTTTCTGTTACCATTTTCCTTACTATAGTTCAATTTTTGAGTTTTTATTAACTTATTTGATCAGCTGGTGAGATTCCCTCTCTCTCTCTCTCTCTCTCTCTCTCTCTCTCTCTCTCTCTCTCTCTGTCATCTTAGTCAGTATTCTGTTGTGAAGAGATACCATAACTCTTATAAAAGAAAGTATTTCATTGGGGATTGCTTACAGTCTCAAAGATTTAATCCATAATCATCCTGGTGGGGAGCATGGTGGCATGTAGGCAGATACAGTTCTGAGTAGTAGCTGACAGTTCTACAACTGGATCTGCAGGCAGCAGGAAGAGAGAGCCATCAGGCCTGCTTGGGCTTTTGAAATCGCAAAGCCCACACCCAATGACATATCCTTCAATAAGGCCACACCTCCTTAGTGCTTCTCAAGTAGTGTCACTCTTTGATTACTAAGCACTCAATATATAAGCCAATGAAGGTCATTCTTAATCAAAACACCAACCTCCTCTGTCTGTCTCTGTCTCTGTCTCTGTCTCTGTCTCTCTGTCTCTCTCTGTCTCTCTGTCTCTCTGTCTCTCTCTCTCTCTCGTGTGTGTGTGTGTGTGTGTGTGTGTGTGTGTGTGTGTGTGTTGTATGAAATTTGTGTGGCTCAGAGAGCAGTGGAGAAAGAGCTTTCCTCCTCTATTACTCTCTACCTTATTCTTTTGAGACAAGGTCTTCCTAAATACTAAGCTCTGCTGGCAGCTAGCAACCCCCAGTGATCTTTCTGTCTCAGCCTATCACAGACCAATACTCTTGGGATTACAGAAGTGCTCATCTATGTTCAGCTTTTGATTGATGCTCTGGGAATTTGAACATAGGTCCTTTTGCTTGGGCAGCAAGTGCTTTTACTCTCTGGAGCATCTCTCCAGGCCCCTGAATTTTCTTGAACCAAGAATTATATCTTCTTAAAACAAATGCTTCTTGGGATTAGTAATTAAGAGTACTGTCTGCTCTTCAAGAGGACCCTGGCTTCATTTCCAGCACCTACATAGCAGCTCATGGATATCCATATTATGATTACCAGTTCCAAGATATTCATCATTCTCTTCTGGCCTCCATGGACACCAGGCATGCATATGGTGCCCAGACACACATGCTGCCAAAACAACCATGATACTTAAAATAATAAATTTTAAAAATTAAACAAAATCACCAAAACAAATGTTTCTAGTAGTCCTGTGAGACATGGACAATCATCTTACTGTGAGTTGTGACCCACAGAATATCTATCTATCTATCTATCTATCTATCTATCTATCTATCTATGCTATGAACATGCAACACATACAGAACAAACATACACACTCAACACACAACACACAGAAAACAAACAACAAATACATATGACATATATGTAACATAACATACATCTATAGTATACACATAACACTAAAATATATATGCATACACAAATATACCAAGTGTATCACATACATAGAATACATATATTTACAGATTGACAGAGCCCTTCACTGATATTTTATCATTCACATGTTTCCCCCCTTTAGAAAATTAAAGTACTCATGGATGCACCTTTCTGGTATTTAAATTAGTCTACATAAAAATCCTGAAGTCATTCATCTTCCAGGCTTTGCTCAGTCTCCTTGGCAACCTACCTAGCAACAGACTTCTTTAAAAGGGAATCTCAAAAAAGGTTCACCAGACCATATTCTTTGCAATTATATTAATATCATTGAAAAATATAAAATAAAGTCTCACAGCAATTCAGTCTCCACCCATCCCTCAGTGCCATCTCAATAAACAAAATATTCTGTATCATTTTTAGACTAACACCCTGTCCCAGTATCATTTACTCCCCTTCCCATGAAGCCCATATGGGCCAGGACTTCAATACTCCTAAAGTCCCTAATGCTCTCTCTGGGTTTACTCTCTCCTTTTTCAGTCTAGCTGCTATGCCTTGTAGTTGTTCTGTCCTGTGAAGGTCATACCCCTTGGAAAGCCTTGACATTTGCCTTGATCTTTCTTCCCTGCCTTCAGATACTTAGGATGCCCTTCCTGCATTATGTGAGGTACCCTTGGCTCCATGACCACTAAAACTAATCATTATTTGTGGTGGAGTTTGAATTTATCTAATTTTCAGTCTTTTTGCTTATGCATTTAATATTTAGTACATTTTCATGAAGGAGAGGACATTTTATTCACTATTGCTTTATTCACACCATTTAGTATAAAGGTAGACTAAATAAATTAAATGGCTTAATTGCCATTGTTTCTCTACTCCCTCCCATACCTCAATCTTTCTTGAGCAATTTGTTTGCTTTGGGGAATACTGACAAAATGAATGACACTTATAGAGAATGAGGCCCAGTGCCTCAGTTATCCTGGAAGCAATCACTCATGCGTTAGGGACATCCCAGATTTAATTTGAGAGCCAAATTGGGATTCTGGAAGACAGTTGAGTTAACTGTAATTAGACTGCAGAAGTGGGATGGGTAATTTGTGCTGTTCTGCTCCTTGCTGTCATCTAGTATTCACGGTCATGCATAAAACATATTTGCTTGGACATGGCAAAGTTCAGCACACTAGAGTCAAAGGAAAAGACTTCTCTAAGATGGGGCGTATCTGAGATTGAATAACTAACTGATTGCAGGTACCAGAGAGGGCTTTACAAAGCAGAAACAGAGGTCTCTAATAGTTTAAATTTCTGTTCCCTTTTTCCTTTCTCAGAAATGATGCTTGACACAGAACACTGGCTGACTGCATTATGGGTGATGTAGATTATTCTAGAGAAAATAAATGTGTGTAAGTTAATCAGAAGAATGTCTCTAAAAGTCATTTCCTTCTTTGCTCTTTAATTATCCCGTAAGCAGCAGCACTCCTGCACATAGCTAAAAATAGACAATGCTAGGTCAGGAGAAACATACAGTGATTTGTTTGCTCTGTATTTCAACATTGGCTCAGATTTGCACATCAGTTTCACAAAATAGATTTGTGCATTTTTTCTATTTTAAAATCACACATCTATTATAGAAAGTACATGCCCAGAGGTTTACTAAAACCTCAGTCTGTAAGTATAGGATTATATTGCCTTAGTTTAAAATTCTATAGTAAAATACTTTAATATAATAATAATCAACACCATCATCCAATTTTTTTCATCCCTGAGCATAAATACACACTTATTAACATTTGGCAACAATGGTGAGTCCTTCCCAAATTTGCATATATACATACTGCTTCTGGGAGTCTTGATAGGAGAAAGTAAGTAATTTTTGTATCACTACTGTATGTTGACTTCTGTTATCATGATTTAGCTATCATTTTCTTCCACAACTGTTCTCATTTGTTATTGTGATGTTTCCTATTCTTCAAACCATTATGAAAATGCTCATAGCACCCACATTTTCTTTTATGTGATAGATTATATACAAGATAAACTTTAAATTGTCTGAGATGTGCTGTGCTCATTATGAAGACAGAGAATGATTTATTTTCATCAGTTTTATGATACACTCTCTTCTCTTCTTTTACCTACTGGGACATTTGTCCATGTATATATGATCTTTTAGCTACAAGCTTATTGCCTCTCCACAAATTCTCAAACTATCCCAAGCAACAGCTATAATTTAATCTTCAGTGAAGTTGCTCCATATTGTAACTTTAAGTTTCCATGACAATCTGAAGTAATAGGGGTAAAGCATTGTTGGTTCTATTTTATATTAGAATATAGAAGTAAGAAATTGTTTCAAATTTAACAAAATAATAATCAGGACTCATAAGGTTGAATTAGGTAGTGATATGACTTTCTACTATTTTTAAAATATATTTCTGTATTAAAATTTTTTTGGGGTTGGGGATTTAGCTCAGTGGTAGAGCACTTGCCTAGCAAGCACAAGGCCCTGGGTTCAGTCCTCATCTCTGGCAAAAAAAAAATCATTTTACATACCAACCCCAGTTCCCCCTCACTCCCCTTCTCCTGCCTCCTCACCTCCCTCCCACTCTAGCCCCATCCACTCCTCAGAGTGGGTAAGGCCTCCCAAGGTAGTTAACAAAGTCTGGCATACCAAGTTGAAGGAGAGCCTAGCCCCTCCCCATTGTATCAAGGCTGAGCAAGGTATCCCACCACAGGGAATGGGCTCCAAAACGTCAGTTCATGCACCTGGGATAAGTCTTGGCCCTGCTGCCAGGGACCCCACAAACAGATTGAGCCACATAGTTGTCACCCACATTCAGCAGGTCTATTTCAGACCCATGAAGATTCCCAGGATGTCAGTCCAGAGTCAATGAGCTCCAAGTAGTATTGGTCAGCTGTCTCTGTGGGTTTCCCCATCATGATCTTGACCCCCTTCTTCTTCTTCTTCTTCTTCTTCTTCTTCTTCTTCTTCTTCTTCTTTTCTTTTTTTTTTTTTTTTTTTGAATGCCAAATGCTGTTTATTGAAGGAGGGAAGAGGTCTTAAATACAGGCTTAAAGCACAATGGCAGAACCCTGGTGGGCAGAAGTTCACTTCTGATTTCTTTTTTTTTTTTTTTTTTTGAGCTAAAGATTGAACCCAGAGCCTTGTGCTTGCTAGGCCAGCACTCTACCACTAAGCTAAATCCCCAATCCTGCTTCTGATGTTTTACAATCTTGCATCTAAGCTGTTAATGCCCAATATGCTGGATATACAGACAAGGAGCTTCCCTTAAGCATTCAGGAGGGTGGCATCTGGAAGGGAATTAGCATAGGGATGATATCATGGTCAAGGTCAGCAAGCACTGCTACAGTTACCCAAAATGGGAGCCAGGGCCGTACAGGTACCCTTTTACTAAAAAATGAGCTTCTGACTTAGGTTGTGTGAGACGTCAGCAGGTCACCTTATCCATCATGGAGACACCTGTCCAGGCCACACAGGTGTTCTGTCTTAGGTTGGTGAGCACCCCCAGGTATTACCCATCTCTGAAAACTCATTATCATACAGGCTCAATCGTGTGAGAACTGTTGCCAAAGATCTCTAAGTGGCGCTGGGCTTACAATCTGTGTGTTCAACACAGAAAAGACCAACAGAAGTCTTAACCCACCCATAGCCAGTAGGCTAAAGGCAACTGAGCCATTCCCTTCCTTAACAAGCCTCACTCCAAATTGGAGTCCTTGTAAGATGGTATCCCAAGAGCAAATGGAACTTGAGTTTATAAATTTATAACTTTCAAAGCCAATCAAAATGTACATAACTATTGATTTAAATTTGTCATGCCCAATAGAATGAAAGATTAATTAACTGTGGTAGCTACTTTTGCTGCCAGGGTCTCCACTGTGCTAGCAGGAACCAAACCCAAGTACTAACATATGCTAGACAAGAACTTGACATGGAGTCCCAGTTCCAGCCCTTTTCTGGTAATCCTATACTGGCCAATTTCAGTCACTGAATCTTCTAAGTCTAATGCTATATCTTGGTATCAAGATTTCTTCTTGACCCTAGAGATTAAAGCAGCCTGACAGACTGAGTTCTATAGCATTTGAAAGCCAGGATAAACAGGTACATTGGCATGATCAGACAACAGATAGAGATTGAGTTTGGCCATCTTTACAACCTCTACACACTTATTTGGTGGTCAGTGATCCAACTGTAAAACTAAAAACCCAAACAATAAATTCTCTGGAGGGAAGTTGGGAGGTCTGGGCTTTTATTTAAAAAAAAAAAAAAAAAGACTGGGTACTGGGAGGATTCTCAAAGGAAACACTCTAGGGGATGCCAGGGAGTCAAAAACAGGGAAGAGAGCCTGGCTTGAGTTTAGCAGAGAAGAGTAGAGAGCAGCAGTTCATGGATGAGCCACTCAACTCATCTTAGTGCAGTGGCAGAGAGGGGATGCCATCACCTGAAGTCTTCCTGCGTTAGGAGTTTGAAGAGGAGGAGCTTTCAAGATGGACAACTGAATGAGAAAACTAGAGCTCAGAGACAACAATTGTCCATGGAGGTAGCTCAAAACATTTTCTGACATGGTTTCATCTACCTGACAAGTCTGTAGAACACCTCAGTAAACATTGGTGTGACTGAATAGAATGCTGTAGTGCATAACAATCAATCAAAAGAAGAAAAAATATAATGATGATTGTGAGACATCTTGAAACTCATTATTTTTTCCCTTTTGGTAAATATGAGTCAAATAATCAAGGTTCAAAGAATAATGATGACTTTGCTAATGATTATAGCTAGTGGCCTGGATGAACTATCTGGTAGTCCATTGCTGTCTGTAGAGTTACTTGGCATTTCCTTATGAATTATTCTTTTTTATTTTCCTAAAGGTTTTCCAGCATCTGAGCTTTCTGTGAATTAGATTCCCTTGAGAAACTATATCTCATCACTGGGTATGAGAAAATTGATGATACCAAATGGAAAATCATCCTGAAAACAATAGAAACTTTTTATTTAGAATTGCAATGGTACAGTGGGTGACAATGCTATCCTAAGAAAAAGAAAGAAAGTTAGGGCTCTACTTGGATAATGGAGTTGGTGAAGGAAAAATCACAGAAATATCAAAGTTGAGAGAATTCTTGCAAAATTGATTACTGATATCAAGAGTAGGGGATGAAGTATATTATTAGACATTGAATATGGTTGGATATGAAGGGGAAGAGAATCTCCTTAAACTGTTTAAGTCAGTCTCACATCAATATAATGAAATATTGAAGATGGCTAACTTACAAGGTTAACTTGTGGCCCTGGAGATTCTAGCTCAAGTTCAAATAGCCTAATTGTTTCTGGCCTCAGCTGAGCACTCCTGGTGGTTACACCAGGGAGCCTTTGATGGAAAAAATTGCTCACAGGAAACAGAGAGTCTGAGACTATCCTACAATACTCTTTGAGGCTGTACACACAGTTCCCTAAGCACCTCTCAATAGGCCATTCCTCTTAAAGGTCCATTGCACTTCCCAATATTTTCAGGAGGGAGCAATCTTCTAATATGTGGGTCCTATGGAGCACTATCCAAATTCAAACTATATCACTGACTTTGAATTCTTCTTAATAAAAACTAGTCAGATCAAAAGATTAAGGATAAAGCTTACTTAAAAATAGGGTTCAGAGGAGGCTAGGCTATGTCTATAGAGTCTTTGTAGAGTGAATAATATTTACCATGATCACACTGTCTTTGTTCTCTAACAATCTTTTTCTCAGGTTTGACTCTGAATATATCTCCTTTAGGTTGCTAAGCATTGAGTCTACTAGCCATAATACTCTAAATAATAGTCATACAGACATATTTGGGTAGTTTATTTCAACTATGGAAGCATCATTATAATAAAAAGTACCCTTTGAATGAGGCAATGTTAAATTGCAACCTATGTGTTTACATGAAAGGGTTAATTTAGACAGTTTTAATAATGAAATGAAGACTTACTTTAGAAAGGAAATGAAAATTTTCTTTCCAGATGGGTAAACTGAGACATATAAAATGAGTCTCTCCTGATAACACCAAAAAGCAGCACAGCTGGTTATAAAACTCTGGGCCCCAGTTTCCAGTTCTCTGCTTCCATCAGTAAAACAGAATCAGCACTTTGCTTTTTTCCTCTAATTGCTGCATTTACATGCCCCCCAGTTCTTCTATTAAATTGTATCTGTATTTAAATATGACTTGTTTTTAACATATCTAGCAGAAGCTTAAACATTTAAATAACTTTTAAGAGGTCTTACTGGAAGTCATGGGATTTAATTTTGAAAGCCAAGGTGAGGAGGTAGGACAGAAGTCAAATGAGGGTCAGAGTATTGCTAGTGTAGGTGAAATCCATACAATATAATTCATTTTCCTTTTTTGAATGATTAAAATATGTTGTAGCAAAAATTTTAAATAACACTAAAATAAAGAGGACAAAGTAAAAAAAAAAAGAGTACACATTTGCTCACAAAAGTTTTAATTAAATAAATAATAGTTAATTATCTTTAATTCTTATGATTTTACATCTATTTGTCACTAGTGTTATATATGTGGCATATAATGAACAGGGTGTGTTGAAATAGCTTAAAATTAGCAAGGATCAAGGTTTACAGACAATTTTGTTGCATGTGTAAGTATCATAATTGACATACTTCTGGTTCCCAAGTACTGAGGAGGATCTTTAAGGTGAAAGATAGTAAATATGATTGAAAGGAAATGATCATGATGAAATTTTCTAGTATTTGCATATCTTAGAGTCAGAAATACCACCAAGGTTTTCAGAAATTTTTGTCTCAAACCAAAAAGACAGGGAATAATGTGAAATTTATATTTTAATATAAGAAAATATGTAACATTTCATTGTTTTCACCAAGTAAAACACCCAATTAGATTGGAGCAAAGGTGGGGATTGAATTTGCATGAGGCATAAAAGAAAAGGATGGGATTATGTGGCTATATATCTTATATCATATACAGTATTTTGAAATATTTAGTTAGAGGAATTACATAATTTACTCAATCTTAGAACAGCATAGTATGATTTGAAGGAAGAAACAGGGCCTAAAGAACCAAACTAAGAGCTTTCCAGAAATGCATATAAGAGAAAGTAAGTTATAGTGTTGTAGTCAAAAGAAAAAAAAACTGTTTTGGTGAAATACTAAAGAGGCAGAATTGATTAGAAATATTAGAGTATTTAAGGAAACTTTTATATGATATTAAGTGAATGATGACTTCATTTACCAGGATATAGAACATGCAAACTGACTGAGAAAACACTGAAGTTTAAAACCTTTTTTTTTTTTTGAAAGTTGTTTTATGATACTAAATTTAAGATAGCTGGCAGTTAAAAGACAAATCACATAAGGAACTTAGCCAAAAAGTCTGGGGAGATATACTATAGTACTGAGATACTAAGATACAAGGTATCCCACAAACACTGTTCTACCAAGTGTCATCAATTAATAACATCTTTGCAATTAGTATGTAAAGCATCAAGTATACATTAATGTATGTTTTAAAATAAATAATTGGGATTAGGGAGATGGTTCACTCAGTAAAGCACTTGCTATATAAGAATGAAGGCCTAAGGTTAATAGCCCAGAATTCCTGTGTTAAAAAAATCCTGTGTCTACTCAATAAAATACTGGCTAACTGAATCCAGGAATGTAGTGGGTAGCCACTGGAAGTTCCAACCCCCACTAAGGCTTCGGTAATGGTCATGCCTACAAGGTGGGGCTAAGAGAGGATGCTGAAGATCCAGAGGAGAGGCATCTGTCTCTTGGTTCCAGGACCCAGGACACTGGAGGTAGACCTAGCAGAGTTCTCCAGAGAACACCAACGGACTGTGCCATACCTTTCCCAGACCCTGCAACCTATCCTTTCATTTGTAAGTTACCCCCAAAAATAAACCTCCCTTTTAACTATGTGGAGTGGCCTTAATAATTTCACCAATATCTGGCGCTCACATGGGGCAAAATCCAAAGCCCTGGGTGGCTCCCACCCTCAGCCTCCTCCCCAGCTGGCAGGTACCTAAACCAGCCTACAAAGTTCCATTTAACCAGGGAACGCCTACACAATTCCATTCCCAAAAAAGGGAGCAGCTAGTCTGGTCTCAGTTCCCTAGCTTAGCCCCCAGACCAGCAAAAACCACTGTGAGTGAGGCGTTCCCCCTCCTCCCTGAGTGTGGGCTCCCTGCCATCTTGGCTCCTGCCTTCAGCTGCTGCCAGCCAAGGTTGCCAGCAAGCCCTGCTTTGGAGCTATACCAATGCCTCCTGCTGGCTGAAAAATGCTACTGTACCTCCCCAAACCAAGGAAAGGTAAGCTTATTTCAAATAAAAGTACTTGATAATTTTACACCTTAAAAGTGACTAACAAATTTTGAGTAATTCTTGTAATATGGCTGACAACATTTCCTCACAAGAATTTAAAAACCTTTTTGCCTGTATGATGAATGACATTTCCTGGAAATATATGACCTCCCTAAGGCATATCTGGCCTGTACCATTTTGGCATTCATCGTAATAATTCACACAGTGGTCAAACATTGGGTTAATAATAAGAACAAATATGAGTCATTATTGGGACTGATACAGGCTTTAAAAGATAGCAATGAAGGTTTACAGAAAAAGATTCTCTCTCTGGAATCTGCTAACCAAGATTTACAGGCTTTAAAAGATAGCAATGAAGGCTTACAGAAAAAGATTCTCTCTCTGGAATCTGCTAACCAGGACTTACAGGTTTTAAAAGATAGCAATGAAGACTTACAGAAAAAGATTCTCTCTCTGGAATCTGCTAACCAGGATTTACAAGCTTTAAAAGATAGCAATGAAGACTTGCAGATAAAGATTCTCTCTCTGGAATCTGCTAACCAGGATTTACAGGCTTTAAAAGATAGCAATGAAGGCTTACAGAAAAATATTCTCTTTCTGGAATCTGCTAACCAGGATTTACAAAACAGGTTTGTACCCAAAATTGATTTTATTGATAATAAATATGAATATTTAATGGATAGAACACTAACTCTCCAGAGTGAAGTTGTAGCTACTCAGAGACTATATAAGGAAGAAAAATTATCATTAATTGATAAGATAAAGTCCATGGAATCATGTGTTTCAGAAGAACATAAAAACTTCTATGATTCCAGGAGAAATCTGTAATCCCTTACAAGAGAGGAGGTTTACTCCCTGGAACAGACCCTAGGTGCTCATTTACAAGCCCTGGAGGAAACTCTCAATAAACATGACAAGGGACCTAATAAGCAGAAGGGCAAGAAGACCATACAGGTTGTAATATCTCCAAATGGCTCTTATACAATGGCTTATCCTGTTATCATCCATGAGAAGCCAGCAGATGACACACACCCTAAGCCATATACAACATATATATTACAACCAATTTCAACAAGGGACTTAAAAAATATAAAGGAAGCAGTAGTTACATATGGGATACACTCCACATATGTAAAACAGATGTTACATTCATGGTCTACCTCACATAGAATCATTCCAGATGACTGGCATCAGTTAATTTCAGCTGTTCTAGAATATAGCCAGCAGTTACAGTGGAAAAGCTGGTTGAGAGAAGAGGCAAGAAATTTAGAACAATAAGGTAAAATCAGAGGTATTGTGATCTCCCAAGATCAAATACATGGTGAGGGATGTTTCACTGAAAGGAATGTACAAGCCACTTATGATGAGCATACAATATCCCTATGCTGTACAGCAGCTCTAAATGCTTGGGAAAAAATTTCAGAACCTAGAAAAGGAACTGAGGTATACACAAAGATATTTCAGGGACCACACAAAGCCTTCACTGATTTTTAACAAAGGCTGAATACAGCTATAACAAAAGCTGTGTCAGATAAAGAATTAAGAAAAGTATTAACTGAATCCTTGTCATTCAACAATGCTAATGCAGAATGCAAAAGAATACTTACACTATTAAAGATCAGATTACCTCCTTTGGAAGAATGGATTCAGTATACTAATGGTGTTGATTTTCTTAAATACAGAAATGAGGCTTGGATAGGAGAGACAAATCCCAAATGTTTTAGATGTGGTACACCAGGTCATATAAGTAAAAAATGTACATTGGGTCATCCAAGAAGTAATACTCCTTCTAGGAATAGCCTAAACAGGAGACTCCAACTACCTCCTGGATTATGTAGAAGATGTGGCAAAGGCCAACATTGGACCAGTGAGTGCAGATCAAAAATAGATATACAAGGCAACCCTTTACTGACAGGAAATGCCTCAGTGGGCCTGTTGCAGGCCCCCAAATCAAATGTGGTAAGAACATTCCCAGCCACTGTGGAAGACATTCCTCTCCAGGACAACTGAATAAACCAATGCCTAATGTAAAAACCAATACTGCAATGGATGATAAAACAGCTCTGATAGATGAATCACAGTTGACAAAGAACACAATAAAACAAATATTTTGGCAGACTTCCATAAATGAACAAAGACCAAAGCTTAGAATTCGAATTAATGGCTTAGTTCTGGAGGGCCTGGTAGACATAGGAGCGGATGTGACTACAATTACACCAAAATCATGGCATCCGAATTGGCCTCTTCAAGAGGTAGATGTCCCACTTTTAGGAGTTGGCACCCTATCTCAGATAAAACAGAGTTCGAGATGGGTTGAATGCATAGGGCCAGAAGGACAGAGAGGAAGGCTGAAGCCGTATGTAGCAAATGTAGGAGTAAATCTTTGGGGCCAAGATCTGCTACAACAGTGGAATACCCAGATTAAAATTCCTACACTCTCAGAAAGGGAATACAGGCCAATGCATGTATCTATGAATAATATCATAACATGTTATAAAAAACAGTCACCAAACATTCAGGGTGTACACAAACAGAGCACAACTGCTATTGAACTCTCAGAAGTACCAACTGCCTTATCTTTAAATTGGCTAACTAATAAACCTGTCTGAGTTGGACAGTGGACTTTGACAATAGAGAAGCTACAAGCTTTAGAACAGTTGGTTCAAGAGCAGTTAAATACTCAACACATTAAAGAATCTACCAGCCCTTGGAATTCTCCTGGATTTGTTACTAAAAAAAGTCTGGAAATTGGAGAATGATGACATATCTGAGAGCTATTAATAAAGTAATTCAGCCTATGAGCTCCCTATAGACTGGGATGCCCTTGCCCTCTCTGCTACACAAAGAATGGCCTATAATAGTTATTGACTTAAAAGACTGTTTCTTTACCATACTCTTACAAAAAATGATAGAGAAAAATTTGCCTTCACAGTTCCTAATTATAACAATTCCCAGCCAGTCAAGAGATATCAATGGAAGGTCCTCCCACAGGGAATGTTAAACAGCCCTACCTTATGCCAATACTTTGTTCAAAAACCATTGGAGATAATTCGTGTGAAGTTTCCACAATCCATAATTTATCACTATATGGATGATAACCTATTAGCTGATCCAAAGTTAGACACATTAGAAAGCATGTTTGAAGAAGTAAAAAAAGTTTTGCCTTGCTGGGGACTGCTTAGGATATAAGATAGAGTTACAAAAAATTAGATGCCAAAAGGTACAACTGAGGAGAGATCGATTGAAGACTCTTAATGATTTTCAAAAGTTGTTAGGAAGCATTTCCAACTTATTGGGTATCATGGGAATACCCAAAGATGGACTACAAAATTTTGCTAATACTCTAGATGGGGACAAAGAATTAAACAGTCCAAGAGAATTATCAGCCGAAGCTGAGAAGGAATTGGCTCTAGGAGAAAAGACAATTCAAGAAGCACATGTGGATCTTGTGGATCCAGAACTTAAATGCATTCTTGTCATATTCCCCTCCAGACATTCCCCCACAGGTATTTTGATGCAGAGGGAAGATATTATATTGGAATGGATATTCCTATCACATAAACCAAATAAGAAATTAAAGATTTATATAGAAAAGATCTCTGATTTGATTCAAAAAGTTAAATTAAGACTTCACCAGTTGACAGGAATGGACCCAGCAGAAATTGTAGTACCTTTAACTAATGAGAAAATTTCATCACTATGGAAAGATAATGATTACTGGCAGAGAGCCTGCAGTAACTTTTTGGGAGAGATTAACAACCATTATCCCAAAAGCAAGAGGATAGAATTCATAAAGAAGACTGAATGGGTCCTTCCTCACATTGTACAACACAAACCAATTTCTGGAGTCCTCATATTCTATACTTATGAAAATAAATCAGGGAAAGCAGGATACAAATCAGGAGACTTAAGTAAAGTGGGACAAAGTCCATACAGCTCTGTACAAAAGGCAGAACTGTATGCCATTCTTATGGTACTGATGGACTTCACGGAATCCCTCAATGTAGTCACTTGCTCTCAATATGCAGAGAGAGTTGTTTTACATAATGAAACTGCTGAATTTAATCCTGATAATACAGAATTAACTCCATTATTCATACAATTGCAGGAAATCATTAGAAAAAGGGAACATCAACATATATATATATATCACATATATCGGATCCCATACAGGCCTGCCAGGACCTCTAGCACAAGGTAATGATGAGATTGATCAGTTACTAATAGGTAATGTGCTAGAAGCCTCAGAATTTCATAAGAAGCACCATGTAAATAGCAAAGGTTTGAAGAAGGATTTCTCTATTACTTGGCAACAAGCTAAGGATATTGTGAAAAAATGTCCTACTTGTTCCTTCTATAACCAAACTCTGTTACCTGCAGGGAGCAATCCAAAAGGTATACAAAGAAATGAAATTTGGCAGATGGATGTGTTTCATTTTGCAGAATTTGGAAGATTAAAATATGTACACCATACCATTGACACCTATTCAGGATTTCAGTGGGAAACTCCTATGAGTTCTGAAAAGGCTGATTCTGTGATTACATACCTATTAGAAGTTATGGCCATCCTGGGAATACCTGTACAAATTAAGACAGATAATGCCCCAGCATATGTCTCCAATAAAATGAGACAGTTCTTTGCTTATTACAATATAAAGCATGTTACAGGTATACCACACAATCCCACAGGCCAAGCAGTCATAGCGAGATCCAATCAACCTTTAAAGGATATGCTAAATAAACAGCAACAGGTAATAATGACTCATAGAAATAGATTACATAGCACTCTATTAACCTTGAATTTTCTCAATGCTGATGAGAAAGGAACAGTAGCTTTGGAGAGACATTAGGCAACAGAAAAAAGCCCTGAGTTAAAGCAACTGGTTTATTTCAAAGATGTGTTGACCTCAGAATGGAAACCTGGATATTTCCTACGTTGGGGAAGGGGTTTTGCTTTTGTTTCCACAGGAGAAGAAAAGATATGGATATCAACAAAATTAATAAAAATTTGATTCAAACAGGAGTAACCCCTTGATGAGGAGAAGTATAAGATCATCCACCAATGTGACATCTCTTCAAGTTGTAAGTAAAATTTAACAATCAAAGGTTGGGTTAGGGTTCTGCTTTTGTCTTTCCAGGATAATGGAAATACCCATCTTCCAGAAATCATAATACCTTGGATATCCAGATCTTTACAGCAGAAAGAAAGAATCTATTGGTACCAATCTACACAGGGTAAAATATCACTGTCTAACATCTATATCTCTATCAATCTATAATAGTTGTGGTTCCAATTCAATTATAAACCAAGCTGGCTTTGGAGATGGAATTGGCTCACTCCTTCTCTAAAACCCAAGCATATTGATAAAAAAAAAGGTTGAGAGATTCTTCAGTCCCATATCAGAAGAGCCCTCTGATGTGAGACAGAAGGAAACCAATTATAAGGGACCATTGTCTTCAAGATTCTAATTCTCACCATGCTTACTATTGATTTCTTGGAATCCTTTCTTATATGTCATGTCATCTTTAAATCCAAACCTTTCATTCTGATAAAAAATAAGTTTTTCCAATAGCAATCTCTGAAGTCTCCAGAAGGAAGATGGGGCCCCAACAACAACAACTCTACCCAGTCCAGAATGATGCCATGGTAATCATCATCATACTACACTTCTTGCCAGAATTTCAGACAATCTTACCCATTACTCTGAGAGTTGCTGCAGAATCTACAGTTAGTCTAACTGAGATTTAACTATCTGAGCTTTCTCACAATACCCAACAGAGATACCATTGTCCCCTAAACAGCAGGAAGCAATTCTAAGAAAACAATGCCCCTTCTCCCTAAAGTTTCATATTTCTCAGGGTTATGGATAATGGTTCTAGGGTCGGGGGTGGAAAAAACTGTTAAACTCAGTACTCTCCTTAAAGAAAGAAAATATGTCTCAAAAAAAGGAAAAGAAGAAATGGAATGGGTATAAGATATTATGGTAAACTATCATATACATTAGTAAACAAATTTAGTAAAACAGCAGCCTTAGATAATTTGTACTGTAATTTGCACTGTTATGAATTTTTATATGTTGATACAAATATAAACTTTTTATTAAGATCATTTGTATATTGATACAAGTACAGAATTATGTTTGTTATAATGTACACATATTTTTACTCTTATTTGAAATATTTGTATATTGATACAAATGTAAATTTATATCTGTCATACTGTATGTATGTTCTACTTCTGTCTAAGATATTCTGTATACTGATATATATTTAGGATTATTATCATATTGCATGTTACACTATACATTCCTGCCTCTGTTAAAGATATTTTGTGTATTGTCACAATTTAAAGTCATTGTCTTTTTACTGTACATTTGCTTACAGACTGTTTGCCTTATGCATATGAAGCCTTAGTCCTTAGGTTGTTTAGGTAGATAAGACTTATAGATTTATTGTCACCTATGCTTGTCATCTCTATAATTATGTTAGTTAAGTTATCCAGATTTATAAATACATAGGTCAGATGGACAGGTAATTTTCAAACACTTAATGGACCTAGAGAATATGGCATTTAAATAACTTAGAATTCTGTTGACGTGAGACACAATCGCTCCTGGCAGCACCAATTTGATCCCAAGAGAATGTTGGGCTTCTAAGACATTTCCATTTGGAAGTTTGTCTTCTTGGCATAAAACGGCCTACTGGGCAAAGAACTGCCCTTGCCTCAACTGCTGACAGTACAAATGCTGTCCTTTCTGGACAAGTGGGACACAAGGAAAGTGACCACTGTACTTTGCCAAGACAGGGTAACATAGTCTTTCAGAATTCCTGCTTCTGAAAATGGTCTGTAAGATACTCTAGGCCTGTAGCCAATTTGAATGCACCAATGATTCACCATGACCAAGTAGGCGTCATCCCAGGGATGCAAGAATGGTTTACCATATGAAAACCTGCCAATGTAATATACCATATAAAGAAACTGAAAAAAAAAATTACCACATGATCATCTCATTGGATGCTGAAAAAGCCTTTGACAAAATCCAACACCCCTTCATGAGAAAAGTTCTAGAGAGATCAGGAATACAAGGAACACACCTAAACATAATAAAGGCAATTTATAGCAATCTGACAGCCAACATCAAATTAATCTCAAATTTCTTTGAGAGAAACTCAAATCGATTCCACTAAAATCAGGAACAAGACAAGGCTTTCCACTCACCGCATACTTATTCAATATTGTACTTGAAGTTCTAGATAGAGCAATAAGACAACAAAAGGAGATCAAGGGGATACAAATTGGAAAGGAAGAAGTCAAATTTTCATTATTTGCAGACGATATCATAGTATACATAAGTGACCCAAAAAATTTCTACCTGGAAACTCCTACAGCTGATAAACAGCTTCAGTAAGGTGGCAGGATACAAGATTAACAACAACAACAAACAAAAAACAAAACACACACACAAAAACAAAACAAACAAACAAACAAAAACCAGTAGCCCTCCTAAATAGAAATTAAAAAGGAGTTGAGAAAGAAATCAGAGAAACATCACCCTTTACAATAGCCACAAATAATATAAAATACTTTGCAGTAACTCTAACTAATCAAGTGAAAGACCTGCATAATAAGAGCTTTAAGTCCCTGAAGGAAGAAATTGAAGAAGATATCAGAAAATGGAAAGATCTCCCATACTCATGGATAGGTAGAATCAACATAGTAAAAATGGCAATCTTACCAAAAGCAATATACAGATTCAATGCAATCCCCATCAAAATCCCAACACAATTCTTCACAGACTTGGAAAGAACAATACTTAACTTTATATGGAAAAAACAAAAAACTTAGGATAGCTAAACAAATCCTGTATAATAAAACAACCTCTGGAGGCATCATGATCCCTGACCTCAAGCTCTGCTATGGAGCTATAGTAATAAAAGCAGCTTGGTACTGGCATAAAAACTGACATGTGGACCAATGGAATCAAATTGAAGACCCTGACATTAATCCACACACCTATGAACATATGATTTTTGACAAAGAAGCCAAAACTGTAAAATGGAAAAAAGAAAGCATCTTCAACAAATGGTGCTGGCATAACTGGATGTCAACATGCAGAAGATTACAAATATATCCATATTTGTCCCCATGCACAAAACTCAAGTCCAGGTGGATCAAAGAACTCACATAAGTCCAGTTACACTGAACTTGATAGAAGAGAAAGCAGGAAGTAATCTGTAATGCATTGGCACAGGAGACCACTTCCTAAATATAATACCAGTAGCACAAACACTGAGAGCAACAATTAATAAATGGGACCTCCTGAAACTGAGAATCTTTTGTAAAGCAAAGGACATGGTCAATAAGACCAAAGGACAGCCTACAGAATGAGAAAAGATATTCAACAACCCAACATCTGACAGAGGGCTGATCTCCAAAATATATAAAGAACTCAAGAAACTAGACATCAAAATACTGAAAAATCCAATTTAAAAAAATGGGCTACAGAGCTTAACAGAGAATTCTCAACAGAAGAATCTCAAATGGCTGAAAGGCATTTAAGGAATTGCTCAACATCCTTAGTCATCAGGGAAATGCAAATCAAAACAATTCTGAGATAATATCTTACACCTGTCAGAATGTCTAAGATCAAAAACATTGAAGACAGCTTATGTTGTAGAGGATGTGGAGAAAGGGGCACACTCCTCCACTGTTGGTGGAAATGCAAACTTGTACAGCCATTCTGGAAATCAGTATGGCGGTTTCTCAGAAAATTGCGAATAAGTCTTCCTCAAGACCTAGTTATACCACTCTTGGGCATATACCCAAGGAATGCTCAATCTTACCACAATGACACATGTTCAACTATGTTCATATCAGCATTATTCATAATAGCAAGTACCTGGAAACAACCTAGATGCCCCTCAACTGAAAAATGGATATAGAAAATATGGCACTATGGAGAACTACTTAGCAGAAAAAACAATGATATCATGAAATTTGCAGGCAAATGGATGGATCTAGAAAATACCATCCTGAGTGAGGTAAACCAGATTCAGAAGGACAAACATAGTATGTACTCACTCATAAATGAATACTAAATGGGAGGGAAGGGATGGTCAGACTGCAATCCACAACTCCAGAGAGGCTAGCTAACAGGAATAGACCCTAGGAAGGACACATGGATGATCCTGTGAAGGAGAAGTGGAAGAGATCTACATGAGTGGGCTGGGTGGTGGGTGGTGGGGATGGCAGAGGGTGAGGAGTGGGGCATGAGAACATAAGGAAACAGGAGTTTCAAGCTAGAACAGGGACAGAGTGGGAGGACAGGGAGGAAGATACCATGATAGATAAGGACATCATTGGAATAGGAAGAGGTAGGTTGCTGGGGAGGCTCTCAGAAATCCACAAGGTTGACCCTACCTTAGTCTACTGGCAGTGGTCCAGAGGGTATCTGTACTCTGTGACCAGTCTAGCAAATAACCTAGCTGTCATCATAGAGCCTTTGTCCAGTGACTGATGGAAGCAGATCCACAGCCAGGCACCAGGCTGAGCTTCAGGAATCCTATTGATGAGAGAGATGAGAGGTACTGCAGGCAAGGGACATCAAGATCACAATGGTAGGATGTGCAGAGATGACCGGCCACACTAGTGGAAGCCCATAAACTGTGGACTGGTGGCTGTGAAGCCCCCATGGGACTGGACTAGGCCCTCTGGATATGGAAGATGGTTGTTTGGGTTGAACCATTTGGGGGGCACCCAGGCAGGGGTATTGGGATCTGTCCCTGGTCTACGGGCAGGCTTCTGGAATATGGTGCCTGTTGTCTGACACCTTGCATGGCCTTGGTGCAGTGGGAAGGGGCTTGGACCTGCCTAGGCTCAGTGTGCTGGGCTCTGCTGACTCCCCATGGGAGACTTCAATTTGGGGGATGTGGGGATGTGGAGTGGCTTGGGAAGTAGGGCTGAGGTGTGGGAGGAGGGAGGAAGGGGGTGCTGTGGATAGCATTGAAGTGAGTAGAAATTTTCTTAATAAAGAAAAATGAAAAAAAAAATTCCTGTGTGGTAGCATGCAACTATAATTCCACTGCTGAGAAAGCAGAGATGGGAGGATTCCTAAGATTTCCTAACAGCCAGTTTAGCTGAATCTGTCAATTTCAGATTCAGTAACAGAGATAGTCTCACAAAATAAGATGCTGACCTAACAAGGAATACCTCAGCTCTCCTCCTGCATACATACATGTGCACATATACACACCATTTACACTTAATAACTGCTGTGGGATATGTTTCTGTATGCTGTGAATATGTTTTGCTTACATCGGTTGATAAATAAAGCTGTTTGTTTGGCCAATGGCAAGGCAGAATAAGGTTAGGAAGCACATTCAAAATGAAGACAGAGATGATGAAAGGTGGAATCAGAGCAGATGCTGAAAGCTGCCACTAGGAGAAGCAAGATATAAGAGAACAGGTAATGCCATGAAGCCACATGGCAAAACAGATTAATAGGAATGGGTTGAATTAAGTTATGAGCTAGTTAATAATGAGCCTGGGCCATAGGCTGTACAGTTTGTAATTAATATTAAGCCTTTGAATGATTATTTTATAAATGGCTGCAGGAGTGCAGATGGGAGAGATTCATCCAGACTGTGGGACCAGGCAGGGCAGGAGAAATTTCTGGCTACAATTGGCACCCAATGTGGGGCAAGAATTTCCACCTAAAACCTGAGACAAACGCTGTGGATATCACTATGTATAAATAAAACACTAATGGCCAGTAGCTAGGCAGGAGGTATAGGTGAGACTAACAGAGAGGAGAATTGAGAAAACAGGAAGGGAGAAGGGTACACTGCCAGTGGCCGCCAGGACAAGGAAGATGCAAGGTACCAGTAAGCCATGAGCCACGTGGCAAAGTATAGATTAATAGAAATGGGCTGAATATAAGAGTAAGAGCTAGACAATTGTAGGCCTGATCTAATGGCCAAGCAGTTTAAATAATATAAGCATCTGTGTGTTTATTTTATAAGTGGGTTGTCTGACTAACAGGACTTGGTTGGGGCTGGAGAGAAGGTCTCCAGCTACAGACAACTTAAACAGAGATTCTAGTTTGTGTCTCTCACTACTGGCCACAATACAGAGACTTGTCCCCTGGTCACAGCAGTTTCATTGGCAACATGACAGGCTCCTGAGGTCTCTCACAGGCTGCAACACAAAGAAAGTTCTCCCAGTCACTGCCTGTGAGCTTGGGATCACAGCCCTGGGCTTAAAAGCACAGGCATACTATTTAATACTGATCCCCAGAATTGGGGAGGTAGGCATGACTCCTTGGTACCTGTGTCATGTTGAAAAACAGAGTGTGGCAGAGCCAGCATCCAGGGCTGCTGCAGCTCTTCTCCTACCCATTTAGCTTAGCAGTTTAAAATCTCTCCTGGTCAAAAAAATGATTACAGATACACACTAGGACAGATTATGATGGAAAAAACCTCTAAATGGTTTACAATACATTTTATAATACTATATATATATTTATATATATATATACATATATACATGCTTGGGAGAATAAAGAAAAGTTATAGACAGTCATAAAAAATATAGTTTTACAATAATAAAAGGGGAATAAAATGATGTAAAAAATGAGCCACATGAGGATGAAAAATGCCTCCCCAAATCTGGAATATATATATTATATATATGTGTGTGTGTGTATATATATGTATGTGTATGTCTGTGTATATATATATATATATGTATGTATATATATTTTTTTAAATTTTTGACTGCTATGAAAAAAATCCTGACTCCAAAACTTAAGTCAAAAGATATGCCACTTTGGGGGAGAAGTTATGCTTTCATTTCCACAGGAAATGAGAGGCTATGGATTCATTTTATGTTAAGAAAAATCATATTTGATAGAGGAAGACACCCTGAAATCCTGAATACAGACATAAAAATATAAACCTAAGAGAACGGCAAGACACATGACATATATTTTACCTGTTTAAACACATAACAAGAAATTAACTTTGGCTAACTTATGTACAATGCACAGTCTATACTTGTATTAATGCAGAGATATATGTTACCTTTAAAAATGTATATTTTTTAGGATGAGGGAGCAGACACCAATGAAAACAGATGGCCCAGATGATCCAATATTTCCAAGTGCTTCTGTTGTAGTTTCCTTTGTGTTTTGCATCCAGAAAGGCTTCAAGGCTGCTGGCTGAGATGATCCAGCCTCACAGACTACTCCAGTCAGGATTTGACGATAATCCTAAATTTTCTCAGGGACTCCATAAGATTAACAATGCCCACAATTAGCAGAAAGCAGCCTAGAACACTATACCCACATCCCCCCTAAATGGATTATGGATGTTTAGGGGGTTGATTACAAATTGTTATTAGTCATAATCAATCTCTTTCTCAAAGAAGAAAGGGAAATATGATATAAAAATGATAAGATAAAAGGCTAGATTATTAAACTTGCTTTAATAAAAACAACTATTAATATTACATATTTTACATTACTATAGATTTTGGTTTATTAATACAAATTTAAAGTTAATTTTATTATACTGTATATATATATTTCTACTCTTGTTCAGAATACTATGTTGTAGCTTATTTAAAATATAATATATAATTAAAAATACAACTTGTCATCTTAATAATCAAACTGTCATGTTAATTATGTTTTATAGATATGCAGAGATATATTTCAAATGGATAGATAATCTTTAAATACTTTAAAGACCTACAGAATATGACATTTAAAATGTTTTAAAAATTTAAACTTTTCTGAACATTAAAACATATCTTCTCCTGACAGCACCAATTTACTTCAAATAGGATGAAAGAAGTCAAAGAAACCCCATATGGAGTTTTCTTTCTTTATGACCAAAGTTAGCCATTTGGGCAGGAAACTGCTCTTACCTTGACTGCTTGACAGTATGTTGTATAAACTGGACATACAGGACCCATAGGAAAATGACCACTGAACTTTACCTAAACAAAGGGAGATGGTCCTTCAGTTCCTGCTTCACAAAAGATACTGCCAATCATTCTTCAGGGCACAGAAAAAAATGTTTGATGAACTTTGCCAATAGGCAAGACAATCCTTCAAATTTCCTGCTTCACTAAAAAGTCTGCCAGAGACTCTGGGCCTGTAGGCTAAAGGTGGATGCCCAATGTTGCAGAGGAAATTTGAATGACTGTCCAGACAGCCAGCTGTCTCTGTCATTTCTAGAAGTTTGAAAATTGCTTACAATACACTTCCTGTTTACTTAGAAAATTAATTCTTCTGGGTTCTTTGATGGAGTTGAAGACTTGATAGTTACAATTATACTTTTCCTTAGTTATGATAAAACATAAATTAGATATATAACTTTAGACACATAAATATAGGATAGATGATAGAATGTTTTCTTTAATTTTACCAAATACAAATAGAGTAGATATTGTAACTAATTTTTGCTTGATTGTTTTGTTACATATAATTTTACTATTTTAAAGTTAAAACCTTCCATTTTGATTAGACAGAAAAGGTGAAGTACTGTGGGATGTCTTTATGTATTCCATGAATTCCATATGTTTTGCTCTCATTGGTTGATAAATAATCTGTTTGGCCAATGGTGAGGCAGAATAAGGTTAGGTAGTACATTCAAACTGAAGATGAAGATGAAGAATGGTGGAGTCAGACCAAATGCTTCAAGCTGCCACCAGGAAAAGCAATATGTGAGAGAACAGGTAACTCCATGAAGTAACATGACAAAACAGAGATTAATAGAAATGGGTTAAATGAAGTTTTAAGAGCTAGTTAATAATGAGCCTGAGCCATACAGTTTGTAATTGATATTAAGCCTCTGAATGATTATTTTATAAATGGCTCCAGGACTGTGGGTAGGAAAGATTCATCTGGACTACAGGGCCTGGTGCAACTGAAGAAACTTCCATCTACAAATAACATTTAATTTAAGCTTAATAAGCATTTTAAAAACGTACCCATATGAAGTACAGTTACAGGCTTGGGAGAGGAAACACTGTGCCTTGAAGCCTTTTCAGTTAAGGTGGGTCTCTTTTCCTTAATATTGAAGGATGTCTTCTACCTGTGATTTGGATATGGCTTGAGAAGGTTTTCAAAGTTTCATACTGGAAGTATAATAGGTAGAAGTTTGAGAAAGCATCCTGAGAATGATGATGTAGCATTAACAGGGATTTTAAGAGTTATGGGTGATTAGAAACTAATTGTATATGTTTTAGTTTGGTGGTTTTTTTATATTGTTTTTGCTGGTATTTGTAAATAGATACCTGAAAGAATATGTTAAGGAAGAAAAGGTTTGCTTTGTTCACACACAGTATCAAACAACTCAATCCATCATGGTAAAGAGGCCTGACAAAGCACAAATGCATTTGTCATGACTGAGTAGCAAGAGGAAATGGCCAAGCCAAGTAGACACTAAGTTCTCAGCACAAATGACCTCAATTCTCAAGCCAGGTCCCCTTTTTGAATGCATCAATTGATTAAATCATTCTTTATACTAAAGACTCATGTTCTTATTACCTCTGAAAATGCCACCACAGATCTTCATTAATATAGGCATTTCTCAATATAATCAAGTGGGCAACCAAAGTTAACTATCAAAATAAAATTGTCAACTTAATTCTTGATGCACAAACAGAGCATTTTAAGCCATAAGATTCCATCCCTTGGCCCCTAAAGCCTCATATATATCTTATAATGCAAACTATATACTCAATCTACCTTTACAAGTCCTCATAGTTTTAACAGATCTGAAATTGTTCAAAAGCCTAAGTTCAAAGTCTCCTCTGAGACTCAAGGCAACATAGAATCTAGACTCTATACTAATTAAATGACAATTTGTAAACTTTCAAGGAACAATGTCATAGATAACACATTTTTTGTTTCTAAATTGAGGTGTAGGAGAATAGCATGTGAAGACTGAACCAAAGCAAGACCCAAGCCCACCATGGTAAACTTCCAATGCCCTATCTCTATGTGTGGCATCTAAGTACATGCATTTGATTTGTTCTGCCTACCTTCCTATAACCTGCTCAGCTTCAATTAAAAAAAAAAAAACCTAGCTTGTTATATAAAAGCTAAAACACATCCATGAAAAAGTGAATGTCACCCTCTACCCATAATTCCAAATCACTACCTTTTTTTGTTGTTATTTTGCTTTCTTATATCAGCCATCATCGCTTTTCCCTGTGCTCAACCTATATTGACAATGAGTTTCCAAGTTCTGCTCTGTATCATTGCAGCTTCAGTGGCACTGCAATGCTTTTTGAGTTATAATGAAAATTGTCATTCTCAAAGACATGCTTTCTTGAGACATTTCTGAGGTTTTTAAATCCCAGTATGAATGTGCAAATTAGATTCTTTTAATTTGGCATAAAATTCTCTTTATCCTTAGAATTATGTAACCTTATTCTTCCAGGTGCAATTAAGACAAGATATATGAAAAATGGCAACAAGTATAACAGTCTATGTGTAATACTGAACATGTACTGGAATCATTTTAGGGATTAGTCAACAATGACAATAATTGCTAGAGAAAGGTTTGCTTTTCTGAAATGAGGAACCAATGAAGATGTTTCTTCTACATCGTTGAAACTATAGTCAACATATGAAACTGTTTCTTTGAGTTCTAAGTGAAACTTTGTATCTTAATAGCTCACCTAACACAGTAGTAGGATAATATGAATAGCATGCAATCATTGACTCTGCTGGACACAAAATGTACAAACCTTCATTTAAATTATCTAGCTTGATGGCACCAAATGAATGCCTCACTTGTCCATTTGACCCAAGTATGGATCAATTACCTTACACTTGCAACTTTCACCCCTGTGATTTTCTTTCCCTTTCTCTTCCTCTCTTCTTCTTATTATGTTTCCTTCCTTATTTTCTTATTTATTTATGAATAGATAAATTGATTAAGATAGAGTCTCAATAGCCCAGGTTGGTTTGGGTATATATAGTAGTAGGAAATGATCCTCCTACCTCCACCTCCCAAACACTGAGTTTGTAGATATTTGCTATCACACCTAGATTCTTTATTTTGTATTTTATTCATACAGGACTTAACATAGCAGCCACTTAAAGGGAGATGATGTTAAGCTTTTATCTCAGTTTTAAAAAGTGTACCAAGAAATTGGTTAGGATAATAATTGATCTAGAAATCACTTTTCCTGTGTCTGCAATGAAACATTGGAAAAAATAAAGTAAAAATGTAAACCATTGAAATTCACATGGGATGTCCTCTTAGAAGTGTTTAATGATTTGGTTGATTCTAATTGCAGCACAAGAAGGAGATGAGTGCCCAAATCTTGAATCAAAGAGAAAATTGCTTAGATAAAAAAAATATAGTACTCTTTTCTTTTGCATTTTAGACTAGAAATAAAAATAATCTTGTTGGCAAAATGAAAATTGATTAAAACATTTTAAGATTCAATTTGAATATGTTTATTAGGCCATATGGGAAGTCCTAACTTGAGGAGCCTTTTGGTGTGTCTGTGTGTGTGTGTGTGTGTGTGTGTGTGTGTGTGTGTGTGTGTGTTGGAGTATATGGGTGTATAGTTGTACATGTCTGTGTTTCAGAGTGCAGAATCCAGAGAAGGACAACATCAAAGTCTTCTATTGCTTTCTTCATTATTTTTCAGAAAAGTTCTCTCACTGGTGCTGAAGCTTGACATTTCTACTAGGCTAGCTCACCAGCAAGTGCCTGGGATCTACCTGTCTCTACCTCACAACACTGAGGTTACAGTCAGGCATGTTCATGCCTTGCTTTCACATGGATGATGGAGGTGTGAATTCACGTCCTTTGTTCGGCAGAAAGTGCTCATACTCATTAAGTCATCTCCCCCAGCCTAAGTGTTTTTTGTTTTTTTTTTTGTTTTTTTTTTTTTTTTTTTTTTTTTTTTTTTAGTTTTGTCTTTAACCAAAAGAAAAAACAGGGATTCATTGCTGGGAGAAACAATCACAGTAGAGATGAACTTTCTCAAACAGGAAATAGTATTCACTTCATGGCTGTATTCTAGAAAACCTTAATGAGTGGCACATTTGTCCTTAGTTTTCCTTATTGTCCCTGAATCTCAGTGTTATTGTCTGATATTTTAGATACAATTAACCCACCACCACAGTCTAAAAACAACAAATAGGAAATTTTTTAAATGAACAATTCATAAACTCAAAGTAAATATTGTTACAATATATTATTACAATCATTCTATCTTATTGTTCATTGTTATTGTCAGTTTTCTTCTATGTCTAAGTTAAAAATTAAATTATCATGGGTGGTATATGTAGAAAATATAGCCCATACAGGATTTGGCTCTATCTATGGGCTTGGAGCACTTGGTCACAGATAGAGGAACAGCCACATATCCTTGCATTTAATAATTGAACATTTCTTACCTTGCATTTAATAGTTGAATATTTCTTACCTTCCTCTCTTTGTTTTAGTAGAGTAACACTAAAACTGTTCTTTTTTATTTTAATTTTTTTAAATTCATTTTACATATCAACCACAGATCCTCTTCTCATAAAACTGTTTTGGTGGAAATGGCACCACCACTTTCTTAGAGTATCTGGCATTACCCATACTAATATTGCAATAAATTAAAGCACTATATAGTCTTCATCCTTTTTTTATTGCCTCCTAGTAAGGTGGGTGATTTGGAGATGTTACATAACTAAATGATTAAATGATTGACTGACACACAAGTAAGGTCAAATCTACCCTCTAACTCCAGCATATCATCCTTGGTATTTAATTTAGTTGAAAATTACACAAACAACCTGTGTGCCTTTTACTATTAAAACACTAAATGCAATACTTCAAGTTATATGACATAAGAAGTACCTAGTCTTTAAAAAAAAAGTTTTAATATTAGACATGTACTCCATTGTGATGTCTTTAAGAAATCATCCCCAAGTTTAGCTTAATTTATCTAATCTTGACATTAAACATTCATTACAAAGAATAGCACAATTACCCTAATTAGTTTTCTGATCTTCAACCAGTTTTTAGGAACTTCAAGGAAATCCTTCTTGGATAAAGTGCTATGCCAGGAAAACAGCATTCTGTGACTAGTAGAGCCTTTCTAAGTTATACACAGAGCTGAGATAATACCATTTCATTGTGAAATGGTTGCCTTTTCTACCCTTCATTGCAGCCTAGTGTTGATAGGGTCCAATTGAGAGAAAGAGCAGAGAGAAATAACCACAGCTTATTTAGTTATAGAGACCAACATTCAAGGGGCCCAAACTTGTGCAGGTCCCCAGCATTTTTGGTTCTTTCCTCAGGAATAACATGGAATGAGGAGCAGATGAATCAGCACAGAAAATGAAGCAATGGGATGGGGATCAGGTAGATCAGCACAGACAATGGGACAAAGTATTGGAGGGCTTTAGAGCCTTATTTTCCATTCCAAAAGCTTTAAACATAGGATTTCTGCCTGTTCTTGGATCTAGGTGGGTGTGGGAGGGTGTTTAGAAAAGTATTTAATTGAATTGAATCCAAATACAACAGACCAAATCTTTCAATAAAGAACCCTTAAATGAAGTATCCTAGGCTCCAATCAGATATGATAATTAGGAAAGGTGTGAAGTCCTGGCTGCTGGGGCTTTCTAGAAAAGGATTGTGCAGCACATGTCTTGAATGTCAAGTTTAGTACAGGAATATCAGTTTCTACTCATAAGGCCTCCTCAGGTGCATGTTATAATGCCATATAGTTAAGCCAAATATATCAATACAGGGTTAGGTTGGTCAGAATCTTCATTGATCTATTGTCCCCCTGTGAGATATGCTATCTTATACTTCTTTCATCAGACCTGGAAGTCCTGAGTAAATGTATTGCGTGAATCTTAAAGGTACTTGTTAATGAAACTCAAACCCGAGGCCAGTTATTGGGGTGATTGCTGGAAGATCAGAGACACAGAAAAAGCCACAGCTATCTCACCTTGTTAGTTCCTCAGGTGACCCTTTTTTCTCAGGCTAGAAGCTTCTGAGTCCTCATCCCAATGGCTCTCAGCTGAACTGTGCTGCTCCAAAGCCTGAATACTTCTCCAGTTATGCCTAACTACATGCTTTACTCACTACATGCTTTTCTCTCTCTAGTTCTGGGTCCTCACGCCTTATATACCTTTCTCTTTCTGTCCCCACTCCCTGGGATTAAAGGTTGGGTTTCTGGGATTAAAGGCATGGATCACCATGTTTAGCTGTTTCTAAAGTGGCCTTGAACTCAGAGATCCCATAGCTCTGCCTCCCAAGTGCTGGGATTAAAGGTGTGTACCACCACCGCCCAACTTCTGCTATAGTTTACTCTTCCCATTTTCTAGCCACCATTTTTGGCTTTGTTCTAGTAGCTGTCTGTTCTCTGACCCCAGATATGTTTATTTCAGGGAACACACAATATTTTGGGGAACACAATACCACCACATAAATGACTCAAAATAATATTTTTTATCCGTGTTCATGATCTTTTAGAAACATGCTCACATAGACAATTATCCTCTCTTCTCTAAACTTGTTAGTATGCATCACTTCTTTGTGTTGAGCATTCTCTCTCTTTATACATATATATGTGCATATATATGAATATATACGATGATGTATATCAGAATATATATTATATATATCAGGGTTTTATATATATATTATATTTATATGAATTCTTTTGGTATTGTACCAAGTCAAAGTACACTAACACTTCCTTTTCACCCTTCTTTCTTCTAAGGTAAAATTCTTTCCACTCATCCTAATACTTTGCTCCTCTTGTCTTTCCAAATACCTAAATTCTTTTACTTTGGAAGATGCACTCTCTCTTACAAATCTGCTTCTCTTACTTAATAATCTTATGCCAATCTCTGCATTTTCTTCATGACTTGATATCTCTGCTACATTTTTATGTCTGGGTTAGTGCTTGCTCTAGCCATCAGACTTTGCGTATCAGACATGGCTACTATCCAAATATAACTTGGCAACCCTCCTGTTCATCTCCTTTGCACTTATGGCTCTGTTTCTTCAGTAGCAAATCCAGGTTTTAGCCTCCCACTATTTTTTTTTATCACCAGTTATCTTTACAGGTGACAACGTTGTTCTTTCAGGGAGGTGTAAAGTTTCTACCTCCTTGTAAATCTCTTTTATCATTTTCTATAAGAGAGAAACACATTTTACTTGTAAGACAAGGTAATAGCATCTTCAACACTGCAGTGTCATATAAAAAGTATAGACTATTTTGGTGGAAATATAATCATATTCTATATTCACATCTAAATTAAAGTCTACTGTGATGGAGCACTATAGTGTTTATTATCAAACAAGCCTTAAACACCAAGGTGGTGGGACAAGACACTGGAATTGGGTGAACCAATGTACTGGTGTAACAATAACATATGGTGCTTTCTAAGACAAGAAATAGGTGATATTAGCCCCAGGTACCCAGGGTTAGTGATCTGACAGTTTCCAGGCTGCAGCTCAGAGATAAAAATCCAGGAAGAAGCTAGATGATTCAAATTGAGAAGATGGATAGTGAATTCCGGAAAATGCATTTGCCTGACAGAGGACAAAGGGAGAAGATCACTGTTTGAACTAAGGGTATCACTCTCTAGCAGTCAGCTGCTGTTCTGAGAAGGAGGGTGTACACAGGTAGTTGTGTCATAACAAGAGTTATATTTTATTATGCTGAGAATCATCACACAAAGTTCACACTCTAAATTCCTAACTATGGTCCTAACCTTATTTCCCCAAGACTGCTCACCTGTGCAATGTGTCTTAGCTGAAGGTCAGGTTCAGTATCTAACAGTAGTCTCTGATTTAAGTATCAGGATCCTAGGGGAGACTCTTCAGCCATAGGGCATATAAAGGTGGTATCTCTTCAGATGTGAATAACAGAACATTGCTATTGGTCTCTGCTTATATACTGTCTAATGGGCACCATAGGGTTCTAGGCCTATGTTGTGTTGTCTTGAGTGAGTAACGTCACTGAGTTCTGGTTAACAGGTACAGCCTTGGAGGAAAAAAATACAAAAAAAAAAAAAAAAATCTAAGCTATTTTTATATGTCTAAAAGGCATTTTTTTACTATGCTCATTACACCTGCGTAATGATCAGAACTTGCTTTAAAGGAAATAATTTGAGATGGGGAAAGTTACAGCTCCACTGGTCCAAAGCTGAAACAGTGTCTTTACACTGCTTGAAACAGATGAACAAATTTACAGGGTGTTGAGTAGAGAAATCAAGTTATTCCTCCACTAGTTAAAAATAAACCATAGTATGAATCTTAAAGAGTCTTATTAATAAAAACAAACCTGGAGCCAGGTATTAGGGTGAATGCTGGAAGATCAGAGAAGCAGTACAAGCCACAGCTACCTTACCTGGCCAGTTCCTCAGCTGATCCTGTTTCCTCTGACTGGAAGCCTCTGAGTCCTCATCCCAATGGCTCTCAGCTGAACTGCTTGCCTGAAGCTTAACCAGCTAAAAGCTTCTAGTTTCTGGTCTTCACACCTTATATACCTTTCTGTTTTCTGCCATCACACTCTGGGATTAAAGCCTCACTTCTTGGGATTAAAGGCACGTGTCACTATGCCTGGCTGTTTCCAATGTGGCCTTGAACTCACAGAGATCCAGAGGGATTTCTGCCTCTGGAATGCTAGGATTAAAGGTGTGAGTGCCACCATTTTCTGGCCTCTATATCTAGTGGCTGTTCTGTGCCCTGTCCCCAGATAAGTTTATTAGGATGCACAATATTTTAGGGAACACAATACCACCACAATGAACAACATGTATTCAGGTTCAAAAAGATCAAATTTTCAGAGAAATGGAGCCCACAAAGGAACTCAAGAGTGAAGCAAGATCCAACATTCAACAAGTTCAGATTCACAGGGTGTGGATCCTAACTCAATATTGTCAAGTATACTATAGGAGCAGGAATATATAACCACAAACAAAGTAACCAGAAAGTTTAAAAGGCCTCATACAGGTTTCTAGGCTGGGCCTGTGAGAAGATGCCAGTGGGAATGGGATTCAACCAAATGCAGCCTGGGGTTTCTAGCCCAAGCCTGCAAGAGGACTCCAGTAGCACCTCTGCACTAATCAGGAGCCAGCCCGGTGCCTCTGACAGTTAGGCACTGTTATGATTTCTTTGTGGTGAGGAAACATGGTCCTACCCAGAGCCATGATATACAGAGTAGGACAAAGAGACCACAGCAGGCCTGGGGCAGTCTGCCCTGAGCTCTAAGGAGAAAACATGGGCCCATCCAGCACCTTGCAGTATTGGTGAAATTATTAAGGCCACTCCACATAGTTAAAAGGGAGGTTTATTTTGTGGGGTAGCTTACAAACAAAGGGATAGGTTGCAGGGTCTGGGAAAGGTATGGCACAGTCTGGTGGTATTCTCTGGAGAACTCTGCTTGGTCTACCTCCAGTGTCCAGGGTCCTGGAACCAAGAGAAGCCTCTCTTCTTGATCCTGGTTCTGCAGCCTCCTCTCTCAGCCCCACCTTGTAGGTGTGACCATTACCCAAGCCTCAATGGGGGTTGGAACTTCCAGGCCAAGGCTGGAATGGCTACCCACTACATTGCAGCGCCAGGCAGACCAGAACTATTATGGTAAGCAATGTATGTTGTGGTATGGGAGAGAGAGAAACATAATGGTTCATGTCCTGTGAACAGAGGCATATCTGAAGAGGTGAAATAAGTGAGGAGTGGGCTGAGGTGGGTGGCTTAATTACCACCAAGGGCCATGGTGATATCTGGGCCTGGGCTGCTGTTGACCATGTCTGGTTCATGGTTCTGATGCAGCTATGGTCTCTGTTGATGTCCATGGTTCCTGATACCACCAAAGCCCAAGAGGATAAATAGAGCTGTACAGAGTTTGCACCACCCCTCACTGGCTGTAACACTATGGAGAACTGGTCTTGCCCCTCACTGAATGAAGCAACCAAAAGAGAGGTTCCTACACCTCACCTGGGCAGCACAATAGAGCATGGGTGAGCTGGACTTGGGGGCATGGGGATGGGAGAGCACATCATGCCCCTCTCCTATGCCATATGGTGGCATGAGTGAAGGAAAGATGCTTTCCTCCTCCCACCCTTCACTACTTGAAGCAGGTGGGGTACCCAACTCAAGCCCTCACTAGCTGCAGCACTTGGGAAAATAGACCTTGCACTTTCCTGGGCAGCACAGTAGAGTTGACCCTGTAGACAGGGGCATGGGTGAGCCAGCCCTGAGGGCGTGAAACTGGCATAGCTGGAACCACCCCCCTTATCTGTGTATGGTGGTAGGAGTGAGGGAAAGATGTCCTTCCCCTTACCCCTACTGGCTGCCATTGGCAAGGAAGCTGACCCTTCCCAAAGTAGGCCCTGTACATTGTCTGGATAGCACAGCAGAGCTGACCCTGTTTATGGGAGCATGTGAGCCACCTGAGAACATGGGGATGAAAGATCTGGTCCTGCCCCTCATCTGCCATATGACAGCATGGGTAAGAAAGAGATGCCCTTCATCCTTACTCCTTTATGCCTGAGGAGAGTGATAGAAATGGCCCTGAGGTCATAAGAGCAGGAGAGCTGCCTGTGCCCCTTTCCTGGGCAGCACAGTATAACTGACCCTGTTGGTGGAGGTGTGGGTGAGCCAGCCCTAAAGTTGTGAGCATTGGGAGAGCTGTCCCTACTTTTGTATAATATTTAAGGGTCCAGCCTTAAATTTATACAATTCCAGGAGCCCAGGAGAGACACTACCATAGGCACAGGAATGAATCCAGTTGCTCGGAGCTCTTTAGTTCAATTAGTTTATTCCTCAATCACCATCATTCAATCACCAGTTAAACTGTCTCAAATCTCTTCATTTCCTTGGTTCCTTTCATTCCCTCTCTTAGTTCTCTTAGTTCTAATTCTCTTAGTTTCCCCAAATCTGTTTCCTCAATCCTTAGTTCCCTCAATCCTTAGTTCCCTCAATTCTTAGTTCCCTCAATTCTTACCCTCTTCATTTATATCCTATCCCAAGCAGCAACAACACCCCATGTTTTGTATACAGCACAAGATTATAGGGATCACTGCTAGAGGCTTCCTGGCAATTTTATTTGCAACCCAAAAGGGGAGAGATAAGAGTGGAGTCAGTTGGTAGTTGAAATAAGTCAGAAAAGGAATTTGTGTGCTGGAAATATGTCCTTATTTTGGTTAGGTGAAGGCATTATGAGTTTATCATAAATGTGTTCAACTATAAACTTACAGGTGATAGGGTAGGAAAAGTCTGTAGGTCACTAAAAGTTAAAACTGTCACTTTTTTCCTCTGCTGCCAGTTTCCTGACAGGGTCGGGGAAGAGTACTGATAGCTAGTCAATCTACATCACAGCTTGAAACACCTGCTGAGGGAAAACTCCCTTTGAACTAAGAGGTTCTGGGGGCAGGGGGTGAGGGAGAGAGAGAGAGAGAGAGAGAGAGAGAGAGAGAGAGAGAGAGAGAGAAAGAAAGAAAGGAGGAGGAGGTTTTTATCTAGTTGGTAGGCATTTGGCCTGTGAGACATGTGAGCCTCAGAAAGAACATTTTATCTAAGTTGGGGGGTTTTCAGGCATCTAACAGATGGCCTGGTAGCTATCTGTTCCTTGCTTGTCTTTTAAGGTTTTGTTTGGGGTTGATTCTATCTTAGGAATTTGCTCTGGGAGGTTATTTGCAAATGGCAGATACCCAAAACAAATGCTAAAGAGGGGGCCTGGAGCTCAGAGGCAGAAGGTTCTGTCAAAGTGACTATCCAGGTACTTTGAAATGGAGATTCATACACACATACACATTTTAGGAGAATTATGAGCACAAGGAACTCATAGCAAGGCACAACTGAATATTAAGCTGTATAACACTAATTGTCCTTACTGATTGGCTTTTCACTCAACTGACCCTTGGTCTTGTCGAGATATAGCTTATAATATACAGCTGGACTTCTATTTCATATTTCTGTGGCTCACCTCACCCTACTACTTCTCTGTCATGCTGCAGTGTGGGTGGTGTTGGTTAAAGCAGCACTGCTTGTGGCTGGCCGCTGCCCATGGCAGGCATGCCGATGGAGGGGTGTGCTGGTCGGTGGAAGAATTATGAGCCATGGTTACCTTTCTAGAGCTTTATTGGGAGAGAGGGAGAGAGAGAAAGAGACAGAGACAGAGACAGAAGAAGAGAGACAGAGAGACAGCGCAGAGGGAAGAGAGAAGGGAGAAGGGGGGCACAGAGGGCTCACCTGCTTTTTAGGCTGGCCCACATCCCAGGATAATGACGTAATTAAGGTCAAAACCCTTACAGATGGGGGAGAGGTTACCCCCCCCATTACCTCTCACCCCTCACCACCTGCCACAGACTAGGGAGCCGACCCTTTCCCTAAGCAGCTATAGCACTCAAGAAAGCAGGCCCTGCTCCTTGCCTGGGCTGCTTTCTTTTTTGTTGTTGGTTTTTCTTTTTTTTTTTTGGAGCTGAGGATCAAACCCAGGGCCTTGCTGATAGGAAGTCACAACATGCCCACATGGTTGGGCTTGCCCAGCGGACCTCCTAGTTATTTCTGGTTCAAAATAGTCATTTCCAGGTCAAAACATCTCGCGTGACTAGGACTCTGTGGCTTTGCATGGTTGTGTAAAGCATGCATGTGGCCATGTAATCTGCACAATGTGTGGAGTAGCCACACGAGTTCCTGTATGCATGCACGGCCTACCCTTTATAAAGCCAGCGCCATCTTGCATGACTCTCTTCTTGTCCTCTTAACCACGTGTGTTTCACACAGACCTGTCACACCCTCTATCCTCTTTTAATAAAAACTCTTCTGTGGTCTTGTCATGTTCGGGACATTTTCTCACAGGGTAAGAGCGCTGCTAAATAACTAACACTTGCTCTTGCTAGGCAAGTGCTCTACCACTGAGCTAAATCCCCAACCCCTTTTTGAGTGCTATAGCTGACTGGGCTGAGGTATGGGTGAACTGGCCCTGAGGGTATGAGAATGAGACAGCTGGCCACACCCCCTTGTCTGCCATGTGGTCGTGAGGGCAAGATGCCCCTCTTGCCTCTGCCACCTGTGATGGGCAAGGGAGATGACCTCTCCCCCTTACCAGCTACAAGACTTGGGTAAGTGTGTCCTGCACCTCACCTGGCTAGCACAGCAGAGCTGACCCTATTGACAGGTGTATGGGTGAACCTGGCCTGGGCTGAGAACATGAGCCTGGAAGATTTGGCTCTGCTCCTCATCTACCATAGGGTGATGTGTAGCAGGGAGAGATGCCTGCCTCCAAGACTCTCTTTGCCTATGACAGGTGGGAAAGCTGCTTCTGAGAGCATAAGCGTGGGAGAGAGGTTCCTGCCCCTCATCCGCTGCAGCACTTGGGAGAATGGCCCTTACCTCACCTTGGCAACAGTAGAGTTGGCCCTGATGGTTCAGATGTGAGAGTGCTGACCCTGAGTACCTACCTGAAAGCAGGAGAAATGACCCTGCCCCTTACTCAAAGCTCTAGGGAGTGAACTAGTCAGGACAATGCTGGAGAGCTCCCCCTGCTGCTGAGGACAGGAGGTAGCAGGTGGAGGAAAGCTGGTGGGCTGACCAACCTGCAATTACCCAGGCCCAGAACCAAGGTTAGGAACTGGTCCACCCCAACATCCACCCCATCTATGATCTGCAGGAGCACCTGAAGGGGCCTATCCTGCAGACCCAAAGATGTATGATCTCCATGACACAGGCAACAACAGAATATCCAAGAGGTGTCCCAGTGGGTGCCCAGCAATTATACTGTAGCAGAAACCAGAGACATCAAACTAGACAAACAACTTGCACTTAAAGATATATGGACTGTGTCACACACTATAACTTCCATGATGAGATTTTTCCTTTTATCCTTTTCTCTTTTCTTTTGAGGGGGTTGCAAAAGCAGAGGGCAGAAACAAAAGGATGAGTAAATAAATGGGATCAAGATACAGGATGTGAAAGACAAAAAGAATAAATGGAAAAAAGTTTTTAAAAAAGGACCCATGCAAATGCAAGTCTTTGAATTAGAGGACAAGGACATCAGATTATTTATTATAACTCCATTCTATGTCTACAAAAGTTGCAAGGAGACCAAGAAGATATTAATAAGGTCCAAGTTGAACTATGAAGATGGAAAATCCAATGTGATAAAGGACACTGTATAAGATAAACAGTGTATTGAATGCAGCCAAGGAAAATATTTCAAAATATCTTCAATATACTCAGACAGGAAGAGAGAAAGGGGAAAGTAAAATGAAAGGAGTATCAGTGACAGTAACTGAGCATGCAACCGGGCAGAAACCCTTTGCAGCAAAAAACTCAACTGGAGATTCAAATATCAGGACCACAAGGGAAACTAAACCAAGGCCCATCATGGGAAATCATACAAAACAAGAAAGAAAGAAGAAATCTTACCAACTGAAGAAAAAAGTCACAGTTCATATGGAACAAATTTAAGAATAACAACAAATTTCCCCTCTAAAATAATGCAAGTGAGAAAACAGCAACATATTGAAGAGCTTGTCAGCCTACAATACCAACTCAGAAGAAATTTATTTCAAAAGTCAAGGTTAAAGAAAATAACTTTGAGACATATGCAAGTGGAAGAATTTTTGTCATCAGAGTCTCATTACAAAAAAAAAAAAATAGGAAAAAAAAACCAGAAGGAATTCTTCAGGTAAAATAAAAATGATACAAAATGAAACTCCAGACATTAATAGCAAACTCTTGGACTGATAGTCATGTGGGTAAATGTAATATTTTTCCTGCTTTAGTCTCTTCAAAATAAACTAAATGTTAAAAAGTATTATCTAATAAGTTTTTTAGTATAAATGAAAACCATGGCCTCAAGGCCACAAAGAAAAACAAAAGCATTCTCTGTAGACACCAAATATCAGGAAAGATGTCAGCAAAAATAATTGTACTCGGGTTTTTGGTGTTTTTTTTGGGGGGGTAGTTTGGATTTTTTTCTCATTTTTATTTTCATTTTTTTGTGGGGTGGGGGATCACCAAGGAAAGGGGCATGGAAGGACTGGGAAATAAGTATAATCAGGACGCATGATGTAAAATTCCCAGAGAATCAGTAAAAACATTATTTTGGGGAAAAAAATCTCATTCCATGATGATGGGATGCAAAATAGTAGTCTCTCTGGTAGATAATTTGACTGGTAGCTTCTTATAGAACTAAATGTATTCTTACCTGTAGCAGGAATCTTAAACAGTTCTTAGTAATAAGATCAAACCTGAGGCCAGTTACTGGGGTGAACACTGGAAGATCAGAGAAGCCGAACAAACCACAGCTACCTCACCTGGCCAGTTCCTCAGCTGATCCTGTTTCCTCTGAGTCCTCATCCCAATGGCTCTCAGCTGAAGTGCTTGCCTGAAGCTTAACCAGCTAAAAGCTTCTAGTTTCTGGTCTTCATGCCTTATATATCTTTCTGTTTTTGCCCCCACTCCCTGGGATTAAAGGTTTGCTTTCTGGGATTAAAGGTGTGTGTCACCATGCCTGGCTGTTTCCAATGTGGTCTTGAACTCACAGAGATCCAGAGGGATTTCTGCCTCTGGAATGCTAGGATTAAAGGCATGTGCTACCACTGCCTAACCTCTATGTTTAATATTGTGTCTGTTCTGTCTCTGACCCCAGATAAGTTTATTAGGAGCACAAATTTTAGGGAACACAATACCACCACACTTACCATGAAATCCAGCAATTACTCTCCTTTGTTTACATAAGGAATCTGGAAATTTATGTCCACACAAAAATTGATCTACAGCAATTTTAACCATCATGAATTTAAAACTTCAAAGCAATTAAGAGTGGGTAAATGCCTCAAGTATGATAAATGGAGACAGTAACATATTATTCAGCATCAAAAATAAATGAATTTCCAAGCCAATCAACAGACAACCCATATCAAAAGCCTGAGCAGGTAAAACTTCAATACAGATTGAAGTCAGATAAACTGATTTGGAAAAGCTTCAGGCTGTGTGATTTAACCCCCCTGGCATTTTAGAAAAGGAAAGAGAATGGCAACAATGGAAAGATATAATTGCTAAAGATTAGAGAGAGGGAAGGAAGATAGGCAGAACAAAGGATTTTTAGCAGAGCAAAACTACTGTTTTCATTATATTGTATTTCTAGATACATATAACGGTATATTTCGTTAAGTCTTTGAAGGTCCTTCTGTTGTAACGTGTGTGTGTGTGTGTGTGTGTGTGTGTGTGTGTGTGTGTGTGTGTGTGTGTGTGTGTGTGTGTGTGTGTGTGTGTGTGTTACTCTACAAAAGCATCTATACCTTCTGATTCTGCTGTGAGTTTAAAACTGCTCTAAGAAATAAAGTCTACTTTTAAAAAGTATACCATCCTAAGGGTCTACATTATGTGTGGAACAGAGTGACATCCTTAAAAAGTGTACTATCATAAGTTAAAAGTGTTGTTGGGGCTCAGTTACACCCAAATGACATTTAGCATGCTGAATACATCCACCTACAGGAGACTGGAGATTATAGAAATGAAGTCTCTCTGTCTTAATACTGGCAATTGTCTTCCTTAAAGAGATTTGTAAAGATCAGAAATGTTCTTCCTTAGGACAGTTTGTAGAAAATAAAGCTCTCTCTCATTGTAACCCATCTCTGCCTTTCCATGTAGGAGATGACATAAACAACCTGTCTAGTCTGCCATGTCTGACAGAATATAAGCCCCTCATTCCAAGGGATCCTTTCCACACTCCCCAATGCAGAGATAAGTCAATAAAGACCCAAGCCAATAGTATTTCTTGGTATCCTTTTAGTCTAAACCTATAGGACCATACTTCATGTTCCAGTACCCTCTACATGACTCTCCATTCTTCTTCAGCAGACATAACTTTGTAGTTGATTTTCCAGAGTCTTTGTGTCTTAATTTCTAGGACTCCATTTGTCATGGAAGTTTCTATTAAATAAATACATGATGAAATCTAGTAATTCAGGCCTATAATCTCAGCTATGAAGAAGGCTGAGGCAAGATCACAAGTTCAAAGCCTGAATAGCCTACAGATTGAGTTCATGATCAACCTTGGAAACCTAGTGAGATCTTGCCTCAAAACAAAAATCATTTACAAAGTTCTGTGGGTCTCTCCACATCCAATCACCAGGCCAAGCTATGGGAGTGCAGTCAATGAGAGGGAAAAGGGATTATAGGAGCAAGGCAGTTTAAGATCATGATGGGGAAACCCACAGAGAGAGTTAACTAGAACTTCTGGGAGCTCACAGACACTAGACTAACAGCTGGGAAGCCTGCATGGAACCGAGCTAGGACCTCTGCATGAGGGCGATGGTTTTGTAGCCTGGTCTGTATGTTGGACCCCTGGCAGTAGGACCAGGATCTATCCCTGATGCATGAGATGATGTTTTGAAACCCATTCCATATAATGGGATGCCTTGCTCAGCCTTGATGGGAGTTGGGCTTGGGGCTTGGTCCTGCCTCAAATGAATGTACCAGGCCTTGTTGACTCCCCATGGGAGGCCTTACTCTTTCTGAAGATTGGTTGGGGTTGGCTGGGAGAGAGAAGTGGAGCTGGAGGAGGGGAGGGAGGGAAAATTGTGGTTGATATGTACAATAAATAAAAAATAATTCATTAAAAAACCCAAAGTACTGTGGATGTATTACGATAGCAGAGCACTAGCCTAACAATGTCAGAGTCTGGAAATTCAATCCTCACTACTAGAAAATTAATTATTTCATTCATTAATTCATACTACTTTCCCTTATTAATCTATCTTTTCCTATAGGAGTGATGTTCCTGATCCTTATGATGGAGAAATGAGTTACCATATTTGTCTACCTCTACATCCATAGTACAAACTGTAATGCAATGATAAGTATGAGCTATCGCTAAAAAGATGACAGAATCACAATGGAGATAAATAAGATGTCCATTAAATTAGAAAGAAGAGAAATGGAAAAATAAAAAAACAAAATAAGTACATAATACCAAAATAATAGAAAATATAACCATATCAACAATCACACTGATGTGCCCTCAAGTTAAAGACAGGGATTGTTACACTGTAGGATTTAAAAAGTCATATTTAATAAATACCTCCTTTCTGAAAATCGCTTTAAATTACAATGTTTTATAGGTTCCAGATTATTTCAGGCATAAGTTTTAAGAAACATTTAAGGTAAAACTCCAACTCAATCAACACAAACTTTGCTTGATATTGAGGAGGAGGAAACACTGAAAAATCCTTGTACAAACAAGGCAAGCCATGCAAGTTAGATCTCTACTGGGGAGGATTTTAAATCTGCTCAAGGTGACTGGAGAAGTTCTTCTAAGCCTCTTTCAACAGAAACATGCTTATTTTATGTAAGGTGACAGTGTCTTCAAAATAATGCCCTGTGTCTTTGTTGTTCTTACTGTAAACCATGCATTCAAATCAAAGAAACAGCCTAGAAAAGAATAAAGGCAGAGGGACTCTGAAAAGTATTATAAATTATTTAAATATCTGTAATTCTAAAATCCTAATATGTTTATTATTTTCTGAGAAGCCTTTTAAAGGTTACTGTAAAAAATGAAGTGATTTTTCTTGATAGAAATTTCATATACCATTCCTTGATGCAAGCTACTCCAATTACCATTTAGCTAATGAACCCTTCAAATTTCATTTGCATAATTGGTGACAATTTTGACAAGAGGAATTTATCCTGCTGAGGTAAAAGCATCATTGGACACACCAATAGAGTGATGATTATTTAGTTTAAGATGTGTATGGACATGCCACCACGTAGACAGACAGAAACACCAGGTTGTCATTCTGGGCTTCTAAAGTCTATGATTTCTCTGTGTTTATGGGGTCAGAGGCACAATATGACTGAGCATATATGCATTGGGGCCATAACCAGCAACTAAGTAACATTTTCAGACAACTCAGCAGCCACAGCTTCAACATGAACTACCTCTTTCCAAACAAGAGGGCATTTTTATCTATTATGTCTGAATCCTGATAATTCTGAAATATCTCTTGCTTCAGCTTAGCTCCTAGTTTCCAGAACCATAAACTAATTTGCATACTATACATTACACCTGGTGTCCTCTTCAGTGTTAGGATCTGTGTCAACCACTTTACATACATTTTGTCATTTTTTTTCTATACATATCTAGTCTGGAAAGGAATACTCTTATCCATCCTTATTTATATGACAAAAAAATCACAAATTCTAATTTGCACAGCTGTAGGAGAAAGATGTTACATCCAATGAATTTTTTTTTAGTCCTATGCCTTTCTAGATACTATCCCACACTGTTTCATGCTTTATAACTAATCTGACTTAAAACAGAGGTCTTAAAGCAAATAGAATTTTAGGTCATGCCTTTAGAAACAAAACCGATCCTCACCCCATCTCCTATATTTTTGATATTAAAGAAAACATCCATTAATTGAACAAAGGTTTTTACTATATAGAAAGCTAATGTTAATAGAAGTGGAAAATATGCAAGATAAGAAAAAAATACATTTGATGGGGAATCAGAACCTAAGCCTGGAACCAGAGTTTTGCAGTCATTGATTCAGAGACTTATATTTGATAAGTGCTACATGAAAAAGCAAAGGTTGTACATATATTATTGTGCTGTCACACAGTTACTCTTTTGTTTTTTGGGTCTGTGCAATGGGTTTGGTGTGGCACCAGCTGACAGTGGCATAATTTACCTAACACCTAAGGGCATATTCTCAAACTCTACATCAGGCTATCAAGCATAATCTAGAGATTCCATCACCATACAGCAAGATCAGAGTAAATAGCATGTTATTTGGAGGAAGAGAAAAAAATCAGGTATATTTGTTCTTATAATAAGGCATTTATTATATTGTTTTAGGAGACATATGCTTTTCTGTCCTACATTCTCAGCACTAAGCATAACATTATAGATACTTGAGAGATGTTCAATGAGTGAATAATGAATAAATCAGATAATGATTTATATAGGGCATTCAAAAGCCAGATACCTGACACAACATGGTTTCTCATCTGATGCTTGGGTTAGAGTCCTTCATTAGCAATGCTCATATTTAGCTCTGTTTCTGAGTGATGTCTGCTAAGACAATATTAATAGTGCTTCACCTTTTTTTCACATTATTTTTAAAAGTCTACTTTGTCAGAAGGTAGCAAGGAACTAAGCACAAATTCAGGAAAAGAGAAATTATGTGAGTCTAGAATCAAAGGATGCTGTTAGCAGGTCAAAGTTATCAGAGATGTTTGAGTGGGCTCTGACTTTGCATACATTCTGTAGAGCTGCATGTTTTTAAAACCTTCCAACACCTGAAGATGTTTGAAGTTGTACTTCAATATCTATTCTCACCCTAAGATGATACTGTTAACTGCAATGTTACCAGTGATGACACAAGTATTCAGATAAACACAAAATTGTTTGATGCCAATGAGCACAAAATCATGAATAGAGAAACTGAAGTGAGAAAAATAATGCATTGCTTTAGGAATAGAAAAGGGAATGTTAATTTAACTGACATGTCATAAGGTACAATGTATAGGCTACTGCTTTGTTGTTGTTAGCATTTAAATAACGTGATCATTGGTATAGAGACTGATTTATTTCATTACCTCTAAAACTTCTGAGATCATATTATGCCATTAAAACACATTCATTTTTCAAAACTAAGTAAATATATATAAGTGTGTGTGTGTATGTGTGTGTGTGTGTGTGTGTGTGTGTGTGTGTATAGAGAACATCAAATAGCTAACTGATGTCTGTAGTTGGAGAGCTTCTCTCCAGCCCCCACCAAGCCCTGTTAGTCCAACAATCCACTTACAGAATAAACACACAGACATTCATATTATTTAAACTGCTTGGCCATTAGCTCAGGCCTATCATTGTCTAGCTCTTACTCTTATATTTAGCCCATTTCTATTCATCTATACTTTGCCACATGGCTCATGGCTTACCATTACCTTATCTCTTTCTTGTCATGCAGCAGCTTGCAGTCTCTCTCTCCCCAGCCTTCACTTTCCAGCCTTCTCCTCCTCCTTGTTCCACCTACCCTATCCTTCCTGCCTGGCTACTGGCCAATCAGCACTTTATTTATTTTAACTAATCAGATCAACACATTTGACATACAGAACATCCCACAGCAGATGTCCTATCGAACTATTGCCTAGCCTGGCAAGCTGTGGTAGTTGAGGTTGTTTCCCACAATGTTCACTGCCTTCTCTTTGGCACACATGCTTCTAACCCTTGCCCTTGGGCACTGCCATGTGACTCTCTGTGGCCAATGAAATTTAGATAACACAATACCAAATATGTCTCAAGCATAGTGACTTCAGACTTGGCAGATTAAAACATGACATTCCCAGTTAAACTTGAAATCAGAAAAATGAAAACTCTTCCAGGATATGTGGTATATCAAGTTAGAAAAATGATGTTTATCTGAATTCCAGCCAGTCAGGCCCTTTCTTGATCTTGCCTTTACTGTCACTAACAGCATACAAACTCATGATCAGATATCATAAATATTAAGGACTCTTCCTGACATATATTAGGTGTAGATGTAACCATATTGTTAAATAAGAAACACGGAGCCAAATGCAGAGTTAAAAGCCTGGAGCAATAGCTGAGTGCTGAAAACCTTACCCTTCACTGCTGATCTGTCTTTCCTCTAAGCAAGAGACCTACTTCCTGTGTTTTTGTCATTTTTATAGACTTTCTTTTCTGCCTTCTCATTGGTTGTAAACCCAGCCACATGACCTCCTCATCACTGCCTGTCTGTACAGACCTCCAGGTCTCCTATGGTTGGTATTGAGATTAAAGGTGTGTGTCGTCATGCTTGAACACACAGAGATCCTGCCTAGCTCTGCCTCCCAAGTGCTGGGATTAAAGGCATGCACCACCAACCACCCAGCTTCTGCTATAGCTTGCTGACCCCAAGGCAACTTTATTAATATACAAATAAAATCACATTTCAGTACAAATAAAATATCCCACAATTAGGTCTTCAATAGGAATTTATTAAAATTTTGCTTGCATGCCTAGTCTCTGAAATGAGACTGTCAGTGTTCTCATTTGATGGCCTCATAACTTCACTTAATTTTCCTTACAGGATAAGTAATCCACATTTTTCTTTGTCATTATACCAGTATGTCAATAAAACAATTTTTTTAGTAAAGTATATGAAATATTTTGTTATATGATAAAGGCCTATTTCTCACTTTTGTTCACTGTTATAATTCTTCTCAAGAGATAGCTTTCACTTTGAAGAACATATCTCAACATTGAATATCCAATTTTTTGTATTTGTTCAATTGTGCTTCTTAAAGTCATACACTGAAAGGTATGAGTGCATGAGAGGAAAAATTAAAAATCAAGAACAAAACAAAAGAAAAACTGGACACACATTGATATTGGTTGTTGTTAGAGGGCTTTTTTGAAAGGTTGTGACCATAATAACCTGAAAAAACCTGTTACTCAAGAAAAATATAACATTTGAATTTATTCTTAGTGGGTGAGTGTGAATCAATATTTTTTGGATTAAACTGAGCTGAGTTAAAAATCCTTTTGCAACTCTGTTATCCAGAGGCCTTGTATTATTTCTCAGGGGAAGAAAATATGGTAATATCAAGAAATGATAACCATTTCCAAGTTCTTTACCATGATTTTCCAAGCTCACCATTTTCCACAGGCCCTCTAAACACCTTTCTAACTTTGTTCATTAATCATCTATCTAGAGCATCATAAAATGGGGCTGACTCACAGATGGAAAGTTAAAACTTGGGCCAGACAGCTAATGTATTCATCTACCACCTCCTAGAGTTAGCAGAGCATGTCCAGCTGGTTGAGCATAATAGATTTATTAATACAACACAGTATCTTAATCAGTGAATTGAGACTAATACTTCTTTCAACAGAAATAAAATGACACCATCAAAATTCATGTTCCACAGACTCCATGGGGAAAAGCTTCATGCCTGCTAAAACTAAGATTTCCACAGCATCCAGCGGGGACTTTCTCACAAAAAGCAGGACAGATGTGTACTGTGTGCTGCAGTTTAGAACTTATTTCCTTTGGAGAACTTTAAATCAATGCCTCATAAGTGGTTCACAGGGTAGTTTACACACTTGAAAACACACAACAATGTTCAAATTTAAGTACTTTGGAAATGTCTTATAGTCCAATATGAAACAAGGTAGAAAGCCAAAGATACAAAAATCACAAGTATTTTTTAAAATACGATTTAAATAAAGGTTCATAAATTTGGAACATAATTTACATTGAATATCTTAGCCATCATTTTAGAATTATGAAAAGAACTCTTCTATATGCCATCCTACCAGCAGTCCCACACAGTGAAGTGGAGAAGTGAGGCAATTCTAAAGCTAAACTGAGCAAGTAAACAAAACACTTCTCCTTAAAATATCTAAAGGAGTTCAGACTTAAATAAATACATTTCCAATTTTCAAACTTCTTTCTCCAGCTTTGGACTCCAATAGCATGATATTCATTAATCTGAATTCTTTGGAGATTTCATAGAAGTATAAAACCTTGTAGTTGGAGTTTTTCTGTCTGGCCCAGTCAGGACAAATCTCTCTTACCCGCCAGTCCCACAGTCACTCAGACCCAACCAAGAAAGTACATAGAAACTTACATTGTTTACAAACTGTATGGCTGTGGCAGGCTTCTTGTTATCTACTTTTTCTATCTTAAATTAACCCATTTCTGCTTATCTATACTTTGCCACATGGCTTGTGGCTTACCAGTGTCTTTACATGTTGCTTCTCATGGCGGCGGCTGGCGGTGTCTCTCTCCAGTCTTCTACTTCCCAGAATTCTCTTCTCTCTTGTCCCACCTATACTTCCTGCCTGGCCACTGGCCAATCAGAACTTTATTTACACAGAGCAATATCCATAGCACTTCCCCTTTTCTTTTTTTTTTTTTAAGGAAGGTTTAACTTTTACATAGTACAATTACATATAACAAAACAATTATCAAGCAAGAATTACAGTTACAATATTAAAGAAGATATCCTATCTATCTTATATTTGTAAGTCTAAGGTTTTATATGTAACTTATCTTTTATCATAACTGAGGAAATTATAACTATCTAGTCTTCAACCACATCAAAGACCTCAGAAGAATATAATATTACCTGAGAACCGGGAAAAGGATGCAAGCATTTTTTGGGAGTTTTCCAAGAGTAGACAGAGACAGCTGGCAGCCTGGACAGTCACCTAATGTTCCTTTGTAAAGTTGGGGCATTTGTCTTCAGCCCACAGGGCTAGAGTCTCTTGGTCACTTCTCTCAGTGTCCTGTAGAATGTCTGGCAATTTCCTCTGTGAAGCAGGAACCTGAAGGACTATTTTGTCAAGCAAAGTTTAGTGGTCACCTTTCTATGGGTCCTGCATGTCCAGTCGATCAAGCAGTCCAGGCAAGAACAGTTTCCTGTCCAAATGGCTATTTTTGCCAAGGTGAAGATAAAGTCCATATGGAGTGTCTTCGATGCCCATCCTCCTCTCTGAAGTAAATTGGTGCTGCCAGGAGCAGACATGTCTCACTGTCCAGAAAGTCTAAATTTTAAAAGTATTTTAAATGCCATATTCTGTAGGTCTTTGAAGTATTTGAAGATTACCTATCTATCTGAAATATCTCTATGTATATCTAGAAGACTTAACTAACATGTCTACGAGTATGATTATCATAGATGACTAATCATTAATCTATTTTTAATTATCCATTTCAATTTAAAATGAGCTATACAAACATAATACCTTAAACATGATTAGAAATATACACACAGTATAACAAAATTAACTTTAAGTTTGTATCAATAGACTAAAATCTATACCAATGTAAAACATTTTCAACAAGTTGTTGCTCTTTAGAAGTAAGTTCCTTAATCTACCCTTTCATCCTATTATATCTGTATCCTATCCCCTTTTCTTCTTTAGAAAGAGATTTCATTTATAATCAAACTGCTTTAAGTAAAAATATTGGTTTTTCTCTGTCCCACATCACAGGGCTGTTCTGATTTGGGACACAAAAATCTCTTAACCTTTTCTTTTAGCAATATGTCTGGGTTTAGAGAAGGAGTGAGCCAATTCCATCTCCAAAGCCAGCTTGATAATTTTGGGAATGTGGGCATAGTTTCTCTTACTACTTCCTGCTGGAGGGGGGCGCTGTATCTTATGGGGACACAAAGAAAATTTTAGGATTATGGAGTAGTCCATTAGGGTGAACCTATGAACCAGTTGCCTTGAAACCATTCTGGATGTTAGATCATCTGGGCCATGGTGTCACCGGAGACCTTTCAGGTGGTCTTGGCTGATCAAACCTGATGTATCTTAATCTGGAACAAATCCACAGCCTCTGGCTTTCTGTGGAAACAAAAGCAGAGACTCTTTTCCAAAGCAACATATCCTTATATCCAAATTTTGAAGTCAAGTTACCTTTAAAATTTACATATTTATTTAACTCAACAGCTTTTACGATCAAATCTTTTTCTGCAGTTAAAAGTCCCAAAGACAAGACAAACCAGATTCTCTGTGTAATATCCATCTTTGTAAGATTGAAACGCTGCTGTGGCTGCTGGCTCTGCCTACATCTGCTTCCCAACATGGCGGCGGTACAGTTTCCTGCCAGCTCTGGAGCCATGTGTGCCATCAACTATCAGAAGCAGTTCTATTAAAGCAGCGCATAGCCCAGAAATCTTTTTTTTTTTTTTTTTAACTAGCAAAGGCTAAATCCACCACCCAGCAGAGTAAAGTGTCACTTATAGATTCTTCATTCCCGCCACACTGCAGGTCAGACGCACACGCCAGGAACTCACCATAGTAGCTCAGACCGGCAGGCTGCCGCTAACTTGAGAGAGACAACTAGGAAGTTCTTTTTAGCTCTGTTTTAGAATCTCTTTTCTCAGGTTTTAGGTGGAAATTCTTGCCAACACGTTGGGCGCCATTTGTAGTTGGAGTTTTTCTGTCTGGCCCAGTCAGGACAAATCTCTCTTTCCTGCCAGTCCCACAGTCACTCAGACCCAACCAAGAAAGTACATAGAAACTTACATTGTTTACAAACTGTATGGCTGTGGCAGGCTTCTTGTTATCTGCTTTTTCTATCTTAAATTAACCCATTTCTGCTTATCTATACTTTGCCACATGGCTTGTGGCTTACCAGTGTCTTTACATGTTGCTTCTCATGGCAGCAGCTGGCGGTGTCTCTCTCCAGTCTTCTACTTCCCAGAATTCTCTTTTCTCTTGTCCCACCTGTACTTCCTGCCTGGCCACTGGCCAATCAGAACTTTATTTACACAGAGCTATATCCACAGCAAAACCTGCCTGTGATCACAGGATGATAAAGGCAGCAGCAACAAGGATCTGTTGGTGAGTATAGAGAGTGAAAATCTAGGGAGAGAAGATGTTTTGGAGGCAGATAGTAAGCACACTTAAGAACATGGACACTAGCCGGACGGTGATGGTTCACACCTTTAATCCCAGCACTCTAGACGCAGATCTCTGTGAGTTTGAGGCCAGCTTGGTCTACAGAGTGAAATCCGGGACAGGCACCAAAACTATAAAGAGAAACCTTGTCTCAAAAAAGAAGGAGGAGGAGGAGGAGGAGGAGAAAGAGGAGGAGGAGGAGGATGACGACGACGATGACGATGAGAAGAAGAACATGGACACTAGGTTTCCTAGCCTGGATTCGTTGTTTAAGGGCTATTGGAAACATTGTAGGATTCCAGCACAGATTATATCCCATGCACAACATGTAAAACTCAACATGAAAGAACAACTTATCTGCAGACCTTATTATCACCATAATTATTTATCTGTAGTATTCTTTTTATTTGGATCACAAGTTTGTTACTTGTAGAGAAATGACCAGAATCATATGTGGATGCTCAGGTACACACACAAAAAAATAGAGTGATGGAATATACTTAAGATTTTAGAAACCAAGATAAGGAATATTTCAATACATTACTTTTAAAAATTTGATGTAGATGTAAATAAAAGGCATAAGGGTATCTGCTAAGTAAAGGAGATTTTACATGGAACACATGTGTCCTTGGGTTCTGTAGTTAATATTTAAAAGAAAAAGATTTTTGAAATATTGATGATAATAATTTCTAAATTTCAAACAAAGACATTGACACCATCAGTGAGTTTTTCTCTGCCTTTTGCCCCAAAAGACTATGCATGGTACTTTATTAAAATGTGATATTATATTTTGTTCATTATGGATTATTTCACATTATTTTAGTTTTGAAAATATTCTCTTTGTGAACTTTTCCAGTTTTTATTTTTATTTTTTAGACCTCTGTTGAAACCCAACTAAGATAAGTAAACAATCAGAACCTCTGAAGGCACCAACAGGGAGCTCTTTTTTTGGTAGTTCCATGAGTTTTAAAAGAAAAAAAAAAAACCTCATCCTTTCTCTGGCTCATTGATTGGTGCTGTGTCCATGTTTGTTAATCACGTGGGTGCTGTAATTCCAGGCCTCCAACTCTTATAATAATACAACCTAACTTTCTATGTTGATTTTTAAGACAAAACTCTATTCTAAGAAATTCTGAGTACACAGGATACTAATGTGTAGCAAGCTTTTTTGTTAGCTGCCAGCTCACAAATAACAACATGGAGACTTACTATTAATTATGAAAGCTTGGCCTTTAGCTTAGGCTTGTCTCAACTAGCTCTTATATCTTAAATTAACACATTTATATTAATCTATGTTCTTCCATGTGGTGTTACCTCTGTTCTATCCTGCACCTCCTGTTTTCTCTCCATCCATATAGCTGGTGACTCTGCCTTTCTTCTTCACAGAGTTCTTCCTTTACCTGGAAGTCCTGCCTATACCTCCTGCCTAGCTATTGACTGTTCGGCTTTTTATTATACCAATCACAATACACCTTCACACAGTGTACAACTACCCAATAACATTTCCCCCATTTTCGATATAGCAAGCCTTCTTGTCAGACTATCTTTGGATCATGAACCCTCAAATAACAACATGGAGACTTAATATCAATTATGAAAGCTTGGCCTTAGCTTAGGCTTTTTCCAAATTAGTTCTTATAACTTAATCAACCCATTTTTTTAACATCTGTTTTACCATGTGGCTTGGTTATCTCTTCTTAGTTTGGTACATCCTACTTGCTCTGAGTCAAATGGTAAAATTGCATGCCTAGAATCCTCTTCCCAGTTTCTCTCTCTGCCTAGAAGTTCCACCTGTTCTCTCCTGCCTAACTATTGGCCATTTAGCTCTTTATTAAACCAATCAGAAGGTGCCTTATGCAGAGACATTTCTTTACAGTGTAAACAAACATTCCTCAACACTAATGCTTGGATATACATTTTATTAGATAAACCTGATTGGAGCCAGATGTGATAGGATGTCTGATTGGAGCCAGATTCTAGCAATGGGGAGACTGGGGTAGATGGATTGCCATGTTTGAAGCTGGTCTGGTCTATATAGTGAGACTTCAACTTAAAGTGAAACAAACCTAAAAACTGAGCTGCAGAATGAAAGTAATGATACACACTGAATAAATAGAGCAAGTGTACTTTACGTGTTTTTTTGTCTTATGTAGTTTTCTTGATTCATGAGAAAGCTGACATATAATAAATAATAATTGGAAACTTACAACAGGTTTTCATGTAATAGAAAGTGAAGGCAGCTCCAGCAGGCAAATAAGAGGCAAGAGAGTTGTTTTCTATGAGACCAGTTCCTCCTAGGGTTGTATGCTACCATAGCTTCTTGAAAAATTATTGTAAAACAGAGCATAAACCTTCTCTAGGTTTATGTGTGCAAGGAGTATGTAGTGTGTCAGTGGTGTGGTATATGTGTTGTGATATGGTGTTTCTGGCTCTACAACTGGGGTCCCACTGTCTCTGATCCTGGGGCAGGGGATGAGCAGATGCAGAACCAATGACACAGGCTCTGGGAGATTTGCAAGCAATGTCTTTTATTAAACAGAGGGCTAAAGTTTATGTATGTGGCTTTTTGGAAGGCTATTGCTCCTAGCTACTGTGGCGTTTCTTGGTTGGCTCCAGGCTGCACTTCATCCTTTCCAGTTGGAGTTTATGGGTCAGGTTTCCTCTGGCCAGAGTGTTCTCTGTGCATGTCACAGCTTTTTGTTTGTTTAAGGCATAACCCAGTGCTTTCGGCCTTACCCACCTAAATGTGGGATATGCATGTGTTAAGCTCTAACAGTAAAATGTAGCCTGAAAGTTAAAATCAAATCAATGGAATAGCTTTAATAATGCTTGAAGACCTTTGAAGGACCCATGACAGTACCTTAAGACACATTCAATGAGACAGAACCTTCTGGGTGTTTCAAATAACTTATCCTAGGGCTTCCTGAATCTCTACCCAGAATGGAGATCTGCCCTGAGGACATCTGTAGCTGTAAGATTTTTTTAATGTAGTGGCTTATAATTTAACACCTCGGTAACCCACAGTGATTTTTTAAAGGTATTTGAATTCTACAGGATGAAAAGAGCCAAAATGAATGAAAAGGGAACAAGGTGTCCACAAATTAATCTATTGGTAAGATGAAGGATGAGTCTCTCAGTAAACTAAGGGCTGTTTTTATAGTAAAAGAATAATTCCAATGACAGAGCCTAGTATCATGGATAATGTAGCTTGGTAGCATGATTTGATCCTAATGAAGTAATCCCCCTTGACCTAGAAGAGGAAGGTCTAAAAACTGCCTTACCCTACAAAGTTGGTCATTTTAGATTACTGAGATAAACACTGCAGAGCCTTGTCTAGACATGAATGTCAGTCACAAGGTACTGGACTTCAGGTCTGATCTCAAAACTGAGCAACCTTCCTAAGTATTTTGCAAAGTGAGAGCTGTTAATTTGTGGAATAGCTATGAATTGTTAGTCCATGAGAATGGACTGGGGAAAAACATGCAGCCACTGGCACTGATGTGTTGTTTACTTCAGCATGCTCATGATGCTCTTTTATTGACCTTCCTGCATCTTTGAGTCTTAGATGGATGTATCTTGTTTTGACTAATAAAATTTGGGAGAAAGGGAAATCTGTAACTTTGGGGGCCAGACCTTAAGACAGTTGGCAGCATCTACCTTTCTATACATTGAAATCACTATGCAAAAAAGTCTAGTTCCTTGTAGAGGGATTGGGGATAGGGACATTTCATCTAAGCTCCTCACTAAAGCAAACCCACAAGTACACCAGCTAACCTCACTTGCAATAAAAAAAGAATAAAGAATGATGACTCATACTGGTTTCAGTAAATATTTTACACTTATATAAAACAAAGTATTACAAATTTAGTAATCTTAATACATATATGCTGTATTCCAGATTCACTGGGTCAAGAATCTAGTCATAGTTTAGCTAGACTTCTGCCAAGGTGGTTAGAAGGCTGAAATTAAGCTGACATCTAAACAATGTCTTTCTTAGAGAAGAGTCGGCTTCCAAGCTGGTCTAATTGTTAGTAGAATTCACTATTTTTTGGCCTTACAGTTGAGGACTGTGGCTTCTATCTACTACTTTATCCAATCCTAGCAGCCACTTGTTGCTTGCCTCCAAATGGCTTTATTCTTAAATAACTCACAATGTATTCATTTGCTTCTTGCTAGAATGTACTAAAAGAAGAATCTCACACAGTATAAGATGATCACAGATGACACACTGTTACCTTCAGCATGTAACAATCTAAACTCAGGAGAGGCAGTGTACTACCATTGCCATCAGCTAAAGTCATCAGAGATTCAATTAGCCTTAGTATAAGGGGCTAGTAAATGGGAAAGACTTAATCCAGGTCACCTTAAAAGAGGGGTCTGACAAGAGCCACCAACTCTTATGTGGTTTACCAAACATGTATGAATAACTAAACAAAATATTAGCAACAAAATTTAGGATATTGCCACTTTTAGTTTGCTCTGATAAAACATGAGGAAGAAAATAGTTTGGCTGCTGGTTCCTGAAGGATGAAAATGAGTTGTGATGGGAAAGCATGGCAGCAAGGGACAGGAAGCTGAGAGGTCACATTTTGGACTGCAAGCCCAAAGCAAAAAAAGTGAATTGGAAGTGGAAGGAAGCTTTAAACTCTTAAATTTGTACATCTTCCAATATTGTTACACTTCCTAAACTTCCTTGAACAGAGCTGCCAACTGTGGACCAAATGTTCAAATACAGGGGCCTATGGAAGGAATTTCTCATGTAAACCACTACACTACACTTGCTAAGTAAAATTCACCACTTTTACTCATTCAAGTAAAGAATTCAGTTAGAGAAACTACTTCAGTAATTGCTTCAAAAATTTAAATATCTCCTCCATAGTGACATTAGCTGACATACCAAGGCAGAGACTAATTCCTATCAGAGACAATAGATAAGGCTGCCAGCCCCGGGAATTGCCAGGCCATTGTAAATTTGAGTTGAAATTTAACAGTAATATATCCACATGCTTTCTCACTTTCTAGATTCAAGCAAATTCTTTTAGAGATATAGCCACTCTGTGAGTATCCAACATTAAATTTCAAGATTTCAGTTCAGAAGATATAGTTGGAGTTGGAATTTGAAGTAAACTAAATTTGTATTCTGGGCCTAGGTCACACATAATTGGCTCCAGAAAATATTATCTCTTATATTCTTTTATAGGAAAGTTGTGTTTTTTATGTGGACAGATTATATGTTTTCATTTTCTTTTTTCCTAATCAAAAAGGAAAGTATGACAATCTAAGAAAAAGAAGAAAACCTTGAACAACTCAGCATGGCCCCCTGGTTTTACCAATTGAAAGAGTAATAAAACCCAGTGGCATTCAAGATACAGAATGATGAAAAGGAAATTCAAATAGTTTTGGAAAGTAATTCCAAGTTTATAAAAACTAAAATCAATCAATTTAAAAGAAAATTTTCCATGAAAGAATCAGCACTTCTGGTCTCATAAATAAAGTGTGAAAAACGTCTCTCAGTGGTGAGAAGAGAGCTGCTGAACTTTACACTGTAGAACTTCACAGAGCCCTTGAACTTCAAACATATCAGCTACCAACAGTTATGAAACTCAGCAATGTGACTATTCTTCCACAGTCACTGAAGGGGGTGGGATAAAGAAGAAAGAATCTTACACCCATCAGCTTGACCCAGATAGCTTCTCAAAAAAGCTTTAAAAAACTGCTTACTTTCTCATTCAGTCTTCCTATTATGCTTTGCTGCTGCAAGTAAGTCCTACTATGTGCAAGTATTAAGATAAGCACTAGGGACACCTAGTGTGGAAAGATGCATTTGGATAGATCTCACAGAGTTTGTGGGATAATTAAGGAGAAGAGAAGACAAAGTAAGGGCACTGCAGATCCATGGAACACATCGGGCATTGTATTATTAGAACCAGAGGACTCTCAGGTGAGGTAGAACAAGAATATGGAAGGTATACATCAAGGCAGACTTTCTGAAGAAAACCCTACATGTGACATCAAGGCAGACTTTCTGAAGAAAACCCTACATGTGGTGAATTTTAAATAATATTAGATAGCTATGTTAGAAGGTTTGGGCAGTCTGTTTTAGAATTGGAATTTCTTTTTTGAGACCTAAGTATGAAAAAGGTAAACTGGAGGACTGAAAAATATTGGGGCCTGGTAGAGTCAAGTGCCATGATGGAAGAGTCAAGAAGGAATAGGGTTTCAGCAGTTTTGATCATTCTGTTTAGCAACAGAAGGTCTCTTATAAAGAAACACTGGAGGGAGAGAAATAGTATTATTATTCTGTTTACTGTTTAGAAAAAAAAGGTTAGGCACTGTATGGAGTGACTGGCATGGGAGGCGCTGCTGGATGTAAATTTCAGATGACTGGGAAATGTGGTGGTATTATGTTCCCCAAAATATTTGTGCACCCTAATAAACTTATCTGGGGTCAGAGACAGAACAGCTACAATATTAAACATGAAGATAGGCAGTGGTAGCACAAGTCTTTAACCCTGGCATTCCAGAGGCAGAAATCCATCTGTTCAAGGATACAGCCAAGCATGGTGACTCACACCTTTAATCCCAGAAAGTGAGCCTTTAATCCCAGGGAGTGATGGTAGAAAGCAGAAAGGTATATAAGGTGTGAGGGCCAGAAACTAGAAGCATTTGGCTGGTTAAGCTTTTAGGCTTTTAGCAGCACAGTTCAGCTGAGAGCCATTGGGATGAGGACTAAGAAGCTTCCAATCTGAGGAAATAGAATCAACTGAGGAGTTGGCCAGGTGAGGTAGCTGTGGCTTGTTCTGCTTCTCTGATCTTTCAGCATTCACCCCAATACCTGGCTCTGGGTTTGATTTTATTAATAAGACCTGTTAAGATTCCTGCTACAGGGAAATAATTGGATATGGAAATAGGAATACAGCTGAAAACAGTCAGAAGTCAAACAAAGGATAAAATGCCATGGTTAAATGTTTTAATTATAACCTAGATTTAGAACTTATTAGATAAATAAAATCATCACATTTACATTTTAAGGCACATGATTCTAGTAGCCAATAAAAGTAAACAAAAATGAAGTTTCAGAGTCCATGTATATAGTCTTACAACAAGGATGGAATTGGGCTAATGTGATGGTTAGTTTTAATTCTCTCCATAGGAAGAACTTTGTCATATGCTGATCTACTCATGTGTTAGAAGAAATATCCATGCACATGATTTAATATCAATCATTGGCTATGACTAGTGGCTTAGTTGAACTATAAGGAAAGACAGATGATTAGCAAACTGGAAACAAACAGATGAGGGGCACATCTCTGAATGGACATAGAAGTCATGAATATTTGCCCTTAAGTTGTGCTGAATATACTTATGTATGAAATATCACTGTTTTCTCTTTTCTCTTACACCCTTGAATACAACATGTAATATGATAGTTTATACCACAATGTCTCAGTTTCTTTGCTGTTGCTGTGATAAAATACACTGTCAGAAGTAACAAGGAAAAATGGTTTATGTGGTTTGCAATATCAGGTTATAGCCAGTCAGTCTATCATGGTGGAGAAGTCACAAAGGCATGGCCTTGAGAGAACTGGTCATATCACATCCACAGTCAACAGCAGAGAGTAACAAAAGGAATGTGTCCCTGCTACTGTTGGCTTACTCTCTCCTTCTCATTTGTTCAGGATTGGACTTTTTTTACATCAATTAACTCAATTAAGAAAATCTCCCCATATATGGAAGTGCCCACAGGCCTACCTAATCTAAAGAATGCTGTATTGAGATTCCCTCCCCTAGTGACCCTACAATGTATCAAGTCAACAATAAAAACTAACCATCACATATAGCATTTAAAAGTCATTGATATAATTGTATTTAAAGTACTGGATATGAGATAAAATAGTAAAAATCTCCGAAGAAGAATTAGTAAATTAGTAAATTTTTGGTTGAATATAGAATTGTTGTTGGACCTTAGTAGGTAGAATTACATTACCTGATTATCTTTGTGGAGGGCTATAAGGATTGGCTTAAGTAGATACATATATATGTTAAATTGCCATGGGGTAGGAATTTTTAAATCTAGTTTTAGTTTGTGTAAATGGAGTCTTTTGTCTACATGTATATGTGTGTGTATCATGTGCATGCAGTGCCCAGGGATTCCAAAAGATGGCATAAGATCACCCTGGACTTGGCATTACAGACCATTGTGATCTCCATGTAGGTGCTGGCAATCAAATCCAGGTCCTTGGCAAAGGCTAAAGTGCTCTTAATCAACTCTCTAGTACCTCCCTCAACACACACACACACACACACACACACACACACACACACACACACACACGTAAGTCTGTGGTGGTTAATTTCATGTGTTAGCTTGCTTGAATCATAAAATGTCCATTATTTCTGAGTATGACCATGAAAATGTTTCCACTTGACTTACCATTGGTTAATGAACTGTAAAACAGGAAGCCCTCTCTAATGTGGGATCATTCAATTCACAGTCAGTTATGGAACAAGCAGATGGAAAGAGGATGAATTTGTTCTCTGATTAACTGCTCAGTTGAGACTTAATCTCTATTAACTTAAACTTCTCTTTGTGCTCAGGGAACTCAGACTGGAACTACAGCTTCTGTTTTAGGATATATGGCATTTAAACCCCATTCCCTGGCTTCCTGGGTCACCAGCTTGCAAATGGAGGACTAAGATTTCTAACCTCTGCAGTCATATGAGTCACCAATTTACAATGAATAAAATTTGTTCCATTTCTCAGAATTTTTTGTTACAGTAATGTAAAACAAAAGACATAAACAGCACTCAAAATTTTAAATGGATTATTTTTAAAAACAAAATTAATCATCCATTTCTTAGAGTCCTTGTTATTTCTGACTTTCTTTTACTTTCACATATTTATGTTACCTACTGGTTCCCCCAGTTAAAAAATTTTAATTCAACAGTAGAATTAAATGATAATGACATAAATTAAGATTTGTTGTATTTTTAGTGCAAAGATTTAGAATAACATAGGAAGTGAAAGTTAAGGAATTGGAGGAAGAAGGGTGTAATGAATGGTAAAATACAGCTAAGATAGATAAATTTGAGTTACTGAAATCTGATAGACAAGCGGAGCAAGGATGGGAGCTTGGGAACTTGGGAAACTGACCTAAAAGGATAACGTTAGGAAAGAAACCTGAGGGTTTTTTAGTGTATATTCATTGCCCATTTTTTGCCCTTTTTTCTAGTCTGGGATTCTGATTATGAATTATAGTTAGGAGAAATGGTGGTGATTGGGTCTGTATAAACTAGCAAGGTCCTGAGAGGCCAAGAATTGCAATAGGCTCATCTCAGCCTCCAGTTTTCCAAAGGGAAGCAGGAGAGTCCCTCATGACCAAGCTGACATATGACAACCTCTAGCAGGCTAATCATCTGGTTCTCATTAAAACCAGTATTGTTCAGGCATTGCTCACATTTATTTAGTGGATGTTGGAGAAATGCATCCACCAAACAGTGCTATCACTTGGATATATATACATACATGCATATATATATTTGTGTGTTGTATTCCAGTGCCTAAGGTTATGATATTAAGAAGTGGAGACTTTACAAGTGACTAGTCATGCATGGAGTGATTGTTCTTATCCATATCAACTGGCAAAGCTCTAGATGCCTTTTGTCATGTGAGGACAGTGAAAGAGCAGCATACTTGAAGCAGAACACTAGTTCTCATCAGACTGTGTATAACTTTGTGACTTGATCTTGAATTTTAAAATATACTGTACTTCTTAACATTTTTTAAATTATTTATTTTAGTCACTTATTTGGTTTTTGGAGATAAAGGCCTTGCTATGTAGATCAGGTGGACCTTCAACCCATAGTCCTCCCATTTCATTAGTCCCCAGTGCTGAGATGACAAATATCCTCTGGCAAACAAACCTCTGTTTAAATCATTTTTAAGTCTAACTCTAAGTAACATTATAAATTTTCATTTTTGTTTACAGTTGAGTAACATCTCATTGTGCATATATGCTATGTATTTCTTTTTTCTTTTTTTCTTTTTTTTTTGGTTTTTCAAGACAGGGTTTCTCTGTGTAGCTTTGTGCCTTTCCTGTATCTTGTTCTGTAGACCAGGCTGGCCTTGAACTCACAAAGATCTGCCTGCCTCTGCCTCTGAATGCTGGGATTAAAGTCATGTACCACCACCACCTGGCCTGTTATGTATTTCTTATCCACTCACATGTTGATAGACATCTAGATTTATTCCATTTTGGGGGTACTATAAAAAGAACTATATAAATAAATGGAACTTGGAAGCTTTATGCTGAGTCAGGTAGCTCAGGCACAGTAGGACAAACACATGTTCCTTCTCATATTCAGATCCTAGGTTCAAATCTTTTGTTTTGCATGCAAATTAAGCAGTTAACTCCAAGTTAAGGAGTCCAAGTAGATTCCAGGAAACTAGAAAGGTGCTTTTTTTTTGTGGGGGGGACACAAGTTAAAGGAGAGGTGGTAGTAGATTAAATATAGGCAAAAGGAATGCAGTGAGGTAGAATACTGGAGACAGAAATGCTTACACAAGGATAGGTATAGGTGAATGGGGAAAATCAATGGATGAAGGGAAGTGCTAACCAAAAGGAAAAGATATCAAAAACCATAAAGAAATCTACTGTCTCATAACTCAACATACATAAATAAGTAGATGTACCCACTGGAACTGGGCTACACAACTCTGCATTTCAGTTGGTTATGGTTTTCTGTAGTGGGTCACATCTGTTATGAAGAGAAGTTTCCTTAAGGAGGAGTGAGGACTATATTTATTAATGGATCCATCCACAAAACACTTCCACACTCAATGCTCAGGACATATTGCAGAAGAGAAGGAAGAAAGATTGTAAAAGCCAGAGCATCAGGGAGTTTGCTGGAAGATTGTGTATCCTAGTAACATCATAAGCAACATTCATAAAGTCTCATTAATATGACTACTCCAAATGTGAGCTGAACAAGGATGACACCAATGAACACGGCAAAATGGATAGACAACCATAATCAACAAGCTGCATCCCTACACAAAGAACTATAGGCAACTGAGGAAACTTGAGAGAGGGAGAGATACTCTTCCCCAGGGAAGAGCACAAGAACTGATTGTTTAATGAGAAGGGCACTCATATTTGTAAGAGGAAGATTACTAAAGCTTAAATCACACATCAAACCCCACACAGTAATAGTGGGAGACTTTAATACCCCACTCTCACTAACAGACAGGACTGCCAGACAGAAACTTAATATAGAAATAAGGGAACTAGTAGATGTTATGACTCAAATGGACTTAACAGGCATCTATAGAACATTCCACCCAAACACAAAAGAATATACCTTCTTCTCAACACCTCATGGAACCTTCTCTAAAATGATCACATACTCAGTCACAAAGCAAACCTCAACAGATACAAAAAAGTTAGAATAACTCTCTGTATCTTATTGGATCACCATGGCGTAAAGTTATAGAATTCAACAACAACACAAATTACAGAAAGTCTACAATCTCATTGAAACTGGACAATGCTCAACTAAATCACCACTGGGTCAAAGAAGTAATAAAGAAATGAAAGACTTCCTAGATTTCAAATAAAATGAAGGCACAACATACTCAAATGTATGGAACACTATGAAAGCAGTGCTAGGAGGAAAGTTCATAGCACTAAGTGCCTACATGAAGAATTTGGAGAAATTTACACTAGTGACTTAACCTGAAAGCTCTAGAACAAAAAGAAGCAAACTCACTCAGGATTAGTAGAGGACAGGAAATAATCAAACCAAGAAATGAAATGAATAAAGTAGAAACAGAGTACAATTCAAAAAATTGATTTAAAAAAGAGTTTGTTATTTGAGAAAATCAACAAGATAGATGAACCCTTATCCAACCTACCAAAAGACAGAGAAGGGATATCCAATTTAACAAAATCAGACATGTAAAGGGGGACATAACAATAGACATTAAGGAAATTCAAAGAATCATTAGGTCATACTTCAAAAACCTGTACTCCACAAAGTAGGAAAATCTAAAAGAAATGAACAATTTTCTGGATAGGTATCACTTACTCAAATTAAATCAAGACCAGATAAACAATTTAAATAGAACTATAACCCCCAAGAAAATAGAAGCAGTCATTAAAAGTCTCCCAACCAAAAAAAGCCCAAGGCCAGATGGCTTCAGTGCAGAATTCTACCAGAATCTCAAAGAAGAACTAATACCAATTAATGAGCTGTCACTCAACTGTAAACAAAAATCAACATTTATAATGTTACTTAGAGATAGACTTTAAAATGGTTAAATAGTTAAAACAAGGGCTTGTTTGCCACTGAATATTCGTCATCTCAGCACTGAGAAGTAAAAAAAAAAATGTAAGAGGGTCATGAATTTAAGGCCTAGAACTATAATCCTCAAAAGCCCATGTCTGGGGAAATCGCAGGCCCTAGGGTAGAACCTGTGTAGATGTAACTAGATATAACCGTCTTGTTAAATAAGAAACACAGAGCCAGTTGCAGAGTTAAAAACCACGAGGTCAGAGCAAGAGCGGAAAACCTTACCCTTCACTGCTTCTGCTGTCCTTCCTCTCTGCAAGAGACCTACTTCTGTGTGTCCTGTCTTTTTTGATAGGCTTTCTGTTCTGTTTTCTCATTGGTTGTAAACCCAGCCACATGACCTCCTCGTCACTGCCTGTTTGTATAGACCTCCAGGTTTTCTATGGTTGGTATTGAGGTTGGTAAAGGCGTGTGTCTGCCATGCTGGCTGTGTCCTTGAACACACAGAGATCTACCTAGCTCTGCCTCCCAAGTGCTGGGATTAAAGGCGTGCACCACTACTGCCCAGCTTCTGCTCTGGCTTGCTCTGACCTCAAGGCAACTTTATTAACATACAAATAAAATCACATTTCAATACAAATAAAATATCACTATAAACCGGCTTTGTTATTTTACTAAATAGTCAAATCTGTCTTTCAAATATTTATGCTTATACTCATAGACCTGGACTGCTCTCAGCCATGGTTGGAGAAGCTTCTCTTTGCAGTCAACACTAAGATGTATAACTGGGCAAGGTGCTTAGAATAACAGACTGAGTGCTCAGGCCTTAATGGTACATTTACATTAACCCTAAAATAACCAAGACTTAGGGAACATACAGATGAGGAGGCAGAAAGAATACAAGAGCCAGAAGATGGTGGGGTACTGTAAAATGTTGTCTTCTACACAGTAGATGGCTGTTGCAGTCATGAATTCACAGCAGCTGTGGTTCCCTGCACAAAACCCACACAAGATCAAGTCCATCAGAATCCCAGAATAGATAAAGTGGGTGATCTTCAGGCCCTCCCTCTTAGTGAGGAGCTACAGGCAATGAATAGTTGCAGGCAGACAGAATCAATTATTGAGTATGTGGTCACCGGTAGGTACCTCAAGCTTCAGTGGATTATCACACACCCCTGCACATTGGAGTAGCACTGAACACACTTAGGGAATTGGGGAAAAGAGAGAGAGGGGGGAGAACATGGGAAGGAATGAAGAGAGGAAGAGAGAGAGAGAAAGAGAAAGAGAAGTTGGGGAGATGACATAATGTTGAGGGCATATAAGGGAATTGGGAGAGGAAACCAGGAATAAATATGATCATATTTCACTCTATACACGTATGAAATTCTCAAAAATAAAAGAAAATAAAATTTTTAAGCAAAATAATTGTGCTTCTCTAGAACACTTTATTTTGCAAAACTAGGACTGTTTTCCAGAGGTAAGAACCATCAATGTCCTCTCCTCTACCCTATCCTAAGCCATAATCCCCCAGCCACCTCTTTCCCAGTCCCCAATGCCTCAGTTCCCTCTCTCTAGGCCCCAAACCCACAGCCCTTCTTCCCCAGATTCCTTTCTTTCAGTCCCCTCTCCCTCAGTCCCCTTTCTCCAGTCCCAGTGCCTCAGTATCCACTTTATCCTTCACAGGCCTTGGAAACCACACTTCTACTTGTTTGTATGAGTCAGAGAACTTCATGTAAATGAAAGACAGTGAGCTTGTCTCTTTGTTTTTGTTTGTTTGTTTGTTTGTTTGTTTGTTTTTTGAGACAGGGTTTTTCTATGTAGCTTTATGCCTTTCCTGAAACTCACTCTGTAACCCAGACTGGCCTAGGCTACCTCTGCCTCCCTAGTGCTGGGATTAAAGGCCTGTGTCACCACTGCCTGGCTCTTTGTGGCTTTTAACCATAAAGTATTTTCATTTTTCACCCATATTTTTATATATTTCAGACTATTTTCTTTGTTGGTGTTAAAAAGAAAGGCTTCTGTCATTTTCTATTTATTTTGTTTATGACTTATAACTTCTCCATCTCCTACATAACTGACTTCTTTCATGTCACTTGACTTTTTGTAATGAAATGCGTAAATCACTTTTGCAATTACTTTTATATATGTGCTATACCTATTTTCTCTGTGGTAACCATGGGGATTATATTTAGTCTTCTGAAGTCATAATTCTCTAAATTTATACAAGCCTAATTTAAGTATCATACACAAGCTATTCTTTATATTTCTCTTCCCACTACTTTCAGATATTGATGTCAAAATTGAAATATTTATAAATTGCATTCTGAGGTAAACTAATACATTTTAAATGCATTAATTTCTTAAATTATGTAAGAAAATGTATGCAATCACAAGTTATTGTTATGATAATACAAGATTTTAGATTAGTAATTACATCCTAGTACTATATTGTCCTCTTAACTACTTAGAGAGCAAACCTTGGAGACACAGTATTAACTTTGCTGTTGTTCATGGTCTCAACTTTCAACCTCCTAGAACCACCTCCCTTCACATAACCTGGTTGTTGTATGCTATCCTTTGGTTTAGCAATGGGACTTCCCAGGATTTCCTACAGACCAGCCTTCACTTCAGCAACGTCTGTTATAGGGCAGTGACTTAATTCTTTAAAACTTTGAAGCATTATTTTTTTCAGATGCAGAATTCTTGGAAACATTTTCAATACAGGATTCTTGGCCAATAGCTTTTTTTCTTTTTTTTCTGTTTCTTTATATGTTTTGAATATGTAAACTCCTTGTATCTCTTGCCCCAAAGTCATGTTGGGAAATCTTCCTACAATGTTAATGAAGGTCCTTTATATGTGGCAAAAATTTTTCTTCACTCAAGGCTGTTTGTCTTTTCAGCATTTGGTCATTATTAGCCTCAGGATTGATCTCTGACATCATCATATTTGGAATTCACTGGCCTTCTTGAATGTTTCCTAGATATTTACGTTTTGATCAAATATAGAATTTTTAAAACACTATTTCTTCAAAAATTCTCTGTGATTTTGTTACCTTTCTCCATAGGTTCTTAGATTGCATATTTTATTACACTTAATGGTGTCCCATTGTAACACAAATTGCTAAATGGTTTTATTAGTTAAAAAAAAACAACAAACAAACAAAAAACCAAAAACAAACAAACAAACAAAACAACCCAGAGCCAGATAGTGGGGTGAAAGCTGAAAAATCAGAGAAACAGAACAACCACAGCCAACCTCACCTTACCAATGCCTCAGCCTCCAGCACAAGACTTCCTGCTTACTCAGGCCTTATATACCTTTCTGTGCTCTGCCATTTTACTTCCTTCCTAGTGCTGAGATTAAAGGTATGTGTGCTTCCCAAATACTTGGTAGCAAAGGCATGAGATATCAAGTGCTAGGATTAAAGTCATGTGCCACAACCCCTGCCTCTGTTTCCAGCGTGGCCTTGAACTCACAGAGATCCAGACAGATTTCTGCCTACTGAGTAATAGGATTCAGGTGTAGTTAGATTTTCCTGCCTGGCCCAGTCAGGACAAATCTCTCTTACCTGCCAGTCCCATAGTCGCTCAGACCCAACCAAGAAAGCACACAGAAACTTACATTGTTTACAAACTGTATGGCCATGGCAGGCTGCTTGTTATCTACCTTTTCTATCTTAAATTAACCCATTTCTGTTAGTCTATACTTTGCCACATGGCTTGTGGCTTACCAGTGTCTTTACATGTTGCTTTCCATGGCAGCGGCTGGCGGTGTCTCTCTCCAGTCTTCTACTTCCCAGAATTCTCTTTTCTCTTGTCCTGCCAATACTTCCTGCCTGGCCACTGGCCAATCAGAACTTTATTTACACAGAGCGATATCCACAGCATTCAGGGTGTGCACCACCACTGTCTTGCCTGTATGTCTAATCTAGTGGCTGGCTCTGTCCTTTGATCCCCAGATAAGTTTATTAGGGTACACAATATATTGAGGTATACAATATATCACCACATCCCATCAGTGTCTTAGCATCTCTATAGAATATAAATAATAATTTTGCTCTTTAGAATTGATCATTTCTATTGTCTAGTCTTTAAGTTCAGCATTCTTTTTACCTATTAAAACATCTTTGGATTTTTAATTTTTCCATTTCTGTAACTATATTTTAATTTTTATCTTTTGGAAGTATTTTTTATTTATTTAAGATTTTTTTTATTCATTTTACGTACCAACCACAGATCTCCCTCTCATGCCTCCTCCTGCCTCCCCCAGTTCCCTGCCCCCCTGCTTAGACCCACCACCTATCCTCTCCTACAAAAGGGTAGGAGCTCCGGTGGGGAATCAGCAAAGCCTGGTACATTCAGTTGAGGCAGGACCAAGCCCCTCCCATGCATCAAGGATGAGCAATGCATCCCACCATAGGTAATGGGCTACAGAAAGTCAGCTCATATACCAAGGACAGATCCTGATTGATTGCCAGAGGCCCCTAAAACAGACCAAGCTACAGAACTGTCTCATTTATGCAGAGGGCCTAGTCCAGTCCCATGCAGGTTCCACCACTGTCAGTCTAAAGTTCATGAGTTCATATGAGGTTAGTTTAGTTGTCTCTGTAAATTTCTCCATCATGATCTTGATCTGCTTGCCTCTGCCTTGCTCCCTGCCCCTCTCTTTGACTGGACTCTGGAGCACTCCTTTTTTATTTCATTCAGGCCATCTATTTCTTCATTCCTATTTCTATTTGTTCATATGTTATTTTCTTGACATATATTTATTTACTTCAAGGACACCCTTAAAACAATTGTTTTAAACCTAATAGATTTCTCATCCTGTGTTTGTGGGATAGGTAACAGTTCCATTAGTGAAATTGTTTTCCTTTGAGTGAGCCATTCATTTTATTCCCTTGCACACTTTTTGATTGTTGTATTCAAAAAGCAGACATTTGAATCTAATAATGTTGTAACCCTGGAAATTATATTCACATTATTTCATTTTCTACTATTTTTGATTTTGTTCCTTGTTTTTGAATTTTAATTTTTCTAAACTATATCTGTGCCAAGGTCAAGTATAAGGTATACAATTAAAACAATCTCATTAGTTTTATCAAACCCATATTTTCCTTGGGCATATACATTCTCTTCCATTGTTCCCCATTTATGCCTTCAAATATTTTGGTCTTTAATATCTAGTTTTGAGGGGGGAAAGTAGAGAGAAGTAAGGGAATGAACAATACTGTCCCTTTAAGCATCCTGGAGGACTATCTTGGGAGCTGGGAGGGGATAAATTCCAAGGATGGGAGAGGTGCAACAACCATATTACCCAATTCTTTCTCTTCAACTCTGTACTTGCAGAAGACAGATACCATTTTACCCATTCTAGAATGCAGCCACTACTCAGAAACTGAATGAAAATACACACTATTCTTTCATTGATAATTTGATTCATTTTGGAAGAACTTGAGATTCCACCCCCACCTTATAATTGGAGCTAAGTACATCAAGATAGATTTATTGTCTTATTTCCCTTTTTAATTCATACCATTGGCACTCAGAGGACAATTTAAGAACTTATCTTTCATTGGCTCAGTGGGAAAGATCACCTATGATTTCCTTTTGCAAGTTCTCTTTCTTCTATTCCTGGGCATGGGGTGTTCTAGTTGTTCTCTCTAAATCTAAATTTGTTTGTATTTTCTGTTTCTTTGTTGTTTGATAGATGTATTTTCCAGGTTATTGATTTATTCTTCAGCCATTTCCATCCCTTATTTAGAGTCTCTTCTAATTTTTCTCTATTCAAAGTCACCCTTTGCATTTCACTGGTTCTTCTTATAGGAAAACCATCATATTTGTCATCGTAATATTTCTCATTCTAGCAAATTTCTAATTTTTCCTGCATGCCATCATTTTCCAAAGTCAAACTGTTTGATGTATCTTGATATTCTCTTTCTGTCAACTCCTTTTCTTAAGATGCTTCTTTGTCACAGTAGGAGTGAGAATCTCCTGTTCTGATAGATCAGTGTAATCTCTGTCCTCTCAGAGTCTGGGCCAGCTACTTCACTCCAGGTTGCTTTGAGGGAAAACAGTGTTAAGGCTCTATTCTTCCACCAATCATCATGTTGATGATGGGGCTTCAACCCTGGGGTACTTGCAATTACTTCCATTCTGCCTCGAGTAACCTTTCATCTTATCCCCTTGTACTTCCCCTGCTGCCTTTTTCATATGTTGCAGATGACTACTTTCTTTGTCTTCATCATATGACATCTCAAGCCCACATAAGGAAGAAAGAAAGATTATTGAGTTGTTCCAAAAATAAGTGTTTTGCATGAAATCTCTGCAGAACACTCTTTGGCACTTTATATACCTGAATCTTGGCAAGAAAAACAAAAACAAAACGGAGAAAGACGTTTTAAAAATTTGACTTATGGCTGCCCTAGTTACCAGCCAAAGGGAAGACTCCTGTGGGCAGAATTCCCACTAACACCTCCCATCAGACCCTGCAGTTTACAGGCCTCATGCCCTACCTCCAAATTCACCCATCCCTCTGCAACCTCAGCAGCTTCCCAAGAGAGAGAATTTGCCACCTCCAATAGGACTAAGAGGTGAGTGACTCTTCTCCCATCCAGAGAGTCTTGCCTCTAGGAATAAGCCCAGGAACCACCCCTCATCACTGCCCCAGTTTCCAACCGGCAGGAAAGACTCCTTCAGACATGCTTCCACATGAACATCCCCCATCAGACCCTGCAATCTACAAGACCCACTCTCTACCCCTAACCCAATCATACCCCTTCAACTTCAGTGGCTCCCAGAGGCACAGAATCTGCCAACTCATATTGGACCAAGAGCAGCTCCCTGAGACACAAAATCTGTTAGCTCCAATTAGACTAAGAGCTACGAATGGACCAAGAATGGCCCCCTGAGACACAGACACAGCAAGCACAGATTGGATCTAGAGTAGCTCACTCAGACACAGACAACTTCTTGCACCTATTGAAAGAAGAGATAGGTAGAAATACATATAACCAGTGCAAACCTAGGAATAATAGGCATAGAAGAAAAAGAAGAATATCAGCTCAAAGGGACAGAAAATATATTCAACAAAATCATAGAAAAAAACTTTCCCAACCTAAAGAAGGAAATGCCTAAGGAGATAAAAGAAGCTTAAAGAATACCAAATGAACTAGACCATCCAAAAGTGTTCCCTCACCACATAATAATCAAACCACTATACATACAGAATAAAGAAAGAATACTAAGAGCAGCAAAGAAAAAAGACCAAGTGATTTATAAAAGGCAGACCCATCAGAATAACACTGGATGCTAGCCCAGACTATTATACCCAGCAAAACTTTCAATCAGTGTAGATAGCATGCACAAGACATACCAAAACAAAACCAGATTTAAGCAATACCTATTCATAAACCCAGCCCTACAGAAAGAATTAGAAGGAAAACTCCAACCTAAAGAAGTTAGATGTACCCACAAATGCATAGGCAATATATAATCCCATAGCAGCAAATCCCAAAGAAGGGAAATACACACACACTACCCCCCAAAAATAACAGGATTCAACAATCACTAGTCATGAATGTCCATTAATTTCAGTGGACTCAATTCACCTATAAAAAGACACAGGCTAACAGAATGGATATGAAAGCAGGATCCATCTTTCTGCTACATACAAGAAACACACCTCAAGTTCAAAGACAGACACTATCAAAGTACAAGGTTGGGAAAAGACTTTCCAATCAAATGAACTGAAAAATCAGGCTGGTGTAACTATCCTTATATACTTATATCTAATAAAATAGACTTCAAACTAAAATCAATCAAAAGAGATGGGCATTATGTATTTATCACAGGAAAAAATCCACCAAAATGAAATCTCAATTCTGAACATTTATGCCCCAAATACAAGGGATTCACATATGTAAAAGAAAATAAAGCTTAAATTGCACATCAAACCTCAGACACTAATAGTGGGAGATTTCAACCTTCTACGCTCACCAATGGGCAGGTCTACCAGACAGAAACTTAACAGAGAAAAAGAGATCTAACAAATGTTATGTCTCAAATTGACTTAATAGACATCTACAGAACATTCCACTGGTATGGGATGTCTTTCTGAATGTTGTGAATATGTGTTTTTATAGTTGATTAATAAAGAAGCTGCTCTGGCCTATGGTGAGTCAGGTTATAGTCAGGCAGGAAATCCAAGAGACAGGAAGAGAAAAGGGGAGGAAGAAGAGATGATGTGAGCTGCTGCCAGGAAAAGCAAGATGTGAAAATACCAGTAAGCCATGAAGCTACACAGAAACTTATAAATAAATAGAAATGGATTAATTTAAGTTATAAGAGCTAGCTAGTAAGAAGCCTGAGCCATAGGTCATACAATTTGCAATTAACATTAAGACTCTGAGTGACTATTTTATAAGTGGGCCATGGGACTGTGGGGGCCAGGCAGGACCACAGAATGCTTCTGACTACAAAGGGCTCCAAAAAAGGAGCCCCACTCCCAAAAAAACGGATTATGGAATTTGTCTTTGTTTAGATTGTTGGTTTCAAATTGCTTTTGGTCATAGTCAATCTCTTTTTAAAAGAAGGAAGGGAGAGATGATATAGAAATATAGGATATAGATATAATAGGATGAAAGTGTAGATTATGGAATCTACTTTTAAAGAGAAAAACTTGTTTAAAATGTTTTACAGGGGTTGGGGATTTATCTCAGTGGTAGAGCACTTGCCTAGCAAGCACGAGGCCCGGGTTCAATCCTCAGCTCCAAAAAACAATGTTTTACTTTGCTATGGATTTTAGTTTATTGATACAAATTTAAAGTTAATTTTTTATATTGTTTGTATATTTCTACTTTTTAAGGTATTATTTTTGTGTAGCTCATTGGAAATTATATAATTAAGAAATAAGATTAATAATTAGTTATTCAAGATAATCAAACTTTTAGTCATGTTAGTTAAATTGTCTAGGTATACACAGATATATTTCAATTAGGTAGGTAATCTTCAAAGACCTACAGAGTATGGCATTTAAAATGTATTAAGAACTTTGACTTTTCTGGACATTGAGACATGTCTGCACCTGGCAGCACCAATCTACTTCAGAGAAGATGATGGGCATCAAAGAAACTCCATATGGAGTTTGCTTTCCTTATGGCAAAAGTTAGCCATCTAGGCAAAAGCTGTTCTTGCCTGGACTGCTTGGCAATATGTTGTATAAACTGGACATGCAGGACCCATAGGAAAAGGGCCACTGAATTTTGCTAAAACAAGGCAAAGTGGTTCTTCAGGTTCCTGCTTCACAGCGGAGACTGCCAGACATTCTGCAGGACACAAGGAGAAGCAATTGAGAGAATCTAGACCTATAGGCTAAAGATGGATCCCCCTATGTTACAGAAAAACTTTGGGTGACTGTCCAGGCAGCTAGAGGTCTCTGTTATTTCTTGAACTTTGGACGTTCCTTACAATGCACTTCCTATTTACCTGGGTAATATTATATCCTGGGGTCTTTGATATAGTTGAAGACTGAATAGTTATTATTATAATTTCCTTGGTTATGATAAAAGATAAATTAGATGTGAAACCGTAGATTCGCAAATATAGGATAGATAGAATATTTTCTTTAATTTTGCCAAATGCAAATAGACTAGATATTATAACGCTAATTCCTGCATGGTAACTGTTAAGAGATGCTCTGAGCTGCCTCCAGGAGAAGCAAGATGTGGAAGTAACAGCAAGCCATGAAGCCACATGGTAATTGATAGATAAATAGAAATGGATTAAATTATAAGAGTTAGCTAGAGAGAAGCTTGATCCATAGGCCATCTAGTTTGTAAATAATATAAGGCTCTGTGTGTTTACTTTTCCAAGTGGCTACAGGACATACTGGTGAGAGAGGTTTGTGTGGACCATGGTGGGGAGAGATGGAAATGGAAAAACCTTCTGGCTACATTCTACCCTAACACAAAATAATGTATCTTCTTCCCAGCACCCCATGGAACCTTCTCTAAAATTGACCACATACTCAGTCACAAAGCAATTCTCAACAAATACAAAAACTTGGAATAACCTCCTGTATTTTATCCAAGCACTATGGCTTAAAGTTAGATTTCAATAACAACAAAAATTAAAGAAGGCCTACTGTCTCATGAAAACTGAATAATGTGCAACTAAATTACCAATGGATCAAGGGAAAAATAAAGAAATTAAAGACTTCCTAGAATTTAATGAAAAGGAATATACAACATACACAAACTTATGGGACACTATGAAAGCAGTGCCAAGAGGAAAATTCATAGCACTAAATGCCCACATAAAGAAGTTGGAGAAATCTCATATTAGCAACTTAACAGCACATCTGAATGCTCTAGAAGAAAAAGAACTCACCCAGGAGGAACGGATGCCAGGAAATAATCAAATTGAGTGCTAAAATCAACAAATTAGAAACAAAGAGAACAATACAAAGAATTGATGAAAGGAAGAGTTGGTTCTTTGAGAAAATCAAAAAGATAGATAAGCCCATATCTAAACTAATCAAAATACACAGAGAGAACATCCAAATTAACAAAATCAGCAATGAAAAGGGAGACATAACAACAGACAATAAGGAAATCCAAAGAATCATCAGGTCATACTTCAAAAACCTGTACTCCACAAAACTGGAAAATGTAAAAGAAATGGACAATTTTCTGGATAGGTACCACATACAAAAATTAAATCAAGGCCATATAAACAATTTAAATAGACCTATAATCCATAAGGAAATAGAAACAGTCATTAAAAGTCTCCCAATTAAAAAAAAAAAAAAACAGGATCCAATGGTTTCAGTGCAGAATTCTACCAGATTTTAAAGGAAGAACTAATAACAATAATCTTGAAATTGTTCCACACAATAGAAATAGAAGGAACATTGACAAATTTTTTTAATGAGGATACAAGTACCTTGTTACCCAAACCACACAAGATTGCAACAAAGAAAGAGAATTACAGATCAGTCTCTCATTATGCTTTGTGGTCTATATGCATTCACATGTTGTCTCTCTTCTGGGATCCAAGCTGGTTGATCCAGAAACATCCAGTTTAGAAGACATTGATATATATATATATATATATATATATATATATATATATATATATATATATATATATCAGCTCATAAAGAACCTTTTTGAAATGAAGTCTATCATTTTAGTTCTCACTTTACTGGTAAGTTCTATGGTTAGGTGCCTTGAAATTATCATCTTCTCCAGAAATAGAGACAAAAATCATAACCTATACTTTTCATAATAAGGAACTAGAATCCTAGCATCATAAGAGTTACCTTCCATAGTAGAGACCCTGAATGTTTGATTTCAACATTCATTATTCAGTTCTCCTAAAAGAAACAAGATATTGTGGTAAGAAATTACAGAATAGGTGTAAATCTGTGACAGATTATAATTTATCAAGAAACAGGGCAAATATTAAATAATGACCCTAGGTCAGTTATCTGTTAATCATTCCCAAACTGTATTGTTTTCAGCAACTATAAATGACTTTGGATGCCAGAGCTTTTCTTTTGGTAATATTTGGTCTACAATCTGTTTTTCTTTCCTCAATTTTCACTAATGTCTGCTAATAATGTCCTTTACATTATCTAGTATGAATGCAATTTTTATTAGATAGTTGTGAGTTCAAATATGAAGAGCTTATAGGTTTTTTTTTTTTTATTTTGACATTAAGGATTACAGGGCTTATGTTTTTCAATCCTTTTAATAAAGGAGCTAGTAAAATCCAAAACACAAAATAAAACTGGGAAATCCTTCTTCTCTGCATACAGATGTGTTTCTAGGTGCGTTTAAGGATCATTTGACCTCTACAAAACCTTAAAGCAATGCCTTACCATCTATAAGTACTTTCCAAAAATTCAATTAATTCTCATTATGATCCTATAAATATGTATTATTACTTTCTTTTCATTATGGATGTATCAGCCAGAGCTGTAGAAAGTTTTAAATAAATTAGAAATACCAACAAATAATTTACCAAAGATTTACTGAGAGGACTCTGTACAAAACTGTGAAGTCTTTTCAGCATACTTATTACCATGACAGAAGTTTATTCAGGAACCTTTTAGTAGTATTGTGAGAGTACATGTGTGCCTTGCACATAAAGTTTAGTTTTAGAGATACTGCCTTGATGCTATCAACTTAAGACTCCAATGATAAACCCTCAGCCTTATATTATCAGGGGCCTATGGAGAGCCTGCTGTATGGCCACCTCCAGGGTAACGCAAGAAAATTCATGAAGGTGGCAAGGACTAGACATTTTCTACCTGAGGGTAATTAGGAATAAGCTTTTATCTATCTATGACTGGTGAAATAAGGAAGCACACATGCTTCCTGATGTTAGCTCTCTCTTGTACTTCATCCTAAGAATGGTCTCTGACTCCTTCTGCCTCCGCATTGCTACATATCTCCACACTGCTACATTCTGTACATGCAGCTACATATCTATCTTTATGTACATATGGCCATACATCTCTATACACAGTTACATCTGTTTACACATGTCTACACATCTTTCTTCTACATTATTCACTCACTCTTTATTCACTCAATCTTTTATCCACTCATTCCCTCACACTTCTCTCATGCCTCTTCCTCATCTTCTGTTGTGATATTTTATTTGTGCTGAAATGTGGTGATATTTTATCTGTGCTTTAATAAAGTTTGCCTGGAGATCAGAGGAAATAACAAGCCATTTTAAGTAAACATAGAAGTCAGGCAGTGGTAGCACATGCCCTTAATCCAATCACTTAGCAGACAGGGTCTCTGTGTTGTTCAAGGCCACACTAAAGAACAGAGCCAAGTATGGTGACACACGCCTTTAATCCCAGTACCAACAATAGAGACCTGGAGGTCTTTACAGACAGGCAGTGACAAGGTAGCTAAGCTAAGATAGCCAATGAGAGGACAGAACAGCAAGGCAATAGAGGAGTGGGTAAGACAGGAAGTAGTTTGCATTTGGAAGCTGCAGAGCTGGTGAGATAAGGTTGGCTAGTAGCTATTCCTATTTCCCTGGTCTCTATATTTGAATCCGTGTTTTTTCTTTAATAAGACCATTTAGACATTCATCCATAATCTTCATCTCTCACTCAACACACACACACACACACACACACACACACACACACACACACACACACCACTCACATTCTGCTGCAGCTCTCACATAGCTCTTCACAGCCATCTCTCTCCATATGGCTGCTGCTCCTCCCTCTTCATAAACAAACTCAGACAATTATAAGTTACATTTTCAGGGCCCTACCCATTCTCTAAACACAAGGTAAGTCACACAGTTTCTCTTAGGCTAGTAATGTCACATTGACCCATGTACATAGCTCTAAGTTAGTGAGGGGCTCCAGACATTAAATAATTGGCTGAAACTTGAATGGACAGGGTACATGCAGAAAGGGAGCTACTGTAAGGACTATGTCTGCATGTAAACAGCCCGGCCTTGATTTAGCAATAAACAACATTGGGAAATTAGTCTTTGTGTATATTCTGTAGGGGGCAGCTTATTCTGTTTTGGACTAGTTCTAAGGTCTTTGAAAAATATGTAAAAGGTGTCATTGAGAGTGAGAATACTGTTAATTTCCTGTGTCAGTAAAGAAGAATATTCTAGTAATATTTCTGTACATCAGAATTGTACAGCTTAAAGAGAAATCTCCACAGTAAATGTGTGCTCAGAGATGTAAACCACACTACCAAATGGCTGTGAAAAATCACTCCACAGCTGTTCTTATTAGGGAGGCATAGTAGTGGCACCCAAGAAATTTACAGACAGAAAACAACTGGTTTCCACAGCCAGAGACCCCATGGCTTTGCCAGGTGAGGCTCCCCATCAGGGAGTTATACATCTGGTGGGTTGACTTGTCAGACACTAGTTGTCACCTGCTATATACTCCCACAGCCCTTGGCATTATATCAATTCCTTTATGATTATTACATGATCAATAATGACTTTACAGAGAGGAAAACAGGATAGAATGTGGCCAGGCAGGAAGTATAGGCGGGACAAGACAGAGGAGAATTCTGGGAAGTAGAAGACTGGAGAGAGACACCGCCAGCCGCCGCCATGAGAAACAACATGTAAAGACACTGGTAAGCCACAAGCCATGTGGCAAAGTATAGAATAACAGAAATGGGTTAATTTAAGATAGAAAAAGCAGATAACAAGAAGCCAGCCATGGCCATACAGTTTCTAAACAATGTAAGTTTCTGTGTGCTTTCTTGGTTGGGTCTGAGCAACTATGGGACTGGCGGGTAAGAGAGATTTGTCCTGACTGGGCCAGGCAGGAAAATCTAACTACAGCTCCCCTTTGCCAAGACTACAGGAAGACACTGCAGTCTCCACACCCTGCCCCCACACCTATTTGCCTGAGACCCCAGCCACTTCCTTAGACTCAGAGACCAGACTCAGCTTCCTTCCACCCTGGAACTCCCATCTGGACCGGAGACCCCAGCCACTTCCTGAGACTCAGACACCAACCCCCAGCTCCTGTCCACCCTGGAACTCCCATCTGGACCAGAGAGACCAGAGGAACTCCAATCTGGACAAGAGGAGCTCCTATCTGCACAAAATAAGGAGACCTCAGGGACTTCCTGAGACTCAGAGTCCAGCCCCCCAGCTCCTATCCGGCCAGCACTCTCATCTGGACCAGAGCTCCCATCAGGCCCATAGCTTCCATCTGGACCAGAGAGAGGATCCCTAAATCTGTCAACTCTCTCTGGACCAAGTACACTGATAAGACCAAGAACGAACACAAGAGGAGATGGGCAGATGTCAAGGCAGAAGGACATACAACAAAATAAAGAGTACTACAGCATCACCAGAACCTAGCCCTTCTCCAACAGCTAGACCTGAACATCACAGAATTGAAGAACAAGAAGAAAACAACCTTATAAGTAACATCATGGAGAGGCTAGAGCCTTATATAGAAGGAATCAAAAATAAAGTAGAGGAACAGACAAACAAAAAATGGGAAGAACGCTATAAAAAACTAGAGGAAAGGACAATTAAAGCAGAAGAAAACAATAAATACTTGAATGAAAATCATGAAAAAGCAAGGGAGACATTTCGAGATCTGAAGAGGGAAATAGAAATAATGAAGAAGACACTAGCAGAAGGAATGTTGGAAATAGAAAATCTGAGTAAACAAACAGGAACTTCAGAGGCAAGTATAACTAACAGATTGCAAGAGATGGAAGAGAGGATCTCTGGTGTTGAAGACACAGTAGAAGAAATAGATTCATCAGTCAAAGAAAACACTAAAACCAATAAAGTCATGACCCAAAATGTCTAAGAAATTTGGGACACCATGAAAAGACCAAACCTACGAATAATAGGGATAGAGAAAGGACAAGAATACCAACTCAAGGGCACAGAAAATATATTTAACAAGACCATAGAAGAAAACTTCCCAACTTAAAGAAGGAAATGCCTATGAAGATACAAGAAGCCTAGAGAACACCAAACAGACTAGACCCCCCAAAAATTCCCCTCGCCACATAATAATTAAACAACTAAATGTACAGAAACAAAGAAGAGAAGTACACACACACTACCACCAAAAAATAAAAATAACTACAGGAATGAACAATCACTGGTAATTAATATTCCTTAATATCAATGGACTTAATTCACCTATAAAAAGACACAGACTCACAGAATGGATATGAAAATAGGACCCAAGTTTCTGCTGCATACAAGAAACACAACTCAAATTCAAAGACAGATACCTCCTAAGAATAAAAGGCTGGGAAAAGACTTTCCAATCAAATGGTCTTAAGAAGCAAGATGGTATAGCCATCCTAATATCCAGCAAAATAGACTTCAAACTAAAATCAATCAAAAGAGATGATGAAGGACATTACATACTCATCGCAGGAAAGATCCACCAAGATGAAGTCTCAATTCTGAACATTTATGCCCCAAACACAAGGGCACCCACATATGTAAAAGAAACATTACTAAAGCTTAAATCACATATAAAACCACACACATTAACAGTGGGAAACTTCAACACCCCACTTTCACCTCTGGACAGATGGGCCAAATTGAAACAACAGAGACATAATGGACTTAACTGATGTTATGGCTCAAATGGAGTTAATATCTACAGAACATTCCACCCAAACAAAAAAGAATATACCTTCTTCTCAGCACCCCATGGAACCTTCTCTAAAATCGGCCACATACTTGGCCACAAAGCAAATCTCAACAGATACAAAACAATTGGAATAACCTCCTGTGTTCTATCAGACCACCATGGTTTAAAGTTAGATTTCAACAACAGAAAAACCTACAGAAATCCTACAACCTCATGGGAACTGAATAATGCTCAACTGAATCACCAATGGGTTAAGGAAGAAATAAAGAGAGAAATTAGACTTCCTAGAGATCAATGAAAATGAATACACCACATACCCAAACTTATGGGATACTATGAAAGCAGTGCTAAGAGGGAAATTCATAGCGCTGAATGCCCACATAAAGAAGCTGGAGAAATCTCATGCTAGTGACTTGACAGCACACCTGAAAGCCCTTGAACAGGAAGAAGCAAAGTCTCCCAAGAGGAACAGACACCAGGAAATTATCAAATTGAGAGCTGAACTCAATAATATTGAAATAAAGAACACAATACAAAGGATTAATAAAACAAAGAGTTGGTTCTTTGAGAAGATTAAGATAGACAAGGCCTTATCCAAACTAACCAAAAGACAGAGAGCATCCAAATTAACAAAATCAGAAATGAAAATGGGGACATAACAACACACAATGAGGAAATCCAGAGAATCATCAGGTCATACTTCAAAACTGGAAAATCTAAAAGAAATGGATAATTTTCTGGATAGGTACCACATACCTAAGTTAAATCAAGACCAGATAAGCCATTTAAATAGTCCAATAAGCCCTAAGGAAATAGAATCAGTCATTAAAAGTCTCCCAATCAAAAAAAGCCCTGGACCTAATGGTTTCACTGCAGAATTCTACCAGATCTTCAAAGAAGACTTAATGCCAATACTCTTTAAATTGTTCCACACAATAGAAGCAGAAGCTATATTACCAAACTCCTTCTATGAAGCTACAATTACCCTGATACCTAAACCAAACAAAGATGCAACAAAGAAAGAGAACTACAGACCGATCTCACTAATGAACATTGATGCATAAATACTCAATAAAATTCTGGCAAATAGACTCCAAGAACACATCAAAACAATTATCCAACATGATCAAGTAGGCTTCATCCCAGGGATGCAAGAGTGGTTCAACATACAAAAGTCTGTCAATGTAATACACCATATAAACAAACTCAAAGAAAAAAACCCACATCTCATTAGATGCAGAAAAGGTATTTGACAAAATCCAACATCCCTTCATGATAAAGGTCTTGGAGCAATCAGGAATACAGGGAACATATCTAAACATAATAAAGGCCATCTACAGCAAGCCAACAGCTAACATCAAATTAAATGGAGAGAAACTCAAAGCAATACCAATAAAATCAGGATCAAGGCAAGGATGTCCCCTCTCCCCCTACTTATTCAATATAGTACTTGAAGTTCTAGCCAGAGCTATAAGACAACATAAAGAGATTAAGGGGATATAAACTGGAAAGGAAGAAGTCAAGCTCCCCTATTTGCAGATGACATGTTAGTATACAAAAGTGACCCCCAAAATTCAACCAAGGAACTGATACAGCTAATAAAAACCTTCAGCAACATAGCAGAATACAAGATCAACTCAAAAAAATCAGTAGCCCTCCTATGTACAGTAGACAAACAGGATGATAATGAAATCAGAGATACATCACCCTTTACAATAGCCACAAATGATATAAAATACCTTGGGGTTACACTAACTAAGCATGTGAAGGACCTATAAGACAAGAACTTTAAGTCCCTGAACAAAGAAATGAAGAAGATGTCAGAAAATGGAAAGATCTCCCATGCTCATGGATAGGCAGGATTAACATAGTAAAAATGGAGATCTTACCAAAAGCAATCTACAGATTCAACACAATTCCCATCAAATTACCAACACAATTCTTCACAGATCTGGAAAGAATAATACTCAACTTCATATGGAAAAACAAAAAACCCAGGATAGCCAAAAGAATCCTGTACAATAAAACAACATCTGGAGGCATCACAATCTTTGACCTCAAGCTCTACTATAGAGCTACTGTAATAAAAACAGCTTGGTACTGGCATAAAAACCAACATGTGGACCAATGGAATCGAATTGAAGACCCTGACATTAACCCACACACCTATGAACATATAATTTTTGACAAAGAAGCCAAAAATGTACAATGGAAAAAAGAAAGCATCTTCAACAAATGGTGCTGGCATAACTGGATGTCAATGTGTAGAAGGCTGCAAATAGATCCATATCTGTCACCGTGCACAAAACTTAAATCCAAGTGGATCAAAGACCTCAACATAAATCTAGCTACTCTGATCCTGATAGTAGAGAAATAGGAAGTACTCTTGAACACATTGGCACCAGAGTTCACTTTCTAAATGTAACAACAGTAGCACAGACACCGAGAGAAACAATCAATCAGTGGGACCTCTTGAAACTGAGAAGCTTTTGTAGAGCAAAGGACATGGTCAACAAGACAAAGCGACAGCCTACAGAATGGTAAAAGGTCTTCACCAACCCCACATCTGACAGAGGGCTGATATCCAGAATATATAAAGAACTCAAGAATTAGACATCAAATGCCCAACAGTCCAATTAAGAAATGGGCTATAGAACTAAACAGAGAATTCTCCACTGCTCAACATCCCTAATTATCAGGGAAATGCAAATCAAAATGACTCTGACATACCACCTTACACCTCTCAGAATGGCTAAGATCAAAAGCACAGAAGACAGCTTATGTTGGAGAGGATGTGGATCAAGGGGAACTCTCCTCCACTGCTGGTGGGAATGCAAGCTTGTACAGCCACTTTGGAAATCAATACGGCGCTTCCTTAGAAAATTGGGAATCCATCTCCCTCAAGACCCAGCTATAGCACTCTTGGGCATATACCCAAGGAATGTTCAATCATACCACAAGGGCATTTGCTCAGCTATGTTCGTATCAGCTTTGCTTGTAATAGCCAGAACCTGGAAACAACCTAGATGCCCTTCAACTGAAGAATGGATAAAGAAAATATGGTACATATACACAATGGAGAACTACTCAGCAGAGAAAAACAATGACATCATGAGGTTTGCAGGCAAATGGACGGATCTAGAAAAAAATCATCCTGAGTGAGGTAACCCAGACTCAGAAGGACAAACATGGTATGTACTCACTCATAGGAGGATATGAGATGTAAAACAAAGATGACTAGTCTGCTACACAACTCCAGGGAGGCTACCTAGAAAATGGGACCCTAGGAAAGCCCCAAGGATCACCAATGACAGAGAAATGGATGAGATCTACATGAACAACCTGGATGACAGTGGGAGTAATGAAGGACAAGATGTGAGGGACAGGAAGCTTAGGGGAGCAGGAGATCCCAGCTAGATCAATAACAGAAAGGGAGATTGAGGAATAACAGACCATGATAAATGAAGACCGCATGAGAACAGGAATAGGCAGAGTGCTGAAGAGGTCCCCAAAAATCCACAGTGATACATCCTCTGTAGACTGCTGGCAATGGTCGAGAGAAAGCCTGATCTGACCTAGTCTGGTGATCAGATGGCTAAATACCCTAACTGTCGTGCTGGAACTCTAGTCCAATAACTGATGGAAGTGGATGCAGAGATCCTCAGCCAGGCCCCAGGTGGAGCTCCAGGTCCAACTGTTGAGAAAGAGGAAGTTCTGTAAGAGCGTGTATTGTTGAATCCAAGACTGCAAAAAGCACAGGGACAAATAGCCAAACGAATGGAAGCACATGAATTATGAACCAAAGGCTGTGGAGCCCCCAGCTGGATCAGGCCCTCTGGATAAGTGAGACAATTGAATAGCTTGATCTGCTTGGGAGGCACCCAGTCTGTTGGACCAGGATCTGTCCTTAGTGCATGAGCTGGCTATTTGAAACCTTGGGCTTACACAGGGACACTTTGCTCAGTCTGGAAGGAGGTGACAGGACCTGCCTGTACTGAATCCACCAGGTTTAAATGAATCCCCAGGAGTGCTTTGATTCTGGAAGACATTGCCTGGGGGGAGGGTGGGGGTTGGAGAGAGAGGACAGTGGAACCTATGGCTGATGTATAAAATTTAAAACACATAATAATAAAGAAAAAAATAATAAGAAGAAAAGAAAAGAAAAAAAAGAACTCATTCTACAGCAGCTTTGGTAAAAATAGTAATATAATACTTCTCTTGGAGGTGCAAAATTGAGAAAGAACATGTAGCTTTAAGGAATAAAAACAACCAGTTTAGAGAGAAACACACATTAGCCCTGCACCTCCCATCCCTAATTTTGCTGGCTGTCATTGTTACCCATGATCACACTGGCTGAGATGTGTATTCAGGCACACCAGATGTCTGCCCATCAGTACCTCCCAGCATTCCTTTCTGAGTGTTGTTCTTTATTTTTTGATCCTGCCTGTGTGCTAGCACTGAGGACAGTGTTCATGGAGAGAGACTTAAATTCCTTTGGTTAAGAATCTGAACTCAGGAAGTGTGGAGAAGACTATAAATTAATTCTTTAAAGAATGTTTTGTCAATGTGTATTGGGGCACTCTTTGTATGAAACTATATAGCATGATTTTACTAGCATTTTAAAGGGTTGGGGATTTAGCTCAGTGGTAGAGAGCTTACCTAGCAAGCTCGAGGCCCTGGGTTCGATCCTGAGCTCAAAAAAAAATTAATATTTTCTTTATGCAACCGGTATACATAAAACATGTGCTTAGTAATTACTCAAAGCCCATCTTCGGACAGTTTACATATATAAGCTAATTAAATTACTTAAGGTTATTTATAGAATAGTAAACATATGATAAAATAAGAAAAACAAAGCATAGCTGAAGAAAAGCATCATCTAAATCAAATAACAATTGATTGAAAATACTTTACCTCTCATAAGGTATATGTCCCATAGACTTCAATTCTGATCATTATGGCTTCAAAAATATTTGATAAATTCTTTCCAAACACGGAAAAATTAAAAAGATTTATTACTGTGTCTTTGAAGTTTTCTTTGATTATTATAGCCATCATTTTGAAGAAAAATAATTGTTTGACTATTATTGTAAAACTGTTAAAAATTTTTAAAAGTCAAATTGTATTGCTATCAAAATCAATAGCAAGGAGCCAAGCTAGATGGTTTTGTGGGTAAAGGTGCTTGTCTAAAGACCTGAGTTCTATTCTCCCAATTTACATTATGAAAGGAGAGAATGACTCCCAAAAGTTGTCAGATGACCTCAACAGTTGTGTCCTGGTACGCACTTGTGTATGTATGCATACACATACATAAATACATACTACTTAAATATATGTTTGAAAGTTTGTTAATTAATACTAGCACTGGAAGGCAGAGGCAGATTTACCTCTGTGAGTTCAAGGCCACCCTGGACTACAGGAGATTAATCCAGTCTAAAAGTGAAACAAACAGGCGGTGGTGGCTCACAACTTTAAATCCAGCACTAGGAAGGTTGAGACAGGAAGTGATATGGCTTGGTGCAGAAAGTAATATAAGGTGGGAGGAGACAGGATTTTGAGTTCCCCCCCCCCAACTCCCCCATTTTGGCTGGTAATCAGAAGCATTCAGTCTAAGGATTCATGGGGACAGAATCTTCCCCTTTTGGCTCAGGAGTTGTCAAGGTGAGAAGTGACTGTGGCTTGTTTCCTCTGATCTTTCAGCGTTTATCCTGATATCTGGCTGTGGATATTTTGTTTGTTTTGTTTTTGTTTTTTTCATTTTTCATTTTTTGTTTTTTTCATTTTCATTTTATTTTATTTTATAATTTAATTTAATTTTACATATTAGCCATGGATTCCCCTGTCCTCCCCACTCCCAAACTCCACCCCCACCTTCCTTCCCAGCCCACCCCCCATTCCTATCTCCTCCAGGGCAAAGACTCCCTTGGGGATTCAGCTCAACCTGGTAGATTCAGGCCAGGCAAGTCCAGGCATGCACTAAGGACAGGTCCAGGTCTCATTGCCTGGGTGCCTCCCAAACAGTTCAAGCTAATCAACTGTCTCACTTATCCAGAGGACCTCATCCAGCTGGGGGATCCTCAGCTTTTTGTTCATAGTTCATGTGTTTCCATTAGTTTCACTATTTATCCCTGCGCTTTTTCCAATTCTCGCTCATTGAATCTATCCTCTTTCTTGCTAATTGGACTCCTAGAGCTCCACCTGGGGCCTGGCCATGGATCTTTGCATCTGCTTCCCTCAGTCATTGGATGAGATTTATAACATACCAGTTAGGGTGTTTGGGCATCTGATCACCAGACTAGGTCAATTCAGGCTTTCTATCAACCATTGCCAGTAGTCTACATTGGAGGTATCTTTGTCGATTTCTGGGGACCTCTGTAACACTTTGCTTCTTCCTATTCTCATGTGGACTTCATTTATCATAGTCTCTTATTCCATGTTCTACCTCTCTGTTCTTGATCCAGCTGGGATCTCCCAGTCCCCTAAGCTCTCTTTCCCTCAAACCTTGCCCTTCATTACCCCCACACACATCTAGGTTGTTCATCTAGAGCTCATCCATTTCTCTATCATTGGGCAATCCCTGTGTCTTTCTTAGGATCCTGTTTTCTAGGTAGCCTCCCTGGAGTTGTGAGTAACAGTCTAGTCATCTTTGTTTTACATTTAGTATCATCCTATGAGTGAGTACATATCATGTGTATCATTTTGAGTCTGGGTTACCTCACTCAGGATGATTTTTTCTATATCCAACCATTTGCCTGCAAACCTCATGATGTCATTGTTTTTCTCTGCTGAGTAGTACTCCATTGTGTATATGTACCATATTTTCTTTATATATTCTTCAGTTGAAAGGCATCTAGGTTGTAGCAGGTTCTAGATGTTACAAAACATAGATGAGCATGTGTCCTTGTGGTATGATTGAGAATTCCTTGGGTATATGCCCAAGAGTGGTATAGCTGGGTCTTGGGGGAAATAGATTCCCAATTTTCTAAGAAAGTGCCATATTGATTTCCAAAGTGGCTATACAAGCTTGCATTCCCACCTGCAATTGAGGAGAGTTCCCCTTGGTCCACATCCTCTCCAACATAAGCTGTCTTCAGTGCTTTTGATCTTAGCCATTCTGACAGGTGTAAGGTGGTATTTCAGAGTCATTTTGATTTGCATTTCCCTGATAATTAGGGGTGTTGTGCAATTCCTTAAATGTCTTTCAGCCATTTTGAGCTTCCTCTGTTGAGAATTCTCTATTTAGTTCTATAGCCCATTTCTTAATTGGACTGTTGGGCATTTTGATGTCTAATTTCTTGAGTTCTTTATATATTCTGGTTATCAGCCCTCTGTCAGATGTGGGGTTGGTAAAGACCTTTTCCCATTCTGTAGGCTGTCGCTTTGTCTTGTTGACCATGTCCTTTGCTCTACAAAAGCTTCTCAGTTTCAACAGGTCCCACTGATTGATTGTTTCTCTCAGTGTCTGTGCTACTGTTGTTATATTCAGGAAGTGATCTACTATGCCAATGCATCCAAGACTACTTCCTACTTTCTCTTCTATCAGGTTCAGAGTAACTGGATTTATGTTGAGGTCTTTGATCCACTTGGACTTAAGTTTTTTGCATGGTGACAGATATGGATCTATTTGCAGCCTTCTACACATTGACATCCAGTTATGCCAGCACCATTTGTTGAAGATGCTTTATTTTTTCCATTGTACATTTTTGGCTTCTTTGTCAAAAATTATATGTTCATAGGTGTGTGGATTAATGTCAGGGTCTTCAATTTGATTCCATTGGTCCACATGTAGGTTTTTATGCCGGTACCAAGCTGTTTTTATTGCAGTAGCTCTGTAGTAGAGCTTGAGGTCAGGGATTGTGATGCCTCCAGAGGTTGTTTTATTGTGCAGGATTCTTTTGGCTATCCTGGGTTTTTTGTTTTTTCATATGAAGTTGAGTATTATTCTTTCCAGGTCTATGAAGAATTGGGTTGGGATTTTGATGGGGATTGCATTGAAGATTGCTTTTGGTAAGATTACCGTTTTTACTATGTTGATTCCATGTGTCCATGAGTATGGGAGATCTTTCCATTTTCTGACATCTTCAATTTATTTTTTCAGGGACTAAAAAGTTCTTGTCATATAGGTCCTTCACTTGCTTAGAGTTACCCCAAGGTATTTTATACCATTTGTGGCTATTGTAAAGGGTGATGTGTCTCTGATTTCCTTCTCAGCCTGTTTGTCAATTGTATATAGGAGGGCTACTGATTTTTTTGAGTTGATCTTGTATCCTGCTGTGCTGCTGAAAGTGTTTATAAGCTGTATCCATTCCTTGGTTGAATTTTCAGGGTCACTCATGTATACTATCATGTCATCTGCAAATAGGGAATGCTTGACTTCTTCCTTTCCAGTTTGTATCCCCTTAATCTCCTTATGTTGTCTCATTGCTCTGGCTAGAACTTTAAGTACTATATTGAATAAGTATGGGCAGAGCAGACAGCCTTGCCTTGTTCCTAACTTTAGTGGAATTGCTTTGAGTTTCTCTTCATTTAGTTTGATGTTAGCTGTTGGCTTGCTGTAAATTACCTTTATTATGTTTAGGTATGTTCCCTGTATTCCTGATTGCTCCAAGACCTTTATCATGAAGGGGTGTTGGATTTTCTCAAATGCCTTTTCTGCATCTAGTGAGATGATCATGTGGTTTTTTTTCTTTGAGTTTGTTTATATGGTGTATTACATTGTCAGACTTTTGTATGTTGAATCACCCTTGCATCCCTGGGATGAAGCCTACTTGATCATGGTGGATATTTGTTTTGATGTGTTCTTGGAGTCTGTTTGCCAGTATTTTATTGAATAATTTTGCATCAATGTTCATTAGGGAGATCAGTCTGTAGTTCTCTTTCTTTGTTGCATCTTTGTTTGGTTTAGGTATCAGGGTAATTTTAGCCTCATAGAAGGAGTTTGGTAATGTTCTTTCTGCTTCTATTGTGTGAAACATTTTAAAGAGTATTGGTATTAAGTCTTCTTTGAAGATCTGGTAGAATTCTCCATTGAAACCATCTGGTCCTGGACTTTTTGTTTGTTTGTTTGTTTGTTGGGAGACTTTTAATGACAGATTCCATTTCCTTAGGGGTTACTGGAATATTTAAATGGTTTATCTGGTCTTGATTTAACTTAGGTATGTGGTACCTATCCAGAAAATTATCCATTTCTTTTAGATTTTCCAGTTTTGTGGAGTAGAGGTTTTTGAAGTATGACCTGATGATTCTTTGGATTTCCTCATTGTCTGTTGTTATGTCCCCCTTTTCATTTCTGATTTTGTTAATTTGGATGCTCTCTCTCTCTGTCTTTTGGTTAGTTTGGATAAGGGCTTGTCTATCTTTTTGATTTTCTCAAAGAACCAACTCTTTGATTAATTTTTTGTATTGTTCTTGTTGTTTCTATTTTATTGACTTCAGCTCTCAATTTGATAATTTCCTGGTGTCTATTCTTCCTAGGAGACTTTGTTTCTTCTTGTTCTAGAGCTTTCAGGTGTGCTGTTAAATCACTAGTGTGAGATCTCCCCAACTTCTATATTTAGTGCTATGAATTTCCCTCTTAGCACTGTTTTCATAGTGTTCCATAAGTTTGAATATGTGGTGTATTCATTTTCATTGATCTCTATGAAGTCTTTAATTTCTTTCTTTATTTCTTTCTTAACCCATTGGTGATTTAGTTGAGTGTTATTCAGTTTCCATGAGATTGTTGGTTTTCTGTAGTTTTTGTTGTTGTTGTTTAAACCATGGTGGTCTGATAGAATGAAGGAGGTTATTCCAATTTTTTTGTATCTGTTGAGATTTGCTTTTTGGCCAAGTATGGGGTTGATTTTTGAGAAGATTCCATGGGGTGCTGAGAAGAAGATATGTTATTTTTTGTTAGGATGGAATGTTCTGTAGATATGATTAAGTCCATTTGAGTCATAACATCAGTTAAGTCCTTTATTTCTCTGTTAAGTTACAATTTGGCAGATCTTTCCAGTAGTGAAAATGGGGTGTTGAAGTCTCCCACTATTAATGTGTTTGGTTTTATATGTGTTTTTAGCTTTAGTAATGTTTCTTTACATATGTAGGTGCCCTTGTGTTTGGGGCATAAATGTTCAGAATTGAAACTTCATCTTGGTGGATCTCTCCTGCGATGAGTATGTAATGCCCTTCATGATCTCTTTTGATTGATTTTAGTTTGAAGTCTATTTTTCTGGCTATTAAGATGGCTATACCTGCTTGTTTCTTAAGAACATCTGATTGGAAAGTCTTTCCCCAGACTTTTATTATTATATAGTGTCTATCTTTACATTTGAGGTGTGTTTCTTGTATTCAGCAGAAAGATGGATCCTGCTTTCATACCCATTCTGTTAGCCTGTGTCTTTTTATAAGTGAATTAACTCCATTGATATTAAGGGATATTAATAACCAGTGATTGTTCATTCCTGTTATTATTATTATTTTCTTTTTTTATTTTTGGTGGTAGCATGTGTGTATGTCTCTTCTTTTTGGTTTACTGCTGTGGTATTATCTATTGCCTGTGTTTTCACAGGCATATCTGATTTCCTTAGGTTGGAATTTTCCTTCTAATGCTTTCTGTAGGGCTGGGTTTGTGGATAAGTATTGTTTAAATCTGGCTTTGTCTTGGAATGTATTGTTCACTCTGTCTGTGATGATTGAAAGTTTTTTAAAATACTTGGTCCACTTAAAGTCATTACTAAAATTTTAGAGTTTTATGCTGCTTTTCATTTCAGAAAGCAAGTCTGCTAATGGGAGTTTAGAAACTTCCATAACCTCAGTTCATAAATATTGTATGTGTAATTGTATGAACAGGCTCTGTGGTGATATTACACTATTGGGATTTTATTATGTCACTGAGACCAAAAAAGTTTTCTTTGTCTCTTTTCTTTTAAAATGCTATGTGTCTCAAAAAACAAACAAAAAAAAGTTATGATTTCCCAATGCTATTGACTTCTTTTCAGATCTATTGGGAATGATTTGCCTATGTCAATTACCAAAATCAATCTTCCTTCCCAATGATTGTGATTCCCAGGACACAGCCCAAGCTTCTCAGTATGATACAGAAGGTTTCTTGTGAACTTCCCATCCTAACCTCTGGAGGCTGAACCATTGGATCTGGAGCTCTCTGGATACAAGGATTATTTATGCTAGTACTTGTGTTAATTCATGTGCATGGTTTCTTTTGGGGCATAATATAAAACATTCTTATATCTGGCAAGCTCCTAATTCTCAAAGTGATTTGATTGTCTTCTCTAATACCATTTCCCTTGAAGATGGATTTGAAACCTGCCAGAATGATTTCATATCATTTTCTTCCAAGCCCTCTATCACATTGAACAAGTGTTCATATGTTTTGTTTGTCTAGATTACTTGCCCACATTTCCTCTTTAGTCAGTGAGCCCTTGAACAATAAATGATACACTTTATTTGTTTTTTTATTCATTTGTTTGTTTGCTTGTTTTTACATGCTTCATACTTCTAGCATGTGGTAGAGGTCCTCAGAGGGAAGGAAAATTTTCACTTTTCTCCTAGTTCTAATAATAATCTCATTGTCCAGCCTCCTTTCTTTAATCTCATTGGTGAGAAAATGGACTATAGTTTATAGTTGGGATGGTGACATTAAGGTCCCTTTTCTGTACTTTCTTGCCAAGCAAGAAAAAAAGGCTAGCAAGAAGTTCCTTTTCAGTGTATGAGCACTTTCTTCTTTCTCCTTTCTACTACTTTTTCTACATTTTCTGAAAGGTAGTGAGACTTGGATTTGGGTTTCCAGGAAAAAAAAATGTATTAAAATCACAGTTGAAAGGGATTGGAAAGGTTCTGGTTTTCATGGAGTATAGCTCAATTTGTCTAGGCCTCCTGCCGGATATTCCCAGCTCATAGAAACAAGGAAGATTTCTTCCCTCCCAGTATTTATAGACCTGTTATGTTACTTGTCATGGAATTTAAAGCCTTGAACTTGGCTCAAGTAAGATACAAAGGAAAATAAAAATCATGTAATAGTAGAAGGATAGCAAAGCTTAGATAACCAAAAATGTAGCTTATATAAAGACAGAAATGCAATAAAAATTAAAGATTAAATAGAAAAGTGAGATGAATGATTGAGCTAAGTTATGAACAACATGGATATGACTTTTAAATAATCAAAACAAGATCACCAATAAAATGTGATTCCTACTAAAAACAATTAAAAAAAAACCCAAGGTCTCCTTTCTGAATTGAGTCCTAGAAGATTTATAGAAGAAATGAATAAAAATAAGTACTAATATTTTCAAATGTAAACACTGATGGAAATGATAAGAGATTCCAAAGATGCAAAGTGCCAATAAAAGGATTTGCATAAAATGAAAGGAGAGCAGATGTAAGGGTGACATTACTTTAACAACCATCAACAAAAAAATCTCTGGGCTAAAGAGACATAATTTTGTAAATTTGAAAGATGTGATGAGTTTCTGGCATGAGTGAGATAAGGAGTTAAAAAAAACTTTCATAACTTAGCATTTGTGGTGGTTTCGAATGAAAATATCCTCCATAGGCTTGATATTTGGTCCACAGTTAATGGTGCTGTTTGGGTAGGTTTTGGAGGTGTGTCTTTGCTGGAGGAAGTATGGCACTGAAAGCAGGCTTTGAAGTTTCAAAAGCTGAGTACCATTTCAAGTTGACTTCCTTTTGTTCCTGCTTGCAGTTAGAGATGTTAACTCTCAGTTCTTCTTGCAAAACCTGCCTGCGACCTGTCACCTACTGTCTGCTGGATTCCCCCACATGATGGCTTTTCATCCCTCTGGAACTCAAATAAATCTTTCCTTTAATAAGTTGCCTTAGTCATAGTGTTTTATTACAGGAACAAAAAAGTAACTAATATTGCACTGTATATAGAATTGCAGCTCTGTGACAATAAATCAGTAGAAATTCGAAGTAGTAATAGGAAAAGTATCCTTGGAAATATGAGTCCTCTTTCAGCATGGAGGTACAACAGTGCTTTCATGGAATCTTGGCAAACAAGTCAACTTATTTCACTTTTAGGGTCCAGAGTTTTGGTTGTAGCTTAGCATATGGGTATGGTTGAATGAGTTATTGGTCTTTTAGTTAAACTCAGTCTCTGCTAGCGTCCTTTTAATTAGATGTCAGGCTAATATTCAACTCCATTGTCACTAAACTGACTGGTCTTTCATGGCCAGATCATATCCAGAGTCATCTTCTCAACATAAATGACCAACTTGTCTACGAGATCTGTCATAAATAACAAAGTCTCTCTTTGTAAATAATGGAATTACAAAGGTTCCAAGTGCACCAACATAAGGCGGTGACTACCCACATTGGAGAATCACACAACTGAGTCAGAAAATATATTACACACAAAAATTTATCACAATATTTTAACTAAGTTTATGATTTTGTGTTGGCCATATTCTTAGCTATTCTTTTTTTGTTGTTATTTATTATATTTGTGTTTTAATTTTACACATCAGCCATGGGTTCCCCTGCCCTCCCCCACCACGACCGTCCCCATCTTCCCCCAGCCCCTCCCCTCCATTCCCATGTCCTCCAGGGCCAAGACTCCCATGGGGATTCATTTAAACCTGGTGGATTCAGTACAGGCAGGTCCAGTCACCTCCTTCCAGGCTGAGCAAAGTATCCCTGGGTAAGCCCAAGTTTCAAAACAGCTAGCTCAAGGACTAAGGACAGGTCCTGGTCCCACAGCCTGGGTGCCTCCCAAACAGTTCAAGCTATTCAATTGTTTCACTTATCCAGAGGGCTTGATCCAGCTGGGGGCTCCACAGCCTTTGGTTCATAATTCACGTGCTTCCATTCATTTGTCTATTTGTCCCTAAGCTTTTCCAATCTTGGTCTCAACAATTCATGCTCTTATAGTCCCTCCTCTTTCTCGACAATTCTCCTGGAGCTCCACCTGGGGCCTGGCAAAGGATTTCTGCATCCACTTCCATCAGTTATTGGATGAGAGTTCCAGCACGACTGTTAGGGTGTTTGGCCATCTGATCACCAGACTAGGTCAGATCAGGCTTTCTCTCAACCATTGCCAGCAGTCTACAGAGGATCTATCATTGTGGATTTCTGGGGATCTCTGCAGCACTCTGCCTATTCCTGACACTGGGTATGAAGACTAGACTTCCATTTGGGATGAGGCCAAATTCTTACACAAGAATATTTTTGTGGGAGAATTAATTGGTAATATTTTCAGTTTATATGATAGATGTCTGAGACCCAAAATTAAAGCATTAGAATACATCATAACTTACAGTTAATGAATTTCTAGGCAAAATTAGAAGCATTTGAGAAGAAACAATAAAATGTTCAATGGAAAAAATGAAAGAGAAGAAGCTTATACTATTCAAATAATATTCTTTCAGGTAAGGGTCCTGGATGTTCAACTTTCATTTTTGTCCATATCAGATGGACTGTGAGTGTATGAAAGACAATGAGGCATTTCAGGAGGTAAGACAGAATCTGAATTGGACTTTACTAACGAGCTGAGCCCCAACTTATCTGAGATCATTTGTTTTGATACTTTTGAGATTGACTGCACACATTTAGTGAGCAGTAACATTATGCATCATGTAGAAAGCAGAGTTTCTAAGAAGCAACACAAAGTAGAAAACTGTAACAGGGAAAATAATAACAGATGAGGTAAGACAGTGTTGGAAAAGAGAATGATTCCTGAAAAGAGTCAATACACCAAGGCTATGCAGGAGAGCTCACCCTGCTGGTGAGGACAAGAGAGAGCTGCTGGACTTTCCAACCTTGCAACTATATAGCCCAGAACCAAGGTTATGGGTCAGCTCACCCCAATATCCACCCCATCTGCTGGAGCACATGAAGCTACCAGTCCTGTAGACTCAAAGCTGCAGGATTTCCACAACACAGTGTAGTTAGAGTTTTCCTGCCTGGCCCAGTCAGGACAAACCTCTCTTACCCGCCAGTCCCACAATCGCTCAGACCCAACCAAGAAAGCACACAGAAACTTATATTGCTTATAAACTGTATGGCCGTGGCAGGCTGCTTGTTATCTACTTCTTCTATCTTAAATTAACCCATTTCTATTAATCTATACTTTGCCACATGGCTTGTGGCTTACCAGTGTCTTTACATGTTGCTTCTCATGGCGGTGGCTGGTGGTGTCTCCCTCCAGCCTTCTACTTCCCAGAATCCTCTTCTCTCTTTTCCCGCCTATACTTCCTGCCTAGCCACTGGCCAAACAGCATTTTATTTGTACAGAGAGATATCCACAGCACTTCCCCTTTTATTTTTTTTTAAGGAAGATTTTAACTTTTACATAGTACAATTACATATAACAAAACAATTATCTAGCAAGAAATACAGTTTCAATATTAAAGAAGATATCCTATCTTATATTTGTGAGTCTAAGGTTTTATATCTAACTTATCTTTTATCATAACTGAGGAAATTATAACTATCTAGCCTTCAACCACATCAAAGACCTCAGAAGGATATAATATTACCTGAGAACTGGGAGAAGGATGCAAGCATTTTTCGGGAGTCTTGCAAGAGTAGACAGAGATAGCTGGCAGCCTGGACAGTCACCTAATGTTCCTTTGTAAAGTTGGGGCATTTGTCTTCAGCCACAGGGCTAGAGTCTCTTGGTCACTTTTTTCAGTGTCCTGTAGAATGTCTGGCAGTTTCTTCTGCAAAGCAGGAACCTGAAGGACCATTTTGTCAAGCAAAGTTTAGTGGTCATCTTTCTATGAGTCCTGCATGTCCAGTTGATCAAGCAGTCCAGGCAAGAACAGGTTTTTGCCCAAATGGCTATTTTTGCCAAGGTGAAGATAAACTCCATATGAAGTGTCTTCAATGTCCATACTCGTCTCTGAAGTAAATCCCGTGCTGCCAGGAGCAGACATGTCTCACTGTCCAGAAAGTCTAAATTTTAAAAGTATTTTAAATGCCATATTCTGTAGGTCTTTGAAGTATTTGAAGATTACCTATCTATCTGAAATATTTCTGTGTATACCTAGAAGACTTAAGTAACATGGCTACGAGTATGATTATCATAGATGATTAATTATTAATCTATTTTTAATTATCCATTACAATTTTAAATGAGCTGTACAAACATAATACCTTAAATAAGAGTAGTATAACAAAATTAACTTTGTTTCTATCAATAGACTAAAATCTATACCAATGTAAAACATTTTAAACAAGTTGTTGCTCTTTAGAAGTAAGTTCCTTAATCTACCCTTTCATCCTATTATATCTGTATCAACACAGGGCAACAGAAAGATAACCAAGAGGAGTTCCAATGAGGGCTCAGCATCAATAGTGTAGCAGAAACTAGAGGCCTTGAACCAGACCAATGACTCTTTGCAATGAACACTTGTAAATAAAAACAGATATATGAACAAAGTTGTTTACTGCATACTTACTATGTCACACTACAGATTCCATTTCAAGATAGATCCCCCCTCCTTTTCTTTTCTTTTTCTTTTTACTCTTAAATTTTATTTTTGGGGGTAGAGGGGCTGCAAGGGCAAAGGGCAGATACACAGGGATAGGAAATGAAAGAAACCTAGGTACATGATGTGAAAGACACAAAGAATAAAAAAGAAAGTTTAAAAAAGAAAAGAAGAGGATGAGTCATAATTCAAAACTAGTAACAAAAGGCTTCATTACAACTCTTTAATAAAGAATTGAAAAGTTAGCCTGGCAGCAGTGGTGCATGCCTTTAATCCCAGCACTCAGAGACAGAGCTAGGCAGATCTCTGTGAGATCCAGGCCAGCCTGATCTACAGAGTGAGATCCAGGACAGGCAACAAAACTACACAGAGAAACCCTGTCTTAAAAAAAAAAAACAATTAAAAAAAAAAGAGTTGAAAAGTCTAGAAAAATAATTTTTAATGATGTAATCAAAATTTTAATTTAATATGCAATATTGTGAGTAAATAAATATATATGTAATTCTATAAGTGTCTAATAAGATTAAGTAAAATTTTATATCAACAAACTTTATAAAAATTCAGAAAAATAATCTAAATTTTAACATTTTTTTTCAGGGTATATTCTCTGGTCATTAGGCAATCAAATTAGAAATAAATATGAAAGTTGAAAATCTTAGCAATTAGAAAAATCCCAACAAACAAATGTGAGGAAAACATCAAAAGTGAAATTAAAAATTATCATAAAGCAAGGGACAGAAAACTTCGTATTAAAGAATATATTGAGAGAGAAACACATATGGGAATGTGGGTCCTCAGTGTCATTGATTTCAAGGCAAGATGAAAAATTAAAGGACTTAACATAGTATTAAGGTTATAATTAAAGGAAGAAAAAATGATGTTATAATGAAAAAATCATGGAGGTTTGTTAAACTAAAAGCTGCTACTTTTAATTTTTTATTTATTTATAAACATTACATGACTTGGACACTTACTGTAAAATAATCCTGGATTTGTGGTGATATTTTATTTGTACTGAAATGTGATTTTATTTGTATATTAATAAAGTTTCCTTGGGGTCAGAGCAAGCCATAGCAGAAGCTGGGTGGTGGTGGTAGTGGTGCACGCCTTTAATCCCAGCACTTGGGAGGCAGAGCTAGCCAGGATGTCTGTGAGTTCAAGGATACAGCCAGCATGGCGACACATGCCTTTAATCTCAATACCAACCATAGAAGACCTGGAAGTCTATACAGACAGGCAGTGACAAGGAGGTCATGTGGATGGGTTTACAACCAATGAGAAAGCAGAATAGAAAGTCTATAAAAAAAATTAAAAAAAAAAGACAGGACACAGGAAGTAGGCCTCTTATGAAGAGGAAAGACAGCAGCAGCAGTGAAGGGTAAGGTTTTCAGCTCTCAGCTATTACTCTGACCTCTTGGCTTTTAACTCCGCAATTGGCTCTGTGTTTCTTATTTAACAAGATGGTTACATCTACATGGATTCATATGGGCTTAAAACTTAACTAATTCTTTGGCTAGCTGTCTTGTTGATGCCTCTATTCAGAAGATGAAAATAATAACAAAGCAAAATTGTATCTAGTTATCAGCCATCGACATCCTAGTTATAGGATACAGCCAGAGAGTTCTATTCTGGTTTATGTTGGAAAAATATAGTCAGGGTTCTTTTTGCATGGCTTTCCAGCCAGTTTCCATCTTCATGAATCCTGGATAAAATTCAGAATAGCAAGGGCTGAACCATCTCAGATTAGTTAGAAATTATGGTTTATTATCATCTTCTTGAATGAGTTCTGCAATGATAATAAATGGCTAAAACCATGGTACAGAAGGGAAGAAAACAAAGGATAGACAATCTGTCTGAAGCCATACAGGTTACTTGGCTTATATGCCCAGCGCTTTGCCAGAGGAAAAGAAAGGCTTTGAGGGCAAAGGAGTAGCCCAGAGAGTGGAGCCCCATCTGCTGTGACAGCCTGTGCTCCCAGGGATGACAGCATTGATGCAAGGATTTGATTGATGTCGTCTCAATTGGCTCTTGACATGAGAGGTGGTTGAGGATGTCTGAATTAGAAATTGATCCCAGGATCCTGAAAGTGAGCCAAGACCAGTGGTTATGAAAATTGTGTAGCAACCAAAGAGCAGCTATCACCAACTGCCAGTCCCCTCAAAAACAGGCTAAAGAAAAAAAAAGGAATGGGCAGGTAAAGGCAAAGGAAGGAGAGAAAAAGAAAAGGAGAATGTATACTAGAACAGACTGAGGCTTGAATATTGTGTATATCCTTGGCACATATGTCAAATCAGTTATGCTATCTCTCTGACTTTCATTGTCTTTAAATGTTAATATACTTTGACATTACAAAGTTATTTTCATTCAATATTCACATTTTCTGATACTTTTGGAGTTTTATTTCATTTGAAAATTTTAAGCCAGCGCTAAAAATAATCGTACTCCAAAGAGTGATCATTTATTTACATATTAATTTTCTACATATTTGGACAGTAAAAATATTTCAAAAACAATTTTATTAATTCTATAATGTTCAATACATCTTCATAATTAATTCAAATTTCTCATTATATAAATGGCTTTTGAATGTTAATACAGTTTTTAATTTATTTTAATTGTATGTGTATCAGTGTTTTTCCAACATGTGCAACATATGCATGCCTGGTGCCTGAGGACGCCACAGGATGTCAAAACCCATGGAGATGTAGTTACAGACAGTTGTGCATTACCATGCAAGTGTTAGAATCAAACCTGAGTACTTGGTAAGTGCAGCAAGTGCTCTAAACCTCCAAGCCTTCATTCCAGCCCCCTACACATAGTTTCTAATATTGCAGGATTTTAAGAAAATTATATGAATATGTGTGGGTATATTTCTTTGTGCTATTCAGATTATTTTTCTTAGGCTGAATTACAGAAGAAAAAATCTTTAGTTAAAATCTAACAATTTTATATGGTACATATACACAATGGAGAACTACTCAGCAGAGAAAAACAATGACATCATGAGGTTTGCAGGCAAATGGATGGATCTAGAAAAAATCATCCTGAGTGAGGTAACCCAGACTCAGAAGGACAAACATGGTATGTACTCACTCATAGGAGGATACGAGATGTAAAACAAAGATGGCTAGACTGCTACACAACTCCAGGGAGGCTACCTAGAAAACGGGACCCTAGGAAAGACCCAAAGATCACCCAATGACAGAGAAATGGATGAGATCTACATGAACAACCTGGACGACAGTGGGAGTAATGAAGGGCAATGTTTGGAGGAAAGAAAGCTTAGGGGAGCAGGAGATCCCAGCTGGATCAAGAACAGAAAGGGAGAATGAGAAATAACAGACCATGATAAATGAAGACCACATGAGAATAGGAATAGGCAGAGTGCTCGAGAGGTCCCCAGAAATCCACAATGATATATCCTCTGTAGTCTGCTGGCAATGGTCGAGAGAAAGCCTGATCTGACCTAGTCTGGTGATCAGATGACTAAACACCCTAACAGTCGTCTTGGAACTCTCATCCAATAACTGATGGAAGTGGATGCAGAGATCCTCAGCCAGGCCCCAGGTGGAGCTCCAGGTGTCCAACTGTTGAGAAAGAGGAGGGTCTGCAAGAGTGTGAATTGTTGAATCCAAGATTGCAAAAAGCACAGGGACAAATAACCAAATGAATGGAAGCACATGAATTATGAACCAAAGGCTGTGGAGGCCCCAGCTGGATCAGGCCCTCTGGATAAGTGAGAAAATTGAATAGCTTGATCTGTTTGGGAGGCACCCAGTCTGTGGGACCAGGATCTGTCCTTAGTGCATGAGCTGGCTGTTTGGAACCTTGGGCTTACACAGGGACACTTTGCTCAGTCCTGAAAGAGGTGACAGGACCTGCCTGTACTGAATCCACCAGGTTTAAATGAATCCCCAGGGGTGCCTTGATCCTGGAGGACATGGGAATTGAGGGGAGGGGCTGGGGGGAAGGTGTGGGTGGGTGCAGGAGGTGTGAGGACAGGGGAACCCATGGCTGATGTATAAAATTTAAAACACATAATAATAAAGAAAAAAATTTAAAAAAAATCTAACAATTTTAAATTGAATATATAGCATCCATTTGCTTCCTAAAATATTTGTAATAGTAGAATGGAAAGAGAGCTTCAATGATACTCAGCAACTGTGTAAGTCTCCTTGTTTTCTGTTAGTTTTTCTCTATTTGCTTTAGAGATGTGGCAAACTATGCTGTATCTCACTGTTACTTTAGTTTAAGCTCAAGAGTTAGATAAAAGTTTTGTGTATTAGTTCCTTATCTTGTTCCTGTTACAGAACACTGGTGAAAGCAACTTAGAAAAAGAATGCCTTCTTTTGTCTCATAGTTTGGGGATATTGTCCATCATGGTGGGGAAGATATGGGAGCCAGAGCTGGTCCCATTGTGTCTGAGTTTGGAAGCATAGAAGGGTGAAAGCTGGTACTTATATTATTTTATTTTTATTCATTCCAGAACACCAGCCTATGGAATCAATCTTCTTATTTCAATTAATCTAAACTAGGTAATCCCTAATAGGCATGCCAACAACTTTGCCACCTATATTAGTCTAGTTCCCATCAAATTGACAATGAAGTTTAACCATCATGACAGAGTTCCATACATATTAAAATCAGTTGTTAACTCTTGGGTGATTTATTGGTCCATGCTTTGTATGTTTAACCCACTAGGCACAGAGAGAGAGAGAGAGAGAGAGAGAGAGAGAGAGAGAGAGAGAGAGAGAAACATACCTAATTTTGGATCTTGTCCTACTTTTATACAGCCTTTGTGTTGTTTATTATTTAAAAGAGAACAATATTGGTATGGAAATACTTAATTCCTGTTTCTATTTCTCTTTTGAATTCTAGATTATTATGCTAAATTGTGTCTTACATGTATCCTCTCATGTCTCAAAGTTACCTCAAGTTCAAAAATGAAATAAAATAAATTAAATAGCCCAAATTAGGCTCACCATTTTGAACAATAAGAAATTCTCTCATGCTTTTGTGTTTTGGTGAAAGGTGTTATTACACAACCTTTTGAATATATGAAGAAATTGAGTCATCAATTTTTTATTTTGTAAAATCAGTACCTATCTAGTTTTTGTCAGTTTAACTTTCATTGTCATATTCAACAAAATCTAAAATCTCAACCAATTCTTAAAGTAATATGCACCATTATTTTAAGTATATCCAAGAAAGGTTAATACTTACAGTATATACTAACACCTTTCTTAGCCAAGCTACAGCACCAGGGTTTCCACACTATAGTAATATCTGTTTCATCAAAGACACTTTGGGTGTCTACTACTAAGACTAACATTGCTATGATTTGATTATGAAATTCCATGACAGGCTTGTGTGTTCTAACTTGATCCCAGATAGTGACATTACTCTGGGAGGTTCTGAAAACATGAAGAGGCATGATCTAATTAAAGAAAGCAGATCACTGGGAGCAGAAACTTAGAGTACTCTGGTACCCTCCTGTCTCTCCCCATTCCCACTGATTCTTGTCTACAATAAAATAGCTTCTACCACTGTTCTGCCTCATTATAGACGCAGCATCATTGAAACTGGCTGTGGTGGCCTGAGTCCTCTTAATTTGTGAGCTAAAACAAATTCTTTCTCGTAAGTTGTTTGTATCAGTTTTTTGTCATAACAACTGAAAAATATTACAAACCTTATATTATCTTCTGAATTTTGCATTATTTAGACATTTGAATGGTTAATGAGCTAGACATGCCTACTGATTTAAAAGGTAATACTTCTAAGCACAAATTAAAATATAAAATATGGTCATCTCTTTATCTCTGCTATCATCACAATAAACCAAATTCTGTTCATCCTGATTTGACAACTTTCATGAGTATAAAAGTAATATATATATATATATATATATATATATATATATATATATATATTCCACTGCCCATTTTTTTTCTAGTCCTGTCTATGCCTGACATCCAGGTGTCTTCAAAATCTGATTATACTACTTATGCTGAGTCTTCTTCCTCTTGAAGACTTCCCATTATACAAGCAAGAGAGAAGTTCATCTTCCATCTTCCATCAGTTCTATGTAGTGGTTACTGATGGTTTTTAAGCAGCGCTTGTACCCTGTGAGAAAAAGTCACAAAACATGACAGAATTTACTAACAAGAGTTTTATTAAGACAAGGAGAAAGGGATAGATGTGTTCAGGCCTCTGGAAGGACATGTGTGAGAAGGGGGCAGGGGAACATGGGACCTGTCTTTTAAGGGCCAGCTCACACCTGTGCACACAGGCCCATGTGGCTACTCTACACATGTGCATATATCACATGGCCATGCTAAGTGATTATGTGACCATGTAGCCATAGGGCATGGGTTATGTAGGACATATGACTTGGAAACGACTAGGCAGAAATGACTAAGTGTCCTGCCAGGCATGCTTGACCATGGGAGCATGGTTGGAATTCTTACCAGGGAACCCTTCTTGGTTCCTACTTCATCCTGACTCTTTTTCTTCACACTTTCACCCAGAGAGCAGCTCTGCTTCTCAGCTCAATCTTGACACATATCTGCAATATCCCAACTAAAATGTCCTTCTCCTTTTAGTTTCCATATTCTTTTGCAACTTAAATTATTTCCTTAGGAAAGCATTCCTGACATCTTCATCCAGGAAAAATAACACATTAATTTTATCTGTATGACACTTAATACAATTACAGTATTAAAATATTTTTGTGATTATTTGGTATGATTGCAAGTTCTTTATAGATAAGAATCATGCTTTGGTTAACTAATTTATTGTCAGCAAACAATATAAATTTCAAGAAAGATCAAGTGATCCCTAAGTACTTAGCATATATACAGTTTTCTTATAAGTATTAACCATGATCATGATTATAATAGTGCGAAACTGATTGTTTCACAACCATCACTCATTAAAGGTTAGCTCTTTCTGTTGTTGAATTATAGTCTTCACCCACAATTCCTGAGTTTGCACACAGTTTTGAAGAATGAACATTTCTTATATAATTTTACAAAATGAAATGAAATTCATTTAGTAAATGACTAAAATGAAATTACCCATACAATTTCTCTTAGTTATATAGTTATATAAGAGTTGTACCTACATGGAACTGTTTTTTCATGACCTCAGTTATACCAACATTTTACTGAAAATGTAGGAAATGAAAACTGTCTGTTGTAAGCAGCAAATTTATTTCTATAGAAGGCTGAGGCAACAAAGGCTGAATTTGCCTTTAGAAAGTTCAGGTCTACAATGGTTTATATGGATTTTGGTTTTCTTTAGTTAAATACAACAAATGACAATAATTTTTCTTTAAATTTGGTATGATGATATGATTTAGGAATTATCAGAATTTCATTTTGTTTCTCTCAAGCCCTTAAAATACATATGTACCTGCTGAAGACTAACTAAACTGCTTTCCTCATTATAACTTGTTTCATAAGAATGCCATTAGTGTTTATATAAATACTAACAACATACCTTTCAACATTATGTTTTATGTGTACATTCATCTGTTTAATTGGTGTCTTAAATGGCTAGATCAGGACCACCATATATTTCCTGATTATATGCTGGGAAAAGATTGAGCAGAACAAAGGATGAAGACAAAAATTAGAGGCCTGTAATATAAGCTTGTCCAAGTGTCTACTATTTTGTTTTGCTTTTCACTTCCCAGGATTAGACAGCTTTTTAATTTAAGAACAAATAAAAAATTACTACTGTTTTAGTTCAAAGACAACTAACCAAAACTTGTGCTATAAGCAACCTAAACTTCTAACTCCTTATCTATACTAGTGTGTGCGTCTGCACATATGTGGGTTTCCCTGGTATGTGCCACTGTTGCCTTCAAACATCCTCTTCATCTTTTGCCATTTGTAACTAAAGCCAGGTGTTTGTCCTCTTTCCAATGATGTAGACTTAGCCATACAATTTATTTGGCCAAGGTAATTTTATTAGGCCTGATGAGAATTTGCATTGACTTGCATGGCTGGGCCTACTTACTTGTCACATGAAACATATTTGCAGTATCTGAATAGTCCAGAGGAGCCAAATCCTAAATATTCTAAGGGAAGTCAGTTCACATCCTACCTCACTGCAAACCTATAAGCAAGATAATGTTAGAAATTTTTGCCACTGATTTTTAGAACGTCTTGTTTATGAATGGGTGGATGATAAATTTTCATGGGTTTTCTACACTGAAGATATTATATGAAAGGTGCTAAATAATAATGTTTTCTAGAATAGATAATGAAAGGAAGACTGTTTTGGCAAATCATTTTGGACTTCTAAAGCCAGTATATTAGCATCTATCCCTGCTGCCATGCTGTGGAAAGAAACTGGTCTTCCATCAACTTCTTTTTTGAGGATAGCAATAGCATATAACCTAGACTGTGTTAAAGATTTAATGAAATTTTGTTTAAGAGAAGTGTGGAGGAAAACACATTTCTAAGTGTGTTCTTACTATAAATACTTTCATTAACATCATTATTGCATTAACTGTAAATATTCCAAGTTACAATAATTATTATCAATGTTATTTCATAAATTGCTTTATTATAAAAATGCTGGTCAATATCAGCTTTATAAAATCAACAGATCAAAAGTAAATAATATTTTATATGTACAAATTATCTATTATTCATCATGTTAATTTTTTACAAAGATTTCAAAATGACAGTTTAAAACTCTGGCAGGTATGTTTTCCTTTGTACCCTACAACACAAATGTTGTTTACTTGGTGGCAGATCACAAAACAACTCCTAGGATCATCCCATCCAATCATCTAAGCCTGACAATTCTTCCAGCCAACAAAAACAAACAAACAAATGAATGCTTTTGCTAAAAGAAGAAAGGTCACTTTGAAAATGAACAAATAAATAAATGAAAAACACTAAAATATTTTGAAGGCTTTCTCACTATAAACTCCTTATAGGAATAAATCATGTCTAGTTCTCAGTGCTAATATCTCCAGAGCCTAGAAAAGCATCCAGTATACTGATAAATAAATGAATTAATTTGTAGAATTAGAGTTAAAACATCAAGCATTTTCACATAAATCACTCCCTTTAATTACTCTAATATCCTTAGGAACTGTCTTTGTTTTCTAAGAAAAAAATTCATAAGTTTTCAAGTAAGTTCTAGAAACTCCAAAACTCTTTGATTACACAGTACCTATCAACATTACTTACGTGGCTCAAGAACTCATCATTTCCTTATTATTTATTCTTCATCTTATGGTGATCAATTGAATTGGACCTATTTGCAAAGAACCAAAAGAGAAAAACATTATTTTACATACAAAAAACTTGTCAGCTGTGGTGATATTTTATTTGTGCTGAAATGTGATATTTTATTTGTATATTAATAAATAAAGTTTGTCTGGAGATCAGAGGTCATAGTCAGCCATAACCAAAAGTCAGACAGTAGTAGCACACACCCTTAATTTGATCACATGGCAGGCAGAGTCTCTGTGTGTTCAAGGACATAGCCAAGCATGGTGACACACATTTTTAATCCCAGTATCAAACATAGAGACCTGGAGGTCTGTATAGATAAGCAGTGATGAGGAAGTGATTTGGCTGGGCTTAGAGCCAATGAGAAGGCAGAATAGGAAGGCAATAAAGGTGCAAGTTAGACAGGAAGAGGTTCTCTTGGGAAGTTATGGCAAGGTGGTAAGCTAAGGTTAACTGGTGGCTATTGTTCTGATCTCTACAGCTTGCACCTCTGTATTTGGCTCTGTGTTTCTTATTATTAATAAGACTGTTTAGAAATTCATCTATAATTGGTGCCCACATGGCAAGAATTTCTTTAAAAAACCATTGGTGGCCTTACAGGCCAGGAGTTACAGGCCCCAGCTCAGCCAGAGCTTACAAGCACCCAGGCCTGGATGGAGCTGCAAGCTATCCAGACTACAGCAGCCAGAGCTGCACTTGACCATAGCTACAAGCAGTCCTGCTACACACAGCTAGAGCTTCTTGTGGCCAGATTTCCAACTCATGTGACCAGAGCTTAAAGGAGTGGAAGCTATGAGCAGTGAGACTGCTTATGGGTTTACAGACCTCTGGCTCAGGCCCAAAACAACTAAGGCTAGAACATGTGGCTGGACTTTAGCCTTTAGCTTTTTTCTCTTCTTCTGGTAGGTAGTAAGTGCTTTCTCTGTGTGTGTGTGTCTCTCTCTATGTCTTTCTCTCTCTGGATTCCCATCTTAGACTGCAACTGTGCTAGGTAGCTGGTTTGAAATTCCCTTGGACTGTTTCTATTCTACACAGACTTGGTAAGTCAATTAAGATATCGGATATCTTAAAGGGAGAAACTAGTTAAAAGAGAAAAAATAAAGAGAAAAGGGTAACAAAACCCCCCAGAAACAGATTATATAGTGCTCTATTAACTTTGAATTTTGTCAGTGCTAATGAGATAGGAACAACAGCTGCAGAGAGACTTTGGATAATAGAAAAAAATCTACAGAATTAAATCAGCCTATATACTTTAAGGATGTGCTGACCTCAGAATGGAAACCAGGATATGTGTTACATTGAGAACAAGGTTTTGCTTTTGTTTCTGCAGAAGAAGATAAGCTGTGGATACCATCAAAATTGATAAAGGTTCTATTTGAAAAAGAGAGACCACTTAATTAGAAGAGGTGATCGTTCATCAACAAGCATGGCCATGCAATTTAAACATTTATACCACTAACAAATGCTTTTCATTTAATCAGATGTAACTTTCCAAAAGGGACCCTCCCCAGAGTTAGTCTTAGGTTAAGGTTTTTGTTTTTGTCTTTCAGGAGAATGAAGGCTACGGAATCTGAAGAACACTGGGCAAATGAAACATCTGAAGAAAAAGGACAAATAATCTAGAAAAAATATCCCAAGAATGCTGTGGATATCACTCTATAAATAAAATGCTGATTGGCCAGTAGCCAGGCAGGAAGTATAGGCGGGACAAGCAGAGAAGAGAATTCTGGGAAGTGGAAGGCAGAGAGAGAGACACGGCCAGCTGCCGCCATGACAAGAAAGAAATAAGGTACTGGTAAGCCATGAGCCACATAGCAAAGTACAGATTAATAGAAATGGGCTAAATATAAGAGTAAGAGCTAGACATTGGTAAGCCTGAGCTAATGGCAAAGCAGTTTAAATAACATAAATGTCTGTATGTTTATTTTACAAGTGGGTTGTTGGACTAACAGGGCTTGGTGGCACCTGAAGAGAAGGTGTCCAACTACACAAGAAAAGGAGTAAGTTGGCCTATTGGTATATCATCTATAAAATTTCATAAGTCTTCCTTAATGTTTATTTCTGCTCTCCTCTATAGACACTTAACACAAGTGGTATTTTTGTAGTCACAGTTCAATTAAAATTTAAAGCTGGCTTTGGAGTTGAAGAATGGCTCTATCCTTCTTTAAACCCAAGCATGTTGTTAAATGGAAAATGCAAAATCTCTGTATCATGCCAAAAGTAAGAGCCATCTTCTGAAATGAGACAGAAGAAAATGAAAAAATTAAGAAACTATTCTATTGCTACTCATCCCAATTCTCTGATTATATTTTGATTCTTTAAACTTTTCTTAAGGTATGAATATTATATCAAAATTTATAAGATTAATATATATATATTAAATTTTGTTATGATATTAATGGTTGTAAAAAGTAATAACTAATTCTAGAAAAAAGGCTTCAATTAGCTGCTTATACATGTTTTTTTGTTTTCTGCAGGAAATCCTGACCAGTGCTAACATGATATTTGAAGTATCCAGAAAGACGATGGGGCCCAACAACAATGATTCACATGGACAATAAAAATACCACTATGATTACAAACATTATCCACAGATCAGCTTTGGACTACAAACTGCTCAGAATAATTTCAAAATGGCTTGCTAAGATGATCCAGTTTCACAGACTACTTGAACAAGGACTTGAGATAAGCCCTGAACTTTAGTATTATGCAGAAAGTAGAAAACAAATAATATAGCTACCTCTCCTAGAACTTGACAATTAACCCAAAGAATTCCCTAAAGATGCCTTTACCCACAACCAGCAGGAAGCAATTTTAAGAACATGGTACCCATATTCCCAAAGAGGTGGTGTGGGGAGGGTGGTTTTTGGTCTTTCAGTGGGTTTGGGGTTGGGATAATTTTCATGCTTTAAGAGTGTTGGTTATAAGTTGTTGTTGTTAATGGTCAGGAAAAGGACTAAACAAAGGAGATTATATTTAAGGTTCTTATTTTTAGAAAGGATATATAAAATAATAGAAAAGAGGGTACATGGTTGAATCTACTCTGAAAAGTGAAAAGAGATTATAGATGTGATATAGATAAAATGCTAGATTATTGAATCTATTTCCAAAATACAATTATTAGTTTTGACCAGCAGAGAAGGATATATCAAGGAAACTGGAGTACAAACTAATGATCTAATAAGCAAGATTTTTCATGCTATGTGTCTAGGAATACAAAGAAATATGTTTGATAGCTTTGATGTTTATAACAGATAATCCACAGACACTGGTAAAGGAACTAATTATTTAGAAGTTATACTGGGGAGAACTCACTAAACAGAATAGGCAAAATTGTCCAGAGTCCTGGAAGGCTGATGTCCTGTCCCACACTACCCTTGCTGCCTAAGTCAGTCTGCATCACAAGCAAGAGGGCCCAGATGTATGTGCACCTCTGCTTAAGCTAGCCCCAAGGCCACACCCTAGAGTCTGATACTTCAAGGTCATATGTGGAAGAGGTACCCACTACAGGTGTTCATCAACAGAAATGTTCATCACAAGCCCTTGCACATTTCAGCAGCTTTCTAACACCTTTCCGAGTCAGCCCCCAGAATCTGATACTTCTAAACTACTGTTTTCCTTTCTTTTTCACTCTTAATACTGTAAATATTACCTCTAATGCAGTGTTACCTCACAGATGAGTAAGGATCTGGCTATAGGCCCCTCAGCACCTCACTGATTTGCCTAACCTCTGCACCAGGCCACAGTCTACCTCCATGTGGTAGTGGCCCTAGGGGGATGTTCACTGTTTACCTAGTGGACAATCAACCCTCTGTGGCTGACTTCTGCCAGTTTAGATTAGAAGTTCCTGATTAATGTGAAGGGATGGAAAGACTCAATGCCATAGCTTCACACAGTTACCCCTATCCTACAAAAGCCATGAATTTCCTCTTTGCAGCTTTAGAAGAACCCAGATGTGGAGGAATAGATGAAATGGGAGTAGACTTTGAATGTGAAAAATAAGCACCAGAAGAAAATTCTTCATAGAGCAATACAACCTCAAAGGATTTTTTGAAAATGCATTGCATTGTTGCTCTCAATCTTCTTTTTCCAAAAACATCTCTCTATTTCTGCTCTTTCCTACTAAACGTTCTTTATACCCCCAGATCAAGGTTCTCTAAATACAGCATATAACACCCCACATAACTTCCTCTTTTGAGATGATTTCTTAACTATATAATTAAAAACTAAACTTTCTGTATGGTAAGTTCTGATCAAGAGTGACTAGAAACTTATTTTAATCATCCAACTAATACACAAATTGTTCTCTGGAAAATATCATTTACATAGAAAGAACCAAAATATTTGCCTTTGCCTTAGCAGTAATGGTCCAGATGGCAAGGACACTGTTTTTTGAAAACTAAATATAGTAATACCAATCAGAAAAAACATCTAACAAAGGCACCACATGAGATATCAAAGTCAGACAGCATAAGTGTTGTTTTTTTTATTTCTGGGAGACTAAAGCAAGTTTAAAAATGTGCTTTGGTTACTTCTGGTTTAATTTTGAAGGCATGGCAAAAAAGTGATGAGCTCAAGAAGAAATTTCCTGGGTAGCAAGTATAACAGAAAACAGGAATCCAAATCTGAGATCTTTCCCAGGTGGAAAAATCTATTCAGCATATTTTAAAATGTGTTATGAATGGCCCATATTGGACATACATAGTTTTGATGATTTAGAAAATTAAAGGTGAGTTTGTACACAATAAAATAGATATCACCAGAGAGTCCTGCCTCTAGGACCTAGATCCTGAGATACAACCATACACCTCCACCCAATCACTGCCCCAGTTGCAAACCAGCAGGGAAGACTCCTGATGGCAGGCCTCCCCACCAACACCCTCTATTGGACCCTGCAATCTGCAAGACCCATTCCCTACCCTAAACCCACCCATGTCCCTGAAACTTCAGCAGCTCCCTGAGACACAGAATCCACCGGCTCTGATTGGACCAAGAGGTGAGTGACTCTTCTCCCACCCAGAGTCCTGCATTAGGACATAGACCCTGGGGCACAACCTGTGACCCCCACAAGCCCAGCCATCACTGCCCCAGTTGCAGCCATCAGGGAAGACTCCTGTGGGCAGGCCTCCCCACCAACATACACCATTAGACCCTGCAATCTACAAGACCCACTCCCTACCCCAAACTCACCTATCCCTCTGCAACCTCAGCAGCTCCCTGAGACACAGAATCTGCCAGCTTTGATTGGACCAAGAGCTGCTCCCTGAGACACAAAATCCCCCAGCTACAATAAGGCCAAAAGCTTCAATTCGACCGAGAATGGACACATGAGACACAGACATAGCAAGCATAGACTGGACCAAGAGCAGCTCCCTCAGACACAGACACCTCTTACACCTATTGGAGGAAGAGATGGGTAGATGCCAGTGCAAAAATACATACAACATAAAAAGCAATATGGCACCAACAGAACCTAATTGTTCTACAACAGCAAGACTGAACATTACAACATAGAACAAGCAGAAGAAAGCAACCTTAAAAATAATTTTAAGAAGATTATAGAGGCTTTTAAAGAGGAAATAAAAAAAATCCCTTAAAGAAATTGAGAAAAAGGGGCTAGAGAGATGGCTCAGAGGTTAAAAGCACCGACTGCTCTTCTAGAGGTCCTGAGTTCAATTCCCAGCACCCACATGGTGGCTCACAACCATCTGTAATGAGATCTGATGCCCTCTTCTGTGTACATAACAAGTAAATCAATCTTTAAGAAATTGAGAAAAAGGCAAACAAAAATTGAAAGAAATCAATGAATCCCCCAAAGAAAGTTAAAAAAAAAAAAAAAAAAAACAAGAAAAAGCAATTAAACAGACAAAGGAAACAGTTCAAGACCTGAAAATAAAAATAGAAGCATTGAAGAAGACATAAACTGAGGGAATGCTTGAAATAGAAAGCTGAATAAGCAATCAGGAACTACAGATGCAAGCATAACCAACAGAATACAAGAGATGGAAAAGAGATTCTGGCATGGAGGATACAATTAAAGGAAATAGATTCATTAGTCAAAGAAAATACTAAACCAAAAAAATTCATAACATAAAACATCCTGGAAATCTGAGACACCATAAAAAGGCCAAACCTAAGAATAATAGAGATAGAAGAAAGAGAATACCACACAAAAATTTATTCAATGAAATCATAGAAGAAACTTTCCCAACTTAAAGGAGGAAATGCCTATGAAGATAAAAAGAAGTTTACAGAATACCAAATAGACTAGACCCCCTCAAAAAGTCCCCCTCACCACATAGTAATCAAACCACTAAACATACAAAATAAAGAAAGACTATTAAGAGCAGTAAAGGAGAAAAGCCAAGTGATTTATAAAGGCAGAACCATCAGAATAACACTGGAATTCTCAATGGAGACACTGAAAGACAAGATTCTGGACAGATGTTATACAGACCATGGATGCTAGCACAGACTACTATACCCAGCAAAACTTTCAGTCACTATAGATGGAGTGCACAAGATATACCAAGACAAAACCAGATTCACAAACCCAGGACTGCAGAAAGAATTGGAAGAAAAACTTCAACCCATGGAAGTTAGATGCACCCACAAAAACACAGGCAATATAGAACCTCACAGCAGCAAATTCCAAAGAAGGGAAATACACACACACACTACCACCAAAAAAGAAAAAGAAAAAAGAAAAAAAAACAGGAATTAACAATCATTGGTCGTTAATATCCCTTAATATCAATGGACTCAATTCATCTATAAAAATACACAAGCTAACAGAAGGGATATGAAAGCCGGATCCATCCTTCTGCTGCATATAAGAAACACCTCAAGTTCAAAGACAGACACTATCAAAGTACAAGGTTAGGAAAAGACTTTCCAATCAAATGATTTAAAAAGCAAACTGGTGTAGCTATCCTTATATCTAACAAATAGACTTCAAACTAAAATCAATCAAAAGAGATAGGGAAGGCATTACATGTTTATTACAGGAAAACTCTACCAAGATGAAGTCTCAATTCTGAACATTTATGCCCCAAATACAAGGACACTCACACATATGTAAAAAAGAAAACTCTAAAGCTTAAATTGCATATCAAACCTCATAAACTGATAGTGGGAGATTTCAACCCCCCACACTCACCAATGGGTGTAGGTAGAGTTTTCCTGCCTGGCCCACACTCAGGACAAATCTCTATTACCCACCAGTCCCACAGTCGCCCAGACCCAACCAAGTAAGCATACAGAGACTTATATTGTTTACAAACTGTATGGACATGGCAGGCTTCTTGTTATCTAGTTCTTCTATCTTAAATTAACCCATTTCTATTAATCTATACTTTGCCATGTGGCTCGTGCTTACCAGTGCTTCACATCTCCCTTGTCATGGTGGCGGCTGGCAGCTTCTCCCCCCTCAGCCTTCCTGTTCCCAGAGTTCTCTTCTCTGCTTGTCCCACCTATACTTCCTGCCTGGCTACTGGCCAATCAGCATTTTATTTACACAGAGCAAAATCCACAACAAATGGGCAGGTCTACCAGACAGAAACTTAACAGAGAAATAAGGGATCTAACAAATGTTGTGTCTCAAATGGACTTAATGGACATCTACAAAGTATTCCACCCTAACACAAAAGAATATACCTTTTACTCAGCACCCAATGGAACATTTTCTAAAATCTACCACATACTCAGTCACAAAGCAAATCTCTACTGATACAAAAAAAAAAAAATGGGAAAACTTCCTGTATTTTATCAGACTATTGCAATGGCTTAAAGTTAGATTTCAACAACAACAAATTACAGAAAGCCTACAATCTCATGGAAACTGAATAATGTTCAACTGAATTACCAAGAGACAAGAAAGGAATAAAGAAAGAAATTAAAGACTTCATAGAATTCAATGAAAATGAATGTACAACATACCCAAACTTATGGGACACTATGAAAGCAGTGCTAAGGGGTAAATTCATAGCACTAAATGCCCACATAAAGAAGTTGGGGAAATCACACTAGTGACTTAACAGCACATCTGAAAGCTCTAGAAGAAAAAGAAGCAAACTCACCCAGGAGAAATAGATACCAGGAAATAAATTGAGGGCTGAAATCAATAAAGTAGAAACAAAGAGAATGATACAAAGAATCAATGAAAAAAAGTTTGTTTATTTAGAAAATTAACAAGATAGATAAACCCTGTGGAAGTTTCCCTGTGTCCTTCCCAGTCCTGTGGCCACTCAGATCCAAATAAACAGACAGAGGCTTATACTATTTTTAAACTGTGGCCATGGCAGGCTTCTTGCTAGCTAGCTTTTATATCTTAAATTAACCTTTTTTTTTTTTTTTTTTTTTTAATAAATCTATACCTTGCCACATGGCTTGTGGCTTACCAGTACTTCACTTCTTGCTTCTCCTGGAGGCAGCTGGTAGCGTCTGCATCACTCTCTTTCTTTACTCTTCCCTATCTCTCTTGGCTTTTCCTGCCTAGGTCAATTCTGCTGTGCCATAGGCCAATGCAGCTTTATTTATCAACCAACAAAGCAACACATATTTGGAGCATACAGAAAGATATCCCACAGTACTTTCCCTTTTCTATCTAATAAAAAATGAAGGTCTTAACTTTAACATAGTAAAATTACATATAATAGAACAATTATCAAGCAAGAATTACAGTTACAATATCTAGTCTATTTGTATTTGGAAAAATTAAAGAAAATATTCTATCTATCCTATATTTGTGAGTATAAGTTTTCATATATAATTTTTCTTTTATCATAAGCCAGGAAAATTATAACTATCTAGTCTTCAACTACATCAAAGACCTCATAAGGATATAATATTACCTAAGTAAACAGGAAGATGCAATGTTGGGGCATCCTTCTTTAGCCTATAGACCTACATTCTCTCAGTTGCTTCTTTATGTGTCCTGTAGAATGTCTGGCAGTTTCTTCTGCAAAACAGGCAAGAAGAGTTTCTTGCCCAAATGGCTAAATTTTGCCATGAAGAAGATAAAACCTGACATTCCCAGTGTCTTTCTCAGGATCTTGTTTTCTAGGTAGCCTCCCTGGAGTTGTGAGTAGCAGTCTAGTCATCTTTGTTTTACATCTAGTATTCTCCTATGAGCGAGTACATACCATATTTGTCTTTCTGAGTCTGGGTTACCTCACTCAGGATGATTTTTTTCTAGATCCATCCATTTGCCTGCAAACTTCATGATGTCATTGTTTTTCTTTGCTGAGTAGTACTCCATTGTGTATATGTATCACATATGAACAACCTGGACATGAGTGGGGGTAATCAAGGGCAAGGTTCCAGGGAAAGAAAGCTTAGGGGAGTGGGAGATCCCAGCTAGATCAAGAACAGAGAGGGAGAACAAGGAATAACAGACCATGATAAATGAAGATCACATGAGAATAGGAAGAAGCAAAGTGCTAGAGAGGTCCCCAGAAATCCACAAACATACCTCCACTGTAGAATATTGGCAGTGGTTGAAAGAAAGTGATCTACTCTGGTGATTGGATGGCCAAACATCCTAACTGTCATGCTAGAAATCTCATCCAATGACTGAGGGAAGCAGATGCAAAGATCCACAGCCAGGCCCCAGGTGGAACTCCAGGAGTCCAATTGGCGAGAAAGAGGATGGATTAAATGAGCGAGAATTGTTGAGACCAAGATTGGAAAAAGTGCAGGGACTTTTTATAGCCAAACTAATAGAAACACATGAACTATGAACCAATAGCTGAGGAGCCCCCAACTGGGTCAGGCTCTGAATACGTGAGACAGATGATTAACTTGAACTATTTGGGAGGCACCCAGGCAGTGGGACCTGGACCTGTCCTTAGTGCATGAGCTGGCTGTTTGGAACCTGGGGCTTATGCAGGGATACTTTGCTCAGCCTGGGAGGAGGGGACTGGACCTGCCTGGCCTGAATCTACCAGGTTGAGCTGAATCCCCAGGGGAGTCTTTGCCCTAGAGGAGATGGGAATGGAGGGTAGGCTGGGGGAAAGTTGGGAGGAGGGTAGGAGGGGAGAGGACAGGGGAATCCATGGTTGATATATAAAATTAAATTAAATTATAAAATTTTAAAAAAAGAAAGGAACCTGAAAGTGCTGTGGATATCGCTCTGTGTAAATAAAGTTCTGATTGGCCAGTGGCCAGGCAGGAAGTATAGGTGGGACAAGAGAGAAGAGAATTCTGGGAAGTAGAAGGCTGGGGAGACACCGCCAGCCGCCACCATGAGAAGCAACATGTAAAGACACTGGTAAGCCACAAGCCATGTGGCAAAGTATAGATAAGCAGAAATGGGTTAATTTAAGATAGAAAAAGTAGATAACAAGCAGCCTGCCACAGCCATACAGTTTGTAAACAATGTAAGTTTCTGTGTGCTTTCTTGGTTGGGTCTGAGCGACTGTGGGACTGGCAGGTAAGAGAGATTTGTCCTGACTGGGTCAGGCAGGAAAACTCTAACTACATGAAAGACCATCTCACTTTGAAAAGTTCAGTGGTCACCTTCCTATGGGTCCTGAATGTCCAGTTTATACATTTTGTCAACCAGCCCAGGCAAGAACAGTTTCTTGCCCAAATAGCTAAATTTTGCCATGAAGAAGATAAACTCCATATAGAGTGTTTTTAGTACTCATCATCTTCTTTGAAGGAAGTGGTACTGCCAGGATCAGACATGTCTTATTGTCCAGAAAATTCTAAGTTTTTAAAACATTTTAAATGCCATATTCTGTAGGTCTTTGAAGTGTTTGAAGATTACCTACCTAATTGAAATATCCCTTTATATATCTAAAAATCTTAACAAAGATGATTGTAAGTTTGATTATCATGGATGAATAATTATTAATCTGTATTTCTTAATTATACATTACAGTTCCAAATGAGTTGCACAAATACAATACCTTAAACAAGAGTAGAAATATACATACAGTATAACAAAATTAACTTTAAATTTGTATTAATAAATTAAAATCCATAGCAATGTAAAACATTTTAAACAAGTTGTTACTCTTTATCCTATCATATCTATAATATCCTCTTTTTCTTTTGAAAGAGATTGCATTTATAATCAACCCCCATTAAATAAAAAAAATCATAAACAATATTTTGGTAATTTGGGCATAGCTTCTCATAGTATTTCCTGCTGGTTGAGGGCACTGGAAATATTATGGGGATTCTGAGAAAATTAAGAATTATAGTCAAGTCCTGAGAAGATCGGCTATAACCTTTGTTGATAGGTGCCATCTGTTAAGGTTCAGGAGGTCTGGCTTGATCAAATCTGATCCATCTTAAACTGGAACAAATTCATAGCCCCTTGCTTTCTATAAAAACAAAAGCAGAGCCTCATGTCCAAAGCAACATATCTTTAGATACCTTCAAAATATACATACTGGTTTAACTGAGTAGCCTTTACAATCAAATGTCTCTGTTAAAAAATCCCAAAGACAATACAATCCAGACTCTGTGTGAGTTCCATTTTTATGTGGCTTATCTTTTATATTACTTTTACTTTGTCTTTAAAGACTTTATTTTTTAAAAACATTCTGTTTCTTTATATAACTGTCTATATACCTTTAACTTTCTCTTCCAAGCCTATGCACATTTTTACACACACTGTAAAGTGTTTAGAGTTAATCTCATCTGAATCTGTCTTATTGTGAATCTCTTGCTTTAAATGGCAGCTTGACCTGGGCTGAAATGGCAGCTTTGGCTGATGGCTTCACCCACCTCAGCTTTCCAACATGGTGAAACTACATTTAAGACCAGCTCTGGGGGAACCATGCTCATCACTGACTCTGTGAAGCAGTGGGTCCATGACACTATCCAGTAGCATGCAGCCCAGAAACCTGTTTTTAAAAAATTTGTCTGTATTATCAAAAGCCATATTCACAATACACCATGATGCATGGCTTGCAGATGCCACTGTGTATAGTGGCAGGAATTGGCCTTGTTGCACTCAAGCCCATATTCCATGAACCCACCGTACTGTAGCTCAAATCCTCATGCCACAGCGTCTCTGTACCTTGGTGTCTCTATATCTCAACCTACATGACACATGAAGCAGAAAGCTATTTTTGGCTCTGATATTGTATGTTTAGAAGCCCTTTTAAAACTCTTTTAGGCCTTATGGAAATTGAAGACCCCAGTGTAGGTTCACCAAATGTAGTTGGAAGTTTTCCTGTGTCCTGCCTAGCCTTGTGGATGCTCAGATCCAAATAAACACACAGAAGCTTTTGTTATTTTTAAACTATGGCCATGCCAGGCTTCTTGCAAGAGAGTTCTTATATCTTACATTAACCCATTTCTATAAACGTATACTTTGCCTTGTGGCTTACTGGTACTTTACATCTTTTCCTGGCAGTGGCTGGCAGCATCTGCTCCACCCTCCTTTTTCCTCTCACTATCTCTCTTGAGTTTTCCCACTTGGTTCCATCCTGCCCTACCATAGTCCAATTCACCTTTATTTATCAACCAATCAGAGTAACACATATTCACAGCATATAGAAAGATACCACACAGCAAAACCATTATCCAAACTAATCAAAAGGCAGAGAGTGAACATCTAAATTAGCAAAGTTAGAAATGAAAATGGAGACATAACAACAGATAATGAGGAAATCAGACAATCATCAGGTCATACTTCAAAAACCTGTGCTCCACAAATGGGTAAACCTAAAAGAAATGGACAATTTTCTAGATATGTACCACATATGAAAATTAAAGCAAGACAAGAGAAAAAATTTAAATAGACCTATAACCCCTAAGGAAATAGAAAGAGTCACTGTCTCCAAACCAAAAAAGAAAGCTTGGGACCAAATGGTTTCAACACAGAATTCTATGAGAATTTCCAAAGAAGAGCTAATATCAATACTCTTCCAGTTGTTCCACATAATAAAAACAAAAGGAACATTGACAAACTCTTTTAATGAGGCTACAATTACTCTAATACCCAGACCACACAAAGATGCAACAAAGGAAGATAATTACAGACCAATATCCTTCATGAACATTGATGCAAAAGTACACTATAAAATACTGGCAAACTAAATCCAAGAACACATCACAAAAAGTATCAATCATGATCAAGTAAGCTCCATTCCAGAGATGCAAGGATGGTTCAACATATGGAAATATGTCAATGTAATACACCATGTAAACAAACTGAAAGAAAAAAGAAACAGATGATCATCCTATTAGGTAAGAAAAAGCCATTGACAAAATCCAACATTCCTTCATGATAAAAGTCTTGGAGAGATCAGGAATACAAGGAACATACCTAAACCTAATAAAGGCAATTTACATGAAGCTGACAGCCAACATCAAATTAAATTGAGAGAAACTCAAAGTGATTCCACTAAAATCAGGAACAAGTCAAGGCTGTCCACTCTTTGCTATCTATTCAATATAGTACCTGAAGTTCTACCTAGAACAATAAGACAACAAAAGGAGATCAAGGGGATACAAATTGGAAAGGACAATATGTTAGTATACATAAGTGACCCCAAAAATTCTACCAGGGAACTTCTACAGCTGATAAACACCTTCAGTAATGTGGCAGGATTCAAAATTAACTAAAAAAAAATCACTAGTTCTCCTATTTACAAATGATAAATGGTCTGAGAAAAAAATCAGAGAAACACCACCCTTTACAATAATCATAAATAATATAAAATACCTTGGGGTAACACTAACTAAGCATAACTGTATGACAAGAACTTTAAGTCCCTGAAGAAAGAAATTGAAGAAGATATCAAAAAATAGAAAGATCTTCCATGCTCATGGATAGGCAGAATTAACAGTAAATGTGGCAGTCTTACCAAAAGCAATCTACAGATTCAATGCAATCTTCATCAAAATCCCAACACAATTTTTCATAGGCCTGGAAACAACAATACTCAACTTCATATGGAAAAACAAAATCCCAGAATAGCTAAAACAATACTTTACAATAAAGCAACTTCAGGAGGCATTACTATCCCTGACCTGATAGTATAGCTGACCTCTGCTATAGAGCAATAATAATAGAAAGATGTAGTGGATAGCCATCCCAGCATTGGCCTGGAAGTTCCAACCCCCATTGAGGCTTCGGTAATGGTCACGCCCACAAGGCAGGGTGGAGGAAGCAGAAGACTGAGGATCGAGAGGAGATCTCTCTCGTGGTTCCGGGACCCTGGACGCTGGAGGTAGACTGAGCAGGGTTCTCTAGAGAACACCGCCAGACTGTGCTATACCTTTGCCAGACCTTGCAACCTACCCCTTCATTTGAAGGTTACCCAAAAAATAAACCTCTCTTTTAACTACGTGGAGTGGCCTTAATAATTTCACCAATAGAAAGAGCTTGGTATTGACATAAAAACCAACATGTTGACCAATGAAATTGTACTGAAGACCCTAACATTAATTTGCATACCTATGAACACCTGATTTTTGACAATGAAGCCAAAACTGTACAATGTAAATAAAGAGCATCTTCAACAAATGGTGTTGGCATAACTGGATGTCGACATGTAGATTACAAATGGATCCCTATCTATTACCATGCACAAAACTCAAGTCCAGGTGAATCAAAGACCTCAACATAAATCCAGCTACACTGAATCTGATAGAAGAGAAAGTAAAAATTTTAAAAATCCACCTTTAAATGCATTGGCACAGGAGACCACTTCCTAAATATAATACCAGTAGCACAGACACTGAGAGCAACAATTAATAAATGGGACCTCCTATAACTGACAAGTTTCTGTAAGGCAAAGAACATAAAATAAGACAAAATGACAGCCTACAGAATGGGAAAATATCTTCACCAACCCCACATCTGACAGATGCTGGATATCACTGTGGTAAATAAAACACTGATTGGTCAATAGCCGGGCAGGAAGTATAGGCAGGACTGAGGGAGAGGGGTATTAGGAGAACAGGAAGGCAGGAGGGAACATGCCAGCCGCCACCATGACAAGGAAGATGTAAGGTACTGGTAAGCTACGAGCCATGTGACAACTTATAGACTTGTGGTGGTATTGTGTTCCCCACAATATTGTGCGCCCTAATAAATTTATCTGGGGTCAGAGAACAGATAGCCACTATAACAGAGCCAGAAATGGTGGATAGAAAATGGGTCAGAGCAAGCCATAGCAGAGGTTGGGTGGTCGTGGTGCACATCTTTAAACCCAGCACTTGGGAGGCAGAGCTAGCCAGATCTCTGAGTTTAAGGCCCCTTTAGAAACAGCTAGGCATGGTGACACATGCCTTTAATACCAGAAATCCAGCCTTTAATCCCAGGGAGTGATAGAAGAAAGCAGAAAGGTATATAAGGCCTGAGAACCAGGAACTAAGTTAGTTAAACATTTTGGCTGGTTTAGTATTCAGGCTTTGGAGCAGCACAGTTCAGCTGAGATTCCTGTGGAGGAGGACTCAGAAGCTTCCAGCCTGAGGAAACAGGATCACCTGAGGAACTGGTAAAGTGAGGAAGCTGTAGCTTGTTCTGTGTCTCAGATCTTCCAGCTTTCACCCCAATACCTGGCCTCAGGTTTGTTCTTATTAATAAGACCTGTTAAGATTCCTGCTACATAGACTAATAGAAATGGGTTAATTTAAGATATAAGAAGTAGATAACAAAAAAAAAATGCCACGGCCATACAGTTTGTAAATAATATAAGTTTCTATGTGTTTACTTGGTTGGGTCTGAGCATCTATGGGCCTGGCAGGTGAGAGAGATTTGTCCTGACTGGGCCAGGCAGGAAAACTCCAACTACAAATGGCGCCCAACGTGTTGACAAGAGTTTCCACCTAAAACCTGAGAAAAAAGATTCTAAGACAGAGCTAAAAACAGCTTCCTAGTTGTCTCTCTCAAGTTAGTGGCAGCCTGCAGGTTTGAGCTACTATGGCGGGTTCCTGGCGTGTGTGTCTGACCTGCAGTGTGGCGGGAATGAGGAGTCTACAAGTGGCACTTTACTCTGCTGTGTGGTGGATTTAGCCTTTGCTAGTTTAAAAAAAAAAAAAGGTTTCTGGGCTATGCACTGATTTGATAGAACTGCTTCTGATAGTTGATGGTACACATGGCTCCAGACACAGAGCTGGCAGTAAACTGTACCACCTCCATGTTGGGAAGCTGAGGTGGGCGGAGCCAGCAGCCACAGTGGTGTTTCAGTCTTACAAAGATGGATATTACACAGAGAATCTGGTTTATGTTGTCTTTGGGATTTTTAGCTGCAGAGAAAGATTTGATCTTAAAACCTGTTGAGTTAAACAAATATGTAAATTTTAAAGGTACCTTGACTTCAAAATTTGTATATAAGGATATGCTGCTTTGGAAAAGAGTCTCTGCTTTTGTTTCCACAGAAAGCCAGAGGCTATGGATTTGTTCCAGACTAAGATACATCAGGTTTGATCAGCCAAGATGATCCAACATCCAGAATGGTTTCAAGGCAACTGGCTCAGAGGTTTACCCTCATGGACTACTCCATAATCCTAAAATTTTCTTTGTGTCCCCATAAGAAACAGCACCCCCCTCCAGCAGGAAGTAGTAAGAAAAACTGCGCCCACATTCCCAAAATTATCAAGCTGGCTTTGGAGATGGAATTGGCTCACTCCTTCTCTAAACTCAGACATATTGCTAAAAGAAAAGGTTAAGAGATTCTTGTGTCCCAAATCAGAAGAGCCCTCTGGTGTGGGACAGAGAAAAACCAATGTTTTTCTTTAAAGCAGGTTGATTATAAATGTGATCTCTTTCTAAAAAAGAAAAGGAGATATGATATAGATATAATAGGATGAAAGATAGATTAAGAAACTTACTTCTAAAGAACAACAACTTGTTTAAAATGTTTTACATTGGTATAGACTTTAGTCTATTGATACAAACTTAAAGTTAATTTTGTTATACTGTGTGTATATTTCTACTCTTGTTTAAGGTATTATGTTTGTCCAGCTCATTTAAAATTGTAATGGATAATTAAAATTAGATTAATAACTGGTCATCTATGATAATCATACTCATAGCCATGTTAGTTAACTCTTCTAGGTATATATAGAGATATTTCAGACAGATAGGTAATCTTCAAATACTTCAAAGACCTACAGAATATGGCATTTAAAATACTTTTAAAATTTAGACTTTCTGGACAGTGAGACATGTCTGCTCTTGGCAGCACCGATTTACTTCAGAGAGGAGGATAGGCATTGAAGACACTTCATATTTTATCTTCACCTTGGCAAAAATAGCCATTTGGGCAAGAAACTGTTCTTGCCTGGACTGCTTGATCAACTGGACATGCAGGAACCATATAGAAAGGTGACCACTAAACTTTGCTTAACAAAATAGTCCTTCAGGTTCCTGCTTCACAGAGGAAACTGCCAGACATTCTACAGGACACTGAGAGAAGTGAATGAGAGACTCTAGCCCTGTGGGCTGAAGACAGATGCCCCAACTTTACAAAGGAACATTAGGTGACTGTCCAGGCTGCCAGCTGTCTCTGTCTACTCTTGCAAGACTCCTGAAAAATGCTTACATCCTTCTCCCGGTTCTCAGGTAATATTATATCCTTCTGAGGTCTTTGATGTGGTTGAAGGCTAGATAGTCATAATTTCCTCAATTATGATAAAAGATAAGTTAGATATAAAACCTTAGACTCACAAATATGATAGATAGGATATCCTCTTTAATATTGTAACTGTAATTCTTGCTTGATAATTGTTTTGTTGTATGTAATTGTACTATGTAAAAGTTAAAACCTTCCTTAAAAAAAAAAAAAAAAAAAGAAAAGGGGAAGTGCTGTGGATATCGCTCTGTGTAAATAAAGTTCTGATTGGCCAGTGGCCAGGCAGGAAGTATAGGCGGGACAAAAGAGAAGAGAATTCTGGGAAGTAGAAGGCTGGGAGAGACACCACCAGCCGCCGCCATGAAAAGCAACTTGTAAAGACACTGGTAAGCCACAAGCCATGTGGCAAAGTATAGACTAACAGAAATGGGTTAATTTAAGATAGAAAAAGTAGATAACAAGCAGCCTGCCACACCCATACAGTTTGTAAACAATGTAAGTTTCTGTGTACGTTCTTGGTTGGGTCTGAGCAACTGTGGGACTGGCAGGAAAGAGAGATTTGTCCTGACTGTTGGCCGGGCAGGAAAACTCCAACTACAAATCAAACAGATATATTTTAGATAGACAGGTCATCTTCAAACCCTTCAGAGATCTACAGAACATGGCATTTAAAATGTTTTAATAACTTAAGAATTTTTCTTTTTTGCTATGACTGTGAGACATGACGGCTCCTGGCAGTACCAATCTACTTCAGAGAAAATATGGGCATTTATGAAACTGCATATGGAGCTAACTTTCATTGTGGCAAAAGTTAGCCACTGGACAACAAAGTATCCTTGAATCAACTGCTGACAAACAGGACAGACAGGACATGAAACCAAGGACTACCGATTCTTGCCAAAACAAGTGTGATTGTGGCTTTAACAAAAGGCATCTTCTGATGCCAGGACAAAATGGCACCATCCCTGAAGTGAGTGACCTTTGCAATCTGTAAAAGGTACCGTGCCCTTTTCTTCGAAGGCAGCTGAACAGGGAGTGGGCCAGTGGCTTCTGATGTGCAATGGAACAGCAGATGAAACAGTTATTCTTGAAGAATAACTAAGCTCACCCCTCTCAATAGTAGACTGGCGTTTAATAGAGGGATGTGGAGAAGAGCAGGATGCCGAGATGAAGCCACATATACACAGCCAAGAAAAATGGACAGCTGAATTGAAAAGACATCAATAATTTCCAGAATTTAAAATCCTGAATCATGACATGACACTAATGGAATTCAGGTGTTTCTGGTACATGGACTGCTCTCACCAAATGTGAGGTCAAACTGTTGACCTTGTATACATCCTAGTTCACAAAAGAGTCTGTCAGATATGCTAAGCCTGTAGGCTGAAGATGATGCCCCAACACTGTGGAGAAACCTCAGGTGACTGTCCAGGCAGCTGGCTATTTCTGTGAACTCACATTTTTTTTTTTTTTTTTTTTTGGAAGCTGTTTGCATGCACTTCTTGTTTTTATTTTTTATTAGGTAGTATTATTTCCTTCTTGGGTCTCTGAGGGAGTTAAAGATCAGTTATAGTTATAATTATCCTTGTTAAGGATTTCAGAAAAACTCACTAAGAGCTGTAAGTGTATAAATTTGAAAGACATTAAAAGACAGTTCCGTTAGCTATATAAGTTAGGATAAAAAGTGAATCAGGTACATTCTGGACTTACCAAAATAGGATAGATAATGGAATTATTTTCTCTGAATTTGTCAAATACAAATGGACTAGACATTGTTTAGGTATTTATTGTTTGTATATTTGGTATATATAGTTATTGTACTTTTGTATATAGTTTTTCTTATATTAGTTATAACTTTTTCCTTTTTTCTTTTTATTAAAATAGAAAAGGGGAAATATAGTGATATTTTATTTGTATTGAAATGTGATTTTATTTGTATGTCAATAAAGTTGCCTTGAGGTCAGAGCAAGCCAGAGCAGAAGCTGAGCAGTAGTGCAGCATGCCTTTAATCCCAGCACTTGGGAGGCAGAGCTAGGCGGATCTCTGTGTGTTCAAGGACACAGCCAGCATGGCAGACACACGCCTTTAATCTCATGCTCTGAGTTATAATTTTCCTTTGTTATGATAAAAGATAAATTAGATATGAAACCTTAGACTCACAAATAAGATAGATAAGATATCTTCTTTGCCAAATAGACTAGTTATTATAAATAGATTAGATATTATAACTGTAATTCTTGCTTGATAGTTGTTTTGTTATCTGTAATTTTACTATATGAAAGTTAAAACCTTCTTTAAAAAAAAAAAGAAAAGGGGAAGTGCTGTGGATATCACTATGGTAAATAAAACACTGATTAATCAGTAGCAAGGCAGGAAGTATAGGCGGGACTGAGAGAGAGGAGAATTAGGAGAACAGGAAGGCAGGAGGGAACACTGCCAGCTGCTGCTATAACAAGAAAGATGTAAGGTACTGGTAAGCCCACGAGCCATGTGGCAACTTATAGACTGATAGAAATGGGTTAATTTAAGATATAAGAAGTAGATAACAAGAAGCCTGCCACAGCCATACAGTTTGTAAACAACATGAGTTTCTATATGTTTACTTGGTTGGGTCTGAGCATCTATGGGCCTGGCAGGTGATACAGATTTGTCCTGACTATGGGCCAGGCAGAAAAATTCTAACTACAGACAGAGGTCTGATCTCCAAAATGTATAAAGAACTCAAGAAACTGGACAGCAAAATACCAAACAACCCAATTAAAAAATGGGCTACATAACTAAACACAGAATTCTTAACAGAAAAATCTCAAATGGCAGAAAGACATTTAAGAGATTGTTCAACATCCTTAGTCACAAGCAAAATGCAAATCAAAACAACTCTGAGATACCATCTTACACCTGTCAGAATAGCTAAGATAAAAAACACTGATGACCACTTATATTGGAGAGGATGTGGAGTAAAAGAACACTCCTCCTCTGTTGTTGGGAGTGCAAACATGTACAGCCACTGTGGAAATCAGTATGGCCATTTCTCAGAAAATTGGGACTCAATCTACCTCAAGACCCAGTTATACCACTCTTGGACATATACTCAAGGAGTGCTCAATCATATCACAAGGACACTTGCTCAACTATATTCACAGTAACATTATTCATAATATCCTGTAGATGAATTTCTAAACAGTCTTATTAAATAAGAAACACAGAGCCAAATACAGAGGTAATGGCTGAAGAGATCAGAGTGAATAGCAAATATCCACAATTAGCCTTAACTTAACACCATGCTGTAGCTTCCACAGAGAGCTTCTTCCTGTCTAAACTGAGCTTTTATTGCCTTCCTGTTCTGCCTTCTCATTGCCTCTAACCCCAGCCACATGACTTCCTTGTCACTGCCTGTCTATACAGACCTCCAGGTCTCTATGATTGGTACTGGGATTAAAGGCTCATGTCACCAGCTCGGCTGTGTGTGTCCTTGACCACACAGAGACTCTGCATGCCATGTGATCAGATTAAGGATGTGGGCTAGTACCACCTGACTTCTGTTTATGGCTTGCTGACCTCTGATCTCCAGGCAAACTTTATTCATTAACATATAAATAAGATATCAGAGTTCAGCACAAATAAAGTATCACCACAATATCCAGAAGCTGGGAAAAACCTAGATGCCCCTCAACCAAAGAATGGATGAATATAATGTGGTACAAATACACAGTGGAGTACTATTCAGCAGTAAAAAACAATGACATCATAAAATTTTCAGGAAAATGGATGGACTAGAAAATATTCTTAGTGGGGTGATCCAGATTCAGAAAGATAAACATGGTATGTACCCACTCATGAGTGGATACTAGATGTAAAGCAAAGGATAATCAGACTACAACCCTCAGCTCCAGAGAAGCTAGGTAACAAGGAGAACACAAAGAGTGACTCATGGACCATCCTGAGATGGGGAAATATATGAGATTTTCATGAGCAAACTGGGAGTTAGGGGGGCAATAGAGAGTAGGAAAAGGGGGGATGAGAACATAAAGGAAGAGGATGGTCAAGCTGGAACAGAGACAGAATTGGAGAGCAATGAATAACTTGCTAGAGGGAGACATCATGTAGATAGGGAGAAACCTGGTGGTAAGGAACTTCCCAAGAATCATCAAGGATGATCCCAGCTTAGACAACTAGCAATACTGGAGAGGGTGCCTGACCTGGCTTACCTCAGTAATCAGATTGATGAATACACTAACTATCATCATAGAGTCTTCATCCAGTAACTAATGGAAGCAGGTGCAGAGATCCACAACCAAGCACCAGGCATAGTTCCAGGAGTCTATAAAAGAGAGGGCAGAGGGATTCTATGATCAAGGGACATCAAGATCATGATGAGGAAACCTACAGATACAAATGAGCCAAGCTAGTGGGAACTCATAAACTTTTGACCATCAGCTGTGGGGACACCATGGGACTGGAATAGGCCCTCTGCATAAGCAAGACAGTTGTGTAACTTGGTCTGCTTAAGGAGCCCCCTGACAGTAGAATAAGGATCCATCCTTGGTACTTGAGCTGGCTTTTGGAGTCCATTACCTATGGTGAGACACCTTGCACAGCCTTGTTGCAGAGGGAGGGACTTGGATCTGCCTCAACAGAATGTACCCATGGGAGGGCTTACCTTTTCAAAGCAAGGAATGGATTTTTTTTGTGAGGGGATGCTGGTGGGGGAAGGAGGAAAGAAGAGATACAGATCTGTGGTTGGTATGTAAAATAAAAAAAAATTCTTAATAAAGAAAAAATAGATAATATCCAGAGCACAGCAATGAAGAAGTAGGACTAAGATTGAGCTAAGTAAAATGCAAAGGCAGCAAGAAGAATAAAAAGAGGAGGTGTATTGAGTGAAATGGAACAAGGAAAGATAAGGCATTTGTTATTCTTGAAAGAAAATATGCAGAGATAATCACCACCAACTAGAGAACTGGGATGCTGGGTGGACTTGTACCAGGAAATAGGGTTCTTTAACTTCCTCTCCTAAGGTTGAACATCCAAGAGCATGAATTAGTCTGGCTGTGTGTGAGTTAAGATATAACATGAAGACGTTCTGTGTTTTGAGTAGATAGTGAAGTCAGGATTGAACTCAGAAGGCTTGGCAGCAAAAGGAACTGCCATCCCCTCCCAGAAAATGAAAGTCACACTCAGCTTTGAAGCAAAGGCTTACATTGTGCTGTGTAGAAATGACAGAATGTAGAATGGGAAGAAACTGTGATCTACAATCCTATTTTATCTTTGTTTCTCTCACCAATGCTAGGATATAAACATCCTCATGTAGACCTGTGATTCTCCATACACTGCTGCCTCTAAGTAGCTATAAGAGAATCATAACAGATGATAAAAATTTGGAAATGGTTTCTCAAAATAAGAGAAAAAACAAAACAAAAACAAACAAATGAAGCAGGGCTTGGCTGTGGTGTCACCGTCCTTTAATCCTATAATCCCAGCACTCAGGAAAGAAAGGCAAGCAGTTTCTCTGAATTTGAGGCCAACCTGGTCTACAGAGAGAGTTTCATGAGAGCTAGTCTGCTACACAGAGAAACTCTATCTAGGGAAAAAAATGGAAATGGGCTGGAGAACATTGCTTATCAGTTTATAACAATCACAACTCATCTATAGTCCCCCTATATACTGTGTCTCCCAATAAAATTTGCCCAGAGATCAGAGGAAAAATCCAGCCACTATATAGAAGTCAGGCAATGGTAGCACACATGTTTAATCCTATCACTTGGCAGGCAGCGATCTGTCTGGATCTCTGTGAGTTCAAGGCCACATTGGGGAATAGAGCCAGACATGTTGACACATGCCTTAAACCCAAAACCAACCATAGAGATCTGGAGGTTTGTACAGACAGACAGGAAGTGACAGAGCTGGGTAGGGAGAGGAAGTGTTATAGCTGGGCTGAGAGAGCAAATGAGAGAACAGAAGAGAAAGGCATATAGGTGTGGGTAGACAAGAAGTAGCTTGATTTTGGAAGCTTTTTGGAAGATGATAAAAATTGGTGTTGGTGAGGTGAGGTTACCTATGGCTTTTCCTAGTCCTCTGATCTCTTTCAGGCTTTAGCCTCAATTTCTGGCTCTGAGGATTTGGTTTTTTTTTGTTTGGTTTGGTTTTGGTTTTGGTTTTTCGAGACAGGGTTTCTCTGTGTAGCTTTGTGCCTTTCCTGGAACTCACTTGGTAGCCCACGCTGGCCTCGAACTCACAGAGATCCACCTGGCTCTGCCTCCCAAGTGCTGGGATTAAAGGCATATGCCACCACCACCCAGATATATATATAAATAAGATCATTTAGCAATTTATCTACAGTAAATCTTAAGTTTTGGCTATACATTGAAAACTGCAATTTCATAGTAAAATCCTTATGTTTTTGTTAACAAGAACGTTAATTCAGATTATTAAGAAAGTTTTTGGTAATGAAGATATAGGCTAGTTCTGATAGCAAAGAAATAACCTCACTAAAAGTTTGTAATTCAAATTAAATAGGGCAAATAGCAATGTCATTTTTGTGTGTGAACTCAACATCAAAATGCACAAACACATGAGAGTTTACAGCTATAAGTGTTAAGCGTTTAAAGCATATCAAGCAGATGAAGCTTTCTGCCCATGCTTGTGCTCTTAATCATTATGGCTGTCATCTTTTTTTTTCACTGCTTACATTTTCTAGTCTGTGAACAAAGACTTTTATGATTTTTGCTTCTTTTTGGGACTAATACGACTTAATATTTAGTGGCTCAATAAGATCAACACAATGCTTTCTCATAGTTTGGAATTTAAAGAATCTGTGATATTTTAATTTACCAAGCCTTTGCAATACAAATTCTTCTTTTTTTGTGGTCCCTGTACACATAAGTACTGTGCATATAAAATTCAGTAGTAACTCATGTTTATTTTGTGCTGGGCACTCCTAAACACTTTGTATACATAATTTTCTTCATGACCCTAAAAACATATTATTCCTTTCTCTTTTTTTCCCCTTTTTGTCAGTACTATGAGATTAACACAGAATCTCATCCATTCAAAGCAAGTTCTGTACCACTAAAGTCTTCCTTGCCCACTTTTCCTTTTAATTGATGTAGAGACTAGAGGAAGGGCTGACTGTGTGACAGGTGGCTTGCATGTGTCATCCCTTATCTATTCACTGGCAGGTGTTGTTGAACACCTTTCTGCTGAACACTACTCTTCAGGTTAGGATTAATAACTACACTGCTCACAAGCTCACTACTCATGGAACACTTAAATACCTGTGTAGAAAAAATAAGTAAGGCAACTAGACAGAAAAACCCTTCAATTTTCTAACTTTGGGGGCTATGAATGCAAACTGGGGGAAAAATCTTTCTTTGAGCTTTACAGGTAGTTAAAAAAGAAAAAGCTCTTTGAGCTTATGGGGAAGAAAAAGTTTCCTATGGAAGCTTTTGACCTGGGGACAGCTGAAATGCTAAGTCCAAGTGGCAGGAGAAAGTGATTTCTCCCTGAGGCAAAAATATGGGTGTAAAAAGCCAAGAAGTTTAAAGTTGGGAAGCTTTGGGAAAAGTTGGTCTTTCTGTTCTGGGGGAAAAAATCTTTCTCTTAAACTAAAAAGCTTTTCTGGGAAATTTTTGGGGAAAAGAAATCTCTCTAAAAAGCCTTAATCTTTCTCTCTTAAACTTAAAAACTAAAGCCTTTCAGAATTCTCTCAAAAGGACAAAAATTAGAATCACCTGAACATATTAGTATGGGGACCACCTGTGATTAGCTCTAAGGGGAAACAACAAACTTAAGACAGAAAAACCCCTCTAAGTTCTCTTTCAAGCTTTAAAAATCCTCCCTGCAATGCAGGAGGCAAGGATGGAGTTCCTACAAACCTCTTCTAAGACCTGTCTCTTCAAGCTAGTAAAAGACAGTGGGTCAAAGTCCCCTGAGGGGAAATGCTTGGGAGAGTGTGGGTGAAAAGCTACAGAGCCCAAAGGGCAGAAAACCTAACCAGAAGAAAGCAAAAAATCCAAGCTGAGTTGAGGCATCAAGGGTTTTGTTTCTGAGTGAGCATTTCAGAATGAAAAGGTGCTCCTAATTGCCCTAATACAAAGATCCCCTGAAGTGATACAAACTCTGTTAGCATGGTATCCTCGCTTCTGACCAAAAACCCAGAGGTGTCTGGCCAGCATCTCTGAGTTAGAGTGCATTTCAGGGATACTAGGGTTCCTGCAGTTGCAAAATTCCTGGAGCACAGAGCTGAGGCAGGAAGGTGCAGGACCCAGGGGAAGATTGCTAATGAACAAACAAAGCTAAAGCTGGTGGGAAAGGCACAATTGTCCACTTTCCTACAAGTCCCAGGTTGATAGGTCCACAGTTGCAAAAAGATCTGAGAAAAGCTTTCCTACCAGAGAACAGATCTTTCTGGGAAAGCAGTAAAGCTGAACTGTGTCTGAAGCAGTTGTGCTGCTGAGTCAGAAGCTATCTGGGGAAAGAGCCCAGCCAGGGCAGAACAGAACTATCCAGCAGTAAAGCTTTCTTCTTTGTCAGAGAAAGCATCTCTTTGAGAAAAGCTTTGTTTCAACTGACTCCCAGTCAGATGAGGGAGTTTAGCCCTGAGGGGTGATTGCCTCAGGCATAAGCTCTGTCCTTGAGCACCCAGACAAGCAAATGCAACCCACTGGGTGACTGGGCAAGGTGAAGACCTGATGAGGCAAAACACCTGTCCTAATGTGAGCTTAGAGATGGCATAAAACCTCCCTTGTTAGATTTTCAGTCTGTACGCAAACCACACAGACCCCCAAAACAGAAACGGACAAAAAGGCCCTACCTTCAGTAACAGGAAAAAGCTGCCATTGTAGTGTCAAAATGTTTCTGGGGTAGAAGGGATAAATTGAGACCAAACTGGGAACTGTCTGGGAGAAAGACTCTGAAGAAACAGAAGGGACAGATTCCTCCCTAGAAAATGCATGACCTGTGAAAGCTGCTAAGAGTTTGAGGCAGGTCGGGGGAAAGAAAGTCCCTACCTCCAAAGGCAGCTAGCAGAGGAACAGAGATACCTGAACAGCCTGAGATACATGAAGCGCTGCAACGCAGGGTGGGTGGGTGGGGGGGAACAGACAAAATATGATAGAGATCTATCAGTGGGAGAAAAATCTCTCTGAAGGAACTATGGAAAAACTCTGTTGTAAATGCTTTTGTTTTTCACTTAAGGCAAACACAAGCCCCGAGGAAAGTTGCTATTAGAAATTGCCCACTTCAATGCTTGCCAATGAGGTAAGTGCAGTTCTAATTTGGGGGTCAGTGTCAAATGAAGGAGAGACACTGCTATGGATATCGCTCTGTGTAAATAAAGTTCTGATTGGCCAGTGGCCAGGCAGGAAATATAGGCGGGACAAGAGAAAAGAGAATTCTGGGAGGTGGAAGGCTGGGTGGGGAAAGACACCGCCAGCCGCCGCCATGACAAGATGTAAGGTACTGGTAAGCCACGAGCCATGTGGCAAAGTATAGACTAACAAAATTGGGTTAATTTAAGATAGAAGAAGTAGATAACAAGAAGCCTGCCACAGCCATACAGTTTGTAAACAACATGAGTTTCTATATGTTTACTTGGTTGGGTCTGAGCGACTGTGGGACTGGCGGGTAAGAGAGATTTGTCCTGACTGGGCCAGGCAGGAAAACTCTACAAGACACCTCTTGAAGCCAGCTCAGAACAAATCTCCCAATGTCTCATAATTGAAAACTTAAAACACTTGGTTCAAATCTCCTGTTGCAAAAGCAAAAACTTCATAAGCAAGATTGGTAAAGTTCCAGAAGTTTACACCCAGACCCAAAAAGAACTATGGGAAATGGAGTCCATAAGCTAACCTGCAACAAAGGACTGATACAAGAAAAATGCATTCTGGGAAATGTAGGTTTTTTCAGCTAAAGATAATGCTTCTGTCCAAAAACTTTTCAGCTCAAAATGAAATTTCTTCTCAAAGCAATGCTAGAAAGCTTAATCTTACCTCTTGAGAACTCAGGTCAGACAAAAAGCTACCCATAAGAGCAAACAAGCCACCTTAAAATTCTTAAAACAAGGGAAAGCAGTTTATACACTGAATGTTGTCCTAGATATAAGGAAACTTAGTGAAACTAAAAATTCTTTACTTCTTGAACAAACAGCCTGCAATGAGTAATTCCTTTGCAAATCTAATAAGGGACACAAAGGAAACAGGCATTCAAAAAAGAAATGACTGGTTTATAGATGGGGGGAAAAACTTCAGAAAATCTAGCTGTCTTGCAAAAGAGTTGCTTCACCTGAAAGTTCCTTGTAAGAAATCAATGCTAAATATTACAGCTGCTAATAATATCAGGAGTTAAAGCTAATGAAGTGAAAATACTAAATCCTGAAAATGCTTTTTCTCAAGCTAATGAAGGATATGTTTCATGAAAGAACATCTATGTTCTTGACTCCTTTGAATAGTAACAGTTTTGGTGAAATACTGGAACTAACAACAATCAAATCAAAATGTTTCAACAAATTTCAACTATTCACAAAAGAAAGCTGCCATGCTTTGTGGGCCATATTAGAGCTCACTCCAATCTTCCTGGTTCTTTACCTGAGGGTAATGCAATGGCTGATAAGTTAACAAAGATAGTAGCATTATCCCAAGTGGAAATGGCTCAACAGTCACATGCTCTTCATCAAAATAGCAAAGCTTAAGAAAGCAATTCAATCCTACCAAAGAAGTAGCTAGTCATAGTTAAAGGATGTGGGATACATCCAAAATATTTTCCTGTCCCTTACTTAGGGGTAAACCCTCGACGTCTTCCTAATCATCTGTGACAAATGTATGTTACACATATTGCAGATTTTTGCAAATTAAATTATGTACACATGACCATTGACACTTATTCAGGATTTTTAATGGCTAGTGCACAACCTGGGGAAGCTACAAAACATGTAATTATGCACTGCTTGAAGTGTTTTTTGTATATGGGTATACCAAAAATTATTAAAACTGATAATGGTTCTGGATATAGAAGTAAGGCATTTCAACAATTTTGTACCCAATGGGAAACCATACATAAAACAGGTATTCCTTATAATCCTCAGGGGAAAGGTATTGTGGAAAGGGCTCATAGCAGTCTTAAAATACAACTTCAAAAAATAAAAATAAAAAAGGAAGAAATTTACCCTCAATTGCCATATAATGCATTAAATCATGTTCTTTTTGTTCTGAACTTTTAAAATATGGATATCCGTGAGCAGTCTGCTGCAGATAGATTTTGGCACAGTGGCACCCAAGTGACTTGCTCAAGTGAAATGGAAAGATCCCTGCTCAGGATTATGGAAAGGTGTATTAATATGGGGTGAGGACATGTTTGTGTTTTCTCATAAGAGGAGAATGAAGCTCAGTGGTTACTGGAGTTTCTGGTAAGGAACGTGGAACTAAAGGTCAGCTCCAATGATGTTCCTATAAAGGAACCAGAATGAAAGTGGCTCGACTATTGTTTCTGAGGTTTTGTCACTGGAAATAGAGTTTGCAGCTGTGCCACTTTTGACTTTACTAGCTCCTTTAGAAAAGACTTTATATCACCTAATAGCTGTGCAGTATTTTGCTAAGAGCTTTACAGCAGTTAAGTACGGTAATTTCATCCTCAGCTTGAAGTGAAGTTTTTAGGTAGAACAAACCGAAAGTACTGCTGCAGTAGAAACGTTTGTCTGAATTGAAGCACTTAGGGGAGCTATTATGAATTTGGGTGAAGGGACAGCCTGTAATTAAAAACCGTTTACTACTGACAGTTCATCTTTGCCAGTTCCGGAATGGCTGAGAGAACTGGCAACTTCGGGGTGTGGCTTCATCCCGAGAAGGTTACAGTCCCCTAGCAACAACTATCACAATTCTGTAACTATACTCACTAAATCCCAGTGTTGTATAGCAAAGCTGACTATAAACTCTAAACTTTAGAAATGATGTATGTACTTCCTGTCTAGTTAAGAGAATGTTTCTAATAGAGATCATAATAATAATTAAGAGTAAGAAGTAGAAAGACAAAAATAAGATATGTGAGTTTGTAGAAATTATTCTGTTGTTAGATCCATGTTAAGAAATCTTTAGGTGTTTGCTAAGTTAAGATATAGGCTAATGGTAGCCCTATATAAGTTTGTAAAATAGATCTATAGCGTTCCTTTAAGAATATAAGCTTGCAAGAAGTATCTAAGGTAGTCTTAATAAGCTTGTAAGAAGTAAAGATGCTAGTTGTAAATGTAAGTTAAAGTAAGAAATAAGATGGGATGAATATAAGTATCTAAGAAATAATAAAAATATATTTGCTAAAGTAGTTCTATAGTTTCCTTAAGGAGTATAAATAAGTAGATGTTAATATGTTATATATGATTTTGTAAAAATGTGTAAATGTTGAGTGTGAGTTTATGCTTAAGCACATGTTATATGTGAGTTTGTGAAAAAGTGTAATTATTGAGTGTGACTCTATGCTTAATGTACATGGTGAAAGAACCTGAGACACAGAAGGTAGTGTCCTAGTAGACTGCAAAGCAGGCAGTCTGAATGGTTTCAAAAGCTCCAGAAGCTGCTAAGAAGCTAAGAATGGTGGATGCTAGAACCAGCACAACAAGGCATCCACAGCTGAGATCCATGGAAAATCAACACAACACAGAAAAACCTGAGATAACATCAAAAATGGTGCAGTTTAGAATACTACTGTAACTAAAATGATCTCTGTAAGAACAAAAGTTGCAGAGATGCTTGTTTGGAACTAAAATTGTTAACTGCAAAAAGTTTTGGTTGTGAAACGTCTCTTCATATTTGGAAGTGAAAGCCTGATACCAGAATTTACTTTTTTTTAAAAAACTTTTTGAACTTAAAATAATGAGATAAAACTACAAAAAGATTTTGGTTATGGATTTCCTCATATGTGGAAGGCAAGTACCAGAATTTATCATTTGAATTTGGGGACTTAAGAAATGAAATGAACAATAGTGATTTCATTGCAATGGGACAATTATAGTAATGACCTAGAAACTGTTTTCTGGAATTTGTGTTGAAAATGGAACTGTTTAAATGAAGAAATTTATTGTTTCTACCTAGACTAAAGATGCAATTTTGTGTATGCATATATGCTTTATTAACTGGTGATTCATGAATTGTTTTATGGAACTGTTTATGTAAAATTAAATTACTTTATGGAACTGGTTTTGTGTTACAGATGGAAGTGTTTAAATGGAAAAGTTAGGGTTTTCTAATGAGGCTTGAGACTTTTGCTTAAAAAGTTATAAAGAAAAGGAAGAATTAATATTCCTTAGTCTATTTAATTTAAAAATATTTTCTTGTTTGAGTGGATTAATGTCATGTTTTGTTAGTGAGAAAAGCAAATGGGGTATATTAAGAGACTACTTTTAAAGTGAAAAAGTTTTATTAAGAAACTGTTTTTGGATGTTTTGCTAAAAGTTTTCACAGTTAATGATTAGATTGAGAATATTGCTTTTCAATATGGGTTTGAAGGAATTGTATGAGTTTGGGTTTTTTCTAACTAGGTTTGAGATTTTTGTTTTAAAAATTATAAAGAAAAAGAGGAGTTATGAGTGACTTAAGGTTGAATTACGTTTACAGAAATTATGTTTAACCTGTTGGTATTAATGCACCCTTGTTTTGTGGAGTTAAGGAAATATTTAAGTTTGATGTGAATACATCAGAATTTTTTTCTGTGTTCTCTTAGCAAGAAATTCAAATGTGCTATTAACAATTAAAGTTGTAAGACTGAGAAAATTGTTAACTATATATAGCACCGAATATGCTAATTCAAATGGTTCTGTTAAGAGTTTGTGTTGAGTTGTAAGATTGGGAGAATTGTGACTATATATAGCAATATTTATGTTAATCTGTTAATGGTAATGATGAAGTTAAGGAATTCTTTAAGTTTGCAATTGCATTAAGTTTTTGGTTTAAAGAGGGCTTGATGCAGTTAAAGACTGCTGTAGTTACCTTGGAACTAATTCAAAAAAGAAATGCTATCTATATCATCCTCTACTCCTATACTGGGAGGTGTAACAGTTATGGAGATTGCCATAAACTATTAATAATGAATTATTTTTATATATTAAGAAAGGGGGACCTGTGGGAGTCCATTATCGGGTTTCTCCTGGCTTTACCCAACAGGTCTGCATAGAGGATGATTAGGGCCATGGGCCTGAGTGCAGGTGTCTGAAATGGTCTGCACTTGGTTGTGCTGGGGGAGGAGGTCTTTTGCTCCACCCCTTGGCGTCTCTATAAATACCCTGGGGCAGAGCCCGTCAAGGTGCATTGGAATAGGTTCCAGGCCCTCTCAAGGCTATCCTTTATTTTTTATCTGTTTATCTCCGCACTATAAATCCTTCTATCTAATATTTTCTGTTGCTCACACTCAGGAAAACTCTGGGGAGCTGTGGGGTTGGTGGGTAAATGCCCCACAACTTCCTAACATCATTATCTCTTTAACTCTAGAATAGTTGTGGTCCCTGTTCAATTATAAAACAGGCTAGCTTTGGAGTTGGAATGTGACCCTTCTCCAACTCCTTATAAGAGGATATGTACAACAGCAGGAAGCACTGCCTCCTTTGGGCCATATCCCCAAGGTCATGGTCAGAGCAAATACCACTACACAGAAGTAATGGTAATAATATAGCTTTAGACAGAAGGGTGAAGGTGGGCTAAAAGAAGGGAAAATTGAATAGAAGTACCCCATATTAAGACAGAGCACACATAAGACAAGCTAGGGAAGAGTTTCTCAGTCTGAGGGGTGATGAATGCTGCTGCTGCATCATGTTAGGGCTGACCATCACAGCGGCATTATAGCTAAATTAATCCTTCCCAAAGATGGCTGAGAAAATACTGGAATACCAAGAGTGCAACAAAGTGTCAGAGGAAAAGCCCTTATCTGAATCTGCCCTGTGCATTAACAGCTGTACTTAGAACACCCTTCTTATAGGATGGTCTCAGCTCATTAGTGGACCCCAAGAGTTCTGGCCTCAAGGCAATGTGGCTTTCCCAAAGTGTAAATCTCTGAGAACCTTACAGGATTCTAAAAACTTATATAATAAAACATACACTGTATTCCCAGTATATTTTTTGTTTTATAATAAAAATATTTTTTTTCACTTTAAAACTTTGAGGTTTCCCCCCCCCCCCCTGGTCTATGTGAAATCCCCAATTAGCACTGTCAAACCCACCTGGTGAATAGATAATATATTTTGAGGAGCAAACAAGTGATTCTATCAGGTTTTTACTCTTCTCCAGGTGCATAGTATGCCCAATCAAAACCATTGCTATCTGGTCAGGAGCCAGTACAGCTCAGGGTTAAGCATACCTATGGGTGATCTATTAGGAGTAATTAAGGTTTGAGTTTTGACTCCAGCATTTGCTAGCCTGGGCTAGCACCCATCATTCTAAAGAAAACAATAAAATTAGAGAATACTTTAAAGAATAACAATTTGAAATGATATCACATGCAAAATGTCACATATAAAGACTGCAACATGGTACTCAGAGTACTGTAAGTACTGTGAAGAAGGAATTACAATGCATCTATGTGCTAATAAGCCACTCCCTAGAACAAGCAATCTAACATTTGTAGTATCATGTCTTCCATGATTTAACAGTACCCATGATGACTTATTTTAATGTATTTGAGACAACACTGGATGTCAAAAGACAGCAAGAGAGTTACTCCTTGTGAATTAATACACCCCAACTTTAGGAAATTCCTGATTTTTTATCAGTAGTTCCTAAATGTAAATGATGGCCTAAGCACTCACCTCATCTTTTGTGTTGTAACACACCAGTTACAACAGCATAGAGGTATTTGTGGGCAACTTCTCTATGCTGCACACCCTCTCATTTCTACTCTCACACACTTTCTAGTGGGCAACAAGAGTGGCAGGAGGAGTTATATGTCATGATAGTTCCTGAGGGCTGTGGTTCAGGTTTGAAATTGTTCTGCCATGGCTCATAAATAAGATGGATTGAGACTCCATTGTTTCGAAGATGCCCATTTAATATGACCCTCTTGTTTAAAGACACAGAGACATGCTTTTATCCACTCAGGGCACAGAGAAGTTCAGTCCCTGACTAGTTTGGGCAAATTAAAATTCATTTAATACTTAGATAAATATAAAATTGCCATATTGACATGTATAAAGTAAAAGAATATTCTTCTGTTGGAAAGCAAATATGAGCCAGAGCTGCTAATTTTCGATGAGAAAATATTCCAACCACAAATACTAAATTCTAAGCTAATAGGGAGTTTTACTAGTAAATAAGTGTTAAATCATAGGCATCTGCTAAGATCTATAAAAAGGAGAAAAATTCTCACCTTTCTATATACAGAAGTGGCCATTATAGACATGTTCTCAAACTGTACAATAACTAGCTTTCAAGTAAAAGGACTCACTCATAGCTATCTTAAATTTATCTGGCATTTGAAATTTGAAATGTCAATCTTTATTAGCTCATTGGTTCTGACCAGAGCAATAAATAAGCTTTCTGTTCTTTATATAAGGAAAATATCTTGTAAGCCAGAACCAGGTATCCAGAGAGGATAATTTGTTGCCCTTACATAGAAACAGAAATACAAATCATCCTCGTGTGTGTGTGTGTGTGTGTGTGTGTGTGTGTGTGTGTGTTCTAAAGCAGCGGTTCTCAACATGTGGGTCATGAGCCCTTTGGGGTGGTCAAAAGACTCTTTCATGGGGGGTGCCTAAGACCATCAGAAAACACTATATTTACATTACAATTTATAACAGTAGCAAAATTACAATCATGAAGTAGCAATGAAAATAATTTCATAGTTGAGGGTAACCATAACATGAAAAACCATACTAAAGAGTCACAGTATTTGGAAGTTTGAGAACTACTCTTTTAAGGGAATGATTTCAGGATCTTTGACATTCAGGAGTCAAATGTCAAGAAAGGGCCTATGTGATGAGTTTTCTAAAGATTTAGAATATATTTTAAACAGAAAAGAATTTACAATCATACATTTTTCTAATATTCTGTAATAAAGGGGGGGTCATTCTTAATTTTAAGAAAGATGAACTTCTTGTTTTTAATTTTATGTGTTCTTAGTGTTTTTTTTATAAGAATTAAATACATAGTTGAACTTGGCATTATAACTGTAATCCCAGCACATAGAGGCAAAGGAAAGAGTTTGAAGCCCCATCCTGGGCTGTATAGTCAATCAGTGACCAGCCTGAGCATCACAGTGAATTAGTGAGCAGGATGGGTTATAAAGTGAATTAGAGATCAGCCTGGCCATCATAGTCAATTAGTGACCAGCATGGTCATCATAGTGAATTAATAACCAACCTGGGTGCAAGTGTTACAGCTGTGAAAGGAAAGGTATCCTGACTGTCAGAAGCCAGGCTATACATATAGCTGTGAAGGGAAGGTATCCTGGATACCAATAGCTGTGAAGGAAAAGCTATAGGGAGACAAGCTCTACCTATAGCTCTGTTCCAGTGGGGGTTGATCTCCCGGCAGGATGTAGGAATCCCGCTCAGTTATATCCCTCTCTGCTAATAGTTTCCCAGCAGAGACATGGGTTGCTTTTCTGCTCTGGAGAAAATTGTTGCTTCTTTGCTTCACCCCTGCAGAAATGTAGCAGTCTACTTCTTCTCTGGAGAATATTGTTACTTCTCTGCTCTGTTCCACTAAGAGAGTTTACCACCAGATTTATCCGTTGCTTCTTTTCTCTGTTCCACTCTTGTGAAAGAAGGTCTTCACTCAAAACTCATTCAAGAGATTTATTGGGAGAGGAATCTAAGAGAGTGGCTGCCCTTGCCAGTGTAGAAAAGGGCAGCTCCTAACTAAATAGGCGCAGAGTTTATATAGGGCTTCTTAGTGGCAGAGTTTTTCCAGGGTCAAGCTTTTCAGGGTGGAAATTGATTGAATTTCAATCTATGAATTTGGACAAGCTCAGAGATTGGCTGGATTCCATGGCAGGGTTTGGTTGGTTTTGTGCTCAGGGATTGGTTAGTTTCATGCTCAGAGATTGGTTGTATTTTTTCTGCTGAGTTGGTCAGGGGCAGTGTGTTTCACTGACTCTGCTTTTAGGGCCAAAGTGTGTCTCTTTCACTGGCCCTTTGTAAACTTTTGGCTCTGGTTTCAGGGCCAAAGTGTCTCTTTCACTGGCTCTGGTTTCAGGGTCAGAGTATATTTCTTTGGTTGGCCCTTTACCCTACAATGGGCATCATAGTGAATCAGTGACCAGCTTCAGTTGCATAACAAGATCCTGCTCTAAACTAAATGAAATAAAGACTTGATGAATGTATGTACACATGCCCCAGTACTTTATAAAATCTAAGTATACAACTGAAAGTATACTTAGCTAGAATATATATGTTGGTTGAGTTAGAAGCATCTTTTATTTTATTTTATTAAAAAAATTTCTGTCGCTTTACATATGGAACCACAGTTCCCCTTCCCTCCCCTTCTCCCTTACATCTCCTACATCCCCCCTCATCCTACCCCCATCCACTCCTAACAGGGGTAATGCCTCCCTTGGGTAATTAATAAAGTCTGCCATAACAACTTGAGGCAGGGCCTAGCCCCCACCCTATCCCATGACTTCATCAAGGCTGAGCAAGGGATCCCATCATAGGGAATGAACTTCAAAGGATGAAGGGAAAGTTTTGGGCAGAATTCCAAACTTTATGAATACATCTGAGCAGTGCTGTGCTTTGAATAAGAAATGTCCCCCCACAGGATCTTTGACCATGTGGTCTCCAGTTGGTGATGCCCTTTGGAAGGCTCTGGAATTTTTAAAAAATGGAGCCTTTCTGGAAGAAGTGAGTCATTAGATGGTGAGCATTGAGGTTTTATAACCTGTCTCTACTTTCTATCCATTCAAGGCATCCTGAGCACAGATTCATTGTAACAAGCAGCCTCAGGCCCTTCTTCCATGCTTTCTCTGCAATAATACCATAATCAACTATAACCCTTCTCAAATAGTAAATCAAAATAAATCCTTCTGTAAGCTGCTTATTTTTTTTTAATCACAGCAACAAGGAAGAGGAGCACTTGCTCTATAAGTACTCCTCCCTCTCAATGTCACAGGAGAGCACTTGAACCATTAGAATAAATGATGCATGTGGGGAATGATGGACATGTCTGGCCAAACTATGTTGTAGTTAGAGCATCACTAAAGTAAGAACATAGCTTCTGATAATTGGGACAGGGGTATTTGTAAATTACAAACCAGGGAATGACATGAGATAATAATATGAATTGAAGTTCACTGAACAAGCTGCACCTAAATTATATGTCTTGCAGATTGCCTGACTTCAGTGACCGTAGCATGGTGACTGTGGAGACATGCAGTGTTAGAGATTCAAGAGTCAGAACTACTCTGGGCTACCTAGCCTCTTTAGCAGCCATGTACCTTAAACTTTACATCTGTCCTAACCCAACAGTCTACTGGCTAATAGATAAAGTTCTAACAATGTGTCATTACGCTTAATAAACCTGTACTTCCTCCAAGTTTGAAACTAGGAAGCTTTTGAAATGTCAAGACTGTGGAATGATCTCCCTGCTTTTCCTGTAGTCTACCTACCCAATGTTCTCAATAATGAAGATGATAAGCATGTGGATTTACAGCATCTTTTGCTCTATGACTGTACAATTTTGTATAACATCTTCCATAGTGGACTATGTCATTTAGGGTAACTTGAATTCAAGTTCCCTGGCCATAGTAGCTAATATTAGGCTCAGAATAGCCTTAAAAGTTCTCCAGTTCTCCTCTAAAGCACATTTGTTATTTTACAACAATAGTAACATACGAAATTTGTTCTGCAGTGTTCAAATCCTTTAAAATTGTAGGCTTACTGACCATTGGGAAGTCTTATGATGATACCTAGTGTGGGTTTCAACCCAAGCCTCTACACCAGCAGGACAAACTTCAGCAAAATTTTCAGTCTCTCTCCATCTCATATTATTTTGCACTCTGTCTCCTGGACTCAGGATTATAACTCCCATTCAGAAGGGCCTCTGTTCAGTGTGTTGTCAGTGTCTGACATACAAATGCCAATAAATGGTGATAGCCATCACCACCATCTTCATTATGAACAAAGATGTATGTGTGTGTGTGTGTGTGTGTGTGTGTGTGTGTGTGTGTGTGTGAGAGAGAGAGAGAGAGAGAGAGAGAGAGAGAGAGAGAGAGAGAAAGAAGGGGGCTAGAGGTTGATTAAATGATATATGCAAGGGTTGTTAGGTGTCTGACATTTTTCCTTTCTTGTATAAAAGAGCAAGTCTTACAGGTTAAGTCAAAGTTGAACCAAGAGAACTTGAATAGCAGGTTTGCCAAATAATAGACAATGTTAAGTCATTGTCATCTATACAAGCCTGTTGCTTGTATAATATAAGCAATGCAAGATTGCTTGAAGGGCTCCCATTCTTATTCACTACCAGGAGACTTTGGAGCTTCACCTTTCAAAGGCAGCACATTTTCTATAAATGTTTGTTTTAGCCAATAAGATTTTAAAGAAATGAGCAAGAGCTAGTACCCTCATAAGAAAGATGGTTTTGGATAGCTCACAATAGTTCGATAGAGCCAGTTTCTTTCTTGTGCCTGAGGGCAGTAGAGCAACCTCTAGACCTTTGAAAAGACCCAGTTAAGTTTAGGAGTACTAGTTCCAAATGCAGGTACTATCAGCCTCCCTGGTTCACATTACCAAGATTTAGTGTAGTGTTGTTTGTTAAAGAATTCAAACAAAATATATTCAAAGTGTCTGATCCTTGAGGAATTTAGTTGAGGCTGAGACTGAAAAAGTCAATTACCAATAAATAACCATAAACTTCCCAGGATCCATTAGACTTTAAAGTTTAAAAATGTTATTTGTTATATCCAACAAAGAAGGAAAGATGAGATTTTCTATGACACCCTTTAACACTAGGTATCTATATGTCTATAACTGTAAAATAGATTTCTTTTCTTAAATTTTACAAATTGCCTTAATGATCCTATTTTATATTACAGACATTAAAATAAGTCTATCTGAATAAGGAACAGATCTACAGAAGTTCTTATTTTCTTAAACTCATAGAAGGGCTTTGTTTCTATTTGCATAATGGACTCAAGCAGTAAAAAAATTGGTTAAATTGCTCATTCCATCTCTTGGCTGAGGCTTTGGCTGTGAGCAATCATCAAACACAAAATCTGACTACATGGAACATTAAACAGGTATTCTCCTTTTTTTTTCAACTTTGTGATCTCAATTTCTTAGAGTTTTCCAATAGAAAGCAGATGCAAATTAGGAGCTCAATTCACAGAAATAATATGTACATTTACAATGGCTTCCCATGAAGATGCCTGAAAAAGAAGTATGGAAGGCACAGTTAGCACTTCCAAATGAATGCTCATTCCTGCAGTCTCATAAATACCCTGCTTGTTCTCTTCAAATATTGACCTTTCCATGCAGACCACAAGGTGAGTGCAGATTCAAACAGGATGGAATCCTGGCCGAGGACTACCTTCTCTAGAGCATAAACAAGCATTGATGTGCTTCATTGCTGCTTTTTCAGACACCAAGGAGCAGGAACAGATTTGTGCAATCTGACTTGTGCCTGCTGAGCAGTGAGTAGATGAGCTTGGAAGCTGAGTAATTCTAGCCTTCTCTTAACAAAACTGGCAAAGAAAAGCCCTGGCATCCTACACAGTCACTGGAAGAATTTGCTTCTTGTTTTGTTTTGTTTTTCTTGTTGTTGTTTGTCTTTTATATTTGTGCTTATTTTCTTTTATATTTGCTTGTTCTTTTTATTCAGTTTTCATTTATAAAAGAAAAACAAATAAAAATAGTAAATAAATAGTCCTAACTGCTATATGGATTTAGGATGTTCCTTAAAAAGTTTAGATCAGGACTAGGGAGATAGTTCAGTGAGTACAGTGCTTGCTACATAACCATGCAGATCCTTGTTCAGGTCTCCAACACCCACTTAAATATAAAAGCTAAGCACCCTGACATATGGCTGCAACCCAGGGGAGGGAGGCAAAGATGGGTGGATAGCTCAGATTTACTGGATAGTCAAACTAGCTGAAACAGTGAGCTCTGGGTTCAGTGAAAGGCCCTACATCAATCAATCAATCAATCAATCAAGGTGGAAAGCTGTAGAGGAAGACACCCAATGTTGACCTCTGGCTTCCACATGCTAAAATACAGACCAGAACACATTCCAGTAAGCCCTTGGGTTCCTTTTTTTTTCTTTTTGTAAGCAACCCAGTACTTTGCTCATGATAAAAAAGGGCTCTACCATTGAACTACATGTTCATCCCTGCATTACAAGGTATAATTTGACCCATCAGCAAATTATGTCAATACTCTAGTCATCAGGCAAATATTCAAATATAAACATATATGCTTCCATCAGACACAGTGAAGATTTACACTTAATCCTACATCAGAGTGTAAGAAAGGCATAGTAGCACAATGTCTTGGTCCAGACAATCCTAACAGAACTAAGATAAATGACATCTGACTGCACTTTGCCACATCTCCCAAGTAGACAGACACATAACAGTGAACTAAAGCTTAATATTTCTTCTCAGGTAGGTCCTGTGAACTGTTTCTGGAGAATGAAGTGACTCTAGGATACCTGCTGATATTGTGTGTGACAGTGTCTTCACAACACTAAACTCTGGTTAGACCCAAAAATTTAACCAAGGAACTGATACAGCTTATAAATACCTTCAGCAACATAGCAGGATACAAGATCAACTAAAAAAAGAAAATCAGTAGACCTCCTATATACAATAGACAAACAGGCCGAGAAGGAAATCAGAGATACATCACCCTTTACAATAGCCACAAATGATATAAAATACCTTGGGGTAACTATAACTAAGCAAGTATGGGACCTATATGACAAGAACTTTAAGTCTCTGAAAAAGAAATTGAAGAAGATATCAGAAAATGGAAAGATCTCCCATGCTCATGGATAGGCAGGATTAACATAGTAAATATGGCAATCTTACCAAAAGCAATCTACAGATTCAATGCAGTCCCCATCAAAATCCCAACCCAATTCTTCATAGACCTGGAAAGAATAATACTCAACTTCATATGGAAAAACAAAAAACCCAGGATAGCCAAAAGAATCCTGTACAATAAAACAACCTCTGGAGGCATCACAATCCCCGACCTCAAGCTCTACTATAGAACTGCCATAATAAAAACAGCTTGATACTGGCATAAAAACCAACATGTGGACCAATGGAATCGAATTGAAGACCCTGACATTAATCCACATACCTATGAACATATAATTTTTGACAAAGAAGCCAAAACTGTATAATGGAAAAAAGAAAACATCTTCAACAAATGGTGTTGGCATAACTGGATGTCAGTATATAGAAGGCTGTAAACAGATCCATAACTATCACCATGCACAAAAGGTAAGTCCAAGTGGATCAAAGACTCCAACATAAATCTGGTGACTCTGAACCTGATAGAAAAGAAAGTAGGAAGTAGTCTTGAACGCATTGGCATAGGAGATCACTTCTTAAATATAACACCAGTAGCATAGACACTGAGAGAAACAATCAATCAATGGGGCCTGTTGAAACTAAGAAGCTTTTGTAGAGCAAAGGACATGGTCAACAAGAGAAAGTGACAGCCTACAGAATGGTAAAAGGTCTTCACCAACCCCACATCTGACAGAGGGCTGATATCCAGTATATATAAAGAACTCAAGAAATTAGACATCAAAATGCCCAACAGTCCAATTAAGAAATGGGCTATAGAACTAAACAGATTATTTTTGTAGCACAGAAATCATCAGTAAAATCATGATGATGGCTTTTAAAAAGATGCCCAATTTCACCTAGTTTTCAATACTACCATAGTTGTCTACTGGCATCTTATATAAAGAAGATTCATTAGTAAACGGAAGAAGCAAACATCACAATCTGTTCTGTGGAATATCCCATGACCATTTGCCTTTAAAAAGACTATTTTTTAAAATATTTATTCATTCTTTTTATGTGTATTGGTGTTTTGCCTACATGTATGTCTTTGCACCACATGTGTATAGTGCCTATAGAGGCAAGAAGGAGGTGCTGGATCCCCTGGAACTAGAGTTATAGATGATTGTGAGTCCCCAGAAGGTTGCTGGGAATCAAACTGGAATCCTCTACAAGAAGATACTCTTAACCACTAAGACATCTCTTTAACTCTACCTTCTTCTTCTTCTTCTTCTTCTTCTCCTTCTTCTTCTCCTTCTTCTTCTTCTTCTTCTTCTTCTTCTTCTTCTTCTTCTTCTTCTTCTTCTTCTTCTTCTTCTTCTTCTTGTTAATTTACAGCCCTTCTTTTCCTCTATCATTCCTGGGGTCTTGTGTTCCAGGCTCAGGATATTGCAGTTGAGAATTCTCTTGGCCCTGCTGACTTTATATAATTATTAAGTTATTATTAATTGTGGTAGAATTTGTAGCTGCTATAGCTAGACAGTGGTGAGGTTAGCTACCCCTTTACAGCCTCACTCCTGGGATCTCAGACTAATGAAAGTAAATGCTACACCAAACATGCATACTCAGCTGTATGCACAGACATGTCTTAGAAATCATAAGTGTTTTTAAAGCTGTGGCAATAGAGGCTCACGGGATTATTCAGTACATTGTGAGGCAGCAGTTCCCTTGAAAAATCTGTGATGGTCTCTAGAACCATGACTGTGGGTGCAGGATTCAGTGAGCTTGCAGTGAACATCATGAAATCACAGTTGGTGCAGGATCCCACATATCTCTGGAAGAGAACCTTTCTATTCTGAATTCTTATGAACCATAAATACCTGAATCAACTGGGTCTGGATTACTAATTTAAATACACACTACATTAAGTTCAGAATGCATATTGCACCATCAAATTATACATACAGGAGACAACTCTCAAAGTATCTTCTGTCCCTGTCCCCACTAAGCTGTCACAAAGCTTGTCTACTTTGGCTAAGGAATTTTGAAACTCTATGTGGGAGTTTTGTGCTTTATAATGCCATGCCAGCATCAATATCCCCACTATTACCTCTCTCCCAAAGCCTTCTCTAACTTCTAGTTGTACGGGACCCTTGAGCAAATGTCTTTCCTGAGACTTCTCACAGAGGAGAGGAGTTCAGAGAGAGTAATTCTTCTGATTATGTCCAGAATGTTCAAATTGTGGGTCTGAAATTAGTAGCAAGATGATATGACATGGAATTTTGTTTTGATAAAAGATAATCAAAAGAACATATATATTATTTTTGTTATTTTTTGTGCAGCATTTGTACATGTCCATCTGTGAGTTTGATAGACACTCATGAGAGAAAATAATGGTGGTGGGAAGGTGAAATAAAGCACAGAAATCTTTGGTACAGTGATTTCTACAGCTGAATACTGTTACATAAAGGATATCAGAATATCTCTGATGGTCTATTGATAAATTCAGCCCATTTTTTTGTAAGCAACCCAGTACTTTGCTCATGATAAAAAAGGGCTCTACCATTGAACTACATGTTCATCCCTGCATTACAAGGTATAATTTGACCCATCAGCAAATTATGTCAATATTCTAGTCATCAGGCAAATATTCAAATATAAACATACATGCTTCCATCAGACACAGTGAAGATTTACACCTAATCCTACATCAGAGTGTAAGAAAGGCATAGTAGCACAATGTCTTGGTCCAGACAATCCTAACAGAACTAAGATAAATGACATCTGACTGCACTTTGCCACATCTCCCAAGTAGACAGACACATAACAGTGAACCAAAAGCTTAATTTTTCTTCTCAGGCAGGTCCTGTGAACTGTTTCTGGAGAATGAAGTGACTCTAGGATACCTGCTGATATTGTGTGTGACAGTGTCTTCACAACACTACACTCTGGTTAGAACCAAAGTTGTACTACATAGGCTTTCTACATCTCTAGAAACAGGGAGCTGCCTCTCTTTGTCAAGCATAAATTTTGCTAGTATTGAATAAGTATGCCTTACATGTTGCTGAAGGCTCTATGAAGGTAAGTTAGAGAAACAACATTAGAGCAATGAAAGCAAACATGTTTGCTTTTCCATACGTGTTTCAGTCACTGGACTAAACATTGTTTTTACCACTATAATTGCCATAAGAAATGGACATCACTGTGCCCTTCATTTTGAAAAATGAGTTAAAACTGTACAAAGCCACACAGCTCACTGAGATATAGGTTCAAGCAACATGACTCCAGAAGGCATCATTAACCTTCCAACTGTAAGATAGCTTTCCCACAGGTCTTCCTGATCTTTAGGCCACAAGTCAACACACCAAAAAAAAATTGCAGAAAACAGTCATTATTTGAGCCATGAACAAAGGCACACCCAGTGCTACTCTATGTCAGAGCATCACCCTTTTGGCAAATAGTAAAGACAATTTGTTTCCCAACACCTTTTAGATGGACTAGAAGCCTTTTCCCCATATGTTATCTTCTTGTATGCATCTCTCTCTAAAAACTTCACACTTTTTCTTCCACTCTGAGGCCCAATTCAAATTTTTGTTGATTACATGCAGTCCTCATGGGACTCTGTGCAATCTTTCCACTGGCCAGAGCACTGTCCATTCTTGTCCTCCCACCAGCATCTGAGTCACCTGGACAGTATGTGCCATACTTATACAAAGAAGTGATTGCTTCTGATAACCAAATTTTGAAATTTGTCCCTCACAACCTTTTCATTCATATTTCCCATGATTTTGCATCTTTTGAAATAGCACATTTGTAAAGGGGCTGGTGCTTACAAATATAATCTTCCCAAGTTTACAAATAGTAAAAGTTTACCTCACTTACTCAGACCACAGAGTTTGGTATCTCTTGCTTTCTGGTACCAGTCCTTTTTACTCAGTGGTTGAGATATACCTCTCAGCATATGTATTGAAGATATCACAGCCAAAGACTATATATAGTGGCAGCATTTGAAACTTATTCACATTTTCTTTATATTTCTTGTACATTTTGCATGCCTATAATCTTGGAAGCTATTTAGATGTCACCTGCTGCTGAGTGACCACTTTGAATAGTATAAACGCAGCTAAGAAAATAAAAGATAAAGCTGTACCTTACCCTGCAATTCACAATGTGTCATTGCGTGTTTAACCATTTATAATTGAGAGTTACTTACCATTTCATATGGAACAATGAAAAACAAACATGAAATGCAAAAGTATCTTTCCATGAGAGCTTCATATTTTAATATGCTGAATAAATAGTCCCATAGAAAAACCTCTATATGTTCTTATATGTGGTTATTCTAGCATTAGAGGTGAAGGAAAGCAGATCAAGAGTTTAAGGTCATCCTTGGTTACATACTGAGTTTGAAACCAGCCTGGTAACATTATCTCAGGTCTCAAAAAATAAATTATCTCATGTTGTTGGATAATCATTCATTTTATAATTAGGAAGGAGTATTACCAAGGCTTAATTCCCCCTCCCACCAGACATTTTGTTCATGATTGCAATCAGTATTCTTAAAAGGATACAAGGTTTCAGAGCCAGAGTGAATACTGGGTAGGAATACTCCCATTGGGTCTTGATTTACACCCAGCCCCAAGAAGGACATTGGTTCCAGTGTCACGTTTCCAGTTTCCCTGGAAAGGCCTAACTCCTTGTCTCACAACCCAGACCTGCCTAATCTTGCATATTTCAGCCTGAATTGTCATTTCTTGTCTCTGTCTTTTCAAAGAACCTAATTCTTGACTCAGAGATAAGATTATAGTCTCTGCACCTTTTTTACTTCTGACACTGATACCAGCCCTAGCTGTCAGTGTTGGTGATCAAGATAGCAATCATAAAATATACATTTATAGCCAAGCTTCTTTCCTTCCATGTACAGAAAGGCATTTATGTTTACACTAAATGGGTAATTCCAATTGGATTTGCATAATAGAATGAACTGTACTGTCCAGCCTTGTATCAAACTCCAACTGCCTTACTGCTACTACTGTGATAATTGCTTATAATGAGCATCCCTTCTTTATTACAAAGAGTTTTTCTCAATATTGGCCAATAGAATGATCTTTCCATAATGCAAATTTATTAATGCTGTTTTCCTATTTAAAACATTTCAGTCTACTAATGGCTTTTAGGATTAGAGTCTACAATCTGGAGATTGTATGTTAGGCCTTCCATGAGAAATCTCTAGTTTCCTCCTCTCCTCCAATTCTCCATGCTTCCTAAAGTATATCTAACAGTTTCCTAAGTATGCAAAGAGCTCTTTTGACTTGGATTTTGTGCATGATGTACTATTGTTCAGAATGTTGTACATCTTCCTGCACTACAGAACTTACTCATCCAGGCATCATATTTGACCACAAAAACACTATGGACATGGAGTAAGAGTTCTTTGGCCACACCTCAAAAATGCCATGATGACCTAAGAATTTCTCAGTTACTTGAGGATCACTATTCATCCTTGTGCCTGGATTCTTGCATTGAGCATCAAAACACAGATACTGCTATTATTTACAACTGGGACTTTACAAATGGGAGTTAGAAATTCTATTTGAGATTGCCTCTCAAAGCCAATGTCCAAGTCTATATTCTAGTCACCTACCTAAAAAGTGTAGTTATTGAATCCCTACTAGGTATTGACATTGCTCCTGTATGCTGAGAATACAGAGGACAAAAATGGTAGAAACTCTTTCTCCTGGAATGTGCAATGTGTGAAAAACAAAGCATAGCCAAACAACAACAAAATGAAGCAGGTGTAAGTAAGAGGGACAAATTCTACAAGTTTGTCAGTGGGGGATTCCTGGCATGGGGGATATCTGAGGAATTAAAATGGCAAGCACAGTTTGGTTGGTTTTGGAAAAAAAAATTGAAGCAGGGGAAACAGCAAGAAAAAGTAAATAGGACATGCCCCTGCCTAGCATGATGTACAAAGAGAAGACTGCCATGTTGTAGTACCAAGGGTTAGTGGTTAAAAAAAAAAAAAAGGATGTCAAGCATTTATACTACTCCCACTTGTTGCTGGCTCTGCAGCTGGGGTCTCACTGTCTGTGATCCTAGGGGCAGGGGGTGGGGAGACATAGAGTTAATGACACAGACTCCAGGAGGTTGCAAGCAAGCTCTCATTTATTAAAGAGCTGAGGTATATATATATATATATATGGATTTTTTTTGCAGGCTCTGTTCCTAGCTACTGTGGTGTTTCTTGGTTGGCTCTAGGGCTGCATGCCATCAATATTCAGTTTGGAGTTTATGGGTCAGGTTTCCTCTGGCCAGAGTGCTCTCTGTGCATGTCACGGTTCTTTAGTTTGCTTAAGACATGGTCCAGTGCTTTTGGCCTTACCTGCCTCACTCACTAAGTAACAAGTACCATCACTGAAGAGGAGGATGGAAAGAATTTAAGAACCAGGTGATAGAAGGGCTGTCAAACTTGATCTTGTTGTCATAACACAAGCATTGCAGTTATGGTCTTACAACAACTATAGTTGCATACTCTGGTCCTACACAAGACTGGGCCTAAGTCAGTCATGGAGGGAAAAGGACTTGGAGTGACCTCCCCTCCCTACTAAACTATTGACTACAGGTAGGTGTTGTGGAATGGGGAATCACTCTCTTCAGTAGTATACCTACTAGTGAGTGAGCCCACCAGGTCCCAAATGATAATTCTACATCCATGGTCACATGGATGACCCTGATTACAATAAAAAACTGCTATGAACTTGCTTTTTAGAACAGCCCTCATTTTATCCCATAGGTTTATTTATTTTCATTCAGTTCTAGAAAGTCTTTAATATTTTTTCTTAATTACCATCTTGATCTATTTTTCATTTAGTAGAGTTGTTCAATTTCCATGAATTTGTAAGCTTTCTGGTGTTTCTGTTCTTGATGTCCAGGTTTAATGTGTGGCAGTCAGATAGGATGCAAGGAATTATTTAGATTTTCTTGTACCTGTTGACACTTGTCTGAGTAGGTATTCAATTTTGGAGAAAAGTACATGAGGTGCTGAGAAAAAAATATATATATATAGTGTTTACATTTGTTTTTATCAGGGAATGTCTCATTTTCTCCACTGATTGTGATAGAAAGTTTTATTGAACATAGTATTCTGGGCTGGTAATTGTGGCCCCTTAGAGTCTGCAGCAGACCTGACCAGGCATTTCTGGCATTTAGAATCTCCACTGAGAAGTCAGCTGTTATTCTAATCTACCTTTAATTCTAAATCTACCTTTATATGTTACTTGTTCTTTTTACCTTGCAATTTTAAATATTCCTTCTTTGTTCTGTATGTTTAGGGGACTGATTATTATGTGCCAAAGGGATTTTCTTTTCTGGCCCAGTTTATTTTGTCTTCTGTAAGTTTCTTATGCTTTGATAGGCATCTCTGGCTGTGGGGTGTCTTTCTGCATGATGTGAATATGTGCTGCTCCCATTGGCTAATAAATAAAGCTGTTTTGGCCTATGTCAAGAAAGTTTACAGCCAGGTGGGAAATCCAAGCAGAGATACAGGGAGCAGGGCAGAGTTGGGAGGGACACCAGCCACCACTGAAGGAGCAACAAGATGCCAGCAGACTGTTAATGCCACAGCCACATGGCAACATATAGATTAATAGGAATGAGCTAATTTAAGTTGAAAAAGTTAGCTAGTCAGAAGCTGAAGCCATAGGCCATACAGTTTGATATTAATATAAGCCTCTGTGTGTTTACTTGAGACAGAGTGGCTGTGGGACCAGATAGGACACAGGAGAACTTCTAGCTACAATCTCCTTTAGGTTAGGAAAATTTTCTTCTACGATTTTCTTAAAAAACATTTTTTTTATACCTTTGACCAGTGTTTCATCTCCTTCCTCTATTTTTATTATTTTTAGATTTGGTCTTTTCTAGTGCCCTTCCAAAATTTCCTGGATGTTCTGTGCCAGGAGTCTTTTAGATTTACCATTTTCTTTGACCTGTGCATGTCTTCTATCGTGTCTTCAATATCTCTTCCACCTCTTGTATTCTGTTGTGAAGCTTTTCACTAAAGTTCCTTTTTTTTTTTTTTTGGAAAGTTTTAAATTTTAATTTTTTAAAATTTAATTTAATTTTACATATCAGCCATGGATTCCCTTGTCCTCCCCACTCCCGCACCCGACCCCCCTTCCCCCCAGCTCCCCCTCCCCATTCCCTTCTCCTCCAGGGCAAATATTGCCCTGGGGATTCAGCTCAACCTGGTAGACTCAGTCCAGGCCGGTCCAGTCCCCTCCTTCCAGACTGAGCAAAGTGTCCCTGCATAAGCATAAGGTTCCAAACAGCCAGCTCATGCACTAAGGACAGGTCCAGGTTTCCCTGCCTGGGTGCCTCCCCAAAAGTGCAAGCTATTCAGCTGTCTAACTTATCCAGAGAACCTGATCCAGTTGGGGGCTCCACATCTTTTGGTTCATAGTTCATGTGTTTCTATTAGTTTGGCTATTTGTCTCTGTGCTTTTTCCAATCTTGGACTCAACAATTCATGCTCTTACAATCCCTCCTCTTTCTGACAGTTTGACTCCTGGAGCTCCACCTGGGGACTGGCAGGGAATCTCTGCATCAGTTTCCATCAGTTATTGGATGAGAATTCTAGCATGACAGTTGGGGTGTATGGCCATCCAATTACCAGACTAGGTCAGTTCAGGCTTTCTCTCAACCATTGCCAGTAGTCAAATAGATCCATATTTGTTACTGTGCACAAAACTTAAGTCCAAAAGAATCAAAGACCTCAACATAAATCTGGTGACTCTGAACCTGACAGAAGAGAAAGTAGGAAGTAGTCTTGAATGTATTGGCATAGGAGATCACTTCCTAAATATAAGACCAGTAGCACAGACACTGAGAGAAACAATCAATCAATGCGACCTCTTAAAACTGAGAAGCTTTTGTAGAGCAAAGGACATGGTCAACAAGACAAAGTGACAGCCTACAGAATGGTAAAAGGTCTTCACCAAACCCACATCTGACAGAGGGCTGATATCCAGAATATATATAGAACTCAAGAAATTAGACATCAAAATGCCCAACAGTCCAATTAAGAAATTGGCTATAGAACTAAACAGAGAATTATCAACAGAGGAAGATCAAATGGCTGAAAGTCATTTAAGGAATTGCTCAGCATCCCTAATTATCTGGGAAATGCAAATCAAAACAACTCTGAGATACCACCTTACACCTGTCAGAATGGCTAAGATCAAAAACACTGAAGAGAGCTTGTGCTGGAGAGGATATAGAGCAAAGGGAACTCTCCTCCACTGCTGGTGGGAATGAAAGCTTGTACAGCCACTTTGGAAATCAATATGGTGCTTTCTTAGAAAATTGGGAATCCATCTCCCCCAAGACCCAGCTATACCACTTTTGGGCATATACCCAAGGAATGTTCAATCATACCACAAGGGCACTTGCTCAACTATGTTCATATCAACAGTGTTTGTATTAGCCAGAACCTGGAAACAACCTAGATGCCCTTCAACTGAAGAATGGATAAAGAAAATATGTTACATATACACAATGGAGCACTACTCAGCAGAGAAAAACAATGACATCATGAGGTTAGCAGGCAAATGGATGGATCTAGAAAAAATCATCCTGAGTGAGGTAACCCAGACTCAGAAAGACAAACATGGTATGTACTCATTCATAGGAGGATACTAGATATAAAACAAAGATGACTAGACTACTCACAACTCCAGGGAGGTTAACTAGAAAACAGGACCCTAAGAAAGACACAGGGATCACCCAATGACAGAGAAATGGATGAGCTCTACATGAACAACCTAGATGTGAGTGGGGATAATGAAGGGCAAGGTTTGGGGGAAAGAGAGCTTAGGGGAGCAGGAGATCCCAGCTGGATTAAGAAAAGAGAGGAAGAAAAAGGAATAAGAGACCATGATAAATGAAGACCACATGAGAATAGGAAGAAGCAAAGTGCTAGAGAGGTTCCCCAGAATTCCACACTACAGTTCCTTTTTAAGTTACTTATTTTTCATTTCAGATTTCCCTCAGTTTGGTTTTTCTTTATTGATTCTGTTTCTATTTTCTGGTCTTGAACAGTTTTATCCATTTCTTTCCACTGTGTAGTGGTTTGAAAGAAAATGACTACCATAGGCTCATAGGGAGGTATGGCCTTGTGGGAGTGGGTGTGGCTTTGTTAGAGGATATGTTTTTCATTTACTTCCTACAGCCTGCCAGTCCAGATATAGAATTTTCAGCTCCTTCTCCAGCACCATGTCTGCCTGCACCCTGAATATCAGGCCACTGGCTGAGATGAGGAGTGGGTACAAAGAGCACTTTCACACTGTGCAGCTTTACAGAGCAGATTCACAACTCATGATGGCAAAGCTAAAGGAAAACATAACTGACCTTGCCAGGATAAGCATAGATAAAATGAAGGAATGGCTTCCAGGGTTCTCTTCTTCCTTTTTTTTGTCCTGTATTTTTCTGTTTTGTTTATCTTTTTATTCATAAAGTAGAAAGAAAAATCTGACACCATCCATCTTATAAATTTAAGAATGAAACACTTTTTAAAGCACACACACTTAAAAATAATACCAGCCGAGTTGTACTTCTCATTTAACTTTGCATTTTAAATTACAATTTTAAATTTTTTTTCTTTATTATTATGTGTTTTAAATTTTATACATCAGCCATGAGCTGTTTGAAACCTTGGGCTTACACAGGGATACTTTGCTCAGTCTGGAAGGAGGTGACAGGACCTGCCTGTACTAAATTACATTTTTTTTAACAGAAGATACATACTGGTCAGAAGTAAAACTCTTGACATGTTCTCACTGGGAAGAAAAAAACTGCATTGAATGATATTTTAAATGTGTCTTTCAGCACAGGAGCATAATTAAGCATTGAATATGAGAGAGAGAGAGAGACAGAGAGACAGAGAGAGACAAAGAGACAGAGAGAGAGAGAGACAGACAGACAGACAGACAGACAGATGGACAGAAGAGAACTAGAAAAATATTCAACAGTTTTGCACTCACAGGAGCATAATTAAGCATTGAATATGAGAGAGAGACAGAGACAGAGACAGAGACACAGAGAGAGAGAGAGACAGACGGACAGAAGAGAACTAGAAAAATATTCAACAGTTTTGCACTATGTGTTCTCCAGGAAGACAAGGTATGATTTGGATGTTTGTGCAGATGTTCAAAATTAAGTTCAGTGAAGTGAAGCACAACTAAACCAATTTACCAGATGGAGATGTCTGTGGCTTCAATGGGAACAGTTTCCTGTCAGAAGAATGGGATCCTGATACTCATAACTGCCTCTCTACAGACACTTAAGATGGTTGGAAAGCAGAGCACTGTGCTTACAGATACCAAAAAGACAAACCTGCTAGAAGAGTGAAGAACATGATATCTTCAAGTTCTCCAAGAAAATAAGTTACTGCAGTCAATGAACTGAAGGCTAATTATGAGGACTCCTTAGAGGGAAGGGATCTTTGGAGAGAATTCTCCTTCTCAGCTCTAAGACATTGCTGTTTAGATTATTTCTCAGTCAGATTCTATACTTAAAATTGATTTTTCTTCCCAAAATAGATTAAGCATTTCTTCCTTCCTTGAAAGCTAAATTTTAGTAGTTGCAATAAAGAGAAAGAAAGATGAATGATCTTCCTTTCTGTTGATTAAAAGTGGGATAACTGTTTTGCTGGTGGGTCTTAAGATAACCTAACTTCTTGACTTCTTTTCTTTTCCCCTAGGTCAGGAGTTCAGCACTGTGTATGTACTAACCAGAGGGATACCATTCATGATTTTAGAAAAGTGAGCACCTACTAAGCTCCAATGCACAAGGTACTATGGTCTCAGGAATTGTGACATTTTCTACTAATACACAGTCTCACCAAACACCCCATGCTGTCTTTGGACATCCAGTTCTGTTGCTGTGAAGTGCATCTCTGAGCTAGCTCTCATCTAAATGCCTGTAATAACTGGTTAAGTCATACTTGCATAGAAGATTAAATAACATCCATTATAACTATATTTAAGCCATTTATGTTTATGTTTGTTTCTATTCTGTTTATTAATAAGCCATGTTTATTAATTCATCACTATTTCAGCTGCTAAATTGCTTGAGAACAGAGATACTCATTACTGAATCTCTACCACACAGTGCTTTTTAAATAGCAAGCAAGTGCATTTTAACATGAATTACCATAACTCTTCTCATGGATTGCTTTTAGAGGCTCTTGGATTTTGAAGCCCCTAAAGGTCCCCAGGGTTGATGTATTATTTTGTCTTATCTTCAATTAGCCAGTCTAAGCTCCTGCTGAAGTTACACTTCAGAGTTCATGCACTAGTATGACCATGTGCACCCACAAAGTATCTGACCATGTGCACTATGAGGCATTTGACTGCATGTACACAGGGCATGCTTGATAATGTATGCCTACAAGATGCTTAAAATGTAGCAAGTGCATCTGAGAAAATAGATTTTTTAACTTCTTTAATTTGAGTTTTAAAACTAGTTTTGTTCAGTTAGAGGAAATTTTAAGAATGTTGGGAATATTATAAGTATTTTAATCAACATTTTCTCTCCCTTTTACTAAATTAAAACTCACATCAAGTATATTTTGAAGAAAATTCAACATAGCAATTCAACATAGATATGCTATGATTTTAGAGGTATGGTTTCAAAAAGTTAAATTCTTGTTAGTGATATTTATATATTGCTTGTTGAAATAATATGGTCTATTACATGAAATACATAATTGTGTTATTTTCATGTTTTTGTTTGTTTGCTTGCATTTTTCACTTTATAAATGTGGCTGCTAGAAAGTTAAACTTACTTGTTATCTTCAGTATATTTAGCCAGAGTGTGCTGTTATAGAGAGTCCCTATTCCTGGCTGGTTATGTACTGCTATTGATCAATGTAAGAAAAGCTCAATTTGAGTCCACTTGAAATGATGAGGATGAACATGGTATCCATGGCAACAAAAAATAATATTTAATCATACTACTCAGGTGTAATTGTAGAGTTGGCATAGCATTCTTACCTAGAACATGATCTTGAACTCCATAACTATACAAAAATTCACCAAATCTAAGTGATTTCCTCAATCCTTGTGTCTATAATTGGCAAGAGGATGGATATCAGAACCCACACATTCTGTTTGAAACTGTTCCTATCTGCTGCCCTTGCCCCCTTTAATTTAAAATCATATCATTTTAATTATAATAGTGTTTGATATAATTGGATACATTAACTAAGTTCAAAGTTGCATTTGGTAGCTCCCATTCTGTATAGTAATGACCAGTGGTTAGGTTTAAGAATTTACCTTTTGTAAAATCACTTTTCTATTGATTTATATTTTCCCCACAAAACTGCAAGAAAATTCAGATCCAGTCCCAAATAATATAGATAACTTTCTGAAGTGACTCTCCTACTCAGGTTTAGTGAACCCACCTAGGTAGTAGAGACCTGAGATTCCTCTTGCCTAACACATTGTGTGACAGCCATTCTCTGGCAGATGTGAAAAAATGCCCATTGCATGTTCTGAAACTTCCACTTGTGATTTGTGCAATGGCTCAAAGCAGGAAGATTTTCCTGGGTGCTGCCCTACAATCTTGATGTAAAAATTTGAGGACAATATCTCTAGTGGTCTTCTCATGACATGATAAGAATGAAACGACAAAAGAACTGCTGTACAGTAGAGCAACAGATAATTACAGCTGACTCATCAAGCTTAAGGTTAGTACCTTCCATGTTGTCATTATTCACTGTGTTACCTAATTTAAACATCAAAGAGCCACTTGGGAGAAATATTACTGTTTCATAAGTAAAGGCCAAGAGGCTGAGAATGGCAAGTTGTAAGGTAATGTCAAACCTGGACTAACTGTTCCAGCTAGATCTCTACATTGCCTTTCTCTCTATAATGTGACAGAGATGGTTTGGCAGTTAAGAGTGCTTGGTAATTTTTTTAAAAATTACTGAAAATTCTTTTCAAAAAACTGAAATTTAGTTCCTGGTGCTGCAGGGGCAGATAATAACTACCTGTAACTCCAACTCCAGGGGGATCTGGCATGATGCATTCTTCTGGCCTCTTCAGGTAGTACACTCATACATATCCCCACACAAGTACATACACATATACATACACTCACACACACATCAGTATAAATAGAAATAAAACTTTCAAGTATATAATTGTGATTTGCAGCAATAAGAGTTGTTATTCTCTCTGGAATTGTGGTACTATAAGAGAAAAAAGAAATGAATAAGGCAGCAGAAAGTATATACAGTAACAGAGGGATAGAAGTATGTTAAGTCCATATATGAAAATGTCACCAAAACCCCATTGTTTTATATCATCATATGAATTAATAATAAATAAGTATAACTTAGAGTACTCAAGATTCAAAATATTCCAAATTCTCAGTATTTAAATTATAGGCATAGCACTCGATCCCTGTTTAACACCATTTTGTATTTATTCAACAAATGATTGCTATTGTGAAATTCTGTGTTTAATTCTTGAATGTTGGGACATTCAAGATTCAACATGCCTTGGCAGCTGAGAGCATTTATTTCTCTTGATGACTTTAGTTTTGTTCCTAGTACCCATATGACAGCACATAATCACAGTTAGCACCCTCTTCTGGCTTCTGCAGGCACTAGACATACACACTGTGCACATACATATGCATAAGCCCTCACACACATAAATATAACATAAAGTAAGGAAATCTACTTTTTAAATTCCTACATGTTGAGATTAGTGAATAAGATGCATCAGAAAAGATACTTTTAATAACATTTTCAAGTTATTAATGATAATGATTTATTTATTTTTATTAGTAAAAATATAATGATTCCTTTGGAGAGATACAATTATATGTCCTGACTACACAGATGAAAGAAATTGACTGTTTTGTTTGTTTTTTGTCAACTTGCACATATCTGGGAAGAGAGAATCTTAACTGAGAAGTTTCTCTCGAAGATTAGCCTGTAGGCAGTTTGTTGGATAGGGATAATGCCATAATTAATGATTGATGTGGGAGAGGCTAACCCAGTGTGAGTTGTGCTAGCCCTGGACAAGTGATCCTAACTTGGTTTTTTTTTTTTGTTTGTTTGTTTGTTTTTTGTTTTTTGTTTTTTTTTTTTTTGGTTTTTTGAGACAGGGTTTCTCTGTGTAGCTTTGTGACTTTTTGTGCCTTTCCTGGAACTCACTTGGTAGCCCAGGCTGGCCTTGAACTCACAGAGATCTGCCTGGCTCTGCTTCCCAAGTGTCAGTATTAAAGGCATGCACCACCACCGCCCGGCAATGATCCTAACTTGTATAAGATAGTAAGCTGAGCAAACCATGGTGAACACCTCCAATGGCTTTTGCTTCAGTTTCTGCCTCCAAGTTCCTGCTCTGACTTCTTTCAATGAAAGTTCGAAGCTCACATAAAGTTTTTCTTTCCCTAGTTACTTTTGATCATGGTATCTTATCACAGAAATGGGAACCCTAACTAAAACTTTGACTACTCTTCTACCTAAAATTTCAGGTTAGGACCTACAATGTCAGCTATGGACACTCATCACCCTTTTGGGGTTTGATGTATTAACTGGTAGACAGTGCTTCATCTCTAGCACAGCTGTTGGCATGCTTTGCTTGATGCTGTCTTTGAATAACAGTTGCAACAATAGTTTAACTTGTCCACCGATTTCAACCTGAACCTGTTTGCCACAGTAGTGCTGAGATCAGAACCAATGTGATCAGTCCACTGTGTGGATTCAACCATGATAGTCTACCTGAATAACTGCTTCTCACACCATGCTCCCAGCCCTGAAACCCAACATGTACAATTGATCACAATGTCTCCAATGAGGCTGACTGACTGGACCCTGATCATGTTTCTGCCTGTACCCAGAATTCACTTTTTCTACTTCTGTACTTAATAGCTGTCTCCTGATCTTTCAAAAGCTATCTCAACAGTTTCTTTTATCTTCCATTTTCCACTTCTAACACCAACACTTAGATTAAAAGTGACTTTTCCCTCATAAATACGTGGAAATATGTTACTGTAGTGCTATCAATGATGAACATTAGTTGTTTTCATTTGGTTTAGCCTACTAAACCCACTTATTTGTATTCATATGAATAGAGTACTGTGCTATAATCAGCTCAGTGTCTAGCATACAGCAAGCAATTCATGCTTGTTTACTGTCAAAATGAACTAATGGTAATAATTTTTTCAGACCTTTCAGCTGATGCCCACAGAATGCAACACAAAGTCCAAACTCTTCTTAACTATTCTTTACAATCCTCTCATCTTATGTAGAGTCCCCATTCTTTCTATGTCCATGCATTTATTCATGATCCTGTAAACTAAAATAACTATCCCCCAATGGGTCTCTGCATTTCAGCCTTCTAGTCTTCAACTTATCTGAGTTCACAGATGAACTATTTTCGGATCTACAGAAGACCAAATGAGAACAGGAGCTCTTTGTTACCTATGGATCTAAAGAGAGTGGGTGTACTGAAATGTAGGGCAGCCTAAAAAACAAAATCTAAAATGTTCCAAAACCCTTGTTTTATACGCTAGGCTGTGCCATTTTGTCTTTGCTGAAATTGTGAAGACTCAATCCTTCTCTGACATGTTCCTAAGTGCTCCCAGCTTTTCTTTCTCTTTCCTCATCCTCCCCCACATTTCTTCCCTTTATCATCGTTTCTTATTCTTTTTTCTTTTGTGACATATTTTAACTTTGCCTCAACCTCTAGGTATAATAGGAGCTCCTGCCCCCATCTTCACCACTCATCCTAACTCCTGTCTCATTTTCCTGTCTGGCAGGAATCTTGAGGATCAGCCACTTCATTCCCCATCAAACCTTGAGTGTTTTCCCACACATCTCACTATATTCCCCATGAAACTAAAAGTTGTATTTTCCAGCAAGAAACACAGCACAGGAACTTTCTGTGTCTCCCCTGAAGGGAATGAATTTACTGTACATAGGCTGGCTCAGGCAGGTAAGAATGCCAGCACTTCCTCTGCTGTTAGCATGTACCCAAATGCTTTGCAAAACATTTGGGGACATTTAGTTTCATAAAAATAAACAACAGAAATAAAAGCTGTATTTGCTTTTTTTCTTTAAGGTGATGTGTTTCTATCATTCATTCAGTAATTCTTTCTTCAGGTACTGCTCAGGGACCTGAAGAGAGAATTACTAAGTGAATGAAGGAAACCTTAACTTTTAGCTTAGTCATTTCCCCCAATCCCCCTCTGCTTTCCCATTTCTCTGAAGAAGAAAAAAAAAAAAGACTAAGTGAGAGACAATGAGCAGAATGTGCTTAGGTAGTCGGGGAATCTGTAGACAGCATTGAGCATCCTCCTCCCCATGAAATACTCAATGTGCTGTGAATGGACTCAGACAAGCCCAGTGGCTTATGGATCTATGTTGTTAGGTCCCTATCTTCTGCTGCTTGCTGAGGCTTTTATTTCCAGATGAAAAGCATGTTCTTTTCTTCCCTTGCTTTTTCTGTTTCCATGACTGGACAACCATTTATCCTGGAAGCTGTGGACACCATAAGGCTCCCACTGGTAGCTATTCTCTATAGCTTCCTGTCAAGAGACTGTGACAAGGATTCCTTCCTGGGACACACTTCCCACTGGGTCACAGCAGTTGCTTACCATCCCACCTCCTCATGGGACACATTTGGTTTTCCTTCTGTCTTCTTGATCCCCTGGCACAAGAGATACACCTAAACACATCAGGACCAGCTTGCTGATCAGGTGTACCCTCACAAGCTATGTCTATATCTGTCATCTCTTTGCCTCACCTTGTTATTCAAGATGATGATGCCTGAGGATAACTGTCTATAGAGGCCAGAAGTTATGGTGGCTCAGTGTAGAATACTCACCTTTTTTAAATTTGGAAAATATTTAAAATATATCATCTTTGATATTAAGATGCTACACGTATATTCTTTAGTTGTCAAGACCAGATCACACTTATAGTGTGTTTCTGTACAAAAATATCTTATTCATTGTTCATTATCTCCTTGCTTATTTGGTATAAAGAATATTGTGGGTGGCTCTATCATGTGTCTCTTCTTTCATCTATCTATCTACATATAAGCATACACATATGTTGAGAAGTGTGATAAACATTTATTGGTAGGCCAGATAAATATGATATGTGTTATATTAATAGTATAACATTTATAACATACACAAGACTTCTCTCTTTAAAAAAGCATAGACAGGAATATAACTAAAGTGCATACAGATTAAATATACAGCAATAATCTTCCATATAGTTTAATACTTATATTTAACATTAATAATTTTTATAATTTAAATACTGCCCCAATTAAAGGTCCATGATATCCAAAGCACAACAGCAACATCGCATACGTGAAGCAGAAACCCCAGCCAACCATATTCTAATAATTCAAAGAAAAGGAAACTAAGGGGCCAGCTTTTGCTTTGCCACAAGAGGCAGAGACAAATTTTGTGGCGAGGCTTAATTACATCCTTTACATCAACTCAGCCTATATTACATAATGAGGGTGATGCTACCAACAGGCAATTTTATCTAGACATATTCTGTCCCATTAATTAGGAGATGCAAAAGCTACCTTCTCATAGAGGAGGGCAAAGGTGACCCTTCCCATGGCCTATAATCAAATGCCTATTACATAGTGAGGTCTGACTGGAAGTTTCCAAATGACACTTTAGGTTTCAGCTGTTGTTCTTAATGGTACATTATGTGTCATTTGATCCAGCAAGATAGCAAATGCCCCATAAACACATTGGAAATGTAGTTAATAAGGGAAGATGATCCAAGTCATTATCCAGTGGCATTTCATGGTATAATGTTTCTTTCTCTCCATACACGTGTACACACACTCTCACACACAAATACATATTTTTGGTAAAGTATAAATGATCACTCAGAGATCACAATACTGAGGATGATGTGTACTACAAGACACCTCTGAATTTCAGTTTTTGTGCCTATAACAAGGGATGAGTAATTGACAGATAGCCACATGGCTATTGTGAGCAGTAAATGAGATGTTGCATATGAAACACATCTTAGCAGAAAATTGTGAAAATCATTTAAAAAATATGGTATGCTTTTCCATCCTCTTCCCCATGAAATTTGAGGTAATTAACAAAAAAACTTACAGGTTTAGATGAATATCCCACTGCCATGCCTCCCATTCATCTGTTTAAAAGAGTTCTGATGAATGTGATATATTATAAAATAATAATGATAATGGCTTCTATGTGTTAATAATGTTTCATTGTCTCTAATCCTAAAAGCTTTTCTTGTCTCCTTTCTTTTTTGTAAACACACAAAAAAAATGGGCACCATAAAATGAGGAGACAAGTCTGAAGTCTCCCAGCTAGCCAGCATCAGAGCTGCTGATGTAAAGCAGACTGTTCTAAGTAGTCTGCAAAGAAGAGATGACTCACTCTAACTAATCATACAATCATATGATTGTATGATTATATAATAATATATAATATAATCATACTTAACTCAATAGATAGCTACAAAGGTGCTACCACAGAACTGTAAAATGTTGTCATAGAATCCCCATTCCAAATAGGAAGGCCTAAATATGAGAGGCTTAAATCACTTAACAATCCATTTCCTGCTTCTCCCTCCAAAGAGTTTGTGATGTCATAAGGGACTCAAATACATTATACTGAAGCATTGTGAGACAGGCTAATGAGCTAGGTTCTGAGTTGTGATTGGTTCTGATAGGGCTGGCCAGAAGAGTATTCAGGAGTAGAAGTTACCTTCCTGACCTGGACTCTGAATTAGAAGCAAATTTTCAGCAGGTGGGAATAGAGAAAATGACATATTTGGGGCAAAAGGAGATATATTAACAAAACTGAAAGAGCAATTTTCATGTCTAAAGGTTATACTTAGAGATAATTTAGGCTGAATCATGGACTTCCTAAAAATCCAGAAGTGTCTTAAGTTTGCTTTACGGAAACACAAAGAAACCATAGATGTGAGAGATAATTTCTTTTCAAAAAAGTTGTGGCCAACTTTCATTGAGTACCTGTATTTATGTCCTTGCCAGCAAGGCAGAGAAAAGCTGCTATTGTCCTTGATTTGTGTAGATGCATTCCAGTGTGAATTACACTTACTTTATTTGTGTGTGGATGTGTAGCACGATTCTTAAAGGTACTTATTAATAAAAACAAACCTGGAGCCGGGTATTGGGGTGAATGCTGGAAGATCAGAGAAGCAGAACAAGCCACAGCTTCCTTACCTCGCCAGTTCCTCAGCTGATCCTGTTTCCTCAGACTGGAAGCCTGTGTCCTCATTTGAATGGGTCTCAGCTGAACTGCTGCTAAAAGTCTAAAAGCTTAACCAGGCTAAAAGCTTAACCAGGCTAAAAGCTTCTAGTTTCTGGTCTTCACACCTTATATATCTTTCTGCTTTCTGCCATCACTCCCTAGGATTAAAGCCTCACTTTCGGGGATTAAAGGCATGAGGCACCATGCTTGGCTGTATCCTTGAACACAGAGAGATCCAGGTAGATCTCTGCCTCTGGAATGCTAGGATTAAAGGCGTGTGCTACCACTGGCTATCCTCTATGTTTAATATTGTGGCTGTTCTGTTCTCTGACTCCAGATAAGTTTATTAGCATGCACAATATTTCAGGGAACACAATAACACCACATGGATGTGTATGGTATGCATGTGTCACAGCCTAAATATGAAGATCAGAAGACAACTTGCAAAAGTCAATTCTCTTTTTCTACTGTGTGGGACCTGAGGTCTGAATTAGTCTCACAGGTAGGAACCTTTACCAAATGAACCACTCAGCCAGCTGTGAGTGTTAATTAAATGGACAAAGTATTAAAATATAATCCAAAGAAAAATGAAAAGAGTGATGAAAGAAAATTTGACATGTCTATTGCAATCAATGGAAAAAGAGATATCATGAAGCTGAATGTAAGAGAGTCTCCTATAAATAGCCCTGAATGCAGAATATAAGAAGGTCAGCAGATGGGGCTCTAAGAGGTGAAAACTGCACAGAAATTCAGGATAAGATATAAATGTATGTGATAAATTCAAAGAAACATAAGCTATATCTATAATTCAGAAATACATTTTCACTTTTTGAGTAAGACAGAGACTATGCATTAAGTCAGCTCTGTAAAGAGGAATTAGAAAATAAATGACTCTCAAAATGCAGCAGAGAAAGTGAGGCTCATGGAAACAGAACTAGAAGGCCAGGATTTGGGCCTAGGAAAATATGGCAAGCAGAGTATGGAATTCTGGGACATTGTATGCTGAAATTCACATATTATGTGAAACAGTTATGTTACAAAACACAAGATATCAATATTCATTGTAAAAATTTTAAAACACAAGCATTCTGGAAAAAAGTATGAGCACGCCTTCAGACAGTGGCTTGTTGTCTGATCAGAAGAGGAACAAATGCATGTGCCCATTCTCTGTATGGGCAACAGACATGTGTATTTCATTACTGTTATGATATTATGCACTATTTTGTGAATAATGTGCATTTATTATGTTTTTAACTTCTAAAATTTATTATTATTGTGTGTGTGCATGACCTGTGTGTGTGTATTTGCATGGCATCATAAGCATGTGGTATTCAGACAACTTTTTGGAGTCAGCTCTCTCTGCCCCCTTGCATATGTCCTGGGACTCCAAGTCATATCGCCAGGCTTTTGTGGCAAATACCTTTACCCACTGATTGCACCAGCTGATATTCTTAAAATGGAAATTATGAGAAGTATCTATTTTCATAAGGTTGTTATATGAGTAGATAAGTTACTTAGTGTGCCTAGAGTGTCATAGAATCTACATACATGTTAATTCTCATTGTTGGTGTTATATAAACACATTAGAAAAAATCATGGATTGGTCATAAAAGGTAAATATTATTTTAACGTATCATATAAAAAGAATTAAGAGAATTAACTTGGTTTGTACAGACAAAGCATAAAAGCTTCTGAGAACAGGAGAGAATGCTACCCAGTAGGGTTTTTCCCACAGTGGAAATGATTTAGCCCAGTATCACAGATTTAATGTGCCAGTGTTTATGCTATCACTGTCATACCAAGTTCGCATAACTATACTACAGCTGTTCTCAGAAGAACAGAATGTACAAATGACAGAGTATATTCCCACTCCTTAGGCCAATTTTGTTCATTTCCATTCTGTTATTTTCTCTGTTAATATAAAAACATTATGCTTTGTGTCTACATTGCTTTTTGCTTCAATCACTGGAAACTTTGGAGTCCTCATTTCATAAAGAATTAATATGGGTGGAGCGTGGCTTCTTGGTCAAGAGCATGTGCTGCTCTTTCAGGGGACTTGAGTTCATTCTGTTCTAGGACTTCACATCAAGAAGCTCACAATTGCCTGTAGTTCCATCTTCAGGGAATCTAACTTCTTCTGGCCTTCAAGATTATGTGTACTCTTATGCATAGACACACTAGCAGATATATAAATATGTATACACTCACACACAATTAAAAATTAAATTAAAAATTACAAAAGAACCAGAAAGCATTAATAAAAAGTCTGTGTCTAAAGCAAAAAGTAAAAGACCCAGTTCAAAGCACACACCAAGGTGAAGCCTACCAAGGGCAGCCCAGCATACTCCTTTCATTAGCTTCTCACCAAAAAACAAAAAAGTTTCAGGAAGAAGAAAATTGCCTTGATAAAAGACTATGGTTAACAATGGGCTATGGAGAGGCTGATCTCTGGAAATCACAAAAGATACCAAAGAACTGAACCACTGTACAGAGAATGGGAAAGTTAGGCATGTCATACTAGTTACATAAGTCCCTCATATGCATCTTACATAACAAAAGTGATGTTACCAACAGAACTACTGGTTCATCTAGAAAGAATGTTCTGATTATTATTAACCAGGGAGATAAAGGCATGTAATGTCAAGATGATGGGTAATCCCTGACAACAGATTAAACAGGACAGTGATTCTTATTAGGTAAGTTTTAGAAGACATAAAGTATCAATATTAAATCCCAGCTAGAATTAAAAAATAACAATGACCAGGTATGTGAATAGATCCCCCTTATAAATGGAGATAGGCATTTTCCAGTGAGCATAACATTTGTTTCATGTGAAGCTTAGAACATTACATATAGAAAATAAATCCACCTACTTCTGGAGCCAGGTTAAGGAATAAACAACAGCAACAAAAATGTTAAACCACACATTTAAGTACAATCTGTCCAGGAGTTTGAAAAGAGAATATGGACTTGACTGTGTTCATAGGCTAGTCAGTAATATTAAAAGTTTGAAGTACTCATTAAGGGAATTGATAGGATTTATTTCAATAGATATTATAGTACAGTGAGATACATTGTGTTTTCTTACTATAATATGATAGTAGCTGAAATTAAATTTCTCAAAAGCCAGAAAATTTGACAGAGACAAATAGAATGATATCAAATTCCCATTAGAGCAGATAAGTTGTTCTTAATGGTAAGCAAGTTGATAAATAGGATAGATCTCTCAAAATACCCAAGTGGCTACATGCTTGGTAGTAAATGATATAAATGGAGTTTTCATGAGAAAGAATAGAGCCTGGAATTCTAAATACATATGTAGGTATTGTAGGAGTCCTGCATAGCATTTTCAAAATAAAAACACTGGAATAAAAGAGAAATGTACTACCCAAAGTAAGTGAGAGATAGCAGGGTGATAAGGAAAGAGAGAAGACAGGCAGATAGACAGACATTTATTCAATTTTCTTAAGGTATTCAAAAGAAAGAATATGCAAGTGATAGATTCAAAGAGAAATAATATATAAGACTAGTTCCTTATAGAATAGTCTTAAGTGAGGTGCTGTGGATATCACTCTGTGTAAATAAAATGCTGATTGGCCAGTAGCCAGGCAGGAAGTATAGGCAGGACAAGGAGAGAAGAGAATTCTGGGAAGTTTAATGATAAGCAGCATGTAAAGATGCTGGTGAGCCACGAGTCATGTAGCAAGGTATAGATGAATAGAAATGAGTTAATTTAAGATAGAACTAGATATCAAGAAGCTTGCTACAGCCATACAGTTTATAAGTAATATAAGTCTCTGAGTGTTTACTTGGTTGGGTCTGAGTGGCTTTAGGACTGGTGGGTGAGAGATCTGTCCTGACCCTGGGCCAGGTAGGACCAGGAAAACTATAGCTACAAAGTAAGATAAAGCACAAGAAGGAGCCATTTAATCAGTAATTTATTCATTCATTCAGTCAGTAATTTATTGAATCAATCAATAATTCATTCATTCCCTCATTAAATCAGTAATTCATTGATTCAGTCAGTAATTTATTCAGTCAGTCAGTAATGAATTCAGTCAATCAATCAGTAGTTCACTCATTCCCTCATTCATTAATTTCTTTATTCAGTCAACCAATAGCTCATTCATTCATCCAGTAATTCATTCAGTCAGTCTATCATTCATTCATTCAGTCACAAATTCAGTCAGTTAGCCATTGCTGTCTCCATGCAGAAGCAGAAGGGTTCTTGATCAAAACTTTGTTTTGGGTGACAAGACTGATGAACACACACACACACACATACACACACTTTTTAAGAAAGTATGCAGAGTAATGTTGGGAGTCAGTGAAAAAGCTTAGTGGGTAAAAGCACTTATCATCAAGCCTTATGAGCACAGTCTCACAGTGGAAGAAAAGAACTGACTACTGTAAGTTGTTCTCTGACCTCCACATATGCACTGCAACATCTGTGAACACATGCACAGACATACACCAAAAACAAAGTTATGTTTCTTAAATATTATTGTTACTCAAGGGGAAATGACAGTTTTCTCAAGCTATTCAGTGATTTGATAGCATAAGACAGACTTACCAGGATTAGGGGGAAATAAAGCCAGTCCTCATCCCCATGGGCAGTTATTACATGCAGTTTGTCTATATTGGACAAAAGATAGTGACCCCCATATATGGGCCATGGGAAGAAAGTGACATATTTGGAGGGCTATTACAAGAACTAAGGTTTTGAGAAGATTTTAAGCCATCAGAGCATGTGGTGTACATATGCTGTGGATATCGCTCTGTGTAAGAAAGAATTTATTGATACCAATGTACACAGGGTAAGATATCACTGTCTAACATCTATATCTCTATCAATCTAGAATAGGTATGGTTCCAATTTAATTATAAACCAAGCTGGCTTTGGAGATGGAATTGGCTCACTCCTTCTCTAAACCTAAGCATATTGATAAAAAAAAAAAAAAAAAGGTTGAGAGATTCTTCAGTCCCATATCAAAAGAGCCTTCTGATGTGAGACAAAAGAAAACCAATTATAAGGGACCATTATCTTCAAGATTCTAATTCTCTCCATGCTTATTCTTGATTTCTTGGAATCCTTTCTTACATGTCATGACATCTTTAAATCCAAACCTTCCATTCTGATAAAAAATAAGTTTTTTCCAATAGAAGTAGATAACAAGAAGCCTGCCATGGCCATACAGTTTCTAAACAATGTAAGTTTCTGTGAGCTTTCTTGGTTGGGTCTGAGCGACTGTGGGACTGGCGGGTAAGAGAGATTTGTCCTGACTGGGCCAGGCAGGAAAACTCTAACTACATACATACATAAAAGTGACATTCTTTTGTGCTGAACTGAGCATGGAACATAAGGACCAATGCATGGAAGAATGCTACAGGAAGTATTTTCCAACAATCTGAATCATTTGTAGTTTTTAAGAAGCAGGAAATGTGGTAGCTAACAGGCATAAATGACAGAGTAGATTTAAAGTAGAGATTAAGAGAAAGACATGAAGTATTCCTAAGTATAATGGCTGTCAGCTAGATAGGTTAGTTCAGTGTCGTCAAATAGAGAAGGTAGATGTTGTGGCATAATGAAGAACTGGATTCAACCACACTAAATTTCAGGCACTAGTGGCATGAGTGAGGATGTGAACATAAATCACTGAGGAAACTTTCAGCTGCTTTATGTCATTGTGATGCTTAATATTGACTGTCAAGTTAATATGATCTAGAATGACTCAAATAACAAACCTCTGGGAATGTCTCTGAGGAAGATAGTTTTTGTTGGCTTACCTGAGTTTGATGTGCCCATCCTCGCTATGAACAGCACCATTCCATGAGCTGAGTTACCAGGCTGAATAAAGAAAACTGAGCACCACTGTTCATTTCTATTTGTTTTGAGACCAGTTACCACTTGTTCCTGTGACTATTACTTCCCTGCCATGATTGGCTAGTATCTCTCATAGCTGTGATTCAAAATACATCCTTTCTCAAGTTGCTTTTGTCAGGTATTTTTGAGAAATAAATGAGAAAAATACTAATAATATCATCATTGTTAGAAGACCAAAAAAATTAGATTTTTTTTTTTTGGTTTTTCAAGACAGGGTTTCTCTGTGTAGCTTTGTGCCTTTCCTGAAACTCATTCTGTAGCCCAGGCTGGCTTCAAACTCACAGAGATCCACCTGCCTCTGCCTCCCGAGTGCTGGGATTAAAGGTGTGCGCCACCACCGCCTGGCAAAAATAAGATTTAGTAACACATTTAGTGTAAGTTCTCATACTTTATATCAGCTAACAAAAATTGTGAATGTGCATGTAGGAAAGGAATGTTAAGATGGAACTAAAATCTCTACTAGAGAGAAAATAGAGGAAGCCCTGGGTGATGCTGCAGTCTGGATGAGATCTATACCATCTCAGAATGGACTTTATCTCTGTTTTTTGCTGCACTTTAAATGACATATTGACTGAAGATATAATGGTCAGCATAATGAAACCAAAGCATTTAATAATAGCATTTAAGCAAAAATGAAAGGAAGGCTTTGTGAAGTGTCAGCCTTACTTGTCTTTGGCAAGCAAGTGTGTCAGAGCAATATTTGATCACAGTCTTATAGAGAAACAAATCCAAACTAAAAAGTGACAAAATTAAGAGACAGCCATAAACTTAAGGCAAGAACAAGTAAACATAAAAGAATAGAGTGGAAAGAAGTTGGATATTTGTGATGAATAAACTGGAGATTTTCTTACTACAATTATAATGTTCAAAGGGAGATAATGGGACCCATAAAAGGTCACATTAAGGTAGGCAGTCTTTAAATTTACTGGGCATAGAGATCATTATCTTAGCTTTTACTAATTTTATAACATTCATGTTGGCACTAGAACTCTGAGTAAGTGGCCATCAGATGCTTGTCTACCCATTAGATTTCCCTCCACATGCCATGCTTCATGTGCTTCCAGAACTCTCCCAGGATCAAAGCTCACATTTTATTTTTTTTCATGTATCAAAAATGTCACCCAGATTCTGGCTATTACAAATAATGCTGCTATGAACATAGTTGAACAAGTGTCCTTGTGGTATGATTGAGTATTCCTTGGGTATATGCCCAAAATTGGTATAGCTGAGTCTTGAGGTAGATTGATTTCCAATTTTCTGAGAAACAGCCATATTGATTTCAAAAGTGGCTGTACAAATTTACACTACTATGAGCATCCTACTCTACATCCTCTCCAACATAAGCTGTCATCAGTGTTTTTTTATCTTAGCCATTCTAACAGGTGTAAGATAGTATCTCAGAGTCATTTTGACTTGCATTCCTTAAGTGTCTTTTGACCATTTGAGATTCTTCTGTTGAAAATTCTGTTTAGGAGTTTGTTTAGGTCTTAGCTCAACTTGATGTACCATGCTTTGCTCAAGTCCATTGGAGGCCTGCCCCCTTCTGAATGGAGATGGAGAAGAAGTGGAAGCAGTGGGGGAGCCCAGCTGGAGAGGAGGGAGGAGAAACTGTGGTCAATATGTAAAATAAATGAAAAGTGTTATTAAAATAAAATAAAATATAAAAAGAAAAAGTCCCCTATTGCCTCCTATCAAATTGCTTTTTCTAACCTGCCATTTTACTAATTATCTCCTATAGTTTCCCACTATCTTTACCTCCTCTTCATCTGATTTATTTCAAACTTTAAGAACATCTCTTCCTACAAAGTTCTTATTTTTCAAGACATGAAGTTAAGGATGTCCTCCACCTGAGATTTGTAGCTTGTGGAACTGTGAGTTTTACTTTAATTCTAATGCTTGGGCAACAAAGTCTATTATATTGTTTTCCTAACTCTAGAAAATAATGCAGATGCATCTCAATTTACAGTGGAACTGCCCAGTAACCTTCCATAAATGAAATATCCTAAATTGAAAGTACAGTTGATGTCCTAGATACTGAACACTATAGCTGGGTAGCAGTATGCAGGTGCTGGCTTACTGTAGGTTATCTGCAGGATCGTGGGCTGACCCAGGATTCTAATCCTTGCTACTGCTCGGTAGTTTAAGGACATTGTGTTATGAATCACTAGTCCAGGAAGAGAGCAAAATTCAAATTTGAGGTCCTGTTTCTGTGGAATTCATAACACTTTTGCACAGTCTGGAAGTTGAATAGCTCATGGTAAATTGTGCTTTATTAGCAACAATTTGCACACTCATCCTACTAGGCATAGGGTGACTGACTGGAGTGACACTTCAAGCTTCCTCTGATATCTGGTTGGTACTTTGTGAAATGGGAAGTTGAGAGCATGTTCAGCATCTCTCAAAAAATCTGATTTCTGTTTCTGCCAACTCTTCTCTTTCCTTCCAGACTTTGAACATTTTGAAATTAATAATCCATTTTTTCCCAAAGTAAGTAAGTTCAGGAAGAAAAATCAGTCAAAAATATTCCTGTCTAGGAGTTCATCTACAATGTTTGCTTCTAGTAAAAAAGAAAAGGAATGGCTTAGAAGTGTTGCCAAATTACATAAATGATACAATTAATGCAATGATAGTAACTAAAATCCAGAGAATATTGTTTGTATGGGCATTTATGTATTTTTTAAAAATCCAGGTGTTGTGTATCAGTTGTCTAAGTTGATTTTCTGTAGATGGAGAGTTCCTTTCAGGGTCCTGCCAAGCCCCTACAGTCCTGCATCCCACTTATAAAATAAACACACAGACGCTTATATTATTTAAACTGTTTGGTCTAATGGCTCAGGCTTCTAGGTAGCTGTTCTTATATCTTAAATTAGCCCATTTCTATACATCTGTAAGTTGCCATGTGGCTAGTGGCTTACCAGTATCTTAGCATCTTCTCAAGGCAGCAGCTGGCAGTGTCTCTCTGTCTCAGCCTTCCACTTCCTAGAATTTTCTCTTTGTCCCGCTTATCCTTCCTGTCTGCTACTGGCCAATCAGTGTTTTATTTATCAATCAATCATCCATAGCAATCCTCTTACTAATATTATTATGAAAAGGAGGTGCACAGGATTAAGAACTATGCTCATGATCAACCCCTGGCAAACTATGGGGATGACAGTACAATGTGGGCTTTCAGACTCCACAGCTAGTTTGTTCAGCATCACCCCGAATATGGGGAAAATTTTGAAAGTGACCAAGAATCTTTCTGTAATGAGAAGACATATAGCCAACTGGGGATGGGTAATTAATGAATAATAAGACATTAACTGTTGAATTAATGACATTTCACATCACAATCCAAGGAAAAAACTGGAAGATTTTAAAATATAATTTAAAAAAAAAACCTTTTTCTTTTTTTTCCCACTAGTTTACCAAAGCTTCTTTATTTTATGAAATAAAACAGGGTTTAGCTATTTCTGCAATTGGTGGCTTCTTAATCACTTATTTTTAAACTTATTCATTTATTTTTCTTATCTGGTATTTGTATTGATTACTTGGGAATTTCACATCATGCAGCACGGTCACACTCACTCCCCAGCCCTCCCAGGCCTCCCCTCCACACTTGTCTCCCCTCCCTGCAAAAAAAAGTAGAAGGAAAAAAGACCCAATTTGTGTCACTCTTAGGACAAAACAAAATAAGAAGACAGATGTATAACAAAGGCTACTGGAGTCCAGCTTCTAATAGTCTTCTCCCAGGGTTTCCAGAGGAGACACCACTAATGGTGAGAAATAAGATGAGGGAATGAATAAAAGTACACTAAGCTCTTTAGTCCATTCACTTTATTCTTCTGAGACAAAATTTGCCAGTTTTCTCAGGGAACAGGTCTACATACCTTAAGGGCAGTAACCCTTTTTACAATACAGTGCAAGGCCTTCAAGATCCCCACAAGACCAGTGCTAGTCAGCTTCATTTGCACCCAAAAGGGGAGTGAATAAAGGAGATAGGGGCAATTAAGGGCAGGCATCAGTTAATAAATCAGAAAAGGAATTTATGTGCTTAAACTATATCCTTAGAAGTGGTTAGGTGAAACATTAAGAGTTTATCATGAATGTGCTCAAACTGCAATCTTAGAAATGGTTAGGTAAAAGAGTTTATTGTTAGAACAAAAATTCTCATTTGATTCTTATTATTAAAAATAACTTTCTTAAATATTAGCATATTTACTTAATTGTTATTTCAATCATGTTCTTTACAAGATCTAAATCTAAATTGTGGAATGAAATGCTTTATTTCACATCCTGGGTTAGCTAAGTACAATGCTACAAAGTGTACAATATTAGGCAAGTTGGTCACTCAACAAGGAGATCTCAGATAAGATATGAAGACTCTCTGAACTACGTGCAGAGAAATTTAATGATCATTAGTAATATTCTAAAAGGGATGCTTTTATTTTACTGATAAAAGAGTCTTGTTATCAGTAAGCTTGGATGCTTAGATTGTGCTAATGTTATAGTCTAACAGATTCCCCAAATGCCTTTCATGTTGGGATGAGATTCCTGTTTCTATGGCAACCTACAGTGAGTTAAGAGGGGTACTGTTAAACTGTACTGCAATTTTGCTTAGTTTTTCTAAAAGAAAAATGTCAGAGGAAACCATCTCTCTACCCGTGGTTATAATGGGAACTCCTCCCTCCCACCCACCAGCTTCTGTTCTACTGCTAAAGAACATATGAGAAGCAGCAAATCAGAACTCCATTTAATATTTGACTATGTTTTATGTGAGCTGTGAACCCTTTGGAGGGTGCAGGAATCATGTTTCTAGCATGTTAGCATGGACATATTTATAGGAATGGATCAAAACAGACAATGGTGCCAAACAGTGAGCAGAAGAAACAATAATGAAAATACCTGCAATGGCCTGATTCCTAGAGGCTGCTTTTAAATTCACTAAAACTACTTCCTCAGGGTGATATATTGCTGTTCTGCTTGTGAAGCTTCGCTATTCTTTGTATTTTGAAAGGAATGGGAAAATATAATGAACATTTCTGTTGTTCTGCAAGGAATCCAAATCAAAGCCCTGACAGGGGATATCCACCCACATGTTTGCTGCAGCTTTTTCTAATTCATTCATTATCCTGCATTAAGCTCAAGACTGAGCTGTGTCACCCAGAATGACAGAGGCAGCTTGTCCACTGGCAGTACTCCCAGACCATTGTATTTAATGATAGACAAATGAAAGAATTAAAAAAACCCATCTATTTGCATATGTCACAGAACACCTGCTGCTAATGTTAATTGAACACCTACTCTGTTGCAAGAATTATGTTAAGTGCTTACATGTATCTTGTAAGAGGTGGCTGCACAATAACAAAACATGGAATATAGATAATATCCCATTTTTTAAATTTTAGATTCCTAGAATCATCTTCTACAGAAAAATATTCTAAATAATCAGAAATAGACTTGAAACTGTTTATCTCTTCTTTAAACATTCTTCTGCTACCTAGAAACTAAGTAAATATATACATCTTTATAATTGCACATACCATCAGGAGTCACATGAAAATTTGTTCAACATGGGAAGGCAATGACTTGTGGGTTCTGTTGTTGCTTGCCATGTGGATGTTGGAGATCAAGAACATATATTTTATTTCTTTAAGACATTCCAATAGTCACTGAAATATGCACATTTTAAAAAGGCTCAAATAAGAAGCTTGGGAACCAAGAATTGGATCAGATTGGTGACTGCCTACCCAATATTCCTCCACAACTTAGTGATTAGCTACCTTCCTCCTCTGTAATATCCACAACAGCAATGACAGTAACAGCACAGAGGACCAGCCAAAGCAGGATTAGGTGTGATGGGGCATCAGGTGTAGTGAGGCTCCTGTAATGAGGAGAAGTTACACACACAGCTTTTAAAAATGTCTATATATGGTTGGGACTCCATTTGCTGAACTTCCCCTATAAATTTAGTACATTTGTTTGTTTCAATGGTTTTTGTTGTTGTTGTTGTTGTTGTTGTTGTTTTTGCACCAAACAAATGAAGTAGAACAAAATTATGTTTACTCCTTAATTAAATGAAATTGCATTTAGAAGTCTTGTTCCATAATTTTGTGATGATGCAAGTATTAAGTTTAATTCATTTGGTTAAATGGCAATAATAAATACACAGAATAGAGATGAATAACTTAGATTTTTCAATAGTTCCTACTATTGAAGTTACTCACTGTATAAGTATATACATACTTATACATGAGTATAGATGGGGTGTTTTTAAGTATATGTCCCACACAGCAGTCATCCTTCTATGTACTGGATAGTTCCCTCCAATGTGCAGATGTTAAATGTAATTGTTGTGGAATATTTGTTTAACCATGAAAAGATGTGTCATATTTGTCTAATTATGTAAAAATATGTTGCTGTTGTACCTTGCCTGACTAAGGCACCTGGTTGGTCTAATAAAAACCTGAAGAGCCAATACTGAAGGAGGATGTATAGGCAGAACTTCTGGGTAGGAAGAGTAAGTAGGAGGAAGAATTTAGGCTCAGAGGAGAAAGAAAAGAGATGCCAGGGAGACCAGGGGATAGCCATCCGGACATGCAGGAAGCAGAAAAGTAGGATATACCAAATGAAAAAAAAAAAAAAAAAAGGTAAAAAGCCCGAAGGCAAAATGAAGATGAATAGAAACAGGTTAAATTAAGAGAGCTAGTGAGACAAGTCCAAACTAAGACCAAACATTCATAATTAATAAGTCTCCATGTCTTTATTTGAGAGGTAATTGGCAGCCCAAAGAAAATTCCAACTACATTTAATGGCCAATGAGATGGTTGGAAAGGGAGAGGTTAAAGAGATCTAGACATGAGGGATCCTATCCCCAATAGGGTTATAAAAGTGACTTACTCAGCCTTTAGTTAGCTTGTTTTTTCACCCTCTACTCTGTGAAAACAAAATATTTGTCTCATCTGGAGTGGCTGCAACAAGGTGCCATTTCAGAAGGAAGAACTAGTCATTGACCAGATAATCCAACATGAAATTACCATGATCTTGAACTTCTCAGCCTATTTAGAACTATGAGAAAGCTGCTTCTGGAATTCAGTTGTTAAAATTGTGTTAAGACGTTTTATGTGACCATAATACAATAGTAATGATATGAACCTTACAAGAGGGAAATACTTTGTCTCATTTTTTCCAAGATGTCAGCTATGGACAGTTGGCACAGTTGCTTTGGGGTTTGTGGCATTTTACCATGATAGACATATGTGGCAGAGTAGAATGCTTAGCTCATGGAAGGTAGAAAACCAAGAAAGAAAAAAGGGGGGATGGGGCTGAGTCCCAGTGTCCACTATCAATGACCTCATTTGACACCCATCCCTGTCTCCTGAAGGTTTCTACCAACCCCAATCTAGGTGCCACACATTAACTATATTGGCTTTTGACAATCATGTAAGATCCAACCACATATAGTCTCTATGGCAACATGTAAGGAAAAGGTAACTCTGTAACACTGTAATCCTATCATTCAGGAGCTGAGTAAAGTGTAGTTAGGTGAGGTGAAGACCAGCCTGGTCTACACTGAGGGTTCCAGGCTAGCCAAAGCTATATTGTGAGATCTTGTCTCCAAAACATGAAGATTACAATGAAAAAATACATGCTTCAATTCTTTTTTAATATATTAACTTCTGAAGAGAGAACTAAATTATGGCTATTTCTATAAACAGGAAACAAAATTCTCTGGTTCCCTGTTCCAGTTTTACCTGACATACCAAGGAACAAAATCTCTTTTGGGGAAAGATTACAGATACATGTCTGTTCAACAAATTGCTTGGAAATTTTCTAAAACAATGTTAATATTATATTAAATATCAATAAATCATTTTCTTGCAATAATGTTAGGACATTCTTCATTTTACTACATTCATTAGCTGGCCAAAGAAAAGGTCCAAGGTTGCTTGAAAGTGAACTTGATCATAAGAATAAATTCCAGTGCTCACACTCCAGAAACACATTTAATCATTCATGGATATGACCCTCAAAGTGAAATTTCAGGGATTGTTTTTTCTAACTTAGCAAAACTAAGAAAGACTGCAGCACCAAGCCCCAGAAGCAGTTTGCATTAGTAGCAGTTGATCAAATACAGTGGGTATTGGAAATGTAGGCAGACATGGCTAGAAGTAATCACTTCTTTTTCTGGGACTCTAAATATGAGGTCATGGATCAGAACCAACACCTTAGTCTCCAATTTACTTTGTTTGCACACTGTATGTTCTATGATGTACTGTAGCTAGAGTTTTCTCTCCAGGTCCCGCTAAACCCCAGCAGTCCAACAGCCCACTTATAAAATAATCACAAAGAGACTTATATTACTTATAAACTGTATGGCCATGGCAGGCTTCTTGCTAACTGTTCTTACATCTTAAATTAACCCATTTCTATTAATCTATAAGTTGCCATGTGGCTTGTGGCTTACTGGTACCTTACATCTTCCTTGTCATGGCAGTGGCTGGCAATATCTCTGTGCCTCAGTCTTCCACTTCCCCGAATTCTCTTCCCTCCTTGTCCTGCCTATACTTCCTGCCTGGCTACTGGCCAATCAGTGTTTTATTTATTAACCAATCACAGAAACACATTTAACATACAGAACATCCCATATCACTTCCCCTTTTCTTTTTTCAAAAAGGAAAGGTTTAAGTTTCACATAGTAAAATCACAGATAACAAAACAATTATCAAGCAAGAAGTACAGTTACAATATTTAGTCTATTTATAATATCTAATCTATTTGTATTTGGCAAAATTAAAGAAGATATCCTATCTATCTTATATTTGTGAGTCTAAGGTTCTATATCTAACTTATCTTTTACCATAACTAAGGAAAATTATAAGTAGTCTTCAACTACATCAAAGACCTCAGAAGGATATAATATTATCTGAGAAATGGGAGAAGGATGCAAGCAACTTTTGGGAGTCTTGCATGGTAGACAGAGACAGCTGGCAGCCTGGACAGTCACCTAATGTTCCTTTGTAAAGTTGGGGCATCTGTCTTCAGCGCACAAGTCTAGAGTCTCTCAGTCACTTTTATCGGTATCCTGTAGAACGTCTGGCAGTTTCCTCTGTGAAGCAGGAACCTGAAGGGCCATTTTGCCAATCAAAGTTCAGTGGTCACCTTCTTATGGGTCCTGCATGTCCAGTCAATCAAACAGGCAAGAACAGTTTCTTGCCCAAATGGCTATTTTTGCCAAGGTGAAGATAAACTCCATATGGAGTGTCTTGGATGCCTATCCTCCTCTCTGAAATAAGTCAGTGCTACCAAGAGCAGACATGTCTCACTGTCCAGAAAGTCTAAATTTTTTAAAACATTTTAAATGCCATATTCTGTAGGTCTTTAAAGTGTTTGAAGATTACCTGTCTATCTGAAATATATCTATGTATACCTAGAAAACTTAACTAACATGGCTACGAGTATTATTATCATAGATGACTAATTATTAATCTGGATTTCTTAATTATCCATTACAATCTAAATGAAATACATAAACATAATACCTCAAATGAGAGTGGAAATATATATGAAGTATAACAAAATTAAGTTTAAACTTGTATCAATAAACTAAAATCTATACCAATGTAAAACATTTCAAACAAGTTGTTGCTCTTTAAAAGTAGGTTCATTAATCTGTCATGGGTAGCCATTCCAGGTTTGACCTGGAAGTTCCAACCCCCACTGAGGCTTCGGTAATGGTCATGCCTACAAGGCAGGGCTGAGAGAGGACACTGAAGACCTGAGTTCTGGATGTGGGGGCTCTCTTGGTTCCTGGACCCTGGATGCTGGAGGTAGACCAAGCAGAGTTCTCCAGAGAACACCGCTGACTGCAACATGCCTTTCCCAGACCCTGCGACCTAACTAACTATCCATTCATTTGTAAGTTATGCCACTAAATAAACCTCCCTTTTAACTACATGGAGTAGCTTTAATAATTTCACCAATATTAATCTACCATTTCATCTAACTAATTCTAGAAAAAAGGCTTCAATTAGCTGCCTATACATGTCTTTGTGTTTGAGTCTCTTATCAGTATTCTGCAGGAAATCACTGCCAGGCCTAACATCAAGTGAAGTCTCCAGGAAGAAGATAGGGTGCCACAACAACAATCCCACGTGGACAATAATAATATCACTAAGCTGACAAACATCATCTACAGATCAGCTTTGGACTACAAAGTGCTCAGAGCAATTTTGAGAAGGCTAGCTGAGATGATCCAGTTTCAAAGACTATTTGAATAAGGACTTGAGATAAACCCTTAACTTTGGCATTATGCACAAACTGGATAAGAAAGGATATAGCTACCTTTCCTAGAATTTGACGATTAACCCAAAATTTGTCTTTTCAGAATAAAGATACCTTTGCCCATACCCAGCAGGAAGCAACTTTAAGAATATGGCACTCATATTCCCAAAGAGGTGGTGTGGGGTGGGTGGTGCTTTTGGTCTTTTAATGGGTTTTGGGTCTGGGATGATTTTCATTGTTTAGGATGGTTGGTTACAAATTGTTGTTAAGGCTTAGGAAAAGGACTAAGCAAAGGAGATTAGATTTAATTTTCATGTTTAAAAAAAAGAAAGAAAAAAGACAATTACTAGTTTTAAATACTTTACATTGGATTGAATTTTTTATATTGTATATAAATTATATATATTGAGATTGAGATTGTTAGAAAATGCTATACATTTATTTCTAATCTTGTTCAAGATACTGTACTTATACCGTTCATTTAACAATGTAATGCAATTTGCTGATCCTTGAATGTTATTATTACCAACTATTAGGATAAAAAGAAATGAAAGTTAGTGGACATTAAAATTGAACTTGTAGTCATATTAGGTGAGTTTCCAAAATTGAACAGTGCTGTGGATATCGCTCTGTGTAAATAAAGTTCTGATTGGCCAGTGGCCAGGCAGGAAGTATAGGCGGGACAAGAGAGAAGAGAATTCTGGGAAGTAGAAGACTGGAGAGAGACACCACCAGCTGCCGCCATGGAAAGCAACATGTAAAGACACTGGTAAGTCACAAGCCATGTGGCAACGTATAGACTAACAGAAATGGGTTAATTTAAGATAGAAGAAGCAGATAACAAGCATCCTGCCACAGCCATACAGTTTGTAAACAATGTAAGTTTCTGTGTGCTTTCTTGGTTGGGTCTGAGCGACTGTGGGACTGGCGGGTAAGAGAGATTTGTCCTGACTGGGCCAGGTAGGAAAACTCTAACTACAAATGGCGTCCAACGTGTTGGCAAGAATTTCCACCTAAAACCTGAGAAAAAAGATTCTAAAACGGAGCTAAAAACAGCTTCCTAGTTGTCTCTCTCAAGTTAGCGGCAGCCTGCCGGTTTGAGCTACTATGGCGGGTTCCTGGCTTGTCTGTCTGACCTGCAGTGTGGCGGGAATGAGGAGTCTACAAGCGACACTTTCCTCTGCTGTGTGGTGGATTTAGCCTTTGCTAGTTAAAAAAAAAAAAAAAAAAAAAAAAAAAAAAAGATTTCTGGGCTATGCGCTGCTTTAATAGAACTGCTTCTGATAGTTGATGGTACACATGGCTCCAGACCCAGAGCTGGCAGTAAACTGTACCACCGCCATGTTGGGAAGCTGAGGTGGGTGGAGCCAGCAGCCACAGTGGCGTTTCAGTCTTACAAAGATGGATATTACACAGAGAATCTGGTTTATGTTGTCTTTGGGATTTTTAACTGCAGAAAAAGATTTGATCATAAAAGCTGTTGAGTTAAACAAATACGTAAATTTTAAAGGTTCCTTGACTTCAAAATTTGGATATAAGGATATGTTGCTTTGGAAAGGAGTCTCTGCTTTTGTTTCCACAGAAAGCCAGAGGCTATGGATTTGTTCCAGATTAAGATACATCAGCTTTGATCAGCCAAGACCACCTGAAAGGTCTCTGATGACACCATGGCCCAGATGATCTGACATCCAGAATGCTTTCAAGGCAACTGGATCAGAGGTTCACCCTAATGGACTACTCCATAATCCTAAAATTTTCTTTGTGTCCCCATAAGATACAGCGCCCCCCTCCAGCAGGAAGTAGTAAGAAAAAACTACGCCCACATTCCCAAAATTATCAAGCTGGATTTGGAGATGGAATTGGCTCACTCCTTCTCTAAACCCAGACATACTGCTAAAAGAAAAGGTTAAGAGATTCTTGTGTCCCAAATCAGAAGAGCCCTCTGGTGTGGGACAGAGAAAAACCAATATTTTTATTTAAAACAGGTTGATTATAAATGCAATCTCTTTCTAAAGATAAAAAGGGGATATGATATAGATATAATAGGATGAAAGGGTAGATTAAGGAACTTCTAAAGAGCAACAACTTGTTTAAAATGTTTTACATTGGTATAGATTTCAGTCTATTGATACAAACTTAAAGTTAATTTTGTTATACTATGTATATATTTCTACTCATGTTTAAGGTATTATGTTTGTATAGCTCATTTTAAATTGAAATGGATAATTAAAAATAGATTAATAATTAGTCATCTATGATAATCATACTCATAGCCATGTTAGTTAAGTCTTCTAGGTATACACAGAGATATTTCAGATAGACAGGTAATCTTCAAACACTTCAAAGGTCTACAGAATATGGCATTTAAAATTTAGACTTTCTGGACAGTGAGACATGTCTGCTCCTGGCAGCACCGATTTACTTCAGAGACAAGGATGGGCATTGAAGACACTTCATATCTTACCTTCACCTTGGCAAAAATAGCCATTTGGGCAAGAAACTGTTCTTGCCTGGACTGCTTGATCAACTGGACATGCTGGACCCATAGAAAGGTGACCACTAAACTTTGTTTGACAAAATGGTCCTTCAGGTTCCTGCTTCGCAGAGGAAACTGCCAGACATTCTACAGGACATTGAGAGAAGTGATTGAGAGACTCTAGCCCTGTGGGCTGAAGACAAATGCCCCAACTTTACAAAGGAACATTAGGTGACTGTCCAGGCTGCCAGCTGTCTCTGTCTACTCTTGCAAGACTCCTGAAAAATGCTTACATCCTTCTCCCGGTTCTCAGGTAATATTATATCCTTCTGAGGTCTTTGATGTGGTTGAAGACTAGATAGTTATAATTTTCTCAGTTATGATAAAAGATAAATTAGATATAAAACCTTGGACTCACAAATATAAGATAGATAGGATATCTTCTTTAATATTGTAACTATAATTCTTGCTTGATAATTGTTTTGTTATATGTAATTGTACTATGTAAAAGTTAAAACCTTCCTTAAAAAAAGAAAAGGGGAAGTGCTGTGGATATCGCTCTGTGTAAATAAAGTTCTGATTGGCCAGTGGCCAGGCAGGAAGTATAGGTGGGATAAGAGAGAAGAGAATTCTGGGAAGTAGAAGACTGGAGAGAGACACCGCCAGCCGCCGCCATGGAAAGCAACATGTAAAGACACTGGTAAGCCACAAGCCATGTGGCAACGTATAGACTAACAGAAATGGTTAATTTAAGATAGAAGAAGCAGATAACAAGCATCCTGCCACAGCCATACAGTTTGTAAACAATGTAAGTTTCTGAATCCAGTTCAGACCTTTCCTGCAATTGTAGAGGAGAACCCTACTCAGAGCAGTTAAATAACTAAATGCCGATTGGAATAAACCAGGCTACTCAGAGTAATGGAACAACTGAGACAGAGAGAAGAGAAAATTCAGGAGAAACCATAAATAAAATTTTTTTTGGCAAACTTCTATAAATGAACAAAGACCAAAATTAACAATAAAAATAAATGGTGTTTTGTTTTCTGGTCTGGTAGACACAGGTGCTGATGTGACCATAATTGCACCAGAATTTTGGAATCCATCTTGGCCTCTTCAGGAGGTAAATGTTCAACTTTTAGGAATTGGAACATTATCTCTAGTGAAACAGAGTGCAAGATGACTGGAATGTATAGGCCCAGAAGGACAGAGAGGCAGATTAAAACCATATGTGGCTAACATAGCCATGAACCTGTGGGGTCGAGACCTGTTACAACAATGGAATACTCAGATTAACATCCCTCCAACCTCAGAAATAAATCATAAACTAGCACATGTTTCTGAGAGATATATTAGAAGGTATTATTCTAATGAGTGGTCACCAGCCACCCATTTTATATAAGAACAGGGAACAAAAACTGATGATCTTCCAAAGACACCAACAGCTCTTCCTTTAAAATGGTTAACAGACAAGCCTGTATGGGTTCATCAATGGCCTTTAACAACAGAGAAACTCCAGGCTTTAAAAGAGCTGGTAGATGAACAGTTAAATGCTCACCATATTGAAGAATCTACTAGCTCATGTAATTCTCCTGTATTTGTTATTTAAAAGAAATCTGGTAAATGGAGAATGGTAACAGACTTTAGAGCAATTAACAAAGTAATTCAGCCAATGGGCTCTTTACAATCTGGAATTCCTTTGCCTACTCTGTTACCTAAAGGATGGCCTCTCATAGTTATCGATTTAAAAGACTGTTTCTTTTCAATAACCCTACAAGAAAAAGACAGAGAAATATTTGCTACCATGGTGCCTACTTACAATAATTCTCAACCAGTTAGAAGATTTCAATGGAGAGTCCTCCCACAGGGAATGTTGAATAGTCCAACCCTGTCCCAATATTTTGTACAACAGCCCTTAGAAGTGATACGTAAAAAATTTCCTAAATTTATAATTTATCATTATATGGATGATATTTTACTAGCTGACTCAAATGCAGATACTTTAGAAAGAATGTTTGAAGAAGTAAAGAAAATTTTGCCTTGCTGGGATTACATATTGCTCCTGAAAAGATACAAAGAGGAGATTCTATTTATTATTTAGGAAATATAATAGAGCTACAAAAAATTAAACCTCAAAAGGTACAAATTAGGAGAGATAGCCTACAGACTCTTAATGACTTTCAAAGATTATTTGGGGACACTTCTCATCTATGAACTATTGTTAGGGTAAAAAATGAGGAAATGAATAGTTTGTTCAAAACCTTAGAAGGTGACAAGGTCTTAAATAGAATTATCACCTGAAGCTGAGAAAGAATTGGCCTTGGTAGAAAAAAAAGTACATGAAGGACATGTAGATTGTATCGATCCAAAGCTGGATTCCATTTTGGTTATTTTACCTTCCATGCATTCTCCTACAGGAATATTAATGCAGAGAGAAGATATTATATTGGAATGGATATTTTTACCAAATAAACCAAATAAAAAATTAAAAACTGATGTGGAAAAAATCTCTGACTTAATTTTTAAGGAAAATTGAGACTTCGTCAATTAGCAGGAATAGACCCAGCAGAAATTCTTGTACCTTTAACTAAAGAGGACATTGAAAAATTATGGACAGAAAGTGAACCTTGGCAAAGAGCTTGCAGTAATTTTTTGGGAGAAATTAACAGCAAATATCCTAAAAGCAATATAATTGATCTTATAAAGAGAGCTGATTGGATCTTGCATGGAATTGTACATGAAAAACCCATATCCGGAGTTCAGACATTTTATACAGATGCCAACAAACAACGAAAGGCAGGTTACAAATCAGAAAATTTAAGTAAAGTGGTTCAAAGTCCTTATAATTCAGTTCAAAACTCGGAATTATATGCTATTCTGTTGCTATTAAAGGATTTTTCAGAACCTCTCAACATAGTTACTGACTCTCAGTATGCTGAAAGAGTGGTATTACATATTGAGACTGCAGAATTTATCTCTGATGCTTCAGAATTAACTTCACTATTTATTCAATTACAAGATACAATCAGGGAAAGGAGTCATCCTTTATATATAACTTACATCCAATCCTATACTGGTCTGCCAGGCCCTCTAGCACAAGGTAATGATGAGATTGATAAATTATTGATAGGAAATGTGCTGGAGGCCTCAGAATTTCATAAGAAACATCATGTCAATAGTAAAGGTTTAAAAAGGATTTTTCCATAACCTGGCAACAAGCCAAGGAAATTGTAAAGAAATGTCCTACTTGTTCCTTCTACAATCAGACACCATTACCAGCAGGATGTAACCCAAAGGGTACTCAGAGGAATGAAATCTGGCAGATGGATGTGCTTCACTTTGTGGAATTTGGAAAATTGAAATATGTACACCATACTATCGACACTTATTCAGGATTTCAATGGGCAACTGCTTTGAGTTCTGAAAAAGCTGATTCTGTAATCACTCATTTGCTAGAAGTTATGGCCATTATGGGTACACCTGCACAAATTAAAACTGACAATGCTCCAGCATATGTCTCTATTAAAATGAAACAGTTTTTTGCTTATTATAATATAAAGCATATTACAGGTATACCACATAATACTACAGACCAAGCAGTTATAGAAAGATCCAACAGAACTCTAAAGGACATGATAAATAAACAGAAAGGGGTAACAAAACCCCCCAGAAATAGACTGCACAATGCTCTATTAACTTTGAATTTTCTCAATGCTAATGAGAAAGGAACAACAGCTGCAGAGAAACATTGGTTAATAGAAACAAATACAGAATTAAATCAGCCTATATACTTCAAGGATGTGCTGACCTCAGAATGGAAACTAGGGTATGTGTTACATTGGTGACAAGGTTTTGCTTTTGTTTCTGCAGGAGAAGATAAGCTGTGGGTACCATCAAAATTTTATAAAGGTTCGATTTGAACAAGAGAGACCTCTTAATTAGAGGAGGTGATAGTTCATCAACCAACATGACCATCCAGTTTAAACTCACTTATACCATTAATACATGCCTTTTCATTTAATCAGATGTAACTTGCCAAAAGGGGACCTCCCCAAAATTAGTCTTGGGGAAGGGTTTTTGTTTTTGTCTTTTAGGAGAATGAAGGCTAAGGAATCTGAAGATCACTGGACAAATGAGACAACTGAAGAAAAAGGACAATCATCTGTCCCAGGAAAAAGAGTAAAATGGCCTGTTGGTATATCATCTACAAAATTTCATAAATCTTCCTAAATGTTTGTTTCTGCTCTTCTCTAAAACATTAATACTCTTGGTCTTCCTGTAGTCCCAGTTCAATTAAAGTTTCAAGCTGATTTTGGAGTTGGAGAATGGCTCTCTCCTCCTTTAAACTCAAGCATGTTGTTAAAAGGAAAATGAAAACTCCCTGTATCATACCAGAAGAAAGAGCCATCTTCTGACATGGGACAGGAGAAAATCCAAATTAATTAAGGGACTATTCTATTACTAATCTCAAGTCTTTGATTCTATTATGATTCTTTAAACTTTTCTTAAAGTATGAATTTTATATCCAAATTTACAATATATATTATACAATATATTATACTTTGTTAAGGTAATAATGGTCATATAGAGTACTAATTAATTCTAGAAAAAAGGCTTCGATTAGCTACCTATACATGTCTTTGTGTTCGAGTCTCTTCAGTTTTCTGCAGGAAATCACGGCCAGGTCTAACATCAACTGAAATCTCCAGGAAGAAGATGGGGCCCCACAACGACAATTCCACGTGGAAAATAATATTACTAAGCTGACAAACATCATCTACAGATCAGCTTTTGACTACAAAGTGCTTAGAGCAATTCTGAGATGGCTAGCTGAGATGATCCAGTTTCAAAGACTACTTGAATAAGGACTTGAGATAAACCCTGAACTTTGGCATTATGGATAACAAAGAATATAGTTACCTTTCCTAGAATTTGTCAATTAACCCAAATTTTTTCTTTTCAGAATAAAGATAACTTCACCCATAACCAGCAGGAAGCAATTTTAAGAATACGACACCCACATTCCCAAAGGGGTGGTGTGGGGTGGGTGGTTTTTTGGTCTTTTTATGGGTTTTGGGTCTGGGATAGTTTTCATTGTTTAGGAGGGTTGTTTACAAGTTGTTGTTAAGGGTTAGGAAAAGGGCTAGGCAAAAGGTGCTTGTTTAAAAAAAAGAAGAAAAAGAAAAAAGAAAAAGACACTTACTAGTTTTACATACTTTACATTGGATTGGATTGTTTTATATTGTATACAAATTATTATTATTATTGAGATTGAGATTGTTAGAACATGCCATATACATATTTCTAATTTGCTCAAGATATTTTATTTATATCATTCATTTAACAATGCAATGCAATTTGCTAATCCTTGAATATTAGTATTACCAACTATTAGGATATATAGAAGTGAAAGTTAGTGGTTAGACATTACAATTGAACTTGTAGTCATATTAGGTGTGTTTTCAAGATCAAACAGATATATTTTAGATAGACAGGTCATCTTCAAACCCTTCAGAGATCAACAGAATATGGCATTTAAAATGTTTTAATAACTTAGGAATTTTTCTTTTTTGCTATAACTATGAGACATGTCACCTCTTGGCAGTACCAATCTACTTCAGAGAAAATATGGGCATTTAAGAAACTGCATATGGAGTTAACTTTCATTGTGGCAAAAGGTAGTCACTGGACAACAAAGTATCCTTGAATCAACTGCTGACAAACAGGACAGACAGGACATGAAACAAAGGACTACCGATTCTTCCCAAAACAAGTGTGGTTGTGGCTTTAACAAAAGGCATCTTCTGAAGCCAGGACAATATGGCACCATCCCTGAAGTGAGTGGCCTTTGCAATCTGTAAAAGGTACCGTGCCCTTTTCTTTGAAGGCAGCTGAACAGGGATTGGGCTGATGGCTTCTGATGTGCAATGGAACAGCAGATGAAACAGTTATTCTTGAAAAATAACTATGCTCACCCCTCTCAATAGTAGACTGGCATTTAATAGAGGGATGCATAGAAGAATGGGATGCTGAGATGAAGCCACATATACACAGCCAAGAAAAATGGACAGCTGAATTGAAAAGACATCAATAATTTCCAGAATTTAAAATCCTGAATCATGACATGACACTAATGGAATTCAGGTGTTTCTGGTACATGGACTGCTCTCACCAAATGTGAGGTCAAACTGTTGACATTGTATACATCCTAGTTCACAAAAGAGTATGCTAAGCCTATAGGCTGAAGATGATGCCCCAACACTGTGGAGAAACCTCAGGTATCTGTCCAGGCAGCTGGCTATTTCTGTCAACTCACATTTTTTTTTTTTTTGGAAGCTGCTTGCATGCATTTCCTGTTTGTAATTTTTATTAGGTAGTATTATTTCCTTCTTGGGTCTCTGAGGGGGTTGAAGATCAGTTAGTTCTAGTAATAATTATCATTGTTAAGGCTTTCAGAAAAACTCACTAAGTGTTGTAAGTGTATAAATTTGAAAGACGTTATAAGACAGTTCCATTAGCAATGTAAGTTAGGATAGAAAGTGAATCAGGTACATTTTGGACTTACCAAAATAGGATAGATAATGGAATTATTTTCTTTGAATTTGTCAAATGGAAATGGAATAGACATTGTTTAGGTATTTGTTGTTTGTATATATTATATATATAGTTATTGTACTTTTGTATATAGTTTTTCTTATATTAGTTATAACTTTTTCCTTTTTTCTTTTTATTAAAATTGAAAAGGGGAAATATAGTGATATTTTATTTGTATTAAATGTGATTTTATTTGTATGTTAATAATGTTGCCTTGAGGTCAGAGCAAGCCAGAGCAGAAGCTGAGCTGTAGTGGTGCATGCCTTTAGTCCCAGCACTTGGGAGGCAGAGCTAGGTAGATTTCTGTGTGTTCAAAGACACAGCCAGCATGGCAGACACACACCTTTAATCTCAATACCAACCATAGAAGACCTGGAGGTCTATACAAACAGGCAGTGACGAGGAGGTCATGTGGCTGGGTTTACAACCAATGAGAAAACAGAACAGAAAATCTATAGAAAGGATAGAACACACAGAGGTAGCTCTCTGGTGGAGAGGAAGAACAGCAGAAGCAGTGAAGGGTAAGGTTTTCCGCTCTTGCTCTGACTTCATGGTTTTTAACTCTGCAATTGGTTCTGTGTTTCTTATTTAACAAGCCAGTTTCATCTACAAATTATGACCTTGTGCACTTGTTGGAAGTCATGGATTAATATTTGAGGCCCAATAAAAATGTATAATAAGACTGAACTCTTACTAAAGCAAATGATGAAACCACTATGTTTAGAACTGTAAAAAGAAAATTCCTTAAGATAAAACTTACCTGACTGACCTGTAATGCTTAGTTTATCATTGATGTCTTCATCAAATAACCATGCTGAGTTTTACTATACGTTTTAATGCAACCTTTTTTTTTTTTTTTTAGTAGTTTTTCTATTCTCTGAGTATAGTTAGAAAGTATCAGTATCCTTATAAAGTATCCTTATTAGTAAGGATAAACAGTAGCCCAATTCCACTGAGAAGCCCATAAGATTGTCTATTGAGCCAGAAACAATGGCACATCTATAACCCCAGCTCTTGAAATGCTAAAGCAGGAGGATTGTTGTGAATTTAAGAATAATCTGAGGTATAGAGTAAAAGCCTGTCTCAAAAACACTGAAACAAATTATTTGACTGAAAATGATAGTGGCTATTCTGAATGTGGCCCCTTTCTTTCTAAGGTTGCTTCCCCAGCTGTCTCCCCAGACACACAATTATACTACTATACCCTACAATATGGCACTCCCTCATTCCTCAGGACTCCAACCTCTTAGACATCCATTGTATTTCAATTTCCTTTAGCAAATATGCCATAGTGTGTCTTCATTGAATAATTCTCTTGCTCATTTATCATGATGAAGATAAGGGATAGTGTGTCGAAAAAGCTCTTAGCAGTCCCGGGCAGAGCATACCCTCATTTCTCTTAACCACTTGTCCATTTTGCCTATTATAGCATTTCCCACATTACCCATATAGCTCAATGCCTTGACAGACTGTATTTGTATTACTAACAAGTTAATGAACACAACTTGCTTATTTTACATAAGACCTTGGGTTTATGGTGAAGTAAAGGGATGTATCTTGTTTGGATCAGTTTGTTTCACATATTAAGAAACAAACAGAAATAATGAGTCTGATTCCTTGTGTAATCAACAAGAGGTTGGATATGTGGAGAGAGGCACTAGGATCTTGGATAGAGAATTTCTCAGTGTCTCTAAAACCCTGAACATTGGTGCCTCTGGTTCAAAACACCCCAGGGACCAAAAACAATTTAAATCAAAACTGCAGCCATCTTCCCACTGTGGTTCAAGACAGGCAAGTCTCTCAGGGCCTGTAATCAGAGACTGTAGTAAAATTCACCTTAGCAATTTTATGAGAGCAGGTCAAGCTCTCCCTTTTCTCCTGTGTCTCCCATTATCAAGATATCTATATTATAATCTCTACAGTCTAGATAGAAGTCTATGTACCAGAGCCAGTATGAACTGGGTAGTTCTAGGAAACTTTATATATTTTAAAAGAAGCAAGACAATGTTAAATGAGTTTTCCAGTGAGAGAGCACAGCTTGGAATCTTTTGTAAGACATTGCATATTCCACTTTGCATTGGGTGTTTAGCATTCAGTGGTTGCCTTCCATTGCCAAGTTGATTAGCCACCACAATTGTTTCACTGCATGCATTCTTATAGGCTTCACACTTATGAGGTATAACAAGTCATTTATAATCAAATTTACAGCACCTCATCCAACAGGTCTCCAAGCATGTCTGTCAGAAGAAAAAAATGAATGAGTATAGATTAAATCACAGCACAGTACCAGTTGTTGATTTGAATAAGTATGGTTCACAATAATCCATACTTTATGAATAATGAATGTATATAAAGTTAGCTAGTTTCATTGTGCAGCAAAAGAAGTGTGTGTGTGTGTGTGTGTGTGTGTGTGTGTGTGTGTGTGTACAAAAATGTTTATGTGGGTACACATATGTATGAGTGAATATTTAGGCTAGAGATCAACCTTGGGTGTCATCTCTCAAGATCTGTCCATCTCATACTTTCTTATAGCCTCTCATTGGCACCTGGGCTAGACTGGCAACCCAGTAGGTTCCAGGGATTGTAGTCCCTGGTTCTGAGACTACAAGCATGAATCACTACTTCTAGCTTTTTATGTAAATTCCTGGGACTGAACTAGATGTTCATATTTGTGTAGCAAACACTGAATTGATTAAGCTATCTCCTTAGCCCCAGAGGGAGATGAGAAAACTGATAGGCTTGAATATCTCACCAAAGCAAACCAATTTAAGCTAATTAGCATTTATACTTTTCAGGACACATAAATATGCTCCACTATCAAAAGTTTGTTCATCTCTGGAAGAAGAGGGATACAGTGGTAAAAAGTATAACTTTAGAGTCCTGTTGCCTGTGCTGACTGTTTGATAACATACTTGCAAGCTATATAACCTCAGCTCACAGCCATATGACCTGGACTTCTGCATTTCAATTTTCTCATTTTAAAATGGTAAGAATGATAATATTTACATCCAAAAGAATTATATAAATTAGTTTTAAAGTGTTGATAACAACTTGTGGACATGGGAAATATCAAATATTAGCTATATTTTATATATTATATTTACATCCCTTAGTATTATTTTGGCTTGGCCAGTTCTACTTATTTTCAGGCATACACTTGCTGCAGTTTCGATACTTCAGTATCACTTTGATGACATTGTGGCCAGGGTTGAAATTAAAGGAAAATGCTGGGCATTGGCAATGTTATATATTTAAAAATTTGATGGAAAGGGTGTTTTAAGATTACCTGTCATTGGCTTGGCATGGTGGTATGCACCTTTGAGCCCAGCACTCAGGAGGCAGAGACAGGCAGACCTTTGTGAGTTCAAGGCCAACCTCGCCTACAAAATTAGCTCCAGGATATCAAGAGCAACACAGAGAAATCTTGTCTTGAAAAACAAAAACAAAAAATAAAAAACTGTCTGTTATGTGCTTCATACAGCTGCATTCCCAGTATTATGAGGCCTGGGGGTGGGTAGGATGTCAAATATTTTTTAACACTTTAGCCTTGGCCTTTTCTTTTCCATTTGTCACTGTCCCTGACACTCCTGATCTCTGACCTCCTATAGGGAGACTGGTGTTATGGGTGACACATAGACTAACTGACCACCATTCCTGTACTGTAGATGACTGTCTAGAAGTCTAGCGACTGCTATAGAGAAAATTCAAAGGGAAAAGGTGACAAACAAGAGGCAGAGATACTTAGGAGACACATAGAGATATAATTAAAATTTGGATTTGGGTTTAGCAAATAGGTATTAAATTTAGACAACAGTTTCCACTCACTGGCAACATGCACATTTCTTCTGCAGCTGGCCTGAAGGCTTTGCTCTTCTGACAGATCATGTTTTAGAAATCACAGTGTCATTCTGTTCAAAGCACCTTGCTGTGAACAGAGTGAGGTAGCCACAAACTCAGCAATCACCATGTTCTATAAAGCCAGACACAGTAAACACAGGCTTAGGAAAGTGTTGAAAGAAAATTTTCAATGAAGATAAAAGGAATGTTCTCAGTTTTGTAAGTGAAATTGCTATGTTGAACTTTTTTTTCTCTGCAGAGCCTGAATGCAAAAAGAAAGAATCCATCATGTTTCCACATTTGGTGTAAGTCAGCCTTGCTTGCCATGTAGCTGAAATTGTTTTTTCATCATCAGGCTTTATTTAAAACATTACCACAAGTGGTGGGATACAAGCTCTCCTTATTGGTTTTATAGCAAGGCCACATTGAAAGGAAGTTTCTCAGAAACTAACACATTTGCAAAGAGACACTTATAATATGTTTAATGACTAACTTTCCTTCCCTTTAATTTATGAACATAATCACATTAAAGTTTTCAAATTGCCAGGAATGGTGGTGCACGCCTTTAATCCCAGCACTCAGGAGGCAGAGGCAAGCGGATCTCTGTGAGTTTGAGGCCAGCCTGGTCTCCAAAGCAAGTTCCAGGAAAGGCACAAAGCTACACGGAGAAACCCTGTCTTGAAACCCCCCCCCCCAAAAAAAAAACAAAGTTTTCAAATCATCAGTGGTTTTCCACTTCTGTTATATAGTTGGAAGGTAAAATGTAGAAGCCCTCATTAAATTTGAATTTCAGATAAACAAATAGTTCTTTTTACTCTAAGTATGCCTCATATATTATACATATTACATAAGACATATTTGTAGTAAGAAGAGACATCTGACATTCAGATTAAACTGGGAGTTTTATACTCTTATTTGCTTAATCAGAGAATCATGCCTTAACCCAAACATCTGAAACCAGAGCCAAGCTCTCTGTGGTATCACATAAACTTATTAGATGCTACACACCTTTGATCTCACTGTTCTTTTCGTACTGATTGTAACCACCCTCTCTCAGCCTAAGCAGCATTGATCTCACTAAAGCAATGTCTCTGCCTCACCAGTCAATACTTGTTCAAATCTCAAAAGCTTTACTAGAAAGACTAGTTTTACTTTTATTGGGGTTTTATTGTAGGGAATATATAAAATCCCTCCCTGATAATGGGTTCAATTCAAAGTCAATTGAGAGAAAATACTTGGAAGACAGGCATAAAGGAATCAAAGCTGACTGAAGAATATGATCACAAAACTGTATCCAGATAGGATTCTATTATTCCTGAGTTGACTCTAATTGCCCAAATTGCAGGCACTTTGAAGAAGATGATGCTAGCAGGGTTGAACTTTTTCTCTCTAACTGATGAGTCAGGCTAAACTCTTCCCCACTTGAATCTGAAGAGCAACTGAGAAGGCTCCTAAAATATTCTTTTTTATAAGTTAAGGAGAAATTCTCCCCTATCTAACCTTTATTAAAAACGTAGGCTGTCGCTTTGTCATGTTGACCATATCCTTTGCTCTACAAAAGCTTCTCAGTTTCAAGAGGCCCCATTGATTGATTGTTTCTCTCAGTGTCTGTGCTACTGGTGTTATATTTAGGAAGTGATATCCTCTGCCAAAGCATTCAAGACTACTTCCTACTTTCTCTTCTATCAGGTTCAGAGTAACTGGATTTATGTTGAAGTCTTTGATCCACTTGGACTTAAGTTTTGTGCACGGTGACAGGTATGGATCTATTTGCAGCCTTCTACACATTGACATCCAGTTATGCCAGCACCATTTGTTGAAGATGCTTTCTTTTTTCCATTGTACAGTTTTGGCTTCTTTGTCAAAAATTATATGTTCATAGGTGTGCGAGTTAATGTCAGGGTCTTCAATTCAATTCCATTGGTCCATATGTTGGTTTTTTATGCCAGTACCAAGCTGTTTTTATTACAGTAGCTCTATAGTAGAGCTTGAGGTCAGGGATTGTAATGTCTCCAGAGGTTGTTTTATTGTATGGGATTCTTTTAGCTATCCTGGGAAAAAACCATAGGGACAAATAGCCAAACTAGTGGAAACACATGAACTATGAACCAATAGCTGAGGAGCCCCCAACTGGATGAGGACCCCTGGATAAGTGAGACACTTGATTAGCTTGAACTGTTTGGGAGGCACCCAGGCAGTGGGACCGGGACCTGTCCTTAGAGCATGAGCTGGCTGTTTGGAACCTGGGGCCTATCCAGGGACACTTTGCTCAGCCTAGAAGAAGGGGACTGGACCAGCCTGGACTGAATCTACCAGGTTGAGCTGAATCCCCAGGGGAATCTTTGCCCTGGAAGAGATGGGAATGGAGGGTGGGCGGGGAGAGGGAGGGGTGAGAGGAGGGAGGACAGGGGTATCTGAGGCTGATATGTAAAATTAAATTAAATTATAATTTTTTAAAAATACAATAATAATAATAATAAAAGAAAATGTAGGAGTGTAAAATTAAGGTCAGTTCGTAATGTCCCCAGATTTTCTTCTTAATTCATAGAGAAAACTCATTAGGTCCATGGCCCCACTATGTGTTTGTCAAGATCACCAACAAGAAAAAGTCAGGATGGTCATGCTGTTACTTTCTGCAGGATAACTCACCACAGTAAACACCAATGATTCTTCGAGATTTTCCTGTACAGATAGACAGTGGCCACTCTATCTTTGCCTCTGAAAGGCTTTGAAATGCCCCAGAATTGAACAAAATTCAAAGTCCTTTCTGAATCCTGGATAGACATTCAGTATTTGATTAGTTTTCCATTTTGGTTTATAAGGGCTCATGATATCTTAGGACAATTGTGAGGATAATGGATTTAAATGAAAATCATTTACTATGGAGATCATGGGCAAAAAGTAGGGTCTGAAAGTTAGATCCCCTTTTAAAATAAATATTAGAGTTATTTAGTTATGACTGGCCAATTTTGTCCTACCCCCTGATTTTATTTGCCAAAACAGGTCATTTTGTTGGTTGAGTTTAAATACATAAAAAGGGAGAAAACTCAGGGGGTTTCAACTCTAGACAAGGAACTATAGCCAACTAAGAGATGCTGAAAGCAGGAGAAATAGTCTTCCCTGAGGAAACGCTCCCTCCCTCCAGTTGGTTATTCAATACCAGCTGAAATCATATACATACAAATAACATTATATGAATTAAATTTTGTATTTGTTTCAGAATATATACATATACACTATATTACATATGTGTTCACATATATATGCCAATAATTGAAGAAAAAAGAAACCATTAATTTGAGAAAAATATAGATACATGGGAGAACCTGGAGGGAGGAAAGGGAAGGGTAAAATGGTTTAAGTATTCTTTAATTTCAAGAAATAAAAAATAAATAATAAAATGTATTTTTAATCCTTTCTCTTATTATTAAATTTTATTTTTATTTCTTTATCTGTCTATCTATCTATCTATCTATCTATCTATTTATTTAGTGAAATTGGGACTTGAACCCAGGCCAAGAATGCACTTTGCCAAAATGTACTATTACTGAGCTGCATCTCTAGCCTGAATAGTTTCCTAAGACAGACAAATGTAATCAGTTCAACTCAAAATCTCCTATACGTCATCTTTTTTTCTAATAGTTGGACATAAAAAAAAAAAAAATAGTTCCAGAGTGTTGCCAGCCTCTGCCTATGAAACTGAGATTGAAAACAACAAACAAACAAGCAAAAACCTCTTGTAAATTCAAGTAAATTATGATGCTTCCCACTTAATGGGGATAACTGGAAGGGTGTATTTCCACATAACACCTGAATCCCCCCCCCAAAAAAATAAAATAGCCTTCAACACATCTCCACCCTCTCTCAAAGATGTTAGCACTGAACCTGAGTCTCAAGGTCATGTTGGACCCACTTTTCGTACCCACCTGGTCTTTGGAAAAAGCATTTTTAGTTTTGAGCATCTTGCTATAAAAGTTCTTTAATATTCAAAGTCATCTGATATCTTCATATTTGCTTATGGTAGGACAAACATTGTGTCCTGCATTATAAATGTTGATGTTTCTGAGATTGCATTCCACCAGTCCAGGGAACATTGATACAGACTGATGGTGGTCAATACCTTGCCTGCCGTTTCCCTTTGAAGACATTACACAACTTTCTCTCTGTAACCCCAAGATTTTTGACTGTCTTTGTTTTCTGTAAGTTTTACCCAGGAATTTATAAAGCTTCATAATTTAATTATTGGTATACAGATAATATCAATTTATTACATTATGGCATGTATATAGTTTGCATTCATCTTTTTTTATTAATATGGCAAATATATTTATCCTTTTCCTTTTATTAAAAATAGAATGTTTTTCTCACATAAAATATTCTGATTACTGTTTGCCTTCCCCATATTCCCAGATTCTCCCTACTTCTGCTCCCATCTGGATCCATCCCCTTTCTGTCTCTCATTAGAAAACAAACAGGTGTTTACATGGGACAAATAAACTCTCCTTGTGTAACATGAATGATTAGTTATACCATCTTCAATCAGGTCAAATTCTGTCATACAGACTCATACATTCAATGGCATAACACCCCAAAGTTTACTGATCTTAGTCCCCAGAAGAAATCCCCCCATTGTTAAATTTATCCAAACATAGTAAAATGTTGTTACTGCCTCAGCTTAAGCCTGTGGTTGTTCATCCTTTTCTTAGTTAGGGTTTCTATTGCTGTGAAGAGACACCATAACCTTGGTAACTCTTAAAAAGGAAAAAAATTAATTGGGGCCTGCTTATAGTTTCAGAGGTTTAGTTCTTTATGGTATGAAACATGGAAGCATATGTGAAGCATGGCAGCAGGCAGGAAGACATGGTGCTGTAAAGATAGGTAAGACTCCTACATCTGGATCTATAGGCAGCAGGAGGAGAACACCTCACTGGGCCTGCATTAAGCATATAAGACCTCAAATCCCACCCCCAGTAACACACTTTCTCCAACAATGCCACACCTACACCAACAAGGCCATATCTCCTAAAAGTGCCACTCCCTATGAGCCTATGGGGGGCATTTTCTTTCAAACCACCATATTACATTCCCTGATCCCATAAGCTTATAGCCATATTATAATGCAGAAATGCATTAAATCCAACTTTTAAAGTATCTATAGTCTATAACAGTTTCTACTGTAAAAGTCCAAAGTCTAAAGTCTCTTCTGAGGCTCATGGAATTCTCTTAATTGTAATCCCCTATAAAATCAAAATAAAAAAGCAGAGCACATACTTCCAACATATAATGGCATAGTATGGACATTTGCCATTCCAAAAGGGAGGAAATGGAGCATAGTTTGGAAACACTGGACCAAAGCAAGCAAGGCTAACACCAGCTGGGAAAACTCCAAACTCTGCATATGCATGTCTGATATTAAAATGCTCTTCAGATCTCCAACTCCTTTCAGCTTTGTCAACTGCAACATATTTCTTTTTCTTGAGCTTGTAGCACTCCTTGTTAGCAGCTTTCCTTGGCAGGCGTCCCACAGCTCTACCATCTCCAATATTTTAGCATCTCCAAAGTAATTCAGGCTTCACCTTCACAGCTTCACACCATGTCCTCTCTAGTCCTCCATGCAGGGACACCATTGACACATGTCTGGGCTCAATTGCTTTCCTTAGTTTCAGAGGTAAATTCCATAACCCCTTTCATCTATCCGTGACTCTACAGCCAGAACCATGTAGCCAAAGCTGCCAAGTTATGCTGAGAACATGGCCCCCTCATTTAATTACATATTCACCAGCTTTCTGTTTTCAATGGTTGCCTTCACTGCCTTCACTGGCTGTCCTGAAACTGGATCTGTAGACCAGGCCAGCCTCAAAGTCAGAGATCTTCCTGCCTCTTTCTCCAGAGTGCTGGGATTACAGGTGTGTACCACCACACTCAGCTTGGAGCTTTTCTCTAATTCTGTAAATTGGAAGCTTATGTGGGTGGGATATTGCCCTGAAGTCACTACCCTTGGGAAAGAAAATCCCAAGGAATTTTAGAAAGTTAACAGTTGCTGAGGAGAGAGCTTATATTCCTTCAATGTGTCACTGCCCAAAAGTTTTCCATGCTTCTGTAAGTAACTCTTCATTCAAGCTGCTGTAAGTTATTCCAGTTAAACTCATTAGTTCACCAGGCCACACAGCAGTGGAGTGTTGCTTTGTTCCTATGGATGAAATGTTACCAACTGCTTCTTCCCCCTTCCAACATGTCTTTTCAGCCATGATAGACAGAGCACTGCAACTGCGAGCCATAATTAACCCTTTCTCCTTTAAGTTGTTCTTGTCAGGTACTTTATCATAACAATATGAAAACTAACTCAAAGTTTAAATCCTCAGTCTGTCTATTTTTGGTTTTTAAATTCCACGTCTTTGAATCTATTCTACTATCTGTCGAGATATCACCTTGAAGAAGTAAAAGGGATTATAGGTTTGTATTAATCATAAATGCTTGGCCAGTAGCTCAGGCTTATTACTAGCTGGCTCTTACATTTTAAGTTATTTACAATCTGCCATATGGTGGTACTCTTATTAGCATGGCGCATTCATCCCCTCTTCCCTCTGCATGTGACTGGCAATTCCTTTGACTCTGGTCTCCTTTCCATCATTCTCAGTTTGGCTTTGTCACCTAACTTCATGCCTGGCTACTAGTCTATCAGTTTTTTATTAACCAATGAGAGTAATACATATTCACAGTGTACAGAAGGATAATTCTACAGCATTTCCCCTTTTTATATAATTAAAAAGGGAGGTTTTAACTTTATTATAATAATATTATATACAATGAAAAGTTATTAAGAATTACAGTTACAATATCCAATCCATTTGAATTTGACAAAATTAGAAAAGTACTCAATTATCTACCCTATCTTGTGAGTCTAATGTTTCACATCTAATTTATCTGTTATCATAACTAAGAAAAACTATAACTATGACTATCTAGTCTTCACTCAATCAAAAACTCTAGAAAGGTAAAATGTTACCTAACAATAGGGACATCTCACCTCCTGGACAGTTACCTAAAGTTCCTCTGTAATATTGGGGTATCCAACTCTGGCTTGCAGGTCTAGTATATCTGACAGACTTTCCTGTAAAGCATAGAATTCTGAAGGACTGTCCTACCTTGTCTTGGCAAAGTTCAGCAGTTGCCTTTCTTGTGTAGTGCTGGTCCAGTGTAGACAGTAACAGTCAGCAATTGAGGCAATAGCAGTGTCTTTGCCCACATGGCTAGCTTTTGCCATAAAGAAAACAAATTCCTTACAAGTTTCTTTGATTCTCATCATCATCTCTGAAGTAGATTAGTGCTGACAGGAACAGACATGTCTCACTGTCATGAAAAGCCTTAGATTAACATATTAAGTGTCATATTCTGTAGATCTTTGAAGTGTTTGAAGACTATATATCTATCTAAATATATCTGTGTATGACCTTAAAAGCATACATAATATGACTATAAGTTTGACTATTATAGATGACTATTAATCTATATTTCTTAATTATACATTACATTTTTAAATGAGCTGCATAAACACCCCAAACAAGAGTAGAAATATACATACAGTCTAACAAAATTAACTTTAAATTTGTATCAATAAACCAAAATCCATTCCAATGTAAAATATTTAAGATTATAATTGTTTTTTGGATTAAAGTAGATTCAGTAATCTACCCTTTTGTCTAATCAATTTTATATCCTATCCCCCTTTTTTCCTTTATAAAGAGATCTTTGAATCAAACTATTTTGGTCACAGTGTACAGAAGGATTATTCCACAGCAAGGGACCCTGGTAAGAGTATTTGTAAATGAGTTGGTGTTAGATAATAAATATCAAAACAAATTTGGTTTTGTTCCATCTAGCATATTAGAGAGCATAGTTTACCTCTAATATTCAATCCTGCAACACACATTTTGCCAAAGGGGATATCACTCAGCACCCTCCATTTTGGCTCTTTCTTCACAGGTGAAAAACAGAGAAGCTGAGCTCATATTCCATCAGTTATTCCTTTAAAGAAGACATGAGTTGGTTGTGAAGAATGCATAGTATTGGAGAATTAACGTCCCTGTTACTAATTCCAAATATCACTGTTCTCTGCTGTGAGCTGGAAGACCATCCTTATTTTTGTTGATTTCTGAGACAGAGGAGATTTGAAGTAAGGAGTTCCACTTGCCTTGCTTCACAGTGCATCCTCAGAAACTGGTGTATTGCTGGCCCTGGTTAAATATTCATAGAATAAATACATGACTGCATTGTGTTATTAGTGTGGAATTCTGGGAAAGCATATTGATTACTAAACTTGGGTCATAGCAACAGACAATGATATAATCTGAAGGTCCATATATAAAGAGTCCTTCTCCTATTCTTCCATAGTATACAAGAAAACAACATGGCTCTGATATAGAAATACTCCCTTCATTGTACTTGGTGCATCCTATTTCTTGTATTGTGGAATATTAGCCCTAGGGACTCATCAGTTATTCTGTTTTCCCTTCCTCTGCAGAGGCATCAGGGTAATGTTGTATTTATCTATCCCAAGAGACCATTAAAGATTTTACAGAAATATGCTGTCTCAGAGAATGAATGACCAATTAAGTAGATAACATAAATTAAAGAACATTGTGTTCAATGTGTGTTTATTTTTTCCTGTGCATCATTTTGCATAATAATTCCAGAGGTAAGTTCAACAGTTTATTCATCATTAAATATAATCTATTTGAACTATATGTTTGGAGAATTTTGTGAATAATTCACATCAAACTATGTCTATGAGGAGAAGTATCTATATTTCAAAAGATACATTGTTAAAAAGTTTGGCTAAATAAATTGGAACTCTAATCACATGGTTTAAAAAGGTAAAATGTACTCTGCATTGGAATGTACCAGGGATTTTTTTTTCCTAACAGATAATGTAGGAATGAATATTATCATGATGAAAGAAGGAACCAGTGACACAGCAGGAATTCTAGTTAGAAGAGGAACAATGAAGGAAAAATTCTGGGGGTCCAGGAAGGCACAGATATTTCATGAACAAACTTGACTAGTTCATATTAAGCTTACTTTCAGTATTTTGGAGTAATACAACTAAATTACTCTGAACATTGAAAAAGGTATACCAGACATTCATTTATAGATGGCTGAATGAGAAGAAAAATCAGACAAGAGGAGAGCCACAGGAAATGAGATGCAACACAGACCTCAAGAAAAGCAAAGTAGAGCTGAATCCCCAGGGGAGTCCTTGCCCTGGAGGAGATGGGAATGGGGGGTGGGCTAGGGGAGGGGGAGGGGGAAGGAGGGAGGACAGGGGAATCCATGACTGACGTGTAAAATTAAATTAAAGTCTAAAAAATAATCAAGCCGGGTGGTGGTGGTGCATGCCTTTAATCCCAGCACTTGGGGAGGCAGAGCCAGGTAGATCTTTGTGAGTTCAAGGCCAGCCTGGGCTACAGAGTGAATTCTAGGAAAGGCATGAAGCTATACTGAGAAACCCTGTCTCAAAAAAAAAAAAAAATTAATTTGAACACTAAAAAAAAAGAAAGAAAGAAAGAAAAGCAAGGTCTTGGAATAAAAGTATCTAGAAAAATGGGTACCTGTAGGATATGAAGATATGTCAGAATAGCACTGGATATGGAAGAGTTTGTGGATATAGGTTATGCTATTAGATTTTAAACAACAGTTGAAGTCACAAATGAATAATGACATGATCTACTGTCAAGTAAATATCTTTGATATGCCACACTTCTACATATATGCCTACTATGAACAATGTGTCCTATTAAAACACCTTGCAAATAATATCAAATTTTATGACAATAAATCAACTCTTTAGACATTTTCATAATTAAGATATTCTTGTATTTCACATAATTTATCACTTTTTGTGAAATGTTATTAAAATTTTTGTGTCTTACACTTCAAATTTTTTAATACAAAACTTAGAGATATGCAAAACACTGTCACTTAATAAGTGACAAAACTGAAGTTTGAAAGGTTAATTAAATAGTAGAGTTTCCACAGATGACTGAGCCAAGAGGTTAAACATAAGTCTCTGAGACTTCACATTTCTGTTTTCTTATATAAATTGTTTCCACAACAAGTCAGAATCAGGTCTGTTCCAGCCTCGCTGAGTTCTAGGTGCATACCCAGGAATGCATACTCCTGTTGCCAAAGACATTTTCACTGAGATGCAATTCACCAGACACAGAAAACATGTCAGTGCTAGACAAAAACAAGCCATGTAGCTATCTGATTAATTTTTTTAAAGGATAAATCTGAAAGATGCAAAGAATTCTTGTTTTCTTAGTAAAACAGGAAGATGACAAAAATCATCCAGAAATAACTCTTGCATTCAAAACAGAAAAGTAAAACTATCTATTATAAAAATAAAACAAACAAACTTCAATTCAACCAAAATGGTGGTTGTTCCATGCAGTAGAACAAGTATATTCAAAACCAAGCACTACTGTGAATCATACAACCCAACAACCCTTTCAAGGAGTATTTACATGGACATAGTCCATGCAAGCCAGCCTGAGATATTGGCTACACAAAAGTACATTATGCATTGTGGGTGGGTTTTAGACCACAAACCTGATGGTTCAGTTCTGAAACTGTACCTTGCAAGCACAAGGACCTGAGTTTAAGCCCCAAATTCATGTAAAAAATATAAAGCTATCCAGGCATGGTGATATATGCTTGAAATCCTAACATTGGAGAAGCAGAGACATGCAGATCCTATACCTAGGGATTATTAGACAGTTAACTGATAGGTGAACTAAAGGCCATTGAGACACCATGGTAAGAACAAAAGAAACAAAAAGGATGATGAATTGATGCTGAGGAACAACACCAATGGTTGACCTCTGGCCTTCACGTGCACCCCATACAGCTTTGTACACATACACATGTATGCACACATGTGTGCCCACTCACATACACACAGTATATAAAAGGAATGAAAATTTAGATTTATTTTGAAATAAAGAAGCTAATGACTAGATGATAGCAAAGGGTACACATAGTTAGCTGTTTTTTATTTTAAACTATTTGCCTCCTAGGTTCTTTGCTGCCATATGATGTATCTGTTAAAGTGGTTATCTTTAGGAATTCTCACTATATCTGTGATTTGATTACTTAGCTGTTATACTTTTTAAAATAGTCCATCTCCTGTACACTTTTCCACAATTTTTGTAGCAACTTACTTTGCATCCCAAGAAGCTTTGTCCAAATCAATGGCAAGACAACCTGGACTCACCTGCCTGAATATAATACTACCTTTAATTTATACTGCCCAATGACAGTAAAATGGCTTCTGCTTTCCAGCTTCCTGCATAGCACTTCATGTTTTTCACAAAAGGCTTCTGTATTGAAAGCTAATTCTGAACTATTAATACTATTAAGAAGTGATTGGATCATTCAATGATGATACTCTTCACCTAGTAGGATATGGTGTTATTTGAAACTGCTTGTCTGTATCTTTAAATTCTTTACACATTTCCTCATAAACTTGGTATTCTCTTATCTTTCTCTTCTGCTTTTTATTCTCTATTCCTGTAACCATGGGTGAGTGTACTCTAAGGACCAGTGCTATGGATGATTGATTGATAAATAAAACAGTGATTGGCCAGTAGCCAGGCAGGAAGTTTAGGCAGGACTAGCAGAGAGGAGAACCGAGAGAACAGGAAGTCAGAGAGGAGGAGACACCAGCCTCCCATCCAGGAATCATTATGTAAAGGCAGCAGGTAAAGCCACAGAACACGTAGTGACATGTAGATTAACAGAAATGGGTTGAGTTTAAGTGTAAAAACTAGTCAGTGGTAGGCCTGAGCTAATGGCTGAGCAGTTTAAAAGTGTCTGTATATTTATTTTATAAATGGGCTATGGGACTGCCGGGTCTTGGAGGGACCTGGAGAAAAAAACTTCAGCTACAGACCAGCTTTGAGATAATGGATTAGTTTATCTGGCAGAAAATTTTCAAGGTATCAAGGTATTCAGGCTTTGGCACAAGAATTATCAGTTTTTTTAAAATAATAATTATAGTGAAAATTAGCTTCCAAAAGAATAAAACAAGAAGACTTCAAAATTTACAATTTAGACATTGCTCAAAAAAAAAGTCCTACATGTAAAATTACCATGTGATGCAGCTATGCCACTGTTGGGATATACTGGAGGGATGTCAGATGAGCCTACATAGATACTTGCACATCCACGTTTATTGCTGCACTATTTACAATAGCCAGAAAATCCAACCAGTCTAGATGTTCAACACATGAATGAGCACAGAAAACGTGGTAAGTATACAAACTGGAATTTATGCAGCCATAAAGAAAAATGAAACCATGATATTTGCAACAAAATGAGTAGAACTGGAAAGACTTACACCAAATAAAATGAACCATACTCAAGGCAACTACCTCATGTTTTCTATTAAATGCAGACCTAGATCCAGTATGGAGGGGAGCAGGAGAAAGAGGGTCATAAAACTAGGAAAGGGATAAAGAGATCTTAAGGAAAGTGAGAAATAGAGAGGCCAGTGGGATACAAGTAGTAAGAAAGCAGAAAGGAACAAACTGAAGAAAGGAGGGGGCCACTGTGGAATGGCAGTGGAGGCAGGCCAGGGAGACACGAATGAATGAAAACCATCTAAGGCATGCTTATGTGAAGACACCAAGATGAAATCTGTTACTTTTTCTGCCAATCTATTTTTATTTTAAATTCTCAGGTTGGCAAGAAAATGAGCTCCAATACAGTTTTACCCAAGAGTGTGATTAGCATTGATTTTTTTTTTAAGCCAGATTCTTTCCATGAGCAAAATAGAAAAAGTACAATTAGAATATCTCAGGAATTTGTTTCAAGTGCTTCAAGTATTTGAGTATGTAGTGTTGTAGTGTAATGACCACCTAGAACAATCTAGAAATTATATTTCTCCATGGTTTGTGTCCTATGTGCTGCAATCATGGTTCTCAATGTGGCTGTAGCCCTTGGTCAGTTGAGCTCCTGGGAATTCATGTCATCCATCACAGTATGCCCAGATGCTGATCATGAAGTTTTGACATTCTGAGTTTTTCTTACTTGGCTTGGTCTTGATTTGGACCAACCACACTTTTTGACTCTCCTGATCATTCCTGTTAAACGGAAACATCCACATGTAACTCAGAATTTAATTACAGAAAATGGAACTCTAATTATTATAAGGGCCCAAAGCTAAATTTGATTTGATTGTGTGTGTGTGTGTGTGTGTGTGTGTGTGTGTGTGTGTGTGTGTGTGTGTGTGTTTTCTGGGGAGCTACTTATGTATATTTTTGGCAGAGGGTGTTAAGTTCAGGGCCTGGCACGTGCTAGGTAAGCACTCTATCACTGATTTACAGCCTTGGGCATTACTTTGACTCTTGGAGTCTTTGAATTCGAATTTTGAGCAGTGCTAGAAGTTAAGATTTTGGAGTTATAGAGCTCCTACCCCTCTTGCATCCTTCCTTGTAATTCCTGATCATGAGGATAGCACCTTTTCACTATCATATACGTCTATAAAAATATGCTGCCTCACTACAGGTCCACAAGTAACAGGGCCAATCAACCATGGAATTGTTTGGTTCCAAAACTATGTGCCAAAATAAATCTTCTCTTTTAATGAGTTGATTATCCTGGGAATTCCTGACAGTGGTGGAAGCAGAAAAAGTGGTTCATAAACAATACAGGTTTGTTTTTCATAGTTAAGGCTGGTTTGATTTTGGATGCTAATAGTTTGAATGAAGGTCTGGAGGGTACTCTAAAATTGCTAGCTGATGGCTTTTACTCTTTCTTCTCTTTAAAAGGGGTAAGGAACACATTATTTAAGTTCATGTCTTAGGAGTTCTAGTCATTAAACATTAGCTTGGCCCTGGAGAAGGGATTATGGAAGATTATCATGAAGTTAGGAGGGCATTCAGACAAGATCATTTCACTAGATGGAGTGGTCAGACAGCAAGTTTGAATAATGCTCTCTGAAGACTCATTCACAAGAACAAATTCTGGGTCCCATATCATAGGGGTTCCAGTCTTGAATCAACATTAGTTTGGCCCTGGAGAAGAAATCATGACAGATTATCATTATGTTAGGAGGGCATTCAGACAAGATATTTCACTAGATTTAAATGTCAGAGAGTAAGTTTGAGGGCAGGCTCTATGGGGACTCATTTTCAAATACTAATTCTGGGTCCTTGAGGAACTATCTTAATCTCTCATGACCAAAGGCCTCCAACTGAGCACCACCTCTTAAAGTCCACACCAGTTCTTAGTATTGGCACTACAGGGACCACATTCTCTATACATAAGACAATGGTGTGCAAACTCAACCCATAACCCATACCCAAACATGGCAGGCATTGATGTCACTGATGAAGACTTAACTCAAGTGACACAATAATCTCCTATGGCTATGTTTCTTCCAAACTGACCTGTGTTAAATTCTTTTTGTATGGTGGCTTAACAATGCCTATTGTCTTCCATACAGATTCCTCCTGCTTCCTAATTACAATAGGGTGACAATTTCTCAAAAATAGCAAGTCTGTTTGGATTTTAAATAATAGTATTGTTAAGTCATTTTCATTTTCTTTATTTTACTATAATTACTCCAGAGAAATTAAGACACACACAATATTGCTTAGAAAATTTCTCAGGTGGTTCTCCAACTACCTGCTTCTCCCAAACACTAGAAAATGAACATAATTGAGTCAAGTTTTTTTTGCTACTATTTATACCAAGAAGTTATATTAGTTATTTTACTCATTACTATGACAAAATACATGAAAAGGCAATTTGAAGAAGGAAGAGTCACTGGGCGGTGGTGGCACATGCTTTTAATCCCAGCACTTGGGAGGCAGAAGCAGGAAAGCCTGTCTAGGAAAAAAAAAGAAGAAAGAGTTTTTATTAAGTACAGAACATCAACCCATTGGATGGTGCTGCCACAATTAAAGTTGGTCTCTTGCCTCAATTATCCAACCAAAAGACTCAGTCACAGACATGCCCAGAGGTTTTTCTTCTGGTTAACCTAGATTCTTCCAAGTTGACTATCTACATTAATAAGGTGTCTTTCCTCCATAATCCAACACAATTTTCATTTCCATCTTAGATATCATCAGGGTAGCTTTTGCTCTTTATATTTCTATTAGAATTCTGCTCTTGATCACTTAAGTATTCTTTGAAAAACCTGAGTCTCTCCACAGTTCTCCACTTTCTCTTGCTCTTTCCAAGACTCTTACATAAATTGCCTTTCATGATTAAGTCATAGCAATATAGCCCTTTGTAGCATGAATCTTAAAAGATCTTATTAATAAAATCAAACCTGAAGCCAGGTATTAGGGTGAATGCTAAAAGAGCAAAGAAGCAGAATAAGCCAGAGTCACCTCACCTCTCCAGCTCCTCAGCTGATCCTGTTTCTTCAGACTGGAAGCCTCTGAGTCCTCATCCAGATGGATCTCAGCTGAACTGATGCTCAAAAACCTAAAAGCTTAACAAGCCAAAAGCTTAACCAGGCTTTAGTTCCTGGTCCTCACACTTTATATATCTTTCTGCTTCCTGCCATCACTTCCTGGGGTTAAAAGTGTGTGTCACCATGCCTGGCTGTTTCCACTGTGGCTTCAAACACACAGAAATCCAGACGGATCTCTGCCTTCCAAATGCTAGGATTAAAGGTATGTGTGCCACCATTTTCTGGCCTCTATATCTAGTGGCTGTTCTGTCCTCTAACCCCAGATAAGTTTATTAGGGTGCACAGTATATTGGGGACACAATATCACTACAGCTCTTTTTACTTCAAAGCTCTACTATCTTTTAACCAGAAATCCTAGAAAGCCCTGTGTATGAGAAGGCCAAGATAAATTTCTACCTGCATTTTTAGCACACTACTCATTGAAGAAAAGTTCTTAATAAATATTTGTTGAATAAATCTATGAAGATCATGCTTTCCATAATTTATTATTTCAGTGTTTTTTATTTATTCCTTCAGCAAACACATAGTGACTGTTAATGCTTAAGACACTGATTAAGAATAGATGCTTGAAGTCATTTGTTCTCCATTCTCAGTAAGTTCAATATAAGAAAGTCTTGCCACAAGATAGCTCCTACCTGTCTATTTTTCTAAGTTCCTTTTCATTTACCCTTTATAAGCATTTATCCATATATTCTTCCATATAAGTCATAATTTATTGAGAGCTGCTGGTAGTGAAAGTCCATGAGAGTATATATCAGTAACAGCTAGATTTCAGAAGGTCAACCTACCAGAGTTAAGGGTTCTGTTAGAGGAAATCATCACACAAGGTGTTATGGAATTACTGCCTTTTGAATGAATTGGCTGTCTCTTGTTGTAAACTTCTTGTGCAGTAACAGATATGAGTCTCCCCACTTACCACGCATCTCCATGTTATGTGTACATGTAATCTCATGATGGCATCTCAATCTTGTACACAACTTTCCCTATACATTTGGGGTAAGTGGACAACTGTCCCCTGCTGTGGGATGTTCTGTATGTCAAATGTGTTGCTCTGATTGGTTAATAAATAAAACACTGATTGGCCAGTAGCCAGGCAGAAAGTATAGACAGGACTAACAGAGAGGAGAATTGAGAGAACACAAAGGCAGAGAGAGACACTGCCAGCTGCTGCCATGACAAGGAAGATGTAAGATACTGGTGAGCCACTAGCCACATGGCAAAGTATAGACTAATAGAAATTGGTTAATTTAAGATATAAGAACAGTTAACAAGAAGCCTGAGCCATTATGCCTTGCAGTTTAAATAATATAAGTGTTTGTGTGTTAGTTTACAAGTGGGCTGTCTGACTGCTGGGGCTTGGTGGGACCTGGAGAGAAAACTCTCTAGCTAAAAATGTTGCCCAACAGGTTGCCAAGAGTTTCCAGCTAAAACCTGAGAAAAAAGATTCTAAAATGGAGCTAAAAACAGCTTCCTAGTTGTCTCTCTCAAGTTAACAGCAGCCTTTGGGTTTGAGCTACTACAGCCGGTTCTTACTACTCTATGGTGGATTTCTGGCATGTGTGAGGGCTTGACCTATGCTATATTACACAGAGGTGTTGCCAAGCTGTGTACTATGCTGTGTATTGGATATAGTTTTTGCTAGTTAAAAAAAAGAGGTTTCTGGGCTACACACTGCATAGACCCACTGTTTCTAAGAGTTGATGGCTTCCAGAACTGGCAGTAAACTGTGCCACCGCCATGTTGGGAGGCTGAGGTGGGCAGAGCCAGCAGCCACAGTGCAGTTTCAGTCTTAGAATGCTGTAGTTTAAAACAATAGATTCATAATAAGACAGATTCAGATGGAACAAGACTGAATACTTTACAATGTGTGTAAAAATGTATGTAGGCTTGAAAGAGAGAGAGAAAGGAATATATACAGTTATATAAAAAATACATAGTTTTAAAAAAAAAGTCTTTAAAGAAACAGTAAAATTAATATAAAAAGTAAGCCATATAAAGATGGATATCACACAGAGAATCTGAATTATGTTGTCTTTGGGATTTTTAACTGCGGAGAGACATTTGATTTTAAAGGCAGATGAGTTAAAACAATATGTATATTTTAAAGATACCTTGACTTCAAAATTTGGATGTAAGGATATGTTGCTTTGGAAAGGAGGCTCTGCTTTTGTTTCCACAGAAAGCCAGAGGCAATGGATTTGTTCAAGATTAAGATACATCAGGTTTGACAAGCCAAGACCCCCTAAAAGGTCTCCAATGACACCATGGCCCAGATGATCCAACATCCAGAATGGTTTCAAGGCAACTCGCTCAGATGATACACCCTCACGGACTACACCATAATCCTAAAATTTTCTTTGTGTCCCCATAAGATACAGTGTCCTCCTCCAACAGGAAATAGTAAGAGAAGCTACATCCAAATCCCCAAATATACCAAGTTGGCTTTGGAGATGGAAAAGGCTCACTCCTTCTCTAAATCCAGGCATATTGCTTAAAAAAAAAATGGTTAAGAGATTCTTGTGTCCCAAATCAGAAGAGTTCTCTGGTGTGGGACAGAGAAATACCAGTATTTTTTATTTAAAACAGGTTGATTATAAACACAATCTCTTTCTAAAGAAGAAAAGGGGATACTTTAGATATAATAAGGTGAAAGGGTAGATTAATGAACCTACTTTTTTGTTGTTGTTGTTTTTCTGAGACAGGGTCAGAGTTTCTCTGTAGCTTTGGAGCCTGTCCTGGACTAACTCTGTAGACCAGGATGGCCTCAAACTCATAGAGATCCACCTGCCTCTCCCTCCCGAGTGCAGGGATTACAGGCATGAGCCATCACTGCCTGGCAAACCTACTTTTCAAGAGCAACAACTTGTTTGAAATGTTTTACATTGGTATAGATTTTAGTTTATTGATACAAGTTTAAACTTAATTTTGTTATACTGTATATATATATTTCTACTCTCATTTAATGTATTATGTTTTTGTAAGTCATTTAGATTATAATGGATAATAAAGAAATACAAATCAATTAGTCTTCTATGATAGTCAAACTCACAGTCATGTTAAGTTTTCTAGGTATACATAGATATATTTCAGATAGACAGGTAATCTTCAAACACTGCAAAGACCTACATAATGTGGCAGTTAAAATATTTTTTAAAATTTAGACTTTCTGGACAGTGAGACATGTCTGCTCCTGGCAGCACCAATTTACTTCAGAGAGGAGGATGGGCATCAAAGACACTCTATATGGAGTTTATCTTCACCTTGGCAAAAATAGCCATTTGGACAAGAAACTATTCTTGCCTGGACTGTTTGATTGACTGGACATACAGGACCCATAGAAAGGTGACCACTGAAACTTGATTGGCAAAATGGTCCTTCAGGTTCCTGCTTCACAGAGGAAACTGCCAGACATTCTACAGGACACAGAGAAAAGTGACTGAGGGACTCTAGATCTGTGGGCTGAAGACTGATGCCCCAACTTTACAGAGGAACTTTGTATGACTCTTAGCTGTCTCTCTCTACTCTTCCAAACTCCCAAAAATTGCTTGCATCCTTTTCCTGTTTCTCAGGTAATAGTATATCCTTCTGAGGTCTTTGATGTAGTTGAAGTCTAGAGATAGTTATAATTTTCCTTAGTTATGATAAAAGATAAGTTAGATATGAAACCTTAGACTCACAAATAGATAGGATATCTTCTTTAATTTTGCCAAATAGACTAGTTATTATAAATAGACTAGATATTATAACTGTAATTCTTGCTTGATAATTGTTATCTATAATTTTGCTCTGTGGAAGTTAAAACCTTCCTTTAAAAAAAGAGAAAAGGGGAAGTGCTGTGAGATGTTCTGTATGTTAAATGTGTTGCTCTGATTGGTTAATAAATAAAACACTGATTGGCCAGTAGCCAAGCAGGAAGTATAGACAGGACTAACAGAGAGGAGAATTGAAAGAACGGGAAGGGAGAGAGAGAGAGACACTGTCAGCCACCGCCATGACAAGGAAGATGTAAGGTACCGGTAAGTCACAAGCCACATGGCAAAGTATAGATTAATAGAAATGGGTTAATTTAAGATATAAGAACAGTTAACAAGAAGCCTGAGTCATTAGGCCAAACACTTTAAATAATATAAGCATCTGTGTGTTTATTTTACAAGTGGGTTGTCTTACTGCTGGGACTTGGCAGGACCTGGAGAGAAAACTCTCTAGCTACAGTCCCCAGCTGTGTTTATTTTTCTTTAACATATATCTGGCTAGAGCCATTCTCCAGACAAAAGTATTTCAGCAAAGATACCTTTTTCCAAGGACAAAACTGCACATAGATAAACATTAGCTCACCTCACTCACAGATAAGAGAAAAGAACCACTAACAATTAAATCCTCAACCCCTTATCTTCACCCTGGGTTATTTACACAAGACCCTAACTTAAGAGATTTACTGCTCACATTCCTGGGATGATGTTTTAGCCATTTTCTGTACACTGAGTTAAGGCAGTTACTTCCCACTGACCCAAAGAGAGTGCCTCCAGGCCAGGCAGGCAATAGGTGCCAAACTTCTTTCTTGTGCAAATTAAGTTTTAATTCCTCCTCAGCCAGGTGCTATTCCTAGATTTTCTCCTCAGCAAGTATTACTCTGAGCAAAAGTGATTTTACTAACCAAATGCTTCATGCACTGACATAGGTTACTTAGCCACCAAACATATGCCCCCCTCCCTATCAGAAAGCAGCTGCAGCTGGGATGAGTGGGAAAAGTGGAGCCAAAGACATTTCTCTGTGTCCTGTAGAATGTCTGGCAGTTTCCTCTGCAAAGCAGGAACCTGAAGGACCATTTTGCCAAGAAAGTTCTACTTTCTTGTGACTTATTGACACCTAATATTTTACCTAGCCATTTCTAGATTACAGTTTAAGCACATAAGTTCCTTAATTGATCTTAGCCTTTAGTTGACCCTACCAGAGAACTCACTTTTAATCATTCCTCTTTTGGGTTGTAATTGGAAGCTGACAATTAATTGCTTTTTGTGTGGGTCCTTATCACCTCTATCTGAAACCCTGAAAACTTCAAGCCTCACATTGCTTTACCAAAGAATTACTCTGTGGGTATATATACTGGTTCTCTGAGAGCACTGGGAGAAGAGGATTGATGGAGAAGAACAAAGATGAGGATGGAGATGGAAAGAACTAGGAAGAATGATGAGAGAACAGCAGAAGGGACTGAGAGCAGAAAAGAAACTGTGTAGACAGAATCACCATAGAAGAATAAAGTGAATGGACTAAAAAACTCAGTGTACATAGATTCATTGAATATCCCTCTAATTAGAATCCTCAGCTGGTTGGTAGACTCTTCTGCAGACCCTGGGAGCAAACAATATAGGCTGGACCTAATACTGTTTGCGTTAATAATTTATGTGTATCAGTTACTTACCACTGAAATGGCCTATAAATAAGCTTTATCATGTTATTTAATCTTTCTTTTTACTCAAAATTAGCTACACACCTGTAATTTTATATTTACTAAATTAATAATCATCTACTGCTTTTTAGCTATCTCTTCTAATTCCTGAGTTATACTCTATGAATATGAACATTTTTATTTTACAAACTATTCCAGAAGCACAACTGTTGGAAATTGTTCTCATTTTGAGCTTTTATCTATGCACTGTTGTTGTTGACTCATTTTGTCCATGGAGCCTTTTCTAATACTCAGTCACCTTTGCTTCCCTTCCATCTGTTCTTCCAGTCTATGTAACTTTCAAATCTACTTAGCACTCATTTCACTCTTATTTGGATTTATAGCTATTGTTTAATGTATACCTTGCTTATGACTTTCACAAAACAGAAAGCAAATCTTTTTCACTTCCTGATATTACAGCTTTAGACTAAATATAGTCTATATAACTCAAGGTTGCCACAAGTAACATCGTTTGCCAAAGAAAAAAGTTACCAGAAGCTTCTTTAAGAATATATTTAAGTGAAACTTTACTACATATTTCCTAGTTGGTTATATTACACAATTGACTGAATTTTGAGGTACATTAAAGATTCACAGGCTGAAATCAAAATGTTCATGGTGGTGTGCTTTACGAAAGAGGGATTTGGGAAGTTTCTTAGAGCTTGAGCACAGAACATTCAGAATAGAACTAAACTAGTCCCTGATAAAGACCCAAACAATCAGCTAATGCCTTTTCCAGGTAAAGGTACAGCTGGAAGATGGCTATTTATGGGAAAGGAGTCCACACCTGAACCAAAATTTCCAGTACTTTCTTTTTTACTTTTCTGCCTCTAGAATATGAAAAACAGATTTGTTATTAGTAGTCCGAATCAATTAAAACAGAAAATTGGTACAGAAAAGTATGGACACGGTTATGCAAAAATATAGAATTACAGAAGTTCACTCTATATTCTGGTTAAAAGATAGGAGAGATTTGAAGTAAAAAGGGCTATGTTGCTATGATGTAATCATGAAAGACAATTTATGTAAGGTTCTTGGAAAGGACAAGAGAAAGTGGAGAGCTCTAGAGAGACTCTCAGGTATTTCAAAGAATACGTAAGTGGTGAAGAACAGAATTCTAGTATAAATATGAAAAGTAAAAGCTAACCTGATGATATATTGTGTAGGTGTTCATATTTACTTTGTTTGCAGTTTTCACAATGGTTTGTGAAGGATAGAGTAGGATTCATGTAGCAAAAAAGATTTGATAATAAGGATCTGCAGGGAAGAGCTGAGTGTGCAAAAACATGAAAAATCCAATGTTCAGTACTGAAATGTGATAATAGTCACAGAAATGAATAAGAATTAAACCCAGAGATGAAAAAGGAACAAGATCAAAGACAAATCTGTAACTCTTAGAAATTGAATGTAAGAAGTTAAGTTAAGCAGCAATTCATAGAAAGGGAAATTAAAGCAGTGGGAATGAAAAGGAAGCATGTTTATAATCCCATATGTTTGATAATAAATTAAATAGTACAAATACTACATCACTGCAGTATTTGGGAGCTGAGTGCTTATGAATAGAGCTGGAAAAGAGACTAAATTGGTGTTAGGTACATAAATTGATATTAGAAATATAGTCAATATATTAATCAAGGTACCCCAGAGAAACAGCACCAAAAGGAAATAGATAAATGAGACACAGGAAGATAATGGCTGGATAGATATATAGATGACAGTTAATTCATTATATGGAATTGGGTCATATGTTTATGGAGATTGAGAAGTTCCAAAGATGTCTAATACAGGATGAAACCTGAGGAAATCTAGTAGTATAGTTCTGGTCCATGCCTGGAAGCCTGAGGACCATATCAACCAATGGTGATATATTCCAGTTGAAATTTGAAAACAAGAGGAAAGGAATAGGAAAGTACCATTTCTGGGGCAGATCAGATTCACTTTCATTCAGGCCTCTATGCCTTCTGTGCTGAGAGTGACTTTTGTGTTACTCAGTTTACCAAGTCAAACACTAATCTCTTTTGAGAACACACTCAAAGGCACACTGAGAGGTTTAACATCCATCTGTCATTTCAGTCTTCCTCATTTAGTTTCTCCCATGCTTTCTACAAAAAAAAAAAAAAAAAAAAAAAAAAAAAAACTTTCATTCCAGAAGGATCCTTGCAACACCCAGAGCAAAGGTATATCCTTATACTTAAATATGCAGATATGATGAAAAGAATCTTAGCAGACAACCTTGATAAACCCTTGATTGTTGAAATAAGGTCAATCCTCCTTTGTGTAATTGCTCTTTTGAGACTCTTTGTTCACATAAAAATTGTTATACATTGATACAAATATTTCATTTCTTGTGTCTTCATTTCTTAAGATGTTCTAACTAGGGTTTCTATTGCTGTGATAAAAAAAAAATCATGACAAAAGCAACATCAGGAGGTAGGGGTTTACCTCACCTTACAACTCTCAGGTCACAGTTCCTCCCTGAGAGATGTCATGACAGGAATGCAAGGCAGGAGCCTGGAGGCACACTATGAAGCAGAGGTCATTAAGGAACCCTGTTTACGGGTTTTCTCATTCTGTTTCCTTATATTATCTAGTAACACCTGCCTTAGAGTGCTACTGTCCTCAGTGAATTGGGTACATCTACATCAATTACTAATCAGGAAAACACACTACATCCTTCTCAACAGGCTAGTTACATGGAGGCATTTTCTCAATTGAAAATCGCTCTTTTCTTTTCTCCTTTTTTAAATTTATTATATTTGTGTTTTAATTTTACACATCAGCCATGGGTTCCCTTGTCCTCCCCCCTCCCACTCCCATCCCCAACTTCCCTCCAGTCCCTCCCCTCCATTCCCATCTCCTCCAGGGCCAAGACTCCTTTGGGGATTCATTTAAACCTGGTGGATTCAGTACAGGCAGGTCCAGTCCCCTCCTTCCAGGCTGAGCAAAGTATCCCTGTGTAAGCCCAAGGTTCCAAACAGCCAGCTCATGCACTAAGGACAGATCCAGGTCCCACTGCCTGGGTGCCTCCCAAACAGTTCAAGCTATTCAATTCTCTCACTTATCCAGAGGGCCTGATCCAGCTGGGGGCTCCACAGCCTCTGGTTCATAATTCTTGTGCTTCCATTCTTTGGCTATTTGTCCCTGTGCTTTTCCAATCTTGGTCTCAACAATTCACACTCTTACAGTCCCTCCTCTTTCTCGACAATTGGACTCCTGGAGCTCCACCTGGGGCTGGGCCAAGGATCTCTGCATCCATTTCCATCAGTTAATGGATAAGATTTCCAGCATGACCGTTAAGGTATTTGGCTACCTGATCACCAGACTAGGTCAGATCAGGCTTCTTTTAACCATTGCCAGCAGTCTACAGAGGATGTATCATTGTGGATTTCTGGGGACCTCTCAGCACTCTGCCTATTCCTGTTCTCATGTGGTCATCATGTATCATGGTCTGTTATTCCTTGTTCTCCCTTTCTGTTCTTGATCCAGCTGGGATCTCCTGCTCCCCTAAGCTACATTTCCCTCGAACCTTGCCCTTCATTACTCCCACTGTTTTCCAGGTTGTTCATGTAGATCTCATCCATTTCTCTGTCATTGTGTGATCCCTGTGTCTTTCCTAGGGTCCTGTTTTCTAGGTAGCCTCCTGGAGTTGAGTAGCAGTGTAGTCATCTTTGTTTTACATCTAGTGCCTACTATGATTTTATTGAGTATTTTTGCATCAATGTTCATGAGGAAGATTGGTCTGCAGTTCTCTTTCTTTGTTGCATCTTTGTTTGGTTTAGGAATCAGGGTAATTGTAGCCTCATAGAAGGAGTTTGGTAATATTCCTTCTGCTTCTATTGTGTGGAACAATTTAAAGAGTATTGGTATTAAGTCTTCTTTGAAGATCTGGTAGAATTCTGCACTAAAACCATATGGTCCTGGGCTTTTGTGGTTGGGAGACTTTTAATGACTGATTCTATTTCCTTAGGGGTTGTTGGACTATTTAAATGGTTTATCTGGTCTTGACTTAACTTAGGTATGTGGTACCTATCCAGAAAATTATCCATTTCTTTTAGATTTTCCAGTTTTATGAATTAAAGATTTTGAAGTATTACCTGATGATTCTCTGGATTTCCTCATTGTCTATTGTTATGTTCCCCTTTTCATTTCTGATTTTGTTAATTTGGATGCTCTCTCTTTGTCTTTTGGTTAGTTTGGATAAGGGCTTGTCTATCTTGTTGATCTTCTCAAAGAACCAATTCTTTGTTTCATTAATCCTTTGTATTGTTCTCTTTATTTCTATCTTATTGATTTCAGCTTCAATTTGATAATTTCCTCACATCTGTTCCTCCTGGGAGACTTGGCCTTTTCCTGTTCAAGAGCTTTCAGGTGTGCTGTCAAGTCACTAGTGTGAGATTTCTCCAACTTCTTTATGTGGGCATTTAGTGCTATGAATTTCCCTCTTAGCACTGCTTTCATAGTGTCCCATAAGTTTGGGTATGTGGTGTCTTCATTTCCATTGATCTCTAGGAAGTCTTTAATTTCTTTCTTTATTTCTTCCTTAACCCATTGGTGATTCAGTTGAGCATTATTCAGTTTTCATGAGATTGTAGGGTTTCTGTAGTTTTTTTTTTGTTGACATCTAACTTTAAACCATGGTGGTCCAATAGAACACAGGAGGTTATTCCAATTGTTTTGTATCTGTTGAGATTTTCTTTGTGGTCAAGTATGTGGTCGATTTTAGAGAAGGTTCCATGGGGTGCTGAGAAGAAGGTATATTCTTTTTTGTTTGGGTGGAATGTTGTGTAGATATTGATTAAGTCCATTTGAGTGATAACATCAGTTAAGTCCATTATTTCTCTGTTAAGTTTCAATTTGGCCCATCTGTCCAGAGGTGAAAGTGGGTTGTTGAAGTCTCCCACTATTAATGTATAGGGTTTTATATGTGATTTAAGCTTTAGTAATGTTTCTTTTACATATGTGGGTGCCCTTGTGTTTGGGGCATAAATGTTCAGAATTGAGACTTCATCTTGGTGGATCTTCCCTGTGATGAGTATGTAATGTCCTTCATCATCTCTTTTGATTGATTTTAGTTTGAAGTCTATTTTGCTGGATATTAGGATGGCTATATCTTGCTTCTTAAGACCATTTGATTGGAAAGTCTTTTCCCAGCCTTTTATTCTTAGGAGGTATCTGTCTTTGAATTTGAGTTGTGTTTCTTGTATGCAGCAGAAACTTGGGTCCTGTTTTCGTATCCATTCTGTTAGTCTGTGTCTTTTTATAGGTGAATTAAGTCCATTGATATTAAGGAATATTAATTACCAGTGATTGTTCGTTCCTGCTATTATTTTTATTTTTTGGTGGTAGTGTGTGTGTACTTCTCTTCTTTGGGGTTTACTGCTGTGTGTTATCTATTGCATGTGTTTTTGAGGGTGTCTCTGACTTCCTTAGGTTGGAATTTTCCTTCTAGTGCTTTCTGTAGAGCTAGGTTTGTGGATAAGTATTGTTTAAATCTGCTTTTGTCTTGGAAGGTCTTGTTCACACCATCTATGATGATTGAAAGTTTGGCTGGGTATATTAGTCTAGGCTGGCATCCATGTTCTCTTATTGTCTGTATTATATCTGTCCAGGTCCTTCTGGCTTTCAAAGTCTCAATTGAGAAATCGGGTGTTATTCTGATGGGTTTGCCTTTGTCAGTCACTTGGCCCTTTTCCTTTGCTACCCTCAATATTCTTTCTTTATTTTGTACATTTAGTTGTTTAATTTTTATGTGGCAAGAGAACTTTTTGGGGGGGTCTAGTTTGTTTCATGGTTTCCCAAATTTCTTGGACATTTTGGGTCATGACTTTGTTGGTTTTAGTGTTTTCTTTGACTGATGAATCTATTTCTTCTAACGTATCTTCAACACCAGAGATCCTCTCTTCCATCTCTTGCATTCTGTTGGTTATACTTGCATCTGAAGTTCCTGTTTGTTTACTCAGATTTTCTATTTCCAGCATTCCTTCTGCTAGTGTCTTCTTCATTTTTTCTATTTCCCTCTTCAGGTCTTGGACTGTTTCCCTCATCTGTTTCATTGTTTTTTCATGATTTTCTTTCAGGGACTTATTGTTTTCTTCTGCTTTGTTTGTCCTTTCCTCTAGTTTTTTTTATAGCGTTCTTCCCATTTTTTATTTGTTTGTTCCTCCACTTTATTTTTGATTTCTTCTATATAAGGCTCTAGCCTCTTCTTGATGTTACTTATAAGGTTGTTTTCTTCTGCTTCTTCCATTCTGTGATGTTCAGGTCTAGCTGTTGGAGAAGGGCTAGGTTCTGGTGATGCTGTATTGCTCTTTATTTTGTTGTATGTACTTCTGCTTTGATGTCTGCCCATCTCCTTGTGGATTTGTTCTTGGTCTTATCAGTGCACTTGGTCCAGACAGAGCTGACATATTTAGGGAGCCTCTCTCTGGTCCAGATGGAAGCTCTGGGCCAGATGGGAGCTCTGGTCCATATGAGAGTGCTGGCTGGATGGGAGCTGGGGGCTGGACACTGAGTCTCAGGAAGTCCCTGGGTTCTCCTTTTCTTGTCTAGATGGGAGTTCCAGGGCAGATGGTCGCTGGGGGCTCTGGTCCAGATGGGAGTTCTGGGGCAGGATGGAAGCTGCGGGCTGGTTTCTAAGTCTCAGGAAGTGGCTGGGGTCTCAGGCAGATGGGTGTGGGGGCAGGGCATGGAGGTTGTAGGGTTCATGGGAGGGTCTTGGAGAGGGAGAATCTTCCCTGTGGGGGATGGGTGGTCCTGCCCTATGGCCAGAACCTGGGGCCCAGTTGGGCAGATATTCCCTGGAATGTCTGGTGCCCAGGGGTGGGTCCTAGAGGCAGGTATACAGTGGTAGTTTATTTGTATTGAAATGTGATTTTATTTGTATGTTAATAAAGTTGCCTTGAGGTCAGAGCAAGCCAAAGCAGAAGCTGGGCAGTAGTGGTGCATGCCTTTAATCCCAGCACTTGGGAGTCAGAGCTAGGTAGATCTCTGTGTGTTCAAGGACACAGCCAGCATGGCAGACACACACCTTTAATCTCAATACCAACCATAGAAGACCTGGAGGTCTGTGCAAACAGGAAGTGATGAGGAGGTCATGTGACTGGGTTTACAACCAATGAAAAAACAGAACAGAAAGTCTATTAAAAAAAAAAAAAACAGGACACACAGAAGTAGGTCTCTGGTGGAGAGGAAGGACAGCAGAAGCAGTGTAGGGAAGGTTTTCCACTCTTGCTCTGACCTTGTGGTTTTTAACTCTGCAACTGGCTCTGTTTTTCTTATTTAACAAGATGTTTACATCTACACAGGTGCCTCTCTGACTATAACCCCAGGCACTCCGAGAGTCACTCTTTTCAAATGATGCTAACATGTGTCAAGTTGACATAAACAACTAAGTTCCTGAATCATATAAAGCTTATTTTAAATAAATGTATCCACACTTTTATTGTTCTAATTTTTTTTAATGGGAATGTAGCCATGAACCTTGTCCTAATTTCATTTCTGTTGTTGCTATAAAATCCTGAACAAAATGACTTAAGAGAGAAAAGTTTTATGTTAGCTTACAATTCTAAGTTACATTTCATCATAGCATGGAAATCAAGGTGGTGGAACCTAAAACAGCTGCTTAGATCACATCCACAGTAGATGTATGCATGCATACCATACCAGAGCTCAGCTTACTTTCTCCACTTTTAAAATAAGTTTTATATATTTAATTTCTCTCTCTGTCTCTCTCTCTGTCTCTGTCTCTCTGTCTCTGTCTCTGTCTCTGTCTCTCTCTCTCTCTGTCTCTGTGTGTGTGTGTGTGTGTGTGTGTGACATGTGTAAGTGTTGTGTGAGTACCCAGAGGGTATCAGATTCCCAGGAACTGGAGTTACAGGCAGTTAAGTGTTGCCTGCTTTAGGGGATAGGAACTGAACTCAGATTCTCTGAAAGAGCAAGAAGTGCTTTGAACCAAAACTTAGTAGTATCACCCACTTGGTCTGGGTCTTACCACATTAATTATTATAAATAAGATTATCACCAACAGACATGTCCAGAGGTCAACCTGATCTAGATAGTCCCTCATTAACACTCTATTACCATGTGGTTCTCAATTGCATCAAGTTGACAATTAAAACTATCACAGCCTTTCACTGGAAAAAAAAAAAGGTTATTTCCATTTTCTCCTTATAGAATCTACCTTGCCTTATGAAATGGAAACATGTCTTAGAGCTCAGATATCATTGAGTTAAAGATCTGTCCTCAGGAAGATCTTTTCATTATCCCACTGAGCAACTTTTCTGATTTAAGAGAAGCAAATTGAGTTAAAGGGGTGACTATTTTCTACTGTTCTTAAGAAAGAACTTGTTGATGTGTGGTTACCCTTTTCAGAAAGGAAGACTGATCTTGACATTCATAGAGCAGACAAAATCTATAGAGTACTCATTCAAAGCTTTGCCACTATAAAATCATGCTTCTTTAACCTTTTCATGCATACGCTTAAATAAAAAGCTTGTAGAAAAATATGTTCCTTTGAATATCGAATAAGCAAAACAAAATTACACTTAGGTGCATCTTAAATTCTACACCAAGAGGATAATGAAAATAACCAAAAAACTACTTTACTTTCTTGATGAAAGACAGGCCCATAGCAGCTTGCTTAGATGCTAGCAAAGTCCCTTTTAACTGGGACATCTCAGAACATTGACAAATACCTCAATCAGTATTTCTTGGCATTTATTTAATGGGGCCTAAGGAAAGTGAAAAGTTTTCACTAGGCTTGGTATATTGATATTCTGAAATACCAATCTGATTGAAGCCAGAGAAATCAAACCACAGTTTAAAATACACAGAGGCATCCATCCTTAGGAAGGTGCTAAAGTATTTATAATGACATAGCAGGAGGTCAAGTGTCATGGGTGGTTACTGATTCTGAGATCTCAGGAAAACAAAGACTGGAAAGGTCAGGGAGGCATTGAAAGGAAAGGAAGAAGGAAGTGGGAAGAATATGTATAAAGGAAGAAGAAAGGAAAGAAACTATTCTAGAGTTTGATTGAGGCCAGCTCTAGAGCCACATAGAATATGAGGCCCTGTAGAGGAAGAGACTTAGATGAGCAACGAAAACTGAGTATCTCAAAGAAACAAGACTTTTCTTGTAATGGGTAGCCATTCCAGCCTTGGCCTGGAAGTTCCAACCCCCGCTGAGGCTTCGGTAACAGTCAGGCCTACAAGGCAGGGCTGAGAGAGGATGCTGAGGACCCAGGATGCAAATGCGAGGGACCTCTTGGTACCCGGACCCTGGACGCTGGAGGTAGACTGAGCAGAGTTCTCCAGAGAACACCGCCTGACTATGCCATACCTTTGCCAGACTCTACAACTTACCTATCCCTTCATTTGTAAGTTACCCCACAAAATAAACCTCCCTTTAACTATGTGGAGTGGCCTTAATAATTTCACTAATATTTTCTGGTTGAGGAAGGGGAGAGAGAATAAAGTTTACTGGAAGGTGATGAGAATGGGATCGCTGAGGACAAAGGTGCAACCTCATTGTTTGACCATAGGAGTCCATTTGTGTTTCTATGCAAAACATGTCCACAAACATTCCAGCTTGGAAGAATAAGAGAAAGAACAGATAACTTTAGTAACTATCTTTTGATATAGTGATACTTGTGGGAGACAATGAATTAAATGTATGGGATCAAATAGTTCAGGAATTTGTATTGGTCCTACAGGATCACAGCATCATTCTGAAGCATAATTTCTGAACTTAGCCTAGCTTGTTGTAATAGGGAGAATGACCAAAATACCCTGATGGAGATTCTGTGCCTCTTCCCTTGTGGAGAATCTGTTACTAAGTCCTCAGTATTTCAACTAGAGAATAGAAATTAAATACTCAAGGTCAGTACAGTTTAGTCATTCAGGTTAATCCTTTTAATTCAGATACATTAGACAGAGAGGTGACACTTGTGTCCCATCATTTTTCAAGTTCAGTTAGTCTTTAATCCTAATTATGCCTGACCTGATTTAAAGTGAACAGAAATTCATCCTTCACTGAGTAAACAGGAACTATAGAGCTTTTGTTATTCATTGGAATAAACCTCTGTCTCCATTCTAATTATTGCTTGGGGTTTTACGGGTCCAGGTTAAGTGGAGTTGTCAGAGTTCTTTGTTGGATAATGAAGTAAGAAACATGAATTAATAACAACAGTTCAGATTTGGGCTGTGTTCTGAAATATGCTGATATGTCTATTAGTCCATTATAAAGCAATAATTCTGGGCAGGAAGTATGCCTGAGTCCTCATCCTCTTAGTGGGAGACCTGTCCCCTCCACACTGAGTTGATAAATCTAATGAGCTTGATGCTATGCCAGGAGCACAGCAAGTGTTAAGTAAATGCTTTTTATTTTTGTTGATACTGTTACTGTGAGAGAGGAGGGAATGAGGACAGGCATGAAGGACAGGGAATAAAGTGAAAAGAGGGAGAAGAGGTTTATATCAGGTTTATGACTAAGAGGCTCTGAACTTCATCTGTTTGAAAAGGTTGTTCAGGGTTGTGCTGTATCATTAAGCAAAGTGTACTAAATCAGATATATTAGACTGGCATTGATTAACTTTGCAATATACACTCTGTGAGTCATCAAGGGGATCACTTAAACTATGAATATGAATAAACATTTCAGGAGAGAAAAAATTTGAAAGACTAAGATCTACTGGCTGCCTATATGAGGTTGTGTGTTTATACTTAATCTGTCCAGACCATACTACCCTTTCTGTAATGTGAAAGTGAAGAAAATATTCTTATGTGCATTTTATAATGAGGTTGCTAATGTCAGAAGGCATTTAAGAATCCTTCATGTAGGCTGAATACATTAAGGAAGAAGCTCAATAAGTCGCACTGCCATCTTACTCATATTTATTTAGTTACTTCTTTGTTTATTATCATCTTGTTCAGATGGATATTTACATAGCTTCTGATTTTAATTCTTCTTCTCAGTCAATCTGCCATGATATATCACACACATACACCTGCTCAAGGTCATTTTATTGATGCTAATTTCCTCTCATCAGTGGACCAAAATTTGACATACTGTTCTTTTTCTTTCTTCTTTTCTTGTGTGTGTTGGGAGGCAGGGAGTCAAACTCATTACAGGTAGGACTGAAAGTCATGTTTCCTGAGTACTAGGATTATAGGTATACATCAGCATATCCATCAGTGCCCCAAAGTAAATACTGCTTTTAAGCCCTAGAATTTGAAGTCATTCTCTTATTCCAAGTACCACATTCTGGTTGTATCATTTGGATGTGTCAACTATAGTCAATAGTCACTATGTATTTCTTTTTAAATCAGAACATATATACATGCACAAGAATGCTATGTCTGACTATTGAAAGGGTCAGATTTTAAAAATTACATGAAAGTTCCCAGAAACATTGTATAAATACCTACATGAATACAGTTAGCATTGAGATAATTCTTATTCAATAAATATTCATCTGCATGATCTTTATAAAGGAATAGACATGAAGAGTGACAGGAAGGTTAACACAAAAGACATTTATAATGACTCTACCAAACTTACTTAAAGAACTAGGTAGGGTTGATGACAGCTAACAGGAGGCTGAGTCTCACATATGGGTGGTATCTTAGTTAGGGTTTATATTGCTGTGAAGAGACATCATGACCATGGCAAGGCTCACCATTCAGAGGTTTAGTCCATTATAATCATGGTGGGACACAAGGCAGGAGGCAGGCAGACATGGTGCTAGAGAAGGAGCTGAGAGTTCTTACATCTTGTCTCACAAGCAACAGAAAAGTGATCTGAGACACTAGATATAGCTTGAGCACATATGAGACCTCAAGGCCACCACCACAGTGACACATTTCCTCCAAAAAGGCCATATATAGTCCAACAATGCCACACCTCCTAATAGTGCCACTCCCTTTGGGGGCCATTTTCTTCCAAACAACCATGGTGGGGGGTACATGGTATTTTCAATAAGTGATTTTATTTCACAAAGAAGTTTAGTTTTAGAAAATCTCCATGTTCATAGTAATTTATCCACATATCCTATCTTTTTCTTTTGTTTCAAGCTTCTCTCAGCTCTACCTTCAGAGCAGAATGAACAGCACCATGCTTTCTATGGAAAATACACCAGACATTCTGCATATTAACAGGATGTACTCACTGATACTGTTAACTTTTCCATTCCATTTGGGTCTTTCATATAGACTTAGACATTGTTAAATATTTCCTGTCTTTACACACTCACAGTCTTTCTCTTTAGATTTGATTCCCCAGATTGACTATTTTAAATTATACTTCTGCTTCATGAGTCTGGTATCTGTTGCCTCATATACACTCTAGGTCCACATTTAGGCTTATGTCAACCTGAGACTGAACAGGTGAGTAGGTCAATTGCTATTCTGAGTAAATGCTTCACTACAGATGCTGAACTTGAAAGCATACACAGTACTCTGTGTGTTTAGAAAGTTGCAAACCAATAAGGAGAGCCTTAAGACTTTGTGATGAAATTCAACTATTGAAAAATCCTGTCAAGATTGATTTTTCCCTAAAAAAGATGTTGTAAATGCAATAAGAACTCAGAAAATCCAAGCCATGCACATGACTAATGCTTGGCAAATGAAGTGTTTAAAATGGGTTTTCCATTGTTCTCTGGAATCAATTGCTAACATGTTTCACCGGTAGTGTTCACAGAGGAGTCACATACATTCTTGATGCAATTCAAGTCTCCTAGCAGCAAGTTAATGTAGAAAAAAAAAAAAGCTGCCATACTAACAAGATAGTAAAGTCACATGGCCCTGCCAGGAACAGGATCACAAATGAAATCATTTCATCTCTACTGCCTTCTTGGATGATTGACTTGTACTTTCACAAGTCATTTTGATTCAGACTCTGTTCCTGAACTATTTTTCTTAAGTTGTTCTAATTTGTAGCAAGATGAAGCATAGAGGTTTCATCAAAGATCAATTTTTAGACTCAAAGAGGAAGTCATGTAAAGGAATTAAGCAAAGATTTACCTTTACTGACTATTCAAAGAAAGGAGAGTAAAAGTAGGAGTTTTGGTAATTTATATTTATGCATTTTTAATTAAAAGTTACAATTACTTATGTGTGTCATGTGTAGGTCAGAGAATTACACAGGGAACCGGGTTGCTCTTTCCACATGTGGGTTCTGGAAACAGATCATCAGGCTCGAGTCCTTCAGAAATTAAAATAAGTATTGTTTGGAGAGTATAGCCAGCATTTGAACTTTATGACAATAACTAATTATTCAATAGATTTTTATGTAAGCTAACAAACCATTAAAGTCCATTATAAATGCATGAACCAATATATACACTTCTTACAAATACATTGTACTTTTAACATCTTAAAAACATCTTAAAAATTTCATCATTTAATCTTGTTGACTCAATGTAATTGAAAGGAAGCTACATTAGTATAAATGAAACCAAAAAGCTAAAAAATTTCCCAAATTTTAAAAGCATACCAATCAGTTTTATTTTATTGTTTTATGTAACACTTTGTGAAGACAATTGGATAAGGAGTAGAAGGTCCTTCTTTAAAGATCAATTGTGTATCTGGTGTCAGCTATGTTCTGTGGCCTGCTTCAGGAACTAAAAATAGAGTATTAATATAATCAGCACATTAAATTTTGCCTGTTATAGGTTAGTAAATTTTGTAAACTAAACTCAAAGGACATAGACAACATGCTTATTAAGCAGTTTGTCAAGGACCAATACAAAAATGATGTCAAACTTGCAACACTGGTCTGATAAAGGTGATTGATTATTCCAAGCTCACAATCTAAGCATACAAGGAAGTCTACTTAATGTTATGGGCAGATATAAAAAAAATAAGCATGACAAAAGGTGTCTTAATTAGAGTTTCTATTGCTGTGAAGAGACACCATGACAATGGCAACTCTTATAAGAAAAACAATTAATTGGGGTCGCTTGCTTACAGCTTAGAGGTTCATTCAGTCCATTATCATCATGGTGGGACATAGCTTAATGAAGGCAGACATGGTGCTGGAGAAGTAGCTGGCAGTCCTACAATTTACAGGCAACAAGAAGTGGTCCATGACACTGGGAGTAGCTTGGGTATAGGAGAACTTGAAGCCCACCCCCGTAGTGACACACTTCCTCCAGCAAGGCTATACCTACCCCAACAAAGCCAAACCTCCTAATAGCACCACTCCCTTTGGGGGCCATTTTCTTTCAAACCACCACAAAGTGTTTGCTCCACATCAACCAAGCCTGGAATCTACCAAGGAACAAAGCAATGAAATGGCTTTGATCCTTAACACTTTGAAAGACAGGACAAAGACAAAGGAAGTAGGGGGAATGATAAAATAAGCTTTACCAGAAAACAGCCTAGCCAGCATTTCTAACCACAGAGATATGATATCCTTCCTCCTTGGCCACCAAGTGTTCCAAGAAAGACTTGAGAGATGAAAAGAAATTGGCTCTATCTCAAAGGGAGACAGGACATCCCTGCCAATCCTTCTATATTGGGAATTCCAGATTTCAGAAGTTCATATTCATTGAAAATAATTTACAAAGTATGAAAATTTACTTGATACATATGGACAGAACTATGTTATAAGTAATAATAATAAAATTGGTGGCTACCAGGCCAAATGCTTTGAGTTATTACCCAAGCAAACTGAAACCCAAGGCAGAGTAAATGAGCATAGTCTTAGAAAACATAAGAAAAGCTCAGCTGTTAAGAAACCATCAACTCCCCTACAATTGAGTTTTACTAGTCAGAAACCATCTAACCTATGGTCAGACTTTACCAGTCAGAAACCACTATTTCATCTCTACATAAAGACTTCTCATTTCAAAAATAAAGTGTCATCTCTCTCTTGCTTCTTGGAATGCCTTCTAGAAGTTTCCACTCACAACCCTTGCTGGATTTCTACATTGTGCTCCTGGATTCACAAATGGCTGTTAGCTCAAATAACTCTTTGAAATTTTAAGTTGTTCATTTTTACAAAGTGAACTTACATAATTTCAGAAGGAAATGCTTCTGTGTTTAGTTATAGCTTTCATTTTCCTCTGGGATGTCCACCCATTTAAAGAAAAACTGTGACCCACTCAAATTAGCTCATCCCTTTGGTATAAATATATACAGAGATTTTACTTATTTTACTTCAGAAAAATATGCCAAAAATGTAAGTGACCACAGGACTCCCAGACCACCATGTATTCATTTCACTTGTAGGACATTTAAGGTCATAATTGAACAATGGCTCCCATTTTATGTGATTATTTGTCAAAAGGTATGCCAACAATTCCCTTGTGACCTATTTATTACTATAACTACAGCTATGAAAATTATAAAGAAATTGTAGCTATGAATGGAAATATTTCTTTAAAACTACATTATTTTTTGTGTGTACAATTTACATTTGCTTCAAGCAGTTTCACGAACATCTAATTATTGAATATCCTTATGTCATTGAAAAACATAAGCTTACTGAGAGCAGTAGAGTCCTTCCAACACACAAAACAAAAACTTTGGCAAAACTCAGTTCCCCCCAACAATTAATGAAAATTGTAGCAGGAATCTTAAAAGTTCTTATTAATGAAATCAAACCTGAGGCCAGTTATTGGGGTGACTGCTGGAAGATCAGAGAGACAGAACAAGCCACAGCTACCTCACCTCACCAGTTCCTGGGCTGGTCTTATTTCCTCAGACTGGAGGCTTCTGAGTCCTCATCCAAATCAATCTCAGCTGAACTGTGCTGCTCCAAAGCCTGAATGCTTAACCAGCCAAATGCTTAACTAGCCAAATGCTTCTAGTTTCTGGTCTTCTTGCCTTATATATCTTTCTACTTTCTGCTGTCACTCCCTGGGATTAAAGGCAAGCGTCACCAGGCCTGGCTGTTTCCAATGTGGCCTTGAACTCAGAGATCCAGAGGTATTTCTGTCTCTGGAATGCTAGGGTTAAAGGCATGTGCTACCACTGCCTATCCTCATGTTTAATATTGTGACCGTCCTGTTCTCTGACCCCAGATAAGTTTATTTTGGGGAACACACTATATTTTGGGGAATACAATACCACCACAGAACATGGCACATGCCTCATTAACACTCTATTCTTAGCTTTATGATCTGATAGAAGCCTATGTGTAAAGACTAATCCATTAACTTTATTATTTTAATAAAATATGCCATTGGCCATATATGTCAGATGAAAGCACTGAGATTATTAAAAGTTATTCCATTAAAATAATATGAGTTTTGTATTTCCTGAAGATGAATGATGTTCAAAGAAGTATAATGACTCAGTCATATTTATGTATTGTGAAAGGTAGAGAATTCAGTTATCCCAATAACTAGTGGCATGCCTTTCTCTTGCAAGAGTAGAGTTACCAAATCTTTGCCAAACATACTCCTGTGTTTGAAAATCTGTTGTAACCAGATGATTTCCTGTGTCCCAGCCTGCCGGTGGTCAGGACAAATCTCTCCCACTTGCATCCCCCAAGTAAACACACAGAGGCTTATTAAATAAAACTGTTTGGCCATTAGCTCAGGCTAACTACCGACTAGCCCTTGCACTTGAACTCAGCCCATTTCTGTTAAATCTACATGTTGCCACATTTTCCGTGGCTTTACCAGTGTGCCATTACATGCGGCGTGGTGAGTTAAGGCTAGGTGGCTCTCACTATTTTCCTGTTCTCTAAGGCTTTCCACCCCTATATTTGGCTCTGTGTTTCTTATTTAATAGGATCATTTAAATTCATCTACATCTGTGGCAGCTTATTCTCAAAATACCAGTTTTCAAAAGCTTAGGGGGAGATCCTCCTAGATTCAGAATGTAGCTTTGTGAATCTTACAATATGTATGAACATCAGGTACATAAATATTAAGGAGCATAGTATAAGAGGCACAGCACCAACAGCACCTGCCACTCCACTTCCAGTTTGTACAACAGAGGAGAGGATCTTCCTGTGGTCATCTTTGTTTTCCACACCTCCCTTGTCAGTTGGGTATTGTCAAGCCAGTGTAGTTTAGATACCACAATGACTGATGTCTAATGCTGACAGTGCTGGTAATTTTTCCAGAACCTGAAAGATGCCTAAAGAATCTTGAGGAAGTTTCTGAAATATTTTGACTTTTAAATTATGGATTGAAAAGGCTTATAAATGATCACAGAACATCAATGAGATTTGAACAGAGACTATTTCAGACTTTTCTGTGTTGTCCCATTTGACATAATTTCTGTGACATCAGAGTTAGCAATTTACATTACTATTCATATTTTTATACAGCAAACATTGCATCTGTTTATTAATTACTGTAATCAGCTGGTAATGTAAAGAAAATTAATTTTATTATACCCATTCTTCTTATGTTTGAGTGATATTTCCTTATTAAAAGAAAAGACTAAACTTTCTTTAAAAAGCTACATGGATATAGGGTGTCTTTGTTTTAGAGGCCTTCAGAAGAGTGATTAAGTCCCCAACCTGACTTCTACTCTCAGCTGCTCTGATTGCCAGTCCTCTGTTATGTCACCTTCATTCTCTGTGCTATATATACATATGTGTGTATATTGTATATTCACATATATAATATTTATTTGACATTCATGTCCATTTCCAACTCTTTCAACAGTGGCTTACTATGATGTAGATTCTATAAGACTAAAGATTATGTCTTTCAGGTTTTCTAACAGTCAGGACGCTGGATACAAATTTAGGTTTACCAATTAAATGAGATCACAAATTGTCTTGAAAGGAAAATGGAGAACATGTAGACATGTTCCTATCACACATAACCTTATACAGATGAACAAAAGTACTATGTAAACAAAGGCTTTTGCTGGAGCACTGGACTAGTGTCTAAATTTGCAAATATCAGGAGAGAATTCAGATATCCGTGGGAGCTACTGCCTGCTTTCCTTCATCATCTGTGTGTGGTGATATTGTGTTTCCCAATATATTGTTCACCCTAATAAATTTATCTGGGGTCAGAGAAAAGTACAGCCACTAGACAGACATAGAGGCCAGAAAATGGTGGCACTCACACCTTTAAACCTAGCCTTCTGGAGGCAGAGATCCATCCAGATCTCTGTGAGTTCAAAGCCACACTGGAAACATGACTGACACCTTTAATCCCAGGAAGTGATGGCAGAAATGTATATAAGCGTGAGGACCAGGAACTAGAGCTGGTTAAGCTTTTAGGCTTTTGAGCATCAGTTCAGGTGAGACCCATTCCAATTAGGACACAGAGGCTTCTAGTTTGGATAAACAGGATCAGCAGAGGAATTGGCAAGGTGAGGTAGCTGTGGCCTGTTCTATCTCTCTAATCTTCCAGCATTCACCCCAATACCTTGCCCCAGGTTTGTTTTATTACTAAGTCTTTAAGGATTCATGCTACAGCTGTGGATGAGTCTTCCAAAAATAAGACAGCAGGATTGTCCCCTGGAAGATAGTAATGTTATACTCTCAGGGCACTATACTTAGAGTCTAGCCTAGAGCACACTCACTCACTCCTCAGTGACCCTAAGTACCTAAGTCTGTGGGTTTAAATCCAGTCCTTCTTAAACTGCCTAGAGTGGTTTCTGAATCCCAGTCTCAAACCTCAGTGGTTAGTCTCATCATGCCTTAGCTTCCTCACTTGGAAATTAGGGCAAATGGGTGCTTGTTTAATAATGGGGAGATCTAAGTCAGATGGCTTACTCAGAATGCTTGACTCAACATACAGCACAGAAAGCCTCTAATATACATTTAAAGGAGTATATTTTGTAACAGTCTGGTCTCAGGCAATCACATAGCTGAGTTGAATCCAATCACAAGTGGTCAATCATGATCATCCAAGCTCCATGCAGGTAAATATTACCAGCTATGCTGTTTGTACCCCTTGTCAATGTTACAAGCTTAAGTGCTGTCAGTCCTCACTGTTCTACAAAGTCTTCTTTTTCCAATTGCAACAGTCAGAAATAGTTCTCAACTCAGTTGAACTGTGCTAAATCTTGTTGTTTTATGTCTGTGGTAGAAAGGCTACACCTGATCTCATCACTGCCTCAGCTGCTGTCTGTACCTTGGAAACTGGCCTAGCTGCCTTCATGTAGGGAGAAAAAATGTTTTAACTAAGTCTCTACCTTTTTATTTTACCAATAAAGACTCAGAAGCAAGATGTTGGGGTCACCTGCTAGCTCAGAAAGACAGAGAAAGCAGCCAGCTGATCTTCCTCCTCCTTGAAAGAACTTCTCTTCCACCGTCCCAAACCAAAAAGGACTGCCAAACCAAAAGTCCCTCCCTGCTACTTTCTATGCATCTCTCTAGCCATCTTCCTGACTCCCCCTTACTCTCTATGGCTACTTCCTGTCAATTAGTTGCTTGCTCTGCCTCTTGATCTATGTTGATTTGATTCAATCCTGTTTACAATAAACAAAAAGCTCTTGGACTAATGTTGTGTACTAGGGCTAGGCTAGAAGTAGGTTCTTCCAATAAATAATATAATCCCAGGGTTCACAGTATGACCAAATATCCTGCAACAAAATCTATATGTGTCTATATTTTTTTCAACAATAGGAACAAATGAGATAAGAAGACTTCTGGATCTCCAGACTGCATCAACAACAAAACTATAAAACAGTCTTGTTTTATAAAGAGAATTGTAGGTGTGAATTGAAGTTTCCAGAAAAGGAAGACACATCTCTGTTATACATTCTACAAGGCTGATCAGTTTTGGAGTACAAGAACATTATAGGTTGGGAGCCAAAATTATCTTAGACTATCTTTATTCTGTCACTCTTAACATTTTACAGTATTGCATATGGAATAGATTTAATTTTATAAAAATTCATACATTTTTATGTTAATAAGAATAATACAGAAATAGCCAGAACCTAGAAACAACCTAGATGCCCTTCACCAAAAGAATGGATAAAGAAAATGTGGTACATTTACACAATAAAGTATTATGCAGAAGTTAAAAAACAATGTCATTATGAAATTTGTAGGCAAATGGATGGAACTAGAAAAAATCATCCTGAGTGAGGTAACCCAGACCCAGAAAGACAAACACAGTATGTACTCACTCAAAAGTAAATATTAGAAGCAAAGCAAAGGATAACCGGGCTATAATCCACAACCCCAGAGAAGCTAGGTAAAGAGGAGGATACTAAGAGGGACACATATAGATCGCTCCAGGAAGGAGAAAGGGTTAGGATCTCCTGAGCAAACAGAGAGGAATAGAGGGAAGGGAATGGGAGGAGATGGGAGGTGGGAACATGGGGGAGAGACAGGGAGGGAGAGCAAAGAGAGAGATATCTTGATAGACTGTACCATTAAGGGGATGGCCAGAAATCTGCAGCTATGGAAAACCCCAGTAACTCACAAGATTGTCACCAGCTAAGACTCATAGCAATGGTGGAAAGGATTCTTGAACTAGCCTTCCCCTGCACTCAGATTGGTGTCTACACTAATTGTCATCATAGAATCTACATCCAGTGACTGATGGAAACAGATGCAGAAACCCACAGCCAAGCATTTGGCCAAGATCCTGTAGTTCAGCTGAAGAGGGGGAGGAAGGATTATAAGAGCAAGGAGGGCCAGAATCATGAAAGGAAAAACCACAGAAATAGCTAAGGGGAACTCATGGACTCTGGACTGACAGGTGGGGAGCCTGTATGGGACCAAACTATAACAACTGTGCCATTATTGCACCAATAAATCTTGAAGGCTGGCCTCTGTTGTAGGTTTCAGGGTTCATAGCTGTGTGACAGTTTCGATTACCTTTTTCTTCTGACAGTATACAAATTACCTGTTAGTTTGTAGGGGTGTAGTTTCTAATTGGGCATCACCTCGATTTCTTCATGCTCAATGATATAAGTAAGTGGTATTTTTTTCAAGTGTGCCTTTACCATCAGGTTATGAAGAACAACAAATAACCTGTAGTTTTAGGGTCAGGGTATATAGGACCTATTGGTCAATGACTCAACAAAGTATATCCCATTCTTGGCACTTTAGATTTTTTTTCAGAGAATTTTTTTAATTATATTTGTGTTTTAATTTTATACTCTAGATTTTACTTGATGGCCTAAGATGTCTACTTTGGTCATTGTCTTCCCCATTATTTCATGATTTTATTTAAATTTATTTCATATATGGTTATATATTAGGGAGCTTCTATGGTAGAAGTTATACATATAACTTCAAAAGGCCTTTAGTGTTGTTATCCCTCCTGATATTTCTTCCTTTACCCTGCCTTACAATCCCTCTTCTCATTTAATCCTCTTATTCTAGTTTCCCCTTTATCTTCTCATAAAACTAAATTCTATTTTTCCTTTCTTGGAAGCCTCCTCTTCTCCCCTTTTGGTCCTTACTAGCCACCTTACCTCTATAGTTTTTTTCATTGAAACATGCATAGCTAAAGTTTACAAGGTATAAGAGAAAACACACAGTGTTTGTCTTTCTGGGACTGGGCTACCTCACTCAGTGTTGTTCTCTGAGTGAGCCCCTAACTAACCTGTGAATGAAGATTGAACATGAAGCTTCAATTTTTTAAGGAAGTGTCATCTATGATGAAGTTCCCTGAACGCTATCTGGGTAGAACAGCATGGTCTAGCAGAAGTTGGTTATAATGTTTGTACATCTAAAATTACACCGGTGACTTTTATAAACCTAGTATCTATTTATTTTCAACCTCTACATCTAACTTAACATTCTTGCTATCACTAGTAAACTTCTAGTACTCTATCCTTATGCTTAGCATCTTAGCTTCCATAAGCCCACAGCTAAGATGCTAGAAAGTAATTGATGAATCCTGAACAAGCTATTATCTATTCATCAGCATCCTGATTAACAACTCATCAATATGTGCATCAAATATGTTGATTTATGATTTATGATTTATTGTAACATTTTATTATGGGGGGGCATAGATGTTTGCACATGTGTGTATACCAAGGTGTGTTTGCCTATGTGGAAGCCAGAGGTCAATCTTGGGTAGTATTTGTTCCTCACGGTATGTCCACCCTGGTGTGTGTGTGTGTGTGTGTGTGTGTGTGTGTGTGGCAGGTTCATGTGCTTTGCACACAAAATGTGAGGACCAGAGTAGCATTTTTTTATTGTCCTCTGCCTGAACCGGGATTCTTTTCTCCACCCTGTTCCCAAGTACTTGGTCAAAAGTCCCTGAAGCCTTACCTAGATGTTTATGTGCCTATTATGAATCCATACTTGGGTCCTTATACTATTTCAGCAATCACTTTATCCACTGAGCTGTCTTTCTTGTCCTCCATCAATTTTTGGGAGATAGAGTTTCTCATTAACTTTGAACTAATATAGTGGTCTAGCTAGCTGGGTAGGTAGCCTCAGGGATCTACCTATACTCTTCCCCAATGCTGGGAAGACAAGCATGTATTACCATGCCAAGTATTTTGCAGGCTGTTGGTGAACAGGACTTGGTGAGCTCAAGTCCTCATGCTTATATGGAAAGCATTTCAAGGCCAAGTTATCTCCTGGTCCACTTCATTTGTTTTTTGACTATTGTAGCTCTTGTGATCTTTCTCATAGTGGAATGCATCCCTCAGTGTAACTTGAACGCAAATTCCCAGGCCAGGGCCATTCAGCTTCTGCTCAAAATAAACTACATTTTGACATTCTTTAAAACAGGGTTGTTATTCTGTATTATTCTTTTTTTAAAAAAAATATAACTTTTTTGATGGGGGGAATGTCTTTTTGTATGCTGTGAAAATATGTTGCTCTGATTGGTTGATAAATAAAGCTGTTTGGCCAATGGTGAGGCAGAAAAGGGTTAGGCAGGACATTCTAACTAGAGAGACTGGAAGAAGGCAGAGGAGACACCAGTCTGGCATCCAGGAAACAGCATGTAATGGCATATAGGTAAAGCCATGGGACATGTGGATTTAAGACCCACTCCATGAGATAGAGCCCATATCTGATGTTGCCAGGAAAGTAACCAGGAATCTGATACGGTATAGGTCATGGGGTGGGGCCTATGAAAAAACATACTACAGTTATTCCTCAAAATGAACATAGCAATAAAATAACTTTTAATGACATATTGCTATACCTATAGAACAAAGTATCACTCAGCCCTCATCAGAGAAACTTCTTGTCATAGATGGTGATCAACACAGAGACCTACAACTGGACAATATGCAGAAAGAACAGATTTTGGAGCTCTCAGCCATGAATGGGATGTCTATGTCAAACTCCTTCCCTCAGGGCTCAGGGATCTATGTGGGACAAATATGCAGGCAGAAGGATTCTAAAAGCCATAGATGATGAATGACTCCAGGGAAAATGTGTCTCCCAAACAATAATACATATAAGACCTCACAGAGCTTGGGACAGCATTCAGACAACCTGCACAAGTTCAAACCATACAAAATCACAGCACTGAGAAGGGGAAGTAGACACAAAATCCTACCACTAGCCATGAGGGTATTTGTGGTTTTCCATAATGAAGTGATACTAAGCAGGTAATATCAACCTCATTCCAGGGTAGATCATATGCCTAGGGGTAATTGGCCAAGACAAAAATAGATTTATGTTTTAATATGCTATTTGTTTTATTTTGTTTTAGTTAAGTCTTATTGATTTTTCTATTTTTTCTTTTCTTTTAAGAAAGATATAAAGAACATGAACTTAGGTGGGTAGGGAAGTGGGGATTATCTGGGAGGAGTTGAGGGAAAGAAAGAATGTGATCAAAATATATTTTTCAATATTCCTTTATACTGTGTGAATATGTGTCACTGTAATTGGGTTAATAATGAATCTTGTGGCCAATAGCTGGACAGGTAGAGGTTAGGCAGGACTTGCAGACAAAGAAGAAAATGGGGACTCTCAGAGTCATAAGATGTGGAGAGGGGTTGAACTTGCTGGACTGAGAAAAGGTACCAAGCCAGGGGCAGAGCATAGGTAAGAAATATGGGCTAAAATGTAAGAGTTGGCTAGTAACAAGAATGAGCTATTGACCCATCATTTATAATTAATATTAAGTCTTTGTATAGTTACCTGGGAGCTGGCCAGTGGTCCTGAAGAGAAACTTGTAGATGTAACAGGCTTGTTAAATAAGAAATACAGAATCAACTGCAGAATTAAAAACCACGAGGTCAGAGCAAGAGCGAAAAACCTTACCCTTCACTGCTTCTGCTCTTCTGCCTCTCCACCAGAGAGCTACCTCTGTGTGTCCTATCTTTTTTATAGATTTTCTGTTCTGTTTTCTCATTGGTTGTAAACCCAGTCACATGACCTCCTCATCACTGCCTGTTTGTACAGACCTCAAGGTCTTCTATGGTTGGTATTGAGATTAAAGGTGTGTGTCTGCCATGCTGACTGTGTCCTAAAACACACAGAGATCTACCTAGCTCTGCCTCCCAAGTGCTGGGATTAAAGGCATGCACCACTACAGCTCAGCATCTGCTCTGGCTTGCTCTGACCTCAAGGCAACTTTATTAACATATAAATAAAATCACTTTTCAATACAAATAAAATATCACTATATTTCCCCTTTTATATTTTAATAAAAAGAAAAAAGGAAAAAGATATAACTAATATAAGAAAAACTATATACAAAAGTACAATAACTATATATACCATATATATAAACAATAAATACCTAAACAATGTATAGTCCATTTGCATTTGACAAATTCAGAGAAAATAATTCCATTATCTATTCTATTTTGGTAAGTGCAAAATGTACCTGATTCACTTTCTAGCCTAACTTACATTGCTAATGGAACTGTCTTATAATGTCTTTCAAACTTATACACTTACAGCTCTTAGTAAGTTTTTCTGAAATCATTAACAAAGATAATTATAACTATAACTAACCTGTCTTCACCTCCCTCAGAGACCCAAGAAGAAAAGAATACTACCTAAAACATAAAAACAGGAAATGCATGCAAGCAGCTACCACAAAAAAAAAAAAAAAAAATGTGAGTTGACAGAAACAGCCAGCTGCCTGGACAGTCACCTGAGGTTTCTCCTCAGTGTTGGGGCATCATCTTCAGTCTAAAGGCTTAGCATAATCTTTCGTGAACTAGGATGTATATAAGGTCAACACTTTGACCTCACATTTGGTGAGAGCAGTCCATGTACCAGAAACACTTGAATTCCCTTAGTGTCATGTCATGATTCAGGATTTTAAATTCTGGAAATTATTGATGTTCTTTCTTCAATTCAGCTGTCCATTTTTCTTGGCTGTGTATGTGGCTTCATCTCGGCATCCCGTTCTTCTCTGCATCCCTCTATTAAATGCCAATCTACTATTGAGAGGGGTGAGCTTAGTAATTCTTCAAGGATAACTGTTTCATCTGCTGTTCCATTGCACATCAGAAGTCATCATCCCACTCCCTGTTCAGCTGCCTTCAAAGAAAAGGGCACGGTACCTTTTACAAATTGCAAAGGCCACTCACTTCAGGGATGGTGCCATCTTGTCCTGGCTTCAGAAGATGCCTTTTGTTAAAGCCACAACCACACTTGTTTTGGGAAGAATTGGTAGTCCTTTGTTTCATGTCCTGTCTGTCCTGTTTGTCAGCAGTTGATTCAAGGATACTTTGTTGTCCAGTGACTACCTTTTGCCACAATGAAAGTTAACTCCATATGCAGTTTCTTAAATGCCCATATTTTCTCTGAAGTAGATTGGTACTGCCAAGAGGTGACATGTCTCATATTTATAGCAAAAAAGAAAAATTCCTAAGTTATTAAAACATTTTAAATGCCATATTCTGTAGATCTCTGAAGGGTTTGAAGATGACCTGTCTATCTAAAATATATCTGTTTGATCTTGAAAACACACCTAATATGACTACAAGTTCAATTGTAATGTCTAACCACTAACTTTCACTTCTATATATCCTAATAGTTGGTAATACTAATATTCAAGGATTAGCAAATTGCATTGCATTGTTAAATGAATGATATAAATAAAATATCTTGAGCAAATTAGAAATATGTATATGGCATATTCTAACAATCTCAATCTCAATAATAATAATAATAATTTGTATACAATATAAAACAATCCAATCCAATGTAAAGTATGTAAAACTAGTAAGTGTCTTTTTCTTTTTTCTTTTTCTTCTTTTTTTTAAACAAGCACCTTTTGCCTAGCCCTTTTCCTAACCCTTAACAACAACTTGTAAACAACCCTCCTAAACAATGAAAACTATCCCAGACCCAAAACCCATAAAAAGACCAAAAAACCACCCACCCCACACCACCCCTTTGGGAATGTGGGTGTCGTATTCTTAAAATTGCTTCCTGCTGGTTATGGGTGAAGTTATCTTTATTCTGAAAAGAAAAAATTTGAGTTAATTGACAAATTCTAGGAAAGGTAACTATATTCTTTGTTATCCATAATGCCAAAGTTCAGGGTTTATCTCAAGTCCTTATTCAAGTAGTCTTTGAAACTGGATCATCTCAGCTAGCCATCTCAGAATTGCTCTAAGCACTTTGTAGTCAAAAGCTGATCTGTAGATGATGTTTGTCAGCTTAGTGATATTATTTTCCATGTGGAATTGTTGTTGTGGGGCCCCATTTTCGTCCTGGAGATTTCAGTTGATGTTAGGCCTGGCCGTGATTTCCTGCAGAAAACTGAAGAGACTCGAACACAAAGACATGTATAGGCAGCTAATCGAAGCCTTTTTTCTAGAATTAATTAGTACTCTATATGACCATTATTACCTTAACAAAGTTTAATATATATATATATATATTGTAAATTTGGATATAAAATCCATACTTTAAGAAAAGTTTAAAGAATCATAATAGAATCAAAGACTTGAGATTAGTAATAGAATAGTCCCTTAATTAATTTGGATTTTCTCCTGTCCCATGTCAGAAGATGGCTCTTTCTTCTGGTATGATACAGGGAGTTTTCATTTTCCTTTTAACAACATGCTTGAGTTTAAAGGAGGAGAGAGCCATTCTCCAACTCCAAAATCAGCTTGAAACTTTAATTGAACTGGGACTACAGGAAGACCAAGAGTATTAATTTTTTAGAGAAGAGCAGAAACAAACATTTAGGAAGATTTATGAAATTTTGTAGATGATATACCAACAGGCCATTTTACTCTTTTTCCTGGGATAGATGATTTGTCCTTTTTCTTCAGTTGTCTCATTTGTCCAGTGATCTTCAGATTCCTTAGCCTTCATTCTCCTAAAAGACAAAAACAAAAACCCTTCCCCAAGACTAATTTTGGGGAGGTCCCCTTTTGGCAAGTTACATCTGATTAAATGAAAAGGCATGTATTAATGGTATAAGTGAGTTTAAACTGGATGGTCATGTTGGTTGATGAACTATCACCTCCTCTAATTAAGAGGTCTCTCTTGTTCAAATCGAACCTTTATAAAATTTTGATGGTACCCACAGCTTATCTTCTCCTGCAGAAACAAAAGCAAAACCTTGTCACCAATGTAACACATACCCTAGTTTCCATTCTGAGGTCAGCACATCCTTGAAGTATATAGGCTGATTTAATTCTGTATTTGTTTCTATTAACCAATGTTTCTCTGCAGCTGTTGTTCCTTTCTCATTAGCATTGAGACAATTCAAAGTTAATAGAGCATTGTGCAGTCTATTTCTGGGGGGTTTTGTTACCCCTTTCTGTTTATTTATCATGTCCTTTAGAGTTCTTTTGCATCTTTCTATAACTGCTTGGCCTGTAGGATTATGTGGTATAACTGTAATATGATTTATATCATAACAAGCAAAAAACTGTTTCATTTTAATAGAGACATATGCTGGAGCATTGTCAGTCTTAATTTGTGCATGTATACCCATGATGGCCATAACTTCTAGCAAATGAGTGACTACATAATCAGCTTTTTCAGAACTTAAAGCAGTTGCCCATTGAAATCCTGAATAAGTGTCGATAGTATGGTGTACATATTTCAATTTTCCAAATTCCACAAAGTGAAGCACATCTATCTGCCAGATTTCATTCCTCTGAGTACCCTTTGGGTTACATCCTGCTGGTAATGGTGTCTGATTGTAGAAGGAACAAGTAGGACATTTCTTTACAATTTCCTTGGCTTGTTGCCAGGTTATGGAAAAATCCTTTTTAAACCTTTACTATTGACATGATGTTTCTTATGAAATTCTGAGGCCTCCAGCACATTTCCTATCAATAATTTATCAATCTCATCATTACCTTGTGCTAGAGGGCCTGGCAGACCAGTATGGGATAGGATGTGAGTTATATATAAAGGATGACTCCTTTCCCTGATTGTATCTTGTAATTGAATAAATAGTGAAGTTAATTCTGAAGCATCAGAGATAAATTCTGCAGTCTCAATATGTAATACCACTCTTTCAGCATACTGAGAGTCAGTAACTATGTTGAGAGGTTCTGAGAAATCCATTAATAGCAACAGAATAGCATACAATTCCGAGTTTTGAACTGAATTATAAGGACTTTGAACCACTTTACTTAAATTTTCTGATTTGTAACCTGCCTTTCCTTGTTTGTTGGCATCTGTATAAAATGTCTGAACTCCAGATATGGGTTTTTCATGTACAATTCTATGCAAGATCCAATCAGCTCTCTTTGTAAGATCAATTCTATTACCTTTAGGATATTTGCTGTTAATTTCTCTCAAAAAATTACTGCAAGCTCTTTGCCAAGGTTCACTTTCTGTCCATAATTTTTCAATGTCCCCTTATTTAAAGGTACATTAATTTCTGCTGGGTCTATTCCTGCTAATTGACAAAGTCTCAATTTTCCTTACAAAATTAAGTCAGAGATTTTTTCCACATAAGTTTTTAATTTTTTATCTGGTTGATTTGGTAAAAATATCCATTCCAATATAATATCTTCTCTCTGCATTAATATTCCTGTAGGAGAATGCATAGAAGGTAAAATAACCAAAATGCAATCCAGCTTTGGATCAATACAATCCACATGTCTATCATGTACTTTTATTTCTACCAAGACCAATTCTTTCTCAGCCTCAGGAGATAATTCTCTTGGACTATTTAAGTCCTTGTCACCTTCTAAGGTTTTGAAGAAATTATTCAGTTCATCATTTTTTTACCCCAACAATTGTTCATAGATGAGAAGTGTCCCCAAATAATCTTGAAAGTCAGTAAAGAGTCTGTAGGCAATCTGTCCTAATTTGTACCTTATCAGGTCTAATTTTTTGTAGTTCTATTTTATATCCTAAATAATTAATAGAATCTCCTTTTTGTATCTTTTCAGGAGAAATTTGTAATCCCCAGCAAGGCAAAGTTTTCTTTACTTCTTCAAACATTCTTTCTAAAGTATCTGCATTTGAGTCAGCTAGTAAAATATCATCCATATAATGATAAATTATAGGTTTAGGAAATTTTTACATATCACTTCCAAGAGCTGTTGTACCAAATATTGGCACAGGGTTGGACTATTCAACATTCCCTGTGGGAGGTCTCTCCATTGAAATCTTCTAACTGGTTGAGAATTATTGTAAGTAGGCACCATGAAAGTAAATATTTCTCTGTCTTTTTCTTGTAGGGGTACTGAAAAGAAATAGTCTTTTAAATCGATAATTATGAGAGGCCATCCTTTAGGTAACAGAGTAGGCAAAGGAATTCCAGATTGTAAAGAGCCCATTGGCTGAATTACTTTGTTAATTGCTCTAAGGTCTGTTACCATTCTCCATTTACCAGATTTCTTTTTAATAACAAATGCAGGAGAATTCCATGGGCTAGTAGATTCTTCAATATGGTGAGCATTTAACTGTTCTTCTACCAGCTCTTCAAATGCCTGGAGTTTCTCTGTTGTTAAAGGCCATTGATGAACCCATACAGGCTTGTCTGTTAACCATTTTAAAGAAAGAGCTGTTGGTGTTTTTGGAAGATCATCAGTTTTTGTGCCCTTTTCTTGTATAATATGGATGGCTGGTGACCACTCATTAGAATAATACCTTCTAATATTTCTCTCAGAAACATGTGCTAGTTTATGATTTATTTCTGAGGTTGGAGGGATGTTAATCTGAGTATTCCATTGTTGTAACAGGTCTCAACCCCACAGGTTCATAGCAATGTTAGCCACATATGCTTTTAATCTGCCTCTCTGTCCTTCTGGGTCTATACATTCGAGCCATCTTGCACTCTGTTTCACTTGAGATAATTCCTAACAGTTGAACATTTACCTCCTGAAGAGGCCAAGATGGATGCCAAAATTCTGGTGCAATTATGGTCACATCAGCACCTGTGTCTACCAGACCAGACAACAAAACACCATTTATTTTTATTGTTAATTTTGGTCTTTGTTCATTTATAGAAGTTTGCCAAGAAAATTTTCTTTATGGTTTCTCCTGAATTTTCTGTTCTCTCTGTCTCAGTTGTTCCATTACTCCGAGTAGCCTAGTTTATTCCAATAGGCATTTGGCTATTTAACTGCTCTGAGTAGGGGTCTCCTCTGCAATTGCAGGAAAGGTCTGAACTGGATTCACTGTATGGGCCTGCCTGAGGCCCCTCTGGGAGTTTCCCAAAGACTGAGGCAAAGTATTACCTTGTCTGTTCCTTGTTGATCTACATTCATTGGTCCAGTGTCTTCCCTTACCACACCTTTTACATACTCCAGAAGGAAGGGGCATTCTGTTGCCATGGTTCCTTAAAGAACATTGTTTCTAGAAGTGCCCTGTTTACATTCTCTTTTCAAATGTCCTTGTTTTCCACATCCAAAACATCTGACATTCCTCAAACCTCTTGAAATTGCTTCTCCTATCTACATATTATCATGATCATGAGCCTCAACATTAACCGTGTCTCTAATCCAATCTTCCAAGGGTGCAGACCTTGCCTTTAATGGCCTGATTATTCTCTTGCATGCTTCATTTGCGTTCTCAAAAGCCAAAGATTCAATTATTATCTGGCTAGCTTCTGAATTTGGGACCATTCTCTTTACTGCTGAAGTCAGTCTTTATAAGAAATCTGTGAAAGATTCTTTTGGGCCCTGTATAACCTTTGTAAATGACTCAGTTTTCTTTCCTGGTTCCTCAACTCTGTCCCATGCATTCAAGGCTGCCATTCGACATAGAACTATAGTTTGGATATCATATAAACATTGTGCTTCTACTGCAGCATATTGGCCTTCTCCAACAAGCTGATCCTGGAAGATTTGTATACCTCTATCCCTACATTGTTTTGCTATGTTTTTAGCTTCCTCTTTGAACCACATTTGCCACTGGAGCTGCTGTCCAGGTTCCAGAACCCCCTGTGCCAGCTCCTGCCAGTCCTGTGGTATAATCCTATTATAAGTTGATCAGGAGTTTAACATTTGCTTTACATATGGAGAATGCATGCCATAAGATACTATTGCTTCATTAAACCTTCATAAGTCTAACATTTCAACTGGAGTCCAAATATTTTGTGTATTCACTTGACCAGGTTGCTGTTGTATGCTTACTGGATAAATTAAGGGTGATTGTGTGAAAACAGGCTTTCTTTCTGTAACCTTATAATCCAATCCTGAAACAACTTCACTGTTAATTGCTTCTGTCTGAATCTGAATTTTTCTATAATTCATTTTAACAGGTTTAACAGGTTTTTCTGAAATTTTTAACTTGGCACTTAAATTGACTATCTTTTTAAATTGTAAAATAAGGATAAGAAGAAGAATGTACATAATTTGATAAACATTAATCTTCTCATATAGTTTTTCCATTACCATACTGCCTAAAATTTCAAACAAAGCCCAATTTTCTTCCAATGAACACATAAAACCCATTTTTTTTAATGTGGAAAAAAATCTCTTTTAAGTAGTTTCGTTTAAAATATCTGATATAAATGACTTACCAATTCTGCATAGAACAGTAGAAATCTGAGGGAATTTCAAAACAGCTACCTAGTGTCCAAGGTGGGAATCCAGAGAGAGGGAGAGAGAGAGAGAGAGAGAGAGAGAGAGAGAGAGAGAGAGCAAGAAAGCAAGAAAGCATAGCTACGTTCTGGCTAAAAGCTTGAATCCAATCGCTTCAATATTCCCATTTGAGCCGAGTCTAGCCTGGCATCTGTCTTCCTTAAGCTCCGACTGACCATGTGTGTTGGAGTTTCAACCAAAAGCAGCCTATCTGCAGTTGTGTGTAGCTACTGCAATTAGCGGTAGCTCATGCAGGCCTGAGTTGTTCATAGCCCTGGCTTTTTAAGCAAGTAACTCCAGCTTTGGTGGTATCCACTTGTAGCTAAGGTAGGTTGGGCCTAAGTCCTAAGCTGAGCTAGGCCCGGGTTATGCCAGGGCTAGGCTGGGGCTAGGCTGGAGCTCAAAAGCTAGGGAGCTGGGCCCGCCCAGGTGGGAAGCTGGACCCACTGCCAAGGTAAGTGGTTTTTTAATGAATTCTTGCCAAGTTGGGCGCCAATTGTAGATGCAACTGGCTTGTTAAATAAGAAACACAGAACCAATTGCAGAGTTAAAAACCAGGAGGTCAGAGCAAGAGCGGAAAATCTTACCCTTCACTGCTTCTGCTGTCCTTCCTCTCTGCAAGAGAGCTACCGCTCTGTGTCCTATCTTTTTTATAGATTTTCTGTTCTGTTTTCTCATTGGTTGTAAACCCAGCCACATGACCTCCTCGTCACTGCCTGTTTGTACAGACCTCCAGGTCGTCTATGGTCGCTATTGAGATTAAAGGCGTGTGTCTGCCATGCTGGCTGTGTCCTTGAACACACAGTTATCTACCTAGCTCTGCCTCCCAAGTGCTGGGATTAAAGGCATGCACCACTACAGCTCAGCTTCTGCTCTGACTTGCTCTGACCTCAAGGCAACTTTATTAACATATAAACAAAATCATTTTTCAATACAAATAAAATATCACTATAGAAACTCTGCTTACAATATGTTATATGAAAACACTTTTTAGTAATAATAAAATAATCAAAATTTATTTTAAATGTTCAGTGAGATTTTAGTTTGCTTTCTATTTCTGTAATAAATATCAACAGAAATAAATTGTGGAGAAAAGGTTTTGTCTCATTTTATTCTTATACATCAAAATCCATCATTGAGGGAAAACAGGCAGAAACTCAAAACAAGAACCTGAAAGCAGGAATCTGGGGCAGAGTTTGTGGAGGAATGTTATTTACCCTCTCAATCCCTGGCTTCTCTTGTTCTCAGCTAGCTTTCTTACACAACTTGGGCCCACCTGCTAAGGGATATTGCCACCCACAGTTAACTGCATCCTCTGTCAATCAAGACAATCTCTCATAAACTGACTAATCTGGCCTTACCCCTCAATTGAGGTTCCCTCTTCCCAGGTGACTCTGGGTTGTCTCTATCTGACAATAAAAAATAAACAACAAAACTGGCTTTCAATCTGGATTCCACTGAGTCCTAGCCTACCTCTTAAAGGTCTGCAAATAAAAAGAGGAAAAAGCTTCCCTCCATTCTTCTTGTTCATAGATTTCATTTATGTTTTTTTATAAACCTAAGAATTTTAATTGTAGAAAATAAAGGATAAAGGAGGCCCCAATATTTGAAACAATTGCTGGCTCTGCAGCTCTAATGCTCTAGAATGCTGGCATTCTTACCTATGTCCCCCTTTAGTAATTTAAGACCTGTCAGAAGAAACTTGAATTAGAAGTAGAAATAAAGGGATAAAGAAGTCATACTTTTTTTTTTTTCCAAGAGACTATCTTAGTGAAGTTTCCCACTGTGCCATGTGTGGTGAGACCACCCCAGTGGGAAAATTTATTGTTAGAATCTGCCGACAAAATGTGGGGGCCAAACCTACATCTTGTAGTTACAACTTCTCAGTCAAAAATTTGGCCTGCGATCTTAACATTCTGAGCTCTGGGGATAAAACACATATGATTAGAATACATTGATTTCTTGGAAACTTCAGTATCACAGGAGCCAAAGAAACAAGCAAAAGCTTAAGAAATATTTTCACTATCTTTCTAGCTTTTATTTTTATTATGAAACACATTTGGATTTTCATCTATGATACTGAGACAGAAAGGCCCAGTATTCACCAACATATAACTGCTATTTTGAGAGACTGAAATGTCCCTCAGAGATTCATGTATTCAAACACTCTATGACCCACTGTTGGAACTGTTCAGGAAGGCTCTGGAATCCTTAGTAGGTAGAGCCTTTCTAGATGAAGTATGTTGCTGGCATCTGACTTTGGGGCCTGGCCCCATTTCCTTTATTCTCTCTGCTTCCTGAATGCAGTTTCAAGTGATCAACCTAGTTCCTGTTCCTGCTGCTGTACCTTCCCTGTCTGTCCTGTCTTTCCCAACATTATAGACTCTATCTCTCTGGAATGATAAACCAAGAGCCCTTTTCCCATTAATTGCTTTTGTCAGGGTTTTATCACAGAAATGAAAGAGGATTGATATAATAACCATCGGGTATTTGTTAAAAGTGGCATTAATCTTAGTAAATACTACTAATGAAACTGGAGACTGTATTTGGATTTTTCCCAGTGATCTCATGAATGTCTTTTCTATGTTTCAAATCTAATCTAAGACATTAACCTTGCTCTGAGCAAGCAGACCTTGTCCCTAGCATCCTTATCTTTGAGGATTTCTCAGTTTTTCATCACTTCCAGTAGCCTTGCCATATTTCAACAGTACTGATAATGTTCTCTTATAGGATATTAATCACTTTGGTTTGTCAGATATCTTTCTTTTGATTGCATTGTAGGGAGGAATACACATGACATCATGGGATACAGTGTATTTCAGCGACATTTTGTTCCTTTCTTTAGAAAGGAGTCTGTAAGTCCAGTTAACATTCAAGGGGAGAGACTGAAGCTTCACTTTCTGGAGGAAGCAGTGTTTAGTATCAGGAATTCTTCTCAAAGAATGTATTACCTCTTTATTCCAGTCATAATAAACTGCTTTGTAAATGATAGGAACTGTATAGGAACATATAAAGAAGATGAATATGGAAAGAAGGGAAGATATCCCTGCTGTCTCTCTCTCTCTCTCTCTCTCTCTCTCTCTCTCTCTCTCTCTCTCGTTTGCTTGCTCTCGCTCTTGTTCACTCACTTGCTCTTATTCTCTCTCTCTGTCTCTCTGTCTCTCTCTCTCTCTCTGTGTGTGTGTGTGTGTGTGTACGAATGCCTGCATGCACACATACATATGAAAGCTAGAGGTTGACTTCAGGAATTGTCTGATATTTTGGGACAGGGTCTCTCACTGTCCAGGAATTTGTTCATTTGGTTAGGCTGGTGCTCAGCAACCCCAGGGATGCTCTTTTATCCACCTTTCCAGTGCCAGACTCACATCATTATGCTGGGATTTTTATGTGGGCTCTGGAATTTTAACTCAGGTACTCATGCTTGTGTGAGAATTACTTTACAGATTGAGTATCTCCACAGTCCCAGAAGACATCTATTAGGGAAGTTTCATAAGCATGGTGTCAGCATAGAATTGTGGCCATGAGAAAAACAACAGAGAAAATGATGGAAGAAAAGTATGACTCAACTAAATTATTTTTCCCACCACCCATAACAGAGACCAGTTACTACCTATCTAGGATTGGTGGTGCTAGGAGACAGCATTAAGAAAAGAAAAGAGGAGAGGAGAAGAGAGGAGAGGAAAGGAGAGCAGAAGAAAAGATTCTGTTTAGGATATGAATAGCGTTCTCATACTGAAGTGATAGTTATTCAAAGACAGAATGTCTTAGAGCAAAAAAACAAAAAGAAGAAGCAGCAGCATAGTGGTCACAAGTAGGTTTTGTTATTGGAAAGTTTCTAGGATGATTTTGTCCCTGTTCTTTCTCTTCTTGGTGTTTATTAAACCCAATTGTCATAAAACAGCAGGATTGACAGAGGGAAGTGTCACATACCGTCCCTCAAAGTAATATCTTGGACATGTATATATAAAGAAGCTATTGGAGAAATGAGAAGGAAACAGGATGAGGTGGCTCCTTATGTCTGATGAGAATAGAATGTGAAACTTCAAAATCCTTGTGAACTTACTAACACTGCCCAGAAATGGAATACAAATGTAAGCAAACCAATGAAATATAAAATCATAGAAGAATCATTTTTTTAAAGTTTAAGAATTAAGACTACTGCATTAAGAGATCAAACAGAAAATGGATTGATTAGGTAACTGGTACCTACATACAGCAGGGAATTGCATGAAATAAGTAGATAAAAGTGCTCTCTAATCTTGCCTGCCCTTATTTCATGTGCTGTTAACTTTTCCAACAGTTCTCAAGCCTATGCCCTATTTCAGAATCTCTTCCCCCACTCATCTCCTGAACCTGGGGACACTGAGGGAATTTGATGTTCAGACATTTTATTTTTAGGGCATCACATTATGTAATATCTTGGTTTGGTGTCATTTATTTAAAAATCTTCTGTTTTGAACAAGAACTGAGAAAAATGTACCTAGTAGATATCAATCTTTACATCTAAACCTTAAAATCACCTTAAAAAAACCCCTAGCAATCCTCCAGGAAGCATTTTTCTTTTATCTGTTAAGAAATACATATGTGACTCAGGGTTCATTTTCAAAGGCAGATTTCTGCACCTTTATGCCTGGCAGCAATTTTCAATTAATTAACATTCCTGAGAGAATAGTTAGGTATAATATTTTAAAAGAGAACTTTTATTTATTTTGTTTCTGTACTGTGTAAAAAAATGTCTCAACTGCAGTATACTTTATCTTTTGAAAAATGGCCTCTCTTTTCTCCTATCAAGGATAACCATGAAAGCAGCTTTAGAAAAGAAAACAGAAACCTTACAAATGTCAAGAACAATGAAGGTTGCTTCCTACACTAAGGCTCCAACATCAACAAACTGTACAGCATATCTGCATTCATATCCGCTCAACATGCTTTACCTCAAAGAAATATTCTGTGGTGTCACGGACAAAACCAATGTCGATTTGAGTGTTTTGCATGGAAAACAGTGCTGAGTTTCTGATCAGCAGTTATCACACAGTCCAAATGTCTCCTGGCTTCACACTGAATTGCTGGTGTTACTTTGGCTTATCTCAGTCAATCATTTGCTACTGTAACCAGTCTGTGGTTAGGGAGAACATTGTGAGTTAAAGTGGAACAGACATCCTAGAGCACAGTAGAGATGCTGGTGAACAAGCCAGCCCAGTCATTAACTTCATCACTAACAAAGAAGAAAAGCATGTATGTAATTACATAGATTGCAAAGCTAGCAACAAGCATTGGCATCAGGGACTGGTTTCCTGCCTCCATTATTTCATCAGAAGCTGCTTCATGCTTTCGAAGGAGGGGGTGTGGGTAGAAGAAAATAAACAAGCATTATCTCTCCTTCGTTGTAGGTCATTGCTTCCCCTTAAACAAGCTTCTCTCTCTACTTCCTGCCATTTCAACTAATTTTAGAAGTTATTGAACTCATTGAGTCTGTGATTTTAGGCTTCTTTTGAGTACTCTAATGTTTATTAGTAATAGATGAAAGTAATAATAATACTTGCAAGAATATAAAATAAGAAGTAAGCTTCAGAGAAATCTACATTGTTGAAGTTATGAGGCTAGCATGTGTGTGTTGCTCATTACCAGGGAGGAGCTGCTCAACAACTTCATGGCTCAGTCAGTCAGCATGTCACTAAGGATCAGGACTAGAAAGTCCTACAATTTGGCCCTCTTTGGGGATTCTGAATGTTTATTTTGTCTGGTTTCTTTGTGTGACATTACATCTCTTTCTTCTCCTGGGCGTTTGTCTGGGACAGCAGGCATAATTTGCTACTACAGCTCCCTGACTAAAGGAAACAAGATCCCTGCCGTGGAAATGCTCTTGTTCTGTTCTGGTACAGCAGAAGGGTTTACACTTTATGATCTAAGGGACCATGACCAACAATGATTTGAGCCATTTAGATTCCTCTCTATAACATGTAGTTGATCTGATGTCCATTCTACTCTCCCCAGAAGACATATATTAATTCTGAAGGTCAGTCAGTATAAGAATAAAGTTGTGATTGGTAGGGTGATTTTACCATGGAGTTTTACAGAATTTTCTTGAAGTATCCTTTCTATCTTTCTCCCTTTCTTATTTCCTTCCTTCCTTCCTTCCTTCCTTCCTTCCTTCCTTCCTTCCTTCCTTTCTCTTTCTTTCTTTCTTTCTTTCTTTCTTTCTTTCTTTCTTTCCTTCCTTCCTTCCTTCCTTCCTTCCTTCTTTCTTTCTTCCTTTCTTTTTGTTTTCTTGCTTGCTTGCTCTCTTTCTTTCCTTCCTTCTTTCTTTCGTTCTCTCTTTCTCTTTCTCTCTCTCTCTCTCTTTCTTCCTTTCTTTCTGTTTGAGAGAATAATAGATAGTTTGTTGTAGAACCATTTTGAGTGACTATGGCCCACAAACATAGATTTAGGTTACCCCAAATTCCTGGTGGAGCTCCAGGAGTCCAATCGGTGAAAGAGAGGAGGGATTATATGAGCAAGAAATATCAAGATCATGATTGATAAAAGTACAGAGACAACTAGCCAAACTAGTGGACACACATGAACTGTGAACCAATAGCTGAGGAGCCCCCATGGAACTGGACTAGGCCCTCTGGATAAGTGAGACAGTTGTTTAGCTTGAACTGTTTAGGACACCCACAGGCAGTGGGACTGGGACCTGTCCTTGGTGCATGAGCCAGCTTTTTGGAACCTAGTGCCTATGCTGAGACACTTTTCTCAGCTTTCGGGTAGGGAGGAGGGGACTAGACTTGCCTCCACTGAATGAACCAGGTTCTGCTGACTCTCTAGGGGAGACCTTGACTTAGAAAAGGTGGGAATGGGCAGTGGGAGGTGGGGGAAGGCTGGGGGTGGGAGGAGGGAGGACAGGGGAATCCGTGGCTGATATGTAAAATGAATAGAAAAACTCTTAGTTAAAAAAAGAAAGAAAAAGATGCTGTTTGAACTAGGAGGTATGTCTATAATCCTAGTACTCAATGGGTTGAAGTAGGAGGATTGTGTGTTTTTAGCCACCCTAAGCTAAATAAAAGGTAGAGGAGTTGCGTTTTATCCTGGGCTATAAGCACATGCAATAAGAAAATGAAATATTTCTATCTGGGACATGTTGTTTCCAAAGATTAAGCCAGTAAAATGATTCTTCTTTTCATTTTTCTTCTTTTCAAAGAGGTTTGAGTTGTAGCATTATTCTTTATGAGGTCAAACTTTGAAATTATCCACCCCAAATATTCACTTTACTTTAAAAGAATGAATTTTTTCTATGAATTTGAATTTAGTTATGCATCCAAGTGCCCTTGACTCATGTATGTATAGTAGTAATCCAAAACAATACAGATACTCTCATAGGTAAATCAGAGGATAGAAAATGGAATGTACAATGTGCTGTAGGCACAAAATTATAGGCACAGTAGACAGAATGTAACATTGGAACAAGAAGAGATATTAAAAATGGAAATAATTCATGAAATCATAGAAAGTAGTTTAATACAGCATGTTGCTCTATAAATGTCAGAACACAAAAATTTTAAGATATGTATGAGTTTCAATAGTAAGAATTTAAAAGAAAGAGCTTGGAGATAATTGGAGGACTAACCACCACAAACAGTCAGATACAATTATGTCAGGCTATGGAATTCAGTGCACCTTCCTCCAGCAGTCCTTGGTTAGGGATGTGGGGAAGTAATTTTAAGTTAAGTAAGTGAGTTCAGAGAGCTGGATATGACTGCAAACCTACTGTGCACAAAATTTTCTGTTTGTGTCTTTGAGACTCAGATATTCTATTTGCTGTTTGGTTAAAATGATGTGGCTAGTGCTTTCTTAGAGAGATGCTAAAGAATTAAAAATAAATTCTGTTGAACTACTTGAATATTCAGGGATGTTTCAGGAAGTGGTTGTCTTTTATACAAACGATTCTCTATATATCTCACTCTTTCTTGTAAAGACAAATTTTAACTATTTAGCTACTATCAAAATATTGTTCCTATAATTTGTAAAAGTAAGTATTTCAAGAGTGCAGGACATGGACAAACAATGTTTTGTGTCTGTCAAAATGATTTATCTGATTACTGGAAAAATATATTCATCCCTAAATTTGAAAAAAAAATTATAGGTGTATATGTAACTGTCACCTGGCAAAAAGCAAATCAATCACTCAGTAATTGACCACATTGGATTGGGTGGAAATATTTAAAATCAAGAGCTGACTACTATGTTCAATGTGTGCTGATTGCTGCTATACTGGTTTGCATACACAAGAGCAGTTGTTCCCCTTTAGTTAAAGTAAAAAGAATGACTAGAAAAAATGATAACAAATAAAAAATCATAGACTACCATACATTTTATATGCACTAATAATTAATATGAATTCTGTTCCTAACTAATGTCCACATATTCAGGATCTTTTATAGGAATATGAGATATCCACATTATCATTATTGATACAGTCAATTCTGACATAGTTCAAATGCAAAAGCAGATCTTGGTGTGGCACGTTAGCAAGAAAAGCAGACTTGGGAACATTTACCATCTAATTAACATTAAAGCCAGGAGTTAATATTAATCTTGATTCAAGTCTAAGCCAGACAGTAGTGGTACATGCCTTTAATCTGAGCACTCTGGAGGCAGAGGCAGGCAGATCTCTGAGTTTGAAGCCAGCCTGGTCTACACAGAAAAACTCTGGAAAAACCAAATATATATTGATTTTGATTCAAGTCTAAGTAGTGTACTGTATGAATAAATTCTACATGAAAGTTATATAATTATAGCCAAATTCAGAGATTAAAGTTGATTCTTTTGTAAGTAAAATTAATCTTTATGACAGATGGTTTCAGAGTTTCAACTACTTATAAAGAACAATGCCATAGATCAAATCACTTTGAAAAGAAGAGAAATAACAAACATTAATATGTAAAGAAACACAGAAAATAGATGGAAAGAAAAAAGAAACCTATGGAGCACATTTTTGACTATTCTGGGATGTGTTTACATCACTCCTCAGATTTTCTAAATTCTGTAATTTAAGCATAGAACAATTGTCACAGGAATATAGTTGTTTAAATTACTTATGTGCAACAATGAAATCAAAGTAACTTTATAAGAAAATATTGATCCTGGGTTTTTAGAAAATAAGTTTTTATTTGATGAGTGTGGTACTGGGGACTTAACTCAGGGCTTTATATGTGCTAAGGCAAGCATTTTGCCAATGAACTGCATGTCCAGCCACAGGAAATACCTGTCAGACTGCATATTTGCTATCTTTGTGTTCTCTGTGGCCACATGAATCTTTATGAAGTCTTGGTAATGTAGATATCCACATGCTAGAATATTGTCAGTAACCAAATTTATGAACACTATAATTCAATATTTTACCAAGTATTTTTGAGATGTACATTATAGAACTTGAGCAGAGCAAAGCATTCATTTACCTTTCCAGATAGTCTATACTATGGAGTCAGGTCACTGAAGAGCTAAGCACAGAAGGTTTGTTTTAAAAACCACAAAGCCTTGACTTTTCCTGAGTTGTTGCCTGATGTGATGGTGATAGTACCACCACCAAACACCCACAGCCTTGTAAAATTTTGTTCAGTACACTATTAGTGTGGACTAATGTACTAACCATGGGTTAAATATAAGGACACTACAATGAAGAAAGCAGAACTAGTTTCAACCCTAAAAAATTTGTAGCAAGGTACACATAATCAGAGAGCAGATACCACACTGGGAGTCTTAAGCTCAGCTTTTAGGTTTCAGAGGCCCCCTAGAGAGATATCTAACTGTGATCACAGGATAGGAAAGAGGTTACCAAGAAAAATGATGATACTAAACAGTCAAGTCTTTTTAAGAATACTAGATGTAAAACAATGATGACTAGACTGCTACACAACTCCAGGGAGGCTACCTAGAAAACGGGACCCTATGAAAGACACAGGGATTGCCCAATGACAGAGAAATGGATGAGATCTACATGAACAACCTGGACAACAGTGGGAGTAATGAAGGGCAAGGTTTGAGGGAAAGAGAGCTTAGGGGAGCAGGAGATCCCAGCTGATCAAATAAGTTAAGAACAGAAAGGGAGAACAAGGAATAACAGACCATGATAAATGAAGACCACATGAGAACAGGAAGAAGCAAAGTGCTAGAGAGGTTCCCCAGAAATCCACAATGATATATCCACTGTAGACTACTGGCAATGGTCGACAGAAAGCCTGATCTGATCTAGTCTGGTGATCGGATTGCCAAACACCCTGTCATGCCAGAAGTCTCATTCAATAACTGATGAAAGTGGATGTAAAGATCCTCAGCCAGGCCCCAGGTAGAGTTCCAGGAGTCCAATTGTCGAGAAAGAGGAGGGACTGTAAGAGTGTGAATTGTTGAGACCAAGATTGGAAAAGCACAGGGACAAATAGCCAAACTAATGGAAACACATGAATTATGAACCAAAAGCTGTGGAGCCCCCAGCTGGATCAGGCCCTCTGGATAAATGAGCCAATTGAATGGCTTAAACTGTTTGGGAGGCACCCAGGCAGTGGGACCTGGACCTGTCCTTAGTGCATGAGCTGGCTGTTTGGAACCTTGGGCTTAAGCGGGGACACTTTGCTCAGCCTGGAGGGAGGGGACTGGAGCTGCCTGTACTGAATCCACCAGGTTTAGATGAATCTGCAGGGGAGTCTTGGCCCTGGAGGAGATGGGGGGGGGGATGGGTTGAGGACAGGGGAACCCATGGCTGATGTGTAGAGTTGAAACACAAATATAATAAATAAAGAAAAAGGAGGGGGAAAAAGAATACTTCAAACTGAAGATATTGCTAAGTCACATGAAAATGCCATTTTTAAAGTGACCCTAAGAGAAAAAATCAGTTTCTTGCTGAGCAGTTCCTCTTATGGGTGAAGTCAAGCTACTAATTATTGTCTAGAAGTTCATATCAGGTGGTTGAGTCATCTCAAGATTCATCCTTGTCTCCTTTCTAGCATCTGCTATGTCTCTGGTTTTGTTTATCGTTTATGTTTTGAGAAGCTTATTTCATGAAAGTGACCATTCTGGTTAATGATGTAGGTCCTAATCATTGTAGGTAAGTCACAATCAGCAATGCATACAAGAAGCTACAGATAAAAGTAAATTATTTGGAAATGACCTTAGCCACCTACAAATAACAACATACTGAATTATCAAAGAGTTTAATTAAATTTAATTAAAATATATCATATTTAAGCAAATTTTCTATTTACAAATCAGTATGTCATAAAAAACCTTTCTGTAGCTTTAAAGTCATTTTACATTTTAATGGTTATATAACAGTTTATTCTCTGGACATGTAATTTATCTAATAGCAAATTTTCAAATACCTATATTGTTTCCAAAGTTAGCTGGCATACAGAATTTAAGCATTTTCAATATATATTTTATTAATACACGTCTTGACTTTTGATTTCTTTTGGTTCTCTTTTTGTCTTTGCACAATGTGTTTTTTAATTGGATATGTAATGTTAGAAATTGTATTATAAATTGAGAAGGGAAAAGATTCTCAGGAGCTGGTAATCAAGCCACAAGCATACACATTTCTGAAACTGGCTTATGTGAGTCTTTACCTTTTCCTCATAGGCACTTCACAGCCTGACCTGGGATGAAAACCATTTACAGCTTATTTTAGTTTGAGTTCTACTTCATACATTGCTGGAAATTATTTCTATGACATATTTAAACTCACTAGTGCCTTTCTATATGTCAATATCCTCGGGTAAATTCTTGGGAAAGAATTTCATTATGTCCAGACCTATAAAGCACATATAAAAACACACAAGCACAAGTGAACTCATATATACAAACAGAGACACATAAACATTCTTTGGTTGGTCTCCATATTTTAAATTTCATCATATTTTATTTTATAAATCCTTTTACACATTGTTTTATGGAATTTGGGGAAAATTATGCATCTATTTGAAACACACTTATTAAAGGTCCAAATGTACAAAGAATGGGTATACTGTGTACAAGATAATAAGTTCTGTGTGAGGAAATAACAGTAGTAGGCATCAAGAGTGCATGAGTCAGGGGTAGCTGTGGTCAGGGTGAGCTTTATGCAGAAAGTAACATCTGAGAAAAATCATGAAGGTGCTGAGGGGTTAGTAATAAGAATATCTTAGGAATTTCTTAACAGTATTGTAAAAATAGTTAACATAACTGCCTCCAAGTCAGAGCATGCTTGAGGTATTTGGCAGAAAACAAGGCAATGGATGGGATTGGAGCTGAATAATGAAAAAGAGGGAAGTTGATGATTGGGACAGAATGTAGATAGAGTCCCAAGTATAAACATAAGAAGATTTTACAGTGCCAGTCTGTCTGTTTTGCTGAGATTAGATTGAAAGGGAGTAGAATGCAGACAGGTCTCAGTTACTGCTGAGCAAGACAGATGCAGGGCTGGTAAATGGATCTACTCTTTATGTATTTTGAAGGGTAAGCCAGTAGAATTCTAAAAAAGACAAATAAATGTTCTTAGGGTAAAGGTCCATTTTTCTTTACATTGAGAAAATTTTAATACTATATCAAGTCACATCAAAGCAAGAGTGAAGAAGATAGGCTCAAGTATAAATTAAGATATGACAGTACTTGGACTTATATACACAGCTGGAATGCAAATTTACATAGCCATTTGGGAAATAATTTAAATATATTTAACTGGCATTGAACATATGCAATCTCTATGACTCAGTAGTTTTACTTCTAGCTACATGCCTAACAGAGACATGTGTTCAGGCTCCCTGAAAGGCATGTTTAAGTATTCATAAAAGCATGATTGTAAAAACTAAATTGAATGTTCCTCAGTAGTAGAATGTAAATTGTGGAATAATCATATTATGAGATACAATGCAGGAATGAGAAGGAACCAACCATTTCTTTATGTAAAAGTGTATATTAATTCTTCCCATGATCACATGGATTCCAGTTATATAAGTCCAAGCAGGGTGACTGACTTATGGTTGACAAGTCAGATGGAAAACTCCTTTGGGTGGGGATTTGGGACTGCTGCTGGAGAGTGCCTCCTCTAGTATGTTGGCAACTACTCTCCTATGCCTGGTGCCAGTCACGGGCAGTTGTTCAGCTTGTGGAGAGTCATTCTTACATTCTCTCTGCAGTCCTTAAAAACGATGCTAAAGCTCATTCAACTATGAGAATGACAGGAACAGAAAATAAGTATTATAGTAGTTCTATGATAGAATGAGTATAAATCAGAGAAACATCTCTGGACAATGATTTTTTATCTTATCAAGTATAAAACCAACAAACACACACATTATATTTCCCACAAATCTTTTCTAAAGAATACATCCTTTGACTATCTTACAACACAAGCCGCATGATGCATGTATAAAGTTATTTGCTGAAGCACTGTGTGCCTTAACAAGAAATTAAAATAACTCCATTGGCGATCAGTGTAGAACCATTGAAATTAATGATGGCAGCACCAGTTCAATGGAAAATCATGGGGTTGTGAAAGGCACAAGGAAGAACACCAAACTCCAATTTGAAACAACTGTCAAAGTAATATTGTTAAGTTGCAAAGAGCAGGGCATAGGTGGCCAGGATGCACTGTTTATATGCAAAAATACGTGCTTGTGATTGTATGGGAAGGATGATAAAAATAATATTTTAGGGCTTCAAGTATTAAAACATGATGAAAAATTGATAATAGGGGTAGAATTTTTTATTAGATTAGGTGAGTGTATCACCTATTTGAAACACAATGCATACTGAACAAATACAATGCATACTGAAATGAAAAGTATTTTATTACAGAGAAAATACACAACCCTTATTGTAGAATGTTAGTAACCAGGGAAAGAAAGGAAGTTTTAAATCCAGATACCATATAATGAGATGACTTTGGTACTATAAAATGACACTCATATCATGAATTATGAGATTTAATAAATAATTGAAGGCACTCAAAAGAGGTTTTATATTTCTTGTTTAATGGGACATAGGATGCCCTATTAGATGATGCCATTCTCAGTTTAAGAGCATGCCTACATCTTTATTCATTTAATTAAAATGAAGGTACATCATTTAGCACATAGTCAGTCTACACTTGCCTTTGTTTCTCAATTTTTCATAATTTAAATGAAAATGCTGCAGAAATTTCTTTAAAATATGTGTATTTTCTAGATATTTCATATTAGGGTGAGAAGACAAAAGTTCTGTAGTTCTAACTGTGTTTTTTTCCAAAGGTAAATGTGTTTTTCTGTTTTTAGCAATGGAGAGCCACATCTAGCATGATTGTAGCCTCAAATAAATTATTAGAACCAGCTGATGTTTTACCCTCTAGTCACAAAGTACACTTGTTCTTATGGAATACATTCAACAGAAAGTCAGCAGCATTTTTAATAATTTATTAATGTAATTCATATTTCCTTTTGTTGCTGGGTAACATATCACTCATATTCAGATTCACACAGTAAAGAAAACTTCACTTTTGAATATCAATGACATAACATACTCTTATCCAATATTTTATAAGTTATATGCTAAATTTTCAAATAGCTTTATAATATCATCAAGAAATTGAATGAACTATTAAAATTTTAAACAATTCCAGTAAATAGAACAAAAACTATTTAAAGTAAAACACTTTACTTTTAAAATTCCATTTTACTCTAAATACACAAAAAACTCTTATATGTAAATAAAATTCAACTGTATAATAAAATATCACTGACTGCAGAAATAATATTGCACAGCATATCCCTAGACCATACTTATCCTGTTTAATCTGAGATATTATGCATATTAATTAGTAATTTCTCATTTGTCCTTATGCCCCAGTTCCTGATAACCATCTCCTGTTTGATTCCAAGAGCAGAGATAATTCAGATTTTTCCTGTAAATAGAATCATGCCAGATTCATCCCCTTATGATTGGGTTATTCTATTTACCGTAATGTCCTCAAGGTTCATCTCTGCTTTGTTTTTGAGATCTTTTTTAATATTGTATAATTTCCTTCCAAGGCTAATTAATATTCCACTGTAGTGTGGTGTATACCAACATCTTTACCCATTTATTTATATAAGGGCACCTGGCTTGTTTCCATTTCTTTGGCCTATTAGCAGAGCTTTAGTGAGCATGGGAAGCCTATTATCTCTTACACATCTTAATTTCATTTTGGAGGAGATGTTTCTAGATGTGAGGTTGCTGGATTTTTGGTAGTTTTAATTTTAATGTTTTGAAGAACCAAGCTTTGATTTCCTTTTTCATAGAATCTGCACAAATTTAGATAGCAATGTGTGAGGCTTCCAGTTTCTACTGTTTGCTAACACAATTTATTGCTTCTTTTGTAACAGCTATCTTGACAGGTTTGGAGATATTCATTAAGGCATTTTTCATCTCTCTAATGTTTGGTGATATTTAACATCTTCCTATACAGTTGGACATTTTGTCTTCTTTCTAGGAGTGTCTATGCATTATATATTGTACTGCCACAGACCCAGAGCAACAGGAACAAATGGAAGACTGGAAGCTTTAAACTTTAGTGAAAATAACCTTTTAAATTATTAAGATAATTACTTCAGATAATTTGTCACAGTCATAAGAATCTCACCAAGCTAAAGAATTCTTTTATTTTTCTTGCTTTGTTTTATCAGTTCTTAATGAGCATTTTAAAGTTCCAAGTGACCTCACTGGGGACTTCTGAATAGGCAGTAAAGAATCATACTCCTCTCCCCACCCCCATTATTTCAAGGGGTATACATATACATGTATGCATAACTAATAGCAGACTTTGCTCACTTTCTTATTTAGCCAGTATCTAGCAAGCACCTGATGGCTCAATCACAATGCTGTTGTTATCTTTCGATATTATTCTAGTCATAGAACACTTGCTAGTTGTTAAGGATGATTACCTCACTTGACTACCTTTTTATTTTCCTTATTGGCATGATCACGATTTTATTTCAGTTACACATCATATTTCTGTGAAATTCTATGAATCGATATGAGCTTCATCCTACCATCTGGTAAAGCCAAAGCTTTTTCATTTTAAACATGGATGGAAGCTACTTAAGAGGTTTCTTCACCTCTGTTGAAGTCTTGATATTATGCTTCATGTCTTCTGCCAGACCTCCTCTGGGGTGGCTTCTGATCTATCATCCCTATTGTACAAACCAGAGGTACCTAGACTCCACTGATGTTAGGATGCTTTGGTAGAGGTTGATTTCATGTTGGCTTGCAGTTTCTCCAACAGGGACTGATAGCTGTACTGGATGGAAGCATGCTGGAAGGCTGTTATGCTGTATCCATTTCTTTTGAAACAGTTATTCTGGTATGTTCCTTAACATTAAAGTAAATACTTATTGAGTTTGCAATTAACAGTCATTAAATAGGAAAACCAGAGACCAAGAATTAAATATAATTTAAAAAAATTAATATATTCATGGAACATGTAATATAACTGCATAGTTAATTTTATACTATAGCCACCAAACATCAATGTGGTTTTTTTTTATACATACTGCTTTAATGAGGAACTTCTTACAGCCTACTTGGCAGCTTGTCCATTTTCGAATGCCAAATATTATTTGCTAAAGCAACTTAATTTCTACGTATGACATTTTTCTTTCCAAATAAAGAATAGGGATATGAATGTAACCCAAAATCATGATTTTTAAATAAATGTTCAAATATCTCCCATGGGAAGATTCTTCTTCTACTGTACTTGGTTCTATGCTTTAGTGTCAGATAAAGTTCTAAGCTTTAAGACTGGTAAAGTCACCAGCTAAAATGTGCTCATTGTGAGCTGACTATATGATGTTGTGATAAAGGCTGGAGATATTTGACAGTTGTTGTTTGCAGATATGTCCTTGTTCAATGGTAAGAAAAATGTAAACAAACTATTTTTATCAATGCTAAATACATTAGGAATGAAAATATGGGCTACACGAACAGAGGAAATTACTGACTTCAACTTGATATATATATTTGCTTTTAGCCAAATCATGGCTCACAACGGGGAAGTAAGCTGAATTTAAATACTTGAAATGGAGCATAAAAGCTGATCAAAGTATCACCTGTGAGTAATTTGAAACATAATGTGTAAAAGAAACAGACTACAGTTAATATGACAAACTGATTGCTATATAGACTGTCACACTGATTTCAGATATTGATATGGTCCACAGGCTTGTCAGTATTGAGAATACTGATTATAAGTTACAAGTAGTGGAGTATTTTATTGCTTTCTGGGAAAAAATGCATGTAAATATTTTTCAATATTAAAGATTCCCTATTTTTGAGGGAGTTCAGATTGGTATGGAAATAAGTTAATTCATATTGGAAAACAAATATGAGCAATTAAAGGAGTAAATGAGATTGTTTGTGAGAGTTGAATTTTTAGAACAGAACTGCTCATTTACAGCATGGATCTTGATGCTATGTGTGGAGCCTCTTTTTACAAGACATAAATCATTAGCAGAAACAGAAGAGGTAGGAAGAAGCAAGCACTGGTATGCATTTAGAAAATATTTATTGAAAGGCAATGAAGAGTTAGACACTGACACATGGCTTCCTAGATGCTGATCCTAGAGGAAGTTTGTGTGAATAAGCTTTATGAGCAAAATAAAAACAATAATTCCTACTTTCATGTTTATTAATATATGTAAATTATTTTAAACAAAGCCTCACACAAAATGAATATTCTGGTAATTTCAGATCACTACCAGCAATGTGACAGGTAACTTCATATGGTAAAAATCTCATAGCCCATGCTACATTCTTGGTTCTCAGGAAGTATTTCCTGGAAAGAAATGAAATAAGGCTGAAAAGGGCAAATGAAATTAGAACCTCATTTTTAACAAGTTCCAGATCAGTGTGTTGATATCTCTACACTCTTCTTTTTATTTATCAAAAAGTTAGTTAGGCTTGGTGATGAACACCTGTTATCCTAGCATTTAGGAGGCTATGACAGGAGGGTAGGGAGATATATAGAGGGATAGATGATAAATAGATTACATACATAGATGAATGGATAGACAGATAGATGGATAGATAGATAGATAGATAGATAGATAGATAGATAGATAGATAGATAATAGAGAAATAGATGATAGACAGATATTTGTTGAGCACCTTTTTCTATGGTTAAAAGAAAAAAGGCTGTGTAGCTTTATAACCTGTCCTGGACTTGAACTCACAGAGATTTGCCTGCCTTTACCTCCAAAAGTTCTGGGATCAAAGGTATGCACCACCACCACTGCCAGGCCTCAAGAATAATTTTTATAAGGAGAGAAAATTATAAGCAGATAATATAAAAAATAGTGCTGTGGATATTGCTCTGTATAAATAAAATGCTGTTTGGCCAGTAGCCAGGCAGGAAGTATAGGTGGGACAAGAGAAAAGAGAATTCTGGGAAGTGGAAGGCTGGGTGAGGGACACTGCCAGACTCTGCCATGAGAAGCAACATATAAAGACACCGGTAAGCCACAAGCCATGTGGCAAAGTATAGACAAACAGAAATGGGTTAATTTAAGATAGAAGTAGATAACAAGAAGCCTGCCACGGCTTTACAGTTTGTAAGCAATATAAGTTTCTATGTGTTTACTTGGTTGGTTCTGAGCATCTATGGGCCTGGCAGATAAGAGAAATTTGTCCTGACTGTGGGCCAGGCAGGAAAACTCTAACTACAAAATATTGTTTTGCAGTAAATTCTTTGGAAGTAGAAGTTTACAATATATACATTTCAAACCTACAACAACAGAGAAGATATACATACAAACATGTTCCTGTTATGAAATGTAGCAAATTATTGTCAGTAGCTTATTGACAAATTCAAATATGACATGTCTCAGAATCCCAGTAGCCACTGGTCTCCATATCAAGTTCAATATAAAACCTTAGGGATGCTGAACTGCTTCTGGGTATTTTGTGTTGTTTTGGACTTGTTTTTGTTTTCAAATAAAGTGTTGTTAAAACTAAAAATTTTATAATGAATTTTTATTGTAAAGTAGGCCTACCTACTTGGTAACAGTTCTATAGACACTTTATTACATCAAAGGAAGGAAACTGAGCAGTTACAGCACAGGCTACATGCTTCCAGTGACTTTGCTATCTAATCTTTAAGGAGGTTTCCTGACTAGTGGTCATCTTGTTACCTTGGATCAGTCACATGTTTGGTTCAGCCATAGATGGGCACAAATCTGCTGTGGATATTGCTCTGTATAAATAAAATGCTGATTGGCCAGTAGCCAGGCAGGAAGTATAGGTGGAACAAGAGAAAAGAGAATTGTGGGAAATGGGAGGCAGAGGAGGAGATGCTGCCAGCCGCTGCCATGAGTACCAACATGTAAGATATTGGTAAGCCACGAGTTGTGTGGCAAGGTACAGATTTATAGAAATGAATTAATTTAAGATGTAAGAACTAGATACCTAAAAGCCTGCCATGCCAATACAGTTTATAAGTAATATAAGTGTCTGAGTGATTATTTTATACATGGGTTGTGGAACAGTGGGAGCTTGGTGGCACCTGGAAAGAAGCTCTCCAGCTACACAAATCTTCTATCCTAGAAAGGAAGGTGCTCTCCAAGCTGAAGCTCATCAGACATTTTCCTTGGAAGAAATCACTATACACAGACCCAGAAGAGTTTTAGCTAGACATTATGGGGCACAACTGCCATTCAGAACTTAAAAGGCTGAGGCAGGGGGATATCTTGTTCTAGTCCACACTGGAATATACAGCAAGATTCTGTCTCAATAAACCATCACCAATGACAAAATTAAAAAACAAAGTTTTGGAGAGGACACTGTTGGAAAGGTGTACCAGGCAAAGTTCTTCATGAAGAGAGCCTAGTAAAAGTATAGCAGATAAAATGATCAACTTGGGAACACTCTTTTATGTAAGGCTGGGAAACATGGAAGGTACTACATGGAGAAAGTGCTTTGAGATTCAGACCAGGTGATTTACTGAATGAGATGTATAAGAGAAAGTGACTCCCATTTTCTGAGCATGAAACAACATCATAATTGTGCTTAAGGTATTCATTTGTTACAGGTGTACAAAATGAATTGAAACAAAGATATAATAAAAAGACATGAATATTTGGTATGTGAGTGAAGAACTATCACAGGCAGGGGATAATGTGGTTAGCATTACAATGGTAGATGGAAAAGAGGACATGACCATATGTACTTTCACAATTACTCTAAGAGCACAGAGATAATTCAGGGAAGAATAAACATGTAGATGTAACTGGCTTGTTAAATAAGAAACACAGAACCAATTGCAGAGTTAAAAACCACAAGGTCAGAGCAAGAGCAAAAAACCTTACCCTTCACTGCTTCTGCTGTTCTTCCTCTCTGCAAGAGAGCTACAGCTCTGTGTCCTATCTTTTTATACAGATTTTCTGTTCTGTTTTCACATTGGTTGTAAACCCAGCCACATGACCTCCTCGTCACTGCCTGTTTGTACAGACCTCCAGGTCGTCTATGGTTGCTATTGAGATTAAAGGCATGTGTCTGCCATGCTGGCTGTGTCCTTGAACATACAGAGATCTACCTAGCTCTGCCTCCCAAATGCTGGGATTAAAGGCGTGCACCACTACCACCCAGTTTCTGCTCTGGCTTGCTCTGACCTCAAGGCAACTTTATTAACATATAAAAAAATCACATTTCAATACAAATAAAATATCACTATATAAACATGGTGTGAACTGTCAACATCAATGATAGTGAGAACTCAGAAAAATGATAACCTGTCAGCACCATGTCAGAGATGAAGATACATGTGGCTGAGCAGAAATCATGGCTTTGGTTTGTTAGTTTTTCTCTGAGAGAAATGGTAGATCTGAGATTAAGCAGATGGTGCATTGAAGGAAAAGGAAAGAACACTGAGTTTGTGAAGAGGCATGTGCTAATCTAAGCACTCAGGATAATTTGCAAAATAATTTTATGAATAGTCACCATTATTAATATGCCAATTTTATAGATGAAGAAATTAAAATCTAACATGTTTAGTTTTTGCCAGTCCTTTACAGTTAATATCAGAGCCTGGACCCACATATCCTTACATTGAAGTTGTGTGCTTGCCTAATCACAAACCTATACCACATATCAAACAAGGAAGGAAATAAATAAAAAATAAATGAATGAAAGCAACGGTCCTTTAATTCCTGTTATTGAAAAAGTTCAGTGCTCTTTTGAAATGGTTAAATGTTGACTAGCAGAATAAAACCCTGTGACTATGGGGTGGGGGCTTAATTACTCACATTCTAACAACTACCTATCAAAACAAACCATGATGAGGTTTTGATGGCCTCTTACAGAAATAGAGGGGGCCTATCCAGAGGGCTGGTTCCATTTGTGGAAAAAGTGGTGGGATGCTCTGGCTATTTGCTGTCATGCTGTCTGTGGTCTTTGGCTTTCTGTCCACAGGCTTGATGGCTTTGGGAGAGACAATTATTCCATGTTGTTTTGTGAGTATTCCCCAAAGTCCAACCTTAAGTCCACAGGAGTTTCAGGACTTCTAATAATTTTTGTCAACACAATTACCCTCTGTTAAATCTTTTTCTACTCTATCTGGCTAGTGCAATTTCTGTTACAAGAACACTAACTATGCTGATTAGTTCCAACTTTCAATTTCTCACAGCCTTCAATAACTTGGAAAGAGTTATTTATATCATGTTGGGTTGTGGGCATGACTGAAGGACATTGTCTTTGTTGTTAATTGATGAAGAAAAACCCAGCCCACTGTGGGCAACACCATTCCCTATGCTATAGCTCCTGAATCTTGTAAGACAGGAGAACACAAGCAAGGCTGAAATCCTCTCCCTGCTCTTATCTATGGATTCAATGCTTTAAGTTTCTGCCTTTATTCCCTAACTTCCCCCACAATAATGGAAGGCAACCTAGTATTGTAAACAAACAAAAAAAAGTCATTTTTCCTCAGCTGTTCTTTGTCATATTTTGTTGAAGGAATAGAAATGAAACTAAGATACTAACCTATCTTATGAAATTCTGAAACAATGAAATAAATTATCAAGACAAGTTGGTAACACTGGAATTCCAAAAACTTTCCCAAAAACCTTTTCTGAATCTTCTCTGCAAAACAACAAGGAGAATATCCAAGCATGCTGGATTAGAAGACATATTTTAATATTATATTTGTCAAATGAGTAGAGAAAGGGCCATTGGTTCATAGATAAAGCTTCTCAGGTTTACAATTTTTGTTTTAGTATGTTGTTGCTCTTTATGGAGTTTACATGAATTAAATAGTTTTTATGCTGTGTTGGACTTTACAAAAATGTCTTCCCAAAATCCTTCCCAGGAAACACCTATGATGATTCCATCCAAAAAAAAAAAAAAAAAAGTTCATATATCTCAAGGACACCACAGAAAGGGGGTACATGCCAGGCATTCCTCAGAAGGATCAGAACACACTGTGTAGGTTACAATAAAAAAAGAGATGTATGTTTGTTCAGTTCTAGCTGGAGACTCAGTGTCTATATCTGATGACAATACCTCCCTGGCTTAGTCTTAAAGTGACACAGGGTGCTATGTGGTGAGAGAAAGAAAGCAAAAGAGAAATGACCATAGTGAATATACAGCCAAGTCTCTCTCTCTCTCTCTCTCTCTCTCTCTCTCTCTCTCTCTCTGTCACACACACACACACACACACACACACACACACACACACACACACACACCTATGAGGTGTGGTGTACATGTACATATGTATGCACATGTTTTAAGACATGGTCTCTTGCTGGCCAGAATTTAGCAAGTAGGCTGTGCTGGCTGATCAGCAAACTTCAAAATCTCCACCTTCCTTGATTTTCATGGCAGTAAGGAACTGCCATGATCGGCTCCTTACATGGGCTCTGATGGTCAAAGTTATGTCCATGTCTTTGCAAGAAAGGCACTTTACTGACCAAGTTATGGCAGCTCTAGCACTGTTCCCACATCTTTATGTGTCATAATGGGGAATAGTTCCATCAGCATGTCAACAAAGACAAATGTTCACACTATAGCCCTTACTGATACAGTGTGGAATTTGTAGCACAAATCTTAAAAGTTCTTATTAATAAAAACAAACCCAGAGCCAGGTATTCGGGTGAATGCTGGAAGATCAGAGAAGCAGAACAAGCCAAAGCTACCTCACCTCACCAGTTCCTCAGTTGATCCTGTTTCCTCAGACTGGAGGAAGCCTCTGAGCCCTTGTCCAAATGAATCTCAGCTGAACTGCTTCACGAAAGCCTGAATGCTTAACCAACCAAATGTTTCTAGTTTCTGGTCTTCGCACCATATATATCTTTCTGCTTTCTGTCATCACTTCCTGGGATTAAAGGCATGATTCACCATGTTTGGCTGTTTCCAGTGTGGCCTTGAACTCACAGAGATCCATGCCTCCAGAAGGCTAGGATTAAAGGTGTGAGTGCCACCATTTTCTAGCCTCTGTATCTAGTGGCTGTTCTGTTCTCTGACCCCAGATAAGTTTATTAGGTTGCACAATATTTTGCGGAACACAATACCACCACAGGAATTTTTCTCTGCTTTCTATTTTTTTGGGGGGGGGTCAAAAGGGGAGGCTATAGAAGCTGAAAGATCAGAGAAGCAGAACAGCCAGCTACTAGTTTTTATCTCTACAAAATCTTCAGCCTAAAGAGAGTGAGTTCCTGTTTCCTCATGCCTTATATACCTTTCTGTGTCCTGCCATATTACTTCCTGGGATTAAAGGTGTGTGTCACCACTGCCAGGCTCTGTTTCTCTCATGTAGCCTGATGTGGCCTTGAACTCAAAGAGATCCAGATAGATCTCTGTTTCTCTGCTCCCCACCCCACCCAGTGATAGGATTAAAGGTGTGTGACACCACTGCCTGACCTCTTTGTCTAATTCAGTGGCTGAATATGTCCTCTGATCCCCAGATATGCTTTATTGGGATACACAATATTAATGTATGTAACTGGATACATGTACTAATGGAATTAAAGGCAGATTAACACAAACCCAATAATAGTACACAATTTCAACATGCCACTTCCTCCAATAGATTCACAATCTTCACACACAGAAAAGAATCAGAGAAACCTTATATTTAAATTACATTTAACATGAGGTAATTACAAGGTCACATAAATGGACCTAATAGATATCTACAGAATATCTTAACCAAAAAACAAATAAGATCATCCATCACAATCAAGTTTGCTTTATCCCTGAAATTCAGGGCTGGTTTTAAATAAGTTAGTCAATAAATATGGATAATAACATGGACTTAAAGACAAAAATCATTTCAGTAGATTCAGAAAAATCCTTTGACAAAATTCAACATGCTCTCATGATAAAAATCCTTAGGAGAATAAGATTTGATAGGACATACCTCAATATGATAAAGACTCTATATGACAATATATGACAAACTCACAGCCAACATTACCCTAAATGTAGAAAAACTTGAAGCAAACCATTAAAATCAGGAATGGGACAGGACTTCCCACTATCCCTACTCCCTTTCAATATAGTGCTAGAATCACTATCTGGAATAATATTGCAAGAAAAGGAAATTAAAGGGATATAAATTAGAAAAGAAGATGTCAAATTCTCATTATTCGCAGATGACAGAATATTATATACATAGGAAATCCTAAATATTCCACCAGAAAAATTCTAGAAACAATCAACAATTTCAAAAAAAAGTGGTATTCTACAAAATCAACTAATAAAAGACATATAAATACACATATGCAAAAAATAACCAGTGGTGAAAAAGTGGTCATGAATTTAAATGATAATTAGGCAGGGTATAAAGGAGGGCTTGAAGGGAGGAAAGTGAGTGACAAATTGTTGAAATTAAAATAAAATCTCAAAAATAAAATAAATGGGAGTGTGTCCATGTTCACACTTTAATCTGCTTTTGGTGTGTAGAAATGCTGCTATCTTTTGCAAGTTAATTTTGTAGAATACTACTTTTTTTTCTGCTTTCTATTTTTATTACAGTCAGATTGTCATCTAATAAAGCAGCCTTGTGCAATTTCAAATTTGGAATTAGATGATTTTCCTTTGTACTTTAACTTATAGAACATCTTCATAACTATTTATAACAGTGATTTCCTTTCTTTCCTACATTACCCATAGATATGTATTTACTTGCCTTCATTAAAGGTGGTTGAAATCTGTACGAGTCTTTCTTTAGACTGCCAGCTCCCAAATAATGACATGGAGATTTCTTATTAATTATGAAATCTTAGCCTTAGCTTAGGCTTGTTCCCAACTAGCTCTTAAAACTTTAATTAACTTGTTTATATTAATCGACAGTCTGCCACATGGCTCATTACCTCTCCTCAGTATAGTACATCTGACTTCCTCCTGTTCTGGCTAGCAAATCCTTCTCCTCTCAGATTCTTCTCCTGTGTTCCTCCCTCTTCACAGAAGTCTGACTATCTTCTCCTGCCTAGCTGTTGACTATTCAGCTCTTTATTAAACCAATCAGAAGATGCCTTAGGCAGATGAGGTAAAACAGAGACATCTTCACACAGTGTGATCAAATATACCACAACAGAAATCTATTCTGTTTTACTTATCTTTATTTATGTGACATAGCATGGATCAAAAAAATACATTTCTGTGTTGATTTCTCTATGCTTCTTATGCACTTCTTAAAGCCTTGATTTTCAACATTTCCATAATATGATAAAGAATATAAGATGACTATGCTTTTATTATGGATTTGAAAATTATAATTACAAAGTGTTGCTGTCTATGTCATTTCATTTATCTCACAAGCTAAAAAAAAAATCTTAAAAGCAAATACCCACTTTGTCTGATTTAAGAATCATGATATTTAGAAACCAGTCAGTAGAGAATAGAAATTGCTTACCCCAAAATTAGTCTGTTTCTAATCAGCCTGATAAGTTCCCTGTTAGGAAAGTGGCCATGCCAGGGTCAGAAATTGCTTGTTCATTTTGTCATTAATATATGCACAATTTGAGGATTAAACTTCATTCTGTCAGCCTTAATTCTCAATATTTAATCCCTTTAAAAACTAATATTTCATGAAGTATTTTTATCCATTTAATCAACTTGATAGATTAAAGCATTTTACTTGGGCTTTTACTCCAGAAAACTGTTATTTTTCACCACATGCTTAAGAACCTCATAATGGATTTCTCATAGTTTTGCTGGGTGTTTTCCTCAGTCTCATTGGGAATTAAAAAAGATTAATTTTATCATCCTTAATGCTGCCTTAACAGTTTATACAGGTCTTAATAAACTGAAGGAAGGGACAAGTCTGTAGTGATAAGGGAGGGTGACCTGATTGGGCATTTCCATGACCAGTGTTTGTGAAGTCACCAAGGACAAATCTCCCCTTCTGTGCATGTGTCTTAATGACTCCACCTTCTGGCATATGCACTTATCAAGTTAAAAGATTTGGGATTTTTGTTATTGTTTGCATTGGATGAACATTTCTCACCTCCAAAGAACATCTTTTTACCAAGACAACATCTTCAGCTTCTGTTTCAATCCTAATGATGAATGAATACATAAAAAGAAATGTGTAGTAGAACTGAGAAAAGTTATACTATTTCGTTTTAAATGGTCTTGTAATTTATCAAGTCAATTGCTTTTCATATATGTGAATTAGTTTTCATTATGTTCTTAATGTTCATTGTTTCATTGCAATTCCCCTAATCAACTTAAAGTCTTAGTAATTTCAAAATCTCAGTGATGAGTTTTTGCAGTGATGAGCCTTTTCCAGAATGCGTGGTTCCATCTTGTACCTCTTCCTCCAGTGTGCGAACATGTAGTGAACGCATGCAAGACTGCAATCTCGGTTTTAAACTGGCTCTCTGGTAAGTAATTTCAGAATCTATCCATTGGATTCTCCTCCCATGTCAAGTCTTCTCTGATTCTTCTGACACCATGTTACCTCACTTACCATTGTCTATTTCCTCATATCCTCTTGACCTACTGGCTTGTTCTTCTTGCTGGTCCCTGACAGCCCAGTCACCAATTGTTTACAACAGTTCTCTTCACCCATGATTGCTATCACAATAGCAATCACTGTTAAGTGTATGGAATCATCCTTCCTATCACAGTTACTCAGATATGTGTGGCATTTTCAAATCACAATGTGAAAAAAATAATGGTTTCAGCTAGACTATGTACTGTATTACTGCTGAAAGCCTTCCTTCTGTTTCTGAACACTCACACTGGATATTCAGTTGTACTCAGCTTCCATATATAGTAGCCACCTAGCTGTACAATATACGATTTTATCCTTGTTTTTAACATCTGATTTTCAATACCTAAAACTCCTAATCAACAGACATTGTCATTCAGTCCCATGGTGCTCTCCTCTTGATTATAAGAAGGTCACAGACTTGGCCTCTCACATATCCTCCTGGCGTTCCTGACTGTTACTGTTTCACATAAATACTTCACATACATAATATATCTCTCACAGAGACACTTAGAATGAGATAGGTAATTTGCTTTGGGGGCACTAAATATTGCTGCATGTAGGAAAATGATGAATGTCTATTTTTTTTTTCATTAAAAGTGGTGGTGCATGCCTTTAATCCCAGCATTTGGGAGGCAGAGCCAGGTGGATCTTTGTGAGTTCAAGGCCAGCCTGGTCTCCAAAGCGAGTTCCAGGAAAGGCGCAATGCTACACAGAGAAACAGCAACAACAAAAAAAGTCTCTGCATATGTAATATGCAGCATCCTAACTCATTAGCATTTTGGGCCTCAATTCTTTTTTGTTTGTCATTGACTACCAAAGAAATGAACTTTATAAAGGAAGAAATAATGTCTTTTTATATGACTTTCAAAAGCATGAGGACAAGATTTACTAAATATTTTTAAATAAGCTGGATGTAGCTGGAAATTTCTCTCTGGTCCTACCTGGCCCATAGCCTCTCTGATCCCACAGCCACTTATAAAATAATTACTCAGAGTCTGATATTACTTACCAATTGCATGGCATATGGCAGGCTTCTTGCTAGCTAGCTCTTATACCTTAAATTAATACATTACTATTAGTCTATGTTTTGCCACGTGTTCTGTGGCTTACTGGTGTGCTGGCATGTAGTTCCTTGGGTGGCAGGCTGGCTTCTCTCTCCCTCTCCTTTCTCTTTCTGTCTTATCTGCCTGGATTTCCCACCTGCCTCCAAGCTGCCTTGCCACAGGCCCAACAGCTTTATTTATCAACCAATCAGAGTAACACTTATTCGCAGGATATACAAAGACTTCCCACAGCAGGTAGAGATCAAGTCAAGTCTGTTATCATGTTGAATCCCCATGAGGTTCTAGAATAATATTGATAATTTGAGACAAATTTCTAAATTGATCAGCTCCACATGACCAATCAGTCTCTGAACATAAATGGCCCCCAGGTTTCTCTCTGTGTTATTCATAGTCTCATAGAACTTAAAGGAAAATTAGTAAGAGCAGAGTCTGGTTGGTTCACAGGCACTTGGGAAGTTTTTGAGTGATTGGAAGTTATAATGTCCCAATTCAAATCTAATTGCTGGGAAGAGACATCATTACATAGTTTGGTTTCAGCATTAGAGTTTCTCCACAGCATCCCTTTCATTTGTTTTCTCCCTATGATTTCCACTATACCTGCAGAGAAAATACCAAGGTCTGCCTGGTCCTGCCTTCTAGCCATAATCATAATCACATGGTCAGTTTCTTATACTCTAGTATCAAGTGTAACCATGTGCTGGAGGACAGGTGTAAGGGGCTGTGCACATCACAGCATGTGATATGATGTGGGGTGTGAGTGTGTGTGTGTGTGTGTGTGTGTGTGTGTGTGTGTGTGTGTTTACACATATGAGGGAGGAGATATATGATGTGCTTATCTTTGCATGCATATAAAAGCCAGAGGTTAATACAGGGCATTTTCCTTAGTCTCTCCACTTTAGATTTTGAGGCAGCATCTCTCTTCTCACTGAGCCTGGAACTCACTGATTTGGCTAGACAAGGGATCCTCCTCTCAACATCATCACAGAGCTGGGATGTTCATTGTTGCTTTCTTTTGTTGTTGTTGTTTGATTTTAATATGACTCCTGTGGATTAGACTTTGATACTCACACCTGTGAATATACAATTTTACCAACTGAGTTATCTTCTAGTCCACATCCATATCCTTTATATTTCAAATATTATAAATATAGATGCCTGAGTTTTTCTCAAGGAATTACAAAACATTTTAGGTAAGAAATGGGATAAGTTGTTTTAAATAACTGTCATGATTATTACACACTAGCATTAAGAATATAGTTTGGGTTATAAACATAAAATCATTTCCTGCCTTTTTTCTTAATACTGTCAAGAGAAAGGACTGAAACTCAGAAATGAGGTGAAAAGCTACTATTGAATCCTGTCCATTGAATCCTAAAAGGTGCTTTAACTGATCTATTTCCTCATAGGTAAGCTAGATACATTGTTCCTATGAGGCTCAGGATTGGCACATTCTTTGTGAATGTAAATTTTTCTTGGAGTCTAGACCTCTTTTACAAGTGACTTAAGTTTCTGTGTAAATGCCTCTGCAAACTTAGATCATTAATTCTCTGCAGTTGATGTAACTGAAAGAGTTCTTTAAAATGGGGACGGAAGAGCCCCATCTGTGAACTCTGGATGCTCTTTATACCAGTGTGGACACTGATCTAATCTGGTTTCCTGGGCTCCCTCAGAGTAATGTCATCTACACAGAACAGATTAAGGTAGTGGGTTGACATGACCCTGGAAGGTTCAAATGGAATGGTGATTAATGTGGTTTCCAGGCTGCCTCTGACCACCAGCTTCCTGCTGCTTTTATTTGAGTATGCTATTTTGAATACTGTTTTGTTAACATTTCCTTCCTAAGCAGACACTTTGATTTTATATTCTGGGATTTATATTAGTTCCCTCTGCACAAACACTTTGCTGTCATTGTTGGCCAGTTATCTTGGGTTCGAAATGAAACTCAAAATACCATAACACGATTGCAAGATTCTATTTTGTGAATAGAAAGAATTCAATACAAAATAAAACAAAGTTATTTAAGGAAAGAAATAGCAGGTGAATACAAGTGACTGGTGGAAGTAGTTTTTGAACTAAGCAGATGTATTTATTACTACTTCTAAAATTAAAAAAAAAAAGGTTAACTCTAAATCAAAGGGCCAACATCATCATTAAAAAGGTTCCCATGGATCAGGCATGATGTTATAGGCACCTTGTAACTACAGCAGTGACTTCAAAGAACATTGAGGGTTTGAGTAATGCTAAAGTGGCTGTGTTGTTAAGTCCTAAAATCAAATTCTCAATGTGCTATGTAGAACTGCAGAGCAATTATTTAGCTAGAATAGAAATAAATCATTCTCTTATGTTATCTGTGTTATACATTCTATTTATATCTTTCCATCATGAAACAGAGGCAGTTGATTTGTTTCTTCATAATATATTTGAATCATTATATAAATACTGCTTGTATAAAAGCAAGCCCATATAATGGAATTCCAAAGCTATTCAGGTAATCTGACTTTAGCAAATGCAATCATCTCTCTAAGGGAACATGACTTCCATCCCAGCATCTGCTCAGTGACAGCAGAAGTCCCTGAGTTCCCAGCCTGCCTCTGTCTTAATTTCCTGTCCTCCTTTTCGTTAGCTTATTTAACCTGAGATTTTGTAATTAAAGTACAATGCTTTCAGATTCCTGAAAACTGTCTCATTCAGTCTCATTCATTTCACCTGGGTTTTAGCCCCAGCAGACTTGAAACAAGTTATAGTAACACATCTGTGCCTTGATATTCTGAGCGTCTGTGTCATGCAGATTTGCTAATGGAAAGCCTGGAAGAAGAGAGGACAAGATGTGCATGGTCCATGGTACTTAATCCAAAAGACTTGAGTCTGATTCCTTGAATCAAGTAATCAACTTCCCTCAAAAGATACCATGATGCTGTTTAGTATAGCATTCCAACTGAGCCCTTTACCATGTCTGGCCTGGTGCATATATGACCATAAATATTCTCTGTAATTTAGAAGAGTGCATGCAGGAATGAAGTCCATGTTCTAAAGTTATTATGGATTCCTATGTTTAATTCTTATTCATTCCATGCTGATAGCTAGGTTTACTTCTTTAAAAACATTATTTTCTGATTTCAAGGGTTTTATGAAAAGCATAACTTCACCTGCAGATGCCAGTAATATCATCTCTGTGTCTTTCTCTTTGAAATTCTATTTTTTCTGCTTAAAGTCTTTCCTTTCACAATAATCATAAAATACTTTTTATATATATTGTTCAGAATTCTTTTAGATGTGAACAACACAAATTTAAGTAAGTTCAAGAAAAAGAAAACCATAAAGAAGTATATAGATTCTATAGGTTGGCAACGTGCTCACCTCCCCTCTAAGATCCTCTCACCCAGGAAGTGTCTTTTACTAACCAAACACACAGGCTATCCTTCTTTGGCACATAGAAGTCAAACTTTGATTATTATGGTTTGACTTAAAGTGTTCCCTCACAGGCTCATGTGTTTGCCCAGTGGGTAATGTTATTTTAAGAAGCTGCCAAACTTTCAAGACATGAGATCTGCCTGGAAGGTAGGCAGTAGTGGTGAGCCTTGGGGCCTACAACCTGGCACCATTTGTGGCCCATTTTCTTCTGTTTCCTGGTCCCTGGATATGTGAAGGAATTTCACAAGTTTCCACCAGTGTGGACAGAGATAATTGGCACCCTTTAAACCATGAGCAAAAACAAACCTCTCCTCCTTTAAGTTGCTTTGTCAAGTCTTCTCTCCCAGCAATGAGAAGAGAAACTAACGCATTAGTCATCACTTCTCAGAACCACAGAGCATGTAGCTCTGCGCACAGTAACTACACCATTCCCTATGTATTGAGGATTTTGCGCTTTTCCTAGCCAGACTTTAGTCTTTGATTCTCCTTTCAACTAATATATAAATTTAGAACCAGTCTTATCATTGCTACTTGAACTAATGGCAAGGAAATACATATTCAAAGTAAATAATGTGTTCCCCCAATGAGGAGGGGAGTACAGAAGAGTGGCCATAGAAGCAACATGCCTACATAAACCATTGTCAATCTGTTCACTGCACGCACTCAAATTTTGACTCATGCCTGCAATGATACATATAAATAGTAGAGTGCAGTGATCTGTCCTATAAGCAGAATGAATTGTTTTTCTTCATAAAGATATAATCAAAATCTCAGGTTATTATGACATCATATCATCAGTTCATGATCACCAAATGATGAGTGTCACACTTGTGAGACCTGGATCCAGAGCCTCATGTTCAATCCTTACTGTAATCTACAAACACTGAAGTATAAATAACAATAAAATGTACCAATTTGAGGAGCTAGGAAGATGTCTCTGTCAGTAAAGTACCGGCTCTATAAGCATGGGGACTTGAGCTCGATTCCCAGCACAAACACAAAAGACTCAGTACAGAGGTATGTGTGCATCTGCAGATCCAGCACTGGGGAGATGGAAATAGCCAAATTGATAAGCTCCAGGTTTAGTTAGAGGCCTTAGTCCAAAAAATGAAATGGAGAGTGACTGAGGAAGATATCCAGATATCGACCTCTGCTGTGCACATGCATGCCCATATATGTACGTGCACCATTATGCATGTGTACATACCCACAGAAAAGCACCAAAATAGACTTGAAAAGAGGGAAACGGAAATAATAGTGAATAGTATACATGAACTCATCACTTAAATTGCCCAAGATATGTTCACGAACATTTGGAAATAAGAAAATATCATCATCATATTGACAAAATGATAACTCTTCTGTGTGTATGTGTGTATATTCATGTACATTACATACATGTGTCTGTTCTATATGTGCATGTACATGCATGCCTGTATGTTGTATGTACCTGTACGTATACAAGTGTTTGTACGTGTATGTGTATGTTGTGTATGTGCATGTACATGTGTGTGTGTATGTTGTATGTGTGCATGTACATGTATGTGTGTGTGTGTACTGATGATGATATAACGTCAGACCTCCCACATGCTAGGAAAGTACTCTCCCATTACACCACACCCCCCAGCTCCCCAACACCATGTCTCTATTTTCAAAGGAAAAAAAAAATCTACCTTACAACTTTAGGTAGAGATGGTCTATAAATAACCCTGTAGCAATACCTTGTTTCATATTGGCCTTCTCACTGAGAAGAGTTGGAAGAGTTGCAAACATATTTTTAAATGAAATATGTTGTCACCTTCCAGAGAGCCAGCAATACACAGTTTTGTGAGATTAATATTTTGAAGGAAAAGGAAATCTAGAGAGATTGTGTAGTGAAGTGAAGCAGAACCTTCATCACTCTCAGGTACCAGGGGAAAAGTATTGCTAAGAATTTTTCCAGGATTAAAATAAGGAGGGTGGATTATTACAACTATTGTAAATGACACATACCTTGATATCATACAGCAATATGAACATTGCTTTGGTTTGAGCTTTTATATTCTGTGGAATGATAAATTGCTCATCGTGATTCTGTTTCTGAAAGACAAACAGAACCAAGACTGGAGATTTATAGTCTGTATATTAAGACAATACATACACATGGTCTGGAAAGTCTCTCCACTCACTCAGTGCTTTCTGGTAATACCATCAAGGAACTAAAAGCACGGATATGAAGCAAATTGCTGAGATGGCCTCCTGGCCCAGGGGCTCTCCACTGCACAGTACTAAGCATGCTGACTGCCTGTAGGAGCTTGGCCTCCACATTGAGCGTGAAATGAGCCCAAGAGGGGGCTAGGTAGATAGATCAGCAGTTAAGAGTGCGTTCTGCTCTTTCTGATCTTGCAGAGGATCCCAGTTTGTTTCCCAGTTCTCATGACCATTATCTCTGTACTACCTGTGACTCCAGCTCCTGAAAATATGAGGTCTCTGGCCTCTGTAGACACTAGCACTCATGCACACATATTCACATGCACTCATACACACATACATATGTAAAATAGTAAAAAAAAAACATAGATATTTTAAATGGTTCTAATCTTATAGACATTTTATGGAATGAAATAACCAAAATGTAAAACTGATGAGTCTGTATGTGCTTATTTTCTGCTATTTCTCCTCAGTTACTCCTCCTTCTTCTGTTTTTCCCTGCTTCCTCCACTATCTCTAATCTACAGCCTCTAGGATTTTAAGCCAGCTGTTATTTGAAGGTAATCACTCTATTTCAGAAAGCTATGGATTTTTTTTTCCTCCAAGAAGCTTCCTTGATTAGTTTTTTAAATCTTTCTACCATTTCCTTCTGGCCATAAGTCCATTTATGAAGTAGATACAGACACTTGATTTCATGTGGAAAGAGCCAGCCATAGCCAAACTGATCCGGCTGTTAAGATAATTGTGTTACTATTCACTGACAGTATTTCTGTGTATTGACCAATAATTCCTACTTCTAACCATTTTGCCCACTTCCACAACCTTTGCATAGTGTTACAGCTGTGTTCATGGTGGTAGAGCTGCTCTTGAGATGGTCTGATAACAACTTCCAGGGAAACTAATAACCTACCCCCACCCCAACACACACACACACATAAAGATCAAAGAGGATGTAGAAAGGTTTAAACTGTGCATGAGGCAAACAAAGGCTTACCATTCTTCTGCAACAGGAAACAAAATCTGTTCTGGAAGAAGTGACAGCCTGCTGATTCCATACTAATATTGTGATGTTGCCTCTTGATTTTGAGATGTTATTTTTCCAACTAACAGTGAGTGCCATCAAAATCAAAATCACTTCTGTATTTATGATGATTCAGGATTTTTTGTAAATTCTTTGTAATTTAAAGTAATGACTGGCTGATGACTCTCAGCCTAGGGATTGTCAGTGACATAAGAATCCAAATATATTCATTCTTGCATGTCTCACAAAGTTACATCTTGATTATGTCAAACCCTTGGACATTTATTGCTAAGTGAAGAGCTTGAGTTTTAAAACTCTTGGAAAGTTATGGCTTCTTACCAGTCCTTGAATTTCAGGTTTATTTTCTTTGTCACTTTAGGGGTAGTTTACCTATTTATAATGATTAATGACTACTAAAGTAGGTTTATGTTAATGTTGATGAAGTTAGCTAAGAATGAAAAACATATTTGATTCCAAGGTTTTAAGGATTACTGTATATGAAATTTGTGATGTGGCATTTCATTGGTGCTTATTTGGAGGACACTATTGAATTGGTTTAAGTCTGAAATTTTAATACTAAGGATTCAAGTTTAAATTCTGTATGCAGAGTGACACATTTTATTTCAAGAGTTGACACCAGAAAACATGGGTCATGCTGTGGATATCGCTCTGTGTAAATAAAGTTCTGATTGGCCAGTGGCCAGGCAGGAAGTATAGGCGGGACAAGAGAGAAGAGAATTCTGGGAAGTAGAAGGCTGGGGGAGACACCGCCAGCTGCCGCCATGAAAAGCAACATGTAAAGACACTGGTAAGCCACAAGCCATGTGGCAAAGTATAGACTAACAGAAATGGGTTAATTTAAGATAAAAGAAGCAGATAACAAGAAGCCTGCCACAGCCATACAGTTTGTAAGCAATATAAGTCTCTGTGTACTTTCTTGGTTGGGTCTGAGCGTCTATGGGCCTGGTGGGTGAGAGAGATTTGTCCTGACTCTGGGCCAGGTAGGAAAACTCTAACTACAAATGGCGTCCAACGTGTTGGCAAGAATTTCCACCTAAAACCTGAGAAAAAAGATTCTAAAACAGAGCTAAAAACAGCTTCCTAGTTGTCTTTCTCAAGGTAGCGGCAGCCTGCCGGTTTGAGCTACTATGGCGGGTTCCTGGCATGTGCGTCTGATATGCAGTGTGGTGGGAATGAGGAATCTACAAGCAACACTTTACTCTGCTGCATGGTGGATTTAGCCTTTGTTAGTTAAAAAAAAAAAAAAAAAAAAAAAAAAAAAAAAAGGTTTCTGGGCTATGCACTGCTTTGATAGAACTACTTCTGATATTTGTTGGTACACATGGCTCCAGACCCAGAGCTGGCGGTAAACTGTACCACCGCCATGTTGGGAAGCTGAGGTGGGCAGAGCCAGCAGTCACAGCGGTGTTTCAGTCTTACATAGATGGATATTACACAGAGAATCTGGTTTGTCTAGTCTTTGGGATTTTTAACTATAAAAAAAGATTTGACTGTAAAAGCTGTTGAGTTAAACAAATATGTAAATTTTAAAGGTACCTTGACTTCAAAATTTGGATATAAGGATATGTTGCTTTGGAAAAGAGTCTCTGCTTTTGTTTCCACAGAAAGCCAGAGGCTATGGATTTGTTCCAGATTAAGATGCATCAGGTTTGATCAGCCAAGACCAGCTGAAAGGTCTCCGATGACACAGTGGCCCAGATGATCTGACATCCAGAATGGTTTCAAGGCAACTGGCTCAGAGTTCACCCTAATGGACTACTCCATAATCCTAAAATTTTCCTTGTATCCCCATAAGATACAGCGCCCCCCTCCAGCAGGAAGTAGTAAGAAAAACTACGCCCACATTACCAAAATTATCAAGCTGGCTTTGGAGATGGAATTGGCTCACTCCTTCTCTAAACCCAGACATATTGTTAAAAGTAAAGGTTAAGAGATTCTTGTGTCCCAAATCAGAAGAGCCCTCTGGTGTGGGGCAGAGAAAAACCAATATTTTTATTTAAATCAGGTTGATTATAAATGTGATCTCTTTCTAAAGAAGAAAAGGGGATAGGATATAGAAATAATAGGACAAAAGGGTAGATTAAGGAACTTACTTCTAAAGAGCAACAACTTGTTTAAAATGTTTTACATTAGTATAAACTTTAGTCTATTGATACAAACTTAAAGTTAATTTTGTTATACTGTGTGCATATTTCTACTCATGTTTAAGGTATTATGTTTGTATAGCTCATTTTAAATTGTAATGGATAATTAAAAATAGATTAATAATTAGTCATCTAGGATAATCATACTTGTAGCCATGTTAGTTAAGTCTTCTAGGTATACAAGAGGTATTTCAGATAGATAGGTAATCTTTAAATACTTCAAAGACAGGTAATCTTCAAATACTTCAAAGACCTACAGAATATGGCATTTAAAATACTTTTAAAATTTAGACTTTCTGGACAGTGAGACATGTCTGCTCCTGGCAGCACCAATTTACTTCAGAGAGGAGGATGGGCATTAAAGACACTTCATATCTTATCTTCACCTTGGCAAAAATAGCCATTTGGGCAAGAAACTGTTCTTGCCTGGACTGCTTGATCGACTGGACATGCAGGACTCATAGAAAGGTGACCACTAAACTTTGCTTGACAAAATGGTCCTTCAGGTTCCTGCTTCACAGAGGAAACTGCCAGACATTATACAGGACACTGAGAGAAGTGATTGAGAGACTCTAGCCCTGTGGGCTGAAGACAAATGCCCCAACTTTACAAAGGAACATTAGGTGACTGTCCAGGCTGCCAGCTATCTCTGTCTACTCTTGCAAGACTCCTGAAAAATGCTTACATCCTTCTCCTGGTTCTCAGGTAATATTATATCCTTCTGAGGTCTTTGATGTGGTTGAAGACTAGATAGTTATAATTTCCTCAGTTATGATACAAGATAAGTTAGATATAAAACTTTAGACTCACAAATATAAGATAGATAGGATATCTTCTTTAATATTGTAACTATAATTCTTGTTTGATAATTGTTTTGTTATATGTAATTGTACTATGTAAAAGTTAAAACCTTCCTTAAAAAAAAAGAAAAGGGGAAGTGCTATGGATATCACTCTGTGTAAATAAAGTTCTGATTGGCCAGTGGCCAGGCAGGAAGTATAGGCGTGAGAAGAGAGAAGAGAATTCTGGAAAGTAGAAGGCTGGGGGAGACACCACCAGCTGCCGCCATGGAAAGCAACATGTAAAGACACTGGTAAGCCACAAGCCATGTGGCAAAGTATTGACTAACAGAAATGGGTTAATTTAAGATAGAAGAAGCAGATAACAAGAAGCCTGCCACAGCCATACAGTTTGTAAGCAATATAAGTCTCTGTGTGCTTTCTTGGTTGGGTCTGAGCGTCTATGGGCCTGGTGGGTGAGAGAAATTTGTCCTGACTCTGGGCCAGGTAGGAAAACTCTAACCACAGGGTCCCTTAAACATAATCACTTGCACAGAATTCTATGTGTGACAATCTGAATTATAACTTGTATAACTACAGGAATGACACAATTCATTTCTCTAGTCCACTGTTGAATCCAAGACTTTTTTTGTTTGTTTGTTTTGTTTTGTTTTTTCAAGACAGGGTTTCCCTGTGTAGCTTTGCGCCTTTCCTGGAACTCACTTGGTAGCCCAGGCTGGCCTCGAACTCACAGAGATCCACCTGCCTCTGCCTCCCGAGTGCTGAGATTAAAGTCGTGCACCACCACTGCCTGACTGAATCAAAGACTTTTTTTTTAATTTTATTTATACACATGTATGTCTAGGTGTGTATGCCATATGTATACAGTTATGCCAGAAGAGGACATTGAACCCCTGGAAATAAAGTTGCAAGTGGCTGCCAACTGCTCACCACTGATGTTAGGAACTAAACTAAGGTCCTCCAAAAATGAAGCAAGTGCTCTTAACTGCTGAGCCATCTCTCTAGTCTCTCATTCACATCTTTAAAAGAGAAATTTCCTGTAATGAGATGAACACCAGTGTTCTCAGTATACAAATAAGCCCACATAATGGTTTGTTTACAATTATATCTTCCATTGTTGTGAATAATCAAATCAAAATTAAGTTCATTAACATGGATAATGTTCACCAGTAATCATCTACTTAATAGTTTGCTTCAAAATTTCTGTCTTCTTCAGAGCCATTAGTACTCATTGAATCCATCATAGGGAAAATAGGTAATATTGACTTCTTTCTTTCTGTAATTATTATCTAACAATTGCTATCTTTATTGTTCTTATAACATGAATTGTATTCTCTTCTATACACATATCTTAATTCATTTAGAAATTTTTATAGATATAAAGTTAATATATATTCTATTCGAATAATTCATTGTCCCACTGGGTTTTGTATATGAAATTGGTAAGAATATAGCAATGTGTGCATTTTCATATAAATACCATAAGGTAAATACTTTGATTGTATCAATATCACATTTTTGAAGATTTATTTATCTGTGTATGTGTCTGAGTGAGTGCATGTACATGTGCATGTGCAGGAATGTACACCAATGAGCACATGAAGGACAGAAGAGGGTATAAGATTCTTCACAGCTACAGTTACAGGCATTGAGATTTGCAGCCCATTACATGGATGCTTATATCTAATCTCTGGTCCTCATGATTTTGCATCAAGTGTTTTTAACATCTGAATCATATCTCAAGAACCAATTTCATTTTTAATTCAATATTCTACTTTATTTAGTGATCAACATTTTAATAACATGACTATAATGTCACACATCATTATAATTAATTTGGCAAATTAATTCCCCATTGCTGGACATTTTTGTTATTGTTGAAATTTTCATATTAGCATATATATTGCCCTTAAAATTCTTACATCAGCTTCTACATACATATCAGTAATTAAAGGGTGTGTATACCTTTTCCTAAACATAACTTATGATGGCTCTGTCTTCATATTTTTCTTCTGATATCTAAATTCCTCCTCTCAAACATCTAACCCATGCCCTCAGCTTAAGCTACTGCCCATTTCTCCCTCATGATAAAAGCTTGGTATGGATATCCCATATCCCTCATTTCCATAATAATGTACCTGCAACTGGTATCATCTCTTTCTCTGGAAGTTAGCTATTCTCACATGTGCCCACCATCATTAAAAAGACTGCTTTATTTCCAACCCTGAACCTCAGATCATAAAGCAGTTCTTCTCCAGAAAAGAGGTGATCTTGTAAAGAAGCACTTTAACATTTGAAAGGACTTTTCAGATGTGACTTTCCCTGAGCAGAATGTCAAGAGGCAATGTTGGGAGTGGATTTGTTTCCTGTCCTAGTGTTTGGCCTTTGTTTCTCCCCAAAGAATTTTTGTGTTTCTTGAGTGACTTGTAAATGTCCACCAGTCATCTAGATGTATTAAATCCCTTTGTGTTCAAATACCTTTAGCTTAGAATCTAACTTAGCTTGACATAAAGCATGAAGAATTTTTGGCAAAGTTTTACTGCATATTGAATTTCCAGAAATTCAAGCACTGTGCAAATTGCCTCTTTTTTTCCCAATTTTTTTTTGCCTCATTACAGAAAATTATGTCATCATTGGCAATGTAGCTCAGTGTTTGAGTTACACTACCCCATAGGTCTGCAGTCATAATTGCTGTACGTTTTTGTATGAAATAACAGGAATTCACTTCACTCATTCACTCATTCATTCATGGAAGACATATCAACTTTCTCTCCCATTCCTGTTGTAATTATTCTGAGGGTTTATATATTGGGGTGAATATTGCAATATTTTTATTAATTTGTTTCTTTGATATTTAAAGGGTTATACTCATTTTCTTGGTATCTAGATTTTTTTTCATTTCAAGATAAACTAAGGAGGAATGAATGATATTCATGTATAAAGGGAGTTTGGGGTCTGATAAAAATGAGAACTGTTGACTTAGAGTAAATTCTAAATTCTCTTTTTCATAAAATACTGTCAAAGTTTATACATTTTATTTTTATAAATATTCTTGTGTTTACCAACTTTATGACTATCTATTCATCAACTTATATGATCTTTATATGAACTATTTTATCTGATTTATCCTTGAACATTCACTTTTATGTGCAGATACTCATATGTGTACACATTGTATCACAAATATCAATAAAGCATAGATAATATGCCTAATCCATAATCATAAGCATTCATTTAATACAGTGATTCCCCTTCATTTCTGTATGCTCTATAGCAAGAATATAACTGTTCTACCTTCTCCAAATGAATCTTCCTTGCAGTATTACACAATGTTGTCAAACCATGTGACATGACATTAGGCTAACAAAATATGGCCAAGGTGATTACCATGTATTTTTTGAAACATGCACTAAAGGGTGTGTCTCCACAGCAGAATTTGAAAACTTCTTTAGTAATAGTCTTTTCATGACTTCTGGAGGAAAATATTCATTACTTCTCCAGTAATCTTTCAGATAAAATTTGATGTTGGATATAAACAAAAATTTTGCTTCTCATCTGAGCTGCCATTTCTACTGAACATCAAGAGCTTACTTATTTTCAGCTTATATTATTTTAGGAATTGTATTTCCATTCAATTTCTTTTCACCTGAAATGTAAGTGTGAAGTATTTACTTTAAGTAAGACTATTCTTGCTTTGTTATAAATGAAACATTTCTGAAAATTAATGTAGAACTCTGAGTAACAGCAGTAAATTGGATTCCTGCATGAATGCTGCAGACAGAACTTAGGGAGTTTAAGTCATTTCTGTTATTATTATTATTATTATTATTATTATTATTATTATTTGTAAAACTCATTTCAGAAATTGCTTATTTCTTCCAGTTGAATTTCCTTATTTAAAATATTCATCTATAAAATAAATCTTCAGAAGGTTAATTTAAAACTTCAGGTATGACCAATTTTCCTAAGACAATGTTCTTATACTGTTAGGGACTGTTGTGGGGAATATTCTACAGAGAGGGTCAAACATAATTGCAGAAAAAGGAACTAGTTTGGGATGAAAAAGACAGTGGGAAAGCTTGCCTCTACTTAGTAATGAAGAACTGGACTCACCTATAGAATCTGCACAAAGAGGCATATGCCACATTCTGAGCTCACAGACAAAATTGTAAGGCTCCAGGTGAGCTGGAAGGAGAATATCACTCAAAAATTCTAAAAATTTGGAGTATTGCCTTGAATCATCATGTCTAATAATTTAAAACATGGTAATACATATTTTGTTAACACTAGATTGTTATACTTACATTCCAAGACTATACAGTAAATATAATTTATATTATCAGGCTATATAAAGAGACTATTTAATTTAAATTTTTGTTTTCTATTTCCAGTTCAAAAAAGTGTAAGCCCAAAGATGGTGAATGACTTACTCGCTCCTCAAGGGCACTCCAAAACAGTCAAAATTACTACACGAGTCAGTAACAACCATGTTAAGAGTAAATGATTTATTTTACAAAGTTTACACTGAACAACCAGAATGTTTCTCTAAAATGATCATATTAACAGTATATTTAAAGTTTTTGTTTACCAGGTTTTTATTCCATACATTCAACCAACAGAAGAAAGGTGAAGGAAGTAAGTCATTTCAAATATGTAATAAATAATTTACATGTAACACAGATTCAATTAACAAAGAAGACTAAAGCCAATTTTTTATTTCTTCTGTTGATGGACAAATCACATACTGACATCAGTAAACATATTTATTAATATCATTATACTTAAAGCTAGATTGATTGTTTAGAGACATAATTTATAAAGCAAGATAAGCAAATTAGATGAGCTTAGGAAATACTGGCTTTTGGAATTTCTTAGAAAAATATCTAAAAGCCTCACTACCAAAGCCTGTATACTCCTTGTAGGCTTTAAGGAAAGAGTGCAGGTGCTGGTCCTCGAGTTCTCTCTCTGGGTAGAGACTAGATTATATTCTCAAAGCATCACAGGTGAGCCCAGGTAGAATAGAATCTTCCTCACCCAAGCCATTTCCTGCTGAAGAATATAATGGCTTTGGATATCACTTAATAGAATCATTTGTTGATTCTACAGATACAAAATAGTCAACAATACTGCTTAGATATTTTGAATAACTTTTCAAAGTTGTGACTTTGATAACAGAGTATCAAGAAGCCTCTTTTAATCAGAGAATGTGGGTGACTAGGTCATTGACCCTTGACTTGGTTATGCTAAGAGGAAGAATTGAAAGCCAAAGTAAAGGACATGGCCAATTGAACTAGCATGCAGGCCCCATACCAGTCAGGTGATAGCTTAGGTTCAAGGTTTCCCTGTTCATAGTGTCTTCATATATCAGTTAAGAAGATATTCATGTGTAAGTTAAGAAGATATTGAGGACAGAGTAACTGCTATTGTTGCCTCTCTGTTGTTTGAGATATTTAGGATATAGGTTAAGACTCTAAGATCCTCCACTGGGCAAGAGAATCTATCCCCCTATCATGTGCGACATTACTTGTGAAATGATGAGGTGAACAGAAACTTCTGACCACAATTTCCCAGTTCACTTTAGTTTTTCTCAAGGTTCTGGCTGGCAACAATGTGTGATTAGAATTTTCATTTTACATACCAATCCCATTTCATCCTCCTTCCTTGTCTACTGGCCCCCACTTCCCCTATTCCACCCCCACCCACTTCTCAGAGAGGGTAAGGCCTCCTTTGGGGAGTCAACAAAATCTGGCATGTTGAGAGAAGACCAAGCCCTTCCCCTCTGTGTAAAATCTGAGTAGGATATTCCACCCTAGAAACGTGTTTCAAAAAGCCATTTCATGTATCTGGGATAAGTCCTGCTCCCACTGCCAGGGGATCCCCAAATAGATATAGCCACATAACTGTCACCCATATTCAGAGGGCTAGTTCGATTCCATGTATGTTTCCCAGCTGAGAGGCCAGAGTCCATGAGCTTCCACCAGCTTGAGTCAGCTTTCTCTGTGGTTTTCCCCATCATGATCTTGACCTCACTTGCTCCTGTTATCCCTCTTCCCTCTCTTCAACTGAAGTCTAGGAGTTCAGCCCAGTGCTTGGTTGTGGATCACTGCATCTGCTTCTATCAGTTACTAGATGTAGGTTCTATGGTGACATTTAGGGTAGTCACTAATCTGATTAAAGGGGAAGGTAAATTCATACACCTTCTTTGTTATTGCTGGGAGTCTTAATTAGTATCATCCTGTGAATTCCTGGGGATTTCTATAGCACTAGGCTTATCCCTAAACCCCTAAATTTTCCTTCTACCAAGATATCTCTTTCATTGTTCTCCCTCACTGTGGCTCCCTCCACTCAGCCATCTCAGTCCATCCTGTCCTCATCCCCCATCCCTTCCCTTCTACACCCACATCCAGTTTACCCAGGAGAGCTTAACTATTTTTTCCTTCCTTGGGCCCTCCATTGTGTCCTTCTTAGGATCATCCTTTTTACATAGTTTCTCTGGTGGATTATAGCCTGGCTATCCTTTGTTTTGCATCTAACATCCTTTTAAGGGTGAGTACATACTATGTTTGTCTTTCTGAGTCTGGGTTACCTCACTCAGGATAATTCTACCTAATTTTAGTTTTATCCATTTGCCTACAAATTTCATGATATCATTGTTTTGTTTGTTTGTTTGTTTTGTTTTGTTTTTTACCCCTGAAATACTCCATTGTGTAAATGTACCATATTTTAAGTATCCATTCTTTGGTTGAGAGTCATCTAGGTTGTTTCCAGGTTCTGGCTATTACAAATAATGTTGCTATGAACATGGTTGAGCAAGTGTCCTTGTAGTATGATTGAGCATCTTTTGGGTGTATGCCCAATAGAAGTGTTGCTGGGTCTTGAGGTAGGTTGATTCCCAATTTTCTGATAAACTGCCATACTAATTTCCAGAGTGGCTGTACAAGTTTACACTCCTACCAGCAGTAGAGGAGTGTTCCCCTTACTCCACATCCTCTCTAACATAGACTGCTGTTAGTATTTTTTATTTTAGCCATTCTAACACGTGTAAGATGGTAATCTCAGAGTCCTTTTCATTTGCGTTTTGCAGAGTCCATTCATTTCCAGTCTTTTGGTCATTTGAGATTCTTCTGTTGAGAATTCTATTTGGCTCTGTACCCCATTTTTAATTGATTTATTCTGTATTTTGATGTATTGTTTCTAGAATCCTTTTTTTAAATTCTCTCAGATTTTATGTGGATATAGTTGCTGAATATTTGGGTGCCATTTCTTGGCAGTTTTCTTGTCTCAGCATCTGCTCACAAGTAACCAATAGAGAGGCCAATATTAATTATAAATGTTTGGCTGATAGCTCAGGCTTATTATGAAATAGCTCTTACAACTTAAATTAACCAATATTTATTAATCTATGTATTGCCATGCAGCTCATAGCTTTATCTGTCTTCAAATACATCTTGCTCCCTCTGTGTCTGCTGGCAACTCTTCTGACTCAGTCCTTCCTCATTCCAGCATTCTGTCTCTCTCAGGCTGTCTTGTTCAATTTCTTCCTGCCCACCTATCAGCCAATCAGCTTTTTATTAGCAATAAGAACAATACATATTTACAGTGTACAAAAATATTATTCCACAGCAGTAGAGAGGTCTCAAACCATGCTACCATTCTGTCTTCTGGGGTTATATAGCCAGTTTAGATATTCAAAAGTTCTAAATTTGTATCAGCAGTGTGTAGACAGACTTTCTTTGGACAGCTATCTCCCAAATAAAGACACAAAGACTTATTATCAACTATGAAATCTTTGTGTTAGCTTAGGCTTGCTCTTAAAACTTGAATTAATATGTTTATATTAATTTATGTTCTGTTATATGGCTTGTTACCTCTCCTCCATACTATACATCTGACATCCTCCACATGTTCCTGGTGAATCCTCCATGACTCAGATTGTTCCCAGAGTTCCTATCTCTGTCCAGAAGCCCCACCTCTCCTCTCCTGCCTAGCTATTGGCTTTTCAGCTCTTTATTAAACCAATCAGAAGGTTCCTTGGAAAAAACATATCTTCACAGTATACAAAAAGATTGCCCCAAAACATTTCCCCATTTTTGTCTCAATAAAAATGAAAGGCTTTAACTCTAACACAGTAAAACAATATTCAATAAGAACAATTATCAGGTAAAAATTATATTCACAATGTCCAATCCATTTGTATTTGGCAGCTTTGAAAAAAGTACTCTATTATTTATCCTGTCTTGGTAAGTCCAAAGGTTTATATCTAAACCACTTTCTATCATAACTTTTATTACCAGCCTAAAAATATCCTTTTAGACTTTAAAACATTTTCTTAGATAAACAACTTAAGCTTTTATGTTTCTCAACCTTTAGAAACTTTACATCTCCCTTGCAATTTTCTTTTCTGAATTTGTTAACAAAGAAAACTGTAAGAATATAGCTAATTTACTCTTCACCAGAATCAGAGACCTGAGAAGGATAAAATATTACCTGAGTAAACAGGTAATGCAAAGCAAGCAATTTCCAAAACTATAGAAATGAGCTGGCTGCCTAGACAGTTACCCAAGGATTCTCTGCAATGTTAGAACATCCATTTTTGGCTTACAGGCCTAGAATATCTGACAGACTTTTCTGTGAAGCAAGAATTTTGAAGGACTGCCCTACTTTGTCTTGGCAAAGTTTAGCAGTCATCTTGTTTTGTGTCCTACTTGTCCAATTTGGACAGCACGCTGTCAGTAGTTGAGGCAAGGGCAGTTTTTTGCCTAGTGACTAGACTTGCCACATTGAAAGTAAATTCCATATGGAGGTTCTTTGATGCCCATCATCTCTGAAGTAGATTGATGGTGCCAGGAACAGATATATCTCACTGTCATGAAAAACTTTGTTATTAAATTCCATATTATGTAGATTTCTAAAGAGTTTTTAAGACCACCTATCATCTAAAATATATATGTTTAACATTATAAACATACATAACATGACTATAATTTTGATTATTACAGATAACTGACCACTAACTGGCATTTCTCAATTATTCTAAACAGTTTCTAATAATTGCTTTCAAGGACTAGAACTTTATATTACATTTTTAAATGAGCTGTATAGGTACAATACCTTAAACAAAATTAGAAACATATATACATTATGTTATAATAAAAATAATCTTAAGTTTATGTCAATATACAACAATCCATACTAATGTAAAATATTTGAGACTAATAGTTGCTTTTTAGTTGATTGAGTAATCTACCCTTTTATCCTATCATTCCTATATCCCCCATTTTCTTTCTTTTTATCCCACATGCTTATTTTTTAATATCAAATAAAAGAGAAAGACAGATGAGAAAATAAAGAGAAAGAAAGAAATCCCTTAATCTTATTTCCTTTGTTTTAGCTTCCTCACTGACCATGACCAATTACAACTTTCAAATAACGCCCCCTAAACAATGATAAATATTCTTCATGTCTGAATCTAAGCTTTTCAGGAGGTCTCCCCCATTCAAATATGGTATTTATTAATTTATTAATTTTGAAGAAATCCATAGTTTTTCATTTCCTGATGGAAAAAGGCATGACCTCTCTCCTAATGCAGCACACTCCCTGGCTTCTGTTCTGAATTTAAGATGTTCTTAAAATATATTGGATGATTTGATTTAGTAGTTTCTTTTTTCTACTATCCAATATCTCTCAGCAATTGTTGGCTTTTGTTCATTAGCAGTTAAAAAATTAAAGCTAATAAAGCACTATGTAGGATCCAGATACCTTGTGTTGGTGATATTTCCCAACTTTATCTCATTTGTTCTTTTTATATTACTTTACTCTCTCTTTTTTTACACTTAAAATTTATTTTATTACATTTATATGTGTGTGCGTGCACACGTGCACATGCATTATACACTAATGCATACTAAATGTGGAGATTAGAGGACAGCTTGTAGGACTCAGTTCCTCCTTCCACCATGTGGAATCTCAGGAATCAAACTCAGGTCATAAGGCTTTGTGGCAAGTGCCTTTACCCACTGAGCCATCTTACTGGCCCTAGAAAAAATGCACCTTAGCTGGAAATCAACATTCAAAAACAAACAGAATTTTTTTCAGAGCTAGAAGAACTAATACTTCTTATCCCCATTCTTTGTCCAATGTTAGATGTTTTTCTAATTGTAACATTCTAATATATGTCTTTATTATGAATTTATATATATATACGTATATATATAATATAGACATAAACATATACTCATGTACATAAGTTTTGGTTTTTATCCTTTTTTGTTTTTAAATAATGTACTAATGACTGGACTATGGCAGCTGCTGAGAAGAAACAGCTTCCATGCATAAATCACAGGGTTTCTCTGGCCCATTGTATCCACTAGAAAGCTGTACCTATACAACAGCCTCCAGCTACCACAGGGTGACTTTACTCTCTCTTTAAACACTTTATTGTTTTAAAACTGTTTTTTCCTATAACTTTTTATACTCATTTTCTTCTTTATTTTTATTCAGCACCTAAACACAGTTTCAAGCATACTGTACCTGTTCAGAGATTTTTTTTTTGTCTATGAAGACCTGACTTTCTGTGTGCTGTGGCTCTGGAAAAATGTTGCGAAAGAGTTGCAAAGCCCTTCTGAGCATCCGCAGAATCCTTCTGATGCTCTGTTAAGCACACGGCACTGGTGGCGCCAAGCCTCACTCATGTCTACTACATTTACCCACCCCAGCTTACTTTCAGCACTCAGGGTTTTCCTGTCTGCATTAGATGATTAAAACATCTCACTGCTTGTGGGGCTGCCCCTTGGAATAACCCTGTAAACTCAAGCTACAAATCCTCTCTGATGAAAATTCTTCAAACTCAATGCACAAACATAAGTATCAAGCTTTGAAACTACATTAGGGGCTTAACAGCTCTTTTTAAATTAATTCATATCTGCAGAAAGATAGCTAAGAAGATATTTTAGGTGGCTGATACTCCTATCAGTTAATATTGATGAGAGTATCATTGATAGAGAATTATGACTAAAATTAATAGTTGCCTTAAAATGTTAAATAATTATTTGATGGAACACATTAAATTGAAATTAAAATGACTCTTTTGTGCAGTGAAATTTATTCTTGCAGGAAATAATACTGATGAAGGAACAGCTTTTCCCAATTCATGGAAAACTCTGGTTGATTTAAAGATAAGAAAGATAAATGGGAAAAAATATCCTTCCTGGAAGATTTCACATGGTCCATTAGCAGGATAAGAGAGAAACATAGGTTCATATGGAGAGTTCAATTGATAATTGCTCAAGCAGAAACTGTCAGAACATAATAGAACAATAGGAGGAGACAGCATCTTATAGGCCACTTCAGGACCAATTCAGAGAAAACGTGACACTTGGACTGAGATCCCAAAGAACAAATGGGAATCCTTCAAGATTGGAAACAAGTGAGGAAGGGTGAGGTGTCACTCAGAGGTAAAGTCCTCTGCATTGTGAGCTGGTTTGTTCAACCCCCACAACTAATAACACAAACACAGACACACAGACACACACACACACACACACACACACACACACACACACACACACACACAGAGAGAGAGAGAGAGAGAGAGAGAGGGAATGAATATAGGTGAGGATGATTCTGATCACTAGTTTTAGCAAATGAGAGTGCATATCAAGTTAAGGAAAATGAATAATCAGTACTGGGGTTGGATTATACATATATAAGTAGTAAATGGGAGTGGCATCTCCTCCAGTGGCCTGTCCATCAAATGAAAATCAAATGGACATGGAAGATTTCTAACATAGAATCAACATGGTTAATAGGTGGGAAGGAATGACTAAGGGTTTGCCCATTTTTAAGTGTAGACAGTATGAAAAGCTGGAGAAAACAAAATGTCTCTTTTGGCATGATATTGAACATACAAGTAGAAATAGAAATTTTCATATAAAAGTCTAAAAGTTAAAGGAAACACATTCTGACTATACATTTTAATACCATCTACATAAAATTAAGTTTTAGAATGAGAAAACACACAAGATCATGAAAATTAAGAATATGGAGATATCTTCAAAAAATTTAGCCATATATAAAAAACAGATAATTACTTGAGAAAATAACTGCTAAAGAATATCTGTCCCTGTCCTTCCCTTACTTTCAGAAATCCTGGAATGTGTCTGGAATACAAACAGACAAACCTACTAGGATAACTTGGCATTGGTGAAATTCAAAGATTGTTTTGTGGATAAGGATTGCAAAGCAAGTAAAACACAAACATGGATATAAACTACTGTCCTTTTCTCTTGATCCTCTACATCATGTGGTCAGAAGAGGTTAATGCATAGCTTAAGGAATGATATGTAATATGTTAATAGATAAAAACAAAAAAAATGGAAGAATTTTCTTACTTTCAGTCAATAATCAGTAAATTTGGGTTTGATCAACAATATTCAGAGTCTCCATATCCTTTTTGAGATTATTTCCTAATCTTTTATTTTTTCTTTCAATCTGCATAATTTATCAAAAATTTGCACATTGAAGACATTGATGCCCACAAGCTTACTCACTCCAGTACAGGATCTTCTTCACTTTTTTCCCACTAAGGGAAAACAATATGGCATCTACACAGATTTTTCCTTGGTTATATCCATGTTATGGAAGGTCCAAAGATCAAGGAATGAAAGATTGCCCTCATCTGTGAATGTAGATCATAATGTGGGAGAGGATATAGAATAGTAAAAATATAGCCAAACAGAACAGATCTAGTCTTTAAAAACATATATATATTTACCATCTCTCTGAGCATATGGCTCATATGATAGCTCAGATAAATATTTAAATCCTCTGCATTGGTCATTTGAGTTTAATATAACATCAGTTTAAGATATTCCTGACTGCCCTGTAGCTGAAAAGATAAATACTGAGCAAGATCACCATTCGAAGGCTAAGTACTCTGCCTGCTAGTCCTGGATCAGAAGATATACTCATAAGCATCCTCAGCACCAAGGAAAATAATTTGTCATCAAAAGCCAATTTGGAAGACTTCTTGTTTTAAATTACTCTTCTTCTGCAAATAGTCAAAAAGAATCACAAATACATTGGCATCATAATCATAAGCAACACAAAGTGGAAAAAAGCATTCTCTGTTCTTACATGGTGAAACTTCATTTGGATACAAGGTTTGACATTGGTTTCAGGACACTCTGATTTGAGATTTTAAAACCCATTTTGTAGGAGAGGAAACTGAACGGTAGCTGTGCTGAGCTGGAGGTGGAACTGCTATGTGAGTTGTTCACTTCCTATTCTTCAGGCCTTCTGCTATATAGAAGTTTCTCTATTATTTGGATTTCATATTTGGATATTATAAGATTTGTGGTAACTTAATACAATAGTGTATTGTCAACACCAGCCATTGTAAAATTATTTCCGTCAATCCAAAAGAAGAAGTTATTTATATATATATTGCAATAATTGGGTTCAAAAGTTCAGCTTTGTTAATGTGCTCTTGAAATTACAAGAAAAGAGAATGAAATGATAGAGAAAAGAAGAAAATGAAGAATGGAAAAAAGTGAGAGGGGAGGGTTATAAAATTATTTAAATTTTTATTTCAGCAATATTAATTGAGTGATCTAGAAAATAGAAAGCCTGCTTCTCCTTCACTATAGACTAGTGAACTAACTTGTACCTTTTCCTGACAATTGCCATGAAAAGCATCAGCAGGCCTTACATCAGGCTCTTTCTTGGTATCAGTTCCTTCATAACACCTAAAAATCATTTTCAAATAAGATCTAAGCACTTTATTTTATTATTTATAGGTTTAAAAATAAACTACTTGTGTGACATGCCAATAAATGTTCACTAATTCCACAATAAAAGCCTTGTGGTTCTACAAGCAAAACATCATCACTGATCCAGTGGATAGAGGGCTCAGGAAATAGTTCACGGACTTGCTTATCAAATTAAGATGCTATCAAAGCACAGTAATTATTTAACATTCATAGATGCTCCAAAGAATAGGAGAGATAATGCTTTAAAGCCTTAAACCAAGTGCAGTGTGTGTTTGAATAAACCATCTTAAAAAGAAGATGCTTCCCCCAGAAAGCAACAGGACTTTCATCCAATTCATCTTCTATATCAGTGAATTGGTAATTCACAGAAGTAACTGCAACATCCCTTATTGTCACTAGTCATCACACAAGTGCTAACATTGCCAAGTTGGCTGTCTTAAGCACAGGATACTGACAGAGGGGAGAGAGAGAGGAGAAGAAGAAGGGGAAGAAGAAGAAGGAGAAGGAGAAGAAGAAGAAGAAGAAGAAGAAGAAGAAGAAGAAGAAGAAGAAGAAGAAGGGGAGGGGGAGGGGGAGGGGGAGGGGGAGGGGGAGGGGGAGGGGGAGGGGAGGGGGAGGGGGAGGGGGAGGGGAGGGGGAGGAGGGGAGGAGGGGGAGGAGGAAGAGAGAGAGAGAGAGAGAGAGAGAGAGAGAGAGAGAGAGAGAGAGAAGAACACTGCATTTTAACTGTCTGTTTAGGCCATTATCTAAGTTTTCCATTCATAAAGAAGTGTGGTTTCCAATTATTAAATGGATTAGATTCAGGCCATCCATGGCTATAATTGAAGTTTCAAAAAACTCAATAGAAGCAGAAAACTAAACATCAATTAAAAACAGGAAAAAAAACCTACAATGTTTATGTCAGGTAACGTTTTTAGAAATATTGTTTGTTCCTTGATACAGCAAATACCTGATCTGGCATTTTCAATCAGGGGCATTGTGTCTGGGGGACATCAGTGGAGCCTAACGATCCCAGAGTCCTTGGGGACTGGCTGTGCATTGTGGAAAGAGCTCAGGTGACTGACTATATAGATGAGGTGCTAAATTTTCTTATGTACTCCCTCATATTAGTGGATTATTGTGCATAAATTATTTAATCATCTGAGACTGCATCCCAAATAAAAAGAATGAAGAATGTATCACTATCCCTGGAACATTAGCTGAGATATTATCCATAAATCACCTGGTAGGGTCTCTGGTGAAGACTTAGAAGTTCTTCAGGTATGAGGAGGGGTGCAGAATAAAATAGCTCACACAAAAACATGAAATCTGTGCAATGGAATTATTTTTATTTGACCTTCCTTCTACCAGATACCATGTGTGGTCACAGGATGTATTCTTAGCAACATCATGCTTCTGAGAATTGGATTTATTTAATCAATAGCCAAAGTAATTCATTTACACTCCAGAGTGCAGTTTCAGTGCATGATAATAACACAGGTATTTATCCTACAATCAATCAGCATATAAAACATTAGCTTATTTTCCATCACATGCACTATTGACTTCAATTGCCCTCTGCACAATCACCCAATGTGCATAGCTGGGGGCAGGATTGCACCATTTCCAGGAGCCAGTAGAATCTCTTCATAAAAACAGCAACATTTGTCAAGTCATGATCCAAGGATGAGCCTTGTCATTGCCCAATGTGCATGATATTCATTGGGTCCTAAGCAGTGCCTTCTGAGGCATTAATGTGCCTCTGTGATGCTACTAGGCTGGAACATCTTCAATATACATTCAAAGTCCTTTGTGTGCCAGGAGTGGCTTGTTCTGCTTCAATGTGCTGATTTCTCCTTTTGTTGATGCTGTTGATTGGTTGGGAGGCCATGTTGGTTAGACATGTTGTGCCATTTATGCAATTATTAGCCTGAATGTGTGTTTTTATGTTGTGTTTTGAAGTTCTTAATTTTACTTCAATAATATTTTCATCAATAATTTGCTTTCTGATTTGCATGTTTTGTTAAAACTCTTCTTTTCTCTGACATTAAAAAAAAATCTTATAGTATCAATAGGTTTCCATTTCTATTTTATTGACTTATGGTTAAGTCTTACAGTGATATGGGTTAATTTAACATATTTTTTCTTAAGTAAGCAAACAAAGATCCCAAACCATGGGCTGACAATTTATCCTGTGTAATCATCCATGGGGCCAACATCATTGCTTCTCTTAATTGCACACTGTCTCCACTCTGTTCTCTTTCCTAGAATTCTATTCTCAGTCCAATTCCAGTCCACTAAAATCTTTATAGCTTCATAGCACTTTTTACCATAGTGAAGGAAATATTATTCTTTATGGCTATTTTGGTTTTGTATTCCCTCAAATAATCTTAAAAATGAGTTTGTAAAATTTCACAGAGATTCAGTGGGGCTAGAGTTTACAACTATTCTATGGAGATGTTTTTAAAATTAACATCACTAGCTAAGAACATGAACAATCTATATATTTATTCCTCTATTACACTTTTAAATAAATATTACAATATTTTTCACAGAGGTTATAAACTTCCTTTTGGCTTCATTATTTGATATCATGTCTTTTTTTCCCTTCCCATTTATACTACTGTTTACATAAAAATTGCATTTCATAATTTACAACTTAAGTTTTTATTTTTATATAATTTAAATTAAAAATAGAATTATATCTCTTGTTATTGTTGTTTTGTTTTGTTTTGTTTTTTGAGACAAGGCTTCTCTGTGTAGCTTTGGAGCCTTTCCTGGAACTCATTCTGTAGCCCAGGCTGGCCTTGAACTCACAGCAATCCACCTGCCTCTGCCTCCCGATGCTGGGATCAAACGCAGGCACCACCACTGCCCAGGTTTAGAATTACATTTCTTACCTACTTTCCCTTTCTTCTCTCTAGCCCCTTCTAGGTTTCTTCCTTCTAACTCTTCCTATGTGTTTCTGCACTATCAAATTGATAGCCTTTTTTTCTTTTATTATTATTGTTGCATACACACACAGAGGTAATTTTTAATAGTAATCATCTCATCCTCTGTCCTGGCAGGCTGTTTAATTTTTAATTCTATCTCTTATCATAAACTGACTGTTATTTCTTTAAGGCTTACCCGCAGACCTTCAGCATGTTACTGAAGTGGTAAAGACTGTGTGTCCTTGACTTGTCCTTGATAGAAAACAAATTATGTCATCCTTTTACTTTATATGCAGTGTGTGTTGCAGACAGGTGTTTAGACATCCATGGCTTAAGGTATTTCCTTTCCTTTTTGGGTTGTATTTTTTTTTGTAAAGTTCTTCACTTGGTATTTAAAAATCCCTAGTCTTTAGACATGACCATTGTCCTGTATGACCCCTTGTGTCCCTTGCTATAACATTTCCTAACCCACTTTTCCCTCAGCTTCAATCACATTGGACCCTCTTGACTTCATCATACCCCAGATATGTGTCTGTCTCATCAGATTCTCTGCTGTCTCATGTTGTTTCCTCCAGATATCTTCAGGGCTACCACATTTCTAGGCTTTGGGCCATTAGTAGATAGTCTCATTCCTAAGATGTGCCAAAGTCATTCTCTTCACCCTCACCTTGATACCTTCCATTTTCCTCCTCACTTTCAATTTGTCATTTCAACTTACTGTTACTGTGTGATACATTTTTATTTTGTTAGTGTCCCATTAAGGAGAATTTTCTCTTGAGTATTCATCTATACCTTCACAAATAAATCAACTGAGAATATGCCTAGACAAATAGACACCATTTTGTTTCTTCCATTAGATGATCAGTGTAACCTAAAAATACTGTTCATTCTTTTTTTATTTATGTTTATTATTATTATTTTATTTGTGTTTTAATTTTACACATCAGCCATGGGTTCCCCTGTCGTCCCCCCTCCTGCCCCCACTCCCACCTTCCCTCCAGTCCCTCCCCTCCATTCCCATCTCCTCCAGGGACAAGACTCCCCTGGGGATTCAGCTCAACCTGGTGGATTCAGTACAGGCAGGTCCAGTCCCCTCCTTCCAGGTTGAGCAAAGTGTCCCTGTGTAAGTCCAAGGTTCCAAACAGCCAGCTCATGCACTAAGGACAGGTCCTGGTCCCACAGCCTGGATGCCTCCCAAACAGTTCAAGCTGTTCAATTGTCTCACTTATCCATAGGGCCTGATCCAGCTGGGGGCTCTACAGCCTTTGGTTCATAATTCATGTGCTTCTATCTGTTTGGCTATTTGTCCCTGTGCTTTTTCCAGTCTTGGGCTCAACAATTCACGACCTTTATCAAAAGAAAAACTGCATGGAGACACCTTTAACTGATATCCACTGTTGTTTGAATTCTAAACAGAAAAAAAAAAAACCCAGGGTCTGATATTGGGGGTAAATGCTGAAAGATCAGAGAGACAAAGGGACAAGCCACTGCCATGTCTCACCTCACCAACTCCACAAATCCTCTGACTGAAATCCTCAGAGTCCTCACCCAAAAGGGTGCTTTAGTTCCTATTTCCTCACGACTTATATACCTTTCTCTGCCCAGCCATCACTTTCTGGGATTAAGGGCATGTGTGCTTCCCAGTACTGGGATTAAAGGTGTGTGCCACCACTGCCTGGCTCTGTTTTCTCTCCTAGACTGAGTCAATCTCATGTAGTCCAATGTGGTTAACATCCTCATCTGTCAGTCTTTACTATTTGTCATTAAATTTAGGACATCTTCCAATTTTGTTCTTATCAACTTTGCCAGAGGTTTCAGTGATTGATTGATCCACATATTTCTAGTCATTGAGAGAAAATGCAAAGATACCACAGATATCAGCTCTGTTGCTATTAAACTCCCAGCAAAGATGAGCTCCTGAAGCTGGTAGTTAGGATGCTCTATTCCCGATACAAGACCAGAGATGAAATGGTAGGAAGTTAGCACTAACATGCCTCTACTATCAGTAGAGCCTGGATCATTCTCAAACCAGAAAATGGAGCAGCAGTTCCCTGACTCCATCATCCATTTCCATAACAGTCGTCTAGACACAAAAACACATGACAAAACTCTAAAGAACCTGCAACTACTGTCCAAGAAGATAATAGAAAAGTACTTTGTGTAAGCTTTCAATCACAGAAAAAAAATACATCTGAAACTTATTTATAGAACACATCCATTCTATGACTAAATGGATTTGTCATGACAACCTTTGCTAGGAAAATAAATTTTCTAGCTATGCTTTTGCCCTATTGGTTATTTCTTGCACACTTTCACAATCATCTTAAAAGCTACTGTTTTATACACTGATGCTACCCTTAGCCACAGTCAGTTAATGTGGTTCATAGCCTAATTCAGGCCATTGACAGGCTCATCCTTCTTGATATCATTGGGATATAGTCCATCATGACCAGGCACATGACCCAGCATAGGCCACTCATAGCTCAGAAGTGATTTTTGCTTAACTTTTAAATAAAAATATTTCTAACAGTCTTAATATTATTACAGCACTTTTTCCCTAGTATCATTTCCATCTTGATCTCCATATCTCTAAATAGCAATGATTTCTAGAAAACAGATATTTAATAAATGCTTCTGGAATGAACCATCAAAGAGTGAACAAATGTATCTGTAGGATATGACCAAGAATTTTATTGAAGCTAATTTATTTAGCAACTCAGATTAAAAGCCAATGTACAGAAAATAGGTAAATTTAAGGTGAATATGATAAAAACACAAATTATAGACCACACCTGAACAAAGTAAGATTAAATAAGAGAACAAGATAAAGAACTTTAAAATTTGGATTGCTACCAGGATCTGATAATTTTAAATATTGAAGTAGCACTCTTAAGTTATTTTCATATTTGTTTAACTGTGAGTTGTGGTCTCAGAGAGCCAAAAAACAATAAAATAGTATCACAGCAGCAAACATGTTCATAGCATATGAGTGAGAAGTCACAGGAGCAGTCTTTGAACCTTCCCATAAACATGTTCTTTCCCACTAACTTGTTCTTTCCTGGAAGTGTATGTCAGCACTCTAGTTAATATGCTAGGCACCTTTACATGTAATTAAAGCACTCATAGAAACAGAAGATGGAAAATGTGCTTTCTTTGTTTTACATGCAGCCCTATTGAGTACATAAAGAGTGCCAGGTTCTGGTATATAAAATCAATATAAGTATTAATCCTTGAGAAGTTAACAATTCCATGCATGACATAAAAATAAAAATAACTTGGTAATGTGCTGTAAGAGTTCTGAATAAAACATTACAGGGAAAAAAGTATCAAAACTCACAGAAGAAAATTCTCATTGTTTGGTGAAGAGACCAAGGAGGAGGAGCTTCGAAATCTTCTTTTCTCAGCAGCTGAGCTTAGCATGGTAAGGGGTGGTTTTTTTTTTGGTTTTTTTGTTTGTTTGTTCCACCCTGCAGTTGACTACATGTGATATCTATAAGACAGTGTTGGGGAGAAAAAGAAAGCCACCAGGTAGCATTGAATCAGAACTAGAGGATGGATCAGGCCCTACTTGACTGCCATAATAAATATCTGTGATGCCTGTTATTTTGTGTGATCATCTACAAGGGGATAATTAATTCTTGTAAACTAAATGGTTCAAGTGCCCAACTCATTATCTCCTTCCTGTGTGAGAGTCATTTGATAATTATGAATATAGGATGGACTCTATGAACAGGGGTGGTTATTTATTTGAAGACTTTAAATGTAAGAGTTAGCCAGTACCAAACCTTAGCTATTGACCAAGCATTTGTAATTAATATAAGCCTCTGAGTGATTATTTAAGACTGGGCAGTAAGGACAGGATATGTCTATTTACAGAGTGCTCTTCAGACTAGAAAAGGGGTTGAGCAAACACATGCATGGGTATCCAATAAATATAGAAAATAGGATTGTGATTCAGGTTTCAGTATATAAATTGGATTCCTCAAACTGACAACATTCTTCATTTTCTTGAAACAAGATATTCTTGAACTAGTTTGTTCCAGTGTATCTAGGATTTGCAAGTTTTCCATGTGCTTCCAACTCTGCAGGAGCAAAGGCAGTCATGACTCAAGGTGAAACTCACCATGGCTGAGTCTCCAACGTGCTCTGGAGCTCCTGCTACTGTATCTGAAAACAAGAAATATCACTAAGAACCACACTGGTCTCCACAGGGTTCCGTGTGAGCTTCCCATTCTTCACAGGCAGTATGAGTGACAGTTGTGTGTGGGAACAGATGATGTTCCAGTATTTACTTTGGCATTTGGATTCTTATATAATGAGATTTTCCTATATTTATTTTGGATGTAGTCTTTTTTTCTGTGTCGGGCCTCATTATCTGAATCTCACAGATAGCTCAGTGAGGGTTAATCTTGGTCATGGAGCAGATCACATATCATAGATCATACTGTGTGCTGACATGCCAATAAATAAAATGTTTGCAAAGTGTGGAATTGCACAGGCTGACTCTTATAATATTCAGCAGCAAAATAAATTTTTATCATACTATCATAAATTAGAATAGTATAACTACCTTTGATTAAATGCCCATTGTGTCTTTGGTGCTTTATATAATGCTGCATTTGTGTGAGTGTCTTTCTTATTCAGTTTTGGTTGATATCTTAAGTATCGGATTTGGAAAGAGCTTATAATAGTTTCCAATTACTGAGCAAAAACTTAACCCCCAAACTTTGAAGCTTCAAACAGTGTTTGTATTGGGTATTGCAGTGTATACCTATAATTCCAATGCTCAAGAGCCTGAATCAGGATGATCACATGGTTGAAATCACACTGACCTACATAGTGAAATCCTATCTAAAAATATCAAACCAAAACAAACTAAAGAAAAGTGCCTATTATGTTGACAAATTCCATGGGCAAAGAAATTAGGTATAATATCTGTGGCTTCAGGTGTCTCCAAGGCCAAGGAGGAACTAAAACTATAGGCCCAAATAACTGCTCGTTCATTCATTTTCCTTGCCCTGTGAGAAACAAACCCAAAGCTTGAAACTGACTGCGGCAAGCTCCTTGACCAGCGAGGAAGAATGACCACCACTCTAGGATTCTTCTCAGATCACACTTTATTGGAGCGCCTCTTGATTAAGGGAGAGCAGGAGGTGAGGGGCCCCGAGAACAAAAGAGCAGCTGTTTATATGGGAAACTAAGGGAACGGGTTACTCTGTGATTGGATTCCGCCAGAATTCAAGCACGGGGAGCCACGGGATAGGCTTGGGGACACAAGGTCATGATATCAACACTCATGCAGGTGCAGTGTAAATCAGCCACAGAGCTCTGCAATTGCCTTATATGGAGTTATTTATGAACTGGCGATTCGGGGTCAGCGCCATCTTGGAATGATGGTTGGTGGCTCCTAACATCTCCCCCTTCTTTATTAATAGAATGCCAGCACTGTACTAGATCATCCAATCAGGTCCCCACCTCATGATGTGTGAACCGATCGAGGATGGTAGAACAGTAAAGTCAAAAGCATACCTTCCCATGTGCAATGGACCAATGCCCCAGGGGTACAAAGGCTATGCTTAGACAAATCTCTCACACACCCTCTCAAGTGCAATGGACTACTTAGTCCTAGGGGTGCAAGGGCTGTGTAAAGAGGGTTAGGCATTCTTAAGGGCTGCTAGCCATATGGCGGGAGAGGAGCCATTCTCCAAGGCAGCTAGAGCTTGAGTCATATAGACCTTGTCCCTCTGAGCACGTGCTAGCATATGGCAGATCAACCACAGGCACAACACGCTCCCTCCCAAACAGCAGGCTAAAAGCAATCCCATTCCCGCCCACTCCTTCAGGAAGCTAATAGAAGACCACAGCCAAGACAACATCTCATCCACAGTGGCCAGGTGCACCCGAGTAGAATTAACCAGGATGATCTCTCGTCACAGTATGCTGGTTAGGTTATCAAATTCAGCTGTCCAAGTTCCTGTTAAATGAGCACTCAGTTGTTTAGAATAGTTAGCAGCTCTACTAAAATTCTCATATTGGACCGTCGTCAAGCAGAGGCCACTCATAGGGACTATGCAGGCTGCTGTGACAACTTGTTGCAATATATCTACCTGTTCTTGGAGTAGATCAACGCGCTGATTGATTAGGACTATGCCACGGTACAACTGTCCATTAATAGCTGTCTGAGCGCTGAGGGCTTGAGCTGTATTCCCCGTCAGCTTATTTAAAGCTTTTGCTGTAGGGACAGAGGTGGCAAGAGATGCTACAGCAACACCAGCGGCAGTGGCAGAAAGGGCAATAGCAGTTACAATGGCCGCTGTAATACCAAAATCTCTTTTATGTCTACTTAGCAGCATCGGCAATTCTCCTTCTTGTACCTTAACAGGCATGGGCATATGAGTGGGTATCCTCACCACAACCATGGCATCATGCAATGAAGCATTCCAACATTGGGTTAACAAACATGTTTGATTACTGCAATTTAAAACACTCTGTGTATAATTAAAAACCACCAAAAGAAACGGGGGCCACACACAAACTGGTGTGTATTTGAATTCCATGGGCTTATTGCAATTTACTGTAACATTTTGTTCAAATGTCTCTCCAGAATGAAAAAAAATAGCTACAATTTTTTAAAGGCACCACCTAATACAAATCCCAAAGCATTAAGCTGACTACAGGTTCCTATCTCATTACACAGAACCCAAGAATCAAAGGGATTAGATTTGGTAGCCATTAAAGGGCTATTAAAGAAAAAATTAAAACTAGTAAAGGTTTTACTAAAGGGTGAAGTTTTCAAGGATAAGGAAAATGTCTTATTCACATTAACCCAATTAGGAGTTAAGCTACCCTGACAGCCTGTCCACGTTGGGGGCCAATCAATCGAGCCTACACATCGTGGTAGAACTGAGGGCTGTCTATGGGGAGCAGAGCCGTTACCTTTACTAACTGCTCTTGGGGTTAATCCAGTGAGGATAATAGTGTTTCTGAATTCTCTCCCCTGGGTAATATTAGGGGTTCCAAACCATCCCAGCATTTGCTTGATAAGAACAACACAAGGATTGGTTGGAGCATTATCAGTTTGAACCGTGAAGCAGAGCGTATTTACAAGGCTAGCTGTGGTAAAATTATTTGTAGTTAGAGTTTTCCTGCCTGGCCCAGTCAGGCCAAATCTCTCTTACCCGCCAGTACTTCCTGCCTGGCCACTGGCCAATCAGAACTTTATTTACACAGAGCGATATCCACAACACTTCCCCTTTTCTTTTTTTTAAAGGATGGTTTTAACTTTTACATAGTAAAATTACATATAACAAAATTATCAAACAAGAATTACAGTTATAATATTAAAGAAGATATCCTATCTATCTTATATTTGTGAGTCTAAGGTTTTATATCTAACGTATCTTTTATCATAACTTAGGAAATTATAACTATCTAGCCTTCAACCACATCAAAGACCTCAGAAGGATATAATATTACCTGAGAAATGGGAGAAGGATGCAAGCAACTTTCGGGAGTCTTGCAGGGTAGACAGAGACAGCTGGCAGCCTGGACAGTCACCTAATGTTCCTTTGTAAAGTTGGGGCATTTGTCTTCAGCCCACAGGGCTAGAGTCTCTCAGTCACTTCTCTCAGTGTCCTGAAGGACCATTTTGTCAAGCAAAGTTCAGTGGTCACCTTTCTATGGGTCCTGCATGTCCAGTTGATCGAGCAGTCCAGGCAAGAACAGTTTCTTGCCCAAATGGCTATTTTTGCCAAGGTGAAGATAAACTCCATATGAAGTGTCTTCAATGCCCATCCTCCTCTCTGAAGTAAATCGGTGCTGCCAGGAGCAGACATGTCTCACTGTCCTCAAAGTCTAAATTTTAAAAATATTTCAAATGCCATATTCTGTAGACCTTTGAAGTGTTTGAAGATTACCTGTCTATCTGAAATATCTCTGTGTATACCTAGAAGACTTAACTAACATGGCTACAAGTATGATTATCATAGATGACCAGTTATTAATCTATTTTTAATTATCCATTACAATTTAAAATGAGCTATACAAACATAATACCTTAAACATGAGTAGAAATATGCACACAGTATAACAAAATTAACTTTAAGTTTGTATCAATAGACTAAAATCTATACCAATGTAAAACATTTTAAACAAGTTGTTGTTCTTTAGAAGCAAGTTCCTTAATCTACCCTTTCATCCTATTATATCTATATCATATCCCCTTTTCTTCTTTAGAAAGAGATCGCATTTATAATTAACCTGCTTTAAAGAAAAATATTGTTTTTTTTCTGTCCCACACCAGAGGGCTCTTCTGATTTGGGACACAAGAATCTCTTAACCTTTTCTTTTAGCAATATGTCTGGTTTTAGAGAAGGAGTGAGCCAATTCCATCTCCAAAGCCAGCTTGATAATTTTGGGAATGTGGGCGTAGTTTCTCTTACTACTTCCTGCTGGAGGGGGGCGCTGTATCTTATGGGGACACAAAGAAAATTTTAGGATTATGGAGTAGTCCATTAGGGTGAACCTCTGAGCCAATTGCCTTGAAACCATTCTGGATGTCGGATCATCGGGACCATGGTGTCATCGGAGACCTTTCAGGTGGTCTTGGCTGATCAAACCTGATATATCTTAATCTGGAACAAATCCACAGCCTCTGGCTTTCTGTGGAGAATTTACATCTGGATTGCCTTCTAAAATTGCATATAATGGCAATAATTCCGCTCGAGGAATATGCAGATACCCTCGAACCCAATTAATATCTCCTAGCAACTGTTGAAAATCATTAAGTGTCTTTAAGTGACTAGTTCGAATAGAAACCTTTTGTGGTGAAATTATTAAGGGGTGGATAACCGCCCCCAGAAATTTTATCACTGTTGACTGTTGGATTTTATCTGGAGCAACAAACAATCCCTTCCTTTTTAAGGCTTGAATGGTTGCTTGGAATGTTTCCTCAAGAGTCTGTTGGAGTCATAGCCTGTGTGGTGAGCCTAGTCAACAAGGTTAAAGTATAACTAGCTGTTACTCCGTAGGCTTGAGTAGCCTCCACCAGATCCTTTAGCTGTTTATAAGGCACAGGGTCATGATACCTATTGTTTGTTTGTGGGTCTTCAAAAACTGGGAACGCGGACGCTAGCCGCGCCCAGGTGTCCCTGCTGATAAAATGGCAACCTCCGCCTGTTTGCACTGTTTGCAGATACGGAGGTGGTGCTGGGGGTGGGCGTGGTCCCAAAGGCGCCGTTGGTTCCACACTCATCCCAGCAGAAACCTTATAAGGAGGGGGCCGCCGCCGCCCATATCTCTCTTCCTCGTACTCAGCAGCAGCTTCCTCTAAATCTTTCTCCTTATCAGGGTCTAACTCATCATCAGAAAAATCAAGGTTTGCAAACTCTTCTAATACTGGATATAAAGGGTTCCCTTTCTTTTCTAAATTTTCTTCCTTCTCTGGTTTGTTTTCTTTATCCTTGTCTTTAATTTTTTCTTTTCTCTTTTTTGGCCTACTTAGGTTCTCTCCTTTAGAGTCTGATTCTGACAGACTGTCCTGGTGCTTGCTCAGTGCCTTTCATCCTTCCCTAATAATTTCCACATCGCGTCCTTCCTTAAGACATGCGCGTACCAGCCTCCATAAAGGCATGGTACCTCTGCCCAGTTTGTCCTCTTGCCTAGCCTTGTCCAGATCTTTGCGTAACCGCTCCCAACATCCTAGATTAAGGTCCCCAGACACAGCGAACCATGGGGCATTCTTATCAATGTCCTTAACTATGGCATGGATTGTGCCTGATGATATCTTAAGACCTCGCTGCTTCAGCAAAGCCTGAATTGGAGTATATACATCACAAGTTCCTGGACCTGTTCCTTGACTGTTCCCCATGATTTACACTTATGCACGAGCGTCCTACTTACTGGGCTTTTGACTCTGCCTACCTCGAAAAGAAAAAACCCAACAAAGACACTCCCTGCCTGGCTCGTGGCAGCGCAGAAAAAAAACAGCAAGAGAGAACAGCAATCACCATAAGAAAGAACACTGAAGCGAACACAAGCGGATCAATGCCAGCAATCAGCATATTTGAGAGAATTTACCGATGTCGCTGCTCTGTGTGTTGAGTTCTGAATCCTCTTTTGACCCCTCACCTGGTGTCCAGTTTCCCGGGTTTCGGCACCAGCTGCAGCGAGCTCCTCGACCAGCGAGGAAGAACGACCACCACTCTAGGATTCTTCTCAGATCACACTTTATTGGAGCGCCTCTTGATTAAGGGAGAGCAGGAGGTGAGGGGCCCCGAGAACAAAAGAGCAGCTGTTTATATGGGAAACTAAGGGAATAGGTTACTCTGTGATTGGATTCCGCCAGAATTCAAGCATGGGGAGCCACGGGATAGGCTTGGGGACACAAGGTCATGATATCAACACTCATGCAGGTGCAGTGCAAATCAGCCACAGAGCTCTGCAATTGCCTTATATGGAGTTATTTATGAACTGGCGATTCGGGGTCAGCGCCATCTTGGAATGACGGTTGGCGGCTCCTAACAACTGACATCTGGAGTTTTCCATGCAGGTTCTCTACTTGGTTTGCCTCCCCACAGTATGGTCATCTTTCATATTTTCTTCGAGTATATGGATTTTTTGATTCCAGGACAAATGTTGCAGAAAATAGGACACAGCTGTACCACTTTGATGTGACTTCCTCTCATTTTTGTTGGAGCCTACCCACTTTAAGGCAATATAAGCTGTCCTATTAATGAACACCCAAAAGTTGATGCCATGGTTTTGTTTTCTGGTTTTTTGTTTTGTTTTGTTTTGCTTATTTTGTTTTGTCAAAGCTTTCATATATAGAAGAAAAATGCTAGTTTTATTTGAAATAAGAGAATACCACCACAGACTAGGTGGTTTAAACAGTAAAGATTTATTTCTTGAAATTCTGGAAATATGAGATTCTGCAGATCCAATGCCTACTGAGAACACTTTTCTGGGTTACACACTTCAAAAGTTGTATTCTCACCTCAAGTATAAAACACACAGTAGAGGGAAAAGAGCTTAATATGAGATCTTCTAAGGATATTAAGCCCATTCATGGGCTTTTAACCTAATGATCTAATTATCTCCCAAAATATACACTTCCTAGACATACTGCACTGATGGTTAATATTTCAATATATAGATTTTAGAGAGACACAGGTATCTAGTCCATAATGGAGTGTGCATAATGGAGTGTGCAAATTAAAAATAGCCTAGTGGCAGTGGCACACACCTTTAATCCCAGCAGCACTCAGGAGGCAGAGACAGGTGGATCTCTGTGAGTTCAAGGCCAGCCTGGGCTACAGAGTGAGTTCCAGGAAAAGTGCAAAGCTACACAAAGAAACCCTGTCTCTAAAAAACAAAAAAACAAAAACTAAAAACAGCAATGGAATGCATTACTTACCACTCAGATTTATAAAGGAAATACATGGGTTGAGTAGCAGCTTGTGGAGAAATGGTCACTGTGGCTCTATTCCTTAACTCTGAAAAAGAATTATAAAGGGAGACAGGAGAAGCTTACTTTGTTTTCATTGACAGGAAGATATTTTGAAATGTTTGGAGAATCTGCTTGGATGAGCACCTCTTGAAATTTGTGGGATGGAGTGAGTGGGATCAGACTCATAGCTATAAAGTCTAAAGCTGAGTTGTTAACTAGCCAAAGTAGCCTACACAGTCCAAAGAAGTTTGAAGCAAGCTACTTTCCAGAGCCAGGTTGGGTAAGGACATTTATGCCATCAGGAAGGACCAGCTGTGAGTTATCTTGGAAATTATTGCAATAAAATCCTACATTCAGAACTAAAGAGACCTTGGCATAAATGAGGCAGAAGTGTTAGAGGGAAAAGCTTAAGGGAATTGGATAAATCAGGTGTATACTGTCACTGTTGTCAAGGATTTGATATCAAAGATATACTAAGCAAATAAATAAACATCTGTGGGTATCTACCATACCTAGACCATATCAACACAAGATTACAAATAAGTATACCTCTGTCTCCAAACTTCTTTCCTTCCCATTATGTCACAAAATGACTATCTGGAGGAAAATGCCTTACGAAAATGGAAATCCAATCCCTAGAGGATATAGAAAAACAATCTTTAATTCAATGAGAATCCAGGGTTTAGAGTGCCTTTAAAACCTGGGGAAAGAAAGTATCTCAGAATCCCCGAGAATGACTAATATTATATGGTATCTGTCAGAGATTTTAATTCATGTTTAGAGATTTAAAAACTCTAAGGAATAGCAGTCATTGGGAAAGTATCAAGTACGCTTGCTTTGCCAAATATTTCAAATAAACACAACTCATGCACATTAATTTTTTCTTAATTATTAGAGAGATAAAAAATATTACTCCATGAAGCAGATAAAGTAAGGCTTCATCTGTGACATTCTTTCAGTAAGTCCTAGTATCTCTGTGTCCTGCAATTGTATACGGGTCACCTGTGGGATTCCAGGCCACAGCAGGGGCAGTCTTACAGAGTCCTTTGTCTTAGAAAACCTTCTCCAAGATCTGGATCTACAATGAAATTCAGTTATGTGAGCCTGCCATGTCCATCTGCTAGAGCCAGCTGAGCCAAAACTCACTCCAGACAGGTGTCAGACCAGGAAGTTAAGTCAAACAGAATGATCCAACTAGCTCCATCTCTCAAAGGAATTCCATCCACCAAGTAACCTCAGCTGACAATTTGCAGAAGAGTGAAATGGCCCAACTGAACCCTGCCCAAATCGATAACTCACAAAAGAATGAGACATAGTACTCACTGGTGGTTAATATTTAAAACCATGAGGTTTAGAGAAACTTTTACATATTAATAAATATACCAAAGATGCCCATCTTATGTATAGGGAAACAGGCAATATAAGACTTTCTCCAGAAAACTTCTTTAGTAAATGATAAAAATATTTAAAATTTTTTCAATTGCATATTATTGTCACTGTGAATAACAACATTGTAACTCAGATTTCCTACAACAAAATGCCTGAGATAAATGTACAAATGACTTCCAACATTTTGGTCCATGGACTTTTGAGGTGAGAGTGAACTAGCAAATCACGTTGGGGGTGTGTTTTAGAGCAACACTGCTCATCACATGGTGGCTGGGAAGCAGAGGCAATAGGAGCTGAGATCCCAATATAAGAACATGGTTCTAGTTACTTAACTTCCATCACTTCCCAAGGAGTGCCAATGTGCACACAGGCCTTTTGGAGGTATCCCACATCAACTATCAAAGGCTAATGTTTACCTCACAATGCAATATGTATTCTGTCCACTGCCAAGACTCTCCAAAGTCTTCATCATTCCTGAGCTTCTGAAAAGTACAAAATTAATGTTTCCTCGCAGACTCTATAAAAATAAAAAAAGGAAGTCACACACCTGTCTCAGCATACAATGGTAAGATAAGAATGGTTTGTTTTACCAAAGAAAATGAAAACCAAAGCAAAAGATCAAGCAAGGCAAACACTAAAACCTATCCCCATGTCTTATCTGAGACCAAAGGCAGAATATGGGCTCCCGAATGCTTGGACAGCCCTGCTGCCAGGACCTTCTTGGACACAATACTTTGGTAACTCTGGTCACTTTGTAAACTCTCTCTGCCCATTATTTACAGTTTTTCTCAGTAGATATTCTACACTCTGGCAAATCTAACTTTCTGGAGTCCTTGATGAAGCTCCAATTCACACTAAGGAATCCAAGCATCACCACTGGGGGTTTCTTATAGGGGCTATGAACAAACAATATTCATCCTATCACCACAGGCTTCTTTGAAATCTAGATGGAAGCTTCCAAAACCCTCTAATTCTTTCATTCTTCATTCCTGAAAAACCAGTATCACTGTGGCAATGCCAAGTTAAACTGATGTTCTGAGCTGTTGCTGGATTGCTTGAGTCATTAGTGCAGTAGCTTGTGAGTGCTTTGATTACTAACACAGGGAATGATTCCCATGGAAAGAAGCCCCTTAGATGATCCTGTGCAAACATGTTCCCTGGGGCCCTGTTCTCAAATATAAAGTTTATATTTTGGTATCTTTGAGTGTGTTATGTCTACTGTCTTGCCATTTCTGAGTTGAAGTATTTTATATTGTCAGAGTGCAAAGACTTGATCAGTTTTTAAAAGGTAATCTCTTTAGCAACTGTACTCTCCTTGGAGATACTTTTATTTCCCACCCCCCAAAGGTCCAGTATATTTAAGCATTCATGTTGACAAAAAGGTACAACACCATTTCCTGTTCCCTACACTTGATGTTGGCCAGAAGTCCAAGAAGCAATTGCTTCCTTCCTTTGCAAACCACCACCATCATGCTGGCTTTCTGGGCACTTTCAATATACTGCAGCTTTGCTGTTTTTTTTTTTTTAATTATTTTATGATTTAATTTAATTTTACATATCAGCCATGGGTTCCCCTGTCCTCCCCCCTCCTGCCCTGCCCCTGCCTTCCCCCCAGCCCACCCCCCATTGACATCTCCTCCAGGGCAAAGACTCCCATGGGGATTCAGCTCAACTTGGTACATTCAGTCCAGGCAGGTCCAAGATACTTTTTTTTTTTAACCAAACTTTAAATTTTTCTAAATGTTTCTATCCTTCTTGTATTCATTCTTCATTCTGGTAGTTCAGATAAAAGCAGCAAGTAACAGCTATTCCTATTTAATGCTGTGATACTTTGAGAATTCCTCAGTAGAAAAATTAGTATAGCTCCTTGTCTTAGGGCATTAATTTAATGAGTTCATATTTTTGCTGAAATATCATAGGGTAGCCTATGGTAAATTTCCAATGAAGTTCATTTTTCATGAATCCTTGTAAGTATGACATTTAATATCTGCATTATTTTCATAATTTTATTCTTGGATACTATCAAAATCTCCCATTCATCTCTACTTATAGCATTCTAGTCTTCTTGTACAATCCTTTCCAAAGTCCCCCAACAAGACAATCTTAAAGACTTTTATATCTTATAGTTCATAGCAACAAGGACACATCCCTATACCAATTTTCCACGTTGGTTAACAACATTCCTACGATGATCAGCTTAAACACAGAAACATGGTTTGGCCCAGTTTGATCATCTGGATCATTACTTTAGGAGCTCTGGTGAGGCAAAGCATCATGAAGGAACATGTGCCTAGGAAGCTGCTTAACCCATGGTATCCAAGAATCTAGAGGAGAAGAGACAGTCCAGGGCCTTAATATTTCTTTCAAAAGCATGTGTCTAATGAAGCACCTCTTAAAACTGCCATCATATCCCTTTAACACCAAACTGAAGATCAAGCAATAAACACTTGTGCCTTAGGAGGTAACACAAGTTCAAACTGACGTACCCCAAAGCCAAATAGTGAGCTGATTATTAGAAAGTCTTTGTTGTTGTCAGACCTCCTTATTTATCCCTCATATAGCAACACATAAACAAATCAGATTACTGCAGCTGAGGAAATGGATCAGACCAACTACTTTGTAAGGTATACTTTCTTTTCTTTTAAATATTTGAGAATTTCATACAATGTATTTAGAACATAATACCCTCCTCAGCTATTACCTTATTGCCCACTCACTGCTCCCAATCTTTCCCTCCTAACTTTGATATTACTTCTTTCCCAATCAAATTTAGTGTGTGTTGCCCAGATAGTCTTGAAATTGGAGACTGCTTGGTCTGTAGTCAGGCTACCAGGATCCACATCTTTTTGTTTTTTGTTTTTTGTTTTGTTTTGTTTTGTTTTGAGACAGGGTCTCTCTGTATAGTTTTGTGCCTTTCCTGGAAATCAATTGGTAGACCAGGCTGGCCTCAAACTCACAGAGATCCACCTGGCTCTGCTTCTGGAGTGCTGGGATTAAAGGCATGCACAACCACTGCCCGGCCGCCACATTTTAAAAATAGAAATATAAAAACAATTTGACTTTTTTCTCTGGATAACGTCAAGGGAGCAGTGTTTTCCAGACATCACAGGGCAGATGTCCATGTGAATCCATAAATTAAAACAGCATGCACAAGACCAGCAACCTTCATCTAGACAAAACCCAAGCAGAGTGGGCAGGAATGTTGATGCCACCACTAGCTGAGGGTACTTTCTCTTAAAGTTGAATATCAACACTGGAATAATCTCTTCTATGAGGCAATTTACCTAATCCATTTTTTTCCACTTTGGGTAATTATTAACTAATTTGTTAGCACATATTATATGTTATTTCATTTACTTCTGAGCTACACATTGATCTGTAGAAGTTTTATTCATGTGTGTATGTAGATGAGAGATAATGACATCAAAGGAATTGGCAGAACAAGTCATACATGTTCCAGAAAAAAAAAATCTAGGCAGCAAAAAGCAAACCTCAGAAGCACTAAAAATAATTACATTTTTAAGTAAATTTTATCTGATTTTTCTTCACATCTTCAAGGATTATTACAAAGACTGTTAGCAAAGTCCAGTAAAGAATTAAAGCAAAGGTGAATAGGATCATGGGTGGTGGAGCAGATGCTGCTGAGATTTACTGGTTTTACTAGGTTTACTGACATATGAGGTAATCTGTGAAAGAATAAACTGGGAATCAAGACTGATTTCAACATTCTTACATAAATAGAGGTCAATGGGAGTGGCCAGTAACAGAGACAGTAAGGTTGGAACTAGGTCAGGGCTACCCCATGGGAATTGTACAATCATGAGAATACCAATAGCTGTATGTACAGAAAGAGCTGTGGCTGTATAATATAAAACAAAATGTAATTTATCATAAAGGGAACCCAACTGTGGGTACTCATGCACTGTTAAAATAACTGATATGTATTTGCAGCCTTAGTCAGAGCCCCATTGGATAAACAAACTATGTCAGCATTTGCATAGAATATGTTTTATGTAAAGAGTAAGTTACAGCTGTAATTACAGTTTTAAGGAGAATGGGGAAATAAATAAGGCACAACACATTGCAGATATATTGATGAAATATAACTCAAAGAGCTGTGCTGTTTTTGGAGTTCATCTACATGATGACCCCATTGGTCATTGGTCTAAGTCTAGCTGGGAGGTATTTTATAGAAGCAATTAACATTTATAACCACACAGGGAGATTTTCTTAGATATTTGGATGGGCCTGATTCAAGCAGGTGTAAGTCTGAAAATTTTGTCTATCTATCTATCTAAAGTAAAAAATAAAGAAAACTTAAGTCTCTGAAAACGAGAGGGCCTTTTCCCTGAGAAAGAGCCTGTGCCAGATTCAATTCAGTTCAGAGTTCCAGCCAGTTTTTCCTCTGGCTGCCCTGTGAATACTTGATTTGCCAAGCCATCCAGTTCAAGCAACCAGTGTGAGAACTGGAACAGACCTTTTCTCTTTTCTGGCTGATCCCTGGATGATATGGTAGAAACTACAGAGAAAGGTGATAGCAGTTGCCAGGTGGTGGGAAACAGGGTGTGGGAGAAGGAGAGCAATGCGTAGGGACATTAGTGATGAGGTGAAGACTTGCTTGGATATCAGCCATGCCTTAAGCTTGACTTACTGTGGGTCTCCCAGAGCATTCCTGTAGGGAGAAAACACCAGGTTAATACAAACTCACAGAGAATGGGAGCTTTGACTTTGACAGAGTGAAAGATTGATAGCCACAGATAAATTGCATGTGATATCTTTGTCCTCTCCATGAGTGATTTGACATTAAATCTGGACATGAAACTTACCTCGATCAGTGAGGCAAACTGAGCACAGAAATTGCTTGATTTGTTGCATGCTTTTCCTAGTTTGGATTCATTGAAACACTGTGAGGATAAAGAGAGACCCAACCTTCTGCCTAATCTGTTAAACCAGCCATTAGCTACCCATCAGCTAACACATTCACACAAGTGAAAACATGCAGGAGAAATTATCATCCCAAGCTGTAATTAGAGTTTTCCTGCCTGGCCCAGTCAGGACAAATCTCTCTCACCCGCCAGTCCCACAGTCCCTTAGACCCAACCAAGAAACTTACACTGTTTAGAAATTGTATGGCCGTGGCAGGCTTCTTGTTATCTACTTCTTCTATCTTAAATTAACCCATTTCTGTTAGTCTGTACTTTGCCACATGGCTTGTGGCTTACCAGTGTCTTTACATGTTGCTTTTCATGGCGGCAGCTGGTGGTGTCTCTCTCCAACCTTCTACTTCCCAGAATTCTCTACTCTCTTGTCCCGCCTATACTTCCTGCCTGGCCACTGGCCAATCAGAACTTTATTTACACAGAGCAATATCCACAGCACTTCCCCTTTTCTTTTTTTTTAAGAAAGGTTTTAACTTTTACATAGTATAATTACATATAACAAAACAATTATCAAGCAAGAATTACAGTTACAATATTAAAGAAGATATCCTATCTATCTTATATTTGTGAGTCTAAGGTTTTATATGTAACTTATCTTTTATCATAACTGAGGAAATTATAACTATCTAGTCTTCAACCACATCAAAGACCTCAGAAGGATATAATATTACCTGAGAACCGGGAGAAGGATGTAAGCATTTTTCGGGAGTCTTGCAAGAGTAGACAGAGACAGCTGGCAGCCTGGACAGTCACCTAATGTTCCTTTGTAAAGTTGGGGCATTTGTCTTCAGCCCACAGGGCTAGAGTCTCTCGGTCACTTCTCTCAATGTCCTGTAGAATGTCTGGCAGCTTCCTCTGTGAAGCAGGAACCTGAAGGACTATTTTGTCAAGCAAAGTTTAGTGGTCACCTTTCTATGGGTCCTGCATGTCCAGTCGATCAAGCAGTCCAGGCAAGAACAGTTTCTTGCCCAAATGGCTATTTTTGCCAAGGTGAAGATAAGATATGAAGTGTCTTCAATGTCCATCCTCCTCTCTGAAGTAAATTGGTGCTACCAGGAGCAGACATTTCGCACTGTCCAGAAAGTCTAAATTTTAAAAGTATTTAAATGCCATATTCTGTAGGTCTTTGAAGTATTTGAAGATTACCTATCTGTCTGAAATATCTCTATGTATACCTAGAACACTTAACTAACATGGATACAAGTATGATTATTATAGATGACTAATTATTAATCTATTTTTAATTATCCATTACAATTTAAATGAGCTATACAAACATAATACCTTAAACACGATTAGAAATATCCACATAGTATAACAAAATTAAGTTTGTGTCAATAGACGAAAATCTATACCAATGTAAAACATTTTAAATGAGTTGTTGCTCTTTTAGAAGTAAGTTCATTAATCTACCCTTTTGTCCTATTATATCTATATCATATCCCCTTTTCTTCTTTGGAAAGAGATCACATTCATAATCAACCTGATTTAAATAAAAATATTGGTTTTTCTCTGTCCCACACCAGAGGGCTCTTCTGATTTGGGACACAAGAATCTCTTAATCTTTTCTTTTAACAATATGCCTGGGTTTAGAGAAGGAGTGAGCCAATTTCATCTCCAAAGCCAGCTGGGAATTTGGGCGTAGTTTCTCTTTCTACTTCCTGCTGGAGGGGGGCGCTGTATCTTATGGGGATACAAGGAAAATTTTAGGATTATGGAGTAGTCTGTGAGGGTAAACTTCTGAGCCAGTTGCCTTGAAACCATTCTGGATGTCGGATCATCTGGACCATGGTGTCATCGGAGACCTTTCAGGTGGTCTTGGCTGATCAAACCTGATGTATCTTAATCTGGAACAAATCCACAGCCTCTGGCTTTCTGTGGAAACAAAAGCAGAGACTCTTTTCCAAAGTAACATATCCTTATATCCAAATTTTGAAGTCAAGGTACCTTTAAAATTTACATATTTGTTTAACTCAACAGCTTTTATGATCAAATCTTTTTCTGCAGTTAAAAATCCCAAAGACAACATAAACCAGATTCTCTGTGTAATATCCATCTTTGTAAGACTGAAATGCCGCTGTAGCTGCTGGCTCCGCTCACCTCAGCTTCCCAACATGGCGGTGGTACAGTTTACCGCCAGCTCTGGGTCTGGAGCCATGTGTACCATCAACTATCAGAAGCAGTTCTATCAAAGCAGCACATAGCCCAGAAGCTTCTTTTTTTTTTTTCTAACCAGCAAAGGCTAAATCCACCACACAGCAGAGTAAAGTGCCGCTTGTAGATTCCTCACTCCTGCCACACTGCAGGTCAGATGCACATGCCAGGAACCCGCCATAGTAGCTCAAACCGGCAGGCTGCCGCTAACTTGAGAGAGACAACTAGGAAGCTGTTTTTAGCTCCGTTTTAGAATCTTTTTTCTCAGGTTTTAGGTGGAAATTCTTGCCAACACGTTGGACGCCATTTGTAGTTAGAGCTTTCCTGTCTGGCCCAGTCAGGACAAATCTCTCTCACCCGCCAGTCCCACAGTTGCTTAGACCCAACCAAGAAAGCACACAGAAACTTACATTGTTTAGAAACTGTATGGCTGTGGCAGGCTTCTTGTTATCTACTTCTTCTATCTTAAATTAACCCATTTCTGTTAGTCTATACTTTGCCACATGGTTTGGGGCTTACCAGTGTCTTTACATGTTGCTTCTCATGGCGGCAGCTGGCAGTGTCTCTCTCCAGTCTTCTACTTCCCAGAATTCTCTGCTCTCTTGTCCCGCCTATACTTCCTGCTTGGCCACTGGCCAATCAGAACTTTATTTACACAGAGCGATATCCACAGCACCAAGCCTTGACACTGTGAATAAATAAACAAAAAGTTTGTCTTCAAATCTACTGAATTCTGGGTGTTTAGTGATAGTTAACTGATAATCTATAGTTAACTGGTAGTTAACTCACCTATCTCTGAAGAAAAACTTCCCAAGCAGGAATGATATAGTGTCAATATGGAATGTATATCCATATAAATTTTTATTATTTCTTTTATTTTTGCGATTATAATTACATTATTCTTCCTCCTGTCCTCTTCCAAACCTCCCCAGATACCTATCCTTGCTCACTTTCAAATCTATGGCCTCTTTTTTCTCTAATTGCTTTCACATACAATATGTATGTATCTACATATATTCTAAATATAATCTGCTCTGTCTGAATAATGTTACTCATATGTGAGTTTTAAGGCTGACCATCCAGTATTTGACAGTTTGTGTGCTCTTCTGCAGAGAAGAATGTTTCTCCAACTTTCAGCACTCCTTATTTATCTACAGTCTTTGTGTAGAGTTGAGGTCTTGTGAGCTTTGTCTTATCCACTTTGGCATGTCTGCTGTGTCTTTGTTCAGCTCATGTTTAGGTATTAGAGAGACTTTATTGTTACAAACTTTCCATCTCTCCTGCAATGATCCTTGATCTGTAGGTGGTGGGAATTGTTTTATTGATGTATACATACTGGGACGGAACTCCACAACACTGCATTTTGATTTATTTTATGTGTGTGTATGTGTGTGTGTGTGAATATTTTCTGTCATTTTTGAAATAACAATAATACAATTAATTAATTTCTACTTTTAGTTCCTTCCCTTCAAATCTTCCCATGTACCCCTTTTTGTTCTTTTCATTTTAAGAGAGCATTCTCTAGGCCGTTCATTTTGGGATTTATAATGGCTAGAATGTAAATGCTTTTAAGTTAATGTTTTATGTGGGACAGAATACAAATTGAATAAAACAATTATCATAGAAAAAGCAAGACTATAATCATTGCGTACTTAAGGAAAATGAAGAGTAGATCACAATAAGATTCTTACACAGGTGATTTTATAGAATTTCAGAATACTAAAAAGAATATTTTGTGGTGCCCAATACACTATAAAGTTGTACTTGATTTTTAAAGCAGACACACTCTGAAGTGCAGTTCTGAAGATGTAAATAATATAAGCCTACAAACCTTCCACATGCATACATGGGATATGGCAGCCTTTGTTTTCTGGATCATGTTCACCATATCTCTCTGGCCCTGATGCTTCTGGGTTAAATTCAGCTAGTCAGAGCCCAGTGTCCTTGTTTCCTGTGTTTCTACTATCCTAAGTTTATCAGCACATACTCTCAAGTTACACTTTCTCTTTAGACCTCTAATGTTCCTTGCATTTTCTACCATATTAATAGATTCAGCTATCCTAAGAGCTAGATGGTTTAATGGATGTGCAGGCCAATTACTGGTCACCATGGCTCTTTTGTCTAATTTCAAAATATGACTTTTAGAGATGCAACAGAATTTTTACTTAATCCTCCTTCTTCCCACCCCAATCCCCTGGGGGTTAGAGAGAATACAGCATTATCTTGGTACTTATACTAGAAAGCTCTCCCCTGTGGTCTTTTCTCTTTACTGTTTTAAATGATCATATAATCATGTTTTAGAAAATAGTGTCTCAGTGTATTAAGGAAATTATGGTAAAAGGATTAAATTTATCTAGATTCAAATGAACAAGGGTTTTACGCTGCCAGGATACTATGGGTAAGTTATATGCCTGCCTTCAGTTTTTTTGGTTGAGTGTTGGAAATGAAATGGTGAACATCTTATGAATAAAGTCAAACTTGTAAGATACAGTGAGTGATCAATGGTGGTGGTTTTCTTCACATGTTTGTTCAAAGGTACCAATATGACCAGAAAAGATACCCCAAATTCCACAATGATCAGTACATCTCTGGTAGGAAATGCCTCTTTGTCTCTTTCCTTGTGGAGGGTGACTCTGGAGTGGATTTGATGAACTTTGCCTCTGGGTTGCTGTGGTCAAATCATCTATTAATGGCTATTACAAGGAAAGGCTGTTGCTTTGCTCCTGGTCAGCCTCACACATTACTCTTCCACATATTTTCTTCATGGCTTAGCCTTTATACATAGAGCCTCTAAGTAAGCTCTGTGGTGCCTGCACAAAATGAGGTCTTCTGGAAACTAAAAGCCAGTGTGTGCTGGATGTTGCTGTGATACACATCTTAGGTAGGCCTCACAGAGCAAATTCCCAGCTCTCTGGTCTCTGCAACTTAAAGATATGTGTGAACTAAACAGATTTCTAAGCAGAGATTCTATTTATAGGATCAGGCTGATGTGATGAGACAGACATTGACTTTGGCACCAGGACACTCATTTCCATTTGAAAATACTTTTGCCCCTATGATTTTCCTCTCTGTGCCTCCATATCCACATTAGAAAATTAGAAAGGAAAATCAAGAAGTCTTCACTTGCTTTAAATGATGTGACTAGAGAAGACTCAGGTAAGTAATGCTGTGATCAGGCTTTTAATTGTAAATATTAGTGTGTATGTGAATCATATTTGCTGGAAAGCATTAAAATGTTCATGATGGGGCCTCTTCTGGAAGTATGCACTTAGACCTACAAATATAAATATTGATCATATGTTGAGAGATCTTCAAGCAATATGCAGACATCACTTTTACAACTCCTGTAATTTTTATGTATTATATATTTCGAGTTCCACCAATGGTTATAAAATAGTAAACATACTAAATTTTCTCTAATATTTGAAAATATCAGATATTAATATTACATGGATTCACAATATCTCTTTCTTCCTTGCTATTTTTGACATACCAACAAGTAAAGATATACCCTCATTCCTTTCACAGCCTCATATTACCTTGTTACCTAAACACAACTGAGGCTGACTGACTATCAGGAGGAAGACAGTTAGAGGGAATGGAAGAGATGGAATCAAGTTGGTCTTTCTTTTGTCTTTGGTGTGCTGCAAAGCACCACTGACATGTGGTTTTTCCTCAGCTGAAGAACTGAAGCCATAAGAAAAATCTGTATGTATCTTAAACAGCACTGCAGGCCTTGTATCAAGTAGTAAACAAGTAAAAGATTTTTCAGTCTTCTTGCCAGGCTGTGAGCCATAGGTGTTTTCATACAGTTTGTAGAATAGAAGCTGATGATAGGATCAGTTACCACTCACCACAAACACAAACTCAACTGATCTTTCCCATGCCAGCACAGGAAAGACAGCTGCATAGTTGATAACTAGACTGTTGCTGGGTAGGTCCACAAAGGCTCACATGGAAGGCCAGAATCTACATCTCTCTGTCCATCACCAATTGATTCTGAGTAATTAATATTAAATAGATATAAGGAAGTTACTATATACTGATGGGAAATTAGGTTTAATATATGGTTTATTCCATATCAGTAGGAGTCAGAAAAAAACAGGAATTGACTGGGTTCTTATCTCTTTCAGGAAGTTTGGTGGCAATAGAAATATTGTATTACATTCTCAAAGTTTTGTTTCAAGTAATGCAGACCAGTTTGAAAAAAAACTCTTTTGCCTAGAATGGACAAAAAATTTTCAGGAAACAAACAAACAAACAAACCCACTGAAATGAGACCTGCACGTATGCACTTCTTCTAAGCAGAGGAGATTAGCACACTAAGATCCCAGTGTGGAAGGAAGTTCAGAATAAGATGCTCACATTTTGAACAACTTTAATTTCTTAATTTGAAAGTGGTTGCTGAGAAACTAAGATAGTGAGTAGAACTTCTGGAAAGATCAAGTAAGAAGAACAAAGACTAGAGATAAAAAGGAGAAGGCTCAAACTGGAATACAATAACATTAAAATACTTCGAGAATGAAAGTCAACCAAAATAAACCAGCCCCTCTAGGGTTTCAGCTCCTCATGGTCTGTATCTGCTAAGATAATCAGCTTCACTGAGCACATATCAGAAGTAAGTCCACAATATGTGATAAGATCACCTACACCTAAATTATCACTATATATTTTTCAGGCAATCTTTCCAAAAGTGGCATTAGGCTAATTGGATTTACAGAAAACAATGGCTGAGAATTTACTTCACTCTCATATACACAATAGTCCCAGTATTCAATAAAACTAAAAACAAAAGACAAATGATCAAAGCTCCTGAATACTAACAGACAACATTGGATATATTGGAATTAGTATTTCTTTAAGAAATGAAACCCCAAAATGACTAACACCACTTACCTGAAAGCTAGGATATTCCAAGGGGATTTGTGGTAGGTTATAGAGTTTCCACAAATTAGTAAGCAAAGCTCAGACAAACAAACAGAAAAAAAATAGACAAAAGAATGGAACAGATGCTGTCCTTCATAAATCTATAAAAGGATGTTTTAGTATATTGTCTGAAATGTTCTGGCCATTCTGCATCACCTGAAATAAAACTTTCAGAATGTAATTTAATACTCATATTGCCTACCAAACTTTCTGAAAGAGATTATTTTTAAAAAGTCAGTTCATATTTTTCTGATTCCTGCTAATAGGGAATAAAACATATATTTAAATAAAATCATCAGCCCTGATAGCTAATAGACCAAGACACCTAAGCAAGGCATTTTTCCCTACACAAGTTCTCCCTGCCTCTGGGTGCAGCACTCTTCCCTCCAGGACATGGGGCAGGACCCTCTTAAAAAAAGGCACACAGTAACCTAGGACCAGATGATACCAAATCAGAGAATTTCTTTAACATCAGCACAAAACAGAAAAATAGGTAGAACTACACTTGGGGAAGAAAATCCTACTTTCAATGATGTGCCTTGGGTATGAAGTTATGAGCCAAGAGCTGAGGATACACTGTGTGTGTGTGTGTGTGTGTGTGTGTGTGTGTGTGTGTGTGTGTGTGTATGTGAAGATACCTGAATTGCTATTATTAGGACAACAGAATAAAACAAAAATTAAATATGCTACAAGCCATCATCAGACTCCTGTACAGCAAAACTGAAAAAGAAACTGAAAAAAAAATGACAATTGAATTGGCAAAAGTTGAGGAATGATAAAACAGTTGAATACCATGTGCATGTACTATGAAATAAACATACTGGCCATATGAGACTTTGCTTAGAACCATACATTGATTTACACCAAAAGACAGACTCATAGGGGAGCATACTTGCAGTGCCATTATCCATAATTGACTCTAACTGGCAAAGTTTTTAAACGTCCACCAACAGGCAAGAAAGTTGTCATATTTAAACATCTAAGGAAATATATAGCATACAAAAATGCAGACCTCTGTTACATACAATGGCATACAAAATTTTGAGTAAAAAATAATCCCAGTTTTTGGCTGGGGGAAATCTCAGTGGATAAGTTCTTGCAGTACAAGTATGAGAATTCTAGTGAAGAACTCTAGGAACTTGTATAAAAGTGGATAAATATGATGGCCACCTTTAAACTTGAGAGAGAAACAAGGGATCTCCTGGGCAAACAGACTAACCAGAAACAATGAATCCAGGTCCAGCAAAGACCCTAACTCAAAAAGAAAAAAAAAAGTGGAGAATGGTAAAGGAACACATCTAACTGCAATTTCAGTCTTGCCCACATATATCTCTACATGTACAAGTGCACCCACACTCAAGAAAACATGCATACATACAAAAAGAACAAAAAATCCCAGCCTTAATGTTGGAGATGAGCACTTGACAAGCCAGCAAAAGGCCCTAGCTTTGAATTTTATTTCTGAAAAACAAAGGAGAGAAAGGAAGCTGTGGTGGTTTGAATAAGAATGGCCCCCAAAGGCTCATATATTTAAATGCTTTGTCCTCAGGAAGTGGAACTATTTGAAAGGATGAGAGCATTAGGAGGTGTATCTTTGTTGGAGTGGGCAAGAATTTGTTGGAGGAGGTTTGTCAGTAGGGGTGGGCTTTGAGATTTCAAAAGCCTATGCCTGGCCTAAGCTCTCTCTGCTTACAGGTTAGGATAGCAGTTATTGCTCCCAGTACCTGCCTGCATGTTGCCATGCTCCCAGCCATGATGATAATGAACTAAACCCTGGAAACTGTAAGCTAGTCCCAAATTAAATGTTTTCTTTCATTAGAATTGTCTTGGTCATAGTGTCTCTTCACAGCAGTAGGACAGGGACTAAGTTAGAAGGAATGAAGAATTAAAGTAAGGGAGGGGAGAAAAAAGAAAAGGAGAGTGGGGGGTGAAAGAGAAGATAATGCATAAAATAATAAAACCCTTTTTTGTTTAATTCATATAAAACATAAAAAAGGAGAAAACTAGACTTTAGTGTTAAAGTCCAAGAGGTGTAGCTGAAAGTTTTCCTGTGTCCCGCTGTGTCTGCAGCCACTCAGATCCAAATGAACACACAGAGGCTTATATTAATTGCGAACTGTATGGCCTAATGTCTCAGGCTTCTCACTAACTAGCTCTTACATCTTAAATTAACCCATTTCTATAAATATATAATTGTCATGTGGCTTGTGGCCTAACGGTACTTTATATCTTGCTAGCGGCAGCTAGCAGTGTCTCCACTGCTCTCTTCTCTCCTTCCTCTCTCTCTAGTTAGAATGTTCTACCTAACCTTATTCTGCCTCACCATTGACCAAACAGCTTTATTTATCAACCAATCAAAGAGCAAAGATTTTTGGGAAGGGAGTATTTAAAACTCTGGAGGGGACATTGAGGGATCTGTTTCTTGCTACTATTCTATTTCTTGAAATAAGTATGAGTTATATGGTTGTTTTCCCTTCTGATCATTCATGGGGTGTCTATTTTTCTCTATTATAAACCTCAAGTTCAATACAGATAGCTGAATGTTAACATTAAAAATTAACATTGCATCTTTCTTGTCAGCAGTTGATTTTTAAACCTCTTCTCATTTACTTTTGATCACAGCTCCCTGAGTGCCCTGGCTCATGTCAGCTGCAAGATTAATTATAGCCATGGTCTTCACTGAAAGAGAAGCATTAGGACTGAGACCCACGAGCATTCTTGTTTTTGTTTTTATATAACTATGTGCTGTGTGACAGCCAACAATGAAAAGCACTTCACTGGGGCTACAAGTCTTCTTCTGCATTTATAAACACATGACTGTTTTTGCCACTATCGTGTCTTATTTGTATTCATTAATATAAAGCATGTATTCAAGGTAAAACATGAATTATTGTTCTCATTTCCATAAATATTTCTATAAGCTTATTTATGTAATAAAGGGTGATTAATATTTGAGTAAAATTGAGTTTCTTGTGTTTAAAAGAAGTTTTCTTCATAAATCATTATATATAAAATGAATTTCTATTATATTTAGGATACAGAATTTTGTTATTTCAATAAAACTTGCATTGGGATTCATGAAAAATTAGTTAAAATAGTAAAACTTAGAATACAATAATCCTGGTAACTTTGTAACTATTATCATTTCCTTGCTCTTATATCTGGAAATGAGAATTTCACTCAGTTTACATGAGTTTTCAGAATTAGACAATGTGCATACTACAGTATTATTATCACAGTATGTAGAATCTTAAGTTGTCCCCTAAGATGCACTGTTTAACCCTACGGACAATAATTTTGATTGATAATAGTTGTCATTAGGTTCACAGGTAGTTGACCTTAAGAAAGAGAAATCATTCAGATGAGCCTTTAAACCTTTAGTGTTTTGTTTTTCAATTGGTACAAGTATTCAAAAAATGAGTCTGTCTAAAGAGAGTGAGAGTCAGCATTCATTTCATAAACTGCCAATAGAAAGGGGAGTCATGAAGGAGTTTGGAGTGGTCCCCAGCTGGTAGCCAACAGGGAAATAAGGCCATAGCACCACAATCCTTAGAAACTGATTTCTTCCAACAGCCCATGTGCCTCAGTCCCAGCAGACAGTTGGACATCAATATGTGTGCTTTGAGTAGAAAACCTCACTGTGCCATACCCAGATTTGTGACTGATAAAAATGAGTGGGAGGATGGGTCTTGTGTTTCAAACTGCTAAACTATGACAATGTATTATACTGCAATAAAAACTGAACAATTTTCAGTGCCTAGGAGTAGAACATGACTGTCACAAATAACTAAAACTGAGAACTGACCTGGGAACTAAGCAGGAATAAGATGATTTTTTTGGAGAAGAATGGTGACTACTATACTAGGAAAAGCTTATGTTGCCTCATAAAATTCTACTTTTAGTAGAAGTGTGAATACTCAAAATGCCTCTGACACTTGCAAAGTAGAGCAAAAGTACTGGATGCTTAGTGTGGGGTAATACAAATTGTGCCTGCAGTTTGTGTGTATGTGTGTGTGTGTGTTGTAAGGGAAAACAGAAATTATGTAATTGATAAACATGGATAAAATGGATAGAGAGCTAAAGGGATATCCAAGCAAAATGTAGAGACAAGATTCAATCTGGTACTTTTGCTGGTTATAATAAAATGTGATGGGATAGGTGTAAATGAGGACAGGGAGAGATAAATGGGAGGCTGCTTAAGAAAAGATTTGCTGGAGGTATGCTTTATACTCTATTCTAGGAAAAAGGCCTGTGATCTGATCCTACAGTCCTATGATGAGACCTGGAAAGATCACAAGGTCAGAATATCCATCCAAATGATATTAAGAATGTGTCAAGCAGATCCTCTCAATCAAACCACATCCTCTGGGGAGCTTTCAAGGGCTGTCTTTTAGCCACCAACCAGAACTAGGATTGGAAAGTTATTATTTCAAAAATCTGTGCCTATAGCTTTTGTCTAGCAGAATTAATCTTCTATATCATCCACACAGGGTCCTTAAAATTATGTTAGTGGAAAAACTTCCAGCATAGACAAGATTTGAAAGACTGAAAAACTAAAGAAGTTTCTGAGCCCCTAAAATTCTACTGAATATATACAAAATTTCTCAGCTACAAAAGCTGCAATGTCTAATGATTGACAGGAAAGCCCTGCAACCCTGTGGAGACAGGTGGCCAGGAGACAAAGCAATGTAGTCAAAAGTTTTCTCTGGTCCCACCTGACCCTCTGGTCCTGCAGCCACTTATAAAATAATTACTCAGAGGCTTAATATTATTTACAAACTGTATTGTCTATGGCAGGCCTCTTCCAAGTTCACTCTTATATCTTAAATTAACCTATTTCTTATGGCAGGCCTCTTACTAGCTAATTACTATATCTTAAATTAACCCATTTCTTATTGCAGGCCTCTTGCTAGTTTAACTCAACCCATAACTATTAATCTATGTATCACCACATGTTCTGTAGCTTTACCTGCATCCCATTACATGTTGGTCCCAGGATGGAAGTCTGGCATCTCCCCTACTCCACTTTTCTCTTTCCTGTCTCTCTCCTTAGATTTCCCACCTGCCTCTAAGCTGACTTGCCAAAAGCCAAAGCAGCTTATTTATTAACCAATGGGAACAACACATATTCACAGCATACAGAATGACATCCCACAGCAGAGCAAGGAGTCAGGAAGGCTGACTCTCAGGTTTGGAGGCTAAGTCAAGGGACTCTGAGTGGTTCTATCCACCTGGACTCCAAAATGACTTTACACTACTTATTGCTTTTCATTGTCTTCCTATCATTCTATAGGAATGCCTATAACTTCCCTATGTTAACCCCATGAATATACATTGGGAGTGTTAGAAACAGACAATAATGTTTGGAACTTTGAGTTGATTGTCATCTAATGTGACTCTTAGCTTGGGAGATGGAGGGGAAGAAATAAACCAGAATGAGAGTGAAGTCCCCTGTAGGCAGTGAGGTGTGCTCACAGAGAACTTAATTTTTTTTTTTTTAAGAAAAAAACCCAAGAAACGCATTCATAAAAAATTCTGCCTCTCTTATACAGGCTTTTTTTTTTTTATTTTTGGAAACACATTTGAAAGAAGAATCCTTCAGAAAACTGAAAGTGTGCTTGGAGATCTCACAGGCAAGTCTCACCTATCATAGATTATTATCCTGTGGATTCAAAGGTTCTATACCAGAGATGCAAGGATCTTTCTTTGGTGATAATTTTGGGGCTGGTATCTTGGTGGCAGTCTTCATCAAGAGCTCTTTGATGTTGTAGAAATCATAAGCTCTCTCCTCTATGGCAAGGGATGTGCTAATGGCTTTGTGTTTGTATTTACTCCTGTCTTGTAGATTTAAGGCACGTGTTTAATCAGTGCTGTGTACATGACAGCATTTTAAAACACAAATGAGGAAAGCATTTTCTCTCTAATAAACCTTTAACTGCAATGAAAGTCACTTCACCTGGGGTTTTATCGTATCATACATTCAATAGTAATAAGGCCACTTTTTCCTTTGTTTAACAAAATCCAGGGTTGTATGATTTTAAATTCCCACATGTATTAGTTGTTTTGGACACAATCTTTTTGTGCCGTAACTGATAATAGTGTCTGAGGGACCTATGAAGAAGCAATCTTTCAGCCTTACTGTGGATTGTGTAATTTTCTGAAAGTGCTGTCTCCACTCCACTGCTGCTTGTTCTTGTTGGTCATCCCATGATTAGCATCTCCAAAATGCTGGGGTTTCCTGCCACAATTGGGCTGGACTTTCACCAGTAGCTTCTCCTGGGCTGTCTTTGAGATGCCAAGCTTCAACTTCTCTGCATGATTCCTTTAATCCTGGGGCTTCAACTGCTACTGAAGCTGCTTCTTCACCATTGCCTCTCCTGGCATCTCACAGTGCCAAGCCCAAGCTCTGTGATCCCTTCATGCCTTCAAAACCAATGCCTTCTGAGTGATTCTTGTACTACCAAGTTCAGCTCCCAGCATTAGGCACACCCTTGGCCACCTCAGAAACACAGTTTATGTGTGCTGGTTCATAAAACACTTACCAGAAGATTTTACCTCAGTGATGTCTGTCTCTTCTTTTTTTAAAAATTATATTTGTGTTTTAATTTTACACATTAGCCATGGGTTCCCTTGTCCTCCTCCCTTCCACCCCCCCCCCCACTTTCCCCCCATCCCCTCCCCTCCATTCCTATCTCCTCCAGGGCCAAGACTCCCCTGGGGATTCACTTAAACCTGGTGGATTCAGTACGGGTAGGTCCAGTCCCCTCCTTCCAGGCTGAACAAAGTGTCCCTGTATAAGCCCAAGGTTCCAAACAGCTAGCTCATCTCTTTTTAATCACTGCTAATTTCTCAGTTCCAGCTTATTAGCATTAAACAGTAAAGCAAAGGTTTCACTTTAATGTTTCTGGTTTCTTGTTAATCACAGCTGATTCTTAATCAGCCTTAGCCAAACATAACCATAGATTCTTAATTCAAAACATGTAACAACCCCAGTAGAGCCTTTAAGTGACCCTCAAACATACCTCTGGAACTTCACAAGCCAGGTCTCTGTCTTCTATATTTCTCCAAATAGTCTTATCTTTGAGCTCCCACAGAACAGCTTATCAAACTTTGAGCACTCAATAGCTTTTCTTTCCCAAAGTTCCAAATTCCTTCCACAATCCTCCCAAAACAATATGATAAGACCTATCACAGTCAAATTCCACTCATGGTACCAAATGTATCTTTTACTATTACCATGATGAAACACCATGACCAAAAGCAACTTCAGAGAAAAGGGTTTCACTCACATTCCATATATGTAAGTTGAGAGTAATGTTACAATATTACCATAAACATGTTAATGACCTTGGTCTAATTTAATGCACAATTTTCTAGAAACTGAATGAAAAAAGAATTTTGTAAGAAGGCAGTCTTGTCTTACTGTAGTGAGTCTTGCTCTGTGCTACCAGCCAGCTCCCAAATAATGACACAGAGACTTAGTTATGAAAGCTTGGCCTATTGCGTAGGCTTCTTTCTAACTAGCTCTTATACTTAAATCAACCCATATCTTTTAATCTACATTCTTTTACATGGCTCAGTTACCTTTACATTGTAAAGACCATGCTGCTTGTTCTGTATCCCTGGCATCTCCACTTCTTCTTCCCAGCATCCTCTGAGTCTGGAAATCCTGCTTAGCTATTGGCCATTCAGCTTTTTATTAAACCAATCACGGTGACATATCTTTACACAATGTAATCAAATATCTCAAAACATCATACAATGCTAGAAAAGAATAACACAAGAAAGTCTACAACACTACTTGTCCACTCTACAACCACTGACACCAGTTTGTCCCGCTAAAACTATGGTCACAGGTTGACCAGGTCACTACTTTTCCTCCCTCCACAAACTCCAGGCACTGATATTTGTGTCCCAACCACACTATTGCTTGCATGCAAGACACATGCTGTGTACTCCATCCTACTGTATCACGACACCTCTTACATCTGTACCTCTGAAGGATGCTGTCATAGTTCTTGTCTTTGCTTTCTCTGTATAAGTTCATTTGGTGCATGGTTACTTACTCCAAGTTACATGCTGAGAATATGGCTGCAAGTCCTTTGTACTTTGGGATATTAATGTATTCAGAATAGTGTAGTTAGAGTTTTCCTGCCTGGCCCAGTCAGGACAAATCTCTCTTACCCGCCAGTCCCACAGTCACTCAGACACAACCAAGAAAGCACACAGAAACTTACATTGTTTAGAAATTGTATGGCCGTGGCAGGCTTCTTGTTATCTACTTCTTCTATCTTAAATTAACCCATTTCTGTTAGTCTGTACTTTGCCACATGGCTTGGGGCTTACCAGTGTCTTTACATGTTGCTTTTCATGGCGGCAGCTGGCGGTGTCTCTCTCCAGTCTTCTACTTCCCAGAATTCTCTGCTCTCTTGTCCCGCCTATACTTCCTGCCTGGCCACTGGCCAATCAGAACTTTTTTTACACAGAGCGATATCCACAGCACTTCCTCTTTTCTTTTTTATAGGGAAGGTTTTAAATTTTACATAGTACAATTACATATAACAAAACAATTATCAAGCAGGAATTACAGTTACAATATTAAAGAAGATATCCTATCTATCTTATATTTGTGAGTCTAAGGTTTTATATGTAACTTATCTTGTATCATAACTGAGGAAATTATAACTATCTAGTCTTCAACCACATCAAAGACCTCAGAAGGATATAATATTACCTGAGAACAGGGAGAAGGATGCAAGCAACTTTTGGGAGTCTTGCAGAGTAGACAGAGATAGCTGGCAGCCTGAACAGTCACCTAATGTTCCTTTGTAAAGTTGGGGCATTTGTCTTCAGCCCACAGGGCTAGAATCTCTTGATCACTTCTCTCAGTGTCCTGTATAATGTCTGGCAGTTTCCTCTGTGAAGCAGGAACCTGAAGGACCATTTTGTCAAGCAAAGTTCAGTGGTCACCTTTCTATGGGTCCTGCATGTCCAATTGATCGAGCAGTCCAGGCAAGAACAGTTTCTTGCCCAAATGGCTATTTTTGCCAAGGTGAAGATAAACTCCATATGAAGTGTCTTCAATGCCCATCCTCCTCTCTGAAGTAAATTGGTGCTGCCAGGAGCAGACATGTCTCACTGTCCAGAAAGTCTAAATTTTAAAAATATTTTAAATGCCATATTCTGTAGACCTTTGAAGTGTTTGAGGATTACCTGTCTACCTGAAATATCTCTCTGTATATCTAGAAGACTTAACTAACATGGCTACGAGTATGATTATCATAGATGTCTAATTATTAATCTACTTTTAATTATCCATTTCAATTTAAAATGAGCTGTACAAACACAATACCTTAAACAAGAGTAGAAATATACACACAGTATAACAAAATTAACTTTAAGTTTGTATCAATAGACTAAAATCTATACCAATGTAAAACATTTTAAATGAGTTGTTGCTCTTTAGAGGTAAGTTGATTAATCTACCCTTTCATCCTATCATATCTATATCATATCCCCTTTTTATCTTTAGAAAAAGATTGCATTCATAATCAACCTGTTTTAAATAAAAGTGTTTTTTCTCTGTCCCACACCAGAGGGCTCTTCGGATTTGGGACACAAGAATCTCTTAACCTTTTCTTTTAGCAATATGTCTGGGTTTAGAGAAGGAATGAGCCAATTCCATCTCCAAAGCCAGCTGGGAATTTGGGCATAGTTTCTCTTACTACTTCCTACTGGAGGGGGGCACTGTATCTTATGGGGATACAAGGAAAATTTTAGGATTATGGAGTAGTCTGTGAGGGTAAACTTCTGAGCCAGTTGCCTTGAAACCATTCTGGATGTCGGATCATCTGGACCATGGTGTCATTGGAGACCTTTCAGGTGGTCTTGGCTGATCAAACCTGATGTATCTTAATCTGGAACAAATCACAGCTTCTGGTTTTCTGTGGAAACAAAAGCAGAGACTCTTTTCCAAAGCAACATATCCTTATATCCAAATTTTGAAGTCAAGGTACCTTTAAAATTTACATATTTGTTTAACTCAACAGCTTTTACGATCAAATCTTTTTCTGCAGTTAAAAATCCCAAAGACAACATAAACCAGATTCTCTGTGTAATATCCATCTTTGTAAGACTGAAATGCCGCTGTAGCTGCTGGCTCCACCCACCTCAGCTTTCCAACATGGAGGTGGTACAGTTTACCACCAGCTCTGGGTCTGGAGCCATGTGTACCATCAACTCTCAGAAGCAGTTCTATCAAAGCAGTGCATAGTCCAGAAAACTTTTTTTTTTTTTTTTAACTAGCAAAGGCTAAATCCACCATGCAGCAGAGTAAAGTGCTGCTTGTAGACTCCTCATTCCCGCCACACTGCAGGTCAGACGCCCATGCCAGAAACCTGCCACAGTAGCTCAAACTAGCAGGCTGCTGCTAACTTGAGTCAACTAGGAAGCTGTTTTTAGCTCCGTTTTAGAATCCTTTTTCTCAGGTTTTAGGTGGGAACTTTTGCCATCACATTAGATGCCATTTGTAGTTATCTGCAATATCCACAGCAGAATAGTCCATCTCCTGATGATCCAGGGGGAAATCAGGTTCATTTGAAGCGGTTCTTAATCTCATTAATAAATAATTTAAGAATGGATTCAAATGGAAGTTCAAGGAAATTTTTATTTGAGTTTAAAAAGAAAACACTTCAGAGTAGGCAAGCTATAAATTCCAACAGCTTCCCAGATGAGAGGAATGGAAGAGAGAAAGAGCAAATAAAAACATGGTATTTGGATACCCAGCACATGGTGGAGACTGGGATTTCAAAGAAAAAGTAAAAAAGCCCAAAGTATCAGGGAAAAAAAACATTCTTTGGTTCTGGCCAGCATCAGAAAGAATTAGACAGGAAAAAAAAAAAAGAAAAAGAAAAAGAAAATGTTGAGCCTTTTGATTCTAGCCTCAGAAGGGTAGGTAGGTCCAGTAGCAACTCATGATTGCTCATGGTAACAGTGCTGGGGTAGAAAGGATTCTTGGAAGAAATACAGTATCTCATTAAAGGAAAATTACTCCCCCATTTTCATTAGAAAGGCTTAAGGTGAATCTATCTTTTTAGAGGTCATCTGTTGGCAAGGTTTGAGTCACCCCAACTGGAATATTTAATTTCTATCTAAGATAGAGATGTTATTCTCTTAACCAAAGATTTTATTTAATGGACCTTACTGCTATTGTAACCCATCCTAACAAGGGGCAGAGGTAGACACATATCTGCCTCTTGAAATACCATAGATTGAGTTATTTAATTTCTTAATCCTTCACATTTCCAGAAAGCCTCCCTCTGGTCTGGGGAGAGGTGAAGTGGGATGTCTTCATCATTTCTTGTGATCATCTGTGGTACATTATAGCTGAATTCTTAAGAGCTTAGACTTTTGAAAATTGGGGGTTCCATTTTTGTAATTCTAAATAATTTACTTTTTATGTTTTTTGTTTGTTTATTTATTTTACATCTCAGCACAGTTTCCCCTCCCTCCTCTCTTCCTTTTCCCTTCTCCTACCTCCCCTCCAATCCCCCCATCCACTCCTACTCAGAAAGGGTCAGGCCTTCCATGATTATCAATAAAGCATGGCATATCAAGTTGCAGTAAGTAAGACTAACCATCTCCCTTGTATTAAGTCTGGGCAAGGCCATCCAGTATGACGAATAGGTACCCATGAGCCAGCCAAAGCTTTAGCAATAGCCCATGCTCCCATTGTTAGAAGTCTCACAAGAAGACCAAGCTACACAACTGTCATATATATATATATATATATATATATATATATATATATATATATATATATATATATATATATATATATGACTTAAGTTGGTCCCATGCAGGCTCCCTGGTTGTTGGTTCAGCCTCTGTGAGTTTCTATGAGCCAATGTTAGGTATTTCTGTGGGTTTTCTTGTGATGTCCTTGACCCTTCTGCCTCCTACAATCTTTACTCCCTCTCTTCAGCAGATTCTCTCAGCTTAGCCTAATGTTTGGTTGTGGGTCTCTGCATCTGTTTCCATAAGTTACTGGATGAACAATTGGGATAGTAACCAATCTATGAGTATAGCAGAATATTGTAAGGCATCTCTGTTGACAGTTGGGGTAGTCACCAATCTGAGTGTAGCAGAATATTGTTAGGCATTACTACATTGACATTTTTATCCAGTTGTATTGGGTTCGATTCTGAGACTCTGGGACTTCCAGCCTCTGGGTCCTGGCACTCCAGGAAATGTCAAGGGTGGGCTCACTCTTGAGGTATGGGTATGAGTCTGGACTAGTCATTGATTGGCCACTCCCAGAACCTCTTACCCTTACTTCCCCCTCCACATACTATAGACAGGACAGGCTGTAGGTCAAAGGTGGCTGGAATGGTGTCTCAATCCCTCCACTAGAAGTCTTCCATGATCACAGGGAAGGGCCAGTTAATAATTTACTTTTTAAAATGTTTTTGTGCTGTACTGTCCCTCCACAAAAATGTACAAAAATCAGAGGAAAATATCTTGGCATGTATTTCCAATACCCACCCGGCTATTTGCTCTCCTTTAGTGTATAGTACAAATGCCCTGCTGGGCCTTACAGCATAGTTTTAGATATGCACCAATTTTCTAGTTGCCTCTGTCTTCTATGCAAATTATAAGAACAGGAGGGGACTTTACTTTCCTACAAAAGAGCTGATTTTTAATTTTCTGTTCATGACATTAGTGCCCCCCCATTGGGAAGAAATATAGATGTCATGCCACACACTGAGTCATGTCATTAAACAGTCTCCACTTTGCCACACCTCCAGTTTGCTGTCTTTGGTGGCACAGCAAAATAATCATGTAATAAAACTATGTTCAATATTGTATGAGCTTCAGAAGCATATGATGAACCCTAAAGTGCTATTGATAGGGGTTATGTCACATCACCAATGCAGAGCAAAGGAGGAGCTGGCTTACAGGATGAGATTCAATTTGAACTGCTGTTTTTGAAAAGGGTCATGTGCAGTGTTCAATAGCAACAGTATTACAGTAATTGACTCTTCTATTGAGCACAGAGCAGATGTCAATGCTATGCTTCATCAGAATAGCATGTTAATGAGTCATTGACACTGTCTCAATCTTGTTCTAGAGGACAGGGCCTGATTTTCTACAAGAGCTTCATGAAACAGAAGGACTATGGGTGCTGTGCCTATGAGGCATAAATCTGATGTGAGATTGACCTCAAGTCATTAATTAAGCTGCAAGATTTTATCTTTTAGAACAGATATATCCCAAAATTTCAACAAAACATTTATCTAATTAGAAAAAAATATATTAAGACAATTAGCATGTATAGAATTAAAATGTACTTTAAACATAATAACATTATAAAAAGAATAAGTTTTAAGTGTCATGAAAAGTGAGTTAGTTATCTGACTGTTCATATCTAGTTAAAGAAATTGAAGGTCTTCACAGAAGTCATCATCTAAGATGAGTCTTAACAGATGCCTAGGGTTTTGAATAGCAGATGTCATAATGAAAGAAAAATATGTATTAAAATTCATAAGACAGAGTACATGAGTAACATATAAAATATGAGATGCATCAAGAGTAAGCTTAGCACAGGAGATTAGAATATAGGACTTTTAAGAACAGAAACTCATCAAAGTATGTCTGGCATGAGATATTAATGTGTGGTGATATTGTGTTTCCCCCAAAATATTGTATACCCTAATAAACTTATCTGGGGTCAGAAAACAAAACAGCCACTAGACATAGAGGCCAGAAAATGGTGGCACACACACCTTTAATCCTAGCATTCTAAGCAGGGATCTGCCTGGATCTCTGTGAGTTCAAGACCACACTAGAAGCAGCCAGGCATGGTGACACCTGCCTTTAATCCCAGGAAGTGATGGCAGGAAGCAGAAAGGTATTAAAGTTGTGAGGACCAGGAACTAGAGGCTGTTTAAGCTTTTAGGCTTTGGAGCAGCACAGTTCAGCTGAGAGGCATCCAGTCTGAGGTTAACAGGATCAGCTGAGGAATTGGCAAGACCTTCTAAGATTCGTGCTACATCTGGTACCCAACTTTTTGGGTATGAATTCTCGAAAAAGCTACTTGCCTGTGGCCTTGCGGGCCCCAGCTCAGACCCGAGCTACACATTGCTGGTTGTGGTGGTGGTGGTATTGTGTTGCTCAAAATATTGTGTACCCTAATAAACTTATCTGGAGTCAGAGAACAGAACAGCCACTAGGTATAGAGGCTAGAAAATGGTGGCACTCATGCCATTAATCCTAGCATTCCAGAGGCAGAAATCCCTCAGTGAGTTCAAGGCCACATTGGAAACAGCCAGGCATGGTGACTCATGCCTTTAATCCCAGAAAGTGAACCTTTAATCCTAGGGAGTGATGGCAGGAGGGAGAAAGGTATATAAGGCATGAAAACCAGGAACCAAAACTAGTTAAGCTTCTGGCTGGTTAAGCTTTTAGGCTTTTAGCAACAGTTCAGCTGAGACCCATTCAGATGAGGACACAGAGGCTTTCAGTCTGAGGAAAACAGGATCAGCTGAGGAATTGGCAAGGTGAGAAAGCTGTGGCTTGTTCTGCTTCTCTGATCTTCCAGCATTCACCCCAATACCTGGCTCATGTTTGATTTTATTAATAAGTACTTTTAAGATTCATGCAACATGTGGTACCACACACTGGTTGGATTTACTGAAGGAGGCAGAGGCAGGAGGAGCCTGAGTTTGAGGCTGGCCTAGGAGGCTTGCTAAGGAGAAGCTTTGGCCAAGCAACAAATAGTGGCACTGGGACCATGGAGGCAGCAGCTCCTTCTCATCATGTTGGTGACTGTGGTGATGCTGCTACCTGGGACAAAGGGTTTACTTCTACCTGTTCAGAGAACAATTGCCAGGACCATCGTGTTACAAGAAAGCATTGGCAAAGGTCAGTTTGGAAAAGTTTGACAAGACAAATGGTGGAGAGAAATTGCTATGAATATATTCTCTTCTAGGGAAGAACATTCATGGTTCCAAGCGACAGACGTTTATCAGACTGTGATTTCTCCAAACCACAGAGGAGGCAAAAAAAAAAAAAAAAAAAATCTGCAGGGAACCGTGGCCACACCTAACAGCAACTTTGAAATCTTCAAAAGGATGATGGGGCCCCACAACAATGATTCCACAAGGACTATGGTAAAAAACATTAAGCTGATTAACACCATGGAAAGATTGACTTTGGACTACAAACTGTTTAGTACAATTTCAAGATGGCTAGCTGAGATGATCTAGATTCATAGACTACTCAAACAAGGACATGAGACAAGCCCTGCACTTTCCCATTATGCAAATACTGGACAAATGATACAGCTAACTTTCCCATGACTTAACAATTAACCCCAAATTTTTCTTTTTAGGATTTCCCTAAAGATGTCTTTGCCCCCAGAAAGCAGCAAGTAATTTTAAGAAAATGACACCCACATTCCCAAGATGTGGGATGGGAGGTTTTGGTTGTTTAATAACTTATGGGTAATTGTCATTGTTTATGATGGTTGGTTACAAGTTGTTAATTGTTAATGGTCAGGAAAAAAACTGAACAAGGAGATTAGATTTTAAAAAAGAAAAAAGAGAATATAGATAAGAGGTAGGTCATTGAATCTACTCTGAGAAAAAAAGATAAAGAAATAATAAGGTAAATGGTTAGATCATTGAATCTACTCTAAAACGAAAAAGGGGGAAATATAAAAATGATGAAAGGTAGATTACTAAATATATTATTTAAAGAAAAAAAGAGAGAATATGGATATGATAAGATAAAAGGTCAATTATTGAATCTACTTTTAAAAAGGAACTACTTGTTTTAAATAGGATAAGTAATGAAAAATTTTTGTCTGAATTTGTCAAATGTTAATGGAATGGACATTGTTATATATTAATGGAGTTTTTCATCTGAATCTGTCAAGTGTTAATGGACTAGACATTGTTAATGTAATTCTTGACTGTATATATTGTATAAACTTATTGGATTTAGTTTTTCTTGTATTAGTTATAAGCTTTTTTAAATTTTAGACAAAAAAGAAGAAATGTGATGATATTGTGTTCCCCAAAATATTGTGCACCCTAGTAAACTTATCTGGGGTCAGAGACAGAACAGCCACAATATTAAACATAGAGGATAGGCAATGGTAGCACACGCCTTTAATCCTAGCATTCCAGAGGCAGAAATCCATCTGTTCAAGGCTACAGCCAAGCATGGTGATTCATGCCTTTAATCCCAGGGAGTGATGGCAGAAAACAGAAAGGTATATAAGGCATGAACCAGAAACTAGAAGCATTTGGCTGGTTAAGCTTTCAGGCTTTCGAGAAGCAGTCAGCTGAGAGCCATTATGGATGAGGACTCAGAGGCTTCCCATCTGAGGAAACAGGATCAGCTGAGGAACTGGCAAGGTGAGGTAGCTGTGGCTTGTTCTGCTTCTCTGATCTTCCAGCATTCACCCCAATAACTGGCCTCAGGTTTGATTTTATTAATAAGACTCATTAAGATTCCTGCTACATCCTAGTTTAATCAAGAGCAAAATCCAGCATGATTTCCATCCCTTGGCTCCTTTTCTGATTTAGTCACAGATGTTTACAGTAAGAACAGTGATGTGTACAGACTTTGGGGTACAGATCTGAGTCTTCAGGACAGCCCACAGGAGAGGGTGCATGATCCAGGCTAAAAGAATTGAACATTGCCCTTATTCTCCTGGGATTGTAGAGAGGAGGCATGTAACTGGGATTTAAAAACAGAAAAAAAGAAGAAATACACATCTGTTATCTGTAATTACTGAGTCAACATCAGCTAACTACTTTCCAAATACCTGGTTGTGTGAGGAACATAATTGTCATATCGGTGACTCTCTCAGTTCACTCGTTGCCCAAACATTTCCTCTTTCAGCATGAGTACTTCTCTTATGCAAATTTCGACTTTATGTACACTATCAGACTATATTTGAGTAAAGTTAAATATTTATTGGCTGAGAGACCCACAGCCAAACATTTGGCTTAGCTCAGGGAATCCTGCTAAAGAGAGAGAGGAAGGATTATAGGAGCCAGAGGGGTCAAGGACAGCACAAGAAAACCCATAGAAACAATTAACCTGAGCTCATAGAAACAAACAGAGGCTGAACCAACAAGGGAGACTGCATGGGACCAGCCTAGGTCATCTACATATATGTGACAGTTGTGTAGTTTGGTCTTCTTGTGAGACTCCTAACAATGGGAGCAAGGGCTGTCCCTGACTCTGATGCCTGCTTTTGGTACCCATTCTTCTTACTAGATTGCCTCATCCAGTATTAATAGAGAGGAGGAGTCTAGTCTCACTGCAACTTGATATACCTTGGCTGACTGATGTCTATGGAAGGCCCACCTGTATCTGAAGAGAAACAGTGGAAAGAAGTAGATAGGGCGAGGAGCAGAGTAAATGAATATTAGAAATAATTTGGGCCCAGTCCAAACATAAATATGGAGATCAGTATTATTTTTATATTCAAACCAAAATTGAGATGATATTTTAGATTCTCTACCTCAAAGGAGAATTTGGTATTAAATCAGCCTTAGAGATATACAGACAAAAAAATGCATTCAAGCTGAATGCTGATAGGATTCTACAACACTTGTTAGATTCTGAGGCAGTTTTGGTTTTCTGTTGCCAAAGACTAAATTTCTTCTTCTATTTTAAATGCTTTTCCTACTGTATGGACAGTCAGACAGACTAGGAATTCTCAACACTGTGTTTGTAAAGGGTCCATGCTGTGTTGTGAATCTGGCCAAAACCATTGAACTTTACATCATGTTGAGTGATAGTACAAAATATTTCCAAATTTAATGTTCAAAAAACAGAAAATCAACTACCCTAGGAAGAACAGAGACCAACATTTAATCACTCCCAAGTCAATACTACTCTCAAGCATTTGCTAAATAAGTAAAAGATAATACCCAGATTCTTGCTCAGGAGAGATATGGTCAAAAATTTAAAAGTCAGATGAAAAGATAGACATATCAGGGTACATACTCATCAACTTGAACTTGTTCATGCTTGCCTTCAACATCCTGAAAGATTTGAATCAAAATATTGACAATTATGTTTTTTTAATTTTTATTTGATTAGATTTAGTGTGTGTGTGTGTGTGTGTGTGTGTGTGTGTGTGTGTGTGTGATAGATGCATGTGTGTGTCACAGTGCACATAGTGTGGAAATCAGAGAGCAATTCAATGAAGTTGGTTCTCTCCTAATTTTATTGGGTTCTAGGAATTGAACTCCCATTTGTCAAGCTTAGACAGCAAGCACTTTACCAGCAGAACCTCATTGATAGTCCCATTGGTTGTTTTTGCCTCATGTTGCAACCAAGTGATTTTTCATTTATAAACACTTCCATTTCAGGGTTCAATTCTTCTAAACAAGTAGAATCTCAGAAGGAAATGCCTGAAGGCTCCTTATTGGAGCTCCTGTCAGAACCTGGGTTAAACCTGCAGCCCATGTTGTCACAACCATCATTTAGTTCAGAAAAGCTCTGAGAAAACTTCATAATTTGAAGTTAAATAAAAGATTAGTGGAGAAACTCTTAGAGATCAATTTTATATTTAACATGTGGTTTTCTATTGCTTTCTCCCACTCAGAGCAAGTTTTCTGGGTCTTTGTATAATTATTAGGAGTATCTAAAGTTACTCGCTTCAAATATTTCTTTAATGTATACTCTTTTCATATTTAGGGTCAAGAAGCTCAATTATGCTAATAGAAATTAAACTTAAGGACAACAAAGGTCAGGATTGAGAACATGACTTACTGTATTAGGGTGGGACCTAAATTACAGGGGTGGTCTTAGAAGAAACAGATGAAGCAATAAAGGCATCAAACAAAATCAATGGGAAGACAGGTAGAGATGTATATTAAGAAACACTGAAAAATGGAAATGTTAGATAAAAATATCCCATTGGGCCTTTGGATGGAGGCTGGCTATGCCAACTGCTTGAAATTTGGGCTTTTGATATCCAGAACTGTTAAGAGTATATACATTTTGCTCTTTTTTTGTAGTACTTTGTTAAGGTAATGCTAGGAAACAAGTGAGCTCCCAACCTGAAATGTCTTGTATTTGAGAATCTGAGTCCAGATACTCAGTTCTCAATACCTGTCATAGCTGAGACATGGGACCAAAGTCAAGGAATACATGGGGAATCCACTTTCTATGGCTGTGTAACAGTGATTTCACACTCAGAGGATTAACATAGGCAGGCATAGGATGTCACTGTTAGGGTCTGAAATCTAGTTGTTGCTTACCTTGCTGCTATCCAGGGCTGTCATAAAGATCCTGCAAAAGGATCAGCCATCATGCTACATGCATTTAGGCAGCACCCATTCTTAATGATGTCTTTCCCCTAAAGACAACTGTTATAATCTCAAGGAATGTAATCATGCACACAAACTTACATATATCCTGTGCTTCTCATCTCTCTAGTAAATCTGAGTTTTTGCTCTGTGAGGAGGGGATTATACACAGATATAAATACAGGTGCAGAGGATTATGGATGACACTAGAGAATGTCTACATCATAACTGGACAGATGCACCCCTGCATGGTGGAAGTGAACCAGCAAGGTGTGGAACCTATAAAGGAAGTCCTAACTGCAGAGGCAAACATGGAAGCTGTGGGCAAGGCTTATTTGGAAGCTGAAGTACGGTGCTTCAGTTCATAGGTAGTGCTTAATGGGCTCTTACTAAAGCAATGCTACAGCAAATTTAGGCTGAGCTTTTGGCTAAAATCCTTCCATATTATTTCTTATTAATGCACTTCTTGGTTCAGAATTTGTGATGACTATCCTAGCCACCTGAAGACTTTCCAACAAATACATAATAATCTGTAATCAACAAGACTTGGCTTTCTATTGTACATAATCAAGAACCCTGACCAATACTTAGAAAAACAAAAGTTGTTTTCTAGGATTCTAACCAGTGAGTGACACCTATCCTGTTTCCCATGTTATTGACAGTAGAGGCAGGATTAAAATCATTCAACTTGGATGGAAAAAAGTAGCATATGGGTCATAAAATATTTATTTTCCCTCCAGAAATACCTCTGACTCTTTATTAGGCTAAGGGCTCCAGCCACAGGCTTCTACAGTATCTTTCCCTCAGACAATAATTATGTTCTAAGACTCACTTTTTTAAATAAAATAAAAATCCCCTTAACTACATGCAAACTAATCTATCATGTCCATGGATATTACCATGTGCTACCTATCTATCTATGGATATCTGTGGATCTGTCTATATCTACCTACCTATCTATTTATCTATCATCTATCACCTATATATCTGTACATCTGTTACCTGTCTGTGTGTGTGTGTGTGTGTGTGTGTGTGTAGTTTCTTAAATACTTGCAAAAATAATAAGTGAATAAGACAGTGAGTGAAGACAGAGTGTCTGTCTCTGCTCTCTTACTCATGTCTATTTGTGTCAAAAGTGCTAGAGTTTACGTTCCCTTTTAACTTTTCGAAATTTTATCCTGAGTGTATTGGTTTCAAAATCCATTCATGGCTAAAAGTTTTAATTTTGCCAGTTATGTGGTGTTAAAAAATTGAAATCCCCTAAATAATGTTTACAACTTAATGGAACTGACCCTTTATGAGATGAGATTATTTTTGTCTGCATGTATATGAGAGAGAGCGAGACTATAGTGATTCACACAAGGTGCAGGTGCTAAGCATGTGAACATGCTTAGAGAGACCAGAATAGGACTTCCAGATATATTCCTGTGTTAGACCTTCCTACCCCATTCCCTTGAGACAAGATCTCTCACTGCACAAAAAGCATGCTGTTTCAGCTAGAATCATCTCAGCAAACTCTCAGGATGCACCTACCAATATTTGGGTTACAGGTACAAGTATCCATGTCTGGCTTCTCATGTGGTTGCTGAGGATTTGAACTCAGGTCCTCATGCTTGCAGAGTAAGACCTATTGACCACTGAGCCATCTCCTGAGCCTCTATAATGAAATTCTTTCTGAACATTTATAGTTAAATGTTTCTGTTTTGTTGCTATATTTTTTATTTCATATCTATATATTCTCTCTGCTTCCTTCATGTATTCTTTGTTGTGTGTAATGTACACCACCAAGACACTCTATGTAGCACAGACCATGTTAGCACTCCTTTGTCTCAAATAAGTACTTTCTCGGTATACAATTTCCAAATGCTATATATTCTTCATGATATCCCCAAAATATGATGTTTTCCTTAACTTTTACCTGTCCAACCCAAGATATAATATTATAATTTATGTCATGGTACACATATTAAATATTTTTAAATATAATATAAATTCTCAGAGTTGCTGATGACTGATTTATCTTCATGATTTATAAGTCTCTCTCTCTCTCTCTCTCTCTCTCTCTCTCTCTCTCTCTCTCTCTCTCATACACACACACACACACACACACACACACACACACTGATCTTACAATGAAGAAAAATATAAATAAAAATTGCATTGAAGATGACCTTATCTCATGATAATAATCATCTCCCAATAACAAATATCAGGTTATCTTAATTTCTTCATGAAACTCATACTCTTTATATATGTATGATTCTAAAGGATTGAGTATCCTAAATAATGTTACTCATTAAAACAATATAGAAAAATATTTAAATTAGAGCCTTGTCAAATTGATCATCATCCTCAGTTTGCAGTGTTACGTGCCAATATTTCTTATTTTATTCTACTTATCTTCCAGGAATACTTGGGCCTGAGAGGGACCATGAGGCCATCTTGCTTAATTATGTCAGTTATTCCAGAGCCTCTGTATTTAACTTCCTCTATAAAACTCTGAGAGTCCCCTCTTCAGGCTTGCACAGTTCCTTCTCCATTGTTCTGCCCTGAGGGATCCAGAGACACAGTGAAGAAGAGAGTTCTTTGCTGAATGAAAGGGACACATGTCATGGACAGAGTATAAACCCACAAGCACAAGACACTGAAATGGGAATCATTTATTATAATGTAAACTAATCTATTGCAACTCAGTGATTTCACTCTCCTTTTCATATAGAAAACCCCAAAATGTGTAGTGATCCAGATTTCCCATCATCTGTTTTCCTTGCTTACAGGTCTTGCAGCATACTTGATTCTCTTCTTGTTTAGAATATCCACCATAATTTATGCACACATGAAAGGAACATAGAATCATTGATAAGCATCATTACCAATTGTAAGCTGGATGTAGGCTTACTTAGTAAAAATATAGGGATCGAATAGGACAAATTTCTTTTGTAAAGAAGCAAAGGATTTACCTCATTTTAAATATAGAGTGCTGTGAACAGAACACTTTAGCCTTAAAGACCTATAGACACATATAGCTGTTTTTGAGAATTATTCATAAAATAAGACAAGATGATAAATGAGACTAATTTAAAAGTTTGGGTTTAGGATATGATTATAAAGGTAAATTATTCCATGTTGAAAATAAAAATTTAGATTTTTTAAGAGAATGTTTATAAAGAAAATTCATATTAATATACAAACATATCATTATCCCTTTCAGAAGTCTACTAAATGTAATATATGTTATCTAAAATTTCAATGAATTATTTTCATGTTTTAGAATACTTAAATTTTAAAAATGATCAAGCTGCTTTGGGGCACAAATTCAAGCAATAAAAGCCCACTTGGACAGGTCCCAGTCCCACAGCCTGAGTGCCTCCCAAACAGTTGAAGCTATTCAATTGTCTCACTTATCCAGAGGGCCTGATTCAGTTGGGGGCTCCACAGCCTTTGGTTCATAATTCATGTGCTTCCATTCGTTTGGCTATTTGTCCCTGTGCTTTTTCCAATCTTGGTCTCAACAATTCACGCTCAGGGCCTGTCCTTAGTGCATGAGCTGGCTGTTTGGAACTTTGGGCTTACACAGGGACACTTTGCTCAGCCTGGAAGGAGGGGACTGCACCTGCCTGTACTGAATCCACCAGGTTTAAATGAATCCCCAGGGGAGTCTTGGCCCTGGAGGAGATGGGAATGGAGGGGAGGGGCTGGGGGGAAGGTGGGAGTAGGGGCGGGATGGGGGAGGACAGGGGAACCCATGGCTGATGTGTAAAATTAAAACACAAATATAATAATAATCAAAAAGAAAAAAAGCCCACTTGGTTTTAAAATGACTTTTATATTAACAATCTGCTTTCTGAAGGGACTAAAGCAATTTAATGTAATAATCATTTTCTTTTGAAGGTCACAGCAGGAATCTTATTCTAGAAAAAGTTGCTTGCTGTGGTTCAGATCTTAAATGTTCCCAAAGGCCATGTGCTATAGCCTTAGTCACCAGTCAGTGTTGATCTTGGGAAACTCTGCAACCTTGAAAAAGTAGGAATTAGTGCAAAGAAGTGATGTTTCTGGGGTGTCCTCTTGGAGGTAGTATTACAAACTCAGCCCTTCCTCTCTTTGCTTTCAAGCTACCACAAAGTTGGTCAGCTTCTCTTACCACCTGTTTGCCACAATGTCCACCTCAACACTGGTTAAAGCAATACAGCTAACACCTGACCCTGAAAATGTGGCCAAAACAGAGCTTTCCTCTTTTTAAGCTGGTCTTCAACTTTTCTTTTTTAAAAGGATAAAAAAAATATAACACAAGTTCTACACTGAAATTGTGTAGGAACAAACCCAGGCATGGGAATTAGACAGTCCATTTATTCATTTTCCTAACAAACATTGGCTCACACATTTAATTCTAGCACTTAGGAGGCAGAAGCAAGTAGATCTCTAAATTTGAGACCAGTCTGATCTACAGAGTGAGTTCCAGAACATCCATCGTTACACAGACAAAAACATTGTCTTAAAAAACAAAAAACAAGCATATAGACAGAGATAGATAAAACACAATGCTCTACTTCTTTTACTATTATTATTATTGTTGTTATTATTATTATTATTATTATATTTATTATTATTATGTGTTTTAATTTTATTCATCAGCCATGGGTTCCCCTGGACATTTCTATGTCCTCCAGGACCAAGACACCCCTGGGGATTTAGTTAAACCTGTTGGATTCAGTACAGGCAGGTCCAGTCCCCTCCTTCCAGGCTGATCATGTGTCCCTGTGTAAGCCCAAAGTTCCAAACAGCCAGCTCATGCACTAAGGACAGGTCCTGGTCCCACAGCCTGGGTGCCTCCCAAACAAATCAAGCTATTCAACTGTCTCACTTATCCAGAGGGCCTGATCTAGCTGGGGCTATTTGTCCCTGTGCTTTTTGCAATCTTGGATTCAACAATTCACACTCTTACAGTCTCTCCTCTTTCTCCACAACTGGACTCCTGGAGCTCTACCTGGGGCCTTGCTGAGGATCTCTGCATCCACTTCCATCAGTTATTGGATGAGAGTTCCAGCTCGACCATTAGGGTGTTTAGCCATCTGTTCACCAGACTAGGTCAGATCAGGCTTTCTCTCAACCATTACCAGCAGTCTACAGAGGATGTATCAATGTGGATTTCTGAGGACCTCTCCAGCACTCTGCCTATTCCTGTTCTCATGTGGTCATCATTTATCATGGTCTGTTATTCCTTGTTCTCCCTTTAAGGTTTCTTTCCCTCAAACCTTGCCCTTCATTACTCCCAATATCGTCCAGGTTGTTCATGTACATCTCATCCATTTTTCTGTCATTGGGCCATCCCTGTGTCTTTCCTAGGGTCCCGTTTTCTAGGTAGCCTCCCTGGAGTTGTGTAGAAGTCTAGTCATCTTTGTTTTACATCTAGCATCCTCCTATGAGTGAGTACATACCAGGTATGTCCTTCTGAGTCTGGGTTACCTAACTCAGGATGATTTTTTCTAGATCCATCCATTTACCTGCAAACCTCATGATGTCATTGTTTTTCTCTCTCCATTGTGTATATGTACCATATTTTCTTTATCCATTCTTCAGTTGAAGGGCATCTAGGTTGTTTCCAGGTTCTGGCTATTACAAACAATGCTGATAGAACACAGCTGAGCAAATGCCCTTGTGGTATGATTGAGCATTCCTTGGGTATATGCCCAAGAGTGCTACAGCTGGGTCTTGGGGGAGATGGATTCCCAATTTTCTAAGGAAGCACCATATTGATTTCCAAAGTGTCTGTACAAGCTTGCATTCCCACCAGCAGTGGAGGAGAGTTCCCCTTGGTCCACGTCCTCTCCAGCATAAGCTGTCTTCTGTGTTTTTGTTGTTAGCCATTCTGACAGCTATAAGGTAGTATCTCAGAGTTGTTTTGATTTGCATTTCCTGGATAATTAGGGATGTTGAGCAATTCCTTAAATGTCTTTCAGCCATTTGAACTTCTTCTGTTGAGAATTCTCTGTTTAGTTCTATAGCCCACTTCTTAATTGGACTTCAGGGCATTTTGATGTCTAATTTCTTGAGTTCTTTATATATTCTGGATATCAGCCCTCTGTCAGATATAGGGTTGGTGAAGACCTTCTACCATTCTGTAGCCTGTTGCCTTGTCTTCTTGACACTGTCCTTTGTTCTACAAAAGCTTCTCTGTTTCAACAGGTCCCATTGATTGATTGTTTCTCTCTGTGTCTGTGCTACTGGTGTTATATTTAGAAAGTGATCTCTAGTGCCAATGCATTCAAGACTACTTCCTACTTTCTCTTCTATCAGGTTCAGAGTAACTGGATTTATGTTGAGGTCTTTGATCCACTTGGACACAAGTTTTGTGCATGGTGACAGATATGGATCTATTTGCAGCCTTCTACACATTGACATCTAGTTATGCCAGCACCATTTGTTGAAGATGCTTTCTTTTTTCCATTGTACATTTTTGGCTTCTTTGTCAAAAATTATATGTTCATAGGTGTGTGGGTTAATGTAAGGGTCTTCAATTCGATTCCTTTGGTCCACATGTTGGTTTTTATGCCAGTGCCAAGCTGTTTTTATTACTGTAGCTCGATAGTAGAGCTTAAGGTCGGGATTATGATGCCTCCAGAGTTGTTTTATTGTACAGGATTCTTTTGGCTATCCTGGGTTTTTTGTTTTTCCATATGAAGTTGAGTATTATTCTTTCCAGATCTGTGAAGAATTATGTTGGTAATCTGATGGGGATTGCGTTGAATCTGTAGATTGCTTTTGGTAAGATCGCCATGTTTACTATGTTAATCCTGCCTATCCATGAGCATGGGAGATCTTTCCATTTTCTGACATCTTCTTCTATTTCTTTTCTCAAGGACTTAAAGTTCTTGTCATATAGGTCCTTCACATGCTTAGTTAGAGTCACCCCAAGGTATTTTATATCATTTGTGGCTATTGTAAAGGGTGATGTGTCTCTGATTTCCTTCTCAGCCTGTTTTCTATTGTATGTAGGAGGGCTACTGATATTTTTGAGTTGATCTTGTATCCTGCTATGTTGCTGACGGTTTTTATTAGCGGCATCAGTTCCTTGGTTGAATTTTTGGGGTCACTCATATATACTATCATGTCATCTGCAAATAGGGAGAGCTTGACTTCTTCCTTTCCAATTTGTATCCCCTTAATCTCTTTATGTTGTCTTATAGCTCTAGCTAAAACTTCAAGTACTATATTGAATAAGTATGGGAGAGGGGACAGCCTTGCCTTGTTCCTGATTTTAGTGGTATTGCTTTGAGTTTCTCTCCATTTAATTTGATGTTGGCTGTTGGCTTGCTGTAGATTGCCTTTATTATATGTAGCTATGTCCCCTGTATTCCTGGTCGCTCCAAGACCTTTATCATGAAGGGGTGTTGGATTTTGTCAAATGCCTTTTCTGCATCTAGTGAGATGATCATGTGTTTTTTTTTCTTTGAGTTTGTTTATATGGTGTATTACAGTGATGGACTTTCATATGTTGAACCACCCTTGAGTCTCTGGGATGAAGCCTACTTGATCACGGTGGAAAAATGTTTTGATGTGTTCTTGGAGTCTGTTTGCCAGTATTTTATTGAGGATTTTTGCATCAATGTTCATGAGGGAGATCGGTCTGTAGTTCTCTTTCTTTGTTGCATCCTTGTTTGGTTTAGGAATCAGGGTAATTGTAGCCTCATAGAAGGAGTTTGGTAATATTCCTTCTGCTTCTATTGTGTGGAACAATTTAAAGAGTATTGGTATTAAGTCTTCTTTGAAGATCTGGTAGAATTCTTCACTAAAACCATCAGGTCCAGGGCTTTTTTTGATTGGGAGACTTTTAATGACTGATTCTATTTCCTTAGGGGATAAATGGTTTATCTGGTCCTGATTTAATTTAGGTATGTGGTACCTATCCAGAAAATTATCCATTTCTTTTAGATTTTCCAGTTTTGTGGAGTAGAGGTTTTTGAAGTATGACCTGATGATTCTCTGGATTTCCTCATAGTCTGTTGTTATGTCCCCCGTTTCATTTCTGATTTTGTTAATTTGGATGTTCTCTCTCCGTCTTTTGGTTAGTTTGGATAAGGGCTTGTCTATCTTGTTGATCTTCTCAAAGAACCAACTCTTTGTTTCATTATTCCTTTGTATTGTTCTCTTTATTTCTATTTTATTGATTTCAGCTCTCAATTTGATAATTTCCTGGCATCTGTTCCTCCTGGGAGACTTTGCTTCTTCCTTTTCAAGGGCTTTCAGGTGTGCTGTCAAGTCACTAGCATGAGATTTCTCCATCTTCTTTATGTGAGCATTCAGTGCTAAGAATTTCCCTCTTATCACTGCTTTCATAGTATCCCATAAGTTTGGGAATGTGGTATATTCATTTTCATTGATCTCTAGGAAGCCTTTAATTTCTTTCTTTATTTCTTCCTTAACCCATTGGTGATTCAGTTGAGCATTATTCAGTTTCCATGAGATTGTAGGATTTCTGTAGTTTTTTCTGTTGTTGAAATCTAACTTTAAACCATGGTGGTCCGATAGAACACAGGAGGTTATTCCAATTGTTTTGCATCTGTTGAGATTTGCTTTGTGGCCAAGTATGTGGTCGATTTTAGAGAAGGTTCCATGGGGTGCTGAGAAGAAGGTATATTCTTTTTGTTCGGGTGGAATGTTCTGTAGATATTGATTAAGTCCATTTGATCCATAACATTAGTTAAGTCCATTATGTCTCTGTTAAGTTTCAATTTGGCAGATCTGTCCAGAGGTGAAAGTGGGGTGTTGAAGTCTCCCACTATTAATGTGTGGGGTTTTATATGTGATTTAAGCTTTAATAATGTTTCTTTTACATATGTGGGTCCCCTTGTGTTTGGGGCATAAATGTTCAGAATTGAGACTTCATCTTGGTGGATCTTTCCTGTGATGAGTATGTAATGTCCTTCATCATCTCTTTTGATTGATTTTAATTTGAAGTCTATTTTGCTGGATATTATGATGGCTACACCAGCTTGCTTCTTAAGACCATTTGATTGGAATGTCTTTTCCCAGCCTTTTATTCTTAGGAGGTGTCTGTCTTTGAATTTGAGGTATGGTTCTTATATGCAGCAGAAAGATGGGTCCTGTTTTCATATCCATTCTGTTAGTCTGTGTCTTTTTATAGGTGAATTAAGTCCATTGATATTAAGGGTTATTAATGACCAGTGATTGTTCATTCCTGTTATTATTTTTATTTTTTGGTGGTAGTGTGTGTGTACTTCTCTTCTTTGGGGTTTACTGCTGTGGTGTTATCTATTGCCTGTGTTTTTGAGGGTGTCTCTGACTTCCTTAGGTTGGAATTTTCCTTCTAATGCTTTCTGTACGGCTTCGTTTGTGGGTAAGTATTGTTTAAATCTGTTTTTGTCTTGGAAGGTCTTGTTCACTCCATCTATGATGATTGAAAGTTTTGCTGGGTATATTAGTCTAGGCTGACATCCATGGTCTCTTAGTATCTGCATTATATCTGTCCAAGTCCTTCTGGCTTTCTAAGTCTCCATTGAGAAATCAGGTGTTATTCTGATGGGTTTGCCTTTATAAATCACTTGGCCTTTTCCTTTGCTGCCCTTAATATTCTTTCTTTATTCTGTACATTTAGTTGTTTAATTATTATGTGGTTAGGGGACTTTTTTGGGGGTCTAGGCTTCTTGTATCTTCATAGGCATTTCCTTCTTTAAGTTGGGAATGTTTTCTTCTATGATCTTGTTAAATATATTTTCTGTGTCTTTGAGTTGGTATTCTTCTCTTTCCTCTATCCCTATTATTCGTAGGTTTGGTCTTTTCATGGTGTCCCAAATTTCTTGGACATTTTCAGTCATGACTTTGTTGGTTTTAGTGTTTTCTTTGACTGATGAATCTATGTCTTCTACCGTATCTTCAATGCCAGAGATCCTCTCTTCCATCTCTTGCATTCTGTTAGTTTTACTTGCCTCTGAAGTTCCTGTTTGTTTACTCAGATTTTCTATTTCCAGCATTCCTTCTGCTAGTGTCTTCTTCAGTTTTTCTATTTCCCTCTTCAGGTCTTGGACTGTTTCATTGCTTTTTCATGATTTTCTTTCAAGGATTTATTGTTTTCTTCTGCTTTAATTTTCCTTTCCTCTAGTTTTTTATAGCGTTCTTCCCATTTTTTATTTGTCTGTTCCTCCACTTTATTTTTGATTTCTTCTATATAAGGCTCTAGCCTCTTCATGATGTTACTTATAAGGTTGTTTTCTTCTTCTTCTTCCATTCCATGATGTTCAGGCCTAGCTGATGGAGAAGGGCTAGGTTCTGGTGATGCTGTATTGCTTTTTATTTAGTTGTATGTATTTCTGCTTTGACATCTGCCCATCTCCTCTTGCGTTCGTTCTTGGTCTTATCAGTGTATTTGGTCCAGACAGAGTTGACAGATTTAGGGAGCCTCTCTCTGGTCCAGATGGAAGCTCTGGGCCAGATGGGAGCTCTGGTCCAGATGAGAGTGCTTGCTGGATAGGAGCTGGGGGGCTGGACTCTGAGTCTCGGGAAGTCCATAGGGTCTCCTTATTTTGTCCAGATGGGATCTCCTCGTGTCCAGATGGGAGTTCCACTGGTCCAGATGGGAGTTCTGGGGCAGGATGGAAGCTCTGGTCCAGATGGGAGTTCCAGGGCAGGATGGAAGCTGGGGGCTGGTCTCTTATTCTCAGGAAGTGGCTGGTGTCTTGGGCACATGGGTGTGGGGGCAGGGTGTGGAGACTGCAGGGTCTGCCTGCAGTCTTGGAAAAGGGGAGCCTTCCTGCAGGGCCCGCCAATTGGCTGGAATCTGGGGCCAGGTTGGACAGGTCCTCCCGTGATGGCCTGTGTCCAGCAGTGGGACCCAGGTGCAGTTACCTCTCTGACTATAACCCCAGGCACTCACCTCTGGTCCAGATGGGAGTTCTGGGGCAGATGGGAGCTGGGGGTTGGTCCAGTGATCTACTTCTTAACTATGATTTCATTTTAACTCATTGTGACACCTGAAGTCTTGAAAATTTTCCTCATGTGTATCAGGAATTTGTTGTGTGATATTTTGTTTACATTCTCACAAATAAAGCTTGCTTAGAGATAAGAGGGCAGAGCTAGCTACTAGTTAACCATAGAGATCATGCAGTGGTGGCCCACACCTTTAATCTCAGCACTTGGGTGGTTCACACCTTTGATCCTGGCACTTTGGAGGCTCACACCTTTAATCCCAGCACAATCTGGAGGTGGAGACAGGACTATAAAATGGGTGGAGGCAGAATATCGGCCCCTTTGGTCTGAGGATTCAGAGAGTTAAGAAGTGACTGTGGCTGTTCCTTTGCTTCTCTGACCTTTCAGCTTTACCCCAATATCTGATTTCTTGTTTTTACTGATAAGACTAAATAGATTCATGCTTCACAAGATAGTGCAAAATAGTAAAGTCCCAGGGTTATGTATGAGATGGAGTTATCTATAATTTTATGTTAGCCATGAGAAAGAGCAAGAGCTTGTGAAACAGAGGTATTCATAACCTCCCCTTTTAGAAAAAATAGTAATAATCAAATAATCTCAGCACCATCAGTCCCAAATCAAGTTTCCATTTAGAGCACAGAAATCACTCTATTTTTATCAAAGAAGGTTTCACTAGAGGGGAAAAATTGCTTGCACAATCACTGGAAGGACTAAAGATATAAACATCAGGAGAAACTTCAACAGCCCCCACCAGGTTCTGCCAAACAGGACAAGCAGCCACAGGAAGCTATTCTCAATGATTACAGCCAAACTACTGCAACGTTTCCCATCCAGTGAAGTCCAGGAAATCAGTGGCCACTGCCAGAGAAAAGAATGGTATGGCTTCTGATTCCCTTCAGCTTTCCTATCTTGCTCAAATGGACCTCAAATGTAGACATGTATTGTAGTAAGACCCTAGAATTAAGAAAAACTGAGAAAAGCATGTTCCACACTTGAACACCAGAAGACATCCAGGATCATTTGGGGGCTTCCTAACTTCTATATTTGATTCTCTTAATAAAAATTTTGAAGAGAAGTACTTCATTTTGCTGTCAAAACTACTGTATCTTCTCATAATCCCCATGTCTCTGTCTTTCTCCCTCTTCAATGGTGCCATTTCCTTATTTACTCAGAAACATTTGAAAGCTTTGTATACACAAAGCATTTGTTTTGACAGAGTAAAGATTCAAAATAATGTGGGATGGCAGAGGGACAGCAAAGAAATACTGAACCAAAGCAAGACCAAAAACCAGGAAACCTAGGCAGTGGTGGAAACCATTGAAAAAAAGAAAGTTAGTGAAGGTGTAATTGAACAATGGGGCCATGTTCCAGCCCCAGTAAGCAACAGAACTTGGCAGCTTTGGGCACGTGATTCTGGAGTTTAGGATAGAAAAAAAGGCTATCAAATTTACCTCTGCAACTAAGGAAAGCCACTGAGGAAAAGGCATGTGTTGAGGATGTCCCTGAATAGACTCCTAAAGAGGCCATTTCATGAAGCTATGAAGTTGAAACTTGGATTGCCTTGGAGGAAGTGTATCACTGTGGAGGCAGACTATGAGGTTCCATATATGCTCAATCCACACCCAGTGTCTTAGACCACTTCCTGTTGCCTTTGAGTCAAGATGTAGGACTCTCAGCTATTTCTCTAGTACTGTCTGCCTGCAGACCACCATGTTGCACCATGGTGAAATGTACTAAACCTCTGAAAAAGTAAGCCACCCCAATTAAATGTTTTTTCTTTTTAAGAATTGCTGTGGTCATGGTGTCTTTTCACAGCAGTAGAAACCCTAAGACAAGTGATTTCAGTCTATACCCAGTTGTTCCCATTGCTATAGGCTGTTGTGGAGGCAGAATGTTAATCAAGGTGTGTGTGGTGAAGCAAAAGTGTGTCTTTCATGCTGACTGAGTGATATAGAGACATCAAGGGTCTGAGAACAAAATAGTCTTTCAAAGATGTGCTTCCACTGAGATACCCACTTCTAATTTGCCCATCAAGGCAAAGTTGGAATCTTCAGGATCCAAACACCTCTGAATAATGTTACCACCCTAAGTTAATGACTGAGACATCTGAGCCTTGGGGAGGTGTTTTGATATCCAAACCATAGCAGTCAGCAGTATATTTTACACAGAGGCTGGAATGCAAACAAAACCCAAAGAAAAGTTGCTCCCAAGATTTTGTAGGTTAAAATGAGGACACATTCTGGTCAGTTCTCCAGTTAAGTCTGCCCCTTAATCCTGCTTCCTTTCCATAGTCATGCTAGAGCCTCTCAGTAGAAGAAGTAGAAAGTCACTCTCTTCCTCTCAAACAGTGACTCACTGCAATAGTCCCTTTCAAAACCATCCCAGAATTAATCTTTAAGACAATTTATTAAGTACAGAGATGTGGCAGGATTAAGGAATAAAGTTCCCACCATTAATTATGGTTTCTGTATGAGCCCCAGATATATTAGAATCTTAAAATGCTGAAGAGCACTGAGGCTTCAGTGGTAAAGTGCTCACCTGTATTCACAAAGCCTTGGGTTCAGTTCCAGAACCAGAAGGAAAAACAATACTGGGAGAGAAATGAAGTCAAAACACCTCTGAACATTTTTTTTTTGTCTAAATAAGGTAATTGCATTGTGCTGCAATTCAGTTATGGGAAGTGATATTGCAGATCACTAATTATCTGGCCTTTCTTAACATATGTTAGGCACAACTCATTAGGCAGATTAATTTCTAAGAATAGTCTTCCAGGGATTATAGGGAAAAAATTATTGTAAATAAGAATTTTATTAGAAATTTCATAGTGGCTTTTAAAAAATTGCTCTGTTCACCTTCTCCTGGGCTGTGATGTGCAGACATCAATGCTGAGAGTTCTGTATGAATGTCAGAGTGTTAGGCAACTCCACATAGCATGATTGACTTCTTTTCAAATGGAAAGTTCTTAATAAAAAGTGATTCTTCTAGAATATTTGTTAATTGTAATACTACAAGTCACCAAGCTATGTATTCATTTTTCAAGCTTAGCTTTAAAATTTTATTATTCTTTGGCTTGAAATTATATTATGTACAAATAGAATATTGAGGTTCTTTAAGTTTACAAATTGAAGGTTTTACTATGTTCCAATTCTATGTATATTAAGAAAATTATTTTTTGGTGCACATAGTTAAATCATATTCCTAAGATATATAAGTGTGATTAGAAACACTTCACTATTCCAGGTAACACAATGACATTCAAAAGTGATATTTATGGCTGGTAATATGTGTGCTCATCATCCTCTGTCTTAATTAGTGTTGTCTTAATGGAGCTACTGTTATAGCAGCAAGGATAGAACATGCAATAAAAATTGAAAATAAATCCATGAAATTAAAGTTTATAAATTTCACCACTATAGCAATTGGTATGACTCCCAGAAATGATAACACAAAGAGGAAAGAGAGAGAAAATAATAGGCACAATTTAACTATAAAGAGAATAAGTGCTGGAGACTGCTAAGAAGCTGGGATTGGCCCTTATAATTTCTAACGTGGGCTTTCCAACACACTCAACACTTAAACAACTCCAAGGAGCCTGTTACCTATACACAATTTTTGGCATTGGGTTAGCTTTACCTTCACATTAATTCACAACTTGGTAGAGAAGAGCTTTTGCATTAGGCTGACATTAATTTAAGAGAAATTTCTTTAAATTATCTTAGCCATCTGCCTATGAAAATTGTATTTTGTTTTAAAGGTTAAAGTTTCCTGTGAAATTTCCTAGTAGCAAATTCAGTGACACCCAATTTGATCATGGCACTTGCCCAAATTAGTGGTTAACTCCCATCCCATTCCATTCTTTAATTCCCTTTTTGAAAATCTATGTTAAAATGTAGCCATAGAAAAAAAGTGACATCTTCAAAACATACACCAGATCTTTTAGATGATCTATGATCTCCAATACACACAAGGCTGATTGAAGGTCTGACTTCCAAACAGTTACATACACATTTGGCTTCTCCAAATAGTTAAATACAAAAGTTACTAATAATAACTCTGAGTAGAACTACTTTTTCCCCCTTGAGATGAGTACACTCTGTTGAAGCTAAATGCATCTTAGATAAGAAACATAAATAAATTCAACTTTTAGAAAACACCTTTAGGAACTTCATTTTCCTTCCACATTTCCCTTTGTTTATGTTTGCAGAGCAAATCAGACCACTCTGTGGTTGCTCCAACCTACTCATTGGCTTGCTTTGTGGGAACTGTTGACCAGTCCTTGGTGGCTGACTGGGCACTCCAGTATTCAGTAGGGAACTGTTGGATGGGCACAGAGGGCCCCTGTACATCCTCAGACCAGTCTGTCACCTCTAGGTAAACAGCAGTATATGCAAAAGCTGGGACTGACCATTCACCCTGGAATTCTCTTTAGTCACAGCCTACTCCGCAGCAGCTTGCTCCTCCTTCTCAGTCTCCAGGTATTTGTATAAGTCGACATCAGGGAGAACTTCCTGAGCCAGCATCCACCACAACAGATCCACCAAGTGAGTTTCTTTGTTGTTGGGAAGACAATGTCCACATAGTACCAAGGAAAGTCTATTTTACACAGAACAACAGTGGGCAGGTTGACATAAAACACTTACATGAGGGGCTGGTAGTCAGCCCTGGGATCAGTTATGATGTGGAACAATCCTTTTCTACACTATGAATATGTATTAATCTTATTGGTTAATAAAAAGCTGACAGGCTGGTAGCTGAGCAGGAAGTTAGGTGAGAAAGCCAAACTGAGAATGCTGGGAAAGAGAAGGGCAGAGTCAGGAGTCACCAGCCAGATGAAGAGGAAGCAAAATGAGAAAGCCATACTGAGAAAAGGTACCAAGCCACATGGTTAAACATAGATAAGAATTATAGGTTAACTTAAGTTTAAGAGGTAGTTAGTAATAAGCCAGAGCTACTGGCATTTGTAATTAATAGAAGCCTTTATGTGGTAATTTGAGAAGCAGCTGCTGGATATTTGAAAGTTACTGGAGGGACAGAAACTTCCACCTAAACAGTCACCAGTAGAAGCTGTGGCTCCCTGAAGGCTGCTTGGATCTGATTAGTTAGTGAAGGTCCCAGGCATGAGGTGGCCAGCACTTGGATTTTGCTGCAGTGGCAGCAGCAAACTTCAGTAAGATTCACTGACCAGTGTTTCTAGAGGAGATGACTCTGATATCAGCAGGATTCTCAATGGCATCAAAAATAATGCCATATGGACAGACTAATTTTAAATAAAGCTTAAATTATGAAGTTCAAAATGTTGATTTTATAAATGTGATAATTATCATTTTCTGGTAAATGGATTGAGTCCTCTACAAATGGAAGCATATTCTATGAAATTTTTTATCATATTTTGACTTATTCTTGCTTATTAATGCATTCTTCTGTCTGGACATATGTGATGACTAATTTGGTTGTTAACTTGACACATCTGGGAAGATGCTTGTTATCAATAAACCCTTGTGTATTTTGCATCAGATATCAGCTCTGTGGTGGTCTTGTGGGGGCGGGGGTCTCATGACACGGGCACAACAGTGGCAATCAGCAACTTCCCCACAGCTAATCCAAACTATTTTTGTGTCTGTTGGGTTTTCTTAAGTACAGAGTGAGTAAATAGACTTTCTTACTGAATTTAGAATATGTAACATTTTTATTTTCCTTTAAACATTTATGTCATTTTTCAAACCTTTGGTTTTGGAAGGAAGGTGTACTATGTTCTCATTCTAAAAATTCCTAATTTGTTGAAATTATCTCTTCTTAGTGTTCTTCATTGTGTATTTGAAATAACTGCTGATTGTTCATATATATGACAAACTATATAATATTACGTGAGGTTTTAATTTTTTACTCAGGAGATATATGACATGGCAATATTGTTACAACTTTATGAAAATTCTCAGAGATTGTTATAAGTTGTTTTTATAGACTTCGAAAGAAGCAAGGGGCATAAACATTGTATAATAAATATTTGATGTAATATTTTTCATTTGTCATCAGCACTGAATACAGAAGCTCACACATACATACACACTCAGAAAGTTACAACTGTCAACTACCGCTTCTTAAGAGTAATGGAAAGTTAGATAGAAAGACTTTGAAGACTTTAAATTTTTTTCTGTACTCTACATTACAAAATTTAATACATCTATTTTAAATATAATTAGCAAACCCAAGATGTGAGAACATGGTCAAAATGATGCACAATGAACAAAGCCTTGAGTCACTGTGAGAGAAGTTCCAGGAAAAAAGGCATAGGGCCTTTTCCCTCAAGTGCATTTTGTTCCCTGAATTATTCTTGGACTTGATTTCATGCCTCCTATGTTATATTTACATTCAATTTATAGGACATGTTTATTCTTGTTGGATGTCAGATCATACCTATAGAGCTCAATCTGTTGGGGTACCCTGAATCTAGATATGACTTACCCCTTGCTTTTGTGCTTTCTCAGATGTAAACTATAGTACATGCCAGGCATCCTGTTTAAATTGGTATGTCCAAAGAAAGTTCTGAGAAAGAGCTGCTCTGTCACTACTTAAAATGTGCTTACTGGTATTTATTTGTATGTTTTTCTAAACTCAATAGACCTTCCATGGATCATTGCTTTCTTTGTTATGAAAGATATAACACTGTATAAGATACACTGAATTTGAAGAAAGGTTGTCTACAGAATTAGACTGTAGTCCTCCCCAGTCTTTCAAGTCCTCAAATCCCAGGTCTCAAAGACAGGTCTTCATATGTCAGCAAAAAGTAGACACCAAGATTCTTTGAATTCCTCCTGTCTCCAAAAGAAGTCCTGTTCCCACTCTTAATAGTACAAAGATATTTCTAGAGTATAGAGCATACAGTGACTAATGCTATAATAGATGACATCCATCCTTATTATCTACTCTGGGACTTTTATTTTCTTACTATACTGAACAAAGAATCTATAGTGATCAAATATGTTTTTTATTGATTTTACCTGTGGTTTTCCTGGTTTCAATTTACTAGCACTGTCTTTAAAAGAGTAGATAATACTGCTATATTTACAATCACAAAGGGAAAATATTGTTTGTCATCACTAAATAGGGTTTTAATTACAGGACTTTCAAAAATATTGTTTAACCCCATGAAGAGAATCTCTTCTATTTTTAATTAGCTAAACATTCTTTTCTATCATTAGTGAGTATAAGATTGTGTAAACTGCTTTTCTCTACATCAGTTGATTATGAAAACTGATTGATTTTTAAGCATTCAACCAGCTTTGCATTCCTGGGATGAATAATAAATCATTGGTTGTGATATATTAGTTTTCACATTTTGTTAGATTTCTTCTAATAAACTTTTGGGAAATCTTTGGTCTTTGCTGTTTAATCTTTCTCTGATTGATGCCTAGGTGATAAGGACATCATAATTGAGTTGGAAAGCATCTGCCCCTTTTATATTTTCTGGAAGAGATGTTAGTTATTCTCAGAAGTTTTAAAAGTCAACTACAAAACCATCTGATCCTGGAGATTTATATATCAAAAGCTATCAAACATTAAAAAGAGCTTTAAAATTCCATTTTTTCTTTCTTTCACAGCCCTGGAATATTCAGGCTATTTGTTCAAACTTGGTTGAGTGTTGGTGGTTTATGGTTCATAAGTATTTGGGTTCATCCTTCTATATTATCATACCATGGACTTGAAATGGTTCATAACATTATATCTTTCTTAATCTTATAATGGTCATATGTTGGTGATAGTTCCAGTTTAGTTATTAATATTGGTGATTTATGTATTTTGACTAGTTTTTCTTTCAATTTTTTTATATTTATTATATAAATGATGTTCTAAAATGATCAAATATGTTTTTTGTTGATTTTCCCTGTGGTTTTCCTGGTTTCAATTTACTGATTTCTCTTCTTTTTAAAAAATTCATATTTTCATTTAAATATTTCCTGTAATGTGCATATGTGTGAGGACACAAGTGCACCAACCCATCCATGGATGTCATAGGCCAATTCACAGATGTCAGTTCTCTTCTTTCAGCATATCTGTCCTAGGAGTCAAACTTAGACTGTTACTCATGGAAAACAAGCACCTTTACTTGCTGAGCCACCTCACCAGCCTACTTACAGTTCTTTTCTTTAATTCTTCTTTATTCTGTTGTTTTGAATTTGTCTTGCTTTTATAGTCTCATTATTCAAGTAAAGAACTTATATATTTTTAATTAATTAATTATTATTTATTTTACAGCATGAACAGCAGTTTCCCCTCCCTTCTTTCCTCCAGTCCCTCCCTACCACTTCCCTTTCCACCCATCCCCATCCACTCCTCTTCCATTTCTGTTCAGAAAAGGACAGATCTCCCATGAGTATTGACAAAACATGGCATATCAAGTTACAGTAAGACTAAGTAATCATCTTATATTAAGGCTGGGCAAGGAAACTCAGTATGAGGAATGGGGTCCTGAAAGCCAGTAGAAGAGTCAGAGACAGTCCTGCTCCCATCGTTAGGAGTCCCACAAAAAAGACTAAGTTACACAACTGTCACATATATACAGAGGGCCTAGGTCAATCTCATGCAGGCTCCCTGGTTGTTGGTTCAGTCTCTGTGACCTCCTGTGAGCCCAGGTTTTTTGATTCTGTGGGTTTTCTTGTGATGGCCTTGACCCCTCTGGCTCCTACAGTCCTTCCTCCCTCTCTTCAGCAGAATTCCCCAAGCTCAGCCTCATGTGTGACTGAGGGTCTCTGCATCTGTTTTCACCAGTTGCTGGATGAAGACTCTCTGATGATTATTGGGCTAGGCACTGAATCTATGAGTATAGTGGAATATCATTAGGCATCATGACATTGAGATTTTTTTCTCCTCCAGTCATATTTGTTCTATCCTACATCTCTAGGCCATCCAGCTCCTGGGACCTGGTGCTCCAAGCAGTATCAGTGGTGGCCTCACTCTCCTGGTATCGGTCTCAGGCTGGGCCAGTCATTGGTTGGCCACTCCCACAATCTTTGCTACATCTTCACCCTAGCAAATTGCATAGGTAGGACAGATTGTAGGTCAAAAGTTATGTGGATGGGTTGGTGCCCCCATCCCTCCACTGGAAGTCTTGCCTGATCACAAGAGATGACTAGTTCAGGCTACATATCTGCAATTGTTGGAAGTCTTAGCTGAGGTCATCTTTAATGGATTCCCGGGAATTTCCCTTGCACCAGATTTCTGCATGACCCCAAAATGTTCCGATTTTCCAGTCAGCTCCTTCAGCACTCTCCCCTGCAACATACCACTACCTGTTCCCTCATGTTCCCATCCCCATCTGCCCCAAATCTACCCAGGAGATTGATTATATTTTTTTCTTCCCAGGGAGATCATGAGTCCTTCCCCTTGACCCCTCCTTGTTACCTAGTCTCTCTGTACATACCATGTTTGTCTTTTTGGATCTGAGTTACCTTACTTGGGATTATATTTTCTGGCTGCATCTATTTGTCTTCAACTTTCCTAATGTCATTTTTTGTTGTTGTTGTTTTCTTTTTCAAGACAGAGTTTCTCTGTGTAGTTTTGACGCCTGTCCTGGATCTTGCTCTGTAGACCAGGCTGGCCTCAAACTCAGAGATCTGCCTGGCTCTGCCTCCCAAGTGCTGGGATTAAAGGTGTGCACCACCACCGCCCAGCCAATGTCACTCTTTTTAACAGCTGAGTAATACTCCACTGTGCAAATGTATCACATTTATGTTATTCATTATTCAGTTGAGGGCCATCTAGGCTGTTTTCAGGTTCTGGCTATTATGAATAAAGCTGCTATGAACATAGTTGAGCAAATGTTCTTATGGTTTGATTGTGTATAATTTGGAATGTGCCCAAGAGTGGTATAGCTGGGTCTTGTGGTAGATCAATTTACAATTTTCTGAGAAACCATCATATTGATTTCCAAAGTGGCTATATAAGTTTGCACTCCCACCAGCAATGGGGAGGTGGTTTCCTTGCTCTCCCTCCTGTCCATCATGAGTTGTCACTAGTGTTTCTGATTTAGCCATTCTGACAGGTGTAAGGTGGAATCTCAAAGTTGTTTTGATTTGCATTTCTCTGATGGCTAAGGTTGTTGTATATTTCTTTACATGTTTCTTAGTCATTTTAGATTCTTCTGGTGAGATCTGTTTAGATCTTCTGAGCTTCTCTGTTTAGATCTGTATGTGGTGATATTTTATTTGTATGTTAATAAATTAATTTTCCTTGGATAAGTGGACATAGCCAGTCATAAACAAAAGTCAGGCAGTGGTAGCACAAGCCCTTAATCTGATCACATGGAAGGCAGAGTCTCTGTGTTCAAGGACACAGCCAAGCATGGTGACACACAACTTTAATCCCATTACCAATCATAGAGACCTGGAGGTCTTACAGACAGGCATTGACAAGGAAGTGAGGTAACTGGGCTAATAGCCAATGAGAAGGCAGAACAGGAAGGCAATAAAGGTGCAGGTTAGACAGGAAGAATCTCGCTCTCTTGTGAAGCTATGTTGGGGAGGTGAACTAAGGTTAGCTGGTGGCTCTCACAATTTCTCTTATCTCTACAGCTTTTACCCCTGTATTTGGCTCTATGTTTCTTATTTAATAAGACTGTCTACATCTCTATCCCATTTTTTAATGGATTATTTGGTATTTTTTTGGTGTCTAGTTTCTTTAGTTCTTCATATATTTTGGAAATAAGCCCTCTGTCAGATCTGGGGATGATGAAGATCTTTTCACATTCTGTTGGTACCATTTTGTCATATTGATTGTGCCCTTTGCATTACAGAAGCCTTTCTATATACAAACAATAAACAGGCTGAGAAAGAAATCAGGAAAACAACATCTATTACAATATCTACAAGTAATATAAAATATCTTGGTCTAACTCTAACCAAGCAAGTGAAAGGCCTGTATGACAAGAACTTCAAATCTTTGAAGAAAGGAATTGGAGAAGATATCAGAGGATGAAAAGATCTCCCATGTTCATAAATTGGTAAGATTAACATAGTAAAACTGGCCATCTTACCAAAAGAAATTTACAGATTCAATACAATTCCCATTAAAATCCCAACATAATTCTTTACAGACTTTGAAAGAACAATACTCAACTTCATATGGGAAAACAAAAACCACAAGATAGCTAAAATAATACTGTACAATAAAAGAACTGTTGGATGCCTGGTAGTGGTGGTACACACCTTTAATCCCAGCATTTGGGAGGCAGAGGCAGGCAGATCTCTGTGAGTTCAAGGCCAGCCTGGTCTCCAAAGTGAGTTCCAGGAAAGGCACAAAGCTACACAGAGAAACACTGTCTGAGAAAAAAAAATGTTGGAGGTATCACCATCCCAGATTCCAAGCTCTACTACAGGGATATAGCAGTAAAACCCACATGGTGCTGGCATAAAACCAGACAGGTGGATCATTGGAATTGAACTGAAGTCTCAGACATAAATTCACACACGTATAGACACCTGATTTTTGACAAAGAAGCCAAAATTATACAATGGAGAAAAGAAAGCATCTTCAATAAACAGTGCTAGTATAACTGAATGTCAAACTGTAGAAAAATGCAGGTAGATCCATATCTATCACCCTGCACGAAACTCAAGTCCAAGTAGAAATAGACCTCAACATAAATCCAGTTGCACTGAACCAGATAGAAAAGTGGGAAATAGCCTTCAATGCCTTGGCACCAAAAACACCTTCCTGAATAGAACACCAATAGCATGGACACTAAGATGAGCAATTAATAAATGGAACCACATGAAAAAGAACTTATCTTTTTATTTGATACTGTGTGACCATGTGAGTAAGGGATGATTCAGCTTCCCTATTGGCTCTATAGTGGATTCCAAGCCTGCATAGCATTGTACTTGATAATTCTCACCAGCCTCAGGGAAGGGGGCAGTGGACAGCCTCTTGGTTGTTCCATTTTAGCCCTGCTTTTAGCTTCATGGTGTCTCATTATGTCTTATTGTTGGGCAGTGGGAAAGGACACTGATACCCAGGAAATCAGTCACTTAGGAAACTGAGTTCTCTCTGGTTCTGCTTCTCACTGTCCTGTAGAACCCATTTTCAAGGCAATGTTACTTTTTTCCCAGTGGGCATGGAACCCTATTCAAACCAAAGAGGGTATGGGAGATGGATGAAATTGGTGACAGACTCAAGTAGGGCAAGTATAAGACAGAAAGTTTCCCTGTTGACCATACACATTGAGGGAGCTGATTTTCAAGCCTTCCTGTCTGTGTCCACCGGTGGCCCTATGTGTGAAGTGTCACAGCATGTTGTCTGTAATGTCTGAGAAGTAACTATAGAAATTACAATAATTCAACACTGAGTCACCCCTAAATCCTGGAGGGGTCCTAGGTTTTCCACTTTCTACCTTTATAAATTCATAGTCCCTGTTTATTGTGCTAGGCCCAAGTTTTATCCGTGTAGTTGTGAGGGCCTGAGAGAAATGAGGCTTACTCAACCTTAGGGGAACCAGTGGTCTCACTTCTCTTCTAAGTGTCTTTACTTCTAGATTTTGCCTTGCTTAGTCAAAACTGCTTCTCTCACAACATTAACTCCATGAAGAGATTCTACTCATCCTAAGGAGCTCATGAGCAAGTAAGTATCTTGGCAAAGGAATATATAGGATGTACAATTCTCTGTGTACCCACAATGCCCTGTGAATATCTTATTTATTTCCAATCAATTTATTTATGATATTATATTGATATTATTTCCTATGCTATGGTATGAGATATTTTTTTTCTTATATTTTTGAGAGAGGTCTAGCAATGTAGCAACTCAAGCTGGCCTGGAACTCACAATCTTCCTATCTCACCTTTCTGAGTACTGGGATTATGGGTGTTCACCACAGTACATGGCAAGAGAGACTCAGGATAAAGATTTGAGCCCTATTTATTTTCATACTTCTAATAACCGGCACAAAGAATGTGTCTGATGTTTCCTGAATATTCCTTGCAATTGATAGAGCTTCACAGTATTAGGAAAATTCTTCCTATTTCCTACCTCAGTAGACATTCTAACTATTGCATCTGTCATGTTAGATCAAAAACATTCCTAATGCTTTGACCCTTTAATACAATTCCTCATGTTGTGGTGACCCTTAACAATAAAATTATTTTGTTTCTACTTCATGACTATAATGTTGCTACTATTATGAATTGTAATTCACAGAACTGAGATGCAGGATGTCTAATATGCTACTCCTGTGAAACGGCTGTTTGACGACTTCCCAGGTGTTGTGATCAACAGGTTGAGAACTGCTGTATTAAAAAGAATCCTGGGAATCAGATGTTTCACTCTAATTTTATAGGCAAGAGAACTGAGAATTTTAATTTCATGTTGCCACAAATCCTTGAACATGCTCTGATTTCTCAATCAGAAAAAGATAAGGCCTTGTGTTTATATGTGCTTTGTAAAGTGGGAGGGTAATATATATATATACTTTTAAATTTTTCCATTAAGAAGAAAGTGTGAGAATCACACCAGTTGGAAAACTCATTTTATTAGATTCCTTCCTTGACATGCTGACAAACCTCTACATGAAAAGTGAACAGCGGCATGAAGAAGTGTGATTACTCTTGTTTTCCAGTCCCAAACCATGGGTTTAAAGTTGAAAATATCTCTGTGATATAAATACAGAGATGAAGTAGTGATTAACACAAGGTTGCTTTATCTGTGACTGTGCCACTAAACAAATCAAAATGTGTACTTTATTTACATCTGTATCTGAAATTGCCCATTTGAGTCTTGGTAAGGGGATAGACAGACAAGAGTAGCTGAACAATTAGTGTTCTGAAATATTAAAATCAAAGTAAAATTTGCTTGTTTTTATGAAAAACATGCTGAAGTGGAGCTGTTGATTTGAGACAGAACCTGCAAAATCTTGGCTCATCTAAATTACAAACTTGTGTGACCTCATTTGGGATGTCTGGCACAGAGAGTTGGGGATGAATGCTGCTTGATTGGGGTGACAGCAGAGGAGTACACTAAGATTTCCAAAACCCCAATTCTGGACAAGATTTTTACTAAAATAAATATAACCCATTATATAATACACAAACTTTTACTCAGCCAGTATTCCAGCAATAGTCAACTAAATTCTATTTATACTGAGTCAGAAAATCTTACACCAAAGCTAACAAATTTTAAGTGAAGTTAAGTTCAGGCAAATTCAAAGTATTTGTTTTAACACTTTTCTATTTCTTCAAAATACTATATTTTATTCTAGGCTAAATAAAAAATAGTAATAATTATATCTCTAAATGGTGCTTGAGAAGAGCTACTGAGAAGCATACAGCTGGTCCTTATGTCACAGTTATAAGTGATTATGTCTTTAATAAGATTTCTTAAGTTTTAGTGCCTCCATGTAGTTTAATGTTGCTTAAATTACCTTTATGGCCTCATAGCTCTAATGCCAGTGTGAACCTAACTAATTATTTTCCTTTTAAAAGTGTGTCCATTTGTCATCAAAGCTGGTTCTGAGCCCCATTTCAAACTTCTCCCTCTTTTGTTTATGTGTAACTTTCAAGTATCCATTTGTTTGGTGCTTAGAGGAATTTTTACATCTTTCTCCACTAGCTCATCTTTACATGGTTCTGTTTTTCACTACTTGTCACTCAGGGCACTGCAACCCTTTCTTGTTACCCACTGCACCTCTCAAAATCAACTTTTGTAACAAAATAACATCTGTGCACAATTTTTAATGTAACCCTAAGAACATGTAGTGCTAAGATCCTCTGGAAATTGTATTCAACTTGCTTTAAAATGGTAGACATGGAACATTCTTGTTAATGTGTATGCCTTAAGCTAAATGAATTTCCTGTGAAATTAACTATGTGGCTAATATTTAATTTTTTTATTTAGTCATTGTTTCTTTTACATCATGCCTCCAGATCCCACCCATTCCCTTCCCCTGAATAAAACAAAATAAAAATTTAAAAAAAAAAAAAAGAAAGAAAGAAAGGGAAATTTTCATCATGGGAGCTGCAGTGTGACACAGTGAGTCACTCAGTAAACGTCTAGCCGTACAATTTTACTTGCATTCATTTATTGAAAAGGATTATTGGTCTGGTTCAAGGCCAATGGTCTCTACTATACCATCAATGCTGGACCCTCAATGGGACTCTTTCTGGTCATCCCTTTGCTGCCCTGTGTCCTGGAGATCCTGCAGCCCTGGGTCCATAGGACACATTGCCACACACACACTTGTGCTCCAACAGGTCACAGATGGGGTGGATATTGGGGTGGGCCAACATATAACCCTGGTTCTGGGCCTAGATAGTCAAAAGACTGGTCAGCTCACTAGCTCTGCCCAGTCCTTACCATCAAGGTGAGTTCTCTAGTATTACTCTGGCTAGTTCACCCCTTGTAGTAATAAACAAGGGACAGACCCAGTTTTCCAGCTCCACCCCACCCCCAGTTTTCTATGTCCTTAGGGTCAGTTCTCCCATATCTACACCTTCAGGGGAAGCTCTACTGTGTTGCCTGGGTGAGGTGTAGTGGCCATTCTCCCAAGTGCTGCATCTGATAAGGGGCAAGGACGGCTTTCCTGCTCTTATGACTTCAGAGCCAGTGCTTGAAGCTGCCTCAGGCACTGATGATGAGGGGCATCACTCCCTTAAACCATGCTGCCCTAAGTGGCTAATCTTTATGACTCAATTTGAGACACACACCACCACCACCACCACCACCACCACCACCACCACCACCACCACCACCACCATTGCAATCATGACTGTGCTGCAGATTGCCCCTAAAGGAAAGGACTTGATGAACAACACACAACACAAACTGTTCCATGAGCCTAATACAGACTGTGTAGCCAGAAGTTTTCCACAGCTGCTTGGTCCCAAGTAAAAACACAGAGGCTTATATTAATTACAAATTGTTTGGAATATGGCTCAGGCTTATCATTAACTAGCTCTTACAACTTAATTCAACCCATTTCTAGTAATCTATGTTTTGCCACGTGGCTTTGTGGTGTTACCTGTGTTCCATTACATTTTGCTCCCCCAGCAGCACTCAGCATCTCTTCTGACTCCCCCTTCTGTCTCCTGTATCTTTGCTTGGATTTCCCACCTGGCTCTATTCTGCCTTTCCATAGGCCACAGCAGCTTCTTTATAAACCAATGGTAGCAATACATATTCACAGTGTAGAGTAAGACCATCCCACAGCTGTAACACAGATTCCTACATGGTCTTATTAATAAAAATAAAACAAAAAACAAAAACCCAGAGCCAGATATTGGGGAGAAAGCTGAAAGATCAGAGGAATAGAAGCCAGCCACAAGTTCTTACCACTAGTAAATCCTCAGCTCAAGATAGCTACTTCCTGTATATTCATGCCTTGTATACCTTTCTGTTCCCTGCCATCTCACTTCCTCTTTCTGCTCAGCTATATAACTTCTTCTTTCCACTTAGTTCTATCACTTTCTGTCTGTCTGTACAGACCTCCAGACCTCTATGGTTAACTAGTGCTGGGATTAAAGGCATGTGCCACCATGCCTGGCTCTGTTCCCAGTGTGGCCTTTAACTCACAGAGATCCAGATGAATCTCTGCCTCCTAAATGCTAGGATTAAAGGCGTGTGCTACCACTACCTGACCTCTGTGTCTAATCTAGTGGCTGGCTCTGTCTCTGATCCCCAGATAAGTTTATTAAGGTACACAATATATTGGGGTACACAATACATCACCACACACAGATGACTTGTTGAGCTTTTTTGTTGTTTTTTAACTTCGTGTGTGTGTGTGTGTGTGTGTGTGTGTGTGTGTGTGTGTGTGTGTGTGTGTCTGAGTGTTCCTGCCTGTCTATATATGTACCATGTGGGTACAGTGCCCACAAAGACCGGTAGAGAGAACTGAATCCCCTGAAACAAGAATATAGGCACTTGTGAGAATCCCAACATTGGTTTCAGGAATCCAACCCAGGTTCTTTGCAAGAGTAGCAAGTGATGTTAACTGCTGAACCATCTCTCCAGACCCCAAATGATGCTAGCTTCTAAGCTGGATATTTCATATTCTTTCTGATATCTTAACATATTTTTTTTCTGAAACTCACTATCTGCACTGCTTCTTTTTTATTTTTTTTTTCATTTATTTTACACACTGACCACAATTTCCTTTCCCTCTTCTCCTCTCATTTATTTCTCGCATATCCCTCCCAACTTCCCTCCTCCCAATCTACTCCTCCTCCTGCTCCCTTCAGAAAGGGGCAGGCCTCCTAAGAGAGTCAACAAAGCATGGTATGGTACATCAAGTTGCGGCAGAACCAAGCTCCTCCTCCTGCATCAAGGGTTGGGTGAGGCAATTCAGCATGAGGAATGTGTTCCCAAAAGCCTGCTCAAGTGCCAGGGATAAGTCCTTATCCAACTGCTAAGAGCTCCACAAACAGACTAAGCTACACAACTGTCACACACATGCAGAAGGCCTAGGTCAGTCTCATGCAGGCTCCCTAGTTGTAGGTCCAGAGTACATGAGCTCTCAGGAACTCAGGTCAACTGTCTCTGTGGGTTCCACTATCATGACCTTGACTCCCCTGGCTTGTAGTCCCTCTCCTCAATAGGATTCCAGGAGCTCAGCCCAGACCCAGTGCTTGACTGTGGACTTCTGTATCTGCCTCCATCAGTTACTGGATGAAAGCTCTCTGATGACGATTAGTATAGTCACCAATCTGATTACTGGAGAAGGCCAGTTCAGTTTAGGCACCCTCTCTGCTATTGCTAAGAGTCTTAGCTGGGGTCATTCTTATGGATTCCTGGGAGTTTTCTTGGCACCACTTTATTCCCTAGCCCCAAAATGCCCCCATCAAGATATCTCTTTCATTATTCTCCCTGTCTGTTCCACCTCCAACCTACCCAACCCGATCCTTCATGTTCCCATCCTCCCATATCATGTCACAGTGACATCATAAAATTTGTAGGCGAATGGATGGAACTAGAATAAAAACATCCTGCACTGCTTCTTAAAGATATCTTATCTCTCATGGATATAGTAAATGTAATAATATTATATAGTAATATAGAAAACATGTTGTAGCATGAATCTTAAAGAGTCTTATTAATAAAATCAAACCCAAGTTATTGGGGTGAATGCTGGAAGATCAGAAAAGCAGAACAAGCCACAGCTACCTCACCTCACCAGTTCCTGGGCTGGTCTTGTTTCCCCAGACTGGATGCTTCTGAGACCTCATCCACATGAATCTCAGCTGAACTGTGCTGCTCCAAAGCCTGAATGCTTAACCAGCCAAATGCTGCTAGTTTCTGGTCCTCACACCTTATATATTTTTATGTTTTCTACCATCACTCCCTGGGATTAAAGGCGTGTCTCTCCATGCTGGCTTTATCCTTGAACACACAGAGATCCGCCTAGCTCTGCCTCCCAGGTGCTGGCATTAAAGGCATGCACCACAACCGCCCAGCTTCTGCTATGGCTTGCTCTGACCCATTTTCTAGCCACCATTTTTGGCTTTGCATCTAGTTGCTCTTTGCTCTCTGACCCCAGATAAATTTATTAGGGCGCACAATATTTCTAGGGGAATACAATACTACCACAACATGTGAGCTCTGTGGTCTGAGAGAAGGCAATCTAAATTTTGCAGAACCAGTGCAATGCACAATCACTGTGCCAACATGTAGCTTCTGTTCTGAACCATCTTGAATCCTTCTTCTTCTTTCCCCCTCAACTACAAGGTACAAAATGGAAGCAGTTGGACTTGCAGAACAAAAGAATGTTAATAAAATTTGAGCTACTCTAGAAATGTTACCTAGAAGGCATTAGAAGCAAAAATGTGAGAGAAATTATTGTCTTTCTGTTTCAACCAACCTGTATGTAAAATAACTACCTTGCTCCTATCTAGAAATGGGCTAGTAACAATCATTCAGAATACAAAAGGATTGACTTAGATGTTGTAATAAGAACACACATATACACAGAGAACTATTGGATTCTAAGTTCTATTCTGCATGTTTTCAAGTTATGCAAGGTTCTGAAGTGGAGGTTCATCTTGCCATCTACACAGTTGGGTTATAATAACTATAGTTTCTCAGTAGTTGGTAATAGCAACACTAATAGCTAATATTTATTTATAGTTTAGTGCATGTCAGAGTGACCAAGTAGTTACACATATTCCTTCATTTTATCATTTGATGACAGTGCTTGGGAGGTTCTGTAAGGATCAAAGAGGGGAAATGTAGACTTACTAAATGAGACTAAGGTTACTGGAGCAAAACACTGCAAGTAGATAATTCAAATGTGAGACTATGGAATTTTGGAATGTGAGTTTCAACCTTAACATGACTGTACTGGACTAAATGACAACAAACACATGAAAGAAACAGTCATATCACATACTAAGGGCATATTAGCTTTTTGCTCTCACCTATGTTTGTGTAATGTTAGAAAATCAACAATGACATCTTTTTAATAATTGTTTTTGTTTTGCAGACTAATACATCAAATCTATTAAAACTTTACTGTATTAAAATGTAGGTCATAAATACAGAAAATAATCAAAGAAGATGTTGTGGAGACCAGTAACCTTAAAGGTGGCTCTGATGGCCATTAGAGGTGAATACAAAGGAATTGGAATAGGTCTGTGAACTAAAGAGCTGTTTTAAAAGAAATAAATTGTGTAATTTTTCATTGACTATAGTGAGCCTCTCTTATGATGTTCTTCACTTTCCAATAGAAATCAGGTGCTTTATTTCCCTAATGAAAAAGACTGTGAGTCGTAATGACATATTTTATGTCCACGAGCCTGATTCCTGGGAACTCTTTAACTGTGGGAGCCCAGCTCTTCATTACCATTCTGATTTACATATGTCCAGCATGGTGCAGCTGCTGCTTTTTAACATTGGCCCATTATCAAGTGTGTGGAAGAATTAGAAGCAAATGTTTTCCTGCTTCACTGGATACACATTGCACAACCAGGGGTATCTGTAAATGAAAAAGATGCTTAGTATGTAAATTGGAGACCACAAAACTAGTTTCTAGCTGAGATGATGTGTTACTATGAGGCTATTCATAAAAGTAGATGAGTAGAATTTAATTTATGGTTATTTTATTAACTTGTTACTCGTAAGTAGTTTTACCTGGGTTGGATCCTGCACACACTTAGTCAAATAAAAAGTTGGTTTCCACCTAGCTTCAGTCATAATAGGAGACTCATTGTCTCAAATCTGGAATAATAGCACTAGTAAGACTGAGTCATGAAAACCATGAATTAGAAGATATCCTGGCTATATAAAGAGTTCCAGGCCAGCCTGGGCTTCATGGTGAAATCTTATTTTTAAAAACATAACTAAATAAATAATAAATAATAAACATTCTCCACATACATAAAGCATGCATGGTGCTGTCCTATTGCCACAGGAAGAGGCTTCATGAATCATTACACCAAACACCTGCACAAGTGTGTCTGGACTTGTATTTGTGTTCTATCCACCACATGCTGAAAATATGTCAATCCAAAGCATTTAGCATGTATCTGCCCTCTGACCATCACAGCCTAGCAGCACCATGTGCTCTGCCTCATAATCACACTGACCAAGCTATTCTTGCCAAGATTACCAGAGTTTCCTAATACAGTGGCCAGTAGAGTATTTGTCAGTCATTTTTAATGACATGGATTGGGCTGGGAAAGGCACATATCTTCAGTTTATATATGGGTGGCTAAATGGCTTTGATATAACTCATATATTGTCAATAATTGTATAACCTTCAATGTAGCTGAAAGTTTTCTTGTGTCCCACCTGGTCTGTAGCCACTCAGACCCAAGTAAACACACAGAAGCTTATATTAATTAAAACTACTCAGCCATTAACTCAGGCCTACCACTGACTAGCTCTTACATTTAAACTCAGCCCATTTCTGTTAAACTATATGTTGCCACATGTTCCATGGCTTTACCTGTATGCCATTACATGCTGCTCCCTGGATGGTAGGCTGGCATCTCCTGACTCAGCCTTCCTCTTCTTAGAATTCTCCTTGTCTGCTTATGCTGCCTTTACTTCCTGCCTGGCTCCTGGCCAATTAGCTTTTTATTTATCAATAAATCAGAGCAACACATTCACAGAATACAGAACATCCCACAGGACTTGCCCCTAACTATATGTCCCCTTGCCATTACTATGTAATTTTCTCTTTAATTCCTTTCACTCTTGGTTTCATAGGCATCTAATTATTATGTGCCTTCCATGGTTTTTCTGCTCCCTCAGCAGCTCATGGATTTGTTCCTGGATTTGGCATTTGCCAGAACAATATGATATGTTCTGACTTATAATGTATGTATATTTCAGAATGTGTAATTTAAAAAAAAGAAATGCATTGGAAAAATTCCATTTGTCCTGAATTCCTGGAGATTGAAGAGCAGTAAATCAGATTGGGTCAAATCATTGAAATAAAGGCACTCATGTTCTTAGAGTATGTGGTTGAACTCTAATTTGCTGTACATAGCAAATTTCTGCTCCTGACTTTGTCTTCCTGTCCACCCTACATCCATAGCAACTCACATATCTCTGATCTGCAAAAACTCAGATCAGTCCTCCACCATTAGTGTTTGCTTCTGCACCTCACCTTAGTCACCTGTTCCTCTGAATGCACATTGGAATCTAGAGTCATCAAAAATGGAGCCACTCTATGATCTGGATTGCAAACACCCCAATGTCTAACCATGTAGCTCTATAATCTTAAGAGAATGTACTTCATCACAGCTTCATGAAACCACGGTTTTCTTGCCACCACAGGCTCAGAGCAAACAGGTTAACCCATCTCCAAAATGGTGAACCAAAATAAACATTTCCCTTTATCAATAGACTTGAGGTAACAGAAAACTAACACAGTTAAAAGTGGTAGAGTCCATGTTTTAGACTCAATAAAATTGAGAAATTAAAGAAACTATACTAGAGGAACAGAAAATAGGAGGGGTTTTTTAGAAGATGATAAAGATGGTCCAGCATCTAGACCACAGTGACTTAAGATGAAGCTCCCAGCTTGAGAAGTCAAGCTCCAGAGGCCTCCACTAGGCTGGCTTTGCATGCTTCCCACAGCTTCTCTCCACCTTTCTGGTTTCTCTGTCATCTTAAGATCTCCCTTGTAGCTTCAATTTCATTCTCACCAGTCCCAACATTGCCATATTAGGGGCTGCTTTCAGGGATTATGATCCCACAGCATACTTCCTGGCCTCCCTGGCCACCCAGTGTTCCTTTGAAATCTAGGTGGAAACTTCCAGAACCAGGGAACTTTTGGATTTTGAGTTTTTAAAAACCAGGATGAAATGATTTAACACTGATCTGCAGTCAGCACACACTGATTGGGTGGACCATGGGGTTGTTGGCACACCCTGATGTGGAATGTGGAGTAATAGACCAGAATATATTGGATTTAAATCCTGCTAGCACAAAGCCCAAACAAGCATGGCCAGAACAAAAGAGTAAAAAAATAATAATAATAATTATGAGGGGAAGGTGGCATTGTTTCCCTTTCTGAGCAAAGGCAACATGGAGATTTTCATATAGGAAAGCACTGAGGAGAGGACATTCTAGATCATACTCAGTTGAGCACATTCTGAGCATACATTTCAGGTCATAGATTAAGAAAGATGGCACATGCTTTTGTGAAGGATATGCCTAGTTTCAGACTGTGAAGCATATGGTCTGATGGTTAAAATGGCCAACATAGATGCCTTTGGTTATGCTAAACTTTTCTAGTTAGTTTGAAAAAAAATAAAGAAAAGGAAATTTTGTATGTGTGTTAATATATGAGTTTGGCCCTAAAGGTGTCTGAATTGCTTAACAGCTAACATTTAAAAAAGTTACTCATCTCAAGGTGTTGAGAGATCAAAATGGTAAAGGCCTGGCCCCCATAATCCTCTATAAGGAGTAACATTTCTGAAATATTTCCGCCACTTCCTGGTTGTGCCCAAATGGAGGACTAAGCTCTTAATACAGAGGTGTATGATGGGTATGTGGGGGAAGCAGAATGTTATGGTTTCAAACTAGAATAACCTTTGAAAATATGAATTATAACTGTACCAAATACCCATAGCTCATTTACCCCTTTCTCTTTCTGGCTTATTACCCATTGTAATCCAGCTATAGAGGAAACCAATTATTTTCCTTAAGTTCTTGCACCCTAGGAAATGAATACTTAGCACTTATTTGACTTTAAATTCATAATTACAAACTCCAAGTGGGGCCCTGATTCTCACATCAGTTCTGTGTTCTCCTATGAAATGTACTTCTCACTCTCGGCACTCATCACTTCACACCTTGCCCTGTCTACACCACCTGCTTTTGTTTTCCCTTGCTATGGTAGACAACACATCTTTCTTTTTTCTTTGATTTTAGGCTCTGTGGCACTTAACTAAAGACTGAGCCTTCTAGTCATCTTTTCCTGCTTCAGATAGGCAGCAGAGTATTCTGCCAGCAATCTTCCTTCCAGCACCATCATTTCCTCTTTTCTATTCTGTAACTTCCTGTGAACATAAAAGCCATAGGATTTTTCCCATTTTGTTAAATTCTTCCCACATATTATATATGACTCCCAGTTTCCCACAAATTTCTTGCTTTTCTACAGCAAACTTTTTAGAAAGGATCCTCTGCTGTCTCCATTTCTTCATACAACAGTTGTTCTCAAATGGCACAGATTTTTTTATAAGGATCTTTTCAGACTTTGAATCATCTTTCTATGTAGTTGACCATTCTTTTTGAAAAACCACTTTGTTTCTATACTACTGTGCTCTAATCTTTTTCTTCCAGAGCTTTTAGCTTCTTTTTCTGTGTTTACTATATTCTGAATGGAAGTCAGCCATTGGTTCTGGACTTTATATAGTTACTAGATGAGCTTATATTGCATCATTTCAGGTTCTATTATGGGTAGTTATGAATTATGTAACTAAAGTGGATTATTCCTCCCATTATATACATCAAGGTATCAGAAACGGAGGTCTGTGCTATAAAAGCAGATATGAGAGTGAGTGACTCTCAAAATAGTTTATGTCATGTCAGTCTCCTGTCCAGTTCACTCTCATTCTCCTGGCTCCCTATTCAGGTCCATCATCAAAACTTCTGCCCTGGTGGAAGAAACTGTAGGAGACAGCTCCAACTGTTGAAAGGTTCTTGGGTGGAGGAATGAGGAATAAGAAACTATTAGATAGAAATATAAACAGAGACACAGGATAGCTTCAGGAGGTACCTGGGTCAATACCAAGTTTAATCATGATGGGCCTTTTATACAGCAAGGGGAGGGCCTAAAGACTTCCCCCTATCAAGGTCAAGGTAAAAAGTACTAACAAGTGTAGACACTTCAAAACACCTGGTGCCCAGGCCTTTGGCCATATTATCCTTTTATGCAGCCCTACTGGGAAAAGCAAGCTCAGACTTTCTGACCTTGAGTAAGGCCTTACTAGGGTGCCACTGTGGACCCCCACAAGAAGCATCCCTACCTCCAACCTTGTTAAAATTATCTCCCAATTTGTCATCATAGAGTCATTTTCATTTTTACAGCTTACTTACTAAACTTTTGCCTGGTCATAATTAATAATGTGCTTTGAGTCATGAGCAATTTGGAAAGAACCATAATCCTTCTAAAGAAATTTTCACTCTTCTCTGAGTCCTAGAAAGAAGCTGTAGTGTGCACAGACTTCGTAGTCTGTTGCTGGCCCATCTGTGCACATTCCTTTTGTGTCAAGGTCTCCTTGCTTCAATGTTGCAATTCAGGTATGGGCCTGCCAGTTGTGTACATAAGCTCTTACTGACACAGGCTCTGCTTTTTCTTTTTCCTGTGGAGCCATTATCCCATCACACCTTGAAATCTGGTTTCTTCTATTTTATGCTAAAGTTTAAATATCATCTCTGAAAATAACTTCTTTGTATTTATTGACTTTTGTGTGTAAGCAAATCCCCATCAGCCTTCACTGTGTTCATGCAACTTCTGTGGTGTTTGGTGTTTAAAACAAGCAACTATTACAAATTTTCTCTGAGTTCAAAGTGATTTCCTTGAAGACTTGCTACTGGATAGGAAACTTTATAGACAGTTTTTTTTTTTATTTTTATAAACAGAACTTCAGCAAAGTTATTCCAGGTGATAATTAATGTAAGGCATTTAATTCCAGTCATTCATGACATAATCAAGTTGCAGCTTGTGTCTAGTTGTGAAATGGTAACAGAATCTAATCTTTGAGATGATTTACTCACTGCCACAAGATGTTTCACTGTAGGCTTATCTATTAATTACAATTTCTCACTTCAGATTGACTGCTGTGAGAACTGCAGGCAGACGGGGTTAAAGCCAATATGGATTATGGTCCTTCCATAACCACTGCTGACATAGAGTAGATAATCAAGGGTGTATTCTGCACAAAGCAGTACTAAAATTTCAATTTTATTGATAACAAGTGTTACAGACTGTTATATTAGAATAGTTCTACTCTGGTAATAGTAATTAAATGCCTGCCTTGCCTTTATATCAAACTTTATCACTTGGTTGAAAAAAATTATCTAAAGGTAAACCTGGACTCAGCAAGACAATTTTACATTTATTGTTTTGCAAAGACATTTGTCAAAATGTCTAAGCAACATGGAAATTAAAAGTTTCAAGTGTCATTCAGCTGAAGGAGTATTGTCTAAATCAGTTTAGTTCTATTTTCTTTAATAAGGCAAAAATATTTGGAATTACCTATTCCAACTGCAGTTGGTTATAAGTGAACCATGTGATATAAAAGTCCTAGAAACTTTATGTGCTTTTCCCTCAGCTTCCCTCTGATATTTCTGTCCTACAGGCCTTCTTACCTCTAATTCCTCTTGAGACTTGGTCCCATGATGTGAGATTAAACATACCATCTACCAGGAAAGATAAATAATAACTTAAGCCTGTTTATGATCTCCAGTCACTACCCAGGCTTTAAAGTAGCTCATAGTCAAACCTGACTTCTGATATTTAATGTGTAATTTTAAATGTCAGCTTACCACTACCTAAAACCAGGAGTATTGGCTGAGGAATTATCTAAAACCGCCTGGCCTATCAATATGTTTATAGGGAGTTGTCTTGATTGTTAATTGATACAGCCTACTGTGAATGACACTATTTCTTAGGCTGGATCATGAATTATATAAAAGCTCAGAAGGAAGCTGTGAGAGCAAGTTGGAAGCATAGTGAATTAATTTCTCTCTGTTCTTGACCATGGATATGGTATGACCAACTGTCTCAATATTCTGCTTCTGTAGCTTCCTTACAGTAATAGACTATAACCTGGAAGTGTGAGCTAAGACAAACTCTTCTTCTATGTTGCTTTTTATCAGGGTATTGATCACAGTAACTAGGACATTATATTAACCATCCTTTGTTTCTGTCCTATGCTGACATGGGATGAACTATATAATATTAGGATATAGGGGACGTTGCAGTATGTGATGTCCTCAAGTAAGCATTAAAAGCCATTTCAACTTCTTACTGCTCTCAGAACACTAAGGAACACCTCATAAAACCACTTAAGCAGTCTTCTGGAAAGATCCACAAGTGAGTTGAGGTCTTTAGCCAAAAGCCTGTACTAGTTTGCTGTTCACATGAGTGTGCCATTTTTAAAGCAGTTTCTCTAGGCTCAGTAGAATTTTGGAGTGATCACAACCCCCATGGCTTGACTGGGGTCCTGATAGAACCCCAGGAGGATAACCCAGGTGAGCCTCCTTCAATTGCTTGAGCACAGAAACTATATGCAAAATAACATGCTTATTCCCTTTTCACTTGCTAAATTTGAATTGAATTGTTCTATATATAGATAATGAGCGCACAGGCATCAAGAAACCATCTTAGAAGTGGATTTTCCTATCCTTTTAAACTGCTACCATGTAGAATTAAGACAAGTTTTCAATGAGTTTCACCAGAACAGCAACTTTGTGTGCATTAAAAAAGGATTGTTCTTTTGAGGAACAAATTGTGAAGTAATTTGTTGTGTAACAGTCAATAATGATCAGGTGATGAGTTTTCAAAGTTTTAAAAGCACATTTACAATGTGTTAAAAATAAGATTAGAAAACTTACAGTTGTTACAAAAAGGAAGACCTGACCTAGACACCAGAATTGGAATACTGAGAAGACTGCCCAGAGCAAAAACTACCTGAGCCCTTATGGAGAGGAAACTGCTTTTATCCTGGTATTTGGTAATATGACATGTCCTATGTATAGTATTTATTTTTTGACCTTTTCAAATCCAAGTTTATGGCTTTATGTAAATACTGTATGATAACTATGTTTACCCAAATAAGATTTTATAATATTTTTTCATTATTATTGTCCTGCAGAAATGAGAACATCATTTAACAGGAACAAAGACATTTAATATCTGATGCAATTAAGATTTGTATTTTAGATTAAATTAATTGCTATGGCTGTGAAGGAAATATTTCATTATGACATTTTATCTTGATTATGGATTTAGATTCAGAATGTTTGTTTTCAAAGTCCTTCTTAAATTCTTGAGGTCTTTTATAAATTCTTGTCTTCCCATTGTCCTGGCTAGGACTGGTTTATAGAGTGCAAGGAAAACACTTCAAGCAGCTAGTTTCTACATTTGCTGGGATTCCAAAAAAACATATTAGGTCACCAAGAACATCCTATCATTTCTCTGGGAAATTGTTCAATATTATGAGGCCACAATGTGGTTCTGCAAACCAATATGTCCTTAGACACCATTTTCAGCAAATTCATAGAGAAAACAAATATGACATTCACAGATTTGTCAAGCACAGGTTCAAATTAAGTATTCATTTTAAAACTGAATCTCCTTCAGTAACAATTTTAGTTACTGAAACATGGACCCTTTCTGGTTATGGCTCATTAGATCACATGTAGTTGGTTCTAACTCTGTCACTTTATATTTTATGTTATGCACTTTTGTGGTATACCATAGAGGAGTCCTTTCAGTTCAATTAGGAGGTCACATGTAAACTTCAACCTCAAATATCTTGACTATATTTTCTGTGTTGTTTAAAACCCTTTAGTCTTATGCTCTTGGGAACATATAAACTTTGTGAGGGTTTCCTTTTGTTTCTATTTCTTTCAACATCGGAGTGAAATATTCATTCCCACTGCATTCCCAAACTAAACAATCTCATTTCACCTGATTAGCTTTGATGTTTCTCTTCTTCCTATGGACTCTCCTTCTCAGTGCTGTTTTTTAGGATATCTTTGCTTTAACAAAGAAGTACACACTAACACTGGATTAACATAAACTCCCTGAAAGAATTCAAGTATGAAGTATCCATATTGTAAGTGGTGGGTCGCCATATTAACATTGCCATGGTCAGGGTCTGCCTACTGGGTTGTAGTCTGTAAAGATTATGATGGCAGGAGTTTCATTTCGCCTTCTAAGGAAAGGGGGGAGAAGTCAGAATGTGATACTAACCCATAAAGACTCAGCTGAGGAGCTTCACATATCACTTTTATTCACAGTAGGAATCATGACCTGGCTGCAAAGGAGACTCAGAAAAGGACTACATGTGGTCATCTAAAACTTGGAGATTTAACTAGTAATCAGAAAGATGGAAAGAATGACAACAAAAGTTATCCAATTCTGTGAAGGCAGAAAGCAGAATTGTGATATTGTATGTCTAATTATGTTTTCTAGGGGAAGTTTTGCATATAGTTAATACTGAATAAATATTTTTGGGAAATTATAGTATATATACTTAACAATAAGATAGAATGATTATCTTTCTTCTTTGTGAGATAGATTCCTGAAACATTTAAGAATGTTAATTGTAGAGAACTAAGAACCTCTTCAATCTTATGAGTCTGCAAATAAAACGGCATAAATAGAAATTCCAGGGGGCTGAAGAGATGGCTCAGAGGTTAAGAGCACTGGCTGCTATTCCAGAGGTCCAGAGGTCCTGAGTTCAATCCCAGCAACGACACAGTGGCTCACAACCATCAATAATGAGATCTGGTGCCCTCGTCTAGCATGCAGACATACATACATTCAGACAGAGCACTGTATATACAATAAATAAAACTAAAAATATAGAAACTCCAAGTAGAAAAAGCACATTACTTTGCATGTCTCCAGCATGGTATACCCACAGACTTAGAAGTATAATGTGCAAAATGGCATAAGATTTTTTTTTTTTTTGAAAGAAGGGCCATGATGGGGCATCTTACTTGGATAGCATAGCAGGTCCAGATTGAGTAAATGGTAGGCATCAGGATGGCAGGAGAGCTCAAGATCAATAGACCCAAGAGGAGAAAAAGAACAACACAGGCCAAATATGATGACTACATTTTTTAATGTGGTCACTACCAAGAATATATTAATGCCTTAATTACTGTGGCTGCCTTTCACCAGCACAGGACAAAGAAAAGTCCCCATGGGTGTGGTCTCTTTGGTCTGTCAGATCAAAACCATGATCTCTGTTAAGATTCCCATTCCACAGACATCACTATTCGTTCAACCAAGATCAAGTTAAAGAACAATGAACTATAGATTATTAAGAAAGAGCCTGCATTATTTGCAGAATTCTGTGTCAGCAGCATTTGTCATTTTGTTGCAAAGTCACCAAAAAATATGTGTATGTAATCTTACAGTGAAATGCTCTCATGCCCAGAAACAGGTTTTTTGTTTTGTTTTGTTTTGTTTGTTTGTGTGGTTTTTTTTGTTGTTTTTCTCCTTAATCTAAGTAGCAAACACCCTGGTATGTGGTGATATTGTGTTCCACAAAATATTGTGCACCCTAATAAACTCATCTGGGGTCAGAGAACCGAACAGTCACTAGATATAGAGGCCAGAAAATGGTGGCACACACACCTTTAGTACTATCACTTGGAGGGCAGAGATCCATCTGGATCTCTGGGAGTTTAAAGCCACACTAGAAACAGCCAGGCTTGGTGACTCACTCCTTTAATCCCAGGAAGTGAGGGCAGGAAGCAGAAAGGTATATAAGGCATGAGGAGCAAGAACTAGGCAATATAACCTTTTAGGCTTTTAAGCAACAGTTCAGCTGAGATTCATTTGGATGAGGACTCAGAGGCTTCCAGTCTGAGGAAACAGGATCAGCTTAGGAACTGGCAAGGTGAGGTTAGCTGTGGCTTGTTCTGCTTCTCTGATCTTCCAGCATTCACCCCAATACCTGGCTCTGGATTTGTTTTTATTAATAAGACCTGTTAAGATTTGTGCTACACTGCTTCATCAGGATTTCCTTTCATCCATGCCCATTTATTTTTCTTGAACTCCATTCTATCTTGAAAAAGATTGAGGTACTCTGCTAAATTTTCCTGTGCACAAATGACTTTGGACTTATCAATCTATCCAGCATGATGACTAGAAAATATTTGAAAGAAGATACAAAATGTACTTACTGGGAAGCTGAAAATAAACACCAGTGTTTTCTACTTGTCACTGTAAAAGAGTGTGGCAAATTCATTGTTATCCTGACTTCACAGCTGTCAGATCTTCTACATACAGTGGTCACATAGGAACTATGGTTGTCACTAGGAGTAAGATTTGATGTATTTACAAAAACATCAAATATCATCAATTACCAAAAAAAAAAAAAAAATCCATAATCCAAGTAGGACAAGGAGTATCAAAAGGCATATAACATGCCTACTCCATGGCTGAAAAATTTTGGCAGTGTGCTGTCTGGTGTGTATTGGAACAGATAGATTTATGACTTTTGATTTCATTCCAACTGCTGGCCAGTTTTGTTGGGAGCAGAAGTAGCCATGTGTAAAGTCCTGAGTGAGCTTATACTATTGACATAGAAATGGCCATGTCAAAGACACTAGCCTCAAGTCCATGAGAAAATATCAAAGCCTTCCCTAGACTAGATTTAGAGAAATGGAAAAGCTTCCCCTCCTGGTCCATGCTCAGATACTGATAGTGTGTACAGATTTCTCCATCTGATATTTATGGCATAAAGACTACTCCCCTACAGAGACTGCTAATACTGAAATTAGATAAACCTACCTCCTTGATCAAGCTGTATACCATTAAACTAAATCTCCTTGTTTATCTGTATTGATAGCCCCACATCCTTGTTCAGCCATATACAGTAACCCAGTCTCTCAGTTCAACTGTATATAATAAACAAGCAAAGCTCCCATGATTCTGTGGTTTCTCCATCAGAGACCTGGGGCTACTAATCCCAGCCATTTTTGTGTTTCTGTGTGTCTGATTTTGTTCAGTTCCTCATTGCCCCTAGTCAAGTAAATCCTTGGAAACCATGCAAGGACATAGAACTGTTGTCTTATAAACATGTACGACTGGTTATAAAATGAAGCACTGTGGTGATATATTGTGTCCCCCAATATGTTGTGCACCACAATAAACTTATATGGGGGTCAGAGAACAGAACAGCCACTATATTAAACATAGAAGTTAGGCAATAGTAGCACATGCCTTTAATCCTAGCATTTGGGAGGCAGAGATCTGTCTGGCTCTCTGAATTCAAGGCCACACTGGGAACAGAGCCAGGCATGGTGGCACATACCTTTAATCCCAGCACTTGAGATCTCATGCCTTTGCTTAAGAAGCACACATGCCTTTAATTCCAGGAAGTGATGGCAGGAAGCAGAAAGGTATGTAAGGTGTGAGGACCAGGAACTAGAAGTTTTAAGTGGCAGTTCAACTGAGACCCTCAGGGGTAAGGACTCACTCTGAGGATTTGTGGAAACAGGATCAGCTGAGGAGTTGGTGAGGTGAGGTTGGCTGTGGCTCATTCTGTTTCTCTGATCTTTCAGAATTTACCCCAATATCTGGCTCCGTTTTTTTTTATTATTATTAATAAGACCTTTTAAGATTCATGTTACAAAGTACATTGAAGAAACCTATCAATTATGAAAGTGTAAGACTGAAGAAGCTAAGTTCTACAAGGAAACCATCATGTGCCAGGCAGCATGCATAGGGTCAGGGTATGGATCTTCTTTTCAAGATGTTTCTGGTGTACAGGAAAGTGAAGTGAAAATACCAATGTTGGTGTGGTTAGTGATGGAGTAGGACTCCATAAGGAGTTTGGGGGTCTTATGGAAATGCAGAAATTGAGATTGGCTGACTCAAGGTTATAAATACTACAGTGATTGCCATTTGGCAGAAAATAGGAGGTGGCACAGTACATTTTAGGAGCTAGTAAGAAGCCATGAAGCAGGAATGAATGTTAGCTTTGGGGAGCTAGTAATTCTATGTGGTTGGGGTTTTAACTTGTGGCAATCATAGCAAAAGATGATGCTAATAAGGTAAGCAGTAGTCAGGTCAGAAAAGTCCCTAGACCTGTAAGGGTCAGTCTGCTTCTTACCGTGAAAATAACATGAAAGCAAAGAACATTTCTGCAGACTTTTGCTAGCAGCATGGAAAATAAGATTGAAATACTAGAACTAAATCCCTTTGATTAAGTGCTATGATTCTGTGACTCAGCTTTTGCTCCCCCAGGATGATTCCTACAAATATTGCGAGACAAAGATGTTAAGCTACACAGGAACAGATCATCATCATTTCTGCCACTGAGCACAAACAATGCAACTATTAGAAGTGTCAGCCTCCTGAGATTCTTCTCATTAGATAGGATCTGTGCTGTTAAGGTACATGGGGGATGGAAAAGCAGATTGTGCACACTCATAGCAGAAAGGCATTTCTGAAGGCATAGAGCTGCATATTCCTGTGGCTGTTATATATGTAATCCTAGATGCAATCAAATAAATTCTCCTAGCCTAGCCTCCACAGCCAACTTATCATTGTTTTCCTTTATGTCACAATTGATGCCACATATCTGAACTCAGACAAAATTGGTCCCTTAAATATTCTCCACATATTCAGTCTTGATATGCAACTGAAAATAATAGAACATGGTATGAAGAAATTTGGGAAGAAAAACTAGTGCAATTCCCACCTATTTTGATTTACTCATAGTCCATTTTTGTTTGTTTGTTTGTTTATATGTTTGTTTTGGAGATAGGTTTTCATTGTGGGTAACTGCCTGGCCTGGAACTAACTATGTACACCAGGTTGGCCCTGAACTCACAAAAATTCACCACCATGCCTGGTATTTGGTTTTGGTTTTGTTCCTGTTTTTATGTGAATGCTGGAGATTAAACTTAGATCCTTGTGTTGTAAGACAAACAATTCACTGACTGGGCTATCTCTTCTGCCCCTGAAGTTATGCTTTTAATTTTACTTTTTCCTTTTATTAAAAATAGATTTTTGTTCACAAAATATATTCTGACTATAGTTTCCCTCTCCTCGACTCCTGGGAGTTTCTCCCTACCTCCCTTCCCATCTGGACTTTCAGACTTCTAAAGGATAATGATGTGATGTGATATATGATATGATGTGATATGATATATGATATGATGATGTGATATAAAACTAAAACTAATATACCAGAATTGGTCAAAACAAACAGAAGAAAAGAAGAGAGAGAGAAAGCAGAAGAAGCAGAGACGGACTCACTTGCACACTCTGGAATCTTATAAAAAATAGAAGCATGTGTGTGTGTGTGTGTGTGTGTGTGTGTGTGTGCATGCACACGCACGTGCAAAGGACCTATAGAGTAGAAAGAAAGAAGAAAATAGAATTAAAAGATTTTAAAAAAAAAAACAAGCTCTGGTATGACATTGTGAGACAAGGAGCCTCCAAATATGCCATTGAGTTCATTTTTTGTTGTGCCGAGGTCCAGCCTTAGCTTCAGTTCAGGTCCTGAGGAAGTAAAGGCATGTTGGCACAAGGAAAAATTCTGACCACCAAGTTGATTGTACTCAACTGGGCCCAAATGGCTCAAGCCATCTTTATTTATATTTAGAGTTTTTCATACCAGAATTACATGAACAGTTTTATCATTAGCTCCTATTTTTAACTTTTAAGAAATACATCAGATTTTAAGTAATACATTGTAATCATTATGAAAGCTCCCATTGTTCCCCTTTATACTTCCCCAAATACACTTTCCCACCCTCTGCATAACCTTATTCTAGACATAGAATTCAGCATTTTTCAGGCTTAACTAAGTATCAAGCCAGATACATCCTGCTCTTGCAGCACTTATATCAGCTGGCAGGGACTTGTGGTTACAAAGTTAAAAAGTAACAGATAAGGGCAACAATATTTAAACCCAAACAATTCTTTCATGTCTACGTGATATGCTTTTATACAGTCCCCTTTTCTATAAGAGTGTCCCATGTCTCAATCTCTCTGTAAAAGGCAGACTTTGATAAAGCACTCTTTTCCCATCTTACTATACCAAACTTCCTCCACCAATATAAGCTCCTGTGTATGGTAAAAGATGGATTTTCCCATACTATTTTTTACATTGCATTTTTTTTTCCTCTTGGAGCATACCAAATCCTACCACTGATTCTGTATGCTTGGTGTCCAGGGAACTTACTTTCAACAGTGGCACTATGTGTATCCCTGAGGCTTTTACACTGCATGCCTTACTCTCCCTTCCAGGACTGTGAGATATGGTCAATGTTCTGAGTGCTGTTTTCTCATATGTACCTAAGTGTCTCTATTGAGTCAGAAATGTTCCCAGGATTAGGACTTGTAGTTGGTAATTCCAGATAAGAGATTAGAAAAGCATTAGCCTCTGCTGAAACTTAAGGGAAAATATTTGAGAAAGAGCAGAATTTCCCGGGACAATTACAGTTATTGCATGAGTGATGGACAAAGGAAAAATAAAAACCACCCAAAGAATCATCATTATAATGAGGGAGAAAACAGCCTGTAATCTGCATGAATTTTGCAAATTCCTACACTATCCTGTGGACAACTGGTCCTTGTCAAGTAAGAGTACCTTTCCACAGGTGCTTTGCCCCCAGGGAAACCTGTTGGACAGGTAGTCATATGCTGATTTCAGACTAAGCTACACCTCCAGACACTGTTGGCCATCTACTGCTTGACATGCAGCCTACCCTTAAGAGTAGTTTGTTTCCCAAGTGAGAGTCCCTTGGAGGAAACTAAATTTTCATTTGCAAAAGGTTATCAATCTGAGATTGCTTCTAGGTTAGGGATGGAAGCATGTACGCACTTCTCCTTTCAGATATAGGCCCATCTGGTGCAGACCCATGCAGACTCTATGCATGCTGCCTTGGTCTTTTTTATTCATATGTTTATCAATCAGGTTGATTTAGAGGGTTTTGGTGTCCTCTGTCCCCTCTGGCTCTTACACTTTTTCTGCTTCCTCTTCCATAGGGTTCCCTGATTCTTGAGAGGAATGAGACATGTTGGAAACATCGTGCTTGAGGGCTGAATATTCCAAGATATTTCACTCTCAGCATAATGTCTGAATGTGATTTGTGTTTGTTTACGTCTGCTGCAGGATAAAGCTTCTCTGAAGATGGGTGATGCTTTTAATTTTAAAAGATTTTCCTTTATTGAGGCAAAATGAGTATACCCATATAGCGAAAACTTAAATCTAGAAATACAATATTATTCAAGGAAGTTATAAAAGTAAGCAAAGTAAAATATAAAAAGACTATAGTGACTTCTAAACCCATCTTTACTTTGAAATTGTATCTTTACTTTTCCTCTAGAGTTAAAATAGACTTGTCCCTTGGGAAATATTTGTAGATCTAAGCCTTGGTTGATGCTTTTATTGTCTTTAACTTGACAAAAGGGTGAGTTATTAAAGTGCTAGCCTCCCTGGGTACTCCTGAAATACAGTTTTTCTTCAGCCATAAAAATCCCAAATGTGGAAAACTATCAATGAGAAATGACAGAAGGGGAATTTATTTAGATACATTAGAAGTGGACCACATTCACTTTATATTCATCCTGAAAATGAAATAAATAATGAGATAAATAAATGAGATAAATAATTTGTTTCAAAAGGTAAAGGATATTTTCCTGTCTTGGGGGTACTAATTAAAATTAGTGAATTTTTTTTACTTATCTCTCTATTAAAAATTAAGTCTATTCTAAATATTTGTTTTCATATTTAATTTTTTAAATATAATTTTTATTAATTCTCTTGGAATTTCACATTATGCACCACAATCCTACTCATTTCCCAGTCTTTTCATACCTGCCCTTCACCCTTGTATCATCTCCATGCCCTGGCAAGGAAAACTGTAAAAAAAATTATAAAAATAAAATAACAATAAGAAAAATACAAATAAGAATATTAGTTAAAAACAAGCAAACAAACAAACAAAAAACAACAACAAAGAAAACAAGTTGCTACCATTCAGGCACACATCCAGGGCCTTGAGTGGACACTCCCTAGCATCTACCCCATCTATGACCTCTTCAAGTACATGAAGAGACTAGTCCTGCAAAGCCATAGCCACAGGATCTCCATGACTAGGGCAACAGCAGGATATTTGAGAGGAGTTTTGGTGAGAGTCCAATATTGATGGTGTACCAAAAGCTAGAGGCCTTGAACCTGACCTAGAACACATTACACAACAAACATTTGCAATTAAAGCTGTATGTACAAAAGAAAATACTGCATGATACACAGCATCTCCTAGTGCCACTAAGATGAATGAAGAGATGATAGAGAGACAAGAAAGACAGATGAGCAAAGTGGTTTTTGTTTGTTTGTTTGCTTGCTTTTGTGGATTTTTAAATTTTTTATTTAATAAACACTTGTTTACAAATTTTAATTTAGTTAGTACATTAAAAGATGTATAAAATTATGTAATTTTAGTAGTTTTAAATTAAAAGATATATAAAGCTCATGGTTTAATATTTTTTAATTAAAATCAAATTAAATTGGTATATTTACAATTTTTTCTTGAATGAATTTAATTTCTAAATTTAACATGCTAAGCATAATGCTTTTATGAGAAATTCAAGATGTGTACAATACATTTTATACTTCTAAGTTATTTAAATCCTAAAAAAATTTTAAAGATATTGTATATTTTACTTTGACAAATTTCTCTTCTTGAGAATATCAATAAACTGTTTTGTTATGAATTCAACTTGTCCAAAAATTTTATAATACAGAAAAAAAATCAATGTAAATTGATTACAACCACTGGAACAACAGCTCCAGAACAGAGTACTCAAAAAAGCTTGCTACATTATCTTTCCTAACAGAAACATGGTGTTTACAGAATGACTGAACAAACTTGCCTGCTTCCCAGTCAAACTCTCTGACCCACTTTATCTAGAACCTTCACATAATGCCCTCACTTCCCAGTGTCCAGGAAAATAGCTATTTCCTCTTTGCCAGGTTGCTACAGATAAAGAAAAAATATTAACATGTATAACAGATTTATAATTTATGAATCCATTAGTGCTCATGATGATAAAATTAATCAGAACTAGGCATTCAGAAGAGGAATAGATGTTAGACATGAAAAGAGATTCCAACAAGTAAGCCACAATGTTGTACCATGTGCAACTAAATACTCTGAACTGCAGTTTATGGATTCTGCCCCAAACATGAAAATATTAAAACACAATCTTCACCAATTTAGTAAGTGTTTACATGCTATATTCTATATTTAAAGTATTATACAAACATTTAGAAATCACATTAGAAAAATGCCACAAATAATTGAAAAAAAGGATTCTTATACCACTGTAATGTAGTTAGAGTTTTCCTGCCTGGCCCACAGTCAGGACAAATCTCTCTTACCCACCAGTCCAATAGTTGCTCATACCCAACCAAGTAAGCACACAGAGACTTATATTGTTTACAAACTGTATGGCCGTGGCAGGCTTCTTGTTATCTGTTTCTTCTATCTTAAATTAACCCATTTCTATTAATCTATACTTTGCCACGTGGCTCTTGGCTTACCATTACCTTACATCTTTCTTCTCATGGTGGTGGCTGACCTTGTCTCCCCCTCAGCCTTCCTATTCCCAGAATTCTTTTCTGTTTGTCCCACCTATACTTCCTGACTGGCTACTGGCCTATCAGCATTTTATTTACACAGAGCGATATCCACAGCACTGTAAATATTGAAATTTTCCCAGTAGATCTTTGTTACGAAGACTTTAAAACTGATTTCTTTTCCCCTAATGTAATGTCACTTACCTTGTTAGCTATCAAGAGAAATTGAAACTGAAATAAGAAGCATTGTTTATAATTATTAAATCATCTCAAATTAAATGTTATAAAATTTCACAGTACTAGAACAGCTACAATAAAATCTAGCAATTTGTTTGGCTATTTGTCCCTGTGCTTTTCCAATCTTGGTCTCAACAATTCACATTCTTACAGTCCCTCCTCTTTCTCAACAATTGGACTCCTGGGGCTCCACCTGGGGCCTGGCCAAGGATCTCTGCATCCACTTCCATCAGTTATTGGATGAGAGTTCCAGCACGACATGAATTAGGAACCAAAAGCTGTGAAGCCCCCAACTGGATCAGGCCCTCTGGATAAGTGAGACAACTGAATAGCTTGAACTGTTTAGGAGGCACCCAGGCAGTGGGACCCAGACCTATCCTTAGTGCATGAGCCGGCTATTTGGAACCTTGGGCTCACACAGGGACGCTTTGCTCAGCCTGGGAGGAGGGGACTGGAGCTGCCTGTACTGAATCCACCAGACTGAATTGAATCCCCAGGGGAGTCTTGGGCTTGGAGGAGATGGGAATGGAGGGGAGGGGCTGGGGGGAAAGTAGGGGTGGGAGGAGGGGAGGACAGGGGAACCCATGGCTGATGTGTAAAGTTAAAACACAAATATAATAAACAAAAAAGAAAGAAAAATAATCTAGCAATTATGCATCATAGGTGGTATTGGAGTCAAGCACAATTCTTCTGAAAGGTTATCAAGAAACACCTTTGCTGAACAATTCATTGTTCATAACATTTGAAACATCAAAAGGTTTCTTACTCTTGGAAACTTGTTACAAAAAGACATACAGGGAACAAGCTACATTAATTAAGGTATCTACCACAGAGTGTTTAAGAATGAGCCAAGTACAGATGCACATGCTGATAATACGAATACTTGGCAGAATGAAACAGCAGGATCATGAGTTCAATTCCAGCCTAGGCTCTTCCATAGACCCCATGTAGGACAAAACAAACAAACAAAAAGATTAAATTTGACAGAATTATAAATTTACTAAAATTAAAGGAAATTAAGAAAGTTATTTCCACCTCAGATGCTTCATTTGGACTACTCAAGGTTAGGGACTAAAAATTCAAGGGCAGGGTGAGGGAGGAAGCCCTCAGGGGTCAGGGGGTGTCTTTTGGACTTCCTCAAAACTTACAAGGTTTAAGAAATGTGAGACAGAGGATGAGGAGGAATTCTGTGGGGGCTGTCTTCAAGACATGATGTGGCTATTGCAATCATAAACTCACAGTAGCTGTGCTTACCTGCACAAGACCCACCCTTACTGAGGAGCTACTGGAAACAGAGTTGCTGGAGAAAGGAGAATCTTCCTTCCTTCCTTCCTTCCTTCCTTCCTTCCTTCCTTCCTTCCTTCCTTCCTTCCTGATGTAGCAGGAATCTTAAGGAATCTTATTAATAAAATCAAACCCGAGGCCAGTTATTGTGGTGAACACTGGAAGATCAGAGAAGCAGAACAAGCCATAGCTACCTCACCTCGCCAGACTGGAAGCTTCTGTGTCCTCATCCCAATGAGTCTCAGCTGAACTGCTGCTCCAAAGCCTAAAAGCTTAACCAGCCAAATGCTTAACTAACTTAGTTCCTGGTCCTCACACCTTATATACCTTTCTGCTTTTTGCTATCATTCCTTGGGATTAAAGGCTGGATTTCTGGGATTAAAGGCTATGTCTCCATACTGGCTGTATTCTTGAACACACAGAGATCGCCTACCTCTGCCTCCCACGTGCTGGGATTAAAGGCGTGCACCACCACCGCCTGACTTCTGCTATGGCTTGCTCTGACCCATTTTATAGCCACCATTTCTGGCTTTTTTTTGGGGGGGGGGAACACAATATTTTGGGGAACACAATACCACCCACCCTTCCTTCCTTCCTTCCTTCCTTCCTTCCTTCCTTCCTTCCTTCCTTCTTTCTTTCTTTCTTTCTTTCTTTTTTCCTTTCTCTCTTTCTTTTTGAGAGTATGACTATTGCTAGATTTCCAATATTCAAGTAGATGGTCCCACACTTATGCACACACAGGTAGTGATAATTGGAATCAGTAGATTTTCAAAAACAGTACATAAACTTAGGAATGGAAATATGAAAAGGAGTTTGGGGGAGAAATGGGGTTGATAACTCTCTTATTTCATTGTAGGAATGAATTGTCTAAAATATAGACAGACAGAAACACAGAGAAAGACAGAGACACTTTCCTTTCTCTTTTGTATCATTTTATTTTCTTTTATAGTCTGAACTTGGAACCTCACAGCTCCCCTTCTGCAGCAGTCTGCATATGGAATCCCAAAGTCTCAAGGACCTCGTGTCCACCTGTGGTGAGCTATGTCACATTCTGGAAGAAGGACAAAGAGCAGGAGGATTATGGTTTCCATGTTTGAAGGAAAGATTTCACTGGTATCTTTTGTTCCCTTTCACCTCTCTGTGTGAGAACCAAAGTTATATTTTAAGTTTGAATTACTATGTCTCAGAGATCTATGAAACAAAAATGCCTCTGATCTGCAAGCCCCTTGCCCAAGAACAAATAGTTCCTGAAATGCTGGAGGGTATTGTTTATGGGAGATAACAAGACACATGTTTTCACATGATTTCACTAATCAAGTTTGTTTGACCCATTTGCACAGATGTGCTTGATTACAGGTGGGCAGGAGTTTCACAAGCAGGAAATATGTCAGGAGGTATGTTTGCCCCTGATTGGATGTAGGCTGGAGGTATATCAGGATTTATGCTTGCCATTGATTGTACTGTATGGGAAATAATTAAGGCACTGCAAAACTTGATTTGGGATCATTTTTCTGATGAACCAGAGATGGGCCTGGCCAGAGTCCATCCACCTGGCCAGGATTTAATTTAAAGCTTGCTTCAAATTCAACTCTAATTGTGGTAATGGTCTTATTCTCAAATGGTGGGATTAACATCTACAGTCTGACCACAGTCAATATTGATGCTATGAACTCCTCCACAAATGTCATGATGATTGTATGCTTGATGCTCTCAAGATGCTGCTGAAGTTCTCCTCTTACTTATAACCAAAGGGTTTAGTCCTCTACATTTAGCGCTGGTTTGGTTGGTATCAGGATCTCCTTATGTACTATTTTTCTACTTCTATTTTCTAGTTTGATTTTTCTCAACATTCACTCCTATCTCTCTTCTCATTGTAGCCAATTCTTATAGATAATCCTATATGTCTCATAATTTTATCTAACTACTATATCTAAATTATTATATGATTGTATCAAGATCATTTAAGAATCCTAAGATCAAAGTTGATACCCACGTAAATAATTGTATGAATATGATTTTTGTGCAGACAAGTCAAACTCTACTTCAGTATCAACCTCGAAATGAGAAAAATAAAGTTATAGCTAGAAGTCACAAAATCACTTCCCGATAGAGATGGATGGATTGAAACATAAGCATGCTAGAGCCAGAGCCCATTATCTTACCTCTATATTAGAGTCTCAATAAACAATTTCAAGTTTACTGAATATGCCAAGAATTGCAAGTCAGGCATTATTTATAACTGGGTTACAAGAGAGAATAAAATCAAGTGGTTTTTTTTTTCAGTTTTTCTACAAAAGAAAATATGTCACCCATATTTTATCATATTTTAGACCACAGATCTAAATTCTACATTAAGTCTGACATGAAAGCAAAGATTTTCACATTTCAATAATGTTTAACACCTGAAATGTTCAATATAAACTTTAATTTTTCCTGGAAATTACTTGATATTTTCCCAACCTTTAAAATGTAATAATTATCAGATATAATGTAAAGGTGTTTTGTTTAACTTAAGGCATGGAAGAAGTTTTCACAATGACAATTACAAAGTCAGGAAAGTTATTTATTTTGATCCTGGGAAATAGAGAAAAAATAATGAATTCCTAAATAAAATGGAAGGTGTTAGAGTGACTTCAACATATGCAGAGAGCTCAAAAATACATATTTATGTATTTAAGGAGTTTATGCTATTTTGTTAGGGAAAACAATCTCAAGCAGATACGATAAGAAATCACTGTGAATTTTCCATCAACCATTCCTATAATTGCAGCAGCATTTCAAATGCCTATCTTTAGCCCAAAAATATGTATGTACCTGCACAGGAAAGGCTAACTTGTATGAGTGTCCTCTTCCTGTTTGCCCCATTCTATGCATGCTAGAGGAACTCCTGTGCTTTGTTCCTGACAAAAGAGTCTAAAATTGGTCTTTGTTTGATGAAAATGAGCAGCAAGAAAGAATTCACATTAGAACTTAATCTGAATGATATTCTATTTTCCTAGTTTAGCTCTGAACCACCTTCCTATGACTGATAATCCCTCATGTATGCACCCAGCATCCATAGCATTTTGCTAGCTTCTGTGATTAAAGTATTACTATTCTGTGCTCATACTCTATTCAATTTTAAAAAGATAAGTGAATCATTTGCATTGTGAAAATAGACAAATTCATTGAATGCTACCTTATTTCTCTGTAACATGAGTAATAGTGCAATTTTGTGGGTCTCGGTGAGCATCACAGAGATCTTATAATTGGCAAACTGCAAATATTCACCACCTGAAGGCTGGTTCCATCTAACAACCCCATCTTTAGAAAGTTCCTGTTTAAGGTATTTTTGATATTTGTAAGATGATGAAACTAAATATGATTAGTTATAAGAAGGCTGTCCCTACTATTTTACCAACTATAAGAAGGTAATACCATCAATATTCAACTCATGGGATTGGTGCAGTGATTCACTGAATAATTTGTATACCAATGCAGAAAAGAGTTCAGGATATACAGTAAGCATTCCATAAATATACGGTTATTATTAACAGTGCATAACTGAAGTCCACAAGAAAACACTTGGAGGCAACAGAATGAACTTTGAAAGTATTCTATTGTTCTCATTATACAAGGTTAGTAAGTTTTCCCAAGTGAACATAGCCAGAAGTTTTGAATAATGACATTGACTACTGAATTAGCTCATACCAGACATATTTTCTTTTCTCTATTCAGCCTATTTGACACTGCAAATATGTTCGGTAAATTGCCCAAACATAATATGTAAAAAGTGTCAGCCCAAAAAACTTTAATTTGCAGAAAATAAAATCGGACTTCCCAGTTAAAATCCGCTAACTCTGAACCCTGATGAAGACAAAGAAAAGTAAGGATAAGAATTATTTATTTATACACCTAATTTCCATTTTCTCTGTATTGTTGACTAATTTCATAATCACAACATGTGGCTGTGTAGCTTCTATTATTGTTTCCATTCTACATAGTAGAAACTTGAGATGCCCATATATTTAGCAAATAATATAATGGTGTTAATTTGTACAACAACAATCTATCAAAAGCCCACTGTATGGGCCCTTTCTCAAACCTGTTGGTATTTTCTCAAATGCAGAGTTTCTTTCTTTTTTTTTTTTTTCATTTTATTCAATGTTCCATCATTGGGCCTATTACCTTGTAAGAGGTGAGCTGTGAGGACATTCCTTCACTGTGTTACAATTACATTACAGATCAAGGATTTCTAGTGGAAAGCACCTGGACTTGAAAATGAAAATATTGGTTTTGTTTCCCTGTCTTTGTGAACTCTAGTTGTCCATGACATCTCTTAATACATTCATTTTTAATTTCATAATGGAATGTCTTTCATTAAACAAATGTTTAAAAAGATGAATAAGCAGAACAAAAGTAGAAGTTTAAATCAGAGGTCTTCTTAAATTTAATAAACAGTATGCATTGGAAATCTCCATTTAGGAACATAGCTAACATTACTTCATGGAATTATTTTGGCTTAAACTCTCTTTATAACCACAATTTCATGAAATTATTTTTCTCTGAACACATTTTTTTTACAGAAAACTTCAAATAATCAACGATTTTTTGTGAAGACTGTAGAAATGTTCTGTATGTAACTCACTCTGGATCTTCTTTTCTTATTTTCTGAAAGTAATTTTTGATGTTTTTACTTACATGAAAAATCTTTTAATTGTGAAAATAACATGTTTTCTGTCTCTTTGTTGCATGTGTGTGCCTTAATGCATAAAATGGACACACCTATGAAGCTTGTAACTCAGGAGCTGGAGGTTGAGTAAGACATCTAGGCTGAAATCACTATTTTGGTAGCATAGTACATCTGTGTGCAAGTTAATGCCTCATTCCTTAGCTTCTGGAAATAACTATTACTCGTCTTTGCTCTGTCTTCCTGTGCAGCAGGTTTCTCTGCATACCTGTCTAGATGCAATTAAATTAATATGACAAGCTTTTCCAGAGAATTCCCAAGTCCACTGACAATGAAATAAATAAATTGTCTTACTGGGAGTGTTACAAAGCCTTATAATAAAGAACATACCCTTCTGAAATCCAATGAAAGTGTAAGAAGTATTACTGTTGACTAAATACAGAAAAAAATCATGTTTACTGATAAATAGAAAAGAAATTCTAATGATCTCAAGAGAAGTATTCAAAATCAAGTATTTGGAGTCCATCATTTTCTTAATATGAAAAAAAAAGTTATCCAAAATTAACTCTAAATAAAATCAAACAATCCTAGAACTGTAGTGTGATGAAATTTACGACTCAAATCCTTGAAATCTGGAACTTCAGTTCATGATAGGCAACATTTTATGTTAAATTTTGACAATAACTAGAGATTTGTTTACAAGCTGTATTGGGTGTCTGCTGTAGACATTCTATCCCTCTCATCTGAGTTCAGCATTTCATAGATGAACAAGTCAGTAGTTGATACCTTGACAAATTGTCATGCTAATTCAGACCATCACAGAGAGAACCTTAGATGTAAAAATGTGTTCAGCTATTTTGTGGGATTAGAATTATGCAATAGTGTTTTTATTTATATAAATTACATTATTGCATTCTTAATGGTATTGGTTCTAAAATCCAGAGGATGCTCTAATATACCAAACCCCTATTCACAAAGCCTTGTGTATCAGTATCCAGGGTTTGAAAAGCCATTCAGGAAGCTGCACCTCTCTAGTTAGTTAAGATGATATTGTCATCAAATGTCTGGGTGACAGGAGACAGTACCTTTGGAAAGTATATGGTCATTGTCCAAGGCTAATTATTCCAAGGAGTCAGCATTATTTCTGAGAAGTACTGCATATTCATAGACCAACGCTGAGAAGAAATGTAACTTCCCAAGGCTGGGATGAAAGGGATGGCTGTGTTCTTGCCTCCATTCAGACCCAGTCACTTATTTTCATTTCTTTCTTCAGAATGATTACTGGGCTGTTAGATTTAGACAAGACAGTTATAATTGCTCCCCTGTGGTAGATAGATACATTCCACACTACTAATTCCACTCTACATAGTCCTGTCTTTACCAACCTCCCTATAACCATATAGTTATTTAAAGATATTTTTCTCTATAAATGTATTTAATTTTCCTAAATTGACAAACTATTAAGTGATGGTAATATCTACTCATACACTATTTGTGATCTGCCACTAACCTAACAAGATCCATAAACATTCAAATGCCGAACTGATATTTTTCACTTGATTGTTCACCAATTGTTGGGTTTTAAAATAATTACTCATTCTATATTTATTTCATGAATGCCTCAGGGCAAAAGCAAGTTTCTTCCAAAAATATCCCACTCTCTTAATGAAGGTGGTATTTTCTTGAGGTCTCTTTTGTATAGTCTTTCCGAAAATACATCCTATTACTTTTACATAGATGGTATTAAAAGATATCAGAATAAAGCAGAAAAAGACAACAATGAATATGCTGTGGTACATAACAGTGGCATTAATTATAGACTGTATCCCCAGATTATTACCTACAATGAAATGCACATACAGAAAAACACAGAAGTAGACTTCACTTTAGAATGTCGAACTTAGACTTTATTTTGAAAGTAATTGTAACAGGAATCTTAAAGAGTTCTTATTAATAAAAACAAACCCAAGGCCAGTTATTGGGGTGAATACTGGAAGATCAGAGAAGGAGAACAAGCCCCAGCTACCTCGCCTTGCTAGTTCCTCAGATGATCCTATTTCCTCAGGCTGGAAGCCTCTGAGTCCTCATCCAGAATGGGTCTCAGCTGAACTGTGCTGCTCCAAAACCTATATGCTTAACCAGCCAAATGCTTAACTAGCTCTGGTGCCTGGTTTTCATGCCTTATATATCTTTCTGTTCTCTGCCATCACTCCCTGGGATTAAAAGCTCTCTTTCTGGGATTAAAGGTGAGAGTCACCATGCTTGGCGGTTTCCAATGTGGCCTTGAATTCAAAGATCTGCCTGGCTCTGCCTCCCAAGTGCTGGGATTAAAGGCATGTGCTACCACTGCTTATCCTCGTGTTTAATTTTGTGGCCATCCTGTTCTCTGACCCCAGATAAGTTTATTTCGGGGAACACACAATATTTCGGGGAACACAATACCACCACATTTCCCCTGTTTTTGTCTAAAATTTAAAAAATGTTATAACTAATACAAGAAAAACTATCCAATAAGTATATACAATATATACAGTCAAGAATAACATTAACAATGTCTAGTCCATTCAGATAAAAACTCCATTTTATATATATACATATACATATATTATTTCTTTATTTTTTTTCTCAGGGTAGATTCAGTGATCTACCTCAGGTCTATATTCTCCTTTTTCTTTTTTAAACAAAAACTCTATTATTGGGTTCATTGTCAAGTCCTGTATCATTTGTCCAGCTGCTGCATAATGAGAAAGTGCAGGGCTTGTTTCAAGTCCTTGTTCAAGTAGTCTGTCAGGCTGGATCATCTCAGCTAGCCATCTCAAAATTGTCCTAAGCAGTTTGTAGTCCAAAGTTGATCTTTCCATGATGTTAATCAGCTTAATGGCTTTACCATAGTCCATATGAAATCATCTTTGTGGGGTTCCATCATCTTTTTGAAGATTTCAAAGTTGCTGTTAGATGTGGTCATGGTTCTCTACAGATTTTTTTTTTTTTTGCCTCCTCTTTTGTTTGCAGCAATCACAGTCTGATAAATGTCTATCTCTTGGAACCATGAATGTTCTTCTCTAAAAGAGAATGATTTCACAGCAATTTCTCCCCACCATTTGTCTTGCTAAACTTTTTTTCCAAACTGACCTTTGCTGATACTTTCTTGTGACATAGTCCTGGCAATTCTTCTCTGAACAATCAGTAGTAAACCTTTCATCCTGGGTAGCAGCATCACCACAGTCACCAACAGGATGAGAAGAAGCCTGCAACTTGGAGCAGCAGTCACTGCCTCCATGGTCCCACTGCCACCATTTGTAGCTAGTCCCCAGCCGGCCATAGCTTCTCCTTAGCAAGCCTCCTAGGCCGGCCTCAAACTCGGGATCCTCCTGCCTCTGCCTCCTTCAGTAAATCCAACCCGTGTGCCACCACAACTGGCTGAGAGTAACTCTGGCCTGAGCTGGGGCCTGCAAGGCCACAGGCAAGCAGCTTTTTCATGAATTCATACCACAAACATTGGGCACCAGATGTAGCAGGAATCTTAAAAAGTTCTTATTAATAAAATCAAACCTGAGGCCAGTTATTGGGGTGAATGCTGGAAGATCAGAGAAGGAGAACAAGCCACAGCTACCTCGCCTTGCTAGTTCCTCAGATGATTCTGTTTCCTCAGACTGGAAGCTTCTGAGTCCTCATCCAGAATGGGTCTCAACTGAACTGTGCTGCTCCAAAACCTATATGCTTAACCAGCCAAATGCTTAACTAGCTCTGGTGCCTGGTTTTCATGCCTTATATATCTTTCTGTTCTCTGCCATCACTCCCTGGGATTAAAGGCTCTCTATCTGGGATTAAAGATGTGAGTCACCATGCTTGGCGGTTTCCAATGTGGCCTTGAACTCAGAGATCTGCCTGGCTCTGCCTCCCAATTGCTGGGATTAAAGGCGTGTGTGCTATCACTGCCTATCCTCATGTTTAATATTGTGGCCGTCCTCTTCTCTGACCCCAGAGAAGTTTATTTCAGGGAACACACAATATTTCGGGGAACACAATACTGCCACAAGTAATATACTTTTTTAACTTTCTAATTTTCTGATGCTTAATCAGAAATTCACAGACAATCCAAAGATTGGGAATAAGTTGTCAAACAGACCCTCATCTCTTGGGACACTGTTGCTGTGGAACAGAACAGTGAAACAGGAGCTCTTATGTATTCACAGAACTAGAGGAAAAGTGTGGAGACTAAAGTGGTCCATTCTTAAGAAATAATTGCTAAGAAATATTCTGTGAGAAATGAATGATGGAAATAGAAACTTGATGGATATGTTAGGACAACACATTAGGTCCTGCTAAACATATAACAGACAACTGGATGATGGGGCGGTAGAGTTTATAATTCAATAGTGAGGGGAAAAACATGAATACACAAGAAAGCAAAGGAGCCATGATGAATAGATTCAATGCAATGTGATGGAGGTCCTAGAAAGATAGGGGCAGAAGGGAGGAGAGTAATTAATGTGAAGGCCTATACTGGCCAACTAGATCAAGTCAGTGTAACTCAGACACCCAAGAACTCCAGGAGAAGGTGTGAGAATTGGGCTCTTTGGTGCCAAACAGTAAACATGCTTTTAAACACACAAAAAGAAATAATTGAAAACTAAGAGCAGAGAAAAGACACACTGCTTTCAAAGGAATATCCCTGAGACTAATGACTGTCTCATCAGGCATATTCCATAAGCTAAGGACAGCAAAACACATAGGCAAATGTCAGGAAGCAACTGCCAATCATAGTTTCCACTTATCAAAGTTATCCCTTAGTCAAAGTTGCAGAATAGTCATTTTTAAACAGAAATGAGGTAAGGTATTGCCACCAGACATGCATTTCAAAGAATAGTGAGAGGTGCTATTTTAACAGTGAGAATGTAATCACAGATGGAATTGTAAGTACAGAAAGGGAGAGAGCATCAGATAGGGTCAATAACAGAAAACTTGCTTGATTTTTGAGTATATTAATCAGGATGTACTCAGGAGTCTAAAATCAGTACAATTGTTAGAACAGCAATAATTTAATGTAAATAATTATTCACTAGGCAAAGGAAGGAGGTAAAAGAGCGGCTGAATTCCACATGTACATCCAACACAGAAATGCAAACACAAAACATTTCCAAGCTGAGGAAAAATAGAAAATAGAAACCGAAGTCTCAAGAGACACCTTAGTACACACTACCCCAAAGCTGGAAAACATGGCTACCCAGGCACATGTTGCCACCAAACTATAAGAAAAGACTTTGGAAGGCAAAGGTTAGAACTGAAATATCTTATCCTTGTTGGAAAGTGTGAACCAACTGGAGCTGGTCATGAAAAATCTACTGAGAACAGAGAAAAGAGTTCCACCAGGGCTTCCAAACAAGCACAACTGAGACTCTGAGAAAAGCCATTCCAGAGGACAGCAGGTCCAACTGTGGTGAGAACTGGTCTGCCATATGGCCTGGGCACCCATGCACCAAAAAAAACTGGAAGGGCTGCAAACCAAGAAGGAAAGCCTATCTTCTCTGTGTTTGTCAGCCATTGTTCCTACAGGGACCTCTCTTGTCAAGTCTTACACTATTCCAGGAGACAAGGAGCAATGTTCAGAGAGCAGCAGGATCCAGGTTAACAAAACAGGTGAGGAGGGATGAAATCTATAAAAGGATAAGCAGATAAGGTCTGCACTGGGGTCCAGAACTCTGTATTTTTTACTTATTTTTGTGTGACTAATGATAGCTATTACTGCAACATATGTTCAAAATTTTGTAAAAGTTAGGAGTAAAGTAAAGAATGATTGTTATAAGGATTTTATTTTATCTACAAAGGGAAAATGTACAATGGTATAATGTACTACATCAAAGATATTTATTGTTGTCTCTGAGGAAACCATTAGAAGGATTATAAAAGGCAGTATGACTAAGAAATTCTATGACTAAGAAACTCAATGTGGAGAGAAGTAGAGAAATATGCTTGATCCAACAAAAATAAGAAAAGGAATATGGAACAAAGAACAAAAATAATGTAATTATAAACTGCCTAGTTACAAGGAAATATTTTAATACTAGAAGCACATAAAAACTGATTAAAATTGAAATAGACACATTACTAAACTGACCCCTAATGATTGACTCATCGTTATATCCAAAGAGTAATACAGCTCTCAATCATCATCAGAGAAGCTTCTATTTGTGGTAGATGGTGGTTAACACAAAAATCCACAACTGGCCAAGGTTCAGAGAATAAGAAACTGCAAATTTCTCAGCCTTAAATGGAAGATATAATGCATCCCTTCCTCCCAAGGCTCAGAGATAATTGTGGAAGAGGGGGCAGAAAGAGTATAAGAGCCAGAGGTAGAAAATGACTCCAAGGAAACAGTGTCTTCTGGACACAACAGGGAAGTTGCACAAAACTCACAGTAGTTATGACAGCATGCACAAGACCCAAACAATAGACCAAATCTCTAGGCAGGGGGCTGTTGGCAATTGTCAGCTTCTAGAAAGGGGAAAGTTGATTTCTTTCTAAGAGTGTAGTGCCTGATAAGTTGACCATACTCCAGTAGAAGATGACATAGCCAAGAATAGTTTGGCCTCACAAACTGATCCTAATGGGTTAAAAAAAAAAGAACATAAAGTTGGTTGGATGGAGAAGGGGTGGATGTAAGAAGAGTTGGGAGAAGAGGGTGGATATGACAAACTATCTATGAAATTCTCCAAGAAATAATAAAAGTATATTTTAAAAGCTGAAATGAAATAATACAAAAAGTAAAAATTCCAACAAAGACAAAAGCAGAGGAGTAATCTTCTCAGAGAATAGCTTAGATCTGAAGGCAAGATGTCATGACTGGGGACAAAAGGAATTTTCCAGATGATGAAATAATTATTTCAATAATCACATGATATTTAATAATTTGTATGGATCCAAAATATCCATCATATAACTAGAATTAAAGAAAAATAAAAATGTTCTTAATTGTAGCCAGATATTTTATATCATCTCTATCATTAACTGTGATAAAAACAGGCCAAAAACTAGAAAGAATAAAGATTTAGAAACCATAGTTAATAAAATGTCCTAATCCACATGCTTAAAGGACAGTATCAACAAATTCAGGAAACACTGTGCCTGGGCATACATTGCACAATTAACTATGGACTAATTATGTCATAAATTCAAGGAATCTGCTGATCATATAAAATTTAACCTACTACTAAATAATAAATAAAACCCCCCAAAATTTATAAATATTGATAAAAATCAAAACACTAACAAATGATGAGGTGGAATCCCACAGACTGATAAAATTACTGTTGCAAAAACACCATTTTCTACTAAATTAGAGTACAGACCAATACAACCCCAATTTCAATTAAAATTCAAGAGATGTTTTTCTTTTCCTTCTTGGATAGAGAGTGGAAATGAAACTAAGCATCCAGTGTAGAAATGTGCAATGTGTAAGACAACAAATACAGTATTTTCAAAAGAACAAGATTGGGTGAGACTGTATAATCCTAGGAATAAAAATGTACTATTGTGTTGTTATAATTAAAACTGTTGTGTAAATGTCCAAGGAGGAACAGTCTGATGATACAAATTTCAAGGAAAGCCCCACAGATGAGTCTTTGTTCAGGCACCACTATGAACAGTAAAGGGATAGCAATGGCCAGTGTGGGTCCTTAATGTAGTTACAAAATTGCATGCATCATATGTAATTCACAAAAACAAATGCAGCTTATACAGTGTGTCAACCTAAACATGACCTCTAGAATAAAATATCTTTGCTATCTTGAGATAGACAAATATTTTTAAAGTAGGAAACTAGAACTACTAATTATTAAAGGAGAAAAGGTAGAAAGTTGGATTTCATTGAGATGAAAAGCATCCATTGTTAAAATTAAAAAAAAAAAAACTCCACTAACAGAGTAAAGACTCCAATCACATTTTGAGAAGCAGAAACTGTATGAAGGATTCATAAATGGAGCATATATAAAATTCATAGCAGGCAATGGAAGAGAGATAATGGCTGCAGCAGAGTATCAGAGTAATACTTGAACAAAAGGACAGTATCAGATTGGCTAGCACCCTGCAAGGAACTCAACTTCCTTAATCTTGAGGAAATACAAAGAAACCCTCAGTAAGATCACATTCCACTGTAATTTACAATGCACACTCTCCTCCTCTGTGAGCAAGAGAGTTCAAAGAGCCTTTACTGGTCTTACATGTGGTAGATGGTGAGATAGGCAGGATATAGAGGGTACATGTTGCAAACTTTAATGTACCTAATAACAACCATAAAAACAGATAGATCCATTCAGTAAAATTTTAAAAAGTATTTATTGGTTTAGTAGACTTAAAGGATCTATATGATGATGTGTCTCATAATACCCCCTAACTACCCTCAATGGTAGAACAGAATAAAGTCAAAATCCCTGTGTTTCAAGAAGAACTGCTCAAAGAAGCTAAAGCAAACAATTCTTTGGAACCCAATGTTTTATCCTAAAATTGTACATTTATTTTTCAGGTACTCTGTCATAGGCCTGTGCTTGACTTAATATGAACTAACACTTTGTATTACATAAAACACTAAAACATGATAGTATGAGAAGCTGTGTAAAACATAAGTACTTCTATGTTTTCTTCCCTAGCAACTTGAGGGCAATGGCAGTGAGATAAACTCTTTAAAAATATTACTTCTAAAGTTCATGAGGATATTGTTTGTCATTATTGTTAATGGATATTTTTTATTGTCATCATTACATGGTAAACAAGTAAGTTTGGCAGCCAATATGCAATTGTGTGCATTCTGCTCCAATAGAGCTCTGGTGTGCAAGAATCACTGGGTACTGGGATTCTGTCCAACCCAAGAATGTGAGATACTGCTTGGATGTTCAGGTGGGTGTGCACCTGTCACTACAAATGCTGCCATTAGAGAAACAGAAACTATTTAGAAGTCAGCTCAAATGTGAATCAATACTCTCTCTAAAAGGGTTCCCTACAAAGTTGCCTAGGTGACTAATTAATAAATTACATGTAAGTTTGGGGCTCAGGGAAAGAAGGCAATTACTTCTCAGTGTGAGATGGATAGTAAACTGGGGCTTGGGTGCCTTCCCAATCATTCACATACCTGACAGAAACAGCTTACATGTCTGATGACTGTTATAATGTCCTTGCCACATTCCAAACAGTCCACAGCCCAAAAGAAAAGGGAACTCAAACAGGACTTGAGTTATTGTTATAAGAATGTTGTTATGATAGTTCATTATTTAATACTGAAATTGAAAACAAAACAAAAAACAACAAAAGATTTAGACTGATACAAGGGGCAACTTCACTTAAGGAACACACAGCTACCATTTTTAGTGTAAACAACTTCTCTAACACTTACCCATACCTGTTCTTCACATACATTAAAATCTTTTCTTAATTAGATTCAGATTTGCTTCAAAAACAAGCAACCAAAAAAGATTGACAGTGACATGAGGCAATTTTGGTTTAAATTTCAATTTTTCCATCATTTAGAGGTTCTGTGAATGTTATGGAATAACTTACTGTAAGGATCTGACTATTCTTGTTTATAAAATAGGGAGATTTAATATATCTCTCACAAGGTTTCTCTATGGGTTAATGTTTAGTATATAGTAAAAGCTTAAGGTAGTGCATGTGTATTATGGAAAATGTGAGAGTGTGGCTTCCTGATGAAACTCAAGGAACAGAGGTGAATACAACCCTAAGCTCTTCTCTTTGGTATCTGAGATCCCAGGCATGTTCCTTAAGATTTAAACTGCAGTCTCCTTATCTTTAACATGGGCACATAGAAACCTATCAGACTAAAAGACACCTTCAGTTTGATGTACTTTATTTAACTTATATAACAACTACTTGTGTTACCTTCAGGCTTTATGCAGTGTTCCAGGGAGCTGATGGAGGATACATAGATCAGTAAGGAGGTGATCAACTCTAAGCATTGTGGAAAAGGAAACTGGGATATCTGTGAACAGAGAAGGCTGGAAGGCTGCATTTAGTGAGTATTCTTTGCAGAAGATAAGAAGATATATTCTATCTGATTCAGAGAAGAAAGTATATCTTACATGGAATTAGAAGCAAGTGAGGCATTCACATCTCAACAGAATCTAGACAATGGTGAATACTGGCTAAGGGCACTCTAAATAAAGAAGACAGAGTAAAGAAAACAACTGAAGCAAAAAAGTATGGGATATGATTGGAGAATAGTGACTTCGACACAAACAGAAATTGTGTTCCAGAATCTAAAAATTATAAAAATAACCATAATGACAGACAGCTACAAATGTCAGACTCCATTGATGGAAAATGCTATGATTCTATCTGGATTCAAAGTGTTTGGAGCAGGTGGAAGTTCAAAAGATAAAATAACTGTTCTCTAGGTCTGTAAGGCAAGATGAGTCATCAGAAAGAGCAAGTATGTGCAAAAACATTGTAAGTAGAAAGCAGTGGGTTGTTTCATGATAACTTCTGAAACAGGGATATATAAAAAAAGATAGAAAAATCATAGATACATAGAGATAACTGATAGATATAGATACATACATGATGGATAGATGATAGATAATAGAAATAGAAGGCAGATATTGATAAAGATAGATAAATAGAAGATGATAGATAGATGGATAGATAGATAGATAGATAGATAGATAGATAGATAGATAGATAGATAGATGGTAGAATATATACAGATATGTATGTGATATGTACACACATGGCTTCATATACACAAAGACATATGCATAAGTACATTAACATTTATGTACATACATGAGTACATGAGCATGCAGACATGTATATAGGTGTATGTATACATATGTACATTGCAGAGGCTCAGTAAAGCTGAAAGAGAAAAGACTGGACACTAGTTGGGAATCTGTACAATGAAAGTGAATTATAAAATATACAGTGAATTTTGGGATCATAAATTTTAATTTCATAAGCAGCTTAACATCTTGGTCAGAATCATGGTCTCAGGAGTCAGACTGTAGGTTGCTTGACCCCTGTGCTCCCATTTACTAATTTTGAGGCCTTTAGGAAGTTGCCATTTGTTTACCTACATTCCTGTCTAGGAAGTGGTGGTATTAATAGCCCTTTCATGGAGACTATGAAGGTGAAGGTATTAATATAGTAAAAGTCTAAGAATAAAAGTTGTTAAAAAATAAATCAAGAGCTCACACTTAAGTACAGAGAAGTCTATTAGGTTGTTAGAATCAGTAATTTCTCTAGATTTTAATCATTTATATAGAGCAACCAAACAGACAGAGGGCTAAAAGATGTCCCTACAGGCAGGAACACTTGCTACCAAGTCTGATGACCTTAGTTTTATCACCAGAACCCCTGTGGTAAAAGAAGAGAATGGATTTCCCCTAAATTGTCCTCTGACCCCCACATATGCACAACTGTATATTTATCCCAAAGAAATATATAATGTTTGCTTTTTTAAGACTGAAGAATAGTAGTAAATACACATTAAGCCTGGAAAGTAAGAACATTTGTTTCACTAGTTGTCAAAGTCTGACAAAATTCTGCCAAGAAAAGTGTCAACAGAACATGGATATTTATGCTGGACATCATTAGGCATGTTTTGAGTGTCTCCCATAGGCTCATATGTTTGAACACTTGGTCCCAGTTAGTGGTGAAGTTCTGAGAATTTCAAGGGGTAGGGCATAGCTGAAGAAAATGTGTCACTTGTGAAGGGGGAATTTTGGCTTATAGCCCAACTTTAATTCTGCTTTCAGCTCACTGCTTCCTGAATAATTGAACAACTAAGGTGTGAATAAGCTGCCTCATGTTTCTACCATACCAAGGGCAGAAAAATATTTATGAGGGCCATGGTATCCCTATAATGATAGATTAAATACATCGTTATCAGGTAAGGAGGTAATAGAATTAGAGGAGGTCCTTGAATGAAGTAACATTGGAACAGAGACTGACAGAAATGTGTCACTTATAAGAGTTTCTAGATATTATTCCAGTGAGAGCTATATCAAAGCAAGTACCTTGAGAAGAGCATGTGACATGTTCAGAACATTTGGTAAGAGAGCAATATGATAATTGTTCCATGATGAAAATTAGAAGAAAATGATTGGGGTGGTATAACAATGTAGTGAGGGTGATAGATATGCACACAGATAAGAGCAATTGAATATCAGATAGGATGAAAATGTAAAAAGATCCCAGTTTCACACTCCAAGAATATGAGAATGAGAAGTCTAAGTTACATCCATGAGAGTGAGGATGTGAGGTCTTACTTCCATACATAAGTGTAAGGATAGGAAGTCTTAAAATCCATGTGTGAGGGTAAGGATGGGAGGTCTTAGTTCTATGCATGAATGTTAGGGTAGGAGGTCTTAGTTCCCTACATGGGTGTGCAGATAGTCTGCCTTAGCTCCATATGTTAGTGTGAGAATTATAGTTCTTACTTCTATACATAAGTGTGAAAAGGGGAGATCTTAGTTCCATACAGGAGTGAGAGTATGACAGTTCTTAGATCCATACATAGGTCTGATGATTGGAGATCTTAGCTTCATACATAAGTTTGAGGGAGGAAGATCTTAGTTCTATACATGAGTGTGGGGATGGAAAATCTTGGCTTCATGCATGAATATGAGCATGGGAGGTTTTAACTCCATACTTGTATAACACGAATTGCTAAACAGTCTTATTAATAGAAAAAAAAAAACAGAGCCAGATATTGGGGTGAAAGCTAAGCAATCAGAGAAACAGAACAAGCCACAGCCAACCTCACATTGCCAACTCCTCAATCAATCCTGTTTCCACGAATCCTCAGCCTGAAAGCCTCTGAGTCCTCACCCTTGAGGGTCTCAGGTGAACTGCTGCTTAGTTCCTGTCTCCTCATACCTTATATAACATTCTCCACCCAGCCATGTCACTTCCTGGGATTAAAGGCATGTGTGCTTTCCAAGCAAAGGCATAAGATCTCCAGTGTTGGGATTAAACCAAGTGCCACCACTGCCTGACTCTGTTCCCAGTGTGGCCTTGAACTCACAGAGATCCAGATAGATCTCTGCCTACCAAGTGATAAGATTAACAGTGTGTTCCACCACTTATAGATGTAATTCTGAACAGTTTTATTAAATAAGAAACACAGAGCCAAATGCAGAGTTAAAAGCCCAGAGATCAAGCAGCAGCCAAGAGTTAGGACCACCTTCTTACCCCTTGCTGTCACTGTCGTCCTTCCCCTCAGAAAGAGTCCTACTTCCTGTGTGTCTGTCTTTTTATTAACTTTCTGTTCTGCCTTCTCATTGGTTGTAAACCCAACCACATAACCTCCTCGTCACTGCCTGTCTATACAGACCTCCAGGTCTCTCTGGTTGGTATTGAGATTAAGGGCATTTGTCTCCATGATGGCTGTATCCTTGAACAGATAGAGATCTGCCTGTCATGTGATCGGGATGAAGGGCTTGTGCTACCACTGCCAGACTTCTGCTAAATGGCTTGCTATTAGCTCTGACCCCCAAGCAACTTTATTTATTAACAAACTAATAAAATCACATTTCAGCACAAATAAAATATCATCATAACCACTGTCTGGCATCTATGTCTAATCTAGTGGCTGGCTCTGCCTTCTGATCCCCAGATAAGTTTATTAGGGTACACAATATATTGGGGTACATAATAAACCACCATGAGTGTGAAGATGGGAAGTCTCAGTTCAATACAAGAGTATGAGGGTTGGAGGTCTTAGTTCCATACAAGTGTGAGGATAGGAACTTATTTCCATACATGAGTGTGAGGGTGGGAGGTCTTAATTCCATATATGCATGTGTGCATGGGCAGTCTAAGTTCCATATATGGAGTCTGAGTAAAGGAGGTCTTAGCTCCATAAATGAGTTTGAGGAAGAGAAGTCTTAGTTCCACAGATGAGTTGAGAGAGGGAGTTTTTAGTGCTATACATGAGTATGAGGATAGAATGTCTTAATTCCATACACGAGTGTGAGTTGAGAGGTCTTAGTTCCATACATGAGTCTGAGTATGGACGGTCTTAGTTTCACACATGAGTGTTAGGCAGATAGGTCTTACTTCCATGCATACATGTGAGAATTGGAAAGTTTAATTCCATACCTGAGTATGGTGATGGGAGATCTTAATTCTGTGCATGAGTATGAGCATGGGAGGCCATAGATCCATGCATGAGTATGAGATGGGATGTCTTAGTTCAATACATGAGTATAAGTATTGGAGGTCTTAATTCCATGCATGAGTATGAGAATGGGAGATCTTAATTACACACATGAGTGTGAGGACGACAGTTCTTAGTTCCATACGAGAGTGTGAGGGGAGGTGGTCTTAATTCTATATATGAGTGTGAGGATGGGAAGACTTGGTTACATGTGAGTGTGAAACTGATAGTTCTTACTTCCATGTATGAGTGTGAGACTGGGAGATTTTAAGTCTATACATGAGTGTGAAGGGTGGAGATCTTGGTCTTGGTTCCATACATGATTGTGAGGATGAGAGTTCTTAGTTCCATGCGTGAGTGTTAGGACAGGAAGTCTTAGTTGCAAACATGAGTGTGACATTTACAGCTCTGAGTTGTATGCATTAGTGTGAGGGTGGGAGTTCTTAGTACCATACATGTGTGTGAGAATAGGAATTCTTAGCTCCATACATGAGTGTGAGGATGAGAGGTCTTAGCTCCATACATGAGTTTGACATTGGGAGGTAAAAAATTCCATGCATGAGTTTGAGGGTGGGAGATCTTAAATTCTATGCATGAATGTGAGAATAGGAAGTCTTAGTTCCCTACATAAGTGTGAGAATGACAGATCTTAGTTCCATATATGAGTGTGAGGATGAGCATTCTTAGTTCCATATATGACTGTCAGGATGGGAGTTCTTAGGTCTATACATGAGTTTGAGGGTGGGAGGTAAAAAAATTCCATGCATTAATGTGATAGGAAGTCTTAATTCTGTACATGAGTGTGAGGATAGGAAGTCTTAGCTCCATACATGACTGTCAGGTTGGGAGGTCTTAATTCCATTCATTTGTATGAGGATGTCAGTCTTTGTTCCACTCATGAGTGTAAGGATGGGAGGTCTTAGCTCCATACATGTGTGTAAGGCTAAGAGGTCTTACTTCCATGCATGACTATGAGAGTGGGTGGTCTTAGTTTCCTATATGAGTTTGAACATAGGAAGTCTTTGTTCCATACATGAATGTGAGGGTGGGAGGTCTTAGCTCCATACATGAGTATGAGGATCAGAAGTCTTAGTTCCATACATGAGTGTGAAGATAGGAACTCTTAGCTCTCCATACATGGCTATAAGGACGAGAAGTGTTACTTCCATGCATGTGTGTGAGAATGAGTTCTTACTTCCATGCATGAGTGTGGGGATGGGAGATCTTAGCTCCATAGATGAGTGTGAGATTGGGATGTCTCAATTCCATATGTTACTGTGAGAGATCTAATTCCATATATGAATATGAGCATGAGACAGGCGAATTCTGATAATGTGGATCAGGCAAGGCAATGCAAAAGGTTCAAGAAATGTGCTAACCACAGAGGCAAGGATTTTATTTTTACATATGTTAAAACTGTGATTTTTCAAGACCAAGAACCATGAAATTGAGGCCTTCTTACTTGTAATGTGTTGCTCTTCTATGTGCAAGGGATCTTGAGCAACCAGAGAAGTTGCAAGAAACATGGAAGGAATTACTTCTTCCTAATAAGGGTACTACTTGCAAATCTCTTTTGCCATATCTACTTACATTCTGTTTCTCATAACTCTAGTTAGTAGACTCCTTGACTTCTCTACATGGAGGTTTGGAGACAGATTGTTTATTATAAATTATCCTTACCTAACTAGAAAACTCATAGAAGGAAATGAAAATATATGGGGAAACTGTCATCCTATATTCTTCTTTAAAAAAAATCTTCAAAATTCTAATAATCTAAACTACCAATTATAACACTGTTTAAGGTTCTGATATAAAAATACAGTTCCATTAAGCACTTAAATACTTGCATTTACTTTGCAGTAGTGCTGTGACCAACTTTTCTTATAGTTAGCTTTAGAAACCATGTGAAGTGTTCATTAGTCATATTCCTAAGCTTATTGACTATAGCATAAACTGTTTGAATTAAGTGGACAGTGCAAATCTAACAACAAACACTTTGTAGGTTACCTGTCAGGTTCCAAACTGTATTGAATGAAATTTTTATTCCCTTATTCCCCATTATCTTCATGGAGGGTTTTGCGGAGAGTAGTTCATGTTTGTTTGTTTAACCATTTTCAAGGGTCTTTTAGTCAAATTTGATGGACATGCATAGTATATGAAGCAATATATATTTAGGTTCCCTGAGAAGGCCAGAAGTTGACTGAGTACATTTAGAATTGCCCTGCCAGAAAGTAGCTGTGCATGCCTTGAATACTATGACAACAGTATCCTCTACCTGGCCCTTGGCAGCAAACAGCAAACACTCACTGATCTCTGCTCCAAGGAGGAAATGCTTATGCTTTTTAATAGCCAAACTCTTAACAGCTTAACAACAACCAAATATGTTTCACATTTATAATTTCTAAAAAGGGTCACTTTAATAATTATTCACAAATATTCATCTTTAAGAAAATTTAATTGTCTTATTGTGTCAATTATTTTAGATTGAGAGTTAGAATAAACTTAAATTTCAATCTCAGTTTATTAGCATGTAGTCATGACCAGAAGGCCATCATCAACAAAATCCATAAAGGCTAATGAAAGCGCTACTTTCCAGCTTTTAAATATAATAAATAATATGTATTTTATTTTATTTACATTATATGTAATATAAATTGTCATATAATTTAAAAAAATAATCAAAGGAAAGATATAGACATGCTAGTAATCTGATAAGTTTCCTTTATTTTGGAAACAGGAAGTTTGAAATTGAAGTGTAATAATCAGAAAACTATCACAGCAGAACCTTCTAATTTACAACTTCCCCAGGCCAACTTATTTTGAAAAAAGAGTTTATAATCTATAATATATATAAAGTATATATTTCTTATATATAATTATGAATAAACTATCATATAATTAACAGGAATAGATTTTTCAGAGCTAAGGATCCTAAGCTTCTGCTCTGACAAGGAAGACCCATCAAGGATCCTTCCCAAAGCACAATTATAAACCATGAGAACATGCAGACTTTGAAAAACACAAATGAGGACTAAAAGAATGGAATGATACAGACCAGCAGCCTTACAGGGACAACTCCAGGGCCAGCAAGTGGCCAGCAACACCTGCCAAAAATCAGTAATGAGGGAATATAAAGGTTTATCTCCAAACAGACTTTCAATTAGGAATGAGGGCAAGATTTTTGTCATTAAAAGAACAACAAATATTACTTCTGAGAAATCTTAGGTGAACAACAACTTTGGACTTCATCAAAACTGGAGAAGAAATATGTAAGCTGGGAAGAAGAGAGACAAGGAGTGAATGAATCTCCTAGTGATACTGATTTCAGTGACTGAGAATTAAATGTGTCCAAATTGGAAGACTAGAGAAAAGCCTCAGGTGGGAAAGTGGTTGCTGTGCAGGTATGGTGTGACTAGAGTTTGGATCCACAGCATCATAAAAGTCCAGGCACAGCAGCATATGCATGTAATCCTAGTGCTTGGGGAGTCAAAGGGTCAGCCACTCTAGCCAATCAGTGAGTCTCACATTGAATGAGACTCTTGGAATAAAGAGAAAGCCTTAGAGGAAAACACCCAATGTCAATGTCTAGTATCTACAAATGCATACATACTCCATCTGCTTTGATTTACACAGCCCACACCCTTTCTTGCAACTTTGGGTTCCTCTGCTTTATTTTCTCTTTTGGGAGAGTATATATGTGTGCAAGGAGGTGGTATATATATGCATATCTGGAGGTCAGAGACTGATGAGCACTGACTGCTGATACCACCAAAGCCCAGGATGTATTTTTTTGTTTTTTGAGGTAGGGTTTCTCTGTGTAGCTTTGCACCTTTCCTGGAACTCACTCTGTAACCCAGGCTGGCCTCGAACTCACATAGATCCACCTGCCTCCGCCTCCCAGGCACTGAGATTAAAGGCATGCACGCAGTCTTTCCCAGGATGTCTTAATGTGGGTAAGATGAAAGGGGTCCATTAGCTGATCTGAGCTCTTTGAGATATAACATAGTTAATAAATTTTGTCAGAATGACCCAGTCAATATAAGTCATGTTCTACATAGTATTTAGAAATACAGGTTAAAATAGATGCACCTAAAACCTGGAAATCAGCTCCCACTAGAAAAGAAGACTAGAAGATGGAAGCAGAAACTGGATATAACTGTCATGTAGGGTAAAGCTAATTGTTTATGTTCACAAAGTTCACTAATGTACAAATAAAATCAAACAAAGTCCCTAGTTGCTCTTTCAAATATTATATGCAACCATTTCTTTTTGGTATAACTTTGAGTTGGTTAAGCTATTCTTGGGCAATCAAGTACTTGGTCTTTTTAGATGTCAGTATGGTGGCTGTAATCTTAAGTCTTTCCCCTGGTGAAGCCTCAAGACTATTTTGCTAAGGGATGCTGTGGCCAGGCAGGAAGTATAGGTGGGACAAGAGAGAAGAGAATTCTGGGAGGTGGAAGGCTGGGTGGAAAAAGACACCACCAGCTGCCACCATGGCAAGAAGGATGTAAGGTAATGGTAAGCTACAAGTCACGTGGCAAAGTATAGATTTACAGAAATGGGTTAATTTGAGATAGAAGAAGTAGATAACAAGAAGCCTGCCATGGCCACACAGTTTGTAAACAATGTAAATTTCTGTGTGATTACTTGTTTGGTTCTGAGCATCTATGGGCCTGGCGGGTGAGATAGATTTGTCCTGACTGTGGGCCAGGCAGGAAAACTCCAACTACAAAGGGAGTCATAAAGGCTGGCTGCTGAGTGCAGAGGAAGAAGGCTTCTTATCTGTTTAGAATTTTGCTTTTGCTTTTGTTTTGTTGTTGTTTCATTTCCTCATCTCTTTTTTCTCTCTCTTGTGGGTGGGACATCTTTGCAGGTATCTTCTCTAGTGCTAGCAGAGTTTGCTTGTAGATGGCAAGAGTTTTTACCTGGTTGCCTATTCTTGGGATCGCCCTCTCACTTTTCTGCATCCATTGATAAGAGTCAATTATAAGAGTTCATGCATGCCAGGCAGTGGTGGTACATGCCTTTAATCCCAACACTTACAAGGCAGAGGCAGGCAGATTTCTGTGAGTTCAAGGCCAGCCTGGGCTACAGAGCAAGTTCCAGGACAGGCTCCAAAGCCACACAGAGAAACCTTGTCTTGAAAAAACAACAACCACAACAAGAATTCATGAATGTGGCTCAAGGAAAGACTCACTCACTGAAAGCAAAATGTAAATGAAGGTTATGAGGCTGCCTTCCTTTTCTATTCTGCTGCAAGGTAGAGGACTCTTCATCACCTACTTTCTACCTTCAATCTTTCCAATGTGCCTCTGGAAAAAGTTATTGTGTTCTTTTAAAATCTGAGTGAGCTCCAGCCTCTCTCCTGTGGGCTGAGAACACTCCATTTCTTCACCTTACAGAAGAAAACCCCACATGTGGGTATCAGTACTCCAACAATCCTCCCCTATTGCTGTTGGTCCCATCCTATTATGGAAATACTCAAGCCTGAAAGCATCACTTTCCTATATGATCAGTCAGTACAATGCAGATACACAGAGACCAGATTCAGACCACAGGGCCATGTGACAATTGTGGCTTTATGCCTGGCCTTTTTACATCAGATGTATCTAAAGAGTTATTTTACTGTCTTGGTGTACTTTTTAGTAGAATTTGTTGAACATTTTCATTTGGATGAAAAAAATGAAGGTTATTTTTTTCTCAAGAATAGAAGAGGTAGTAAAACATTAAAATATAAACTAAAAATAATAGTTTATAACCTTAGCTCTTTTGTTGTTGTGTCTGTTTTCCCTGGCATAGGGAGACTTAGAAATGGCACCTGTCAACATGAAGCAGAAAACCTCCAGTAAGATCCCTGAGTCTAATCGGCAAATAACACAAAATCTGGTGTCCATAAAAACAAGACAAATAACACAAATGGATGAAGTAGTGATACACAGCTGCTTCTTACTGTCCCCTGTAACTGATACACAGCTGTTCCTTACTGTCCACTGTAAGTATGGTACACAACTGCCCCTCAATGTCTCCTGTAACTGTGGTATACTGCTATCTTTCAATATCCCACTGTAACTGTGCTGCACAGTTGTGCCTCTCTGTCCTCTGGAGCTATGGTTTATAGATATTCCTCCATGGCCCCACCTCTTCCCCATAAACATCCAAATTTACAGATTCTCAGGTCCTATATACAAAGAGCATATAACTGTTCCTTAAAGCATTTCTTGGATACTATACTTCCTAATAAAATATAAATGATATGTAAATATGTGTTACACTGCTTTGCGTGGGGAATAATAAAAAAAGTGCCTGGAGTGCAGCCCCAGAGACCTGGCAGCAGCCTCCTCCCACCCCATCCCCTTGCCAATTATCTCCTGTAGCACCAGGGACCACTGGAACCATAAACCCACCATGCACCAGTTGGGAACAGTGATAACCAGATCCATATGCCCCCTCCTAGACCAATTGGGAAGAAGAACAACCACAGGAGCCAGGGCTCCACCTGCATCAATTGGAAGAAGAGAGACCTGGAGCTCCATCTGTTCTGATTAAAGGAAGAAATGGGTAGACAGCAGTATAAGAACACATTAAACAATATAAAAAGCAATACAGTACCACCAGAACCTAGTGATCCTACAACAGCAAGATCTGAACATCCCAAAGCAGATGATCCAGAAGAAAATGACCTTAAATCAACTTTATGAAGATGACAAAGGCCATAAAAGATGAAATAAAAAATTCCCTTTGCAGTACAAATCTTAAAAGGTCTTATTAATATAAATAAACCTGTAGCCAGGTATTGGGATGAATGCTGGAATATCAGAGAAGCAGAACAAGCCACAGCCACCTCACCTTGCCAATTCCTCAGCAGATCCTGTTTTCTCAGAGTGGAAGACTCTGAGTCCTCATCCAGAATGAATCTCCTCTGAACTGCTGCTCAAAAGCCAAAAAGCTTAACTAGACCTAGTTCCTGGTTTTCATGCCTTATGTACTATTCTGCTTTCTGCCATCACTTCCTGGGATTAAAGGCTCACTTCCTGGGATTAAAGGTGTGAGTCACCATGCCTGGCTGTTTCCAGTGTTACTTTAAACTCACAGAGATCCAGATGGATCTCTGCCTCCGGAATGCTAGGATTAAAGGCATGTGCTACCACTACCTAACCTCTTTGTTTAATATTATGGCTATTCTGTTTTCTGACTCCCAGATAAGTTTATTGGGGTGCACAATATATCAACCACATCTCTTAAAGAAATGGAGGAAAAAACAAACAAAAAAATTAGAGGAATTCAAGAAATCAAACAGGTGAAGAAAACAGTTCAAGACTTAAAAATTGAAATACAGGCAATAAAGAAAACACAAACAAGAAATTCAGGAAAAGGAAACTCTGAGTAAACAAAGAGAAACTATAGAGGCAAGCATAACCAACAGAATACAAGAAATGGAAGACAGAATCTCAGGTGTTGATGATACAATAGAGGAAATAGATTTTTTAGTCAAAGAAAATGTTAAATCCAGCAAATTTTTAACACAAAACATCCAGGAAATTTGGGACACCATGAAAAGGCCAAACCTAAAAATAATAGGGATAGAAGAAGGAGAAGAATTCCAGTTCAAAGGCACAGAAAATATATTCAACAAAAGTATAAAATAAAACTTCCGCAACCTGAAAAAAAGACATGCCCATGAAGGTACAATAAGTACAGAACACCAAATATACTGGACCACAAAAGAAGTCCCTTCACCACATAATAGTCAAAACACTAAAAATACAGAATAAAGAAAGAATATTAAGAGTATCAAAGGAAATATCCAAGTAACATATAAAGGCAGACCTATCAGAATTACACTTGACTTCTCAATGGAAACTCTGAAAGCCAGAAGGTCCTGGACAGACATTCTGACGATACTAAAAGACCAGAGATGCCAGCCCATACTATTATACCCAGCAAAGCTTTCAATCACTGTAGATGGAGAAAACAAGATATTCCATGAAAAAAAATCATATGAAACACTACATGTCCACAGATCCAGCACTATAGGAAGTACTAGAAGTAAAACTCCAACACAAGGAAGTTAGATGCAACCACCAAACACAGGAAATATCAAATCCCAAAAAAGGGAACACACACACCAGCAAATCCCAAAAAAGGGAACAAACACACCACCACCAAAATTATAACAGGAATTAACAATCACTGGTTACTAATATCCCTTAAAATCCCTTAAAAAGACACAGGCTAACAGAATGGATACAAAAACAGGATCTATTCTTCTGCTGCATAAAGAAACACACCTCAATGTCAAAGACATATACTACCTCAGAGTAAAGGGTTGGGAAAAACTTTCCAATCAAATGGATCTAAGAAACAAGCTGGTGTAGCTATCCTAATAGCTAACAAAATAGACTTCAAACTAAAATCAATCAAAAAAAGATGAAGAAGGGCATTTCATATTCATCACAGGAAAAATCCATCAAGATGAAGTCTCAGTTCTGAACTTTTATACCCCAAATACAAGGGCACATACATTTGTAAAAGAAACATTACTGAAACTCAAATCAAAGTCCACACACTAATAGTGGGAGACTTCAACACCCCTTCCTCACCACTGGAAAGGTATGACAGACAGAAACTTAACAGAGAAATAAGGAAACTAACAGACGTTATAACTCAAGTCCAAGTGGATCAAAGACCTCAACAGAAATCCAGTTACATTGAACCTGACAGAAGAGAAAGTAAGAAGTAGTCTTGAGCACATTGACATAGGAGAACAGTTCCTAAATATAACACCAATTGCACACTGAGAGCAACAATTTCTAAATGGGACCTTCTGAAACTGAGAAGCTTCTGTAAGGCAAAGGACATGGTCAATAAGATAAAAAGGCAGCCTACAGAATGGGAAAAGATCTTCACTAATCCCACATCTGACAGAGGGTTGATCTCCAAAATATATAAAGAACTCAAGAAACTAGACAGAAAAATATCAAATAATCCAATTTAAAAATGGGCTATAGAGCTAAATAGATAATTCTCAAAGGAAGAATCTCAAATGACCAAAAGGCACTTAAGGAAATGTTTAACATCTTTAGCCATTAGAGAAATGCAAATCAAAATGACTCTGAGATACCATCTTAAACCTGTCAGAATGGCTAAGATCAAAAGCACTGTAGACAGCTTATGTTGGAGAGGATGTGGAGAAAGGGGAACACTCCTCCACTGTTGGTGGGAGTGCAAACTTGTACAGCCACTTTGGAAATCAGTGTGGTGGTTTCTCAGAAAATTGATAATCAATCTACCTCAAGACCCAGCTATACCATTCTTAGGCATATACCCAAGGAATGCTCAATCATACCACAGGGACACATGCTCAACTATATTCGTGGCAGCATTATGCACAATAGCCAGAACCTGTAAACAACTTAGATGACCCTCAACTGAAGAATGGATTAAGAAAATGTAGTGCATATACACAATGGAGTACTACTCAGCAGAGAAAAACAATGACATCATGAAATTTGTAGGCAAATGAATGGAACTAGAGAAAAATCATACTGAGTGAGATAACACAGGCCCAGAAAGACAAACACAGTACATACTCACTCATAAGTGAATATTAGACACAAAGCAAAGGCTAACAAAGCTACAATGCATAACCAGAAAAGTTAGGTAAAGAGGGACACATATGGATCATCCCAGGAAGGGGAAATAGTTAAGATCTCCGGGGTAAACTGGGAGTGGGGAATAGAGGGGAGGGGATGGGACATGGGAACATGAAGGCTTGAGATGGCCAAGTTGGGAGAGAGACAGGCAGGGAGAGCAATGAAATAGATATCTTGATAGAGGTACCATTAAGGGGATGGGGAGAAATCTACAGCTAGGAAAAACCCCAGGAACTCACAGGATTGTCCCCAGCTAAGGCTCATAGCAATGGTGGAGAAGGTGCTTGAACTACCCTTCCTCTGCACTCAGATTGGTGTCTACCCTAATTGTCATCATAGAACCTACATCCAATGACTAATGGAAGCAGATGCAGAGACCCACAGCCAAGCACTTTGCCAAGATCCTGGAGTTTAGTTCAAAAGAGGGAGGAAGGGTGAGGAGCAAAAAGGGTCAGGATCATGATGGGAAAAACCACAGAGACAGCTGATCAAAACTAGTTGGAGTTCATGGACTGTGGACTGACAGCCGGGGAGCCTGCATGGGACTGTACTAGGTACTCCGAATGTTGTGTGGCTGGATATGTTTGTAGGTCCCCTGGCAATGGGACCAGGACTTATCTCAGGTATACGAACTGGCTTTTTAGAACCCATTCCCTATGGTGTTGTGCCTTACTCAGCCTTGATGCAGGGGGGAGGGGCTAAGTCCGGCCCCAACTTGGTAATTCAGCCTGTGTTGACTACTCAAGGAAGGCCTTACTCTCTATGAGGAGGGGATGGGGGTGGAATGGAGAAGGTGGAGGGAGCAGGAGAAGGAGAGAGAGGAGAAACAGGGATTGGTATGTAAAAGGAAAGAAAAAAATTTAATAAAAAAATTATTAAAAATTTTAAAAAGTGAAAAAAAGTGTCTGTACATGTTCAATACAGACTCAGTCACAGGACTCAATGTATACTCTGATTAGTGGAGCAAATAGTGAGAGATGGAGATCTAGAGTTGTGGCACAGCAGGTGCCTACACAAGACCATGGGGATTGTGTACCACATTCAGAGCATGGTGACCTAGAATTTTGTTTAGATTTGAATATCTGGGATTTTTTTCTGGGTTCTGTTGTTCTATGCTTAATTGAATCACTGTTAGAGAAGCTCCATCTACCAAAAGAGAAAGCAGAGAGTAATCCAAAATGTATTTGTTCTTTGTTCCCAGATTTGTAAGACAAATCTTTTTTTTCTTGTTTTATTACTAAGAAATTTTCTATTCACTTTCCATACCAACCACAGATGCCCCCTCTTCCCACCCCCCAGCCTCCCCCTCTAACCCATTCCCCTTGTAAGACATATCTTAAAACGTCTTATTAATAATAATAATAAAAAATCTGGAGCCAGACACTGTGGTGAAAACTACAAGATCAGAGAAACAGAACAAGACATAGCCAACCTCACCCCACCAACTCCTAGGCTGAACTTGTTTCCTCAGGCTGAAAGCCTCTGAGTCCTTACCCAGAAGGGATCTCAGCTAAACTGTTGCTCAAAGCCTAAAAGCTTAAAAAGCCTCTAGATCCTGGTCCTTGAGCCTTATATAACTTTCTGATTCCTGCCATCACTTCCTGGGATTAAAGGTGTGTGTCACCACTGTTTCCTAACATCTGTTTACATTGTGGCCTTGAACTCACAGAGATCTGGATGGATCTCTACCTCCAAAATGGTAGGATTAAGAATGTGTGGCCTCTATTTCTAATCTAGTGGCTGTTCTATTCTCTGACCCCAGATACATTTTATTAGGCTACACAATATATTGGGGAAAACAATGTATCATCACACCAGTTACTAAAATCTTCAGAATTCCTAAATGACAGATTTCTACAGGTTAGATATGAGGTTTTGTTCCTGAAATGATGGGGCTGAGCCCTCAGGACATGGCTGAGCACAAGACCTGGAAAGACCAAGTGCTCAGTGAGCAGTGCATTTGAGACCCAGAACCTCAGCTCCACAGAGGTCTGGGGTAGAAGTCTGAAAAAACTCCTAAAAGCATAGATAGCTGCTGAGCACACAGGCTTGCTGGAGTGGGAGGTGGGGCCTAGAGAGGCCATGGAAGGTACTACTCTGTACCTTACCTATGCATCTTATCCATCTGTACCCTGAGTTTTGTTCATTAAAAGTGACTATAAATGATATATTACCTATTCTATCAAATCATTAAATGTGGGAAAGGTCATAAAATTCCCAAATTATTAGCGAGTGAATGAAAACTACACATGCCCTGGCATCCCGTATAGGGAAATCTTGAGGGAATGGGCCTTTAAATTTGTAGGATCTGTTGCTAACTCCAGAACTGGGTCATTATTTGGATAACTGGAGGGTCTCAGAGAAATTTTGGTGTCAGAACACACTTCAGAGAAACTTTACCAAAACTTGCAACTTTGGAATGATATGAGCCTGAAGTGAAAGCCAATATCTATCACTATGTTTTAGCCAACTCCTAGGCAACTATTTTAAGTATTCTAATATCTGTAAGAAACTAAATTTATTTGTGCTCTCTTAAATGTGTCAGCATGCTCTGAGAAGGTGGTGACCTCTGGATATAGATTTTGTATGATATCTGCTGTGTATGAATGCTGTTCAGTGTGTAGGTGAGATACTCTCTTTTCAGCCACTATAAAACTTCTATAGTATTAGCCCTATATGACAGAACCACCAAAACCAAGGTCAATGACTCAGCATTAAATCATTTAATAAATGTACATTAAATGCTTATTATATACAAAGTGATTTGCAAAGAAATTACACAACACATTGATATAGGATAATAAAACCTTCCTTTCTGTGACTATTAATGTCAAAGTCCTGAATCAAATAGCCATTGTATCATAGGTCAAATATAATTTTTAAAAGTTGTAATAAATAAAAACCTTTTCTGGAAAAGTCACAGACGAAAATTAAAGCATAATTTTGACCTACCTATGTTACAGACCAATACTAAATTCTCATATAGAAAAGATGTATCTTAATCCAAGTGCCCTCAGTGGTTTGCTCATGTTTACTCAGATCTTCTCTCATAGCCCATGGGCTGCCTGCTATTAACCTCTTTATCTCTGTTCACTGGTTATTCTGGTGCTGCTACCAGCTTCATATGAACACACAGAAGTCCAGAGATGCCTCCTTACCCAGGACTGTGCTACAGAGTTCAGAAACCCCCATTTGCTTGCCTCTACTAGAATGACTCAGAAATGGTGCCTCTATCATTATTGATCTGTCCTGTAAGATTGCTTTCTGCTGAACTTTGCCCTCTCACTTAACCTTGTATTAGTGTCCCCACTCCCTAAATTCCCTATATGTTTATATTAGTTGCTTGGAGTAGAAAGTAGGCCATTTTGGCCCTAATAAAGGACTGAAAATAGGGTATCTAGAAAGTAGGCAGTCTATTGTCAATCCCAAGACCTAAATCCCAGGTGTCTGTGAGGTTGCTACCTTATAAAGCTGTGAGAGATATTTTATCTGTCTTCTCATTCCTAATTGTTGACAGCAATCTTTTCTTTCTGAACTTTGTTCTCAGCTTTAAGATGTACAGAGTATTCTTGTACTCATGTCTCTATCTGAATTTTCTCCTTATAAAGATGTCTGCCATATTGAACTGGAATTTTAAGCTACACCTCTTTATTCTTATTCCTTATATCTGCAATGAGCATATTTCCAGATAAGTCATTAACAATTAGTACTTAGTCATCTTTGAGGATAACACACAATTCAATACTTAGTAAAGTTTTCTCTAGCACAAGTTTTATATAAATTCTTATCTGCAGGTCTGCTTTCAGAAAGTCCTATATCTATTATAGACTTAATAATGGTTTAGTTGCAATATTTAAGAGTTACCAGAAAAATACTATTGAACTAAAAACTGACAAGTAATAAAAACAATTTATTTGATTACATAAACAAAGAATTTAAAGGAGTCATACTTGAAGCATAATTTAAAGAATTTATGACTCACTCAGCAAATTTGATTGAGTCCTGAGTATGGGATGCATTTTAAGCTATAACAACAAAGCAAAGAGAAGCATTCCCAGAGCACTCAATTAAGAGAAGACAAAATTAATATGCAAAATATATACCTATTTAGATGATGATAATAGTATGGTGAAAAATTAAGCTGGAAATGAGTCAGGAAATGTTTGCATGTGCATGTTTGGGAATGGAAATAGTGGCTTTGACAGTCTTGACAAGGTTCACTGTAAATGTAAAATAAATAAAGATAGGGATCAACAAGAGAAGGATTCCTAGGAATGTCTAATGGAAGTGCACTCTAAGCAAAAGCAAAGAATCATGAGAAGTTCATAGGTGAGAGAGGTCTAGGATGATATGGAACAGAAGGAAAACAATCTTGTCCTTAGCAAAGAAAAAGGTGAAGAGAAGAAGCCAAGAGGGGACACTATTCAGAGCACAGAAAAACTATGGGTTTGCAGAGCTTTGGTCTTACTCTGAATTGTTAGAAAGTTGTTAGGTGATGTTGAGCTGAGAAGAGCGGAATGCACACTTGCAAACTGGTGTTATAAGTATATTGTAATAACCAAGAGAAGAAGGGGTTTGTGTTCCAGCATGGTAATGTATGTCCAAGTGGTCAGATGCTAAAGCATTTTAGAGGGAGAGACAATGACCTTACCTGGTTATCACTTTCTTAGAATAAAATATCTACAAAGTTACCTTCTCAGCTACACCATTCTCAGAGCACTGGGAACATCATCAAGTGGCTTTTCTCATGGTAGAAAGATGCCCATCCTAATGTTTAATTGGTAATACAAACAGAAAAAGAATAAATATTCCTCTTCAGCTGTATCCAATAATGATGCAGTTGTGTTCTATATATAGTAGTTGAGGTCAAATGTATAGTCACCAGAACGACATTTTTTTAAGAATGTGGCTTAGGGCCCATCTTTAAGCCACAAATATTAACAGGAAATAATAGAAATTCCCTAAGTGCCCTCAACTCAACTGTCACTCATGAAGTGGGCAAAATCATTGCACTAGAATGACAGTTATAAAATAGGAAAAAGATACAGTAAACACTGCTGAAGTAGCTGGTGAGTGTTAACTGCAAATATAAACACATGGTTTCAGTGTAGCTCTCACATTATTTCCCTAGGGATATAATCAACTATGAAGGAACAAATGCTGATGTGAAAAGTCTCTTGAAGTGATGAAGTGCCAAATGTCACAGCGAAGATGCAAGGCAAAGTCACCATGGTTATTACTCAATATCTCCTTGGAGAATGCCCTATCCTACAATTGTGAGTGTCTTCATCCTTTGCTAGAAACAGTCACATAATGGAAGAGTAAAATCCAACCTGATGAAGTAAAAAGCATTTCTGGTCTTGCTGTTTTGTGTAAGAAACTTTTGGCCTCACTAAACACTTGAGTTTACATGAATTGAGTGTTGATATTACCTTTGATTTTTGTCAACCTTCTTTAAGATACTAGGGAAAAAAAATAGGAAATTCTAAGAACCTTAGATCATTGAGATCCACAGTATCACACTTCAGACTTGGCAGTAGAAGAATGGTTTAATATGTTTCCTCATGGCAGGATAACAAAAAAAGCATAACAATTCTCTAACTTTAGTTTTATTTAATATAAGGACTTTCAGGCACAGAGATCTAAAGCCTCTCTACTTGTGCATCAAGAAGATGAAGAATAGAAGTGCTGAGTGGGGTCTCACTAGACTGGTGTGGGGCAGTGATGTCTGTTTGTTTACATAAATTTTTGTCACTTCATGTAGTGTTCCATCCTGCTGACTGTGGAAAAAGACCCTTTGTAGATTTTCCTAGGAGAAATGACCTTCCTAAATTGAATGGTTTGCTTTGAAGAGGTGTTCTAATTTCTATGAGTCATTTAAGGTGGGGGGAGTGAAGACAGACAAGAAAGAGGATTCTAGAGACTTCTCTTCAGTGACCCAATGTCATGAGACAGAAATATTCAGCGAGCCAAAGTACTACATTTGGGGCTATCATTTCCTGAGCCCTAACAAGGCTAATAACTAAATTTTTGTGTGTAAGCAACTCCATTTGGTTTTGGTTGCTAAGTCCTACATTAGTTTAATTATCCTCTAAATCTTAATCAACTAAATAACTCAGTATACATGTGCTTTCCACAGTTTATCAGAAGGAACAAGCCAACTGAAAGACTCTGTCAAGGTTACTAGTATGTCAATAAGAACAGAGTCATCACCAAGAAGAACACTAATGGCTGACTCAGTTACTGCTAACTACATCAAGCACTTTTCTTAGACCTCTATATATTCAGCTCATTTTCTGCTCAGATTCAGGCTATGGTCCTCCAACTTATTCAACCATGGCCCAAATGTCAATAGATTCATCCAAAACTAAAGATAGAGACTTTCTTCACAGCATCCAGAGTCTGTTTTTACCTGGTAGGCAGATAAGGAAATTCCTACCATACTATCTGTGTTTCTGTTTCAGGAGAATTGGTATTGAAAGAAAAAAAATATATGCAGTGTCTCTGATTTTAAATTTATAAAGAATAGCAAATATACTTTCACAATAATTAATAGGAACAGTGTACAATTGGTTCTACTGACCTTGCCATATAATGCAACTATATCACAAACATAGTACTTAGCGGGTTTGTTACCTAAATAGGTACAAGTTGATCTAGCCAAATACAAAATAATTATCTTGTATATTTCTTGGCTTGGCAATAAACAAAATAAGCATTCTACTTTTTTAAATTTCATGGTTTTGTTCTATATTTTTCAGTATGTTGAGACCCACAGCATTTTTGAAAAACTGCTAGGACTAGCATTTTATTCAAGGCTTTGTGTCCACTTATGCTTTGAAATAAGGAGAAAAAAACAAATTATATATCTCGAATTTTTCTTCTAGTTCTTATGTTTTTTATTAAGAAAATTTTTTCATTCATTTTATATACCAATAAAAGATCCCCCTCTTCCTTCCTCCTGCCCACCCAGCCTCTCCATCCCAGCCCAACACCCCATCCCCGCCCCCTACAAGAAGGCAAGGCCTGGCTGGAGAGATAGCTCAGTGGTTAAAAGCATTGGCTGTTCTTCCAGAGGACCTGGGTTCAATTCCCAGCAACCACATGGCAGCTCACAAATGTCTAATTCCAGTTCAGGGGATCTGATACCTTCACACCAATGCACATAAAATAAAGTTAATTAAATTACTTGAAAAAAACCATATATATATAGTTTAAGAAGGCAAGGTCTCTCATGGGGAGACACATCCAGTAGAGGCAAGTCCAAGCCCTTCCCCCTGCCTCAAGGTTGTAGGAGGTGTCCCATCCTAGATAGTGGGCTCCAAAAAGCCCACTCATGCAGCAGGGATGGATTCTGATCCTACCACTAGCACCTACACACACAAGCAGATCAAGCTACACACATTTGTCTCCCCATACAGAGGGCCTAGTCCAGTCCCATGAAGGCTCCACAGCCATTGATCCAACTTTCATGAGTTCCCACTAGTTTGGTTTGGTCATCTCTGCAGATTTCCTGATCATGATCCTGATGCATTGCTCATAGAATCCCTCTTCTCTCTCTTTGACTGGACTCCTGGAGCTCTGCCTGGTGTTTGGCTGTGGATCTCTGTATCTGCTTCCATCAGTCATTGGAGAAAAGCTCTGTGATGGCAGTTAGGGTATTCACTGATCTGATCACTAGAGTAAGCCAGGTTCAGCTCAGGTACCCTCTCCACTATTTCTAGTAGTCCAAGCCGGGGTCATCCTTGGGAGTTCCTGGCAACTTCCTAGTACTGGGTTTCTCTCTATCCCAATGATATCTCCCTCTATCATGGTATCTCTTTTATTGCTTTCCCACTCCATCCTTGTTCCAGTTCGAGTCTCTCATTCCCTTATGTTCTCATCCCCTAGCCACTACCTTCCATTGTCTATCCCTCATTCCCAGTTTACTCATGGAGATCTCATCTATTTCCCCTTCCCAGAGTGATCCATGAATCCCTCTTTGGGTCTTCGTCGTTAGCTAGCTTCTTTGGAGTTGTGGTTTGTTGTCTGGTTATCCTTTGTTTTACATCTAGTATCCACTAGATCTAGTACATACCACGTTTGTCCTTCTGAGTCTGGGTTACCTCACTCAGAATGACTTTTTCTAGTTATATCCATTTGCCTACAAATTTCATGATGTCATTGTTTTTCTCTGCTGAGTAGTACTCCATTGTGTATATGTACTACATTTTCTTAATCCATTCTTCAGTTGAGGGGCATCTAGGTTGTTTACAGGTTCTGGCTATTACTAATAATGTTTCTATGAATATAGTTGAGCATGTGTCCCTGTGGTATGATTGAGCATTCCTTGGGTATATGCCCAAGAATGGTATAGCTGGGTCTTGAGGTAGATTGATTATCAATTTTCTGAGAAACTGCCACACTGATTTCCAAAGTGGCTGTACAAGTTTGCACTCCCACCAACAGTGGAGGAGTGTTCCCCTTTCTCCACATCCTCTCCAACATAAGCTGTCTACAGTGCTTTTGATCTTAGCCATTCTGACAGGTGTAAGATGGTATCTTAGAGTCGTTTTGATTTGAATTTCCCTGATGACTAAGGATGCTAAGCAATTCCTTAAATGTCTTTCAGCCATTTGAAATTATTCCTCTGAGAATTCTATGTTTAGATCTATAGCCCTTTTTTAAATTTGATTATTCGTCATTTTAATGTCTAGTTTCTTGAGTGCCTTCTTAGCACAGTAAGCAGCACATCAGTGTTGTAATCTGAAAGTCCTGAGTTCTTATGTTTTTTAATAAATAATTGATCTTTCAAAGGTCCCTCATATAGTTGAACTCAGTGTGCAATTAAAAAAGGTGTGAGAATGTCTATAGACATCTGCACTTGTACAGTAAAATGTTTAGTGTATTCATAAACTAAGTGTTTGTGTGTACATGTGTATGCACACACACTGTATCAGGGTAAAATGTATGCATGTAATACATACATACTAATACAGACATTTGTGCCCAGAGTACATATACATTTGTGTACTACATGCGAGCATGACATACACTGTTTCAAGTAACATGTTGTTACCTCAACACTTGTATTACTTCTCCATTTGCCAAATGACCTCAAAACAACTTTCCATAGAGGATGTTGGGGTTATATGCTACAAATCCTACATGGTTCCAGTGCTAAACAGAAATAATATAAAACAGACTCATGGTTTTAAATTTCAACTCACAGTTCCCCTCTGAGTAAAGTTAACGCAGAAAGCAAGTTTGGGTTTTCACTGTAGAGCACAGATTCTCCAGGAGTGACTTTTCCTTTCCCTCTGTGAAGCTCCTGTGAATGCAGTTAGCCCTCAAGCTCAACCCCATGTCAGAGTTAGATGCCAGAGCTGGTGAAACAGATGAAGCGCTTAAAATCCTGACAAGAATTCTTACCTTCCTGTGCTGTGGCTTGGCTTTTTACAGATTTTTTTCTGGGAGTAATGAGTGAGACTTTGAATGAGCTGCCCTCATGTGCTTTAGAAAGTCTCCCTTGAATTCAGATGGTGTCATTTGAAAGAACTCTAAACTTGGATCTAACGCTTTGGACAAATGCCCTGCCTACATCTGTTGCCTGTGGGTATTTCATTTCATCTCATCTTTGGTTTTCATTATCTACAACAGAGTATTGTTATGAAGACTCTAAGATAGATTGATTATCTTAAAAATGAATATTCCAAATGAATCCAGATGTCTTTCTGAATGCCATGTTTATTAGCTGTCCAATAATTGAACAAATACCTTAGATAAAGATATATGTATATGTGTGGAGAGATGTATGTATGTGTGTGGATAGATGTATGAATATGTATGTAGAGATGTATGTATATGTGTAGAGATGTATGTAGTCTGTCAAGTTAGAAAGAACAGACTTCCTCTATTGCAGCAGACTACGTTGTTATGGGAAGTTTTCTGCTTAAATATATTAAACAAAATACTGAAGCTTTCAGGTACAGCAGCTCAAATGAAAGACTTAAAAAGCACCCAGATGGCTAAAGAGAAGCCATTCCAGTAATGATATTAGTCAGTTCTCCAGGAGTTCAAGGGAGTGCTGCTGGCTGTAAATCTTTGTGGTTAGATTTTGTGGTTTTAACAAATGACAGCATGCAGGAGAGATGAGGCTGGGATCTTAGAATCTTAACAGACAGATGCTTGTGCAAATGTAGTTCCCTGCAAGCTTTGTACTTGCAATAGAGTGTCAGGGGAAACAGCTCCATCTTGCCTGAGTCTTCTCTGGTTTTGAGGTTTACACTGACCCATATAATAAGACTTCCAAATTTCAAAGTATAAACATTGGTGGCAGACCAAGAAAGTTGCAGCAAGTCCAACAAAGAACCAAACTTTGCAGTATGGAATGTTTCATGACCTGGATACACATAGCAAAGGAAAATACAAACAAAAAGAAAACAAGTGACTAAAACCTCCACAGGAGCAAGGATGGCAGCAGGAAAGGAAAGAAAGAAGCCTAAGGACAGAAAATGTGAAACCCAAAAAAGATGTTAAATGTGGTGATATATTGTATACCCTAATAAAATTGGCCTGAAGATCAGAGAGACACCTCTAGGACTCCTCAGCCTGAAAAAGCTTCAGTTCCTGTCTCTGCCCAGCCATCACTTCCTTCTTAGTGCTGGGATTAAAGGCATGTGACTTCCCAAACAAAGGCATGAGATCTCCAGTCCTAGGATTAAAGGTGTGTGCCACCACTGCTTGGCTGGTTTCTTTCCTAGACTGAGTCAATCTCAGGGAGTCCAGAGTGCCTTTGAGCTCACAGAGGTCCAGTCGGATCTCTAACTCCGGAGTGCTAGGATTAAAGGTGTGTGCTACCACTGCTTGGCCTCTATGTTTAATCTAGTGGCTTGTTCTGTTCTCTGATCTTCAGGAAGATTATATTAGGGTGATATATTCACCACAGTTAAATATGTCAGTATGTGTCAGCAATGAAAATAAATTTAATTCTAGTTAAGTTACACATTGAAGATAATTTCAATTCTATGTTATTATGAGAAAGAAAGTACTTTCCTCACATTTACTGAATATTAAATGATGATGAAAGTAGGAAGGGAGAGGATCAAATGCTTTATGACAACAAGAGGCCAGTACAAACTGATGTGGTCTTATTGATATCAGACCAAAATGACTTCACTGAAAAAAATATATCTTCTAGGACAAAGAAGGTGCTAAATGAGAACATCCACTATGAAGATAATATAATTCTAGTCAGACATCAAAAGACATCCTCAAATATGCCATAAGGCACAGATGGTCAAGTTTATGAGATATGCTTAATACATTAAAGCAAATGGCAATATGTATGTCTCAGAAGTTGATATACTGAACAAGAAAAACATGTGAGGAAATAGGAGATGTTGCTTTAAAATAACTACTTTAAATGAATACTTTACACCTTTACAATAGAATATGCTTCCAAATATCTGATTGAATTATCTCAAAGGAGAATCACAATGCAAATTGTATAAATTTGTGATTGTGATAGAAAGATAGTAAAAAATAATTTAAAAAAAATAATGATCTGTCTGAAACACCCAAGCATTTAAAAGTAAGTGGACTGAAAATGAATGTGAGGAAAACATTTACAGAACCAAAGAAATGAAAATAGTGAGAGAAAGGTATCTATAATATAGATAGAATATTAAAATAGATCAAAGTATGGTACAGTCAAGAAACACAAAAGAATATTTAGGAAAAAGCAGGAGCATGGGATATAGGAGTGGGAGCTCTGGGCTCTGTGAATCATGATGGGGAAGGCATGGCAGGGGGACATGGAAACATTTAGCTGCTCTCCTAATGTCATCCCTTCCACAGATTGTAGTACTCACAATACAAGCACAGATATGCCATGGCATAAAGCCTGTTTTCCCACTATCCTAAAATCCTCACTGAACTTGCCTGACCTGTAGGTACATCAGCACTCCAATGTAAGCAATAGGCTCTTGAGCCCACCCTATTTTCTCTGAGGATTTAGGTGGATTAATTTATAACTCTATTGATCCCATTCTCTACTAATCAGTTGTTTATTTGTGTCAATGCAACAAGTACAAGAACGCAGAGATTAAAGGGATGCATGCTGCCCCAGACTTAGGAAGATGAAGCTTGTGACTGAAAGACCTTGCAGAATACAGAAACCTGTTTTATCACATTGGAAATGTGAACTCTGTTTTAACTCAGAGAGATAATGACACCTTCAGACCACTTCTCACACACTATTTTTCCAGTATTTCAGACAAATAGAATCATACAAAATGTCTTTAAATGAAGGCTTTATGTTGCTTTCTTGTTCAGGATATCAGAAAGGGAATGCAGAATCTAGGGGAAAGTTGGTGAGGAGGAGTCACACACATGGAATCAGCATAAATTACAATGTCAGTGCCAGCACAATGGCAGTGGGAGAACTGGAATCTCACATGTGTGAAAATCACATCTGGATATAAAAACACCAATCAAAGTTACACGGGTAACATATCATTCTGCTCAGATAGCAGGCTACTTGGAAAATTTAAAATGTAACTTTAACTTAAGATGTCCTAATTTTTTTTAAATTTTCTCTCATGTTTCACGTGACATCTAAGTTGCCATTAGTGATTCTTACTGTTAAAAGTAACTCGGGTTTGGGGATTTAGCTCAGTGGTAGAGCACTTGCCTAGCAAGCGCAAGGCCCTGGGTTTGGTCCTCAGCTCTGAAAAAAAAAAAAAAGATTATTTAAAAGTAACTCTGGGTGCTTTGAAGAATTGCTTGGAGAATAAAGAACAAATAAATGACCACATTTTCTGAAATGTGAAATTGAAGCAACCATTTCATTCATTAAAAAAAAAATTTGTTCTTCATCTCATCACATGCTGTACTTTCTCGAGAATTAGGCATTCAGTCCTTAAGGAAAAGATGAACATCTTCCATGAAGTTTATTTTAGGAGAAACTAATAAGGAATAAGACATGTAAAATACATTCAAAGTGCTTAGGGAGATACAAGTAAAAGAGGAAAATAGGAAGTTTGTCTGTGAGGTTGAGACACATACCTGTTGGCTATGAAATGTCTTATAGGATGAACAATTTTTTGACAAATAATCAGTAAGTAAGATGAACTCTGTAGGGACCTTAAAAAGCCACACAGTTTAGGCATGTCTTAGGGTTTCTATTGCTGTTAAGAGACACCATGACCATTGCAACTCTTACAAAGGAAAACATTTAATTGGGGTGCCTTATAGTTTCAGGGGTTTAGTCCATTATCATCATGGCAGGATATGGCAACATGTAGGCAGACGTGGTTCAGTAACATTTTATAAGTATTTAACTGCTGCCCCAATAATTACCCTGTGTAAATGTATTCTTTTAACATTTTTGTTTGAAAACATTGATGTTAAATAAGAATTCTCTAGGAAATAGAAATATAGTTTATTGGCTGGCATATATGTGGATTATGGGGACACCATGGTAGGTGATTCTCCATCCCAAGAAGCTCATAGTTGTGGCAATGGTCTAGTTATGGCTTGGAGCTGTAATTCTGTTATTAAAGTGTTGCTTGCTAAATCAACATTTTAGACTGACAAGGCTTTGTCCAAATGTACCACAATCTAACCTATTTTCAACTTTTCAGACTAAGTAAAGATTTGAATATGTTCTTTCTGGAACACACTGTCATGTTTGTTTTTAAAGTCATATTCTTTGAGATTCCATTTATGTATACAACATATATTGAACATACTCACTTTCCACTCCTCCTCCTAGATCTAACCTCACTTTTCTACCCTCTTTCCAACCTTGTGTCTTCTTTACTTTTATAACCCACTGAATTCAATGTATGCTGCTTATATACTCATGAGTATAGGGCCACTGGAGTGTGGATGGAGCCACTGAGATCCACACTTTTAAAGAAAAATTGACTCTCCCTTCTTCAGAAGCTATCACCTGTCAATGGCTCCTCAGTTGGGGGTGGGGTGGGGTCATACGTGACTGATTTGATGTTGTGATGATTTCTATTAATGTTACTATAAAAGACAATGGGATTGATAAATACATGTATAGTGTTTATGTAATAAGTAATAACAGATTAATATAATAACAGCTAAAAGCAAGCCTCCATGTAAGAGCTCTAATGTACAAATACAGGTCTCCCTGTGTTTAGGTGCTTATGTGGCACTTTTGATATTTTTTGCCTGAGATAGAAGTTATTCAAGCTTGCAGACAAAAGCTTTGGACTCACTATAGCACCATCAGAGTAAAGTATGTCTGGGAATAGAAATACTTGGCTCTTCTTAGTAAAGGAAGACAAATTTAAAATGTAGCTTACATTCTGGGTGAAAAGATTTTCCTCAACCTGACCCCAGAGTAAAGTTGTGTAAGCATTCATCAACTACATAGATTGCTGAGTAAGTCTCATCATGTGTTGGGATTTTTTATTTCCACGCTGTTCTTTCACAGACTGTAGTGTCAGTGAAGCTGCTGCTGGTCATGCTAACTGTAATTCACACTCTTCATTGCACTTACAGTGTTTTATACATAGGAAATGGGCCCTGTTGTGGGGTATTTTGTACACTGTGTGAAGATACATTACTGTGGCTGGTTTAATAAAGAACAGAATGACCAAAAGCTAGGCAGGAGGTATAGGCAGAACTTCTGGGCAAAGGAAAAGGAAATTGGAGATGAATCTAGGTGTGTGTCAGAAGCCAAGGAAACATGTAGGGAGTCAGACATACAGAATGAAAGGAAGGTAAAAAGCCATGAGGCAAAATGTAGATTAATATAAATGGGTTTAAGTTATAAGAGCTAATGGGACAAGCCTAAGCTGAGACTGAGATTTTATTTTTTTAAGATTTATTTATTTATTATGTATACAGTGTTCTTGGTAACAAGAATAGAGAGTTCAATTTAAAATTACAGAGATTTTAACGCCATAACTCTGCTATATTAATAATATTTTGATTTATTTCTATTAAAGTGTTTCTTTATATTAAGCATTAGCATAAGTATGAAAATCTTATGATGTGTACTTTAGATAAACAGGAATATAGAGAGATATATTTAGAGACATACAATACTTAAAGGTTAAATACTAATGGCAAAATCTTTCTGGTCCCTTTAGGATGATTACAAGTAACTTCATAAAATGCCCTATTATGCTGTAGGAAGTAATATTGGCATGGTGCATGTGTAAATATATGTATGTATGAGTGTGGGTTTTGGGGGTTTTTGTTTTTGTGGGTTTTTTTTGTTTGTTTGTTTGTTTTGTGTGTGTGTGTATGTGAGTCCTTTGGGAAATAAAACCTACCACCTCAATTATACTAGGCCAAACTCTCCTCTGATCTTCAGATAAACTTTACTGGGGGACACAAATAAAATATCACCATAACAAATGACTGATGGCAAACTATATTTAGTTTTTTGTTTTTTGGTTTTTTTTTCTACAAGAACAAACACAATATGTCTTCCAAGACTAGAAATATTGGTATATGGTGCTCTCAACCAATGGAACTCAGAAAATGTCACTGAGTTAAAGAATAATAATACCATGTGCATCAGCATCTGATGAAAGAATAAGATTATTAGAAACTCTTTGGTTGAATCTGTATAATTCCAGGTATTTGTCTGGACATTAAAACATTCTTTTATTTGGTGAAGTGAAGTTTAGCTCTGCAATGTGTAGGACGAAGTGCTAGATGGTCCTATTAATAAAAAACCTGGAACCAGATATTGGGGTGAAAAGGTGAGAGATCAGAAAAGCAGAAAGAAGCCACCCACACTCTTACCACTTGGTGATCCTCCATCCAAGACACCTACTTCCTATCTATCTATGCCTATATGCTTTTCTATTCTGCATTTCACTTCCTCTCTCCACCCAGCTACATCACTTCTTTTTTCTGCCTAGCTCTATCACTTGCTGTCTGTATTTACAGACCTCCAGACCTTCATAGTTAACTAGTGTTGGAATTCAAGTTGTGTGCCACCACACCTGGCTCTGCTCCCAGTGTGGCCCTGAACTCACAGAGATTCCGACAGATCCCTGCCTCCTGAGTGATAGGATTAAAGGCAAGAGCTACCATTGTCTGGCTTCTATGTTTAATATAGTGGCTGTTTTTTCCTCTGATCTTCAGATAAACTTTACTGGGGGACACAAATAAAATATCACCACAGCAATGTTTGTACCCTGGAAGCTATTAGAGATTCTCAAATCTTTGACCTTTTTCAGTGAGAAATGTAGAAGATCTGGATGCTGTGATGGTGGGTGTGTAATGAACTGAGAAAGCTGCACTGCCTTTTGACATTACTACTAAAGGTGCATAAAATTCACTAAAACTGATTTTGGGTAGGGAGGATTTTGATAGCTATATGGATATCTTACTTTCAGCTATTTTTGTAAAAGATTAAAAAATATATTGAAGCAACAAAATCTTGTCCATTCTTTAACAAGGTAAATCCTATGTATTTCAAACTTCATTATTACAGATACAGATATTCAATAAGTAGCATTTTCTATTAAATTGGGGAGATTTAAATGATCACTACCTAGGATCAATAGTGATATAGAAACAGGAATCCTGACAGCAGATAAATGGTGAGAACATTAATTGGTTTAACATTTGAGGAAGTGAGCATACCAATATTTCTTATTTTACTGTGCATGTGTAAATGTATGAGTGTGTGTGTGTGTGTGTGTGTGTGTGTGTGTGTGTGTGTGTGTGTGTCCTTTGGGAAATCAAACCTACCTCCTCAATTGTACTAGGCCAAACTCTCTTCTGGTGAGCTGCATCCCCAGGCCTGTCAATAACACTTCTGAAATATATCCTATAAAAGTCTTAGACACAAAGACAAAAGCACAGAAATTTTCATTGTTGCAAAATAGTTCAAATAAATAAAAATAAGGAAGTTATTCTATGAATGATAGTACCTCTCCAACGCTTGTGAGAATATACAGGGACTATGTTATTTCTGAAATAGGAGGATTTTAAAAGTATGTTATTCAGCAAGAAGAAAACTGCTACAGGTAGTATATTAATAAGAATATATTTCTATACAAAAAAGTTAACAGTGTAGTTATATGTTACTATATGCTAAGAAATATCATATTAGCAACTGCTTACTTCAGGGGAAATAGTTATAGAGAAGTTTCACAAAATTTCTGTATCTCCTAGGATGTTAACAAAAGGTCTACATTATATATATATATATATATATATATATATATATATATATATATATATATAGAGAGAGAGAGAGAGAGAGAGAGAGAGAGAGAGAGAGAGAGAGAGAGAAAATAATACAAACATGTGGGTTGGAAAAGCAATGTATTCTTTCAACACTCTAAAGCAAATTGTTTCTTTATCCTTAATTCCCAGTTTATTGACAATTTGTTTGCTTTTCTGATTTTTTAGTTCTCAAATTTAAACTCAGAACTACAAAAAGAATATTGGAAATATCCTTCACAATTCCAATTTTTCATGCATGCTGCTATAAAAATCTAAAGAGAAGCAATGGCACATGAAAGACTTTCTGAATAGAATACTGATAACCCATGTAACAAGGCCAACAGTTAATAAATGGGAACAAAAGAAGCTGAAAAGCTTTGGTTCAGCAAAGGAGACCATCATTTGGACAAAGAAACAACCCACCAAATGGGGAAAGGTCTTCATCAATTATACACTAATAGAGGGTTAGTTTCTAAAATATATAAAGAACTAAAAGAAAATGAACATCAAGAAAAATAACCCATATGAAAAATGGGGTACAGAACTAAACAGAGAATTCTCAAAAAAATAAAACACAAATGGATGAGAAACGCTCAAAGAAGTGTTCAGCATCCTTAGTCATCAGAGAAATACAAGTTAAAAGTACTTTGAATTTCATCTATAAGAATGACCAGGATGGGGTTGGGGATTTAGCTCAGTGGTAGAGTGCTCGCCTAGCAAGCACAAGACCCTGGGTTCGATCCTCAACGCCAAAAAAAAAAAAAAGACTAGGATGAATAAAACAAATGAAAGTTATTCCTGATGAGGATATGGAGAAAGGAGAGCACTCATCCAGTGATGATGGGAGTACAAACTAGTACAGTCAATGTATGAATCAGTATGGCAGATCCTCAGGAATCTGGAAATAGATCTACCTCAAGATCTGGCTATATCACACTTGGGTATACACCCAAACTACTATATATCCTACTACAGAGATACTGAACCCTGATTGTAAATTCAAAGTAGTTAGTTCAGTTTTCAGTCCAAAGAGGATATATGTAAAGATGAATGGCCACAAAAACAACACCTCAAACTAGGCCAGTAAATTGAATTGATGTAACAGATGAATCAGTAGTAAACTAACTCATCTATGAAAGAGGGGCTTGGAAAAATTAAGAAATTTAATCCCTGCCTCACATCATACAGAGAAGGAAATTCATCCATATACTGTAAACTCTACGATCTGATAATATTTAAAGAAAAAAATCAAAGCATTTAAAATAGCATAAAAAATTCATTAATACACTTAAAACCTTAGAGTAGTAAAGTGTTCTTTAAACTTTTGATGCAACACTATACTAATATAGTGGATAGCATTCAATCAAGGCTTCTTTTCATAAAGTGCACCACACTAAGAGTAAGCAAAACAAAATTCAAAGATGATATATAACTAACACAGGTTTAGAATCCAGGATAAACACACATTCACACACAACTTAAGATATAAAGAACTATATTCATTGAATGAAATATATAAAGAACTATGTTGATTGGATGAAAAATTACTGAAATATGTTAACAAATCACAGGGAGAACATGAATGATGATCCTACTAAAAGTTGTTCTGCCTCATAAGCAAACAGAGAATGTGAATTTAATCCAATGATAAGGTCTAGAATCTCATACATTTTCAGGCAGCGACAACTTGAAAATGGCTGAAACCAAGCATTGTCATGGGATGAAGGAGAATCTCTTCATCTAAATAAAAAGAAACAGAAATTTGTATACATCCATGGGATGCCATGTGATATTTTGACACATACACACATTGTGTAAAAGTAAACACATTTATTTCATCATCTGCTAGTTTATTTATTCTGAAAATATTAAAAATCCATTCTATGTATTTTATTATGTTAAGTATCTTCATTCCTTCAGGTATTTTATCATAAACATATGTTATGCCAAATATATTTTCTGCACTTATTTAAATGATCATGTGATCTCTTTGAGTCTAAGCAATATATTGCATGTACTTATTTACATATGTTGGATGTGAATGAGAATGGCCCCCACAGGTTCATAGGTTTGAATGCTTGGTCATCAAGGAGCAGCATTATTTGAAAGGATTAGGAAGTATGACCTTGTTGAATGAAGTGTGTCACTAGGGGTGTGCTTTGGAGTTTTAAAAGCCCAAGACGATCCCACTGTCTCTTATCCTGCTGCCTGCCATTCCAGATGTAGAACTCTTAGTTACTTCTCCAGCACCATATCTGCCTGCATGCCACCACGCTGCCTGCCATGATAATGGACTAAACCTCCGGAACTATAAGCAAGCCCCAAATAAATGTTTTCTTTCATAAGAGTTGCCTTGGTCATGGTGTCTCTTCACAGCTATAGAGTACTGACTAAGATACTGAATCACTCTTGCATTCCTTGAATAATGTCAACTTGGTCATAATGAATGACATTTATAATGTGCTGTGGAAATCAGTTTCCAAATATTTTACTGAGAATTTTAAGTTCATATTATTTAGGAAATATGGTCTGTAATTTCCTATTGTTCTGGATCCTGTTTTTGCAGCAAGGTACTTACTGAAATTTCTCTTATTAAAAATAAAACTTGGGAGTAAATATTAGGGAATAAACCTGAGATCCACAGAGTGATGGAGCCATCAATACCTACCTCTTCCCAGTTCCTGAATCAAAGAGAGAATACAACCTCTTAACTCCTCCTTTTTTCTCGTGTGTGTGTGTGTGTGTGTGTGTGTGTGTGTTTGTCCATCCATCTGTCTATCTCCCTCTGAGTCTGCCAGCACATCTATGGTCAGTCAGCTGAATGTGGACTTCACCCTCCAAACCAAAGTTGGACTCTATTGGTGGTCTTGGAGCAATCAACACAAACAAATCTCCCCCAAGAGGTAATACTGACTTTGTAAAATGAGTTTTCTAGCATTCCTTCCTCTCCTAGTTCCTACAATATTTTGAAGAGCATTGGTGTTTATGCTTCTTTAAAAGTTTGCTAGAATTCAGGCAGATGTGGTGGCACACACCTTTAATCCCAGCCCTTGGGAGGCAGAGGCAAGTGGACCTCAGTGTTCAAGGCCAACTTAGTCTACAGGACAGCCAGGGTGGCACAGAGACAGCCTGTCTCAAACAAACAAACAAAATTTGCTAGAATTCAGCCACAAGTTTGGGAAGTCCTGGGCTTTTGTAATTGGGAGACTGCTTCAGTATCATTGCTGGTTAAGGAGCTGTTTATTTACACCTTTTGACTTAATTCATAAGTGTCATATTTGTGCAGAAATTTAAGTTTGTTATAAATGTTTTAGTTCATTGGAAATGGGTCTTCAAACTTATATACAATGATTATCTGAACTTCATTGTTGTCACTTACAATGTCTCCCTCTTCATCTCAAATTTAAAATGCATTTGGATCTTTCTTTTGGTAAGTTTAACTTAAGGGTTCATTAGTCTTGATCATCTTTTCAAAGAGCCACTCTTGTTTCATTGATACTTTGTTCTTTTTGTTTCTGTTTTGTTAGTTTCTGTCTTAAATTTGACTACTTCTTTGATGTACTCATTTACATTTGGAATTTTCTGGTCTTTCTAAGACCTTGGGAGCTCACCATTAAGTTATTTGTTTAATATTTATTTGGCTTTTTTATGAAGACATTCATAGCTATCATTTTCATTAGAATTGACTTCACTACTTCCCAAATACTTTGGTTAGCTGTGTTTTCATTTTCCTCTGTGTCTTAGTTAGGGTTACTAATGCAATGATGAAACACTATAACTAAAAAACAGTTGTAGATAAAAAGCGTTTATTTGGTGTATATTTCCACATTATAGTATATTGTAGCATGATCTTAAATGGTCATAATAAAAAAAAAAAACTGGAGCCAGGTATCGGGGCGAACACTGGAAGATCAGAGAAGCAGAACAAGCCACAGCCACCTAGCCTCGCCAATTCCTCACCTGATCATGTTTCCTCAGACTGGAAGCTTCTGTGTCCTCATCTGAATAAATCTCAGCTGAATTGCTGCTCAAAAGCCTAAAAGCTTAACCAGCCCAAAACTTCTAGTTTCTGGTCTTCATGCCTTATATATCTTTCTGTTTTTGCCATCACTCCCTGGGATTAAAGACTCACTTCTTGGGGTTAAAGGCGTGTGTCACCATGCCTGGCTATTTCCAATGAGGGATTTCTGCCTCTGGAATGCTAGGATTAAAGGTGTGTGCTACTACTGCCTATCCTCTATGTTTAATATTGTGGCTGTTCTGTCTCTGACCCCAGATAAGTTTATTAGGGTGCACAATATTTGGAGAAACACAATACCACCAGAGTATACCAGTGAAGGAAGCCAGGACAGGAACTCAAACTGGGAAGAAACCTGGAGGCAGAAGCTAATGTAGAGGCCATGAAGAGGTGCTGCTTACTGGCTTGCTCATCAGAGTTTGCTCAGCCTGACTAATTATAGAACCCAGGACCACCAACCCAGGGATGCCACCACCCACAATATTCTGGGCCCTTCCTTATCAATCACTAATTAATTAAAGATTTAGAAAAACAATTATAGCCAGATCTTATGGAGGCATTTTCTCAATTGAGTTTCCTTCCTTTCAGATAACTCTAGCTTGTATCAAGTTTACATAAAAATGTCCAGCACAATTGACTCCTTTTCATCTTGACACACAAACATATCACTATTAAGCCATATCTTTTCTTTCTTGTTCATCTCCAAGATCACACAGTAATAGCAACATTATAATATAAAATATTTTATAAACGTAAAAAGTCTCACAGTCTTTACAAATAAAAACACTTTAAATTCAATCTCTAAAACTCCAATGTCTGTTTAAAACCTATAATCTCATTAAAAATTTAGTCTCTCAACTGTGAGCTCTTGTAAAATTAAAAATAAGTTCAATACTTTCTTACTTGAAAAGGGAAGTACCAGGTACAGTCACAACCAGGTAAAGTGAAACTAAACTCCAATAGTGTAAATCATTCAATGTCCAATATCTGGAACTCACTTAGGATCCTGTGGGCTCCTCCAATAGGCTTGAGTCACTTCTTTGGCTCTGCTCACTGAAGTACACACAGATTGTCTTCTAGGCTCATTCTGGCTCCACTCCTCCACTACTGCTGTTCTTAGTGGTCATCCCATGGTATGAGCACCTCCAAAATGCTAGGGTCTCTTGTAGAAAATGGGCTGCACTTTCACCAGTAGCCTCTCCTTGGCTCTCACAGTGCCAGGCCTCAGCTGTCTTCCATGACTCCTTCATGCCTTTAAAACCAGTACCAGCTCAAAGACTCTTAGATGTTACCAAGTTTGGCTACCAGCACAAAGTACAACCTAGGCCACCTCTGGAAAACAGCTTCCATATGTTAACTATCAGGAACCACTTCCTAGAAGACTTTCACCCCAATGATGCTGGTCTCTTCTTGCTAACCAACATCTCAGCAAATCAAAGGCTTTACTTTAGTGTTTCTGGTCCTTTTTTTATCACAGCCAATTCTTCAGCTCCAGTTGACCAGACTCTACAGATTTTTCACACAAGTGCCCCAGAACAGTCTTTACTTCCTTCTGAAACTTCGCAAGCCATTGCTTGCACTTCTCTCAACATTCTTATTTTCTCAGCTCCTATAGAACATCCCACTGAGCTTTGAACACTCAATGGCTTTTCCAGCCCAAAGTTTCAAAGTCCTTTCACAGTACTCTCAAAAATATATGGTCTGGTCTGTCCTAGCAATACCCCCACAATCCTGGTACCAGTTTGCCTTGGTTAGGGTTACTATTGTTATGATGAAACACCATGATTAAAAAGCAAGTTGAGGAAAAAAGGGTTTATTTAGCTTATACTGCCACATTATATTCCACTGTAGCTGGAGAGTTTCTCTCCAGCTCCCACCAAGCTCCAGCAGTCCCGTAACCCACTTATAAAATAAACACACAGATAATTATATTATTTAAACTATTTGGCCTAGTGGCTCAGGCTTCTTGCTAACTGTTCTTACATCTTAAATTAACCCATTTCTATTAATCTATAAGTTGCCACGTAGCTCGTGCCTTACTGGAATCTTAACATCTCCTCATGGCAGCAACTGGCAGGGTCTCTCTGTCTCAGCCTTCCACTTCCCAGAATTCTCCTCTCTGCTTGTCCTGCCTATACTTCCTGCCTGGCTACTGGCCAATCAGCATTTTTTTTTTTTTTTTTTTTTTTTTTTTTTTACACAGAGTGATATCCACAGCAGTCCACCAATGAAGGAAGCCAAGATAGGAACTCAAACAGGGAAAGAACCTGAAGGCAGGAGCTGATATAGAGGCTATGGAGGGGTGCTGCCTACTGGCTTGCTAATCATGGTTTGCTCAGCGTAATTTCTTATAGAACCCAGGACCACTAGCCCAGGCTTGGCACCACTCACAATAGACTGGGCCCTTCCTCATCAATCACTAAACAAGAAAATACTACAGCTCGATCTTATGGAGGCATTTTTCAATTGCCTTTCCCTTCTTTCAGATAACTCTAGCTTGTGCTAAGACATAAAGCTATCTAACATACCTTGTTTCTAGGAAAACATTCATTTCTTCTCTGATTTTTATCAATTATATCTCTGATAATTTAACCTGTACTGGTTTATTTTTGTCAACATGATACAAACTACAGTCATTTGGGAAGAGAGAACCTTAATTGAGGAGATCGAATTTGGGGAAGTTTTGTGGGCCATTTTCTTGATTAATGATTGATATGGAAGAAGCCAGCCCACTATGGGCAGAGTATCCCTTGGGTAGATTGGTGTTCCTGGGTTGAATAATAATGCAAATTGAGCAAACAATGGGGAACAAGTCACTAAACAGGCTTCCTCCCTGATCTCTGTTTTAATCTCTGCCTTCAGGTTCCTTTCTTGAGTGTCTGCTCTAACTTGACTTCATAATAGATTTTTAACTATCAGATGAAGCAAATGCTTTTCCTACAACTTGCTTTTGGTCATGGTCTTGATTAAAGCCATAGAAAGCAGAATAGGAAAAGTCAGTTGTTTAGTCCTTATTTATTGTTACAGTTTGTATAGTTTACTTTGCTATTTGCTATCTTTAGTGTTATTCCATGACCTGGAAAGTTGGGACAAATAATTTAAATTATTTTTATTTCTTAAGACTTATTTGTTTTGTGGCCTTGCATTCTATTTTGAGGAATGTTCTATGGACTTCTAAGTACTATGTAGATTTCATAACTACTGGGTTCAATAACTTGAGATGATACAGTTTAAATCTGTAGTCAATCATTCTTTTTTTTTTTATCAGGATGACATATTTATTGATGAGAATAAAGTGTTAAGGTCTGCCACTACTTTTACCTGGTACCATATTTCCTTTTACATTTTTTGAAGTTTGTTTTACAAAATTATGTACCTCCGCATTTAGTACATGTATATTCATCCTTGTTCTAACTTCTTGATGAACTCTTTCCTTTATTAATATGTAATGACCTTGTTTATATCCTCTTGAACTGTGACCCTAATTAGTCTTAACAATAAAAAACCTTGAGTCAGATATCAGGGTGAAAGTTGAGGTAACTTTCTCTATAAATCCTCAGACTGAAAGGAACAGATCCTGTCTCTACCTGCCTTATATTCCTGTCTCCACCCTCCTATTGCTGAAATTAAAGGCATGCACCACCATCACTTGACTCTGTTTCTTTTAGATTGGTTCAATCTGGTATAGCCTGGGGGTGGCCTTTATCTCCTGATGTTCCTGCTTCCTTCTCCCAAGTGCTGGGATTAAAGGTGTGTTCCACCACTGCCTGGCCTCTATGGCTAACAAATGGCTAGCTCTGCCCTCTGATCTCCAAGCAAACTTTATTTGTCAGAACGCAAACAAAATATCATACAATATCCTCTAATTACTTTTTACTTGAAGTCTGTCTTTCCAAATATAAGAACAGCTATTCCTGTCCATTTCCTGCTTTCACTTGTGTGGTACATAGATTTCTACCTTCTGACCTTCAATCTATCTTCGCCAATGAAGATAGCCTCTTGAATAGAACAAACTGTTGGAATTTGTGTTTTGATCCAATCATCTATTTTATATTTTATAATTGAAGAATCAAAAACATTAACATTTGGGTTATCATTGGGATATTTAGTGGTTCCTATAAAAATTTCATTTTTTTTTCTGGGTAATTGGAATACTATTTGTCCTCTTTTTCTCTCTTCTCTGTAGAAAACTTTTTGGATCTGATAACCTTGGCTGGCAGTTATCTATCTTCAGCATTGAAATATACTACTCTATGTTTTGCAGCTATTAGGGTTTCTTCAAGATACCTGATGTTATTCTGATAGGTTTTTCTTTGAAAGTTAATTAGTGTTTTTCTCTTGCTACTTCTTCTGTGTTCTTCATTTCTAACTATATATAATGTGACACAGCAAGCCTTTTTTTCAGGTCATTTCTCTTTGGGATTCTAAATGCACCCTGCACTTGCATGACCTCTCTAAGACTTGGAAATTTTTCTGCTATAATTTCAGTCAATAATTTATTTAACCCAGTAGTTTTTGTCTCAATTCCTTCTCCTACTACATGGATTCTTGGGTTTAGCTTCTCAATCATCTTTCAGTGTTTTTAAGTATTGTGGTCTTGTATAGCTTCATTTTCTTCATTGCTGACTGCAGTCTGTAGTCACCCTTCTCTTATATCCTTGATCCCGTTTCTTCTGCTTGGTCTGGTCTATTGGCAATGTTTTCTACTGTGTTTTCATCAGACCCATTCATTTCCAACATTTCTTGTTTATCTTTCAAGAAACCAATTTCCTTGCTGAATTTTCATTATACAAAGTTGGGTAGTAGTGCTGGATATTTCTTTCATGTTGCTTTTTGATTCACTTATCTAGATCCTGAACTGATGTCTTTTCTTCATTCATCTGCTTATTTGAATCCTCTTTGAAGTCAATAGACATTTTTAAAGTGTAATTTTGAATTTTTACCCAGCATTCCAGTTATTTCATAAACTTTTGTTGCAGTTATTATAGATGTGCACTCTGTGGGGGGAGCACATTATTTTTCATAGGTTTCATGTTTTGTCTTGTAATTTAAACATCTGTTTTTCAGTTCTTTGTTTCTTCTGCTATCCATTGCTTCTATGTTTTGGGGGGGGGTGTTTCTTAATGGGCAGTCTTCTCTTGTGTGTACAATCTCCACTTTGTGACCATCTATTCTCTCAGCAGGTTATATTTACTTTTCTACTAAGATCCATCAGTCTTTGTTCATTAAATATATTTGAGTATCCTTAAAATTCAAATTTAATACCTAAATTTAAAAAGTAAAAAAAAATGATTTTTTTTTAAATTACCTTTAGTGAGAACAGATTGCAATGTAAGAGGGCAGTTTTACAGTAAAGACCATCTAACACATTTTCTTGAAGAAGAGTCTAAATGATTTATGGCCATTTCTTACTCAAAACTTCTTCCTGCCTTTCAACAGCTAACCATGAAAAAGCAACAGTCTCTGCTTATAGTGCTCACTGATGCTGGTCTGTCCTGTCAAATCCTACCAGCTCTAATATTATCAGACCTGTACCTCTATGAATCCAAAATCAACAAAGTTTTCTTTTATCCCATTTACCAATATCTAAGTAAGCAAACCTTTTCATGATATTGACAATTCTTAAAATTGAAACATTGTCCTCTCTGTATGTAGTTTTACCTTAATTGGAAATTCCCCAGAGAGGATATCTTTAAAGACATTGCAGGCATCAAAGGAGAATTATTAGCAAGGATTTTGGAACCCAAAAATTTAATATTATCATGCCTTTTATTATCAAATAAGGTTAGGCCTGCTTATCCCAAGAGCAGATTATCATTTCAATGATTTTAATAATATGATTCAAAGAACTTTGTTAACACCTCATAAAATTTTATAGCTTTATGTCTAACCATATGTAGATGCATACTGAATAGCTAGTCTTAAAACTATTGGTAACTTGGTAAGTTGTGATTGTTTTGATGTCAGACATCTGCATGAAGTTTTCAGCAAGTCATCTGTGTATGGTTAGAAGTAGGGCTGGTGGCAGCAAAACTGGAGTTTAAAGACAGGAGAACATTTGCTTTCCAATACTTCTATGATTCTGTGAAACCACTGGAATCATCAATGTAACCCATTGTGTGAATACTGAAGGTGGCTTCATTTCCTTCAAGATTGCTAAATTTTAGGGGAAAAAACTTGGTGCATTGTGTCCAAAGCATACACTTGAGAGAATGTCTCTTCACTCTCATTCACAGTGCTATATTTACATTCCACCATGAACATCTCTTGTCTCTTTAAATGCGTATGGCTCAAAATGAGATTATAAAATAAGGAAAATGAGAAAGAAGGCATGTGGCTTAAAATACACTATTTCAGTGGCATTCAGTTTTAGTTTGGGGTCTCATAAGCTCTTTCTCCCATTGGAAAGGAAAACAAAATTCTCCTACCTCGTGGGAGGATGTTCCTTCAGTCTGTGAAGGCCAGAAGTTACTCATAGCCAGCTGTGATGCTGCATAGTATATCTTTGAAATGTTTCCATACACAAGTGGATCATGAAGTTAAAGGAATCCTGAGTTCTAATGCAGCACAAAGGTGACCTTGCTCAGATTAGCTTTTTATGTCTTTTTCACAGTGGTAGGCCCAACATACAGCTTTAGGAAAGAAGTGAGTGAAATACTTTGTGAGGAAGAATAGTGTAAGCAGTACTGGGAAGAATTGGAACTTTGCAAAGGATTTCTGTAATGGAACATAAGCTGTCATGAGCTATTTTTAATAGATTTTCAATTCCTATCATAGCACCTCCTCCAGCTGAGACACTGAAACTTATAGTAAGATATTCACAGAAAAAAAAAAAAACTGGGCAAAAAACAGAGTTCAACAAAGGTTAGTATTTAAAAAGTGTCCTTTCAACATTTTTCCTATTTCTTTGCCATTTTCAGAACAAGTTTCATGTTGTTTCACAATGCTTTTTAAAAAGGTGGTCTTGCTTTCCAAAATGCACTCCTTTTCTCTTCTAAATGTAAGCAAAGGGAAGACTGTTTAAGAATTGACCCACGGATCTACCACTATCTACCACGTGCCCAGATAAAGCAGTAATCTTCCCTGCTCATCTGCAGATGAGATCCCAGTCCCAGTCTCTTTCTAGACAATTCCTGGCAGTCAGGGAAAAAGTCTTGCAACCTTGAAGACGTTTAATATTCCAATCTAAGATTCAGGCCAGCACTTACACTTTTCAGTAAACTGGGACCTCACACATAACTCTGGGTGGCATTTGAATGTCACACACAGTCTACAGAGAAAGAAGGAGAAAGCTTCTAGCCCCATGGCCTCTAAATTGCAGAAGAATCCAGGGATAGGAGGAATTCGGCTGTGTCTAGAGAACAGAAGTCTAAATATAGCACAAGTTTCATCAGTATGCTTTTTATATCTTTTTGTCCATACATATGTTCCTGTGTGTGCATTCCTGTGAATGTGTGTGGGTGAATGTTCCTGAGTTCAGGACAGAAAGAGTAGGGTTTCAAATAGATGAAAGGAATTTGGGAAACCCTTCTCATTTTTGAACATTCCCAGAGCAGTAACCCCAGACCAAAATGAAGAGAAGGGGTCTTGAACGCTGCTTTTTAAGTCTCAATGACACTACTAAATAAGCTCTGGACCCATATGCAGAGACCTTTCTCTTGGGCATCCTACAACCTGCAGCAGGCCTATGCGGGGAGAGAGGAAACCCCTGAGGAGACGCTCCAGGCTGCCTCTTTGCTGAGATAGCCGGAGAGGCTGCCTGCGGAGCCACGCGCAGCGTCACGGAACTGGCGCGGGAGCACCGGCGCGCAGGCCTGGAGCTACTGCTGCTGCTGGCGGTTTCCTGGCGCTGCAGAACACACCGCGCCACAGGCGGGAGCGCCTGGGGCCAGCGGGAGAATACCCTGAGGAGCCCGCGCTGCACCATGCAGAGCCTGGTAACACCTGCTTTGTGCACTCCAGGCAACGGAGAGACCTGGAGAGGTTGGCCAGTTGTCTAAAAGCTCGAGTGGTAACGGAACCAAAGAAAGCTAGAACATCACATCTCTCCAAGACTGGGATTTGTTCCTCCAAATTGCAGGGAGTCCAAGTAGAGGTCACGAGGGGCAAGCGAGGATGTCCAAGAATGGCTGAGGTCTGGGAAGGTGGTCATCTTTTCTGAGCCCTGGAAAATCTCCTTGACATTTTTTACACTTTGAAGCAGCTGCAGCTGGTGTCGTCGGAAAAGGGGGTGGGAGGAGAGAGGGGGCGGGGAGATTGTGGAGTCACGGGCGCGAGCCAGGAGCAGCGCCTGGTCTGCCAATCCTGGCACCTGTGCGCCAAGCCGCTGCACCGCGGAGGACCCTGGTCCCGGCCAACCGTGGGCTCCGAGCCACGGCCACCCAGCCTCTGGGCCAGTGCGACCTGCAGCTACCCACCCCGGGCCCCCGCCGCCACCCACAGCTGCGGGAGCGCACAACGCCAGCCAGTGCGTGCAGTGACCCGGGCCCCAGGGACCCTCGCCCCTTCAGAAGAGTCGTGCCCAGCCAGGGCAGAAGCCGAGTTGAGTACACGATTCGCCCGCTCTGCCGTTCTCTTCTCCGCCCAGGATTTATTGTCTGTGGAGCCTTCTGGGGGCGGGGAAGGAGCTGCGCCTCCGCCGCCGCCACTGCTGCTGCTACGGTCGCTAGCGAGGCGCGCTGGGCGGGCGGAGGCCGGGGACTGGCTGCACTGGTGCTCCTGGCGGGCTCCTGGCTCCCCCCTGGCACCTCTCCAGCTGTGCACCTGAAGGGCAGTGGCATCATGGTCTGACGCGGAAACTGCCTGGAGTCCCCTCTGCCTTTGCTTTGGAGGACTCCCTTACCGGCTTCACTGCGGACCCCAGAGCACTTTAAGGAGTAACCCTCGGCAGCTGCAAGGCCTTCGCACCCTGGACCCTCATGGGTAGTTTCTGCCTCTGGCGATGTGAGTAGAGCACTGAAGGGACTTCTACCCGCGGTCCAGTACCTGGGATCTGGGAGGCTCAAGTGGCTGGCAAGTCGCGGCGTTGGGGCGGTTGCAGGGCTGTGGGAACCCAGCGCTAGCTAATTGAGTGCTTGGGAGCAGGGCGCTTTGAATGGGCAAGAGACCCTAAAGGGTTACATATTGCGAAAAGAAAAGGTGAGGAGCGAGTGTGAGGCGCTGGTGCTGGGACCGCAGGGTCTGGCTAGATTTGGCTTTCTCGATTTTTATTGTCCCGGGGTCTCCAGCCTGCTTTCCCCGGAGGTGTGTGAGGGATGGAGCGAGTGTGATACACACACACACACACACACACACACACACACACTTGTGGCAGCTCACATAGTGCTTTATCTTGGAAGGTGTTGTATTATTGTCTTGATATCTATAAAGGAATTATTGGGGGTGTATGTTATTAAGGATGGAAAGAAAAGGGTGGGGTTTGGGGAGATGAAGGGGAGATGGGAGAGCCGGGGAAAGACTAAAGGACAGAAAGAAGTGGGGAGCAATGGAGCGAATGCTTTCATTGAGTCAGGAAAAATGCCCCTGTCTCCCTAAGTCGGGCAACTCCTTTGTGTTCTGCAGGAGAAGCTAGGGAACCTCACTGCTCCTGGTCCAGTGAGGGGTCCCTTGGCATCCTCTGGAGTCTTTAGGGATTCAGGACGTGCTTCGGATTGTATTTGGGAAGGGAAGAAAGACCGCCAACATTGGGTAACCATGGCATCCTAGCTCGCCTACAATTAGCTGGGCTACCATAGATCTCCTGTATCACCAATTTTAGAGTCAAGATGGGGGCGGGATGGGGCTGCGGGCTGCACAGATTGTCTTTAGAAACAGTGACTTCATAAGCGAGATCGCTACAAAATTGCTTCATTACACTACTTGGCCATCATCAGGTTTGGGGGGCAGAAAAGACCCGCCTACGCCCTCTCTCTTGCTGGTTGCCCCTCCCCAACGTGGCACAAAGCAAGTGGCACCTCACCTGGCAGGGAAGGGGTTACTTTCACAACTCCTGGGAATGGGCCCCAGGAAGGAACCATCTGCGACTCCCACGTTCCTTTCCAAGTTCTCCATCAAAAGGAATCTCAGAAAACAGGAGGGGGTGGGTGGGAATCAAGGCAGCAGCGGGCCTCCACCTGCTCTTTGCCATTACTTTCCCGATGTACACTTCAGCACATCGGAATTACCTGCAGTGGTAATTGGGTCAGCAGGAGAGCATGTGCACCGGAGTCTCTAGATGGGGCTCTGCTGATGGATGAGAAGCAATTTGTGTTTGAGCATATTTTAACCTGGGCAAAATTTCTAAGCACAATAGAGGTTTCATCGCGTGGGCGAGCAGAGTGCATACCAGCGAAGTGAACACGTGATCCCTCCAACGCAAGAGAAACAGTATTAGGAAGTAGATTTTCTTTGTTCCAGGCTGAGCCTATTAGAAGCTCAGTATCCCAGTTGCTGAAGTTCTCCTTTATTTTTAATAAAGTTGACCAAAAGCTAAAGAAAACGAACATACCCTGAATGGCTTTTGGCTAGCAACCTCTGATATTTCTTTGTTACAACCTACCATCCACCCCTACACCTAGTCCCAGCTGGCTCCTACATTGAAATGATGCATTCCCTCTGAGGGCGTAGGGGGAAAGTTCTTCAGGCCCTGCGCAGGCGCACGTGGGTGCTCTCACGCCTCAAAAGCTGCTGCCTTTCTGAAACACGTGCAGCTGTCTCTGGTTCAAGCACTCCCAGTTCCTGGGGTCTGGGGAACCACCTGGAGATCTTGCTGGAAATGAATGTAGAGCAGTCTGCCAGGCTTCCTTGAAATTACTCATCACAACAGGGGAATAATGAGAAAGCAGGGTTCATGGGTGATTTTATTTTTCCTCAACTGTCTGAGACTAAAGTGTATTTAGCAATATCTGTGTTTGAATCCCTCAGGTGCCTCGGGCTTGCAAAATACCCTGAAATCTGATAATTTATTACCTCAGTGTAAGTAGAGCTGGTTTCCTACCCGGCAATTAAGACAGCTACCTAACTTGGGGATCTCTTACTTCCAAGATACCTTTAAAAGCTGAAGACTTAAAAATTTGAGCTATGTCCCACCCTACCAGTACCCTTCCATGACCAAGATGTCATGAGAGAAAAAGCATTCTTAATTTCCAGAATATACCGTGAGCTGAGAGGACTTTATGCACATTTCTTTTTAATTTAACTTCTCTAAAAGATGTGTGCTCACCATGGCAACCCTTGCCTCCCACATCCAGGCTCTTGCACATATGCGGCTTCAGAATTAGAACAACTTCATAAGAAATGAACTTGGTCCAATTACAGGAGCCATGTTTTATTCAGAATTTTAGCATTGCTTTAGGCTGGCATGAATATTTTCTTAATTGAAATCACATTTCATTTTATTTTGTAAGCTTTTAATTTTTCTAATTTCTCCATATAATACAGAACATAAACTGATTAATATATTATTTTATTTGCTTTGAATTTTTAAAAACTGTGAAGACATTGTTATTACAAATCTTTATTGCATATGAAGACCATTCTATATTATTGTCAGAGTGCAAATGTGTGGTATTCCCTTTACACAGTGCATGGTCATATTTGTTGTTTAAAAAAAAAAAAACTCTTTAATTATAACTTAAAACACCGCTTTTGAAAATAGTTGAAAAGTTGTAGGTATTAGATTTTAATTGATGTTAGTATTTTACTGATTCTGCAATTTCATTTCCTAAATGCCTATAACACCAGTGTAAGAATGGTTCACACATTCCACAGTACTAATGCTTCACTTTACACCCAAACCAAGAGTACACACTGAATGACCAACTGCGCATAAATTTCCTACAGGATTTTTTCTGGGTCCTTATTTTTTTCCCCACAGAAATTTTTTATGTTTTAGAAAATTCTAAACTTTAAAAATATATAGTTTTCTATAAACTCAAGGATTATAGCAATCACACACATCAGCAATAAAAACATTATTTTGTTCTCTTCAGTGGTATTTTAGTTGGCAGTGCATCCTATGCACTAATCTTGGGAATAGAGGAGCTCTATTTGTGGATTTGCAGCTTGACTTTGGGAATGAATAATTTTAATCTGTGACTTAGAGTAGCTATTCAGATTGTGTTAGTCTTTTCGGACCTGAAAATGATTGCTGCCCCCATGGAATAATAAACTGGAGGTGTTTCTAGGATCTTCTGAGAAACTTGAAGTTTTCTCTGGGAATTCCTAAGGGTCATATCAGTCTTCAGTTGGAATATTTTACTGTTTTTATATCAGAACTTGGAATTTTAACATTATAATGATGATTCCAACAGTGTAATGATATTGTGTCTGAGGAAGTAACAAAGCAGGAAGGATACAGGTACATGGGCTTCTTGTGTGGTTTTTAAGAATCCCTGGAGCAGGATTCACTAAATCTACATGCACACCATCAGGCAAAGTCCATACTTAATTTATATCAGGATTTACTCTGTGTTGCATATTATGTGGACTTTGTCAAACAGTTTAATATTATGCACCCAAAAAGCCCTTTATATTATACTTACTCATCTTCCCTCCACTAAACTTAGAGAATGCCAAACCTTTTATAGATGCCTTAGATGTGCCTTTACTCATAATGTCACATAGTCAGATTGGCATGTATTCAGGTCAGTTTCTTTATCATACCAATATTTGCATCTCCCTCAAAATATGAAATTATGAATTTGCATAGTACTCAAAATTAAAAGTAAGTGCATCATAAACCAACAGAGTGTGAAGACAGTAAGTACAAATCAACAGTCTTGCTCTTTATCTTAGGGTTTCTATTTCTGTGAAGAGACACCATGACCATGGCAATTTTATAAATAAAAACATTTAACTGAGGCTTACTTACAGTTTAGAGGTTTAGTCCATTGTCATCGTGGTGGGAAGTGTGGTAGTACACAGGCAGACATGGTGCTGGAGAGGTAGCTGAGAGTTCTAAATCCATATTGACAGGCAGCAAGAAAAGAGAGGGGCACTGGGCCTGTCTTGAACATTTAAAACCTCAGATCCCACCCCCAGTGATACACTTCTTCCAACAAACCACAACACCTAATCCCTGTCAAGTAGTGACCTTCCCTAAAATGACCAAGGATCTAAATATACAAGCCTATGGGGACCATTCATATTCAAACTTCCATACTCCTCTATGATGTTTGTAACCCAATTCTGTTAATCAGGTTTGAATCATTAGAAATGTTTATTTCAATAGAAGTGGGGTTAGAATAAGTGGAGCTTATGTGTCTCCAAAACAACTATATAATCACAATGAAGAAGTGTCTTTTAAAATTATAATTATCTCACAGCAGAAGTATTTCATCACCTGTTAAAATCCATCACACTGAAATGTATTAAGAAACTTTCAGTAAAGCATGCACTTAGTCAATAGCTTTCGTCTATTCTGAAACTATGATGGTAGATTTGATCAATAACTTCTGGGGAAGTATCAGATAGGCTACTTATATTATTAATCAAAATAGAAAATTTATCATGTGTCACTCAAAACACGTGGAAACTTTAATAAATAAATGCAACCCTCGGGATTTCTCATGTGAATTCAGTTTCATTGATTGTTCATTGTTTTAATAAACTTAAAATCTCCCATCAATTGTAATTTTAATACACATGAAATTAATAGCAGTGATCAGGCATGAAATATTGAAACATAATAGCTTCAACATAATCTATTTAAAATAAACACTTTAACCATGGAATCAATGTCTGTATTGACTGGCTTTCGAAAGACATCATTTCTCCAGTTACCCTGGTTATCTTTGCTTTACACCAAGTTCAGTAAGGTTAAAATGCTTTAAAATTATGAGAGAGCTGTAGTATGCTGAAGGTCAAAACCCTAACAAACTTATTAAGCTAGACACAAGCTGTGCTTGCATACATGTACATCTGTGCTTTCATATAAGAACCGAATTATACTTTGTGGAATTTTGGAAGTAAAGTAGCAGCAAAAAAAATGTATTTTTGTGAAGAGAGAGAAACAAAGGAGGGGGAGCAAGCTGACCTGAAAAAGAAACTGTTCTGCTGGTTTTCTCAACTACCATTTCACCATCTGATTTTCTTAGGAAGAAAAGAATGTGGCATTATAAAGAACAGGAAATCAGAAGTAACATAGAAGAGTAGGGAGGTGGGCAACAGCTGGAAAAGAAAAGCTTGACTTAATCTGATGAGAAAATGAAGGATTGCATGTGATTTTCATATTTGAAAGAAATAAAAACTACCTTTGTGAGGTAGCAGAGTATTAGAAAGCAGCATTATCAAGCTATGTGATGAGAGAAGTGGAACTTACTGAAATACTACCTGCTATGAAGACATCGATGTGTTAAGATGGCGAGTAGTGGACAGAAAACTGAGATATGCCAGCTAAATTTCAAGAAATGCTGTGACACAGATGGTGTGACTAAAATAATTAAAAGGTGTAGATAATTAGATTTCTTGAGTATTAAATGCTCAGTGGTCTGTATTCACCATAATAGGCACCTCTCAGAGTCACAGAAAAAAGAAAGGTACATGGAACCACTCTTACCACATATTGATGCACCCTTTGGTGTTACTTAGAGGCAGTGTAGTTCATGACATGAAATCTTTTTCTTCTCCATTTCAAGTGTGATTAATTTTGTAAGACAATTATAAAGGCTATGGTAATTAAGTTATACTACTTATTTAAAATTTGAGTGAATATTAAACATTGGAGATCTCCTGAGATAAAACTGAGTATCGCACAACATATACAGGACATATATGCACACACAGTGTGTGACTGGTCTGTTCCTCAGCACATGTGATAGGAGAATCCTCCTCTTTCATTGCTTCCCAAGACTTCAGAGCTGGACAAGATGCCAGAAGTCTTATTATATAAGGAAGGAGGTTGAGTGTAGCATGAATCTTAAAAGGTCTTATTAATAAAAACAAACCCAGAGCCAGGTATTGGGGTGAACTCTGAAAGATCAGAGAAACAGAACAAAACACAGCTTACCTCACCTTGCCAATTCCTCAGCTGATCTTGTTTCCTTAGACTGGAAGCCTCTGAGTCCTCACCCGAATGAATTTCAGCTGAACTGCTGCTAAAAGCGAAAAGCTTAAAAAGGCTCTAGTTCCTGGTCCTCATGCCTTATATACCTTTCTGCTTCCTGCCATCACTTCCTGGGATTAAAGGTGTGTGTCACCATGCCTGGCTGTTACCAGTGTGTCTTTGAACTCACAGAGATCCAGACAGATCTCTGCCTCTGGAATACTAGGATAAAAGGCATGTGGTACCATTGCCTAAACCTATGTTTAATATAGTGGCTGTTCTGTTCTCTGACCCTAGGTAAGCTTATTAGGGGACATGATATATTGGGGAACACAATATCACCACAGTTGAGGCTCAGAGAAATTTACTTCTTTGTTGAAGATCAAAAAGCTGTAAATGGGAACAGCTGCTGAGGACCAGATCTTAATGTCCAACATTTGCCCAAAAAGCACATCCATAGAAATGTTGAAGCATTTTATACCATAGACTTTAACCCAATAGACAAGGTCAACTGAGCCAGCCAATAGGATGGCACTACACATTTATATTTCATTTCGTTCTTGGCCTGAATTTTTCACTAAGTTTTTATTTGGCTTAAGTTTTTTGGACAATTGCCTTATATTTTCTCTTTGATTTAGCTATTTAAAAAGACTAGAATGTCATAAATTTAATATCCATTAAGTTTTTCATTTTAAAAGATTCCTTTATTTAAGAAATATGGAATTAATCTTCACTAATATTGAAGTATTCTAAGTGTGGATGTTAGATCCTCTCTTAATGGGAACTAAAATTTTCTCTTAAATCATTCATCTTTTCATGATAATTCCAACAGAATGAATATTGGATGATGAGAAATGTTCGATCAATTGTCCATAAGTGAATTATCTTCTAAATTTGTTGATTTCATTAAAGACCAATTGGTGAGTTTTCTTATCAAAAACAAAACTATTTAAAATATTAAAGCTTTATATAAAATATTACCTTAAATATTGATTAGGAAGTCATTTTAATTTGGACAATAAAAGAGAGCCAAATGTAGTTTGTACACATTCCACTTTCTGTGTTTTCCCCTCCCTTTTGTGCTTTGCATAGTAGGCTTCTCAACTCCAACACCTGAAAGTTTGCTTCCAGCTGGTGAAACTCAAGTTTCAGTTTGCATTACCTTTGGAATGACAACTTTCCCCTTTTTAATATGTTTGGTATCTGTTAAAGCTTATTTGTTCTGTCACAAGACAAATTATAAACAAATGCTCCAGTGCTGTTCTTTCTAGAGCTAAAGTGATCACTGCACCTTTTCTAGCTCTGCTTATCAGGAAACTAGGGGAAAGATCATGTTATCCCATAGACAAAACATGCTGACAGTGTAAAGCAATTCTGAAATTTTGAGGTAAGCCTTTTAAAATATATATTTACCTTATAAACAGTGAAGGACAGAAACATTTGCAAACAAAATATTAAGGAAATTAAACCTGTATATCCCATCTCATAACTATTTTTAAAAGCAAATTAAGGCGCTGGGAGGCAGCTAAGTAGGTAAAATGCTTTTTGTGCAAGTGTGAGGGCCTGGGTTCAGATCCCCAGAATATACGTTAAAAAGCTAAGTTTGGTAGAATACATCTGTAATCCCAGTGCTGGCAAGAACAGATGGAAATCCCTGAAGACTGATCTCCAGCCAATCTAAGCACATAGATGAAATTCAGGTTCATTGAGAGACCTGTCTCAAAAAACAAGCAAGCAAAAAGTGGAAAGCAATTAAGGAAGTCATCCAATGTCACCTCTTGCATCCACAAATAGGCACACAGGCAAGTACACAAAAATGTAAGACATATACACATACACATGGGGGAAGGGTGATTAACTCATTTAAATTTGTAGGAATACCATAGTAATTAAACTACAGCATTACATATCAACACAGATGTCCCCCCACTCCCTCTCTGAACAGTTCTTATTCATTCTGGCCTCAAGTGTGCAGGTTTAAGGCTTGTGGGTGTGACAGAATGGAACATATTTCTGCATCTGACAATACAATCACACATGTCATTCTATATGACACAATCTGAATGTCTACATCTGTATTGACAGGAAGACAAGATGCCAACCTCCACTAGCCCAGGCCTCCACTTCCTCTCATAGTAATAACTGTTGTATCTTTCAGGTCTAGTTTTATCTAGTGGTATAGGATATAAAGGTGCAATATTTTGCATACTTTGTTTTGGCTTGTTAGATTTCTCACACTAAGCATACTTAAAGTTTTCTTCCTGCAGTCAGAAATCTTTCCAGTTAAATTCACACATAGCAGATAACAAGGTGGGATGTGAATATCAGGAACCACTGTGTAAGGGAGTATGTTTTTTCTACCTGGTACAGGAATAAACTGCCAAAACTGACATCATGTTTAACTTCCAAATAAATATCATGAGGTAGATAAGCTTTATTAAGTTAACTTGTGGCCAAGTATAATGCCTCACCTTGAAATCCCAGTATTCATAAGGGTGAGGTAGGAGGATTGAGGTCCAGAGGCCAGGCTTGTTGACAAATGGACTACATAGTGAAACCAGGTCTCAAGAAATAAAAGAGGAAATAAAGAGAATATACAATATTGATGCAGAGTCCCTACTCACTTATGAAATTCTATCACATATGATAGAGATGCTGGTGAGTGAAGTTTCAAGCAAGTGTATGTACACAGGGCTTTAGGGCTGTGTGTTTTTATTATCATAAATGTGTGTGTAAATAATAAATATACCCCTTGACTCATACCAACACCACTATCTTCTGTAGCAGTTGGCAAAGCATGTACCTCATTTAGCCACAAAGACATGCTATAATAGAGACTTCTAACTATGTGCCTGATTCTAGTGCATTTTCTGCTGCTGTAACTGAATTTGAATTGAGATATTTTATAAAGTGAGCTTATTTAGCTCATGTTCCATAGGCTTGAGGCCCACAAGCCATGAGCTACATTTGGTGAGGCCCTTCTTGCTGTGGAAAATCCAGAGTCCAGATGTGATATATATTACATGGGATGAGGCTGAGTCCCAGAGACAGAACCAACATGATTTTTATAATTGACCTACCCTCAAACAACTCTTCAATCCATCCATCCATGAGCAGGCTCAATCCTTGTGTTACAGTCAGTTTGGGGCCTTTGACATCCTAGTCAAACACTCCATCACTGAAATCCATCCCCAACCTCTACTCACCTCTTAAAGATTCTGACTGGATCCATCTCTTAAAATCCCACAAGGGGTGACTTTCAACATGAGCACTGGGACATTTAAACCATAGTGACCAGTGTCTCTGCAGTCAGTCTTAGAGAAGTCATTATTCTATGTGAGCTCCAAACAGCTCCTTTCTCAGAGGTAATCATATTCTTTGCCTGTGTAAAGTTCCCAATACTCATTGGACTGTGTTCTAAATCTATTCTCCCTTTTCTAACAGAATTTGAATGATTGTGTATTAATAAATAGAAATGCAGAAAAAAAAGAGAAATCTGTATTCTGATTCTTAGAATACATATAAATAATTTCTTATTTAAATGCCACTTACTGGCTTTAATATTATTTAAAAAAATTTATAGAATGGTATACTCTCAGTATAGAAGACATATAATTTTATCAGGAGCTAAGAGTTGCAGTCCCATGAGCCAACATTGTTATAATGCCTGCTGGTGTTTCAACTAAGAACAAAGGCAACAAAAGGCCTTAGAATGCTACTTCAGGGTTCACACACTCCCCTTCTCAAGGAAAGACCATTAAAAATTTATCTTTGAACTAAATAATTATCACTGTAAATTGGTTAATTGTTTTTATAGTAATGAATTGAAAGAAAAACATTGAATACACAGCAGTTAAATGAAGTGCACCATTCCCTGAGTGCATTGTCTGCCTGTATCTTTAAAATTATCAGACCTTTATATTGTGTGATTTTTATGTGATCTTTACAGTGGCCTATTTATACCATTGTTGTTTAAATAATAGTCATTGTTTTAGCTGTGCATCCCAAGCCAGCACATGCATAGGAACTCCCTCACTTTGTCTACTTCTAGAAAAGTAGTTCGTGCCTTAATATAGAAAGATGTGTGCCATTATGAGAATGACTAGCTGAATAGCCCACTTATATTTCTTGAGGCCTTGGTAACACTTACACCATGATTGAACAAACCTTCTTTCTGAGACCAGCATAAGACCATAGTTTCAAGCCTCTCCTTCCAGTTAAGTGTGGTCTTGAAAAATATTTCGGCCAGAGTGACAGACACATCTTTTCTAAGAGAGGCATTTGTGACTCAATGAGATATGGGCTCTTATGTAGCAATGGTGAGAAGCAATGCTGTAATGTAGCCTGTATCTATCTAGACCCTGAACAGGTACACCAAGTCACATCCATTACTAAGTATTCATTCAACTGACTATGCTGAGACTCAGGGGTTGTTATAGAGATTACTGCTAGGATTCCTTTTTCTAAATTTAAAATACACAGATTAATACTAGTGAAGTTGGAATTCTGGCATTCATTGGTATATGGTGTTACAGTTATAGAGATATAAACATTCCTGTAATGTAACAACAAATCATGTATCTTAAAACTGATTGCCATTATAATAATGAAGTGATTATTTAAAACACATGAACACATGTTCACTTGAGAACACCTTGCAGGTTTTAAATGTCTTTATTTTTCTCAGTTTATAATTTTATGTGTTTTCAAACACAGCAGAAGTCTAGAACTAAGCTATTGCCCTTAGACTATCAAATCAAAGCCAGGGTCATTATATTTACTTATTCTTTATATTTTGGGAAAAAAATCAAGCTGAGATTTTTATAGTAGAAATAGAAAGATTAAAATAGAACTGTGTGCTTTAGGTCCATTGCTAAATTAACAGTGAAGACAGTCAATAAAAAAAGTGTGGAGTCAAGAATTATTCCAAGCTCTCTAGTTAGAGAAATTAGATATATGGAGGTACAAGTTGCAGATCATAAAATCTTGGAGAAGGAGCTAATTTATTTAAGTCCAGCTAGGACATGGACATTAATAAGAAGGAAAACGAATAACAGGCTAACCTACAGAAGCAACATAAATCAGATAATCAATTAACACAAAGTAAATGCACCTATGTAAAATTACTGGAAATACATTGAGCACTTTTGGGGGGAAAATAAAGCCTCTTTTTAAGAAAAAAATGTTTTCAAATAAATGAAAATTGGGTATGCAAAAGAATGACTCATTTTATTTTGCTATCTTGGTTTCCTTTTAATTATTTTTTGGCATGTAAAGAAAGCATGAATACATACCCTCTTCTTCTGAATACTAATTTCTTCCCTCCATTATTATTTTCCTTTATCATCTAGAAAGGATGCTTGTGTCCTGGTCCTTTGTATGCTGATTTCCTGAGGTGAGAAGAGCTTTGCTTCACATGTAGTGTGTTTTAGACCCACACTACATTAGCCATACAAATCACATGAGCAACCCAGGAAGTCAATCAAGTAGCTAGCTGAGATGCATGTAGGCATAAAGGCTCAGTGACAGTCTGAGGTCATAGGTTTTTTTTTCCAGATTTGTATCTATCTCCTGTTAGGTTCATATTTATTTTCAGAAAGCCAGTTTGTGTGTTACCATGGCCTCCTCCAAGTATACTATAGTATTGGTCCCCACGGTAGTGAAACTCACCTCTTGGGTATGGGCTTATTTTTCATTTTCTTTGAATTTAAACGCATTTTCCAAATTTCCTGGGGTCTTTCTTCTGCTATGTCCTACTATATCCCTAGGTTGTCGGGCATTTGGAAAATATATCCAGCTTGAAAATATAGATTAACAATCATTGAGTTCTTGGTGAAAAACAAAGTCATGTTTTTTGAAGCATTGGAGCTTAGTTGTATAATAAAATTTTACCTTCCAATCAAAAGCTGGAGTTTGGGGTCTTTCAGATTTCAAGAATGGGTGTACTTTATGAGGCCTGAAGTACTTACCAATTCATAAAGCTTGCAATTCCATTTGATATTTAAAATTGCATATATTATACTGTAAGCTCTGGATTATATGGTTATTTTATGAGTCTTATGTTCAAAAAGAAATTTTGTTTATGAATGGAATAAACAATTTTAAAAGATTGTTAAATGTTCATATTAATTCTTTGAATATTTCATATAATATATAAGATCATATCAACTCCTTACTCCTTTCCCTAATTCTTCCTAGATCCACACTTTACCTACCTATATACCCCAACTTCATCTTCTTAAAAAATGTAAAGTAAACCATAGAATCCAGTTTATGCTACCCACATACTCTGGGCTGAGGACCATGCACTGGAATACAGTCTACCTACCCAGAACCACACCATTAAGAAAACTGACTCTCCCACCCCTAAAGCCCTCAACTGTCAATAGTTCCTTAGCTAAGGGAGAGAGTTCATGTGCCCTTCCCACCCCATGACAGAATGCTGACAAGTCTGATCTCAGGCAGATCTTGTGCAGGCAAGCTCAGCTGCTGTGAGTTCATGTGTGAAGTGGTCCCGTCATGTCCAGAAGATACTATTTTGTTCTGTTTCTCCTTGATCCTTGGAATTTTCAGTCTTTCTGTCTCCTCTTCCTAGATGGTACCTAAGCACTGGGGAGAGGATGTAATAAACATGTCCCATTTGAAGCTAAGCATGCCACCCTGCATGTTGACCAAGTGTAGGTTTCTGGAATAACCACCTTCTGTTGCACAAAGAAACTTCTATGATCAGGTTTGATAGCACACCAATTTGTAGTATATGGACACAAATTTAGAGAACAGTTTTATATTATATCCATTTAGCAGAACAATAGTATTATTTTACCCCTGGGTCCTACAAGTTCTCCAGCCATGGGATCGTGGCCAGACTTTTAGTACCAGGCATTGGTTTCACCCTGTGGAACAGGATTTATATCTAATGAGAAAGTAGCTAGTTACCCCCAAAAAACATTCTTGTCACTATTCCACTAATGTGTATATCTTACCATGCTGGTCATTATTGCAGTTTTATATCAGTGGCTCTATAAAACATTATACTGTAACCCAAACACAAAAAGACAACCATCACATTATCTTTCATATGTGGATCTTAGCATTGAATTTGCATATTTGTGTGTTTAATTTGGACTCCTTGTAGAATCCATGTAGACAAATTTCTAAACAATCTTAATGAATAAAAAACACTGAGCCAGAAATTTGGGTTAAAGCCCAAGAGAAAGATCAGAGGAATAGGACAAACCATATGCTAACCTCACCTAATCAACTCCACAGCTTCCAAAGAGAGCTTCTTCCTGTATACTCACGTTTATATGCCTTTTCTGTTCTGTTCTCTCATTGGCTCTCTTAGCCTAGCTACAATCACTTCCTCTTCCTACAGAGCTCTGTCACTTTATGTCTGTCTGTACAGACCTCCAGAACTCTATGGTTGGTATGGGATTAAAGGCATCTGTCACCACCAGGCTCTGTTCCCTAGTGTGGCCTTGAACACACAGAGATTCTGCCTGCTAAGTGATAGGATTAAGGGTGGGTGCTACTGCTGCCTGACTTCTTTGTTTACTTATAATGGCTGGCCTTTTTCCTCTGATCTCCAGGCAAGCTTTATTCATTAAAGCACAAATAAAATATCACCATATTTTAGCACAAATATAATGTAGTTCTTTAATATATATATATATATATATATATATATATATATATATATATATATATATATATAGTACATACTTTTTCTTATATTAGTTATAATTTTTTATTTTAAATAAAAAATGGGAAATGTGGTTGATATATTATGCACCACAATAAACTTAACTGGGGGTCACAGAACAGAACAGCCACTATATTAATCATAGAGATTAGGCACATGGTAGCACATGCCTTTAATCCTAGCATTCCAGAGACAGAGATCCATTCAGATCTCTAAGTTCAAGGCCTTATTGGAAACAGCCAGGCATGGTGACACATACTTTTAATCCCAGCACTTGAGATCTCATGTCTTGCTTGGGAAAGACAGTTTGAGGAAACAGGATCAGTTGAGAAGTTGGCAAGGTAAGGTTAACTGTGGCTTATTCTGCTTCTCTGATCTTTCAGAATTCACCCCAATACCTGGCCTGGGTTTGCTTTTATTAATAAGACCTTTTAAGATTCATGAAACAAATTCAGGAAAATAGAAAGGAACTGTTGGTTGAGAGGGAGAAGACAGATTTCAAAGAAGAGGGGATCATAGAACAGAGGCAACATGATGAGAGAAGAGAATTTCTAATGAATTAAATTCTTTAGAATTACAAAGATTAGACCATGTTTTATATCTCTTTCCATTGTGGTTGGTTTTTGTTGTTATTTGTTTGTTTTCATGATCATTTAAATCACTCTGATACTGAATTTAGGAATAACAATCTCTGCAACAGTGTTTGCCACTTTTTCATGATTTGGACTCCTTTTACTAGATGAAATATTATAGAGATGTCCATAGATTGGTAAGAAGGTTGTGTTTAAAATGGTTGTTTTATGTTCAGGAGTTGTTTTATCAAAGCATGATTATTTTCTCATTTCCTTCTTTGTATTTTAACAAATATATCTTAACTCCCCCAGTTAGGGAAAAAAAATTTTTTCATGACAGATTACCAGTACAGTCAAGGCTGAGCAAAGTGACTTGAATTAAATTCTTTTATAAATATAAATGGTTACATTGTGCTAGCTCTCATTTTTTGGTTGATTTATATGCTCTGTACAAACAGACTTTAAGAGAGATTCACTCTATCACACCAATTATGAATGTGTACCCAAAACAAGTGTTTGGGCTTCTCATTTTCCACTACTTAATATCCTGTTCTGCTAAATAACAAAAAGGCAGAACATACAAAACTTCAGGACTTTTCCTCTGTGACACATATTTACTCAGCCCAGAATGAAACCTGTGAAAGACCAAAGTAATGAATACAACCAAGTCCAACTTGATAAAACAATTTGCCTTTATTGGGGCTTCTAGCAGAAGTATATGTGAGGGGGTGGGGAGTTACACACAAGAGCAGGGATGAGTCAAAAGTATGTGCAGCACTAAAATGCTCACCTCACTATGGATGATGGTTTACAAAAGCTCCAGACATGGATCCTTCTATATAGCTCATAGGCATCTGGACAGGGCCAAGAATCTCCCCTTGACAGCTCATCTAGTCAGTCTATTCCCTTTGCATTCATTTACTCTTTCTAAAAATCTGTTCTGGGTCCTCTAAGAATCTTACAAGTTTCCACTTTCACAGACCTGTGACATCTTTTTTTTTTTTTCTCCCACTTTCTTAGCCTCATGAACCCACCTCTTCTCTTCTAGAGGGAATGTTTCAATTCAGAGAAAACTACTGTGTAAGGTGGAAGCTTGGCTCACAGGGTAAGGACATCTCTTTAGCATACCTTCGGTTTTTGCCTACCAGCCCCCTAGGATCTCCTACTTCCTTCATTTCCCTGTTGAGATCAACTACAGATTTTATGAAATTTGATTTTAATCTGGTCAGTAAAATAAATTGTTCCAGAGGCAAGGGTGTAGAGATAGATGAGTTCCTTCAGATTCCATATCTCTTATTCATTGAGACAAAAATATATGAAGGTGTTCTGTGGGAGCCTTCTGCATTAGAATACATGAGACTCTGGAATTCTGTATTATTTTGTCTATATTTCTGTCTTGCTATCTGCTACCCTGGCCTTTGAAACATTCAAATCCCTATCAGAATTGTGTTTTTCTGGTGTCTGTGTATCAGTGGCATGTGTATTTGAATGTAGTTAGCGCTAAGATTGGTTTTAGAGGTTTTCTATCATTATTTTTAGCTAGGTGACTTTAGGAAAGTTAGTTGTTTTAACAAAGCACACCATAATGTACTATTTGAAGTAAGTACAATAGTAATAATCTTGTGCAAATGATATAATGATCCAAACATTCAGCTAAAATATAACCTAGTACAGTATTACCTTTATGATATTTTAGGCATGCATTTGTGATCATCTTGCCCCTCCTTCACTGAAATAATTCATTCATTTAATATTCCTTTGGAGATTGAAATCAAGATTTGTATTGTTTCTGTCAAAATCTAGTATAGGTGTTCTCAGACTATTTCCCAGATTTACCTCTTACCTGACCAAACACTGGTGTTCATGGAAAGGCCTGTTTGCTATAATCAGAAGCCTCTGCATATGGTTTTCAGGACACTTGGCAAATTCTCTATTCCTCTTTACTTGAACAGAGTGGTCACATCTTTAGAAAGCTCTCCCATCCTATTCTCAATAATGTATGTTTAGCAGGATACCACACACAATGTCTCATACATGTTCACAGAGCTACTCTACTAACTCACAACCAACCATTCTGATCCTTATTAATGTTTTATGTTAAATATTTGTAAAGTTACTTCTTTGAATTTACTTGCAAATTGAATAAGAAAACATAAAAGGACGGGAACTCAATGAAACATAGTAAATATTTTTCCTGATATAGTCCTCACCATCTCTGTGAAAGACTATGATGATTAGGAAAAGAAAAAAATATAGGTATCATATCATGTAATATCATTATAGTATGATATATCATTATATAATTATTTTCACCACTGAAATTCTTTGTGCCAATTCACGGAAAAGTAGGCATCATATACAATTTATAGACTTAAAAATAAAAATTTTGTAGAAAGGCTAGAAATTTATATAAAAGTTTAAAATGACAGGAAAATTCCACATTCATATTCTAATTATTTTTATTTTTCAGATGATATATTTGTTCTTTCTATAGATCAGGCTAGATATCAGTAGTCTAATCCAGCCATGAACCCTGTAGGCTACAATAATGACCAGCTGGGCAAGATGTGCCCATAGGGTACAATAATGACAAGACTGTTTATGGGGTACCAACCATTCTCTATTGGATTTGAGGCCTTCTCCACAGGAGGGAATTCGTGCATGATAATGTAAACAAGGTCAAAACCCATGGCTAGTGAAGTCATAGACCCTAGGAAAGAACATATTTTTGATGTTTTTCTAAATGACCAAGTTGTGAAACTGCCTTTTAACTTTGTTTTGTTTGTTTGTATTATTTTGTTTGCTGCTCCAAACCTTGATCAGAGAGGTATCGTGTTTCAGAAGGTAGTTAATGTAGTCACAATACTGTTCAAAGTGCAAAGAATAAACAACTGTGAGTGCTCAATCATCAATGGGAACACCTGTATCAACACCCTCCCCCTTGAAAATCTTGGCAAACAATGAAGAAGGGTGATGGAAAGAATGTTAAGAGCTGAACAATGGAGAGGAGAGCTTCGAAATGCTGTCCTCTGGTCATGATATTCTTGTTGCATATGTGAATTCATAGCAGCAGTGGTTATCTACACAAGACCTGTGCAAGACTTTTGTAAGATTAAACTTGTTAAAATTCCCTGCATGGAACTAAAAGGATCTCCTGAGGCCCCCAATCCTAGCTGAGAAGGTGTTGGCAGTTGATGCTTGCTGTAGAGAGTCACTTTTCTTTAGGATTATGGCTACTGGAAGGTTTCTCTTGCTCCATTGGATAACCCCACACTCAAGCACGTGTAGATAGTAGTAACTAGACTCAGTTTGTTAAAAAGAAAATTATTAATTAATAGGAAGACATAAAGTTGGGAGAGAATTGAGATGAGGGTCCTGCAGGAAGTTAAAGGGTACAAGTGAGAGGTGGACATGATCAAGATGCATTGGTACATATATGAAATTTTCAAAGAATAAATTTATAAAATGGGGCTAGGGATATGACTCAGTTGTAGAGCATTTGCCCAGCTCTCATAAGGTCTAGGACTCTATCACTAGAACTGACAAGAAAAAACACACAAATATCATGGGCATACATGTCTTCATTGAATCGCTGTAATGAAAATGAGTCTGCATATGGAAATAACTTATGATATCCATTTGTACCACAAGCACAAAAAGAGAAGCTTCCAAACAGCCTGTAGATGTCAAGAATAAGTTGTGGACCAGCACAGTAAACATTTCTTGGAACTACAAGATGTGATAAAACATTTGCAGCCAGTTAAATGAGGGCCACTGACCTTGTCAGAATGACACAGCTGCCACCAGAGAGCACAGAAAGAACTGCATGAACTATTACCAGGAAACACTGGCTTCTGCGAGTTTCAATTAGCAAACTCTCCCATTGTTCATCTTAAACATCTTTCAAGATAATGTCTTTGGTTCCTTTATGCCACATATGAATATCAACTCCTAAAAGCTTTGCTTACAAAATGATTCTAGAAGTAGAAGATCATAGAGTCTCATATAAACCTGTAATATAAGAGGATCACCTGGAGTAAATTTGCCATTTATACAATGGAGGAGCTGCATTTGTCTGATACTTGGCCTTATTTTTTCCAGTTATGTTAAAGGGTAATTCAGACTTCTGTGATAAAATTAAATTCAGGTAGTTTAAAATATTTACCTATTTAAGAGGTTTTTCTTTCCCTCTCGCTGTACCCACACATAAATCTTGAATATCACTGTACTTGTTCAGTCTTTTTAATTCCCCTTACCCATCTGGTCAATTAATATTTTCAAGTGTGTAGGTATGTGTTTGTGTGTACTTGCGTGTATGCATTCATATAGGTGCATGTTGATATAGAGACCAGGTGTCAACCTAGATTCTCAGCCATTCCTTGGGTTCTACCCTAATCCTTCTCTGTCTCTCCCTCCCTTCCCGTCCCTCCCTCCCTTTTCTCTCTTCCCCATACACACATAAAAGCCTCAGTTTCTTAAGTTGTTGCTTACTACCTTTGAATTCTACTTGTGACATTTTCAAATTATTCTCTGCATCTACTGTAAACAATGCCCCACTACATTTAAACTGACTTGAGATTCCTTGAGAGTTGTTTATTCCTCTAGAGAGATGTGATGACATAAAAAATAATGCAATCCACCCATCCCTGTTCTACTGATGCATGTGGGCTGTAAGTGTTCAAGTCAGAGTCCTTTCTTCTCTGCCGAAGAGAAATCACAACGATCACACTCATTAGCATCCTGAGAATGGCTTTGAGTTTTGGAGATGACACGGAGTGATACATACAGAGCCCCAAGTAAGGAAACTGACACTGCCAGTGGAGACAAAATAAATCCTAGTCTTCATTCTTCTTGGTTTATCGAATTGCTACTTCTCCTAAAAGTACCAGAAAATTGCCTGAGGCCACAGCAAAATATGTCCTATTGACTGTGAAGAAGTGTACAGAGAGGCAAAGGAGAATGTGTGGTGAGGAGCAGGCACTCTGGCTCCAACTGGTTCTCACAGGCCCTCATGGCTTTGTACCACTGGGATCCTGTAGAAAAGGTGGGTTCTGTGAGCCCTGTTTTTCATATTTATAAAATAAACAACAAATTCTGTTCTAAAAGAGTATTCAGGTAGAGGATCCATGAGACACCACTAACCAAAATTCCTTCTGGTAACCCTTGCTAATTGTTGTTTCCTGTTCTTGTAATGGAGAAATGAAATACATCTTTCAGTAAAGTTGATTTCTTTGTGGATTAAGTGAATTTGTTATGGAAAAGAATTTATGTATGTTTTTTACAATTTTTAGTGTTAAGAATGTAATATTTGTTCTCTATCTCTAAAACACTGTCACCAGTTCCTATGAAAATAATAATCCAAGATCATAAGAAGTCTAATTTTTTATTGAACCTCAACTTTTCAGTTTTGTAAAATCTGTACAAGAAAATGGAGCCTGAGTAGCTGTAGTGACTCAGTAACTGTGGGAGCATGTAGTTTTTGAGTATTGCAGTCTATGGGAAGGCACAGTTTTGTTATCTTTTGTATCTGAAGCACATGCATAACATATTTGTATATCTAGATGTCTTTTCTCCCTTGGAAAATCTTTAGGTATGTAAGTGGGAAAATATATTATGATGTCAGAGTGTTTTACCTATAAAGAAAATGTCTCCCTCTTAAAACTCTCCTCTGCTAATTATTTATTTCACTTGTTCACATACTTCATATCTGTCTTTTACATATATTTTTCTTGCATTTCATGATTGATTCATAAATAGCTTTTACTTTACTATTTACTATTTATTTTTTACTCCTCACTTTTTCATCAATGGCACCCCCTAACTCAAGAATTCTTAATGTCACCTCTAACAATCTCTATTAATGGTCCTATCCTAGTTCTTTTTCTGAGTAGTTCACTCAATTTTACCTCTAGACAGTTCTCTAACCTCAAAGCTCAAGGAAGGGCAGGGCTACAGAGACAGACAGCACTCAGCTATCAGTAAACATATTCCCAAGCTCTTGAACATGGATTATCTTGTCACTCAGCACATTCTGTTTTGACCTTTGCATGCATTGTGCCCACAGTGCCTGCTGTTCTGTCTCTCATATGTGCATTATATGTTGTCATGTTGTATTCTTAGAAGCTCTAATGAGACATTCTGCCTTACCCAAGTCCTATCATCTTCCCGTAACACTGGCAAATTCCTTAGTCTTTAAACTGCTCAGATGTCACTGTGCCATGCTGCCTCTCTCTACTATCTTCCTTCAGATATCCTAAGGAAAGTCAAGTGTTTGTTCTCTGTTTTGAAAGCAGTTGTCATATTGCAATACAGTAAGACCGATCGTGTTTTATTTGTGTGTGCATGTGTGCGTGCACACACATATGTGTTTATATACATCTAACTTTTTCACTGAGATGAGTATTGCATTATAGAAATAGATTATACACAATAGTATTCCTGTTGTGTACCAGGTTTAGGTATATGGCACACGTTAGTAAATATTTGAAAACAAATTAATAACAAAAGAATGTTCAAGGCTGGCATGATGTTTCATGGAAGGTGTGAGCAGATCTGCTTTTAAACCATCTCTTTCTGTTGTTAGGTGCCGATGACAGGGTTGAATTCCCTAAATTGAATCATAAAGTCTAAATACGATAAATCCAATACACAATAACAAAGAAAGCACAAGCTTTGGAGTGGTCAAAACAAAAATAACCCTGGATTTGAGCTTTAGCTGCACCAATAGTGAAGAAATATCAAATAGCCTGCATAGTTTTGGGTAACTTGTTTTTTTTTTATTCCATCTGAATAAAGAAAATAATAGTGTGTACCCCATCATACATTGGTGAAAATCAAGTGACATAAATTGAAATGCTTCATAAACTAAAGACCAGAATTTTTTATAATTTAAAGAAATTTAAACCAATGGCCACAGTAATAATCTGATGAGCCAATATACAGGTTTAACATTCAATAACTTATAGATATTTTTGTACCTATTAAATTCCTCATAAAATTTCTCAAGTTGCACTCAATCTAAAACAGTATCTTCCTCTTTCTTTTTTTCATATTTTGTTGTTACTAATGCTGTGTGGTGTGTGTGTGTGTGTGTGTGTGTGTGTGTGTGTGTGTGTGTGTGTTGGTGTATTTGTATGTGTAGATGTGTATGACTCATTGTGAAAGAGCTCCTCATCCCCAATGGCACACCCTCTCCTTCCTCTGCTGTCTGTGCACATACTGTCACTAAAATTTCTATATTATGCCCCACTCCAGGACAACTAGGTACTCAGTAACAGCACTTTTTATTATCCTATTCCCAAGTCACCATGCTTTCAGAATCTTGCTGTGGCTCTTGCTCACCCTAAAAACCTTGAGTTTAGAGATGTCCCTCCTCAGAAGGAGTGTTTGGGGACTGATTCTCTGGGCCAATGTCTATAGAGGCCTCCCTTAGTCTTCAGTTTGCTAAAGCAGATACCAGTGAGGACCTGGGTGTTCTGAGAGGCATTCAGATTTCCAGGGCATTATGGGGAGAAGAACATAAGACTCAAATGAGGGATTCTATTTGATCTATATGGAGATCTACATATCTTCTCCATGTCTTTCATCTTAATACTAGGCCCCTTACTGGAATCCATGGTGTACAAACTCCAGTTGTCATCACTATGATTCATTCTATATTCCTATACAGTCAAACACTCACTTCCTTTAAAGGGAATGACAGTTATGTCAAATCAAATACATGTTTCTTTATTCTGTAGTAACAGAATCTGTGTCCATTTCTCCTAGTTTGATACTTAATGTAAAACTTTTAAAATTCCAAGAAGAAACTTCCTCACAGGAAGAGTTTGGTTTTCCAACTGTGTCAAATAAAATCTGCAAATTCCCTGTTCTAGTACTTAAGGCTGAGTAATAACTTCTTTCTTCTTAGCTATATTCATCATTTTTCTCTCTAATGAAATCTACCAGCCTCAAAGTTATACACAGAGTATAGGAAGAAATATATGGAAGACTATTATACATGAACTACCCACCCAATGTTATCTGGTTATAATAAATTTAACACCACAACCTGTTATAAAAATTCTAGTTTCTTGGGGGTTGGGGAAGGCCTTAGGTTTTGTCCTCAGCTCAAAAAAAAATTTCTAGTTTCTTTAAACAAATAATTGACTATATTATAAAGTTCATCAAAAAGTCCCATAATAAATTTGATTATTTTGTGTCTCAAACTAGACTTTTAATAGAAGGCAGGTCAAATTTCCTCATCTCCAAACTTCAATAATGGTATCTTTCTGATGAAGTTATCAATATTAGATATGATAATGAAACATAATAATCAACAAATCATTAATATATAGTAGAAGTCTTTTGTGGAGTTAGAAGCCCACTCTTTAATGCTGTTACATCATATTCTTCCAAAGAACTTGAATATATTAATCGGCAACTCATATGAGCAAAGACTAATAATATTAACAATGGCTAGCAATCATTGTGCACAGCTATCCTCTCTGCAAATTTTTCCTGAGAATATAGATTATGTACACTCAGTAGTGAGGGGGCTCTGCATCTGCCTCAAAGTACCTTTGCCAGAAACCACTTCCCCCAGTGAGACACAGTGTTTAAAATATGCTCTTGTATCATGATGGCAATTGGCCTTTAGGAGCAAATAATTATACAGATTACTTCTTTGACCAGAATATCTGACAAAAACAAGTTAAAGGAGGAAGAATTCATGTTAGCTCATGGTTTTATATGATTTCATTCATCATGATAAGGAAGAAATGGCAAAAGGAGCCCCTGTCTGTGGAGGCAGGACCACTAACACAAGAGAAAACAAAAAGATCTGGACTTGAGACCAGAGTATCACCTACACCTAGTGATTTTTATCTTCCAACTGGGCTCCACCTCCTAAAGGCTCTATATCCCTTAAAGGAACAATACCTATTGTAGATCAAGCTTTCATACATGAGCCTGTAGAGAACTTCTGGATTCAGGCCATAAGAACACTACTCTTAGTGTTTCTAAGGAATCAGGACATTTCTATTCACTAAGGATTCTCATCAGCTTATGTTGCTCAGTAAGGCTGTAAGATCCCAGCTACAACAGCCAGGTCACTCTCCAGGCTTAATGTCAAATATGAATGATAGGCACCAAAAGTAAATACAGGATAGGCTTTTTGTAAAAATGCAGTCTCTGAGTTCTGTTCATACTCATCCAAATGTAAGGGTGGAAAAAAATAACATAAAAACATTATTTTAAGAATCCACAATGTGTCACAGGAAATTACCATTAGTATTATTAATTATGTTAAGAAATGGTGGTTAGAAACTGTATTTTGCTCACACATTAAGAACTTGGATTTCACATATAAAATCAAGTTTAATCTTTAGTATACCATGTCATAACTAATTGAAATATGAAAGGAAATTCTAAATAATAATATGAAAATAGTAAAATATACTTACTAGTGTTTCTGAGAACTCTTAAGAAGATGGTTAACTTGTTTTCTGCCTCAAAACATTATAAAAATGTCCTCAAATAAGCATGCAAAAATCCCAATGAGACTGCTGAGCAGTGATGTGGTCTATCACTGAAGTACCCCAACTTTATACACATTGTAGTTCCATTAGCTTACATTGGTATCCATGGTTACCAAGAAAATCCTAGGTTGGCACCTCATCAAAAAGGGGCAGTGGACAAGAAGCTACTTCTGAGAATGCTATGTAGCAGGCTTTCAACTGTGCCACCAACCTGCTCACAAATCAAGACATAGAGACTTGTTATTAATAATTAATGTTCTGCCTTATCTCATTCTTGTCCCACTAGCTCTTATATCTTAATTTAACTTGTTTCTCTTCATTTATGCTTTGCCTCAGGGCTTTTACCTTTCTGTCATTCTGGATGTCCTACTTTTTGTCTTCTTCCATATCTGACTGGCTGGCAGCTGCCTGGTTGGCTGGCCCTGGGCATTTCCCTCTCTTTCTCCCTTGTTCTCTTTCCTTCCTTGCCTCAATTTCTCCTCCTACTTATTATTTCTACCCACCAACCCCACCTATCTCTCTACTGCATAGGTATTGGCCATTCAGCTTTTTATTAGACCAATCATGTACCTTAGGCAGGCAAATCAACACATTGTTGCATCATTAAATAAATGCAGCATAAACAAATTAACACATCGTTATATCGTTAAACTAATGCAGCATAAACAAATGGAACACACCTTTGTATAGTTAAAGTAATATTCTGCAACATAAATAAATGTTATACATCTTCACATATTTAAAGTAATATTCCATAACAAAGGTGCTTGCCTTATAGATGTAAAGAGAAAAAAGTCTCTCTGGCTAGCATAATAAATCACACAGGCTCTGAAACAAGGCCACCTGAGTCTTAAGTAATGTCTCTATGGAAGGCACAATAAAACATAATACATTCATGATGTATTATTTTCAGGGAATTTATTAATGGGATCTTTAGTGTCTGGACAGCTTACAGTGCCATATTATTTCATAAACCATATTAACAAGGTGTGTGTGTGTGTGTGTGTGTGTGTGTGTGTGTAATCACATAGCAAGAGGCTTTTCTGTGTCCCACCCTAACCATCAGCAGGCTTCAAAATAATCACTCAGAAGCTTACAATAATTATAAATACTCAGCCATTAGCCTAGGCTTATTACTAATTTGCTGTTACACTTAAATTAACCCATAATTCTTTTTTTTTCTGGTTTTTTCAAGACGGAGTTTCTCTGTGGTGTTTTGGTACCTGTCCTAGATCTTGCTTTGTAGACCAGGCTGGCCTCAAACTCACAGAGATCCACCTGCCTCTGCCTCCTGAGTGCTGGGATTAAAGGCATGCACCACCACCGCCACCACCCAGCAAACCAATAATTCTTATCTATGTTTAGCCACATGGCTTGATAACTTTTCTCAATCTGACATTCTCATCTTGCTTCCTCTGTGTCTGGCTGGAGACTCCTGATTCTGCCCTTCCTCTTCCAGGATTCTCCTAGTCTGGTCACCCCACCTATACTTCCTGCCTTGCTACCGGCCAATCAGCCTTTTATTAAACTAATTTGAGTGACAAAAACATTACCCCACAATATGTGTGTGTGTGTGTGTGTGTGTGTGTGTGTGTGTGTGTGTGTGTGTGTGTTGCCTGGAAATTAAACAGAAATCAGTCTATGATTCAGGATTTATGATCAACTGAGAATTTAGATCTTCATTTTTGTTGTTTTGAAGCAGGGTCTTGTGTAGTTCAGACTGGCTTTGAACTTACTATGTGATCAAGGATGACCTTGAACTCTTGATTCTTTTGTCCACACCCTAGGTTCTGAGTTTACAAATATACACCCCCATATCTGGTTATGTGGTACAAGGGTTCAAACCCAGGGCTTTGTGTGTGCTAGGCAAAGTACTCTACACTGAGCTGTATCCTGTGCCCACCTCTGCATTTTTCATCCAATTAGAATCAAAAGGAATCTGATGGAGCAAAGAATGGACATTGGTGTGTCTATCAGTCTGTCTGTGCAATATCTCCCAAGGCTCCCACCATTCTCATTTAGAATTTTATATCCTCTTTCACTCCCTTTTACCTTTTATGCTATATACACTTATTCAAGAATTTTTGAGCCATGTGCCCTCTCTGAGAAATAATGCAAGTGCAGTGATAGGATTCAATTCCAATTTCTTTATAAAGGGTCTACATTGCATTGTCTCCTGAATTATGGATCAGGGAATCCCAGGCTGTCTCCCTTTACTCCTACACCTTGCCATGCACAAACACACACACACACACACACACACACACACACACACACACACACACACACACACGCACACACACATTCTGCAGTCTGTGGAATTTAACAGATGCTCCAATTTAGTGAAAGTGTTATAGGAAATTAAATCATTACATAAAATCTACTTCAAAGGTCCTAAGAATGCCAGCTGGAATGGATCAAAACAGAAATTCCAAGAGGTTGTCTTGTAACCCAAAGATACTAGTCAATGTTAAAAGAATAAAAAAGGTTTCCTTTTTATTTTCTCCAAGAGCAGACTTTTTGGAAGCACTTGAACATTCCCATGACCTTTGAGTTTTAATCCATTATTTTCTAAGACCTATGCTAGCCACATACCACTCTAAATTTCCCCACTAGCTTCTGGGCAAAGATTGTTTTGAGCACAGGACTGAAAACTCACCACAGATTTCTGCCTACTAAGACTTTGGCTATAGCATATCTTGGTGGGTAAGGAGTATTATGAAAATTTAAGATTTGATCTTAGGAATAGAATTGCCAACAACTAAGGTGTAGATGTAATGATCATAGCTAATATCTCCACTTACTCTATGTGCTTTTATCATGCCTGGTATGTATTTAGCTTCCCAGCATCACTGGAAAGAAGAAAAAAATTGTTTTCTAAACTACAAAGTAACTCTGCACTAGTTGAGAAAGATGAGGTTTCCCCAGCATCTTAAGAAGCAGAGCTTAAGTCCAAATCCAGGAATGCTGACCTTTTAATACCACAAATGGTTTTAGCTCTTATTTCTCACAAATTTCATATGTAACATTTTAAAAATCAGTTTTGTTTTAGTTTATTTTTTGAGAATTTCATGAGTACTATATTTACATGAATCTCTCCCTCCCTTTTCAACCTCACCTCAATTCCTCTCATGTCCCTCCAACCCCAAAAATTCATGTCTTTTATGCTATAACTATTATTCTTGCATGTATTTGTATATAAGTTTATCAATACAACCTACTGAGATCATTTAATGTTGCTCATATAGGTTTAGAGCTGACATCTTGGGATTGTCTAACCTATCAAGTGGCTCATCTCTGGAGAAGATTGATTCTCCCTCTCCTAGCAAACATTGACTGCCTGTACAGTTCTTCTAGAAATAAAGCCATGTAAGAACTTGCCCGTCCATGTTGGTGAATCAATTAATGTTCTCAGTTGGTCTTTTTTAGGCAGCCATTTTGCTCACATTTAAAATCAAATCCATTGACTTTTATGCATATAGCTTAGAGATGGTCTGAAAGGGGAAGTATAAGAATAGGCATTTGGTGCTAAAAGCTGCTTAACAATTGGAGTATTCTTAGTATTTATTTGGTAAATAATCTTATTTATACAATAAGTTCATGAAAAAAGTCACAGTAAAACCTAAGTAATTTTAATAAGAAAATTATAAAGATATATTTAAATATCTACCTCATGCTTTATTTTATTTTATAATTTGTTTAAAATGTGTAATTCTTATTGTCTTCATGAAGTTGACATTCATTATAACTGTCCATCCTATACAAGCATCTCCAGTGATCCAGAAATTTTCTCTAATATCAGTAATATCACAGTACATGTTTATATGCATACTTCTTTATCCCTTTGGCAGTTGGAATGAAATGGCCCCCAAAAACTCAGGGAGTAACATTATTAGAATTGTGGCCTTGTTGGAGTAGGTGTGTCCTTGTTGGAGGAAGTGTGTCATAAAGGATGGATTTTGAGGTTTCAGAAGCTTAAACCAGACCCAGTGGGTCACTTTCTCTTATTACTGCATGCTGATCCAAATGTAGAATTCTTAGCTAACTCTCCAGCACCATATCTACCTGAGTGCCACCATGCTCCCCACCAGCATGATAATGGACTGAACTTCTGAACTGCAAGGCAGCCCCATTTAAATGCTTTCTTCTATAAGAGTTGCTGTGGTCATCCTGTCTCTTTACTAACTGAACTAAGACAATCCCTTTATTGGCCAACTTCATTTATATCATTTATATTTATATAACATATAATTTATTTTAAGTGAAATTGTGGTATAACAGATTGTAAACTTTTTATGGCTTTCTCTATATATCACCATTTTATTTTCATAAGGGTTTTGCTAACCATTGACATTTGAAGTTTTAGTTTTATGTGGTACATATCTTGGAATGCAAACAATCACGAGTGGTTTCTGTGTGTTCTTCAAAGTCAGGATGGGAAATTCTTCTCTGTTAAAAAATTTTAACTGTCCTGGAAATCTTTGGAATGATTTTATAATCTTCTTCTTGGGACTTCACATTGAATCCACCCTCTCCTTCTTCCCTCCATCCTTCAGATCTATCCATACTCTCCACACAGAGCCTCACACTCACATCAGGCTTGAAATAGTCCAGCATTATCTTAGCAGATTTTTCTGTCACCCGTGTTATACTCTCCAACATCATGTGTATGCTGCCACAAAGTATTTTTCTAAAAAAGTACTAATCCATTCATTATGTCATATCTGTTCATTATCATCTCATTTCAACCTTCCTTTTGCTTGAGTGAGCCACACTCAAAATAAAAATATCATTACCTGAACCCTCCCAAAGAATGGGAAGGTGTCCATCCTGAGGATAGTCTCTCTTGTTACCATCAGATAGATGAGAGTTTATATATATATATATATATATATATATATATATATATATATATATATATATTTCACATTGCATTACTCATTTTCTATAGATTGATTCATTTAAACAAGCAGCTACCTATATGGGGGCACTATCATGCTCACACAGAATACAGCTCACCTGGGATGGCTTCTTGGTGGATAGATGTGGTGAAGGATTCATTAGTCCTCTAACCACATCAGTAGCATGCTGCAATATGGGATTTGTATGGATACCCCACCATTTGCCTCTTTGAAAATGTTTAATATTTAACATCAATTGCATTACTTAAATACTAGAATGTTTCTTTAACTTAATCTTTCACAATAGAGTACATTTTTAAAATAATCCATAATTAATAAAATATGTACTAGGTAATTGCCTACTCCTAAACTATTAAAGTGCCTCATATAGAGGATATTGTATAACTTAAAGTCTAATTATCTCTGATGTGAATCTTCTATATCATCTTTAACCACACTAAAATGGAAACATATAACAAGTCCTAATAATAAGAGCTCTTCGTCTGTGGCAGGCTTTATTCCAGCTACTTGATTAAGAAGAGCTAATTTGTTCTTTATGTGACATCAACATTCATTCCATTTGAAAATTGAAAAAAACAGGGTGGTTAGGTGATTTCTTCTTATGGTGACACAGCACCGTCAGTGATGAGACTAGAATAAAAGCCATGGGGATTTGGTTGTAGGACCATTGCTGTGCACCACTGTGTGAGAGCAGCTTCGTGCAACATCCCTAGAACTAGATTTGTCCAGGGAATGTGAAATTTCTGGCCTCTCCTCATGTTCAGCTGAGACGCAAGCAGATTGGTATGTGAGATGTTTTACATATGTGTTGAAATTATGCAAAGTGATGTGAAGAGTCTTAGCCTTAGTACATCTCCCAAAGAGCGGTGTCCCATTACTGGGCGGTGACTACAAATACAGACAGTTACAGCTTGAAGTTAAACAGACGTATTTCTTTCATCTCAAGTGAACAAGAATCAATCACTTGATTTAGTGAAAACTGGACTACTTATGTCCTTATTTAGAAATAGCCTTTTAAATATATCTTGCACCTAATCAGAGAACAGGAATGGTAATAGACAATATTAAATACATTTGCACAGTTTACCCACAAATGTGCCTTGAATTCATTCCAGAGTGAATGGAGAGGAGCAATGTGTACAGCATCTTCTCTCCCTTTCTTCCTCTGATGTCAGAGTTCTACCATGCACCAAGAGCTGATAAGATCATAGCACTGGTGGAATCTGCAGCTCCAGGGTATGCTGGTGGCACTGCTCAGAGTAATCAGCTTCAGAAAATTTCATTGGCTATATTATAAAACTGAATAATGTAAACCAATAAATATTTGCTATCTAAATTTCCACTTTCTAATGTCTTTCCCTATGGATAGTATTTTATGTGAAGAATAAAATAAAAAATAAAGGACTGGTTTTAAGAATTCCTACTGTATTTCTTCTTCAATCTTTAAATAGCTTCTATGTCCCCATCAAATGAGAAGTTTTACAAAAGAGAATGCGGGCCAGCAGCTGTACTGGTTAGTTGTATGTCAATTTGATATGGCTAGAGTCATCTGAAAAGAGGGAACCAAATCTGATAAAATGCTGTAGGCAAGCATGTTGGGCATTTCTTAATTAGTGACTGATGAGGAAGTCCTAACCCACTGTGCATGGTTTGCCTGCTCTGAACAGGTGGCCCATGGTGCTATGAGAAGTCAGTCTGAAAAGGCCACGAGGCAAAAGCAGTAAGCAACACTTCTCTGACTTCTGCATCAGCTCCTGCCTCTAGATGCCTATATAGCTGTCATTCCTACCTTAGCTTTCCTCAGTGGAATGTGATTTGGGATATGTAAGTTGAATAAATCCCTTTCTCTTCAAGCTGCTTTTGGCCATAGTGTCTCATTACACCAATAGAAACATCAACTAAGACAGTGGCTTTCCTAGTAGTTCTATCCCATCACAGGCTAGCTAGCCTTGGATGGGCTACTTGACTTTGCTGAGTCCCAGGTTCTTTATCAATAGGAAAGATTACACCCCAGTAGATGTAATTGTTGGGAGTCACTAGAGTCACAGACAACATATGTAAATAATATGACTTATTATCTAATACAAAATGGAAAAATCTGTGAAGTGTTCACTGTGGTTTTCTGTCTTCACCCTTCCAACCCTTGTCTACTTGTTCCAGAAACTATAAAGTTTTCTTTTTCAGTTTAACAGGAGTAGTTTCACTAGCTCCAATTTGAGTGATGTATCTTCCAGATTGAATTTGAACTCCAGCATTAAACAGTGTGCCAAACACCCAGGGAAATGCCTGGTGTGTAATAAATTGTCAATAAGTTGCTGTCCAGTGAAATATCTATGGTCCTAGGTTTCAAAATGCATGAAGAGAAAGTTCAGAGTGGAGCTTTCTGAAGAAGCCTATTAGGACTGAATTCTTCCACATTATGTCCATTTACCTTTCCATTCAAAACAGCTTATTTAGATATTAACTCAAAAAGTTGATCACATACAATGGAATAGGTGGTGTTGATGTTTTTATTATAGTTTTCATCTTTTCAAATTCCGTGTTCCTCAGTGAAGTCATTGCAATCATAAATGCAGAACACAGGGAGAAATGAAGCCATTGCCTCCAAATGAATAACTCCCAGAGAACTTCCAGAAGACCTAATTCCTTTCTCTTTTGCAAGTCTCTGTTAATGGACAAGGTGAATGAATCTATGCTTAATGTGTTTTACCATTAACTAAAACATACATAAAAAGATGTGTTTAGCCACAGTGATATAAATTACAGCTTTCTGTAGTTAGAGTTTTCCTGCCTGTCCCACAGCCTGGACAAATCTCTCTCACCTGCCAGGCCCATAGATGCTCAGAACCAACCAAGCAAACACACAGAAACTTATATTACTTATAAACTGTATGGCCGTGGCAGGCTTCTTGTTATCTACTTCTTCTATCTTGAATTAACCAATTTCTATTAATCTATACTTTGCCACGTGGCTCGTGGCTTACCATTACCTTACATCTTCCTTGTCATGGCCACGGCTGGCAGTCTCTCTCCACCCCAGCCTTCCACCTCCCATAATTCTCCTCCTCCTTGTCCCGCCTACCCTATCCTTCCTTCCTAGCTACTGGCCAATCAGCACTTTATTTATTTTAACCAACCAGAACAACACATTTGACATACAGAACATCCCACAGGAGCTCTCTAGTAAAGCTAAGCCTTTTCTCTGTTGCTAAGGACTGGCAGATTTCTAAGCTTCATATCTCTGTAATACTGAGACTAAATGTCCAGGAATATGTAAAACAGAAAAAGGATAGGCAGTATGCCTTGATCTGGTTTAAAAAGGAAAACTGAAACATGCAATGACAGTTATGTCTTGTGCTAACATCACAACTCAGGACAGGTAGACTTTACAAATTATTTGCAAGAAAATTTATTGATGTTTTATTTCTGACTTATCTGAATTTTACTTTCTAGGCTATCTGCACTGAGATGAACACTGGCTTCAAAACATACGTCAAAACCATATGACTGAACAAGACCTTATTTGGAAATGTGGTCTTTGGATCTTGAGATAACATAGTGGATTTATGGTGGGTCCTAAATGTAATCAGGAGTTATAATATAAGAGGGCAGAAAAAGGGAAAAGAGATTCAAGGAGCAAGCTCTGTGAAGACACAGGTAGAGCAAGGGACAGATACTGAAGGGCTAGCCCTGTAAAGAAAAACTTAGAATTGGGATTATGAGGGCATCAGCCAAGGACTGCCATGGGTTTCCCAAGCCCTAACCACTATGAAGGATTCGATCAGTTTTGCTGTAATTATTTGTCAGTAGTTCTAAATATGCCATTAACCCTGTTTGCTTCCATTATGTTATCTCACTGGCAGCACGTTTTAGGGTGACTTGGCCACTGTAAGATTTGTGAGATAAAAATAACTCAGATTAAAAAGTGCCTGTAGAAGTCAAGCTATTGACTGTGACAGATGTTAGAAAATAAAAATGACAGATCATTCACATAGGTTCTAAACTTTCTAGAATTTGTGTTCTTACTACAAGGTACCCAATTTACCAAATTGTGAAAAACCTACCTGAGGGCTAGAGAGTTGATTCAGCTATTAAAAGCACATGTTACTATTGCATTGGATCTGGGTTCAATTCCCAGCACCCACATGGAAACTTAGAACCATCTGTACCTCTAGTTCCAAGGATCCATCACCCTCTTAGGACCTCTTCAGGCACCAACCACACACTCACTACACATAAATGCAGGTAAAACACTCATACACACAAAATAAAATAAAATAAAATTGTTTTTAGCTGGGCAGTGGTAGCATACACCTTTAAGCACTTGGGAGGCAGAGGCAGGAGGATCTGTGTGAGTTTGAGACTAGCCTGGTCTACAAAGCTAGTTCCCAGGACAGCCAGGACTGTTATACAGAGAAACTCTGTCACAAACAAACAAACAAATAAACAAACAAACAAATAAATAAATAAAAATTATGTTTAGTCTAAAGAAAATTTTCCTTAAAGTAAATGAGACAAAGGTCTGTCATTGGATTTGTCTGTAGACTGAGTTCACCTGAACACTGGTGTCCAAAGTGAATTTCTGATCTGTCTTGAGAAAAACTGGTAGTAGCTCTTGGAATGGTCCCCTTTTTCTAGAAGCCAGCTTCTTGAAGAGGACCTGGTTAGTCATTCATGAGAAAGCACAGATGTTGGCCACTGCTGAGGCCTATCCCAAAGTTGTATATTCCCAATGGACTCTTCTTGTTCTGAAATTGCTCTTTCCTTAAACACAAATGACCTGCACCTAGTGTGTGGCACTAGGATGAATCTCAGAAACGTAGTAAAAGCATAACTATATTTGGAAATGTTGTTTTAATTGTTTAAAAACAAACTTTAAGAAATTTCATCCAGTAGTTAGCTTTCCTGTGGTTTCTGTTAGCTGCATGCCTACACTCAGGTTGCTGAACCTGAGCTTGTTTGTAGGCTGATCTTTTGGGTTTGTCTCTCTCATTTAAATTATCATTTGGCAAATCTAAAATGAGAATTTTGTTTTCTGGATAAATTTTCAACAGCATTCAAGTGTTAGATATTACTTGCCAATTTATAGTTTCAAAAGACGATGTCTTTAACAATTCCCTTTCATTCATTTTTTATGTCTTCATTACTATTCTGAAAGGAATGTCTCTAAGGCATCTTTCCTTAACCATCTTGTGCCTCAGTCCTCCTTCCCATGTTCTAAAGACTGTGGTAGCATAGCTGTAACTTAGGACTTCTGAAAATTCATTTGAACTTCCCTAAGGTGCTTGTCATTTGGCTGATGGGAGGTAATACTATAATGCAACCCTGAAGCCAGCTGGTACAAGCAGAGTCCATTTAACCAACCATGATACTATGGCCCCTTAATACTATTATTAAAAAGTAGTTCAGAGTAGAAACCTGCCATCTCTAGTATCAGTAAGGTGAATCGCTAAACAGTTTCATTAATAATAATAAAAAAAACCCAGAGCCAGATATTGGGGTGAAAACCGAGAGATTGGAGTAATAGATCAAGCCACAGCCAACCTCATCTTACCGACTCCTCAGCCTCCAAAGAGACCTACTTTCTGTATACCCATGCCTATATGCCTTTCTATCCCTGCCATCTCACTTCCTTTCTCTGCCCAGCTACATCACTTTTCTTCCCAGCTCTGTCACTTCCCTGTCTGTCTGTACAGACCTCCAGATCTTTATGGTTAACTAGTGTTGGAATTAAAGGGATATGCCACCATGCCTGGCTCTGTTCCCAGTGTGGCCTTGAACTCACAGAGATCCAGACGTTTCCCTGCCTCCTGAGTGACAGGATTAAAGGTATGAGCTACCATTGCCAGACTTCTATGTTTAATATAGTGGCTGGCTTTTTCCTCTGATCCTCAGTGAAGCTTTATTGGGGTACACAGATAAAATATCACCACAAGTATCTGCCAACAAATCAAGTAAATATTTACATTATTTTTAAAATAATATTTTATTAATTCTTTGAGAATTTTATTCATTCATACAATATATTTTCATCATCTTAACATTTGCCTTCTTACAATAGACCAGAAGTTTCATTTAATCATGGAAATACAGGAAGGGTGTGATTATCTATTAATACTACCCAACATTCTCTCCATGAGCTTTAATGTAAGGAAGACACCCTTCTGATTTAGAACAGATACTAAGCTTTGTGTATGAGGCTTATCTAAAATAACATAACTGATAGTAATATATATATGACATTTATTAGAGTGGCTTACAAGCTGTGGTCTAGCTAATGCAACAATGGCTGTCTCCCAATAGAAAGACCAACAATCCATTAATTGTTCAGTTCATGATGCTAGATGTCTCAACTGGTGTTCAGTCTGTGTTGGAATCACAAAAAAGTAGATTCTAATACCAATGAAGGAATGCCTCAGCAATAGGGTAGATGAACTTGTTAGTGTAAGTAAGGGAAAGTGGACAAAACACAATAACTTCCTTCTTCCATGTCCTTTCTTGTGGGCTGGCACCAGGTGGGAAGATCCAATCAAGAAAATCCCTCACAGGTATGCCCACCTGCTTGGATTTTAGTTGATTCCAGATATAATGAAACTGGCAACAAAGACTGGCCATCACATTTTGCATAGCAAGAAAAAAATAATTTTAACTACAAATTTCATATAGCCTAAATAAAATGTGATTTTACTAGATTTTTATTTTCCCATAGGAAACATGCCCAGGTCTTGGGATCTTTGAAGATGAAGTAGAGGCACCCTGAAAGCCTTTGCAGGTTGAAGAAACATGAATCTATGAAAGCAAAGAGGAAGATGAGAGGAAGGGGATGAACTCTACATTTGACCTTGGGCTGTTTATTACAGCTCTTAGAATCTTTCTTCCAGTCTATGCATTCAGCTAGACGGTATTTTATCCTCTGATGATTCAAATCTGATTCACTTCTACATGTTCATAAAGGGGATTAATTGAGCATAATAGCAGAAAATAATTCATCACATTAGTCTTTGCATGTTTTTAATCTCTTCCAACAACAACAAAAAAATTACTATAAAGAAAAAACAACTGGTAGTAGTCCCCAGAAATACAAACAGGCAGTACAGGAGTTTAAAAGCACCTCCTTAGTATGTGTATTACAATTGCTGCTTTATAGGTGAAGAAGTTGGTGTCTGAATAGAGTGAATAACATATGCAATAGAGCCTATATGTAAGGTGACCTGGCTTTATTATAACTTATGTAGCCTCAAAACCTTGTTTTTACTAATGTGAATAATACTTTTTTAAAGTTAAAAGTTCTAAAAAGCAGTGTACTTGTTGTGTGTGTGTGTGTGTGTGTGTGTGTGTGTGTGTGTGTGTATACATGTGTGTACATACTCTATTCATTCTTTTCTTTATGGTGAAGTTTTGTGTTTTAATTAGGTACTATTCCAGAAAGCATTGAGCTGCTGTTTATACAGAACTTCATTTTGTACACTGCCTACCAGAATAATTTTCCATATGTTTTCACACATACAAAGCAAAGATAAAGAATGTTAAAATGGAGCCTGAGTGGCCTATAGCCTGATTCAGCTACAGTCATGATTCTGCTTATTTTGTTCCATGAAGACTGACATTAACTTGCTCAAGGTACTCTAAAGAAGAATCAGTGTTCTGTTATTTCACCTGCAGCACTGTGGGGTACAACTTATAAGGAGAGCCATGGAGCTAATATTATGAGTTCTTTGAGTTCTTGTTTTTTTCTTTTTTCTTTTATTTATTTATTTATATTTTTTATTATATTTGTGTTTTAATTTTACACATCAGCCATAGGTTCCCCTGTCCTCCCCCCTCCCACCCCTGCACACACCATCCCCCATCCCCTCCCCTCTTGTAGAAGACACAGGGCCATATTTCCTCAACAATTTTCTGTGATAAAGATTTAACTAATCCTCTGTAATGATGTTTACGCAATTGAGTTATTCTTTTTGTTCTGAAATACTGATGGTTAGACTAAAGGAATAAAGGGGGTTATATTTGCTTTAGAAGGGTCCGAATATTCCTTGGATCTACCACAGGGATTTTCTCAGTTCAGTTTGCTCATTTTGCCCATTTTCATTGTTACTGATCATGGGATCCAGACTATTGCCCTTCAGTATATATATGTATAAAACCCCTCCCATTATTCTCCAGCTGCATTAGGAACTTGTTTTACATTTATATGAATTCTAGATTTTTTTAAGTTATGCTTATTAACACTTTGACTTATTTATATCATTTGACTTTGTAGTAATTTTAAATTTAATTTAATAATATAAAAATACATTGCTATAGTCAATTCTTGTTATTTATACATATGCCATGTAATACAGTAGAGTTGCAACTTCAGAGTCTGAGTCAGTGGGTTTCAAAGCAAGAATTATAAGGGAAAGACAAATGTAGGCTCATATAAACCTTTGGTTATACCTTCATTGACTGATCAGTACATAACGTTGTTTTATAAATGTTTCTGTTTAAAAACAAATTGCTCAACATTTAAATTTTCAATTATTTAGCTTCTGTTTTATGTGTATGAATTATATACTCACATATATGTCTGTGTGCCATATTTGTGTCCAGTGCAGACAGTTTTGTGTTTCCTGGATCTAGAGTTTTAGACATTTGTGAACTACCATGTGTGTCTTCTGCTAGAGCAACAAGTTCTTTTAACTCCAGACCCTCTCAACATATTTTTGTTGGTTCATTAATATTGGGCTTTTGTCCAACAACACTGTAACTGCTGTCTCAGTGATCCTTCCTATCACACACCATTTCTACATGGCTATATATCAGCCTTCTTTTGTATAGGGGCTGGGGAGTGCTTTGGCATTATACTGGGGCCATGTAAATCACAACCTCGAGAAGTAAAAATGCTAAAAACCACAAAAGGTTATTGTTTGAATTTCTAAAAGTTTTATAATAAAAATCCCAGAGCCTGATATTGGGGTATATGCTGAAAGGTAAGAGAAACAAACAAGCCACAGCCACCACCTTTTACCTCACCAACTTTTCAGCCTGCAAAGGCTTTCTAGCCAAAAGGCCTCTAGCCAAAATGGGTTCCTCAGCCAATGAGGCTTTGGTTCCTTTCTCCTCAAATCTTATATAACTTTCTCCACCCACCATATCACTTCCTTTCTCAGCCTCTCTAGTGCTAGGATTAAAGGTGTGTGTGCTTCCCAAGCAAAGGCATGAGATTTTACATGCTGGGATTAAAGGTGTGGGCCACTACTGCCTAGCTCTGTTTCTCTCCTAGACTGAGTCAATCTCATGTAGTCCAGGACGACTTTGATCTCGCAGAGATATGGATGGATCTCTGCCTCCCAAGTGCTAGGATTAAAGGTGTGTGCCACCACTGTCTGGCTTCTATGTTTAATCTAGTGGCTTGTTCTGTTCTCTGATCTTCAGGCAAAGTTTATTAGAGTGCACAATATATCACCACAAAAGGAACCTGTGTTTATCATGGGTGAGTCACTGAAACAAGAAAGCAAAGACAGCTCAGTTGGACATGTGAACACTGAGCTGTCAAAGTCAGCAGCTTCTCTGTTCACAGATACCTATAAGAAATAGCAGGAGTGGGTGTTTGTCTGGCAATTGAACTTCTGTAAGTAGGCAACTTCAGAAAATAAGATAATATGCCATCTTCCATTCTGTGCTTTTCTCTCTGCTTTTCCCTATTACTCACATTAAATAGTGTCTTAAAGAAATTTCTATGCTTCTTTTCTAGCATTAACCAATATTTCATTAAAAATAACTTTTTTTTCTTTTTTTATTTTATTTTTATTTTTTAATAAATAATTTTTTTCTTTATTATTATGTGTTCTAAATTTTATACATCAGCCATGGGTTCCCCTGTCCTCCCCCCTCCCGCGCCCACCCCTGCCATCCTCCCAGCCCCTCCCCTCCATTCCCATGTCCTCCAGGATCAAGACTCCCTTGGGGATTCATTTAAACCTGGTAGATTCAGTACAGGCAGGTCCTGTCACCTCCTTCCAGACTGAGCAAAGTGTCCCTGTGTAAGCCCAAGGTTTCAAATAGCCAGCTCATGCACTAAGGACAGGTCCTGGTCCCACTGCCTGGGTGCCTCCCAAACAGATCAAGCTATTCAATGGTCTCACTTATCCAGAGGGCCTGATCAAGCTGGGGGCTCCATAGCCTTTGGTTCATAATTCATGTGCTTCCATTCATTTGGCTATTTGTCCCTGTGCTCTTTGCAATCTTGGATTCAACAATTCACGCTCTTGCAGACCCTCCTCTTTCTCGACAGTTGGACACCTGGAGCTCCACCTGGGGCCTGGCTGAGGATCTCTGTGTCCACTTCCATCAGTTATTGGATGAGAGTTCCAAGACGACTGTTAGGGTGCTTGGCCATCTGATCACCAGACTAGGTCAGATCAGGCTTTGATATATCCTCTGTAGTCTGCTGGCAATGGTCGAGAAAAAGAACTTTATTTAAACAAAATAAAATTAAAATAAAACATAAGGCTGGTGTTCTCTGCAATAAAAGAACATACTATAGGTTTTTAAGACTTTGAGGATAAAAACTACTACATCAAAACTTGGTCTTATTTGATATGAAAAAATCATCACAGCCAAGCATGATGGAGTACGCACTTAACCCCCGTATTCCGGAACATTGGCAGGTGGGACTCAGTGAGTTCTAGAACAGCCTGGTATTCTTACTGAGTTCCTGGCTGTCAGTGCTACACCATAAGACCCCCATCCCCACCTTCCCTCTTCCTTTCTTCTAATCCAGTAAAACAGTTGTATTTTATATGTAATTTTCTGAGGGTTTTGTTGGGTTTTTTGTTTTTGCTAGAAAAATAAAAGCTAATAAACAACTTGTTGGAAAAAATATCTGAATACTTATAAGTTATGTTTATTAAAAGTTTAAGATTTGGGTTATTAGACATTTGACTGTATGGTTTAATCAGTAGGAATTGGTCCTGAGAAGAGTTAGACATAATCCATTATGAATGTTTCTAATGGGAAGAGTAGGTTTTCTCTGACAGTCTTGTTGCTGACTGTCCTGATTAGTTTTCTATTGACTTTACAGAAGCTAGAGTTACCTGAGAAGAGAAACAATTGGAAAAAATGCCTTCATCAGATCGGTCTATGGACAAGTTTATGGGATACTGTCTTGATTAAGGATTGATGTGGGAGGACCCAGATCACGGGGGATTTCCCACCTCTGCAAAGGTGATCTTGAGCAGTATACGAAAGCAGGCTGAACAAGCTGTGTCAAGAAAGCCAGAAAACAGTATTACTCCATGGTCTGTGTTCTAGTTCCAGACTCCAAGTTCCTGCCCTGACTTTCTTCAGTGATGGAATGTGACTTATGGGTTGTAAAATAAAATAAACCCCTTCTTCTCCCAAATTGCTTTGAAGTAGTACTCATATAGTGAAGGAATAGGAAAGGACAATTTAGTTTTTGAATTTATTTAGTTTGGAAAATAATTTTCATAAAATATTTCTAATGCTTTTAACTTAGTTTTATAAGCTAAGTTTTTTTTTTTTTTAAGCTGAGGATCGAACCCTCTACCACTGAACTAAATCCCCAACCCAGTTAAGTTTTATAAACTAAAGTTTAAGGACTTAAATAACTTCCCTGAAATCAAACACCTTTCCCAAGGTCAGAGAGCAAGTAAATGGTAAAGCCAAAATTTGTCTTTCTACTCCTCACAAAATAATATCATTACATTAAGTAGCTCTTTGCTGTCACTATTTCATTCTCACATTTTAGCCTGTCTACCTGGAAATTCATCTTCTCAAAATAATCATACTTACCTCTCCCATATTCACTCAGAGAACTGTCACTCATTCTCCTAACTTGTTTTGACTTATACACACACACCATAGGCTGGGTAGTTTGAGGCACTAAGCTTTCTCATAGATAGGGGGATGGAAAGTCTGATACAAAGAAGCTTCCTATGTTCCTGACAGCATGCTTCCTGATTGACAGATGGCCTCCTGCTTGTTGAATCCTCATTCCATAGACAAGAAATAAATTCCTAAGATTATCCAGGTATCATTCCATGAGGATGGTAATTTTAACCAAGATGTGTGCACCTTTATGATCTCATTGCCTCTCCAAAGACTGCTGTTAATGTAGATGTCCACAGTTGATTTCATGATAGTTAAGATTTACACAAAAGTCAATCACTTCTTATATACACAAAGTCTTCACTCGAAAAATTTAGCATGAGAATTTGTTATTTATATTTGTTCTTGAAGTGTCTTGTGGGACACTAATGCAAAATGAAGAGTAAAGAGGCAGGTCTAATTCTTAATACTTTTATGTGAAGACAAATATGAGGAACAATAATAACAATAATGTTTTCATTACTATAATTTTCAAACCCAATGTCATGATCAAGTTTATTCCAAGCAGTATTAAATACTGTCAATGCAATCCTGAGGTGCAGGGTAACTAACTGTTGGTGGCTGTTTCTACACCACTAAAATGGAATGCAAAACAGTTGGGAACTGTGCTCCCTGTTAGCTGTTAGCACTGGGGGAGAGAAAGCTTTGATTTGTCTTGGCCACTGTTGCCTTCATTGACTGAATGCCAATTTGGACTGTGATCTTTTGCACAGGAAGGATCAGGAGCAGTTTGAAATTGCCTGTGGGCAGCTTTCATTGTCTTCCTTCATGTTTCCTTTCTTGCACTGATTACTTTTTTCAGCTCTCCTATTAACTTCCATGTGACTTCAGGGATACAGAAATTTAAGAAGTTGTGTGATCTATCTTATTTGTAAAATGCCACTAATCTACTTACTAAAGCAAAGTGTAGAATTGCTAATTATACCAGGCATCTCTAATTACTTGACTGACTAGAAACAACTCACAAATTTGGGCAGTACATAGGGGTTATGTAAGCTGCTCAGATTGTCAGACTTCTCCACAACCTATCCCTTTGGAGAACCAGTTGAGTTTATTGCATTTTGAATTTTAATTATTTGTAAGAGTCTTGGATTTTAAATTTCTTCTGATTGTCCTAACTTTTGACTAAAAAGTAACATGGAACAATCAGACTAAATATAACTACAGTGGATTAAAATCCACACAATTGCCACTCCTGTTTCAAAGTCACAATTAGACTTTATCACCAATTTCCTGTTTTATAAAGAACAAATAAACACATTTGTAAAAATAATCTTCATCCTCTTGTTCATTTACCACTTGTATCTGCAAGTGCTGAAAACAGGCTTCTAGTTTTGTCCAGCCTCCTACAGATACAATTGGCCTTGTGCAATCATTATGATAAACAAAACTTTTGCAGAAGGTTTCTGTGTGTTCTTGATCTTCCTTGCTCTTTTTCTTTTCATTCTGAGAAAGAGCTGCACAAGCTACCCTGAAGAAAAAAGGTCAACATAACAGAGAACTTGGGACAAGTACCAGTGACTTCCTAACTTCTGAATACTTAAAGAAAAATAAATCTTCCTTAAAAACTGAAACCACTATAAGTGCATTTATTTTAAGCCAAACACATTCTGTAAAGAAAATGAAAGATACAAATATACATGCACATAAGTACACGAGTGGACTTTCATAAGAAGATGTTGGCCTATGAGAGTGATGAAACCTTCCCTGGTAGAATATGAAGATCCATATAGACCTGTCTAGTAGAGAGGAATTTTTCCTTTCCAGAATCTTGATTCCATGCTCTGGGTAGATCTCACTTTTCTTTTTTCCTTCACTGCCAGACCTGACAAAGACAGCCTGGGAGTGTGCCTGCCTGGATCTTGCCTCTCTTACATCCTGATTCTGCTGCATACAGAATAAGACCAGAGACATATTCCCCCCCCATTTCCCCCAGCACCTCCCCTCCATTCCCATCTCCTCCAGGGCCAAGACTCCCCTGGGGATTCATTTAAACCTGGTGGATTCAGTACAGGCAGGTCCAGTCCCCTCCTTCCAGGCTGAGCAAAGTGTCCCTGTGTAAGCCCAAGATTCTGAACAACCAGATCATGCACTAAGGATAGGTCTGGGTCCCACTGCCTGGGTGCCTCCCAAACAGTTCAAGCTATTCAATTGTCTCACTTATCCAGAGGGCCTGATCCAGTTGGGGGCTCCACAGCTTTTGGTTCATAATTCATGTGTTTCCATTAGTTTGGCTATTTGTCCCTGTGCTTTTCTAATCTTGGTCTCAACAATTCACACTCTTACAGTCCCTCCTCTTTCTCGACAATTGGACTCCTGGAGCTCCACCTGGGGCCTGGCTGAGGATCTCTGCATCCACTTCCATCAGTTATTGGATGAGAGTTCCAGCATGACCATTAGGGTGTTTGGCCATCTGATCACCAGACTAGGTCAGATCAGGTTTTCTCTCGACCATTACCAGCCGTCTACAGTGGATGTATCATTGTGGATTTCTGGGGACCTCTCTAGCACTTTGCTTCTTCCTCTTCTCATCCGGCCAGCACTCTCATCTGGGCCACATCCAGATGGGGTTCTGTTTGAACATTTGTATCTATTTTCAGTGAGTTGTTGACATTTGCACCAGGAACACAAAAGAGGTAGTAAAACTGCAGTTGTCTTCACATAGATCATTACAGTGATGTTCCACCACAGAAGCTGCCAGTGCTCTATTTGCTGACACTGGCTTACATGAAATGCTGAGATTTCTCTTATGTATGGCAGCCATGAAGGAGAAAAACATTAATTTTAAGTAGAATATTTTGATTGATTGTCAACAGATCATATCCTTTGAGTAGAAATGTTTTCAGTTTTCTGAATGAAGAATGGGATTTAGGGATAAAAGAGTATTATTGTGTACAGAGGTATAGTATTTGACCCCAAGGAACATACTGTGTGATGGTTTGGGTTCCAGTAAATCTTATGTCCTTCCTACCCCATCCCATTTGACTTCCTTAGGATAGAGTTTTTGCAGTTCAGATTTAACTATGTGGTATAAATGAGCCCTCCCTTGGAAAAACTTAAATGAGATAATTGTATTAAGGATGATAGCTGACAATATTTATGGCAAATTGTAAAATTTTAGGTTCCTAGTAAAAATTAGAACATTGGAAATTTACTTGCCACTAAGAGCTTGAAAGCTTTCCAGTAAAGAGATTACATTTTTTTAAAAAAAATACCAGTGTTGATGAAATACTCCAATATCTGAAAGATTTATAAAACTGACCAAGTAATTCTGGGCAAATGACCACTATATCATATTTCAAAATTAAGTACCAATAAATAGTTCACTCAAAATGTAAGATAATGGTGTAGATTTTTGTAATAGGAATACAAAAATCTATTAGTATGATTTTAGATTCTATAATGCAAAAGTACTTGGAGAAACAAGGATTTTTTTGTAGACTATTAAAGAATATCCTGAATCATGGTAAGCTATTTTCTGAATCAGATATGATGACCTGCACCTACAATCCCAGCACTCAGGAAGCTGAGTGTAACAGAGTCAAGTTCTGTCTGGGCTGTATAGGGAGACTCTCTCTCTCAAAAATATACTCTTTGATTTCCCAGGTGTTTATTTGAATTTTCATTTGTTGAAGCAGATATGAAAAGGTAGCTATCTTATATGAAGCCACACAAAAAAGAAATTTGAAAAATGAACACGGATGCCCTTACTTCTTTTGAATTTATAATTGTTTGGGATAAAAAAAAATGTCATTTAAGTTAAAATGTAATGACTTCTTATTTTAAAAAATTAATGGATATTTACCAATTCTACCTTGTAGCAGGAATCTTAAAGGTACTTATTAATAAAATCAAACCTGGGGCCAGTTATTGGGGTGATTGCTGGAAGATCAGACAGACAGAACAAGCCACAGCTTCCTCACCTCACCAGTTCCTCAGCTGGTCTTGTTTCCTCAGACTGCAAGCTTCTGAGTCCTCATCCAAATGAATCTCAGCTGAACTGTGCTGCTCCAAAGCCTAAAAGCTTAACCAGCCAAATGCTTCTAGTTTCTGGTCTTCATGCCTTATATATCTTTCTGGTTTTTGCCATAACTCCCTGGGATTAAAGGCTCACTTTCTGGGATTAAAGGTGTGTGTCACCATGCCTGGCTATTTCTAATGTGACCTTGAACTCACAGAGATCCACCTGGCTCTGCCTCCCAAGTGCTGGCATTAAAGGCATGTGCTACCACTTCCTAATCTCTATGTTTAATATTGTAGCCGTCCTGTTCTCTGACCCCAGGTAAGTTTATTAGCATGCACAATATTTTTGGGACCATAATACCAACACACTATCTCTTTTTCATAATTGTGAATATTACAAATATTAACAGCATCATAAATATCAAGAGATATATTCCACATTAAAAAAATATACTCTTCAAGTGCAGGGGAAATGACTCAGTAGAGTACCTACCACATGATCATTAGGACCTGAGTTTGATCTTCATTGCCCACAAAAATATGTCAGACATGGAGCACATTCCTGTGTTGGGAAGATAGAGACGAGGAGATTCCTGGGGCTGGCTGGCCAGTCTTGCCAAATTGCTTGTCTTCACACTTATTGAAACCTTGTCTCAAAAAAATAAGGTGGAAAACAATAGAGAAGCAAGATGCCAGGCATTGACCTCTGGCCTGCATGCAAACATGCATGTATATAGAGAGAAGCAATAGGGAGGTGAGTCGCCAGGTTTTGACCTCTCTGGCCTGCATGAAACATGCATGTACAGAGAGAGAGAAGCTAGTTGAGCCTCTTGAGTGACCAATAGCTTTTAAGAGCATAAAAGAATTCTGATCAAAATTTTACCTGTTTCTCTAGAACTTCGAGTAATTCTCACCCTGTAGGGGGTCAAATGACTCTTTCACAGTGGTTGCCTAAGACCATCAGACAACACAGACATTTATTACAATTCATAACAGTACAAAATTACAGCTATGAAGTAGCAATGAAAATAATTGGTTGGTGGTCACTACCAAATGAGGAATCTATCAAAGGGCCATAGCATTAGGAAAGTTGAGAACCAAGGATGTTATGTTTAAGAAGTGATGAGGAAGGCAGACTACAAGTATAGATTGTAATAATTTGGTTCCATGGTGGCACCTATAAATTCCACTTTACACGATTCTCTTCACTAGCAGACACAGTTAGCTGCAAGGGAGCCAGAAAAACAATGAAGAGAGGTATAATAATGATCTGGAAGCTACGGACCACATAGAAAATGGAAATTATTCTTAAATTATTTTACTATTCATTTCTACTGATGTATGCTTATCATACAAATATGTTCCTTTTCTGTGCATTTGTGGAAGTGAATTCATACATTTTTTTTTACACAGCACCTCACTATATAATCCATGTTGTACTCAAACTCATCATCTTGCAGCCTCAGTTTCTATAGTACAGGGATTAAAGTTATGCATCACTACAAAGAGCAAGCTATGAGATGATCTGAGGATGGTGTTTTACCTGTATTTATTATTATTATTTTTGCAATGTACATATTTTATGGTTCCACATTCTCATATCCACATCTCAGAAGTGGAGTTTTATGTAAATGACAATGATATAAGTTACCCAATGATCTCTGTAGTCAGAATTCAAATAAAAAATTGATGTAGTCCATTTTCTCTTTTTCTTACATATTTTCACACTGCTTTATAGAACCATAATTAGTCAAGATCAGAGTCTTCCCTTTGATCTATAGCCACTGACAAGTGCTCATAGATTCTCAAACTCAGACTGTTTTGAGTCTTGGAGTTCAGCAAATTCCTAGAAGTTAATTTATATTTCTTGGCTCAAATGTGCAGATCTTTCCCTTACTAGAAAATTTCCTGGTTGAAATACAGTAGTCTCATAATTGCACTCAATATTTTTTCTAGAATTAGGGTCTTATTTTTCTACTTTAGAGTATTAGCTTGGAAATTGCCTTGTCAGGTTCTATCATTTTATTTATACACATATGTCTTCACTGCAGTTTCTAACTAACTAGTCTAGTAGCAGTGGCTGTAATAGCTTCAGTCTTTGAAAGAGGGAAATTGGCAATGCCCTTTCATTAATTGCTGCTGTTCTGTGTGTTGAGATTTCATCTTCCTCCTGGGTAACTATGACAATAAATGTCCTTCACTATTCCTCTGATTTTCTTCTTAACTTCCATTTCCCATAATCCAGTTTTTTTTTTCTACACATTACTTATGGGTGCAACTCTTCCACAGTTCTGGTATCTGGTGCCCACCTGGTTTACCACCTGCCCTACTTTCCTTTCCATTGCTGTCATAAAACACCATTTACAAAAGCAATCTAGGGCAGAAAGGGTTTATTTTAGCTCATAGCTGAAGTTATGGCCAATCACTGTAGGGAAGTCAAGGCATTAGGAATGTGAAGTCACACTGGATGTGACTAGCTGAAAGATGGTGAATGTGTTCACTCGCTAATGCTTAGCTTCCTCTCTCCTTCCTCTTGATTCAGTTCAGGGCCAGCATATGAAATGGAGCTGCTCACATACAGAGTATGTCTTTCCAGTTCAATTAACCCAACTGAGAAAAATCCCTAATGGTCACAACCATGTGCCATCCTAATATAGAGAGTTCCTAATTGAGACTTTCTTCCCACAGGATTCTAGATGCTTTAAGTTGACAATCAACACTAAGTTGGGATTGTATTCAGAGCCTCTTTCTAGACCCTGTCGTTTTTCATACTATAATGTACTTTCCTTGAACCCATACTGCACTCAACCAGTTTTGTTCTAACTTGTAATGCACCTACCTTTACTTTCCAGTGCTTCTGCCTTTTCTGCTATCAGTTACAGCCTTTCCTTCCAATCACATCTGACTGGATGCCATTGATTCTTCAGCATCTCCCAGAGTCAGAACTTTTGTCCAAGCTTCATTTGGGTTATTGTACCTTTTCTTCATTTGTTCATGTGGTTTTGGTTTTGTGGTGGTACTGAGGACAGAACTCTGAACTTTCAGCTTGTAAGGCAAGGTTCTCTCTGGGCTACATCTTCAGCCCTGCTTTTCCTTATCTAAACACCCAGGTTGTTTTTTACAATTTACATCTTTCACAAATGTTATAATGTTTTGTTACAGTGCCATCTACTTATTTGTCTTAACCTGAACATGGGTCATTACCCTCAGAAAAGGAAACACTGACTTGTTTAAATTCTACCTATGTAATATCAGCCTGTCACTTATATTCTGTGTGATTGTTGCTGTTATCTCATTTTCAAACTATGAATTAGTAGATGCTGAGTGGAAAATACTGCAAGACTGAACTTCATGTGGGCTGATTTTCTAACCCATTGCTCTCTTATTCCTAGTTTTATGACAGAACTTTGCCTGTGATTCGTACACTCATTATGATCAGTTTTCAAATGGCCTTGTGTTCAGATAGCCTTTCCATCGATTCAAGACCACTTCCCACAGGCCAGTCTATTCAGAATGGCCATAAACTGTTAAAAATTCCCCAGTGTCATGGATGAAGGGTGGGCAATGGAGGGTAAGGGATGTAGGGTGAGAACATAAGGGAATGGGATGGTCAAGCTGGAACGGGGATGGGGTGGGAGAGCAATGAAAGAGGTACCATGATAGAGGGAGACATCATGGGCATAGGGTGAAACCAGGTGCTGGAAGTTGCCAGGAATCCCCAAGGATGACCCCAGCTTAGATTACTAGCAATAGTGGAGAGGATGCCTTTACTGACTTACTCCAGTAATCAGATCAGTGAATACCTTAACTGTCATCATAGAGCCTTTCTCCAGTGGCTGATGGAAGCAGATGTGAAGATCCACAGTCAGGCACAGGCCAAGCTCTGGGAGTCCATTCAAGGAGAGAGAAGAGGAATTCTATGATATATGAGCAGGGTCATCGGGATCATGGTGGGTAAACCTACAGGAACAGCTGGACCAAACTAGTTGGAACTCATGAAGTTCAGATGAATAGCTATGGGGCCTGCATAGGACTGGACTAGGCCTTCTGTATGGCAAGACAGTTGTGTAGCTTGATCTACTTAGGGGACCCTGGGCAGTGGGATCAGAGTCCATACCAGGTGTACAATCAGGGGGTTTTGGAACCCACTGCTTATGCTGGGACATCTTGCATAGCCATGAGGCATGGGGGAGGGCCTTGGACCTGCCTCTACTGAATGTACCTCTCCATAGGAGGTCTTGCCTTCTTGTAGGGGAGAATAGGGTTGGGACGGGGAGGCTGGAGGTCAGGAAGAGAGAAGAGGGGGATCTTTGATTGGTATATAAAATGAATAAAAAAATTATTAAAAAAAAACAGTTCCAAGGCAGAGAAACAAAAAATTCCCCAGTGTCTAAGAACCCAAAGATTATCTATTAGTTTAGCCCTGGTGTCCATGGTATGCACTCCAGAACAATTTCAAGATATTCTATAAATGGTAAATGATGATAAACTTTATACATGAATATCTGAAAGTGTGGAATTCCTCAGAACTGATGGCCATTGTTGAAAGTCATGACCTGAGGTTAAGTTAAGAATGGAAAGGTTTAAGGAAACTATATAAAATCATCTTGATATTAAGTTGGTAAAAAAATAATAATAATATAGGACTAGAAAGAAGGGCAACATCTCAAAAAGACCTTTACCAAGTTTAGAAAGCTCGTCCTAATAATTTTCTATGGCACATAATACACCACACTATTACTGAATTTTATAAGTGAAAACCAAAGATATAAACATATTTATGGATGTAGAGGTTGCAATTTCATTCTAAATGGCTGACCAGAGAGATAGCAGGCTCAGGTCTGACCCCTGCTTCTCACCATTATAACTGAGAAGTCTTTGGTTCCTTGTTCCACCTCTTCTGACCAGGACAAACCAATTTATCTGCATCTGTGAGTGCTCACAGCACCCATGCTTATCAGTCCCTGATTGCTGCCACATAGACCCTGGAGGAAGAAATAAAAGCTTTTCTTTCTTCTTTGGCTTTTGATCCCAGCCGAAGGTCAATTTCTCTTTGTAAACAGGACTAGAAATGGACATTCCTTCAGGGACATCTATGTAGACAGATATGATCTTAGAAAATCTTTTCTGAAGGACAATTAAATTAAGCAACATTTAGTCAAGTCAGTTCTTTGGGGCTTTTAGTGTTTCAAGTATACCCAAGACAAAATATGCCTTTCTCACATCTTCAGAAATTTGGAGATATTGTGTTGATATATTGTCAAATTTAATCTACCCAATTCAAGAAAATGGCCATAGTGATCCAAACACCAAGACGAAAAATTTTACTCAGAGATACAGGAAGTTTATGTGACAGGGTGCCTAATTCCCTCAGCATAAATTAACTGCTGTGCCAAACTGAGCCATGTTATGTCCCAAGAACTGGTGCTTTACATTTGGTCTCAGCATTTTTTGTCAAAACAGTGAGACAATCTGGTGTAAATTTAAGTTTCTCCTTTACAAATCAAAAGACTTCAAAACATAACATAAATTTTTGCTGGAATTTTTGTATTCTTATTAATTTGAGAAAACTATATGCTAAAAAGAGAAGCTTCATCCATAAGTATAAATTCATTTTTCTTTTTGCCAATAAATATCTTGTTTTATTCACTGCCATTCAAACAGCATACAAAAATATGGAACTGGGGCTGAATAATACAACGTATCTATGTGCCTAGCGTGCTGCCAGTGCTAGGCACAGTACTCCCAGTCTAGTCTCCTTGCCCTGCTCTTCCCCTTTAAGTCTGCTGTTTTTACCTTCCTAAAGACATTACCAGTTTGTGTTTTCAAAGCTTAACTGATTTGCCTGTTTGAACTACACAATGGAAAACATTTCTCTTATCCTTCTTTTCCTCAGTCTTGAATTTATGACTGTGTTCATTTTGCATATATTCCATTGTTTAAGTGTCCCCACTGGTTGTTTGTCTGTTTATTCAGAAGAATTTCAGTTTGGCAATGGCTTTTAAGATACAACACTAAAGATAATCCATAAAAGATAATAACTTATACACTAGCCTTTGTTAAAGACATTTCTGATCTGCAAAAATTAAGAATTTAGAGAATGAGAACTTATCACTGATTGTGGGGGAAAATACTTTCAAGTATCTGGTAAAAGATTAGATAAAATACCAAAAAATGTTAAAGCCCAACAGTAAAAAATGAATGCTCTGATTAAAAAATGGGCAAAAATACAATCAAAGACCTCATCAAACAAGATATATTACACATATGGTTAAGTAAGCATATGAAAAGTTGTTCAACAGTATGTGTTATTAGGAACTTCTAGCTGAAACAATGAGATGAGAATATATACCTATTATAATGGTAAAAATCCAAAACAACATCATTACTGCCAAGGATGCAGGGATCAAGGCTCTCCACAGCTGGGATCTGTAAAATGATACAAGATTTGTGCAAGGCAGTGTGACGGGTTTGGCAAAGCTAAGCATGTGCTTTCATATAAAATCCAACCCACAGGTGTTCGTAGCCATTTTATTCATAAATGGTGAGAGTTGGACGCAACCGAGATGTCTTTCGGTAGGTGAATAGATAAACAAACTCTCAAATTCAATCAAAGGAATAGAGCAGCAATGAAAATAAATGAGCTGTCAGCTGAGTAAACACATGGAAGAGATTTAAATGCATATTCCTAACTGCAAAGAGTCAGAATGAAGAGATACACTGCATTATTCTAAATCTGTGAGTTTCTAGAAAAGGCAAATTTTAGACAGTAAACAGATCAGTGATCACCAGAGAGATTGAGCCTGATGATGATTGAATAGGAGGAATCAAGAATGCTTAGAGCAATGAAACTGCTCCCCAGGATTCTTTAATGGCAAATGCGGGTGATTATAAACTTGTCAAGACCCACAGATTTTATTTTTGTTTGTTTGAAGAAAGGTCTCACCAGTATTGCCTTGAAACTATGATGTTTCTGCCTCAGCATCTTCAGTAGTAGGATTATAAGTGTATAATGTAGATGTAACTGTCTTGTTAAATAAGAAACACAAAGCCAACTGCAGAGTGTAGGTAGAGTTTTCCTGCCTGGCCCACAGTCAGGATAAATCTCTCTTACCCGCCAGGCCCACAGTCGCTCAGACCCAACCAAGTAAGCACACAGAGACTTATATTGTTTGCAAACTGTATGGCCCTGGCAGGCTTCTTGTTATCTACTTCTTTTATCTTAAATTAACCCATTTCTGTTCATCTATAAGTTGCCACATGGGTCGTGGCTTACCAGTACCTTACATCTTTCTTGTCATGGCAGCGGCTGGCAGTGTCTCTGTTCCCAGCCTTCCACTTCCCACAATTCTCCTCCTCCTTGTCCCGCCTATCCTATCCTTCCTACCTGGCTACTGGCCAATCAGCATTTTATTTTAACCAGCCAGAGCAACACATTTGACATACAGAACAGCCCACAGCACTTCCCCTTTCCTTTTTTTCAAAAAGCAAGGTTTTAACTTTTATTTAGTAAAATTTCAGATAACAAAACAATTATCAAGCAAGAATTACAGTTACAATATTAAAGAAGATATCCTATCTTATATTTGTGAGTCTAAGGTTTTATATCTAACTTATCTTTTATCATAATTGAGGAAATTATAACTATCTAGTCTTCAACCACATCAAAGACCTCAGAAGGATATAATATTACCTGAGAACCGGGAGAAGGATGTAAGCAATTTTCAGGAGTCTTGCAGGACAGAGACAGCTGGCAGCCTGGACAGTCACCTAATGTTCCTTTGTAAAGATGAGGCATCTTCAGCCCACAGGGCTAGAGTCCCTTGGTCACTTTTTTCAGTGTCCTGGAAAATGTCTGGCAGTTTCCTCTGCGAAGCAGGAACCTGAAGGACCATTTTGTCAAGGAAAGTTCAGTGGTCACCTTTCTATGGGTTCTGCATGTCCAGTTGATCAAGCAGTCCAGGCAAGAACAGTTTCTTGTCCAAATGGCTATTTTTTTCCAAAGTGAGGATAAACTCCATATGAAGTGTCTTCAATGCCCATCCTCCTCTCTGAAGTAAATTGGTGCTGCCAGGAACAGACATGTCTCACTCTCCAGAAACTCTAAATTTTAAAAATATTTTAAATGTCATATTCTGTAGACCTTTGAAGTGTTTGAAGATTACCTGACTACCTGAAATATATCAATGTATACATAGAAAACTTAACATGACTGTAAGTTTGGCTATCATAGAAGACTAATTGATCTGTATTTCTTAATTATCCATTACAATCTAAATGAGTTGCATAAACATAATACCTCAAATGAGAGTAGAAATATATATGTACAGTATAATAAAATTAACTTTAAGTTTGTATCAATAGACTAAAATCTATACCAATGTAAGACATTTTAAACAAGTTGTTGTTCTTTAAAAGTAAGTTCATTAATCTACCCTTTTTCCTATATCTATATCATATGCCCTTTTTTTTCTTTAGAAAGAGATCACATTTATAATCAACCTGATTTAAAAAAAATATTGGTTTTTCTCTGTCCCATACAGAGGGTTCTTCAGATTTGGGACATAGAATCTTTTAACCTTTTTTTTTTTTTTTTAGTAATATGGGGACATAAAGAAAATTTTAGGATTATGGATTAGTCCGTGAGGGTAAACCTCTGAGCCAGTATCCTTGAAACTATTTTGGATGTTGGATCAGTTATAGTTATAGTTGTATAGTTGTAGAGTAGCAGTTATAGTTACAAATTAATATATAATATCTTATATATTATATATATAATATCTTAGATAGAATATATTAAGTATTAGACTCAGGTTCTTTAGGATAGGACACCTTTTGGAATGATCTTTGTAACATGCCACCTACCCACAATCTAGACTTCCCTGGATTTTAGTATGTGTTTTTTGCTTGATAATGTTTGCATTGATTATAATTCCAACTTATCTAGGTCATTATCCCTCATTACTCCTGGACAATATTTGATAACCATTTCTTTGTATATAGTCTTGTATTAGGTTAGAATCTTCTTATTTAGACAAAGGGGGGAAATGTAGTGGGTAGCCATTCCAGGTTTGGCCTGGAAATCCAACCCCCATTGAGGCTTTGGTAATGGTCACACCTTCAAGGCAGGACTGAGAGAGGACGCTGAAGACCCAGGATCAAAAGGAGAGGCTTCTCTTGGTTCCAGGACACTGGACGCTGGAGGTAGAACGAGTAGAGTTTTCCAGAGAACACAGCTGGACTGCGCCATACCTTTCCCAGCCCCTGCAACCTATCCCTTCATTTGTAAGCTACCCCACAAAATAAACCTCCTTTTTAACTATGTGGAATGGCCTTAATAATTTCTCCAATAGCAGAGTTAAAAGCCAAGAGGTCAGAGCAAGAGTTAAGAGCTATAAACCTTACCCTTCACTGCTGCTTCTGTCCTTCCCTCAGCAAGCAACCTACTTCCTGTGTTTTTCTCTTTTTTTTTATAGACTTTTTGTTCTGCCTTTTCATTGGTTGTAAACCCAACCACATGACCTACTCACTGCCTGTCTGTACAGACCTCTAGGTCTTCTATGGTTGGTATTGATTAAAGGCTTGTGTCTCCACACTGGCTGTATCCTTGCACACACAGAGATCTGCCTAGCTCTGCCTCCCAAGTGCTGGGATTAAAGACATGCACTACCACCGCCCAGCTTCTGCTATGGCTTGCTCTGACCCCAAGGCAACTTTATTAACATACAAATAAAATCACATTTCAGTACAAATAAAATATCACCATATTTCCCCTTTTCTACTTTAATAAAAAGGAAAAAAGTTATAACTAATATAATAAAAACTATATACAAAAGTACAATAACTATATACCATATATTCAAGCAATAAATACCGAAAATAGGTCTTGTCCATTCATATTTGACATATTCAGAGAAAATAATTCTATTGGTGAAATTATTAAGGCCACTCCACATAGTTAAAAGGGAGGTTTATTTTGTGGGGTAACTTACAAATGAAGGGATAGGTTGTAGAGTCTGGCGGTGGTCTCTAGAGAGCTCTGCTCAGTCTACCTCCTGCATCCAGCATTCCAGAACCAAGAGCGAGAGACCTCTCTATCTTGGGTCTTCCGCTTCCTCCTCCGCCCGCATTGTGGGCGTGACCATTACCGAAGCCTCAATGGGGGTTGGAACTTCCAGGCCAATGATGGGATGGCTATCCACTACATAATTCCATTATCTATCCTATTTTGGTAAGTCCAAAATGTACCTGATTCACTTTCTATCCTAACTTATATTACTAATAGAACTGTCTTATAACATCTTTCAAATTTGTACACTTATACCTCTTAGTGAGTTTCTTTTCTGAAATTCTTAACAAGGAAAACTATAGCTATAACTAACTGACCTTCAATGCCCTCAGAGACCCAAGAAGGAAATAATATCACCTAATAAAAAATAAAAACAGGAAGTGCATGCAAGCAGCTTCCAAAAAAATGTGAGTTGACAGAAATAGCCAGCTACCTGGACAGTCACCCAAGGTTTTTCTGCAGTGTTGGGGCATCATCTTCAGCCTATAGGCTTAGTGTATCTAACAGACTCACTTGTGAACTAGGATGTACACAAGGTCAACAGTTTGACCTCACATTTGGTGAGAGCAGTCCATGTACCAGAAACATCTGAATTCCACTAGTGTCATGTCATGATTCAGGATTTTAAATACTGGAAATTGTTGCTATTATTTAATTCAGTTGTCCATTCTTCTTGGCTGTATGTGTGTGGCTTCCTCTTGGCATCCCATTCTTCTCCACATCCCTCTATTAAATGTCAGTCTACTATTGAGAGGAGTGAGCTTAGTTACTCTTCCAGAATAACTGTTTCAGGTACTGTTCCATTGCACATCAGAAGCCATTAGCCCACTACCTGTTCAGCTGCCTTCAAAGAAAAAGGGCACGGTACCTTTTCCAGATTGCAAAGGCCACTTCAGGGATGGTGCCACTTTGTACTGGTTTCAGAAGATGCCTTTTGATAAAGCCACAACCACACTTGTTTTGGCAAAAATCAGTAGTCCTTTGTTTCATGTCCTGTCTGTCCTGTTTGTCAGCAGTTGATTCAAGGATACTTTGTTGTCCAGTGGCTAACTTTTGCCACAATGAAAGTTAACTCCATATGCAGTTTCTTCAATGCACATATTTTCTCTGAAGTAGATTGGTACCACCAGGAGCCGGCATGTCTCATAGTCATAACAAAAAAGAAAAATTTTCAAAGTTATTAAAACATTTTAAATGAAATATTATGTAGATCTCTGAAGGATTTGAAGATGACCTTTCTATCTAAAATATATCTGCTCGATCTTGAAAACACACCTAATATGACTGCAAATTTGATTGTAGTATCTAAGTACTAATTTTCACTTCTATATATCCTAATAGTTGGTAATAATAACATTCAAGGATCAGCAAATTGCATTACATGGTTAAATGAATGGTATAAGTATAATATCTTGAGCAAGATTAGAAATATGTGTATGGCATATTCTAACCATACCAATCTCTCTCTCTCTCTCTCTCTCTCTCTCTCTCTCTCTCTCTCTCTCTCTCTCTCTCTCTGTAATATATATATCCCAATGTAAAATATTTAAAATTAGTATTGTCTTTGTCTTTTTTTGCTTTTTTTTAAACAAGTACCTTAAATCAAATCTCCTTTGCCTAGCCCTTTTCTTAACCCTTAACAACAACTTGTAACCAACCCTCCTAAACAATGAAAATTATCCCAGACCTAAAACCCATTAAAAGACCAAAAAAACCACCTGCCCAACACCACCTCTTTGGGAATGTGGATGTCGTGTTCTTAAAATTGCTTTCTGCTGGTATGGGCAAAGGTATCTTTATTCTGAAAAGAAAAATTTTGGGTTAATTGTCAAATTCTAGGTAAAATTCTTTGTTATCCATAATGCCAAAATTCAGGGTTTATTGCAAGTCATTATTCAAGTAGTCTTTGAAACTGGATCATCTCAGCTAGCCATCTCAAAATTGCTCTGAGTAGTTTGTAGTCCAAAGCTGATCTGTAGATGATGTTTCTCAGCTTAGTGATACTATTATTGTCCACATGGAGTTGTTCTTGTTACAGGGCCCCATCTTTTTCCTGGAGACTTCAGTTGATGTTAGGCCTGCCCATGATTTCCTGCAGAAAACTGATAAGAGACTCAAATACAAAGACATGTATAGGCAGCTAATTGAAGCCTTTTTTCTAAAATTAGTTAGTACTCTATATGACCATTATTATCTTAACGAAGTTTAAAAGGGGTGTGTATCTATATCTTGTAAATTTTTATATGAAATTCATACTTTAAGAAAAATTTAAAGAATCAGAATAGAATCAAAGAATTGAGATTAGTAATAGAATAGTCCCTTAATTAATTTGGTTTTTCTCCTGTCCCATGTCAGAAGATGGCTCGCTCTTCTGGTATGATACAGGGAGTTTGTATTTTCCTTTTAACAACATGCTTGAGTTTCAAGAAGGAGACAGCCATTCTCCAACTCCAAAGTCAGCTTTAAATTTTGATTGAACTGGGACTACAAGAAGACCAATAGTGTTAATTTTTTTAGAGAAGAGCAGAAACAAACATTTAGCAAGACTTATGGAAATCTGTAGATTATATACCAATAGGCCATTTGACTATGTTTCCTGGGATAGATGATTTGTCCTTTTTCTTCAGTTGTCTCATTTGTCCAGTGTTCTTTAGATTCCTTGGCCTTTATTCTCCTAAAAGACAAAAACAAAAACCCTTCCCCAAGACTAGTTTTGGGGAGGTTCCCCTTCGGCAAGTTATATCCAATTAAATGAAAATGCATGTATTAATGGTATAAGTTAATTTAAATTGAATGGTCATATTAGTTGATGGACTATCACCTCCTCTAATTAAGAGATCTCCCTTGTTCAAATCGAACCTTTATCAATTTAGATGGTATCCACAGCTTATCTTCTCCTGCAGAAACAAAAGCAAAACCTTGTCCCCAACGTAACACATACCCTGGTTTCCATTCTGAGGTCAGCACATCCTTGAAGTATATGGGCTGATTTAACTCTGTAGTTTTTTTCTATTATCCAGTGTCTCTCTGCAGCTGTTGTTCCTTTCTCATTAGCATTGAGAAAATTCAAAGTTAGTAGAGCATTATGCAGCCTATTTCTGGGTTTTTTTGTTACACCTTTCTGTTTATTTAGCATGTCCTATAGAGTTCTGTTTGATCTTTCTATAACTGCTTGGTCTGTAGGATTATGTGGTATACCTGTAATATGCTTTATTTTGTTTTTTGTTTTGTTTTGTTTTTGTTTTTGTTTTGTTTTTCGAGGCAGGTTTCTATGTAGCTTTGCGCCTTTCCTGGAACTCACTTTGGAGACCAGGCTGGCCTCGAACTCACAGAAATCCACCTGCCTCTGCCTCCCGAGTGCTGGGAGTAATATGCTTTATATTGTAATAAGCAAAAAAACTGTTTCATTTTACCAGAGACGTATGCTGTCAGTTTTAATTTGTGCAGGTATACCCAGGATGGCCATTACTTCTAGCAAATGGGTGAGTACAGAATCAGCTTTTTCAGAACTCAAAGCAGTTGCCCATTGAAATCCTGAATAAGTATCAATGGCATGGTGTACATATTTCAATTTTCCAAATTCTGCAAACTGAAATACATCCATCTGCCAGATTTCATTCCTGTGAGTACCCTTTGGGTAACATCCTGCTGGTAATGGCATCTGGTTATAGAAGGAACAAGTAGGACATTTCTTTACAATTTCCTTGGCTTGTTGCCAAGTTATGGAAAAATCCTTTTTTTTAAACCTTTACTATTGACATGATTTTTTTTTTTTTTTATGAAATTCTGAGGGCTCCAGCACATTTCCTATCAGTAATTTATCAGTCTCATCATTACCTTGTGCTAGAGGGCCTGACAGACCAGTATGGGATCAGATGTGAGTTATATATAAAGGATGACTCCTTTTCCTGATTGTATCTTGTAATTGAATAAATAATGAAGTTAATTCTGAAGCATAAGGGATAAATTCTGCAGTCTCAATATGTAATACCATTCTTTCAGCATACTGAGATGGTTCTGAAAAATCCATTAATACCAATAGAATAGCAGACAATTCTGATTTTTGAACTGAATTATAAGGAATTTGAAGCACTTTACTTAAATTTTCTGATTTGTAACCTGCCTTTCCTTGTTTGTTGGCATCTGTATAAAATGTACAAACTCCAGATATGGGTCTATTCCTGATAATTGACAAAGTCTCAATTTCCCTTTCAAAATTAAGTCAGAGATTTTTTTCCACATAAGTTTTTAATTTTTTATTTGGTTTATCTGTTTAAAGTATCCATTCCAGTATGATATCTTCTCTCTGCATTAATATTCCTGTAGGAAAATGCCTAGGAAGTAAAATAACCAAAATGCAATCCAGCTTTGGATCAATACGATCCATGTGTCTTTCATGTACTTTCTTTTCTACTAAGGCCAATTCTTTCTCAGCTTCCGGTGATAATTCTCTTGGACTATTTAATTCCTTGTCACCTTCTAAGGTTTTGAACAAATTATTCAGTTCATCATTTTTTACCCCAACAATAGTTCATAGATGAGAAATGTCTCCAAATAATCTTTGAAAGTCATTAAGTGTCTGTAGTCCATCTCTCCTAATTTGCACCTTTTGAGGTCTAATATTTTATAGCTCTATTTTATATCCTAAATAATTAATAGAATCTCCTTTTTGTATCTTTTCAGGAGCAATTTGTAATCCCCAGCAAGGCAATATTTTCTTTACTTCTTCAAACATTCTTTCTAAAGTATCTGCATTTGAGTCAGCTAATAAAATACCATCCATATAATGATAAATTATAGATTTAGGAAATTTTTTACATATCACTTCCAATGGCTGTTGTACAAAATATTGGCACAGAGTTGGGCTATTCAACATTCTCTGTGGGAGGACTCTCCATTGAAATCTTTTAACTGGTTGAGAATTATTATAAGTAGGCACTGTGAAAGCAAATCTTTTTCTTGTAAGGGTATTGAAAAGAAACAGTCTTTTAAACCGATAACTATGAGAGGCTATCCTTTAGGTAATAGAGTAGGCAAAGGAATTCCAGATTGTAGAGAGCCCATTGGCTGAATTACTTTGTTAATTGCTCTAAGGTCTGTTACCATTCTCCATTTACCAGATTTCTTTTTAATAACAAATCCAGGAGAATTCCAAGGGCTGGTTGATTCTTTAATATGCTGAGCATTTAACTGTTCTTCTACAAGCTCTTCTAAAGCCTGGAGTTTCTCTGTTGTTAAAAGCCATTGATGAATCCATACAGGCTTGTCTGTTAACCATTTTAAAGGTAGACCTGTTGGTGTCTTTGGAAGATCATCAGTTGTTGTGCCCTGTTCTTGTATAATATGAATGGCTGGTGACCACTCATTAGAATAATACCTTGTAATAGTTCTCTCAGAAACATGTGCTAGTTTATGAATTGTTTCTGAGGTTGGAGGGATGTTAATCTGAGTATCCCATTGTTGCAACAGGTCTCGACCCCACAGGTTCATAGCAGTGTTAGCCACATATGCTTTTAATTTTCCTCTCTGTCCTTCTGGACCTATACATTCAAGCCATCTTGCACTCCGTTTCACTTGAGATAATGTTCCAATTCCTAACAGTTGAACATTTTCCTCCTGAATAGGCCAAGTTGAATGCCAAAATTCTGGTGCAATTATGGTCACATCAGCACCTATGTCTACCAGACTAGACAACAAAACACCATTTTTTTTATTGTTAATTTTGGTCTTTGTTCATTTATAGAAGTTTGCCAAAAAAAAATTCTTTATGTTTTCTCCTGAATTTTCTGTTCTCTCTGTCTCAGTTGTTCCATTACTCCGAGTAGCCTGGTTTATTCCAATAGGCATTTGGGTATTTAATTGTTCTGAGTAGGGGTCTCCTCTATGACTGCAGGAAAGGTCTGAACTGGATTCACTGTAGGGGCCTGCCTGAGGCCCCTCTGGGAGTTTCCCAAAGACTGAGGCAAAGTATTACTTTGTCTGTCCCTTGTTGATCTACATTTCTTGGTCCAGTGTTTTCCCTTACCACACCTTCTACATACTCCAGAAGAAAGGGACATTCTATTGCCATTGTTCCTTGAAGAAATATTGTTTCTAGAAATGCCCTGTTTACAGTCCCTTTTCAAATGTCCTTGCTTTCCACATCCAAAACATCTGGCATTCCTTAAACCTCTTGAAATTGCTTCTCCTCTCCACATATTATCATGATCACGAGCCTCAAAATTAACCATTTCTCTAATCCAATCTTGCAAGTGTGTAGATCTTGCCTTTAATGGCCTGATTATTTTCTTGTATGCTGCATTTGTGTTCTCAAAAGCCAAAGATTCAATTATTATCTGGCTAGCTTCTGAATTCTGGACCATTCTATTTAATGCTGAAGTCAGTCTTTGTAAGAAATCTGTAAAAGATTCTTTTGGGCCCTGTATAACCTTTGTAAATGACTCAGTTTTCTTTCCTGGTTCCTCAATTATGTCCCATGCATTCAAGGCTGCCATTTTACATAGAATTAGGGTTTGGATATCATATAAACATTGTGTTTGTGCTGCAGCATATTGGCCTTCTCCAACAAGCTGATCCTGGAAGACTTGTATACAAGTCCCTACATTGTTTTGCTATGTTTTTAGCTTCCTCTTTGAACCACATTTGCCTCTGGAGCTGTTTTCCGGGTTCCAGAACAGCCTGTGCCAGCTCCCACCAGTCCTGTTGTATAATCCTATTATAAGTTGACCAGGAGTTTAACATTTGCTTTACATATGGGGAATGCATGCCATAAGATACTACTGCCTCCTTAAACCTTCGTAAATCTAACATTTCAACTGGAGTCCCAATATTTTGTGCATTTGCTTGACCATGTAGCTGCTGTATGGTTACTGAATAAATTAAGGGTGATTGTGTGAAAACAGGCTTTCTTTCTGTAACCTTATAATCCAATCCTGAAACAACTTCACTGTTAATTTCTTCTGTCTGAATCTGAATTTCTCTATAATTCATTTTAACAGGTTTTTCTAAAATTTTTATCCTGGCACTCAAATTGACTATCTTTTTAAATGGTAAAATAAGGATAAGAAGAGTAATAATGTGCATAATTCAATCAACATTAATCTTCTCATATAGTTGTTCCATTGTCAGACTACCTAAAATTTCAAACAAAGCCCAATTTTCAATTTTTTTCCAATGTACACATAAAACCCATTTTTTAATGTAGAAAAACATTCTCTTTTAAATAGTTTCCTTTAAAATATCTGATATAATTGGTTTACCAAGTCTGTGTAGAGCAGTTGAAATCCAAGGGAATTTCAAAACAGCTACCTAGCATCCAAGGTGGAAATTGAGAGAGAGAGAGAGAGAGAGAGAGAGAGAGAGAGAGAGAGAGAGAGAGAAAGCATAGCCACATTCTGGCTAAAAGCTTGAATCCAGCCACGTGTTCCCACTTGAGCTGAGTCAAGCCTGCGCTCTGGCTTCCTTAAGTTCTAGCCACATGCGTAAGCATTTAAGCCAAAAGCAGCCTATCTGCAGTTGCGTGTAGCTACTGCAATTAGCGGTAGCTCCCACAGCCCTGAGTTGTTCATAGCACCAGCTTTTTAAGCAAGTAACTCCAGCTGCAGTAACCTCTTGTAGCAAGGTCGGTTGGGCCTGAGTCCTAAACTGAGCTAGGCCCGAGATAGGGAGCCTGATTGAGCTTGGGAGCCAGGCCCACCCAGGCTGGAAGCTGGACCCACTGCCAAGCCAAGCTGTTGTTAATGAATTCTTGCCACGTTGGGCAACAAATGTAGTTGTAACCGTCTACAGAGCCTATTGCAGAGTTAAAAGCCAAGAGGTCAGAACAATAATAAAGAGCTATAAACCTTACCCTTCACTGCCGCTCCTGTCCTTCCCTCAGCAAGAGACCTACTTCCTGTGTTTTTCTCTTTTTTTTATAGACTTTTTGTTCTGCCTTCTCATTGGTTGTAAACCCAACCACATGACCTCCTACTCACTGCCTGTCTGTACAGACCTCCAGGTCTTCTATGTTTGGTATTGAGATTAAAGGTGTGTGTCTCCATGCTGACTGTATATTGAACACACAGAGACCTGCCTAGCTCTGCCTCCCAAGTGCTCGGATTAAAGGCGTGCACCACCACTGCCCAGCTTCTGCTATAACTTGCTCTGACCCCAAGGCAACTTTATTAACATATAAATAAAATCACATTTCAGTACAAATAAAATATCATTATAGTATGCCACTATACCTGCCTGGTAAAATGCATAGGTATTAAAAATAATGGCTGAAGTAAACTTCAATGGTACTTAATTGTCAATGTAGATCCATCAGTTATAGGAAACATATCCTCCTGATAATGGGACAGTGAACAGTGTGGGAAATTAAGGGTCTGTGAGAGATGAGACTTTGCATTCCACTTTGTTCTAAACACTCTCCTGAAAAAATAAAGTCTACTTTTTAGAGAAAATCTATTGGTCCCCCCCAAAAAATCATGGTTGAATGTGGATTTATTTGGGGCTATGTATGAAAAGTTAGAATCTTTGACATATTTACAGAATTTAGTGAATTATTATCATAAGAAATTTATCACTCACAGACTGATCTTATCAAATGAAAACAAAAACTTTTTTTCCTTTTTGTTATTTATTATATTTGTGTTTTAATTTTACACATCAGCCATGGGTTCCCCTGTCCTCCCCACTCCTGCCCCCACCCCCACCTTCCCCCTTGGGCTTACACAGGGACACTTTGCTCAGCCTGGAAGGAGGGGACTGGACCTGCCTGTACTGAATCCACCAGGTTTAAATGAATCCCTAGGGGAGTCTTGGCCCTGGATGAGATGGAAACAAGAACTTTTTGTAACTTATGCTTATGCTTAAGTATCCAATCTTCAAGAGCATCTTTCTATGTTCACTCACTTGCCTGTTTCCTGTCACTAAAACACAGTGGGATCTTGTCTTATGATGACTGTTCATTTTCTTCCTACATAGTCTTTTTTTTCTTCCCACTTTGAACCAATTTTGACTCTTTGGTATTTCATTCTAGCTACCATCTCCCCACTATAACTTCAATTCCTTTTTTTTCTTCTTCACAATCATTAACCTGTGGTCTCTTTACTCACCCTTATAATATGAGTTGATTCTTTTAGAGTTTACTATTGATCCCTTGTTCCGGTTTTATTTGGTCACTATTTCTTACTTATCTCCTTATCTAACTGGATTTCAACTTCTACAGTTCTCAGTAGCTAAGAGTAATGCTCTAAAACTGTAGGCAACATAGACAAGATCCATGTGAAATGTGTCCATTTACCACCAAGTCTGCAGCCATCTGTCATGTGTACCTGTCCCCTCCCTTCCTGTTTCTACACGCAATAGTAACTGCTGTGCTGTTGCTTGACTTGTGCTGTCCTGCCTCCATCCACCCATTCTCTGCATGTGCTATATCTCTGCATCTCTCTTCTTGTCCCTTCCCTCTCTTACTGTTTGATTCTGCAAGGTCCCCCACTGACTTCCAGATTGTAGAGCTGTTTGAAGACTGAAAAACCCATAGAAGGTAGGACTTGACTGACAGAATTTGGGCTTAGGAGGCAAGGCTGCCAAGATTCAGCTTGTGGTCTGTGTGTCCAGTGAGCAAACCACCACCTCACACTACAGGGATGGAACACTCTACCCTGCCTTCCCTTTTGTGATGGACTATTCTGAAACTATGAACCAAAATAAACCCTCCATTCCTGAAGTTCCTTCTGTCAGGTATTTGGTGAGTAATGAAAAAGTACCTTTAACTTTAATAATGTCTCCCTTTACAAGCAAGCTTATGTGACTGTGGCCATTCCCACATTTGCTGCATCTTTCTTCTTTCCTGATGTTTTCACATTTTTGTAAAAGAATTGCCTACTTTCATACTAATGCACTGTTTCAGTAGTATACTATCCCAGAACATATCTCTGAGAGGGAGACTTGTTGTTTGTTATTGGTTTAGAGATTTGATGTTAATGAAATTTTCACAATGATGGAAACCTCAAGTTCATATTTCTCTTTAAGTGACACATGGCTATACTGACCACCTTTATTTGTAATTAATAAGTTATTGTGTTTAATTAAAGAGCTAGAAATTGACTTCTTGATTTCACCATTTTAGTGACTAAAACAACTTCTTGAGCCCTCGTTTCAATTTCTTTTCCTAATAGTCATTTTTGTCCTGAATCCGTTTATGTTTATATTTATGGGAACTTTTTAATAAATATTTAAAGTACTGTATTTATTTTCTAATTTCCTGATAGGCATATAGTTCAATTTGGTATGATTTCTTCCTAGGTTCTGGATTATATGCTTTAAAATCATATACTTTTTTGAGAGAATGGTTCACACAGACTGTTTACATGTACTGAAAACCCCAGTATGCTTTAATCCACTGTAATACTGATTTCTCTCATCACTGCTGGCACTGCCTCTGTCAAGGGCACCAATGGAAAGTGACTATATCTTTCACAAGACACTCTTTTCCTGCAGATTTACTTGACACTGTTCACTGATGATTCTGCCCCGGTTCTTTATAGACTTCTTAACTCAAATCTCCTAGTTGTTGATTCTCCTTAGATTTTGGCCAAGAAAACTCAACCTTTCTCATTTTACACAAGCTCTGAATTGTAGCTACAGGGTTGATATTGTTTTGGTGATTCACACACCATGGTGAGGTTGGGATGTGCTTCCCACCCAGGTCATCAATGCATGATACCTACCCTAATAACTTTTCATTTCCCCTTCCATTATACTCTGAGAGCTGAAGACAAGAAAGTGTTCCAAAAGTTTTACTTTTAATGCTAGGTTGATGTTTGATGGCCATCATGTCAAAGTTCTCCTGACTCAGATAATGGAACATCATTCAGCCTGCTCCTATCATCTTCCCCTGAAGTCCAGACCTCTGACATAGGATCTTACCACACTCCATCTTTCTGCTCAAGCTCCCAATCAGCTTGTCCAGTGGCTCACACTCTCTCTATTCAGAATCCATCTTAATTTTACATCTGATCATGTCTGTATCCTCCTCAGATATCCCCAAAGCCCAACATTAACTCAATGTCAGAATCCAGAACCTTTAACATGTCTCTCAGACTTTTTTGACTGACTCAGCCCCTAAAAGAGCTTCCATTTCTTCTGTGACATTTTAAACTTTGGATTATCTAATTTGTTCTCTGTGGATTATGTGAAAGAAAAAAAGGTTCTTCATCAGTGTAAGCATTTTACAAAGCCATAGTTCTTTAGACACTTTTTGTAGCTCTCATATAACAGTGACGATTTGTGGCTGGATACTGCTCTCACAGCAGCAGACTGCCTAGAAATGCTACACAGTATATCAATAGTTGTTGAATTTAGAATCAACTCAGTGCCAAGCCTCCTCATATTTCATGTACTTTTGATTAATATTTTATGTAATTTGACACATAAATCCCGCATTACTGATTTTAGTCTCCATAAAACTGTTTTATATCAATTTTCTCTTTTTATGTGTTCAAGTATTTAAGTCACTGTTTTGTGTGGCTTGTCTTGGGGTGTTCCCACCTTTGAGTATTTGAGGCTTCTCTTCTTGATGAGCAGGTAAATGAGTGAATAAGTAAGTGCCCTCTTCTCTCCCAAGCTATCAGTTCCACCCAGCAGTGAATAGGTTTTCTTGTTTATCAACAGAATCCAAGCATACATAGATAAGGCTAATGAATTAAATATCATTTTATGAGAGTAATTGCCAAAAAGTAAAATTTCTTCTTTCTAATTTTTTAAATTTGTATGACTTTTTCAGTTTTAAAGCAATGAAATGATAAGTTAGAGCATTTACTACTCGTACTTTTGAAAACTGAGTTTTATTCATTAGATAATATCTGATCAGGATATTTTCATTTTTGTAGTTATTAATAGTTTCCAAAATGCAGCATGTAACTTAAAATTGACATATTATGGCAATTACATTCCTTCCTTGTAGAAAAATAAGTTAGTTTCACGTTCTAGAAAATGTTTATAAATAAGTGAACTCTCCCATTTTCTTTAAGTTTCATGCATTTCTAAAACTATTGCATATTATATGTTAACACCTGTTCTTTTGTTATATGAGAAATCACATTTATGTATTAACTACAACTTTCAAAGTTAGATGACCCACATCTATCTAACCTTAGTTAATTTACATTGAATTTTGCTATTTATATAGTATCTTAAGGCTTGACTTAATTTTACTTCCTGTTTGCTGGCTCATTTCTGCCTAATCTTTACAATCCCTTTCATTTTATATTGACTCTGATCCTTATAAACAGCTTATAGTTGGAATTTGTGGCTCAGAGAAGATTTAACTCTTCTTAAGGTCATTTGAACATGATATGGTGCAGTCACTCTACCTCAAACTCTGAAAATGTGTCTCATAATGTCTTTAAGTTTGATGATTATCATAGGGGCCAAGGCATCCAACAGTTCAGGCAAAACAACTGCAGAATGAAGTAAATACAAAATAAGCAAACAAGAAATAATGATCCAAGTATATATGCTTTAATTTGAAGAATGAGATTAATCCTTGATTACTAAAAAACAAAGATAAGAATGATTTTAAAATTATATTAATAATTCCAATTATGTCTATTTGTTTGGTTGCACTGAATTTAACAGGGCAAAGCAATCACTTTGGGAACCTGGGGCAGAGTACATTCAAACAGCATAAATTAAAGGTGATAGCATGAGGTATCAGAAACAACAAAGCAGCCTTGCAGTTTTTACAAAATACATTTGGAGTATTTTTTTCATTATTTGTTCATTCAACATGTTTATTTAATTAAAATAATTAGATTTTTGGTTAAAATTTATTTTATTGGTTAAATTTTCATGTGACTATTTCCTGTGTCTGGAATGTTAAAGCTCTGGCAATCTGGAACACACAAAAACTGGTTCTTCATTGAAAACAAAAGATGACAGTGGCTATGCCAGGGCAGCAATGTTTGTCTAGTACATTAAAACCAACATAAAGATAGAGTGAAGGACACACCAAGTTACTTATGCTCGTTTTAAAAATTTGTCAATATGAATCAAATTACATAATGCAATGAACATTGCTAAATAATGAAGAAGAGCATGGAGGGGTGTCAAATTTTACCCCCCAACCATGCTTTTATTACAAATAGATGAAAACACATTCTGTTGAAAATAGGAGTGTCCCAGCTTTTAAAATTGTAGGTAATATAATAGAATAGGTGACATGTTTAATTTGAATGTCTGAGTAAATGAACAAATGTTGCACCTCCTTTAGTGAAGCAACTCATGATGGCAGGACACTGTGGGTATAAAGGAAGTGTTCTCAGGTCAGGCAGACACATGACTGTTCACTTCTGTGCAGCTTTAAAACATTTGAATATATTTTCTGTTCCCTATATGTGGCACAGTTTCTTCTGTTAGGTATTCTCTAGGGATAAAAATAGATTATAAAGCCCAGCTAAATTTTATAGTATATTTTCTTCAACAATAAGTAAATAAAATAGAATTGCTGCATATGCAAAGGATTTTTTTAGACACACATATGCACACACACACACACACACACACACACACACACACACACACAAATATACACTCATACACTTCAGATAAATTAATTAGAAAGTAGTTAAAAAGTAAAAGAAAGAATGGTGGTGGTTCTCTAAAGATGTCTGCAGTCTTAATTTGTTTTTTTCTAGTCACTTTGCTTCAATAGAATTTTAAGGACAGAAATTGTTAGTAGATTGATTTGGTTTTGGTATGACAATAAAAATAGTTCTTTTAGTGTTCACCAAAAATAATGATTTTGTTAAAGGATTCAGGTAGATATTTCCATTGTGCTAAGAGATGTGCATGACATTGGTGAGGCATAATTTTAGGTGAGCCTGGAAGGGTGTTTTCAGAGAGGTTTAACTGAGAGTGGAGAACCACTGTAAGTATTTCAGGCACTATCCCATAGACAGGTCTCCTGGACTTGAATGAAAAAGGGAAAAGGGAAAGCCAGCTGGTCACAAATATTTATTCTCTCTCTGTTTTCTGCATGGCATGCTAGGACAAGCTGCTCCATTCTCCCTGCCTTTCTTGCCATGATAGACTGTTTTCCTGTGACCTTTACGAAAAAATAAATTCTTTTTATCTTCAGTTGCTCTGTCAGGAAATTTTTTGCTCAACAACAAGGAAAGTACTATAACATAGGATTAAAGAAACCCAGGTATTTCCAGCCTGTTGAAAATGAAAATGTCAAAGTTATATTTATTGAAAATATTTCTGAATATATTGAAATGCAATACTATTTTTCTCTTTTAATATATTCAATGGAGGAATTATAATAATAGACAGTCTAAAGTTAAACTAACCATGCATTCCTGGAATAGACATATTGATTATGAAAGACATAAATATTTATACCTGACTGAATTTAATTTGCTAATATTTTATTCATGATATTCCAACTATGCTTATGAGTAAAATTAGACTCATTTTTTCTCATATATCCTTTGTCCTGTTCTTTGATATGAAGGTTAACAGTGACTTCATTTAACTGGGAGAACATTATCTTTTCCCTCTTTTTTTAAACCATGTCTTCATTTCAAATTTAACCATCTGTCTAAATATCTCATTCACTTTTCTTCTTAAGTGCAACCATGGGGTCATTTTGCCCACTAGTGCACAGGAAAAGAGTTACCCCAAGTATGCCTCTGTTTCATGAGCATCTTGAATACCATTTCCTTTGGTGATCATTCCACTTCTCCCCTGACATGTGTTATTGTATTTTGTTGTTCATTTTTAAATTGTGATTTGTTGTGTTGTTTAATGAAATACAACAATAGATGGATATCAGTATTTGATACTCTAGACAATGGAAGTCTCTACTACCTAGTAAGCTACAAACTGTTTGTAATTGACTTCTGCATGAGGAGAGATTATAGGAGCTATTCTAATCTGAAGAACTACAGAATCAGATATGGACCAACAAGAAAATCACCTAACTTGCTATTCTTTTCTTTTGTGAAACTATTTTTGTCTTCCTTAACTGCAGATGACTATGTGGTTGAAATTTCAGCATTCTCTTTAAGGGGGAATATTTCTATTTAGATTATAGCTATCACATGTAAAGCAGCTCTCTGCTGAGCAGTTAATGCATAGCCATGCTGTGGTCCTGTTGAGTCATAAGTTCTATGGCCTGTATGCTCTTACTTTATACATACTGTATCATGTGGTAGTATTGTGTTCCCCAAAATATTGTGCACCCTAATAAACTTATTTGGGGTCAGAGACAGAACAGCCACAATATTAAACATAGAGGTTAGGCAGTGGTAGCACATGCCTTTAATCCTAGCATTCCAGAGGCAGAAATCCATGTGTTCAAGGATACAGCCAAGCATGGTGACTCACGCCTTTAATCCCAGGGAGTGATGGTAGAAAGCAGAAAGGTGTATAAAGCGTGAGAGCCAGAAACTAGAAGGATTTGGCTTGTTAAGCTCTTAGGCTTCTAGCAGTTCAGCTGAGATTCATTCTGGATGAGGACTGAGAGGCTTCCAGTCTGAGGAAATAGGACCAGCTGAGGGACTGGCAAGGTGAGGTAATTGTGGCTTGTTCTGCTTCTCTGATCTTCCAGTATTCATCCCAATAACTGGCCTCAGGTTTGATTTTATTGATAAGACCTTTTAACAATTCGTGCTACATCATCAGGTATACAGCTACACAATTTTCAGGTCTCTTTTATGTTAAAAATAAATTTTGTCTAAGGAAGTCATATCAGTTCAGAATTACACATGACTGGGTAAAGTTTAAACTCAAACTGAGGCTACTATTTTCTTTGTGCATTAAAACTGCTTATTTTTCCTTCAAAGGAAGAGACTTGATTGACCAAACTAGCCATCACAATGGCTGGTCTCAGTTTTCTGAAGTAGTACAGCCTGTTTAAACAGTGATTGTAATCAGTAAGAGCAACCCAAAGTTTCAGCCATAATGATCATATAGTGTTGAATGACATTTTATATTCAGTAACAGTTTGATGATAACTATCACTATGTAATGAAGCTTTATGTCCAGAGGCCATCTAGACCTGCATAAGAAGGTATCTTGCAGTTAAGGACAAGCCATTGAATCTAATCACTTCTGCAAAGTGGACCCGCCTTTGAATATGCACCATTTCATTTTAAGCTTTGTCTTCTTCAACAAAGAACATCAAAATGCCATTACATTAACAGCAATTGAAATCCTCCAAGTAAGTAAAACACAATTTATTTTTATGGAGAATATCCATGAGTTCTAGGGTAAGAAAAACATGACATAAAAAAATATGAACTGTTTAGTTCACAGAACAGTGAACACTGTGATTGCCCCTGATTAGTGAGAACAATGGAGCTAAAAACCCAAAACAAGGCCACGCACACTGTCATTGTGTGTTGTTCTCAACAGAGAATGCGACTGCATCCTAAGGAATGCATGGACACTGAATAGTGATACTTTACTTATACCTAAGTAATACAGAGAGACTAAAATGCACTCTGAGTTTGTCAATGAAGTAACTAATTTTGGGTTAATTAAAATTTGGGGAATGAATCACAAAGTTAATTCCACTGTGTTTTCATTTCTGATATGCAGAAGCAGAGATAATTTAGGGTGAAAAGATATATTACCACTAATTATTTTGTATTGTTAGTCAAATCTGGAAAAGAAGAAAAGTAAAGGTTATTAGAGGAATGAAGTACTAATGTAAGTCACCATATCTACTGTAGCTTTAGCAAGATTCTGTTACTATGCAACAATACACACAATGATTACCAGAACTCTTCTTCAAAAATGGGGGGGGGGAATAATTCAAAAGCCAGAAATGATCAGAAGGTCAAAGGAGGTTTTATGTGAATAGAGAAACTGCGGAGTTCAGGAAAAGAAAAGTCCAAATTGCAAAGCTATTTCTTTATATCTCCCATGTAAACAGCATGTAAGCTTTTCTCATTCTAGTAGTAAATTCACTAAAACTTTGAAATTCATTCAAAACTGTTAAGAGCTTAACTGCTAAGCCATCTCCCTAGACCCATAGGTACAAACTTTGAATGTGTACTCCTAAGATTCATCTCTTAGAAGCATAATATCCAAGCCCTGAAGGTGAGGGCTTTAGAAAGAATTAAGATCAGATATTGTCATGAATGAAACCAAGTGAAAACATAAATGGCTTTGTGAAAAGGGGTTGTTTATACTTGGCATGATTCCTCTGACTGCCAGGGGTGGCTTCCTCTATGCTGTATAACCAGGAAGTTCTTGCCAGATGCTAGGCAGATGTCAGTGCCATACTCCCAAGTGATACTATCAGCAGAATAACAGCATTAAAAGACTGGACTTCCAATTGGACTCCTGGAGCTCCACCTGGGGCCTGGCCAAGGATCTCTGCATCCACTTCCATCAGTTATTGGATAAGAGTTCTAGCACGACAGTTAGGGTGTTTGGCCATCCAATCACCAGACTAGGTCAGTTTGGGCTTTCTCTCGACCATTGCCAGTAGTCTACAGTGGATGTATCATTGTGGATTTCTGAGGACCTCTCTAGCACTTTGCTTCTTCCTGTTCTCATGTGGTCATCATTTATCATGGTCTGTTATTCCTTGTTCTCCCTCTCTGTTCTTGATCCAACTGGGATTTCCCGCTCCCCTAAGCTCCCTTTCCCTCAAACCTTGCCCTTCAGTACCCCAACTCACATCCAGGTTGTTCATGTTGATCTCAACAATTTCGCTGTCATTGGGTAATCCCTGTGTCCAATTGACAAGAAAGAGGAGGGATTATATGAGTGAGGATTGTTGAGACCAAGATTGGAAAAAGCACAGGGACAAATAGCCAAACTAATGAAAACACATGAACTATGAACCAAAAGATGAGGAGCCCCCAACTGGATCAGGCCCTCTGGATAAGTGAGACAGTTGAATAGCTTGAACTGTTTGGGAGGCGCCCAGGCAGTGGGACCGGGACCTGTCCTTAGTGCATGAGCTGGCTGTTTGGAACCTTGGGCTTACACAGGGACACTTTGCTTAGCCTGGAAGAAGAAAGGACCTGCCTGTACTGAATCTACCAGGTTGAGCTGAATCCCCGGGGGAGTCTTGGCCCTGGAGGAGATGGGAATGAGGGGTGGGCTGGGGTAAAGTGAGGGTGGGGACGGGATGGGGAGGACAGGGGAACACATGGCTGATATGTAAAATTAAATTAAATTATAAAAAAACTGAAGCATGTTTGCCTTGAAAAGCTTAAATTAGAAAATCTAATGATAAAAATGAAAGTTCATATAACAATCTCAAAAAAAAAAAAGATTGGGCTGATTAAGAGACCAAATGTAAAGCTGGTTTTTTTTTTAATCTTAAATAATTCTGCAAAAACTATAAAGAATCTTGTTTTGGAATTGTTATATCAGTAATTCACTGTATTATAATACTTAAAAGTTATTATCCATCTCTGAAAGTTCCCATAGAAAGAGAAAAACAGAGGAGAAAAAGAAACACAAAAGTAGGTTACCTTCAAATGAAAGACAGGGGTAAATAAGAAAGAGGATCTCTTCACAAAGACTCTCCAAATTTTATGGTTTTAATGCGTTTTACATGCTAAAGATGTCTCAAAAATAAACTCCAGACTTCTACAGCTCCAAATTTTTCTTGATGAATTTATAATAGTTCAAAATATGTACTATATAGATTTTTTTTGAGCTGAGGATCCAACCCAGGGCCTTGCGCTTGCTAGGCAAGCGCTCTACCACTGAGTTAAATCCCCAACCCCTATATAGATTAGTACATGAAGAAAATACCACCCAATTAAGTGGAAAGTAAAGGCTGAAAACCATGAGAGTTATAGCGGTCACTGTACCCATCAGTCATCTTCATAAAGGGAGAATCCATTGGAGACTATATATATATATGAGAGAGAGAGAGAGAGAGAGAGAGAGAGAGAGAGAGAGAGAGAGAGAGAGAGAGAAAGAGAGAGAGAGAGGATGGATAGAAACTAGAAATGATGGGTGATAGATGATAGTGAGATAAATATATTATAGACAGGTGTAGATGGTAGATGTCAGACAGACAATAGATTAGTGAACAATGTCTTGTTTAGGGAATAGAAAAATATACAAACACACACACACACACAAAAAAAACCCATAAAACAGTATTAAACTGAATCTAGCCATAAATAAAGGGAAAATGTACCATGGACAAGTGATGTTTATCTGAGTATCACATTTAAGTGAACCAAATAGCAGATTATTCATTAATTTATCATATATAACAAAAAAATCATAGCCATTGTACTCCAGCTTGCTTTCTATCACTATGATAAAGACTATTACCAGAAGTAACTTGGGGAGGAATGGGTTATTTGTTTCAACCTACAGTTTATACTCCATCATCCAGAGAAGTCAGGGTGGACAGCTGGAGGGAGGAACTGAAGCAGAAGCATTGAGGAGTGCTGCTCGCTGCATTTTTCTCTGTGGCTTGCTCAGCCTGCTTTCTAATACACCCAGGAATCACAGATACAAGTCTTCAGTTCTAAAAAAAACAGCTTTTCTATTTTGTGTTTTCATTTTAAAATTCAATTTGTATACACACTTAACTTCCAATAAAATACCCAGCTTTCTTTTCTCTATTCAACCTTCTGGAAAGTTTCTTTGTTCTTAAATCATTCTTTGCATTTTATGGCTTGGGAAAATTAAGTGAAGAGGGCATGATCTGCTAAGCAGGCTTAGGGGGCTAGTCTGAATTTAATAGCTCTCTTCGAACAGTAATCTAATACCACAGCCCATGTTCTCAGACACTCAGGAGACTTTCTCCTTTAGAAAGTTTTAATATAACAAATAACTTGATGTTTAATGAGTAAATATGCCTTGTAAAGAAGAGAAAATGCCAAAAAAAAGTTACCATGGCTTTGTGATATTATAAAAAAAAAGGCCAAGATTTATGGGAGTTATACTATAAAAGTTTCCAACTGGTTTGGGCAACAACCCAGATAAATATCAGTATCAAATTGGTTTTTCCTTTGAAAATTTCAAAAAATTGAATTTGATATTATTTTCTTGTTCCAAATTGGAAAATCCTAAGGGTTGAAAAGCCATTATATTAAATTTTAAGTTTCAGAGTAAACAAATTATAATAGTGCCTTTTGGCGTGATCAGATCTTGGAAGTCATGACGCTGCCGGAGCAATCTAAGAGGACAACAATGAATGCTAGGCAGCATACTTCAGAACAAACTGACAGTTACACTTTCATGTGATACAGAAAAGTGTGGGTAACTGACATCATATGATCTAAATTTGATATTGTAAGTACCAAAAAGAATTGTTATTAGTGTTGTATAATCTCATCCATTTATCTCCTCCCTTTTTTTTTCATCTGCTAAGAGATGTTTGAGAAAAGATCCTAAGGTCTAGTGAGAATTCAGGCACAGAATTTCATTTTTTTTCTTCCTTCTGGAGTAAGCAATAGCATGATTTTTATTTGTTTGGCAGTCATCTAGTCTCTCTCTCAGGAAAAATGCAATCAGCATATTCATACAAAGAATCCAGTGGTCCTCCAAATGGGTTTCTCTAAAACACAAATGAGAATATCTCAAGTTAATGTGACAATTTTAGAATATTTCCCTTATAATACTTGTTTCAAATTTATTTCAAGGAAATTTAGTAATTCCGTGTTTTTGTTGTATATTTATTTATTTTTCATTACATTTGTGTTTTAATTTTATACATCAGCCATGGGTTCCCCTGTCCTCCCCCCTTTGGCACCCATCCCCACCTTCTCCCCCAACCCTGCCCCTCCATTCCCATCTCCTCCAGGGCCAATACTCCCCTGGGAATTCATTTAAACCTGGTGGATTCAGTACAGGCAGGCCCAGTCCCCTCCTTCCAGGCTGAGCAAAGTGTCCCTGTGTAAGCCCAAGGTTCCAAACAGCCAGCTCATGCACTAAGGAAAGGTCCCAGTCCCACTGCATGGATGCCTCCCAAACAGTTCAAGCTATTCAATTATCTCACTTATCCAGAGGGCCTGATCCAGTTGGGGGCTCTACAGCCTTTGGTTCATAATTCATGTGCTTCCATTAGTTTGGCTATTTGTCCCTGTGCCTCTCCAATCTTGGTCTCAACAATTCACACTCTTACAGTCCCTCCTCTTTCTCAACAATTGGACTCCTGGAGCTCCAACTGGGACCTGGCTGAGGATCTCTGCATCCACTTCCATCAGTTATTGGGTGAGAGTTCCAGCACAACCATTAGGGTGTTGAGCCATTTGATCACCAGACTAAGTCAGATCAGGCTTTCTCTCGACCATTACCAGCAGTCTACAGAGAATGTACCATTGTGGATTTCTGGGGACCTCTCCAGCACTCTGCCTATTCCTGTTCTCATGTGGTCATTTATCATGGTCTGTTATTCCTTGTTCTCCCTTTCTGTTCTTGATCCAGCTGGGATCTCCTGTTCCCCTAAGATTTTTTCGCTCAAACCTTGCCCTTCATTACTCCCACTGTCGTCCAGGTTGTTCATGTAGATCTCATCCATTTTTCTGTCATTGGGCCATCCCTGTGTCTTTTCTAGGGTCCCATTTTCTAGGTATCCTCCCTGGAGTTGTGTAGCAGTCTAGTCATCTTTGTTTTACATCTAGCATCCTCCTATGAGTGAGTACATACCATGTTTGTCCTTCTGAGACTGGGTTACCTAACTCAGGATGATTTTTTCTAGATCCATCCATTTACCTGCAAACCTCATGATGTCATTGTTTTTCTCTCTCCAGTAGTACTCCATTGTGTATATGTGCCATATTTTCTTTATCCATTCTTCAGTTGAAGGGCATCTAGGTTGTTTCCAGGTTCTGGCTAATACAAATAATGCTGATATGAACACAGCTGAGCAAATGCCCTTGTGGTATGATTGAGCATTCCTTGGGTATATGCCCAAGAGTGCTACAGCTGGGTCTTGGGGGAGATGGATTCCCAATTTTCTAAGGAAGCACCATATTGATTTCCAAAGTGGCTGTAAAGCTTGCATTCCCGCCAGCAATGGAGGAGAGTTTCCCTTGCTCCATATCCTCTCCAAGCATAAGCTGTCTTCTGTGTTTTTGTTGTTAGCCATTCTGACAGGTATAAGGTGGTATCTCAGAGTCATTTTGATTTGCATTTCCTGGATAATTAGGGATGTTGAACAATTCCTTAAATGTCTTTCAGCCATTTGAACCTCCTCTGTTGAGAACTCTCTGTTTAGTTCTATAGCCCATTTCTTAATTGGACTCTTGGGCATTTTGATGTCTAATTTCTTGAGTTCCTTATATATTTTGGATATCAGCCCTCTGTCAGATGTGGGGTTGGTGAAGACCTTCTACCATTCTGTAGGCTGTCGCTTTGTCTTGTTCACCCTGTCCTTTGTCCTACAAAAGCTTCTCAGTTTCAACAGGTCCCATTGATTGATTGTTTCTCTCAGTGTCTGTGCTACTGGTGTTATATTTAGAAAGTGATCTCCTATGCCAATGTGTACAAGACTACTTCCTACTTTCTCTTCTATCAGGTTCAAAGTAACTGGATTTACGTTGAGGTCTTTGATCCACTTGGACTTAAGTTTTGTGCACGGTGACAGATATGGATCTATTTGCAGCCTTCTACATGTTGACATCCAGTTATGCCAGCACCATTTGTTGAAGATGCTTTCTTTTTTCCATTGTACATTTTTGGCTTCTTTGTCAAAAATTATATGTTCATAGGTGAGCAGGTTAATGTCAGGGTCTTCAATTTGATTCCATTGGTCCATGTGTCAGTTTTTATGCCAGTACCAAGCTGTTTTTATTACAGTAGCTCTATAGTAGAGCTTGAGGTTGGGGATTGTGATGCCTACAGAGGTTGTTTTATTGTACAGGATTCTTCTGGCTATCCTGGGTTTTTTGTTTTTTCCATATGAAGTTGAGTATTATTCTTTCCAGATCTGTGAAGTATTGTGTTGGTGATTTGATGGGGATTGCGTTGAATCTATAGATTGCTTTGGTAAGATCGCCATTTTTACTATGTTAATCCTGCCTATCCATGAGCATGGGAGATCTTTCCATTTTCTGACATCTTCAATTTCTTTTTTCAGGGACTTAAAGTAATTGTCATACAGGTCCTTCACATCTTAGTTAGAGTAACCCCAAGGTATTTTATATCATTTGTGGCTATTGTAAAGGGTGATGTGTCTCTGATTTCCTTCTCAGCCTGATTGTCTATTGTATATAGGAGGGCTACTGATTTTTTTTGAGTTGATCTTGTATCCTGCTATGTTGCTGAAGGTTTTTATTAGCTGTATCAGTTCCTTGGTTGAATTTTTGGGGTCACTCATGTATACTATCATGTCATCTGCAAATAGGGAGAGCTTGACTTCTTCCTTTCCAATTTGTATCCCCTTAATCTCTTGATGTTGTCTTATAGCTCTGGCTAGAACTTCAAGTACTATATTGAATAAGTATGGGGAGAGGGGACAGCCTTGCCTTGTTCCTGATTTTAGTGGTATTGCTTTGAGTTTCTCTCCATTTAATTTGATGTTGGCTGTTGGCTTGCTGTAGATTGCCTTTATTATGTTTAGGTATGTTCCCTGTATTCCTGATCGCTCCAAGACCTTTATCATGAAGGGGTGTTGGATTTTGTCAAATGCCTTTTCTGCATCTAGTGAGATGATCATGTGGTTTTTTTTCTTTGAATTTGTTTATATGGTGTATTACATTGATGGACTTTCGTATGTTGAACCACCCTTGAGTCTCTGGGATGAAGCCTACTTGATCATGGTGGATAATTGTTTTGAGTGTTCTTGGAGTCTGTTTGCCAGTATTTTATTGAGGATTTTTGCATCAATGTTCATGAGGGAGATCGGTCTGTCGTTCTCTTTCTTTGTTGCATCTTTGTTTGGTTTAGGAATCAGGGTAATTGTAGCCTCATAGAAGGAGTTTGGTAATATTCCTTCTGCTTCTATTGTGTGGAACAATTTAAAGAGTATTGGTATTAAGTCTTCTTTGAAGATCTGGTAGAATTCTGCACTGAAGCCATCTGGTCCTGGGCTTTTTTTGGTTCTGAGATTTTAATGACTGATTCTATTTCCTTAGGGGTTATTGGACTATTTAAATGGTTTATCTGGTCTTGATTTAACTTAGGTATGTGGTACCTATCCAGAAATTATCCATTTCTTTTAGATTTTCCAGTTTTGTGGAGTAGAGGTTTTTGAAGTATGACCTGATGATTCTCTGGATTTCCTCATTGTCTGTTGTTATGTCCCCCTTTTCATTTCTGATTTTGTTAATTTGGATGTTCTCTCTCTGTCTTTTGGTTAGTTTGGATAAGGGCTTGTCTATCTTGTTGATCTTCTCAAAGAACCAACTCTTTGTTTCATTAATCCTTTGTATTGTTCTCTTTATTTCTATTTTATTGATTTCAGCTCTCAATTTGATAATTTCCTGGCATCTGTTCCTCCTGGGAGACTTTGCTTCTTCCTTTTCAAGGGCTTTCAGGTGTGCTGTCAAGTCACTAGCATGAGATTTCTCCATCTTCTTTATGTGAGCATTCAGTGCTAAGAATTTCCCTCTTAGCACTGCTTTCATAGTATCCCATAAGTTTGTTTATGTGGTGTATTCATTTTCATTGATCTCTAGGAAGTCTTTAATTTCTTTCTTTATTTCTTCCTTAACCCATTGGTGATTCAGTTGAGCATTATTCAGTTTCCATGAGATTGTAGGATTTCTGTAGTTTTTTCTGTTGTTGAAATCTAACTTTAAACCATGGTGGTCTGATAGAACACAGGAGGTTATTCCAATTGTTTTGCATCTGTTGAGATTTGCTTTGTGGCCAAGTATGTGGTCAATTTTAGAGAAGGTTCCATGGAGTGCTGAGAAGAAGGTATATTCTTTTTTGTTTGGGTGGAATGTTCTGTAGATATTGATTAAGTCCATTTGAGCCATAACATCAGTTAAGTCCATTATGTCTCTGTTAAGTTTCAATTTGGCAGATCTGTCCAGAGGTGAAAGTGGGGTGTTGAAGTCTCCCACTATTAATGTGTGGGGTTTTATATGTGATTTAAGCTTTAGTAATGTATCTTTTACATATGTGGGTGCCCTTGTGTTTGGGGCATAAATGTTCAGAATTGAGACTTCATCTTGGTGGATCTTTCCCGCGATGAGTATGTAATGTCCTTCATCATCTGTTTTGATTGATTTTAGTTTGAAGTCTATTTTGCTGTATATTAGGATGGCTACACCAGCTTGCTTCTTAAGACCATTTGATTGGAAAGTCTTTTCCCAGCCTTTTATTCTTAGGAGGTGTCTATCTTTGAATTTGTGGTATGTTTCTTATATGCAGCAGAGAGATGGGTCCTGTTTTCATATCCATTCTGTTAGTCTGTTTTTTTTATAGGTGAATTAAGTCCATTGATATTAAGGGATATTAATGACTAGTGATTGTTCGTTCCTGTTATTATTTTTATTTTTTGGTGGTAGTGTGTGTGTACGTCTCTTCTTTGGGGTTTACTGCTGTGGTGTTATCTATTGCCTGTGTTTTTGACTTCCTTAGGTTGGAATTTTCCTTCTAGTGCTTTCTGTAGGGCTAGGTTTGTGGATAAGTATTGTTTAAATCTGTTTTTGTCTTGGAAGGTCTTGTTTACTCCATCTATGATGATTGAAAGTTTTTCTGGGTATATTAGTCTAGGCTGACATCCATGGTCTCTTAGTGTCTGCATTATATCTGTCCAAGTCCTTCTGGCTTTCTAAGTCTCCATTGAGAAATCAGGTGTTATTCTGATGGGTTTGCCTTTATAAATCACTTGGCCTTTTCCTTTGCTGCCCTTAATATTCTTTCTTTATTCTGTACATTTAGTTGTTTAATTATTACGTGACTAGGGGACTTTTTGGGGGGTCTAGGCTTCTTGTATCTTCATAGGCATTTCCTTCTTTAAGTTGGGAATGTTTTCTTCTATGATCTTGTTAAATATATTTTCTGTGCCTTGAGTTGGTATTCTTCTCTTTCCTCTATCCCTATTATTCATAGGTTTGGTCTTTTCATGGTGTCCCAAATTTCTTGGACATTTTCAGTCATGACTTTGTTGGTTTTAGTGTTTTCTTTGACTGATGAATCTATGTCTTCTACCGTATCTTCAACGCCAGAGATCCTCTCTTCCATCTCTTGCATTCTGTTAGTTTTACTTGCCTCTGAAGTTCCTGTTTGTTTACTCAGATTTTCTATTTCCAGCATTCCTTCTGCTAGTGTCTTCTTCATTTTTTCTATTTCCCTCTTCAGGTCTTGGACTGTTTCATTGCTTTTTCATGATTTTCTTTCAGGGTCTTATTGTTTTCTTCTGCTTTATTTGTCCTTTCCTCTAATTTTTTATAGCGTTCTTCCCATTTTTTATTTGTCTGTTCCTCCACTTTATTTTTTATTTCTTCTATATAAGGCTCTAGCCTCTTCATCATGTTACTTATAAGGTTGTTTTCTTCTGCTTCTTGCATTCTGTGTTGTTCAGGTCTAGCTGTTGGAGAAGGGCTAGGTTCTGGTGATGCTGTATTGCTTTTTATTTTGTTGTATGTACTTCTGCCTTGACGTCTGCCCATCTCCTTGTGGATTCGTTCTTGGTCTTATCAGTGTACTTGGTCCAGACAGAGCTGACAGATTTAGGGAGCCTCTCTCTGGTCCAGATGGAAGCTCTGGGCCGGATGGGAGCTCTGGTCCATATGAGAGTGCTGGCCAGATAGGAGCTGGGGGGCTGGACTCTGAGTCTCAGGAAGTCCCTGGTGTCTCCTTATCTTGTCCAGTTGGGAGCTCCTCTTGTCCAGATGGGAGTTCTGGGACAGGATGGAAGCTCTGGTCCAGATAGGAGTTCTAGGTCAGATGGTAGCTGGGGGCTCTCTGGTCCAGATGGGAGTTCTGGGGCAGGATGGAATGCTGGACACTGTTCTCTAAGTCTCTGGAAGTGGTTAGGGTCTCTGGCAGATGGTTGTGGGGGCAAAGCGTTGAGGTTGTATTGTCCACCAGAGGGTCTCTCTGGTCCATATGGGAGTTCCAGGGCAGATGGGAGCTGGGGGCTGGTCTCTGAGTCTCAGGAAGTGGCTGGGGTCTTGGGCCTGTTGTTGTTTATTAAGTTATGTGTTTCCTACTACATGTTAGAAGTGACAGCAACCACTACTTTAATACAGAAAAAAAAAAAAAAACATGATAGACAAATACAGCTAATGGAACCTGGTCTCTGAAAGAAAGTTTAAGCCTGCCTCAGCAATTCCAGGCAAAGTCCCATGATACACTATGTGTACCGCTTAGTGAGGGTCTCCTTAATTGATTATAATGATTACTATTTTCATTGGAAAACAATTTACTTCAGAAAGTATACTTGCAGGTCTCTGTAGGCCGGCAGGATATTTTGTGGATTCTAAAAAATCAATGGAAAATGCTGAAAAAAAAAATGTTACTTTGAAAAAGGACAGGCATATTCATAAAGAAGTAAATATTTATTGTTAATTTTGCTAGTTGTTCTTGGATTCCCAACCTGCTTTCTAGATACTTCAACACCTTGGCTAATGAATCAAGTCATGTGATGCTATGCAGGCTATTTTGTTATTCTGTGCCTCACTTTAATCACCTGTAAAATGGTAACCACAGTAATTATTTCATCCTATAAAATGGCTAAAATACTACCTTCGAGAAGAGTCCTACAAAACTATTGGTTATTATTTCCTCAGTTGTGATGGGGGAGGGATAACTCTGGGAAATAAAGAAAGTAATGAATGTATTTTGCCTCACCAGAGGTATGAATGAAACTCAACAGTGAAGGAAAAGTTGAGACCTTAGGTTTCAGAGGTCTGTGTCTGCAAAAAAAAAAAAAAAAAGGTAATTAAACATAGACTGCAGGGAAGTATTGAAACTGTTAAACTATGATGCAACTTTTCCTACATTAAAAGAGAAATTCTAGGACATCATTAAAGATGCAATCAGAAGGAAGTAATTGTGGGGATTAGGAAGAAATTTAAAAGTTCCAGTGCCATCCAGGACAAGGCAACAAGACCTCTACAACATATTGTGCTAATAAAAACAAAACAACAAAGACAAAGCAAAACCAACAACCATAACACAAAAAACCCTCCCATTTACACCCCACACAGGCATACTTATAAACAAAGTACCCTCATGCAGTTACAAACTGTGTCAAGCCTATACTTGCAAGCAATGTAGACTTTGCCAGAGACTTGCAAGGCTGGTATAGAAAACCTAACATAAAGGATGGGACTGCAAAGTACTCCCTCAGAATGATACTGGTCCTTAATTACAGCTGCATAAGCCTCAAGCTCCCAGCTGGGGATTTCACAGATTTGAAAACTTCATGAATGATGACAGGTAAGTATAAATAAAAGTCTCAAGATGCAGTTAGAGAATCCATCAGCATAAAGTAAATATTCAAAATAAGTATTAATTTACTGTTCCTCTGCTCTTTGCCAAGAAAAAGACATATCATAACTGCCATACTATAACTTCATTATTTATTTTTCTTACTCAAGGAAAACTCATTTTTGTACATCTTACTATTAATCTTATTTATTCCTCAGGAATAGGGAGTAGATTTACTTTTAAAGAATTTGGGCATTCTTAAAAAGCTTCTTCATACACAAAAAGCTGAAACATCTCTCATTTGTTATAGGGAAATGCATTGTGATAAGATAAAAAGGGAGATTATTAAATCTACTTTTAAAAACCTACTAATTTTAAATACTTTATATTTGATTGGATTTTTGTATTTTGTATACATATTATGTATATTGCTATGAATTTGAGATTGATTTATATAGGTATGATAAGATAAAAAGGTATATTATTGAATCTACTTTTAGAAGGCAACTACTAGTTTTAAATATTTTACATTGGATTGGATTTTTGTATATTGTATTTGAATTTGAGATTGATTTTGTTAGAAAATACTGTACATATATTTCTAATCTTGTTCAAGGCATTGTATCTATACAGTTAATATAACAATGTAATGCAATTTTCTAGTCCTTGAAAATTATTACCAACTATTCAGTATAATAAAGAAATGCAAGTTAGTAGTTAGTCATTACAATCGAACTTATAGTCATATTAGGAATGTTTTCAAGGTCAAGCAGAGATATATTTTAGATAGATGGGTCATCTTCAAACACTTCAGAAATCTACAGAATATGGCATTCAAGATGTTTTATTAACAGAGTTTTTTTTCTTTTTATATGACTATGAGACATGTCTGCTACTGGCAGCAATAATTACTTCAAAGAAGATGATAGGCATTGAAGAAACTCCTTATGTAATTTACTTTCATTGTGGCAAAAGTTAGCCACTGGGCAAGAAAATGTCCTTGGTTCAATTGCTGACAGTATGCAGTCCAAAATGGACAAGCAGAACACAAAAGAAAGGACTGCCAAGACAAGGTAGGAAAGCTCTTTAGAAAATCCTGCTGCACAGATGAGTCTTTCAGATATGCTAAGCCTGCAGGTCAAAGATAGATGCCCCAATGTTGCAGAGAAACCTCAGGTAAGTATCCAGGCAGCTAGCTGTTTCTGTCATTCCTCACATTTTTTGGAAGTCACTTGTTTGCACTTCCTTTTTAACTAGGTAATATTTCCTTCTCAGGTCTCTGAGGGAGTTGAATATTAGATAGTTATAGTTATTCTTGTTAACAATTTCAAAAAAGAAACTCACTGAACAGGTGTAAAGAACATAAGTTTGAAAGACATCAAAAGATAGTTTGGGTAATGCAAATTAGGATAGAAGTTAAATTAGATACAATCCTTTGGATTCACAAAGATAGGATAGATAATGGAATATTTTCTCTGAATTTGTCAAATGCTAATGGACTAGACATTGTTGATATATGTATTGCCTGTAAATATTATATACAGTTATTGTACTTATTGTATATAGTTTTTCTTATATTAGTTATAACTTTTTTATTCTAAAAAAAAGGGAAAATGTGATGATATTTTATTTGTGCACCCCAATAAAGCTTATCTAGGAATCAGAGGGAAAAACAGCCACTATATTAAACACAGAAGACAGGCAGTGGTAGCACATACCTTTAATCCTAGCATTCGGGGGCAGAGATCCATGCAGATCTCTATGAGTTCAAGGCCACACTGGGAACAGAGCCAGGTGTGGTGGCACATGCCTTTATTTCCAGCACTAGTTAACCATAGAGGTCTGGAGGTCTATACAGACAGACAGGAAGTGATAGAGCTGGGTGGAAAGATGAAGTGATGAAGCTGGGCAGAAAAAGTAAGATGGCAGAGCACAGAAAGGCATATATGGCGTGAGTATACAGGAAGTAGCTCTCTCTTGGGCTGAGGATTCCCTAGCAGTAAGAACTTGTGGCTTGGCTTGTTCTGTTCCTCTGATCTCTCAGTTTCACCCCAATATCTGGCTCTGGTTTTTTTTTTAATTAATAAGACCTTTAAGATTCATGTTACAGCATTGTTTTATACAGGTATAGAATATTCATCAAGAATACATGGTAAAGGGCTGGAGAGAAGGCTCAGTGGTTAGGAACATGCCTACTCTCCCAGAGGACCAAGTTCAGTCCCCAGCACCCATATGGATACTCAAAACCATCTGTAACATCTAGTGTCAGGGGATCCAGTGCCCTCTTCTGGCTTCTCTAGGCACAAAGCATGCAGAAAATACATGCAGGCAAAATAGTCATACACACAAAATAAAGTAAATCAATCTTTAAAAAGAGAGAGAGAGAGAGAGAGAATACATAATGGGCTGTCTGAAAGTTAGACTATTTGATGTCTGTGCCTTTAAGCTTTGTATTCAATGACTGCCTTTGACAATGGTGTCTTTTTAATAGAATGTTGTACAATTTCTTACAATGAAAGATTTTAATTCTTCCTTTTGAGATGCACTCTGAATGTTCTGTGATTGCAGATATCCCAGCAGTGTTGGGGAACATGTCACAAGAATCATTGCTCTGACTATTGCTGGCTTAACTAAGTTAATGGGTACATCTTCCCACATTTTTCACCCCATCATAGCTGCCATGAAAAGCAGTGCTGTTCTCATATAAAAGTCACAACAGTGCTGACAGGTGCAATGCTGAATTCGGAGTTATAGACTGAGACCTCCAGCTAAATCGCCCACACCAACACCCAGACAACCTGGTTGTCTGGTTCTGAAAATAGTGGTGAATGCCAACTCCTCCTAAATGGGTGATGAGATCTGCTACCTGAATATAACTAATATTTAGTTCATTTGATATGAACTAAATGCAGAAATAATAGTAACTTCTTAGTGTCTTCCTCAAAATGTCCATCTACCATTTCTAATGTGCACATATATCTAAAGAAATATAGGATATTTAACAAAATAAATGAGGAAGTCTAATTTAAACATCAACTTTGGCAAGTTGCCAGGGGGAAGCATATTGTATATGAAAGGAAAACAATCATGACTTTTTATGGTTGAGATTAAAATGGTACTCCCATTTCGGACATAATGGGACTTTGAAAATCCAGCTTAACCTGTCAACTCAAAGACATTTTTAATTTTTCCTTGCTCTAACAGCCAAAGTTTTTTTAGAAAACATTAGCAGATAAAGATAACTGACTAGTGCCCTTAAAAGTTAAAGCACTGTGGAAGAACTGGCATCAGAAGCCCCAATTCTTGTTCACCACTGACACACTAATTTAGCAATAATATATGGGGAGAATCATCACTATGAGATTTTTATAATTCAATTAAAAGGTGACTGTGGTGGCTATTGTGTTCCCTGAAATATTGTGTGTTCCCAGAAATAAACATATCTGGGGTCAGAGAACAGACAGCCACTAGAACAAAGCCAAAAATGGTGGCTAGAAAATGGGAAGAGTAAGCCATAACAGAAGTTAGGTGGTGGTGGTGGTGCACGCCTTTAATCCCAGCACTTGGGAGGCAGAGCTAGCCGGATCTCTGAGTTCAAGGCCACTTTAGAAACAGCTAAGCATGGTGACCATGCCTTTAATCCCAGAAACCCAACCTTTAACCCCAGGGAGTGGGGGCAGAAAGAGAAAGGTATATAAGGCGTAAGGGCCAGGAACTAAGGAGTTAAGCATTTAGTTAGTTAAGCATTTGGCTGGAGAAGTATTCGGGCTTTGGAGCAGCACAGTCCAGCTGAGAGCCATTGGGAGGAGGACTCAGAAGCTTCCAGTCTGATGAAACAAAACCAGCTGAGGGACTGGCGAGGTGAGGAAACTGTGGCTTGTTCTGTGTCTCTGATCTTCCAGCATTCACCCCAATAACTGGCCTCGGGTTTGAGTTTTATTAACGAGACTCTTTAAGATTCCTACTACAGGTGACAGCATCCCAAGTAAGCACACAAATGAGAATGCTTGAGAGGGAAAGAAGAGCAATGTCATTTTCATTTCATCCACAGGTGTCAGACCCTGTGAGAATGCCTGGCTCACTAATCAGTCCTCTGTTAAGGAGAATGAAGGAGTGAAATGTGCCCTTAAACTTCCACCTCTTGGAGTGCTGCCCTGGATTGGTTTCTGTCTTGTCTCACTGAAAATACTGACATCCTCAGAACAGTTCATGTGTCTTGGTTTGAGAACTCAGAGGAGAAAGCTATAGCCTGCTGCAATAGGTATCTTGGCATGAGCATATGCAAGGACCCAACTTGAGGATTCTTCCTCAAAAGCATATGAAGAATGAGGAGCATACACCATGGCTAGGCATTTGTTCCCAACTGAAGACACTGAATGGGAGCTCAACAATGTTTAAATGTCATGGCTATTCAGAATAAGGAAAGTGAGATAGTTCATTGATATAGAACCAAAGAATTTGCTGCTAGTAAAGCAATATATACAGGAAAAGAAGGGATTGCAAGTCCGTAGACAAATTTCTAAACAGTCTTATTAAATAAGAAACACAGAGCCAAATACAGAGGTGCAAGCCGTAGAGATCAGAGCAATAGCTGCCAACTAACCTTAGCTCACCACATCACCCTAGCTTCCTAAGATAGCCTCTTCCTATCTAACCTGCGCCTTTATTACCTTCCTGTTTTGTCTTCTCATTGGCTCTTAACCCAGCCAACTCACTTCCTCATCACTGCCTGTCTATACAGACCTCCAGGTCTCGGTGGTTGGTACTGGGATTAAAGGCGTGTGTCACCACACTTGGCTGTGTCCTTGATCACACAGAGACTCTGCCTGCCATGTGATCAGATTAAGGGCATGTGCCACCACCACCTGACTTCTGTTTATGACTGACCATGACTTCTGATATCCAGGCAAACTTTATTTATTACCATACAAATAAAATATCATATTTCAGCACAAATAAAATATCACCACACAAGTCTCTGAGAAAGAAATGGGCCAGACTCTCTAATTGAGAAATTGCACACATAGGCCTATGTAAGATGCATCCTTCCCAAAGTATGAAATTAATGTAGGTCAACCATGTATGAAGCAATCTATAACAAATGAGAGAAATGGCATTATTTTTCAAATACTGAAATCCCCACATGAAAATATGAGGCACATGAAAAAATAGGAAAAATGACCTAGAAGTACCAAATAAGGCTCCAGATCCTTAATCAAAAGAACTGGAGAGAGATAAAGAACACAAGAAAGACTCCAGAATACCCATTGGAAGAAGGCCCTGTGCACAAAAGGTGTCTATGCTTAAAAAGGCCTCAGACACACACAGAAAAGAACAAAAGGAAGAGCTGAGGCACAAAATACCTGAACTAAAAGGCACACACAGAGGAGATTCAGCAGAGAGCTTTGTGATAAAAAGAATCAGGTGCCTCAAAAGGTGGTCATTTAAAAACATCCAGTGAGAAGAACAAAAGCAGTTAAATTAAAACTGAGAAATTTATTGAATAAAATCAAATGGACCAGGACCTACATCTTAACAGTTCCAGGGGACAGAAATGAGGTTCAAAAATACGATGGCACATCTTGAAAAGACTCAAAGGGAAATCTACCCCAATATACATCATAATGAATGCAAAATTTCAGAGACAGGGATATGCCAAAAGCAAAAGATCACATGTAACTAAGTTCATAAGACAAGGGACAGATTTCCCAGCAAAGCTTTGTAGGTGCAAGGAGGAGAAGATATATTCAAAGTACTGAAAGAAAAAAAAAACTGCTAAGAATATTATAATTGAGAGAAGGACAGAGAAAAGGAGGGAGGAAAGAAAGGAAGGGGAGGGGCTAATTAATTAATTTACAGAAATGAAACCTGAGGACATTTGTCTCTGCTCTAACTGCTTTATAGAAATACACCTAGGTTCCTTCTAGTTAGAATGACAAGGAAAAGCATCCTGCAAGGTAAAAGTGGGGGATAGATGATGTGCTGGTGTGTCAATAGCCTTAAATTTGGATATTGAGATTTAAATAGTATAAGCTAACACCTATAAACTAAGATATGCTAGTAACCACAGAATATGCTATGGAAATTGTGACTTTAGAAACTAAGCATGAGTAAGAGGCTAGAGTGCTAAAATGACTGTCAAAGAAGTTTTGATAAACATAAAATAGACAATTAATAAAAGGTTTTTAGGTAAGCCTCCATGGTAACCATAAAACACTTGTCTTTTCATGATGAACAGAGGAAAGTGAGAAGGAATCCAAACTCGAAAAACTATAAAAGCAGTGAAGCACAAAGGAAGACAGAGGATGAGGACAGACAGGCACAGACTGCAAAGCCAACCGCAAGCTTAAAGTTTACTTACTTTTATGTGTATGCATGTTTTGTCTGCAAGTAAGTGTTGCACGAATCTTAAATGGTATTATCATAAAAACAAACAAACAAAAAAAAAAACAAAAAACTGAAGCCTGATACTGGGATGAAAGCTGCAAGATCAAAGAAGCAGAGCAAGCCACAGCCACCACCTCTTACATCACCAATACCTCAGCCTGAAAAAGCCTTTAGTAGACAGACTTTAGTTTCTGTTTCTTCATGTCATATATACCTTTCTATACCCACCATCAGTTCCTTCTTAGAGCTGAGATTAAAGGCCTGTGAGCTTCCCAAGCAAAGGCATGAGATTTCAAGTGCTGGGATTAAAAGCATGTAATTCCCAAGTATTGGGATTAAGTGGTATGTGCCACCACTTTCTGGCTCTGCTTCTCTCCTAGGCTTAGTCAATCTCTTGTAGTCCAGAGTGACTTTGAACTCAGAGATCCTGACAGATCTCTGCCTTCCAGTGCTGAGATTAAAGATGTCTCAGGAGGCAGAGCCAGGAGGATCTCTGTGATTTCAAGGCCAGCCTGGTCTACAGAGTGAGCTCCAGGAAAGGTGCAAAGCTACACAGAGAAACCCTGTCTCAAAAAACCAAAAAATAAAAATAAAAAAATAAATAAAATAAAAGGTGTGTGCCACCACAGCCTGGCATCTATGTTTAATCTAGTGTCTTTTTCTGTTCTCTGATCTTTGGGCAAATTTTACTAGGATACACAATATATCACAAGTAAGTACATGCATACCAGCATGCAGTGTCTGCAGAAACCAAAGGAAGGCATTAGATACTCTGGAACTAGAGTCACAGAAGGCTGTGAGATGTCGTATGGATTTTGGGATCTGAAAATGGGTGCTAAGCAAGAGCAGCCAGTGCTCTTAAATGCTGAGTCCTCTCTTCAGTTACCCATACAAACACAAACACAGCACACCAAAAGCTGGCTAAATTCACTTTTTCCTCAGTGTTCCTCAGTTTTTTTTTTTCCCACCCAGATAAATTATATGCATAAATTCAAGAGAAACATTGAGGTAAAATATGAAATGTGAGCTGAAGATGGCTTTATCTTTATTTAAGCAGATATAGGCAAGCAAAGATGTGTAATAACGTCGCCTCCTTGAGTTCCCCATAGATTTTCTTTTCCTTTCAGAGTTAGTGTTGTGATAAGAAATCATGATGTTCTTGGTTGCTAGTACATCTCACAGCACCTGTGACAAGTGGACTTCATCATCCCTCCTATGTGGGGAAGGCAGTGAAGATCCAAATTTACCGATCTGAGTACAGAAGGTTGTTTCAGTTAAGCACTTCCCTTCTGCTATGGTGACTTCTTTATTGTACAGTCTCACCAGGATGAATGTTTCTGTTAGGTGGTGGGAGGTATCAGCACTGTCCTTCTGCAAACAAGTGGAAGGAAGTTGAGACCATAGTGGATCCATGGCCACTTGCCATTCATTCGTCATTAAGATGCTTTAATGACAAATTGGTTTCACTTCTCAGAAGTAAAAATAATTTTAGTAAATGTATTCTGATGATGAATTATCAAAATGATCCATACCAGAAACACTTGCCAGTATTTTAAAGAGATTGGCTTCAATTCGGGAACTACACACTACGACTCGAGTTTTCTTCTCACAAAGGCGCAGTGTTCTCTTTCACAGCTAATTGGGCTCCTCTCACTAGCAGACAAAGTAATCCCTGCAGCATGTTAGGCATCTTGAGAAAGCTATGAATTTGCTCTGATTTCTGTAATAAATTACCACTTTATAAATATTTAATGGAGTTAAATAAAGGAGTTCATAGACACGCTTGGATACTCTTACAATCAAGATATTTGTTTAAGTTATGGATTATCTTCAAGTGTGGGGAATATAAATCACTCCAAACTGCCTAAAACCATCAGCACTCATTTCTCTCCTTGTACCTCCACCATGGCCTTTGTGGTCCCATTGCATGCAGAAAAAAAGTCAAAACATGAAGAGAGCAACAGAGCCTTTTAAAGACCTCTCTGGAGTCCCCTGTGACTTTTGATGTATGGATGAACTGGAGAGCATTGCTGCTTCAAGATCCTCAAGAGACAGAAGATAGATTTTTAGTATTTAGGTGCATTTCCCAGAACAATTTTGAAGCTTTTAATGGAAGAGAAAAGTTATATAAGGCAGGCAGCAACATCTTCAAATTATACAAAGATTGACAAAGTATTCTGACATTTTCTTGTACATTAACTGATAAATGAGGGATATTTCATCTTTTATTTGCAAACTAAAATATGAAAATGATTTAAAGTATACTTTGTATGTAATGTGGCTGTTTCCTGTGAATGAAGCCATCATGCCCTCAGCTTGGAACTAAGGATCATAAACAGAAACACCTGACCCAGCATAGGGATGTCAAAGATCACACATACCCAACTAGACCACAGTAGATCCAGAGATTGACAGTTACTGCTTGCACATTTGCCAGATAAGAACTTAGTCCTCATTACAGCTCAGGTACCTTTTATGTACTATAAAGACATGCTTATAAAAAGTTGGTCATATTTACAAAAGAAGTAATAAGTGACCATTGAATTTATATTAAATATGCATAGAAGAGGTGTACACATGGACTAGTTGATATATTTTTGAAGCTGGAAAGGAAAACAGTGATCAAAGGTTTGAGATATACACAGTACTACAATAAAATGGCAACTTCCCCTTTTGTATTAAATATGCACAAACTTAGCTCTGCAGTTAACTGACACTTTAAAATTCAACAACATGCATATTAGTGGAATAACATATAGTATTTCAACATACATGTATATATTATGTTTAAGTCTGAATATATATGTATATGTGTACATATATATGTATATATACATATATGTACATATATGTATATATATATATATATACATATATATATATATATCCTTAAAAGTTTATAATTTCTTCAAGGTGGGAGTTCAAACGTCTTTCTCCAGGCTTTTAAGTTGTTCAGTTTCCCATTGCTATCGATATTTACCTAGTGTGAAGGAGCATGCCAAAACCTTATGCTCTCACCTCATCCCAGTGTCCATTGATCAATTTGTACTCCTTCTTCCCTGCATTCACTCTCACCAGCCTTTGGCAATAGCCAAAAACCCTCAACTTCTGTGAAATTGACTTATTTAAAGATCCTGTGTATACATGACATCATGTGTTGTCTTCTTGTGTCTGCTATAATCCACTTCACATGACTATCTGAAGGTCCATTCATATTTCTGTGGAAGATTAGATATCATTCCTTTGTGTTTCTGAATAATATTCCACTGTGCACATGCCACATGCTCTTTAACGATTGAGCAGCCCAGGGGCACTTATTTGTTTGCCGTTTTGTGACTGTTAGACATTGTCACTTGCATTCTAAGTGAGAAAAGTACAAATCTTTCTTCAAAGTGCTGACTTCATCTCTTATGGGTTTATGTCTTTGGGTTAATAGCTGTATCAAACAATTTAGAGGACATCTCCATACTGTTTTCTCAATGATTCTACCAAATCATTTAGATCCCTACCAAAGTGAGTAAGTGTTCCATTTTCTTCTGTTTTGTCATTTTTTATTATAGTAATATATTTAATTGGTGGAGGACATACGACAATACACCTGTGGAAATCAGATGTCAGGCAACTTTTACATGTCATATCTCTCTTTCTGCCTCATGGTTCTCAGGGATGGAACCAGGTTATCAGGCTTGGCAGCCACACCTTTACTCACTGAACCATCTTGCCAAGCAGAGGACTATTTTTTTCCACATCCTCCTCTATTTGTTATCTTTAATCTTTTTGTTTAGTAGATAGTAACTTTAATCAAAAAAATATTATCAAGGGTTAGTGGTTAAAAAAAAGTAGTATTTGGGAAAAATAGGATTAAATACAAGGAGATACTGGAGGAGGATTCAAAGTTATTGCCTGTGAAAATAGATGTGTGAGCTGTCATCATGTCTGAGGACTGGAAAATTTGTTTGCTACCACAGGATGAACATCTCAAACAGTAATTTTGGCAATAGCCATTCTTATAGAGGGAGGTGATATATCATTATGGTTGGATTCTAATTTACCTGCTAGATAGTGATGTTAAGGAATTTTTCCATTACACCCTTGGACATCTGTATGCTTTCTTTTGAAGAATGTATGTTTATGCTTGTTGCCCATTTTCAATTAAATATTCAACTTGCATGAGCCACTTTGATTAGCATTGAGGCTACAGTAGTAGGTATGTTTCCATTTATGCTCTTGAGGAATTAAGAATCTGATCCAGTACAGATAGTGGCCCATGTAAGCCAGGATCACAATTCCATAGGCCATCATCTATACAACATACTAAATTAAGGATATCACCCTCACCAAGTGTACCACAGTAGATTTGTTCATCATACATGAACAAGAAGAGGGGGGCATGTTACTGCATAATGTCACTTTTAAGGATTAAGTAAGGTGACATACATGTATTTTATAAGGACAGTAAAGTTAGCTTTACTAATTAAATATATTGCAGTTCCAGCTTGTTTTTGGAACAGCTAGGTTTTGAAATGAGAAGGCCTGGATTCTAATTCTGACTTTATCATTCTTTAGCTGTGATAGAAGGTATGTCCTTCTCTGTGAAATAATAACCATAATTTACAAAGCACCCTCACAGAGGAACAGAAAAGTTAATGAGATGTTTAATTCATACAATCAGGCATTTTGAATAATTTTGATTAATAGCTTATTAATGGAAACTGGAATATTAAGCCTTGGAGTCCATTGTATTGGATAGTGTTTGATGAATATTGCCATAACTAAGCTATATTATTTGTTTTGTCATTGTTAATAAAATATGGTAGTTACAATTTAAGCTTTCATTTTAAAAGTCATTACAAATCTGGAGACTAATAGAGTGAATTAACTCAGGCTTCACAAGTACTTACTGAGCACTAACCAAATTTGTACTTCATAGGCAGGTGTTTGCATGAGTTTTATAACAAAATTTATTGTTATGGGACTTAGGGGTTTGTCTTTTATTTGTTCTTTGCATAGACTGTTAATATCAGATAATTCAGGCTTCTCAATAAATGGAAACAGGACAAGTAACGTGGATTTTTTTTTTAACACTGCAATGGACACTGTAGTACTTATATCAATATTTCACACTTTTTCCAGAATAAATGTGGTGATTTGAATAAAAATGGCCCCCATAGATTCATAAATATGAATGTATGATCACTGTGAGTGGCACTACTAGGGTGTAATCTTAGAGTAAGTGTGGCTTTGTTGAAAGCAGTATGTCACTGTGGAATAAGCTTTGAGTTTCCAAAAGCCTAAGTAAGGCCCAGTGGCTTTGTTTCTTCCTGCTGCCTGTGGATCCAGATGTAGAACTCTTGGCTCCTTCTCCAATACCATGTCTGCCTGTGTGCCTCCAGGCTTCCCACCATGCTGATTATGGACTAAATCTCTGAAGCCATAAGTATGTCCCCATTAAATGTTTTTCTTTATAAGAGTTGCCATGGTCATGTTGACTCTTCACAGCAATAGAATATTAAGACACTAAGTAATTTACAATTGAAAAGGAAGCTGTGTTTCTGACCTTTCTAGATTGACCTGCATCCAATTCCAGTGAGGTATTTAGGTTACCCCTTTGATGATTATTGCTCTTGATACTTGGAGAAGCAATCAGCTTTAAACAAACCTTCATACACAGCAGGTGGTTAAAGATCAATCTAAAATTCTAAAGCCATATAAGAAGTAAAGAGTTAAACATAATTCTTATTTTCTAAAAATCTTGGCATATACCCATCTGTCAAGAGTTGGGCCATCACTCTGTCTCCTGTTCAGTCCAAAGTGACAGAGGCAAGCTCCTCTTCTTGGCTGTGTTCAGACCACAGAATTTCAGCAAACAGAATAAATCACCTTTAGCACAATACAAAATAAAAACATTAGCACATAATTTTATTGTGATTTTCTGGATCTGTTATAACAGTGTCATGTATGTTTGAACAACAGAAATTGTTGTTTTTTTTCTCCATTCTGGAGGGTGGAAATCCAAGCCAATGGCTGACAGGTGTGATTTTCTCCTGAGATCTCTCCTTGGCTTATGGGTGCTTCCTTCCCCTTGTAGCCTCACACAGTCTCTCTTTGAAAAATGGCCTAGGTATTATTTGTGAAAATTTCTCTTCTAATAAATACACCCATCAATTACACTAGGGATTACCCAATCAGCTTGGTTTTAATCACTTTATTAAAAGTCCTACCTCCCAAAGCAATTACATTCTATAGCATTAGCACTTAAATTTCCACCTGTGAGCTTTGACAGAACACAGTGCATCTCAGAACACTCTGCTTAGAGGTCCATTTATGGATTTCTGTAGTTGGAAATCAACTAGAATGTACAATCCAGCAGTAACATGAGCTGTTATGTCTTTTCATGCTTTAACAATAGGCAATAATTTTTATGATCAAGGACCTGCTTATTATCTTAACAAATTCTGACAGCAAATTAAGTAGAAAATCTAATAAAACCTTCATCTTGGTAATGTGAAATATCCTAAATCAGATACATGTCTTTCACTGGATATAAAGTATTTTATAAGTATATCTGTTTGTCTAGCTCTGTAATTTTCCAAAGCCTACATGCATAATGAAGACAGAGTAGAAAATACCAATTTAGAATTCAAGTTTAGGAAAGATGTCATTCCCATCCTCCCCAGACAGCTGCTGACTGAGGACTTTCAGGGACTTCCTAGTAGAATACTATCACTAAAAGGATGAACAAATAGAATTTTCTGTAAAGCAAAACACACTCCAAAAACAGGAAGTGTGTTAATTCTCACTGTTTTTGTTGTCTGACTTTCCACTGAAATTGACCTGAATTCCTCAAGAGAACTTGCTTCTTCCCCATGTTTTCAGATGAATTTTGGCTGATAGTGTCCACAGTTCCTGTCAGTTACTAGTATTTGCTTGGTCACTAGCATTCTTTGGTATAAATTACAAACATCATTTTGGTGCTTCTAGATAGATTGCTCTCCAATCTCATTCATTGTGCAGATTGTCTGACAAGGTATTATGTGCTTGGACACATGCATATCCGTTTACAGCTTGGGATTTTACTTTTCATGTGTTCACTCAGCCTCTGTCATCAGAAAGCCTGTTATATACCAGTATGCTTTGGGGGACATAAACTCCCCTTAAGTATATACCTAATCTCTTCCTTATCATGGTCATCAGAATATAATTTTTTACTAGTAGTAAAAATGCACTCCCAAAATTATACCAGTTATCATTCCCTAGATGTCTGGGTTTGGCTAGCCCATTGCTTTTAAGCCAATGGAAGGAAAGATTTGGGAGGAGTTGCTCATCTTGTGGAAGCCTGGAGAGTGTGTACAGGATATGCTAAGGATAGAGGAGGGAAGAGTATAGAGCCAGGCATACCATTCTTGGATGAGCTGTCTGTGACCTACTTCTTTCAATGAAGTCCATTTCCTACCATTTTCTCCACTTGCCAATGATGCCAACAAAATAGGAATCCATAAGTGGATGAAGCTGTTGATGATGTCAAAGTCCTCCTGATCCAGTGACCACCTTGCACAGGCCCCATATTTAAGTACTACAGCAATGGGAACCAAGCATTCAACATGTGAGTTCTTGGAGGATGTTTCAGATCCAGCCCTAAAACCATTTTATGAGAAAAGACATGTTTTTTTAATTCCAAAAAGAAGCCTAAATTAAAGCTTCAAGAAATTGCTATTTTTTCTCATTTCTTAAGTGAAAACACAGGGTCTAAAATTTAAGTCATTGACCTAGAAAACAGAAGAGTAAAAGAGAAGCAGTTAATGCCTAGAATGCTAGGTGCAGATCCTTTCATAGGCTAATGTGTCCCTACTCACCATGCTAATGATTTGGCAACAGCCTAAAGAATGGTTGCAGAGAATATCAAAAAAAGTGAGATTTGGATGCTTTAGTAGACAGCAATAAATAAATGGAAGATGGTATTTTTAAAATATTTTTGTTAAGTCATCCATTTGTTGTTTAAGTTTCCTAGCACCACCCCCTGTCCAGTTTATTTAACAAAATCTGTAGTTTAAACATTTCTCTACATGTAAAATAGACTTTCTGCAAGCTTTTTTATTGTACAATAACCCCTTCCATCCCAGAAGCTAAACATTGATAAATGCCCATGGTTTCCACAATAGACAAGTAACAGCAGTGCCAGAGCAAAGAAAAACGTAACAGTAGGTGCCTTCATGTCTCCCTACAGTAAGTCACACAACAGATGAGAAGGAAGAAGAGGAATAGACAGAGGGAAAAGGAAGGAATAGACGTAAATGTCCTATGACAAAACCATGCTGCTTGACCCATGGCTAATTATAAACCTCAGATTGGGCCATTGTAGTGTGTGTGTGTGTGTGTGTGTGTGTGTGTGTGTGTGTGTGTGTGTGTGTGTTCACTCGTGTTTGCATGATACTAATTACTGACCTCAATTTATACTAACCAAATTTCTCACTAGCACTTTGGTGTTACTGAGTTACTGACAGTGAAGAATATTCTGGAATTTACCCAAGGATTAATCTGAAAAACTAAAGGCATGACCATTTTAAAGGAAATGACAAACCCATAAATTCCAATTATTTAAGACAGTTAATTGGTCAGGCCAAACCACTGCTTATGAAAATATGATATTTTTCACAGAACTTCTAGTGCTTCATGACTCTTTCTGTATGTAGATTTACTTCAGAATAAGCTACACATATGTGGAAGATTAGAAGGTAGCTTATATTGTTTAGTTATAAAAATCCCTCTCATTGGAGTGTTGTATGTCTAAATCACCCCAGGACATACATGTAATTTCCTAAGGTTTATTCTATATATGAAATATGATAAAGGGTAATATTGAATGTGTTAGCCACAGGATGTTATTAACATGCCAATGATGTTGCCAAGAGAAAGTATAACAAGTAAAGAAAATTAACAGAAAGAGACAAAGGGAGCACTCAGATTTTCTTCTATTTAAAATTTTGACTGAAATGGTTCTGCAGAACTAGCCAGGTCTTTTCATACTATCATTCAAGCCTTTTAAAAAAAATTTAGGCTTTTCACAAAAGTCACAGACATACTTAATTTTTGTTTGTTGATCAACTATTTCTGCCAACTGAAACGAGTCCTTTTGGTAAGTTAGTATTGAAAATAGTGGGTACCTGTTGATTTCCACGCATACATTCTTTTATTGATTATTCCCAGTGTACCTAGTGGGAGCTAGATTTCAATTCACCACTTTTGTATGATAACTATAGGCTTTTAATGGCTCTTACTTTCACCTAAAGTAATAATGTATATTTTTGATGATATTATTTTGCTATAACACATAAAGGCCAGGGATAATAGAGGTCTTACAGCTAGACACTTTGGCACTGATGAAGTAGGAGTCCTATCTCCTGTCTTCCTACCTCTGCCTTCTCAGGAAGCTTATTCATGTGCCATTTCTAAGGCTCCAAGATCTCATATTTCAGATACAAAAGTGATATTTTAAGTAATTTTTATTGTCTTGTTTTGATTGCTTCCAAATATGTGTCATTGAGATAACAGAATTTGTTTTTTAAAATGTGACTTACATTGCTCTCAACATGGACCTCTGCAAGTATCTTTCCATGGAAACTGACACATAATCATGTGATATAGTTTAAAAATTTTCAAATGAAATGCTGCAATAACTAGAAAATCAGTAAGTAGCCAAGAGTTACAACAAAAAGAAATCACTAGCAGAACCTCAATAACCCATAAAGATGATTGTTCAATAAAAAAATGAGCTTATTATATAAAATACCAAATTACACTTAGAAACCAGCAACCACAAGAGTCTACCCACAAACCAGAGTGCAGAAAGGAAACTGAAAAGAGTCATAGTGCAGAGGGTTCAGATACCTGAATCTTCTAAAGTGAGGGTCTCAAGAAACATGGATGGAAATGTGAGAAAAAGACAGTCTATAAAAATAACCAGATGAATTTGTATGACCAGGAGGAGAAGAAGCTGAGCAACAATTCAGGATGATGCATCTGTGAGGTTTCCAAGAACAGAAAGCTGCTGCTTCTGTGTCTAAGGGAAGAGGGCAGAGGGCAGAGCAGGGAGAAGCAACTGCCATCGGAGCTGAAACCAGGAAGCCACAATGCCAGAAACAGCACATTCAGTGGGCTATTGGGTGCAACTGTGTATCATTAACTCTTCATTTCACAAATGTATTTATTTTAGGAGGTACAGAATCCATACATTTTCAGATCAACAACAACTGTGCTCATTTAAAAATCTCCTGACTCGCTTGAAAGAAACTATTCAAGGAATATCTTCAAAACCAAGAAAAGTGGTTTTAAAATAGATAACTCAGTGAAGAATAATAAGCACATATTAAATATATGTTTATCTAGGCATGGAAGGAATTTCAAGATCAAAAAAAAAAAAAAAAAAAGAGAGAGGAAAATGGGAGAAAGGCAAAACAGAAAACAGAAAGCAAAGTAAGCCAGGAAACATGAATCCAAATTAGTGTCAATGAACACAATTATAAATATATTCTCATTAAAACTGACATTTAAACATATATTTAAAATACAAAACAAGGAACTGGAAAAGGTGTCCCAGTGGTCAAGAGTACTTGCTGCTCTTGTAGGGGACCTGGATTGAGTATGCAGCTGCCACATAGCAGCCCACAACCACCTGTCATTCCAGCTCCAAAGGATCTGATAACCTCTCCTGGCTTCCTCAGCACCGCATGCATATGCCACATAGACATGCATGTAGGCAAACACTCATACAGATAAAATAAGAAAACCTTTAAAATACAAAACAATAATTTCTTTCCAAGAGATATTGTAGATGTATCCTGCTTGTTAAATAAGAAACACAGAGCCAGTTGCAGAGTTAAAAACCACGAGGTCAGAGCCAAAGCGGAAAACCTTACCCTTCATTGCTTCTGCAGTTCCTCCTCTCCGCAAGAGACCTACTTCTGTGCGTCCTGTCTATTTAAAGACTTTCTGTTCTCCTCCCTCATTGGTTGTAACCCAGCCACATGACCTCCTCGTCATTGCCTGTTTGTACAGACCTCCAGGTCTTCTATGGTTGGTATTGAAATTAAAGGCGTGTGTCTGCTATGCTGGCTATGTCCTTGAACACACAGAGATCCGCCTAGCTCTGCCTCCCAAGTGCTGGGATTAAGGGCGTGCCCCACTACTGCTCAGCTTCTGCTCTGGCTTGCTCTGACCTCAAGGCAACTTTATTGACATACAAATAAAATCACATTTCAATACAAGTAAAATATCACTATATTTCCCCTTTTCTATTTTAATAAAAAGAAAAAAAAAGGAAAAAGTTATAACTAATATAAGAAAAACTATATACAAAAGTACAATAACTATATATACCATATATACAAACAATAAATACCTAAACAATGTCTAGTCCATTTGTAATTGACAAATTCAGAGAAAATAATTCCATTATCTATCCTATTTTGGTAAGTCCAGAATGTACCTGATTCACTTTTTATCCTAACTTATATAACTAACGGAACTGTCTTACAACGTCTTTCAAATTTATACACTTACAGCTCTTAGTGAGTTTTTCTGAAATCCTTAACAAAGATAATTATAACTATAACTAACTGATCTTCAACTCCCTCAGAGACCCAAGAAGGAAATAATACTACCTAATAAAAAATAAAAACAAGAAGTGCATGCAAGCAGCTTCAAAAAAAAAATGTGAGTTGACAGAAACAGTCAGCTGCCTGGACAGTCACCTGAGGTTTCTCCACAGTGTTGGGGCATCATCTTCAGCCTACAGGCTTAGCGTATCTGACAGACTCTTTTGTGAACTAAGATGTATACAAGGTCAACAGTTTGACCTCACATTTGGTGAGAGCAGTCCATGTACCAGAAACACCTGAATTCCATTAGTGTCATGTCATGATTCAGGATTTTAAATTCTGGAAATTATTGATGTCTTTTCAATTCAGCTGTCCATTTTTCTTGGCTGTGTATATGTGGCTTCATCTTGGCATCCTGTTCTTCTCCACATCTCTCTATTAAACGCCAGTCTACTATTGAGAGGGGTGAGCTTAGTTATTCTTCAAGAATAACTGTTTCATCTGCTGTTCCATTGCACATCAGAAGCCATTGGCCCACTCCCTGTTCAGCTGCCTTTGAAGAAAAGGGCACGGTACCTTTTACAGATTGCAAAGGTCACTCACTTCAGGGATGGTGCCATATTGTCCTGGCTTCAGAAGATGCCTTTTGTTAAAGCCACAACCACACTTGTTTTGGCAAGAATTGGTAGTCCTTGGTTTCATGTCCTGTCTGTCCTGTTTGTCAGCAGTTGATTCAAGGATACTTTGTTGTCCAGTGGCTGACTTTTGCAACAATGAAAGTTAGTTCCATATGCAGTTTCTTCAATGCCCATATTTTTTCTGAAGTAGATTGGTACTGCCAGGAGCCGTCATGTCTCATAGTCATAGCAAAAAAGAAAAATTCTTAAGTTATTAAAACATTTTAAATGCCATATTCTGTAGATCTCTGAAGGGTTTGAAAATGACCTGTCTATCTAAAATATATCTGTTTGATCTTGAAAACACACCTAATATGACTACAAATTCAATTGTAATGTCTAACCACTAATTTTCACTTCTATATATCCTAATAGCTGGTAATTACTAACATTCAAGGATTAGCAAATTGCATTACATTGTTAAATGAATGGTATAAATACAATATCTCGAACAAGATTAGAAATACGTATATGGTATATTCTAACAATCTCAATCTCAATAATAATAATTTGTATACAATATAAAACAATCCAATTGAATGTAAAGTATTTAAAACTAGTAATTGTCTTTTTCTTTTTTCTTTTTTTTTTTTTTTTTAACAAGCACCTTTTGCCTAGCCCTTTTCCTAACCCTTAACAACAACTTGTAACCAACCCTCCTAAACAATGAAAACTATCCCAGACCCAATACCCATAAAAAGACCAAAAAACCACCCACCCCACACCACACCTTTGGGAATGTGGGCGTCAAATTCTTAAAATTGCTTCCTGCTGGGTATGGGCGAAGTTATCTTTATTCTGAAAATAAAAATTTTGGGTTAATTGACAAATTCTAGGAAAGATAACTATATTCTTTGTTATCCATAATGCCAAAGTTCAGGGTTTATCTCAAGTCCTTATTCAAGCAGTCTTTGAAACTGGATCATCTCAGCTAGCCATCTCAGAATTGCTCTAAGCACTTTGTAGTCCAAAGCTGATCTGTAGATGATGTTTGTCAGCTTAGTGATATTATTTTCCACGTGGAATTGTTGTTGTGGAGCCCCATCTTCTTCCTGGAGATTTCATTTGATGTTAGGCCTGGCCGTGATTTCCTGCAGAAAACTGAAAAGAGACTCGAACACAAAGACATGTATAGGCAGCTAATCGAAGCCTTTTCTCTAAATTAATTAGTACTCATATGACCATTATTATCTCAACAAAGTTTAAAATATATATATATATATATATATATATATATATATATATATATATATATATCTTGTGAATTCTGATATAAAATTCATACTTTAAGAAAAGTTTAAAGCATCAGAATAGAGTCAAAGAATTGAGATTAGTAATAGAATAGTCCCTTAATTAATTTGGTTTTTCTCCTGTCCCATGTCAGAAGATGGCTCTTTCTTCTGGTATGATACAGGGAGTTTTCATTTTCTTTTTAACAACATGCTTGAGTTTAAAGGAGGAGAGAGCCATTCTCCAACTCCAAAATCAGCTTGAAGCTTTAATTGAACTGGGACTACAAGAAGACTAAGAGTATTAATTTTTTAGAGAAGAACAGAAACAAACATTTAGAAAGATTTATGAAATTTTGTAGATGATATACCAATAGGCCATTTTACTCTTTTTCCTGGGACAGATGATTTGTCCTTTTTTCTTCAGTTGTCTCATTTGTCCAGTGTTCTTCAGATTCCTTAGCCTTCATTCTCCTAAAAGACAAAAACAAAAACCCTTCCCCAAGGGTTAAAATACGAAACAATAATTTCTTTCCAAGAGATATTTCTCACTTAAGACCAGTGTGTGTGGGACAGTGTTCCTCGTGACATTAATGTTGGATACATACTTGTAGTTGGAAGTTTTCCTGTGTACCGGCCGGCCAGTGGTCAAGACAAATCTCTCTCATTTGTGTCCCTCAAGTAACACACAGAGGCCTATATTAATTGTAACTGCTCAGCCTTATTACTCAGGCTTATTACTAACTAGCTCTTACACTTAAATTAACCCATAATTCTTATCTATGTTTAGCCATTTTGCTTGGTACTTTTTCTCAGTTCTGCCTTGTCATCTTGCTTCCTCTGTGTCTGGCCAATGACTCCTGACTCAGCTCTTCTTCTCAGAATTCTCCTTGTCTGCTTATCCTGCCTATGCTTCCTGTCTGGCTACTGGCCAATCAACATTTTATTTATCAACCAATCAGAGGAACACACAATCACAACATACAGAACAACATTCCATAGCACATACTGCCATGTGTTACATGGTAAACAGGCTAAAAGTCAAACAGCAGCATTGGTTGCCCAATCACTGTTTCACAATTAAAGTTGGCTCACTAGGATGCAAAGCCTTCTCATATCCAACAATATAGACAGCCTCAAACAGATAAGCAAAATATAACAAATAGGAAAAATAAACAAGTTCACTATCATCTTTGGAAAATATTCACATTTTCCTAGTATTTAATGGAAACAAAAGCAACATTCACATTATTATATATTCATTTTGAAACAGATTTTGACTCTTACAGTCAACAAACAAATTCTGAATTGAAAGAGGATAAAGATGATGCTAAAACTGATGGACATTTAAGTCAAAATGAAAGTAAGAGCCTGGTGAGGAAGACCAAGAAGGGGAAAGCTATGGACATTAGGGAACCTGCAAGGGGTGAAGGATGGAGTGTAGCTACTGGAGGAAGCACCACTGAAAGAGAAACATCTAAACAAAAATGAATAAGTGAAGGGATTCTAGAGACATGATACTGCCAAGGTAGAGGCCTGAGACAAGAGTCTGTTACATTTGCTCAAGTTCAGTCAACTGAGCATACATAACTTGTGATCAAATATGATAGAGGGAAAAGTGAGATGAGAAAAATTACACAGGACCTCATGGGCAATTACCAGAACTGAGTAAAACAGAAGTCATCAGTCACATAAAAATTTGACTCTTGACTTAAAAGGTCTTAATGGAGCAAGGATCAAGAGAGAAGCTTTGACATTTCTTTAGTGGAGAATGTGTTCACCTTCCCTGAGAAAATCAATAGCCAGTAGAGAGAACAAGTTCTTCCTGACTCTGGGAAGGAACTAAGAAGAAATGACAGGCACAGATACTACAGGTGAAATTGCTATATACCTGGTATTTCTTAGTGGCCCCACAAGAAAAAGGGATAAATGAAAAAGGGTTTGGGGTCTTTTGAGTTTTGTTTTCTGGGTTGTTGTTCCCAAAACAATCACAAAATTGTACAACTCCATCAGAGTTATGTGGAGTGCCATGATGTTTACACAGTCTTAAATGGGGACTTGATTCAGATTTTCCCAGAAACACATCTTCCTGAACAAATGAGTCAGTATTATTATTATTCTTTCTCCAGTAAAGGAAATCATGTGTTTTATTTTCTCATATTAGTATGAAATACTGAGATTAAAGTATTTTATAATCTGAAAAGTCCTAAAAATTGTCAGTGTGATTGGGACCATGGTCTTGCCTTTTACTCATATCCCTCAGAGTGTTCACTGGATTAACAATGGTGATTCATCTACCGGAAGAGAATGTACAGTACCACTGTTGTGAGTGGTCATTACTATATGTAAAATTCTAGAGAAAACTCCAGAATGTCATTTCAGCAGTTCTCAGTCCAAAGACTGACCACTGACCTTTGTGTCCATAAATTCTTCATAGAAGGAAATCAGATTGAAGGCAGAATTTAATCTCATATCTGACTAGAAGGATTGATGTTATTTATATTCTAAGCAATGGTGGGTTATTTATATATTTTTGTGTATTTCCAAAAGTATGACGTTTATTCTTTGGTGTCAACCACCTCTATTTTCCTTCAAGAAATGAATGCTTTATAGTCCCTTGGCATGCATTTCTTCTATATCTAAGCAGTTATCGTATGTGGTAGTACTTCCTTCTCTGAGCCAGAAGGCTCCATTGGAAGGCTAAGTAATGTGAATAAAAGAAAAGAACTTCTTCTGCCAGCTCTGCTCAAGTTGGGGGATCTGAAAGAAACAGGAAGTCTAAGCATGAGTCTTAATCTTGCTCTAAAATAATGACCTCAGAATGTCCTTATAAGACCAAATAGAGGCATAACCATAGACACATTAGCTCTGTAATGGAGCAAACATTTCTATCAAATGTCATTAATTCACTAAATCCTTTCAAATAAATGCACCATTTTCAATAGGTTTGGCCAGACCCATAAGATATGACTTCTGCCCAACTCCAGGGTAGGATAACTGTGTAGAATTCTTAGATGAGAGATCCAGAAGACAAAGCTGGAGATGAGAGTAAGATCTGAACTCAGGACTTCATCCTTGAGTGGTAGAATCTTTACAAACTGAGCTATTTCTTCAGCTCACCCCTTATTTTCCCCAAGGAATAGAATCAAAATTTGATAGGTACCATTAAAATTTTCTTTGTATAAAGAAACCAGTTCTAGAATGTGAACACTATGTAATTTCCTCTGTAGATGTAGCAAACAAATGCTTTGTGAAAAACCTGAGATGAATGGCAGTAACATATGTAGCAACAGGAAAAATTCAAGGTCTTCAAACATCAGAATTCAAGTCTTGGTGTCAATTTCTTCCCTTCTATGTTTTCAGAAAAGATTTTGTATGTTTAGTCCATCAAGGTAGTAGCACTGTCTAACAGAAGGCTGCTATCTTCATGAAGGGATCTTGTAAACAAATTAGGTAGTACAGGGATATAAAGCTTCCTTTAGCAAAGTCTTTTAAAAAATGACTAATTTGTGAGATTTAGAAATATGCCCAGCCACTAAATCATGAAAGAATAGCTATTTGTAATATTTAGTTTTCATGTTTTTTTAATGGTTGGTATTTATGAGTGAGAACCCAAAAGTCACCAGGGAACAGACCCCATTCCTTCAGAGAAGCTGGTGTGACCTACTTGCCTATGTCCTTGGGGGCCCCAGCTCAGGCTGGAGCTGCATATTCCCAATTGAGAAAGTGTGTACAGATATGATTTGCTGAATGAGGCAGAGGCAGGAGGATCCCGAGTCTGAGAATAGCCTAGGAGGCTTGCTGAGGAGAAGCTGTGGCCAGGATCAGACATGGCCACAAATGGTGGCAAGGGGACCATGGAGGTAGTAGCTGCTTCTCATCATGTTGGTGACTGCTGTGATGCTGCTACTTGGGACAAAGGGTTTACTGCTGCTTGTTCAGAGAACAACTGCCAGGACCATCCTGTTACAAAAAAGCATTAGCAAAGGTCAGTTTAGTGAAGTTTGTCAGGACAAATGGTGGGGAGAAGTTGCTGTGAAGATTTTCTCTTCTAGGGAAGAATATTTGTGGTTCCAAGACTTGTGATTATCAGACTGTGATTTCTCCAAACCACAGAGGAGTCACACACACACACACACACACACACACACACACACACACACACAAAAAAAAAAAAAAAATCTGCAGGGAACCATGACCACTCCTAACATCAATTTTGAACTCTTCAAAAAGACGACATCTTCAACAAATGGTGCTGGCATAACTGGATGTCAATGTGTAGAAGGCTGCAAATAGATCCATATCTGTCACCGTGCACAAAACTTAAATCCAAGTGGATCAAAGACCTCAACACAAATCCAGCTACTCTGAACCTGATAGTAGAGAAAGTAGGAAGTACTACTCTTGAACGCATTGGCACCAGAGATCACTTTCAAAATATAACACCAATAGCACAGACACTGAGAGAAACAACCAATCAATGGGACCTGTTGAAACTGATAAGCTTTTGTAGAGCAAAGGACACAGTCAACAAGACAAAGCAACAGCCTACAGAATGAGAAAAGGTCTTTAGCAACCCCACGTCTGACAAAGGGCTGATATCCAGAATATATAAAGAACTCAAGAAATTAGACACCAAAATGCCCAAGAGTCCAATTAAGAAATGGGCTATAGAAATAAACAGATAATTCTCCACAGAGGAAGTTCAAATGGCTGAAAGACATTTAAGGAATTGCTCAACATCCCTAATTATCCAGGAAATGAAAATCAAAACGACTCTGAGATACAACCTTATACCTGTCAGAATGGCTAAGATCAAAAGCACAGAAGACAGCTTATGCTGGAGAGGATGTGGAGCAAGGGGAACTCTCCTCCACTGCTGGTGGGAATGCAAGCTTGTACAGCCACTTTGGAAATCAATATGGCACTTCCTTAGAAAATTGGGAATCCATCTCCCCCAAGACCCAGCTATAGCACTCTTGGGCATATACCCAAGGAATGCTCAATCATACCACAAGGGAATTTGCTCAACTATGTTCATATCAGCTTTGTTTGTAATAGCCAGAACCTGGAAACAACCTAGATGCCCTTCAACTGAAGAATGGTTAAAGAAAATATGGTACACATACACAATGGGGTACTACTCAGCAGAGAAAAACAATGACATCATGAGGTTCGCAGGCAAATGGATGGATCTAGACAAAATCATCCTGAGTAAGGTAACCCAGACACAGAAGGACAAACACGGTATGTACTCACTCATAGGAGGATACTAGATGTAAAACAAAGATGACTAGACTGCTACACAACTCCAGGGAGACTACCTAGAAAATGGGACCCTAAGAAAGACCCAAGGATCACCCAATGACAGAGAAATGGATGAGATCTACATGAACAACCTGGACAACAGTTGGAGTAATAAAGGGCAAGATTTGAGGAAAAGAAAGCTTAGGGGAGCAGGAGATCCCAGCTGGATCAAGAACAGAAAGGGAGAATGAGGAAAAACAGACCATGATAAATGAAGACCACATGAGAACAGGAATAGGCAGAGTGCTGGAGAGGTCCCCAAAAATCCACAATGATACATCCTCTGTAGACTGCTGGCAATGGTCGAGAGAAAGCCTGATCTGACCTAGTCCAGTGATCAGATGGCTAAACACCCTAACTGTTGTGCTAGAACTCTCATCCAATAACTGATGGAAGTGGATGCAGAGATCCTCAGCCAGGCCCCAGGTGGAGCTCCAGGTGTCCAATTGTTGAGAAAGAGGAGGGTCTGCAAGAGCGTGAATTGTTCAATCCAAGATTGCAAAAAGCACAGGGACAAATAGCCAAATGAATGGAAGCACATGAATTATGAACCAATGGCTGAGGAGCCCCCAGCTGGATCAGGCCCTCTGGATAAGTGAGACAATTGAATAGCTTGATCTGCTTGGGAGGCACCCAGTCTGTGGGACCAGGATCTGTCCTTAGTGCATGAGCTGGCTGTTTGAAACCTTGGGCTTACACAGGGACACTTTGCTCAGTCTGGATGGAGGTGACAGGACCTGCCTGTACTGAATCCACCAGGTTTAAATGAATCCCCAGGGGTGCCTTGATCCTGGAGGACATGGGAATAGAGGGGAGGGGCTGGGGGGAGAGGACAGGGGAACCCATGGCTGATGTATAAAATTTAAAACACATAAAAAAAAAAAAAGACGATTCCACATGGACTATAGTAAAGCCATTAAGCTGATTAACACCATGGAAAGATTGGCTTTGGACTATAACTGTTCAGGACAACTTTGAGATGGCTAACTGAGATGATTCAGATTCACAGACAACTCAAGCAAAGACTTGAGACAAGTCCTAGACTTTCCCATTATGCAGATACTGGACAAATGATGCAATTAAACTTTCTCAGGACTTGACAATTAACCTAAAAATTTTCTTTTCAGAATTCTCTAAAGATTTCTTTACCCCTAGAAAGCAGGAAGTCGTTTAAGAAAACGATGCCACATTCCCAAGAGGTGGGGTGTATGTTTTATGGTCGTTCAATGGTTTATGGATAATTGTTATTGTTTACAATGGTTGATTATAAGTTTTAATTGTTAATGGTTTTTTAAAAAGCTAAACAAAGGAAATTAGATACAGGGTTCTTGTTTAAAAAAATAGAATATAGAAAAGGGTATATCATTGAATCTACTCTGAAAAAAGGGAAGATATAGAAATGGTAAGATAAAAGGTAGCCTTTTGGATCTACTCAAAAAAAGATAATGGATATGAAAATATAAAAAGAGAGGTTATTGAATCTACTTTTTAAAGGAACTACTTGTTTTAAGTAGGATCAGCAATGAAAATTTTTTTCTGAACTTGTCAAATGTTAATGGACTGGACATTGTTAATATACATAATAGAGTTTTTTGTCTGAATCTGTCAAATGTTAATGGACTAGACATTGTCAATGAAATTCTTGACTGTATATATTGTGTATACTTATTGGATATAGTTTTTCTTGTATTAGTTATAAGCTTCTTTAAATTTTAGACAAAGAAAGGGAAAATGTGGTGATATTTTAATCCTGAATATATTGTGCACCCTAATAAACTTATCTGGGGTCAGAGAACAGAACAGCCACTAGATATAGAGGCCAGAAAATGGTGACACACAAACCTTTAATCCTAGCATTTCAAAACCAGAGATCCAGAGATCCATATCTGTGAGTTCAAAGCCACACTGGAAACCACCAGGCATGGTGACACATGCCTTTAACCCAGGAAGTGATGGCAGGAAACAGAAAGGTATATAGGGCATGAGGACGAGGAACTAGAGCCTGGTTAAGCTTTCAGGCTTTTGAGCAGCAGTTCAGCTGAGATCCATTCAGATCAGGGCACAGAGGCTTCCAGTTTGAGGAAACAAGATCAGCTGAGGAATTGGCAAGGTGAGGTTAGCTTTGGTTGGTTCTGTCTCTCTGATCTTTCAGTGTTCACCCCAATACCTGGCTCTGGGTTTGTTTTTATTAATAAGACCTTTTAAGATTCTTGCTACAAGTTAGTCTCTCTCTTCCTCTTCCATCCAGTATAAATCTACGTCAACCAAACTTTATTCCTAGCCACACTCTCATTCCAGGCCACAATTCTCTATCAATGTAAGTGTGTATTCTATTCCAGACAAATCTGAAGTTAAAATCATTTTACTGTGATAATCACTAGCCTTTCAAATTATTCAGTGGCTCCTCTGATAGACCAACAGGTGATGTAGCAAGACTTTGCACTATCTCTTTGGTCATTCCTCACACTTACAGCATTCATCCTACCTTCTCTCTTGTCCTGAGCCCTGATCCCACCTCTCTATTTGTCATTGACTTTATCAACTAAGTGAATCAATTGAACTTGCCTCCCCTGCATTTTCAAATATGTAATTGATGTTTGTAGGAGTTCTTCAACACTGAACAGTATCTGAGCAGAATCATGCAGAACTTGACTTTACTGACTACGACCAAAACATCCTCAGTGAGTATTTTTAGCTTTGGAATAGGGTGAAGGGTTATTTAAAGGTTCACATATGGTTGAGACCTGGCTAGATTGGGGAGACACCAAACAGGTTGTAGACACCTTTGGCTTACAAATTCTAAATGTCCATTCATGCTGTTTGATTTTTACATGAATGCACATACTTCTCAGGAAAGGACATGTGGAGAACACTTCCTAGAGTTTCTCAATGAGACACACCATCTGCCTCACCTGTGGTCCTCACACTTCCTCTCTCATTGCTGGAACTATTAACACATTCTACTGGGGGCATGCCAGGCTGGAGAATAAATGATGCAGCTCATTTGCAGAGTTCTGGAGGCACTACAAGGTTTCATCCTTGGATACTTTGTTTATCCATCTAATGCGCACCATGCATCATAAATTGTACTGGTTGAAGAATTTGCACAGAGAGCAGTGTGATTCCCAGAAGACTGGAGTGTCAGTTATATAACACTGTGTATATGAATGTGTGTCTCCCAGTGGGCACAACATTTACAATTCTAAAGAATAAAGAGAATTTTAATGTCATCAATGTTTGCTTCCATGACCATGTGAAGTACATAATTTATAGAAAATTTCTTTGGCTCTGGTTAACTTTTCAATAGTTCTTGAAAGAAATCTCACTGAATGAAGCTGGCATTTAAGTGACACCAGGACAGCAATCAAAACACAACACAGAATCAACATATTAACAAACAAATATATATACATTTAAACAGTGTTGTTTGATTACTGAGTAGCATACATATATATATATGTAGCAGGAATCTTAAAAGTTCTTATTGATAAAATTAAACCTGAGGCCAGTTATTGAGGTAAATGCTGGAAGATTAGAGAAGCAGAACAAGCCACAGCTTCCTCACTTTGCCAGTTCCTCAGCTGATCCTGTTTCCTCAGACTGGAAGCCTCTCAGTCCTCATCCAGAATGAATCTCATCTGAACTGTTCTCAAAAGCCTGAAAGCTTAACCAGCCAAATGCTTCTCATTTCTGGTCTTCACATCTTATATATCTTTCTCTTTCTGCCATCACTCTCTGGGATTAAAGAAAGGCTCACTCTCTGGGATTAAAGGCGTGAGTCACCATGCTTGGCTGTATCCTTGAACACATGGATTTCTGCCTCTGGAATGCTAGGATTAAAGGCATGTTCTACCACTTCCTATCTTCTATGTTAAATATTGTGACTGTTCTGTCTCTGATCCCAGGTAAGTTTATTAGGGTGCACAATATTTTGGGGAATATAATACCACCACATTTCCCCTTTTTTGTCTAAAATTTTAAAAAGCTTATAATTAATACAAGAAAAACTATCCAATAAATATATACAATATATACAGTCAAGAATTACATTAATGATGTCTAGTCCATTAACATTTGACAGATTCAGATAAAAACTCCATTATATATATAACAATGTCCAGTCCAGCAACATTTGATAAATACAGACAAAAATTTTCATTACTTATCCTATTTAAAATAAGTAGTTCCTTTTTGAAAGTAGATTCAAAAATTGACCTTTTTATCTTATCATATCCATATTCTATCTTTTTTTCATAATAGATTCAATAGTCTTTTGTCATTTTTGTATCTTCCCTTTTTCGTTTGACAGTAGATTCAGTGATCTACCCATTTATCCTATTATTCTTTTTCTTTTTACTCAGAGTAGATTCATATCTACCTCATATCTATATTCTCTTTTTTCTATTTTTAAACAGAAACTCTGAATCTAATCTGCTTGTCCAGCTTTTTTATTAACAGTTAACAATTAACAACTTGTAACCAACCATCATAAACAACAACAATATCCAAAACTCATTAAATGACCAAAAACCTCCCATCTCACCTCTTGGGAATGTGGGTGTCGTTTTCTTAAAATTACTTCCTGCTTTCTGGGGGTGAAGACATCTTTAGGGAATCCTAAAAAGAAAATTTGGGGGCTAATTGTCAAGTCCTGAATCATTTGTCCAGTCTCTGCATAATGGGAAAGTGCAGAGCTTGTCACAAGTCCTTATTCGAGTAGTCTGTCGGGTTGGATCATCTCAGCTAGCCATCTCAAAGTTGTCCTAAGCAGTTTGTAGTCCAAAGTCAATCCTTTGGTGGTGTTAATCATCTTAATGGCTTTACCATAGTCCATGTGGAATCATCATTGTGGGATCCTGTCATCTTTTTTTTTTTTTTTTTTGGTTTGTTTTTGTTTATCAAGACAGGGTTTCTCTGTGTAGCTTTGCACCTTTCCTGGAACTCACTTGGTAGACCAGGCTGGCCTGAAACTCACAGAGATCCACCTGGCTCTGCCTCCCAAGTGCTGGGATTAAAGACATGTGCCACCACCGCCCTGCCCGGCTCCTGTCATCTTTTTGAAGATTTCATAGTCACTGTTAGGCATGGTCATGGACATTTTTTTGCCTCCTCTGTGGTTTGGGTAATCACAATCTGATAAATGTCTGTCTCTCAGAACCATGAAGGTTCTTCTCTAGAAGAGAAAATCTTCACAGCAATTTCTCCCCACCATTTGTCTTGCCAAACGTTTCCTTTGTTGATGCTTTCTTGTAACACAATGGTCCTGGCAATCCTTCTCTGAACTAGCAGCAGTAAACCCTTCATCCCAGGTAGCATCATCATCTATATATAAAACATTCATATATAGGTAGATGTCTAGTATTAATTTTATGTTTATGAAGGATTTTACCTCATTTAAAGATATCTTTCTTAGTAGAGTAGTAGGCATATAATTTCCATATAATCATGAGTCCATGGAGATAATGAAGTAAAAATCAGAAAGCAGGGGGCAGGAAAGACTAGTTACATCTTCTACATCCTGTGTGGCTATGAGTAGGTCACTGAGAATCTCTAAGCCTTTACTTACTCAATTTAAAAATACTCTTTAGGGAGACTTCACTGTGTATTAAATGAAACAAGGGTAAATGGTGAGACAATATAGATGCTTCAGTATTATTCCTAAAGTCAGAGAATAATACTAAATTTTGAAATATCTAAACTCTCTGAAAAACAATAGGGTATTTAGATCTTCAGATAGTATGATGTGGATAACAGGCCATTTTTATTTATCCAAGTATTCTTCGATTATCATATGTGATCTCTTGAATTGATCAATTGAGGTGTACTGTATTAACATTTCTCTAAAAACTGGTAGTTATTATGTATGGATGTCTCTTTTTTTCTTTTTATACATACATGGTCTTGATTAATTCTGTCTCCCCACCTACCTGTCATTGACTTTGTTTGTACCCTTCTGGACCCCAGTATTCTCAATCCCACACTCTTATCACACGTGTTCTAAGACCTGCTCCATCCTTTTCTTCTTCTTCTCAAAGGCCTCTTTCTAGTTTCCTGGTCACTACCCATGCTCCTTCCTACATGAATACTTGTGCATAAAAAGTAAAAGCTAGATAAAGAAATATATGCGATATTTGCCTTTCTGAACCTTACTAGGTATAATTTGTTTCATTCATCTTCCTGTAAATTTCATTTTTCTTTACAGGTGAATGAAATTCCATTAAGCATATGAACCACATTTTCATTATCCATTCATTCATCAGTTATGGTCATCCAGACTGACTCCATTTCCTGGCTATTGTGAATAACAGTGATGTGGGTGTACATTCTCTGTCATGGTATATAGAGTCCTACAGGTGTATTCCCAGGAATTACGGTATGGCTGGGTCATATGGGAGTTCTGTTTTTAGTTTTTTGAGGACCCACACACATACTGATTTCCATGATGGCTTCTCTAGTCTGCCTTCCTGCCAATGGTGAATAAAGGCTCCCTTTGTCTACATTCTCTCCAGCACTTGCTATAGTTTTTCTTTACATGGTGGTTCATCTGGCTGGGGTGAAGTGGAATCTCAAAGCAGTTTAATTTATGTGTTTGCAATGGCTGTTCATGTTTTCTGTTTCCACAATGACTGAAACATTTATTTCCTCAGATATTTTTCTCAACAAGGCTAAATGTTCCTTTTCTTTAATGTATAAAGGGAATTTTTGACATTTTTTCCCTAGCACAATGGACACAATAGTATCATTTTATAGTTTCTTTTCTATTTACCAAAATTGTGATTCATAACCATTTCTTCACCTGCTCTGTTGCCCTGTGACATATGACAAACCACCTCATCTGTGATGATATGTCTAATCCTCACAATAAGATAGTTGGGTGACTATGACTTTACCAATGAAAAGCTGAAGTACAAGCTAAGTGAGCAAGTTACCCTGATGCCTCCTTCTAGTAGAAAAGATTTTTTTTTATTTTATTAAGAAAGTTTTATTTATTTTGCATACCAATCACAGAAAGGATTTTAAACTGGGCCCCACAGCCAGCAGTCAGCTTGAAGTCCACCCCATCTTTGTCATGCTTTACTCCTAACATTACATATTTCCTGACATATCTTTGGTGTTCCCAGAATGCAGTCTCTAGAGACTTGGTCCTTGGATAGCAATTGTAATCATTCAAGTGCAAACTCCCTGACTCTTGAAAGCACCTCACCTATTCCTCACCATAGCTACATGTAAAGAGACTTCTATTCTCACATATTAGAGATATTATAAACAATAGTTTTCTCAGGAATGGTTTACAACCTAGGTAACTTCTCATTTCATATCAGAAGTTAATTATGATAAGTAAAACTGATTTCTTTAAACTATGTGAAGGCTGAAGATGTAGGTCAGTGGTAGAGTACTTACTACATTCAAGACCCCCTCAGTTTAATCCCCAGCATTAAAAAAAAAAAACACTTTTATGCATATAGGGAGACATTTGCATATGCAATTTATAGTTGCTCTATTTTAGTATATTAAACTTACAAATATTAGTCAATATCCGCTTAAAGTATCATTAGACTATCATGGAAATCTATATGTTTGCTAAATAATATTATTAAAATTGTATTGAATTGGTTCAAGTGTCAGGAACTAGAAAGCCTGATACAATTTAGTTTGCATGTCTAACCCTCATGGCAAAAGTTAGGATCCCCTCCCACAATACAATATTAAAGCAAATTGTATCTTAACTCCTTCAGGTACCTCTTTTGTTACTGCCATGGTACCATCATTATCTCAAGATCAATAACTTTTTCTCACCTAAAGTGAGTTCCAAATGGAACTAAGATTCAAGTTATAATTGTACATTCTGAAATTTATTTTATATCTTATAAACATTTCCATAGGCACATTAATATGTATATATAGTAATAATTATTGTTATTAATAATTAAATAATAATGATAATAATAATAATAATAATAATAATAATAATAATAATGAAATCCTTTCAAATTCATCCAGTAGCATGGAAATAACCAGTAAGTCCATTCCTGAAGATTAATCTTTGAACTGTTCAGGACATGTTCATTCTTCCTAAAGGGTGACTTTCTTATTTTTTATAAATATGCTTACTTTCAAGTGATTATCCTTTCTTTCTTTCTTTCTTTCTTCCTTCCTTCCTTCCTTCCTTCCTTCCTTCCTTCCTTTCTTTCTTTCTTTCTTTTTGTTGTTTTTTGAGACAGGGTTTCTCTGTGTAGCTTTGCGCTTTTTCTGGATCTCACTCTGTAGACCAGGCTGGCCTGGAACTCACAAAGATTCACCTGCCTCTGCCTCCCAAGTGCTGGGATTAAAGGCATGCACCACCACCGCCCGGCGATTATTCTTTCTTGATAACTTCCATTTGGAGTGATTGCGCTGTTGTGATAAATTATCATAGACTGAGTGGCTAAATGATGTACATGAACAACTCATAGCTTTGATGCTGGGAAATCCATGGTCAAGGTGCAGGCAGATTTGCTTTGGGGCAAGGCTTTCTTCCTGGACAGTCTTCTCACTGGCTCTGTGGAAGAGAGAGATCTCTGCTCTTTCTCCCCACTTTAGGAGGACAGTGATCCCACTATGAAGACCCTACCCTTATAACATCCTCTAAATCTACTTCTAAACCGAATTACTTCCAAATACCTTTATATTGGGGTAGGACACAAACACTCAGTCTTGGCATTCTCTTATTAAACTGTGTATGAGCTTTGTCCACATGGTGTTGAGTGTGTGTGTGTGTGTGTGTGTGTGTGTGTGTGTGTGTATGTGTGTGTGTATACACATATATGTACACATTCATGTGGATGCCAGAAGGCAAAGTCAATTGTTATTGCTCAGTGTACTTTGTGTTTTTGAGATGGGGTTGCTTTCCTGGAACTTGTTAAGTAGTCTGTGGTGGTTAACCAGGCTCTCTAGCACTGGGATTACAAGAGCATGCCACCACATACTTTTTATATGGTTTTTGGAGGTCAAAGTCAAGTCCTTGTGCTTATAGAGCAATTACTAGCATTACTGAGCTGTTTCTGTAGTGTCACATGATATTTTTTTAACATTTTAAATCAAAATGCCTTTTAAAAGCCAAGCACTTTCCAGCTCACCATGCTCCATGTTCCCTTGTCATCTTACCTTGGATAATTTCAGTGGTGTGGAGTATATAGCTTCTGTCAGTATTTAAACTTGAATTTGATATCTCCATTATCAACCAAGATTCAGGTATTAAAACATTCTTGGTCTTTCTCTTACAGGATGGAGAGCCTAATACGGGGAAGGAATCCCCCACAATATCAGCGAAGTCCTTATAAGGAGGCTCGTGCAGCACTTCGGAAGAGGCCTGAAGAGGAGTGTAAGTATGTCTAATCATAATAATCATGTTCTAGGTAGTTTTTTTTGTGAATGGCACAAAAAAATGAACCAGTTCACTTTTAAAAGCTCTGGCAAAATTGAGAGGTATTCAATAAATATATATTAAATTGACCTGATTTTTTTGTTAAAAACAAATACAAGCCCCATTTGTCCTATGAGTACTCTACTTTGGTACTTTAGGAACTTTCCATGACATTTACATTTTGTGTTAAATGAGAACAGCAAAGTCTCACGATATTCTAAATCTTTCAAAATCTCTATACACCGTACATACTAATGTTCTGAGGAGTCCTGAGGGAAAGAAACTTATGAAATGTGCTTAAAAATCAACATTTTACAATTTCCTTTAGACTACAGTTCTCTTTTGAACACTTTTTTTTTCTTAAAATGCCACACTCTTTGAAAAGCACTGTTACTAGAAAATTAAATGCCGAAGGGTAAAGTACACCCATTTGTCAAGCTGAAATTTTTTATTTAATGGAATTTAGTAAAATGTTTTGAAAGATAGATGTTATAAATGACACTTTAATCCAGCCTCAAATTATTTTATATTAGAATGTGTAGCCATCTGTAATACTTTATTTAAATATTTATATTCCATAGCATGAAACAGATTGTTGGAGACTTGACATGATCTTCACATTTGAAGTTTGTAAGATGACTCATGATACTAACTTTCCTTGTGGTATTTGCATATAGTTATTTCTAGCATGCTAAATTATGTTCCATTATGACAAACATTCCTCTGAATTTTGTCCAATTTTTAAGAACTTACGTTTCTTAACTATGAAGTTAATGCTGAGCTCCACATACATAGAGTATTAACTTTATATTTGAATTTTAAATTAGTCTGAAGTATGGATGAGGATCAAATACATTGCCTGTACACTCAGCAAGGGAAGCACTTTCACTGTGTGTTGTGTATTAGTCAATACAGACCTCTTTGCAATAACTTCCATGTCATTTGCTAGAGTGACATAGTGGTGGATTTATGTCTCTAACTCTATAAACAATATCCAATAAAAACTAAAATGTGAAAGTGAAGATGCTGTTCAACTATAAGCATTTATGAAGATCCTTGCTTTTAAGTATTACTTCTTCCACTGAATTCATAGATAATGCTGGACTTTCTCCTCTTCTGGTTCAGTACCTCATCTTCATCTCTTGTATAGGTCTATAGATTTTACTTAAAAACTTGGAAGTAGCCGGGTGGTGGTGGCACAAGCCTTTAATCCGAGCACTTGGGAGGCAGAGGCAGGCAGATCTTTGTGAGTTTGAGGCCAGCCTGGTCTACCGAGCAAGATCCAGGAAAGGCGCAAAGATACACAGAGAAACCCTGTCTCGAAAAACCAAAAAAAAAAAAAAAAAAAAAAAACTTGGAAGTAAGTAAGATATGTGGATACATTGGTAAATGATTTCCAGAGAGTTGCTGTTTAACATGAATAGTAATTTCCATGAGTACCCTTTAGTGAATTATATAGGCAAATATTTACTCAACTGCAGTTTACTTTGGTATCCATTCTGATGCCTATTTCCATGAGTAAGACTTTATGGAAACATAGGCATCACATATTTGTTTAGATATTCTACTTTTTGCTTCACAGAAATATTCATGTAGTCACAACTCAGGCTAAATGTTCCACAGGAAAAAGCCAAAGTCCTTTATTTAAATATTTATTTTTGTTCTTTGAGAGAAAGTTTCACTATGTAGCCCAGACTAGCTCCCAATGGTTAGAATAACAGGCCATCCATCCTACATGGATTATTAAGGATATGAACTCCTATCTGAAGTAGTGGTTCTTAAATTATGGCACCTAGGCCAACAGCAAGTAAATCACTTGAAAATTCACTAGTTGAGCAGAGTCAAAGGCTTATGCCCAAACTTGCTGAATAAATATCTCTTAAGACTAGAGTAGTGGTCTGTAGTTTAAAAAGCCATATTAAAGACTGTGATACAAGGTTAAGTCTAACAGCTAAGCATGACTTATGGCAAATGAGACAAGTCTAATGTTGATAGGTATACTATGTCATACTTAGGGCTTATTTCTTTCTGGTATAAACTGTATGTATTAAAATACTTCATATGTAGCTAAGAATTTTATTAGTATAATTGCTGCAAATCCTCACAAGAATAGATATATATTTTCCCTAGAGATCTAGATTGCCCCTTGTTAATGTAATGAGAAGTCCTCCCTGTGCTCTGATAGGGGAACACTATCTTCTGATTAAAAAAAAGAGCGTCTTTTTAATAGTAGAGACAGAACATTGTGGTATTTATTTACTTTTGAGGCACATGAAAAGGTCTATTCTCTAGCACAACACATGTAACAATAACCAGCTGCAATACACTGTGTGTTGTTTTCATGAAAGACTCAGTTTATATTCTTCTAAAATAAGGGTGATGGTGGTTCATGCCTTGATGTCTTACAGGACTATTGTGAGATGAAGATTTATATAAAGTGTGTTGCACAGAACCTGGGACATAGAAAGTTTTCTTCAGCCTTTTCATTTCTTCCCCTTCCTCTAATTATATCTCTTTTAGCTTGCTAATATTACTGTCTTATGCCAAATTAATTTTTGTTTAAGGATAATAGGATACATTTTATATCAAAATTGCCAAGTATCCAAAAATTTATCATAAGAGAGACATGTATGGGTCACACCAGGAAGGAGAAATAAATAAGATCTTCTGAGTAAATTAGGAACATGGAGAGAGTTGCAGACCAGCACGACCTGCCAAATAATCCTTGAAAGGAGGAGTGAGAATTAAGAAATAATAGATATGAAAAAATAGATGTAGATGGAGAAAAAGATAGAGACACAAGATACATTTGGGAGGGCTCTGGGTCAATATCACAGTCACCTCAAGTTTCTTTCTAATGGGATTTTTATACACCAGCAAGAAGAGAGGCAAAAGACCTCCCCCTTTCAAGGCCAAGATACAATGTACAAACAAATGTAGAGCCTTCCTTAATTTTCAAAATACCTAGTAACCACACCTTATGGCAAAGCATCTTGTAATTAGGCCTTGAAGTATAGTATACCTGGTAACCGTACCTTTGGCCAAAACATCCTATTATGCAGCCTTGTGGGGCAAAGCCAACTCGGACTCTCTGACCCCCAGTCAAGATGGAATAAGGCCTCACTATGGAGTCTCTGTGGGTCCCCACGACAGGTAGTGGGAGGAGATAGGGGAGGTGGCAAGAGAACATGTTACTCCTTTTTACAGAAAAAAAAATATATGTGATTCAGTACAAGTTCCACAGAGATGGCATCAAACTGACCTTGTAACTGCTAGACTATAATTCACGTTATCTGTCAATTCATCTAACACATGGTGCAGTTATATCCTCTTCATTCCACAGGTTCAGCTTAGGGTCCATCCCTCATCTTCTGTTTAATTCCCAGAGAAAACTGCCACCTCAGAAAAGCAGCATCACAGAAAGTCCAAGAACATCATCTCCCTATCAAAAGAACAGAGAGGAATGTGGAGCTGTGTTCAGATGACAGGCTCTCTTTGTGGAGGGAGGTTTTGATAAATGGCATATTTCACACTGCTATCTTTGATAACCTATAATCTTTTATAGTGTTTTCAACATTGAGATCAACATTAGGTCACCAGAAACTGCTCTTAGCTTGTTGTTAAATATTAATTTTGCCTAGCTATGCTGCAGCTAGCAAGGCTGAGAAAACATTCAGGAAAAAAAATAAGTTTGATTCTTGTACAAACAGACTTTTAGATATGGCCAAGTTATTCCTTATTTTTTAAAAAAAGTTCAATAAAAATCTGTTCTCAAAACCATATCTCTGATCAGCTAAAAACATGTGTTTATGTTCTGTTCTAAAGATCTCCTCCAAAAAGCCTTCCATGGCAGCCCCATTTGCTTGCTTCATTCATACTTGCTCCTTCAAACAAGCCTGATGGGGCTCCAATCCTGTCACTTGCCTAGGATAGTTTCCATTCAGATCACCAATAACCTCTTCAGTCTGCTGTAAGGCTTTTCTATTTCCCTGTCACCAGTCATAATAAATCCACTGGCTAAATTGTTGTATATTATCTATTAATTATGAGTCAAGAGTTCAGTCCTAAGAAGCTCAGTTTGGGAAGGATGCATTTTTGAATGATTTCAAGCTGCTGGTAGAATTTATTTCTTGGGCTGGAGAGATAGCTCAGCAGTTAAGAACACTGGTTGTTCTTCCAGAGGTTCTAGTTCAATTCCCAGAAACCACATGGTGGCTCACAGCCATCTATAATGAGATCTGGTGCCTTCTTCTGACCTGCAGGCATACATGCAGGCAGAACACTGTATACATAATAAAACAAATCTTAAAAAAAAAAAAGAATTTATTTCTTATAAATTTGATGACCAACTACTGCCTCTTTTTGCTGGCTGCCACCTAAGGACACCTTTTAGGTTCCAGATGCCTTCCATTTTGCCTGCATAGACACTCTAAATATAGATGTTTATTCTCCCTTTAACAGTTAGAGTCTAAGCAGGGTGGTGATGGCCCACGCCTATTAATCCCAGCACTTGAGAGGCAGAGGCAGGTGAATCTTTGTGAGTTTGAAGCCAGCCTGGTCTACAGAGCAAGATCCAGGAAAGGCACAAAGCTACACAGAGAAACCCTGTCTCAAAAAACCAAAAACAAACAAACAAACAAATAAAAACAATTCAAGTATTGCTCCTGTTTAAATATTTTCACCTGATGAAACCAGAACTACCCAAGATAATCTCAATTTTTTATTAATTAAAATAATTTGGTTGAAGCCATAGTGTCAATGTATCTTTGCCATATTCTCTTGGCTAGAGGAAGGTCATAGTTTTCTGCATTCATAAGAATAATTTTGTAAGAATCCAACATCAGAAGATGTAATATACACTCACAACACAATATCCAAATTCTACTGCCATTTGCTAAACTCATCAAGAATTTTTAAGTGCTTTCTGAAAAATTGAACAATCTGAATGTTTACATTCTTCCAAAGTTCATTTATTGAAATCTGATTACTGAAGGATGACAGTATGGATATGCTTTGAGATACAGTTAGACAATCAGGACAGAATTGTTGAAAATGGGATTGGTTACCTCAAATAAAAGAGCCAGTAAGAAGCTTCTTCATCCTTCCTATGTTGTGATCTCATGATAAGAAGGATCCTCCATAAACCATAAAATGTCTATCACCAAGATCACAAATCAGCTGCACCTTGATCTTAGAACTGTGAGGAAGGAATTCTTCTGTTGGTGAGTCTCCCAGCTTGCCATAGCTTGTTACAATAGGAACAGATTAACACAGATGATTTTGTGGTCATGACCCACATAGTACAATGCTTCTTTAATTTTCCTCCAGTGTTTCAGGTTACCCTCATGCACACTCAACTGTCTCTTTACAGCTATAAAGCAGTGTGAAGTCTTCTTTGTTCCAAATATACTACCATATACTACCCTCACAGACCATCTCATCACAGTGTCAGCTAGTCCCATAATCAGATGACTCACAAATGACACTTCCAACCTCGACCTCTCTTTATTGATCTGGATGTTGACTTAACACATTTTAGCTAGTCCAACAGTGTAAACTCCACAAATCCAAACCTAGGTCACCCATACCCCCTTCAAGTCCTGAGTTTTTTCCAAGATTTTTGTTTTATTTTTAAATGATGATAGAAATCATTTAATTTAGGGGTCATTTTTCATTCCCTACCATACATTTTGCTCTCTATTTTGATTTCAAGGTCTCTCAATGTCACTTCATAAGTATAACTTAAATCTTTCCACAAATAACCTTTGCAAAGATTCTAAGGTACTAAGAAACACTCCCTTAAGTGATTTCCCTAAATACAGTTCTGAAAGTCTTTCATCTTAAGATTGCCCTAAGATTTTACCCAATAAAGACAAAGGACTACCTGTAGGTTATAAGACCTCACAGAGACCAACCTCTACTCACTCCTTCAGTTTCATCATGCTTTTAACTCCTCCTCTCTCAGTCCCAACCACATTGAAGTCCTTTTAATCTTTGAACATGTTTACTAGCCCAAACATAGAGTATAATGTAGAGTATTATTTTAAGATGTATTACATTTATTTATGCTGTGGAACATTTCTTTTAATGATGCAAAGATGTGTTGTGTTGTGGAATATCGTTTATGTTGCATTTGTTTAAATCCCTGAAGCTGTGTTACTTTGCCTGTCTGAAACACATGATTAGTATAATAAAGTGCTGAATGGACAATAGCAAGGCAGGAGAAAGGATAGGCGGGATTGGCAGGTAGAAAGAATAAATAGGAGGAGAAATCTGGGAAGAAAAGATCTAAGAGCCAGAGAAGGAGGAGGACATTGGGGCCAGCCACCCAGCAACACAGCGAGCCATGAGTAAGATATAAAGAAAGGTATATAGAAATAGAGAAAGGTAAAGCCCAGAGGCAAAAGATAGACAGGATAATTTAAGAAAAGCTGGTAAGAAACAAGCCAAGCTAAGGCCGGGCATTCATATGTAAAAATAAGACTCTGTGTGTGATTTCTTTGGAGCTGGGGGTAGGCCCCTCAAAGAGCAAATAAATAAATAAATATAAAATTTAATATAAATAGCTTTGCCAGAACAATTTGTTGAACTATCTAGTCTCCAGTGTGTGTTTTTTATATCTTGATCAACAATAAAGTGATCATAGCTGTGTGAGACTATTCCTGGACCCTCTACTATTTTCCATTAGTCAACATTACCATGTTGTTTTTGTCAGTGGAGCTCTTTAGCATAAATTGAAGTTAGGCATTTTGATACCTTTAGCAGTGTTCTTTTTGCTCAGGATTACTTTGACTATCTGTGATCTTTTGTGGTCCATATGAATTTTAGGATTGTGTTTTCTAGTTCTGTGAAGAATGGTTATTGGAATTTTGATAACGTTTATATTGACTCTGTATATTAGCTTTGGCAATCTAGTAATTTCTGATGATTCAGGAGGATGAAAGATGCTTCTAAAATATATCTTCTTCAATTTCTTTAGTAGTAGTAGTAGTAGCAGTAGTAGTAGTAGTAGCAGCAGCAGCAGCAGCAGCAGTATATTATAAAGTTTTCATATCCTTGGTTAGGTATGTTCCTAAGTAGTTTTTGAAGGAATTGTGAATAAGATAGTTTTCCTAATTATTTCTGAACAAGTTTGTTGTTGGCTTATTTCTTACAACTTTACTGAAAGTGTTTATTATATCCAAAAGTTTTCTAGTGGTGTCTATAGTGACTTTCAAGTATAGAATCAAATCATTTGCAAACCAGGACAGTTTGACTTCTTCCTTTCCTGTTTCTGTGCCTTCTATATCTGTCTCAATTGCTTTACTTAAGATGTAGAATGCTATATTAAATAGGAGTGGAGAGAATGAATATCCTTATCTCATTCTAGAGTTTAGAGAAAATACTTGGATTTTTTAACCATTTAATAAGGTGTTAGCAATAAGTTTGTTGGACATAGACTTTACATTTATGCTGTATTTTTTCCAGACATTTATTGTAAAGGCACTCTGAATTTGCCAAATGCAAATTCTGCATTAATAAGAAATCATAAAAATTTGAGTCTTAAATTTATTTGGCATATTACCTTCATTAATTTATGTGTATTGAACCAACATTGTATTTCTCAGATAAAACTAACTTGATTGTAATATATTGTCTTTTTAAGGTTTTTTAAATTCAATTTAGAAGTATCTTGTTGAAATTTTTTGTGTTCATGTACACCAGTGACATTGGACTAAAGGTTTTTATTATTGTTGTTATCCAGTTATAACATCTAGATTAATATTGGTTCTGTAGAATTACTTTAGTATTCCTTTCCTTCCTATTTTGTGGAACAATTTGAGAAGGATTTGTAGTATCTCATCCTTAAGTTGAGTAGAATTCAGCAATAGATATATCTAATATTGGGATTCTCTTTGTGGGGAAACTTGAATTACTGTTTCAATCTCAATGATCATTGTGGGTCTGTTTATGTTATTTATAATTTTAAATTTAGCTTGACTCTAATGACTTATGTTGTATGTGTTTCTAAATTGATCCATTCCTTCTAGGTTTTCCAGTTCAATTAAATATAATTTTTATGTATTCCTTAATAAACCCCTGGATTTCATTGAAGTCTACTCTAAAAGTTCCTTTGCATTTCTAATTTTATTAGTTTGGCTTTATCTTTTTCTTTTATTTAGCATTTTATTGAGCTTTTTAATTATTTTTAAAAATCAATTCTGTTTAATCAGTTTTATATATTATTCTTTTAGTTTCTATCTTATTAATTTCTCCCTAGTCTTTATTATTTCTTAACATCTAGTGTATTGGGGCTTGGCTACTTGTTTTTTGTTGTTGTTGTTGTTGTTTTCTAGAATCAAAAAGTTCTTTATTAGGTTATTTATTTGAGCTTTCTCATTTTTCTTTTAATATAGTGCTTATAGACATAAACTTTCCTCTTAGGACTGACTTGGTTGTATTCCAGGGGTTATTGTAAGAATTACTACCATTTTCATTTGATTCTAGGAATTTTCAAATTTCTTCCGTAACCTGTTATTAATGCAGAGGTATGTTGTTCAGACTCTAAATATACTTGTTTTTTCCAAGGTGTCTGTTACAGTTGAGTTCTAGATTATTCCACCAATGGCTAGTAAGAGACAAGTAATATTTCATTATTGTTGTTTAAGCTTGCTTTGTGGTCTATGATGTTATCAGTTTCAAAGAAGGTCCCATTTTCAACTAAGAAGAATGTGCATTCTCCATCTGTTTGTTGGAATATTACAAATGCATCTACTAAATCCCGTTGGTCTGTAGTTCTTAAGGCTCTTTATTGATATTTAGTTTGGGAGACGTATCTAAATATGAGAGTGAGGTACTGATGTCTTCCATTGTTGTGTCAGAACATATGTGACCATTTGTAACCCTTATCATTCATTTTGTGAAACTGGGAACCCCAAGATTCAAACAGTGCCACAAAAATATGAATTTAGACTAAGTTTCATCTCAACAAAAATCAACTGAAAAAAATATCAAAGACCTTAAAACTTGAAAAACTGAAAACATAGGGAAAGCATTTCAAAATGCAGGCACAACCAAAAACTTTCCTAACAGGACTCTAGTTGCACAAGGAATAATCTGAATTAACAAATGGGAATGAAAGCAATTAAAAATACTTTTATATATCAAAGAAAACTATCAGAAAAGTGAATGGACATCCTACACAATGAGACAAATGTTTTATGAGCCATACTTCAGATAAGATGCTAATTTCTAGAATATATAAAGAACTACAAAAATTATTCCCCCCCTCATACACACAAAAGTTGTCAATTGGTGATTGGGACAATGAGCTGAATATTATGTTTAATAAAACTACAATAACCTGACCAAAGCAAATACTTATGTCATGCAATCATTTCAAATATCAAAATATTTTAACATTAGCCACTTTAGTAGTATTATTGCATTTAGTTGTGTTACTGTTTGTATTCGCCACTGGAAGTGAAAGGACCTGGTCTTGTACTTGGGGTGGCTTTACAAACTCCTGGCTGTAAGACGAATTTCTAAGATCAGAGAAACAAAACAAACCACACCTAACCTCACCTTGCCAATTCCTTAACTGATCTTGTTTCCTCAAACTGGAAACCTCTGTGTCCTCATCCAAATGGATCTCAGCTGAACTACTGCTAAAAGGATAAAAGCATAAAGTGACCTTCTAGTTTCTGGTCATCACACCTTATATAGCTTTCTGCTTCCTGCCATCTCTTCATGGAATTAAAGGCATGTGTCTTCCCAAAGCAAGACATGAGATCTCACGTGCTGGGATTAAAGGTGTGTGTCACCATGCCTGGTTATTTCCAGTGTGGCTTTGAACTCACAGAGATCTGAAGGGATCTCTGCCTCCAGAAGGCTACAATTAAAAGCATGTGTGTCAACATTTTCTGGCCTCTATGTCTGTCTAGTGACTGTTCTGTTCTCTGACCCCAGATAAGTTTATTAAGGTACGCAATATATTGGGGGACACAATATCACCACACCTGGCATTGTCAAATGTAACCCCAATTTTCTGGCTGTGTGTTTCCCTCCCTACCAAAGTATTGCACATCATGTTGCTGTAACTGTTCATGTTTTGTAACCACTCTTTTTCCCCCTACCATTCCACTACAGGGGATGGAACCCAGGATCTTGTACATGGTAAGCAAGCATACCACCACAGAGCTACATCCTACCACCCTTTCTTCTTTGTTCATGTTTAAGAAAAGAGATAGGGTCTTGATAAGTTGCTTAGGTTGGTCTTGAACTCATTCTATAGCTCAAGCCAGTCCTGAACTTTCAATCTTCTTGCCTCAGCTTTCTAAGTAGCTGAAATTGAAGGCTTATGCAACAAAGCCAGAATCAACTATATCATCTTTTGATATTGTCTCTCATTTTACTTTTCTTTTTCAGAGATCTGGAAACTCCAACAATCACTTTTGATAGGAAATATAGATGTCAGTGAATAAAAACTTAAACATCAATACAACTTAGATACTCTGTGATAAAGAGAGGAAAAGCAGTGCAGAATATGAATACAATATAGGCAGGAGCTTCTTTGGTGGAAAAGACTTAGAAAGTTTGGAATCTCAGCACTAGGGAGATAAAAGCAGGATAGAAAATCATGGGCTAACCTCAGCAACACAATCAGACCCTATTTCAAATAGCAAAACAAACAAAGAAGTGACTGTGGAGCTCCAGTCCTCTGGTCAGCATCAACTAAGCTGTACAGGGGTGGAAGGCATTTTCTTCATTGGGTCCTTGTTTCTGTGTGATGCCCACCTCTGTGCAGCAGTTCAGCTTTGTCCTTCGTCCAAGGGGACCAGGCCTCTCCAGTTCTCATGGCTAAGGTTCTGTTCTAAGATGACTATCACATAAACCAATTGATTAGAAAGCTGAAATTGTACTCAGTTGAATGCTATATGCATACACATAATCAACACATTCCACTGACTATTTTATCACAGTATAAAAGTAAGATTAGAGGAAGGTTAAATAAAGTTGGATTCATGGCTTGAACATTCTTACACTTCAGAAATTAGTAAGAGCTACTACAAACCTAATACCTGGAGTATTTCAGATGTGTTTCAACGATTTTACCACTCAAGGCAGGGCGGTAATAATAATAATAATAAAAATCCCAGCAAAGAACGTACTTAAAGAACACTGTATCCTTGCTTTGATATAGCTACCTTGTTATTTCTGCAGCATCTCCCCTGTGATGACACATTAGATACATGTTTAGAAAACATCTATCATTTATTTTTCTCTTACATGTGACCTAGCTACTTACCTGTTTGTGTTGAACTTGAGCTTTCACCAAACATACCCTAAAATATAATCTGTCCAGTCACAAGTACATCACTGTGAATGGGATTTAACCACTGGCATCCATGACTTGGAGGAACCAAAGAACAGGAGATCTTTGACAACAAAGAACAGATAAAATCCAGAAAACTTATAGGAGGCTTTGAAAAGCAAGTCTCATCTAAGACATTTTGGTAAAGGGTTGCTGTGTTATCAGATAAAGGACTTTCTAATAACACCCTCACAGTTTAGACTTGTTTTATTCTTTATCCCTCCTTCACTACCACATTTCTGGTGCCTCTCTGTTCTCTTGAAGGAAGGCAGAACCTCCTCCTTCCATTCCTGACACTCCTTGGACAAAGCAAGCTTTTCATATACTTCCTGAAGTCTTCCTGTAGTACTTTTTGTAGTTCCTGGTTTGTTTGTGTGGTATTTCCTGTAGTACTTTCTACAGTTCCTAAGGTAGTCTGTGTAGCTGGAGAGCTTTTCTCCAGGTCCCACTAAGCCCCAGCAGTTCAGTAGCCCACTAATAAAATAAAAGCACAGAAGCTTATATTATTTAAACTGTTTGGCCTAATGGCTCAGGCTTCTTGCTATCTACTTCTTCTATCTTAAATTAACCCATTTCTATTAATCTATACTTTGTCACATGGTTCGTGGCTTACCGATACCATTACATCTCGCTTGTCATGGTGGCAGCTGGCAAGTCTCCCTCCTCAGCCTTCTGCTTTCCCGAATTCTCTTTTTTCTTGTCCCACCTATACTTCCTGCCTGGCTACTGGCCAATCAGTGTTTTATTTACTAACCAATCAGAGGAATGCATTTGGCATATAAAACATCCCACAGCAGTTGTATGTTACTTTTTGCAGTACTTCCTGCAAACCCTGTTGTTCATGTGGTACTTCCTATAGTTCCTGGCATGGTCATGTGGTACTTACTGAAGTGCATGTTATCCTTTAATCTCCATGTCTCTTTTGGACCCCTCAGTTATAAGCTGCTTACAGATAGAACAGTTATATTTTATGTATCATTTTATAATGTTTTATCTCTAGTATTATCTCATAACTTTTGACATATAATCACTTCCATAAACAGTAAATAATCATCAAAGACACAATTTAATTACTATTGTAGTAGGTACAGCTAAAATGATAGATGGCATTTGATAACATCCAATAGAGTACTTCTATATTCCAGTAGCAACAGCAGCCATGCAGTTAGAGATCAACTGTCATTTTGATGATTTACATGCATGTGATTTTTGACAATGGAGTTCTTTTTTTTTTTAATCTTTCTTTTTCTTTCCTTTTTTTTCTTTCTTTTTCTTTATTATTATATATTTTAAATTTTATACACAAGCCATGGGTTCCCCTGTCCTCTCCCCTCCCGCCCCTACCCCCACCCTTCCCCCAGCCCCTCCCCTCCATTCCCATGTCCTCCAGGATCAAGGCACCCCTGGGGATTCATTTAAACCTGGTAGATTCAGTACAGGCAGGTCCTGTCACCTCCTTCCAGACTGAGCAAAGTGTCCCTGTGTAAGCCCAAGGTTTCAAACAGCCAGCTCATGCACTAAGGACAGATCCTGGTCCCACAGACTGGATGCCTCCCAAGCAGATCAAGCTATTCAATTGTCTCACTTATCCAGAGGGCCTGATCCAGTTGGGGGCTCCACAGCCTTTGGTTCATAATTCATGTGCTTCCATTCGTTTGGCTATTTGTCCCTGTGCTTTTTGCAATCTTGGATTGAACAATTCACGCTCTTGCAGACCCTCCTCTTTCTCGACAGTTGGACACCTGGAGCTCCACCTGGGGCCTGGCTGAGGATCTCTGCATCCACTTCCATCAGTTATTGGATGAGAGTTCCAGCACAACAGTTAGGGTGTTTAGCCATCTGATCACTGGACTAGGTCAGATCAGGCTTTCTCTCGACATTGCCAGCAGTCTATAGAGGATGTATCATTGTGGATTTTTGGGGACCTCTCCAGCACTCTGCCTATTCCTGTTCTCATGTGGTCTTCATTTATCATGGTCTGTTATTCCTCATTCTCCCTTTCTGTTCTTGATCAACAATGGAGTTCTTTATAGAAAATAATTATGTAATGTTTATTTACCAAATCATCTCCATCTAAAGAAACAGAGGGCTGCATACTGATGCAGGGACTCCTTCTTACAGATCGAGTAAACTGCTCCACTTCCTATCTAGAATCAGAAATTAGATTTTAAAATGTCATATAAGGATCTAAAAAGTTGGCAGCAGCTAAGACACTTAGGGCTTTTCCAAAGCACTTATGTTTAATTCCCAGCACCAATATTGTGTAGTTCATACTCACCTGTAACTGCAGCTGTAGGGCATCTGACACACTTCTCTGAGTACCACAGGCACACAGAAAGCATACATTCACACACACACACACACACACACACACACACACACAGAGAGAGAGAGAGAGAGAGAGAGAGAGAGAGAGAGAAAGAGAAATATAATTTTTAAAACTTTAATTTTTATATAAGTATGTAACAGTCTGATAATCAGCTTACCATTACTATGGTGAATACCACAGATAATGGTTATTTAATATTTCCATTATTAAAAGTTCCATTTTATTAATAACTGGCCCTATGGCTCTAAGGCCAAAGGGAAGCAGCACACTTTAACAGAATCAGGTGGCATAACAAAACTCTTCACTGTATGGCTAGGAAATATAAAAAAACAAAAAACAAACAAACAAACAAAAAACAGGCAACAGACTGAGTCTCATAATCCTTATTGGCAGCCACATCATCTCTAACCAATCGTTTGGCCCAAATTTTCCCTACAGTTCCTGGTAATCAAACCTCTAATTCATGAGCTGTTAGGAACTCTTAAGATACAAATAGCAACACAGTGTTGGGAGGCTAGATAAGCACAGAAAAAAACTCTATTTCTAAGGTTTTCTATAATTTTTATCCCCCAATCTATTCAGTGTAATCATTAAGCCTTTCACAAGCTAAAAAGCATCCCATTGTCCTGTAGACATCAGACTCTTCTTTCTATTGAGTCATTCTAGGATCAGAAAGGAAATGTATGATAAATTTATTCCAAGAGCACTCTGAAGCAAAGTCTTGACATGTCATCATATCATGTTTTATTTTCTAAAATTATGTCCTTTATGCCACCAAGCTACATGTCACCAAGATATCATCAAATTACATTCATTTACCAAATACACACCCAGGGTCTGTGTGCCTCTCTCTACTCCCTGGTGCTTATGATAAATAGTGCCAAGGTACATTTTAAATGTCAACTTGATACTCAATGTTTAGCTAAAGATTAATTTTATATGTCTATAGTTCCAGAGGAGTTTGTCACTGGCATTAGCAGACTGAGTAAATTAGACTACCTTTCTCTACAGTGGGTAGGCACAATCCAACCTGACAGTCTGAAGAGGAAAGAAAAGTGGAGTAAAGCTAGTCTGAGTGGAAAGTTCTTCTAGTTGAGTGTACACATACACAGTTCTACAGACTGTTGAGAATCTATGAACTGTGTATGTGTACACTCAACTAGAAGAACTTTCCACTCAGAGACTGTTTGCAACATATGCAGAGTTTCCTAAAACACTGGTTCTGTTTTGGAGAGGTTGAGAAACACTTGTGTTTTATGCAAAGTTTAGAAACTTGCAATACTGGACACTCAAGTCATCAGAGCTTGTTTTCAATGTTTTTCTGTTCCATGTCAAGCTTTCAAAACTTTAAAATTCTCCTTTGCTTGCTGAGAAAATATGCATTCTGAATATTTGTTTGTCTCCCAAGTCTGGAGGGCCAGTGCCTCTGATCCTTGAGCCACAGTGTCCTCTGTCATCTGCCTTGCTGTAGAACTCAGGTCCACTCAGCTTCTGCCATTCTTATCTTCCTGGGAAGAATCAACCTCACCAAGACCCTGACCTAAGGCTGCTGTCTCTATTTCAGAATGTGTGTCCCAAGGGACCTAGTGGGGAATAGGGATACTCCTTCAAGAAACCTGCTTTTCTTCAGTAATGGAATTTGGTTCTGTTGCATCTTTTTTCAGAAGTAAAATAAGCAAGCAATATTTCATCACTCCTTGCTATGCTTCAAGTTGAGGTTGCCATGAAAATTTCAAGATTTTTAGATAGATAAAAGTTTTAGTATAAGTATTTCTCATGTGATATTTAGAATACACTTATACATGTATGTATGTATCTTCATTATCTATCTGACACATAGGATTCTGAAGAGAAAGTGAACAGACAGGATGTGTATATATAGAAATTTATTTTCAGGGATTGGCTCACCTCATTGTGGATGTTGCCAGGCACAGTAAGCTGGCAGGCTTGAAACCCAGTATTGCAATTCAAGTTCAAACAATGTCTACTAGCAGAGGAAGACTCAATATTTTTTCTGCTAAAGCCTTAAATTGACATATCCACCCATATTACAAACTCAATATGTTTTCCACAAAGCCTACTGATAACTTATGCCTAGAACTTATAAGTTAACTATATGCAAAACAATCTCACATAAACATCCAGAACATAGGTCAACTGAATATCTGGCACTTTGGTTCAGTCACACTAGCACATTAATCTTCATAGGAAACATTTGTTTACTTCATCCATCTGGCCACTCTTTTTCCAAGGTTCTGACTGAATTTGACTTAAATGACTTCCCTTGTTGACTTAAATTCTAAGTCTTCCAAACTATTCCCTGCTCTAATCTTGCCACATTTGTGTGTTGAAGAATGTCATCCAAAGGAAACTTCCCACTAATAGTGAATTCCAAGCCCATACGGGACCTCTCACAGCCCTGCCTTCCTCTTTCTGTGAAATGCCTCTGGTGCTGATGTTGTCTTTCTGGCCCAATGTTATAAATTTCTCAAGTGCTCCCTTAGGCAAGGCAACATGGGAATCCATAGAAATAATGATTTTTGAAACCTACCTAAGAAAACCCTGAATTTTTCTTGTTGTTGATGGTTTGCTATCTCTCCACTCTTAAATATGTCCAGATTTTCTGCCACTATTTTTCAACCTACAGTTCCCTAGTTGCTGTTCATCACTCCAGGATTTTTATCAGTGGCCACACCATCACAATTTCCTTGACAGTCCCTCTAGGAGACTCCTTTCAGATTGGTCTCTGAAATTCTATCTTAGCTTCTGTAGATTTCTCTAAATCCTGTGTCCTCCTGTCTACATCTCTGTTTTAGATTACACAGATACAGGTCTAATCCATTTATTTGAATATCTGTTTTTCTGCAAGCTTCAGGTTACTACTCTATTTTTTAGATTTCTAATCTAGACTATAAAATGCAAATGTTCTCCTAAGGAAATCTCTCTCTCCGTCCAAAGTAAACACTTTCACTTTACACTGTTCTGTTCCAAATATAAAACAAAACTATCTCATTCACTTCTGTGTGCTGAAACCATCTCACTTACCCCTATACATCTCCAGGTCTGTTACTTGGTCTTTTCAAAGGCCAATGTGCTCCAAACAGGCTTTTGCTCCTCTCCTCTTCGCTTTGAGTATGTAATAATTTCAATAAAGGATCAGGCATTTTTAATTCCACTTAGGACAAAGAAAATGTTCTTCACCCTAAGAAATGTTCTTCACCATAAGATTGGGCCATCACTTTTTACTTGTACGTTAATTCACTAATCTTTGATGGGTGGAGGGAATTCATACTGAGTATAACATTTTTACCTTAGAAGGACACAGAAATCATTTTCAGAATAAAATCTTCCAAAGAGCTCAGTGAAAGCAATGACAATGAGGTGGACTGAGAACAGCCCAACTCCACCAACAGAGACAGAATACTGATGACCAAATAGCTCTGTGTGCTCAGAAATGAATTTTCAATGAGTTACAATCTTCCCTAAAATCACTTTACTAAAACTGAAATCCCTGGACACATCCAAAGCAACACCAGGTATTAATTCAGTTACCAAAATTATCCTTTGTAGATTTATATTTATTGCTGAAAAATGTATCATTGGAGGATGTGGCTTGAGTACTTGTTTCAGTGATCTCCACAAGAATGCATGCTATGCCTTTCCTTAAACCCCTTTCCTGGCAGAACTTCTCACCTGAACTCTATGGTGGCAATCTCCTTTCTAAAGGTCCTTGCAATATCTTGGGCAGCATCTGGTAATAGAGGCATAACCTCCAAGCTATTCTCTGGGGGTTCATCTATTTCACTAGACAGTTGTATCTTCAGAACCAAACATGGACCCAAGTGAGCTCTCTGGTGTGGCCTATTTCTGATGAGTAGGGATACCCATGCCTTACTTGCTTAGAAACACTGTTTATGCATAAAGATTGACAAGTACTAGGACCTCTAGTAAACTGGGGTTTCCTTCTCTCTGAGTGTGAGTCAAGCACCAGTCTTCTGGTTTTGTGTTCAGGAAATAGAGTACAAGTTTTATGAGGAGTCCTATGGAAACCTGACTCCCAAAGCTCAAAGAGAGAGGGAATAGTATCCTTCTCTGGAATAAGATGTGTACTCACATGAGAGCACATCACAAATCCTTCTTCACAAATCCTCCTTTCATGTACTACTCTGATGGTAGTGTAGAGCCACAGTCTTTGGCAGTAGCTGAAACACAAAGCTGGCCCAAGGTGTCTACATTTGATTGACAACTTCACTCATGGCTAGTCTTGTGACTCAAGCAATTTACTCAATTTACTATTTCTGTGTTGTTTCCTCATTGGGAACAGTAGTAAAGATTATATGAGTTGATGCACAGTAAAGCCTGTAGAGAATTACTGGCTTGCAGTAAATACTATGATACTATTCCATAAGTGTCCCTTTGCTAATGCACATCACAATGATATGGCTTCCTGTTTTGTAACTTTCCCGGGGAGAGTAAATAACTTCTATTCAGCTAGACAGAGCACCAACAATAGACCAAAGAAAGGATTTGCTGGGGTCTAGTTTGAAGAACCAATAAGTTTATTTAGGGTTACTTACAGCAGGGCTAATAACAACAAGCTACACCACTGAAGAAAAATCTCTATCTCTTTCTCGCAACTATTAACTGCTTGTGGGAAGGGAAGATAATAGCCTTCCTCTTCTTCTCCATGAGGAAACAAAGGGTCCAGTCTTGTGTGGGTTTCCTAGTAGAAGCCACATTAACCTGGCACCTTTGCATCTTTCACCCCACCACAGTGAGCAGGAAAAAAAGACTGGGAAGCATCTGTCTGGGTGAGGTTGGCTTCACTGCTTCCTAGAAGAGCAAAGCAAGGCCCCAGGAAAAAACACTATGGCCTATAGCATGAATCTTATTAATAAAATCAAACCTGAAGCCAGGTATTGGGATGAATGCTGGAAGATCAGGCAAACAAACCTCACCTTGCTAATTCCTCAGCTGATCCTGTTTCCTCAGGCTGGAAGCCTCTGAGTCTTCATCCAGAATGAATCTCAGCTGAACTGCTTCTTGAAAGCTTGAAAGCTTAATAAGCTCTAGTTCCTGGTCCTCATGCCTTATATACCTTTCTGCGTTTTGCCATCACTTCCTAGGATTAGAGGCACGAGTCACCATGCCTGGCTGTTTCCAGCATGGCTTTAAATTCACAGAGCCCCAGATGGATCTCTGCCTCCCAAGTGATAGGATTAAAAGCCTGTGTGCCACCATTTTCTGGCCTCTATATCTAGTAGCTGTTCTGTTCTCTGACCCCAGATAAGTTTATTAGGGTGCACAATATTTTGGGGAACACAATGTCATCACAATTGCCATATCTTAGTTTTGGCCTCTTTACTCCAGCCAAGGGATGAAGGGGTAAAACAGTCACCGAAGATACAAAGATCTAGAAAAGTCTAGGAAATCAGTAGAGGGAGTTTATGTACTCCCTCTTGAATGACACCATTTCTGTGATTCAGCCCCAAAGATCTGAAATCACCAACTTTCCATTTCAGGAGTTCAGACATTTCCAGAGAGTTTTCTCTGTTATCCTCCAGGCTTCTACCTGCTACATCTGTAGCCGTAAAATCGGGTGATCTGCATTCAGCTCAGGATATATTCTAACTTGAAATAGATAATATTGTCCTTGTGGTTTAAAAATGATGGATAAAAGATAAATATTAGGCTTCAAAGAACTTCCTCTCTAAATTGTCAGATCATATTCTGTGTATAAGAAACTAAGATTATCAGTTAGGAAACCACGGTGTGTTAAATACGTCAGCTTTCTGAAGTGTACAACCACAGCTTCAAGCAGAAAAAACTCCTAACAAAATGGTAGGGTGCTAACTCTTCTCTCTGGGGGAAGCAGGGATGGTGCCCCTATGGCTCCATGGTTACCAACATCATAGAGCACAGGGCTGGGTGTGTGAAGATGCTTGGCAATATCTGTCCATTGAATAAATTAATGACTAACAGAAGAATCTTCATTTAAAAAAAAAATACCTACTTCCATTTTTGTTCTCTTCCACCAAAATCATTAAGTTGATGGCATTTTAAGCCACTTACATATTTATGAATTCATGTCTCTTAGTGATTCCTGATGGATCCATTAACAATCCAAACTCCAACAAGCATAAGACTGTTTTCAAGTCTAGAATATGTAAGTGTTCTTGTGAATTAAAAGTCTTGAAAAACAGGAAATATTTTCTGGTATATTTGGAATATCTAGGTTTATGGATGATTTTAAGATCATTGAAACATTCTTTTCAAATTAATACACAAAGGGTGCTTGTGTTAAATGATTCCAAAATGATACCTGGAGTATCACACAGGCTGAAGGAAAGAGTCCATTTTAATATTTTAATTGATTGAATTAATGCTGTTCTCACACAAATAAAACTCATAAAATCTTTGAATTAATAATTTTTAAGTCATGCTTGTAAGTTCAACTACATTTTATCCCCTATGTCCAAAAACCAGGCATTGTATTTTATTTTGTGCAATTCTGGGCATCTGTAGTACAGAACACAGACAAATGCTTCCTTATTAAGTTAACAAAACAAAAATATATGTGACTTTTTGAGCCATTTGCTTAGGTACCCAAAGATTGAATAGTGTTACCTCTTTCTGCTCAGATGTCATGGTGTTTTCACTTGTAGCATTTGGCACACCATGTGTCTGTCAGTTCCTGTGAAATGACACAGATCATGTCATGAGCACATTGATCCTTACCGCTGTCTTTTGATGTCAACACTGCAGAGCAAATGTGACTGCTCTGCACTCAGCCACACTCTGGCTGGCACCCACATTGCTTTGGCTGGATGCCACTTCCAGGCAGCCTCTGGCATAGAATGTGTTGGCCACAAAGTTGGCTTAAAGCTTTTTATAAACTATTATCTTTTTCATAATTTTCTACCTGTAGAAAAAACTTTTTTAATTTAATTTATTTACTTATTTTACATCCTAGCTGCAGTTTCCCCTCCCTCCACTCCTCCCATTTCCTCACCCAACCTCCACACCTCCATCCACTCCTCCTCTGTTTCTGTTCATAAAGGGGGAGGCCTCCTATGGGTATCATCAAAGCATAGCATATCAAGTTTCAGTAAGACTAGGCACCTCCTCTTGCATTAAGGTTGGGCAAGGCAATCCAGGATGAGAAATAGGTTCCCAAGAGCCAGCCAAAGCTTTAGGGACAGCCCCTGCTCTCATTGTTAGGAGTCCCACAAATAGAGCAAGCTACACAACTGTCACATATATGTGGGATGCCTAGGTTGGTCCCATGTAGGCTTCCTGGCTGTTGATCAGACTCTTTGAGTTCCTCTGAGCCAGATTAGTTGTCTCTGTAGATGCTTTTGTGAAGTTCTTGACCCCTCTGGCTCTTACAATCCTTCTGCCCTCTCTTCAGCAGGATTCCCAAGCTCAGCCCAGTGTTTGTTTGGCTGTGGGTCTCTGAATCTGTTTCCATTAGTTACTGAATGAAGGCTGTCTGATGACATTTAGAGTACTTACCAATCTGATTATAGGAGATGGCCAGTTGAGACTATGTATCCTCTATTGCTATGACTTTTACCTGGGATCATCCTTGTAGATTCATGGGAGTTTCACTTGCCCCGGGTTTCTACCTGACCCCAAAATGCACCTCATTTCCAGTCATCTCTTTGAATACTCTCCCCCTTCATTCACGTCCCCAACCTGATCCCTCATGTGTAGCAGGAATCTTAAAAAGTTCTTATTAAAAAAATCAAACCTGAGCCAGGTAGATGTAGCATGAATCTTAACAGGTCTTATTAATAAAAACAAACCCAGAGCCAGGTATTGGGTTGAATGCTGGAAGATCAGAGAAGCAGAATAAGCCACAGCCAACTTTACATCACCAATTCCTCAGCTGATTCTGTTTTCTCAGACTGGATGCCTCTCAGCTGAACTGTGCTGCTCAAAAAACTAAAAGCTTAACCAGCCAAATGCTTCTAGTTTCTGGTCTTCACACCTTATATATCTTTCTGCTTTCTGCCATCACTCCCTGGGATTAAAAGCTCACTTCTTGGGATTAAAGGCATGTGTCACCATGCCTGGCTGTTTCCAATGTGGCGTTGAACTCACAATAATCCAGAGGGAATTCTGCCTCTGAAATGCTAGGATTAAAGGTGTGAGTGCCACCACCTAACCTCTATGTTTAATATTGTGGCTTTTCTGTTCTCTGACCCCAGATAAGTTTATTAGGGTGCACAATATTTTGGGGAACACAATACCACCACACTCATGTTCTCATTCCCATCTGCCCCCAGTCCATCCAATAGATCTCTTCTATTTCCCCTTCTCAGGGAGATTCATACATTCCCCCTTGGGCCCTTCTTGTTACCTAGCCTCTCTGAGTCTGTGAATTACAGCATGGTTATCCTTTACAGATAATATCCACTTATAGGTAAGTACATGTTTGTCTTTCTGGGTCTGGCTTACCTAATAAGGATGATTTTTTTTCTCTAGTTACATCTAGCTGTAAAGCCTATGGACCAGAGAGTTACCAGCATGGCAAAATATACCCCAAAATACAATAGCAGTACTTATATCTTTAGGGTAACCAATAATTGTCTAATTGGAATTAATGAAGAATCAACAGATGGGAAATCAAGCCTAGTACTATAAACCAAGTCATTGATTGGTAATGCCATGGACTCTGGAATAGAACTTACTAATGCTACTCTTCTAAACCAGTATACTTTATAACTGCATTCCAAAATATATCCTTATACCTAGAGAAAATTTCACTCTCACATTTCATCAAGGAAACTTACTTTTGCAGCAGATGGAGACTATTGTTGATATCCATAGATGGTCAAAATGCAGGGAACAATGGATGGTTGGGTGTCCAACCCCAATTGATATATCTACAACATATAGGACCTTCAAATACATGGGATATATTCCTTGGTGGGAGGAAGAGGGCTTCGAGGTCTAGCTGGGTTTCTTCAAGTCCAGACTGAAGTACAGATTCTCAGCATTGGTTACTCACTGACCTATGGGAGACACACGTGTACTGAAGGTTGCTGCAAAATGACAGAGAAGTAAACTGGAGAGAAAAATATAAACACTGGAAGTAATCTTTAGTTGAATATACAATTATGGCATTTGGGAAAATATTGCTGATCTGACTGATAAGATGTGGAATACAGAGCATCTCTGGCATAGGATAATATGCATTAAGTAGCTGTAATGGCTTTTTGTATTTACAAAGAAATCAATTGCAGTCAGGAAGGAGTGAGCAGGTGTGTGAGTAACCATCATACAAATGTATTGCAATCTCCAGAATCAAATTCTTTGTTAATTAAATAGACATAATTTATATTTCTGGTGCTACATATTATCTACTCTTTCATTAAGTAGCCCATAATGTGCCTGTTCCCCATTTGCTCATCTGTCTGCCTAGAGTTCAGCTTTTAATTTTTAATTGTTTGATGAATTTTATTTTTATCTTTTCCTGGTTTGTCGAACATTCTTACAGAAGTAAGTCTCTACTGGCATTACTTTTGTAAGTGGTTAAAAACACATACTTCACTATCAATAATCATCTAATGTTTTAAGACAAAGAAAAATAAATCTTTGTCATAATATGCATTCATTTTAGTTACTATTCCTTATTATTTAATATATGATTTTTTTATTCATTTCTGGAAGAAAAACTTTGGTCAATGCTCTTGCTTATAGATACTTTAGGTTACAAGATGCATAAATAAACAGATCAAACATCTTTTAATTCTTGAATAGATGTGCTCACTTATAACAGAGATGTTCACACTTTATTTTCACTCATTTACTGTCCCTCATTTTCACTCAATACTAAGTTACAATATGTCTTGTAGTTAGAGTTTTCCTGCCTGGCCCAGTCAAGACAAATCTCTCTTGCCTGCCAGTCCCACAGTTCCTCAGACCCAACCAAGAAAGCACACAGAAACTTATATTGCTTATAAACTGTATGGCCATGACAGGCTGCTTGTTATCTACTTTTTCTATCTTAAATTAACCCATTTCTGTTAGTCTATACTTTGCCACATGGCTCGTGGCTTACCAGTGTCTTTACATGTTGCTTCTCATGGTGGCGGCTGGCGGTCTCTCTCCAGCCTTCTACTTCCCAGAATTCTCTTCTCTCTTGTCCCGCCTATACTTCCTGCCTGGCCACTGGCCAATCAGAACTTTATTTACACAGAGCGATATCCACAGCAATGTCTCTTAGTCTTAAATAATGTTTTGCACTCTCCTTTCTGTCTACTTCTCATGATTATATTTTCTTTATTAAATACTAGTTTACATCACCCCTTAGCTGTCAAATTCTTTCCTGAAAGATAGGTGGGGGAGAACAATAAAATAATAAAGTTAATGCTTACATTGTGTACATATTCTTTGTTGGCTCAATGATCAGTTATTGAGCACTTACTAGGCATACACTTCTTTTTTTCTTAGCATTTTGTGTCAGCTAAATCTCTTCTTAAAGAAAATATATTCACCTGGGAAGGAAGGAATTTTCAAAAGAGACATTAACCAATGACCAATTTTCTTCTACTCTAGTAAGATCTGAATTGTGTGACTTTATCTTGAGGACATGAACAAATTCACTCCAGTCAAGGAACCATAAAGACCATAGAAATAACACTACCCAAATCTAGCTTGATGACCCAATGAGCTGATTGGAGAGCATGAGTGAAAGATTATTTACAGTAGCCTGCATCCTGGAAAACTCCCACTCTACCATGGGTGATGACTCATGAAAGCTTCATCCCTGGAGCTCCCTACACAACTTGTATGAAGCTTCACCCAAGAGTTTCCTCTACCAGTAATTGTTTATTGCTTAACTAATCTTGGTGATGGTCTTCATGAGTCTTGAAACTTTCTGAGTTTTCTAAGATTCTTTCCCTCCTAAAGACTTATTAGCCTTCCTCTCACTTAAAAATTTGTGCTTGGTTATTAGAAGACATTTCTGTATTTTGGAGGCAGTTTTACTACGTAGTTGGAATGGCTTTGAAACCTGTGCCCCTCCTGCCTCAGCCTCCTGAGTTCTTGGATCACAACTGTTGAAAGGTTACTTTTCTATTGCTGTGAAGACACCATGACCAAGGCAACTTGAGAATAAAAAGTTTATTGGGACTTCCAGTTCCAGAGGGTTAGAGTTCATGACTGTCACCGTGGGGAGCATGGCAGCAGGCAGGCAGGAAGGAATGTCACTGAGCAGTAGCTGAGAGCCTACACCCTTAACTAAAAGTCAGAGAGAGAAAACCTACCTTCAAAGACACACCTCCTCCAATAAGGCTATATCACTTAATCCTTTCTAAACAGTCCCACTAAATGGGGACTAACTACTCAAATATATGAGCCCATTAGCCTATTATTCAGACCACCAGCCAGCTGAACAGTAGTAGCACATACCTTTAATCCCAGCACTGGGGAGGCTGAGGCAGGCAGATCTCTGTGAGTTCAAGGCCAGCCTGGTCTACAGAGTGAGTTCCAGGACATCCAAGAATACACACAAAGAAATCCTTTCTCAAAAAACTAAAAACAAAACAAACAAACAAAAACCTCATTCAGACCATCACAGTCAAGTTCTAATCTCTTAGCTGTAGAACTTTTGAAAACAAATGTACATTGATTTTTTTCATAATGTTTTTATTGATTATTTGGGAATTTCATGTCATGATCCCTGATTACACACACTTCCCAGTCCTCACAGGTCCACCCCTACAATCTTGTGAGGTACCACCCCACCACACCCCCCTGGCCCCTGCGAAGAAGGAGGAGCAAGAGGAGGAGGAGGAGGAGGAAATCCAATTTATGTTACCCATATAATCACTGGAGCATGGTCAAACTCTGTGGCAAGCCAGCCCCTTAAAGAAAATTGAGTCCCCCACCTACACTCCTGCTAGAAGCCATCAATTGTAGAGAGGTTGTTACTTTTTCAGGCCTGGGGGAGGTAGAGGGTAGGAGTTGTCACAGAAGCCTTCTATGTCCCTCTTTCTTAATTGTGAGTCTGCAGTCATCAACCATGCGGCAGAAGCAGCTTACATATGGTTTCTGGCAGACAGCCATATGGTCTCTAGCATCAAGACTTGCCATGGACCTGGACCTCAGCATGGTCTCCAGTGTCAGCACAGAGCACAAATATCGACACAGCCCTCTGCTGCTGCACAGGCTATGGACACTATCTCACAGCCCTCAGTGGCGGCCTAGACCAAGGATATCCACATGACCCTCTGTGGCAACATGGGCCACAGACATCAACACAGAACCCAGCAACAGAAGGACTATGGACCCAGACATGGCGCTTGGTGGCAGCACAGCCCAAGACATCCACATGGCTTTTGTTGGTAACAAATGCCACAGACATCAACCCAGACCCTGGTTGCAGTAGGACCACAGACACGTACATAGCCTTCAGTGGCAGCATGTGTTGGGGGTAAGGAGTGCTGAGTCAGAGTACAAGCTTCAGGCATATGCATACCACCTTGTTGGACCTACTCAACAACATGTTTACCCCATCCACTGCAGGTTTCTCTCATATTTATCACCTCAGTTACATATCTAGTTACACTTCTCTCTACCACTCACTTATCACTAGCTACATCCCTCTATCTTTATTTATTTATCCCTCCATCAAATATTTATTCATTGCAGTGGCATTGGAAACTTCAGCGTGTCAATATATGTATTAGCCAGACAGTTTTGTATCCAAATATTCACTGCAATGAGTCACTGCTCTGATTCAAAGTATCTGGTTTCTGAAGCACCTATAAATACTGGACTATTACTAAGATTCATCTCAGATATCCTGCTGTTGTCTAGAGCCAAGGTGATATTGAAGCTAGGCAGGGTGTTTGGTGACAGGTTTTGTGCTAGCTCCTGGTTGCTGCACACCTCCCTGCCCTGATATCTGCTGCCATGAGACTCACCTGGCTCAACCTTTGTGCTTGTAGCCTGCACACTGCTGCCCTGCACTCTTGGTCTTCCAGGAGGGCAAGTAGCCACAGCAGCTCCATGTTGGCAGCCATCCCTACTCAGCAACAGACATGTCTCTGTGAGAGCTCCAGGTCAATGGACACCACCCTGTTCCTGCACACCACCCTTTCCTCAGTATAGACACCAAGACTGCTATGCCTGTAGGCTGTGGGCATTGCTGCTGCCTTACACTTTCCATCTCCCAGCAGGGCAAGCAGGCAACAGGCCTGAATCCAGCTAGGGGGCCTAGGTTGAGTCCTATTCAGCAATGACCTGTTTCTGCAGGAGCTCTAGGGAGCCACACATCTCCCTGTAGTTGGTGCTGGCAACCCCAGGGATCATCAGGAATGACGTTTGTGCTTGTAGCCTGGTGGCTGATATGCAGCAGCAAAGGGTATGCTTGTGGTTCTGTTCTTCCATCTTCCCTTCCAATTGTGCAAGTCCATATTTAAAAAGCATCTTCCTGTAAGACTTGCCATTTTTTTCAGTTGTTCTAGAGCTATTGCAGTCCCCCCAGACACCTTTTTTGCCATTATGTCATTCCCTGGGAGCCTCCATGGGTCTCTCTGAGTCCTTAAACTCTTTCAGACTCTTGGTTTCTCAGATCTCAGATGCTTGATGGGTAGTTGAGGGTGCCAGTGTCTGCCACCATCTTTGTTTTTCTGTACATTGATTTTTTTAAAAACCCAAAGAAAAAGAATATATGTTACAAAACATTGGAAAGTCCACTAGTAAATTATAGAATTACCAAATTGATTAAATTCCCTTGACTTTGGCTCTGGCAACATGAGCCTTCATTTTCCTATCTATAAAATGTGAACTATGTCACAGTGTCACCATGACTTTTGCTCTGAATTTCTAGTATTCTAGAATGGCTTTTATACCTAGGAAAAACTTCAGATCTAATGGAAATTTTTATTTTTGAAAGTTTAAAATTTTTTAATTAAACCTAGTTTTTTGAATATTTCTAATTGAACACAAAATTATTGTGTTTATAAATCTCTCAAGACTTAGTTATAGGCTTTCTTCCATTTTAAAAGTATTTTCTTTCATTCATAACTATAATACACTTGCTTTTATGTATTTATTGTACATTTAAGCCCTGATATAATAAACAAAGCTCCCAAGGACTGAAATAACTCCATATCTAATTGGTTATATATCTGTGGGTATAGAAAGCCAAAGTTTTCTTAAACATTATGAACCATTACTAATTTTCCTATGTGTTTTAATTAAAATCATAATAGAGCAATTCATTTCTCACTGGTATTGGAATCATGTGTCCTCATGTACTAAAAGGTCAAATTCTTTTGAGTGTTACTAATATATATAATACCATTTATACATTTTTCTCATATTAAACTCCAATTTATTCCTAGAAGATACTTTTCTTCATAATTTCAGTTTTTAGTTTGCAAGCTTTTCCAGAATTTGGAAGACACTTTTATAGTTCTTGCACAACTTTATCACTGTATAATGAACAGCTTTAATACCTCAGTGTCAGATCAAAAGTGTATTTCCCAGGATGATGGCACACTGACTCACATTGGCCTCTAGCTTAGATCCACCATATCTTTGTTCCATAATCAATTTTTCAATGGAATCCACAGCCGAGGCTTGCCATAGATAGAAGAACACCAGTGGATTGAAGCAGGTTCTTCAGGCTCATAATTGGCTTATGCTTCATCAGCTGGAGTGAATTTCTTGCCTAGAAGATACACTGAAGACAGAAAGTACAATCTTCTCACCAAGAGGAGAAGGATAGCATAGAGAAATGCACCAAATAATTTCTTTTGAAAGATGGTCTCATGTAGCCCAGGATGGCCTTCAAATTTCTATATAGTGGAGGATGACTTTGAACTTCTGATCCACCTGCCCCCACCATACAAGTGTTGGAACTAAAAGGCTGAGTCATTGCCTGGTTTATGTAGTGCTGAGGATCAAACTCAGAGCTTTGTGCACACTAGGCCAGCACTCTTCTTACAGAGCCACTTTATATCTCAGGCATTAAATACTTTTAGTCAATAGATGCTGCTCATTTCTTATCCTGTCACCTCTAAAAAATGGTCACAACCTCATTTAATTTTTGGGTGATTCTGCCATCCAGGACTGAGGCTAAGGTCTCTTTCAGCTATTTTGTTGCATGGCCTAATACTAAATTATTTCCTTGCTTTGGTCAAGGTATGTGATCAAGCTAATGACTGTTTCTTGAAGCACCAGTGAGGCATCCAAAATGAAATTATCCCTATATCCTGAGCAACATGAACAGTATTACATTATCTTGTTATCTTGCTCCTGTCTTCATCCTTAGCAGTTCCAATTTGCTTCTATATATGTGTGTTTTATCTTCAGATCCAGCCATCTAGAGCAAAATACATGGTGTGTACAGGAATAAAAGGAAATGCCTTTCCCTGCCTGTGGCACTCTGCATGCCCTTGTCTTTTGTATTCAGAAACATACTGCATCAGTTTCTAGTGTTCATACCAATCCCCAACCTCCAAACCCCAAATGCCCAAGAAATCACATTTATCCTCATATGGACTTTCACATTGGTATTTTGAGTGACTAGATCATGCTGTTTCCTAATATTAAACTAACTGTTAACAGTAATCAACCTGAAAGTCATTATACTATATCACTTTAGGGAGCATTTCTTTTGCCCTGTAATATGTTAATTCAGTATTTTTTCATAAGGATGCAAGAATAATCTAACTGTCCAGATTATAGAAGGATTTAAAAGTTAGAGAAGTTTAGAATAAATTAAGTAGGAAATAGGAAATAATTGAGCTTTCTGAGGCAGGAAATAGAAAACAACATGGTGTTATTATCACAGTAGGGTGGAATGTATAGGATTTCATATCAGATCATCAATGAACTCATGATCATTCTTATCACTGAGAATGGAGTTTTAGTTCCCACACACTGAGGAGGATCTCACGGCCACCTTTCCAGAAGTCTCATTCACGCATTGATTTGAGAAACATTAGCTTCCCTCTTTGTAAGAGATGTTAGCAGACAAAATAACCATGTAATACTCAATCTGATGACAAAATTAGAAACACTGAAAGAATCAAATTAATCATGAACAATTTTGAAAAAGTCTCCAAAGGACATAAACAAACAACAGTGAATTGAGAAAGAGACTTCTAAAAGGAACTAGTAACAAGAAATCAAAGAGAAGAGTTTGTGCCTGTTGAAGATTGCCTCCCATCCCCTACCTGGACCTTAGCATCCAAAGTATCTTCTAAAGTCTCCTCAAAACAGAGCCTTAGCTTCCCAGAGTAGAACATCCCTACCACCCATTACTTGCATCTTTCCCTTGCTTATTTTGTTCCTTACTCTTATATTTGTATAATATACTCACACAAACTATTACTTCTTCAAATTTGGTCTCAGTCAGAGTCTGCTTCTGTGGACACTAACTTGAACTGGCCCATTTTTACTCGCTTGGGGTGAAATCTAGAATAATGCCTTCTCAGTAAATCTCACTTCCCTTTTTTTCACCATTGTCTCTCAATGACACCTAAACCAAGATGTTTGCTGTCAGTTCTAGGTTATCACTGTAGTCTGTTGTTTTTGTTTTTGTTTTTTAAACTCTATGTCTTTACCAACATCTAATACTGTTATTTAATCTAGCAATGACTTTCTAAAACAATTTCCTCAAATATCTTGGATTTAGGCACATTCAAACTGTGATCACTTGTCAATGAGAAGCCCTCTGTGTCCCCCAGCTTGTGCCCAGTGGCTCTTTTCTGTGATCATGTAGTACAAAGGCTGTACTGTGTCAAACTGTATCTCAGATTATATTTAAATCAGCTTTGTCTCTATCCCTCCATGGAGTCTTCTGTGGGGTATGCTAATATTAGATCATAAACTAGGACCTAGTTGCAAATGATTCTGTTTCCCATGTCTATGGACAGATCTTTCACCATACCTGTTTGCACCATCCAGAATTTACAAGTTCAGTGTTAAATGCTTGATTTTATGCTCCTGGGTAAATTTCTTATTCTGGTTCTTACAAATGTGTGATATCAGTTATAATGAGTTTTATGAACACACTGGTGACCTTAAAAATGTAGTTGGTTTTTACTTATTGAGGATGGACAAGGCATAATTTTTCTTAAAATAATGAACTGACAATGGATCTTTCAAAAATTTTTTGCACCCATAATTCACCCTAAAAATGCCTTTTGCTGGGTAAGATACTCACCTGTTGTGGAATATTTTGATCATACTGTGTCACTCTGAGACTGTTAAAATAATGACAGTTAAATGAAGTTTACCTTGAATCAGGGTAGCAGAAGAAGGGAGAGCCAGGGCCATGATACCAGAAGCCCTGGTCCACACTGGATGCCAAATGATGTTTTTCTGTCTGCTTAGAGGCTGTATGTGAATCTACTATATTTTAATTATTGTCTGAGGCCCCATGGTTCTGTAGTCAGTACCCCACTGGTCTGGTTCCACAGCCATGGCAGAGCCCAGCCATGATATGTAGGTTTAAATTAAGTCTCTATCATTTTATTTGTCAAGAAGACTTGGGATTCGAAGGCTGGGTGAAAACCAGCTAGCTCAGAGAGGCTGAGTAGCAACTAGCTGAGCTTGATTTTTGGCTAGAGACACTGCAAAAGATACATGTCTTACCTCTTCCCAGAACCAAAAGGAAGCTCAAACTCTAGTCCTTGCACTTACCTTCCTGTGTGTCTTCTCAAAAACTAGTAACCACAAATGAAAATACCTTTTTGTAATAATAGACTTTAGTACACCAACATTCATAGGTTAAATAAAATAAAATGCTCTGAAATTTTAAAAATAAATGATTCCAAATTGCCAGCTTCTCTATGGCTGAGTCCAGTCAGTTAATCACTGGCTCTGCCCCCCTGATTCGGGGTAACCTTCATTTAACTGTTATTTATTTAGCAGTCTCAGAATACTGTAGGGTGATCAAAATATCTCACAACACTCATCAAATTTCAGTGTTATGCAGTGTTTGGTCTTCCTCAGCTCCCAGGATATTATCAACATTAAATATCAATGACAATTAGTAATCATGTCACAGAACAGAAATCATAAGAAAGCATTGATCATGACACTAACTTAAAGCTTTCAGACAAATCAATACTTTTTTCAAAGCATACTTGCCATTTCAGGTTCTCTGGACTTTTCATTTAAGCATTTATGATTTGAGGTCCTCAATCTTAATTAAGCTTTGCAATTATCAGGCAGACTACCTCTACCCCATGGATTTCAAAGGATGATTTTAATGATTGCTTCAGTTTTTACAATGAAGAATCATATTTAAGTATAACATTAGTGAGTGGCAGGTTGTGGGGCTTGGCATCCAGGTATGGACTATTTCTCTACACTCACACTAAAGCCTACAGCAATGTATGTTAAATATTGCAGTCAGACCAGACAGGTTGATTAAAAGTGTAACTGAACAAGGCTGTGCCCCTGGGAGATCATGTGTTAAGTAGGAACTTGTGCCCAGAGGATTTTTAACATGTGCTTTCTACTTTTGAGTAGTTTGTCAGAAATGCAGGTCAAACCATGGGCAAGTGTGATTGGAAGGGCACTCCAGAGGACTATATCCAAATACTACAGTGTGTGTACTTCTTCACTGCCATGGTTTACACACAGCTGTGACCTCCAGAGACATGGTTTGATTTCTAGAATGTTAACTGAGAAAACAAAAATGGAATTGCCTCAAAAGGAAGTATAGCCCAAGGCAAGGAGCCTTCTAAAAGGTTTTCAAACAATATATCCATATATAAGCTCTCTCAGGAAGTCTCTGAACACAGACTCCCAACTCAGGCTCAGGCACTCAGTCAAGAATACCATGCACCAACTAGTAGAACAGTAGAAAATTGCCACTCATTTACACACCTTACAGCATTTTATTTTATTTAAAGGAAGGGATCCATAAATGTTGGTGTACTAGAGTCTTTATTACAAAAAGGTGTTTTCATTTGTGGTTACTAGTTTTTGTTTTGAAATGTCAGTATCCCACTAATCACATCAATCATTACAAACATCCAGTTCTCACAGAAACAGAAGCAAGCCTGCTCAGATTTAAAAATCCTACAGGAATCAAACACATATTCCTATAAATTCAGCTATGTGTTCACTTCAGCATAGCAAATAGTAAATCAGCATGAGTAAATGCAGTCCTTATCTTAAAAATGATAACATTCCAGGGGTTCATGCTTGGAATCTCAACTCTAAAGAGGATAAGGGACTCAGACATAAGGATTCTCATCTATTAGAGGCCAACCTGAGCTACATAGAAAGATCCTCAAAAGAGCAAAATGGCTTCCAAAAATAAAATGTTATTTTTTGGTAGTAGAATAGTATATTTTAATACAATTTTATTTGTCATAGTAAGATAAAAAATGATGACTTAGACTTTAACAACTCATATTACTAAATGTAAACAGATAGTGAAGTTCAAATATTGTTGCCATTTTGTAGGAAAAAAATTAAAGTAGCTAACTCCTGTTTTCTAATCTGCAGACCTAAGCTGTATTAACAGCCCTTAGGTGACTGTATAATGGCCATTTCAGTGACATCAGTTATGTTACTGCTCAGTCCTGCCAAATCTTGCTAATTAAAATTGGACACGTTTGGAATCTGCATGGGATCTAGTATAAAACTTATCACAGGGTCTTCAGTTCTATGGAATTATTTAATGCTAATACAGCATTTTACTCCTCAAAAAGCATTCCAACTACAAGATGTTAATCATAAAAGTTCATGTGCTGGAACACACTACTCAGGAATCTTGCTAGTTTCTAGGACTGTCTACTTTGTCAAGCATAATGGTCAGCCAACATCTTCATAACAATATATTTTTTAGAAATGGCATGCAGGAAAATATATAGAGAAGTTATGAAGAGGAGCCACAGCCTTGTTATAAGCAGGTCACCTTGCTTCCCAACAGGAAGTCAGCTGTCTGTTGCTGTGACAAAATACCTGAGATCATCAAATGACTTGTAGAAAAGGCTTATCTGGGCTGTTAGTTTCAGTTTATGACCAGTTAGTTTTGTTGTTTGGAGCCTGTTATGAGACTAAGCATTGTGATACAGTGCATGGTGAAGTAAAGCTGTTCATTTTATGATGGCCAGGAAGTGAAAAGAGAAGAGAAAGCCAGAATGCTAGAATCCCTTCAGGTTCAACTCCCAGTGGCCTAATTTGCCTCAACTAGACACAACATGTAAGAAGTTCCTTCACCCCCCAATAGTTCCAGTGGCAGGTGACCAAGACTTAAAAATGGCTCTTGATGAAGAGTCAGGATCCAAACTACAGTACCAACCTTCCTCTCCCTGGGAGAAGATGGTCCACAAACACACCCTGCTGCTCTGAGTTTCTGCTCCCCTTTTAAAGGAAAAACTTATTGGAAGCTTTCCCAGAAAAGCCTAATACCTCTTTAAAAGAAATTCTCATGAAAACAGAAATTCTTCAACCATAAATAAATAAATAATCAGTGTACAGAGTACACAGATTCTTCAACATACAGTCTTAAGTAGAACTCTGAAGGTGGGTCAGGGAGAGTAGGCTAGAGGAAGGAAGTAGCAGATTGTGTGATTACAAGATGTAAATCTGGTAATCTGAGGGATCCAGAGTTTGAAGAACCAAAGGACCCATAGAACATTTACTTAGGAACCAACAAAGACCCAAGAGAGGAAGCTCATGACCAGAACTTTGATGTGTATTGTGCAAAGTGACCTGCAGATATCTGAAGAGCATGAAAACTTGGGCAAAATGAAGGACTGGGTAGAGAAATAGAATCCTGTCTTCATTTCTGTGTTAAAAAAAAAAAAAACCCTGGTGCTATGTCAGTATTTGTGTGTCATGAGAGGGAACCTGAATTTTTTTCTCTGACACAATGACAAGTCTATAAAAGATGTTAAGCCATATAACTCTAATTCCTCTCTCATCTGTTGCTGGATTTTTTTGTGTTTAGTCTAACAGATACATTGTATTTCACTTTAGCAATGCATATGTAATCATAAAATTACTTGAGCCTAAAAACATCATTTTCTAAGCTTTAATTCATCTAGGACTGAGCATTTCAAACAAATAAATAATTGTACCAATTAAATGAACAAAATCTTCATCATTTTAATTACTGTTATACACTGTTAGTGTGTTTTTAATTTTCCAAAACATACTTTAGAGTACTCCCTAAAGATAAGCCCTTAGTACCTAAGTTCTTCTGTACACAGTTGGCATAATTAAGTACATCTTGACTACTTCCTTCATCTCTTTACCCCACTTCTTAAAGATTTGGTTGGAATATTAACTAAGTGAAAGTAACAGTAGAATCTTCTTGAACTCCATAAAACCCTACAGCCCTGTCTAACACTGCTTGATCTAGATATTTCTCAGTTCTACAGATAGTGGTGGATATGTATAACCTGGATAATTTAATAATGGCCTAGAGATTGTCTCATATAAGCTATGAATGAAAGGACTTTATATAGATAGTATTTAACCTAATAAATTTAAAGTACATTTTTCTTTATTTCCCATGTCAACCATGGGTAGAACACATATAAAAGTCGAATGCTTATGCAAAATGAATATATATATATATATATATGTATGTATATATATATATAACTTTATTCACCCCATGGAAACTACTCTTCAAGATTTGATTATTACAAATGCATAGGAATATGTTAGGCTTGGGTTTGTTTTGTTTTTGTTTTTGTTTTTTTCATTATGAATGATACACTGAAGACATCAGCCATAGCCACTTCTTCATGGGAACTGTCCACATAAGAGCAGATTACTTGTTTCAAGATCACTGGAAATTACTAATTCAGTGTTTATAGTAGTGAGAACATTGAACTTCATTCAAATGGATTATTGGAAGTTCCTCTGATCTATAAGGAATAAATTGTATGATACTCTTAAAGAAATTATATTTGTATAATTTCCAAAATAAAGGAAAGCACACTTTTCACTCATCATTCTGTTAGTGAAGCATTAAAGCAGCAAAGGGAATATTATCGTATATGCAATCTTCTCATCTCAAGTGGATAAAGTGTCACTTTAAAGGGGGGGGATTCTGTCACACACTGAATTTGCACAGCCAAAGCTCAAATGTTTGGATGGTGTTTGGGGAATGATGCTGATAGGAAATGTAGCAACTGGCAGCTACTCTGTTCTTGCTTACAATGTTCGTTTAGATGCATTTGTTAATTTATAAGAATAGTTAATTAAAATTGTTTAAATTTTCTTTTTTTTAAAGGAGTCCGCCACATGAAAAGAATGCAAGTCAAAGTGCCCACAGCCTAGACGTCTTCAGAGACAGGAGTGACTAGCAAGTAGATACTATGATACTTCCTATGCCTAAGTGTACAGGGTTCAGTCATGTTCTTGGGATTTTTAACACTGTGGTGACCAAATAGTCTTGCAACTTTAAAGAGATACTTAGCAATATTTGTGCTAAGCTCTACTACACCAGAAAAATAATTAGGAAGAATAATGGCCATCGTGGGTTTCTGGAAACTCATTTTCTGTCAGTAATAATGAATTTATTTTTTAACATAAATGTGAGATTAAGTACTGTATCTTGCCCCAGGCCTTACTTTCATATTCCCAATTCAACATTTATTCAATCATAAAAAGAGTTATATGGATCTTCCAATTTCTGATGACATATTCAACCATGACCCAATTTACTAATTCCTGTGAAAAACCATTTGAGAAAATTATTTTGTAGTCATGCATTTATTTTTGAAGGTTGTATTTCAAAACATCAAGGTATTATGAAATGAAACGAAGGCACAGGGCAGTAGCTATGTAGTTACCAGAACACCCTGATATTTGCAAGAGATAAAATCAGAGATTCAATGACAAAAAAAACCATGCAATGTGTGGATGAATAGATTAGAAAGTGGGCTCCACAGAGAAAAGGGGATAAATAAGATTAAGTGAATGGCAAGAAAATTTTTTGAAAATCTCTTGGCTTCATGTTTAAGTGGTCAAAGTTGAATATCCTCTAATTTATCTTGAAAATTTTAATAGAATCAAATATTCAGGCCAAATGGGTTTTAGAAAGTACATACATCAAATATTTTACTGCAAGTAGATTTGCAATTACAAACTATATGTGTTAATATTTTGCACATATAGACACATAAACACACAAACATTATCATTTCAAGGTAAAAATTAGTGCTGTATGTTCTTAAGTCTTAAAAATAAGAGCAACAAGTTCTAAGTCTTTCTTGGTACTAATTGTGATTGTAATACATTTGCCAACAAAAGTATGTAAGAATTATGGTGTTATGAAATATTAGAAATTGAGCATAAGTATTTCCATATTTAAAATCTTATAGTAGAACACAGTTCTATGAAAGAAACTATAGAAAATATGTGATGTATTTGAGTGGCTTAGCAATACAGTGTTGGTGATATTTTGTTTGTGTTCTGACAAATAAAGCTTGCCTGACAGATCAGAGAAGCTGAGGAGCAGCTTATTACCTCTCTGGATCATCCAACCAAAAGGGCCGAGATTCTGTCTCCTCTCCACCTTATCACTACTGTCTCCACCCCACCTTGTCATTTCCTATCTCCTCTCTGCACAGATCTCCAGACCTCTATGGTTTACTAGTGGCTAGCTCTTCCTTCTGACCTCCAAGCAATCTTTATTTGTCAGAACACAAACAAAATATCATACAACAATACAGATTCCTAAAGAACTATACAAGTCAAGAGAATTATCTTCCTTTTCAATATCCTGTAAAAGTTATTTGAATGAAAAGTTACAGATGATATACAATTCATATATAAAGTTTATCAAATGTATATACAGTTGAGAGTACAGGATATGGAAGGAAGCATACCTAGCAATAACTAAATAAAAATAAATTTGTTATAATGTAAATTATTTACCTTTAAGGCATTTGCTTACACATTTAGAGATTTTTTATGATGGGCTGGCATAAAACCATACCTCTTACAATTTGGAGAGCTATGAAGGAATGTCTTCAAGATTTAGAGTCTCTTTACATAGTTCTCCTGGGCAACCATCATACTTAAGGGAAGAAATGGTGAAAGAACACTTATAAATACCTTTGTATAAGTACTACAAGAAGACCATGCCACATATCCAAGAATGCATGGGCAGCACAAATTAGACTTGATTTTTTTTTTAAAAAAGAAGATACCAAATTGGGTAGGGAGGGAAGGGAAGGTACGTCTGGGGGAATTGAGGGAGGGGGGTGAATACAATCAAAATACACTATGAAATTCTCCAAGACCAAATAAAATCGGGGCGGGGGTCACATGCACACTCCAGGTTCCTCAGTAGTTTTGGATGGAGGAGCTTCGACCAGGAACATTTAGAAAAGGACAGCTGATTTCCAATGGAGATCTTACCAAGGCAACTGTGTTTAGGAAGGTAAAGTCTACTGCCTCTAAACTCAGTAAACTGAGAATAACAACCATGGGGAGCTTGTTAGAGTCAGGCTTGTGGGCTGGATTACCCAGATAGAGCTTATGCTTGAAACCACAAGGATTTAAGCAGGCAAAAGACATGCTGCAAAATGAAAGATGAACATTACCCAGGTGCAGTTCTAAGGCTCAAAATCTAGTCATCAGGATTCTGTTTGAAGGAAGTGAACCATAAAATAAGAGGAAACCAAAACCAAAGAAGTAGCATAAAAGTCACTAGTATTCAAAGTTGCCAGAAAGTCCTTGGATGGGATGCCTGGCAGAAAAAGACTTGTCAGTAACTGAAATGAGTAATAAAGCCAATCCAACAGTGAGAAAGTGATGGTCTATGAATCCAATATGGTACCTTTGTGCTCTGGATCCTTCTTGTAAGGACCCAATTGGAGATTATTTAGATTTAACATGGGAAGTCCAGTTTTAATATTCTAAAACTTTCCATAATTTGAATAGCTAATTCAATTTAATATGTATTACTTAAGGAAACCTTACTTTCTGCTAATCCTATCAAATATGCATAGCCTATTATTATTTCATTTGTTAATCTCAACTGATTTCCCACATAAAGCTGCAAGTGTTTTGTTTGCTTCACACTAATTCCAAGTATTTCCTGCCACATACCAAGTGTGCTTCTAAGAATTACCAAGTGGATGAAAGCCTCAGAATCCTCTTCCCCTTGGTCATTCCCATATTTTTTAAAGTAATACTCAGTCATTGACCTGCGGAGAATGGGCTCAGAATAATTTCACTATTTTTGAATCCTTAATAAGCAAATATTATGAAAACAATATGAAATTGTGAGACTTTTCTACATAATCCTTTTGTTCTATTTCTACTTCTCCTGATCTCTCAGTGTAAGCAACTTTTCTAGCTGCAATCACTGCACTATTGATAAGATTATTTTAGAAGTTTTGTTTAGATAAAGATAACTCATCTTTTGTCTGCTTTCTTCCTTTTCCTAATGAAAGCAAAAATAATACGTTATATAAATAATCTTAACTCACTGTAGAAATTTCAAAAAATACATTGAGGTTGTTATGCGCAGATTGCAGAGACTGCCCAAAAGACCACCAGAGAGACCAAATCCTGTATATAAAAGCAAAGAGGCTTTATTCACGCTCCAGGGCTTGGTCCGTCTGTTCAGAGAGCCCTGAACTCAGGTGGGACAGAGTTTCTTTCATAGCAGAGGTTGGGGTGAGGGGATTTCCAGGGTCCAGGACCCTGATTGGCTGACAATGTATTTGTAAAACAAAAATAGGTGTGTGCTAGACTCAGGGACATCTGGCCACCTTATCTAATGGTTGGAATGTTCGGGATGTCAGGTACTTCCTCATCTCTGGGTGGATCTGTGGGTGGTATCAGCTTAAGGCTTTTCCTGGATCCTAGTGTTGCCTGCCAGTAATCCTGTCACAGAAGCTGTGTCTCGACCCCTAAGCCTGTCATGGCTGCTGTGTGGTCAAGCTATTTTGGAGCCCCTTCACAGAAGTGTTATATGGAATATTAAAAAAAAAATCACATGTGAAGCATGTAGATCATTGCCAGAATGAACAATTATATGGCTTATGGGCTGAGACTTCACAAATTATGCTTTTTCATCACTAATAAATTTTTAAAATTTTTTACAAAAAAATTTTAACTAATTTTTTAAATCCATTTTTTCCTGCTTTTTTTCAAATACTGCCAGCTTCCCTACAGTTAACATCTGCATGTTTTTCTTTTTGCACCCTTAATTCAGCTTGCTTGTTCTTGTATTTATGTTTCCCATGCATATCCTCTAGTCTGGCAACATTGATCTTTACTGGAATAAGTAGTTAGTTAATTTACACTTAAATTTACTTGCTAAAATGTGTCTTTGTGTTTTCCATGTTGTTTCTTATTTTCTTTTTAGCCTATCTGTGTGGGTTCCTTTTGATTTCTTTCATTTATTACATTCTTTCGTATTTTTTTATTAATTTGATATTTCTTATTATTTCAGTTTTTTTCTGTGTCTACCTATTGACTTAGTCTTTTCATTTGTTGCAGTTTAAAACAGTGACTTTTAGCAATTCTCTTATAGTTATAGATTCTCTTGAGAAACAGTCCATCTTCTGCTGCATCAAGACATGTTTCCCAAAGATCACTTCATACTCACTCTCATCTCAACCATCATTCCCATAGTCAATTCCAGTTATTTATATTTTCTGTTGCTCTTCATGTTTTCCTGAATGTCTGTATCTCAGATAATATCTTCTTTATGATTGATGGAACCTCTCAAGTGTTCCAACAAGAAATTTCCCACTTTTGTTTCCCTTGAAAATGTCACATTTTGTCTTCCTAAATTGTATCTAAAGACTATACAATTTGAGCACCTTAAAAAGTCATTCCATAGTGCTCTAGCTTCCACATTTTGGGTAGTAAATATCTTATGGTATTGCTTGTTTTCTTGTATAAATGAATGTTTTGTTCAGCTGTAAAGAATTAAATTATGTAATTCCTGGAAAATTTATATAACTGGAGACCATTGTATTAAGCCAAATATATATACACTTACTTTATATGTGTATTGATGGGCACCTATGCTGATTTCAAAACTCAGTTGTAAGGAATTAGTGTAATGAACAGTGATGTGTGAAGGTCTTGTTGGCATGTTGATGTAGCGTCCTTGCATGTATCCACAGAAATGACAAAGCAGGTCATATGAGAGTTCTGTTTTTGAAATTTTAGAAACGTCTATGCTACTTTCCATAGTGGATAGACTAATGTACACTTCCAGCAAGACTGTATGAGAGTCACTTTTCCCCTCCTTTCTCATCAGCATTTTGCTGTAAACATTCTCTGATAGCTATTCCAATGCAGATAAGGTAGAATATAATGAATTTCAATGTTCTTTTAATCTGTATCTTCCTGGTGGATAAGGTTATTTAATATCTTTTATGTGTAATTGGCCATTTGAACTTCATCCTCTGAGAACTATTTGCCTGTCCATTTTGTTACCCCATTTGTGACTGCATTGTTTAGGTTTGGACTATTTGGTTGTGTTCTCTGTTTATTCCATGTATTAATCCTATGTCAGATATAGAGCTGACAATGCCATTCTCCAAGCTCTCTCTTCACTGGATTGTTTCCTTTGCAATGCACAGGCTTTCTAATTCCATGTGATCTCATTTGTCACCATTGTTAACTCATTGTTAATCATTTCCTGAACTACAGAGTCCTTTGTCAGAAGTCCTTGATTATATCTGTATCTTGAGTGGTTTTCCTATGTTTTTCTCTAAAAGCTTCAGAGTTTCAGGTGAGAATTTAATTAATTTTTTGTTTAATTTGAATTTACTTTTATACAGGGTGAGAGATGGTAAGAGAATTCCAATCATTTCTATGTAGACATCTAACTTCTCCCACCTCATTGAAGATGTCTTTTCTCTGATGTTAGTTTTTTGTATCTTAGTAAAGAATCAGATGACTGTAGCATTGTGGTTTGATTCCAGTTCTACTCTATTCCTTGGTCTGTAAATCTGTTTTGTAATATTGTTGCCCTGTTTTTGTTGTTGTTGTTGTTGTTCCTTTTAGTTCTGAGTCAAATCAGTTCTCAGGGTACCCAGAGCAGAGTTCTTTCTACTGAAGATGGGGTCTTTCAGCTCTTCCAGGAATTTTAGAATTTTTTTTCTATTTCTGTGAAGAATGTCGTGGAATTTTGATGGGAATTGTATTAAATCTATAACACTCATTTAATATATAATTTAATATAGCTATATAACTTCACTATATTCATTTGCAAAGCCATAATCATGAGAGCTCTTTTAATCTTCTGGTGTCTTCTTTATTTCTTTCTTTGGTGACTTAAAATTGTAGCGATCTTTCCCTTTTTTGGTTAGATTTATTCCTAGGTATTTTTGAAACTATGTGAGTAATAATGATTGCCTGATTTGTTTCTCAGTGTGTTCATTATTGGTATATAGAAAAGCTTCTAATTTTTTGTATGTTATTTTTGTTTTCTGATACTTCATTTTGTGTTTGTCAGTCCTTAATGTTTACTGCCTTTACAGCTTCATGCCCAGGATCATATTATCTGCATCAGGGATAATTTAGTCTTTTTCCTTTCCTGTTTTTACCCTTTTATTTCTTTGCCTTAAACTACTTTTATAGTGAAGACATAAAGCACTGTTTTGAAGAAGGGGGGGCACAGGATAAACACTGGTATTTCATTCCTGATTTTAGTGGGAATGCTTTGAGTTATTCCTTAGCTAATAAAATACTAGCTATTGGTTTGTCACACATAGAGTTTTTTATGTTATGGTGCATCCCTTCTATTCTTAGTTTCTTTGGGTCTTTTATCATAAATGGATGAAGATTTTTGTCAAAGTCTTTCTCTGCATCTACTGAGATGATCATGTGATTTCTATCCATAAGTCTAATAATATGACACATGGATAATTATATATTTATTTATATTCTGAGTTACTCTTCATTCATGGCATGAAGCCTTCTTTGTTACAGTAAATGGACTTTACTTTGTTTTGTTTGCCAACATATAGTGGAATTGGTTTGGCATGTATTTTTAAAGAATTTTTGCATCCATGTTCATCAGAGAGATTGGTTTATTAATTTTTCTTTTTTTGTGTGCTCTTATCTGCTATAATAAGCTAATACTGGTTTCAAAACTAAGTTTGGTAACAGCCTTTCCTTCCTGGGATTTGGAATAGTTTGAGGACTATTGTGCTATTTCTTCTTAAAAGGTAGGTAGAATTAATCAGAATTTACATATGGCTTTTGTTAGTTGGGAAATGTTGTTACTACTTCAGTCTTAAATTGTTTATATTCTCTTGGACTATTTTTAGGTAAAATTTGTCTAGAAAATTATCCATGTTTTTATAATTTTCCAGCTTATTAGAATGTAGACTTTCAAAGTACAGCCTAAAGATCTTTTGAATTTCATCAGTGCCTGTTGCAATATCGCTCTCATTTTATTAATTTGAGTCTTCTTCATGGTGGTTGATTTGAACAGCAGTTTGCAAATCTCGTTTGTCTTTTAGAAGCACTGAGTTTTGGCTTTATTTAGTCTAATTCATTTCATTTCACTGGTATCTTCTCTGGTGTTTAGTAGTTCTTTCCATCTACTGGGGATGGCTATGGCTTGTTCTTACTTTCTTAAGATCCTGGTGCTTCTTTAAATTAGTTATTTGATATTTCTCTGATGTTTTAATGCAAGCATTCATGGATTTAAACATCTCCTTGGAGCTACTTTCATTGTGTCTGACAGATTCTAGTATGTTGTATTTGCTTTTTCATACAATTGTAGGAGGTTTTATAGTGTCGGTTTTTTTCATGACACATCCATCACCCCATCACATGTTGTTCCATCTCTGTACGTTTGTGTACTCTGTACATTTTGTTGCTGTTGATTTCTAGTTTTAATCCACTGTGATCAGATAGAGTAAAAAAAATTAATTTCCTTGCATTAGGGAAGAACTGCTCCATGTCCTAAAAGTGGTTTATGTTTTAGAGAAAGATCCATGAGCTGCTGAGGAAAATGTGTATTCTGCAGTGGGTAAGTGGAATGCCTGTTGAGTGCATGGATTATGACAGTTAGCTCAGTTGTTATTTTGCTAGTTTTTTGTCTATATGACCTATTTGTGAAAGTGGGTTGTTGTAATCACCTACTATTATTATGTTATGGTCAACTTGTGCTTTTATATACAGTAGTGTTTATGAGATTGGGTATGCCAGTGCCATGTTGTTTTTATTATTATGACTCTGTAATTTAAAGATCTGGATAGTTATTGCTCCAACATTTTTGTTGTTGTTGTTCAGGATTGTTTTAACAATATGGAGTCTTGAACAGTTTCATATGAATTTTAGGATAGTTTTTTTTTTCTTATTCTGTGGAGAATGAGATAGAGATTTTGATTAGGACTGTACTGAATCTATAAATAGATTTTAGTAAAATGGTCATTTTCACAATTGAATGTGCTCATGTCTAATGCATATCTACTGAATTCTACTATCCTCTTGCTATATGGTAAACAATATGAAATAATATTCTTTATCTCTTCCAATTTAGGTTTGAAATAGATTTTGTCAATTAGTATCAACTCTATACCTGCTTGCTTTCTAGTTCTGTTTTTTGAAATGCACTTTTCATTCTTTCACTCTAAGGCTTTGCCAATGAGGTACATTCTTGCTTATAACAGATGGGTCCTATTTTTAAGCAAATGTGTTGGTATTTATCCTTTGGTGGAAGAATTGAGGCCATCAATATTCAGCTATTACTGAAAGATATGTGTTAAATCCTGCTATTTGTATCTCCTATTTCCCACTTGCTTATTGACTGTCCTCATGGATTGCAGTTTTACCTGTGGCCTCATGAATGTGTTTACTTTTCTATATGTAAGATTCATTCATATCCTTTATAACTCTGGCTTAGTGCTCATGCATTCCTTCAGCTTATGTTCATCACTGGAAGTTTGCCTTTCTTCATTTGTAAAGGATAACTTTGCTGGGTATAGTAATCCATGTTGGCAATTATCACCTTTTGGAACTTGAAATGCATCTTTAAAGGGCCTTGACTTCTAATTTCTATAGCAAAATCTGGTGTTTGTCTGATTTGCCTTTATATGTGACTTGGTGCTTCCTTCAGTTTTAGACATTCTTTTTACTACAAAGTTGGTGTTTCAACTATAATTTGATGTGAAATGGTGTTGGTGGAAGTTTCTGTCCCACAAGCCAACTCCTAAATGACCACACAGAGTTTTATTATTAATTATAAATGCTTGGCAGATAGCTTGGGCTTGTTACTAAATAGCTCTTACAAATTAAGTTAACCCATATTTATTCATTTATGTACTTCCATATGGCTCTTGATTTGTTACCTCATCTTCTACACATCCTTCTTCCTCCAAGTCTGGCTGACAACTCTGCCCTTCTTTCCAGCATTCTCTCAGTCTGGCTCTCCCCACCTAACTTCTTCCTGCATAGCTATTGGACAGTTAACGCTTTATTAAACCAATGAGAGCAACACATCTTCACAATGTATAAAAGGATTATTCCACAGCAGAATGGTTTCATTGTGGGGCAATCTTTCCTGGTCTCATTTGTTTGGCATTCCAACTTCCTCCTCAACCTGAGCTATCTCTTGCCCTATATCTGAGAAATTTTCTGCTATGAATTTATCAAACATTTTAATGACTTTTTCCTTCTGTGCCCATGATTTATACATTTGGTGTTTTAATGGTATCCTATAGATCTTGTGTGTTCTACTCGTTTTTAATCTACTCATTTTTTATCTATCTTCAGGGTCTCCAAGCCCTGAAATTCTGTCTGTTGGTAAGGCTTTCTATATGACTTGAGCTTTTCATTTCCAAAATATTATTTATGATTTGTCAATATTTTTCTTTGTTGAGTTCCCCTTTTATATTCTATATTTTCTCCTCTTTTACATTCAGATGCTTGTATTCTGTTTTAATTTGATTAAGAATGTATTCTCTTCAATTTCTTTGAACATTCATTTACTCATTCTCTTGAATTGTTTGTTTGAGATGTCACTAATTCATTTGCATTGGAATCTACTGCTACCGAATCAGTCATTTTCAGAAGAGTTCTGTCTCTTATTTCCATGTTAAGATCCACCCACACAACTGGAGTTAGGCTTGGGGTTGGATTTTTTTAATTACCTGGATTCTTTGAATGGAAATATTTGCAATGTTCAAGTGGAACTTGATTGTAATAGGATTGAGGTATCCTTTCTCTCTTCTTAATTCAGGGCAGGGCATAGCTCAACTGCTAAACACTCAGCCTATATTCTAAGTACATAAAGTTGGATCTTGAGCATTGTCCCAGATAATGCTATCAATAGAAGTTACTACAACCAATATAGATATGGCCAACATAAATATATAGTAATAATCAATTTAAAACAAGCCCCCTCAACTCTAGCAGTGTGGAGGAAAACAACATAGGTAGATAACTAAAATACTAATTATGAAGGCTATGACTAGAAAGGAAATAAGTTAAGTGAGACTAGTGATTACTATTAGAGAAAAAAGAACAGAAGGGGGAAAAGCAAATGGAAATTTAAGAACAATAAAGACAAATGTGAGATAAATGGGCCCTGCCTAAATGTAGGATACAAAAGAAGGAGCTACAGAAATCTAGTCAATCCCCATCCTTAGAAGACTGAGTAGACACTTAGAGTGCAGGCCAACCTGTGTATTTTAGATACACATTTTCAAAAAGAAAAAGAGAGAAAAACCGGGGTGGGGGAGCTGGTCCTCTAAACTGAAATTAAATATTAAATAAAGTAAATACAAAAGTGAAAGAAAGAGAGGTGGGCGAAGTGTAGTTTGTATGAAGCTCCTTTCCTGGATACAGGTGTTGGACTCTCCCTGCAATCCTTTCAATAGACACAAGTCCTGGGCCTGTCTCTGTGTGTTGTTGGCAAGGTGATGGGAACCAGGCCTGTCTCTGTGAAGACCTTCACATGGGTCCATGTCCTGGGTCTGCTTCTGTGAGTTTTTAGAATGGCTGTGGGACCCATACTTGTCTCTTTGGGGTTCACTCAAATCTATGACTCACAACAAGTTTGTATCCTACAGTTCTGACTTAAATAATTACCACTGCATCTAACAGTATTCAGCAGGACAGCTCTAGACTACACTCTAAAAATACTTACTCTGGATCCCCAGAGTGAGCTCTGGAGAGACCTTTACCTCTAAAGCCTTCTGAATGTGAGATGGCTTTTGGTACTGTTCTGGTTGGGTGTGAAAAAAGATGTTCTCTATGGCATCCCTCTGCTGCCAGTGCAGCTTCAATCTTGACTTTGTTCTATCTACCTACTCATCCATCTACCTATCCATCATCTACCTATTCATCCATCTATCATCTACCTATCCATCTGTCTTTCTATCTTCTACCATCTTTCTATCTGTCATATATATATATATATATATATATATATATATATATATATGTATATATATACATATATCCATCTCTATCTCTACATCTCTGCTGTGTATGTCCTGTATATGTGTGTTCTTTCTCTCTTTTCCACTCTTTCCTCTTCCCTCCCTTCTCCCTATCACTTCTCCTCTTTTCCCCTCTATTTCCCCTCTCTTCTCTCATTAACTCAAACACTTGCTCTCTTTCTTGCTCTTGCTGCCCATAAAATTATGTTACTGAAAAGACATTGCCAACCCTTATCTTTACACATTCACACTGGGAAAATAACACTCTTGAGGACTGAAGCCCCAGGAAGGGACTCGAAACTTTCTTTCCTTCTGTTCTGCTCTGCAAAGTTCGCTTTGTGTCTTAGCAATGTTTTCTACCATCATTCTCTAGGTCTCTACTCCCTCTGTCATGGAATTCTTCACGGAGGTTCTGAAATCCATGCACAATATGGGTGTCCTCTACCTACTCTGGGTCTGTCACCATCTCACTGTAGTTTGGACTTGCAGTTCCCTGGTAGCTAATCATGCTGAGCATACTTGAATTTGCTTATTAGCTATTTGCTGGAAACATGTCTATTTAAGTTTAATTTTTCTAATCTGGAGATTTTTTTGTTTGTTTGTTTCTGGTTGTTTGCCTACTTTTTAATAGTCCCCTTTATTTTTCCTTATTCAGCATTTTACTATATGTTTAAGTGTGACTTTATTTCCATTTATTGTTTCTGCCAGTTTGGCTTTTTAATTGATGGTATCAAATCTTCCATCAGTTTGGGACATTCATAGCCATTGTTTCATTGGGTATTATTTCAATTTCATTCTTTCTGAGACTTCAACCTTAGCATTTCCTGTGGGCTCCCACTGACTCTCACCCTTTTCCTCTGCACTAGAATTTTCTCCTGCTTTTCTTTAGGTTGTTTTTATTGCTCTGCTTCCCAGTTCACTTTTCTGGATTTCTAATTTAGTTTTAAATTTATTTACTAAGCTCTGAATTTAAGATACTTATTAATCCAAGTCCACTTGATCTTTTATTATATTTCAGTTCTCTGGTGAAATTCTATTTTCCATTTTCCTTTAACTCATTATATGTGCCTTTTCTCCTATGTGTTTGAGCAGAATGATGTCATTCTTTTAAAAGTCCTTGCCTAATATCTCTGATGTATTGGTCATTTATATCTTTATTTTTAGTGTTTGTGCTCTTAAATTTGAGTTTTTGTCCTGTCTCTTTAAGTAAAAGACAGGATTTTGTTTTAAACCAAACATTTTAAAATAATTAACAAAAACTGTGTGTTTTATTATTTATAGTATATTGTTTAAAACTATGACCATTTGCTGTATTTACAGTTTTCTTTTTTCTTTTTTTTTTGTTTTGTTTTTCAAGTATTTACAGTTTTCAAAGCCCTCATCCAATTGAAATGCTCAGCAGAGCTAATTAGCACATACATGACTTCATATACTTTTTACTTTTTGTAATGAGTCCTTTGAACCTATATTCTTAAGTAGAGTTTTATTGAATGTCAGACATGGAGTGCATAAGATTTTACAGTCTCCAGGTGTAAAATCCAGGCAAGTAAAGTGAAGAGCATATGATATCTTCTAGCCCTTCAGATATTAAGACAAGCAGAGGCTAGAACCCCAAGTCAGTCCCAAGTCATACAGTTTCTGATTTTCAACAGGAAGCATGTGTGTTTAGTGGCATAATTCCCCTGAGGAGTCTCTGACCAAAGACTGGGACTGGGACTTCTTTCTGCTTTATTCAGAGGGTTGAAGAGCCCCTGTCATGATCCATTAGACAGAGAGAAGAGGCCAGCTAGACACTGAGATTCCTCACTTTCTGTTCTCACACCAAGCTCCCAAGATAAAATCTTCTCATCTCTCAGTGATTTGTTAGTCTGTGGACATTCCACAATCTATCCATTGTTTATAATTGCTGAATTTGAATTTAAATCTGGGTATCTTTCATTAAACATTCTCCAATTTATTGTTAGCAACATTTTGCCATCTAAAATAATGATATATTATATAGCACAAATCCTAATTGGTCTTTATAATTAAAAAACCAGAGCCAGATATTGGGGTAAATGCTGGAAGATCAAAGAAGCAGAGCAGCCAGCCACTAGAAAGACTTTTTACCTCTAGGAATCCTCAGACTGAAAAGGGAGCTGAGCTTCTGTCTCCTCCTACTTTATATCCTCTCTCTGCCCAGCTATATCACTTCCTGCCTCCACCCCCCTTGTGCTGGGATTAAAGGCATGAGATCCCAAGTGTTGGGATCAAAGGTGTGTGCTACCTCTGCCTGGCTCTGTTTCTCATTTAGATTGGATCAATCTTGTGTAGCCCAAGGTGGCCTTGAACTCCTGATCTTCCTGCTTTCTTCTCCCAAATGCTGGGATTAAACATGTGTGCCACCACTGCCTGGTCTCTATAGTTATCTAGTAGCTAGCTCTGCCCTCTGATCTTCAGGTAAGCTTTATTTGTTAAAGCACAAACAAAATATCACCACACTAACTAACTTGAATATATTTTATTTATTTAAAAGAAATGCATAACCAGTTATAGGCCTGTGGATATATGGGAATGATTTTAAAGAAATTATTTTTGAAATTGTTTTAATGAATAAAATATACATAAGAAGGCTTGGTATGTAGGCTGGGGTTCAAATCTCACATAGACTGATGTGGGGTTTTGTGCCTGTGATCCCAACATTCAGAAGTTCAAGGTCATTCTCTACTATATAGCAAATTTGAGGCCAGTCCAGGATACAAGAGACCCTCTCTCAAAAAAACAACATTGTAATATAATAATATATGTGATAAAGTATACAAATCAGTGATATTTGATTCACATTATTTTGAAAAGAGATGATTTTAATGTTAATAAGCAATAGCTCATCTATTCACAAATCTAAATCTTTTAAATTATATCAGCTGAAAAATGTCTGTCCCACTGCTATTGCCAATTATTTAATTTTGCTCTGTATGGGAGGTAACTACTATTGCCAGTTTGTGATATTAATATCCAAAAACAATTTTCACCTATAGGATAAATATAGGTTCTTATAGTTTTCTTTTTCCATAGATAAGATGTTGCTTTCCTACTTCCTATAAAATTTTGCATATCATATCTGTTCATTTTTTGAGCCTCCTTAGTGATATCTTACATGGCTCTTTGTGACTTCCACTGCTATCCTGCTCTGAGTGGCTATGCATGAGATTATTGCAACTATGTAAGTGCGGAATAGGCACATTTTGTCATTTTATGGATTTTGTAAAATTGCTCCTCATCAAGACTGTTTCATTTTTACCACTATTCATGCTGTAATGAATATGGCGTTGCACTTAAATTCTGGGATAGTTTCCTCCTTCACAGGACTGTGTGCATCTTTTGGTTTTTTGGTGTTCCATGTAGGGAAGGATCAGTTCCTTGCCCTGTCACCCAGAAGTAGGCTAGGCAACAGTCATTCCCTTCTGGTTTTCTCATTTTGCTAGATATAAAGCAGTGTCTTGAATACTGCTAATAGTCTTTTCCTGCTGAAGGAATGCAACCTTTCATATATCTCTGTCTGTCTTTTATATTATGTTTTGTTAGCATTTTCATCTTATCACTTCAAAACTATTCTGTGTATGTGCCATAGGCCAGCCTTATTTGCTTTCTAATGCACTGCAAATGATTCTCCAATAAATTTAGATTTCACTGATGTTAGGTTTTTCCTTTTAGTTAGGTGAGGCAAAAAATATATCTATTGTTTTTGTGTTGCATGAACTAGTTTTTATATACCTTTTCTACATATAATTTCTTTCTATATTTAATTCTCAGAGAAGTGGGATCATTCTTGTAGGTTATAATGATGGTGGGCTCCTAATTATTTATTTTTCAACTAAATTCACCATTAATGGTGAAAAACTCAGTTTCTGTAATGTGACAATCTTTTATCTTTAATCTAAAACATACAGTTTACTTTATGCTTGTATATAACTGTTCTGAAGACATTTCCTAGCTTAAGAGATGTCAGTTGGGGCTGGAGATGAATCAGTACTTGCTGCTCTTGAAGAATAGGTTCAGTTCCCAGCACCCATGTGGAAACTCACAACCACCTAAAACTTGAGCTATGGGACATTCTGTGCTCTTTTCTGTAGTCTGTAGCACTATGTGCACATAAACATTCACTTATTTTTTTTTATTTTAAAGGAAATATCTGTGATAAGCTTTAGCAGATTAACAGAAAATAAGGATCAAAGTGGGAGCAGAACATGGACAGAATTCTTTTCAATCACATCTAACCCCTGCCCTGATGTTTTACTGGGAAATTTCCACAAACTATTGGAAAGAGTATCTAGAAATTAAACCTTTAAGTTTTCTTACTAATCGAATTGTGCTAAGCTTAGAGACTTTTACTCTTTACTAGTCAGTATTGGGATATATCTAATAATTAAAGTTTATTAGCATAATTCTGGACATTGGAAACTCTGAGATCAAGTTATCAGCAGATTACATGTTCAGTTAGGAATTGTTTTGGTTTCCTCTTAGACTGCTGTCTTCTCTTGTCACCTCTGATAGTAGGAGGGGCCAGGAGTCCCTGTGTCCTCTTTGAAAAGGCATGAATTCCATTCATGAAAGCTGTGCCCTGAGAACCCAATACTCTGCAGAAGCCCTCATCCCAGTACCTTGCCTTATGAGACTTCCAACTCATGAATCTGACATGTTATAAATGTTCAGTTCATTGCAGATTAGGATCCAGAACAGTAAAGGCATATGAGTCATGAAACCATGGGGCCCGGCTGTTGTAGACACATGTTCTAAAGTCACATCACCTCATTTAGAATACAATGCCATTCATAGTAGTTTCTGACTGATCACTTAACCTTTTATGCTTTCTATTCCCTCAATTTAAAAATGAATACTGTTCAGGTCAAGAATGCCTGAATGGAAATGCTAGGGACATGTGTAGTGCTTTCCTATTCCGGCCTTCTTTATGTATTGTTTTGTTTTCATAACGTTTTATTTATTCTTTGTGGCTTTTACATCATGCATCTTGATCTCATTCATCTCCCTGTCTCTTCATATTCACCCTCTGCCCTTGCAACCTCCCTCCCAAAATAAAATAAAATAAAATTTAAGATAAAGAAAAGAAAGAAAATTTTCATCATGGAAGCTATAGTGTGACACAGTGAGACACACAGTATATCCTTTAGTCCATGTATCTTTACTTGCAAGTGTTTATTGCAAAAAGTCATTGGTCTGGTTTGAGGGTTCTGGTTTCTGCTACATTATCAATACTGGGCCCTCAGTGGGACTTCTCTTGGATATCTTGTTGTTGTTCTGTGTCAGATTTGGATCTGCAGGACTGGCCCCTTCACATGCTACAGCAGATTATAAATGGGGTAGATGTTAGGGTAGGCTAGCTCATAGCCCTGGTTTTGGGCCTGGGTGGTTGCAGGTCAGCCCACCAGCTCTCCCCAATCATCACCACCAGGGTGAGCTCTCTAGCACTACCCCAGACTAGTTCACCCTAAGCAGCAAGAAGCAAGGGTTGGATTCTCCTGCTTTCATGCCTTCAGGGCTGGCCCATTCACATAACAGGGCCAGCTCTACTGTGTTGCCCAGGTGAGGTGCAGGGCCACTCTCTTGAGTGCTGTAGCTAGTGAGGGGCAGGACCAGCTCTTTTGGTCTGATGACCTCAGGTACAGCTTTCCCACCTGCCTCAGGGAGTGTCAGGAGTCAGGGAAGGGCATCTCTCCCTTGCCATTGCCACCTTATGGCAAATGAGCGGTGGGGCCAGATCTCCCACAATCATTACCAAGGTCAGCTCTACTGTGCTGCACAGGCAAGATGCATATCATATATGATGCATGCAAGATCATATATATTTTGCACATAAATTGGAAGCAGTTTTAAATCATAATTTTAGTATACCCACCCACACTATGACTGCTGTGAGGTCATGCACAATTTTCTATTTGTGACATCATGTGTATACTCAAAAACTCTTAAATTTTGGATATCTGGGATTTTCAGCCTGCAAATGCTCATGCTGCCCTAGTACTTCCTCCTATAAGGAACAAAACAAACAGAATGAGCAAACCTCACCCTTCACAAGCAAAGCCCTTTTGCCCTTATAGGAAATAGGAAAGCAGGATATGAATTGTCCTGTCACACAGAGCAGAAAGACATAGGTCACACAGAAGAGAAAGAAATGCCCATGAGACATTTCCTCAGCTTTCCCCAGGGAAGAAATGCATTTTACACATTACAGAAATGCTTGGGAACCCAGGACATGGAAGAAAGAAAGCTAGTTGTCATTCTATGATAACCAGCCATCTCAGAGCTAGATCTCCCTGCCATTGCCTAACACCAGAGAACATCCTACTGTGTGTCACCAGTCAACAAAATGATGAAAACTGAGACTCTGAAGTATGATTTCCAATAATCACATTTTACACAATCCCAAGGGGGAAAGAGGCTAAGTCTAACACTGTAAATCAGAGACACTGGAATATCATACAGATCAAATAGAACAGATTTGTTTCAAAAGAAAAACACACATGGAGCTTATTTTTATTTGAAATTCATTAACCTGTTCTAAACATGTTCTGAAAGAAGTTGCTACTCATAATCTGTGAAGGCAATTATATAAAAAGAGACAAGAATAAAATTATTGACAAAGATTTCTCAGAGTTTGCAGAGACACCTCAGTGCCAATATATAACACAGGTGTCCATGTGGAACAACTATTATGCTAGAAAGGAAAGTTCTAGAAGGTTCTAGGAATCATAGGTGGGCTGCAGAGCTACTTGCACAAGAGAGGGGGCTGAAAACAAGCAGAGAGGTTGATATATACATGCTTGGGTCTCACCAGGAGGAGGAGGATTGGAGGCTGCTGCCAGGCACACACCCAGGCTGATAGCCAGGCCAGTGCTGCTCCCTTTCTGAGCCAGCACCCCAGCTCTTCATGCAGAGAAGTTCCTATGACAGGCAACCAAGTCCCACATCTGCTTTATCTGACTATATAGTTCATCTGTGCTAAACAAAGAACCAGATCCCACCCTGTGGCCCAACATCATCCCAGCTGGCACTGTGGAACTGAGTAAGAGGTTTAAATGATAGTGAGAACCATGTGCCTGAAGAGGGGAAGAAGCACTGAATGGATGGAAAGTGACATTGTTGAAATAAGCTCTCTGTAGCCCAAATGTATTTAGACCTATATGTAGAAGTAACCGGCTTATTAAATAAGAAACACAGAACCAATTGCAGAGTTAAAAACCACGAGGTCAGAGCAAGAGCAGAAAACCTTACCCTTCACTGCTTCTGCTGTTCTTCCTCTCCACCAGAGAGCTACCTCTGTGTGTCCTATCTTTTTTTTTTTTATAGATTTTCTGTTATGTTTTCTCATTGGTTGTAAACCCAGCCACATGACCTCCTGTCACTGCCTGTTTGTACAGACCTCCAAGTCTTCTATGGTTGAGATTGAAGGCGTGTGTCTGCCATGCTGGCTGTGTCCTTGAACACACAGAGATCTACTTAGCTCTGCCTCCCAAGTGCTGGGATTAAAGGCGTGCCCTACTACCGCTCAGCTTCTGCTCTGGCTTGCTCTGACCTCAAGGCAACTTTATTAACATACAAATAAAATCACATTTCAATACAAATAAAATATCACTATACCTATACTTTAATCCCCATGGTATTTGTAAAAAACACAAGTCACTGAGGGGTAGGGAAGTTTCTCCTGACTTTGCTGTGGTTGCCACAGTTGCTAAAGGAAAACCCACATGTTCCTACCTGGTGGGAAGGACCACTCAATCTCTACTGTATTGCTATGATGAAATGATTTTCTTGAAATAAATTAGATGGAGAGAGTATTGTTAAAATTATATTACCCTAATAATAAACTCTATAGAGTGATACGTTCATGAGACAAAAAAAAAATTAAAATCTCCTTAAAGCAAAAATAATAGAACAACTATGAAAGCAAAAGCTATGATGGCTTTGAATGTGGTGCCTTTGGTGTGGGGATTAGGACAGGGATAGACCATAACAGAAGGCAGAGTATAGCCACCAGAGCGATGAGGATGTCAATGGTTCTCTGAAATGTAGCACAGGAGTCTGGAGTGAAATGTGAATTCAGGAAATGAGTCTATAGAAGCAAAAAGAGTTTTGAAAAGTACTTTTAACAAAAGGTTATGAGAGTTAGAGTTTGTGAAGAAAGATATCTAATTGTCTGTGGAATCTGGTAGTTTCTGAACCTGGTAGAAGAATTGCATCACCTAGCAGCCTAGAAAATTGAGTGGGTCTTAGGTTGGGCTCCATAGATTTGTGTGTGGAATATTTCTGAGCAGCACTGGTGAGAGATAGAGAAACCAGGGTAATCTGAAGCTGCAAGAAAGCTTCAAGGATTCACTGTAGCTTAGAAAGTCCTTTGGAACAGTGATGGTGTGAAGTTGGGCAGCTGGGCTTCTAAACCAAGAGATCATATTTTGAATGAGGTGAGATTGTGAGCTTAAATGACAGTGCCCATAGAAGGGTGTCCATGACCATTAGGGAACAACCTTACAGCAACTTGTGGCAGTATGGATGAATCCATTCTGCAAGGGAGTGTGAGGTTCTGGATTCCTCAGAGCACCATGGGAAAGCTAAGCTTCCTGATACACTGTAAATTGGTGGTTTTCAGCCTTTCTAATGCTAAGACCCTTTAATACAATCCCTCATCTTGTGATGACTCCCAAGCATAAAATTATTTTATTGCTACTTCATTTTGCTGCTGTTATGAATCACAATGCAAATATTTGATATGCAGAATATCTGATATGCAACCTCTGTGAAAGGGTCATTTGACATTCCCTCAAAGGGGTCATGACCCACATGTTGAGAACCACTGCTGTAAAGGGAGTCATTACCAAGGCCTCCCATATTCTATTCATGTCACTTGGTGTTTCCATTTACCTAACTTCTCACTAATAGATCTTCACAGATAGAAGCTTTATTTATTTGTGTGCTCTCCAGTAAGGAGATTTTTTTATGTTTCCTGTTCTCATTGACCCACTGCTTTCAGTTTACCTAAACCACATGGAACAGGATAGGGTAAATTCATGTAGATTCCTACAGCCAAGCCTGTTACCATGTGTTATTCAGAAAATGAACATATTTTACAGGATTATTTTTAAATCAATTAGCATTAGAAAGGAGGCTTTCTGTGGATCATCTAGGTTAAAGATTTCAGAAGTTACAGGCTAAAGCAATGCATCATTCCCAAGCTGTGACTACATAGAAGACCCTGGCTTTGCATATTTTATGTGTGGCTTTGCCTTCCTTCAAAGAAGATGCTAAGTGAAGAAGCTGCAATTATAAATATAAAATTTTAACATAATCTCATGCTCATGAATATAGAAAAGGTTAATAAAAACTGTTAATCATTCTGGCAATTATTAATTTATGGCCGCTCTGAGTGTAGGGATAATGTAAAATAGTTCCCAAGAGGGATTTGAGTCAACACACACTTACACTATCCTATCACTTTTATTTTTTTTTACCACCCTGCATTTTTATGTCCCCTGTAGCTACTTAATGCAATGCTGCCAACTACCTTTAGTCATCTTCAATATGTACCAATGACAGTTTATTCATGTTTCAGATGATATAGGACCATATTTTGTCAGATTATCAGTAGAATAGGTTTAAATGTATTAGTGACAGGGGTTTTTCTGAAACTCTGAGGTTCTTGGGAGTCACTTGTACCCAGCATAGATGTAGATTCAGGAGGTGAGTTCACAAAAGCAAGAGAAAGCAGAGGAGGAGGAGGAGGAGGGGGAATATAAAACAAAGAAAGAGAGAGGGAGAGAGAGAGAGAGAGAGAGAAAGAAAGAAAGAAAGAAAGAAAGAAAGAAAGAAAGAAAGAAAGAAAGAAAGAAAGAAAAAGTCAAGATAGTCAAAGGCTGAAAAGGAAGAAGCATACAATAGCTTTATTGAGTTCTATTCTTGCTTTGGAAATAGCATGCATACACACACCCCAATTCCATCCATCAAATTGCCTATAGAATGTAATTAATAAAGCTACATGAAAGCTATAAACATACAGCAATGGAAAAAAAAACTTGTCTGCCCCTACTTTGAGATAGACTCCTTGAGAACAGGCAGAGTGGGTAGTTTCTGCTACATCAGTCTATCTGCCATCATAGAGAATCACAGGATTGGGAACAAAATACTTGACTCCCAAATCCAGCTACTTCCATGGTCATTAGCCAGCCAGGGAAAGATGAAAATTTTATCTCTTTCCATTTTACAGGAGCAAATCTTGATTATCCCTACTAAGCAGAACCAAACAAACAAAGGGAGACCTTTATTTGTGATTGGAGAGCTTGTAACTCTATTAAAGTCATTACGAATTGGCAAAGAAAGAAAAAACCTGGCATTCTGCAGCTCTGCCCAATGGGAACAGAGGGAAAAAAAAAACACTGAAAGGTGTGCTTGTGAGCTGGATAATGGCAACTGCGCAAGCTGAACTACTGTTTTACAAAATGTGGAGTCAGCAGAGACAATCAGGCATGTCAGAGGATGAGACAAGAATCACACTGCCCCATAGTCAGCCCTTGCAAACAGAGGCACCATGAAGCCCCTGTGCTCCTTTTTTGGGAAGGCAGCTTTTTACTTGATGATACTTCTGAAAAAATGTTCCCTTTGCTATCAAACAACAATTTGGAAAAACATGATGTGAGACAAAATGTTCAATGTCAAACTTAGTGAATGTGGTCTCCATCTGTGAATGTTAGCAAATCTATCCAAGAACTCTGTTGATGCATTCTGAAGACAGCAGAATAACATCAGATGCTCAGAACAGTTTATTACTGCTTATGAAACAGGAACCACAGCTGAAAAAGCCTGCTTATAAATAGTAAGAAATTATTTCTTACATGGAAATAAAGCATAAAGGAGGTCCTCTCTACTGCCCCTCATCTTCTACTTTATAATAAAAAAGAATGATGTCTTGTGACTAATTGTTTGGAAATACCAGAAAAAGTGTTAGATTTCCTTTATCCCATCTTTGAATCCAGTCTTTGAACTACCTAACACTTAGAAGATACAATTAAGTAGGAAGGAAAAAACTCCCACTTTAAAAAATGTGATATGAGTTATAAAACAATTCTAATTTTGGGATAAAAATTATCAAATAATTTTTAATATACTGATTTTTAACAAGTCCAGAACTATTAAGAGCAGCTAAGAGGTTTTTTTTTAATGAATTAAACATTTAACATTGTATCAAAGAAACAGACTTGTATATGTTTAAAATTCTAAAACGTGCATTTGTTCAAAGGAAGATACAAATTATTACAACAAAATCTCTGGTCACTGATAAATACCAGCAATTCTGATCAAGTCAAAAAGAATGTTCTACTAAATACTTAAAAGACCTCAATATCTTGCCCAAGTTGAATTAATATAAAACAGCAATTATTTTAAGGCCTGTACACTAGAAAATTTTAAAAAATGTTTCATGTTGATAAACAAAAGCCATAATCTAGAGAGGAATTGTATTAAGTAAATATATTAAGAGATCCATTTCTTGAACAAAATAAGGAGATGTGAGATTAATATATATTTGTAATATTTGTAATATTTTACTAAATGAGTGAAGAATTTGTTCTATCTCCTTATTTTGTAGTTTGGTTTTTATTTTAGACAGGATCTTGCTATAATACAGAGGGCACTTGAATTTGCAGGAGGCTGCCTATCTCAGCCTTCTGAGTGCTGGGGTCCCAGCTTATGCCAGTATGTCTGGCTTTATGCACCTTTTAAGAACAAAAATATTTGAATTACAGTGTAGATGTGAATGAAGATTAGGCTGCAACCAACATGCTCCTCTGAAAATACACTTCTGTAGAATGAGCTTTTTGGACATCACATGGGCATTATTATAGTGGCTAAATAGATTCTGGAGTCTCAGAATGGCTTTGAATGGCTCAGGAGTTGGGACAGAATCTGTGAACCTGAAAATGTGAGCAGGTTTACTAGTTTCTAAGAAATATTCCAGTTGAAAAAGTTTAGGTAAATTTTTTTCAGAAACAGTCATTTTAAAAAATGCATTGTATGTTTAGGAAGCAATGAAGTCAGATAATCCTAACAGTCTGAAACTGTTCTATTTATAGCTGAAGGCATATTTAGAAGAGGTGATTTGGCTTAAACCATGTGTCTGCTTGACAGCAGAGATGGGACTAGAGTCCAGATCTCCTGACTCTTAATCCAAAGCCCTTTAGTGGAAGCCTGGCAAGGATCCTGATGCCTGTTACACATGCAATTAAGCTTATAATTGGCCCTTGTTCCTGTCTCTGTGAAGACAAGTTTCCTCACATCCCATGAAATGACATGTTATCCACTGTGAGTCAGAGAAGAGAGTAGAAGATTAACTCAGTGAAGTAATTTTATTTAAACTATCCAGAAAATAAGAATAATGTGATTTGCTATTTGAAGTTTATGTTTCCTTATCTTTGTTAATTAAGAACCTGATTTATCTGTGCTAAGGTACACCCAAATTACTTTATATTTTACTCATGAAGAACCACAGAAAATTTGTTATAAAGTGGGGTAGCTGTGACAGAAACCCCATCATGCAATGCATGTTTATAGTCAAATAAATTGAAAATATCTGCAATTCAGCAGCAAAATCAACAAGTACACTTCAGATACCTCAGTCTGAAAACACACACACACACACACACACACACATACACACACACATGTATGAAAGGGTAAGTCCCCATATCCAACTTATTTTTTTGTTTGTTTTTATTTTATTTAACTATGGCCCACCATGAGAGGGAGCCCATGCCTGACACTGCCTAGATGGCCAGGAGCTGGAGTTAGGACAGCCCATAGAACCAACATGACTGATAAAAAGATTAATGAAATGATTCCTAATGATATGTTGCTATATTTATAGATTGTTGCCTAGCCAAATTGTCATCAGAGGGGACTTACCCAGCAACCAATGGAATCAGATGTAGAGACACACAGCAAAATACTAGTTAGAGCCAGGGGAACTCTACAGAAGGGGAGGAAGGATTATAGGAGTCAGAGTGGTTGAGGACACCATGAGAACACAGACCACAGAATCAACTAAGCAGGGATCATAGGGGCCCACACAAACACAGACCCTGCATGGGTCTGAGCTGGGTTGCATAACTTGGTGTGCTTGTGGGACTCCCAACAATGGGAGTCGGAGGTGGAGTCTCTGACTCTTTTGCCTGTGCTTGGAACCCTTTTCTTCCTACTGGATTGCCTCATGCAACCTTGACATTAGGGTTTGTGCCTAATCTTATTGCATCTTATCATGCTATGTTTACTTGATATTTCTGGGAGGGCTGCTTTTTTTCTTAAAGAAAACAGAGAAGCAGCAGATCTGGGGGAGAAGGGATATGGGAAGAGGGTGCTTGAAGGAGTGAAGGGAGGGGAGGCTGCAGTTAGGATGTAATGCATGAGAGAAGAATAAAGGTTAAAACATATTTTCCAAGCTTCATTTATTGAAGAGAGTACCCATTACTCATTACTTCCTCTGGTGTTCTGATCAGGGATTAGTTAGCCATGTGGTTAGTTTTTTTTCCCCTTGGTTTTCTGTTTTGTCCCATTGGTCCATGTTTACTCATTTGTTTCAGCCCTGGATTATTTTGATAGTATAGCTTTGTGATATGACTTTAATTCAGGAAGTCTAATGTCTCCAACTTTATTTTGCTTTCTTGGTATTATTTGTTCTATGTCTGCAAAGAATTCTGACAGCATTTTTGACAGAGGCTGAGTTAAATCTGTGTAATGCCATGGGTATAAATGCCCTACCAACACATTTCTTCTTATGAACATGGAATAGCTTATGTTGTCTTCAATTTCTTTTATAATGTTTGGTTATTTAAAGTATATAGCACTACTCTGGTTAAATTTATCCCTGGGTGTTTATTTATCTTGATGTTGTTATAATGAAATTATATCCTTTGTTTCTTTTTTACCTAAGTCATTACTTGTATATAGATAAACATTTTTATATGAGTTTATAATCTGTGACTTGACTAAATTTATTTCTTAGTTCTAACATTTATTGAATTATTAGTGTTTTCCATGTACAGAAACATATCATTTGCAAATTGAAGTAATTTTAGTTTTTCCTTTCTATTTGATACATTCTTGCTTTTTTTGTCTTTATTTTTCTTATCGTTCTGGCTAATATCTAACACTAAATCAAGCAGATATAGCAATATCAGAGCTTAGTAGGAAAGCTTTTAGTTCTTCCCTACTGATAAAGGTGTTAGCTTTAGAATTTTCTTAGTGGAGTTTATTAGGTTGAGGAATTTTTCTTCTGGATGTATAATATTAAGAGTTGTTTCAAAGAAGTGATGCTGACCTTTGGAAAGTTGTTTTCTGTGTAAGTTGGGATGAGGCCATGGTTCTGTTACTCAGTCTGGAAGTGTGAAGTAGTTCACTGACTGTTGCACATGTTTGTAAATGACTTTACAAGGGGTATGTTCTTCTGATTATGATGTAGGATCTTTTTGACATGGTGAAATTTTGTTTCCTAATATGTGTACATGAGTGTGAAGGCTGGAGACTGACATTAATTGTCTGCCTGAATTTTTTAAGACATGGTCTTTCACTGAACCTCGAGATAAACAATTGAGCTAGGTCAGCTGCTAGTGAGTTCTGAGATCTTCAGTTTCCACATCCCCAGCAATGGGCACTTGGCTGTTTCCTGTAATTTCTGGGCATTGAACTCAGAATCCTCATGCTTGCATGGTGTGTATTTTACCCACTGAGCTGTGTTCCCAGCTGTGTTGAGTTTCTGATATTCTTCCAAGATATTGACCTATGACTTCCTTCTCGATTGTCAAGTTCTCTAGTGCTGGGTTGGTTTTGTTGTTGTTGGTGGTGGTTTTTGTTGTTGTTGTTGTTGTTGTTGTTGTTGTTTGTTTTGTTTTGTTTTGTTTGTTGTTGTGAAGGCTTTTAAATTACTCCTTTAATCCCTCCTGTGTTGTTATTGGTTTAGATATAAAATGCTCCCCACAGGCTCCTGGTTTTGGACATTTGTCCCCACCTGGTAATGCTGTTTAGGGAGGCTATGGAACCTTTAGGAGTAATACCTGGCCTAGCTAGAGGAGATAGGTTGCTGGGAGCAGACTTTGAAGGCTACATAGCGCAACATTCTTCTCTCTGAGTCTCTGTGATTCCTCTCAGATATCAACAAATTCTTGCCACCACACTTGTCCTACTGTGGTATACAGTACTCTAAAACCCTTGGCCAAATTAAACCCTTTCTCCCTTAAGTGTCTTCTTTTCAGGCTTTTGGTTACAGCAACAAAGAAAGTAGCTAGTGGTCGTGTGTCTGCCTAGGCTTTTTGTCTCTTCCTGATTCAGTTTCAATAGATTATTTTTTTCTAGGAATAAATCAATTTCTACATTAACTTGTTTGTTGGTGTACAATTGTTCCTAATAGTCTTTCATGATATCTTTTATTTCTAAAGAATTTTTATAATGTCTCTACTTTCATCTCTGATCTTGTGTCATCTGTATTTTTCAGTACTCTAGCTAAGCTTTTCAATTGTGTTTTCCAAAGACCCAACTCAGTTTTGCTGGATTTTCTCTGTGGCTTTTCTTGTTCATTACATCATTTTTGTTGTTATTGTTGTTGTTGTTGTTGTTTTTGTTGTTGTTTTTTAATGTCCTGATCTTTATTGTATCTTTACTTCTGCTAGTTTCAAGTTTAGTCTGTTCTTTTCTAGCTCCTCCAAGTAATTCATTTGGTTTCTTTACTCCTTTTGAGTGTTAGCATTCATTCCATCTTAGAACTTCTCAAATATCTCATGAGTTTTGACTTTGTGTATTCACATTGTCATTTATCTAGAGATGTTTCGAATCTTCCCTTTACTACTTCTTTGGTCACCAAGTTTTCTAAAAAGCCACTTAGTTTCCACATACCTGTGGATTTCCCAGGAGCCCTTCTGGTTTTGATTGTAGCTTCATGCTACAGTTATCAGAAACAATGATGAACATGATTTTATTCTTCTCAGATCTGTTAAAACTGTGTCAGTAACTGGAGTATATTCCCTGTGCAACAGTAAATGTGTATTCTGCTTTGGGGATGGTTTGTAATTTGTTGTCGTTTTTTGTGGACTTGGGTTTATGTTTATTTGTTGGTGGGGTTTTTTTGGGGGGTGTTCTTATTTTGTTTTTGTTCTTGATGAGAAGTTCTCTATACATCTTCTGAGTCCCTTTTTATCTAGAATGCAGTTCAAATTCAATGTTTTCTTATTGGTTTTCTGCCTTGTTCTAGCCATTGTTAAATGGGGTATTGAAGGCCCTTACTCTTGTTATGATCTATTTCTTCCTTTATATCCACTAGCATTTGACTTACATGCCTAGAGGTTCTGATGTCAAAATATATGTGTGTATATGTATTTGAGTATAATACATATGATTATATTTTTTTGTTAGGTCCTCTTGATGAAGTGGCCTTCTTATCACACTGATCAACTCTATTTCATAATAGCTTCTGACTTTGTGTATTTTATTTGTTGTGCTGTTTTTGTACTTACTCTTTACATGAAAGAACATCCATCCCTTTACTTTCACCCTGTGTGCGACCTTAAAGCTAAACTGAGTCTCCTGGAGGAGGGATGTGGTTAGATTTCCTTTCTGTTCATTTAAAAATAGATTTGTTTCTCTGGCAGGTCAAATCTCTTCACCTTCTGAGGAGTTCCCTCTTGGGCATTATGCTGTTTTCTCTTTAACCTGTGGATCTTCTGTTATTATTCCTCTTTTGTCTTGTTGTTTAACCTCATAGTTTGGTGATTTTTCTATTGCTGCATGCTTAAATTCTATTTACTTTCTCATTTTGTATCAGCTATCATTTCTTGCTTTGCAGTTACCATATCTTACACAGTCTTATAATACTCTAGACTATTTTAAACTAATAACAATATTGATTACATATACGCATTGTTTACCATCCTCTTCCAAATTTTTTGTTTCTGATATGTAGCTTTTATACTGTGTTTTCTTTTATATGTTGTAGTGATTATTTTCTAGCATTTTTACTTTTAATGTATATACTGGAGATTTGAGAGGCATTACCCTTAAGGTGGTGGGGCATTTTAAAGTTGATTTGATTATAGATTTACCTCTGCCTTTGGGTTTTATGTTTTTAGATATTTTCTTGGGCATAATAATCTTTACTTCCAGGCATAATATGTTTTCAGTTTTTTGGAGGGGCATAAAATCTTTGCTTCTAGGAATCTGCTTAAGCTGGTGGTCATGAATTTTTCCGCATTTGCTTGTCTGAAAAAGGCTGTTTCTCTTTCATTTCTGGAAGATGGCTCTGGTTGGTATGGTGTTCTTGGCTGTCAGGAGTCTTCTTCCCACACTTTGAGTATGTCAACCCATTTTCTTCTGAACTGAGGAATCTGCTAACAATATAACGGGGACTTGCTTATTTGTGACTGAACACTTTTATTTTGGTACCTCCATGATTGTACTTGTTTGGTTTTGGCTTTTTTGTTTGGTTTAGTTTGGTTTGGTTTGGTTTGGTTTGGTTTGATTTGGTTTGGTTTTGGGTTTTTGGTAGTTGATTACATCTGAGAAAGTAGTTCTTTGAGTGGAATCTACTTTGAATCCTTCTGCCTTCCTGTTTCTGAATGTCCATTTCTCTTTCTCATTGAGTTTCTGTCCAACCAGGCATAGAAGCATATGCCTGTTATAGCATTCAGAAGGCAGAGGCAGGAGTACTCTGAGCTTGGGACCAACCTAGGCTCTACAGACAGTTAGGCTGGCCTAACCGGTATGGGACCTAACTTCAAAGGGGAAAAATAAAATTAAAAATGAGAAGCTTTTAAATAAACTTTCTGTGTTTCTCTCTTCCCCCTCTGGAATTTCCATAATGTAAAAATGTTTGCTTATGGGTATTCTACAAATTCTGTATATTCCCTTTACTCTTTCTAATTTTCATGCCCACTTAGATTGTTTCAAAAGATGACTCTTCATATCCAGAAGCTTTTCTCTGTCTGCTCTAGTCTGCTACTGAAACTTTCAGTTGTATTTTACTTAATGTGTATTCACTGGCTTCTTCAGCATCAGATTTTCTGCCTGTGTGATATATCTGTTGAATTTTTCATTCAGATCATGATTTTGATGATTTCATAGATTGAATCATCTGATTTCTCTTGCATCCTGAGAACTCTTCATAAGACCACTGCTTTAAGTCCTTTCCTTCAGGGTAATTTACTAGGTAATGGCCAGGCTCCTTGTGGCCTAGTGTTCTGCTGTTACTGTCAGTATCTGGTGGGACAGCTGCCTCCTATCATAATCAGTAGTTTTACAGGGAAAAATACATGTCTTTGGAAGGATTCTCAGGTCATTTCAGGGAGTGCATGGCCTCTGGTTCAGGTGGGTGCAGTAGTTTAATCTCTATGAAACTTCTCTAGTATCAGAAGTGTAAGCCATGCCTGTGGTGCTTACTGGTCTTGGCTATAGGAGCTTGTGGAGGTAGTAGTAAGGCCAGTATGGTTTTAGTGAGAAAGCTTTGTAGATCACCCACCTTCACTCTTAGAGTGGGGAGGTTTAACTGAGGATATCTATATTGGTGTTAGATCTGACCTGGCCAAAGACAAGCACAGATCACCCTGCTCTGGGGCATAAAATTTATGGTGTCTGAGAAGTAGGGTGGAACCTGTGATCTTGGGCAGGTTCATCCCTCCATTGTAGATGTAATTCTCCCACTGGCTATGATGTTAGAATTCCCTCTCATAGTTCAAGTAATTCAAGCCTAGTAGGGAGTGAATGTGGCTCTAACCCTGGAGAACAGGACGCAGCACTGCTGTAGTTCCTTGAATAACAGGGCATTGCTTGATCATGAGCATCCCAACTACAGCTCTATCCTGGACCTGCATGCCAAGAAAATAGCAGCCACTCAAATGAGGGAGATGGTATGCTTCCAGGCACTTGTCCTCTGAAGAAGAGAACTGCAGGCACAACCCAGGAATGGCTGTATGTAAATATGGCACAATGTCCACAGAGTATCTTAGTGACAGAGAGATGCAGAGACCTTTGTCTCTTGGAGAGGGAACCACTCAGGCAGTAAATCATGGAGCCCTGATGTTCTCTAGTGCTCTCATTGAGAAACTCTTGGTGGGAATGCTGCTGTTTTGGTCCTTTCTGTTTGGGGAAAGCTAAACACCAGGCACCTTCATTTGGCCAGCTTGCTGAATCACAAATATCTTATTATTTGTTATAGCTTATAATATTCTTATTATATCCATCTGTAATACCATTTTAATTGCTGAATAATATTCTATTTAAAGTGCATTATATATTAATTTAAGCAATCCTCCATTGCTTCAAGTTAAGCTTTCTGAATTTCCTTTGCTTTTGGAAATAGTCATATGTGAATTTATACATGTTTAATTCTGGACAAATTTTCAAAGTTAGAATTATTGGTTCAAGCAAAATATCTGTACCAGTGATTTGAACTCTTCCTGCCTATTTACTTCATGTTCTCATTATCAACATATTCCTATGCTTTACTCTTTCTACATGTCCAGTTCCAGTCAATATAGACAAAATAATAGCTTATTAAAGTTACATGACTGAATAGCAACAAAAAGAAACATTATGACAGTAATAATTCTTTTCTAAATTTTCAAATCTGTGGAAAATAAGTCTTCAGATAGCATTTACCTGGCATTCTCTCATTGCCAGAAGTGAGCCACATTAGCTTTCTCACTTTTAGATGCAAACACAATTACCTTAAGTATTTAAATATTTCATGTGAGCTTCTTGAAATAAATGCAAATTTTTATTATTACCACAGCACCATTATTAGGCCTATGAAAATTTGTATTATTTCCTTATCTTTCAATATGTACTCAATTCAAATTTCAAATTACCCCAAATGCATATTGGTATTTTTGTTTTTAATCTAATCAGTGTTTATACATTATATTTACGCATGATGTCTTCAGAATCTTTTAGTCTACAGTATTCTCTTCCTTTAAGGAATGTGTTTGGTCTCAGCCAATCATTTTTCCAGGTCCTGATTGATAGTTTTGTTCATCATGTCCTCATTATCAGATTAAGGTTATTCATTAAGACATGATTATTAAATTATTGATCTTGTGTATTTCTTATTATGTCATACCAGAAGAAATTCAGTGTCCATTTTTCCATATCTGATCACTAGATGTGTGTGCCTTTGAAGTGTGAATATCCTGTCTCTGACACCTATATTACCAAATATAACAGCACACATATGTTAGCCTTGAGAGAGCTCTCTTAGACTTACAGACTCACCCCATCTCCCCACACTGCATTCACAGTCCTTGTGAAGCTTTCTCTCAGTCTCTTCCTCTCTCCTTTTTTCACTCTCCTTATGTCACTGATCACCACTATGGATATGAGATTTATTTTTAATTCAATAATTTTTAAATCCACTGAAAGCAATAAAGTTCATCATAAAACTAGTTTAATCTGGAAAATAAAATTGCTGAGAAGTATAGTGTCACCAAGAACACACATTTAATAATTAGCACCATTCTCACATTGTTTAAGAATAGTTTGCACTGATTTTATCAGGACAAGAGCATTCTGGTCAGTTCATGGTCTTTCTTAATTTACAGCTAAAAGGAAACCACTGTATATGATAAATGGATTCCCTTAGAAACCCTCAACCAAATACATGTACTACTAAACAACTTTAAAAACACTTTGTTTAGCATATCTAAGGCTTTACTGTCAAATCGCAACACTATAAAACAAATGAACAACAATGACAAAAATCCCCCAAAGCAATCCATTTAAAACAAAGTTCTAAACAGGGTGTTCTGCTGCAGCCATTCCAATCTGAATATGTCTTGGAAGACTTAGCTAATACAAAAAGAAAACCAAGCAAAATTAAAAACACATAACTGGAGTACATGCCCAAAGAGAAAAACAGAATTCACTGATGACATAAAATTCCAAGACACTGTGTTTAACAAAAGTATCAAAATTACTAAGAGAATATAAGAATAAAAGGTGATGTGATAAAGAAGATATGTACATTGCTAGTTTTCTCTAAGAGAAGGCATATATAAATTCAACAGAGAAATACCTTATTTAAAAATATCAAAACCATCTAGAGTCTAATAAAGAAAACTCAAAAGTTATAAAATAGTGTCTGCACACATAGAAAAACCTAAGTTTGGGAATGGAAAAATCACCAACTTCCTAGGTTGGTGTGTGGCACACACCTTTAACCTCAGCACTCCAAAGGCAGAGGAGGGGGATTTATTCCAGTTGGAGGCCTGCCTGGCCAGGCAGGTATATATAAGTGGGGCCCTGACCAAAGAAATAAGTAAAACTTTATCCGCTTTCTGAAGGAAATACATTTTATACAATTAAAATTCAAATTTTAATGAGTACAAAGATAAAAGTATGAACAAAAGGATTCAAACTTCTGTGAAGGACAATTATTCAAACAAGCAGGAAAATAATGAAAAGGGGGAATTTCCTGAAGTTTCTGCGAGTAGACACTGAAAAAAAAATAAGCTACACAGTTTGGAGAAATAAGTTGAATCAGCAGATAACTGATTGGCAATTGCTGCCAAGCCTGAAGACCTGAGTTTGATCCCAGAATTTACTGAGTGGAAGGAGAAAACCAATCCACTCCACAGAGTTGTCCTCCAATCTCCATACTGGATCCATGTATATTTGCACTTGTGCATGTATGCATGCATACACACAGGTACACATGTACACACACATACACATACACACACACACACACACACACACACACACACACACACAAACACAAACACAAAAATGCAGTAAAATGTAAAAGAATGATATACTGCTTGATTTTTTTTAATTTCTGTGAGATTTGATTACTTTTCCTGACTGATTTATTTAGATTTATTCTGTAACTTCAGCATTTATTAAATCACTTTGTAGTATCTTCATGCCTTAGAGAAAAAAAAACAAAGAACTATTTATGATTCTTTTATAATTTTTGTGTGTTATTCAAATATACAAAGTTCTTAATGTTTTCTCCATATTTTAAGACAAACTTGTGTTATTTAAATGACAGCAGGCCATTTTAAATAATCAAAAGCCTATTTTAAAAAATCATCCATCAGTGTTATACACATGTTATGATTCTCTTCCAAGGAAACAAAATATCTTCTGAGAGAGCAAAATGTCTATGTAAAAAGTTTGAATGAATTTTAATATGAATGTCTTTTCTCTCGATAAGAGAGGAGGAGCACAGACCATGGGTAAACCACTCCTTGTTTGAACCTAGACTCAACTCACGAGCTCCTTTTGGGACTCAATTCCTTCATTTTTTGAAAGACAATAACCTCCTTTTCTTTCTTCCTTTCTTTCTTCCTTTCTTTCTTTCTTTCTTTCTTTCTTTCTTTTGTTTTTTGTTTTTTGTTTTTTGTTTTGTTTGTTGAGACAGGGTTTCTCTGTGTAGTTTTGGTGCCTGTCCTGGATCTTGCTCTGTAGATCAGGCTGGCCTTGAACTCAGAGATCCACCTGTCTCTGCCTCCCTAGTTCTAGGATTAAAGGTGTGCACCACCACTGCGCAACAACCCCCTTTTCTTAACACACTCATCATAACTCTTGTCACAATCAGTATGGCACCTTTGAGGTCAGCAGCCTAGAATTTGAGACTGTCAGGTTATAAGCTAAGTTCTAACATTTTCAAGGTAAGGTTTTCTCTCAGGCCTTTGCCTAGATTTCTTACTTCTTCACAGCAGCCTAGGAGTGTTGGCTCAGAACATGTCCATGACAGATTCATATGTCTTCACATGCAGCTCCTTTCCTGTAGTCTACATAACCATCTTTTGTTCCCTTAGAACCTGCCTATTCTGTATGATCCACACAGCTTCACCTGATGTCTGCTAGTTATAGCTGAGATGACTCCAGTGGCTACTGAAGTCCTCACAGGGCTGGGATCCTCAGTAGCTTTATGACTCTGGACCCTAGCTTAGCTCTGTTCCTTCCCCTTCCCTAAGAGGACAATCCCTGGCCTCCTGTCTCTAGGTGTCAGTGTAAGGAAACTCCCAGTTCTCTTGCAAACCTGGTCACAGGCTACCCAACAAAGCTGATTGTACAAGCCTGCCACCTTGTGGGCATGTCTTTTCTTAAAGAAGTCATCTGGTAATCTTTGTACTTCAGTTTCTATACTGAAAGTTTTGTGGCAGAGACCTAAAAAGTTGAGAAACATTAAATATGAATTTACTCTTTTGGTTTTTAAGAAAAAGGTATAAAGACAAGTGGGACTCAACACTTCTTTCAGTGGGCTTTGTTAATCTCTTTGGGAAAAACTGCCTTGTTTTTTGCTAGAAGAGTTTACAATCTTGCCTGGACTTACTGGAAATTCACAAGTGCCAAATGAAGACTAAAATACCTGTGCTAGACCCTCTGTATCTTGTTGAGACCACAGATAAAGGAAAGTGTGCTTCATCCTAACAAGGAATGCTGCATTGATTGTTGAACCCTATGTTCTGAGAGCTGGGGTTGGGGGAGCTGATTGAGTGGGTCCTGCATTTGCCCCTCATAGTCTGTTCCAGGCTCCAAAGCTTGTTCTGATCAGCCTTTGAGTATTTTATAGGCTCCCTGGTAGGTTTTGTCTGCAAGTGTTTTCTTGCTTTTCCTTTTTTTCTTTATTGTGAACTCGTTTCCAAATAAATTGAAACCTGTAATTCTTTCTTGAGTATTATCTGTTTCAGTGCATGCATTGTTAGTTTAATTCATGGACTTTTGTTGTACTCATTTGCTTAAATAGCACCACTTTTGGAGGAGGGAAAAGACTATTTTTGTTTAAAACAAAATACTGGGTGAGGGTCTGTCAGTTGTAAACGCAAGCCCCTCACCCCAAAGATAGATTGTGTGAAAGGAAAGGGAGCAGAGAAGGCACAGGGGAACCAAACTACTTTACGTAATAAGCTAATAGGAATTACAAATTTGAATCTTGGAAGTTTGAGAAGTAAAATGTATAAGTGGGCCCTGGTAACTCATGAAAATGTGGAGGCAGGAAGAGGTTCTTGAAGGACTCTTAACAGTGTGGAAACAAGCAGGTCCTAGGGAAAGATGCCCAATGAGAAATCCCTTAGAGAAGAAAATCAGACTGTAATTATGCCTAAAATAGAATAATTTAATTTACTAGGTACAAAGCAAAATTTCTCTGTAGAAAAATAAAAAGGGATCAAGAGAATTGCTAAAATCATCATAGAAGTTGGTCACTATGGCAACCAGAAGATACATGGTGCTGGTGGAAAAGAATATGTCAGGTTAGGCCAAAGAGAAAGTGCATCAAGTTGTTTCTTCCAACTTGGAAAAGGAAAGATAGAGAGAGGACAGTTGGATTAAAAGCTATAATGATAGGACTCATACAGTTTTCAGCATATGGGGCTAGCAGAAGACAGGCTAAAATAAAAATAAACACAAAAATAAAGTTGTTAGTCGTGGAAGATCACACTAAGGCTTTCAATAGATCCTTCATAGACTATCGGGGATATTCCTAAATCCAAGTGTCAGAATGACTGAAGACCACTTCTCTCTGATCAAGCTGTCTTGGCAGCTACATAATGACTGAAGCTGCACAGACCCAAAGAGCTCAGCCTCAGAAAGCACAAGATTACCTTGAGACTTTCAGAGTGTCAATTAATTTTCATGCAGGCCTTTGTGCTCAGTTTTTTTTTTAAATAGTGTTTATATTTAAATTTAAAAGAGAAGTGGGCTAATTACTGGCTAATGGGGCAGCTGAATGACTCATTATACTAGATACTTCATAGCTCATTTAATTTAATGAAAACAAAGTTACCAAGATATCAAGTCATATTTGTGTGTATGAGTGCATGTGTGTCTGCAAGTGTGTGTACATGCCTGTGTGTGTAAGCCAGAGGGCAATGCTGGATGTCTTCTTTAGTTACTCTCTACCTTAATTTTTTGCCACAGGGTCTCTAATTAAACCAGAAGCTCTCCAACCTGAGTAGCCTGGCTGGCTAGTAATGCCCTGGGACTCTTCTGTGTCTGACCCACCGCCAAGCTCTAGGGTATCTAGGTATCTGCCACATGCCCACTTTTTACCAGTGCTGGAGAGATCACCTAAGGTTCTAATGCTTCCAAGGTAAATGCTTTACCTGTTGAGCCCCTTCGTCAATCCCTCGAGTTATGGTTTGTCAAAAACAAGTTTAAATTATGCACAGTGGTGACTATGAATTGGATTATTCAAGACGTTAATCACTAGAGAACACGCTGTGTTCTGCTTTCTGCTAATAAATAGGGAATTATCATAAGGAAAATTAAATTCAATGGATAGCTATAATGTAAAAACAGTTCCCTCAAACTGCAAAATCAGATTGTATAACTACCCAATGTTCACATCTATGAGCAGCATCAGAAAAAAAAAAAAAAAAAGACCTCTCCTTCAGAGAACCACAAAGCAAAAGGAAGATCACAGGCCCTACTGCACGTTAGATACTTAGAGCAGCCACACACACACAGGGTTGTATCATCATCAGTGAAGGCTGATATTGTGGTTTGAGTGTGTCTTAGGCTAAGACTCTAAGCCTCATGTTGAGGTTAGTCCCTATGCATCATTACTGAGCAGTAAGGAGGCTATTAAAGGGTGAGTTAGGTCTTAGGAGAGGATATGCTGCTCTAAAAGTGGTTTGGTATTGGGTCTCAGCCTCCTGCACTCACCCTCTTATTTCCTCTGTCAACCTTGTACACACCCAGCCTGCTTTCTCTCTTCTCACAGTGCAGGCAGCAGCAAGAGGCCCGCTTTGGGTGAAGCACACCAAGATAGGGCCTTGGGATTCCAAGTCCAGTACCAACAAAATCTATTTCCTTTCAAATTACACTAAAAGTGTTGCCATCATGAAGGAAAACAATCTTGTTGGGGTCGGGTATATTTGAGAGCTCATTTGCACATGGAGGCAGAAGTCAAGCTTGCCTAGTTCTTCAGACATTGTACACTTGGTTTTGTGAAATAAGGTCTCTCATTAGCCTGAGTTCAGCAGTGAGGCTAGGCTGGTTGCCAGAGGGTCACAGTGATTTCCTAGTTCCATCTCCCCATTGCTAGAATAGCACGGCTCTGGCAGTTAAACTTGGGTTCTTGGGCTTGCAAAGCAAGTACTTTATCAACCAGGAAATAATTGTATTTAATCTTATGTACTTTAAGTGTGTTCAGTGTCTTTATATTAAATTGTCATTGGAAAATATTTATGCATGTTCAATGTATGTATTTAAATATTACTCAATATCTCAGCAAATGTCTATTAACAATTTGGGGTATGAGGCTCATTATTCAATAATGCTTAACAAGTTTTACTCTCAAGTTAACCATTCAAAGATTAGAACCTATTTTGAAAAATTATACCATAGACCATCATTGTTTAAATCTTTCTGAGTAAAATATTATTAGGCTAATTCCTTCAACTTTGCCAAACATTCCTACTTTCCTATATTTCTCAAAGTATAATTGTAACATATCACAAAGAAATTCTTTTAAATATCATGCATTCCTTTTTCTAAAGCAGAAAAGCACTTCTGAGTCATACATTCACTAAGAAAGACAAGAGATTCTACTGTGACAGGAAGTTGAGCTGGGACATGGTTGTGTTTATTGCATCCTGAGAGTATATTATTTAAAACACAAATGTTACTGTGGAAGACATTCCAAGGAAAAATGATTCATCATTTAGATGTCACCTATATGTGATATCTAGCAATGCACATAAAAACACTAAAGGTTAAAAACAAAACAAAAAAAAAAAAAAAAAAAAAAAAAAAAAAAAACACTAAATGTTTCTGTCTTGATTAAGGATGAGCAGCTGAGTTCACAATATGTCCTCTGACTGAGCTCTGCCTTTTAGCACAAGTCTAGGCCCTGGTCTGAGAGCAGAGAAAAGCTTACAGGAATGTGGTGAGGTTTGCTAAGGGACTGACATTTCGAACTGTAGTAAAGTTGGGTGATCAAAATTTCTCCAAGTTAAGGAGACAATGACGGTCCTTCTTGGCATAAGAAAATATTTGCAAAAAGTGTAGAAGATGCAGAGGCTTCATACTTAGGCACCAGCCAGGAAGAGGCTGACAGTTTTACCAGGCAGAATCCAAGGAACCGAACAGAAAATCTGCTTAAGTGGGGCCCAGAGGGAAAACAGCACCTTGACTATGTCACAGAGAGAAGAGCCACATTTGCAAGTCTGACTCATTCTTGATATGAAGCAGGGAAGAGAGAAAATAGGGAGTGAAGGAAGCTTCCCACAGCTGAAGAATGAGATGACAGCTGATTGGTGAACAAAGATGGAAACATCTTAAAAGGATCACATTTGAGGAGAAGAAAAATGAGGACCTGTGTAAACCCTGTTCTTGTCAAAGAGCAGTGAGAGCCTTGTAAGTGACCATTTGTATGGAAGTGAAAATTCATAGGGAAAAGTCTCATAAGAGACTGAAGTATAAACTTTAACACTAAAAAAGAAAATATGTTCATTTATCACTTTATGGAAAGGTTATACATGTGTTTATTTTTTCTACTTAAAAATGAAAAATATCTCTAAAATGGTGAAATAGACTGTTCCTTATGTCATATTCATATCTATTATAAGCTTTACAAAAGAATCTAACAATATTTATGATAACTCTGAAATAAGCAGAAAGAGATAATAAATACATTCCCTTTACTATGCTAGGAGAGTTATCTCCATTTGAAGCGGGTAGGAGACCACCTGACAAGACAGAGATACCACAGTGTGAACACAGAGTGTGAGGGCATATGGGGTTCATTTGGATATAGTTCAAGAGGAGATTACCATCTGTGTCCAAGTGTATAATCAGTGACCAAAACTGTGTCATTGACAATGAAAGCAACAGGGAGCTGGTGAAGAGTTTTATACACATCTTGTATGAGTTTTAAGACTGTAGTGTTATGGTTACATGGATCACATTTTGGCCACTGTCAGGACCCACTCTTTGAACCTGCCCTTTTTAGTCTAGGAACCACCTCCCTTCTTTGGCCTTTTCTAGTGCTTTTCAGTGCATTTGCTGCTGGTTGTATTCTCCTAATTCTCTCAAATTCTGTTGAATTTTAATCATCTTCTAAATAATTTAATTCAGTAACAATTTTCTTTCACTAAGAATGAACCAATTCTGCTTCTGGCATTTATTACTTACAAAATGAATCAAGATGGGTGCTTAAATATTCAGAATATTGTAAATTGCTGCTTGAAATTATACCTTCTATTCCACATCATAGACTAACGGTAAAAAATAAAATAAAAAATAAAATAAAAAACCCTCCAATTCTGAATCCTAACAGAATTGTTCAGCTTTAAAATGAGCTCTGCTTCAGCCATTTTGTGTTTGCATGAGCTTTCCTAGTGGTTGCTTAGTCTGAGGCTGCATTCTCTATGCCAGGGCTTCCTCTGTAGACGGCTTCTCTAACTCTTGTTTTAACTCTCCTTTTAGCCTTAGGGTGACATGAGGCAGGCTTGTACGTTCCACGACTGTTAAAATCTCCCCAATTATAAAGTAACTGCCTAGTTTTATACCCAGAGCAAATTAATTGATTAAAGGATTATCACTACAAGCCCTGTTTATTTTGGTGAGTCTCAGAATTGCAGTGTTTGATCTAACTGTTCTGAAGGCAAGAATATAACCATCATCAGCATTAATTAAAATATTAATAAACATAAGAGGTACTAGAAATTTCTAGCTATGATTGATGAATAAGCATAAAATACCAAGAAATATCATTGAAACTGCTTTCTTTCAGTCATTTGTATAAAATAAAAAGGAACAGCTTTTCCCTGCCTGTGAAAGGGATAATAGGAATAGGGTCATCTCCTCACAAAGGGGAGAACACAGGGATAAGACACCTCAGGTTGAAATGCTTCCCAGATCTGAAGATGTAGAGTATTCCACAGAATATTTTTCAAAAATAAATATTAACTTCTATATACCAAAGTTTTTATTTAGGCAAGTATTTGTCATACTTAATAGACTTTAGCTGTCTCTGACTTCCCAAAAATCATATTGAAATGGACTTTTTCTCATGATAACTTTTTAAGATGAGTCATCATCTTGACTTTGTATTACAGCTTAAGACTTCTCAAGAGACATTAAGATGCAAGAAAATCACCTGAATAATTTATTCAAGGATTGGATAAGTGATTTGTCTCAAACACAAGATTCTACCTACAAAGCAGCCTCTTTCTGACAGAAAGGCTCCATTTTTTTCACTGTACCTTAAGTGTCAGCAGATCTTTGAATACTAAGGCAAAACTTCACATCTTTACCTTGGAGAAGTTAACTCCTTGAAAAACCCTAAGGCTTAGAAGTTGGGGTTAGCTGTTTTCCTAGAAGCCAATATCTTTCAAGAAACATGACTGGAACCATTTATTATTGAATCATAAATTTCTCCTGACATTTGGACACTTTTAATCTGATATTGAGCATTTCTTCACACTGTCTTACAGCTATATTTTCTGAAAGTGCCACTGTATTTCCAAAAAGACCCTACCTTGAAGAACTAAGCCCCAACATGGATTTTGGAGGAACACAAACATTTGAACTATAACAACCTCTATGAACTCTTAATATTCTAACTTTTTATACTTATTTCTAAAGAAAATGTGAAGTGCAGGAATATGAGCTGGGAAACTGTCAGTTGAACATGAAGACTAGACTGGAAATGTAGTCTGGTGATGGCCCTATGAGACCCTGAGTTTGATACCCACCACCACAAACTGAATGTTTTTTTAAAAGGAAAAATGTAGATTCAGTGAAACTTTTAGACCTGAAGAATGCATGTGGATTTTAGGAGACAATATTAATTAATACATAAAATCATATTTTAATTTGTTTTTATTTCACTAGCTGTAGTAAATATATATATAAATATATAAAAGCTTCAGACTCTGCTATGTCATAGCAGGTAGCATAAAAAAAATTATAGATTTAATTTCTTGGCTCTCTTTTCAATATTTATTTCTTGTCACTCTTCTATAAATTCATTATTTCAAGGAACGCCTTTATTCCTTGGTGTTTCCCAGCATATAACTACAAACCTAGCACAGCAGGGGAGCAATAAAAGATGACTCTGAGTTGCATAAATGAGAAGACTAAAGACAAATCAAAACAAGAAAATAAAACATGAAAGCACAGACTTTACGCAGAGACTGTGCAAATACCTCTAAGGTCTGCTGTAGAGGAGTGACTTTTATTTAAATTAACCACCTCATTAAGCAGCTGAAGATGAAATCAGGGGTGATGGTTTATACTGGGAATCATCTTGGAAAAAAGTCCTTTGAAGTCAGTTGATGAAGGTTCCTGCAGAGAGCACAAAAGCCCTGAAGTTCTGCTAAGAAGAAGCTTGTCTGTAGATGCTGGTAGAGGTATCCATGAGGGACCCTTGAAGCCAAACACTCAATCTGCTCTCCTTTGATCACTTGTTTTGATTACTGATGGTATCAGCATCAGCACTGAAGTCCAAGAGAAGGTCTGTCCAACAGCCCAGTGATCCAGGCAAGATCATGCTGTTTCTTGGGATTACAGAAAAACAAAATATATAAAACTCAAGTATTATAATGGTAAGATGAAAATGAATCCACAAAATCTAATGAAATTTGAAACATGATCATTTTACCAGTCAGAAACAGAACCAGCCTCTGCTACTGTCCTCAGCATCCTCTCAGAGACAGCCCTTGCTACAGGTTTCAGAGATGTGCTTGAGGTTAGTATTGGTTTTAAAGATGCCTCTTTCTAAGTAGGACATGGAGAGAGCTTGGCAGATTTCCATATTCCTATGGCACAGTTAGTGAGGCAAAAGGTTTCCCAGAGGTAAAACTAGGAACATTTGTCACTTGAAAAGTGCAAGACTGTGTGGATGATTAAAACAGCATGCATATCATAGAAAGCCGTGGAAAGAGTGAGCTCTCTTTTGCCTGTTGTCTTACTAGGTATGGCATCTTAGGAAAGATCAACTTAGAGACTGTCTTAGGTGACAGAGAGTGAAGAAGCACTGATAGGCACTTGGTGCATGTATTCTCACTTTTGGACTAATGCACATACAATTCTCAGATGACCACAGTTCTTTTTAACATAAATTTTCAATAGTATTGGATTTACATAATGTAATAAGATGAATCTTCCTATGATTTCACCTGGATTAGGCCTAGCTGGGAAGCCCTGCTGCTCATATATCTGTGGTGGAATATTGAAAGAGAAGCTGTGACTATAACTACATGCTGTGATTATAGACAAGAAAAAAATCCCCTTGTAGGCATTCAACTCAGACTGAAAAACATACAGGATTTAAGAGGGAGGGAAACCATGCAGTGTTGTGGGACCCCAGAAAGGAAGTTCTTCTCTTTGACTTCAAAGAAATATACTGTACAAGCCTTACCAAAAGAACATTTCTATTTTCTTCTTGACCTTTTCAGTCCCTTAAAAAAAAAAAAAAAACAAGAAGCTAAGAATTTTTTTTTTCTGCCTTGAGAGCAGGTCTCCCTGTGTAGCCCACACTGGACTTGCTTCTGCTTCCCACATGCTGGGATGACATTTACCCCATGCCTGATGTAACTCCTTTTCCATGTGTATAAATATAGGGTATTGCTGAAAATCATATTGTTATTTAGTCAGTGTACAAAGTTCCAGGAGTGAGGCTGCCTGGCTATGATGTATTCTAGTCTGACCACAATTCAGAAAAGGCAAATATGTGCTTCTATATGTAGTGTGTATGTGACATGTTCATGATTTCTTGTGTCTTATATTATACTCTGTTTCTAAAGCACATTCTCCTCTCTGCCTTTTTGATGTTGTAGTAGTTGAACAAAGTAGTTGTTGGCTAAAGTTGATCTAAATCAATTAAGTAAAGCAACCAAAGTTATCTCCCTTGTTGGTACCTCTTTTTTCTACATTGTATCTGTATTATGTGCATAAATCACCCATCAAGCCTGATTATTGTTCCTGAGTCTTTGTGAGAGAATGACAATGTTATGTTCTGGATATTTAGCTGGCAATTGGTTCCCATCGAGTTGATTTAAGGCAAGTCAACTTACAGTGGCTTTGCCTAGGACATGTGAAGTTTCTAGCCAGATCTGTGAGTCCTACATGCATTACAGACCCACTAACCCTTAACTGTTTTATCATTAAAATTCAGAAAATATATGAAACAGAAATCCTCAAGATGACAGATTAGAAGTTGGTTTGAAACTGTAAAGACTATACAAGTTTAGAAAATGAAATCATCTTTAGCTCCCATATCCATTTATTTACACCGTTAATGTTTTTTTATATGTACTCTTAACCTGATGTTATGCTAATTCTTAGAAACACCATGTTGAACAGGCCAGATGTGGACCTAACCCTCAAACAGTATCTGATATAGTTCATAAGATTGTGTTTTGAGTGATTAAAATGTGATCAAACTGACTCACAGCATGTAGGTTATATTCTCATGCTATAGAAATCATAATCTACTCTGAAAATGGGGAGAAGCTATTTTTCATATTTAATTTAAATTTTTAAAATACATAGGGAATTGTGCCTTTGTTTCCTGCTCAGAGATAGGCATATCTCACCTGGGGCCAAACGTAAGAATATGTGAATTTAAGCTCTCTGCAAACTGAAAGTGGGACCCCCATTGCCGTGGACAGCACCCAACATGAAAGAGTGGAGCTGGTGCCTACATGGAAACCTCACTCCTATGTTCTAGTCTCTCTGCTATGGGAAGGAACTCTGCAGGCTACTAAAAGAGAAATGGGGACACCAATCCAACCACAAAAGCTTTGATGTATAATCTGTCCTGTCTGTAAAATATGATAGGGCACTGTGGCACAGAATTTATGGGAGTAGCCAACCAATGTCTGGTTTGACTTAAAGCCCACTCCATAAGGAGGAACACATACCACACATTGCTTGGGGAACCAAGAATCAGAGACCAGATAACACAAAGTCCTGGGGTAAAACCAAACACTATTGTTCTACATAATTTTTTTAATTAGTAAAATGATTCATAATGGTATTCTGCTAGACTCGTATAGAAGAGCTCTATCCAGTCATCATCAGAGAGGATTCATTCCTCCAGCAGCAGATGAGAAGAGGTGCAGAGACCCACAGCCAGACATTATACGGAAAGTGTCTAAATTGGAGATCTCCATCAAGTTCCTCCACAGAGCTCAGGGGATCCTGCAGAAGAGAAGGCAGAAAGATTGAAGGAGCCAGAGAAAATGGAGGATATAAGAACTATGACCTCTGAACCAACTAAGTAAGGCACATATGAACCCACAGATACTGAAGCAGCAAGCACAGGGTCTACATGAATCTGTACCAGGTCCTCTACATATATGTTATAGCTATTTAGTCTAGTATTTCTGTGGGACTCCTGACTGACAACCAATGGGTCTCTGACTCCTGTGCCTGCTCTTGGATCTCTTTTCCTCCTGTTGGGTTATCATGTCCAACTTTGATATGATATTTTTGCTCCATCTTATTATATTTTATTTTGTCATGCTTGGTTGTTATCTCTTAGAAGCCTGTTCCTTTCTAATAAGAGACAGAAAGGGAAGCTTCCAAAGGGTAGGGAAGGCAGGGAGTAACTTGGAGGAGTAGGGGCAGGGTAACTATAATCAGGATATATTGTATGAGAAAAAAATCTATTTTCAACTAAAGGGGAAAAATAAAAAAGAGGAGAAGGAAAGAAGAAGGAGGAGGAAAAGAAGGAGGAAAAGCAGAAGAAGCAGAAGAGGCAAAGGCAGAGACAGGGAGAAGGAGGAGGAGGAGGAAGAGGAGGAAGAGGAAGAGGAGGAGGAGGAGAAGGAGGAGGAGGAGGCCATGGAAGCATAGGATGCTGGAAATGATGCAAAAAGCAAGCCAAGTAGGACTGATGCTTATAGTAGGTGTGGAAGAGTAGGCCCAGATCATACTCAGTAGTTCCACTCTGAAAATCACAGTTTCCCTTGAGATTCTTCTTGAGAACTATAAAGTAGCTACAGCAAGGGGATGTATAACTCTATCCATGCTTTCTTTTTAGAGAACTTTGGCCTTTATATGTATGTATGTATGTATGTATGTATGTATGTATGTATGTATATATATATATATATATATATGTGTGTGTGTGTGTGTGTGTGTGTGTGTGTGTGTGTGTGTGTGTGTAGGATTCTCAGTAGTCATTTTTTTCCTCCACCTTTATATGGGTTCCAGGGATCAAAGTCAGGTCATCAGGATCCTATAGCAAGGTAGCAAGCACTTTTGCTCACCCAGACATCTCACTAGTCCAATATATATTTTTTCAAAGTATCATTGCACTGTGGAAAGACAGGAAGATAGATACATATACAGAAGATATTTGTGGTGTGAGCTGGAATTGAGGGACTCTCAAGATAGATAGACATGATTCAGAGAACTTCAGGTTGTTTAGTGATTATAGCTTCATGACTGCAAAATATTAGGGTGAGGGTAACTGGAAAAATTAAACACAATCCCCATATCCCTTACTGAAGAGAAGATGTACATAACAGAATCATCCTGAGACTGTGACATATGGGTGGAACAGTGCTGGCTTGAAGATATAATTCTTTATTTATATGATGTATACTGTGGTTTTTTAGATGATAAAATAAATGGAATTAGAATAATGTGGCAAGTATCTCACACACACGCACACACATATCCAGGCAGCCTGTTCTAGAGTACAAGGTCTTAACCACAATGAGCTTCCTCTCATGAGCATCAGTTCAACTCTGAAAGCATCACTGCTTGTAATCTCTTTAGATAATAAAGTAGAGATGGTGAAGAAAATGTGTTAAAGACTCTTAATTTTTATAGGTATCCACTTTCTACTTTGCTCATGTCAATGAAGTGGGTATTTGGAAATGTGAAGAGGACTATGCAACTGGAAACACAACATGTCCAGGGAAAACTAACACTATAGACCACATCTTTGGTGTAGATGACTGACCCTAAAAAGATTTAAAGGAGCGAACCCATGTGGGAACCTATGTTGACCAGAACAATGTAATATCAAATGTGAGAGCAGATGTGATGTTATCAGTGTGATATTGGAATATGAAGTCAACAAGTGTGACATCAAGAGAGTCAACAAAAGAGAGTTTTCCCAAAGAAGGTTGTGATGTTTCTGCTCAGAACTAAACACCACTATGGATTGAAAGAATAAAATACACTGAGAGAAACCTCCTTTAGATATGGCCAATTGATTTATCTATTCTTATAAGCAAGACCTCACTAGACTAAAAGGAATTTAAAGTAGTTTTTAACTAGTTTTTAACTTCAAAATGCTTTTAGAAGAGAGGGTAAGAAGTAGCACATATAGCAGAGCCCATTGCTAACTACATTATATAATACTCTCTAAGATACAAGAGCTGATTTTCTAGTTCATGAAAATTGAAGACAACAAATAATATGCAAGAAACTGAAAAGTAGCTAGAGAGAGCTTGGTCATTTAAGCATTTTCTGTGCAAGCATGAGGCCCTGAACCCATGTAAAACTCCCATGTGAAAATAGCAGTTATGGTAATGCATGCTTGCAACCTCAAGGTTAGGAGGATCCCCTAGGCCTGCCAGGCTAGCTAAATTAGTGAGTTCAAGCCTCTAAAAGACCTAATGTCAAAATACAAAGCAAATGAGTCCTGAGGAACAATACCAGAGGCTGACCTCTGGCCTCTACATTCATGTATACTTATGCACACACATACACATACACACTAATATGTATGACCACAAATACAGAGACACATGCACACACACACACACACACACACACACACACACACACACACACAGAGAGAGAGAGAGAGAGAGAGAGAGAGAGAGAGAGAGAGAGAGAGAGAGAGAGAGAAGCGTTTTTTCCAGCTCAGATTCTCTTTAGAGAACTCTTTAGAATATTCTTTGGCTTGCTGAGAGTTCATTCTGAAATGAATCCTATCATAAAGCATCAATTATCCTTTTAGAGTATCATTCAGTATTGGAGGACAGCCACAGACCACTGAATATTTGAGGAAAGCCTCTATTCTGGGAGAAAAGGACCAAAGGAAACAAAGCAGAACTCAGGAGCTATACAAGAACCACGGAGGGAAAGATAAATCTATAGTTAACATCCTCTGAAAGAAATGAAGAGTGCATGGACCCTTGACACACAAACAGGGAGCTGTAAAAGCAGAGCATTCAGGATGCAGCATACAATTCTCATGAAGTATAAAATATACTATCAGATTTAAGGCAAGTCACTACATGCAGTTAGAAAATAAACTTGAGAAAACTACCTGGAAAAAAATCAAAGTACAATAGCATGGAAATTACTAGAAAATAAACAATTGACTTGTAGGCTATATCTAAGTAATCATCCTCTCATCCAGTGAGTGAGGAATTACAGGAAAAAGAATGTTTTTAAATGAAGAGGAAGAAAGCATCCATTAAATAACAACCTTCAACAGAACTGTGAGAAGGGAAAACCTGTCAAAATCAAACACAATTTAAGGAAACTCAAAGCACGTTGTCACGAATGTTCAAAACCAGAGATAAAATTTTAAAACTTTCTACTGGAGAACTTGAGTGTGAAATGGGACTTTAAATAGAAATGGAATTGGGCTTTCTTAAAAGCTACCAAAAACGTGCCTCCATATTTATGGAGAAAAATTATTTCTGACCTAGAAATGTATATCCAGATGAACTTTTCAATCCTGTGTGGGTAAAATAAGCCATCTTCAGACTTCAAGGTCTCAAAAAATGTACCTACTATACATCCTTTCTCAGCAAGTAAATGGAAGCTATATTCTGCCAAACTGGGGGATAAAATCTTGGAATAAGACATACAACCTAGAAAATAGAAGCTATAACACAGGAAGAAAGTGTAGACATGACAGGGTGATGGTGAGGAGAAGCTTTGCATGGGTCTGTAGAAGAAAAGCTCCAGATGAGAGCAGGGAAACAGTGGTTTCACAGTACCGATGAACAGTGGAGAATACACCTCTGTGGCCACATAAGAAACTGAACTAGTGAAGGATACATAGAAAAACCTGCAAAAATATACCAATGCAGAGGCTGGGGAGATGTTTCATTAAGAGCTCTTGGTGCACAATCAGGAAGGCTGAAATTCTGATCCCAAAGCTTATTTACTAAGCCAATCCCAGGCCTATGTTACCCCATCTCTGAGTGGAGCAGAGACAGGATTATTGGGGCTTTCTGGCTTCCGGTCTGGAGGGGAAAATGCAAACCCCAGGACCCAGGAGAGTCTCCACCTCAAAGGTTTAGACAAAGAGAGATTGAGGAGAGCACCAGATGCCCTCTTCTAGCTTGTATGTATTTACACAGGTGTACACACACATACATATGTCCATGTGCTCATATAGATACATACACAAATAAGAGATATTTTAAAAATAAAACAATGCAATTTTTAACTCCCCTGCCAAAACACAAAAATATCCTCCACACCATGACTTCTCTGATTCTTCCTGCTAGCCACAGTCTATTATCTTTACCTTTATAACTGCAAAGTACTCCACACATGTTTACCAGGTAAGAAGGACATGCCACTCACTTGTTAGGGCCACTTTTGGATGCTTAATATATGTTAGATTCCACGTACAGACAAGATGTTCCACAATCCCACAATTTCAATAAAATTTGGTGAAACAATAGTTACCAAGTCTTGAGATACATTCCCTAGAAATGGTGTCAGAGTTAGAATGACAAAAGGTAATGGAGAGCTGGGCATTGGTGGCACATGCCTTTAATCTCAGCACTTGAGAGACAGGTGGATCTCTGTGAGTTCGAGGCCAGCCTGGGCTACCGAGTGAGTTCCAGGAAAGGCACAAAGCTACACAGAGAAACCCTGTCTCAAAAAATTTTTTTAAAAAAAGTAATGGCGATCTTACCAAAAGCAATCTACAGATTCAACGCAATTCCCATCAAATTACCAACACAATTCTTCACAGATATGGAAAGAATAATACTCCTCTTCATATGGAAAAACAAAAAAATCCAGGATAGCCAAAAGAATCCTGTATAATAAAACAACCTCTGGAGGCATCACAATCCCCGACCTCAAGCTCTACTATAGAGCTACTGTAATAAAAACAGCTTGGTACTGGCATAAAAATCAACATGTGGACCAATGGAATCAAATTGAAGACCCTGACATTAACCTGCACACCTATGAACATATAATTTTTGACAAAGAAGCCAAAAATGTACAATGGAAAAAATAAAGCATCTTCAACAAATGGTGCTGGCATAACTGGATGTCAATGTGTAGAAGGCTGCAAATAGATCCATATCTGTCACCGTGCACAAAACTTAAATCCAAGTGCATCAAAGACCTCAACATAAATCCAGCTACTCTGAACCTGATAGTAGAGAAAGTAGGAAGTACTCTTGAACGCATTGGCACCAGAGATCACTTTCTAAATATAACACCAGTAGCACAGACACTGAGAGAAACATCAATCAATGGGATCTGTTGAAACTGAAAAACAAAATTTTAAAAAGGTAATAGAGAAGGAAAATTATCTTGTTAAGGTTTTTAGTTAGCTTTCTACAAATTTCCGTGTGAAAATAACCATATGTAAGTGCTTATTCACTAACTTGTCCCAAGAATATCCTTGCACTAATTTCAGAAGTAAAAGGAGACATAAGGACAGCTTTGGTAAAGACCAAAGTTTTTAAGTAAATTGTACCTGGTAGCTTCCAAATCTGATTCAAAGTATGCAATTTAAAAAATAAAAAGCTATGTAACTTTTAACAAATATCATTAATTTTTATTTAAACAATACATTTTTAAAGACTCTATGTGTGTCGTCTGTGTGTGTATGGATGCCTACAGAGCCACCTAAAGTTGCTGTTTAAAGCAAAACACTGGTCCTTTGCAAGAGCAGCAAGTGCTCTTAACTGCTAAGCCATCACTCTATCCCCTCATCAATAACTTTCTGTTCTATAAAAATCTAACTAACAGTCTGGGGAAATAGAACAGTTGGTAAAGTGTTTGTCATATAGGCTTAAGTTTCTGAGTTCAATTTCTAGAACCCAAGTTTTAAAAAAAAATCCATGTTTGATGGTATAGGTTTGTAATTCCAGCACTGGAGAGGCAGAGACAGGAGGGATCCCTGTGGTTTCTGGCCAGCCATCCTAGCCTACTCAGCAAGCTCCAGCCAAGGAGAGACCCATTTTAAAAAAGGCAAATGGCTCTTAAGAATCATACCTAAGGATTACCTCTGGCCTACACACACACACACACACACACACACACACACACACACACACACACATATGATATGTATAAACACAAAAAACTACAAATTAAATGCAAAGTTTGAATGAATATGCATTTAATATGAATTCAATAGTCATCAAACTATAGCAATGTATATTTAAGATAAATATAAAATTAAGGTATTCTATATATATTTTGTATATATTAAGATATATTAAGGTAAGTATACAATACTGTATATTTAAGAATATATAAGTTGCCGGGCGGTGGTGGCGCATACCTTTAATCCCAGCACTTGGGAGCCAGAGGCAGGTGGATCTCTGTGAGTTTGAGGCCAGCCTGGTCTACAGAGTGAGATCCAGGAAAGATACAAAGCTACATAGAGAAACCCTGTCTCAAAATATATGTATGTCAAGATCTCCTTTGAAGAACTCAAGATATGTATTGTAGAAAGAGCCCACAGTTAAGAAGTAGTGTCTTCATTGTTCCCAGGGGGCACATTCACAGGGAGAGTGACCTTTAGTTAAAATGAGAAGTTCCTCAAGCTGATTATCTATAACTGATAGCAATCAGGAGCAGACATCCAAGCATTCATTTACTCATTCATACATTCATCTGTCAGTATATAGTCAATAAATTTTTCTCAATTGCCAGGCACTTAGACACATACTAGGAGAAATAAAACATTGCCGTGGCCCTCAAAAGCTTATCCCAGGAGAAAGTGACATGAACACCTATAAAATAAGTTTAGTGTTGACTATATCATGGTGTAAGTCTGCAAGGCCTTTGCCAGTTTTAACTTAGAGAAACAAGAAACAGATATGTCAGGGTTTTTCTAGAAATTTCTGATGTGATTATAAATCTTTTTCCTACATTTGAATCAGGGTTCTATGGTTCCAAGAGTGTAGACTTCATGAAGATAGTGTTCAGTGAGAGTGTGTAACATTGGTGGGCCCCAATAAAGTCATTTATAGAATTAATCTGTGGGTCAAAAATGATATAATAAACTCTGGGTGAAATTTGACTACTTTTACAGAAATGGGGTACTCTCACAAAAGGTTCTGTGGAAGTCGTCCTGGACCTGATTCCACTTCATGGGACAGTTAAAGGGCTCAAGAATGTGATGCTTACATGTCCTATGTAGACCATGTGCACCAACGCATTGTAGTCACCTTTTTTAACTGAGGATACTGCCTTCCTTGAGTGTCAGGGCTAAACAACTATGTGTGTTCTCTCCCAGTGCAGTGCCTGGAGATGACCACCAAGCGGAAACTCATTGGCCGCCTCGTGCCATGCCGCTGCTTCCGCGGTGAGGAAGAGATCATCTCAGTGTTGGATTACTCCCACTGCAGCCTGCAACAGGTGCCCAAGGAGGTCTTCAACTTTGAACGCACGCTAGAGGAGCTCTATCTGGATGCCAATCAGATTGAGGAGCTGCCCAAGGTGAGTTCTGACAAACTGAAGACACAATATCAATGCCAAGTTTCTAATGCCAAGACTTGGCATGGGGGTAGTTAGCCTTTTCCTTCAATCCAGATAACTGACACACTGTGACCTTCTGTCTAGTAATTAACACATCAGAGACTCTCACAAAACAAACTTCCATCACAGCCTTCCATCCAGGTAACTTACACAGCATAGCTGTTCATCATAGTATTTGACATGGCTGCCTCCCATCCAGATAACACAGCAGGCCTTCCATCTTGTTAACTAACAGTGTGGGCTACAAAGTGAGTTCTTCTAGTCTATAAAATGGAATTCTGCAGTTCCCTGCTCATATTTTTATACACAATACATATATACACACAAATACACACATGAGAGTTTATGTTTAGAAAAGAAAGGGAAATATGAAATATGACAATTTTAAAACAAATTCATAGTATATGTTAAAATTACTTTATTTTTAAACCTTGAACTATTCATTTTAAGTCTGACATATTTTACAAATAATATGTTATAGTGGCAAACATGATAAAGGGACTGCAGGTATAGAATACATTATTAGTGGAGTGCTTATTTAGCATGGGCAGAAAAGAAAAAACATTTAGTTTGTGTGTTTTATATGTAAAAATATTTCAATTAAAACTTTAAGTATCAAATTTCATATATGCACACTGTCATCATAAGGAAAATCGGTCTCATGTGACTTTGTTCTCTGTTAAATGATAAGGAAGCGACTAATGCAAACCAAAGCCACACCTCAGGGAAGTTCAAAGTCAGAGACACCTGACAATTCCCTAAGTAAATCACTAGCTTGAGCAGACCACTTGACATTTACTTGCCAAGAACTTATACAGTTGAAAGTGCATGCCATATGCAAAAAAGTTTATGAAATATTTCAATGTGCTAATCAAAGCAAATTGTTAAAAGTTATTTTTACTTGAGATTATGAATTGTGTTTATAAAATGTTTCAAAACTAGGAAGTATTTCATGTTTACTTCAAAGGTAACCTGCTTCATTTTTAACAATGTAAATTATAAATATGTAATCCTGAGTCTTTGCTCAGAAGACCTGAGTCAATCCTAGAAAAAGTTGTTGATCACATGAGTTATGCAACTAAGAAAATCCCCAGGCTGCAGCTCAGAAAAAGGCTACACGGAGGTGGGCTATCTCTATGAGAGAATGTCAACCCCTGGAAGGTAGAGTGACACCTGTTCACCTGTGTCCAGTGAAGAAATACATGGTGTCTTCTACATCAAACACTCAGTCTATTCAGCAATGGCTGCTGAGCCACTCAAAGAATGTCTTGTACTGGAGGACTTGATTAGTAAAACCACAAAAGTTTAAACAAATTATAGCTGGGCAGCAGTGGCGAATGCCTTTAATTCCAGCACTTGGAAGGCAGAAGAAGACAGATCTCTGTGAGTTCAAGTCCAGCCTGGTCTACAGAGCGAGATCCAGGACAGGCACCAAAACTACACAGAGAAACCCTGTCTCAAAAAAAATTATACATATAGAGTTTTTATAATTTAGAAAAATAAGTACAAGGTTTTGGCTACTGTTGTTGGTTTTAGGTCAGACCAATATAGGATTGGCATATACACTAGAGGCTGAGTTAAATTTAAATTCTAAATTTTAAAAAAAGGCAATAATAATTTAATGATTATATCACAAATATCACACTGGATATATTTATGTTAAAAGAGAGTTTTAATTTATATTTACCCTAGAATAATCTTTCTTTACCTTCTAAAGCTAGCAACTTTAGGTCAATCTCATCTTAAAATACTTTTCCAGATCTACAAAAAAAAATTGTTTAAGACAACTAGAGAAAGTAAAAACATGACGATTTAATGAAGCAACTATTTGTTGAATATGCATTCTCTGCTACATAGTACTTGAGTCTTTAGGAAGAAGTCAGTCTCTGCTCCTGAGTATCTGTCAGCCTAATTACAGGAAAAAATAAAAGAAATATTAGAGACAAATGTGCAATAATGCATCACAGAAGCCAAAAACTGCAATAGTGCTTGTGCACAGAAGAGTTCTTCCCTTCTTAAGGAGGTAAAGGAAGGACTTATTCAAACATGGATGAGCAATCAAGACAGCATTATGATAGGAAAGGGAACTCTGGAGCAGTAAGGGTGCTGTGAGTCAAAAATGGAGGGAGAGAGAACAGGAAAATCAGCAAAATAAAACCATTGAAGAATTATACATTTTGTGATTCTCTAGGTTGGCTCGGAAGTGAAATCTAAGATAGTTTTGTTTATCCTGATAATTAAAACAATCAGTTAGCAATAAATAAAAGTAATGTAAGTGCACCAAGCACTCAATATATTTCCTGTGTACTTAAATAGAAAAGAAACCATTAATTGTCTCTTATTCTGTATATATATTTCAAGGCTTTTATGTAATCACTTAAGATCTGAAAGAGACCTCTCTCTCAGAACAATGTGTTACCCCCACAGAGCAGCCTCATTGGTCTTATCTGAAGTATATAATGACCTGAATTGTTTGACATTTGAGACGTGATCATAACAGTACAAAATATATTTGTAAATTGTCACAAACAGTAGGAAAATAAGAAATAAAACCCCAAAGAATGATAATGTCTCTTTCCTGTAATGGAGAGTCCCATTCAAAATGGCCCTTCAAAGGTGTTATATAACAGAAAGCGAACAATGAGTTGAGGTTAATGGTGTTTGCAAAGATATGTCAAGAGTTATGAGAAAAGAAGCAAAAACAGATTTGAAAGAACAGGAAGATTCTAATTTGAATAGCTCCCTCTGTGGTTCTTAGTTTCTATAGTAAAAGGTAAACATGTAAAAGCCATGCCTTTCCCAGAGGGACAGAAATCATGCTGTTTATAATTTAATACTGATTTGCTTTTAAATTTTAATTAAGAGGTAGGTAAAGATATAGACAGAATAATAAATGGGCATATATTAGATTAAAATAGTGTATGAAGACATACATGAAGAAGATAGCACAGTGAAAATACAAGCGACTTCTTGGCATTTAAAATCTCTGTAAAAAAGAATAAAAACTGTATAAGAAAAGCCATTGTATAACCAAAATTATAATAAAAGGGGAAGTTAGTGAATTAGATCAAGTTGACCATATCTAAAATAGATCTAAATTTGAGATACTTTACTATGAAAGCTTTTGGATACTTTAGAGATTGAGAGCTTGTATTTTGGACCCAGATTAGATCCATTTGGTTTGGAAGGTATTCACTTTCCAGAAACCTCAGTTTTTCCATTAGGATAATAGCAGCATCTCTTATACATAAAGTAAGAAGTGGGGGCAAAGTGAAGGATGAGTTCCATTTCCTGAGTGATAATGTATGTGTGAGAGACATAGAAGCAAAAAAATCAAAAGCAGATATTACTCCAGCCAGAGCTGAAGTATGTACGATTCCCTTAAAAAGTATGCTGATTCAAACTAAAGATAGATTTGGTGTCATCCTGGGATAGTTCTAAGAAATGACTACCCACCACCAACAAAAACAAAAGCCATGAAAACATGTGTCCAATACCTGATTCTGTATATCTCAGTGAACCTCTCTACAGCTAGAATGGCATCTCTGAAGTCATGGAGCTTCATTTAGGGATTTGTATCTTCATAATCAATTACAGTTTTATTCATCCACCCACCACAAGAAAAGGAAAAGCTAATACTGAGTTGAAACAAAAAATAACCTTTATTTCCTCTTTAATGACTAATATGTCCTTTTGCCTGTGTATGATGGAGAGCACTGATTTGCATTTGACCTCTTGGTTTGAGTTGTCACCTCACTTATGATACTTCCAAATCTACCTATTTCTAGAATTTTTTGTCATTTAATTTTTCTTTATAGCTGATTCACCTTCTGATTTGTATATGTACCACATTCTCATTATCCATTCATTTGTAGATTAACATCTAGGTAGTTCTATTCCCTTGTTATCATGATTGGAACAGCAATAAATATAGATGTGCAAGCATCTCTGTAGTAAGATATGGAGTTCTCTAGATACATCAAGCAGTGGAATAGCTAGTTCTATTTTAAATTTTGAGGAACCTCCAAATTAATTTCTAATCTTTCAATAGACAAAGGCACAAAAATTAAAGTTTATAAATGGTAGTGCTTTGCCCCACATGGCAGTGACTGGTTGCTCAGAACTCCTCAAGTTCTCTAAATGTGAAGCATTTGGGTAAGAAAATACCCAGCCTTTTATCCCAGAGATGCAGTGATAATTCAACATATGAAAACTGTCAAAGTAATCCACCATATAAACAAACTGAAAGAAAAAAAAAAAAACATGATTATATCATTAGATGCTGAAAAGGCCTTTGACAAAATCCAACATCCCTTCGTGATAAAAGTCTTGGAGAGATCAGGGATTCAAGGAACACACCTAAATATAATAAAAGCAATATGAAGCAAGCTGACAGCCAATATCAAATTAAGTAGAGAGAGGCTCAAAGCAATTCCACTAAAATCAGGAACATGACAAGTCTGTACACTCTCTCCATATTATTTCAATATACTACTTGAAGTTCTAGCTAGAGCAATAAGACAACTAAAGGAGACCAAGGGAATCCAAACTGGAAAAGAATAAGTCAAAGAACTACTGTTTGTAGATGATATGGTAGTATACACAAACAACCCCCAAAATTCTACCATGGAACTTCTACGGCTGATAAATATTTTTAGTGAAGTGACTGAATACAAGATTAACTCAAAAAAATCAGTAGCTCTCTTATATACAAACAATAAAAGGGCTGAGAAAGAAATCAGGGAAACAACATACTTCACAATAGCCACAAACAGTATAAGATACCCTGGGGTAACTCTAACAAAACAAGTGAAAGACCTGTATAATAAGAACTTTAAGTATTTGAAGAAAGAAATTGGAGAAGATATTAGAAATGGAAAGATCTTCCATGATCATGGATCAGTAGGATTAACATAGTAAAAATGGCCATCTTACCAAAAGCAATTTACATATTCAACACAGTCCCCATAAAAATCCCAGCACAATTCTTTACAGACCTTGAAACAATACTCAAATTCATATGAAAAACAAAAAACCCAGGATAGCTAAAACAGTCCTGTACAATGAAAGAACTGCTGGAGGCATCATGATCCCTGACCTCAAGCTCTACTACAGAGCTATAGTAATAAACAGCTCATGGTATTGGCATAAAAATAGACAGGTGGATCAATGGAATCACATCAAAGACCCATACATAAATCTACATGTCTATGGACACCCAAAGAAGCCAAAATTATGCAATGGAAAAAAGAAAGCATCATCAACAAATGGTGCTGGTGTAACTGGATGTTGGCTTGTACAAAAATGCAAATAGATCTATTATCTATCACCCTGAATAAAATCCAAGTCCAAGTGGGTCAAGGATGTCAACATAAATTCAGTTACACTGAACCTGATAGAAAAGAAAGTGGGAAATGTCCTTGAATGCATTGACACAGAAGACAACTTCCTGAATAGAACAACAGTAGCATAGACACTAATATTGACAATTAATAAATTGGACCTCATGAAAAGCTTCTGTAAAGGAAAGGACATCATCAACAGAACAACACAGCAGCCTACAGAATGGGAAAAGATCATCACCAACACCACATCCAATCTCCAAAATATATAAAGAACTCAAGAAACTAAATATCAAAAAAAACCAAATAATCCAATTTAAAAAATGGAGCACAGACCTAAACAGAGAATTCTCAACAGAACAATCTCAAATGGCAGAAAACCACCTAAAGAAATGTTCAACATCCTTAATCATCAAGGAAATGCAAATCAAAACAAATCTGAAATTCCATCTTATACCTGTTAGAAGGGCTAAGATCAAAAACACAAAGGGCAGCTCATGCTGGAGAGGATGTGGATCAAGGGGAACACTCCTCCATTGCTGGTGGGAATGCAAACTTGTACAGTCAATTTGGAAATCAATATGGTAGTTCCTCAGAAAACTGGGACTCAATCAGCCACAAGACCCAGCTATACCACTCTTGGACATATGCCCAAAGGATGGTCCACCATACTACAAGGACACTTGCTCAGCTATGTTCATAGCAGCTTTATTCATAATAGTCAGAAACCAGAAACAATCTATGTGGTGGTATTGTGTTCCCCGAAATATTGTGTGTTCCCCAAAATAAACTTATCTGGGGTCAGAGAACAGGACAGCCACAATATTAAACATGAGGATAGGCAGTGGTAGCACATGCCTTTAATCCCAGCACTTGGGAGGAAGAGCCAGGCAGATCTCTGAGAGTTTAAGGCCACATTGGAAATAGCCAGGCATGGTGACTCACACCTTTAATCCCAGAAAGAGAGCCTTTAATCCCAGGGAGTGGTGGCAGAGAACAGAAAGATATATAAGGCATGAAAACCAGGCACCAGAGCTAGTTAAGCATTTGGCTGGTTAAGCTTTTAGGCTTCTAGCAGCAGTTCAGCTGAGAGCCATTCTGGATGAGGACTCAGAGGCTTCCAGTCTGAGGAAAAAGAATCAGCTGAGGAACTGGCAAGGTGAGGTAGCTGTGGCTTGTTCTGTCTCTTTGATCTTCCAGCATTCACCACAATAACTGGCCTCGGGTTTGATTTCATTAATAAGAACTTTTAAGATTCATGCTACATATTCTTCAACTGAAAAATAGATAAAATATGGTATGTTTTCACAATGGAATATTACTCAGCTGTTAAAAACAATGAGAAAGGAAATTTGAAGGCAGATGGATGAAACTAGAAAAATCATCCTGAGTGAGGTAACCCAGACCCAGAAATACAAACACAATATGTACTCACTTATAAGTGGATATTAGCTGTTAGGTAAAGCATAACCATGCTACAATCCACAGACCCATCGAGGCTAGGTAATAAGGAGAGCTCAAAGGAGGACAAATGGATTTCCCTGAGAAAGGAAAATAGGTCTACTGGGTGGACTGGAGGTGGGTGGGGATAGGAACATTAGGGATCAGATTGAGGGTGAATGGAAGAGGAGAGTACTGAAAGAGATGACTGGAAATGGGATGAATTGCAGGGTCAGGTAGAAACATGGTACAAGGGAAACTCCTAGGAATCTGCAAGGATAACCCCAGCTAAGACTCCTAGCCTGAACTGGCCATCTCCAGTGATCAGATTGGTGACTACGACAATTGTCATCAGAGAGCCTTCATCCTGTAACTGACCAATCAGATGCAGAGACACACAGCCAAACATTAGGCCAAGCTAGGGGAATCCTGCTGAAGAAAGGGAGGAAAGATTGTAGGAACCAGAGGGGTCAAAGACATCACAAGGAAACCCAGAGAAATGAAACAACTAATCTGGCTCATAGGAACTCATAGAGTCTGAAGCAACAATCAGGAAGTGTAGCTAAAGTTTTCTCCAGTCCCACTCGGGCCCACAGCCACTCAGACCCAAGTAAACACATGGAGACTTATATTACTTATAAACTGTATGGCTGTGGCAGGCTTCTTGCTATCTAGTTCTTATATCTTAAATTAATCCATTTTTATTAATCTATAAGTTGTCACATGGCTTGTGGCTTACTGGTACTTTTACATCTCACTTCCTCTGTGTCTGGCTAGTGAATCCGACTCAGCCTTCCTATTCCTAGAATTCTCTCTGCTTATCTGTCCTATACTACACTTCCTGCCTGGCTACTGGCCAATCAGCATTTTATTTATCAATCAATCAGAGAAACATATTCACAACATTCAGAAAAATATCCCCAGCAAGGGAGCCTGCATGGGATCAACCTAGGCCCTCCATATATCTGTGACAGTTGTATAGCTTGGTCTACCTGTGGGGCTCCTGACAATGGGAGCAGGGGCTGTCCCTGGAGAGACACCTATTCCTCATCCTTGATTGCCTTGCCCAACTTTAATACAAGGGGAGGTGCTTAGTCTTACTGCAACTTGATATACCATGCTTTGTTGATACTCATGCCTGCCCCTTTCTGAATATAAACAGAAGAGGAGTAGATTGGAGTGGGTGGAAGGGAATGAATGGCAAGAGAGGAGAGAGGGGAAATGTGGTCATGATGTAAAATAAATAAATTAGTTAAATAAAAAACAAAGTTCTAAAGTCAATGATTTAAGGCTAAATCAGTAATAACCACTGAAATATAAGAGTTTTGTTGTGATGAGAATAGAAAGTCCAGGGTTTTCCTGTCCTTTGTGCAATTGTTTCCTATGTACTGTATTTTGCCCAGTGTTTTGCCATTAAATAAACCCACCAAAGGCTGTGAAAAAAAGAAAGAAAATGCCCAGCTTAACAAAATCCCTGCCATTTAATAGTCATGTGATTCAGGCATGTTGAGCCCCTGAAGCCATAGCTTCTTCACCTATGGCAGATGTGAACAGACTTTGGTTCCTCCCCCTATGGTATAGTCAAGAAAAGATAATGCATTATCTATTAACTGACTTTTAAAAAAAAGATATTCTATAACTCTTGAGCTAAGAGAAATAGCTAGATACTCTTGAGAAGCCCACTCCTTTACCTTACCTCAGATACATGAAACTCTTTCCTAAGCATCTCTTCTTTCCCCTTCTCATAATAACCTGTAGCATGAATCTTAAAAAGTCTTATTAGTAGGAACAAACCTGGAGCCAGGTATTGGAGTGAACCCTGAAAGATCAGAGAATCAGAACAAGCCACAGCCACCTCACCTTGCTAATTCCTCAGCTGATCATGTTTCCTCAGACTGGAAGCTTCTGAGTCCTCATCCAAATGGATCTCAGCTGAACTGCTTTTCAAAAGCCTGAAGCTTAACCAGCCAAAAGTTTCTAGTTTCTGGTCCTCACACCTTATATACCTTTCTGCTTTCTGACATCACTTCCTGGGATTAAAGGTGTGAGTCACCATGCCTGGCTATTTCCAATGTGGCCTGGAACTCACAGAGATCCATGCCTCTAGATGGCAAGAATTAAAGGTGTGAGTGCCACCATTTTCTAGCCTCTGTATCTAGTGGCTGTTCTGTTCTCTTACCCCAGATAAGTTTATTAGGGTGTAGTTAGAGTTTTCCTGCTTGGCTCACAGTCAGGACAAATCTCTCTTACCCTCCAGTCCCACAGTTGCTCAGACACAACCAAGTAAGCACACAGAGACTTATATTGTTTACAAACTGTATGGCTGTGGCAGGCTTCTCGTTATCTAGTTCTTCCATCTTAAATTAACCCATTTCTATTAGTCTATAAGTTGCCACATGGCTCATGGCTTACCGGCACCTTACATCTCACTTGTCATGGCAGCGGCTGGCAGTGTCTCCCCTCCCCCCCCCAGCCTTCCACTTCCCACAATTCTCCTCTTCCTTGTCCCACCTACCCTATCCTTCCTGCCTGGCTACTGGCCAATCAGTACTTTATTTATTTTAAGCAATCAGAGCAACACATTTGACATACAGAACATCCTACAGTATTAGGGTGCACAATATTTTGGGGAACACAATATCACCACATTTAATCCATGCTTAAATCTATGTCAGAGCTGTTTCTTCATATACTCCAACTTTGCTACATAAAATAAAGAAGTGGCTTACTCTAGGGTCTAGGAAGCTGATGGCTCCATTGATAAAGTGCTTGCCACATAAACAGGAAGACCTGCCTTTGAATCCCCAGTACCCATGTAAAATTCTGGGCACATTGCATGATTCAGCAAGCCCCAGAACTGGAATTGAAACAGACAGCTCCCAGAGATTCTCTGGCCAGCCAGTCAGGCTGACTCACTGATATCCAGGTTCAGTGAGAGATCCTGTCCCCAAAATAAGAATGATAAAGAAAGACACCCAACATTGACCTCTTGCCTTCACACACATTTGCACATACACATGCACCATCATGTAAATGTACACACAAGGGGGCTCATTTTAATATGAAAAGGGATTTGTTTAACAAAGTTTATTTGCTTCTTCAAAACAATAATTCAATATTATAACAAAACAACTGCCTGCCAGTGGCTGTGGGTTTACTGTGTATTATGGATTTATAGTTGTGCCTGTCACATTTTCTATGGCCACATTAGATAAAGATAAACATTTGCTGCCTCATAAAGCCAAGAACAGCCTGAAGAACTTTATTTGGAAAGTACGAAAAACAGACGTTGAGATGACTGCCCAGGTTCTGCAGTACCTGGACAATCTGAATCAGCTGCCTCCAAAGACTCCATGTAACTGTGACATTTGCTCAAGATTCAAACTCCTGCATTTTCAAATACCTAGTGAAGTTGTCTTATAAGGAAGGTCATGGTCATGATGGAGTAATGGGATAGTTTTCATACAGGCAACCACACTTGCACACAAATATACCACATGCATGCACACACATAACTCATAAACACATGTGCACACCATGCACACTCAAGTACTCATGTATATACGCCTACTTGCTCTCATTCTCATCTGCATACACACATACTTATCACACATAATGTGTTCTCCAATATTCCACATAACATATATATTGAACTATATTGATTTTCTTTTTAATTCTCTTTTAGTTGCTACTTAGTCTAAAGCCATGTACTAAATCTTTAAGTACAATTATTTGAAAACCAAGACACTTTCCTGCATTGTGAGAAGTCTAATGTAACTGAAGGAACCATGATTGGAAGGTGACAAGCTGAGAGATGCTAAATAATAGATGTGACTATAGATTATGAAAACTTGAAAGATCATTGATTATTTCATCCTACTACTAAAAGGGAATCTTTTTGAAATATATGAAACTATTTACATCTCTATACTAATTGCTCAAACAATCATTGTGATTGAGAACTATCAAATGATTTGCTCATGTTCAAAAATGACCTATATTGGAAATATGGAGCATAAAAACTGCTATTTGACCAATGACACTGCCTTGTGCTGACTATAACTCTTTAGAGTGTCTCCCATAAATGTGAAATTGTCCATAATTGGGCACTTTATATAAGTACTGCTAACCACATAGGTGTAAGAAGGCCTATGAATTTAAATAAAGACGAGAAAAAAAGAACACATATTTTTACTTCCTTACTTCCTCTCAATATCTAGGGCACATTATTCTGACTTTCAGCATGGAAAGCAGTGGGGTTTTTTTTTGGATATATAAAAGTACATTCAGAATAAAACTGTTTCATGTATATGTGTAAGTAATAAAGAAGTAACAAGAATTGACTGTCTAATTTCTTTCTTGGAGTATCATTCTCCAAATGCATTCTTAGATTGTGGAGATTTTGATATTCATGTGGACAGATTGTTTCATAGCAATTGAGAACTTAGGTTGAATTTGCAGGTGTGTAGCAGAGGAAAATGGGGGAACAAATGAATAGAAACAGCTCTTGTAGAGAAAATCAGATTCAGATTTCTTTCCTTACTCATATTACTATTGTTAAAATATTTCACATGGGAAATTTAATATGTCTGTTACACTTAGACATGTGTGTCAGTGAACAATGGGGTCCTCTGTCTGTTGCATGCGTTTCCTGGATATTTTTAGTCTTTCAAGTGAGAACTCATGTCTTACATATTTCTCAGCTGTATCTGTATAGTAAATCTGGTGGAAACTTAATTAACAACACCTTCACTAATATTGGCTGTCATCTGGTGGAAGTTATATATAAGCCTCTTGATTTTAGGTAAAGTATATGTATTGGTATGCTTGTTCATTCTTCATGTTTTCTGCAGATGCTGTGTTAAGTCCCAGGGATCATTATTGGATGAAACAAGTTCCTATTCTCACAAAATTTATTTTACTTTAAAAAGTAGGCAATTTATGGATGGGCGGTAATGGCACACACATTTAATCTCAGCACTCAGGAGGCAGAGTCAGGCAGATCTTTGTGAGTTCAAGGCCAGCCTGGGCTACCAAGTGAGTTCTAGGAAAGGCACAAAGCTACACAGGGAAACCCTGTCTCAGAAAAAAAAGTAGGCAATTTAAACAGTAAATGTTAGGTAGAAGCAAGTGTCCTGATGAAAATAATGTGGGGACTTTCTGAAAGTTCACTTAAAGTTGAAATGGCAATGCATGAATCTGTTAAGAGTGACATTTTGTGTTCTGTTCTGGCTGACAGGGAAGGGTCACAGGGATAGATCTGAGTATTTGCATGCCAAGTCAATAGTTCAAGAACTTGGAAGAGGATGAGTGTTTGACGAGTGGAGCAGACCATGGAAGAGGCTGGCAAGGGCTGATGGACAAAATCATACTGAATTTGAGATCTCATTCTAAGTGAAAGTAAAGGGTTTTATGAAAAACAAGAATATGAACTCACTAATTTTTTAAAGTACTACTTTTGGTACAGTATGAATGCAACATGACCAATGAAAAATAAAAGTAAAGAGACAGAGACTGGTATAATTCAGGGGAAATTTAGAGGCTTCAACTCCAGCAATGGAAAAAAAAAAAAAAACAGAAACCTTTAGACTAGGTTTTGTAGGTGAAGAGAACAGACTTAGCTAATGGAATGAGTTTGGAACTGAAAGATTAGGGCCTGAGAGAAGAACTAGAAAGAATAGCCATTTGCAGAACTAGCATATAGGCGTAAAAGACCATTGAGGATGCAGGAAAAAAGTATGTGTTGTCATGGACTCTGAGAGAAAAGTGTAAAGTGTTTTAAGAAGAGGGCATGTGGATAGCGACTATGACACTAAGAACAGGAATGGAGCGTTGTATTTGTAGATGGAAATAATGGATTTCTTCATGAGAGTGTTAAGGTGAAGTGAAGAATGGGGCCTGAAGAAACAACAAATACAGACTCTCCTGCAAGACATCACTACAAGGGACAGAGAGGTAGGCAAGCTGAAGAAGCCTGTTGAAAGCCAGGTACTGTTTTGTTTTGTTTTGTTTTGTTTTTTAATCAGTGACATTTGGTCTGGAGAGATGGCTCAGGGGTTCAGAGCACTTGTTGCCCTGCAGAGATCCTGGATTTTATTCCCAGAACCCACATACAGCTCACAACCTTCTGTAACTCCAGTTCGAGGAGATGTGACACCTACTTCTGGTCTCCAAGGGCACCAGGCACTCACCTAGTACACATACATACCTCAGACAAAACACACACACACGACAAATTAAAAAAATACATTTTGAAAGAAAAGATAAGAACTCCTTGCTTAAATCAGTGACACTGGAGCTCATTTATATATATAAAACTAAAGACAGAGAAAGAAATTGGATGCAGAAAACTGCAGTCTTAACTGGAGGAGCCATGTTCTTATGGTAAAAAAAAAATATGGATTTGCTGAATATATGAAAAACTGACTTTGAGAGAAGCAGATGTCTCCAATCATTATAAAGAGAATGAAAGGAAAAAACACAGTGCAGAAAAAAAAAAGCAGTTTGTAAGGCTTGAGGGACATGATGCATACTGAAACTTGTGAATGACAGAGGTTTTAGTGTGTGAAAGAAAGTTCAGAAATTTACTGAACTGAAATGGTGAGAGGAGGCGATCCTACAATACGCTGAGAAGATGGACTTAAGACTTACAGATGAGGGTCACATGACAGGCACTGAGGTCATAAATGTGTATGTCAGCTATACCTGTAATGTTCTTTCTTTAAGTAGAGATGCAGGAATGACCATTCATGTACTGGGCCAAAGGTGTTCCTTTGTCAGAACAACTCTTCCAGATGATTTTGTTAGCCTCATTTTGAATTTAAGCCTACTGAAGCATGATGAAGGTAGAGGATGGCTGAAGGTTGTCCACTTAGAGGATAGCACAGTTTTTAACACAAATTTAGTTTATATCACTTGTATTTTCAAACTCTGGGTCTTGTATGCACTTAACAAGTGCTGTTCCACTTGTTAAGCTACATTCCAGCCCAGAAATCTCTTTATAAATTGATATTTGACCAGACTTATATATGAACTAAAAGACAGAATCAAATACTATAATATTTATACTAAGAAACTAAGAAAATTATAATATTCAATTTTGAAATGGGATCATTTATTGATTATTGATCTTAGTGTCTGTGCTATCACTGTTTTGCTGAGAATGTCCTTACCTATACTAGTGAGATCAAGCCTATTCTCACTTACTCTTCTATAAGATTCAGAGTATCTGGCCTTATGTTGAGGTCCTTGATTTATTTGGAGTTGGGTTTTATGCAGGTGATGAGGATGGATCTATTTTCATTCTTCTACAGGCAGCCAACCAATTTGACCAGCACCATTTGTTGAAGATGATGTCTTTTCTCCAGTATATATTTGTTTGGCTCCTTTGTCAAAAATCATATATGGGTGGGATTATGTCTGAGTCTTTAATTCTATTCCATTGATCAATATGTCTGTTTTATGCCTATACCATGCTGATTTTATTACTACCTCTGTAATACAGCTTGAAATATGAAGTGGTGATGCCTCCAGGAGTTCTTTTATTTTTCAGGATTGTTTGAGCTATCCAAGGTTTATTAGGTTTCCATATGAAGTTTAAGATTAGTTTTTCAATTTCTATGAAGATTTGTTTTGAATTTTTTTGCGGGGGGTGGGGGAGGCTGGGGGCATTGCATGGAATCGGTAGAATGCTTTTGGTAGGATGATCTTTTTTATATAATATTAATCCTGCTAATCTACAAGGATAAGAGGATTTCTTTCCATTTTTGATGTCTGCTTCAATTATTTTTTCAATGTCTTAAAGTTTTCATTATACATGTCTTTCATTTGCAAGGTTAGTTATTCAAAGATATTTATTGAGGCTATAGTGTAAGACATTGTTTCTCAGATTTCTTTCTCACTCTGTCATTTGTATATAGGAAAGCTATTGATTTTTGTGTGTTGATTTTGTATCCTGCTACTTTTTAAAAACAGTTTATCAGTTATAGAAGTTTCCTGGTGTATTATTTAGGGTCTTTCATTTATACAATAATATCATCTGAAAATAAGGATAGTTTTTCTTCTTACTTTCCTATTTGTATCTCCTCAGTCTCCTTGAGTCATCTTATTACACTACCTAAAACTTGAAGCACTATTTTGAATACATATGGAGAGAATGGATATCTTAGTCTTGTTACCAATTCTAGTAGAAATGTTTTGAGTTTCTCCCCATTTAGAATTATGTTAGCTGTGAGCCTGTTGTAAATTACCTTTATTATGTTGAGATATGTCTCTTCTATCTTCAGGACATTTATCATGAAAGGGTGCTGGAACAGACTGTTATGGAAAAAAGCTTGATAGAGTCTCCATTAACATTTCAAGAAAGAGTGAGCCCAGGGTCTGAGTGATTCCATCATGGTCATAAATATGAGCCCAGCTTTTATCCTGATATCAGAAACAAGTAGTGGGGCTTGCTTAACTTTGAGACGTCTTTACAAATGAGTTAGCAGATAACCTATAGAAAAATTCACCCAAAAGTCTAGATTTGTGCCTTCTATTTTTAAAATCACATGAAGATCTAGTGAGGTCCATAATACCAATTGTTGACAATGTCAAATGGAGCTAATTGGTGATAGGACCTTACAGTGAGCAAGTGTGCTTTTCAATGAAACTCAGGCAGGCTCATTGCAGCTCTGAAATTTGCTCTTTGGATACTGAAAAAATAAATGTTTTCAACTGAACATGTACAATATTCCCTAACAATAATATTTAGTTTAATAATAATTTAAAAATCACTGGAACACTATCAGCTGTGTGTCAGGTTATATTCTTTTGTTTTTGTTTTTATAGCATTATTTATTATTATTATTAAGAAATTTTCTATTCATTTTACATACCAACCACAGATTTCCCTGTCCTCCTTCCTCCTGCCCCACCAGCCTTCTCCCCCAACCCATCCCAGTTCCACCTCCTCCAAGGCAAGTTCTCCTATGAGGAGTCAGCAGAGCCTGGTATATTCAATTAAGGCAGGTCCAAGGCCCTCCTCTCTGCACCAAGGCTGAGCAAAGTGTCTCACCATGGGCACTAGGCTCCAAAAAGCTGGCCCATGCACTAGGAATAGGTCCTGATCCCACTGCCTGGGGGTCCCCTAAACAGTTCAAGCTAAACAATTGTCTTGCCTATCCAGAGGACCTAGTCCAGTACCATGGGAGCTCCTCAGCTATTGGTCCACAGTTCATGTATTTCTACTAGTTTGGCTAGTCCTCTCCATACTTGATCCTACCATGGTCTCAATGTCCCTTGCTCATAGAATCCCTCCTCTCTCTCACCAATTGGATTCCTGGAGCTCGGCCTGGAACCTGACTGTGGATCTCGGCATCTACTTCCATCAGTCACTGGATGAGGGCTCTATGATGACAGTTAGGGTATTCAGTCATCTGGTCACCAAAGTAGGCCAGCTCAGGCACCCTCTCAACTATTGCCACTAGTCTAAGGTGAAGTCATCCTTGTGGATTCCTGGGAACGTCCCTAGCACTGTGTTTCTCCCTATTCCCATGATGTCTTCATTTATCATGGTATCTCTTTCCTTGCTCTCCCACTCTGTCCCTGTTCCAGCTTGAACTTCCCATTCCCCTATGTTCTCATCCCCCATCCCCTGCCCTCTGTTACCCCCCAGTTTGCTCATGTAGATCTCATCTATTTCTCCTTCTCTTGGTGATCCATGTATAAGGGAACAGGGATGAGAAAGTCTTACATACTTGTTAGCACAGAAAGCATAGGTTCAACACTCATCTCATCGCTATCAGGTGTGTGTCTGTAAGACACACAACCAAACAATGGCATTTTATAAATTCAACAAAACACTCTTCCTAATGAATAACATTGCAAGCAAGACATAGGGGAGGAGTAGGAGCTTTTTGGAAAAGAAGTGAGTATATTCCTAGGTATGAGCAAGGCATTGCTAAAGAATGAAAGTTCCACATTGTGTATGAATGTAAGGCAAGAGAGAGAAATGAGGCTGAAATGATGAAGCCTTTTGTGATAAATTGGAAGATTTGAATATTGTCCTGAAATCTGTGAAAATCCATTTAAAAGTTCTGCTGATAATACTAAAATAAGACAATCCTTTAGGAAAACAGTCTGATTGTACCAAAAGTAGACTATGGAGTCTCCACTTTATACAGAGGCAGGAAGGCCATGTGCTCTGAGCGTGAAGAAATCTGTGAAATCTTAGTTGACCTGGTCAATCAGCAAATCCAAAATTCTAAAAGAACATAAGATTACTTGAGAGAAATTGTGAGTCTGACCTCCTGTAGAACTGATCTTTCTTCAACTGAGTAAACCACCACATGCATTAGCCTTTAGAAGCTAGTAGACTATAAGTGAGGAAACACAAGAGTCTATGTATGCTTCATCCTACCATAACGACCAATAATTGAAACATTTCTAAAACAGAAGCATGAGTAAGTTGTGGAGGTCATACTTACCTGAACATGGAGACAAAAATCCTACTCACTCTATTTCCTTGTCAGAAGTATGAAGTAGAAAGGTTAAGAGACTCCTGACTAGGCTTCAAAGAGAAAGAATCATTCCTTGAACATTGTGAGTGTGCACTGGTGCTGGGGAGTGGAAAACACATCTTGGAGTTAGGCCATCTTGAATATGAACCCTAGTCTAGAGAATGTTCTAACATGAGTTTTCTCCTGAGGAATGGAAAAATACCTTGTATTTTGCAAGAATATTTTGCCTGTATTTCAATTTCATCGTCAACTGACCTTGTGGCAATTCTCTACTGTTTTAAATTAAGTAATACAACACATGAATGAGAGGTGACATGCATGTTTTAACAAGCAACAGTGGTTCTCATCAGCCATCATGTTGTAAACAGCACAAAACTGTTCTCATTTTCTTCCTATAAATTGAGAGATGACAATTCTATGTTCCAGAAATTAAATGATCTTTTCTAAATTAACAGTGATCTAGAGCAAGAGAAAATAATTTTACAGGCACTCCTTCCACAATTTATGGAAATTTAATGTAAATGAATTTCTGAAACTAGCTCTTCTTTCCATGCAAAGAAGCAACTTGGTGTTTCCATAATGAGCCTGAAGAAGCACTGAATCAGTCACCAGATTTTTCTGACTCAGAAGGATCACTGAAGGCCTATCTGTGGAACCCCTCACCACTTCCTGATTTCCTGGCAATAGTGGAGCCTCACTGTCAATTGGTTGAGAGGGAGAAGGGAGGGGATTTATTGCTCAGGATGTTTTCTGTTTTCTTTAAATTTTAAGTGGATGAATTAAAGATTTGTTTTCCCTTGGGGTAATACAAGTTAATTGTACTGCATTTAATTTCTATGGCCTCAATAGAGTTTTTTCTATGTCAGCTGTCTTCAACAGAAATAATGGCTCTTCTCCTTTGTTCTAAATAATTAAGGGTTGACTACAGTAAACCTTGTAAAATACGTTTACCATGCCAATGTTCTCATTAACATTAATAACAGCAGTTTTTTCAGTTGTCAGTGAAGCAGTGTCACGAGCCTGTGAAGAAACTAAATTCAGAGAGATGTAGTACGGCTTGGTATGGAAGACCCTAGCAGGCAGAAATACAAATTCAATTTAAAAAAAAAAAAAAGACACAGAAACAAGGAACCTAGAGAGTTTCAAGGAAGGTGACTGAAGTGACAAATAGAATATGGAGCCGATCCTCCCTCATGCCAGTAAATGAAGTTTCATTTGTGATGTTTCCAGTCCTAGCTACAGGTGTGGGGAAAGAGAGCCCTTCCTGTTCTGGCCTATTTCCCATGGTATCCTTTCTCATGCTCAGCACCACACAGAAGGCTCAGAAATCTATCACCCAGCTCAATACTGCCTCAGTCTTCAAAAGTGTCCACACTTTCTGGTCTCTTCATTCTTGACAAGCCTAATTATCTCCTTCTCTTGTTTCAGTTTCTCTCATCTCAGTAACTACTCATAAATTGGAATACTGTCTTCCTTGACTTCTTCTCAACTTACCTTCCAAACAAACCTGTGTCCTGTCATTTTTTGTTTTCCAGCTGCTTGTTAAATGTCTCACTTCACTGTCTGGCCCTTGTCATCTCTAGGACACTGATAGAACAACCTTCCCATTGATAGTTCTTACATCATCCCTTTCTCCCTGTTTTCTTCTCCACACAGCCATCAGTGATATATCTCCAATGTAAATATGACCAGGCCACAGTAAAAGCTAAAGCCTATCCCTACTTCTTCTCTACATTCTGGAAAAACCTGTGTTCCTGGGCCTGGAGTGCTAAAATGAAGCCTCCATTGTCTGGCTACAGTGGCCCTTATAGCCTCCAGCTTCACAGTGTTGATCCTGAACAAGAAATGGCATTTCCTCTTCCTCTCATCCACTTTGTCCCTCATCTCACAATCTCTTCTTTCCTAGCCTTCATCCTTCATTTTCTGATACAATCAATTCATGCTCTTCTGAGCTTCCTTTCATAACCATATACACAGGTTGTTGTGGCAACTGCTCACATGACATATATATTGTATGTTTGTTCTGTGTCCACAGACACAGGATGAAGCAAATAGCACTGTTGTGTCCACACTCCTGTGGAAGTCAGGACAAGGTGTGTTCAATATTTAAATCAACAGGAAGCACACTATTCAGTCTAAAGTAAGTTCTGTTCTTACTACATACCCATTGCACAAGTAATGATAGTGTGATTTTGTAAAAGTGGATCATGGGAATACACAGGGCAAATGAAGTAGCAATAGATGCTCTGCTGACCGTTTTTCAGACTCTGTGTCAAATGCCGCAGAACCCAGTTGTTCACACCTATGTTGATTGTTCCCCTGAGACAAAGCCAATGCTCCCTTAAATTCCAAATAACCAAAAATCATATAAACCGATCACCAAAAATATAACAAAAGAGAACTCCAAAAAATCTATACCTGGCACACATACTGCACTCTGTAGTTTAGTGAATATCAGAACTTACCCAAAGCTACAGTGTGGTATAGGGGTAGAGTACCTGCCTTGCAAAGCAAAGCGTTGCCTCAGTCCCCAGCACTGACAAAACAGTATACCCCAAATAACCTGAAACAGTGAAACTAGAAAAATTTAAAACAACCAAAGGTATGATTTTCTACTCAGTATTTGTTTGTTCCTTCTCAGGTTTTCTTAGCTTGATACTGCCAAATAATCATAGAAATGTAAGTTAAAGACTTTTACTGTACATTTTAAGTTCATAATGATTAATGAATAGGATAAGTGTGGAAATGTGTTATGCCTTCTATCTTCAAACCAACAGCTGTTATTCTAGTGATCCAATATATATTCTTTGAAGACAGTGACAAATGCTAAAATTAACCCACTGTTCCAAAGGGAAAAAGACCCTGCATCTTTGCACAAATTGTTGCTGAAAAGATCTGTATTTTAGAAACAGCATACACAGTCTTTCTCATTTGATAAGATGAAATGCCTGGGAACTTGTTGCAATCATTCTGCAAGACATAAGAGAGATCCCCTCTTATAGCATATTCTATATTGCCAAATACACTAGGGAGAGCCAAACTGTTTCCTTTTCCGGTAGCTGGTATCTTACCTAGTGCTGTCTGGCCTTGTAGAGCCCCACACCTGCCATATTTATGCCCCACTCACTGCAAAAGACCCTCAGGTTCTGTCTGAATATAAACCCTTCCCATATGTGACATCCAGTCAGTAATCCTCCTTTACTGCCTCCCTTCTTGCCAATACCAATTGCACCTTACATGATGCTCTCATTGTTGTTCATATGGGTATTTTCATCTCCCATCATCCTACTTCTAGTCACAGGAGCAATTCTTTTTTACCAACAGAAATTTGAATAAATAAATGAATTCATTGCTAATAAGCACTTAGGGTGGGTACAGGTTCTCTAGGTTAAGGATGGCACCCAGAGGTGTTTCATCTGGTGTCACCTTTATAATTCCTTTCTCTGGAATCCTATTTAGCTAGATAGATGGCATTTCTCTTTATGGTGACTGAATACTTGAGGAAGGGTATTTTGTTATCTCTTTTTGAGTCCTGCCACTGCGTAGTTGTTAAAAAGGTGCTAGCTGAACACCAGCAGTCTGGGAGGAAAAGGTGGGGAGAGATGAGACTAAGAAAGGATGAAAAGGAGGAAAGGGAGGTATTATTTGGAAGCTTACAATTTCACAAAATATGCATATAAAACTATTTTACCCTACTATTTCTGAATTGCCACTTTCTTAAATAAAGATAATTATTTACAATTGTATTAACCAAAGAATTTTACATTTTCTTGTAATGCATACAAAGTAATTATTTCCTTGAAAGAGCTCTGCAACCAAGTTGGAAGTGTTACTGCTTGAACATTTGAAAGCAGGATTTGAGGAGGAATTTCAAAGAAACCAACCATTCAGAGATACCAGTTCACTGGACATTAGTCCTTATCCAGAACAAAGCCTGCCCTTTAATACAGTGGCACCCACAGCCCTCTTGTTGAAAATTTACAATTTTACATGCAACTTTCCAGGAAAAAAGTTCCCAAATAACAAATCCTCTTACTTGTGGTGGGGAGTTAAATGATTATTTTCTCCCCTCAGAAACTATGTTTTGACATACAGTCATTCATATGCATGTCATATCATTGCTATAGTGGCCATTAATCTCCAAGCCTGCATGTCACAAAATGCCAGTGCAAAGCATAATAATATATGGCAGACACTTTAGGCTAGCACACACTCACATATCTCTCCAGTTGCATATTTGCTGCTGTATAGTCATTGCTGAGCTTTCTATCAGCCTTCCTGAGACATATCACTTGGGCCCCTGGTCTTGCTCACCCTCCTTTCTCATTCCTGTCAGATGTCAGTTATCTTTCCAAAGCATAGCTCTGAAGAATGGGAAGTGTGCTGCTTTAGAGACAACTTGGTAGGTACACAGATGTGTATGTGAATGTTGGCTCTGACCTTGCTAACTATATATCATAAAAACTGTGTTCTTCTCTACAAAATTACTTAAGAATGACATATTTCCAATACTGTTGTAAGAATATAAATTTTTACAGTGAAGCTTACTGACTTGCCCTTATGTAACAGGTACTCAGGAAATGGGACTCCTTCTGTGTTACATTATTCCTCCTCATAATAATATTCATGAAGGAACATCTTCTCACTAAGAAGATGAAATAAAGAAGACCTTGCATGGCACACTGTCAAATCTGCAGGAACAGGAAAAACCTTCAGTTCAGCCCTCACACACATGAACATCCATGCTACCAGCTCAGCAAAAGCAATAAAGGCTTATACAAGGACAAAGGCAGAACATGCAAACTGCTAAGACAGTTTGAGTGTAAAGGAGAAGGCAGGACATGGGGTAGGGCAAGAGAGGAAGCAGCATCAGCTGGAGACTGGAACATGAGTGGCAGGCAGAGTGGGCTATGCAAGATGATGGAGGAGGCACAGCTGATGCAAGATGTGGCAGGATGAGGAAATGCAGAGATGAGTGCCTCAAAAGCCACAATGAAGAGTCTGTACTTTTTCCTGAAGAACAGAGAGGCCCTGAAAGCTTATGAGCAAGAGACCATACTACATTTTAAAAAGTAACATGTGGTAACTCTCAGACCTTTCTCTATAGATAGATCTGTAAGGTTAATTATCAGAGACTTTTTAATCTAATCATCTCTTGACAGAAATGCTTCCATTCTTCAGAATTTTAGCTCTGCTCTGTTTATTAAGCCAATAATTAGCACTTTGTTGTTGCTTTATAGAGTCAATGACTATTTAGATTTACCCATACTTTGCTTTTTATGTATTATTAAATTTATTTACTCTTTCTTACCACTCTGACATCTCTTCTAGAATCGTTTTCTCTTGTATTTAATGATATCTTCTGACAGTTGCTTTAGTCTAAGACTCTTGGTAGAGAACTCAGTTGGTCTTTGTCTAAAATGATGTTGTTCTGCATTTTTTGTTTTAAAAAAACTGTCAATATAAGATTATTTTTGGTTCTTTGAAGATTAATATCTAGTGAATCCCCACTCTAATTGTTGTTGGGAATTCACCTTTGGTTTTGTTTTGTTTTTTTTATTACTTTTTACTTCTTTGTTTTTAATTGACACAATGTTTATTCACATTTGTGGGTTTCTATGAAAAAATTCAATACATGTCCACAGTATATAGTCAAGGTAATTAGCAACCTCATCTCCTGCATAAATAAAAACATTTATTGTTTTCATGAGCTGAGAACTCTCAAGTCTTCTTTTATAGTTCTAAAACATAATATAAAATTGTTGTCAACCATAGCTGTAGCTAGTCTTTCTCTGTCCTGCCAGCCCCCAACTAAATGACACAGAGACTTCTTATTAATTATGAAACCTCAGCTGATAGCTTAGGCTTGTTTCTAACTAGCTCTTATATCTTAAATCAACCCATTTTTATTAATTTACTTTCTGCCTTGTGGCCTTATTACTTCACCTGTGTAGTGCCTATCCTGCTTCCTCTGTGTTCCCTGGTGACTCCTTTCTTCTTCTTCTCCTCCTCCTCCTCCTTCTCTCCTTCTCCTTCTCTCCTTCTCTCCTTCTCCTCCTCTCCTCCTCCTCCTCTCCTCCTCCTCCTCTCCTCCTCCTCCTCCTCCTCTCCTCCTCCTCCTCCTCCTCCTCCTCCTCCTCCTCCTCCTTCTCCTTCTTCTTCTTCTTCCCAGTATCCTGTGTGCCTGGAAATCCTGCCTAGCTTTTTATTGATCCAATCAGAATGACATATCTTCACAGTGTACAAAAAGTTTTTATACAACACAGAGCTATCCTAGCACTAGTCCTTCAGCCTCTGCACAACTTTCAAAGGAAATCTTTCCTCCTGGCAACTTAGAGATGCTCTCGTCCTTGTGCTCTGAAAATTTGAATAAATCTGTGTATTATCTCTCTCTCCCTCTTCTTGTTTGGAATTTGGTGACTTTGTGTCTCCTATAGATGGGTGAAGATTGCCTTTCTGACATCCTTTATCAACCCCATCCTCCTTCTTTGCACTCACTTTTCTAGTGCTCCAACAAAACCTTCTTGTTCTCTCTTCTGTGTCATTTGGAAGTCTTCTTGTTTATCTGGTGTCTTTCTTGCCATGTTTATCTAATTGCTCTGTATTATCAGATCTGCCATTACTTCCTCCATCTGACTTTAATCTTTTTTAATCTTCTCCTTCACTGACTTCTCTTTGATAATCTCGCTTCATCATTATGCTTTCAGATCCTGCCTTAGTTATCTAAACATATTAAATACATTCACTTTGTGGGACATTTGTTTTGCTATAGCAACTCTAACAGCTTATTTTACTGTATATTTGGCACTTTTCAATTATCCCATGAATATTGAAACTTTGTTGCCTGATAAAGTCCTGCCTAATTCCTGGGTTCAGAGACAATTTATGCCTTCTTCAGCTTGGCTCTTGAGGGCAATACTGACATTCAGCATATATCCAGTACCTACACATTTAATACAAACAGAATCAGGGAACTTTCTATAAGATCCAGATCCCTTCATACTATCAAGTGAATGTCTAAAACTAGTTTGAAATGGCAACTGAGAGAAGCATAGCATGGCCACTCCCATCAGATTCCTTCAAGATTCTTTCTTTTCATAACTTACTTTAGATAGGTTTTCTCTGGTTGGTGATATTCTGTCCCAATCCATCAAGTGCCCAGATCCTGTGTGTACATTTCTGATACCCCAGTAAAGATTTATACAGGGCATTTACATGTGTGTCTAAGTATTCAAGCACAGAGTCTGATTCCCAGGGGATGACTCCTAGTATCTCATGTAATGTCCCTTGTATTCAGAGCCACATAGGTCTAGTTTGTAACAGGCACAAGTAAGCAATTCTCTAGAAATTAATGAATGAAATGATACCTTATAGAATTTAGAGAGCAAGAGGACCTTATGCTCACAGATAAGCACTGGGGAAACCAGGAACATTAAGCATACAGCATTATCTCTTCAAGGGAAGAGATTGCATAACCTATTTTTCACCCAGAAGGCTTGGTATGGGTGTAGTTAATAGCCTGGTAATGGTGACCTGTATTATCTGTAAACCCAGGCCACAGCTGACTTCCCCAGGCTATTATATTTGTCCTAGACTTTTACCTTGACCATTGTTAGTCAGTCAATAGAATCCAACCTTATGGCAGATGTTACATGTACTTTACAATAGCCTAGGTGAACTCTGTGTTATCTATAGAGCCAAGCCACACCTGACTCCCTCAGACATTTATATTTATCTCAGTCATTTTCCCTAAACCATTATATTTAGCATTGTTTCTTATTCAGTTGAACTCCATCTTTATAGAAGACGTCATATGAACTTTGTAAAGCGTTTAAATATAAATATGTTTTAAGCTTTGTTGTACACATGGGATTGAGTTAACTTGTGGTGGTACTGTGTTCCCCAAAATATTGTGCACCCTAATAAACTTATTTGGGGTCAGAGACAGAACAGCCACAATATTAATCATAGAGAATAGGCAGTAGTAGCACACGCCTTTAATCCTAGCATTCCAGAGGCAGAAATTTGTCTGGATATCTGTGAGTTCAAGGCCACAAGGATACAACCAAGCATGGTGACGCACGCCTTTAATCCAAAGAAAAGAGCCTTTAATCCCAAGGAGTGATGGCAAAAACAGAAAGAATTATAAGGCATGAAGACCAGAAACTAGAAGCATTTGGCTGGTTAAGCGTTTAGGCTTTGAGCAGCACAGTTCAGCTGAGACCCATTCTGGATGAGGACTCAGAGGCTTCCAGCCTAAGGAAACAGGATCACCTGAGGAAGTAGCAAGGTGAGGTAGCTATGGCTTCTTCTGTCTCTCTGATCTTCAAGCATTCACCCCAATAACTGGCCTCAGGCTTGATTTTATTAATAAGACCTCTTAAGCTTCCTGATACATTAACTATCATCAGAACACTTCTTTCCAAAATTGTGCTGTGCTTAAATATGCCTAAAATAAAATAACCAGCTCAGGGTTATAGTAGGAATCTTAAGTGTTCTTATTAATGAAACTCAAACCCGAGGCCAGTTATTGGGGTGAATGCTGGAAGATCAGAGAAGCAGAACAAGCCACAGCTCTCTCACCTTGCTAGTTCCTCAGGTTGGAAGCTTCTGAGTCCTTCTCCACATGAATCTCAGCTGAACTGTGTTGCTCCAAAGCCTGAACACTTAATCAACCAAATGCTTAACTAACTACATGCTTTACTCACTTAGTTCCTGGTCCTCACGCCTTATATACCTTTCTCTTTCTGCCCCCACTCCCTGGAATTAAAGGTTGGGTTTCTGGGATTAAAGGCATGAGTCACCATGTTTAGCCGTTTCTAAAGTGGCCTTGAACTCAGAGATCCGGCTAGCTCTGCCTCCCAAGTGCTGGGATTAAAGGCATGTACCACCACTGCCCAACTTCTGCTATGGCTTACTCTTCAAATTTTCTAGCCCCCAATTGTGGCTCTGTATCTAGTGGCTGTCTGTTCTCTGACCCCAGATAAGTTTATTTTGGGGAACACACAATATTTCAGGGAACACAATACCACCACACAGGGTCAGACCCTAGATGTTTGAACCAACACAGGCTACTAAGTTGTGTTGGACTAGACTTCCTTTTTGCCTCATGCATTTTGTTATTTGGTTAGCTGTGGAGTTTGCAGAGACCCCAAGAATTTCATCAGAGTTAAATTGTTTCCCTAGCTAAAGAGAAATGGCACTCTAGCACAAATGCATTTTCAGATTCAAAACATTTCTATTGTTTTGTTTGTTGGTTTGTTTTATTATTTTTCAGAGCTGAGGACCGAACCCAGGGCCTTGCACTCGCTAGGCAAGTGCTCTACCACTGAGCTAAATCCCCAACCCCATTTCTATTGTTTTTAAAATATAAGATATTAGCAAATGAAAATCAGGATACCCATATAGTTAACAGTTTGACTCTAAGTAACTATTAATTATGTTTATTTCCCCTATATTGAAGAATACAGTTTGGATATGTGTGTGTGTGTGTGTGTGTGTGTGTGTGTGTGTGTGTGTGTGTTACTGAACATCATTTTCACTCAAAACTTGAATCTTGAAAAAGCCGTGCATGGGCTCTTAGCTTTGTAGAGGGCATGACTCATGGGAAGAATTTCACTAAGATAAGAAACTTGATGCAGGCTCCACTGACACTGTTTACCTCTCTAAAGCTTCCTGTCCAAAACAGCCTGTCTCAGCAGGAGTTTGGCACTCTTCTCATTTTCCCTTTAATTATCAGCACTCTCAAAATTATTGGATCAGCACAAACTGTGGACAGAAAAGTGTCCTGTGGTAAATGAGAAGAAGAAATATGTGATATGCAGGAAAGCTGAGCAGGACTCTGCCTCCAAAGAGACTGTTTTGTTTAGAAAAGTAGCAAACAGACCATCATACTGTACATTGATGTACTTTTAATTTCTAACAGTCACCCAACTTTTCTGGATAATATAGCCTTACAAGGACTTCATTCATCAAATCTAAGGCCCATATTATGAGATAAATCATTAATGTAGGAATATCTGATAAAAGGAGAGCCCTCGAAAATAACTTACCCTTGATTGTATGGTACATTCCAAATAACAAAAACATTAGCAGAAGAAAACTGTGAGGCTTAGAATTGATATAACATCTTTCACTCTCTCAAGTCTCAAATCAAGTCTCTACAGGCAAGAGAACTGCTGAGTTCAGTGATAACACTGCAATAAGCCTCAGGATTGACCAGACACTAATCTGGGGTCAGTGCTTGATCTTGCTTGCATTCTCCTGGGTAGAGCATGTAAAGGAGTTTTCTTTTTAAAAAATGTTTATGTCACTTCATTCAAAATTGAAGAATACTAGTACTTCTGATAAATCTTGAGTGCACTTGAGAAGTTAGTTGTTATAAGACTTAAAAGACTGTATTTTAAAAATCTTTAGTTTTGGGCTGGAGAGATGGCTCAGAGGTTAAGAGCACCGACTATTCTTCCAGAGGTCCTGAGTTCAATTCCCAGCACCCACATGGTGGCTCACAAACATCTGTAATGAGACCTGGTACCCTTGTCTGTGTACATAATAAATAAATAAATCTAAAAAAAAAGTTTAAAAAAATCTTTAGTTTTAACATTCATAAAATGATTGTAGTGATCAGCAGAAAGAGTGGTTAGTAAGTCTTACCCAAATCAGTGATGAGATAATTGACTGTTTGTGAAGCTGTAACTAACCACATGGCATGTTCATACAGTACATCACTGTCTTACTAGACAGCACACACTGGAAGGGAGTTGATAGTAACATCTAAGACTGTAACTATGTTTCCTATTTGGTTAGGTGGAATGTCTTTCAAAGAATCCATTAAATGTCTCTTTCAAAGTTTTATAAAAAGGGGAAGTCCATTTCTATATAGGATGCTGAAAAAAGTAATTCTGACGTCATGTCGAGTAGCAAATAATCTTTATAAAGAACCCAAGATGACTAACCCAAAGTAAGAGACTTCATATTTCCTCTTATGTAAGAAGTCATATGATCTCCTTTTTAAAAAGCTAATGGGTTAAGAAATAACAGCCGTATGCTGCATTGTTTTTTCCTATAAATAAGGAATTATGTGTAGGAAGAAATGGTAGTTAAATATACTGTTGGCCAACTGTGTAGTCATGATTACCAGACTTCATCTGTGGAAGTTCAGCAAAGCAGAATTAGAAATGTCAGAAAGGATCTCATTAAGATAATTCTTCTAGAAATGAATTAAAAATTCTCTTCCAACTGTTCATGTCTTTAGTAGTCAAGATGAGTTGAACAGAGTTTTTTTGTTTGTTTAATTGTTTGTTTTAAGAATTAGAGTTATTTTTCACAGTGTGGTACTGGAAACACCTATATGAAATCACCCAAATCGATGTCTTGCTGAAAATGCAGGCTGCCTTACCCCATTGCAATACTTGTCAAGTAGATCAAGAAACAACCGCTGAAACACATTTCAACACACCAGTGGTTTCAACAATGCTAGGTTCCAGAACTAATTGTAGCCCTTGGTTCTTCCCCACCTAGTACTTTGGAATGTTAGAACTGTGAATTTAGCCTGATTGAATTTTCGTCCTATGTTTCATCTACTAATGATTTATGAGGCACTGCAAGGGGACACAAAAGATTGTGAGTGTAGGTATTCTGATGTGCCACAGCTCTTGATAACATACAAGAATTTATTCAGAATGAAGAAATGGAAATAAGACTTTTTGAAATCTAACAGCAAAATAAAGAGAGCTAAGGTGATTCCTTTAGCTGTGAGAATGCAGAGGGTAACTCCTAGGCTTTCGTCTGCCTGGTTTTCATTTTGTTCTGTTTTGTTTATCTCTGTACGGGAGAAAACATGGAGACGCTAACAGCTGGATGGGTTGTGAAGCTGTTCCAATTTGAGTGTGGAAGAAAGTGAGGCTTTATTAATGGTTCTTTTACTGTCACATTGATTAAAAAACATGGTTACTTCAAATTTCCTACTGAGTTTAGGTATGAGTGAGTCTAATAAAACTGTGGCCTAACTAGTGAGTTGTTCTTTTCTGTTACAGCAATTGTTCAACTGTCAAGCTCTTCGGAAACTAAGCATTCCTGATAATGACCTCTCAAGTCTGCCGACCTCTATTGCTAGCCTAGTTAATCTGAAAGAACTCGACATCAGTAAAAATGGTAAGATAAGAATCTCCAAACACCTTCATATCATTTTACTGAAAATGTCTTCTAATTTTTTTCTTAGTGAGTAATAACTTTTTCTTTGACTTTATTTGATTAAGTTCTATTTAAGAGTTAAATTGTAAGTCATACCTGAAAGATAACAAACCTCTCCTTTTCTTCTCACAGTATGGCTAACTTCCCCAGATCTTATTCCTTTCTGGATTCAGACACACACTCTAACTCTCTAAACTATTCCTCATCTTCTGCTAGGTTTATTCCTCACTTTCAGAGTATTACAATGAGCTCTGTTTTCTTCCTTGAAACAATCCTCCCATTTGCTTCCCTGGGTTCCACTGTCCCATTGGCACTCTGCACAGAATTCACTTATTCACCAGAGTTATTGGCTTTCTCCTCCTGACCCAGATTGCAAACTCTATGAGATGGCAAGAGGAACATTACTGTTGTGGCTACTGACACATTCCAAATGCCTTGAGCAGAGCCTGGAAAACTATCAGGGCTCAGTCATATCTGTTGTATTTTGAGCCAAATTCATGCACTTGGTGATTTTGTTGACACTGGTGCTAATATTGATGTTTATGTTGATATTTTCTCTGAGGGTTTCCTAGAGGAACCTGGGCCTTCAGGCCATCTTAGGTGTTCTAATTCATTCAGTAGGACCTCATTCCTTTCCAAATGACTTCAGCCTCCTGTTTTATTAGAATCAAAGATCTAGCCCAAAGGACTGTGATCAGGTAATTTGTGGATGCAAAGCACAGCCCTACCATCATTAAGTTCTCAGGTGAAAAATGTGTCCATGGTCACATACAAATAGTGCTATAGTTACCCTACTCAGTATTGTTGGTGCCAAAGGGACAGGCGTGAAAAAAGCAAGTCCTCCCTCACAAAACTTATATCTAACACAATGATTTAGATATTTAAATAAGTAGCTATGGAAAATTGAGTAAATGTTTGTGTATAAAGCTACATTCAACCTGAAGGCCATCTTTAGGATGAGGATGGATGCATTCTTGATAAATATTTACTGAATTAATTCATGATTAAATGGATGAGAGTCATCATTAGGTTTACAGTGTCACTGGCAAGATAAGACAGGTACCCACAAATAATCAGTACTCTCTAAGTGCTTGATCATGTTGTTGGAGTTTTTCTACCTGTCCCACATTCAGGACAAATCTCTCTTACCCACCAGTCCCACAGTTGCTCAGAACCAACCAAGAAAGCACACAGACTTATATTGTTTAGAAACTGTATGGCTGTGGCAGGCTTCTTGTTATCTACTTCTTCTATCTTAAATTAACCCATTTCTATTAATCTATACTTTGCCACTTGGTTCGTGGCTTACCTGTACCTTTACATCTTCATTGTCACGGTAGTGGCTGGCAGCATCTCCTCTCCCCAGCCTTCCACCTCCCAGAATTCTCTTCTCTGTTGTCCCGCCTATACTTCCTGCCTGGCCACTGGCCAATCAGGACTTTATTTACACAGAGCAATATCCACAGCACTTCCCCTTTTCTTTTTTTTTTAAGGAAGGTTTTAACTTTTACATAGTACAATTACATATAACAAAACAATTATAAAGCAAGAATTACAGTTACAATATTAAAGAAGATATCCTATCTATCTTATATTTGTGAGTCCAAGGTTTTATATCTAACTTATTTTTTATCATAACTAAGAAAATTATAACTATCTAGTCTTCAACCACATCAAAGACCTCAGAAGGATATAATATTACCTGAGAACCAGGAAAAGGATGCAAGCAACTTTCGGAAGTCTTGTAGGATAGACAGAGACAGCTGGCAGCCTGGACAGTCACCTAATGTTCCTTTGTAAAGTTGGGACATTTGTCTTCAGCTCAGAGGGCTAGAGTCTCTTGGTCACTTTTTTTTCAGTATCCTGTAGAATGTCTGGCAGTTTCCTCTGCCAAATTTAGCTTGAAAGAGACAATACTTGTGTCAACAAGGCACTTTAATAACCTTCCTAAGCTAACTGCCCACTCAGGGAGTTTTCATGAAGACAATCCAAGAAAGACTTACAGATCTAGAGAAAGAATAGCAACCAGATTTAGACCCATGGAGAGGGACCTCATATCCACTTTTATTTTTGTAGGAATATATTCACTGGTGGTGAAAAGATGGCATTTAAGAAAATATACATTTCTTCCTGAAAACTTAATTTCAGCTTCCAGAACCCACATCAGGTGACTCACAACTGCTTATAACTGAAGCTCCAAGGGACTCTCATCCAGCCTCTATGAGCACTGCACAGATATGGCATACATACATAAATAAAATGAATGTTTATAAAATAATAGATTTATAGAGAATTCCTTATGTGTTATTACTATCAAAATGCTAATGTGCATTTATATTTCAAATTCTATTTTCAAATTATAAACCTAAGAAATATAATATGGCTAATACCACATCTGGCCTTTGGGCAGGTTTAGTAGACAAGTAAATTAAAACTTACCTTATTTTTATTCTTCAGTTGAAGGGCATCTAGGTTGTTTCCAGCTATTACAAACAATGCTGATATGAACATAGCTGAGCAAATGCCCTTGTGGTATGATTGAGCATTCCTTGGGTATATGCCCAAGAGTGGTATGGCTGGGTTTTGGGGGAGATGGATTCCCAATTTTCTAAGGAAGCACCATATTGATTTCCACAGTGACTGTACAAGCTTGCATTCCCACCAGCAGTGGAGGAGAGTTCCCCTTGCTCCACATCCTTTCCAGCATAAGCTGTCTTCTGTGTTTTTGATCTTAGTCATTCTGACAGGTATAAGGTGGTATCTCAGAATCGTTTTGATTTGCATTTCCCAGATAATTAGGGATGTTGAGCAATTCCTTAAATATCTTTCAGCCATTTGAGCTTCCTCTGTTGAGAATTCTCTGTTTAGTTCTATAGCCCATTTCTTAATTGGACTGTTGGGAATTTTGATGGGACGCTTTGCTCCGCCTGGAAGGAGGGGACTAGACCTGCCTGTACTGAATCCACCAGGTTGACTTGAATCCCCAGGGGAGTCTTGGCCCTGGAGGAGATGGGAATGGAGGGGAGGCACTGGGGGGAAGATGTGGGTAGAGGCGGGAGGGGGAAGGACAGGGGAACCCATGGCTGATGTGTAAAATTAAAACACAAATATAATAAATTTTTAAAAAATTACCTTATTTTTAAAGATGATGGGACAACATACCACCATATATGAACCTGAAGTTCCTGAGAAGCAACCTTACTGAGAGCATATAATAATTTTCAGTGTTTTTACACTAAAAAATACAAATTTTCCTTACTTTCCTGATAAGCAAGTCTATGGGCATCTTTAGAAAACTTTGAATCTATTACTTAGCTTTACCTCCCTATCTTGGAAATGTTTACACAAAATGGCATGCAGGAGATGTCAGGCCACAGTAGGGTGCACATTAGATTGCAAGGGTATGAGCTGACAATGCCCAGAGCACAGCTGGAAATCACACAAACAGCCCTTCAGAACATTATAGCTGGAAGCTGTCCCTGTGTGCTGTGACAAGGACCTGGGCAGTTACCCAAAGGAGATTAATTCATCTTTCAGGAATCTGTCAAGTGAAGAAAGAACGGGAGCCTGAAAAAAGAGTAGAGTCAGCACTTCAATTGGCAGTTGAAATAGCACTTCTGGGTGGGGAGAGATCACAGCAGAGCTGGAGCACAGGGATAGAACATAAATCGATATCTAGATAGATCTCTGCAAGGACCTGTCAATCTGAGCAAAAACTTGAGTGAAATAAGTTTGGATTAGATGAGAGAATCCTTAATACATGAACTCACTGAGTCTAAAGCTGCTTTTGACCATTCATTTAGACCCTAATCTTACTTCTTGTCACATCACTCTTGGTCATTGAAATGGCATCAAGCTGGACCTTGGTGACATAGGAGTTATACAATTTCCTCTCTAGCTGAATACTATAATCTCAACAGAATCTTTTGTAGATTTAAAAAAAAATCCTCAGTGGGGAATGCATGAATCTCCTTTGGAAGGGGAAATAGAAAAGATCTACAATATGGACTGGGAACAGATGGAGATGAGAATTTGGGGTATTGTGTTAGTGGGTAGATGGAGAAAGAGTACTGAAAGACATGACTGGAGGGGGGTGCATTTTGGGATCAGGTAGAAACCTGGTACAAGGGAAACTCCCCAGAATTTACAAGAATGACCCTAGCTAAGACTCCTAGCCTGATTGGTGACTACCACAACTGTCATCAGAGAGCCTTCATCCAGTAACATCAGATGCAGAGACCCAGAGCCAAACATTAGGCCAAGCTAGGGGAATCACTTGAAGAAAGGGAGGAAAGATTGTAGGAGTCAGAGGGTTCAAGATTATCATAAGAAAACCTACAGAAACTAAATAACTAATCTGGCTCATAGTAACTCACAGAGTCTGAACCAACAATCAGGGAGCCTGCATGGGACCAACCTAGGCCCTCCATATATCTGTGACATTTGTTCAGCTTGGTCTACCTGTGGGCCTACTAACAATGGGAGCAGGGGCTGTCCCTAGAGTTTTGGCTGGCTCTTGGGTTCCTATTCTTCATCCTGAATTGCCTTGCCTAGCTTTAATATAAGGGGAGGTATTTATTCTTACTGCAACTTGATATGTCATGCTTTGTTTATACCTATTGGAGGCCTGCCCCTTCCTGAACAAAAACAGTGGAGGAGTGGATGGGGGGCGTGGAGGGGAGGTGAGGGGGGGGGGAATGGGAGGAGAAGAAGGAGGGGAAACTGTGATCAGGATGTAACATTAATTAAATAAATAAATAGTAAGAGGAAGGAAGGAAGGGAGGGAGGGAGGGAGGAAGGAAAGTTGGTTAAAGAGTACAAGGAGGCCAGGAGTAATAATGGAAATAAACAGTGTTTAAAAATTCCCAAAAAAAAAAAAAAAACATTCCAAGTGTACCTGCATCATACACACACACACAAACACACACACACACACACACACACACACACACACACACACACACAAACACACCCTCATATACACATACTACACACATACACAGAAGAAGACATTTCAAATGTTGTGTATTATGAAATTTTCCTTCAATTTAAACAAATAAAAGTAATTATTGCATAGTATAGTTGCCTGTTTTTTGGTAACTTTTGCCTTGTAAATGGTTTTGAACTGACATCACCTTTTCCTGTGGGGAGGTAACATTGACACTGGAGATCCAGCCCTGGGGCTTCTTTGCACATGCTAACTAGCTATTACTTTTCATTTTTAATTTTTTATAAGTGGTAAATTATATAATCTTTGAATTCAGAGACTGTCTTGCTCACTTTTCTATTTGGAGTTATGAGCATAATGTTGAAGCTATCTTGTTACATTTGGGCAGGTAAATAACATTTTATCATATTAAAAAGTACAATGGGGGGTTGGGGATTTAGCTCAGTGGTAGAGCGCTTGCCTAGCAAGCAAAAGGCCCTGGGTTCAGTCCTCAGCTCCGGAAAAAAAAAAAAAAAAAAAAAAAAAAAAAAAAAAGGACAATGGTATTTATGTGATATTACATTAGAGACTCCTCGTAAAATCTCACCTAGCACACTGGGAACTTCTAAATGTTTTAACTGAGTGCTGGAAAATACAGGAAAGGACTGAGAGTCACAAAAAAAGGAAAAGAGATCATGAAATTCTATTCACAGACACCTCACCAATGATATGTTTAAAACCAAATGCTTCACCACCCAAATGTGTTCTCCAGACTTCTTATCTTACTGTGATCCACATAGACAATCAATGAAAGGATTTATTCTCAATTTCCATTTCATGTCCACTCAGTTACCATGCCTGCTGTGTCCCATGTCTGTGGAAAGACCATTTCATACTCTCTGTTGTAGTTCACTTCTGTCTCTGGTCTGTGCTACCCACTTAAACAGCCTCCTAATTGTGCTCATCCAGTCTCTGCCAAACTGATCCTGCACGTGTTAGCTCTAGCAGCCACCTAAATTGCCAGCATGGCTATTTTTTCTTTCCACCTAAGGTGCTTCAGTCAATCTAGGACAAAGTATAAGCTCCTAAACACAAAGCTAAGAATCTCCACAGCTGACCTAATAACACTTACATTCCAGTGCCAATCTAACCACAGGTGACTGGCAGTTTTTTATCTTTATGGTATGGGTAGAAGACAGCTTCCTCATAGAGCTTCATGATCTCTTTCCCTCTTCTTGTATTACTTCCTGTTGTTCAAATCTTAGATGGTCTTTTAATAAAAAGCCCAGAGCTAAATATCAGGCTGAAAGCTGAAAGATCAGAGAAGCAGAACAGCCAAACACTAGTTCTTACCTCTATGAAATCCTCAGCCTAAAGAGAGTGAGTTCCTGTTTTCTCATGCTTTATATACCTTTCTCTGCCCTGCCATATTACTTCCTGGGATTAAAGGTGTGTGTGCTTCCCAAGCAAAGACATGAGATCTCAAGTGCTGGGATCAAGGGTGTGTGCCACCACTGCCTGGCTCTGTGCCTAATCTAGTGCCTGGCTCTGTCGTCTGAGCCTCAGGCAAGTCTATTAGGTGCACAATATATCACCACAACTTCCTCTGCATAAACCATTTTCCAAGCCTTTTTTATCTGGCTCACTTTCACTCTATTCAATATTCAATGCCATTGTTTCTGTGAAGACTCTGAATTTCTAAATTAAGTCAAGAGTTCGACCCCTCTGTACTAACATATCTTTTCATGTTCCTTCTGAAATTATTTCATTAAAAAACAGTAATGGTAATTAAATGTATTAAAACTTGTTGTTTCAAGTTTTAACCTAGTGAATACTTTTTATGAGGAAAAGAATATCAGATAACATGTCTATCATGGAGATGAAGTGTTAACATTCATTGCAAATATATTATCTTCAGATTTATAAAACTTCACAGGCACACATAAACATTTATGACCATCACTTCCACCCTTCTTGCTATCAGAATTAAGGTTTAAATTTTCAACAAAGTACTACCACATTTTGTAGGTTATTCTTCAAAGGATTCTTTATTATTTTTATTTTATTTTTGTGTATGAGTGTTTTGTCTATATGTATGTATCTGTGTGCCATGTGCATGCAGTACCCAGAGAGACCAGAAAAGAGCATCAGATCCCCTGAACCTAGGGTTATGGATGGTTGTGATGAGTGGCCATGTGGGTACTGAGAATTGAACCCAGGTCCTCTAGAAGAATAGCCAGGGCTCTTTGCCACTGAGTCATACTTCAAGACTCCTATTCTTCAAGTTTGTTCATGTTGCCCTTCTGAACTTACTTCTTGAAGGTTGAACATTTAGTTGTCTCAGCAGAAGAGCTCGTGTTTCTATTGCTTCTTATCTATTAATTGGCAGCTCATCAGATGGACATACTGGAGTGCTCTTTCTTAATATTTCCCTAATAGCAAACATTTTGTACTTTTTATTGATCAGGTCAAATTGTCTTTTTTCTCTACAATTTGTCTTTTATGATTACTTTTACTTTGAGTTATCTTTTAGGTTCTTGATGATTTGAAATTTACTTCTTTGAACACTAGTTTTCTCTTCCTTGTATGATCTGCAAAGATTATTTCCCAGTCTTTGGCATGTCTTCTAAAATTGTTTGATAAAGAAATTGTTAAAGTTAATGTGTAAGCTTCAACCTTCTCTCCTTTGTGTTATATGTCATCACTTTGTGTTAAGATGCTCTTCCATACTTTGATGTCACAGATACTTCTTAAACAATTGCTTTTCTTATCACATATAGGTCTTCACTTAGTTTGAAACTTATTTTTAAGACTACAAATAGCCAAAATTCATCTTGTCTCATATGAATGGATGGTGAATTATTCCAAGAACATTCAGTAGCCTGTCCCCTCACTGACCTTGTACAGTCTCCCCAGTGACACTCAGCAGCGTGTTCCCCCACTGACTGTGCAGTCTCAGCCTCTTCAGCTTGCTGAGACGTGTTCTCATCATTATAGTGTCTTATTCAGTTTCACTATCTAAATGTTCCTATCCTCACTTCCTTTCTTCATTTTAGGTGTCTTGATATGCTTGATATTCAATACCAAGCTTTAAGTCAAGCTTGTTGAGATGCACAACAATTTGATAAAATTTTAAAAATTGATTTGAAGTTTTAAACTTGAATTTGAATTGAACTTGGAAAGAACTGATGTCTTCGAGTGGTAAATGCCAACAACCTACTTCCTATCATCATGTCTTTGTGGCTTTCAATTGAGTTTTCTAAGTTTCTTCAAAAATGTTTGGACACAATTTTAATTACTTAAGTGTGTGTGTGTGTGTGTGTGTGTGTGTGTGTGTATACTTGTCAGTTCTGTCCTGTGTATATGGGTTCCAGGATTGAACTTAGGTCCTCGGGCTTGGCAACAAGTTCCTTTACCCCCTGAGCCATCTTGCCAACCAGGTTTGCACACCTTTTGTTAGTTTTTGCATATGGGCTCGTTTCATCCTTTCTAATTCTGATATCTTTGTATCTTCTTGAGTCATTCTTTCACAAGTTACAATCAAACCCGTAACTAGCTCACTCCATCATCCAGATTTTCAATTTTATTTTTCTTCTTTTCCATAACTTTCTTCACTTCAATTTTTATGCTCTTCTACCATGTCTATGGCCGCATTGTCCTCTGCATTCCTAAAATTATTTAATCATTCCATCAGCCTTGAAAAGGTTTTCTATTTTTTAAAATCTTTCAACTAGTCTTTATTTGCTTTGTTGGTCTCATTTGTAATTTGATTTGTTTGATTTTCTAATTCATTAATTCCTCTTTTCTACTTCCAATGGCAATTACTTTTATTATATCCCCTCCTCCAGTATGTCAGTGCTTACTTGGTTGTTTTTAATGTTCCAGTGCATTTGATACTGTCTCAGTCACATCATTTTTTGCTGGTGTATGACCAGCCACATTGTCTGGATGATGCTAATTTCTTATTATTCCCTGGCTTTCACATTGTAACCAAGTCATAGAAAATGGTCAAAATTTCGCTATAATGAAAATGCACATTCTAGGGAAATACTAGTAGTACACTACAGGCCCTGATGTCAGATTCTTTTTAATGAATATATTATGTTCCTAAGTTTTACATACTGAGGGCGTTGAAAGGATGAGAAGATGGCTACCAGGGGAACTGAAGCGGCAATCATGTAGAATGAGCAGTTCCAGACTTTGCTGCCCAGGAAGGTAATGGAGGACAATGAAGCATGAGCTGTTGCAAAGATCAAGAAGAAACAAGTTTCACCGATGAAATGATGAATGGTTGAGGAGATGAGTGGGTGGAAACCAGTCTCAGCATTGACCAGTGCACAAATGCATCAAACTATCACAGAATTCCCTGTCAGATGTGAAGTTTTTATGTTCTCATCTTTCAGTTAAAAGATAAATTTTAAAAGTGGATGCAGAGATCCTCAGCCAGGCCCCAGGTGGAGCTCCAGGAGTCGAGAAAAAGGAGGGACTGTAAGAGTGTAAATTGTTGAGACAGGGAAGGGTACATGGGAGAGTTTGGAGGAAGGAAAGGGAAGGTAGAAAGGTTGCAATTAAGTTACAATATCAAAAAATAAAATCTTGATGACATATATTTATCTTGTGTGCACATGTGTGATCTAGCATGCATATAGAGGTCAGAGGACAACTGTCATCTCACGTTCATACATCATACATCATCTTCCACCACATTCATCATATCTATGCTTCTTCTAATGCACACCTGTGAGGTTTGCAGTGGTGTGCTTTATGGAACAGCTGTCTGGTATAGTATCACTTTACCTTTGCATTTATTATTTTTGTTAGAATAAAGAAAACAAGGATAGATATTATTAACTATTAAAACATTCCTTTAAAAAATGATTATGTGGGGGAGGGAGAAGGGGAGGACTGTGGATAGCATGTGGAGTGAGTAGAAAATTTCTTAATAAAGAAAAATAAAAAAGAAACAATCTATAGAAAATAAATATAAATGTTCAATAAATAAAAAAAGAGACCAAGATTGGAAAAGCACATGAACAAATAGCCAAACTAATGGAAACACATGAATTATGAACCAAAAGCTATGGAGCCCCCAACTGGATCAGTACCTCTGGATAAGTGAGACAATTGAATAGCTTGAACTGTTTGGGAGGCACCCAGGGACCTGGACCTGTCCTTAGTGCATGAGCTGGCTGTTTGGAACCTTGGACTTACACAGGGACACTTTGCTTAGCCTGGAAGGAGGGGACTGGACCTGCCTGTACTGAATCCACCAGGTTGAATTAAATCCCCAGGGGAGTCTTGGCCCTGGAGGAGATGGGAATGGAGGGGAGGGGCTGGGGGGAAGGTGAGGGTAGGGGGGGAGGGGGGAGGACAGGGGAACCCAGGGCTGATGTGTAAAATTAAAACACAAATATAATAAATTAAAAAAGGAGAAAAAAAGATAAATTTTAAAAGATCATACTACATAGACTATTTACCTACATGGTAAAACAAAATACCCAGTTAACTGGAAAGCAATAAACTAGAAAATGAGGTTCCAGCTTCTTGTTGTCAATAAAAATCATTCTTTTTTTTTCCTTAAAAATATGTTCATTAGCCTTGACCTTCTAAAAAAGTGTTGGATAATTATAGTAAAACGTAGTCATTTGTGTAGCCAGAGATAAATAAAAACATGCCCATGCTTTTTGTGAACCCACTTTCCTTTCTCAGTAACTATTGTTCTCTAATGGTATGCAGTGACCCAAGGGAAACATGCCACTGTCCATACCAATGGATCTTCCATCCGCTACCCTCTGTGCTGGTTAGTTTTATGTCAGTTTGACATAAGTTGGCATTTCCTGAAAGAAGAATCCTCAATTGAGAAAATACCTCCACATGACCCAGCTGTAGGGCATTCCCTTAATTAGTTCTTGATGGAAGAGGGCCCAGCCCATTTGTGAGTGGTGCCATCCTTGTGCTGATGGACCTGGCTTCTACAAGAAAACAGGCTGAGCAAGCTAGTAAGCAGCACCCCTCCATGGCCTCTGCAACAGCTCCTGCCTCCAGATTCCTGCCCTGTTTGAATTCCTGTCCTGACTTCCTTTGGAAGTATAAACCAAATAAACTCCTTCCTCCCCAACTTGCTTTTGGTCATGGTGTTTCATCACAGCAACAGAAACCCATCTAAGACACCATCACATCGGAATTCAATAGTGAAATAAAATCTATGTGAATCAGAGATGAATGTGTTTCATGATTTTGTAATATTTGGATAAATAGTCTAAGTCTGCTTGTAGCTGATGCATGGCCAAAGTAGAGTAAGCTGTTTTACAGTAAAGTTAGATAATGAATGATCAGGTTTAATTAGTCAGTGATTTCATTTCAAGTTTGATTGTTGATTTGTCATAGCATCTTAGAGAAGATGACACCATATTATAAGGACTTTAATGAAAATGAATTAATTTGAAAGTGCTTCCTAATTCTCCAGCAATTAAGTCATTGTTTTTCTCCCATCCTCTAGAACTCATTTCTATACATGAATGAATGTGAGCAGCACCATGGTGGGCAAAATCACTATTGTTAGTTATAATGAGAGGCAATCATAGTTGAAGGGCTATTATGTGTGATAGTAATGTGCCAATTATTCGACCCCCTTTCCAAAGCACTCATGAATCACAGGATGAACCACACTCCCCATCTGCAGGAAGAAAGGGAATCTTTCTGTTCTAGACTCACAGGAGGAAGAAGTTAACAGATTTTTTTAAATCTTTAAACCTTTCAGGATATTGGAAGAGAAAGAGAAACTCTGGTTGTCTGTACTGTACATTCTCAGGGAAGTTAACTGGGGATGCTTTGTATGGGTTAGAGAGAAAATGGTAATGTGATCATGCAATAACTGTGCTCATGGATGCCCTATCCTATAAAATCCCTTGCTTCAACACCATTACTGAATAGCTCATTAAAAATCACTCTCTCTTACACCTTAGGTCTGCTCTCCCTGCCTTTAGAGTTTATTCTGCCATGATGGCTCAAAGAAACTCAAAGTCTTTTGCTCCATTAAATAACTTTATGAGAATGAAAAACAAAACAAATCTGCTTCTCTGGTCACCTCCACAGCCCAGCACAAGGCCTTTTAACTCTGGTGTCTTCATAGAGACATGAAGCCCTAAACATGCCATCAACACTCAGACAGTTTACGAAGCTAATAAGGAAGAAGAGTGCCATCATCTTACCCTCTGAAGTCCTCTCAGAGTCCTGTCAGCCAGAAGTCAGGGTTCCCAGTGTCACTGCGGGACCTTTTCAAAATATATGATTAATAAATTCTATATGGTCCATAAATCATTACAGACAATTTGAAGAGAATGAAATTGAGCTTGTGTGAGTCATTTCAGTCTTCACTACCATGCAGCACCTTTCATCCATTGTGAAAAGGAGCTGAACCTCACACTGTCCTCAGAGCCACAGCACCGTCTATCAAAATATAGGTGGATGGAATATTTTATAGGCCCAGTAAAGAAGCCTAGTGAAAAAGAAGAAAGAATTGAAACATTAAATACAAAATAATATTAAGGAGACCATTTCATGAAATTCTCATTCAAAATTTCTGTTATTAAAGTAAAGAAAGGAAGCACAGAATCAGTGTCAATCACTGCATTTGGACTAAATCACAAGTATTCCTCTATGAATACACTATGGGACAAGGTCATAAAAACTATGAAATTTTTGTCAAGATATGTTCCTGAGGAAAATTCAATTATGTGACTATATCCAAATACTAATAACTTCACAAGTATTTGGTTTTCTATGTAATGCTACTGAGGCAGTCAGGCTCTCACAAGTAACTCGTACCTCCCACAATGTGGTTGCTGAGTCTCTTTTTCTTCTCCCTGGGGGTAGAATGCAATGCATCACCCAGATGCTTCTCCCATTCACAAACTCAGAAGTTATACTTTCACTTTGACCTTGCAGAATGCTGTAAACTGTCCTCGAACTTCTCCTTGCCAGTCCTTACTTACCCTGTAGACTATTGCACTATATGTCACATATCCTTAGTAACCTTCTGTAGAGACTAAGACATAAAGTAAACATGTATCTTCTTATATGTCAAAATTTTAAATTTGTTACAGTCATAATTATTGCAAAATAGTTCCTATCTAATTATCTTCTTTAAACAACTCTAATTGGTCAATTTAAGTTTGCTGTGCTCACATGAGCTCATCCAAGTTGCAGAACTGACTGTTTTTACAAGAGTAAAGAGTTTTGTCTACACCATGCAGGACTGGTTAGTGGGAAGAGTGCTGGAGACACTCTGTAGACCTGTCACCTCCTCTCTAAAGAGACAATAGTTCTAATTTCTTCTTGATGACACTGAAGAAAGTAGGTTTGCATCAGATTCCATGCATATTGCTGTCTCAAGTACTACATTGCTGAATATATATAACTAGAAATTATAAAATCCTAGATTTTATGAGTGTTTCTCAGAATAGGCAAACATGACAGTATTTGAGATATCCTGATTTCAAATCCTGTCCAGCCACCGAGTCTTACTGGCTTTGTTAGTCATTTTTAAAAAATTTTTGAGAATGAAGTAAAGTGTTATAGCATCTTTCTCTGTGCATTTCATCTTTTAATTATCAAAGTCTAATTCAACTTGCTCAGCATGCAAGTAATCTGCCTGTTCTCAAAATAAAAAACAATAATTTCAACGATTAGTAATAATAAAAATATAGGTAAAAAGTTTTATTAGCTATGTTTCTATTGTTTTATTATATAAATACAGCATTGTAGGTTTTTTCCTAGCATTTAGCACTTATACCACAGAATAAACTATTTGATGTATTTATATAGTTGAGAGAACAAAAGCATTCAGGATATATCAACCATATTTATGAATATTCATTTGTGCAAAAATTTATAAGCAAGAAATGTTTCGTGCAAATTTGAAGGGGCACTCAATCATTTAAATTTGGCATTTATAAATTCTGTTGTATTTTTTTGTTTGAAAGATAATTATCCTTTTCATCTTAATTTAGGTAATCAAAATCTACATCCTCCATACCAAAATCAAGTGTTTCTTTCCATGTCTGAAATCTATTTCAGTTCCATGCTTCAAGTTATTGATATAAAATATAATTTAGAGGCAATTTAACAAGCACTTGCAAAGTTGTCATTGTTTTTCTAGGTAGATCCTAGGAAGTTAAACACTAATTAATCCCAGTGTCTGACTACATCATGGTCTTCCTACTCCTTGCTAAAACACAGTATATACTTACATTTACATATATACATTTATTATATGCATTTACCTGATAAAACATAAGCTCCGCAAATAAAAAGAATCCCCCATATTTCCCATCTTTTCCCCCACCTGTCTCCTCAAAGTTCAGCACTTTCCAACATAAAATAAGCACTCAGGAAAACCTGTTAAATTCGTGAATGCTCCCCTTCTTTAGGAACCTAAATTAAAAATATATTAAAAGAAAAATAGCAATGTCTTTATCTCATAACCATACACAGTGGTGTTTTGTTTTGATGTGCTGTTTTTTCTGTTGTTTTATTTTTTCTAGTTTCATGTATTTACAGATGCAATGTAAACTACAATAGTAGGCATTAAGAAGTAAGAGGCTTAAAGTAGTTGAATAAATCCTCATGCAAATGCTAGAAATTAATTTTCCCTATATAAATGGTATTTAGACCTGGGTTTGGGTGAGAAAATCATGAATATAGGCAACAAACAAAGCAAACACCAGGAAAGTGAGATGGAAAGAAAACTTTTATGTCACAGAAACCCCACAAAGTATGTTTCCCTTTGGGTGGTGTCTATTTATAGGCTCAGGGATCAATACGCTATTGTTGTTAAGCTCAGTGTTTAATAATGATGTGACTTTTTCCTACATTTGGGTTCCAAACTTCACTTCTGTTCAGAAAGAAATGTTTCTTTTCGAACTTGGATATATATTTAAAGCCAGTTTTAAAAACACAGATTGATTTCAGAAGCCGTTTTAACATTAAAGAAGCTGAAAGCTACTTTTAACTAAAAGCTTAAGAGCCTCTGTAAGGGGCAGGGAGATGATTCAAATATTAAACTCTGAGCTCAGCTCCCCAGCATCAACTTAAAATGCCAGGTGTGGTGGCATGCTATGATCCCAGCACTGAAGAGGTAGAGATAAGAAGATACCTGAGGTCTTGCCAAATAAGTGAGTTTGGGTCCAGTGGCAGACCCTATCTCAAAAAATAAGATGGAGAAAGGTTGAGGAAAATACTCAGTATTAATCTCTGGCTCAATGGTGAGTGTACCCGTGCAAATGTGCACATCGTGTGTGTGTGTGTGTGTGTGTGTGTGTGTGTGTGTGTCGCACTCACACAAATATTAACCTGGATAGATGATGTGGCTTTTATTTAGATTATCCTGTCTGCCTCAGATAGGAAAATCCAAGTAAAAGCAAAAATTAAACCTCATAACATAACATTTATCCATGAAAATTGGTTAATCTCAGATTTCTTTATTACCTTATACATGCTGTTTCCTGAGAGAAGAATGAACAAGCATGATGGTCAAATGGAGATTTTTTTTTTTCCTTTTGAGATAGGGCTCATGTAGCCCCAGCTGGCTTTGAACTACTATGTAGCCAAGGATGACCTTCCTGTCTCCATATCCTGAGTTTGCTGGGTTTGAAGGCATGCATCACTAGACCTTGTGTATGTGGTGCTGTGAATCAAGCCCAGGACTCCCTGAACTCCATCAAACACTTTGCCAACAGAGCTACAACCCCAGCCCAAAGAAGGAACATTAAAAATGTTCAGCCTTCATATTTTAAAAGCAGGGAGTTTGAAGAACAGAATAAATCAGATATAGCAGCTAAGTAACCTATTGTATCTATCTTCTTCAAGTAATTAATAATTTGTTAATACAGTTTTGATTAATTCTGTGATGTTAAACGTTTTGTTTATAAGGTGCCTTGAGTTCAGAATATAGAAATGCTGTTTGCCTTTTTTCAATAATTTTGTGAATGCAATCAAGCTAGATTTTGTGGTACATTTATTGAAATGAATACATTGGAGAAGTATCAACATAGTGTCCTCAATTGGAGTATAAATATTGACTAACGTCATTTGCTGTTTGTGAATGAGGAAACTGCCCATTTTTAAAAGCAAACTTACCATTTTGCCTATAAAACTTGATGCCCCATGTAATTAGTGACCAGTGAAAGCTATCATTGTGAAGGCCAGTTCAGCCTGACACCAAATCCAGCCTACACCTACATAACAAGATTGAATGCCCAGAGATTCCCAGAAGTGCGCTTAGGGTGTCCTTACAAGGGAGCACATACAGTTCCATGATCTCAGCTGAAAAACAGTTGTGGGAGTGTGAATGTGTGATGCTGTTTTTGCAGTCAAAACCTTTGCAACAAACTGTGTCACCAGGCTACTTTTATTTTCATTCCTGAGAGTTGGTAAAGAGCCAAATACAGTTGCCCTTGATTTTATATGCAATTTCCAGCTATTACTACTCTAAAGTATTACTTAACATTCACTTTTAATTAACAAAATTGTGTGTATACCTGTCTTTTTGGGTGGCTTAATCACATTCATTTATCATCTCTGCTTGAATGTTTGCCCTACAGGGATCCAAACTTGTGATTTTAATAGTTTGTTCTCACTATAGGAATCAGAGCTTTGACAGTCTTACTTGGATATCTTTATGAACTCATGTCATCTTTTCTGACTTTTTAGGTGTTCAAGAATTTCCAGAAAACATAAAGTGCTGTAAGTGTTTAACCATTATTGAAGCCAGTGTCAATCCCATTTCTAAGTGAGTATGTTATTAAATTTTACTTATATTCCATTTGTACTTACATTGGCTTATAGTGTACTTAAATAGAACTTTTGTGATAATAGTTTTCAATGTAAAATCAATTGTCTTAGTTAACAGAATGGTAGAAAAACTATCAAGAGCTCAAAGTTTCATTAAGATGATTAAAAGCATGGTGACTATGAAGGAAGACCCAACTGGCACAGTATAGGATTACTTTGAGATACCATGTCATTGGTTTTCTGTAATTCTCAGCAGTATTTCATGGATAAGAGTCAAAATCAAGAAAATGGATATTAGTTACAGTCATGGTGAGAAATCAGCATCAAGGACCTGATGGAAATCCAAAACAGAGGAAAGTTTAAAGATGCCAACAAATGCTTTAATAGTTGAGTATCCCCATCAAAGAAATTGGGTCTGGTTCCAAATAAAAAGTGCTTGGATCCCAGAAACAGAAGCAAGAGTGAAGGGAAAAGCCTAAATGTATAGCAGATGGAAAGATATGAATGATAAATATGCTAGCAGAAAAGAAGGGTGTTTGTGGTTCAAGATCTATTAGTTAAAAAATCTCATGGGAAAAAGAAACTCAAAATGTGACTACGTTGCTGACTCAAATTTGTCCTAGAGTGAGAGGTTTGTGGAAAGATGAACAGGTGGGTTTGATAAGTCCTGAACCTGGACATTCAAGTAAAATGGAAATAGAGATAAAATCTGGAAAGGCTACTGATGTCTTAGTAGTACCTGGAAAAGGCTGGAGCAGACTGGTCCTAGAATGCAAATGGCGGTGTTCAGGGAGCAGTGGCATCTTAATTACATGAAGCTAACAGTGAAGTCCTTCAGGATTTTGTCCCCATGAGTAGAGGAGGCTAGAGTGCTTAGTGGGGACAATATTTTCAAAAGACACAAAGATGCTGGTCAGAATTTTATACCAAGGGACACAATAGACTGACTTGAGAAACAGTATGAGGCCCCTAATAGAAAATTCAATATATCAAAAAATGTGATGAGCTTCAAAACCAGAGTTTATACCTCAAATTAGAATATGGAAGGGGAAAACAAATCCAAGCCTTGAAAATCTTTTCCCAGCTCTACACCAAATAGTTTTTCTCAGCACCTCAACATAATGGAGCCACTAGCCTCTCACACCAAAACTGTCACACAGCCCAGGGTAGATGAAGAGCTGATCTGCTTTGTATATTGTTTGCTATTTGTTTGTTTTCTTTAGTTCCTATATTCTAATACATTGTATTATTCAGTAATCACAGCAAGTCTTTTAGGGTAGAAGCCAGACACAAATATAATAAATAAAAAAGGAGAAAAAAAGAAAAAAATTACATCACTAAGAATTTAAAAACTAGTCTTATCATAGTTACTTCCAAACTCATCTCATATACTTAACATTGTAAAACATTTTAAATTACCTATTTCATCAAAAACATTTAACACATTAACTAGTTTGGGAGTGTATAAAAACACAGTCAATAGAAAAGTGAATTTTAAGTAGTGTGTCCATTTTCAAAGTCAGACTTTTTTAAGTTACTTGAGTAAAATCCTCTCATTTTAGATGAGCAACCTTGAGAGGTGGTTAGTCACTAACTGAAATCAATATAAATCATTTCAACATCCCCAGAACTTCCCTCGCCTAGCTTTCTTTTCCAGAATGCCTTGTGAATGGTTTGTGTCTGTGTCAGATTGTTTCTACTCATCTTACTGGCTGTCACTTTGTCTACACATCAGTCCCTTTGATGACAGGAGCATCCCATTGCAGAGAAATCACAGGACTCATAGTGAAAGCTGAGATTATTTCTTTATGAGCATCTTTGGTAGAAACTGTGTGTAGACATTTGAGAAATTCATGCTCATGTGTCATTTATGTTGATTAAATGCCTAGGATAGTTAAATGGGGAGTGAAGAACTCATCTACTTAAGCTTAGAAGAAACATACAAATTTTTGCAAATGGTGGGTGTTTTTTCACCATCATCCACTGTTATAAGTTCTTATTTCTGCAATTTCAGTCAGTCTAATACATGTGCTGTCTCCTTGTGGTTAATTTACATTTATAGTGTCCAATCAGCATATTTCTCTGCATATTAATTAAATGTATTGTTTCTTTGGCAGTGGTTGAATTTTTTCTGGACTTTGCCTTGTTAATGCAGAATTATAAGTTATTTTCAGATTCCAAGTGAAGTATGAGTCCCAGTTCTGTGGTTTGTTGCTTTACACTCTAAACAGCACCCTTCATAGAGAGGCTTTTATGTTTGTATGAAGTCCTGTTTAATAGCATGCATTCTAGCTTCCTGCCTAAGAAACCTTTGCTAAACTCAGAGTCCTGCTCATTTCTCTGAAGCTTTGCTCTGGATCTTTTATAGCTCAAGGTTTCCCTTTGGCTTTTGGTTTGTACAAGAGCTGGCCACTGCATATCAGCAGGGCTTAATGGTCATGAGGCTTTCCTCTGATGTCTTAGTATCCAACTGCTCCCACACTGTTATTAGGAAGGGTACCCACCTTGAATAGGGCTGCCAAGTGCCTCCAATGAAAATTAACTGGTTATACGTATTTGGGTCCATTTGTGCTTTCTGTTATGTTACACCAATCTATATGCCTATCTTTACATCATTAATACTCTCTCAGTTACTACAGCTGCACTGTAAACCATGAAGCCAGGTAATATGAGCCCTCATTAACTTTCTCCTTTATTATGATCACACAAATTAGCCAATGTCTTTTGCTTTCTATATAAATTTCACAATCAACTTTGCAGTTTCTTCAAAGATATGAATGTCTTCCAGGATTTTGACAGAGATTGCATTGAATAAGTAGGTCAATTTGGCTAGGATTAATATCTCAGAAGTATTGAGAAGCTAAACTCTAAAAATGTCTCGAAACCTTTTTCATATCTTTTATCCATTTCTGTAGATTTTTACATGTAAATAATACATATCTTACTCATTTATTCCATGAGTTTTTTATGCTATTGTGGATAATTTTTATTATTCCATTTGTTTTTGCCAAATATATATATATAATAGATTTGTATATATTTATGTTGTAACCTGTAAAACTCACCAAATTTTGTTTCCTAATTCTACTGAACTTTTTGTGAACATTTGGGGAGGGGTTCTGTGTAAGCAAACATGTTGTCTGTGAACTTGTCATTTTTCTTTATTTTTATCTACTTGCTGAATATTGACCTTTCTTGCCTTATTTGTCATGTAGGACTCCTTCTCACATTGAATAAAGAAGTAAAAACAGACAGCATGGTCAGTTTTTCATTATCTGATGTTGCTTCTTACTTTCTCATATATACCTTCTGTCAGGTTAAGGAAATGTCCCATAACCATCTTCACTTCCATTGACACCCTCATTGACAGGTCTTCCAAGTGAGATTCATACAGGAAAATGCAGCCTCTGTCTGTCCTGGCCTGTACTTGTGTTTGTTTGTTTGGTTGGTTGGTTGGTTGGTTGTTTGGTTGGTTTGTTGGTTTTTCTGCTTCTGGATTTTAACAGTCTGTTCTGTGTTCCAAAGCCGCTCCACATTTTGTGGAGGCTGTTGTAGCAGAGATCTTATTCCAAGAACCCGAACCTATATTAGTTTCCTTCTGTGTAATAAATGGCCATAAACTGAGGAGCTTGTTCATTGTCTACTGTCATTTCTCAGAGTTTCTGGTTCAGAAATTTGTATATGGCCAATCTCAGCTGCTGGTTCACAGTCTCACCTCCAGGAGCCAAGGGAAGAGCTGAACAGTATTTTCAGGGGGCTTCATTGGGCAAGAACCCATTCCAGAGCTCAATTGGACTGTTGTAGAATTCCTTCCTCACATAGGAAGCAGAGATCCCAGATTCCTGCTGGCCACCCCTAAAGACACTGTGGACCTCTAAAGGGAACATCTCCCTACTGTATAATTATTTCCATTATTTCCAGATCCACTTGCTACCTAGCATCTGGCTTCCTCAAAGTCAAAACCAAGTGAGGGTGAGTCAAGAAGATGTTTATGAATATGGCACCCTGTTGTACAGCCATGTTCTATTAGCTGATAAGAAATTCCCAATTCTGCCAATGCATGAGACAACAGGGCCATCATACACTAGAGTTGTCATCCCTTTGGTATCTGTTTTGCAGAGTGCTTATTTTCATTGGCTGTTGAATTTAGTCAAGGCTGATTTGTAAGATCTGTGATCACTGGGTTTTCCTTCCTTTGGTTTTATGGTGACTGACATTGTTCAATGTTTCCTGTCAATCATGTTGCCAAAGGACAAACTATTTAGTCATGAGTATTGCTAATTATTATACTTCATTGCTCTGGTTTATTAATGTCTATTAATGCTCTGTTGATTTCATGAGATATACCTATCAGATGTTTCTGCTAATTTCTTTGTCCAGTTTGATATCAAGGTAAAACTGATTTTATGAAGTGAGTTGGGAAATGTTCTCTTCAATTTGCTATAGTAATTTGCATAGATATAGTTCTGTCTCTTCAGTAAGCATTGGTAGACTTCGCTAGTGCAGCTATTAGTTCTGGAGTTCCCACTATGACTGTTAGCCTTCCCTTAATAGCTAATCTCCTTCAGGGGTATTAGCAGCAACAGTTTTTCAGGAATCTGTGCATTTTGTACAAATCATGCCTTGCTATTTTCACTTTTTCTTGGTCCTTCACTGTTTCTATTTCTATAGGTCTGGTGTTATTCTCTCTTTCATCACTGGCTTTGAGTCATATTGTTTGGCTTGATCACTCTGACTAGCACTTTTTAACTTTAATTGATCTTTTCAAAAGATAGACTTGCTTTTATTGATTTTTCTGCATTAGTTTTTAAATTTTTTCCTAAAAAATTTTATGAAATATTAAGTGATGAAAATACTGGTTTTTGGAGCCACTATTTTGCTTTCCTCTCTGCTGTTAGTGAACATAATCGAAATAAACCTGAAAATAACTACTCAGTAAAAAAAACAGAGCCCAATATTTACAAAGAACCTCCTGTCTCTCTGGTCTCTAGCTACATAACTTCATTTTAGTGTCCACCACAACCTCACTAAGTATGCAACTACTGTTATTGCCTTCTACCGTAATAAATAACTGAAACTAGTATTTAACTTCCTGGTTCTTTTCACTATGAAACATCGTTACTATGAATCAAAGATATATTTTCAACTTTTAAGAACATTCAGAGCCGGGTGGTGGTGGTGCACGCCTTTAATCCCAGCACTAGGGAGGCAGAACCAGGCAGATCTCTGTGAGTTCAAGGCCAACCTGGGCTACCAAGTGAGCTCCAGAAAAGGCGCAAAGCTACACAGAGAAACCCTGTCTTGAAAACAAACAAACAAACAAAAGAACATTCAGAATATGACTGGAGAGATGGGTCAGTAAGAGGAGCACTTCCTGTGCAAGCATGAGGACCTGGGTTCAAATCCCCAGCACCTACACAGAAGCTGGAGTGCCAGCATGTGCCTATAACTCCAACTTTGAAGAACAAACATAGGCAGATCCTAAGAGCTCTCTGACAGACCAGACTGGCAAAATGGGGAGCTTTGGGTTCAGAAAAAGACCATACCCCAAGAGAATAGAATGGAAAGTAATAAAGAAAGATACCTAATGTCTCCCTCTGGCCTGTGCATGTGTGCTCATGGGTGTGTACACACATATAACATACACATAAAATATAAATAAACTAAAAATAAATATTCAGAATTCAATGACATGGAAGCCAGTAATATGTTACTGTGCAACATCCTGTGAGTAGAAAGGCTACACAGCATGATCTCTACTTATTATGGTATTCATCCCAGGACACAATGAAAACAAACCCCTCTTTCACTCAAAGAAGTGTCTGAAGATGATCTATAAATTATTTAGCCACTGTTTATACAACAAAGCTGAAAAAATAATTGTAAAATAAAGGGAGAAATAAAAATGCAGTTAAAAACTTCTTATTGTTAAAAAATAACAAAATATTTTTTAAAGAAAAAACAGATTAAATGCAAATCAGGGCTGTGTGAAGGAAGTGCGGTTGCAGTTCACTTTTCTATTACTTTTCCAAATGTTCTGTAATATCTTACATTAATCTCATTTATATATAAAAGTATTTATATATAAAATGTTTTTCCAATTAGAGAAGAAGTTTTTACATTGACTCTTTAATTACAACATTAAATTAAAACTTACTTCAATGGGGCTTAACCAGTCTGTTCAGGTCTGGTGTCTAAAATACATTTTTCTTAGGTTCTAAAGAAGACACAATTTAAAAAAAAAAGAAGGCTGAAGCAAAGTTGTCTGCAGTGATTCTTAAAATTCTTGCTCCAGTGATGAAAATAAGCAGTTATAAAAATATTTAAAACAGCATTCTAGTTAATATGGAAAGAATAAAAAGTCTAACAAGAAGAAATGTGGTTGTTATTTCTGGTTCACACCTCAGAACAAGAGAGCTTTTGGTTGTGGAAGCACATCTAAGTAACTGGTGCTAGAATTACCATTTACAAGTGAGGAAACTGAGTCTGATAAAATGAAGTTATTTTCAAAGATTACACAGATATTAGCAGAATTGCAATTCAAACCCAAGACTTTTGGCTCTAGTTCCAGCATCCCAGTACTGCATGTATGAGTGTCTGTGTTCTCTGTTGTCTGTCCTCTATTGTGGATTAAACACATACATTTTAACTCAAAAAATTAAAAAAGAAAATGTTCATTTAGCAGAATTGTTTAATATTCGACTCTTTTACTTTAACAAATCAACCAACTGTGGAAAATCATCAATTATTTAAAGAGCATAAAGTCATTTTACTATCAAATGTTCCTTACTGTGTATGATATTGGCTTCCACTGAATAGTTTTCTGAGATGAAAACAGTAGGATTCATCAGTGAGATTAGTCCCTTAGAAACTACAGTTGTGCCATAAAGTTAATAAAAGCCAAAAGTTTTCTTGAGTAAATTTACTGACTACATATATCACAAATATAATAATACCTAACCCACATTATTATTTATATTTTCACAGTACAGTATGAGGCAGTTTAGGAGACTTCTTACTCTGAGGTACTATGTGATTTATCCTTGCTAACAACAGAAAATTCTCAGTGCTACTACAATTGCTAGAAGCTTCCTGCTGGATATGTGAGAACTTTATGCTAAAAACAAGAAGAGATTAATTTTCAATTTCATGTACAGTGATTAGTCAGTGAATTATTATTGAAGTGACTTGGGATAAAAAATACAGCCCTGATAAATACACCATACCACACCAACACCCCCAACTCTGTGTTTTTAAGTAGAAAGACCCATGTAAAATGTCAGCACATATGTGTATAACTAAGCTTAAAATAATGTTACTTCGTATACTGTTTTTTCACACAATTTATGTTTGTTAGTCCAAATTTTTATTTTTAAATCAGATTCACATGGTCAATTTTTAAACCTAATGGAAATTCTCTATCATTATGAGTTTCCAAGTTGTGCAGACATTGCCATAGAAGCATTAATAGGAAGCAAATTGTTGATCAGAGTGAAAAATAAGATTCCATTTATTGCCACCTACAAACAGAAGACTGAGAAAGGCCCATACTACAAACTTTCCCATAGCTAGAAAGTTCACATTTTCAGTCTTTTTTGTTAGCAATGACTTTTTCCCTTTGGTTTATTGAGACATAGCCTTGTCAGATAGCACAAGATAAATTTGAATTCACAATCCTCCGGTCTCACCACACACAAGAGTATTACAGGAGTGTGCCTCCACTCTCATCAAGAAGTGACTGTAGAGATAAATTGACAGGGTCTGGTTTTTCTTTCCTTCATATTTGCATGTGTTTATGGCTCTTCCTTTCTCTAAAGTCATAACCAGTTCCTTTTTGAGATGTCAAAGAAGGGCAGTGGCTAGGTCTCATTAGAAATCTGTGTAACCTCTGTGCCACTGCCAGAAAACTACCATGTAGTATGCATGCAGGCTCCAGTTCATGGACAGGGAAACATGAGGAACAGTAGCTATTCATTGAAGTTGCTTTCTCAAGGATCAAGGCCACACCTTTAAGGTGAGAATTCAAAATTCTCTAGATACAGTCTCCTACATGTATTCTCAGATGTTGACTCCTAACACTGTCCCATGAATTCACTTTGAATTCAGTCTCTGCCTGGGGTCTCTACTCATCTCTACACTCTAAAAGCCCCCATCATCTCCTCTCCCCCTTTCTTGTTTTCATGAATCCCTCTTTCCTAAAGAGTAAACGTATGAAAATACCCTACTGGAAGCTATATCCAGAAACAAACCCACTGTAAATTCAAGCTGGAGCAAGATAGTTGTAGAATGAAATAACAAATATAAAATCAGTGCTCTGAGAATTTGTGAAGAATCACTACAAGTCCATATCAAACTATTGGGTATAAAGCTGTAGTCAGGTCTGCTTGTAACATGCCAGTAACCCCCAGTACTGGTAAGACTGAGGCAAGAGGACTGATTTCACTTTGAAACCAGCCTGAGCTATATAGTAATTCAAGGCCAGTCTGGGATGTATAGCCAGATACTGTTTTCCTAAAAAAAAAAAAAAAAAAAATAGGGCCAGAGAGCTGGCTCAGTGGGTAAAGCATTTGACTCACAAATCTTGAACCCAATCCCCAGAACCCACTTAAAAACAGAAGCAAAAAACAAAGTTGTTCTCTGATAGCTGTACACACTATAGCATACATGCTCCCCACAATAAATAATAATATAATGGTTTTTAATTTTAAAAAGTAATAAAATAATAAATTGAAATTGTTTGGTAAAAGCTTTTGCTATGAATAAAAAAAGAAACCAGAAGACTTGAGGGTAGGAGAGAAACTGTTAGGGATTAAGAAGGGATAGAGACAGGAGCAGGGGGAGCAGACAAAACCTGTAGCTGACACTTACATGTAAGGAGATGCCACTGTGAAGCCTGCCCATCTGCATAATCAGTGTGCTAATAAAACATAATAAAAGGAAATTATTTCCAAGAAGGGAATTCTGTGTTTAGTTTGGGTTGACAAAAAAGCAGCTGTTAGAGTGAATGTAGGCAGAATGTGCTGGCAACAGTCCCAGGAAATGTGTTATCAAGCATTCAAGATCTCCACTGGACTCAGTCTCAGGGGGATGCTTCAAGGACATACAACTCTCCAGAGTTGTAGACAAGGCAGATGAGAGAGGAGGCTCACTCCTGCTCCACAATAACTGAGAACTGCCTGTGGAGTATTCTGAGGCCCTAGCTGAAGATGCCATCCTGCAGGGGACATCGTTAGGCTCAATATGCAAAAAGCCACAGGCTGAGAGTCAGGATAGAGATACAGAAGATGAAAATTAAAATCTGACTATCATTCATCATCTAAATTATCAACCATGATACTAATAAGAAGTTAATTATTACATTACCAAGTTTACAAAAGTGATACAAAAAAAAAAAAAAACAGCAGCAAAAACAACAACAAAAACCTAATAAAACCAAGTGTCAAGAAGACCACAGAGGGACTGGAGAAAAGGCTGTTCTTGCAGAGGACCTGGATTCTATTTTTGGCAACTAGTCTTTCACTCTGATTTTAGGGGACCAGACACTCCCTTTTGGCCTCTTCAAGCACTGTTATTCACGTAGTGCACATACATATGCTGGCAAAACACCCACACACATGAAATAAAGAAAAGAGGGCCACAAAAAAGGAAGCTCTTATACAGCTGCTTTAAGTTATAAAAAGATGGAGCTATGAATAAAATTTGGCTATCCCTAGTAAAATCAAACTTGCATTCCCTACAACTCAATAATGTTGCTTTGGGGAACAGCATTTATGCAACCTCCAGTAAAGGAGCATTGGGATATGTATTCAAATGACTTCACGGAAGCAACATTTGTGACCACAAAGGTAAAATCTGGAAATAACTATCCTTCATTTACAAGAAAATGCTAAACTAGCTGTGCTGTGTCTGCATAATGGTAGGGTTTTCTAAGACAGACATTTAATGTCCAAGTGAATGAATCTGAAAAGAAGAATGTAAAACTGTTTTTCAAAAAACCTCAGAAAAAATACAGTGTGATTTGATTTATATAACATGCAAACACAACAAACAGGTTTCCTTTTTAGGGAGCTAAATAGCTACACAGTAAAAGTCTTAAAAAATAGAACAATGAACATCTAAGAATTTGTAAGATAGGCCAGGAACTACCACATGCCTCGGCACTCTGGAGGCAGAGGCAGGTGGATCTATGAGTTCAAGGCTAGCCTGGTCTACAGAGAGAGTTCCAGGACAGCCAGCGTTACACAGTAGAGAGACAACCTAGAAGATGTGGTCAGGGAAGGGCATGTGTGGCATCCACAGTACCAGCTCTGTTTGTTCATTCTTTGTGTATGAACACTTGTTCTTTTACATAGAGAAAACATTTCATGAGAAAGTCTGAACAGAAGAGAGAGATGATGAGGGGAAACTCCCATGTTATATTCCAGAAGTAGAGTGAGGAGGCTGAATAGAAGCTAAGGGAGAGTCTGTTAGTGATGACAGTAGTTGGTAGGCAGCTTGGGACTCAGAGTGAAGGTCAGAGGAGGTCTGATTACTGCAGGCCAGAAACACTGGAGTAGTCGACTTCAGTGAGTACAGGCAGCTGTGCACATAATGTTGGCAGTCACCACAGGGAAGATTACAAAGTGAGTACATGTCAACTTAGAAATATTTTATAAAAGAATGAAGTCCAGATTAGATTATAGATAAAGACAGTAAAGTGTTAAAATAGAAATAAAGTTATAGGAAAAATCCAATGTTGTTTTAAGGAAAAGTCTCCTGGAGAATATTTCAATTAAACAAAAAGGGGAAAGATTTAATGTTTCAAATAATTATTTCATTTAACTTCTAAAATTCTACCAGGGTTGTTCTTACTTTTCAATGTCACAGCCATTACGATTCTATTCAAATATCTTCTGAATGTCTTGGTCATCTTTAATTAACAGGACTTAAACCAAGTTTTCATCTATATATACATATTAAGCTGGCATTGGGGAAACTATTGGAGTTGGAGTCAGTTTAGCCCATTTTCACATGGGTCAGGCTTTGCCATCATGGTGATAAACTGTAGGGAAATGTTAATAACTGATGCTATCAAGAAGTCCTTGCCTGACTTGATGTGACTGTTCTAGTAGGAAAGGCATGGTCATCTCAAAGTCACGTGGTCATTGGGCTTGAGGTTTACATAAGAATGTCTTGGCTGGTACAGAAGGCGCAGCCAACAATATGAGATTCCAGCTCTCAATGACATCAGTATCAGCTCAGAGAGCAGCATGGAGGGGAGAAGGGATCATTTAACAGCAGAAAAAAAGTCTGTAAAATTTCCAGCTGTAATTATATGTTCAATAAATTCTTCCATTACTCATACCAAAGGAGAGTTTGAAGACATATTTCATTTCTCTGTTTCCTTCTCTAAGATATTTTTGCTGTTTCTATAGCAACATTGATGCAGTGACTAAAACTTTAACTCCCTTTTAGACTACCCGATGGCTTCACGCAGCTTCTTAACCTGACCCAGCTCTACCTGAATGATGCCTTCCTTGAATTTCTTCCAGCTAATTTTGGAAGGTAAGCATAAGAGATATAGCCTGTGTAATCTCATTTTGCCTCTGCTAAGTGCTTCACCAGGACCAGGATGTGACCGGCAGTCCTGGTTAAAGTCGTGTCTCATTAGTATACAATAAATGTTAATTAAATTTTCTATAATAATTAACATAAAATGATATCTTCACATATCATAAAAATTAGGTGAATTAAAGTTAAACATAAAAAAGAAAGTCCAGATAATATAAGCAAATGCAGGAGGAGGCTGTTCATGACTCTTGGACAAAATTCCTTTATAGGTAGGAAGCAAAGTACAGCATTATAAATATGTAGACAGACTTTGCTTCTCATCTAAATGCTTTTCAGATGGAATAAATAAAAAAAAAACCATAAAGTAGGAAATATTTTCATTATATAAAAAGGCAAATAACACCCTTAATATATAAAGAGTTCTTACAAATGAGCATGAAAACCATGATACTGTGAAGTATCTGGGTAACTGCATGGGCAGCTTATGATAAAATGGAAATCAATAGTGAATATGGGAGAAATGTTTATCTCCATAAATATTTGATACAATAAAAATTAAACAAAAGATTTTTACTTGTCCTAGCTTCTGAAACCAACTTGCATAACTGAGGGTAATAATATATGCTTAAAGAACTTCAAAAATAGTTATGACCATTGCCTTTGAAATTTATTACTGGAAATGTCTTATGCCATCATTGGGTTTTGTAGACAAGAATTTTTTTATTATTTTCAAAATGAAAACTATGAAATCACATAGGAGTTTGGCTAGCTCTACTGTGGTGCTCCTATGTGGCAGTGTTGTGCAGAAATTGATAGTCTTGGAAAGTACTTTCTAACCATAGATAAGGCTAGGAAGGTGTTGTAGAAAATGTATAAACTGTTTTCTCCAATATAAATGTGTGAGATGAAAGAGTAAAATTCTGGATGACTTTGATTTTCATTCATATTTGTTTCAGTATCTTCCAAGAGTATTTGCTTTTATAACATATGTGTCACAAACACCAAAGACATTCTAACATCATTATCAGCTTTGGTTGATCATTTTGAAACTGTGCAAATGGTTAAGTGGGTGTAATTCAGCACCTGCCTCTTGACAGGGATGAGTAGGACATTAGTGGGGTGATGAAGTCACCTAACACAGTGAGTGATCTCCCTTTCACACTGTAAATGCAAGAACATGTCCCAGACTCCTTCACTTCTATGGATGAAGATATCACATCATCCTGAACCATATACACAAAGGACATTTTTTTAAGTCGTGGATTTGTAAAAGAGTGTTTCCCCAGATCCATCTACCCTTATAAACTAAAATTATCCTTTGGGTATCAAGTACAATACAATGTGCTTAAAAATGAACAAGTCAAAAATATTTATGATTCCCTAAGACACTTTTTGTTTGGATTTTTTGTTTTTGTCATTTTTCTTTAAGTAGTCCTAAAATGAGTATGAGGTTTAGACCTACAGGACACATAATACCAATACAAAAGCTACTTTGAATTAGAATTTAAGTTTTTTGGTAAGTTGTCAAAATTTGCCATGTTTAATAACATAATATTTACTTATAGTAATTCATAATCTAAGCAGCTTTTTCCACCTTCAGATAGGTGGTTTGACAAAAGAATGCTCAAATTTTCTTCCAGCCCAAAACTTTGTACCCTTGAAAGACTGGATATATCCACATCATCATACTAGCCCAGCCACTGGAGTGTGAGGTTTCAAATAGCTAAGGAGCTCCCACTAGTAGAGCTTTTGTGCACTGAAGCATGTAATTTCATAAAGAATTGAATTAAATTAAAGTTAAATTGAGAACTTGAGGGGAGAAAAAGGAAAGAGGCTTAGATAAATACCTAAAAGTGTATTAAGATAGATGACAGGTGAAGTTGTTTAATTGGTGAGATTTTTTTCCTTAAAAATTAAGATTTTGGAAAATCCATTTAGTATTTGTTTTATAATAGCTTTGTAGAAAACAAACACAAAATTCAGTCTAGTTGTGTATAACAGTGTGTTCCTGACAGCAATTCTCATGTCATCATGTGTAAGGTTCCCTTCTGGAGCCCAGCGGTAACCCAAGCAGCAAAAAGGTGAAAGCAGTGTCCTCTGCTCAACACTCACAGACAGAAGACCCTTGGGTTCCCAAACACAAACGCTTTCAGAAATGGTAAAGTGTCAATAAACATAACACACAGAAGTGCTCCCATTGTGCCTGTAGTAAGATCAGAAAGAACAAACAGTGACCACAACTTCTGGTGTGAGGAATTGTGTGTCATATGCATGACATTTAAAGTATTCAACCCAAGGATTTAGTACTATTGATGAGAAAACTAAAGTTAGAAGGGTAATGGAGTTGATTAACATGAATAACATCATAGAGACAGAATGTACACTCATCTCTCTTCACACCAAGCCGAAGGCTCTTTTCTCTGGAATATTCTGTCTGCCTTTAGGTCTGTTGATGAAAAACATTGCTATATCCCAATGAACATAACACCTGAAATTTAAAAGATAGTCAATAACCTATTCAATACACATATTTATTAAATATAAAAGTGAACACACTTTTATGAAACATTAGAAACTTAGAAGGCTGGGATTCAAAGATATAATCAAATATTTTTAGTTTTAGTAAAAAGTTTTGCATTGGCCAGTGGTGATGCACCCTGCTCATCATTGATTTGCATATTTCTTTAAAATCTGGTACAGACACACACATGGTGTACAGGAATACATGCAAGCAAAATACCCATACACATTAAAAAATAATTAAATAGATATATGATACAATACTAAAAACAGCTGAGTATTTCTGTCTAATTAGTGTTAGTGATTGTTCACCTTGCCATGTGAATGATTTTTATATAGAAAAAGTGGTTTTAAAAAGTAATTTTAAAACTCTTTTCTATAGACTTGTCAAATTGAGGATCTTGGAGTTAAGAGAAAATCACTTGAAAACTCTACCAAAGTAAGTGACTACACCTTTTCCAAAATTTCCGTTGTGATTTTTCACTAGTAGGAAAAATGGCTTCTCACTTTTATTCTGGCAGCTTTGCCATTTTTACTGATTTGTTCTACACATTTTTACCAAAGGTCAAATTCCTCAATATACTGTGTGGATTTATATGAAATAGTAGACTTGCTGCTTTGGAAACCTACTCACTGGCAAAGGTCTTGCTCATGGCTGAAGAGCCTTGCCAAGAACTTAAACCAGCATCTGTCGTTTCCACAATAGTTTCCCAAGCTTTGGCCTATGGTGCTTCTAAACTGTGGGTTGTGATAGTTTACAGTCTTACATCAAAGCTAGAGATTTTTAAGGGAAAAAAAGATTAAAATTTTTCAAAAGATCCTAAAGTGGTTCAGCAAGTAAAAAAGAAAGGGTTATATTTGCATATTCTTACAAACTGTTCCTTTTTGCCCATCTTTTTTGAAAGATGGTATATATAAATATACAGGACATTTTAAAGCAAAAGCATATTTTATGCAGCTTTGCATAATACTGTTTCCTCCTGCTTTCTTTCATTCATGTATAGTAATAGGGTTTGTGTTGTAAAGGAATAATTGCATTTCAGGATCAAAATGTATTTGTAGTATTTTTTCACTTATGTAAATGATATGCTTTGTTTGTATACCATGTTAGTATTTATTGCTTTCCTTCAGTTCTACAAGACATCAAGTATATCAGTTTATTTCCAAACTTTCAACAAGGATTAGACATATTCCTCTGCTGAACTAAAACTTACTCTTAATTTTCCCTTTTTAAAATTATTTTCTAAGTGAATACATATACTGATAAATTAAGTGCAATTATGTGTGACGCAATGCATGAACATTTCATCACTGATATGCAGTGCATGGATCTGATGAGCATTCCCAGCCATGTGCTGGAATCTGCTTAGACAGACACATGGAGAACCATGTGTGTGATTTTCCCCATGTGGCAGTTAAGATAAATGCTTCAAAAGGAGGAGTGTGCTCCATACTGCAGTATCCTGTGTGTAAGTAATGCCTTCCCTGGACTGGAATCCTAGACAGGATTCCAGTAGAAATGAGGTGCTGTGTGCTCAAGTGTTGGTCTTCTGCACAGAAAGCTATTGCTACTGTTTCATCTGGACAGCTTTTGATTGTCACTTTGAAAGCAAAAACACAGCTAGGTGGCAAAGAAACCAAGATGGAAGAGGAGTCATTGCTTACATCTGATTGTACATATTAAGTTCTAGGATAAAACAGAGAAGTTGTAATAGCCTCATATAAGGGCTCCAGTTTAAAATATAAAATAAATTTGACATAGATTGTAACTATTTTAGCATTTTTGATATAAGTTGTAATATGTAAGCTATAATCTAATATTAAGTGTGGACTTTATAGGCAATGAGTAACAATACTCTTAATTGATGTGCGGGTGTTCTGTAGGCTTTCAGAATACTGCCTAGTAGTAAGTAAAATTAAATTAGGTTGAACAATGTATCTGGACTGTTTGGAAATGTAAAACTTCAAAGTTCCTTAGAGAAGGACACTGGTGTCTTTGGTAGACTGCTGTGTATGTCACAGCTGTAACTTTTATATTTAAAAAACATTTTCAGAGGTATTTGCAATTCAAAATGTTTGCTATATGCTATGTCAACAAGAATCTAAGAAGCAAAATATGGACAGAGAATTCATTTACTTTAGTTTTGACATCTATAGAATGAAAACTACATAAATACATCTGTTAAATAAAATAAACTGTTTCCACATATAGCCTATTATTTGATCACCATCTGGACCTGTAACTTAGAGGTACATGAGAGCTTTGTACATTCCTTTAGTTTGTTTTTCTAATAGAAAAATTAATGTAGTTTTAGGGAAAACAATTTTAGTTTCAAAATAAGTGCTTGAGAATTAAGAGCTTATGGTTTTCTTGGCACTACATGCAAAGTGCAGACCATTGATGGCTCTTTAAATTTTTAGTGTCTTATTTTGTCTTAAAGGATACAAATGCCTGGCAATCTGCTAAAAATTCCAAAGTATATAAGAACTGTGATATATTAAATGTTAGGATGCACTCCTGTAGCAATGTGATGGGGTTTATGTGTGCAGAATCTAGGATCTGTGTCTTGGTTTAAAGCACAGGCATAAGCTGTGCATCTCCTTGCACTGTCCCTGTAGCTATCCTTTAGGTGTATCAAAGAGCTGTGAGAGTCAAGCCCTCAAACATTTGCTTTAAAACTCTTTGAAGTAGTCAGGTCAGCACTGGATGTGGTAACAGAGGACAGCAAACAACTGAATAGAAAGTATAATACAAAGTAAAAATCTTGAGATTCAACAATACCATTTTTCTTACAACACAAATAGTTATCTGCTTAACTGAGTGTTCTGAGTGTTGAACAAAATGTGTGGGACTAGTCATTCAAGTGGATATTAGATGTGAAAGCAAACTGCCTTTGTTTGCTTCATTTCATTCATGGATAGTTACCTGTCCATTCCATCCTTTCATCCTTTGTTTCTGTTATAAGAGAAATGGGGTGTCAAAATTGAAAGAGCAGCTTCTGGCTCCTTTGGGGAATCTCAGAATGTGAGAGCCCAACTGTTGGCTGGACTTCAGCTGCTCAGAGCCCTCTCTGTCTGGAATCTGTTTCTGTGCTCTCTAGGGTGCTTGGCAAGTGTGTTTCTGGCTGGCTGTGGATGAAGGGGTTGGGTCTTAGGCATATAAGGCTACTCTCAAGTTGCAGTTAGCTTCTCTCAGAACTTAGGGGGAAAGGATAGAAGAAAGAGGCAGGGGAAGCCTTGATGTTTTTATAATTTAATCTCAAAAGTGATATGCCGTGATGTAGTGGATAGCCATCCCAGCATTGGCCTTGAAGTTCCAACCCCCATTGAGGCTTCAGTAATGGTCATGCCCACAAGACAGGGCGAAGGAGGAAGCCGAAGACCAAGGATCAAGAGGAGGTCTCGCTCTTGGTTCCGGGACCCTGGACGCTGGAGGTAAACCGAACAGAGTTCTCCAGAGAACACTGCCGGACTGAGCTATACCTTTGCCAGACCCTGCAACCTACCCCTTCATTTGTAAGTTACCCCACAAAATAAACCTCCCTTTTAACTATGTGGAGTGGCCTTAATAATTTCACCAATACCGTGACTTCTATCACATGCTACTGGTCTCCGAGTTTTGGTATCCTGGAGTATGCAGAAGACATGAGTGACTCCAAGAGATGTGATTACCAGTGGCCACTGCAGAGATATCTGCTCTTCAGCTTGACTGGCCTGCAGTTCAGTTATGACAGTGCATCCTGGACATAGGATATAGAAAGTTAGCTCACAGAGAACATGCTGGGATCTTTAGTCAAGAGCAAATTTTCTGTCTTCTAGAGCTTGCAACCTACTTGTGTGTCTGTCTGAGAACCATGCTACTGCTGCTTCTGCATCAGAGATTTCCTCAGGCCAGCCCCCGATGGCTGATCACCCCATGGACAGTGCTGCTCTTCAGCGTCTTCCCCTCACACCACACAAAACCACCCTAATTTGCAGATCATCTCACTCTGCCTTTTGAAGTTCTTCTTACAATTTGACTCCTCACTTTTACTTGTAAATGAGATCATCAGAAGATTTAAGTGACAGTGAGGAAAAGACTGTGTTTCTGTTTTTCTCCCCTTTTGTCACTGTTGATTTCTTTTTCCTGCCTGCATCATGGTGGACAACTGTAAAAAAGCAGGAGTCTGACTTAATGACAGTGGGGGCATTGACATATGGACTGAATATTGCTGTCTCTTGACTGTTTCCATATGGAAAATTATATAGGAATCTGATGATATCAAATGAGTCTCCCTGAGCCATGCAAATCCAGAAGTAAGCCTGTGAACAGCTCTAAAATGGAAAGACAAATGAACATGGTAGGTAAGGAGCCTTAGAGGTCATTGAAAGAAGGGGCTTAAAGTGGCAGAGGCATCCAACATAGAACTGTATCTTCTGGGTAATGGACTCTGCAGAGAACCTGAAAGGGGCTGTAGAATCTGTATGATCTTAATTATAAACTTTTTTGTTGTTTTGTTTGTTTGTTTGTTTGTTTTTATTAAGACATTTTCTATTCATTTTATGTATCAACCACAGATTCCCCCGTCCTCCCTCCTCCCATCCCCCCAGCCTTTCCCCCCAACCCACCCCCCATCCCCACCCCTCCAAGGCAAGGTCTCCCATGGGGAGTCAGCAAAGCCAGTTGAGGCAGGTCCAAGCCCCTCCTCCCTACACCAAGGCTGTGCAAAGTGTCTCACCATGGGTACCAGGCTCCAAAAAGCCAGTTCATGCACCAGGGACAGGTTCTGGTCCCACTGCCTGGGGGGCCTCCTAAACAGTTCAAGCCAAACAACTGTCTCACTTATCCAGATGGCCTAGTCCAGTACCATGGGGGCTCCTCAGCTATTGGTCCACAGTTCATGTGTCTCTACTAGTTTGGCTGGTTGTCTCTGTACTCTTTCCAACCATGATCTCAATATGTCTTGCTCATAGAATCCCTCCTCTCTCTTTTTGATTGGACTCCTGGAGCTCTGGCTGGGACCCAGCTGAGGATCTCTGCATCTACTTCCATCAGTCACTGGATGAGGGTTCCATTATGACAGTTAGGTTATTCAGACATCCAATCACCAGAGTAGGTCAGTTCAGGCACTCTCTCAACCATTGCCAGTAGCCTATAGTGGAGGTGTCTTTGTAGATTTCTGGGGACTTCCCTAGTACTCAGCTTCTCCCTATTCCCATGGTGCCTTCATTTATCATGGTATCTCTTTCCTTGTTCTCCCATTCTGTTCCTGATAGAGCTCGAACCTCCCACTCCCCTAAGTTCTCATTCCCTGTCCCTTGCCCTCCATTACCCCCTTCACTTCCAGCTTGCTCATGTAGATCTCATCCATTTCTCCATTGCTGGGTGATCCCTGTGTCTTTCCTAGGGTCCTCCTTACTATCTAGTCTCCCTGGAGGTGTGGGTTACAGTCTGGTTATCCTTTGCTGTACATCTAGTATCCACTTATGAGTGAGTACATACCATGTTTGCCTTTCTGATTCTGGGTTACCTCACTCAGAATGATATTTTCTAGTTCCATCCATTTGCCTGTAAACGTCATGATGTCTTTGTTTTTCTCTGCTGAGTAGTACTCTATTGTGTATATGTACCACATTTTATTTATTCATTCCTCAGTTGAAGGGCATCTAAGTTGTTTCCAGGTTCTGGCTTTTACAAATAATACTGCTGTGACCATAGTTGAGCATGTGTCCTTGTGGTATGATTGAGCATTCCTTGGTATATGCCCAAGAGTGGTATTGCTGGGTCTTGGGGGAGATTGATTCCCAATTTTCTGAGAAACTGCCACACTGATTTCCAAAGTGGCTCTACAAGTTTGCATTCCCTCCAACATGGTAGGAGTGTTCCCTTTACTCCACATCCTCTCCAATATAAGCTGTCATCAATGTTTTTTATCTTAGCCATTCTCAAAGTTGTAAGATGGTATCTCAGAGTTTAGCATATTTCTGTGACCCATTGCTAATTTTCATGCTTCTATTTTCACCTAAAATAACTTAATTGGTAGTTTATAAAATAAAACACACCAAAATACCTAACATACTACAGGGAAACCCCCTCAAAAAGCCTCCAATATCTGAGGGGCCAGACTAGTCCAGAGGAAAAATTAAACAAATAATTATTTGTTGACATATCCAATCAAGAAAAACCCTGTGTTGAGGAAAGTTCCCCTGAAGCTATTAATAATAATATACTACATTATCATCTACAAAGTCTCTAATTACCTGTAAATTTAAAGGGTGAATCTCCTAGTATGCAAAGAAAAATCTAAAAATGCTCAACCGTTTATGCTACATAAACTAGTAAATGGAGGGTCTCCTGTTTGTATGTTTTATTCCTTATGCATCGCTGCTGTTAAGTGATTTTCCCACTGCAAACTGAACTTCAGAAACAACACATTCTTCCTGATATTTGAATGCCTAGCAGCCCATACACAACACACGTGCACACACACTCTTGCACACACATATACAAAACACATGCACAATGTATACACACATGCACACGTATACACATACATGTGCACACATGCACATTCTCTCTCTCTCTCTCTCTCTCTCTCTCTCTCTCTCTCTCTCTCTCTCTCACACACACACACACACACACACACACACACACACACACATACTCAGATGGAGCTGACACATTACACCTTGAGAGACACACTGAACAGAATGATTCATTGTGACTGATTTTGGGCACTCAACTGATCTATCCATTCTGCCACATATGGAAGAATGTCCTTTTTAAAGACGGAATGAGACTCTGTCCCATATATATACCACTTTGTCTCTATCCACTCACCTGTTACTGGACATCTGAGGTGTTTCCATCCTAAGTTTATCTTAAGTGTTGATGGAGCAACATGGGAGTTCATTTATTACTATGAGGTCTTCATTTTGATTCATTGGGCAGGCTCAAAAGTAGATTTGCTGGCTCACATGATAGACCTATTTTTAATTTCCTGACAAAATTGTGCATCACAGTTTCCACACTGATTTCTGTAGTGGCTATAACTTTTTACATTATACCAGAGAGAATATTAAATTTTTCTCTAAAAAGTTATTTTCAAAGATAATTTCTAAGGACAAAAGCATCATCAACACAAAGAAAGTTAACAGTTTCATTTCTAAAAACTTGTAGACACAGGGTGTGGAGACTCACAAAGGTTTCCTAGTGAGATTTGAGCTTACTTTACCCAGCAGGGCTGCATAGGAAAATGATTGGACCTCAGGCATAGTTACCAGGTGTTTAGAAGGGTCTGCACTTGGCTATGCAGTATGCTTTGATCTAGCGGTGAGGGGGGGTCTTTTGCTCTGCCCCTTGGCATTGTTATAAAAAAGCCCTTTTGAAAAAATGGAAGGGGCCACTGGGTTTTGATCTAGGTCCTTCTGAGGTTATCCTGTGTTTCTGTCTGTCTCCTCTCTGCTATCTTTTTATGTAAAAATTTCTTATTCCTCTCTCCTCCTCATAGGAACCCTTTGAAAGGTGGGAGCTGGTCTCCTACAACAAGGATCAAGGGAACAAGTTTACATGTATGAGCTAAGATGCCTAAGTATAAAAGCCACTATGTTTCCACTGTAAAAGAGTTAGTGCTATGTAGATAGTTACATTTTTCATAGAAATAAATATCTATATTCATAATTATCACTCAGATTTCTAAAGTACTCGTTTCCAAGTAACATGTTGTTTCTTATTGCCCAGTGAATTACTTATTACAGCTGTACTTTAGATTTTAAATGAGTGAGTTCATACAGCATTCAGCAAAGCAAAAATAAAAGAATAAATAGTAAGCAGCAGACAACGGAAGTCGCAGACAGAAGCAAAGCCATCAAATCAGGCACTTGTAACATCCAGTACAAATGCAGAGAGAGTAAGGAGAGGTAACACCATCAAACCAGGAGCTTACAGAATCTCAATTAACAGAAGAACAAAGTTTCTCTATGATGAGCTTCCTGCTTCCCCTTCCCAGTGCCAGAGTTTCAATCACATAGGATAAGTATTAATCTCTGTTGGAAAAAGGTGTCTCCCATTAGCTGTTCTCCTTTCTCCTTGTCACAGAGATAAGGGGTCAAGCATTCCCAGGATGGAAAGTTTGGGCAGATTCTTAAAATAAACATGCTTGAGTCTAAGGCAAAGTGGGGACAGGGGGATAAATATGTTTAAGTCTGAGACAAAGGAGGCCTCCTCACCTGAGAGTATCCTTCCAACAAGCTTTTGTATCAAGTGACAATTCACCAATTTAATGTATATTATACTTGTTTAAATTTAATGTTAATATCTTTCATTCTTCTTTGCAAGGCTACTTCATTGACAGATTAGCTGGAGTACCTTGTACTAGCTATGATCTCATTCCCTTAAACTCTTCTTTCCTTCATCTTCAATTTTGATATCAGCTATCATTGTCAACACACTGAAGGAAAGCACAGAAGCAAGTGTGCATTCTCATCTGGGCAGTAAGACCACAGCTGTTTCTCCTCTCTGATAAGTGTGCTATGGATGAATAGTGCTCGACCTTCATTGCAGTGAAACACTTTGAGGGGTTTTCCAGTGCTCTACAGAAAAAAAAAAATCCCTTGTCAGGCACAGCGCCCTGAATTCTTACCGTCTTTATCAATTCTGATTTTGTAATTGTTTTCTATTGATGATTTATGTTCAGATATTTGTGTTTTATAATCATATTACCTCATGTTCCTATCACTTTCTGTTGCATCATGGTTTTGCTGAACATAGTAGCATCTCATTCTGGGTTTTCTTTATGGAACAGACATGATGACAAGTTTGCTTCCCAGAGGAAGCCATAGCAGTTCTTCTGACCTTAAAGAGCTTCAGGTTTTCTCACTTGGTGATTGACATTCTGCACATAATTAGCAGCTCATAAACTCCAATGTAGTGTAACTGTACAATTTTTAGGATAGTCTATAAGGCATAAAACATGAACTGTCTATAGGTTCATGAAAAGAAAGATTATCAGCTATCACATGAACTAGTCTACATTTCTTTTTAGCCTTCCTGGTAAACTTAAGATTTGAGAATATTGTGGTTAGCTAAGGGGTGGTAGGATATGTGGGATACAGTACAAAAAGCAGATTTTACCTGAGAATCTAAGTTGCTCTTCTTCAGAGTGCTCTGCTCGATAGCCACTCTGAGCCCTGCTCATTTCATTTACCATGAGGTAAAAGCTGCAGGCTGATAGAATCAGAAGGCTTCAGAAGAGCACCAGGCTTAGTGTCTCACAGAGTGATTAGCCTGAACTGAGTTCTTTTTCACCTGAGGAGAGCAGGGGAGTATGTAAGCAGCCAAATGCTTTACAGCCTGGATTTGTAGTCAGGTCCTTGTGGTTTGCTGGAGTTTTTACCTTCTCTGAACCAGATAATTATATTTTGAGAAGGATTGAGTGTCATTATCTCTTTTAATCTGTAAAACATTTTTGAATAATTGTTGATGAAAGTAATGCTTGGGAAAATTTATAGTTAAATACTTTATAACAGAGTTTATAATATTTAGATGTATTAAAGTACTATGAATTACATGGTTTTTTATTTCATCTCTTAAATTATATCGCAAAGTGATTGATACTAATTTTAGTTGTTTCTTTATAAGAAAAATCTTAATAGAATATAATGATAAAATATCTTCCTTATTTTGAGAAGTACTTAATAAGAACTCACCTACAGTCTCTTATCATTATTATTATTTTTTTTTTTTTTGGTTTTTCAAGACAGAGTTTCTCTGTGTAGTTTTGCACCTTTCCTGGAACTCGCTTTGGAGACGATGCTGGCCTCGAAAGCATCAAATTATTAAATCTTAAAGATTAACTTGGTGGTTTATTTGGGTAAATATTGAAACTTAAGTATTAAAGGACATGATAAAATTAACAAAGCATTCAGCATCAGGGAATATGTATAAACAAAATCTGTGTCTTCACTCCCAAACTCACCTTCCACAGATGTGAAAACTCAGTTTAATGTGATGCTGTCCTCCTCCTTCATGACTTCTTAATGACTGGAATGTCTATACTGACAGCATGGTCCATACCGCACAGTAATATCACTTTGTTCTCTGCATCTTAGGGCAGGAACAGACACAGAGATCCTGCTTATGAGAGCTGTCCCCATTCTCTAAGATGCTAACCCCATGCTAAGAATCACCGGTGTTTTAGATGAAGCCTGAGCTTTGGCCTGAATGTCTGTTCCGCATCTCTGTAGCCAGACCTCAGTCAGAATATCCACTCCAGGTCAGGACCAAAAGCACCGTCATCTCTGTACAAGCACACAGTAAAGCAAGTGAACACCCAGCCCCCTCCCGCACATAGCACCACCCCACCTGGGAAGGGCAGCTGTACATCCTTTTTCTACTGTGGACATCAGCTTCTGAGCACTTTCCATCCCCTTATTGCCTCCTTAAGCTCCACACTCGCCAGCTTCTGACCAGCATTCCCTCCTCATCACCTGTGCCGTTGCAATCTGTCTGCAATTGTTTCCAGAGCTTACTTTCTAAAACATATCATGGCATTTAACAATTTGGAAGTTCACCCACTTTCAGAAGACAATCATGCCAAGGCCCTTAATTGGTCTGCATTTCTAGACTCTTTCCAGATCCATTGCCTTCCAGTACTTTCTTGAGGATACATTGCTACATTGTGTATTGAGTCAATGCACCTTCCTATCACTGAGTATCTCTCTTGACACATCTTCTTTTTGTCTGAAAAACCTCAAACCACACTTTAACTTCCTCATTACTTTTGTCATAAACTTCAGTCATGAATTCTGTATTCACAGTGGAAATTTATGCTAGAGGATTTTCAGAGCAAAACTCTGCCAAAGAGAGAGGGGGGGAGAGGGGGGAAGGGAGGGAGGGAGGGAGGGAGGGGAAGGAAGGAAGGAAAGGAGGAAAAATAAAAAAACTTGATCTTATTGTAGTTTTATTCAGAGAACTAATTTGCTAGTTTGTGAAGGTTTTGTCATCCTGGGCATACCATTTAATGCTCCAGCTCCATAGCTTCTTTCCAAGTAAGTGGACACTAAGCTGTCTTTCCTTTACAACTGCCATCTTCCAGCAGGCTGGGGAAATTGTTTTTCCAGGCCCTCCTAAGGCACAGTAAAAGAACTGGATTTCAGAAGATCTGCTTTCTTTAACATTTTACAAGAATTCTTTGGTTTGTACTTGTAACACAGATTCTTCATGATTAAACAACATGCAGCTACCTATCCCTGGGAGCCGGATCAGTAAAATGCAGTAAAGGACACAAGCTTCCCAACTCTGCAAATTCTCCATTTGTCTCATGTCTCTATTCTCTCTGTTCAAATCAGGGTTATTTCAGGTTTTGCTATTCACAAAACATGTCTTTTAAAAATCTTTATTTTGAGAGGCTCACTCACCCACCACCAAGCTGTGCAGGCTAGTGGGCACCACTACCAGGAGCAAACAAGTGGTGGGGAAGTGGAAAAGAAAGAGAAGCAGAGGGGTTCTTGTATATGTAAAGACATGATGGTGGTGAGGAACAGGTTGACATTAGCAGCCTGAGCTGCCACCTGAGGCCATGTGATGTCCTGGACTGTGCTGCCACTGAGGGCGTGTCTGGGTCAGTGGTCCTACCACAGCTGGGCCTGTGTTGATGCCACGGCCCGTGTTACAGCCAAAGGCCATGCAGATGTCTGTAGACTGGGCTGCCACCTGATGCCACATTAATGTCCAAGGACCCTGTTGCCAACTGGCACATACTTATCTGAGTGGCCTTCACTGCTGCCCATGATCTGGACTGCCACATAAAGCCATGTTGATGGACATAGGCCATGCTGAGCAGGCCTAGCCCCTCGCTAGCCCTGGGAGAGCTGGCCCTGCCCTCTCCAGTACTGGTGGCATGGTCTTCAGAGCTGGGCCCTATGGCCTGGGCAAGGAAAGCCATGGCCCCAACCCTTATCATCCCTGAGAGAGCTGGCCCCACCCTTCACAGAAGAGCTGGCCCCAATGGTATAGATGTGGAAGTTCTGGCCCCAGCTTCACCTCTGCTGACCAAGACAGAGGCTCCACTGTGGGAGAGCTGGCTCTGCCCGACACGGCCCGACAGAGGCCAGGGCTTACCAACTCAGCTACTACCCAGGCCCACATTCAGCATTTTGAGTTGGCCCACCCCAACACTACCCCATCTGTGACCTTCTGGAGCCCATGAAGGGACCGATCCTGCACAACCATAGCAGTAGGATCTCCCTGACTCCAGACAACAGCAGGATATCTGAGAGGAGTTTTAGGGAGTGTCCAGTATTGATGATGTAGCAGAAACCAGAGGCCTCAAGCCAGAGCAACAACTCATTGCAATGAACATTTGCAGGTAAAGCTGTTTGGGCAAAAGGGTATCCTGCAGGACACACCATAGCTCCCAATATCACTACAATGAATGAATATGTGATGGAGAGGTGAGCGAGGTGAAGGAGTGAAATGGGGTTATTTTTTCGTTTTTTTCTTTTCTATTTAGAGGGAGCTACAAGGGTAGAAGATAGACATGGAAGGACTAGGGAATAAGTGGGATTGGGGTGTATGATGTGATATTCCCAAAGAATCAAAAAATTGTTAATAAAAACAATCTTATTTCCTACTAAACAGATGAAAATATTTCTCAATTGCTATAGTTTTACACAGTCTGTATAACAGTTATGATGAGAGGTGAGAAATATTTAAAATAAAAATTCACATAAGATATTAATTCTATGACTTTAATTTTTCTGGATCATACTTTCTATTTCCTGTTGGTGGAATGAGATTTCATTTTTTCATATCATGGCCTTGAAACTGTGGGGTTTTTCCTGTCAAAGTACTTACTCTATTGTCTATTTTATTTAAAATAAAGCAAACATTTTTATTCACTCAGAAAGGCCCACATATTTTCCTCAACTATATTGTAATTCTACTTCTTTCTCTTTAAATGTAAACATTATTCACAGCCTTAATAGGACTTTTCTTCACATTTACTATTTAATGGCAATTTTTTCTAGCTATAAAATAAATCCTCTCTAATGTTGTGAACAAGATTAAAAATGAAATTATTCTGATTGAAAAGCCATAGCTCTTATCAAGCACTATCTTTTTATAGTTAGGTACATTAGAAAAAGATGAGATATAATAATGCATCTTGGTATGTAGATTAATTAAAAAGCATCAGTTGTAGTCTCTTAAAAATGTTCAGGAGCATATTGATAATTAATTTATTTTGTGTTTTAATTTCACTAAAATATTGTTAAGGATAAATTTTGGCTACTGGTTTTTGCAAAACACTCCTAATTAAACATCTTTAAGAACAAATTTTTCATTTTGCTTAAGTGCTTCATGCAATTTGCAAAAGAAAATGGAATCACACTTTAGTGTTAAAAGGCTTCTCTTGAATTATTACATCCATTTTAACAGATGTGCATTTTAAAATACATACTTGGCTTACAAAAGGAAGTTCTGATATCTGCATTCTATTTCAGAGAAAATGGATGGAAAGCCTTTGCTTTCCCATTGCTCCTACAGCACCATCAAAACCTACAAATGTGATGTTCAAGACAATAAGCCTTTCTTCCACTGTCAGCACTGAACTCTCTGAATAGGACCTGTAGTCTGAAGCCTCTACATGAATCCTAACAAATTCTCACTTCATATAATCAGCAAGTCTATTTAAAATAGATGTAATAGTTCATGTACCTAATAAGAGTTAGATTCTCTTCTAGGAGGTAGGGATACAATAGTAGGCAGTAGAAATGGAATACCTACACTTCAATCACTTTCTACTTGAAAAGAGGGAACTACAAAACAAAACATGAACAACTGAGACATATACATCTGTGGGTTTGGAGAAGGGTTGGCAAACATTCCTGTTTTAATTTTGGACAAACTGCTCATGAGAGACCTTTGTGAAAAAAAAGGCAGTCTGTGTTTGAGATGAAAATGTGAAAGATGGGATCTAGAGGAGAAAAGAAATCATGGAGACCAGCCAGTGTGAAACTCTTTTTTTTTTCATTTTTCTCTCCGTTTTTCATTTATTATATTTGTATTTTAATTTTACACATCAGCCATGGGTTCCCCCTGTTCTCCCACCTCCTACCCCCACCCACACCTTCCCCCCCAAACCCTCCCATCCATTCTCATCTCCTCCAGGGCCAAGACTCCCCTGGGGACTCAATTCAACCTGGCGGATTCAATACAGGCAGGACCAGTCCCCTCCTTCCAGGCTGAGCAAAGTGTCCCTGTGTAAGCCCAAGGTTCCAAACAGCCAGCTCATGCACTGACAGGTCCAGGTCCCACTGCCTGGGTGCCTCCCAAACAGTTTAAGCTATTCAATTGTCTCACATATCCAGAGGTACTGATCCAGCTGGTGGCTCCACAGCTTTTGGTTCATAATACATGTGTTTCCATTAGTTTGGCTATTTGTTCCTGTGCTTTTCCAATCTTGGTCTCAAAAATTCACACTCTTACAGTCCCTCCTCTTTCTCAACAATTGGACTCCTGGAGCTCCACCTGGGGCCTGGCTGAGGATCTCTGCATCCACTTCCATCAGTTATTGGATGAGAGTTCCAGCACGACTGTTAGGGTGTTTGGCCATCTGATCACCAGACTAGGTCAGATTAGGCTTTCTTTCAACCATTGCCAGTAGTCTACAGTGGATGTATCATTGTGGATTTCTGGGGACCTCTCTAGCACTTTGCTTCTTCCTGTTCTCATGTGGTCTTCATTTATCATGGTCTGTTATTCCTTGTTCTCCCTTTCTGTTCTTGATCTAGCTAGGATCTCCTGCTCCCCTAAGCTCTCTTTTCCTCAAACCTTGCCCTTCATTACTCCCACTGTCATTCAGGTTGTTCATGTAGATCTCATCCATTTCTCTTTCACACTGGGCAATACCTGTATCTTTCCTAGGATCCCATTTTCTAGATAGCCTCCCCGAAGTTGTGAGTAGCAATCTAGTCATCTTTGTTTTACATCTAGTATCCTCCTATGAATGAGTAAATACCATGTTAGTCTTACTGAGTCTGGGTTACCTCACTCAGGATGATTTTTTCTAGATTAATCCATTTGCATGCAAACCTCATGATGTCACTTTTTTTTATCTCTGCTTAGTAGTCCATTGTGTATACATACCATATTTTCTTTATCCATTCTTCAGTTGAAGGGCATCTAGATTGTTTCCAGGTTCTGGCTATTACAAACAATGCTGATATGAACATAGCTGAGCAAATGCCCATGTGGTATGATTGAGCATTCCTTGGGTATATACCCAAGAGTGCTATAGCTGGGTCTTGGGGGAGATGGATTCCCAATTTTCTAAGGAAGCACCATATTGTTTTCCAAAGTGGCTGTACAAGCTTGCATTCCTACCAGCAGTGGAGGAGAGTTCCCCTTGCTCCACATCCTCTCCAGCATAAGCTGTCTTCTGTGTTTTTGATCTTAGCCATCCTGACAGGTATAAGGTGGTATCTCAGAGTCATTTTGATTTGCATTTCCCAGATAATTAGGGATGTTGAGCAATTCCTTAAATGTCTTTCAGCCATTTGAACTTCCTCTGTTGAGTATTCCCTGTTTAATTCTATAGCCCATTTCTTAATTGGACTGTTGGGCATTTTGATGTCTAATTTCTTGAGTTCCTTATATATTCTGGATATCAGCCCTCTGTCAGATGTGGGGTTGGTGAAGACCTTTTCCCATTCTGTAGGCTGTCGCTTTGTCTTGTTGACTGTGTCCTTTGCTCTATAAAAGCTTCTCAGTTTCATGAGGTCCCATTGATTGATTGTTTCTCTCAGTGTCTGTGTTACTGTGTTATATTTAGGAAGTGATCTCCTGTGCCAGTGCATTCAAGACTACTCCCTACTTTCTCTTCTATCAGGTTCAGAGTAACTGGATTTATGTTGAGGTCTTTGATCCACTTGGACTTAAGTTTTGTGCACAGTGACAGATATGGATCTATTTGCAGCCTTCTACACATTGACATCCAGTTATGCCAGCACCATTTGTTGAAGATGCTTTCTTTTTTCCACTGTACATTTTTGGCTTCTTTGTCAAAAATTATATGTTCATAGGTGGCAGGGTCTTCAATTTGATTCCTTTGGTCCACATGTTGATTTTTATGCCAGTACCAAGCTATTTTTACTATGGTAGCTCTATAGTAGAGCTTGAGGTCAGGGATCATGATGTGTCCAGAGGTTGTTTTATTGTACAGGATTCTTTTGGCTATCCTGGGATTTTTGTTTTTCCATATGAAGTTGAGTATTATTCTTTCCAGGTCTGTGAAGAATTGTGTTGGTAATTTGATGGGGATTGTGTTGAATCTGTAGTTTACTTTTGGTAAGATTGCCATTTTTACTATGTTAATCCTGCCTATCCATGAACATGGGAGATCTTTCTATTTTCTGACATCTTTTTCAATTTCTTTTTTCAGGGACTTAAAGTTCTTGTCATAAAGGTCCTTCACTTGCTTAGTTAGAGTAACCCCAAGGTATTTTATATCATTTGTGGCTATTGTAAAGGGTGATGTATCTCTGATATCCTTCTCAGCCTGTTTGTCTATTGTATATAGGAGGACTACTGATTTTTTTGAGTTGATCTTGTATCCTGCTATGTTGCTGAAGGTGTTTATAAGCTGTATCAGTTTCTCAGTTGAATTTTTGGGGTCACTCATGTATACTATCATGTCATCTGCAAATAGGAAGAGCTTGACTTCTTCCTTTCTAATTTGTATCCCTTTAATCTCCTTATGTTGTCTTATATCTCTGGCTAGAACTTCAAGTACTATATTGAATAAATATGGGGAGAGGGGACAGCCTTGCCTTGTTCCTGATTTTAGTGGTATTGCTTTGAGTTTCTCTCCATTTAATTTGATGTTGGCTGTTGGCTGTTGGCTTGCTGTAGGTTGCCTTTATTATGTTTAGGTATGTTCCCTGTATTCCTGATTGCTCCAAGAGGTTTATCATGAAGGGATGTTGTATTTTGTCAAATGCCTTTTCTGCATCTAGTGAGATGATCATGTTGTTTTTTTCTTTGAGTTTGTTTATATGGTGTATTACATTGACAGACATTCATATGTTGAACCACCCTTGCATCCCTGGGATGAAGCCTACTTGATCATGGTGGATAATTGTTTTGATGTGCTCTTGGAGTCTGTTTGCCAGTATTTTATTGAGTATTTTTGCATCAATATGCATGAGGGAGATTGGTCTGTAGTTGTCTTTCTTTGTTGCATCTTTATTTGGTTTAGGAATCAGGGTAATTGTAGCCTCATAGAAGGAGTTTGATAATATTCCTTCTGATTCTATTGTGTGGAACAATTTAAAGAGTATTGGTATTAACTCTTCTTTGAAGATCTGGTAGAATTCTGTGCTGAAACCATCTTGTCCTTTAGGCTTAACTACAAAACCTAACAGTGAGGTGTAACCAAGTGGACAGGGACAGAGCCTAATGGAAACTATTAGATTAAAGTGTCCTTACAACCTCGTGAGAATGGTCCAGCAGAAATGATTAATAATGCAGGAGAAAATGGAAGTGGTGTAAGAGTAGAAGCTTGAAAAAGAAAAGGAATTGGACATGGTATAAATGAGGGAGTGATATAAATGTATCCCCCAAGAAGACTGTAAATTGTACAATGGAAGAACTGCATCTTTTATATATATAATTCCCCAATATTGGCACCAGTGTGGGAGTTTTCAAAGAACTCTTGCTAGGTGAAGGCAGGCACCATGAAGTACCTCAGTGCATCTAGCCATGCCATGCAGCTGGTCATCTAGCCAATACTTAAGGTTTTAAGGACAATAAACTAAGCATTCAACAATCTGTCTATCACAAATGGCTCTTAGTCACTGACAACTTAATAATTCAAATATAATGTGCTTTCTCTTTTTTTCACATCACTTGACAGCCAAGAGATGTTCAATTATTGTTGCTAACTTTTATTTTCAAAAAAGGTTGGCAATGACTTGTTTTTCTTAAATTATTTATATTAATGTATTATCTATTTTAATTAAGAAAATAAGTATCAACTTAGAATAGATTCTTAGATTAAACTTCCTTATAAAATGTTTGATGGACCATTTTCAAAAAAATGTGTTTCCATGACACTGCAAAAATGCCAATGTGTTCATAAGACAGACAGCAAATCAGGGCAGGACAGTGAAACCATGTAGCCTTTTCAAGATATTCTAACACTTATTTGGAAGCAAACCAGTTAAAGACCTTTGAATCAGAAAACCCAAAATACAATTGTAAATTACTGCTGAAACCTTTTGCAGAAATTTCTATTGCTTGTTAACTTCATTATGGTGGGAATGTTGCAAGCCCTTTAAGTCATTCATGGCCTGAATGCTCTGCTGTAGGCCCGATAAAGCTGATGAGGATTCAGGGTATATCTAAAACTGTAAAAGAAGCCAGTTTGATGATGTTCTGCCTACTAAGGTTCTCAATAAAAATTAATCCTTTCTCTTTTTATCCTTTGGGCATAGTAACTGATAGAAATGATTTTTTTTTGGGGGGGGAGGTTGGCAATATCTCAGCTGTTGTAGAAAGAAACATGTGAAAAAACTCTGTTTCAGATGAAGGAAAAGCATAGTCTCAGCACATAGTGGAAGAAAGTGGGTAAGAAATATGAACCCATGTGATCTGTGCATTTTATAGGGGCACCAAGAAAACTGAAATCCTCACTGCACTTTTAATTCAGTTGTATACATGTTTAAATCTTTTAATCAAATACAATGGCTCATATTCAACATCTGTTCATAAAATTATCTCCTTATAAAGTGGCAGATATTCTACTCCAAATAAAAATTAAGTAAATCAGCACACTTCTGTTTTAACCATGGCATGTCTTTAAGCTTAGATACTTGAAAATAATGGTAACAATGATAATTAACTCTCCTAAAATTTCCTGGTTTGTTTTCTTTTTTTTAATCACAGCTTACTACTGTAACTTTGGATAGCAATACATACTAACTTTTGCTCTGAGATGACTGAAGAAGAAAGATGAGACACGAATATGAATTTGGGGCATATCATAAGCTATTATTGAAACAAATTTCTTTGCAATAACCCACTATAGTGGGAATGCAGACATCTTTACAATCTCATACAGAATGAAGTTATTGTTTGAAAAGTATATAATAAAAATAAATATTGGTTTTGGACAAAGCAACTCTTAGATTACTGTGCCAGGAGTTTAACAACAAAATAAAAAGTATTCTGTTAAAATCCAATATAAACTTCAAAAACATACATAATAATGTCAATCATTTTATTTACCTTCTAGAAAAAAATCATTGATAAAAGAAATGGAAATAAATATTGCATTCCTGAGAACAACAAAAGCTAAATAATACAGTGGAATAAATTTCGCTGAAGAGGTATTAAACTCATGGAATAAATTATTATTGATGAGCAAAGAAAATACAAAAATAATGAAAACACAGTATTTCTTTTTTAATTTTTTTCATTTTTTCACTTTTGACTTTTTTTATTAAGAAAATTTTTCATTCATTTTATACACCAATCAAAGATCCCTCTCTTTCCTCATTCCACACCCCAGCCTCCCCTACAACACACTCCCACTCACCCCCAACAAGAAGACAAGGCCTCCAGTAGAGGCAAGTCCACATCCTTCCCCTAACCTCAAGGCTGCACAAGGTGTCCCATCATAGTTAGTGGGCTCCAAAAAGCCCCCTTGTATACCAGAGGTTGATTCTGATTCTACCGCCAGGGGGCCCCTCAAGCAGATCAAGCTACACAACTGTCTTGCCTTGCAGAGGGCCTAGTCCAGTCCCATGTGGCCACCACAGCTATTGATCCAACTTTTTATGAGTTCCCACTGGTTTGGTTTGGTTGTCTCTGTAGGTTTCCCCATCATGATCCTGATTCATTTGCTCATAGAATACCTCCTCTCTCTGTCCTACTTGATGGACTCCTGAAGCTCTGCCTGGTGTTTGGCTGTGGATCTCTGCATTTGCCTCCATCAGTCATTAGAGAAAAGTTCTGTGATGACAGTTTGGGTATTCACCAATCTGATCACTGGGGCAAGCTAGTTCAGTTCAGGCACCCTTTCCACTGTTTCTAGTAGTCCAAACTGGGGTCATCCTTGGGGATTCCTGGGAACTTTCCTAGCACTGGGTTTCTCTCTATTCCCATGATATCTTCCTCCATCATGGTATCTCTCTCATTGCTTTCCCACTCCATCCCTGTTCCAGCTTGACCATCCCATTCCCTTATGTTCTCATCCCCCATCCCCTACCCTCCTTTGCCCACCCCTACCCCCAGTTCACTCATGGAGATCTCATCTATTTCCCCTTCCCAGGGCGATCCATGTGTCCCTCTTTGGATCATCCTTGTTAGCTAGCTTCTTTGGAGTTGTGGGTTGTTGTCTGGTTATCCTTTGCTTTATTTCTAGTGTCCACTTATAAGTGGGTACATACCATGTTTGTCCTTCTGAGTCTGGGTTGCGTTACCCAGGATAATATTTTCTAGTTCCTTTCATTCGCCTGCAACCTCATGATGTCATTGTTTTTCTCTGCTGAGTAGTACTCTATTGTGTGTATGTACCACATTTTCTTAATCCATTCTTCAGTTGAGGGGCACCTAGGTTGTTTCTAGGTTCTGGCTATTATGAATAATGCTGCTATGAACATAGTTAAGCATGTGTCTCTGTGGTATGATTGAGCATTCCTTGGGTATATGCCCAAGAGTGGTATAGTTGGGTCTTGAGAAAGATTCACTCCCAATTTTCTGAGAAACCACCACACTGATTTCCAAAGTGGCTGTACAAGTTTGCATTCCCACCAACAGTGGAGGAGTGTTCCCCTTGCTCCACATCTTCTCTAAAAGAAGCTGTCTTCAGTGCTTTTGATCTTAGCCATTCTGACAGGTGTAAGATGGTATCTCAGAGTTGTTTTGATTTGCATCTCCCTGATGACTAAGGATGCTGAGCAATTCTTTAAATGGCTTTCGGACATTTGAAATTCTTACTTTCAGAATTCTCTATTTAGCTCAATAGCCCATTTTTTAATAGGATTGTTTGTTATTTTGATGTCTAGTTTCTTGAATTCTTTATGTATTTTGGAGATCAGTCCTCTTTCAGATGTGGGATTGGTGAAAAATCTTTTCCCATTCTGTAGGCTTACATTTTTTTTATTTACTCTGTCTTTTGCCTTACAGAAGCTTCTCAGTTTCAGAAGGTCCCATTTATTAATTTTTGCTCTCAGTGTCTATGCTACTGGTGTTATATTTAGGAAGTGGTCTCTTATGCCAATGCATTCAAGACTACTTCCTACTTTCTATTCTATCAAGTTCAGTGTAACTGGTTTTATATTGAAGTCTTTGATCCACTTGGACTTGAGTTTTGTGCATGGTGATAGATATTGATCTATTTGCAATCTTCTACATGTTGATGACCAGTTATGCTAGCACCATTTGTTGAAGATGTGTCCTTTTTTTCCTTATACAGTTTTGGCTTCTTTGTCAAAAATCAGGTATTCATAGGTGTGTGGGTTAATGTCAGGGTCTTCAATTTGATTCCACTGGTGCACATATTGGTTTTTAGGCCAATACCAAGCAAAACAGTATTTCTTAAATAAGATTTAATATATCAAGTGATATTTCTAATTATGAAGTTCAATATCAATTTAATTAAACTCCCCTGAAGGTTGCTAAGGCTTTTAATTGAATGAGACAATCTGTGTTCAAATGAGAAAAAAATGATATATTTCAGCTATGAATTTTTAAGAAGTAATATTAATGTTAGAAGACTTACCTTAGCATATATCAGAAGACATTACTCAGACTTCTTGCCAGATAAATATTGTTCTAAAATAAAAGGCAACTCAGTAAAAACATAGGAAGCCAGAAGTAGATCTCAGTATTTGTAAGAAATTAAAACATGACAATGTTGGTCATTTAAGTAAATGAGAAAGTGTGAACTATTTAGTAAATACATTTGTCACAGTTAGGGATGCATTTGATATAAAATGTGATTAGAATTACTTATGACATGTTGAAAACAGCTACCTGGCATATTTTTTACCAAGAAAAACAAAACTAAGAAAAAATCATTATCAGAGTTCATGCTTAATAACAATGGTATAGAGAAGTTTTCAGTCCATGTCTACAAGTTATTATTGATGGAGAGAAGGGACATTCAAGCACATATAAGACAACATACTTTTATAAACTAACAACTCTATAGCTTCCTATATGTGTACTTTGTACTCAATTATACAACTACAGAGAAAATTCTGATTGAAATGTGTTAGCTTGGTGGGTAAAAGAATAATGCATGGTATTTGAATTATTTATAACTATTGAAAATATAGATATAGAACAACCATGTGAATTTACAGAAGTCATACTTTAATTTTACATATATACAAAGCATCAAATCATAGAAAGTTTGATATAGACTTCAATTGATGTATTTTAGGTGTAATCAGAAATATGAACTTTGTTACAATCCACTATTCAATCTACATCCTCAGAAATGTTAGAACTTTTCTGTGATGTTCTTTAGATGTATGGAGTAAGTGGATGTTCAAACATCAGTCAGCAAACACAGGATAGTGTGGCCCTTGTATCAAATGCCTACTTAGCAAATCATGAGTGATTCAATAATTACTAAGAGTTTCTGGAGGGCTTTGGCTCCTAAAACACAACATATTCAATTTGCATTTTGAAATCCACTGGATATACACACACACAAAAAAAAATTGCATGGGTCCAGCTAACAAAAATCTGAAAGTAAAAATCAGACAGAATAACAAAAGTGCAGCCGATGGGTCTGACACAATAAGAATAATGCACTCAGAGAGCTAGACTACCAAGTCCCAGCTGTCCTTCAGGAGGTGGAGCACCAGGTTGTAAGATAAGCCTGCTGACAGTGGATGGTTCCAGCTACTATACCCATGTCCAAAAGGCTAACAGTGTCTGGCTCCCAGACCAGACACTCTTGCTGTAATGGTTTGTTTCCATGCCTGTGTGTGGTGAGGCTGGGATCACAGGTGTTTCTATAGTTCAGTCAAGTACATATATCTATCAGCATTTGGGAGCATCACTTGCTAAATTCTAGGTTTCTGGCACCTTTTGAAGAGTATTTGACAGATGGGGCAACTCTCTGGGGTCTCATTCCTTGTTGAGCCATATCTGCTGAAACAACATTCTGCTGTAATCTCCATTTGTGAACAGCTACCAGGATAGTCTCCAGCACATCAGTTTACATATGGACCATTTACACTGGATTGTCGGATGGTCGCTGTGTAGCACAGTGCCTTAAAAATCAACCACAAAAATAATTTAATAAAGAAGTCAAATTATTGCCCTCATCTGGATATAAAGGAAGCACTAAGTGACCCAAGGAAGTATTAAAAAGTATTTACTTAGAGTTGTGGAGCTAACTCATCAATGAGAAGCACTCTCCCTACAAGCACAAGGACTAATTCAATCTCTAAAACCTACATAAAATAGCCAAGAATGACAGTGAACTCCTATAATCCCAGCTTTGAAGAAGCAGAAGTAAATGTCTGGGGCTTGAACTAAACCAACATGTTCTAGGCTAGTGACATATCCTGATTAGTAAGTGTGAGCAAAAGAGAGAGGTGGACATACAGAGAAAAACAAGGAGAGAGAGGGAAAGAATGTGCCTTAAGTATGATGCCTAACAAGAGGCCAGAAATATTATAAAAGTCAGAGAACCAGGACATCTGTGAGGTAGTATCCTCTATCTACATCAAAGAACTGCACCCTTGAAATCTCAGCAATACAGTCACTTAAACAAGACAAGTGCAATGATATCACCAGTGTATATGCCAGTGTGGATAGAGGAAATCTCTAAAAGTCACACATCTACATGAAGAGCTATAGGCAATTAATGGTTACTGAAAAAGGAAGACTCAGTCTTCTTCAGGGGACTTCAGTTATCCATTCACAAGTGGTCAGACATACATAATGGCCTCTCATGTGTGTGTGTGTGTGTGTGTGTGTGTGTGTGTGTGTGTGTGTGTGTGTGTGTGTATAAATAATTCAAAAAGAAGTCATGAATTTGAGAAGGAATATTGGTACAAAGGATACTGATTAGAAGCAGGACACTGTTCAGCAAATATAGTCAATGGGAAATTGGCAAGTTAAAAGTTAATAGCATGATAGTCACCCTTCATTCAGGGCCCATCCCTTTATATCTTTAGTGTGTATATCCTGGAACATGTCCATCTTAAGTTCAATATGTGACAGGTGCTCTGAAGTCAGAGTGGGACAGTCAGGCTCATCCTCTACATCACTGTCTGCACTTTGTCTGGCATTTCCAAGCTCAAGTAATAGAAATAACATTTTCTAGAACCTGTGAATCATCTCAGTCCTACTTCTTACTCCCACATTAGTCAGTCAACAAGCTCTGTCAAATCTGTCTAACTTGCTTATTCATTTCCTTCTGTCTGGAACTCTCTGCCTCCTTTTTATCATTCAGCTCTCAAATCCAAAGCCACTTACCCCAAAAGGTCTTTGGTGACCCGTGCAATATAAAATAGCCACTCTTATGACTAGAACTTTCCAAGCACACAATTACAATTTCTATGTTAGCATAGATGAGTTTCTCAGATTTCTCTGTAAGAACTGGGATTTTCCCCAGCCTATTCACCACTTTATACTTACTGCATGATAGACTGCCCAGAGTACTGGATACAGAATATGAGTGTAGCCTTCAAGTTCATTCATCAGCAACTGTTTATTGGGCACTTCCATAGCAGACACTTACTCAAATAGAGGCATGGATAAAATAAATCCTATCCTTCACCTCATGAAGCTAATATGTAGACAATTATCTAATAACTACACAGCTAAATGTCAAATCACAACCGAGAATGGTGTATCTTATTTTCCCTTTTCTAAGTATCCATGGTCTGTGCTTTATTTCAGTTTATCATCAGAATCACCTACTTCCTGCCCTCTACTCTCATTAACACCTGTTCTGTGTCCAAAGCTAAAATAAAAATCCACAAATCCAGTGTCAATTCTGACATTGAAATATTTGTTTAAAAAAAAAAAAAAAAAACCTTTGGTGACTTTATCTTTTAGCAATTTCAAAAAAAAATCTGTCTTTGCCTCCCCTCACCACCCTTCCCTTTTCTCACAATACCCACATTCACAAGAGGTGGGGTGGGTGGTTTTGGGCCTTCCAGTGGGTTATGGATAACTGTCATTATTTAGAATGGTTGGTTACAAATTGTTAATTGATAATGATGAGGAAAAAAAGCTAAACAAAAGAGATTAGATTCAGGGCTCTTGTTTGGAAAAAAAGAGGATATAGATATGATAAAATAAAAGGGAGATTATTGAATCTACTCTGAAAAGAAAAAAGGGAAGATATCAATATGATAAAATAAAAAGGTAGATTAGATTATTGAATCTACTTTTAGAAATCAACTACTACTTAAAAATATTTGACATTTGATTGGATTTTTGTATATTGTATACAAATTTTGTAATATTGATTCAAAGTTGAGATTGATTTTGTTAGAAAATACTGTACATATATTTCTAATCTTGTTCAAGGTATTATACATATACAGTTCATTTAACAATGTAATGCAAATTGCTAGTCCTTGAAAGTTATTACCAACTAGTTAGGATATAAGAAATGCAAGTTAATAGTCATTATAATCAAACTTTTAGTCATAGTAGGTATGTCTTCAAGGTCAAAAAGAAATATATTTTAGATAGGTCATCTTCAAACACTTCAGAGATCTACAGAATATGGCATTTAAGATGTTTTAATAACATAGATTATTTTTTTATGACAATGAGACAAATCTGCTTCTGGCAGCACCAATCTACTTCAGAGAAGATGATGGGCACTGAAGAAACTCCATATATGGTTTACTTCCCTTGTGGCAAAAGTTAACCACTGGGCATACTGCTGATAGTATGCTGTCCAAAATGGACAAGTAGGACACAAAAGAAAGAATTGCCAAACCTTGCCAAGACAAGGTAGGAAGGCCCTTTAGAAAATCCTGCTTCAGAGATGACTCTGTCAGATATGCTAAACCTGAAGGTCGAAGATGAATGCACCAATATTGCAGAGGAAACTTGGGTAACTGTCCAGCAGCTGTTTCTGTCACTTCTCACATTTTTCAGAAGTCACTTGTTTGCTCTTCCTGCATACTTATGTAATATTATTTCTTGGGTCTCTGACAGAGTTGAAGACTAGATAGTTATAGTTTTCCTTGTTAACAAATTCAGAAAAGAAACTCACTAAAAAGGTATAAAGTGTATAAGCTTGAAAAACATCAAAAGATAGTTTTGGGTTGGTAATACAAGTTAGGATAGAAAGTGAATTAGGTACAACATTTTGGACTCACCAAAATAGTATAGATAATAGAATAGTTTCTTTGAATTTGTCACATGTTAATGACTAGATATTGTTAATGTAATTCTTGATTGTATGTATTGTATATAGTTATTATACTTATCGTATATAGTTTTTCTAATATTAGTTATAACTTTTTTTATTTTAGACAAAAAAGGGGAAATGTGGTGATATATTATGTACCCTAATTAAACTTGCCTGAAAATCAGAGAACAGAACAAGCCACTACATTAAACACAGAGTCAGGCAGTGGTAGCACACACCTTTAATCCCAACACTTGAGATCTCATGCCTGTGCTTAGGAAGTCACATACCTTTAATCCTAGAACTAAAAAGGAAGTGATATGGTGGGCAGAGAAAGGTATATAAGGTGCGAGGAGACAGGAACTAAAGTCTTTCAGCTGAAGAAAGCCTTTCAGGCTGAGGAGTTGTAGAGGTAAGAGGTGGCTTGTTCTGTTGTCTCTCTGATCTTTCAGCATTCACCCCAATGTTCTACCTCCAGGTTTTTATTAAAAGACCACTTAGCAATTTGTGTTACACATAAGTTGCACACTTTTCCCTGCACTTTTGTATGTATAATCCCTCAGCCTGATACAGCTTTCCCTACTCTTTCACTTACTTATTACCCATGATTCTGAAGGGAAGTAGTCCTAGAAAAACTCTTTCAAGCCACTCAGACTGACAAAAAAGCCTCATAGATGACATAGATATAGATAGATATAAATGACATAAATATAGCTAAAGATAGATGTATCACCTCTATTCTGTTTATTGGCTTATTTATTATTTCCCTTGAAAGCCTAAGAGTTCCTTTTGGAAACATTTTTCACATTCTCATCTTTATTGTGGCCAGTATATAAAGTCTATGAAAGGGTGGTTGAATAGATATAATTTATTGGAAAAATTAAAGGTATGTAATAATGTTCAACAGTAGAGCGTCAAACATATACCATTAATGTACATAAAGGGATAGGAAAATGCATGGCTAAATAGTAGAATGTTTACTAAACATGTAAGTGGCCCTGGTTTTAATTCCCAGTACTGTTTTAAAAAATTAATAATAAAAGAGAGGTACAAAAAGGATATTGACCAGAATATGAAGCTTGGAATCGAATTGTGAAGACCCTGACATTAACCCACACATGTATGAACACCTAATTTTTGACAAAGAAGCCAAAACTGTACAATAGAAGTCTAATTTAAATCTTTCCAACACTAGTAGCCAACATTCAGAAATTTGAACCCGAAATTCTGTTATTTATGTTAAGAACAGCAGCTATCCATAGCATTGCAGAAATATGGCAATTATACTATCACAAAGAAAGACACTTTAAAAGGTTTCTACCACCATTTAAATCTACTCAACACAAAATGTATCAGCATCCTTTTAGTCCTTAGTGAGATACTTTAATAAGTGAAGAATGGCTGTGCTTAGAGGCTTCTCCTCACTATGCAAGGAGTGCAGGCAGAAGCAATATCACTTTGTGTGCTAAGAAAATTCTAGTGTTTATGGCAACAAATAAGGTCTAGTGTAGGCCAGGACGTGATATGGCCTCTTGCTGTGCTAGGAATGCTGACTTGTCAGAGAGGAAAAGGAGAGAATGTGCACAAATGTTAATTGGCCTTTGACCGAATGTCAGCATCCATTTGCAATCAAAATGTTGTTTGTGTCATTAGCCATTAAGAGTGGAATGAGTATTTAACAAAAGTGTGAAAATAAGATGAATTTAGTCATTATACCTGAGGACATCCTAGTGGAGAGAAACTACTTTCAATCCACCTCCAATGTCTCAGAGGAACCAACTTTTTGCCACAAAAGGGTACATGAAGTAATGGTGCAGGGTTTTACACTTTAGCCTTGATATTAGCAAAAGCTTCAGCTGACCAGCTATAGAATATGCACCCAGGGTTCTGCAAGTACTCCTTAAATACCTGCTACATTCCAGGCATAGGGCTCCATGAAGTCTAATTGTTGGAAGCAAAAGCTAAGGATTTCTAGTGGAAAGGCATCAACACTGATAGGTACAAGATTGTTCTAAGCATGGAGCTAAGGTCCTAAAGAGCATCAGAATAAGCCAGCCACTGAAGATAACTTCCTGTGTAAAGATAAGATGAAAAAGCAGTGCTACCAAACCCACACCAGTTATTTTGCAGGTGACTCGACAATCAGCTGTAACCAGGACAACTTCAGACTCACTAGCACTAATGTGGAGGAGAGATTGTCTGAATGTTGTTATTACTATATGGAAAAGAAGTCTTGGGGTAGATGAAAAATTTGAAAAGAAATGATGACTGAAGGTACCTATCTAACCATCAACAGTGGATTGACTCACATTCTCTAAGGCTGTCTGTCATTCTCAACTTGCAAAATAATGAAACTGGAGATAAACTCAAGAATTGTGGTAATATTGTGTCCCCCCAAAATATTGTGCACCCTAATAAACTTACCTGGAATCAGAGAACAGAACAGCCACTAGACAGACATAGAGGCCAGAAAATGGTGGCTCTCACACCTTTAATCCTAGTATTATGGAGGCAGAGATTCATGCAGATCTCTGTGAGTTCAAAGCCACACTGGAAACAGCCAGGCATGGTGACACACACCTTTAATCCCAGAAAGTGATGGCAGGAAGCAGAAAGGTATATAAGGCGTGAGGAACAGGAACTAGAGCAGGTTAAGCTTTTAGGCTTCTGAGCAGCAGTTCAGCAGCGATCCATTCAGATGAGGACACAGAGGCTTCCAGTCTAAGGAAACAGCATCAGCTGAGGAATTGGCAAGGTGAGGTTTGTTCTGCTTCTCTGATCTTCCAGTGTTTACCCCAATACCTGGCTCCAGGTTTGTTTTTATTAATAAGACCTTTTAAGATTCATGTTACAAGATGTAGCTTCATCTATGTTGTTATTTCTAGCACTATGGTGTCAGGGTAGAAGGATCACTCAAAGCTGGTTGTATTTGTTTATTATTTTTTCATTGGTAGATCTAAAATGAAAAAGAACAGGTGGCTGGAGATGAGAAAAAGAATCTCAGCCCATCCTACTTTCTCTCCATCAATACCACAGACACCTTCTAGAAGCTATGGCTTCCAAAGAAGGCAGGATTTTGATGGCAAAGATGAGAAGACAGTGGAGTCAGAAGCTGCAGCAAAATGCTGGAGGAAAAGGACACTCTTCAATGTTGCATAGCAACAGCTCCATGATGGAAAAGTGCAGCCTTAACACACACACACACACACACACACACACACACACACACACACACACACTAAATATTTAAAAAAAATTAAATAGGTTCTAATGTCAGGGAGGCCTTTCCAACATGGACCCTCTGATCCAAGGTTGTTTATTCCATTCTACTCATGAAACATATCTTCAGAGGACACAGTTATCACCAGCAGGACCAGGAAATTAAAACACCAGAACATTATTATAACTCACAATCAAACCCTAACAATAATCAGACTTCATGATGCTGTAATTTAAAGCAAAGTTTCTTTCAATTAGCTTTGAAATTAATTGTTTAGCATAGAATGTCAACTCCATGTCCACAATCCTTTGATAATTGCTGCCTGCTGTTAAGGCATCATTAAGTTCCCATGTTAAAAGCTGGTGATTATTTCAGATTCCAGGACTTATTCTTAGTACAATAATGCTTTTAACAATGTGTTCATTGTTTTTGCCAATAGTTGTTAATTTACTAAGCCCTAAAATGTTTATATATTAAGGGCACAATACAATAGGAATAATATATCACTTTTTCATACTCTTTGGAACATTGGTATGTAATAGTTTAGCAAATATTTGAGTACAGAGAATTTTGCAAAAGCTTTTTATTTTAGTTCTGATGAGAATTCTGTTGCAAGTTCTTTGTTCTTTGTCTTCTGTCTCTAACTTGGAGCATACAGTGAATAATTTATCAGTATAGATGTTGAGATACTTCTTTATTAATCCAACATCTAGTACATATCCCCAGCCTCAGAAAGAACCTTGGTTTTGGGGATCCAAGATTTACTGTGGAGCACTAAGCTGAGGAATGAACAAATGTAGCCAAATTCAAATTACAAAGCAAATTTGCGAGAGAGGGAATTGAAAACTCTGAAGATAGTTTTATAGTGTCTGGGTGCAAAAAATGTCATGAGAAGCAATTAATATTGATGGCAGTGAAGTAGATAAGATACAAGACACACTTAGGGAAAAGCATCAAACACTGGTGACTAACTGTTGGAATCATGCAAGATTGAAGGAAGGAGAAATAGACTGTTTGCTACACAGGTGAACCAAGTTTTCAGTGAATTGTTCCATAAGTATTGTGAATAGTGTTTGGAGGTGGAAGAGATGCAAGGAAAGGAAGAGATTAATTTGAACATGTTAAGCTTTATTAAAATGCCCAAAAGGCAGACAGGGTTGGATGGGTCCAGTCGGATGACCATCAGGGCTGATTTCTCTGCATTAACTTTCCTGATTTGCAGGGAACCTTGCCCTCCCTGTTTGATTGTGTAGTCTTTCTTCATGTATGTATGCCCTAATCTTCTCTTTTTGCAAACATAATCATCATGCTACATTAAGGTCCACCTTGATTACTTAATTTTAAATTAATGACTTCTTTAAAACCAGCCACATATTGTGGGTGCTAGAAATTAAGATATTTAATTTAAGATATCAGTTTTAGAAGATGCAACTCACTCCATACATAAGTGATGGGGCTGCATTCCCTTTGATAATCATACAGAGCATGAATTCAAGGAAGAGTTAAATTGGCAAGTTATTATAGCAAGCCAGATAAAAATAAGTTCACTGTATAAATCAGTGACAACAGAGATGGAGAGAAAATAACTGACTTCTTAAAAATTAAGAAATAAAAATGGTGCAATCAACATTTAAGAGACGAGGAAAGAAAAAGCCCTGAGTGAAATTGTACTGCATTACTGCAGAGAGACAGAATCAGCAGTTTGGTGGAAAGAAATTAATCAATATTGAAAACTAGCAGCTCCCATTGGAAAAGACTGAGGTGTTGACTGGGCAAGGAGTTATAATGATCTGTGGATACTGACACCTCACAGTGATGCCCCTGGCTTTTGTGTGCTAGACATGGGCAAAACCTGGGATGGAGTATGCTGCAGTTTTAGCATCACAAGAAGCTAAGGAAAACATCCATGTATCCTTTCCACATACTGAGCATGCTGCAGCCCCCCCCCCAAAAAAATATTGCATGCCTTGCCTAAGGCTGGCCCAAGAAGAGCAGATGTAGGGCCCAGCCTAGAATTTCTTCCATGTCACCAAAATGTAGATCAATGAGTCCAGAACTCTATGTGTTGGAAAAAGAATGGTTTGTGAACTAAAATAGGTCATGTGTGGTGGTTTGAAAGAAAATGACCCCCAAAAGGATTGGTATTATTAGGAGGTGTGGATTTGTTGGACTAGGTATGGCCTTGTTGGAACAAGTGTGTCACTGTGGAGGCAGGCTTTGAGGTCTCATATATATGTTCATGATACTGTCCAGTGTCTCAGATCACTTCCTATTGCCTGTAAGTCAACATGTAAGAACTCTCAGCTCCTTCTCTAACACCATGTCTGCCTACATGCTGCCTTGCTTCCTACCATGATGATAATGGACTAAACCTCTGGACTATAGGTGAGCCACCACAATTAAATATTTTCCTTTATGAAAGTTGCCATGGCAATGGTGTCTCTTCACAGCAATAGAAACCCTAACTAAGACATCATGTATATGACATACACTTATAAGCTCAGCACTCAAAGGCTAAGAATGATATATTGCCAAGTGTTGGAAGCCAGCCTGGGTAATATAATGAGTTCAAAGACAGCATGGGCTACTTATCACAACTCTGTCCCCAAAACAAACACAAAGAAAAAGACAAAGAAAAAGGACAGATTGTGCCTTTCAGAAAACAGTTCTTGTTACTTCTCATCACTCCCCATCATTGTGTGCATTGCCTGTATGTAGTGCATGTTCAATAAAAGTTAGTCAATAAGCAAGAAATAAGTGTTGACTGGTGCCAACTGTCAGGTAGACATATAAATTATGGGATGGGAAGCAGCAGGATATAGATTAGAGGTAGCCGGGGAATCTGGAAGCTGTGGGGAGGCTGACAATGAAAAGAAATGCAGGGAAGGCTTCAAGACAAGGTCTTTCTTGAAGGAGGTAAGCAGGGATGGGATGAGGGCACAGGTAGATACTGCACCTGAATTAAAGGAAGAAATACTTCCTCTGGTGTTAAACCAAAAGAGTGGAGTTTAGAGACAAGTGTGTAAGGAAGGCAGCTAACTCCTAGATATTCTATCAAAGGTTGTTTGCTTTAAAACCTCAATAGTATTCCCAGAATTCACTCTTTTCATTGTTTCATGAATGCTTAAGGAAAAACAGAAACCTAAAATAGAATCCCTTCTTGCATCCAATGGGTTTTCTCACTCTGTGCCTTTTCTTGCCATTTATCTCACTCACTCCTTATTCTGAAGACACTTGCAGGCTTTTCATAAATAACCTCATAGTTATTTATTGATCTCATTTTGTAATGCCTTAACAGATATATACAATATATAAAATGTTATTATTTGCATTATAGAATAAAAACATTTCAAAACTTGATTTAGCTAGAACACAAATACATTTACTTAAATCATCCTCTTAGAATTTTTTAACCTACATTTTTTTACATTTTCTTGCTTTTTAGGTAAAGACTACCTGACAAAGGACTCCACTTTATAATAAAAGCATACTCACAGTTCATTAAGTTTTATTAATCTCATGTATCTAATGAAATAGGTAAAAACTTTTATGTAATGTATGTTAAGAATTAAATGTTGCTTGCCTAAGGAGGTATACCTACAGCTACAACACAACTCTTGCAAATAAAGCTCATAGATCATAGTGGAAGGGGGGATATAATGACTGATTTAAAAAAAAACTAAGTAACAATGAGTTTGCTGTAGAGAAACTACACATGTTAATCTTACCAACATAGCTGCTTAAGTAAGATCTGAACAAGGAAGGTACTAATGTTCATGCCAATATGAAAGGGGAAAAGCTCATGTGCCCACAATGCTACTCAAAACTAGGGAAATGCTGAAAGTGGGAAAAGTAGTCTTCCCCAGGGAAGAGTCCCTAGTGAGTTATCTAATACCAAGTGATCAGCTCTGAAATCATATACATAGAAATAATATTATATGAACTGAGCATGTTGTATTTATGTATTTAGGAGCATGTATGAGAGCATTGTGTGTGTGTGTGTGTGTGTGTGTGTGTGTGTGTGTGTGTGTGTTTAAAACAACAATTAAAAGAAAAAGAGGCCATAACTTTAAGAGAGAATTGAGGTGGTGAGGAAATATGGGAAGGGTTGAAGGGAAGAAAAGGGGGAAAGAATGTAATTATGTTTTAAATTTAAAACTAATTTTTTAAGGATATTTTAAAGGGAAATTTAGCTACTGACATTAAAAACAATGTGTACTTATGCCCTAGCTTTAAGGTCAAGCTATATACTATAATACCTTAAGATTTTAGCTGATGCTTAAGTTTAGCTGCTTTGATAGTGAGATGAAAATAATGACTGATATATTACCATTCTGTTGGACAGTTTTATTCTTGTATTATTTATGACTTATGAGAACAGCAAATGGTCAGACAGGAATCTTTTTTTAAGTTCTGTAGTTCCAGGTTGCCTACTGCAAAATCATCTGAAGAAAATACAGGAGCATGGTGGTGCTTGCATGGTGGTGCTCGCATGGTATGCTCAGCTTGAGCTTGACTTCAACTATTTAGTTTGATGCACATATGACTTACAAAATTCAGTCATTGAACAGTTTGTATTTATAGTTAAGAGTGTGTGTGTGTGTGTGTGTGTGTGTGTGTGTGTGTGACAACTACTAAGTAAATAGAATCCATGAATTGAGAGATAGCAAAGTAGGTTGGAGGAAAAAAAGGAAAGGGGCGAGAAGATGGGATCATATTTTAATTTTTTAAAGAATTTTTAAGTGTAATCAAATATTTCAGATCTAGGAAAATGATATTTTTCTGTAATTTTTGCACGTTCTCTTTTCTCTTTTTATGACAAAGTAAGAATGTGATTCAATAGGCATACATTTCCATATTAACCTGCAAATAAACATTTCTTTTAAATGATAGTTTATTATATCTAAAAACAAAAAATGAAATCAAACTTTTTAAAAGATTTATTTATTTATTATGTATACAATGTTTATTATGTATAGAGTGTTCTATCTGCATGACAGAAGAGGGCACCAGAACTCTTTACATATGGTTATGAGCTGCCATGTGGTTGCTGGGAATTGAACTCAGGACCTCTGGAAGATCAGTCAGTGCTCTTAACCTCTGAGCCATATCTCCAGCCCTGAAATAAAACTTCTAACAAAATCTGAATACAAAATAATGCACATAATGAATGTGCATTGCCTGTCAAACACACCAACGAGGAACTGATTCCATCAGTGTGCATTCCCAGTGTGCTTTCACTTTTATATTCCTTGCCAGGTCCTTTTATTGTGTAATAATTGTGTGGATTTGGAATTTCTTCTTGACTTCTAATATTAAAGTACTTGAAGATTAATGTACACTAATTTTAGTTGTATGCAAAATACTGTAAGTATATAGTAAATATTACATTTTCATTCTTTAATTAAAATTGTAAGTTCTTTTACTGGAAAGAAGCACTTCTAACATGGCTTAAAGTATTTGACCATGGTCTAATATTTTATAGAACCATAATTTTACTTATCTCAGGACTTATAATTTGCTTTGTGATTTGTTATTTGAGCATATCTACTTTTTAAATTACTTGCATTAATAAACGTAACAGTTAAAACAAATAAAATATAGTACATCAAAAATGGTGAACAAAACAATGTAGAAGACTGTGATTTGTGGTCTCCTGGGAGTAAAGTGTAGAGGAAATAGTTTGACTGGCTGACTTAAAATGGCTTCTATGACCAGTTCTGCTCAGTGAGTTATCTGTCATAATTTGTGACCATTTGTCACATGTATGAACTGTAATAGATCTAGTACAAGTGACTGTGTAAAAATGCCAGGTTTTGAAGATGGTCTCCTTACTTCTAAACAACCATGCTGTACTATGGGTTCCAGAGATAGTAAATAGTCTTGTAAACCATTTTGTTTTAATATATATTTTTATATTACATTCAAGTCTAAAACTTTTATCAAGACACAGAATGTCTATATTTCATTAAAACATGAAGAAGCTATCAAAATTTCTTATTTAAATATTTTTTAAAATAATTGCTTGTTCCAAACCCAATATAGTCTTAGAATCAGAAATTTGTTTGTGTTTTTTTTAGAAACTGGGTCTCAGTGTATACTCCAAACTGGCTTCAAACTTACAGTTCTTCTGCCTCAGACTTCCAAGTGCTACCAGGCTCATCAGTCATAAGTTATTTTAATGTAGTAAAATGCATTCTTCTACTGAGGCATGCATCCATGTGTATCTGCCACTGGTATCTTTGATTTTTCTTACATAAAAAAATTAAAGACACTTTAAGATTTAACTGATTATTCTGCAGTGATGGGGATGTGTGACAGGAAAGATTTACAGAACAGGACAAGTACATGACAAGTCCTTCCAGAGACTTCCCAGTGACACACTTGGTGAAGGACCAATGGCTCTGGACTGGTTTAAGCATCAATCACCATTGCTTGAGTTACGGAACAGATTGTTTAAATGAGCACAGATATTCTCAGAAATATACACACAATATTTACTCTAGAGAATGGGATATTGATCATCCAGGGAAACCTGGCATTATCCTTTAGGGAAGGAAGCACACATGCATTCCATCATCCAGTCGTGTCCCTAAGTTTAATGACTGATATTTTACCTAATCCTAGACTTGTTTGTCCATACAATACCTCCCTCAAGTCCTATTTGAATGCAACATTAAAGCAAGTCAGCATTCTGCCTCCCAGTCATGTAGACCAACTGGTAGTTACTGTAGTCACCTTCTGCCTCAGAAGTTCCGTCTTTTGGGCATTGAAATTGATTTTTCTCATCTTAGCAACTGAAGATCCCGAGTGTTCCCCTTGCCCAGTCGCCTGAGACTGTACAGTGGCACCTACAGCCGAGGAAGAAGCAGCAGCAGCAGGAGCTTCAGCACCAGTAGACTTTGGAGAGGTAGTTCTCCCAAACCCTGTTATGAAACCAAACATTTGTGGTGTGCTACCTGCCAATAGGGGCAGCCTTCTTACTGCCTCTCTGTACACAATGTTTGGTCTTTGTTAAAATTTAACAATTGTATTCCTGACTAGTAGAGAGATCTAATATTTCTCCCAGTGTATTCTGTTGCCATCACTTGCAATGAATATGAAATTTTACCAGTCGCAGAAACCCACAAACCTCATACTTCATCTTTATTTTCCAGTGTGTTGTATAAGGGTGCTGTTGCATATAATTTGGTTGTTTTTAAATAGATTAAGCTAGCATTTGAAAGCTGCCTAAATATAATGAATAAGAGGATTTTTCTAACCCATAAAATTCTTCAGAGACTGAATGTACCCAGTTTTCCTGCCTGATGTTCCATTGTGAGCTTACTTTGCACAATGACAGATTCCTAAGAGAGAATTATCCCATAATTCCCATTTTCTACATATAATCAGAAGTAGGACATGTTTGTTATTGAAGTTTTCAGAAGCATGCTATTCAGAAAACAAGGGTCTTTATTGGTGCATATTTCAGCTCATTCTTTCTGGGAAAAAAGGAAAAACAGAATTTGTAGCCATTTTGTTGGGGACATTGCTGGTCAAATACTATTGGAAGGATCTTTCTGTTATAAATGGAATGCATTGAATTTAAAAGCTTGTCCTCTATATTGGCTTTATTTTATTTTACTGTCTAGAAAATTTTAAAAAAATCTGATGCCTCATTCAAAACCTGTGCTATAGAACCAAAATGAATGCTTCTGAATGTTGTTGCCTTGTGTATTCTACCATGAGAATTACACAAAATGTGACAGTGTTCTAGAATGCAAAGCCATTTGTATAAACCTCATGTGCACATAAAAATGAATTTTGATTCCTTTGTTAGAATTATGTATAGCTTTGTTTGTCTATGAATACTTATGAATATGTTTGTAAAGTCCTTCAATGTGTACAGCATTCAGCATTATTTTCAGCTGAGTGTGTTGTATGCTGACTCCTGTCATTTTCACATAATTGCATATATCTCTCAGAAACAATGTTCTGAAAATCATGTGCTATTCTTAGAACCCAGGCCATCACTTCTCTTAATTCTTTAACATTAATCATATGATCTTAGTGTGGTTATGTAATGTCTTATTCTGAATTTTCAATGCCCTTCAAATATAACCAACATTCAGCTTCCTAAAATTTATTTTAGAGATAATGTAGACCACTTGCCACGAAGGCACTTTAAAGGTTACAGACACATCACTCTTCTGTTTCCAAGCAGTGCTTGGCCTGCTGGGGTAGGGCACAAATATATAACAGCTGGATACACAGAAAAAGCTAGAACAACCTGAAGAGGTAGAAGCTGCCTAGTAGCTCAAAGTCTCTCAAGGTAAGGTCATCTACCAACCCAGAAATTCCTACATACACACACATATGCTCACATGCCATACCTACTCTTAGATATGTGATAAGACATATAAACATATCTGAAATTTAAACTTCTTTAAAAACAATGTTTTATTAATTCTTTAAGAATTTCATACAATGTATTTTCATATTCATCCCACTTCCTTATTTTCTCCAAGATCCTCCTCACCCACCCACCTAACTTCCCAACTCCCTCTCTCTCCCCCTCCCTGTGTCGTTTCCTCTGCCTCTTTGTGTCTCTGTTTCTCTCTTTCTCTGTGTGTCTCTCCCTGTATCTCTATCTCTCTCTGCCTCTGTCTCTGTCTCTCTCTCTGTCTCCCTATCTCTGTCTCTGCCTCTGTATGTCTCTGTCTCTCTCTCCTCCCAGTTTGTGTTGACCAGACTACTCCTGGATGGAGGTCCTACCCTGGAGGTATCACACATTAAAGAAAGATAACACCAAACAGCAACAAAATGAAATGACCCCTCAGCTAGAAGAGGTCCTTCATCCCACTCCCCTTTCTCCATGCTGAGGTCTTGTCTGTCTTGAGCACACGTAGGTCTTGTGCATGCTGTCACCATCACTGTGAGTTCATGGATGCTTCTGTCTTGTTCTGTCTGGAAAGCACTGTTTCCCTGAAGTCATCACAACCTCTGGCTTCTACAATCATTCTACCCTATCTTCCACACAGATCCCTGAGCTTGAGGAGAGGGCTGTAATGATATGTCCCACCCCAAAATAGGATGAGCAAATAAGGAATAACTTGTATAGCCAGTAAGAGTTACCAATTTTATACTGTAGTGTTAAACATTGCTTTGTAGACAACAGTGTGATTACAATGAAAACGTTTTAGTCAGAAGAAATTAACTAGACCTGTTAGTGGTGGGACTAACTTTATGAAAAAAGAATTCATAGTTAACCTGTGTGCTAAGGAAGCAAAGAACGCATACTATCCACAATTCATTTCTTTAAAACCAGTTCATTGAAGTTTGAAGCTGTTTTCAAAAAATTAGTCTTAATGAAGCATTTATGCTATGAATAGAAAATATGCCCATTTTAACTATATAAGTCAGTGTTATTCAATAAAGTCTGTTCAGTTATCACCAGAACACAATTTTGTACAGTCAGTTCTCACTCTTACCACTTCTTTCTAATCCTACCCCCACCCCCAGGAAACCACTTGTCTATTTTCTGATTCTGTTAAATTGCCTGCTTAGTATATTTTGCATAAATGAAATTATAGTAAGTCTTTAATATTTGGCATCTTATATTTTTAATATTTCTGAGGTTACTGCCAGGATTTTACTAGACAAACAGAATAAAAATATTTCATGCCAGAATAGACTATAAGCAATGAAGAAAAAACATGATAAGGATATTCTTGAACCTGCTCAAAGGGTGAAAGACTTAAGACAAAGGTAGGCAGGATAAGAAGACAACAAAGAACTTGGCTGAAGTAGAGGAATCAGCCACTGGACTTCATGAACAAGCTGGAACTGAGTATCCATGCAATCAGGAACACATATCAGAGGACTTCACCCAGCACTGAGGAGATGCTGGAGTGCAGGTGATGGGTAAACCTGATGGCTTGTATGAAAATGAGAATTCTTAATACAGAAGAGTGAGAATGTGGGAATTTCCTGTGAGAATGTAATATATAGACAATTAGAAAATATTAGTAAGTACCATGGACCAAATAATTAGAACCTTTTCAACCACAACAAATAACTGTTTGGGGCAATTAAACATCCTTTCCAACAGCCGTATTGTAACGAATATGGTAGGCAGTGAATACGGTGTACAAAGAGGCAAGTTGCTCTAATCAGGTCAAAGGAGAGTAAGCACTGTGTAAACAAAGATGGAGAAAAGAAAGTAGAATTGGGAAATGAATTTGGAGGTGAAATTCAAGGGACATCCAATAATATGTGCTTTATTCTCATTTTATGTAGGGAAAAAGTTGATGTACTCAAATGTATTCCAGATAATTTCTTAATTGGGAGCTTCACTCTGTGGCCCTGAGATTCAATTTGAGAATGATTTTCCAGACAGAACATATAGGCATGTTCTAAGTCAGCCAAAGACAAGGCTGAAGCAGAGCATCCTCCTGAGTAGAGGAGTAGACGCCAGCTTATCTGGTAGCATATATGTGTTGGACAAAGTCCTTGGCTACATGTGGCATGCATATATTAATACTCCCCTCTTCCTCCTCCCTGAAAGCCCCCTTTACCTTCATGTCCTTTTCTTGTCTTTGTGAGTACTTCACTTAGTGTGATAATTCTAGTCCCATCCATTTGTGTTACAGCTGCATCGCATGGTAGTTCAATTTTTAAATTTTTTTGGAGCCTTCTTGTTAATTTCCATAGTGGCTGGAATAAGGTACATTCCCATCCATGGTGTATTAAGGGTTCCCCTTTTTCTACTTCCTCACCAGCATTTGTTGTTATTAGGCTTTGTATTATTTTTATGATGGCCATTAAATTTGAGTGAAATAGAATGCCAATATTTTTTATTTGCTTTTCCCTGATGACTAGAAATTTAACACTTCATCGTGTGTTTGTTGACAAATTTTTAAATTCATTTGAAAAGTGTCTGCTTAAGATATTTGATCTTTTGTGGATATAAAAAACTCAAAAATATTAAATGCCAAAAGAGCAATTGGTACCTGCTTCTTCTTGAACATAAATGGCTTTCTTTTATTATTTTGACTAAGGTCCAACCTAAACATCAGTGCTTGAGTGAGGACCACCCTGCTTCCCAACCTCTGTCATTCTGCCATAAAAGCATACGGTATGTTAGGTGTGAAATCCTACAATGGTATCCTACTATAGGTCATTCCAAGGTCTGCTGTCTTGGACTCTTTAGAGGCAGGACAGCCTTATTCAGTATTATGTCTCCAGTAACAGGAAAAGTGATGTGTCTAAAGTCATTTTGGTAATTAGAGAAAATAAAATTCCTGCAGAGTGTTCAAGCCTATATAATAACCTATATATAATAAAAACAACCAAATTAAAATATTTAAGGCTATTTTATATGTCTGTTCACAAAACTTTGAAACTATACACAGAATTATTCTCATCAAATGCCTAGTGCATTTGAGATGTCCATTTCAGTCCTACTGTGACAGATTGATTATCACCTGTCTGAAATGCATGGAAGAAATTATTTGAATTTTTCTTTATTTTGGACTATTAGCATACTAGCATAATGATATATTTTGGAGATGGTACTTGAGTCCCAACCTGAAATTCACCTATACCTCACAAGCACCTTTTACACAGAGGCTAAAGATAATTCTATATGATATTTGTAGTGAGCCTGAGCTTTGACTATAGCCTGTTACATGAGATCAATTGTGGAATTTTCACTTGTGCCATCATATAAGGGCTCAGAAAGTTTTGGATTTGGGAGTATTCTGGATTTAAGACCTTCAGAATATGGTTAGTCAACCAGTGGAACACTATTGAGACAAAAATGGTTGGCATTCTACAACCAGCAAAAATGTAGAGACTAACTCACTTTAAGTTGAATTACCATCATGGCAAAAGCTCAGACATGCAAAACAAAATAAAACAGATGGTACTACATCCAGATGAAAGAAAATCATCACTTCAAAGAGACATCTGCACTCCAATATTCACTTCAGCCAAGCTGTAAATAAATATATGTGGTGGAGTATATGTATGTGAGCAAGTGGTATATATGAAGAGATCAGTATGTGTGTGCCAGAGATCAGTGTAAAGTGTCTTCTTCATTCACTGTTCATTTTATATTTTAAGACAAGGTCTCTCACAGTACCTAGACCTTATGACTTCTACTATGTTGGCTGGCCAATGACCAGGATCCAACTGTTCCCATACCCCTGACCATCCCTGGAATTGCAGACACTCAACACTGCACCAGGATTTTTCTTGGGGGTCTGAACTTGGGTCCTAAAGCTTTTGCATCAAGCATGTTACCAACTGAGTCATCTCCTCAGCCTCTTGAAAAATGTTTCAGTTTACATTTGAACACAGAATTTCTCCATTGTGAAATATAAACATTCTTATCAGTCTTCTCAGTGTACTCTTGGTTTCATGGAAGAAGTATTCTATGCCAGGGATCATCTTTTACAAAACAGAGATGAACAGGAAGCTGCTAAATTATGAAAACACTGGAAGAGTCTTTTGTTAGGGCCCATTGGCCAGTGAGAGAAATACCTATTCCAGACTGCATGCAGTATAATCACAAGATCAGAAGATTTTAAAAAGCCTCATTAAGATGAATTGTCATGAGATAATGCCCATTTGATTTTACCTAATTTAGGCAGGAGACTATTGACTCTAGTAATTAATAAAATTGCTAATATTTGAATTTGAAACTATTTACATAGATTAACTCATCAATTCCTCTCAGTAACAACCACTCTGAAGCAGAGGCTGTCACCATCCCCATTTTACAAAAGCAGAAACCAATACACTAAGAAACATCTTGCCCAAGGTCACAAGGCTAGCAAGGTAAAGGATTAAACTCAACAGCCTGGCTCTTAACTACCATTATGTAGGTGCCCATGTAAACTACATTAAAATTTTAAAGATTTATGGTATTTTCAGAAGTTGAAATTACTATGGTGAATATGAATTGATCTCAGAAAGGTTTTAACAATATTTGTCAGTGGAATTAATAAGCCTCCTTTTCATTGAAAAGAGTTTTGTTGAAGAATAAGTGATATAAAATAAATTAAACATACTTAAAATGTATAAATTCACAATAACCAATATAAAAAGTAACTGCAAAGTCCATCAACAGATAAAGAAGGTGGAGAATACATATTCTTCTTTAGTTGACTTGTACTAAAGGACTGCCTTTCTCTTTGTTTAAAATTTGTTGATTGGGTCATGTAATACAGAAAGTTCTTCTTAACCTAGTACTTGGTTCTAGGATCTATTTCTCAAAATAACCATAATATTAATTAGTACATACTATGGCCATCTAAATATTTTGCAGCTACAAGTTTGTGTGATGAGCATACTGTGACAATACTGTGTCTTTCAAACATGGAAACTCTGAAGGTTAGGGCTACTAAATGCACAGTTTACAGTATTTTCAGCCTGTGATGAGTCTGTTGGAATGGAAAGTGATGAAGCATCTGCACTCATTGTTGCCACTGTAAAGCCAAGGCAGGATTCTACTGGAAGTAAGAAAATGTATATTTGTCTATGGTACTGCGGTATGACAGAGTCGTCTCTGTAATTCAGGTGTTAATGGTGTGGTGGGAAAAGATAGAACACTAAGCAGCAACTGGGTCATGGGATCCACCCCTTCTGAAACAGGATTAACAACTCTGAAGAGGTTTCAGACAGCATCTCCTACCCTGATCTTTGGATCTTCTGCCCTGTGGAAACTCAGTGTGCCTCTCTTTTAGAGAATACAACAGGAAGCTCTGGCAAGATACTGGCACCTTGATCTTTCTTGGCCTCTCCAGCCAAGAATTTAATTGATTTCCCATTCCTTGTAACTGTGTTCTAGCATACCTGTGCTCTGGTAGATTCTACCTCTGAAAGAACTTTAGGTCATCTCATATGTCTTGGCATAGTGTTCTTCTCTTGGTTTGTCCAAATGTTTGAAAATGTACATTTTTTTATTTTAAAGTTGCAAAGGTCAGTGGGCCAGCCTCCTCTAACTAATATCTCATATTATGGATAAGAGTCTGTGACCTTTATGAATTTTGTGGGATCTGAACCAATGAGTTTTATTGGTTTATCATGTGGAATTAGAAGTAACTATAATAGAAGTTCTACTCATCTAGGCTCTCACAGCAGCATTCATAACTACCTAGGCCATATATTTCAGAGCAGAAGGCAATGATGGACTCCCATACCACATCATTTTTCTTAATTGATATTAAAATACAATCTTCTTCCTGGGATTCTTAAAAGCACATTGTTAGTTGCTTGGCTTTACTTCAGAGCCATCACACTGAGTACACATGAGCCAAGAGATTTCATTTTGTGTTGACTATGGTTTTAATCTAGATAAAATAGCAATTTTGGTAAAAATATATTTTTTCTAAGAAGCCAAATATAATAAATATTTCCCCCTAGCAATTTCTCATTAAAAAGTGATTTTCACAGTTAAATTACTTTCCTTGGCTTTGTAGACAGCCTCCAGGTGTGTGTAGAGGACTCTTTAATCTGTTGACCTTGAGTTTAGATCTGTGTAAGCAGGGCCACATAAGAAGATCAGCCACTAGGGATGCTACTGCTATCTTCTCTGCCTGTGGATGATGTGTTATGGGATATCTTTCTGTATGCTGTGAATATGTTGCTCTGATTTGGTTGATAAATGAAATGCTGATTGGCCAGTAGCCAGGCAAGAAGTATAGGTCGGGTGAGCAGACTAAAGAAATGCTGGGAAGAGGAAGAGCAGAGTCAGGAGTCACCAGCCAGACACAGAGGAAGCAAGATGACAAGGCAGAACTGAGAAAAGGTACCAAGCTACGTGGCTAAACATAGATAAAAGTTATGGGTTAATTTAATGTAAGAGCTAGTCAGTAACAAGCCTGAGCTAATGGCCAAGAAGTTATAATTAATACAAGCCTCTATGTGTTTACTTGGGACTGAGTAGCTGTGGAGCCGGTGGGATACAGGAAAACTTCCAGCTACAATATGTTAGGGTGTTGTGGCTATAAAACTAGAAAGTAAGCTGTGGTTAAATTTTCAGGTAGTTTAAGTTCATTGTCCAAGAATATGGAACTTTTCCTGAAGCATTATGATTCCTAATACCAAAAGCTACACAGGATCCAGCTGTTTTATGGACTGTTCAGGTGAGAATGATATGCTGTCAAGAAGGAAACCACTGTGGCTACTTTGTGGGATTTTCAAAGCCCTCACTTAGTGTCTCAAGTGCTGATTCTCCTTTGTCTTAGTTTTAGAATTGGATCTTGTTTATTTGTGTGGCAGGACATCAATAGCAAATCTATATAAAGTGTATGAGTATTAACAAATACAAGTGACAAGTTTTCTATGAAGTATAGCCCAGAAACATTGATCCTGGCCTGCCTCTGCATGGCTGTGTAATCACACAGAGAGATAGATGTAACAGGAGTCTATGAGAAAAAGAAATTTGCCCGGGTATCTGCAGGCATTCCAAACAGCAATTCTGCTTAAGATTGTTCAGTAGAACCCAAATCTCTTCATAAGAATAATGGAAACTGCAATATCTTCTAGTGAGGGATGAAGTATTTGTAGCTTATTATGGCACCTACAACCTTTTGATTGGACCACTATAGTGTATGGCAAAATATGTAATTACTGAAGCTGAGCTCTGGAGATAATTGTCAAAGTTCTTGATTACACAGCACCCCTAGCCCAGATGCCCAGCAGGCCTTGCAAGACTGCTTGATTACTTTCTCTGTACCAAGAGTTACAATTTGCTAGTGGGAAAATTTGTGTGCAGGGTGAATGAATAATTGGTCCAGGTTCTTAACCTAAGAAAACTAAGGGTAGTAACAAAATCAAGACTGTCCTCAGCCTAATGAGATAAAGCAGTGATCCAGAATTTACCTGTAGATAGCTGCTCTTCTGAAGGTACACTTGCATGATCTAATCTTTCTATTTCTGCCAAATGTACTCTGCTACATAAAGTGGAAGGGCCCTGGGCAGCTTATTGTGGGTTTGATACTTCTAACAGAATATTTCATTAAACTTGAAATGAGTCATTAGAGGAAAAAAATGTTTCCAATAAAAAAATAAAATCAACTGAACTCTGAAATGTTTAATTTTAATATAAAAATAAAAATATGAAGGCACTCAAAATTGGAGACAACTTAATGGAAATTATGTATTTTAAATGTTTGTTATTTTAAATTCACAAAGAGGAACATCTCGATGAATAAGCACTGCCAGACTGGTTAATATATATATACACACACACATAGCGCCAGGCATTGGTGGTACACACCTTTAATCCTAGCACTCGGGTGGCAGAGGCAGGCGGATCTTTGTGAGTTCGAGGCCAGCCGGGTCTACAGAGTGAGTTCCAGGAAAGGCGCAAAGCTACACAGAGAAACCCTGTCTCAAAAAAAAAAAATCTTCCCAATATTCTTTGAAAAAGATAAAAGTGAATATTCAATTTGCTATATCTCCTCCTTCTGTAAGGTAACAGAAGACAGTTATACTACTTTTGGTCCTAGAGAACTCTGGGATGATTTGAAGTACATGAAAGTCATAACTGTCACTGGTTCAAGATCTATATAATAAATGGAATTTGGGTATTGGGAAGATGGCTCAGTGATTAGAATGCCGACCACTCAAGCATGAGGACCTAGTTCAGACCTCCAGTACCTAAACTAAGAAGCCAATCATTGTCATCAGCACCTGCAACCATAGTATGAAGGTGGGCAGAAACAGCAGGACCCCAAGGCTATCTGACCAGGAAGTCCAGCAAATCAGCTGGTGCCAGGTCCACTGAGATATCTTGTCTCAAAAGATAAGGTGGAGACCAATAGCAGAGAAAATCTAATTTTGACCTCTACCACTACCACACCCACCAGTGCACGTGCATGTGCGTGCATGCATGCGTGTGTGTGTGTGTGTGTGTGTGTGTGTGTGTGTGTGTGTGTGTGTGCATATGTGCACAAAGAAAAACAGAGAATTTTTTAAGACATTTGAACATGGAAATTATATTTTATTTGCCATAAGACACTAAATTTATGTTGTTTCCAGGTCTGTGGCATTATGCTTTATGTCTTCATAATGAGGTCTACTAGTAATTACACATTTTTATTTATTTGTGTGTATGCATGAATACACACATGTGGAGATCAGAAAAGAACTCACGGGAGATGATTCTCTCCTACTATCTGGTATGCAGGTATTGAACGTAGGCTTCAAGGCTTACATACAAGCATCTTACCCACTAAGCTATCTCATTGGCCCAGTAGTTGCATTTTCAAAGACTGTTAATTACTGGAATTTTCTAGATTCTAGTATGTGTTCTATAGCAAGAACAACAAAATCCTGTATGATATGAGGTTCCTTAAATGCATAAGTTATTATCAAGGGTAAAACATGATCACATGAAACTGGCAGCTATATAATTATAAAATGTGTGTCTACCCAGCTGAATGCACAGCCCAGGTGAAGTATGAAAATCCTTCTCTAAATTCTGATAGGGAAGCATGAGAGAACAACATTGAGTTTCCCTGTCTTTGTGCCACTTCCAATAATTGAAGAAAGTATGCATATTCCACAAATCTGGAATGCAAAAGCCCATGCCAAAATCTCACAGAATCCTGTAAATCAGTAACCAAGTGACCCACTTGGGATCCAGGAGATGCTGCAGTCCTGTCAACTTTATATGCCTCAGAGATAATTATACATTTGAACAGAGAAAATCTCTGGATGAGATGAAAAGAAGATCATAGATTGCACTATTCTGTCAGTGTGACAGACCGTGGAAATGTTGCATTGTCTTCCATCCTGGGCCAGCTGGAATGTTTGAAGTGGGTAAGTGCTACAAAGTAATAGTGTGGTGGGATGTACTTGACTTTAATAAGCACAGCCAAAGGACAGTGTTTAGGGCCAATGTCGCAGACACCAATAACATGTACAACAAAAAAATGACTATTTCAGAAGTATTTACATATAATTATCTAGGGAAAGCTTCCTAAGAATCCATATTCTTAGCCCTTCATTTATCAGCCCTTGGTGAAGAATCTGAAATCTTCACTGCCTTTCTGGGCTAGGCTGGTGACCCAACCCTGTAATGTTATCTAGATGTGAGATTTTACAGGCTGATGTACCAAGTGATGGAAACTTTAGCAAGCTTATTTTTATAAATAAAGCTTTATTGGAGGGCTGGAGAGATCACTGAATGGTGAAAAACACTCCTTGCTCTTCCAGAGGACTCAGGTTCAATTCCTAACACCAACATGGCATCTCACAACCACCTACAAACCCAGTCCCAAGGGATCATCCTATGCCCTCTTCTGTTCTCCATGAGCACCAGGCATGCCCGTGATATACATACATACATGAAGCCAAAACACCCATACACATAAAATAAGAATAGATAGATAGATGTTAGGTAGATTAGAGAAGATTAGATAGTTAGATAGATAGATAGATGATAGATAGATAGATAGATGATAGATAGATAGATAGATAGATAGATAGATAGATAGATAGATAGATAGATAGAAGATAGAGCTTTACTGGAATACAGACATTCTTGGTTACTGACATGTTATCTATGGCAGCTTTTTCTCTACAATAGTGGATTAGAGAGACTGAGACAGAGACCACATGGGCCACAGAGCCTGTAGCATTGCCTATCTAGCCCTTTACAGAAAATGTTTGCTGACCCCTGGAATAGACTATAGTGAGCTACAAAACACATTTTTTCATTAAAATTAAGCATTGGACATGTAAACAATGGCCAAGGTAAACAAAAGAAGTCAGGTTCAGAATCTTGGGAGAAGGCCATCTGAGCCAGCTCCATCACTCATTTTTCTGTGCAGTGCTGATGTATCACCTAGTCTTCTCTCCTAAGACAGAGTGCTTTCCTTTAGTTGGGTTGCTGTGCACAATGCCAGAGGGAAAAACCAGGCCACCTCTTGAGGGCATCACAGAAGCCAAGCCAGTGAGTAATATTCAACACAATCACATGGGCAAGAACCTGCAGTGAGCACTGGGCTCTGAGGTAGAGTTAGACAAGTCAGTGAGACATGAGAAGTGGAACTGCACTAATAAAGTTTCAATATCCACAGTTGGCCCATGCTTTCATGAAGCCTGTATGCCTCTGAGTTTTGACTGAAGTGGAATTTTGTTTGAGTTAAACCGTGAACTACCAGAACCTCCAGCAAAGTGTATTCTTAGTCTAACAAATGTGAAGCAGAGAAAAATGCTCCATACCAAGTAAACAAGAAATAGCCTCTTCCCATCTAGTGGAGAGTCACCATGAGCTCTTGTATATATTTTATCTTAGTTTTCACGCCTTATATATCTTTCTGTTCTCTACCATCACTCCCTGGGATTAAAAGCTCTCTTTCTGAGATTAAAGGTATGAGTCACCATGCCTGGCTGTTTCCAATGTGGCCTTGAACTCTCAGAGATCTGCCTGGCTCTGCCTCCCAAGTGCTGGGATTAAAGGCATGTGCTATCACTGCCTATCCTCATGTTTAATATTGTGGCTGGCCTGTTCTCTGACCCCAAATAAGTTTATTTCGGGGAACACACAATATTTCAGGGAACACAATACCACCACACCCTGTTTTTTAATTAATTAATTAATTTAATTAATTAATTAAAATATCCTTTCTTCCCCCAACAAACTTTGCCAAAACATACTGACCATCCAAAATCTTTTAAAAACTTCCACAATGTCTTTGAGTCCTGAAGAAAACTTCAGGAAATATTTACTTACAAACCTTTAAATTGAACTAACTCCTATGGAGTGTTTGCAAGTATGTGCAACTCTTTTAATCACTGCAATGAGCCTGTGACATAGAGGAGTGTGTCTGCCTTCTCACTGTGGAGCTGAGAAGACTGAAGTGCAAAGTAGACAGTGGAGATCAGCTTCTCTCTTTCCCAGTAACAGGGAAAGCAGGTGGCCATCTGGTCATGTCTGGAGATACTGGCTTATGACAGCTATTGGTGTCATGCGACTGATGCATGGTGAGGGAAGGCTTCTGATGCAAGTTGTGAGCAACTGAGAAAAACCCCCAGACTCCTTTTATATCTATGGCAACAAGATGTGGACTCAGCAAAAATTCCCACAAGAATTTCTTCACCTTGGACCAAAATCGTTCACCTCCTTTGAAGAGACATGTCCATATTATATGCACTCTTATTCAAGATACAAACTCAGAAGAATGGAGTTCTATCTATGCTCTAGATGTACTCTTTCAAGGTTTTCATTGTTTCCTTTCAGATGTGCAAATATATATGATTCATGCAACAAACTCTTCAAGCCCCAATGGAAATGTCACTGCTTCCTAACATTATTCCTAATTACTGAATCTTTAGTTCTTCCAACCTCCTGTGGCAATTTATACGCATTCTTTTCCTCTCAGTTATTACCCTGGGAAGCAGTTACTCATTTAAAGGTCATTCTCATTTAGAAAATGAGCCCTTTAGAGAAGAGGCTGTGTAGGGTGTGCTAAAACTCCCACATCACTCTTGATAGTCCCTTTGTCAGAGAAGAAGCCATCCCAAAGCACCAGTAATGCTAAGTTTGAGAAACCCTGCATCTTAGAAACTATGGCAACTCCACTGCCCAACGTGGTGTCTGCCAAAAAGGAAGCAATTGGAACAGATGAATGAAAGTTCACAGTGGACTATCATAGAAATACCATCAGTCCTGCACTTTTAATGTCAGTCATGCTTACTACATGGATTCATTTAAATGAGAAATGTGGAGACAATTTGACAGAATGATTACAGTTTAGCACCTAGTGCATGAAGGGGAAAGGGTGTGAGGAGAGTAAAAGAAAGAATGAGGAGAGGAGAGAAAGATGAAAATACATAACATACTTTTTAAAAGTCAATATATACAATGGAACATACATATATACATATATAATACGCATATATATACATATATAATACACAAACATGCGCTAGCTAGCAACTGTCTATACATTATTATGGGTACTAAATAAAGGGATTTTATTACTTATTTACTTTGGTAAATATTTAAAATAATTTAAATATTAACTGAGAAATAAAGAAAAACTGTATTTTGTTAATGAAAATAACTTTTTTCTGATCAGTTTTCCTCTGTCATCTCCTCGCAGACCTTCCCTCCTCCCCACACTTCCAACTTTGTGCCTTCTTTTTTACTCTCTCCATAGAAAACAAACAGGCCATTTTTAAGGCAGAATAAAACAAAGCAAACAGACAAACTGAGAAGAGAAAAAATAAAGAGAAAGCACTAGAAACATATACATCCATATGCAGAGACACACCCACACACCCATATATACATAACCCACAAAAACACAAAATCAGAGGCCATAACAGATAAGCAAAAATCAAGTAAGATTTTTTTAATGCCCAAATAAAGTATTATGATACAAAACATCTCCAAAAATACCACTGAATTCATTTTGTGTTAGAACAGCTACTGTTGGACATGGGGAATGCCCTTAAGTGAGACTCGACTCCCTTGGGAAAAACTGACTTTTCCTTTGGGAATGTTTATCAGTTGGAGACAGATTCTGAGTTAGGGATGAAGGCTTCTGTCCATGTCCTCTCTCATTCTTTGTACATTGTCCAGATGTAGATCTCTGTATTTGTTCCCATATACTGCAAGAGTAACCTTTTCTGATGATGACTGAGCAAGACACTGACCTATAAGTATAACAAAATGTTATTAGGAGTCATTTTTATTGTTATATTTCAAACAATTGTATTTGTTTTCTCCATAGACCCACAGCTTATTTAATTTCTTGGCCATCAGAGCCGTATCAGGATTTATCCAGATGGTTTCCATCTCATGGAGTGGGTCTTAAATCCTGTCAAATAGTGGTTGTTTGTTCCTATGTTTGTGCCACTATTGATCTTGTGTATCATGCAGCCAGTTTAACATTGAAGATTGCAGGGTTTGAGGCTGTGTTGGTGTTTATTTGCCTTCTCCTTTGGTAGTGTGCAGAGTGTTTTTCAGTATTGTGAACACTAGTCAGTAGGGGTGAAGACCCTGGTTAGGCACCAGCTTTAAATCTCCCTGTTCAATTAAGTATATATGTATTATTTTCAGCAATAGGGACTTCCATTACTTTGTGGAGAATAACCAATAACCTTGACAATAGCCTGAGTTGTTTGGGGGTTTCCATGGAGTGCCTTTGGCCAACAATTCAATAAGATGTATTCTATTCCTAGCACTGGAAGTTTCCCTTAATTGGAAAGTATCTTTTTGTCTCTGCCATTATATGGTGTCTCCATTTATATTTCTTTGATATATGCATATATTTTAGGAAGCTTCTTTAGTAGTAGGTTTCTATTTGACCCCTGAAATTGCCCTGAGTGTTAGTTGTCACTCCCATATTTTCTCCCTTACTGCCTCTTCCATCCTCTTACTCCCTGTTTAATCATCCTGTTCCAGTAACACTACCCTATCTCTTCATAACTATCTATTCCATTTTTCCTTCTTTGGGAGATACATACACATGTTACTCTATAACTAACCTCTATGATTATAGAGATTATAGATCTTTATCAAAGAATTAGTAACTACCATCCACATATAAAATCATATGTATAATATTTGTCTTCTACTATAGGAAGCTTATGTATTACTCCTTGGATGGCCCTTAGTATTAGCTGTCCCCATACCCATATCCTCTCCTTTCCCCCTCTTCCCTTTGCCATTTAATCCTCCCATTCCAGTGACCCCAATCTCTCCATGACTATATATTCTGTTTCTACTTAAGGAGTTTCTTCCTTTTCCCTAATTCCTTAATCTATGCTTAATCTCTATGGTTACTCAGCATGCCTATTGAAAACTTAAAAGCTAACATCCACTTATAAGAGAATAAATAACATACCTGTCTTTTGAGTCTGAGTTACCTTATTAAAGATGATATTTTTCTAGCACCATCTATTTACCTGCAAATTTGATGATTTCACTTTTTAACAATTGAGTAGTATTCCATTGTATAAACACCACATTTTTATTATTCATTCTTCTGCTGATTGACATCCAGACTGTTTCAAATTTCTGACTATTACAAATAGAGCAGTGATGAACACAGTTGAGAAAGAAGTTCCCAAAAGTGGTATAACTGGATGTTGTGGTAGATCTATTCTCTGCTTCCTAAGAAACTACCACATTGATTTCCAGAGTGACTGTACAAGTTTGTACTCCCACAAACAATGGATGAGTGTTTTTTCTCTGCATCTTCACAAGAGTGAGCTCTTTTTTTACCTCTTAGCCATTTTTACTGGTGTAAGATGAAATTCAAAGAGGTTTTGCTTTGTATTTCCCTGATGACTAAGGATATTGAACATTTCTTTAAGTGGAAACCCTTATGTTGTGGAATATTTGTTTACATTATGTGATTGGTTTAATAAAGAGATGAATGGCTAATAGCTAGGCAGGAGAAAATAGGCAGGATTTCTGGGGACAGAGAGAACTCTGGGAAGAATAGAGGTGGGAGAAACTGAAGAGGTCAGACATGTAGTGCAGAGTAGAAGTAACTAAGCCATGTGGCAGAAGGTAAATCAATAAAATGTTAAGTTATAAGAGCTGGTGAGATAAGCCTAAGTTAATGACCAGTCTTTCATAATTAATGTCTCCCTGTCATTATTTGCGGGCTGACGGTCCCAAAAAGAAAGTACTTTTGCATTTGGTGCCCAGTGTCCAACACATAAATCCACATAGTGCCTGAAAAAGCAAGGAGGAGGAGGAGAAGGAGGAGGAGGAGAAGGAGGAGGAGGAGGAGTTCCAAACATGTAGTCAGATGTGGCTTTCTAGTGACCATCTCTTGAGTACTATTTGTGATGTATAGAGACATGACTCCTTTAGAAGGTTCTGTTGTGCAGCAGAGCACTGGAGCAGCCAGTGTGCTAGGTAAAAATGCCTGCTGTGTCTCAGACTCAGCAACTTTCCAGAGCTGAGGCTATAAACATGGATGGTGCCTGCACTGCCAGCATGAGGCTAGGCTTTCAGGTTACCAAGCAGGGCAAAGCCAGAAGCTAGAGCTGTGAGGCTGTAGCCTAGACATTTAAGGTTTAGCCCTTATGGCCAGAGAAGGCTGCAAATACTCAAAAAATCAGGTCTAGACCAAAAAACCCTCTAAACAGGCACAATATGTTTTAAAATGTGCTTTAGTGCTAGAAAAAGGAAAGAAAATGGGTATAGACAGTCATTAAAAAACATTTAAAAATAATAAAGTCTTTCAATAGAGACTAAACTAACATAAAAAGAATAAGCCACATAAAGATGAGAAATACACAGGGTGTCTGGATCCTGTACAGTGTTTGTTGACTTTAATTTTTTTTTTTGAGCTGAGGATCGAACCCAGGGCCTTATGCTTGCTAGGCAAGTGCTCTACCACTGAGCTAAATCCCCAACTCTAAAATTTTTAAATTCTAATAAACAAAAAGCATAGCTGCTAGGTGACATTGGATTATGGAAACTGCTATATTAAACCAACCTATATATTTTAAGAATGTTTTACATTCAGAATGGAAGTCAGAAAATATGTTGCATAAAGGGGCATGGTTTTACTTCTATTTCCATAGGAAACAAAAAGTTATGGATGTCTTCAAAATTAAAGGAAACTGGATTTGATCATGGTAGATCTCCTGAAAATCTTGACTACAGACATAAAGAAACAAAAGAAAAACTACAAGACAGGTGACATGTATGCTGATCCCTCAACATGGGAACAGGTCTGAGACTGGATGAGATGTGATAAATCTTGTTGGCTACAGAGTCCTCATGACTTATAATTACATGCCTTCCTTTCATATGGCATGGATAGAGGTTTGATTATACAGTCCTAATAGACTTATAAAGTCAGTAGATAACTTACACCTATTCAAACATAGAACAAAAAAGAAACATCTTACCTGACTCATGCACACCACACATTCTATACTTGTGATAATGAAGATATATATGTTACTTTTGAAAGTTTCTGTGCTTTCAGGGAGGGGAGGACCAGACACCAATAAAAACAAGCAGCCCAGGTGATCTGGCCTCTCAGAATGCGTCTGTGGCAGTTTCCTCAAAATTCTACATTCAGAACAACTTCAAAGTTGCTAGTTAAGAGTGTCCAGCCTCACACACTACTCCAACCAGTACTTTAAATAAGCTCTAAACTTTCCTATCACACAAAGACTAAACAAAAAATAATATAGATAGCTCTCACAGGACTTGACCATTATCCCAATTTTCTCAGGGTTCCTAAAGATGTCATTGTCCCCAAGCAACAGGAAGTGGTCTAGAGAACATGATGCCCACATTTTCAAGAAGTGGGGTGGGTGGGTTTTTGGTCATTTGGTAGATTATGTTAGTTTCTCATTGTTTGGGGGGGGGGGGCTTATAAATTGTTACTGGTCATGGTAAGGGAAAAAACTAACCAAGAGAGGTAGAATTAAAGAAACTTTTCCTAAAAAGAAAAAGGGGAATATGAGCATGAAATGATAAAATGGTAGATTATTGAATCTACTTTAAGCTAAAAAAGCAACTACTAGTCCTAAATATTTACATTGATATGAATTTTTGTATATTGATACAAAGGTTATTTTTGTTACACTATATATATATATATATATATATATATATATATATATATATATATTTCTACTCTTATTTAAGTTATTATACCCAATCAGTTCATTTAACAATGCAATATAAATTTCTAGTCCTTGAAAGTTATTATTATACACTACTTATGACAATTAAGAAATACAGATTAGTAGTTAGTTATCTATAACAATCAAACTTGTACTCATGTAGGTATGTTTTCAAGGTCAAACAGATATATTTTAGATAGATACATGGTCTTCAAACACTTCAGAGACCTATAGAATATGGTCTTTAAGATGTTTTAATAACATAGGGCTTTTCATGACAGTGAGATATGTCTGCTCTTGCCAGCATCAACCTACTTCAGAAAAGATGATGGGCACTGAAAAACTTCCACATTAAATTTGCTTTAATTTGTGGCAAATTTAGCCACTGTACAGGAAACTGCCTTTGCCTCTACTACTGAGAGTGTGCTGTCCAAATTGGACAAGCAGAACACAAAAGAAGGTGACTGCTGAACTTTGCCAAGACAAGGTAGGAAATGCCCTTCAAAACTCCTGCTTCACAGAAAAGTCTGTCAGATATTCTAAACCTGTAAGCTAAAAATAGATGCCACAATGTTGCAGAAGAACCTTGGTTGACTGTCCGGGTAGCCAGCTGTTTCTGTCATTTCTATAGTTTCAGAAGATGCTTGCTCTGTACTTCCTATTTACTGAGGTAATATTTAATCCTTCTTGGGTCTCTGATGGGGATTGAAGACTAGATGGTTATACCATTTTCTTTGTTACCAAATTCATAAAAGAAATACGTAAGAGATATAAAGCTTATAAGGTTGAAAAACATAAAACTCAAGTTGTTTATCTAAAAAGATGCTTTAAGATCTAAAAAGATACTTTTAGATTGGTAGTACAAGTTATAATAGAAAATGGTTTAGGTATAAAAATTGGACCCACTAATACAAGATAGATAATACAGTACTTTCTCCAAATTTGCCAAATACATGTGGACTGGACATTGTGAATATAATTCTTACCTGATAATTGTCCTTACTGTATATAATTTTACTGTGTTAGAGTTAAAACCCTTCCTTTTTATTTAAACAATACCCAATAATTGTTCTTATTGTATATAGTTTTATTGTGTTAGAGTTAAAATATTTCCTTTTTAATGTAGACAAAATGGGGAAATGTGGAATATTTGTTTATACTGTGTGATGTGTGAAGATGAATATTTGTTTACACTGTGATTGATTTAATAAAGAGCTGATGGTCAATATCTAGGCAGGTGAGAATAGGTGGAATTTCCAGGGAGAGAGAATTCTGAGAAGAAAAAAGGTGGGGAGAGACTAAAGAGGTCAGACACACAGTACAGAGTAGAGGTAACCAAGTCACATGGCAGAATGTAGATTAATAAAAGCAGGTTAATTTAAATTATAGAAGCTAGTGGGATAAGCCTAAGCTAATGGCCAAGCTTCTGTAATTAGTAATGTCTCCATGTCATTATTTGCAGGCTGGTTGTCTTGACAAGAAAGTACTTTTTCACGTCTAGATTAATTCACAAATTTTTATTATCTTTTAAATAGAAAAAATATAAACATTTTCACTATTTCTGAACTGTCTTCAATTATTTTCCACAATTTCTATTTAAATTCCAACTTTATTTCAATTTAACAAGGAACTATATATGTGTTTTTATATACATGGACAAATATAAATACATATAAATTATAAAAGCAAATGAAAACAAAGGTTTATAAAAAGAATAAGACAAAAATTGATATCTTTTTCTGTACTAGAATGTACTAGAATCATAATTGAAAGTTTAGTGTTTTCAGTCATATACATAGCTGTTTACATCTGAATATAACATATATTCTATATTATTGGTTATGTTGTATAATTTTACTTAGTTGTATATTCTGACAGTTTGCAGTGCATATTATTACTTAATTGAATGAAACAACACAACTATTTTTAAAGATGTGGAGTATAAAAATAATATTGAATGATGTCTTTTACAAAACAAATAAGAATGTAGTTATCTTAAAGATATCATATGGGAAAGATAATTTCAGAACTGGAAGAATATAATGACAGAATAAAACCATTATTAGTAATGAAAACAGTATCATAAAAGCAAAGTGAGAGACAATAAAACTGAAGAGATGTGTTTCAGTAAAATAACTTGAGCTTTTGAAAATAGTTCAGAAAGCCCAAGAGAAGTCTCCGATCTGCCCAAACAGCAAACTATAAAGTAATCAGAGGGACTGTGAGAGACTTGATAGGTGTGTGGTGAGGAGTGCTTGGAGTAAGTCTGAACTAAACACTTCAAATGTGATAGCTCACAACTAGAATTAGACAAGACTAACAGTCAGCATAAAGGCTCCTATTCTTCCCACAAAAGAAGTTGAACTTAAACTACCCTAGTAGAAGGAGAATTAATAGTTATCTCTATACAGACCATGTAGACAGAAGACTTCATACAGACAATGTTTCAGGCTCTGCAGTTCTCAAGGTGTCTGCCCAGGCTGCTCAGTTCCACAGATGTACTGACACCTTAGTAGACAGACATGGTTACATTCCAATAAATCTTTATAAGTACAAGGGCCCTGAATTTGGACTTGATTCTGTTTTGGAAAAGAAACTGAGGAATTTTAGAAGGCCCCAAAAGGATAATTAGTATATGTTAGAAATGAAGTTGTCACACAAGGTGATTAAAGAGAGAACAGTTTGGCCTAGAAAGGAGACAAAACCTGTAACTAATATTCTTGAGTGCCCTTGAAGACAAGATACTGTTTATTTCTTCATTTAATAAAATTAATTTGATCTTGGGCTTTCCTTACAGTGTTTGGCAACAAGTGTGTCATTTTATATCGTCTTCTCTTTGAACATCAGTTAAAGCAAGGGTTCATAGGTTGCCAAAAATTATGGTGGGACTTTGATCTTCAGAGAACTTTCATTCTCAGTAAAAAAGACTTGTTACCTAGAACTATGCAGCAATATCACAGGCAAGGGACTGCTACTTCTGTGGTCATCCCATGTACCCTACCACATTGACTATGTGACCCCTCACTGCAAGTCACAAGGTTCTTTACTGCTGATCAAACCTATGATCTAAAAGTGAAATGAGAAAGACTCCTCCATTTCTCAATGTTCTCTGGGTCAGAAAAAAATTCTAATTATCTCTCTATTGGACTCAGTTACCTCATTCCCTTTCCAGAAGCATTGATTCATTGCTGAAGATGTAGTGAGACAAGAAATGCATGACCTGAAAAAGAACCTCACAACCACCTCTGGGACATAGGAACTTTTGGTTATCATGAAACACATTTTAAAATCGGGAGGTAGACAGGAAGAATATGACAATGAAAATTTGTGTCAAATTCCAAGAGTCTTAGAAAACAAGTAGAATGGCACAAATTTAAAATGACATCTTCACATAGGATAGATAAGAAATGTATCATTTTATTTCTTAAATATTAATCTCCATTCAAGACCTTTTATTCCAATTATACATGCATGCACATGTCACACACACACACACACACACACACACACACACACACACATTTTTCCATAACACAAATGTCTCATGCCAAACTCAATATAATATTTAAGGTGAATTTTTTCAACCTATCCCATCCTTAGAATTGTTCCATCACTGTTACCACAATGCTGTCCAAGCAAGGAACCATCTTTTATCTCCTCCTCATACATCTGGCGATTCATAAGGCCATATTTCTCCCTAGAGCACATCATCTGTGTCATTATGGTATCCAAATCACCAGGTCCTGTTTCTGGCCCCAGTCATGGATCCCAGGATACTCAGTTATGTGGCTTCATTGCTGTTACTGCCTTTCCTTGCTTCCTACAATATCTCATGATTCCAGAGTTAGCATCTGAAATAAAAACCCAGTATCTCCTTCCTACAGAAGTATTAAAAGCTTATGTTGCATTTAGAATAAACCCCAGACTCAGTGGCTAGACTTTGTGACTGTATTTCTTATTTTTTGTGAACTATCTTTTTGACATTTCATTCCTGGCTATGTCCCCCAACCTTCAAATAGCCAGATCAGCTACTCCAATCTAAACCTCAGTTAAGCCTTATTTTTCTAATCAAACCCTCAAGGCTGAAGGAGTGCCACTCTGTGTATCTAGCAACATACAAATACATTTTCTATGGAATTTATCCAGTTGAGTCAGAGCTATTCCCTTAAGATTGTGGGTTGTTTGTAATGTGATCAGTCCCGTATACCTTGATGACTTGGGAGATAATAGAGGATCAAAATACTTATAAAACTAAAGTTATCCTATTCCTGCCTGGCTCCTGTGGCCCTCAGACCCAAGCAAACACATAGACACATATTGTTTATAAACTGTATGACTTAATGGCTCAGGCTTCTTGATAGTTCTTTTTACATCTTAAATTAACCCATTTATATAAATCTATACCTTGCCATGTGGCTCATGGCTTGCCAGTACTTTACATCCTGCTCCCCATGGTGGCATCATGTCCCTGCCTCGGCCTTCCACTTCCCAGAATTCTCCTCTCTCCTTGTCCTGCCTACACTATCCTTCCTGCCTATCTACTGGCCAATCAGCATTTTATTTATCAATCAATCATGGCAACATGCTTAAGTTCTTGAGGAATCTCATCTTGGTAAAGTAGAATTTGATCACCTTATTGAACATAAAATCCCTCTGAGAAGTCTCCTTCTTGTCCACTGCCTCTGCTAAGTTTCACTGTAGTACTTTTAACCTACATAGTACTGTATTTTACTTAATTGTTTTGCTTGTTGTAATTCCCCTCCAACTGAATATAAAGTCTTTTGGTAAAGGAATTATTATCAGCTTTGTACATTACTGTACCTCAAACTGGTACATAATAATATCCCCAAAATTGTGACTATAAAAGGCATACACTATTTGAGTCTAGATTATATTTTCACTTAATAGTCATAAAAATTTAATAGTTCCTATATCCACTTTGAGATGTCTAAGATTTTTGTTTCTAAACTTTCAATAGCCTCTGTGTAGATGGGTTTTAAGGAAAGTATACTAAGTGGGAAAGGATAAAAATCTTTTCAAAAAATCATTTTCTTGTATTATACTGTATGCTTACTTAGTAATGATTTGAGAAATGTTTGCTATACTAAGAGTGTTCTAGAATGCCTATGAAGCAAATTCTTTGTCAAGGGTCTTATAATAGTTCAGGACTACTGCAGCGCCAACTCAGTATATTTAGGGATCAGTGAAGATAGTCTATCTGTAGCAGAAGCTCCCAGAATGGAGAGAAAGGACAGAGCTGGTGATGCGCTCAGGCAAAGGCAGAAACAGGATTCCCTTTACTAGGATTGACTTCAGCCACTTGTGATTAATAAATCGCTGCAGTGATAGTTAAAAATATGGTAGTGGATCTACCCTAAGCCTCCTGATATAGATATTTAATGGGATTCCCAGTGTATGAAACAGCTGGCCCTGGACTCCCATCACACATTGCATTTGAGACCCAGTGCTTTGGACCATGGTCTTCTATAACTGTATCCAGGTGGCTATTCACATGCTTCTCTATGCATCTGTGGTTCACCTCTTGCTGAGGAATATCATGGTATTTCCTGTGTGGTACAGTCAGAAAAAAATCTGTCATTGTGGGTAGATTGTCTTTAAAGCAATATGTCAAGTGCTACCTCATAATGGTACTTTTCTCCATCTGTTACAGATCAATGCACAAACTGGCCCAGCTGGAAAGACTTGACCTAGGCAATAATGAATTCAGTGAGCTGGTAAGAAAACATGCTTCATAAACTTGTCAAATAGGCTCCAGAAGAGTCTTTCTGTTGTGTTTTCCCAAACCCAGGCATTAAAGTATTGAGTGCATATGTATGTTTGCTAAACATTAAAATGATGAAAGCGAGGCATTATGTTGATTGTTTGACTATGTGATAAACCATGGAAAACTGTATATTACATATCACAAAAAAATTCAGAATTAGAGGAGGTGTGTGCTGACAATTTAAGTACAAACTATGTGGAAGGAAAAAACAAGTGTGTTACATGCTTCATGTCAGCTAATCCTCATCTGACATGTGGGACATCTTCACTTTATGTAAATGAAACTGAAGTGGTAACTGATACATAACTGTTATGTGGCTGCACAAAGATTTAAAGGGTTTGTTTAGAGCTCACACCTTGAAGATTACTGTGATGGTTGAGAAAGTTATCCCCAGAGTCAGTATCCTCCCAACTGTAATGAAAGTACCTTTCCCATGAAGAAATGTTGATGCCTCACTGCCTGCAAGATTGGCAATGTTCTGACAGCCATTTTCCAGCTTTTTTTAAAAACCAGACTCACAAAATCCTTTGTAAAAAAAAAAGACCCAGCACGCTGTATGCAGAAGTTTCCTTAATTTAGATATTGTCAAGTCTCCAAAACCTAATGTATCTATAGTTAAATAAAGGCCTCTGAGTAATTAATCAGCTTTTCAAACCCTTCATTTGTTGACAGATTTGTGGAAAGTCACTTAATCTCCCTGAGCCCTATTTTCCTGATCTATAAAATGGGGGTTATAGTGATCGCTGCCTCAAGGGGCTTTTGTGAGAATTGATTGAATAATGTATATATAAGACCTGGAAAATGTGTTTCAGCCAGTACCCCTGTGCAAGGGTAGCAGGGTTTTCATTCATGCTATAAGATAATATATGAAGAATATTCATTGTTTTATTTTAACCATATCTAGCAAGTTATTATGCTGCCTTTTGGTGATGTTTCTCAATGGCAGAAACAGTTTTATTTGCCTGTGATCAAAAGCTTCAATCAGTCATTAAATAAAAATGCCCTCCCTAAAATGTCTTCCCTTTCACTGCTATCTCCATCCTGAAGGAGGAACTGGAATATGAACCAAGGTAGTAACTTGTCTTTGTGTCCTGGATGGAAAGGAGTCCTGGTCTAGGAGACTTGCAGTGTGCCAGCTGCATATGTTGCTGCTGGGTTCCTGGTCTACAGACACCGAGCCATGTGCTACAGCACATGCCTCAGAAACCAAGCACTCTCCTTCTCCCTCTTTCATGTACTGCCATACTCACCTCTCCTTCCATGCTCCCTCCAGAACCAGCCCAGTCTCCATTTCTGTTCTTGTCAACCATCGCCCAGTAGTGACTCCATAGACAACCAGACTGCTCTGAGAATCCTCTGGGTATTCACACTGAGAAAAACCTAGGAAAGGCAGATATCACAGCTTCTGTCTGTCACATGATGCTACCCAGTTCACTATGCTTGAGCACAAAGTGAGAGAACTGGCCTGGTCTAATGGACACTGGCATGCATTTTTCCTCTATTTCTTTCTTTCTTTTTTTTTTAAGCTGAGGATCGAACCCAGGGCCTTGTGCAGGCAAGCACCCTACCACTGAGCTAAATCCCCAACCCCTCTATTTCTTAAAGATAGTTTTCTATGTGTGTATGTGCATGCACCTAAGTGTAGTGCCAGAAGAGGCTGTAAGATCTTCTGGAGCTGTAGTTACAAACAGTTGTAAAACATTTGAAATGGGTGCTGAGAACTGAACTTGGATCCTCTGTAAGAGCAGTAAGCATCCTTAATCAGAGACCTCACTCTCCAGCCATGTATCCTGGCATTAGGGAATCTATGTGTGGTGGAGACAGGTATTGGTGAGGGTGGTAAATAATAAATAGTTGTGAAGATAGGAGTATATACAGATGGGTTTGAAGTTAGTTGCTAGGGCTCTAGGGATGGTCCTGCTTGCCCTTAGCACGTATGTCTTAATGTCATGGGAGAAAGAACACAAACAACAATTGAGGTCTTCACCTCACTTTGTAACTGCATCTTCCTCACCATTAAAATAAGAGCATCACTCCCATCCATTTTATGGGGGTTGGGCAAGTTTTCATATATGAAAATCTGCAATAAGCATTCCATATATGTGTTGAAAAATTTCAGTCACCAAGGACTTTGCAAGCTTTTCACATGGATATATATCAATCAATATCAACAAAGATGACCAGGTATCTTAGGGTTCCTATTGCCATGGAGACACCATGACCATGGCAACACTTATAAAGGAAACATTTAATTTGAGGCTTACAGTTCAGAGGTTTAGTCCATTATCTTCATGGCATGACACATGGCAAAACACAGGCAGACATGGTGGTAGCTGAAAGTTCTATATCTGGATCCCAGGCAGCAGTCAGAGAGTTAGACACTGGGCCTGACTTGAGCATTTGAAACCCCAAAGTACAACTCTTATGACACACTTCCTCCAAAAAGGCCATGCCTACTCCAACAAGGCCATACCTCCTAATAGTGTCACTCCCTATGAAAATCTAGGGGTCATTTTTATGCAAACAACTACACTAGGATATGTTTATTTTTATGAAATTATACTTATTGAAAGGTGATTTATGATTGCTACAATTTAAGCTCCATGATGTGTAATAAATCATACTCTAGATCAGTAGTTCTCAACCTGTGGGTCACCACAGAGATTATTAGAAAACATAAATATTTACATTGTGAATCATAACAGTAGCAAAATTATAGTTATGAAGTAGCACAAAAAATAATTTTGTAGTTGGGGATCACCACAACATGAGGAACTGTATTTAAAGGGTTGTAGCATTAGGAAGATTGAGAAGCACTGCTTTAGATGAATAGTTTTATTTTTTTGATATGTCAATGTTCCACACTGTCATCACATTTCTCAAAAAGAGATGTTGACATTTGCTCAACAGAGTGTTGGCTCCACAGATCAATATTCAACTGACGTCAACATCTCAAGATTATTCTAACTCATGTGGTTTTTGTTTTAAAAGTACTTGCACATGTTTAGTTTCTTGTTCAGCGCATCATCTTTTTGGTTGTATTTACAAATGTCTCCTTTTATACAATTATAAATTGTATAACAACAATTTAACAACAGTTATAACAGTCTCCAACTTCTGACTGCAAAATTTAACTTGTATATAACTACTAAACCTGTTTATTTAAAATATGAAAAATTTTCTACAGATTCTTCAGGAATTTCTCTGTAACCATTCAGTCTATATATAAATTGGTTTCTTGTTCCTCAATTTTTAAACAATTTATGCCTCTGAATTTAATTAGATAATTTTCCTTCCAATATGTTAGTACTGGAGGTTTATGGAAAGAATTTCCAATGTAAAAATTATCATATAATCTATTCATTTCAATACCATTCCAGGTTTTTTTAAACTTGTGTTCATAGCTCTAATTGCATACATTACTCTGTCTACTTTGTGGGTTATTTTTATTCATTAATTTAGGGTAATTTCCAGTCCTTATTTCTTTAAAATTATCCTCTAATCTACTTATGTTCTCTCTTGCTGGAATTTGTTAAATGTGAATGTAAGCAAGAAATTGTGCATGTTTAAGAAATGCAAGCTACTTAGTTAATTATTTTATGCATTTCATGAAAAGTACCCTGACAAGGAATGGTTTTTAAATATATATTTAATTTCCTTAAAAACATGCTTCCTTTCTCCCTGCTTAGAAATATCCAATATACATTCTCCAACATTTAGATCTTTCTGGAAGAATCACAGTGGGAATACATGCAACTCTTTAAAATTATGTGTGATGTGCCACTTGCTAACAAAAACCTGCTAAACAGTTGATACTAAAATTCTGGATTAAATATAATTTTATAAACAGTTAAGTGAAAGCAGCAACAATGTGTCAAGAGCAAGAGAAACATATTATCTACATAGGAAAGACCAAGACTTAATGTTTTGCCAACAATGCGAAGGTGGATTGAATTTATCATCTTCGTGAATTCATCCAAAAATTAACAATGTTTGACTAGTGTTTCAAAAAATATCAGAAAGTATTTTTAAAACAGTTCATAAAATAAACTGCTCATGGATATATTAAGGAATTAACATTCTGTAAAACTTCTTTATAGAAAAATGTAAAGAAAATATTCTATAAACTACCATGCAAATCCCTAGTGAGGCCGAGAGTTAAAGTAAGAAAGAGATTTTCATCTAGAGATTCAAATAAACTTTGCTTCTGTTTGGTTTTCTCTCTTGATTTTATAAAATTTAAAAATGAGCATTTTAAAAATAAATGAAAATTCTTAGGTTGGGGATACCTGGTCCATATAACTGAAAAGAACAATGGTTTGCAGACTATGTGCTCAGGTAGAGTATACAATGAATATATTCTCACAGAAATTTGAAATTGTTTAGTACTTTTCTTAATGTATTTATATTTAATTGAAATTGACTGTAATATTAAACTAATTTCATTAAAATCATGACAGTAAATACATCCACTTCCCTAATTTTGCTCACTTTTAATTACATAAGATACATGCTCACCCGAGGCAAGCAGCTTTCACATACCTATTCAGTTCCTCCATATGTAATTACAACATGTTTCCTACATCTAATCAAATTTTGCCAATTGTTCTTTTAATAAAGATTATTTTAAAAGAACAAAATAAAAATGAGTCATTATATAACAAGCCATTCTACCTTGCGGCAATTGAAACTTGAAGCATCCTGGTTAGTAATGCCTCCATTTCCCTGCATGTGGAGAACTACTAAGACTTTGAATCACATTCACATCAGGGACATTGCCAGAAGTTATTAACCTAACAAGAAAACTTGAGAACTGAAACTCACTTTGACTGTTACTGCAAGCACATCCTTGTCTGTCTCAATCAGGAGTGCCAGGGGCACAAACTGTATCAATTATTTCACAGAAAAATTTAGAATAAAAAGTTGCTAATTATGCCCTGGAGAAGCAAAAGAGGAGGAGAGGACACATGAGTGACAGCTCCAGGAAGTGGCTAACACCAAACAGAACAGAACAGGTGAGGAACAGTGAGAGCCTGAAGCTGAGAGTGTTGGGAGCAGTATCGACCTGCTGTGCTGACTTGCTGGTGCTGGGACTCTGGGGGCACCGTGACTTTTGCACTTGTCTTACTGGTATTTGGTGTCACCATGGCATGAAGAAATGTCAATGCCAATAAAACAATAATAAGAAGAAAATTTGAAAATCCCTCATTTTGCCAGCCTCTCATTCTCTCCAAGATGCCCTATATAATGTATGTGGCATTCAACACAGACCCGTCAAAAAGAAATGTAGTAAACTCAAGATTTCCAAAGTAGATATAAAAGAGTGAGCTCCTACTGGAAAACCAATAGCTTAATAAGAAGATGGTTAGTCCTGTCCTGAGAACAGTAGAAATCCTTGATGACTAGATTTTTAGCAACATTTTCTCCAGAAAGTTCTCCCTGGCCTAGCAGAATATCTGGGCCCTTTTGGCACTTGGAATGAATCCTTTGCTTTTAAAAGCAAACAGTTAAGTCCATTCTAATCATCAGAATTATGCCTTTATTTATGCAGGAAGTGTTTGATTCAAGCTAGACAGTAATGGAAGTGCAAAAAAAACTTCCATTTATCTGAAAAAGTATTTTATGACGAGCTGTCTTTTGAGGAATCAAGCCCCATGAGCAATATTAGACAGTCTTCCAAACTGATTATGTAAGAAGCTTCATAATACAAAACTGTGGCCATTCCTGCTGTGCTGGCTAGTTTTGTGTCAACTTTACATAAGATAGAGTTTTTGGAAGAGGAAACCTCAATTGAGAAACTGCCCATTGTGGGGGCACATGAACACTGAACTAGAAAAGCCATCAGCTGCTCAGTGCACAGTGGGCAGTTCTGGGGGACCCTGGGAGATAAGAAAGATGAGAAGAAAGCAGACACTAGGAGCCTGAATTGTGACGTTTCAGAGGGATGTGAAGATCCTATCAGGGTCATGTATCTGATATTTTTAATTAAAACTTTGTGGCCTCTACTGAATGTACCAGGCTTTACTGACTCCCCATGGGAGACCTTACCTTCTTGTATAAGAGAATGGAGTTGGGGGGGGGAGGAATCTGTGATTGGTATGTAAAATGAGTAAAAAAATTTCTAATTAAAAAAAAAGAAAACGTCCCATTCCCACTTTCACCCACCTACTCCCTGCCCCTCCCTTGGCTCTCCAGGCTCTACCCTGCCTGATGGGGCTGATTAAAAAAAAAAAAAGGGGCTCTGTGGTTCCCTGAAGCCTCTCTCCATTTACTAAAGTACTTTTAACATTTGACTTTAAAGTAAAGAACCATGTTTGCTGTTTAAGAAAAAAGAAGACTTTGTGGTTCTAGTCAGCTGGAGATGAAGAGTCAGCCATGATTAACAAGAGACCAACACCACCACTGAAATGAATCCTTTGCCTAACTGAGACAATTGATGCTGATTGTTAGCTAGAACTCAGAAATTAGAAGTGGTTAAGTAAAGACCAGCATCACTGAGGATCATAAATCTTAGAATATTTCCTCAGGGTCCTCACAGATGAGCTGGGGTAGAGAGGTCTGAAGCTGTATCTCATGCTGGCAGGTAAACTTGCTAGTGTAAGAATCACCCAGATAGTAATAGTTTTGAAGGCTTGAAGGAGTTATGGAGAGCAGCTAAAGCTTGACACCATGAGGCAGAGCTGAAGTCCTTAGGGAAACGCTGGAAGAGATCATGGGTGAAAGTGCAACCTCAGTTGCAGCAGAAGACTCAGAATTTAAGGAGTCATGGAAAGAAGCTGAAGCCTGGCACCATGTGGTAGGGTCGGAGTACCTTAAGAGATCCTGAGAGGCAATTGGTAAAAGTACAGCCAGGCCAGTTGTATCAGGAGACTCAGGCAATCTGGAAATGTCAGTACCCTGGGGTCTACCACCAAGAACAGCAGCAGTTATGGAATAGAGCTGGCCTGAGCCTACAAAATGTGCTGTACTGTGGCAAGCCCTTTGGAGCCCAGAATCATGAGTCCCAGCAGTCTGATGTTGAGCTTTATACAGCCGGGCTTTGGGTTTGCTTTGACCTGATTGTTGACTGTGCCCTGGTTCTTTATTCTTGAAGTAAGAAAGTACTTTATTTACTTTTATTATAGGGGAACCAACTTGACACAAGAGAGACCCTTTTTGAAAGTGGAAAACTCAATTGATAAAATGTCCCCACTAGATTTGCCTGTAGGTAAGACTTTAGTGTGTCTTCTTGATTGACTATTGATATGAGAAGACCGAGCTCACTATATATGAGGTCACCCCTGGACTGGTGGTCCTGAGTACTACAAGAAAGTCCACTGAGCAAGCCTTGGGGAACAAACCAGTAAACAGCATTCCTCCATGGCCTCTGCATCAGCTCCTGCTTCCAGGTTCCTGCTTGAATTTGTGCCCTGACTTGTTTCAGTGATGGACTATAAAAATAAATCACTTCTCCCCAAGTTGCATGTGGTCATGGTGATTTATCACAGGAATAAAAACCTTAAGACACCAACTAACTCTGAATTTTAAAGAAATCAAAGATGAACGGTTCAGTTAAAAAACATTTTTCCCATGAAAATAGCAGATACTCCTTTCATAAGAGGATCTAATGGGGATCACCAGTGTCTCCAATGCAACATCTATTGATTCATAGTTACCACTATCAAGCATGCAAATAAAGAAACTTGTTTTTGTGCTTTCAAACAGCAATAAAATAGGTCACCTTACCTGGGTTTGCTAAGAAAGGAGCTTTTCCCTGCTGGCATTTCTCACTACTGCAGTTCCATGACTGGCCACTATGAATGGGATCAATCTACCTTTATAATGAGGGGGCATGTTCTTTCAATTTAATAAAGAACAAGTGATTCTGGCAACATTTTCAACCAGGGAAATTAAAAAGTCTTGAAGGAACTGAAGTAAACTGTGTTAAATATGAGTTTGAGTCCACAATCAAGACATTTCAGAGAAAAATGGACATATTATGTAGTCCTGGAGTGGAGCCAGATATGTTAGGTTATATGTAGGGTTGTGAATTAACCAGAAAATAACCAGTATATTTAAAATCTGATTCAGACTTACACCTTCTGGACTTACATGCCAAAATGGTAATATCTAAATTTAGTGCATAAAATATAGAAAAGTCACTTGACTTCAGACTTCACAATAAATCAAAACTAAAAGACTGAGTGCCTCCCAAACAGATCAAGCTATTCAATTGTCTCACTAATCCAGAGGGCCTGATCCAGCTAGGGGTTCCACAGCCTTTGGTTCAAAATTCCTGTGCTTCCATTCGTTTGGCTATTTGTCCCTGTGTTTTTTGCAATCTTGGATTCAACAATTCACGCTCTTGCAGACCCCCCTCTTTCTCGACAGTGGGACACCTGGAGCTCCACCTGGGGCCTGGCTGAGGATCTCTGCATCCACTTCCATCAGTTATTGGATGAGAGTTCCAAGACGACTGTTAGGGTGTTTAGTCATCTGATCACCAGACTAGGTCAGATCAGGCTTTCTCTCGATCATTGCCAGCAGACTATAGAGGATATATCATTGTGGATTTCTGGGGACCTATCCAGCACTCTGACTATTCCTGTTCTCATGTGGTCTTCATTTATCATGGTCTGTTATTCCTCATTCTCCCTTTCTGTTCTTGATCCAGCTGGGATCTCCTGCTCCCCTAAGCTTTCTTTCCCTCAAATCTTGCCCTTCATTACTCCCAGTGTCGTCCAGGTTGTTCATGTAGACCTCATCCATTTCTCTGTCATTGGGTGATCCTTGGGTCTTTCCTAGGGTCCCGTTTTCTAGGTAGCCTCCCTGGAGTTGTGTAGCAGTCTAGTCATCTTTGTTTTACATCTAGTATCCTCCTATGAGTGAGTACATACCGTGTTTGTCCTTCTGAGTCTGGGTTACCTTACTCAGGATGATTTTTTCTAGATCCATCCATTTGCCTGCGAACCTCATGATGTCATTGTTTTTCTCTACTGAGTAGTACTCCATTGTGTATATGTACCATATTTTCTTTATCCATTCTTCAGTTGAAGGGCATCTAGGTTGTTTCCAGGTTCTGGCTATTACAAACAAAGCTGATACGAACATAGCTGAGCAAATGCCCTTGAGGCACTGAGTCTGTGGGACCAGGATCTGTCCTTAGTGCATGACCTGGCTGTTTGAAACCTTGGGCTTACACAGGGACACTTTGCTCAGTCTGGAAGGAGGGGACAGGACCTGCCTGTACTGAATCCACCAGGTTTAAATGAATCCCCAGGGGTGCCTTGATCCTGGAGGACATGGGAATGAAGGGGAGGGGCTGGAGGGAAGGTGGGGGTGAGTGCGGGAGGGGGGAGGACAGGGGAACCCATGGCTGAAGTATAAAATTTAAAACACATAATAATAAAGAAAAAAAACTAAAAGACACTGAAAATGATAAAAAGAAATATAAAGGAAAAGTAACAAGGAGAAAGACATGTAATATGCGCACAGAAGGTGATGTTTTAGTAAAGCCCTGGAGTTGATGAAGAAAAAAGCCATGTGGCTATGTAGCAGAAAGGTGCTCCATGCTGGAAAGTAGTGCATATCTCTAATACAACAGAAAAGCTAAAGGATTCAAGATCAGAAGGACAGAGTAGAGTGGGAAGAGTAGGTGGAAATGAGTTAGTAGTTGGCAAAGGAGAACCCCTGGCCCTTTGGAAACTGAGTCAATAAAGCTTTGCTGGGTTCTCATTAAGTCTTTTTCCTCTTGACATATGGATTGCCTTATGTTACACAGTGTTACTGTGATCAACTGGACTACTATATTAAGCATGAACAAAAAGGCTTTCAGGGAGAAAATTTTCAAGGTAGAATCAAGAAAGCTAGTAAGAAAATCACTGCCATATCTAGGCAAAGACAAGAATGCCTGTGGGACCAGAACAGTAGAGAGGAGAAGGGATCAGTATCTAAATCGGTTGTGAAGGTATTGCCAGAAGATCCCATGGAGTTTGAACTCTAAATCAAATAACTCCCACCAAGCATCTGCAGAAATTATTGCAGAACATACAATGACAGTCTACCAAATTTGTGTCAAGTTATCTCCCTAGAGCTTCCTTACAGCCAGCTCTCCAGCATGCCTGTGGATAGCCCACCACATCATGAGAGAAATTAATGAAAGTTACATTAAAATATCTCACTTTCACTCATCATGCCTAGCATATCACTGTATTGCTTTCCTGTTGCTGAACTGGACAGATAAGGAGGGCATGTGCTTTTTATGTTAATAGACACTAGGACTTTTCCCTCTCAGCAGAAGTAGTAATCCTCATAGACTTTTGGAGTTCATTAGGGGAATCAAAGAACTCTGGTTTCCCAGAGAGTCCATTTGGTTTATGAAGTCACAAGTGCATGATGCTGAAATGTTTAAGGAAATCAAATTTACTTACTTTATTGCTTTTACAAATTCTCCTCAATTTCTAGTCTCTTGCATTTCCTGCTCATGAGAAGCAGCATTTTCCCCTTCATATCTTTCAGTTTAGTTTTGATTTTGTCATTTGAGTGGGATTTGGGGAGCAATGGTAGACAAATCCCTCTGGCGCCTTGAGTCAGCTTGCTGTTTAACCATGCAGCACACATTTGACCTATGTTTGTTTATGCAGATATTCTGTAAGAACTGGGCTTCCAAAGATTAATTAAACACGGTTTGTTAGAAATCCAAGCCTAATAAGATGCATGCAAATGAGCAAAGGAACTAACAGAAAGCCAGACCAAAAAATAAGATAGGAGAGCTGAAAACTGGCTTCTACTGGGAAAGACATGAAAAATTCAGAGAAAATAAAGCCTTGAAAGTAGAAAGGATGAGAGGCAGCCTAGGGAAGGCATAGAAGTTAGAATGTGAGACAGCTGGGATGACTGTGTGATGGTTGGGCCAGATAGCCACTCTTTTGCAGAATAAAGGGAGAAAGGGGAAAGAATTGCAGGCAGGCCAGCAGTGTCCTTAATACCACGAAAGAACCTAACATTCAGCCATGCATGGCAGCCTGTCTCAAAGGGCAAGACTCTAATGTTCACATCTGCACATTAAAAAGTACTCTGATATGAAAGATAACTTACCAATAACTGTTCACTACTAACTCACTATAGGTGTCTCAAGTTGTGATGGGAGCTATAATTTCAGTAGGAACAGACAAAAATCCATTAATATGTGAAAGTCACAGTTAAAGAAATATTGTGCTTCCAGAATCAAAGTGAAAATGGAAGAAATGAAGGGAAAGAGGTAGATTTCAGAACATGAGGAGATGGGGAAGGTTAGTGTGTGGCTTTGGCTGTAGTCTGGATAAAAGGTAAGAGGAACACAGCTAGAGAGGAAAGTGAACTGGAAATAAAACAGTTCTGGAGGCATGGAGTTTGAGCACCTTTGAAACACACAGGGGAGAAGGGGAGGGGAAATAGCCCAAAGCTGAAGTACAGATTCAGGACTCTAGAAAAGGCTCCTGAGCTGTGCAGAATATCTGAGGCTCACCAACAGAGTTGGCCTATGTATAAAAATAGAGGTACAGAAATTATGCAGAATTTATAGAAAAGTATGTAAATTGACAAATGCACAAATAACGTAACTGATAGTTATGCTCCATGATTAACAAAACTTTAAAATCTAGGTTCCACAGTGTCAGGAAAGCCCTCCTATTCACCACTGTGTCGCACATCAGACTCTGCCAAACACAGGAAGGGTTACCAGGAAATAGCTCCCCTTTCCTGGTGATTTGCTGCACAACTGGGACACAACATTTGTTGCAGAAGTGAGGAAGGGACTGTGACTTCCTCCAGACTCTCTTAAACAGCCACACTGTTAACTTGACCCTTTCAGTTTTTTAACTCTGAAGAAATCATTTCATCCTCATGGTAATGGCCCCATCTGCCTTCACAGCTGAGATCACCACTGGCTTTGTGGGTAGCTGCTGCTCTTCCCCATCCCAGGTGCACATTTTTATATAATGTTAATAAGACAGAATTATAATTTAAGAAAATATTTACAGCTAACAAAACATAAGCATGTACTTGTCATAAGGTTACCCTGGGTTAGAACTCTCTGCATACTCACTTTCAGCATAATAATGTATATGATTGTCAACAGTGACAAGTGGCAATCTTCACATCTGCCTAGCTGAGGTCAGCAGAACACAGAAAACCCAGGGGACATGTTATCCTTTTGCTTGTTGTGGGGTGATTTTTGTGACTGAAAATAGTCTCTATTAATCAGTTGTTGTTATTTTGTTTTGTTTTTTAATCCTGCCATGAACCAGACACTGTCTCCATCCTGAGGGACTTACAGAGTATGAAGTATGCCCTAGCCCTCAGGTAAAGTTTGGTTCCTGGAGAGACAGGCATCTTAAGAAAAGGTCATATGACCACCTAATCATTTCACTTCCTGACTGTATGGGCTGCTCACTGACCACAGTAGGTGCTGGGATACTTGGAATTGGTGTGTTCACAGGGTGAATTATGAGGAAAGCAAATACTGCACATTTTTCAAAGTACAGGACTTTGTAGCCCTTGAAAGACGAGTTGTATTTCAAGTGTGTGGAGAAGAGAGAGCATGGTGGTCAGGAAATTGACAGAATCAAAGGCAAGGGTTGGGGAGTACACACAAGGAACTCAACAAGAGCCGGAGGTGGGACAGAGGAATGAGACTAGATGCCTTCCCACAGCATAAGCTCTAATTTCATTTTCATGTAATAAAAAAAAGTGTCTTTGATGTGATTGACGAGCAACAAGGGAGCTATAGAGATAACTTGGCATTTATCCAACACAGTGTCACAAGCAGAAATATAAGACTGATAAAGAAGTAACCTGTCCAAGTGTCTATTCACGATTCCATATGAAAGGACAAAGTAGACCAAAGTATATGCTACAAGAAGAAATATGAGCAACAGCAGCATTTTTCATATGATATCCATAAGAATTTTTAGCAAACTCTTACTAGATTGCTTGTGCTAAGTAAAAGCTTTAGAAAAATATAACATTCTGCTCACAGATGGAGAAAAGACTAGCTTGTTACAAAAGGATTACAAATTATATATATATATATATATATATATATATATATATATATATGGGTGTGTGTAATATATAACAAATATACATATATATATGTATATATATACATACATACATATACATGTATATATATACATACATACATACATACATATACATGTATATATATACATACATATATATATATATACATACATATATATATATATATATATATGTCTTTGTTACTAGAACATAGCAGCAGCCCATATATCTATGATCAACTCACGTGTGCACTGAGCAATCTGTGGGTTGTCATTAGCAACTGACTGATGGCTTGTAGAGTCCTACGGACAGCCTAATGAGGCAAAGCCAAGTTAGCACTTGTTCTTACATGATGTTGAAGGGCAGGTATCACTCAGCTTCACTTATCCATCCATCCATTCATTCATTTAGCAATTGTTGGATGAATGGATAAAGTTTCCTGTCAATACTTTGTTCTCTGTTGTATTGTCCACACTGAACAGAACACAGTATTTAAAATTTAGGTGTTCAGTAAATGTTTATACTTGGTGTAGTTCAGATGACCACACTGATCCCTCTTGAAAGCCCTAACAGTACAAGGTAATGTGGAAAGAGAAATAGTGCTGTCCTACTCACTTAGAATTTAGAGATGAAAACACATTTTAACTATTAGAATCAGACTTGCAGGGCTCTAGACATGACATGTGTCCAGAAGTTTCTACTGAAATTTGCTCTAGCAAACAAAGGCTTCCCTGAAGAAGTGATCTTAAACTGAAGTCTGAAGGATGAGTGGGCTCAGCACAGCAAAGAAAAGAAGTAGTGCTTTATACAGAGGGAGAGGCAGGACACAGGTTTCTATTACAAGTGAGGGCAGAAAGCTGGTAAGGTTAAAGTATGTGAGGATAGCTCTTCCAGAGTTCCAGAATTATAAATATTAGAAAAATTGTGTAGCCAAGACCATATATTATTTGAAGTTGATGAAATGCATATTGGCTTAACAAAACTGGCATGTTTGTAACTGACATAGGTTGAAGTTACAACCCAAAAACTCTTTGCTCATTTATAATATAAAAGTTTGACTAAACAAAGGAAAAATATTATAATAAAAACAATTGAGCATGTAATTTTGAGTCCTATATATAACTTTACTAACTCACCCTCAAATGGGGGTTAACAAAGGGGTCAGTGCAGGACCATGAAGGTAGTTTAGGTGCACTGATATAGAACTGTGTTGACATTAATACACCTGGCAAATAGTTCATTCAATTCTTGTTTAAAACCAAGTTTTAAAACATATTGTTAATTGGTGTTGTTCACATGAGAGAATTCATACAGAGAAAGGTAAGACTGAGACTATGAAAGAGCAACTAAGTGATGTGGAAACAACGGTATGTTTAAAAATATACAGAGGAGTGCACTCTTTGCTTTCAATAACTGTGATGGAGTGGTTGGGCAGAGAGACTAGTAGTATCCAGCCAGCTGATTTAGTGTTTCCTTTAGCACTTATGATTATAACATTTGCCACAATCTCTGACTCTGAATTATATATTTATCTGTCCACCCTGTGCACTCTGAGGCAGAAAAGATAATGCAGACACATGTTGACTCCTGCTTTCATTCAATGAGATGCTCACTGATCACAGATGGGCGACACAATTCCTCTGAGATTTTCTGTTTCAGTAAATGGACAAGATGCATACAGATTGATAAAAATAAACAGTTTTCTATGCCTGACTATGGCTTGAAGACAACTCCAGTTCTGAATTACACAGTGCTCACTGAGGTATCTTGTTTTCTCAATGCCTCTTCATGATTTTCAGGGGTCACTGCCAGTATTTTTGCAACAGGTACATGGTTTAAGTGCAGGGATTCAGAGAGGCATGCCTTGCTCCAGAGTTTACAATTGCCAGTGTAGAACTCTTCAGGTTGAAGGATGGTTTTGGCTTACCAAGAAGAACATAACTGATTTTTTTTCATTTGTTGAAATATCTAAATTGAAAAAATAGTTCTCTGGTGCAGAAGAAATAAAACTTCTATGTTTTTGTAGTTTAGCTCTTAGAAATGTGTAGTGATAAAAATGCTTGTAGAGTGTATCTAAATATTTTCAGCATTTCAAACATTGAGATGAAGAAGGGCAGTGATTGGGTTTTTTGTTATTGTTTTGTTTGGAATTTTTTAATGGTTTGCCATTGTTTGTTTTGGTTTTGTCTCATTTATAAGTCAAGGTCATACTCTGTACCCTTAGCCAAGTAGTGGTTAGAGGAGTGAGCTACCACCCCTGGCACCAGAAAAATAAAAGAAAGAGGAAATCTGTACAGCAAGAGAAATGTCTTGATTAATTGTCTTAGAAATGTGTCTTCTAATGCACATGAGAGCCTGATCTCAAGTTTCAGATGGTTCGAGTCAGCCTGTTTGGACTGTTACCACTTCAGGGAGCAGTAGTGGGGGTGGAGGGAGAATAGGAGATGACACTTTGGACGAGGGTAAAAAAAAAAAAATCGTCATCTTCAGAGTGAGAGGCAATTTCCTGGAGGACAATGGTTGAATAGCAAGCATCCAATCCCCCACTTGAGGCATTTGTCAGGAATATAAAGGGAAGTCAATAGCCAAATTGAAACTTTCTCCAACAATTCTTGGTACAGTTGCAGAATAGGCTGAGTCCTGTTCAACCATGCCAAGCTCAGAAGACTATGCCAAGAGTTTGCTAAATGATATGCTGAGAAACTGTTCATAATGCATCTACACTTGGGAAGGAAGGACAGAGGCCAATAGAGAATAAGATGCACTGGTAACTGTTATATGGGTCTTCTGGGATACTGGGCTAAGTTAAACAACCATGTAAGGAGGGGTGGTCAACAAATGGTATCTTCACAACTGAGACTGCAGGAGTGATAATGATCACTGTGATGGCAATCAGTGTGTTATCCAAAAGAGTGATTGAAAAGGAATTGAAGAAACTACCAATTATGAGCATCGGTTGCTTTTCTGTTCAATTCAGATGGGCTTTCAGGAGCATTTCTACAAATAATTTGCTTTGGGAGGAGTGGGAAACAAAGGTGACCCCGGAGTACACGTGAAAGTGTCAGAAATTCAAAGTCATCCCTGGCTACACAGTGAGTTTGAGGCCAGTCTGGTGTGTTTGAAGCCCTATCTCAAAAACACAAACAAAAACTTTTAAAAGTGTCTTGCTATAGTGAGTGCCCAACAAGTGTTAGCTTTTGTTGTTGGTTATTTTATTATTTATGCTTTTCTAAGCAATTACATGTTTATTCAATAGAGGAGCCACTGTATCTGAAAGGGGAATATGTTATTTCCTTTGAACACATCTAACTGGGAACATTCCCTATCCACTGATGCAGACTTTGTTCTGTCCCTGTGACTCTGATAATTATTTCTAGTCCAACTGTGGAATTAAATGAAACCAGCCCTGTTTCCTTATAACAACTCTGCTAATTTTAAAGATAAGTGTCTGTGGCAACCATTCTTCTCCACTCTAGATCACCTTAGCCATTTATCCTCTAGCACTATCTCCAGACATGCTGCTTAAGTCCTTGTTAAAGACATCTTTGCACTTGAGCATTCAGAGGAAGCAAAATTCTGTCATTCATACACAATCTACTGGCATCTATAGAATAGGGCATTCAAAGAAACAGACACAGGACAGCCCTGCCACTGTCTGATTACATTCCCAGGTGCTATAGTTTCTTCTTGTGTGGAGGAGTTGTCTGTAGAGTGAATGAATTCACAGTGAATACCAAGGTCACTCTTTACTGAAATTCTCAATTTTGTTCAGCTTCTGCTTCCAGACTTCTGAGCATGGTCTAGGCACATAAGACACTACACGAGCCTCTACCAACTGTCACTTCTTGAGAACTGGCCAGCATTCCAGCATCTTTAGATCTTTTGCTATGCTAATTTCATCATTTCACATATTGGCTCTCCTTCCTCACATCATGTCATTTTTTCCCCTATTCCAAGAATATACTCATCTGAGTATTTAAATGGGATATATTAAATTCATAGACATTAAAATATTCATAAGAGCTTATGACTTAAAGCATTTTAATTAATTATGAATCAATTACATTTTCTCAGTGGTGCCTTTCATTATTATCACTAGAATACCTATTTGTTCATTCAACAATTATGAAATATAACATCATTTTCTTCCTATATAGTATGGAAAGTGGATGTATTAAAATAAAGCTTTAAATTTTTATGGGCATTTTAATGGGATTGATTCTGAAACAAAACAGAGAAGAATAAAATTAATTTAACCTTGAAACAGTCTCAAACACTATGGATGTGACCTTTCTGTCTCCAGAGAAATTAACTGAAGAGGTTAGACAATCTCAAGGCATGTTGTACATCACAACTGAGAGAATCATAAGTAGGCTTTTCATCAAGTGCTGAGCAATTTCAGTCATCCAATTTTGTGTATCGGGGTTTCAAACAAGGGCTATGAAATTCATGAATAAAACATTTACCACTTGTAAGAGCCAAAGGGCTTATAATAAAGCAAGTGTGTTGTTAAATAAAAGATTTCAGTAAAAGTGAAAGAAAGTTTCTTAATCTGAAGTTAGGCTTCCTTTGTGAGTTGCAGATTTTAGATGTTATCCAACAAAACTGAAAGGGTAAAGAGTGAAAAACAACCTAAAGACCAATGATCTGAACATTCAGAAGAAATAAAGTCATTTGTAAAAATGCATCTAGTAAATTTTAGCTTGAGATTGGGATAGAATTTCCAACATTTCTTAAAAAACAAGTGTTTTTCTTTTTCTATGGGGTGTGTGTAAAGCAATATTCTTAGCATTGTTATAGAATCAAAATACCAATCAACTCTGAGAAATGTTGAAGACACTCTAAATTCTACAGTATCACATATCTAGAAGTTTAGTTCTTTTTGTTAAAATAAACATTTCCATTATTACATACATTTGCTTTTGCTTTCACTAAATCCTAAAGTCATATGTGTACCAAGAAATGTTTTAAAATAAATTTCTTTATGATTTTTTATCAGTAAAATCCTAATTTATATACCCAGAGTGACCTAGGTTTCTCAGGCAAAAAGGATGTGGGAAAGTTTAATGGGCCTGACCTACAGAGAGAAGTGACTCATGGGTCACTTTAAGGCTTCACATCTCATCATCAACAGTAGTTCTTTAGTGACAAAAATGAAGAGATAGGAAGTCAAAGGCTCAGATCCTGAGGATCATGTCACAGTTCTACAATGCTCTATGCCCACAGGCATTTGTATGTGGTGCTCAGATACACAAAGTAAGAACCAATTGTGTGCAAAGAGCCACAGTAAATCTACAGTGTCACAAAATGGTAGTGCCTTGGTTTTCAAATGCTGATGTCGCTTGGGCTGAAGAGATGGCTCAGCAGTTAAGAGTACTGACTGTTCTTCCAGATTCAATTGCCGTCATCCACACTGAGGCTCATAACCCATCTGCAACTCCAGTTCAAGTTCCAGGCTTTCTAGTCCCCACAGGTACTACATACATATGGTGCACAGACATACATGCAAGTAGTACTCCCATACACATGAAAAATAAATAAAAGTTAATTTTTTTAAAAGAAAAAGGCTTGCATTATATGAATAATAAATCTACCAAGTAGTCAAAGAACAATTAATAATATGAAAGATAATTGGAATATATTAAAGAAATAGGTTAATATCTCTGGGTAATAGGTCTTAATTTTTATAATTGTTCTGATAGATTCCAGGTGATTCTAGGTTCACTATCCCTAGACTAGGTTTTTTGGAGGTCTGTTATTAAACTTGCAATTTTTTAGATTAATAATAGATTCCTAAACAAAAGCTCAAGATTTGAGAAATGACATCTAGTGTGATCACAGAAAACTGATTTGGTTTATCTCTCTTCTCTTTCTCTCTGCCTCTCAATCAGCCTGAAGTTCTGGATCAAATACAGAATTTGAGGGAGCTATGGATGGATAATAATGCATTGCAAGTGCTGCCTGGGGTACGTAAGCTTTACCATGAGTGTGCTCTGACTTGCTGCAGGATGGTTATGTTTTTAATCATTCATCCCACATCTCCATTTTCAGTGCTTGGGAAGCAAATTAATACTTTTTAGGGATTCAGCCACCAAGTGCTTCTCGTGAATTTGTTTTTAATGTTTTATGTCTTCTGTGAGTTGCAAAAAGAGAAAAGCTAAGAGTTCCCTTGATGCCCCTCATTCTACTCACTGGATTTTAAAAGCTGTTAAGTTCATAGTTCAATTTTTCATACACTGTATTTTACAAAAGCAACCATATTCTCACAGGTAACTAACTATACAGCTGTCTTTCCTCTTGCTGTTAGAGCTCTTCCACAAAGTGAATAGCTTTCCCTGTTTGCTTCTTATTCAGTAGAACCACTTACACCTTTGAAAAATCACAAGGATCACACAGCTTCCAACACAAGCTGAACCAGAGTCAGGTTTTCTTTCTGTGAAGGGATGGTTCCGTCATGGAGCAGGTTTGCCTGTTGGCTTCTGCAGGTAGACTGCTGATGAAGTTTCCATCTCCTGAGAAAATGACTTCCAATAGCAACCTTGCTGTTCCTGGCCATGCACTGGGAAGAGTGTGTGCTCACACATGCAGCAGACCAATCCCCTACTACCTGCCTTTTCTGGCCACCTCAACACAGATGTCACTGGACTAAGGGTCCAGACAGGTAGAGAGAATCATTTTTCAGCTAAGACAGAGGTTTTAACATTTCCTCAAAGCAAATTTTACTCTCCTTTAGAATTTTCTTTAAATTATTTTAAAGTTAATGTGCACACAACATTTGTTCTCTATGAACAAACAAGAGGCCAAAGAAAAGGGGATATCTTGATAAAGATTAAGGAAAAAAGCATTTTTTTTAACTTTGAAAGGGCTACATCCACAGCACCACGGACACAAACCAGGAAGTCTATGATTATTGATTCATATAAACTGTTGGCCAATATGATCAGAAACTGTGCCAGTGTCAGAGTCACAGAGATCTTACAGTCAATTCCCTCAACTACACTATTTGGGAGGCTCACATAATAGTGATTCCTGAAATGAAAATGTATGAATTTAAGTGGTAAGTTATTTTTACTTATTTATTTTGGGGTTCTTTTTTAGACAAAGGCTTCTCTGTGTAGCCCTGTCTTTTCTGGAACTAGCTCTGAAGACCAGGCTAGCCTCGAACTCAGAGATTCAACCTGCCTCTGCTTCCCAAGTACTGAGATGAAAGGTGTGCACTGCCATGCCCAGCTTATAGTAGATTTTAATAGTCTGTTGTTCTAATATTTCATTGCTAGCTGTTGCTGTTTACTTGATAAATTTTATCATGGGTAGATAGAGAGAGAGAGCCACAGTCTGTATAGGACTGAGTCACAAGCACAGTTTCAGACTTCCATGGGATTTCTTAGAACTTATCCCTGTGAATGAAAGGAGGCCAGTGTATGTACAGTCCTAGAGAATGCAGACAAAATACCTCTTAATTCCTGAACAGATATGGAATGTTACCTAGATGCAAGTTTGTACCAGCTTCTTGATATTCATTTACTCAAAGCCACTTACTTTGCATATACTGTTCAAGGCACTGCCTAGTTGGCTTATAAATGTTCACTCTGGATCCTCAAAGAAACCCTATGAGTATGTTCTGTGCAGCCCAGGGTCACAGTGCCAGTAAGTCCTGGGGCTGTAAGTCAAAGCAGCTGCTCTTGTACGTCAATGTCTGACCTCACAGTGTGTGTGTGAATGCATTCTCTAGAACCTGTAGAAAGTACAGATGAGAACTGGAGTTACTGCACTTTCTACAGTGGTTACATTTGCAGAATCCAAAGGTATAAATGAGTAAATGGTGAGACAAACAATCTTGTCCAACCTGTCTCTTTTGAAACTTTTGCATCTAATCCACTAGCTCAGCTGTGGTCCATGGTTAATTTTATTTAGTATGCCTTCATTTGACACTTTGCTCTGCCCTGTGTGTGAATACCCCACTCCTCCCAGCTTAAGTGACCCAGCCTGCTATCCAGTTCTATGTGACCTTGGCTACCTGCTCATTTCCAGTGCAGTCAGCAATCCTATCTATCAGTCAGTCCCAAAGATGAATAACCCTTAATATTTACTCTGAAAAGGTGTGGGGGAAAAAGCAAATCCACTGTTTCCCTTGCTCTTGCATTCTAACATATTAAGTTAATATACTTTTAGAAGCCTAGACTCTTGATTTATTTTACTCGTTTTTTAATAACTCAGAGGCAAATAGAATAACCAAGAATTTCATCTTCTACAAAGCTCCATCTTACAACCCCCAATCTAAAGTTCATACACCAAACTCTGACCAAGTAGTGCATGAATTTATGTTGTTTCTGAATATTCTGACATCTTCCTCATCTTGTGATTTCTACGTCTGTCACTCACCTATGGATCCGTGTGCACCTAGAGTAGTGCTGGGCAAGTCAACCTTCCCAAGGGCAGGAGACCTTTGCTGCAGGGTAGGGTACCTGTAGAAGGTTTGAAAGACTCAACAATAAACACCCAAGTATTATTTGTCTTCTGCAGAATGTTTTGAAACTGCACGGAGGATGCCAGTCTGTGCAGGAGGCAGCAAGGCAGCATTGAGAACAGCTTCAAGAATGAAAGATCCTTCTTCTGATTAAAGGATAGAGGAGGAATACAATGCAAAAGCACAGAGTCTTTTACTCCTGGAAAAGAGAGGACTACCATGACTCATACTTCCGTGGGGTGGGCATGAGTAGCAAAGTGGCAGTTTTTTATAAAGTGATGTTCTTCTGAGCTGGGGAAATGCCACCTACTGCCTTCCTTTCCTCTGTTTTGGAGGGCCGGCTCCTCTAATGTCTGCTTCTACATAGCTTCCACACAGCTTCACAGGGACCTAAAGATGCAGGATGAAGCTCTGAGTTAATGAGGGGTGTGGGATCGGAAAGATCTTTAGTCCAATCCAAGCAGATTCAATTTCAGTTCCGGCCCTTATCCTCAGAGCAACCTGGGAATGGCACACAGAAAGTGTGAGCTAATGTGGCCTCAGGAATAAAGAACGTTCTCTGTTTGGCAGCTTCTGGGAACACTGCATGCAGCTCCTCTGGCCTCTTCAGACCCCCTTTTCTGAATTTGACTCCTCACTCAAGGTCAAAACCCCATTCTGGATAACGCTCCTCCAATAATCCACAAATGCAGGACACAAAGACCCAACCCCTCAGCCCCTGCTCAGACACCTATGGGGTTGGGGAGCTCAGCTACAGAATTTTTGGGAAGCTTTGCTGGGGATTTCCTCACAGGTCAACTTCCTCAGATGTACAGGTCAGCTTCCTCCCTTCCTTGTCCCTCCTGTCCTCTGTCGAGGACTCTGTGCTAAACTTGTCATTGTCTGTGCTTCCTAGGAAACTTCATTCACAATCTTAAGCTCTAAGCATGAGTGCCTGCTAGAGGCAGCTGTGAAGAGCAGATCTGAGGTGGGCTGGAGAGTCTGCTTTCCTAACAGGCCCAGGGAGAGAGTAGTTGGTGTGCATGGCAAATTGCATCACAAGAATATAGAATATTATATATATATATAAAACTATCACAAACAATAATAGGCCCAGCCTATATTGTGTGCTCCCAGGGTCCGTGGAAGAGTCTAACAACCAGCTGAGGATTCTAATCTGAGGGATATTCAATGAGTCTAAGCACACTGAGTTCTTTAGTCCATTCATTCACTTTATTCTTCTCAGCCAATTTTATCTACACAGTTCCTTTTCTGTTCTTATACTTAGCTCCTCTCAGTCCTTCTGCTCTCAGTCCCTTCTGCTGTTCTCTCATCATTCTACCTAGTTCTTTCCATCTCCATCCTCATCTTTGTTCTTCTCCATCAATTCTTTTCTTGCTGTTCTCTCATATCTATCTAGGTCTTTTCTATCTTTTTTCCTTATTTTTCCATATTATATATATATATATATATATATATATATATATATATATATATATATATATATCTCCATTCATTAACAACTTGTTAGTAGAACTACAAAGTAAACTCTCAGGGAGAAGTATTCTGATAAGAGTCACACTTGGTAATGACTTAGTCAGTTTAATTGGTGATTGACAACAGCTGTAAGTTGTAAAAAGTTCTGGCTATCTGTTAAAGAGATAGCTACAAGGACTACAAGGAAAGAAATTAAACCAATAAGAGATTTAAGGAAAAGGCAAAGAATATGTGTATGATTTTATATGATTAATAATATCCAGATATGATTAGTCAGTTACTAGCATTTTTCTGTTAGTCACCTGAATCTCAGGACCTGTATATAATTAGTCTACTAAGCCTAAAATCTTGCCTTAAGAACTGGCATAGAATTAAATACAAAGTGTTGTTATTTGAATCAGAGTGGGGAGGTGCTGGTGGAGGAAGCTTAGGGCAACATAGTTGTTATTGATCTCTTGAAGGACTAAGATATACCAAGACCAAACACCTGCACTATCACTTCTGGTTCACTATAATTCTTCTGAAGAGCTTTGATCTAACAAGGCCAGGCACCTGCAATTCTGCTCTGTGAAAGTTCTACAAAGACACTTTGGCCAATATTTACCTTGTCAGTGGCTGAGGATGGAGAGTAAGACCTCTAAGTATTACAGTCTACATGGAACAGTAGATCTAGTATGAAGCATATTTTAGTATGTCTCTATTCATAAAAATTATTCAGTTAAATAAGAAACCATCTTCTAGACTAGCCACAATTATGTGTGCCCATAAGATTGAGATGCAATCATGAGAGTACATGTACACATAACATGGAAATGCATAGTAAATGGAAACAATCATAGCTGTTATTGCACAAGAAGTTTACAACAAGAGACAGCCAATTCATTCAAAAGGAAATAATTCCATAACATCTTGCATGATGGTTTCCTCTAGCAGAACACTTAGTTCTGATAGGTTGACCTTCTGAACACTAGTTGTCACTGCTGTATACTCTCACGGACTTTTGCTACCAGCGACTCTCAATATAAAACCTTTAGCTCAGTGCCAAGTGTTTGTCTATTAATTAATTTTGCTGGTTTATTTAGAATCTGCCAAATAAGTAAGACAAATGGTAAGGTGTTCCTAAGTGGATCAAATGAGTGAAGTGTTGAGCAACCAAAGTATGAGGCAGCTGTCTGCAAACATCATGAAACAAAACAAGATGAAGGATTTTACCTAGCTGTTTTCTGTTGTCTGCCCACAAGTTTAGTGACCACTGGTAGGAGCTGACCCTCCTACCCTAAGTAGTCAGTCAGAAACCCTTGATTTGACTTCACATCTTCCTTGAGCCCATCTCTCTTCCTCCTCAAGTCCACTGCCTTAGGTATCTGACTACTATACAGACAAAAGACTCTGTCCAGCAGTCAGTAGTCCCTTGGTGTCTAGGGGACTCTTCCAAGATCCTGCAACCACAGGACAAGATCCACAGATGCTGCAGTCTCTTATAAGAAGTGATTTAATGTTTGCCTATAACTATTTGCATCTTCCAAATGTCTTAAAGCTTTCTGTATTATGGATAACAGCCACTATAATGTGAATGCTAACTTGAGCTCCTCCACCACACCCAGCAGCTTTGCATATTTTTGATGCATGATTGTTGTGGATGCCTCAAGCCCACAGTTCAGCACCTCTAGTGGACTTCCTTGATTCTAATCATGAATCTGCCATTTTAAAAGTTCCCTGGTGTTATTCTTTTCTGAGCACAGATCTGATCAAGTCATTCCCTGTCTTACAAACCTTTTAATAGTTCCTCTTGCCTACAAGTTAGAGTTTTCACACCTTTTTACAGCAGTCCTCTTCTTGAAAACCTGAGCTCAGCAAACTTCAGTCAAAGTTATTAAATCTCTCAACATGTCATATTTTTTCAAGCTTCTCTGTGAATGTGAGAGCTAGTCTCTCTTGCAGATTCCCTCTTTTGCTTTCTTTGTGTGCTAGTATGAGTATAGTGTACACACATGTAGAGTCCTAAGATCAATATTAGGTGCCCTCCTTAATCAGTCTCCATTTTATCTTTTGAGACAGCATCTCTTGCTATACCTGGAGCTCATTGATTCAGCTAGGCTGGCTGATGAGCTTGCCTCCACCTCCCTAGTCCTAGGATTGCAAGCATATACCACCATGCCAGACTTTCTGCATGGGTGCCAGGGATTGAACTGGGGTTCTTGGGCTTCTGCAGCAGGCACTTTATTTACTGAACCATCTTCATTCCTTTGGGTTTCCACTTTCTTGACAAATGACCACTACTGGACAGTCCTTCCCCCTTTCTTCTGTGGTATTTCCCACATGAATTTTCATGCACATATCAAGGGTATTTTTTGATTCTTTGGATGTTGCCTTCACTAATGTAAACTCCCTAAAGATAAAAATCTCATTTTGACTATCATAGTGTTGAGCAGGTATGATCATAACCCTAGGAAGAAGGAAGAAGAAATGTTCTGAGCTGAAGACAAGCCTGCACTTCACAATGATAATTTGTTTCAAATTTTTAAAATGTCTTGTCTTCATCCAGACAAGTTTCTTCCCAGATACAACTGCCTGGCATTTAACAGAGAATTTCATAAAGGGCTGGTGAATGAGAAGAATGTTGAACCTCTAATGCAGGGGTCTCTGTAACCACCATGGCTAACAGAGCAATGATCTTGGAGAGGCAAGAAAGAAGTTTGGTTCAACAACATATCTAAGTAGCCAATGTTGGTTCGAACTTCAGTGCAAATGAACTGAATAGTTCATTTTAGGCATATTTAAACACAGCACAACTTGCTGAAGACTTTCCTGGTTAATTCAATTCCATACACACAATAAAGAATATATGAATCTCTTTGAGGAACAAACTAAGCTAGATAAAAATCAGACATAATTATATCAAAACTCTTTGTGAAGTACATGTGACACCTTCCATAAACATGGGTTCTGTAGATTGACTGAGAAAACAAGCCTATGATAAAGGTCTGGGGATTACTTCTGGGTGGATGACAGGTTATGTATTCCTCTCTTTGAAGGAACAACCTGTATATTTAACATTCCAGGTTCCCCCTAGTCCTTATCTGTGAGTACAAAGACCTCCTTGCTTCCCACATTCTAATTAACAGAATCAAGCCCAAATTATAATTTTAAATCTTTCTGAGACATCTAAACCTTAAGGATACTATGCAATGTTCAGTTCTCCATTGGCAAATTTCAGAACTGTTGTGTTCTGACTGCTGCATTGACTCAGAATTTATCTATAACCACTGCAGTAAGATATAATTCATAAGCATTTACAAATCAGTGGATTTTTTAGTAGATTCACAATAAACATCATCACAACCTAACTTTAGAACATTTCCATCACCCTTAAAAGCAATCCTAAATCTCTGGCAATCTTCTCTACCTCCTGTCTATAAATAACCCGTTCTGGACATTGTATATGAGTGTATTCCTACACATATGGTCTCTTGTGATTTGCACCTTTCAAAGTTCAGCTATTTTGTAGCATATTTCAACACTTCATTCACTGCCAAATAATATCCATTTTGTGGGCAGGCCACTTTTGCTTACCCATGCAGTCACTGAGGCAGGGCTAGGCTGCTGCTGCTTGACATCTGCATTTGCGTGCACATGTGTGTTTTTAATTGTGTAGAATAGTCCTAGGGGTGTGTGGGTCATGTAGGGATTCTGTGTTTCAAAATGGATGCACCAATGTGCTTTCCAATCAGTGTTCATTTGATCGATGCTTCCATATCCTCCATATTGTCATGGTGGCTTTAAAATTAATTCACAACATCACGGTTTTTACAGCTTCAAGTGCCTTCTGAAATTTCCCCAACTAACCCTGAGTTTATGCACTGTCTTCAAGTCTATAGGGAAGTTAAAGATGTTGGTATACCTGGATATGTCAAAAAACAGGATAGAAACGGTTGACATGGATATTTCTGGATGTGAAGCCCTTGAGGACCTCTTACTATCATCCAATATGTTGCAACAGCTGCCTGACTCAATAGGTGAGGATGTAACATTTTGTCATGAGTAATTATGTCAAGTGTGCAGTTTCTTTTTTGGCAGTATAACTTGTTTATGCATGTAGGCAATATACTACTAGCCTGACATGAATGAATTAGCAAATTTACCATGCAAGATCATTGTATATTATGCATAGCTTAAAATGAACTGTTAACTTTAACATCAAATCCAACTCTCCAGTGAAATGTTCCTATTAAATAGATTTATCTTAAAATTGTCAAATCTTCTAAATTTTAGTGTTGTCATGAAGAGTAAGTGTTTAGATTTAGAGGTATTTGGTGATAGCGGATGCATTGTAACATTGGTATAACAGGTAAAAAACACAAAAAAAATGTATAAATGTAAAATATTCTTAGTTCCATTATTTTTTAAAAGACATATTGTTCTTAATATGTTATAAGATGCTTACCAGAAAAGAAATTGTGAGTAAGTATAGCATGCATCAGATCTTTTTATTTATATATTTTATAGATAAAGTTATAGAAAGACTGAACAGTGAGTAGTCCTTTTATATTTTTCCTGTTTATGAAATGTCTTGGCTAGGAGAAAAACCATGAGTTCAGTTAACTTTGAAATCAGGATTTCAACCTGTTTGGAATAGATGTGTCATGTATTCAGCAAATTGCTAATGCTAAGGCTTTGTCACAGACCAAGTAGCCCAATTGATGGAGAACACTGGTTTTAACAAAATTGCACAAGCTTTTCTCATAAATTTTCTGACTTTTTATTTACATAATCACACATATCAAACAGTGTTTCTCCAACCACCAGGCAAAACGGAAAGCTTTACTAGACCTCTCACAATTCCCAGCTGTACCTCAAGAGCTTCTGGTGCAGAGAACATACTGGGCTCTGATCTGAACATTAGTCATCTTAAATGAAAAATGAAACTTATGAGCAGATGAGTGTAGGAAGAATGGGTATGTGTGTTGCAACACTGAGGAGGCTTATTAGCTACAAAGAGCCTCATCTGATCAGGACAACAGAGTAGTAGTATGTGACTGTACATGTTCAGTGCCACCCCATACAACTAGAAATGCATAGGCGAAATGCATTGATTCAGAGAACACAGTTTTGCCCATGGCTGCCTTCTCAGTGCTGAGACTGTGTCTGGCCTATGCTGTGCCCTCCTTAGCAAAGAACACTTACTCATGCTAAGAATGACTATTTACTTGACAAATAAAGAACTCCAAAAGTATGCAGGAAATGAAATTAAATAGCATGCTAAAAATGAAAATGCATCCACTTCAATAGAGATAAAATTTATAACTTGTAAAGTACCAGAGGGAAGGAAATTGAAAAAAATCCATACAGAAGATAAAAGAAAAGAAGTTAAAGTAGTCATAGAATAGAAAACAATGAAATTAAGTCTCATAAATCACAGAAAAATAACAAATATAGTTAAATAAGCCTGTTTTATTTAAAAGAACCAATTATTTCCAAAGACAAGACATTCTCTGTTTGGCAGGATTATTTGTTAATTTATCTTTCTTTAAAATGCAGCACGCAGAGTTATCCTCCACTTGGAGTAAGGCATCCTGTTAGAGTGATACAGAACACTACTGAGCTGAGCATGTAGCCACATAAGAAGACAGACAAGGTGCTCTAACACCTTCCTTAAGGACCTAAGAACTCCCCCAGGAAGAAAGTGACTTGGGGACACTAGTTACTCACTGAACTGTCCTTTATGTCTCACTGAAACTTCAGGGGAAATTATATCTGACTATCTGTACAGGGCCTGGTTATAGACACAGACAGGCCTTCCTCAGTACCTTCCCCTGTTGGTCAACAGACATAAGAGTTTTTTCTGGGCCCCAGAAAAACCACAGACACTAACTGGATGAGAAATGGCACCTCATCTTTCTTATTGGAACGTGGATTATCTATTGGGTCACCAGTAATTTTAAAAATAAGAGAAGAATTTCCATAGAATTAATAAAATAAAATACAACTAAAACAAAATTTCTACTCTGCCATACCAGTGCTGCAGCTGAAAGTCAGTTGACAGAGAGGCAGACTCAGCAACCACTCTGTGCTTGACCCCTCCCTGCTCCATTTCCAAGAAGAGTGAAGAGCCTCTCTTCCTCTTTCAGGTGGTTTTAATAAAAAGCTGCTTTGGATAGCAAGGAAAATCATTAGATGAGGATGCATAATGTTTTACTTTTCAAACTATGATCACTTAGTAATTGAGGCAGAGGCTCCACAGTCAAGTAACCTGAGTTCGAGTTGCTTGTCAGCTGTGTGACCTTCTACAAGTCACATAATGTCTCTGTGCTCCATTTGTTCATCAGTGTGAGGGAGTAGCATTACCTCTAGCTCATGGTTGAGGGGCTCACTAGTTAATCCAAGGTGCCAAGTGTTCAGTCAGTGGCAGCTCCTATGAGAACTAAGATTTGGGAAACAGAGACATTTGCTTTCATAGAACTATTACATTGGGTACAAATGCCAGACAAACATTGTCTACTTTAATAAAAAGCTATTTTGATTTTTGGAACATTCATATTAACTATGTATGTATCTATACAAGAATATCTACCATGACAATTACAGTCCTCCTCATCCTTCAATGCCAGGGGTGTATAAAAAGATAGAGAATGTGGAGAGGGAAACACAAGGGAAGGAGAGGAAGTCATGAGCCTGCATAAAGCTGGTGCTCAGCCCACAATCAGAAACCTACTGAGACTGTAAATCAGTCTAGACTAGAACCTTGGATAATATGTGAGCAGCAAAGTGGCCTGGTCTTGGTAAGATCCTGTAAATCCATGGACTCAGGCTAAGCAGAAGGGTCTGCTTGCTTTTGCTGTAAAGATTCATGTGAGAGCCACACCTCCAATCTGCACAGAAAACACTTGCCTGAGTATAAACCTACCTTGTTTTCCTTAACATTGCTTCACACCAGAGGCCTCAGATCTTCTGGAAATGCTCGTGGTGACCTGGTGTCTTCTCAGCCATCTGTTATCCACACCTCAGTTTCCTGTGACCCAGCACAGTGATAAAAAGACTCAACCCTCCCACAGTTCCACTGGTGGGCTGGAGCATAGCAGTCTGATGGGGGCTTCAAGCTACAAAACATTCTAATGTAACTCACGGCCCCACTCATAACATAACAAGCCCTGGTGGCCTTTTACATCCCAGAGCTGACATTTCAAAACATATGCTAGGGAAGCTAAAATGGTTCAGATACCTTTTGAACAGAGATGAATGGTGCAAAAGATGTTCAGACCAGTATGATGAATATGCACCAAAGGAATGTCCTACTTCCCACATGCTGTTGTTTTCAAGCTGATGAATTATGCTCCCATGTTGCAGGTATTTTGTTGCAGCAGTCTGACAACAAGGGTAGTTCTTTTCACCTGCTTCTGGAGAAAACATAACTATACTGAAATCCTAAGTCAACCACAGCTTTACTTCAGACTTTATGTGACTTCCTCTGGCTCTTAAAAAATTATCAGAATACTAAAAGAGGTGGGCGTGACTTGACACCATATCCACAAGGTGTGAAAGTTGAAGGATGTTCCACATCCAAGTGGGTGTGGGCAGGGACACACACACACACACACACACACACACACACACACACACACACACAAATTTCAGGATGATTTCAGAGGATCATGTTTTCATATCAAAATTCCTAGAAAAATTTTGTTAAGGAAAATGGTTTAGTTTTCCTTAACTTGACACCCCCAAAAGACACTTGATCATGAAATTAAAATTTTCTGCAGAACACAGTAATATACAGCATATATACATAGTTCCCATATAAAACAAATGCTAACTTTTGTACTGATACTTTGTCCTTGGAAGCCACATTGATCTACAAGCTGTTTGATGGTTGGGTAAGAGGAGTGATTATGCCAAAGGCAGCTGCTCTCTCATTACTGTGTAGTGATTGCACATGAAGGTAACAGAAGGAGAGAGAGCCATAAAAAGTGTGGAGGGCATAGATCAGACAGTGGAAAATAAGTGGTTATGGGGGTGGAGAGGGCTCAGTGGTCAAAGCACTTGCCAGGCAAGTGAGAACTAGACTTTAGATCCCAAATACCCAGATAAACTACAGCCTGCCTATGATCCAGCCTCAGAAGGTGGAGACAGGATCCTAGTGCAAGGCTGCAAGGCAGAGAAGTTACATCAGCCAGCTCTCAGTAAGATAGAAATAGCTGGTCTCCACAAAGGAAGAGTGTGTAAGAGCAATCCTAGAAGACACTCCACATGCATCCATCTGTCCACACACATTCAAGCACATATACACAAAAGCACATACACATTTAAAAGATAGTTTTAACATTAGTCCCTGGCCAGCTCAATGTGAGGTATTACAATCGAACTATTCTTGTGTCTAACATTGATCAAGTCCACCATTTCTGAAATCTCAGCACACGACTCGTGTGGTCATTTTCCACAACTGTAATCAAAAACTTTTTGTTGTAGGACTTCCCTTCCCACTTTTTGACTGTTACACTCTTGTTGTTTTGAACTGTTTCCAGTCTGTATCATAAGAAAATGAGTTATCTGTGTTCGGAAATTAATTCAATATTAAATCGCAGCTGACTCAAAATGTTTCTACTGGTCCATTTGCTAAAAAACAGGAAAAGGAGATGTGGGTGCATCTCTTGACAAGTGTGTGGACCCCAAGTTTGTTTACTTAACTGCTCTGATGCTATTTACTCCCATTGACATTTGAATTTTTACAACTAAAACTCAAAGCTAGTCTGTGTCTGTTTGTGTGTTATATATGTAGAACATAGCCAACTGAAACAACATGCATTCAACATGAGTGAGCCCTATGATTTCTTTCAATGACATTTCCTGCTCTGATACATTAATAAAACTTCTTCTCTGTTTCAGGACTGCTGAAAAAGCTAACAACTCTAAAAGTAGATGACAATCAACTCACTATGCTACCCAATACAATCGGAAAGTAAGTTCCCACAGCAGTCTATCAGCCTGTGTGCAACCAGAAATTAAAGATGATGCTGTGTTTTCTATCAAAACATTGCTACAAATTCTTCCTTTGAACTGCATTTCATTCAGTTAATGGTTGTATACATCTTAAAAACTTTATATCTGAACACTGAATCCACTGAAGCTATAAAACATAATGAGAAATAGTCAACCATGAACCTTTCTCAAACAAAGTGATTACCAGACCTGCAATTACACTGTTAATGATATTTTTCAGAGAGTATCAGTCTGATATAGTTTATTGAGTAGCAGCTATCAATTAACTTAAATATTTCTCATAAAAAGAGAATCAAGTTTTTAAGTCTTTGTGATATATATGTATATATATTGAAATTACACTCTAATAATATTATACGTATAAAAGCTTGACTTTTTTTAGACAACAAAGAGAAAAGCAAAGCCACCATTAAAAAACTGGAAGATAAAATACCAACATTGCCTTAAAGGATAAAACATGCTGCACAATTTTTACTAATTTATTTGAACTTAAATAGCATTTAGTTTACAATTCCTTGAAGACTATTAATGTTCTGTGTTTCACTGAAATGAGTTTGTTGACAATATATGGAATGAAGTGTCAGAACAAGCCATCTTCAGGCTGAAATCAGCCTTCCTGTAAGGCCATTCCATCAGATTCCAGCTACCTTGTCCCAATATAAAAGAGTATACAAGTCCTTTCTCTTGGCAGAGTTCAGTATACACAAGGAGGAATAGATTCAGCTTTTAAAAATATCTGAGTTTATTACAATTAAGGCTAACTGCCTGTTAAACTCTTCAATTTGACATAGGGTGTAGCCTCAGAGCCACCACCACTGCAGGCTAGATGGTGAACTTGTCCGTGCCTTCTCCTCTTGCCCCATCTGTCCACTGTCAAATGGAAAAACAGCTACTGGTCTGAAAAGTTCCACTTCTAAAGAGTAGAGCAATTCAACAAATTTAAATTTCCAATTCTATTTTGGAGAACAGTAAAAGTGTCAATCATTACCATTATAATATCCAGACTGTCCAGTTTGTTTCTGTCCTCAGTTACTTCCATTTTTCCCAACAGAGAAAGACATAGTTCTTTGGGGTTACACAAAAGCAATTTTGTTGTTGTTATTATTATTATTATTATTATTATTATTATTATTATTATTAGTTGTTGTTGTTGTTGTTGTTGTTGTTGATGATGATGATGTTGTTATCAAAATCCTCTTCCCAATTATCTTCTTAGGCACTAATCTTTCTCACTGGGTCAAACTCAAGGGAACTAAATTAAATTCATTAATCTGTAAAAGACTGAGATTGGTATTTTGCCTCTTAGTTTGTATTGCTTATACAAACTAATGTCTTGATTCTTTGAAGACAAAATTAAGAAGTTGGATGAGCCAAAAATGGGTGCAGGAGAGCTGCTTTCTCAGCAGGGAGAAACACTTGGCTTTCGTCTCCCTGAGAAGCAGCTCCTGTCCATGGGTGTGGTTTTTGGTCTCTATTGGCTTGTCCCCTTAGGTGACAAACTGAGTTCTGAAGTCTAGTTTAATCCCAGCCATACATTGGACTAGTTCCTGTCCTGAGCTAGCAGTCCACATCCTGAGTGCAGGATTTGTTTCACGCTGGTAGGTACAGGACTGCTTAGCCTATACCTCTTTGCTTCCTTCCCAGAAGACAAGTGGTACTGCACAGACTACACTAGAGTCTGCCTTTGAGCTTAATCATAATTAACATTTATTCAAGTCCCTTGACTTACAAATGTGGGAAAACATGAACTGGTCAAATAGTAACTCAATACAGACATTTACACCAGTCAGCTATCAGCTTTCAGTCGCTTGGTAGGTAGTAAATAGAGCAATACAAATACCAACAAGGTAGAGCCGTTGAGTCTTTATGGTGAAACTGCTGATTAGTATAAAATGCTCATGTGCCACAAAGGCAAAAGAAACACTTGTTTCGGGTGAAAAAAGCAATACCTAAGAGTTGGATGGGGCAGATGCCTCCTTAAAGGAAACCTGGTACTTGACTATAGCCAACATTGTCCTTGATCACCATGAACTGTATAGAAGGTCAAAGGCTCAGGCTTCTACTGCACATCTCCAGTGCCACCTCCAGGCTTTCCTGGCACATTGCACTCTCCCTACTGCACACCCCAGGAACCCAGAGAAATACCATCACCCACCACTACCTATTATAGTCTTAGACCCTTTCTGGTGTCAGAGTAGGTAGTATGCTCAGCATCCACTTGTGTTGCCAGCATTCCACTGATTATAAGAAAATCAACTTAAAGGAGGAAGTTTGATTTGGTTCATGGCATCAGGGGGTTCTGTGCATGGTCACTTGACTCTGTTGCTCTGCTCCTGTAATACATCAGAACACCATGACTAGGAGAAAAGCAAAGCTGCTTAGGTCATAGTAGCTCAGAAGCAGAATGAGAGGGAGGGAGAGGGGACAGACATACTCTTGAAAATGCCACAGGTGGACCCACCTTTTAAAGCTTCTACCACCTCAGTAGCCTATTAGGCTGTGGATCCATCCATGTATAAATCCATTTACAGTGTTAGAACCCTCATGATCCAGCTGCTTCCCAGAGCTCTGCCACTAATACACTGCACAAGAGACACATCCTTCAACACTTAGAGAAACAGTTCACATCCAAACATAATGCCAACTTCATGCCTCCCTAGGATGCAATCATGTAGGCTTTGCCTCACAACTTCCTGAAAATCTACAGTCAGTTAGTGGTTGCTGGTGGAGTGAGAGATACTGTCTTCAGTGGTGTAGCTTCTAATAAGTTGTCCACACCTCTGTAATGACTAGTCATCCATGCTTCTGTAGGCATCTCTAATTAAACTCCATGGTTCACAAAGAGAAAAAGAGAGACAGAAAGAAGGAAAAAGTTTAGGCTTTGTTGATACACAGATTTTTGTGTCAATTACTGAAGAAATACCAACTACTGTTATAAAATTAAGAACTCTCTTGATAAAATAAACACAGTTTTCACTAGCCTGAGTATTATACCTGACACTCATCAGTCCTGTCACTCATCCAGTGTGCTCCAAGGATTCCCTTTTTCCCAACTTTCCAATGAGACAAATTTTGTCCTGTGTCCTTGGTCCTGTCTCACATGTTACCTAAAGTACCTCTTCTACTCTTCCTAAGACTGACTATGTGCTTCTTTTAAGTCCATGCTTTTAAACTGCAACAACTGTCACAGGCTCCTGGGGATCATGTTTAATAGACAAGCTCTGTTCTAATAGGAATAATACCTAAGAACTTGGATTTCCACACCATTCTCAGATGTCCAAGTCTTATTACAATTTCTGATTTACAGACAGCCCTGAGTATCAGGGCTCTAGATCTGAGTTAAAACACCACCTACATGTGATTCTTTTATGCTCCCTACCAAAATGCCCACCAGAAAATTCTCTCTCTCCCTGTGCTTGCCTTCATGGAAGTGCTTCCAAGCCTGGCTTTTTTTTTTTTTTTTAGCTGAGGATCGAACCCAGGGCCTTGTGCTTGCTAGGCAAGCACTCTACCACTGAGCTAAATCCCCAACCCCAAGCCTGGCTTTTTACATCCCACTTCACACAGGTTATAACTGCTTATTTTATAGATTATCTAACTTTTTAATTCCAATTTATAAATTATATAACAAATCTCAATTAAAGTAGTTTTTAATCCCAGCTCTAAAATTGTATAAAGCTTTTAAAAACTATGGCACATAATTTGCTCTTGATAAACCATTTCTCTGGAGTTCTCTATGGATCTATACTTATTGTTAAGAGGTTGAGAGTATGAAGCTGAAAGGGTGGGGTAATGGATGTGTCTTTCTATTTAGAACTCTAATGTTCTGATTTTCTGCTAATTACCTTGACTCAAAATGAAAATACAAAGTGAAAAATGGGAAAATTATGCAAGTGAAATGGGTGCCAGGTTATCACACACTTAATTTTCTTTTTGCTAAAATTGGTAACTCTCTTAAAAGTGTGAAAGATACTTTTCAAAGATAAATGGGATCACTTAATTCAAAAGTTGATGGCTGGCTTACAGGGGTAAAGGTCAAAAATCCTATCACAATAACTCATATTTCTGAGATTTTTAGTGTTATTATGTTTCTTTGATTATTGCTTCAGGAAAGAAATATGGAAAGTGTTAGTAGATTGGACTAACTCGTCTAAAAACTAACTTGAAAATAAGTAGTGAATATAAAGGAAATAAAACAACGTTTCATTTAGGTTTTTGGTTTTAGTTTTGTTGGGGGTGTTTGTTTTATTTGGTTTGGTTCAGGAAAGTGTTTACTTTGCATGTAAGTGTAATTAAGGGCTAGAGAAATGGTCCAGTCAGTAAAGTGACTGCCACCCACGCCACCCAAGCATGAGAACCTGACCTCATCATCCACAAGAAAAATGTTCTGTTTTCACTTAGGAATGCAGTGATGATGTATCTCTTCAACTGCATGGAACAATAGCCCTGCTGATGTGGCTGAAACAACAGACATGCCTTTTGAATTCTAGAGTTTGTACCCAGAAAGTCAGCCTTCATCAGTGTTCTTCTCTAGGCCTGCTAGCAGCTGCCATGCTATTGTGGCCATGTGACTTCTCCTTTACACATGAGAGAAAGTGTAAAGATGCTCTCTCTTCAATCTTATGGCTGTATCCAGTTCCATTACCTCCCAAAAGTTCCATGACTCAATTCCATGACCTTGGGTGGGACAGGACATCAGCAAATGAGTTTTGGAAGAAAATAACTATTCAATCTATAACAAACACATTTGAAACCTTTAAAATGTATTGTTAATAAATGAGATATATAGTATTTACAGGCTTTTGTGTATACATATATGTATGTGTGTGAAAGTTTGTGAGGGTGTATATGCTTGTATGTGCACCTGCATGTGGAAGCCACAAGATGACCTCAGGTGTTGCACTTAGGCACCCTGTCTTTCTGTCTGTTTACTTTTTTGTTTAACACAGAGTCTTTCTTTGGTATGGACTTTACTGAATAGAATGAACTGGCTGGCTTAAAAACCCAAGGATCCTTCTGTCTTATGTCTCTACTGCTGGGATTCAAGCCACCATGCCCAGCTCTTTCATATGAGTGTTGGATATCAACATTCAGGTCCTCATATTTGACCAGCAAGCACTTTACCCACTAAGCCATCTCCTCAGTCATCCAGGCTTTTATAGAGTCCTCAGTAATAAACCATTTAGAGTCATGGAGCAACCAAGAGTTATTTGATTTCAGGGACATGAGTTCTATCACTGTGTGAATGAACATCATAGAGGTACTTCCTTCCACAAGTGAAACAGTGAACTTTTGAAGAAGTTGAAAGAATACCCTCCAAAACACTGATAAAAAGCATAGCCTAGTAAACACTTCACACAGTAGGCTGTTTACTGTCCTTCTCAAGGGTGTCTGCTGCACAGCCTTACATGTGTTGCTTTCTGTGTGACTAGCAGCACAAATGGTCTGGTACACCATCACCACCACACACCCAAGTGCAGAGCCATACTATACTTTAGGATGTCACCAAGCAATGAGGGTTCTGCTTTGTTTTATTCTTTATTTGCTTGTTGTTTCTCTTGTTTTGTGTGCTAAGGACCAGTCACATGGCTTCACACATGCCAGGCAAGAGCTCTGCAATAGAGCCACTCTCTCATGTTTGCAGTAAAAACCCTTCAGACCCATTATCATCTTTCAGAACAACTGTCTTAAATGCCATTTGCCACTCACTGAAAGATGGCTACACAGTACACTGCTGTATTTGATTACAGGTCAAAGCGTTAGAGAAATGTGAAACACATAAATTAAATGTATTGCTCTAATGATAGTTGCCCTCACATTTATTCATTCACAATGATGAGGAAAAGCACAAAAGTAGTCATATGGAATTCACTGGTGATATTATAATGCATAAAATTTAAAGTACAAAGGCTGTCACAGTACCTATATGGAACCATTCTTCCCCACAGCCCCCACCAGAGGCTACAGCTGTTGTTTGTGGGCTGTGGCTAAACTGAAATTGCTCTTACTCACACATGCATGAAATATTTCTACAGTTTTGACTGGTCAGACAATGCTTTCGTATCTTTATTTGGAGCATGTAGAAATTAAAATAAATCTGTCAATAAGCAGAGCTGTTTTCTCCATTCTCCACTAAAGAGTGGTGTAAGGTAGAATTTTGCATTTTGATGATAATTTTCTCATGCAAACTAAAATAATTTTTCACAGTCTTCCTTTTCAATCGATCCAATTTGCTTCCTAGAGAGCAAAGAAAATGAAAGCTTGTAGCTGCTTTGGGTGAGTGGGAAATTTGGGTGGAATGGAAATGTATTGTCTCTATAATGATGGGAAGTTCTAGAATCTGGCCAGCACCACTAAAAGACACAGCTTCCTCCTCATTCTGACCAAACCCAACTTAGATGGAGATTTAGAACTGGAAGCGAGTAGGCTTCTTCCATTCATGATATAGAAATAATCTGACTGAAGTCTGTAAATGTCTTATCATTATTTAGTAGCAGCCTCACAGGTTACCTAAGATTAATGGAAACATAAAGGATGTGATTGAAGACTTAATCCCCAGCCCAAATTAAATCAATTTATTTACATTATCTGAAATAAGAATAATGAAAATCAAGTTTTCTCTCATATGTAGAATTGGGATTTAAGAAAGAAAAAAGGAAAAGTAGAAGAAGGACTATCTGAGAAAGGGAGGTGGCCATCAGAAAGAGTAGGAATAGCAAAGAGAGGTGAGCATAACTAAAGTATGTTTTATATGTGTATATATAAGCATATCATAATCAAGCCATTATTGTATATAAATAATGTACACTAAGAGAAACACATTTAAAAGACTAAATTAGCTCAGTGTCCCTCTTGTCCACAGAAGGATTTATTGAGTTTTACTTCCTCCCTGTGTACTTAGATCTTACAGACATGGCTAAGAACTACTGCCACCTCTGCTACCCATTTATAAAGCTGACAATGGACCAACTGAGGAATTGGGCTAGATACTCTAATCAATTGCTGATAATTTATGGACAACTTTATTTCATGGCATAACCAAGTTTAACTAAGTCAATTTCCCTTAACAATATCTTCATGTTCAGAAGGAGATTGCTGAGGCGTTGATTCCTCAGGATTCTATCTACCTCCTGCTATGTAGTCTTAAAAGAGTCTGACCTCTACACCAGGGGTTAATGTACACTTAACCCTTATTGAACTTGTATAGACTGGGTGTTGCCCATTTTACAGTTGAGGGGGGTTATAGTACATAAAGTTCACTCAGCTTTCAAGAGCCACATTACTTACGTTACAAGTTAAAGATTAAGATGAATTAAGATGAAGCCCAAAGCTAGTAACTGCATTCATTGTAGCTTCACAAGGCATAAATACTGTTCAAGTAGATTGTAGATTATCCATGTGACATGTTCATATTCCTTCCTTCACTCATTCTGTGCCTGAAGACTAGGAATACAGGGTTATCTTTCCAGCCAAGAATCTCCTGAAGACCAAACTAAACTAGAGAAAAGCATAGAGTACATCTTCAGAAATGGAGTGGAGGCATTTCCTGCTCTTCCTGTCACTGATGCTGCAAAGCTGAGTCCCACACATGACTCCAGCTGTTATTGGCATGCCTGTCATGTGTGTTTTATATCTTGATCTTGAAATATTTGCAAGAGCTTTATTTTGCACCTTCCTGGCACCACAGCACTTGTGTCTCCCAGGAGCTGGTTACAGGTGCAGTGTGGTCCCATCCCTAATCACAGCATCAGAATCAGCATCTTAGCAGGTTGTCCTGGGGATACACATGATACTGAAATTTAGGAAGCACTAGTGAAAAATACCTTACACTTCTGTTGTTTTCACTTTTAATCTGTGAAGTTATAAGCTTCTATATAAATACTATTTTGCCTGTTCTTTTCTTTTTCTTTTTTATTTATTCTTCTCCCATGTATTACACCCTGACTGTAGTTTTTCCTCCTCCCCCTCCTCTCAATCTATTCCCTCATCTCCCTTCTCCCCCAAAACCACTCTTCCTCTGTTTCCCTTCAGAAAACAGCAGTCCTCCCAGGGATATCAACCAAACATGGCATATCAAGTTACAATAAGACTAGGCACATCCCTCATATTAAGACTGGACAAGGCAACCCAGTAGGAGGAAACGGTTCCCAAAGGCAGGCAAAAGAGTCACAGACAGCCCCCACTTCTATAGTTAGGAGACCCACAGAAACACCAAGATACACAACCAAAACATATGGAGAGGACCGAGGTCAGACTCCTACTGACTCCCTAGTTGTTGGTCCAATCTCTGTGAGACCCCATGTCCCCTTCTTAGTTGATTCTGTGGGCCATTTTCTCATGGTGTCCTTGACTCCTCTGTTTCCTACATCCTTACTCCCCATCCCTGAGCTTCACCTAATGTTTGGCTGTGAGTCTCTGCATTTTCTCCCACCATTTGCTGGATGAAGCTTCTCTGGTGACAACTGTGCTGAGCTTCACGTCTACGAGTATAGCAGAGTATCAATAGGAATCATTTCGTGCTTCACATCTACAAGTATAGCAGAGTATCAATAGGAATCATTTTGTGCTTCATGTCTACGAGTATAGCAGAGTATCAAGAGGAATCATTTCATGCTTCAGTCTGCGAGCATAGCAGAGTATCATAGGAATCATTTCGTGCTTCGTGTCTCCAAGTATAGCAGAGTATCAATAGAAATCATTTTGTGCTTCATGTCTACAAGTATAGCAGAGTATCAAGAGGAATCATTTCATGCTTCACAGTCTACGAGCATAGCAGAGTATCATAGGAATCATTCTGTGTTTCATGTCTACGAGTATAGCAGAGTATCAATAGGAATCATTTTGTTCTTTTTTTTTTTTTTTTTTTTTTTTTTACGTTGATCATGTTTGGTTCTATTTGAGGTATCTAGGCTATCCAGACTCTGGTGCCTTGACATCCAGGCAGTATTAGGCTTGGGCTCCCTCTTGTGGTATGAGCTTCAAGTTGGACCAGTCATAGGTTGGCCATTCCCACAAGTTCTGCAAACACCTTTTCCCCAGCATATTTTGCAGGCAGGACAAATTGTGGGTTTTGCAGCTGGGTTGGTGTCCCAGCCCCTCCACTGGAAGCCTTGCTTGGTTACAGAAGATAGCCAGTTCAGTTCTATATCCTCCATTACTAAGAATGTGAGGTAGGGTCATCCTCATAGGTGGTGGGAATTTCCATTGTCCTAGATTTCTACGTTGCCCCCAAAATGCCCTTGATCTCCAGTCATCTCTCTCAGTACACTCTTATTCCATGACCCCAACCTGATCCTTCCTGTTCCCATCCCCACCTGCCCCTAGTCAACCCATGAAATCTATTCTATTTTTCCTTCCCAGAGAGATCCATATGTCCCTTCTTACTTAGCCTCTCTGGGTCTTTGAATTGTAGCATGAGATTATCCTTTACTTTACAACTAATTTCTGCTTATCAGTGAGTAGATACCATGTTTGGCTTTCTGGGTCTGGGTCACCTCACTCAGGATAATTTTTTTTCTAGTTCCATCCATTTGCCTGCAAATTTAATGATATCATTTTTAACAGCTGAGTAATACTCCATTGTGTATATGTACCACAGTTTCTTTATCCATTCTTCAGTTGAGGGACATAAATATTGTTTCCAAATTCTGGATATTATAAAGAAAGCTCCTATGAACATAGTTGAGCAAGTGTCCTTATGGTAGGATAGAGTATCCTTTGGATATATACCCAAGAGTGGTATAGCTGGGACTTGAGGTAGACTGATTCCTAATTTTCTGAGGAACTACCATATTGATTTCCACAGTGACTGTACAAGTTTGCATTCCCACCAACAATAGAGGAATGTTCCTCTTGCTCCACATCCTCTCCAACATAAGCTGTCACTTGTGGTTTTAATCTAGCCATTCTGAATCTCAGAGTCATTTTTATTTGTATTCCCCTGATGGCTAAGGATGATGGACATTTCTTTAAATGTTTCTCAGCCATTTGAGGTTCCTCTGTTGGGAATTCTCTGTTTAGATCTGTACTCCACTTTTAACTGGATTATTTCATTTGTTGATGTCTAGTTTCTTGAATTTTTTATATATTTTGGAGATCAGCCCTCTGTCAAATGTGGGATTGGTGAAGATCTTTTCCCATTCTATAGTCTGATGTTTTGGCCTATTGATGGTGTACTTTACCTTACAGAAACTTTACAATTTCTTGAAGTACCATTTATTAATTTTTTATCTTAGTGCCTGCACTATTGGTATTCTGTTCAGGAAGTTGTCTCCTGTACCAATATGGTCAAGATTAATTCCTACTTTCTCTTCTCTTCTATTATGTTCAGTGTATCTGGATTTATGTTGAGGCCTTTGATCCACTTAGACTTGAGTTTTGTGCAGGGTGATAGATATGGATCTATTTGCATTCTTCTACATGCTGACTTCCAGTTATGCCAGCACCATTTGTTGAAGATGCTTTCTTTTTTTCCATTGTATAATTTTGGCTTCTTTGTCAAAAATCAGATGTCCATAAGTGTGTGTATTTATGTCTGGGTCTTTGATTCCATTCCATCAGTCCACCTGTCCATTTTAGTGCCAAAACCATGTGGTTTTTATTACCATTGCTCTGTAGTAGAGCTTGAAATCAGAGAAGGTGATTCCTCCAGAAGTTCTTTTATTATATGAGATTGTTTTAGCTATCCTGGGTTTTTAGTCTTTCCATATGAAGTTGAGTATTGTTCTTTAAAGGTTTGTAGAGAATTATGTTGGGATTTTAATGGGGATTGCACTGAATCTGTAGATTGTTTTTGGTAAGATGGCCATTTTTACTTTGTCAGTGCTACTGATCTATGAGCTTGGAAGATCTTTCTATCTTCTGATATCTTCTTCAAATTCTTTCTTCAAAGACTTGAAGTTCTTGTCATACAGGTCTTTCACTTGCTTGGTTAGAGTTATAACAAAATATTTTATACTATTTGAGGCTATTGCAAAGGGTGTTGATTCATTGATTTCTTTCTCAGCTCATTTATCATTTGTTTGTAGGAGGAAGGGCTACTGATTTTTTTCTTTAGTTAATCTTATATCCAACCACTTCACTAAAAGAGTATATCAGCTGTAGTAGTTCCCTGGTAGAATTTGAGGGGTATTTTATATATGCTATCATACCATCTAAGAATAGGGATTCTTTGACTTCTTCCTTTCCAATTTGTATCCCCCTTGATTTCCTTTAATTTCTTATTGCTCTAGTTAGAACTTCAAGTACCATGTTGGGTAGATATGGAGGGAGTGGACAGCCTTGTCTTGTCCCTGATTTTAGTGGAACTGCTTTGAGTTTCTCTCTATTTAATTTTAAGTTAGCTATAGGCTTGCTGTAAATTGCCTTTATTATGTTTAGGTATGTCCCTTATATCCCTGATCTCTCCAAGACTTTTATCATGAATGAGCATTGGATTTTGTCACAAGCTTCTTCTGCATCTAGTGAGATGATCATGTGCTTTTTTCTTTTTTTTTTTTTAGTTTATATGTTGGATGGTATGGACATATTTTTGTATCTTTAAGCATCCCTGCATCCCTAGGACAAAGCTTACTTAATCATGGTGTATAAACCTTTTGATGTGTTCTTGGACTTGGTTTGCAAGTATTTTATTGAGTGTTTTACATCAATGTCCACTAGGGAAATAAGTCTGCAATTCTCTTTCTTTGTTGAATCTTTATGTGGTTTGGGTATTAGGGTGACTGTAGTCTCATAAAATAAATTTGGCAATGTTCCTTCTGTTTCTATTTTGTAGAATAATTTGAGGAGTATTGGTATTAGCTCTTCTTTGAAGGCCTTACAGAATTCTGCAATAAAACTATCTGACCCTGGGCTTTCTTTGATTGGGAGAATTTTAATGACTGTTTCTATTTCCTTAAGGGTTATAGGCCTATTTAAATTGTTTATCTGACTTTAATTCAACTTTGGTAAGTGGTATCTACCAAGGAAAATTGACCATTTCTCTTGGTTTTTTCCAATTTTGCAAAGTATAAGTTTTTTAAGTGTGACCTTATGTCCCCATTTTTGTTTCTGATTTTCTTAATTTGGATATTCTCTCTGTGTATTTTAATTAGTTTAGTTAAGAGTTTGTTTGTTTCTTCAAAGAACCGACTCTTTGTTTTATCAATTCTTTGTACTGTTCTCTTTGTTTCTATTTTATTGATTTCAGCCCTCTGGTTATTTCCTGCCATCTACTTCTAGAGCTTTCAGGTGTGCTGTTAAATTGTAAGTATGAGATCACACCAATTTCTTTATGAAGGCACTTAGTACTATGAACTTTCCTCTTGTGTCCTATAAGTCTGGATATGTTGTGCATTCATTTTCATTGAATCCTAGGAGATTTTAATTTCTTTCTTTACTTTGTTCTTGACCCTGCAGTCATTCAGTAGGAAGTTCCTAGGCTTTCTGTTTTTGTTGAAATCCAGATTTAATCCACGGTGGTCTGATAGGATTATTTGGATTTTCTTTTATCGGTTGAGACTTGCTTTGTGACTGAATATGTGATCTATTTTGAAGAAAACTCCATGATGTACTGAAATGAAGGCATGTTCTTTTCTGTTTGAATGAAGTGTTCTGTAGATATCTGCTAGGTCCATTTGGTTCATAATGCCTGCTCACTCCATTATTTCTCTGTTCAGTTTTTGTCTACATGACCTATCCACTAGTGATGTTGGGGTTCTGAAGTCTCCCACAATTAATGTGTGAGATTTTATGTGTGATTCAAGCTTTAGCAATATTTCTCTTACAAATATGGGTGTGATTGCATTTACAGCATAGATGTTAAGAATTTAGATATCATCTTGGTGGATTTTTCCTTTGATGAATATGATGTATCCTTCATCCCATTCTTTTGATTAATTTTGGTTGGAAGTATATTTTGTTAGATATTAGAATAGCTACTGCAGCTTGCTTCTTGGGTTCATTTGCTTAGAAAATCTTTTTTCAGTCCTTTACTCTGAAATAATGTCTATCTTTGATGTTGAGATGTGTTTCTTGTCTGGAGCAGAAGGATGAATCCTGTTTTTATATCCATTTTGCTAGGCTGCCTTTTTATTGGGAAATTAAGTCAGTTGATATTGAGAAATACTAATGACCAATAATTGTTAATTTCTGTTATTTTGTTGGTGATTTTGTGTGTGTGTGTGTGTGTGTGTGTGTGTGTGTGTGTGTGTTTCCCTTCTTTTGGTTTTATTGGTGTGAGACTACTTATTTCCTGTGTTTTCATGGATGTAGTTAACCTCCTTGGGTTAGAATTTTCCTTCTAGTACTTTCTGTAGGGATGAATTTGTGGATAAATATTGCTCAAATTTTACTTTATCATGGAATATCTTGTTTTCTCCTTCTATGGTAATTGAAAGTTTTGCTGAGTATATTAGTCTTGGCTTTCATCTGTGGGCTCTTAAAGTCTGTAAGACATCTGTCCAGGCCTTTCTGGCTTTTAGAGTCTCCATTGAGAAGTCAAGTGTAATTCTAATAGGTCTACCTTTATATGTTACTTAGCCTTTTTCCTTTGTAGCTTTTAATATTCTTTCTTTGTTCTATAGGTTTAGTTTTTTTTTAACCCAATCTACTTGGTATTCTATAAGCTTCTTGTATCTTTATAGGCATGTTATTCTTAAGGTTATGAAAATTTTCTTCAATGATTTTGTTAAAAATATTTTCTGAAGCCATGTAGTGGTGGTGCATACCTTTAATCCCAGCACTCGGGAGGCAGAGACAGGCAGATCTCTGTGAGTTTGAGGCCAGCCTGGTCTACAGAATGAGATCCAGGACAGGCTCCAAAACTACATATAAAAACCCTGTCTCAAAAAAACAAAAAAAAATTTCTGAGCTTTTGAACAAGATTCTTCTCCTCCTTCTATTTCTAGGCTTCTTAGGTTTGGTCTTTCCAAAGTGTCCCAAATTTGCTGGAAGTTTTGGGTCAGGAATTTTTTAGAATTGACATTTTCTTTGACTGATGTATCAGTTTCTTTTATCATATCTTCTATGCCTGAGATTCTCTCTTCTACCTCTGTAGTCTGTTGGTCATGCTTGCATCTGTGGTTCCTATTTGCTTACCTAGATTTTTCACCTCTAGCATTCCCTCAGTTTGTGTTTTCTTTATTGTTCTATTCCTGTTTTCAGGTTTTGAAACAGTTTTATTCATTTCCTTCTCCTGTTTGTTTATTTTTTTTCTTGGCTTTCTTAGTTTTCTTTAGGGATTTATTCATTTCTTCCCATTGTTTGTTTGTGTTTTCCTGCATTTTTAAGGGATTTATTCATTTTCTCTTTAAGGACCTCTTTCATCATCATCAAGTTGGTTTTAAGTTCATTTTCTTTTTTTTTTTTCACTGTTCAAGGTTTATTTGGTGTTTTCATTGGCATGACACTTGGGTAGTTGGTTGCATCATCCATATGCAGATCTTACTTTTTACATAATATTTCAATGTACACCACAGACACATAATACACAAAATAATATCCTTTAGAACAGTTATGCACTAATATGCATAATGGATTTACCCACTGGTAAATGACTAACTGGGAACTCACTGACCTAGGCATGTTTGGTGAGGGTGCACAGCAGACATGGCAGGCTCCCAAGGTAACTGAAGCCTGCACACAATTGGCAGTGTGTCTCAACTATCACATCAACCAGGTTACCACTACACAAGTACCACTTAGCATCAGGGTAGAGCTGTGGGAACAGCCACCTTAGCACAACACCACTAAACACAGCTCAGATGAGGAGACAGTGTGTGGTCTCCATAGAAACCCTGCTGCAGCCTGGACAGTGAAACTCTAGGACATCTGAGGATTTTAGAACTTCAGCTCTTTCTGGATGCCCCAGAGTGTATCTGCACTCTTCTTCAAGCGGGCCTCCTCTTCAGGAGTCAGAGTCACCTTCACAACATCTGAAATTCCATTTTGTCCCAGAACACAAGGGACACTGAGGAAGACATCATCCTTGATCCCATAGAGACCCTTAGCCATTGGCCTTTCCATGGCTGACCTGGCTGAGAGCATGATGAAGAATCTTAGGCAGGTGCATCCCATTTCTACCATGATTAAGTTCATTTTCTTAAGCATCAGCTGTGTTGGAATATTCAGTTCTTGCTGTTGTAGGATAACTGGGCTATGGTGGGGCTATATTGCCTTGGATATTGTTGATTGTATTCTTACACTGACATCTAGGCATCTGGGTTTGGGATGAACATAGGTCTAGGTGCTGATTTTTGAGTTTGTCTTATTGAATGGGTATTTTGTTCCTTGGTCTCTCTTTCCTCTTTGGTCTTCTGATTGTTGTGGTCTGTATTTCTGACAGCTAGTGTGATGTACCTGATCAGGAACTATCTGCCTGTGTAGGGGCTGGGGCATGGCAGTGGGAGTAGGTGGGAAGGAGTGTCAGGTTTTTCAGCTCTGAACTGAGTGAGAGGGTTCTGAGGGCAGGTGGGCCTCTTACCTGTTCTCTATTTTGTCTGTTCTTTATACTTCATTTTTATTTATACCAGTAGTAACCTGATAAAATACGGTAAATGATTTTATACAAAGAGGCTGTATTAAAACACCTTTAGTGTTTTTAACCAGATAATCATTAATAAAAACAAGCTGCAATTATATGTTATGGGTTTAAAACTTGGAAATTTCAGAGATCATTGAAAAATAAGTATTTGTCCTCACCAGCTCTACTTCATAACCCAAAGATCCCAAATAACTGCCAAACTCTTAATTCATTCTGTCCATTGCATGGAGTAAACAGTGTTACCTTTTTAATAAAGGAAGACTTCAGCTGCATGAGAGCATGGCCCTGTATAGGGGGGAGTGCTTTTGCTACCATATTCTGTCTGAATACACAACACAGAACAGGAATGGTGACTGGAATGGGTGGTCTCTTCCCACACCAAATAGTTCTTCAACTGTTAGAAGCCCCAGATTGGTGTGCTACAACTTAACTCAGGTCAGACCCATATATCTTTAGTTAGAATCATAAGACACAGATAAGGGCTCAACCCCACAAGACTGCCCTCCTACTAGGGATCAATCACAAACCCTGACTAATGATTTGTGAATAGGGAACTCTTGGAATTCACTCCTGTGCCCAGTGTTTTTGCTGTTGTCATGCTTCTTTGTTATTTTTTGTTTTGGTTTGGTTTGGTTTGGGGATTTTGTTTGGTTTTGGTTTTGGTTTTGGTTTTGGGTTTTGGGTTTTTTGGGTTTGTTGTTGTTGTTGTTGTTGTTGTTGTTGTTGTTGTTTTTAGACTGGCTCAGAGAAACTGGGAAAGGGTTGTAAGTTATATTGCAAGGGCACAGATGAATAGTCACATGAGAAGGCTTCAAGGAAAGATATTTTTTAAAGGGACACAGAACCCCAGTGCCTCTCTGCCATACCTCCTTCCAATAGTTTCATACAATCAGCAGTTGGGAGCTCTGTGAACCTATCCTTGTGACTTTATTTTGTAAACATGATTGATTATGTCATTGTCCTTTGGTGAACAGCTCAACTTCAGCCTTTCTCCCCTTCTCAGAGGTCAGGGGTAGCTGGACAATCTAACCCTAAAATCACATTATTACCTTCCCCTCTTCTGAAGCTATGCAAGAATCCTTAATCATAAGTTTTATATTAATATCCAAAAAGACACTTTGGCTTTGGCCACACAAAGAGTTTTAGGAGCTCTGTGCCAGGAGTTGATTGACTATCAGAATATCAAATATGTATTTCTCAGCATAAATCACATTATAACTGGGGCCATAAAAGTGATGATGCATTTTGACACTGTGCATGACTGTTCAACAAAAACTCTTTTTTTTAGGTCTGTTGTAAAATTAAATACTAAGAAAATAGAAAATAGTAAGACTAATATTTACTTAGTACATTATATATTAAGAACATTGAGAATTAAAGGAAGATTTTTGACCAATGAGTTTGATACACATAAGCCAACATCTTTTCTTTGCCTCAGTGGATTAGTGTCTTTCTTAAGAAATTTGGATCCATTTCCAAAACTTAATTCTTTGTGGTCTCATTGTCATGACATATCTCTGAGAGTACCTCTCAGATAAAGTCCATTACCAGCATCATGTCTTATGGATCACTTCTTCTATGATGTGTGTTACTTTGCCCTCATGAAGAGCCTCTAACAGCCCATCTAAGGTTCTCTAATGGTGTCAACAGTCCTGGGTCAATTATTTCTCCTATAGTTCTACTTATGGCCTATTCAAATGTTTCAGAGTTATTTCCACCATACACCAGAAGTTTCTGTTGTACTACACCCATGTTTAGGAGTGTATATTATGCATATGTCACTACATTTGTGGGGTAGTACAAGCCCATATGCTCATAGGAAGACCAGGTCAGCTCTGAGTGTCCTTCATCAGAAGCTGTGCACCATGTTTTTGGAAGAAGAGCCCCTTAATTATCTATAGCCTCTTAATTATCACCAACTAGGCTATACTGGTTAGCCATCAAACTTGAGGTGTCCTCCTGTTTCTGCATCACCAGTGCCAGGATTACCAGTATGCCCCATGATTCCTACCTTTTGATGTGGGTGCCAGGAATTTAGCTCAAACCCTCATGCTTGAATGAGAAGCACTTTTCAAACTGAGCCATCTTCACAGACCTAGTAGTAGTATTTTAACAATCAAATCATTGTGCCCAAGTGTCTGCCTACTGCTGGCAGATAAGGAACCAACAGAACTATCTGTTTTGTTATCTGTATGTGAACTTAACACAAAGGCACATGGCTGGTCACAGTGGGACCTCAAAAGTGATGCCTAGTTAGTTATCAATCCTGACACTCATCATTATTCACATTGTGATTTTTTAGACGGAAGAAACTGTTATGCCCCATGCAGTTAAAAAACAAGTTGCTAAGATTTGAAAGGTGTTGTTGAGGGACTAGTGTTGTCTACTGAAGCATGATATCTTTATAACAGAAACCCTCAAATTGATGGGTGCCTTACTGCCACTCAAAACTGACCTCTGAACATGTATATGAAAGAAAGAAATGAGAATCTCAGTTTACTCTTTAAATTGTTTAACATTGCTTTTAAGTCAGCTAAATACACTGCTGATTTTTTTTCTTTATAACTCTGTGACTATTTTCTGAGAATATTGCCCTAGGCCCTTGACAGAAACCTTTGGTTCTTGTAAGGCTCATATACCTGTAGGGTCAGGGGCCATGGTGACACTGAAAGGCACCAACTATTGTGGTGGGTATTGTGTTCCCTGAAATATTGTGTGTTGCCCGAAATAAACATATCTGGGGTCAGAGAACAGACAGCCACTAGAACAAAGCCAAAAATGGTGGCTAGAAAATAGGAAGAGTAAGCCCTAACAGAAGTTGGGCAGTGGTGGTACACACCTTTAATCCCAGCACTTGGGAGGCAGAGCCAGGTGGATCTCTGTGTGTTCAAGGCCACTTTAGAAACAGCTAAGTATGGTGACACAATCTTTAATCCCAGAAACCCAACCTTTAATCTCAGGGAATGGGGTCAGAAAGAGAAAGGTATATAAGGCGTGAGGACCAGGAACTAGTAAAGTTAAGCATGTAGTTAGTTAAGCATTTGGTTGGTTAAGCGTTCAGGCTTTGGAGCATCACAGCTCAGCTGAGATTCATGTGGAGGAGGACTCAGAAGCTTCCAGCCTGAGGAAAAAGGATCACCTGAGGAACTAGCAAGGTGAGATAGCTGTGGCTTGTTCTGCTTCTCTGATCTTCCAGCATTCACCCCAATAACTGGCCTCGGGTTTGTTTTATTAACAAGTACCTTTAAGATTCCTACTACAAACTATCTCCTGAACTCTGGACTGGGCTTGGCTTCCAAACTATACTCAGACTATTAAACTTGCTCAGCTATTCCTGCCATGTAAGTCTTGGGGACCCACTCTCACTGCCTACCTTGTCTGTGACTTTTCATCCTCAGAGCACAATTTATTCATTTCTTCCCTAGTGTGTCCCTTTGCCTGGGAGGTAAATGAAACAGCTGTGCCTTTGGGGCTGTGGACTCTCTTTGGACTCTCACAATCATGTATCTAGTAAAGGACAGAGCTGGGACACAAATCTGACTGATTTCAGCTCTGTGCTTCATGCTCTTGCTGGCTAAGTAATTGAAGTGGGCCTCATTGAAGCTAGTGAGTCTTAGTGTGTAAAAGAGGAAGCAGATTCCTCAGTCTTACTCTAACTAGTTCATCTTTCCCTCCCAATGATGGCCTTCTCACCCCTGGGACCCTTCCTTCTAGCAGTGCACTAATATCAGTGGCAGCTTCAGTATTGCTGTCACTTACACTGACCAGGCCCTCTTTATCTCCAATCTATGACAAAAGTGATAGAATCTTCTTGTTTCCTCATGATAATTTCACAGTACATTCCCACAATTCCTTTCTAAGGACAGGCTGACAGGACTAAGTGTGCAGTGCTGCAGACCAGAACAAACTGAAGAGCTGTGCCCATTTGAAGACAATGCCTCTTATTCTATTTCAAATGCTGATCATGGAAAGGAAACAGCCCATTATTTCAAGAGGCACTGAAATCTAAGCCGTTGTGTAAAACTTGGTATATTTTATAATACTGCATAATCCAAATGGCAAATACTTCCGTGTTGGACTTGTCCTGCCTAACAGGTGGGATGATGGAGTTCAATAAGCTGTATTGTCATTGCTTCAGCCCCAGATTTCCTGCTTTGTGTGACTGAGAGAACATTCCTTAGCCTCTGTAAGCCTCAATTTCCTCATCTGCAAGATGAATTTTAAAGGTAGATATCATATACAGTTGTTGGCGGGGGACTATTATTGAGGGTCTAATCTCTAAGGCGCATTAGTAAAATCTAGAGCAGTTTACCCCTCATTCTATCTTGTCCTCTGCCCCCCTCACCTTCTGCCCCTCCAATTACAGGTGCTCACTCCAAATCTCCTCCTGTCAATGACATCTAAGTTGTAAAGAAGCCATCTTTTGTGTCGTCTCAAGTGGTTTAGATAAATGACAAATGCAGCCATGCATGTGGTGGCATTTGATCCATTTCACTGTACTTGCTAACTAGATTGACTTATATATTATTGTGCCATCCTAGTTTAATAATAGTTGGTAAATTTGGACATGTGGCTTTTTCAAAACTTTTTCTGTATCATGTAACCTTTTAAAATATCTAAAACTACTGTGTTTTATCTTCTCAGTTTATCTTTATTAGAAGAATTTGACTGCAGCTGCAATGAGCTGGAATCCCTTCCTTCAACCATTGGCTACCTGCACAGCCTACGAACCTTAGCAGTTGATGAGAATTTCCTACCAGAGTTGCCCAGAGAAGTGAGAAGCAAGCTCGTTTCTATCACTTAACTTTCAATGACTGTTTTGAAATAAAATCCTAACAGTGCAATCGCAGGGTGGATTTATGAGTTGAACTGTGAAAATATGTAGGCATTGCCCATTTATATAGATATATACTAATTTCTTTTTTGAGTGGTAAACTCCATACAATGCATTGACTACATTTTGCATGTAAAGAAAAGTAAAAATATGTTAATCAGTGCTAAGACATGTGATTTCAAATCATTTAATTATTTTGCATTTAAAAATAGCTATACATAGCACTTAAGATAATTGCATTTCCACTTCTGAAGTAAAAGAATGGGTTTTACTATAAATATGTCTGTGAGGTTTGATGTTTCTTACAACATTATTTTAGTTTCTGGATACATGAAGATATAGCTGAAAGTTTTCCTGTGTCCTTCCTGACCTGCAGTCAGGACAAATCTCTCTCACCCGTCAGTACCTCAGCCACTTGGACTCAAATAAACACACACAGGCTAATATTATTTTTAAATTATGGCCATGGAAGGTTTCTTGTTATCTAGTTCTTATATCTTAAATTAACCCATTTCTACAAATCTGTATTTTGCCACGTAACTTGTGTGTTACTGCTACTTATACATCTTGCTTCTCATGGCGGTGGCTGGCATCATCTTCTCTGCTCTGTCTTTCTCCTTCCTCTCCATCTGTGGATTTTCCACCTGCCTCTATGCTGCCTTGCCATGGGCAAAATGGCTTTATTTATCAACTAATCAGAGCAACATTTTTTTTTACAGCATACAGAAAGACATTCCCCCATCATGAAGATATTCTTTTAATTTCGTCTCTAAATTGGATTTTATTAATGTCCAGAAAAAAATGTAAAGTGTATTTTCAATCTAAAGCTTTCTACTAAAAATTTCCACAATAATAATAAATATACTGTTATTTTAGAGTCAAAAATTAGTAAAAATGGCAAGTACCATGTAATGTGACATAAAATCAGGTTTGCTTAAAGAACTGTCAAAAGCACTGCTGGGGCCAGGCAGTGGTGACACACACCTTTAATCCCAGCACTCAGGAGGCAGAGGCAGGCAGATGTCTGTGAGTTCGAGGCCAGCCTGGTCTACAGAGTGAGTTCTAGGACAGCCAGAACTGTCTGACAAAGACACCTTGTCTTGGAAAAAAAGAAAAAAGAAAAAACAGTACTGCTGAATATGTGTACTGCCCTGTTTTAAGCACAGGTACATCAGTAATAATGTAGAAAAATAATATGATTTGTGAAAACAACAGTGCTACCAAGCATTTAAATGTTTACATTATTTAAAATTATTCTTGATATTTGAAAGAATATGAAATATGTGCTACTGTCATATCTAAAAGCATACATCACTGTAAAGAGCAAGATTATAAAAAGTGTAAGTCACAAATACACTACACTACAAGCATTAAGAGACATTAAAATAGTAAAATAATCTCTAGGGTAAGGTTGGTGGCACACTCCTACTACCTCAGTGCTCACCTCAAGTTTAAGGCCATCCTGAGTAGTATTGAGTCTTGGGTTAGCCTGGACCACAATGTGAGACACTGTCTCAAAAAAGGAGAAAGAATAAGTGACCTAAATTGTTGTATACACTAGAGAAACTAATGTGCAATAATTATATTTTGTGGTTCCTTTCCAAAATATACTTTTGTTTATTCTTCAAGAATAACAATAAGCAACCCAACATTGTAAACCCACTTCCTTTTGCCACCTACAGATTGGCAGCTGTAAGAATGTCACCGTTATGTCTCTACGCTCCAATAAGCTAGAATTTCTTCCTGAAGAAATTGGGCAGATGCAGAGGCTACGAGTCTTGAATCTGAGTGATAACAGGTATGTAAATAATTTTATAAAAGTAAATGGCCATGCACATCTTTAATCACAGAGGCCAGCCTGGTCTACATAATGACAGGTAAGAATATCACTGATCAGCTCTGATACAAAGACACAGGTTAGTCCATTGCAGCAAGGATGGATAATATTTAGTCTCATTCAGAGTAAGACAGAGCAGAAAAGAAAAAAAAAAGATGAACCCTCTTCTTATGATGTGTTATATTGGTAGGTGCTAGAAACAAAAAATGAAACTACAATTTGTCTTTTTTCCCCACATTTTCTATTAAAATGACAGTCCTCATAGGAATGGAAAGAGTAGATACTGATGGCCAATGCTTCCGTCTTGATTCAGTGGCTACAGAGCAGAGTGCATGATCCCTGTCACTGCAGTTTCTATCAGATGAATGGCAGCATGAGTCACTCAGACCTAGCACTGGCATCATCAGAGACCAGAAATCATAAAGAATACTCACAAAAGTTTCCTAATAAGCACAAAAGTTTTCATTTGTTTTTCAATTTCCTTTAGAAAAACTAATGCCAATCTAAACAAAAAAACAAAAAACAAACCACTATCTTTGTAGCTAAGCAGTGTTCCCACATAAGAAAATACAGTGCTTTATTAGAAGGTTTGGGGTTATCTTAATCATAAACCAAAGTGTCAATGTGACAACAATGCTTTGTGCAGTGAGACCCTATCATGTCCTCCTCTGGTTCAGACTGCCAGAAGAGGTAATGCCTTGGATGTCACTCTGAGAAGGCCTTGGTTAGATCTTTAAGTAAGTTTTTGTGAGCTGGATGAGGAAGTGTGATCATGGAAACTCCACAGAGAGGTGGGCTTCTACTGGCTTTGGTGAAATCACCATAGAAAGATGAATTCTAATAACACCCAGGGGAAGCATCACAGAATTCGTTATTTAAGTGAGGCCAAGTGCTTGTCAACCTGGTAAGAGGATCTTCATGACAAGCTATAGAATTCTCCTAAATACTCATTTTCCCAAAACATTCTGAATGATGATATGGAAAATAAGCTAACTAAACATCACAAATAACCCATAATAAAAGTATTGATGTGACCATGATAAACGAAGACCACGTGAGAACAGGAATAGGCAGAATGCTGGAGAGGTCCCCTGAAATCCACAATGATACATCCTCTGTAGACTGCTGGCAATGGTCGAGAGAAAGCCTGATCTGACCTAGTTTGGCTGTCAGATGTCCAAACACCCTAACAGTCAAGCTGGAACTCTCATCCAATAACTGATGGAAGTGGATGCAGGGATCCTCAGCCATGCCCCTGGTGGAGGTCCATGTGTCCAATTATCGAGAAATAGGAGGGACTGTAAGAGCGTGAATTGTTGAGCCAAGATTGGAGAGGCACAGGGACAAATAGCCAAAGGAATGGAAGCACATGAATTATGAACCAAAGGCTGTGGAGCCCCCAGCTGGATCAGGCCCTCTGGATAAGTGAGACAATTGAATAGCTTGAACTGTTTGGGAGGCATCCAGGCTGTGGGACTGGGACCTGTCCTTAGTGCATGTGCTGGCTGTTTGGAATCTTGGGCTTACACAGGAACACTTTGCTCAGCCTGGAAAGAGGGGACTGGACCTGCCTGTACTAAATCTACCAGATTGAAATGAATCCCCAGTGGAGTCTTGGCCCTGGAGGAGATGGGAATGGAGGGGAGGTGATGGGGGGAAGGTGGAGTGGGGACGGGAGGGAGGAGGACAGGGGAACCCATGGCTAAAGTGTAAAATTAAAACACAAATATATTATTATTATTATTATTATTATTATTATTATTATTATTAAAAAATGTTGAACTCCAAAAAAAAAAAAAAGGTATTGATGTCCTTACTGAGCAAATCTAGCAGACTTCAGCATTTACCATGGGTCCGACACATTTATGGAAGGTGAGGAAATATATGAACAAACTCACAAAGTCAAAAGTTTAAAATACCTTATCAGAGAAAAAGAATCATACACATCCTGCAGTATAGTAACTACAACATTGCCAAATTAATATTGTCTGCTAATTAGTCCATCAGTGAATCAAGCTGGAGAAGGTAGACAATACATAGTGAAATTTGAGGCCAAAGCTAACATTGCCACAGAGAATGAACTGCTTACAGGATCATAAGTGAGAAGTGCTATCGTAAGTAGTGAACCATTGCAATTTTGTGTTTAAAATAATCAACTGGCAGAGTCTGGCACTGTAGCTAGGAACAGTGACTGTTTTGCTCTGTCAGCTACAAGGTTGTGCCTTAGCCAATGCCCTGCTTGTCCACCAGAGATCACTGAAGGAGTACAAAGCAACAAGGCCTCTGCTCTCCATCACATTCTTCTTTATGTATAGCACATTAAGACTGCATCAAGATGACTCCTCAGGGACATGGATGAACATGACATGAATATTAGATGAGTTTCACTGACATGGCACTCAGTGGCAGCTTTTTATTTAACTGTGTAAGATATCATAAATGCTAACCAACCCCATAAATTTTACTTTATGCTTTCTATCACAAGTGAATTTAAACAACTTGTATGGGTATGTCAAGAAAGAACTGTGATATAAGTCAATACCTACTTTGTTTGTGTTCTTATTTATGTTTTACAGATATTAATTAGTTCATAAGATTTAGGCAGTCTTCCTGAGAACTCTACCACACACCCTTAACATTTACATTTGTGGTCAACCTCTTTTCATATTTACTAAATTATCTGAAAGTGCCTCATTACTTTTGGACATAAATTAAGTCCTTATTAATCATTATAACATTTTACACTTGCTTTCTAAAAGTGCATTTGTCAGCTAGCTAATAGGATTCCAATATATAAAAGACTTATGGAAATTTTCATTACAAGTGATGTGTAGAATATATGTTCAGGGATAAGACTGCTGAGGTGGTCATTGTGAAGCTTGAAGGGTGACAGTAACCAGGGTGACTAGAATGTGCAGATCACACACTGGCTCAAAAACATCAAGAGCACACTGAAGCAGGCATTCATCCATTTGGATTTCCAAAGACAGAAGCCATATTTTTACTGAATGCTACAGCTGAGGCCAAACTTCATATATCTCCAAAACACTATTTTTAAAGATTCCTTCTTGTAATGTCTACTGTGCAATGTGCAAGGGATGAAAGAAGAAAACACAATTTCTGGAGATTAGCATCACTTTGGAAACTATGAAGTGATTTAGATGTAAGACATCATGGCCCTAGCCCTTTTAGAAACTATAGTTTTATGAGGATATCAAATAATAAACAACCACAAAAATAGTCACATATAAAAGCTGTGAAATATTCTGTGCAGGCAAGGGAAAGGCACTCTGAAACTAGACTGGGTGAAGGAACTTAGGTGGGACCCAGGAAAACCTTTTATATGAGAAAATGGGATTTAAGCACTGAACAACTGTGAGATTTAATAAAGTGAAGTATAGCAGGAAGAATATTCCAGAAGGGGCCACGCTGAAATTTCTCCTAGGTTGGTAGAGCATCCTTGTGCACTGCAGCTTTGAGAAAAAGAGGATCAACGCTGGGGTGTGAGAACAGCTTTAGGGGTTTTAAGATTTTATTTTTATTTTTTATTTATGTGTATGTGTACCAGTGGTAGCAGCCTTGAGATTTTAATAGCATGTGTGAGTGTGTGTGTCAAATGTGTGAAGATCTACTGAAGTTGGAGTTTAAAGCAGTTGTAAGCTGCCTGGTGTGAGGGCTGTGAACTGAACTCATGTCCTAGGAAGAGCATCAAGAACTCTTAACTTCTGAGCCATCTCTCTATTACTGGGGTGTACACTGTAGATCCTGATCATGGTACTAACAGGATTTTTATTTTATTTAAATACTATGGGAAGCATTCAAAAGATTAGAAAGATTTTTGTTGTTTTGGGTCTGGGAGATGGCTCAACAGATAAAGGCACTTGCCTTCAATCCTGATGACCTGTTTGATTCCCAGGACCTACATGGTGGAAGGAGAAAAAAAAAAAAAAACTCCCAGAAACTGTCCTCTGACTTCCACATGCTCACATGCACAGCAACACTGGACACACACACACACACACACACACACACACACACACACACACACACACACAAATAAGAATGGGAGATTTTCATTCTTTTAAAATTGTTTAGGCATTCAAGAGAAAGGATTGAAGACAGCTATGAATCAACACAACAGTGTGTTTAAATGTCTCAGAGTGACTTTGCTATCTGTAGTTATGCTATGAGATGTCTCTTGTCTCTGCAGGTTGAAGAATTTACCATTCTCATTCACCAAACTCAAAGAGCTTGCAGCATTGTGGCTTTCTGACAACCAGGTAAAAAAAAAAAAAAACAAAAAAAACTTTATGCTCTGAGTTATCATGTTCCTAAGATGAAGTGTAATTGAAACTTTGTATCAATTGAAAGTTTGTATCACACATTGTGTAGTGTAGATGAAACAGTACCATGTGCATCAAATGCCTGTTCAATACCTACTTCATTGTCAGAGATCAAATACATAAATGATGATTTGCATGGCTTTTCAGCCCCTGGCAGTACACACATCCTTAGAGGACACACTTTAATTATAGCTCTGAAGGTAAAAACTGAAAAGCCGTTACCACAATCCCCTCAACAGGGAATTACGAGCAGCTATCTCCCTTTTTCCTCACTGTTTTTAATTATGATCAATTTAATTCTAAAACTTTACTCAAGATATTTGCTGATATAGTGATAGCTATCTTCAGTATTTTTGTAGTTATCTTGATATTTTTATATACTCATGAAAATAAATTATAATAGAACCAGGGGTTGCATGTTAATGAATAATTTTATTAACTGGAAACTAACAGGAAACGGAGACACATGCTTTGCCTCAAAAGCTTATGTGGGTCATTTCAGCAGAATTTACTACTAATCATTTTTCTTGTGTTCCTAAATCTTTGAAACCCCTACCCAAAAATATGAATGGCCATAAAAAACAATGCACCTTCAGTTCCATATATCAATATTCCCTGGGCATCGTTTCTATTTCTAGTTATTTGGGTACTTTTATTACAAATTAAAAATGACTCCTACAAATTTAAAGTGCAAGCGTAAGAGTGTTAGGGTTTCTTCAGGTAATCATGACCCTTGCTTCCATCTGCTGGTAAAAAGTTGGATTGCCATTCAAGCTCCTATGGACACCTCCATAGCACAGGCGTATCCTTACAGATGGTCATTTCCAGAGTCTGTGAATTCTGCTGCTGGGTGGCAGCCTTACATTGTAAAAATTTCTTAACATCACAAGTATTATCCTGGTGGAAGAATATCCAGAAAAGTTACTGCACCTTTTAACTTGAATTGTGGCAATGTTTCTAGACAGCTTCATGAAACCCTTGCTTCCTCCCTATTAATAAATGATATTTACACTATTCTTATGAAAATAATACCTGAGTTCTAGAAGCCTTCAAAAATAGTATTTCTGATATAAAATTGGTGGTGGACAATAAAATACAGCAAAAACATCAGATATATACACAGATTTTATTCATATGTGGGCTGTGCCTTGCTCAGTGTGAGCAGTACAGGCACTACATATCTGTCTAGACCACAACTTGTGAGAAGGAATGCATGCCCAGGACCACACCACTCACTCACTATTGAAGTTGAATACACTCTTGCCTCCTCAAGATTAGAACTGAAGTGTGCAGCTAAATAGGTTTTGGTAAGCTTTTAAAGAGTATATTACAGAAGACCACACATTATGAAAACCTTGAAATCTGAAAAGACTCTCAGTAATATTCATGGTATGCCATCTTATCCATTCATCTCTGAGAGGTCAGACTATTAGCTATTTCCTTATGTAAAATCTTGACTAATTTGTTTATCTAACTGGTGCTCATTGCTTCCAGTCCAAGGCCCTTATCCCTCTACAAACAGAAGCCCACCCAGAAACCAAGCAAAGGGTACTGACCAACTACATGTTTCCCCAGCAACCCCGGGGTGATGAAGGTAGGTTGTCAGCAAATGCATTCTTTAATCTTTAATGGTGTTGTACATAAAAAGAATTTTTTAATTCTAATCTCTGTCCAGAAATCATGATTCACAGGTGGTAAAAGGAAACTCCATAGCATATCATGTGGGGGTTTGAGTCTCAGTGCTGTAATACTTTAAGTAAGATTCCAAAAGCAAGGTTCCTCCAGGAGACAGCTCAGTTTGCAGAGCGCTTACCATGCAAACATGAGAGCCTGAGTTCGTCCCCAACATCAGTGTAAAAATCCCAGTATGGGGACACATAACCTGTAATCCTGGTGCTGGGGAGCAGAAACAGGGGGGATGCCTTATGCTTGCTGTTCAGCCAGCCTAGCCTAATTGGTGAGCCTTAGTTCCAAGTGAGAGATCCTTCCTCAAATATTAAGGTAGAGATCAAATGAAGAAGACACCTAATGTTGATCTCTGGCCTTCACTTGCATGTACACACACATGTACCCAAATACACATGAACATACAGGAGTAAACATTCACACACCCACCACTACTGCCACCACTGCCACCGCCACCACCACTGCCACCACCACCACCACTGCCACCACCACCACCCCAAAGAGAAAAGCCTTCCTCCTTACAGCTTACATGAGAATAATGTAAACACTCTAGAGTGACTTCTTCTGTAAGGGTTAGACTCCAGGGTATGGGACCTGGTCATCAAATATTGTACCCAGCAGCTAGCAATGAAAAAAGAGGATTTAGAGCCCAAGAAGGACTGGACAGAGAGGGTCTTCTGTTGGTCTCTTATTACACAGCATATTTTAAAGATCAGGACAGAAATCTTGGACCACTACATGTAAGTTAGTCATAGGACTTGACCTACAATAATGATGTTTTCATCTTTACATTGAAATTCCCTAAGCAATGTCAGCAGCTATGATTAAAAAAACACTTTTTAAAAACCTAAACTTGTTATAATAAAGCTTCTAGCCTATGATCAATCATACTATTATACCAAGCCTTAAAAAGGGTTGCCTTTTCCTGTTTAAAACAGCACTGTGTTCTCTGTAGCCATACAGAAACATGGTGGTTCTTATAACAATGAACCCACTCTAATGCAGTCACAGATAAACCCACCCTGTCTGAGACCGGCTTGAGAAATGAACCATTTGCTTATGTGTTCCTCATTTTCAAACATAATAATAGATGGCTTTAGTCTTTGACTTCCAGATGTAAATGAGTCACTGGAGAATATATAAGGGTACTTTTTGTTGCTGTTGTTGTTGTTGTTGTTGTTGTTGTTTCGAGACAGGGTTTCTCTGTGTAGCTTTGCGCCTTTCCTGGAACTCACTTTCGAGACCAGGCTGGCCTTCAACTCACAGAGATCCGCCTCCCGAGTGCTGGGATTAAAGGCGTGTACCACCACCGCCCGGCGTAAGGATACTTTGATTCAAATTTTGACTTGCAGAAATAGAAAAGGGGAAGTTTGTTTTGAAATATAATTCTCACATATGAATAAATTGATCTTTTGGTTTTATGAAAGAAAGTCCACCACATTTTTGTACAATAAAGAACCAAGTAAGAACTGTTCTATTAACCTGAATTTATTTCCTCTTCTTCATAACATCTCTGGGTTTCAAAATAACATAAAGAAAAGATGAAAAGTAACCCAGATCCACAAGCCATTCCTGAACTCCAGTGTATCACCTAAACCTATAAGATGAATTGCTAAACAGTCTTATTAATAAAAAACCTGGAGCCAAATATTGGTGTGAAAGCCAAGAGATCAGAGGAACAGAACAAGCCACAGCCACAAGTTCTTACCCTAGGTAATCCTCGGCCCAAGAGAGACCTACCTCCTGCATACCCATGCCTCTATGCCTTTCTGTCCCTGCCCTCTCACTTCCTCTCTCCACTCAGCTACATCACTCCCTCTTCCTGCCCAGCTCTATCACTTCCTGTCTGTCTGTACAGACCTCCAGACCTCTATGGTTAACTAGTGCTAGGAATAAAGGTGAGTACCACCATGCCTGGCTCTGTTCCCAGTGTGACCTTAAACTCACAGAGATCGGATGGATCTCTACCTCCTGAATGCTAGGATTAAAGGCATGTACTACCACTGCCTGACCTCTATGTTTACTATAGTGGCTGGCTTTTCCTCTGATCCTCAGATAAGCTTTATTGGGATGCACAAACAAAATATCACCACATAAACCCCTGGTCAGTTCCCCAGTGTGAGGTCAGCAGTCATGTGACCTGAGACGTGAAAGTGTTTGCCTTTGCTTTTTTAAATTTTCTGTTTGGTTTTCTATTGAGGACAGAAAATTTGCTGTAATAATTAAAAAATATTTCTTGAACTTCAACCCAGTCAGCCAACTTCTGTTTGTTGAAAAAAAGATAATAAATGAATTTTAAGAACCCAATAAGACAGAGAAATCTTTTTGGAAAAGGAGTCACCCTCAACTAAGCACTTACTATTGAGTTTTCATGCAGTTTTCGCTGTTACTTCACAAAGCAAATTTTATCACTGGATAATATTTTGATCTAAATTAGATTTATAAATCATACTCCCTGCTTATTTGAGGCACATTTAAGTGAATTGAAGCCATGGTGTTAAAACTGAATTCTCTATGTGTTCTCTGTCTTAAAAATGAGATAACTCCAGTCACATACAACTCCTACATACACACAAAGAACCAACAAGAACATCAGACTACTGCACAATTTGCTGAAAAATCATTGCTGTGTAATATCTTGCTTGGTTTCAATGTGATACAGGCTCTGTAGTCACCCCAACATGGGGTAGGACATGGGACCTGAGAGACCTGGAGCAGATATGACAGCTCTGCCTGCTTCTTCATAACAAAGATGATGCCAGTGTGTCTCCCCCACTGCTGTGAGGCTTAGAGACTGGAATGCTCCATCCAAGTCTCCAGCTGTTACTGTTAGCCCAGGGGAGCCCATTCCTAGACTAGGAAACTTCCTGACCCTCATGACTAACAGTAAAATGCACAAGCCATAAGACATACCAGGAGGAATGTTCTGCTTTCCACTTCCTGTCCTTCCTGCCCTCTCCTTCCTTTTCCTCAATATCTTTTCCCGGCCCTTTTAAATGTATTTTACTGTATTCATTGGTGGTACTTGCTGTCTCTTTTTGCATAATATATTAAACTTTATTAAATACTTTGTGTATATAAAAGAAAAGAAAAGCATTAATACTTTGGACTCCATAGATTTCCAGTCAGACAGCGACAGCTTCAACCCCACCCTGTGGGAAGAGCAGAGACAACAGCGCATGACTGTTGCCTTTGAATTTGAGGATAAAAAAGAAGATGACGAAAATGCTGGGAAAGTTAAGGTGAACTTTTGGCCTTTGTTTCTCTTATTGTTCTGTCTGTCCACTGTTATTATTCAGACAGAGAAGGGATTCATTAAGTGACCTCTCTGGAAGGTCACAGTCACTTTCTATTCTCATGAAGATGCCCCAATCTAGAGGGCCAGTGTTCGGGCAGCATTGGTGTGATTCAGAATGAGAGGAACGTCCCAGTTCTGACTGAGCAAGTCTGATTTGCACTCCCTTCCACACCCCCCAGTATAACATTCGAGAGATTCAAGCTGAAGTGGGGAGAAAGTCTAGGTGATGAACCTCACCTAAGTCTTCTTCCTTCTGTAACACTGCAATAATCCTTTTGGCCAGTGGGCCAGGCCCCATGCAGACAGTACCAGCCAAAATACACTTTGTAGAGGACAAACTGATTGGCATGCTCCAGTGGTATTGCATCCCTGAAGTCTCCCACATGGCTGGGGCATCGAAAAGAACTTTTGTTTCTTTAAGTTTGAGTTTTAAAAGGAGGTGAGTGTCCAACCACAAGTGAAGATCTTTAGGCAAAACAACTTATTTTAACTGTATTTTAAAGAAATCTTTTATTGTGACTAACCTGAATGAAGAAACAGGTTAAACATTTAAACCTAATTGTTTCATTATTTAAATTTTCAAATATCAGAATTGGCTGATATTTCATTAACACTTAATTTCTCATATCATAATGGCATCTTGAATCTCTCATTAATTTTTATATTATTTGTGCAATTTTTCAAAAACATCATGAATACTAACAGCTTTCACTTGTAGTGACTAATGACCTAAGTAACTATATATGCATCTTATTAATAAATCAAGATTATGTGATGTGTTCCCAGTCCCCACCTTACCACATTTTCTAAATGTTACTTCTTAAACCATTATTCATGATGACTGTATCATTACGGAAAACTTAAATGGAATTATAAATCCAAAATGACATACTTCCTTTTAAAATTTTTGGTTGAAGAAATATTTATGGATGATTGATTATTGCTGTCTTATGACCAAAAAGACATGTTTTTAAAATTTGTGAATTCTTAGAAAATAATTATGCTAAATTTGATACAAACCCTTAAAACAATTCAGTTCCACTCTTCAAGGATTTTGTGTTAAATCAAGATCCAGTGGGTGATGCATTCTGTGTTGGACTCTTGATTCATTTTTATATTTAATTGAATTGTCAAAATTACTACATGCTTCCTCTTAAAAATACATAATCCATTTAATATGTTCCATAGATGTGTTGATAAAATCATGAAATATAGAAATGGAAACAATAATTTAGAAATCCTGTTTGTGTGCTCTGTGATTATTAGTATGTCTATGCTCATAATGGGTTCCATATGCTTTAGAGTGGTTTGATTTTTCTCTGCATTTATGTACATTCACTTTATTTGTATTTTGGTAAAACGATATGTTTTTCCAAAATCTCAAACTACTTGGCTTTGACTAATTTGACTGTTTCGATGCCATTGGCTGTCAGACAAATTAGAGGAGAAACACTCTTAAGTACATCATCATGGGAAGATGATGAATGGAACACCCTGGGATCTTACCAGCTCATGCTCTTCTGGTTCATTACATGTACATTAAAATTAGAGCCATTTTAATTTTAATTGACCTGAAATTTAAAAAGGAACCATGGGCCTATACCATCCACTTTCAATGTGACAAGAATATAAAGTCCTGCTTGGAGTGTGTACAGTGAGTGTGAATGCTGAGTTGTGTGAGGAGGTTGCCACCCATAGCTTCATGTTATGCTGTTTTAGTATATGGAATTAAAATTCATTGTTTTAAATGCATTGCCCAGAATGAAAAAACAAAAAACAAAAACTACCCAAGGGTAGAAAATGATCAAGCAAACATGTTGCTGCAGTGCTCCTGTTTCTCCCAGAAAATGGAGATTCCTTCTCCCGCAGGCTCTCTCCTGCCAAGCCCCCTGGGACAGGGGCCAGCGTGGGATTACTCTCCAACCTGCCAGGCTGTCTGGCGATTGCTGCACACCATGGGCCAGGTGTGATCAGCAGATCCAAGATATGCCCGTCCCCCAGAGTGACCCCCAGCTGGCATGGGGTTGTATAAGTGGCCTCCAGCAGGAGCGGAGCATGTGTGCTCCATTGCCAGTGGCAGCACAGTCCACCACTCTTCCCTCTCTAAGTGGCAGACAGGTAGGCCTAGGTGTTTGGGGTAGGAGAAGCCCAGTAGAGGCTCCCTCGGAACAGTGCTTTATGGGGTATGTGCTGCATGATTGGGGGTGAGAAGTGTTGGTCGCACAGCAGCCTTCAGTTTGCCAGTGTATGAATCCAATTTATCTTTATGATTATTGACATTGGCAAAGGGTGGGAAGCCTGAGTCAGAGGGTGGGGACATCAATTGAAGGTGCCTTTTTGTGGGGTATCTGGCATGGCTTTTAAGCTGGGGCTTTGCTTTTGTTTACTCTCCTTTGGTTCTTTCCTTTAACATGTGGGGATACTGCCAGTTGGGCAGAATGCTGACCAGACTTTGGAAGTGATTGGAATTGTCCTGTGAATAAGCACGCTTCTCAGGGTCAGCTTAAGGGAAACTAGACAAACCTGACTTGTAAACACCAGAAGTTGAAATTGAGATTTGCTGGGAACGGACTCTGAGCAAACAGAGACTTCTGTTCAAAAGCAGCAATGTCCCTTAATTTGAAAATTTAAATTATATGAATTCCTGTAAGAGAAGATGGGGTTCGGAGTCATGGCAGAGAGGAATTCTCTTTCTCAGAGCTGGGAGTCTAAGAAGATAAATGATAGGAGGAAAAATATAAATGAACACTGTGTTTTTATAAACATTGTCACCCACATGTAATGGACTAGATTCTCATTCTATGTCTTATATTCTTTCCACAATATAAGACAAGCTGAGAATGCACCTTCCTGACTAAAACTGCCCTGTTACCTTTTTTTTGTAAAATATCCCCATTAATTTCTAGAATAATATAATATTTAATAATCACTGCAAAACTCTATTGTTTCTCTTACTGGAATTTTCAATCAAATTCAAATTTAATGATTATGTAAGGTATATTATATTATATATGCTTATATATGCATATAATATAATATATGAGAAACAGTTCTGTCTGAATCCAAGACACCATTTCTGAATGCCCACACTATCATAAGTAATTCTTTCTTTACTGGACTTTTGGGGTCTATAATTTGGGGTCTACTATTTGCATTTATTGTGTTTTATTTAGCTATAAAGAGTCTTGTGATGCATTTTACTTCCCAGAATTAAAAACATTTATTTTAGTAAAAGTTTTGTATTCTAATACAATGTAAATGTGACATGAGCAAATACTTTATAGTGAGTGACAAATTTAACACTATTATTGGACTGAATTTTGTAGATTTGCCCATCTCTGGATGTCAAAAATTCACTTATGTTTTATGTCATATTAGGATGGGGAATGTTTCTAGCATAGATGTTTACAAATAAGGAAACTGCTTTTAGATATAAATGTCACTGAACTAGTAATATATTTCATGACCATGTTGGCCCACTTCTGAAATACTGAAGGCAGGAACTGAGAAGGGAGGGTATCAAATATGTCTGCCCAGAGCTTAAAATGGAATTGGGTTATAAAACACAGTTTCACTTTGAAAGAAGTTATAAATTAGAGTTATTTAGCTTTGTTTTTAAATTGCAATTACCTTATTATTTAACTGTAAAATTCACATTTTAATTTTACAGCACCTTTTCCACAAGGTTACACAATTCTGTGTTGTAGTATACCAGTTATACCAGAGAATATCTCTTAATTAAGCAACAGAGGTGTTATGTAAACCTTAGAATCCAGAAGACTTAAGCTTTAAGCAGTCCCATCCCAATACACCTTCTGTAAAGTGACAACAGCTGCTTTATGAAATTTAAACATATAATTACAAATTAATGACATTCTAAAACATGTAATATTTATCATTCCATATGTATGGTATTTTTTATTCAAACCTATGGGAATAGTTATAAATATTATTGCAAATTATATAGCTAATCAATAATAAATTAAATATACCTATAAAACATCCAGTGTAATGCCTGAAATATGGTGAACATTGAATAATTGCTGCTATATACAACCTGAAAGAAAGACTCAGCATGTTAGACATGTGGGGCAGAGTCTAAATTACCAACAGAATCCAGAGCTTTTACATAAACAAGTAAAGTCTGATATTAGAAACAATGTTGAGCTGGATGTGGTAGCATTCACCTTGATCCCAGTAAGAAGGAGTCTGAAGCCGGAGGATTGAGAGCACAAGGCCAACCTGAGTTACAAACTGAAGTTCTAAATAAAAGCAAGTACATGAAAAAATCATTAGATTTCTATTGTTCATAAATAAAGCAACAGATTAGGTGTTGGTGTCTACTTAGAGGTAGACCTATAACGAATTTGTGCTTCATGACCACAAATCCAAAGTTCTGAGAAGAATAGTGAATGGAGGCAAAGTGCTTATTCTCTAGATGAAACAAATTCAAGTTTAGTGATTCCTAAAGATTCCCAAATCTGGGCAAGAGCCACTTTAGGGAAAAAAAAAAGCTGGTTTTTCTCTGCATTCCAACTATCTATTGAAAAATAATTTTATGTTTTTAATGTCAAAAGAACATGAGAAAATACATAGTAACATCCAATCCTGTTACTTGTTTAGGATAACAAGCCACAGCGAATCCTAAGAGTAACACCATTGGTGAATTTTCTAAACCAGCAGATTAGCAAAAGTGTTTGAGTCCTTCATGCTTTCCAGCCTCTCCAACGTGCCATTGGCCAGATGGGGACTCCCTTTTGGCAGCCTTCCTCTGCTCCCACCCTCTTCCTCCTTCATCCTCTTCCACCTCGTCTGCTCCTCCACCCTCACACACATGCTTTCCACAATACATACTGCAACCACTTAAGCCATTCCATTTTAAAAAGTTGATTCTACTCAGATTCAAAATGACATAGTTGTTGGTACAAGTCAGGCCGGGCACATCTATCTCTTTTTGTGAGTTCCTTCATTCAGCATGAATAACTTGTATTGAATCTTTTTTAAATACCTAATAATGAATACTCTCATGGTAGAATATTTTACATAAATGAAATCAGTACTAAGAAGAGTCCTTCAGATGTGTTCTTGAAAGTTAGATTAACACCTGCAAATGAATTTAAAGCTGAAAATTATCTGGATAGTATTAGCCAAATCATGTACATTTATCTAAAACATAATAGAAAATAGTGACTTTTTATTTATCTTAATATAAGCTATTACTCAAGAAGCATATAACCTTATTTGTATAAAAAAAAAAGTGTGAAAGCCACCCCAAAGATTTTTTCTGAAGTATTAAAAAATATAAGCCACCCTACTTTTTGATGCTGTGTGCTAGTTATAAATCTGGGCTAACACATGTTTGGCTTTTTCAATGCCTGACCCTACTTGTAAATCTTCTGATGTCTCCTCCCTCCCAATACCTGCACTGAACTCCAAAGACATTCTCACTATAGAAATTATTAAATTTTAAAATTATTAAATACCAAAGATAGGAAACTTCTAAGATGCAATGAAGCTGGTAGTATGTTATTCCATTTTCTAACATTAGCAGTCACTTAAGAGTCATATTTACTGCTATTTCACTCATCTAAAGATTGATTATAATCCAAAAAAGAAATGCTGATGATGTAGAAAAGGTGTGATGGAGTCGGACCACCCCACAAGGTTGAATAGGAGTCAAGCCCCACTCCTCACATCAAAAGCAGTTCCCTGGGCAGCTCAACACTCACTGTACTGCATTTGTTTTTGATGAAGCTTTTTTGATGTTACCATGGAGTAGCTTGGTGAACATGCTTTCTGAAGTCATTTTTATGTTAAATTTCTTTTTATAAACTTCTAGGTTGAAATAAACCTAAAACGATATCCAACTCCTTACCCAGAGGATTTAAAGAATATGGTAAAATCTGTTCAAAATCTGGTGGGTAAGCCAAGCCATGGAGTGCGTGTTGAGAACTCAAATCCAACAGCTAACACGGAGCAAACTGTGAAAGAAAAGTTTGAACACAAGTGGCCGGTGGCCCCAAAGGAGATTACAGTGGAGGTATTTGGAGGTTATTGGTAACTGACAGTGTGGTTTGACTTTTAGACTTCTGGGTGATGATGTTTTTTCTAACTGAGTAGATTGCTTTAATAAGCAAGTTACACATTATTTCCTCAAATAAAAATGACTTTTTTTTTTTTAGATATGAGGGTTACATCTAGTAAATCAAAGATAGGTACCTCCCTCATAGCCAAAATGATTACTATTTCTTTAATGCATACAGTGGCTCACCAGCTACCTAGGCTAGCTAGGAATGTGTTATACCCATGAGAATGTTGGTCAGCCTAAATCTTATCTGATCATTTGCTGGGGAAACTAACGGGGCTTTTTCATTCAGACAATCACAGTAAAATTCCTACTAAGTTTAGCATGAATTTTTTTTAATGTTTTTGTGTTTGAGTTTCAGATAAAAAATTTAAAAAACAAAAACTCAGGCTTGTAGGATCTGACTATGAGAAGCTTGCTTCCTATGTTTGAGAATAAGCTACAAACTCAGTCTTATTGATTTGTATGGTCTGAAAGAATTCAACTACATTATGCCACCACCTTGACTATCTCATCAATTCTTCAACCAATTAGTTGCATCTTTTTCACTAGAAACACAGTTGGAGTGATCATGTCTGGTCCATATTCTCTAAAATCTAGATTGACAAAACTCTTTTACAAATCTGCATTTCAAATAATCTATTTGTGGCATCTGAACACCAGCTGTAGATGTAGCACTGTGCTGAACACTGTGAGAGGAATAAAATAAATGAAAATGTGTTCTGGGTTCCCAAGCGATTCAAAGCTAAGCTGGAAAAACACATGAAGTGATCACATGATTTCTTCTTGTTCTAAATTGGGGCTGAAACATATATTAAAGATGGCATTATTCCCTTAAAATAGGAATCAGTGGAGGACATTACAAACAGAGAGAAGACCTTGAGCAAAAAACAGCCATAGACATTTGGGAAGCTGAAACAGTTGGGCATTCAAGGCCAGCCTAGGACACAAAGTGAAACCCTATTGTAAAACCAAAACAAAGCAAAACCATTTATGGGTTGCAGATGCACCTGAAAGAGGAGGACACTTTCATACCTAGAGTTTTAGAGGGTACACCAACACACCTGAAGAAGTAAATATCAGCTTGGTTTTCTTTTCTTTGCCTTATTATTATCTCTGTGCTTCCTTTTCCCCATGATACCATACTCCCATCTAAGATACTAAAATAGTACACAGGACTGGAAGAAATATTTAGTAAGGGCACACTAAATACACACACACACACACACACACACACACACACACACACACACACTTTGTATTTAAAACTTCATGGAATCACATCTTATCTTTTGTAGCAATGTGGTATGAAAACCTAAAAGTGAGTAAATTCAGTACAAATATAAGAAGATTCTATAATTGCTTAATTTGGAAATTTGATAAGAAAAAAGGGAGAAAAATATCTGTGGTCACAAATTTAATAATAACCCCATGGTAGACAAAATACAGCTAAAGTCTCCCATAAAGAATCTCTATATAGGCCGGGCGTTGGTGGCGCATGCCTTTAATCCCAGCACTTGGGAGGCAGAGGCAGGTGGATCTCTGAGTTCGAGGCCAGCCTGGGCTACAGAGTGAGTTTCAGGAAAGGCACAAAGCTACACAGAGAAACCCTGTCTCGGGGGGGGGGGGGGGGGGAGAACTTCTATATAAAGAACATGCCAAAAATAATACATCTAAAATTGAATTTTACATTTCTTCCCCAGCTTTGTTCCCACTTCTGCCCTAACCTTAATCTGATCTCACAAGATTATCTACCAGCTCTTTGAGGCTGGAAATTGGGGTAATAATTCCTTCTTTCTATTCACTCTTTATCCCTTCCAAATAGTTTCCCAAACCTGCACATTTTCACCTGTGTTTCCTGAAGTCCATAACTCCGTCAGCATTGCTACAAAGCCGTTGTCTCCTTGCTTCACATTGTCCCCTGCCTCCTTGTTGCCTTGGCAACGCTTTTCCTAAAAAGAGTGCAAATCAAATCGTTTCCTTGGCAATAGCTTCTTAGTGCTGGGAGAAAAGCCCCAGGTTCTTCATTAGCTGTAGAGGATGCAATGCAAGCTGACTTCCAACTTCATGTTCACTGTGTGACTTGCCCCATCCCTTTCTTAGGCTTCTGCAATCTGCTGACATGATCTCTGTAAAAAGAAATTCCACTGGAGATTTCAATATTTCCTCTGAAATCAAATCTCTGTATCTTCCTTTTAGCTGACTGCAAACAGTCATCGTCCTCTTGAACACAACCAAATTAAAGGCAACACTGAACTTTATTCAGTGTTCTGATTTAAGTAGTGTAGAAAACCAAGTGTCTTACTAATCATGAAAACTTAGCATTTATTATATATTTTGCATCTGTACATATTTTTTCATTTTTGTTTTTGATACAGGTTTCAATATTTTGATATTATCCCAGACTGGCCACAGACTCAAGACCCTGCTGCCTCTGCCTCCTGAAGACTGGGATAGCAAACTTGTACAACCATGTCTGATGGTATGTGTGGACTGTGCAGTAGAGAATTACACATAATAGAATCAGCTAGGTGATTAAGTGCCTTAACCAAGGGAGAGAAATGAAGAACTGAGGTAATCAAGACTGAAAAAAGTAAAAGAGAAAGGCACCAATGTGATGGTGCACTTGGAAGGTAAAGGCAGGAGGATTAGGAGTTCTAGATCATCCTTGGCTACACAGTAAGTTCAAGACTAGCCTATGAGACCTTATCTCAAAAAGGCAAAACAAAATGGTAACTGCATTTCATAAACAGCCAAGTGAATGAGAAAGGAAAGCCAGTCCCAAGTGATCTCTTCCCATACTCTAGAGTCTTCACAGGGGCTATACTAAAAAACAGAGCCGGAGAGCCACAGGAACCAAGAGAGCTGATTACACAAAGGCTTCTCCTTCCTTCATTTTCCTTCAAAATGCCCTCTGACATTTGTTTGCTCACTCCCCAGCTCTTTGTATGGCTAGCATGCCCTCAACCTTCGAATCTCAAAGGGTCACTCTGACCAGTCTAACCTTCCAGCTTTCTCTACTCTGTCACTCTGCTTATTTGCACTGAATGTAATGAGAACATTTATGATGACTTTATATATTACCTTCAGACAGTTTCAGAGGATAAGGGCCATTTCTATCTTGTCTAGTGTATACAGATGATAATTCAAGTGGGGATTTTTCAACTTTGCACTCCTGCCAAAGCTATCAGCTCTTAGTAAAAACCATGCTCCAATTTTGAATTGTGACCTTTTTGCTGGGCTAACAATACACTCTCCATACTGAACAAGCCACATGCCCTTCAGCAGCTGCAGAATCCCAAGTATATACCACATCCACTACAGTGGGTGGGGCTTCTGGGCTGTTAAACACAGAGTGTTAGAATATCAAAAACATTTTTACTTAATGATATTTTCAACTTATGCTGGGTTTATTGAATGTAACTACATCATAAGCTGGGGGCAGCCATATGGCCAGAGTCCACCACAGACAAGACACACAAATATTTGTTGAATAAAACAATGATTAGTTAAATCTAGTGTTATAATCTGCCCTTCTTCTGTCCAATTAGAAGTTCATGGAAATACGGGTGAATTTCTGAGTTTTTGTTGAATTGATTTATCTTTGTTGGCTGCAGTGTGTAGGCACTTTTCACTTGTGCTTTGAGGAAATTCCTAGCGTATTTATGCCTTCTGGTTGGTAATTTTTGTTATAATATCCATAGACTGAAATAATACTTAACATTCCCATAGAAGTAGCTAGGTGAAACTTAGTATTTCCTCCTTTGAGGTCATTGGAAAGATAAAATGCATAGACTGGAAAAGAAAATGTTTTATCTTATTTTTATTTTTAAATAACCAAAGCCAAAATATTAAGATACATGCACCATCAGACACTGACCACGTTTTCTCAAAACTGGAAGTCATGGCAAATATGACAATGCTCAGATGCCATATGCTAGCATTCAAATTTTACTTTTTGATTATAGCAATCACCAAAATCTAGCTTCATGAGCACTGACACCAAGAATGTGCAACCAAATGTTGAAACCAAGTACAACAGTGATCCAGCAGTTCACAGCTGCCTGTTAGATCTCAAGCATTGCTTCCCTGAAACACTCTCTACAACCCATAATATTCCTGTGAATTAGCAACAGCCTCCACAGATGCCTCAGAACACAATTTGGGAACCATGGGGAAAGACTTTTTAGTCTAGGAAGCAAGAACGGCTCTCATAGACCTTACTTGTTGCTGACCTAAGCAAGGGAGCTGTGTCTGGGCCACAGTGTCTTTACCTCTAAAAATCTAAATGCTAAGAGATCCTATGGAGATGAACTAGGGTATCAATAGGTATTTATATAAACCTAGCACTTTGTAGAGAAAAAGACTAGAATAAATGATAATTTCAGACCATTCCTCAAGAGAATAAAACTCCAATTCCTCCCCCATTCTCTTTAGTGTTCTGCATATTTCTATCTGGATATCTGCTCACTGTGTCTGCTGTAGTCAAAAATGATACAAACCTTTTTCATCCTGAGGAGATGGCCTATTTTCCCTCTACAGAGAAGCCATATCTTCTGCCAAATAATGGAAAAGTCAACTGTCCCTGAAGTTTTCTCTTGTTGCCTTTATTAACTCTTGTCTGAGACTCTAAAAGCTCAAAATTGAGTTTTTATTCTTTTTAACTTTTACCTTAGGATTCTCTTTCTCCATGTTAGTAAGAGCCAAGATTTTGTCTAAATAAAGGAAAGATAATGAGATTTTTAAAAGTGAAAGGACATTTTACCCACCACCACCACCTCTACTTCTGTCTCCTCAGCAGGAGACATGTTTAGATGAACTTCTGATGGGCCACTTACAGAAGCTGATTGCTTGCCAGCAGCTTCCACTGTTTACTACCATGAAAGTAGTCTCAAAACTTTTCTTTCCTCAATTTTTGAGCAGAGACTGATAACCTAGTTGGATCATGCAGAGCCCTAGTCACAGCTTTGAAAAGCTGGTGTATATAATAAGCAAGATATCCTAAGTACTGAATGTGTAGAACATGAAGTAAAAGAAGTAATGTTAACATTCTGTGCTGATATAACTGCCTAATTTGGTTCTATGTCTCATTTTATTTTTTATTTTGCTGTTTCTTTAAAAATAATTCTTCTACTTATATTAGGTGTCATTTAAAAATACCTCCTTTCTGAGTTGTTTCACACAAATAAGTTACCTTTATCTTCATATTCTGAACATAAATTAGCACTAATTACTACCACTTTCATCTGACAAACGTGTCAGATACAGGTCTGAGAATTACTTTGTCTTGCCCGAGGTACTGGATTAATAATTGATGAGGCAGAGACAGAATGGAGAGGCAGCATCATGTGATTGACAAGTTGGCTTGTTCTTTGCAGAGAACTGCTTCTCCAGCTTGCATCTTCTTATAAACACATGCTTTTATTCTTTATTATACCACTTTAAAATTTTACAGTACCTTTGCTGAACTTTGAAATTCTATGGAAATGCAGATTTCTTTCTTCAACCCCAGGCTTTTAATTGCCCCTTTGTCTTTAGGACCCCTTTTTAAATTGGATCCTTTGTTTCAGGTCCCTGATACTCTCACTGGGGACCTCACACTGGAAGAGGGTCTAGCTGAATGGGAACCCAGGAGAACTACACTCCAGTGTTGGGTCTTTGTTAAGTGTTTTTGTGTGCCCCAGGTCCAATGAAAGTGTTGAACTCAATGGTCATTCAATCTTCATCGATTGAAGCAAATATTTATTGAGAAGCAAATATTCTTATACACCCCCAAAATAAGTTTAAAAGATAAAATTTCAGCCAAATATTAAAGGAACTGATATATTTTCTGCAATATCAAAATTCTAAAGCTTGTCCCTTTGAGTGTTTCTGTCTGTTCATTACACCAACCAAACACTAGACAAATCTTTCCAAATTCCTGATAATTTTTCTAAGTATATCCTTCTCTGATTCAACAAAACATTCCTACTGTGTTTGTTCAACACTACAAATTAACAAGATAGTAACAAACAAACAAAAACCCTGAATGTTCTTCTTTGAATTCAAATTATCATAAACAGGTTAAAAGACACAGCTGTAGTACACAGAAAACAGGAACTTAGATTTTGCTTTTTTTAATGTTCTCTTGATATCTGTTTAACTGGGAATTATCTGAATTCTAGAAATTAAAATTCATGGAATTTTTGCACTGATGAGATGGCTCAGTGGTTGAAAACTCTAGTTGCTTCTGCAGAGGACCCAGGTTCACTTCCCAGCACCCACATAGTGTTAACTCTGCTCCCAGAAATTTAATGTCCTTTTCTAGCCTCCACGGGCACTAATTGCTAATAGTGGATTCAGATGCCTGCAGGCAACACACAAACACATAAAATTAAATAAATCTTTAAAAGAGAGGGTGGGGGGAGAAAGAGGGAGAGAGAGAGAGAGAAAGGAAATAAATTTTAAAACTTGTGGGACTTTTGTATTGTTTATTCTTCATAGAGTTGTATATTCAATTCACTCAACATTTGATACACAGTAGATTAAGTAGGTTGGAATGGGCATGAGAACACTAACAACCTCAGGAAGGAGTCACAGCAGACCCACAATGACTGCCAACACAGCCACCTGGGACACAGCAGGGACTGGAGAGTAGGGGCCTGGGGCACAGGATTACTGGGAAAATGTGTGTGTGTATGGGTAGAACTAAGATCCTACTGGACTGCAATGGCCTTCTCACTCGGAACTTCAAGTGAGAGTTCTCACATCCAGAATATATGACTGTGGGCTACACTGCCTCTGTGTGTGTGTGGCCGGGGGGGGGGGGGGGGGGGGGTTCCGCAGCATAATTCAGTGCTGTTTTGAAATGAGTACTGTCTCATCTCAATTAGATTGGGAATTCCCAGAAGACCATGTTGTGTCTTTCTGGGGAAACTCCACAGTTCTTTGCACAGTGCCAGGCATACAAACAGCATCCAAAAATACATCTAATAAATAAATGAGTTCACATAAATTAGAAAAATAATCAGCACTCAATTAGAGATACACAGGGTTCTTTTCACAATGCCCTATGGTGAATTAAATTCTAGGGCTGCATCTTTGAGTCTGAGCCAAATAAGATATTGCCATCTTGGTTAACCATTATTTAAATGTTTACTTTCCTTGTCCTGTATTATTATATCTCTCAGGATTCTTTTGTTCATCCAGCTAATGAAATGAGGATTGGGGAACTTCACCCTTCATTAGCTGAGACCCCTCTGTACCCACCCAAACTTGTTCTGCTAGGGAAGGACAAAAAAGGTAACATCGTGAAGCCAATGTGGAACTGTGACCGATGCATGTGCATGATAAATCACCACTTATACATTGTGACATGCCGTAGTCTATAAGTACTTGCAGATGTGTGCCTCTGACATTAATCCATATGGAACCTGCTTTTCATACTTCTTTTGTATCCATCAGTGTTCGTAGTATTGTAACATGTTTCCCCTTTAAATTTCAGAATCAACTGATGAGTCTGAAGTTGACAAAACTCACTGTCTGAATAACAGTGTCTCCTCAGGCACCTACTCAGACTACTCGCCATCCCAGGCTTCCTCGGGGTCCTCTAACACCCGCGTGAAAGTGGGGTCCTTGCAGACAACAGCTAAAGATGCGGTCCATAACTCTTTGTGGGGTAACAGGTGTGTTGAGAATTCCCCGTTCTATGTTCCCAAATGTTCATTTTCATCAACTTTGACAAAGTGGAATCTGCTTGATGTTGGAATTATGTTTGGCACATGAGTGGTAGAGAAAACAGAAGATGCAGGTAAGCATGTGGGCTCTGTGGTACTTTGGAGGGCATCAAAGCCATGCTCCAGGGCCTGGCATCCATGCAGGCCCATCTTAGAGGAGATTATGAGAAATCACAGTAGGAACTAAAAGCTTGAAATTAAAATTTTTTGTTTGACCATCTCAAGTTTATGAGACGTGATCATGTCACATCTAAAATGGTGTAAGAAGGGCTGGATAGAAGTAGCCTAGCAGTGGAACTCAGTGTTCAGGGCCCTGGGTTTTATCCCTGCTAACACAAGAAAGCAAGAAATGGTGTGATAAATTAAGGTATGTGATCTGGAGAGACTGCTCAACAGTTAAGAACACTGGCTGCACTTCCAGAGGACCTGGGTTCCATACCCAGCTCCCATCAATATGATGCCTCACAACAGTCTGTAACTACAGTTTTACAAGATCTGATTGCCTTATTTTGGCTTTCATGGGTACCAGACACATGAAACGCAGACATACATGCAGGCAAAACACTCATACACATAAAATAAAAACAAATTTTTACAAAAGGATATGTGTAAAACATTTTGTCTGCCACAGAGTAAAATGTACTTTCTGTCAAATCGTCATTCTACTGTCACCTGAAGTCAAGATGTGTGAAAAGGCATTTACCCTTTCCCATGCACCTCCTCCTGCATTACTCCTGCTCTATGTATGAAAGGCACAAGAGCTTGAGGGAACCAGAAACAGTTATAGAAATCCAAAGAAAGCAAGGGAGGGTGAGAAAAGCTGAGAAAGGGTCAGAAAAGGACAGAGAGAGCAGGAGAGAATCAGTGAGGGTCAGAGAGGGTTAGAGAAGGTCAGATAAGGTCAGAGATGGTTAAAGAAGGTCAGGGAGAGCCAGGGGGAGACAGCGAGATCCAGAGAGAACCAAAGATAGCCAGGGAGAGCCAGATGGTCAGAAAGAGACAGAGAGAGTCTAAGAGAGCCAAGGAGAGACAGAAAGAACCAAAGAACGTCAGAGAGGGTTAGAGAAGTTCACAGAACATCAGAGTGAGCCAGAAAGCAGGGAGAACTCAAGAGGGCCAGAGAGAGCCAGAGAGAACTTGAGAGAGCCAGAGGGATCCAGAGGGGGTCAGAGAGAATGCCAGAGGGAGTCAAGAAGAGTCAGGGAGAGTCAGAGAAAGCCAGAGAGGATTAGAGAGGGTCAGAGAAGGTCATAGAGGGTCAGAGGGAGACAGAGGGAGACAGGGAAAGCTGGGAGGGTCCAGAGAGCCATCCATTCATTCACTAAGCAGCAGCGTGTCTGCCCTGTCTGAGGTCCCTGACCCCTTCCTCTATGGAACGTGTTAAGTTCTCTCAAATGGTAACTTGGATGTACTCTGAATTGGAAATTCCAGGGATGAGTAGTGGAAATCCCCTTGCCAGCCCATCTTCAGGACCAAGATTGAAAAGAGCACTTATTTCATTCATTCACCCATTTAGCCAGTATGTATCCCAATCCCAAAAGGGAGAAGACTTTCTCTGCATGCTTGTACTCTGCAGAAGGACCAAAGATAGTAAACAGTGAATACATTAAGCAGTCAGTTTCCTAGCCAGAAGGCCATTTTAACTCAGAAGATATGAAAGACAGAGCAGGTTAAAGTGGGCTTTTTGGATGGTGCTTTAACAGTAAGCCAGGTGGGGATAAATGTGTTACACAAAGGCTGGTGGCATTCTTCTTATAGGAAGGTCACCTCTCCCTCTTGGTCATTTTTCTCCTCCTACTTATGTTCACAGGATTGCACCACCTTTCCCACAGCCTCTGGATGCAAAGCCATTACTCAGCCAACGGGAGGCTGTTCCTCCCGGGAATCTCCCCCAGCGTCCTGATCGGCTGCCAATGAGTGATGCTTTCCCTGACAACTGGACCGATGGCTCCCATTATGATAACACAGGTTTTGTCTCGGAGGAAGCCACAGCAGAGAATGCCAACAATAACCCTCTCTTAAGCGCCAAAGCTAGAAGCATACCTGCTCATGGGCGCAGGCCTTTAATCAGGCAAGACCGGATTGTTGGTGTTCCCTTGGAACTGGAGCAGTCCACACACAGACACACGCCAGAAACAGAAGTGCCTCCTTCCAATCCCTGGCAGAACTGGACCAGAACCCCCAGTCCATTTGAAGACAGGACTGCTTTTCCTTCCAAGTTAGAAACAACCCCTACTACCAGCCCCTTGCCCGAAAGAAAAGACCACTTGAAGGAGCCTACAGAGACACCAGGTCCCTTTTCCCCAGGAGTGCCATGGGAGTATCACGATCCCACCCCCAACAGGAGTCTCGGTAATGTCTTTTCTCAAATCCACTGCCGCCCAGATTCATCTAAAGGTGTTATTGCAATTAGCAAAAGCACAGAGAGGCTCTCCCCACTCATGAAAGATATAAAGTCCAACAAATTCAAAAAGTCTCAGAGTATCGATGAGATTGACATTGGTACCTACAAGGTTTATAACATTCCACTAGAAAACTATGCCTCTGGGAGTGATCACTTAGGAAGCCACGAGCGGCCAGACAAGTTGTTGGGACCAGAGCACGGCATGTCCAGTATGTCCAGGAGCCAGTCGGTACCCATGCTGGATGACGAGATGCTCATGTATGGAAGCAGTAAGGGACCACCCCAACAGAAAGCATCTATGACTAAGAAGGTCTATCAGTTTGACCAAAGCTTCAATCCACAAGGAGCAGTGGAAGTTAAGGCAGAGAAGAGGATTCCACCCCCTTTTGCACACAATTCTGAGTACGTGCAGCAGCCCAGCAAAAACATCGCCAAGGATCTGGTCAGCCCCAGAGCCTATAGAGGTTACCCACCCATGGACCAGATGTTCTCCTTTTCCCAGCCATCTGTAAATGAGGATGCCATGGTGAATGCTCAGTTCGCCAGCCAGGGGCCCAGAGCAGGCTTCCTAAGGAGGGCTGACTCCCTGGCCAGCTCCACTGAAATGGCTATGTTCAGAAGAGTCAGCGAGCCCCAGGAACTGCCCCCTGGTGACAGGTATGGCCGAGCAGCCTATAGGGGAGGGCTGGAAGGCCAGAGCAGCATTTCAATGACTGATCCCCAATTCCTCAAGAGGAATGGCAGGTATGAAGATGAGCACCCTTCATATCAAGAAGTGAAAGTGCAGGCGGGAAGTTTCCCTGCTAAAAACCTCACCCAGAGGAGGCCACTGTCTGCCAGGAGCTACAGCACAGAGAGTTACGGAGCCTCCCAAACAAGGCCAGTTTCAGCTAGGCCTACCATGGCAGCCCTCCTGGAAAAAATACCATCTGACTATAACCTGGGTAACTATGGTGACAAGCCGTCAGATAACAGTGATCTAAAGACAAGGCCCACCCCTGTGAAGGGAGAGGAGAGCTGTGGTAAAATGCCGGCAGACTGGAGACAGCAGCTGCTTAGACATATAGAAGCTAGAAGGTTAGACAGGGTATGTCTGCGTTTCTCTGTAAGAATTCCCCTTCTGCCTTGGGTTTTCCTTTCCTGGTGTCTCTGAGCACATATGGTGGTGCATGAGTTACAGGAATGAGAGGTCCCAGAATTTTACTTTTATTTTGCAGGGAAGATGGATTGCAGTAGTTTATTGTAGGTATTTCTTCATGCTTTCTGAGGAGTCATAACCAGAAGGTGAATTACCTATCAAAGCTAGCCTAAATATTGTTGGTAAGAAAGAATTTGACTCCATTATCTGGGATGGTGCTTCAATGTCTTTCTAGCCATGAAAGCAAGGCCACCTCTCCCAGGACCCAAAACTCTTCCCTGGTGACCTAAAGAGTGTTATTTTTATTGATTCTATAAAAAGTGAGTATTTCACCCTTTCCACATGGACTCACTTACATTAAAATTGGGCTTAATTTGTTTATAAAATTTGCACATAGCTACAGCAAAGGGACAACTGAAGTTATTACCTCTAATAAGCAATAATCTTCCCAGCAAGTAACAGAAAAATAAAATAAGCCATGATTAAATACCTTCTTGCATACTATTTTATTTGATTAAAAAAATCCTGACATTTAGAATATCGGCTTTTATGTAGAAAGAAATTCTACAATTCAAGTCAAGCTATAAACAACAAATGCAGATGGTGTCTCAAGAAACACTACAAATTTAACAAATTAGTGTGCACAGTGTAGCAAAACAAGGAATCCCAAATTAATCCTAATTCAGTTATAAATTGAGTTATAATACTGTGAGGAATGAGCAGTGATTGGAGAGTTAAAAACAAAAGCAGAAGAAAAAAAAAACAATACAAAGCATGAAATTAGTTCTTGTTACCTGCTTGAATCTCTCCAAGAGAAACAAGCATTTCATTTTCTAGAGCTTTTGCTCATCTGCATCATCACTCACTAAACCGTGTGGCTAGGCAGTGGTAGTGAACACCTTTAATCCCAGTACTCGGGAGGCAGAGGCAGGCAGATCTCTGTGAGTTCAAGGCCAACCTGGACTACAGAGTGAGTTCTAGGAAAGGCTCCAAAGCTACACAGAGAAACCCTGTCTCAAAAAACAAAAACAACAAAAAAGAAACCTTGTAGCTCTATTTCAAAAGACTGCATGTACCCCAAAGTCACTTCAAAATTAAAGATTGCTTTGTAAAAATGAAGCCTTTCCCTCTCACACCTTCAAGCTAGGTTTTCTGAGTAATATTATGCAATCAGAATGCTTCACTTGATATTTCAGTTTTATTTGATTCTCTGCTTTTATAAAGGCAGGGTCACTGTATTATGTATTTCTTTAATATTACATTTGAGTTTTCAGCTTATTCTTTTAAAAATAATGGCTTGTAGGTTGTGTCTACACTACAAGGAAACAGTTTTCCTAGGGAGAGAATGAATTAATAAATTTGACTGTGGGTGTTAATTTCTCAACATGAAAATTGTCTCTGACTTGCAAAATACTTCATCAGAAAGTTTTAAATAGGTGTAATCCGTACCATTGAAGGAAGCTTTGTCAAAGTCTCGTGGCTGGCATTAGTAGGAGATACCTGATCAGGTGGCACGTGCCTTACCTTGAGTTATTCCCTCCATGTAGTCAGATAACTTGAAGGGTGAAAATATTTAAGGTTAAATAATACAGAACAGTTGGGAACTCTGGTCTCATTTAAACAACAACCATATATAATATAGTAATATGAACTAGCTAAGAGAGGTTCTAAGAAGGTGTGGGGAATGTATGTGTGATGATCAGTAATTTGAGACATAAGAATGAGTGGAAACAAAACATCGAAATAGAATGATGTAGTGTAAAGCATTTGGTGTCATCAATTTACTCATACCCTGGATAGATGTGCCCCACCCACTTTGAACCAAGACACTAAGACGTAGGTGGCTCCTATAGCTGCAGAGAGTGTATAGCTGGGGAAGGGTTTAGATAAGTAAGTCTGAAGACCCTACCTGGCTCAGATGGCGAAGGCGAATTTATCTGCATTTTTTCATTGTTGTAATGTCACCTCCCTTTTTCTGAGCTCTGTTTGTTTGTAATTCCCTGGTTTCTTACACTAACTTTTCAGAGCAATTTTGAAGTATGTTCAATAGTTTCTCATTTGATTCAAGAAGTTGAGTTTCTTTAGACTACTGCTCCAAGCTACGGTTTCCTAGGAGCTTTCTTCTAGTTTGCTCCAAGTGACATTTCCTTTCCCGATTAGCTGAGTTACTCAGCAATAACTCAAGATGTATCTCCTGTGAAGCCTTCCAGCTATTCTCCCAGATAAATTCATGGTTCCAAAGCACATCTTACAATGTTGCGTAGTTTTGACAGAGCTATGCTATTAACATTCTGCCTATGATCAGATGGCACCAGAGATGAGGGGTACTTTCTTCTGAAACTCATCTAAGCTATTTAACCCTGAGCGAACAGTATTACCAGCAGCTACAAGATATTTGTGATTTCACATGAAAGTCAACTGCCTACAGGTCTGTTCATGTTACAGGCTTAACAATCCAACTTGGAATTGGCAAGTGATCTCAGTGTTGGCCTTGGAGAGACAGCTCCAAGTACTACACTAGGGAAAGGATACCATTTTCTCCCTTATTTTAATGATAAATGCTTCCATGACAGAGCCTCACTGTGACCAAGAATTTAAAACAGAAGCCCATGTGTGTGAGATTGCTGGTCCTCTATGGGGCACCAAGGAAATACCTCTGAATCAGAAGGAGAGGTTAAGAGTCTTTTTCACTTTGGGCATAGTGACTGTGAACTAGTCCCTAGTCCTTAACAAATAGAATTGGCAGACAAGTGTATCACTGGTCATCTCTCTCCACAGCTCACAAAATGCTGGTGATAAAAACCATTACTTTGGGAAGAGTTCTCTCAGAACAAAAAAACATATCCAGACATTAGTTCTCAGTGATAGATAGCTAAGGAAAAGTCTACTGCATTAAATAAGAGAATTACTTATAGAAGCAACCACTATCAATGATTGTGTTTCCACTGTTGACTGAAAGTTTGATGTTGGGCCATTTTAAAACATCTTAATATTTTAATGAAGCCCTACAGAGAAAAATTACTAGTTATTAGTACCTGGCAAAGGATATCTACAATATAAATATCACCAGAATGTTGTGCAGATATTTGATGCATACTAAAAAAGTAGCACTAACCATCTTCAAATTATAACTGCCCTTAAGGTTGTCACACATCAGCTTAGGCAGAGTTAGAAGTTAACATCTCTTCTTTATATATGCAGATCTTATGATGTGAGAAAATCAAATTTGTAGCATATGGAATCTGATTAATATCTCACTGTTCCAATTTGCAAAACTAACAAACTCAAGCCCAGATCCTCAGAATATCTAAGAGACAATACACACTTAGACTTTCCCTGAGAGCAGGGATAAATAATGTATCTTTGCTCTTGTCATTTCTGTAGCTCTGGAGGGTACTCATTATGTGCATAACTAACCTTGTTACTGTATGCTTTTGTCTGATGAGTGCATGTTTATAAAAAGTTACCGTTTGCCCGCTTACAGTTCAATGTTATGAATTTAGATGTGTTCATGTAATGATCTGTTTGTGGAGCCCGTGTTTACATCCTGTCACATGGTTATCTCCTCTACTCAGAACGCTGCTTACAAACACAACACAGTTAACCTTGGCATGCTGCCCTATGGAGGTATTTCAGCAATGCATGCAGGCAGAAGCATGACTTTAAACTTGCAGACTAAGTCTAAATTTGACCTTCAAGACCTACCTCTTCAGAAAGTAAGTATGGACTGCCCTACATGTGTCAGCATCCCAAAGCCACTTGATGTTTGTTCACTTGGTGTATTTAGACTGTGCATCTAGCCCTGCTTGTTACAGACTCCAAAAGCACCAGGGCAAATGATGTAGAGCCTGAATCTGTAGCTGCTCAGTGTTTATTGTAGCTAGACTGATTACTAGACTCTTGCTTTTTGGACTGAGCAGGCACATGGCTTTGGGGGTTGATTTGAGGATCATCTTTCTATTTATTTTTCTATTCTTCCATCGTTTTCTTTCTTTTGTGTTTACACATTTATTGTTTACATTTTTGGAGGTCATCCCTGCCCTCCCTTGGTGAAGCATTCTGAGAACAATGCCGAAAACTGTTGTTTTTTGGTTTGTTTTTGTTTTTGTTTTGATTTTTTTTTTTTTGTAGTTAGATGGTTCCTTTAGAAGGAACCTTTAGAAAAGTAACAAGTTCATATATTTTAAACAAAAATGTAAGCTGGCTGGTGGTGGCGCACACCTTTAATCCCAGCACTCAGGAGGCAGAGCCAGGTGGATCTCTGTGAGTTCGAGGCCAGCCTGGTCTACAGAGTGAGATCCAGGAAAGGCACAAAGCTACACAGAGAAACCCTGTCTCGAAAAACCAAAAAAAAAGTAGATATTAGCAAGAAAATAATGTTGTATAATAAAGAGAAGAAGAATTCCCATTATTAATGAAATACTTTTCTTGTTCAGTCAGCATTGGGAATGATGCCCATTTTACCTGCTTAAACTAATTAATGCTTTTTCTCTGCTACATCTTAGTGGAGACTAATGAGTCATTTTCATACAATGTCATATGACTGCATGTTAATGTAGTCATTAACTTCCTAAGGTTTTGTGGATAAAGAAGTAAAAAACAGGAAAAGAGAGTGACAGCAACCCCCAGCATTTCTTCTTTCTGAAGAAAGTTAACCGTGGGACAAACCCCCATGCCACAATGCCTCACGTTCACTGTCAAATGTCTGGTAACATTCCCTAATTCTGTATAGTTTAATTCAGGCTGTGGGTATCATAACATATTTAGAACTTTTATATTTTCACACACACACAGAGAGACAGAGATAGAGATAGAGATAGAGATAGATAGAGATAGGGAGAGAGAGAGAGAGAGAGAGAGAGAGAGAGAGAGAGAGAGAGAGAGAAATCAAAACCTAACTAAACTGGGCATTTTTAGATATTATCTCATGTGTTCTCAGTCTCCCAGGGGGATGAACAGTGGTGTGGTGCATGGTAACTTTCTCTGCTACTATTTGCTGAGATCAGCAATAACTCTCATCATGTCCATGCTCAGGGCCCAGCTCACAATCTCTAAACTGAGATCTGGGCTTGTGAGCTGTTAATTTATTCAAGCCAGCATAAGTCGAGCATGTCATCAGCACAAACATTTTTCTGAAACTCCCCTTTAAGACAACCTGCTTTTCATGTCCACCTAGCAGTCCAAAGTCTTCATCCTCTTTCCATCCAAAACCAACTTTCTTATCCTATCCACACTCAGGAATAGATGAGCTTTCACAACTATAGACACTGTGAGATAACTTGGGGAGTAATACAAATAAGTCTTTGAAACTAAAAAAGAAATTTTCAAAAAAGATTTATGAGAAGATTAAAGTACTTTGTTAGGCACAGGTGGCACACACTCCCAGCACTTGAGACCCAGAGGCAGGTGGATCTCTGAGTTCAAAGCCTGCTGGACTATAGAGTGGAACCAGGACAGCCTGAGCTGCACAGGGAAATCCTGTCTTAAAAAAACAGAGCAAAACAAAAAATAAATTAAATTAAAGGAATCTTGGAAAGAAGAAAGCTATTGCTGGAACCCTCTGAAAATATCTAATGGCAACAACCCTATTTTGACTAATATGGGGCCTAATTACTCTTTGACCCATACAGTGATCTGTATTCACACAGTAACTGAAGAGCAGCAGTGCACTTAAAAATGTGTTTCTGGTGTCTCAGTTACTCTCCAGGTATGAGTTAGGGACAGCTGCCCTGTGGTATTAACTTTGTATCACAGTGGCCCTTGAGAATAGATTAATCATCTCTCACTGTAGTGATGCCACACTTCATAACAGTGATAATGTATAGCTGTATTTGAGGACCTCAGGACCATCCTCTCTTGGGCAAAGACAGGACTTACAGAAAGTCCCTTTGGAAAGGAAATCCCTCTGGAAAGCACAATAAATTGCAAACCAACAATTTAAACACTGAAAGACTTCAAAGTAAATTACTGTCAATACATTATCTCCTGCATGAAGGAGGAGGAAGTGGAAGAGGGAAAGGAGGAAGAAGAGGGATGAAAACGTCATTTCTAAGATTGACAGTTTAAGGTCTATGAAAAACATAAACTACCCTACCTGACATGTGAAGAGTTCAGAAATTTTAATGCATAAGCATTCAAAGCAGAGCCAAAGCTCTGGCTGTGGCGATTCAGCCTTCACTCCATCCCATCGGTTCCACCCTAAGCTCCCATCCCTTCTGCCAGATTCATCTTCTCTGTAGAGCTTGGATTTACAAATCTAGGGAGTCTTTCTGTCAAACTATAAATCAACCTTTATTTATATAATTTTTTAATTACCATACAAAGAAATGGTTGTTACTATGGCATTTTCATCCATACTATATTCTTATCCATCCTCCCCTCTCCCTTCCCCACTGACCTCCTTCCTCCCCCAAAACAGCCCCAAAACAGTCATATGCATTCTATTATCCTCTCTTTCTGCTTCCTCCACCCACTTAAGATTTCTTCTTGCTCTCTCAGGGTTCCATACATATACATAAAATTACTCTCAGTATCTAGAAGGAAAGCGTGAAGCTTCCTAAGGAAATAAAGGAATGTGCAATACACATTTGTGGAAGTGGTGCCCTTCCCAGGGGACACTTGGGCTGAAATCACAATTGTGGCCTCCCTCTCAGTCTCCCAAACCTGGCCTCTTGCACCAGGAGGAAGGAGCACTCATATTCCCTCCAAAGCACCGATGACACTGTCCTTAAGCAAATTCATAGTAAACTAATGAAAGGAGAGAACTGGTTGCAGCGAGGAGCCCGGTACCTGGTAGTGCACAGTGTATAATCAAGGCCATGGGGGCAGGGGCGCAGGGAGGCCCCACAGACATGCTGATCTTGTTGTGTATTTTGAACTTTTTTTTTGGTTTTTCGAGACAGGGTTTCTCTGTGTAGCTTTGGAGCCTGTCCTGGAACTCACTCTGTAGACCAGGCTGGCTTCAAACTCACAGATATTCACCTGACTCTTCCTCCCAAGTGCTGGGATTAAAGGCATGCGCCACCACTGCCCAGTTTGAACATTTTTAACTCATCCCTATTTATTGCATGCCAGGTCAAGCATATAGTTTTCATGGATTAAAAACTATAGTCTTTCTTTTCTGTAAACAGGAAATTGTATTTTATATGATAATTTCATGAAAGTCTTTAAGATATTTTTGAAAATGCCACTAAATGTAACAAAATTAATATAAAAAGTTAAGATTATTCATTAGTTTGTTGATGTTTCTGCTGAACTTAAATATCTAAGAGTATTTATGAACTAGAATGCTGGACATATAAGTTAGGCTTAAATTAGAAGATTTTGTTATTTCCTATTTATTTGTTCCTTCCTTCATTCACTCATTCATTCATTTATCATTTATTTGCCGCCTTTCCAAAAAGCATTCAAGTCAACTTCCTATGATGTTTTTAGTGGTTCATGTGCTTTTTCAGATATGTTCTACTGTAATGAGCTGAGCTATTGTCTTGAAATGTCATGTTACTGGGAAAAGGACAACATTATAAGAGAATGTTGGTTCAAACCACTACTTTTATTGCCTAGATTAACGAATGATAGAATGATAAATTTCCATTGGGAGAAAACAAAGGCTAAGAAAGACAGAAAACTCACTCTGGCTGGTACCACAAGGTACTTTAAGGATAGTTTTCTCTTGCAACTCACAAACCTAAAAGGACATATTTAGTAGGTGGATGAGAGAGACAGAAGACAGAGGTTCACAAGTCACACAGATACATCATGTGCTTTTGGTTTACTGTCATGACCATGGTGCCCAGTGTGTGCCCTCTCTACATTCAGCAAAGCCTTTTCACATTTTGTAACATCTGATATTTTCATACATGACTCACAGTAGTCAATACAATTCCTTTGTTCACATTATTATCCAAATAGCCATAAAAGTTGATAATGTGGAATGTATCTTCACTGACCGAAGAACACATGATCACGTTGTTATGTAGATACTATGGGAGAAATGATTCAGGTTATCTGAACTAAGTGAAAGCCAGTGATCACCATGTGCTCTGTTGGATCCACCTGTACTTCCTGACCCTTCCATCTCACCAGAATGTGCTAGTGGCATGAATATTACAGACCCTGAGCATCACATACTAATCCTGCTGACAGCTGCTACCACCAGAGAGCATCAGAGCTGTGGATGAAACACTAACCTTTGCTAGTGCCTGCCCAGGGCATGGCTCCCAATAGAGTACCGTAGGTTCCACGGTGGTGTTTGCCACATCTTTTAGTGTTTATTACTGTAATGTCACACTACAGAGTATTTTGTTTGTTATTTATAGAATTGGGCAGTAATATAAATTATAATTTCAGAGATGGAATGCCTAAGTCATACCTATGACATGTATAAAATAATTGCTTCTTTAAAGTTATCTGGGAGAAAATGTCCTCACTGTCTGTTTCATTAGTTACTAAATCAGTTGATTCCTGTCTAAGAAACTCCTGGGTTAGGGAAATTCAGACAGCAATGTTTGCCTTGACTGTTTTTAAACTTCTGGTGTCCTTTTCCACTGGACCCATGCAGATGACCCAGGATCAGATGGCACCGTAATCACTATGTGTCTGTTCACCCTAAAGCCATGTGTCACTTATTCAATCCCTTTTTTTCCTGCTGAAAGCAAACCAAGATCTATGCTGTACCGCTGGCCAACCTGTGCCTGTAATTCCTATCAGTTCTGCTATATTTATTACTGGCTCTTTATCCCTCCATAAAAAGCTATCTACCATTTTAATTATTAAAAAAAAGCCACCAGCTTGCAAATGCACACATCCTTATAGACAGAAGCTAAAATGAGCAATGTATCAATGTGAATAATGTCTCTTCTCTGTTATGGGCTAACCCAGTCTTTAAAAATCATAACCACGATTCTCTCACACAGTATATTTGCTGGAATACTATAGTACAGCAATAATTTCACTAAAAATACTTTGGGCAGATTATTTTTCTAGAGTTCTCTGGTTTTGTTTTTGGTGTTTGTTTTTATTTATTAATCTGTATGTTTGCTCCAATTTTGGTGTTTTGTTTTGTTTTGTACAAGGTCTCCGTATGTAGCCTAGACTGGCCTCCAATTTATGATTCTCCAGCTTCAGCCTCCCTCCTCATTGCTGAAATTATAGACATTTGCCACCATGTTGCTTGAACAAACTCTTTTTAACATTTTCTTAAGTCTATGAAAATCTCCTTTGCAAACCATGTATCAATTACCTAACAAAGTAGATCCTTGCATTCATCAAAGGTGTCATAAGAACTTGGAAAAGTGTCAAATTCTAACGCCACTCATGTATTCTCTTCAGCAAGATGGCATTACATATAATTTCACAAGCATACTGTACACCATTATTTAGCAGATGAGCAAGGCGACTGGTTCAGCTATGCCCATTTACTCTGTTAATACTACTCATATATATATACACTTACACAAATATATATCCATATGGACACATTTATATACACAAATATTTGTACAGATATACTCAGGTATATGGAGAGAGATGCATACTGAAGGCTTAGCCAGATTAGAAATCACTTCTTTCACTGGATATTTATCACCATTCCTAGTTCTGAGAATCGTCCACTAAGTCTATCAATGACCACAGCAAACTTTGGAGCCAGGTTTTCTTAAGCTATAGTCCTTATTAAAATGTTTGCTTTTCCACTAACTTACACTGTCCATTTCCTCTGTTTTTCTAATAAAAACTAGTAGAATCCAGCAGCTGACATCCTATGCACTGTGTGTTTCCTTGGCTGGTCATGTGAGCTGGGGAACATCAGAAGTGGTCCTAACCTTGAGAGTACTAACAGGATGTGAGCACCTGGTTTCTCTTGTTTTCTTAGAAATAAGACATTGTAACAGCAATGGCTCCAATTTATATTACGCTTTCGAGTTGTTCCTTTTTATCTTCTGGAGATTTTTAGCAGCTAGACAACAAATTTACTCACACCATATATCTTACTTTGAGAAATGATGTGAGCATACTAAATATATTACTTTTCAGTCATCCCCAATAAGTGTTTCATGGTATTCCTGTTTCTCCAGGCTTTAGTGCCTCACTTTGGAAAATCAAATCGCAGCTCATTCTTGAAATTAATAAGGGAAATTACTTTCAGGAAGTAAATTAATTTTACTGTGTAGTGAAAAAAGATCTCCTTAATGGTCCTGTATGTTTATGTTTCTGTGTCCCCTGTAATATAAACGAATTAGTGTGACAGTTAATTCTAATTTTTAAAAACAGACAAATTAATTTATAAACTAATGAAGAACCCAGGGTCATGGTGTCATGGTTTTGATAGAATGGAGCTGCACTTTTGTTGTGGGCCAAGAAGAATTGTGCCATTTTGAATAGCTCAGTGGCTATTCAAAATAGTACTATTCATTTCTGGGCAGGTTAGAAAATGCCTAAGAGGAAATTCATATAAAAATGAGAGTGACGTGAACAAAAAAAGGAAACCTGTGCTGAATTCTATCCACCTCTCAAGAATGTGTCTTGCACAGAGACAACCATATGCAGGTTGTGTTAGAACCTCAAAGTGGAGGACCCAGGCCAAGGAGACATGGATGCTGAAAATCCAAAAAGAAAATACTAGCCAGTGGCTGTTGGGTGCATGAATACCTCTTAGCTATTTAATCTTTGTATCCTTATTTGGCATACTTTAATATCTAGAAAAGTTGTATGTGAGCACATGTGAAAATAGTGGTCTAAAAATAGTAAAGACCAGAAATCCATTTGAAACAGACATCTGATAGGTATCTCACTACTTTCAAACAACATGTTTTTCATGTATATTATTCTTCATTTGATTTTTTAAACACAGATTCATTCTTAATTAATATGAGAGTTTGCATTCAAAAACATTTTTTCTCCTTATTCATTTCTGATGGGTTTGTGGAAACAGAATTTACAGTCCAAGCAAAAGGTGAAATTTGAACTGTGTCCTTTTAATTATGTCCATTAGAGGGATTGTGAGACAGTGTGAACTCCATTAGACACATTGAGAGACAGTTTCACCTTAAACCCTATTTTACTATATTTCCTGGCAGTTCTTTAAAAACATGGATGTGGTCAGAATACAGACAAGTTGGTTATTGGGTTTCTTTTTAAAGAGATCATAGTGGTGTAGCCAGATGAGGACTGGCAAGCAGCTACCTGTGATGCACATGAAAGCAGTAGCCTAGCTTACCAAGATAAGGCTGAAGGACCCACCTCACACAGAATACCAGTAAGCACAACCTCTCTAGCCAGGTTTCTTCAGAATGTGGGCAAGGACTGGCATAGGTAGCTTCTGACTCACACAGGGATTCCCAATAAAGCAAACAGAACTCATGTACCCTAAAGGTTAGAAGAGAAAAGGACTTTGTACACACATCCCATGCTGTATATACCACCAATGACTTCTCCAGTAGAAGATACAGGTACTCCCTTTCTGATAGTATATGATTGCTTAATGTTAATCTAGCTAGAGTCTAGATCATCTTAAAATATCTAACATCAGTATTAATAAAGACAGGGGTATCCTATTTGTTAAAAACCACAAGCAAGAATGTTTTTAATAGTCTTAAACTTATGAAGGATTTAATTTTAATATATAAGTGATGCATAAATAACTTAATTTAGTAACCAAAACAGTCATGGTTTACTTGACCGTGATTCTAGCAGCTGTCTGTTGATAATGCACAATGCCAAACAAACATCTTCATCTGCCAGTGCAGATTCTGCAGAGGATTAGTGGGAAGTCCATCCTTGCAAAATCACATCAAAGTCTCAAAAAATTCATGTTAGGCTCTGGCTTGGAATATTGCACATTCCAGTCTGTGGATTGCATGGTTTCAGTTTATATTATAAATGGTAAGCTCATACTAAGGAGACAAACTAAGCAGGCTTTAAAATGTTGTGGGTGTTTTTAAAGCATTGATTAATTTTATTCTGATTATCTTTATTCAGGTACTGTAGAGAATCTAAACTTTAAAATTCAGTAAATAACTCTGAAATGGTTATTTTAATTGTATTTCTCATTGTTTCCAAAATAGCTGTCAGTTTAGAATTCTTATTCAGTAAATAGAATATAATAGTGTTTCCAGTTAGGATATATGTTTTCTATAATCAAACAAAATTAATTTTACCATAATTGTTAGGGACTCTTTTCAGAAAACTATCGTAAACATCACTAAAGAATGCCATACCATTTTCGCAATAGACCCCGTCCCAGCAAAGCAACATTTTAGACAATGGACAAGAAGATGTCTCTCCTAGTGGCCAATGGAATCCTTACCCACTTGGGAGGCGGGATGTACCTCCGGACACCATTACTAAAAAGGTAATCAATGTCAAGTTGACACAAACCATGAACCTCACACATTCATTGTAATATGTAGTCCATACCTTGTGTCTTAACATCATTTCTAACTTCATGGTAAATTCAGACTAAATATTCTGCCACTCTAGGGCTTCTGGTCAACTGTCACTGCATTGAAAAGAATGGAAATAGACACAGCCTGGTGCTCAATTAGTAATGGCTGCATGTAAATAGCCTTCTCTTCTGCAGATTCACCATTTGTAAGAGTACCTTAGGATACACTTTGAGGTGCGAGCACAGAAAGTTGTGTTGCATACACTTCACTTAGCCTTGGCTTCAGCAGTACACATAACCAACATCCATAAAATTATATTTACCACTAAAAAGGTCGAATTGCCACATCTAAAGTCATAGCAGTGAGATGCTTCAGCATGTAAAGGTGCTTTCCTTCAAGCCTGACTACCTGATTTTGATTCCCCAGAATCCCCATAGTAGAGGCAGAACCAATTCCCATAAGTTGCCCTTTGGCCTCGACTCATGCTTTATGATACACATATGGCTACACATGTACACACACAAATCAGTGAATAAATAAATACGATGAAAATGGTTAAAGTTGTTAAAGTTTATCCAGCAAGCACTCACTGAGCAATGGTGTATACACTATTTGCAAAGCACTTACTGATACTGGAGAAACAAAGATGAACCCAAGCCTCTAAAAGCTTTTAGCCTAATGCATTAGTGAGTGGGTCAGACCATGATATGTCACCACAGCAAAGTGAAAGGAAAGCTGCAACATGTGAGCAAGTGGGGATCCATGCACCTCACTGTGCTTTTAAGTTCCTACAAATCAATTAAAAAAAAAAAAAGACACTGAACTTAATTTTTAAATTAAGCAGCACTGGGAGTATAAATCAGTAAATAAATATTCTATCAAAGCCAATCCTATTTAGCCATAAGGAAATGGGCACAGTCCCATTTTTCACCAAAGGCTAGGTGGGGAGCTCTGGACACAGGAGCTGCTTGTTTCACACACAAAGCTCCTCGTGTGCCTGTAGGAACACGGCACAACCACTGTGGTGACGAGTCACAGTGTACAGAGCAAGTGCATGCTGAAGCAAGCCTCTAAAGTCATTAACGTAAACCTTTCGTGTCATTCAAGGTCATGTCCCATTTACCAGAAATCAGAACAGATTCACTTGTCTGTCAGCAGGAAAGTGTAAATTCTGCTGCTTGCCCAAAGGAATATTTTACAGAACTAAACAGTGACTAAATTTGGTTATGATAGTGGGCAGAAGTCCTAAAAACAAAACCAGAAAAGTTTTCAGGAGATGATCTCAAGCAGGACTAGATTTCTGCAGGTCTAAGACATAAGAAAAAGTCATTATTGTGAGGACATGATAAACATTGTATTTAGAATTATGCAAACTTCTATGGAGAGCACTGTGAGAGACCCTTCCACCCAGCTGTGGCTCTTACACTACAGTGTTGAGGCTCCAGTGACATCACATTGTAACTACACTTTATAATTTACATATACTATAGCCAAGGTAATATTTCCCCCTGGTAAGTTTAGTCAGTTTTAAAAATATACATTTCTTTCCAGAACTAGTGAGTTGTTACCTCCAGACAGCACTCATTCCTTGGGCCACACCCAGCACTTGAGCACAAGAGTGAGATATGCTGTGAAGGGTTGCAGGCTTCAACCCTTCCTAGAAAGAATATCATTTGGAAGAAACAAAGGGAGCTGAGGAGAGGGGCATAGTGTCCAAAAGGCTGGATAAATGAGCAGAAGTCAGATCATGTGAGCCGCATCTTAGTAGGGTATGGAAAAGGGAACATGGAAGTATTTTCAAAGGGAGATGACAGGATGCAATGTTCGTTTAAATAGTCCTCTGACCGATTTTCAGAGAACACACTGCAAAGAACAGAGCTTAGAACCAAAAAGCAAGCTGAGAAGTTCCTCTGACTATTCAGAGGAAAAGATGGTAGAGCCAGGAATATCTTGTGAAGAACCTGTTCATGTAATCAGTAAGCAAACTGGGACTGAGGCAAATTAAATGTACTCTTTTAAAAGAGTCAGTTATGTTATCTTTTCTAGGAAATCAATGTAGCAATGTCTTTTTCTGTGATGGGGAAATAAAAATGACTATGTTAGGGCTGGAGACATGGGTCAGCAGTTAAGAGAATGTACTGCTCTTGCAGAAGACCTGAGTTCAGTACCTAGCAACTTCCTGTAATTCTAGTTCCAGAGAAATCCAATATCTCTGGCCCACTGTGGGCCCACATGTATGGCCCACATGTATGAACATGCCCACACAGAGACATGCATGCCCATAGATATATTTAAAATAATTAAATAATCATCTTTAAAAGAATAAATGTATTAATTGGGTTTACTGTGTCTTTTTAAATTGTTATTAACATGAGATAGAGAGATCCTAGAGAAGAGAAATGGAGAGTGTAATAGACAGAAATGCGAAAGAAGGGAGAGGAAAAGGGAGTGACCAGCTTGTTAAAGAAGAATTATATAAAGTCCAAAATTCTATGAGAATAAGTAAGACTCTACAGAGGCAGCTACATTGTAATAGCTGAGTCAGAAAGATAGTTTTGAAGAAGTAATAATTTCTTTTTTTACTGACCCATTTCAAATATTTGTTTTGGGAATCCAAAAGACTAGGATGATGTAGCCCTGTTGATGGCTTTTAATGTCAACTAGATTGTGTAAAAATTTTATAAACTTACTTTTTATATTGTATAATTACAGTTAATCTCAAAAGTGATGTGGATAGAAGCTTGTGAAAACATAAATCAAACATTCTTCTGAAGAAGTGGCAGGCAAATGGCAGGTGTTTAATGTGACAGTCTTTGTCCTGGGTTCTTACATGGTATGTAATTATTCTTAGCAGAGAACATTTATATATTTCCTGATGCCAATGTGGCCATGCAGTAGCCATGAAGTCAGGGGACCCTTCTTGTCCCCACTGACTCAATTATCCCTTTAATAAAAGTCCAAACCCAAAAATTATCTATTTGGTAGCTATCGAGTCAGTGGTAGAAAATAAACTTGTCAGATTAAAGCAATGGAAAGAGTCAGGTTAAAACATATTACCTATCAGTCTTTGTTCCATAAAGCAAATGATTACCCTTCTTCAGAAATTTGAGATAAATCAATCATATTCACATTATCTTTGCTTTGAGAAAAATCTAGAAGCAAAAATATAAAATTAACACCACACCACAAAAATGCCCATGGCCAACTGTGTAGCCAGAAGACACAGATAGCATAGCAACTGGGGGTTAAGGGAGTTGATGACTTGTCACATGGTTATTAGCCCTCTCACCCCATTATGTATACATTCTTAAAAACATTAAGATGGAAAGAATGACTCATAGCTTTTATCTCTGTTGCTCATGTCTCCTGTCTCATCTCTGTTGGGGGTATGTGTGACAGTGCCATCAGAAAACATTGTAGGTTTAAATGAACAGACATGTGCTGACTTTTGCCACATTCCACCCTTATAGTTGCTCCATTGTTTTCCCCTTTTTAAAAATAACTTCCAATTCCATTGCTGTATTCTGTAGATTGACATTAATAATAGAACAACGTGCTGATAGATATTCAGTAAGACAGAGATGACTGCTCTCACATCAGCCAGCTGTTGCCCTGTACTACAGGGCACCAAAGTGAGAAGCTCTGTACCTCACATTTCATCTGTCATTAGAGACAGAGTGGTGCATCACCTGCATCTAACTAAAACCTGAAAGATCAGCCAGACCTATGAATGCCCCTCATACTGTAGACATGCCACCAAGCTCTGTGAGGCAGTAATCTAGCACCCAAGTGTGAGGATAGGTTTGGACACGGAGTACAAATTAAAGAGAAGACACTGTCTTCTTAATGTTAGCTTTATGGAACTGTCATAATTGTGAATATGTGCAGTATAGAACAGGCACTGTAGTAAAGTGTTTGACAGGAAGTCTCATGTCATCTTCACAACTTCATGAGGTAAGGATGTGACCGTATGGAATTGAGGAATGGGAATTAGAACCCAGCATTGTCTAAGCATACAGTGTGCTCCTATTTTCCATGTTGGTATATATTCATTGTGCTTCGTGATGGATTAAATGTGGACATGTATTTTTAGCATACCCATACCACATGTGTTCCCCAGACCCCTCACATTCCCATGGGCCCTACACAGTTTTGTTTCCAATTTCATGGCATATAGACGTCCATGATATGCATCAGTATAAAATCTAGAAACCAAAAATGAGAGAAAACATTCCTACTGAAAGCATGTCTGTTCCATATGGCTGAAAAGGGTATCTTTTTTTATACAAAACACATTTTCTTTACCCATTCCCCTGTTGTTGGATCCCTGGGTTGGTTCCTTAACTTAGCTATTGTAAATAGGGTTGCAAAAAGCTTTGATGTTAAAGAATATGATATGTTCACTTGGAACTCTTTGTTAGCACTCATGAGTGGTACAGCTGGGCCATATGATAAATCTGTTTTCAGTTTCCTTAAAAACCTCCTTACTGACTTCATAGTAGCTGAACTACTTTAGATTGTCACCAGGGTGTATCTGGGACCCCTTTGTCCACATCATTGTTATGTGTTCTTATGTTAAATGGCTCTCATTCTGACTGGGGTTAGGTGAACTGTCAGAGTAGCTTTGATTTGCATTTCCCTGAAGAGTAGTGAGGGTCAACAGCCTGTTTTTGGCCATTTCATATTCTGAGAACTGTCTGCTTGTTGTTTGATTTCTTATGATTTATGCCTTTAATGTGTAGAATACTTTTAATTTCATTTTCTATTGTTAATATTATTTCTGAGCCACTGGAGTCATTTTCAGAAAGTCCTTGCCTATGCCCAGCACCTCCAAGTGTTTAGCGTTAAAGCTCTTTGCTTCACTGATTTTCTCCACTGTCACTGAAAGGAGCTGTCCATGTCTCTGTCTAGCAGATGAATTTGGTGTTATGACTCTCCCTCTTATCTGTGCTTTAGCTCTGTCCCACAAAGCTTCATATATCATATTTTCATGTACAGTATTTAATGTACTGTTTTACTTGCCATGGGCTTCCTCACTGGGCCTGGACTATTCAGAAATAGGTTGTGTGCAGTGCTTGGGTAGTGTCCTTCCATCCTTCTGTCACGGTCATATAATTTAAATGAAGTATGGTTGGAGACCATCTTCTGTGTGACTTCAGCTGGCTTGTTGAAAGTTGTTTTCAGCTCAGGTCACCTAGACAGATTCCTATAGTAAGCTGAGAATTCTAGACATGACAATTAGAAATGGTTGGTGAAGAGTAATGTTGGGTTCCTCTGCATCTTTATATTTTTGATCATTTTCAGTTCAGTTTTTCTACCAGTTATTCATAAATGGATATTACAGTCATCTAGTTCTCTTCTAGTTCAATAGTTTTGCCATATCTGTACTTCTGTGGTCTGACTATATCTAAGACTGCTACAATTTTCACAGTATAAAATTCCAATCTGTCTCTGGTAAATTGCTTTGTTCTGACATCTTTTTTTTATTCAGTCCCATACAGCCACTTTTATTTTCATTTAATTAATATATGCACAGTGTAATCTCATTGTAAGTGAAACCACGAGAGTCTGTAGAGTATCAAGGATTTATTAAGATATAAAAGGGGAAAATTTCACTCATGGATATAGAACCAAGTAAACAGCAGTTGTTGACCTCCATTCTGTCTGGGAGGGAATGGATCTGGCCATCTGGTCTCCTATCACTCCAAGAGAGAATGACCATGTGCATCTCCTCAGATTTAAAGCAATCTCATAACCCACCAAGGGTCCATGCATGCCCTAAGACTGGTACTCCAAAGCAATGGATGGAATGAATACCCACAACACTTCATAGATCTGTTTTTCCTGCCTATATCATTATATTTAAAGTAAGAATTGAGGGGCTGAGGAAATGAGTCAGCTGATAAAGTATTGCCACACATAAGCCTGAAGATATGACTTCAAATCTCCAGAACCCAAGTGAAAAGCTAGAAGGAACAGTGCAAGGTTGCAATACTGGTGCTCAGAGGGCACATAGAACCAGATCCCTGGGTCTTGCTGGTCAGCCACACTGAATCAGTAAACTCCGGTCCAGTAAAAGAGTGTTTCAAAAAATTAAGGTGGAAAGTAACTGAGAAACACATACAGTGTCAACCTCTGGCCTTCACATGCTCATGTGCACATGTGTACCCACATATACACCTTTACAAGCATATACACATAGATACACCCATGTACCACACATACACATAAAAAAACACAATAAATTAAGAAATGATGCATCAAAAATTTAATTTCATTTGTTTTTTTTTTTACTTTTGTTGCAGATTTTGTTGCTTCTGTGGTTCTTTTTTCTGTTTCCTATGAGTTATTTGAACATCTCTTAGAATTTTATTTTCATTTATTAATTTTATTTTTATAATTATATTTTATAATTATATTTTAGTGTGGCCCTCTACATAGCTTTTGTAGTACTGCTCCTGTAGTAAACACACACACACACACACACACACACACACACACACACACACACACACACACACCAGCTTATAAATCTATTGGTGTCAGGAGTTTGTGGCTGAAGCAAAGTATATGGACATGACTTCCCTACCTCTTTATGCTCTCATCTGCTTGTGTAACAAACTCCTCTGCATCTACCCTGTGTTAGTCTGCATGTAGACACATCAGATTGTGTCATAATTTTGTTTTGATCACAAAAGAAAGTATGAAAATTTAAGGGAAGGAAAGTTGATTTATCAGCTGGCAGATCTTTTGGCAATGATTTTCTTCCTTCTTAACTCTACATGGTTTTTCTTTTCCTGTTTTCTTCCTGTTGGCAAGCTGCCTTATGGCTCTATTTAAAGAGAATTCTTGGAACAACAAATTCCTCTCATGTCCTTCATCTGAGACTGTCTTGATTTCCTGGTCATTGCTGAAGAATACCTGGACAGTTAGAGGATTGGGGACTAACAGTTAATTCTTTTCAGTACTTGAAAATCATGTAATTTCCTTCTGTCACTCGTGGCTTCTGGTGAGACATCTGCTGACATTCAAGTTGTTTTTCTTTTATAGAGAAGATGTCATTTTTTTCTCTTGTAGCTTTGAAGGTTTTGTTTGCCTTAGCTTTTAGTCATCAAATTAGGCACTTTGTTTTTCTCTGGTTCCTGAACCTGTTAAGTCTTGTCAGTTACCAAATTTCCAGGATTGTGAGGATTATTTTTTAAGATTTATTTTATTTTTAATTATGTGTGTGTGTGTGCAGTGCCTATCAAGACCAGAAGAGGGTGTCAGATCCTATGAAGCTGTAGTAACAGGTGTTTGTGAGAACCTGATATGGATGCTGGGAAATTAACTCTGTCCTCTGCAAAGGCAGAATGGTCTGGGCTGCTTAGCCATTTCCCCAAACCTAGGGCATTGTTTCTTCTGGTAGCATTCACTGCACATTCTTTCTGCCGTTGTTCTGATGATATGATTACTAAAACACTGTGTAGTCCACAGATTTTTTTTTAGACTTTTCTCATATTTTCCCTGTGTGTTTTCTCTCTGTTACTCAGACTAAGTGATTTCTGTTGTCCTAATGTCCAGCTCTCTGTGGTCTCTTGCTAAGATTCTCCACATGCTTGCACACACTGTGTAAGGCCTGCACATGTTCGTGGATGTGGATGTGTGTGAATGCCAGAGGATGCTGTCTTTTACCTTTGTTTTTGAGACAGGGTCTCTTAATGCCCTGGTATTCACCTGGAAATCCAGAGAAGCCCCTGTCTCCACCTCTTCGGTGCTGAAATTGCAAGCATATACTGCCACACACATACTTCATTCACCATGCACTGCTCTTTAAACATGGATTCTAGGGATTGAACTCAGCTCCTTGTGTTTGTAAGGCAAGCACTTTATTGATTGAGGTATCTCTCCATCCCAATTTGGCCTTTCTGTTTTAGCTAGCTTCCTCTAATTCCATTTCAGTTGAGGAAGGATTTGGTGTGACTTATAATCCAGGGGAGATAGAAAGGAAGGCTTTGGGGATGGAGAGATGGCTCAGTGGTTAAGAGCACTCACTGTTTTTCCAGAGGACCCAGGATCAGTTCCCAGCATCTGTATGGTTGCTCACAACTATCTATATAACTCTAGTCCCAGGGGATCTGATGGTACACAGACATACATGCAGACAGAACACTCATTCACATAAAATAAAAATAAATAAATATCAACAAAAGTAATATTTAAAAAGAAAGATTTCCTTTTGGCCTTCATTGAAATCCCAAATAAAAGTTCCTTGATGTTACTAGGTTGAGATGGAGACTCCAACTCCCCACTGATTTGCTCTGGTATAGTTGCCTAACTATCATAGGGTCAGATGCAAGTCTGGCACTATGAGACCTTCTCCAGCATCCCATTAGGAAGGCAGAAGTCTTACTGTGCCTGGATGGGAGGGGCCATTGAGTGCTAGTCATATGAGTGCTGTGGCACCCTACTTGGCCTCTGGATATTGGGTCTGGGGCATTGTACTTCACAGCCATGTGGCAAAGTTCTGCCACATCCCAAGAGAGAAGAGTCTAGTCTCTCCATTTGGCCTTCATGGGCATTGTTAAGCTAAGGCTGTGGCTTGTTCTATGATATTCAGCTTTAGTAAAAAAAAAAGTCACTATCTAGCCCGGGTGGTGGTGGCCGTGTACGTCTTTAATCCCAGCACTCAGGAGGCAGAGGCAAGAGAATCTCTGTGAGTTCGAGGCCAGCCTGGTCTACATAAGCAAGTTCCAGGAAAGGCACAAAGCTACACAGAGAAACCCTGTCTTGAAAAACCAAAAAAGAAAAGAAAAGAAAAAGAAAAAAGGATTCTGTCTACATAGGTCCTGCATCAGTCCCTGATCCTTTACTGAACAGAAATTTTTGGGTTTTCTTGTGGGATGATTTTTGTTGGTATTGTGTTGTCTGTGTTAGTTTGCCATTTTAGACTGACCATTGATCCAGCTCCATGTTTCCCATATGATTCAAAGAGCTCACCATCACACTGTAATTTTGTCCCTTCTAAAATTCTAATTTTTAGTCATCTTGTATGTGATAACATGTAATGCCCAAAGATTTTTATTATATTTAACTTTGGGATACGTAAAAGTAAATGAAGTGCATCTACAAAGAAGCAAACGTACAACTAGCTTAGCTTTTTACACCTAATTTGCTTTTAAAAATGGAAGGGCACAGTGTAAAGGGGCATGATAGAACTGTGTGTTTGTTGTTTTACTAAATTACAAAAACTTTGGTTATTTAAATGCAAAGAAACTCCTTGGAATAAGTTACTAAGTGCTTCTCTGGGAATGAGTCTATAGTCTTTTGGACTTAAGTTTAGAACATAAGTCATGCTCTTTTGAACACCCTAAGTGCCACGAGCTGTCATCCATTTAAGTTGTGTTTGATTTTTTCAAGCAAACTCCAGTGGTTCAAGAGCCAAGATGGACAGTGAGACACAGGCCCAACTGGGTATCCCAGTGTATGTCCGGCCTCCTGCTCAGGTCTGGAGGAGCACGGTGAGCCAAACCACTCAGTGGTGACAGAGACATTTCTTAGATGTTATATAAACCTTCTAAAAACTGAACAGTTTCCCACAATAAGACCAATTAGCTTCAGGCTGAATTTTGGGTGAGTTATAGCATTTGGTATCAAATTAGCATTCTTTTCTCTGTTTTAGGTGTAAATATTTTCTTGAGTTCTGTAGATATTAGAGCTTTTTTCCCTGTAAATTTTGACAGTTTATTTCAGGGTCAATTTGAAAGAACCATACTCCAACACTGTTATAGAATATGTGTGGTTTTCTCCAGCCTCGTCTTGAAAGCTCCAAAAACACTAAATCCTCTGTTTCTTTTTGTCATTCCAAACATGTCACAGCGTCTTTTCAGAAACCTTTGTGTTTGCATCCCCCATGCAGTGAGAGGCAGTGTGCACATGGCTTACTCCCCCACCACCACCCCTTGAACAAACCCAACTGCTGACATTCTTGTTCCCAGCTGCGAATTGTACTTCATCGTCAATGTCCTTGTCACCCTCAGGAAGCTTTTGTGCCGTTCACAAACTCCTCTTCTGAACCACAACCATCCACTAAGTGTCTTGTCACTTGTGTTTGTTTAATTTTACAGAATTGGGTGTTTGTTCTTTGCTTTCTGCAGCTGTCAGTCACTGCTCTCCACAGCCCACAGCCCAGGAGAGTGGATGGCAGGGAGGATCACTTGCAGAGTGATTGCTCGCTCCCTCCATGCTCACCATCTGAAAACACAAGCTTTATTAACTCATAACAAGGGAAAGATTACTAAATACAACAGCACCATCCTCTTTGCTTACCTGTCAACTTGAAGTCCAAAGCAGAGCACCTAAGACAACCCACAGGCCTGATCCACTGAGTGGGAAATACAAGGGCTGCTAAGGAACTGACTGTGAAGACCAGCCAGAGCATAGTTCCTTTTCAGTTCTCATTAGAACTGGGGATGGGGACCAGGCTGCAGTATGATACCATAATCAAGAGTATGACCTTTGATAGACAACTTTGTCAAATGCTGATTTGACAGTTCCCTAGTTCTATGAATTACTTGGGAATATTGTATACTACTGCCCACCTTAGTGTCCTCTTCAGTAAAATAGTGTAATAATAATAATCACTTCTTCATGTTGTTGTGAAAACCAAGGAGGTAATGCATGTGAGATTCCTTGGGAAATGCTTTAACACCATGTTTGGATGACAGCTATTGTCTACTAAATGCATTAACTGTGCCTCTCATTGAGAATAATAAGTGGGATATGCTGCATGTCCTCAAAAATTCAAAAATAGGGGCAGGGTAGATGACTTAGTTAGTAGAGTACCTGCTGCATACACAGGGAGACCTGGGTTCAAATCTCCAGCACCCAGAAAAAAATCAAGATATGAGGGATAATTGTAATCCCAGACTGGGGTAATAGAGGCTGACAGTTCCTGGAACTCATTGCACACAAACATGAACATGTACATAAACCACATTGAAAACAATTCAAACATCTATGTAATCCTGAGTGCAAACTGACCTGTCAGAAGAAAAATACACCAGAAAAACATAAGTCTAAAGTTAGAGTTCTGCAGAATATAGAGGCTGATTCAACTTTGAACAGAGTCTGTTCCAAATAAATCAGCAGTGTAACTGTCAAGCAGGCATTATTGGTTTTCTCATGTAGATTATATAGTAAGGTGCTGAAGCTGCCAAATATTTTACCAGTGGAGGTGGGAACCAGGTAGAATCAAAAATCAACCCCTCTCAGCCCGCCTCCTCTGACCTCAAGAGATCATTCTGTCTGACATGTAACTGACAATGCCAAGTGATTCATGCGAGGACTCAGAAGGTGACTCTGGGATTACAAGGGCTTCCATCTACCCAAGGAGAGAATGGAAAAACATGTAGCAGCAGAGAAGAGCTGAACTTGCTCTAAGGACTTCCAGTCTTCTAGACTGGCAGGAAAGTGACAAGGTTTCTGGAGGTTTTCAAGTAGATAGATGAGTCTGAGGAATAAGCATTGGCCTTTGAGATTATCACTCGGTGGTCACTCATGTGGGTAACTGCACCTTGCCCCAGTACAGGCTAAACCCCCCACAATTTTCCCTCTAATTCCCCATGACTGAAACATCTTTATTGTTCATGAAGTTAGAAAATGGTTCACATGGGCTGGAGAGATGGCTCAGAGGTTAAGAGCACTGACTGCTCTTCCAGAGGTCCTGAGTTCAATTCCCACATGGTGGCTCACAACCATCTGTAATGAGATCTGGTGCCCTCTTCTGGCCTGCAGTCATACATGCTGTATACATAATAATAAATAAATAAATCTTTAAAAAATATTTTTTAAAAAAGAAAGAAAATAGTTCACAATGCCAAAACAGCTAATTAGACATCTAATATATAATCTGAATGTTGTTTATTTTGCATTCATATTGCCAATTAATAGAGTATTTTCTTTTTAAATTACCTCTTGTTTGGAATCTAGCAAAATATTTCCCTCTAGATGATGTTCTTTCCTCACTATGAGTTTCTTTATTTTCCATACTCTTTAAGAACTTTAAAACAAAGGAGTGTGCATAGCTCCTTCTAAATGCCCTTCCTGTCCCCACAGATGGCTGCTGCTTATAGGCATTTATCACATGATTGACTTTTAATGCTCTTGAGCTAATAATGTAACAAATTAATAAGCATTTATTATTTTCTCCTGAACCAGCCCACTGTGCACCTGTGTCATAGAACTTAAGCAATTCCACTGTTCTGTCTTAGGAAGAGGGATTATTGTCCTCCTGATGCCAAAGAGCTTACATATTTCTCTAGGTTATTTTTGACATATAAAATGTCACCTAGCACTACCCTTTATTTTTAATTTTTGAATTTTTTTCTTTGAGATTCTTTTCATATGAATTTTGTTTCCTTAAAACCAGGAATAAAATAATCTTCAGCAAACCACTAGATGACTGCACCGGTGTCAACATTTCCACCAGCCCCATGGGTGTACTCCTACCTTTTCTTTGTTATCCTTCCCAGCCTGGCTGAGAGCCCACATGGGGATCTCTCACCCAGAGGGTATCTTCTTCCAGCCTGGGCTGGGAGCCCATATGAGAGCCTCTTCCCATGGGGTAGCATGGTGCTCTCTGCTTGGATCACAGGGAACTTGGCCTGACAATTCTGCTCTCTACAGGCAGGTAGCCACATTCAGACCCTAATGGGGTCACAGAGCCTTCAACACCGAAGCCGGGAGCAGCAGCCATATGAGGGGAACATCAACAAAGTGACCATCCAGCAGTTTCAGTCGCCATTGCCCATCCAAATTCCTTCATCACAGGCCACCCGGGGACCTCAGCCTGGACGGTGCTTAATTCAGACGAAAGGGCAGAGGAGTGTGGATGGCTATCCTGAGCAGGTAAGGAGAGCTCTTGTAACAGTCAATGGACATTCAGGAAGTTAAAACAACTCAATGCTGCACATTGGTCCTTGGCTCACAACGCTCTTCATAGGAATTGGGTCATTGCTGCCAGTGGTTAGGGGCAAATGACACATTGGTAAAATGCCTTTTTGCATGCAAAATAGAATGGTTTTCCAGTCCTGTCCTTCCTTCCCACTGCCCACCGTAATTCAACTCCTCAGCACTAGTTTTGAGTGTTATAAAGAACCTCTGTGGATAGGGAGTGTTGACTAAGGCCCCTAGTGAAATGGAGAGTATGAAAGGTGAACTATTAGCCCATCTTCATTTGCAGAAAACCATTTTTAGGCCTATTTTCTGGTTGTTGAATAGTACAGAGTATAGAAAACCCTACAGAATTATTGGAAGAGAAATTTATAAATGTTCCAAAAGCTACTGATTAATGCAATTTAGCAAAATCATAATAATGACTATTGTTCTCCTGTCCTAGAATTGCGACTTGCTCTCCACTATAGAATGTTCTCCTTCCAGAGATTTTATCTGATGGAAGCTTGGGGAGGAGACAACACAATCTAATACATGCAATTAATACTTCATTGTTCAGATTATTAGGCAAAGCTCCATGGCATTATTCACCCATCACATGGTTTATGAAGGGTCTGGGCTGTTAATTACTTATCCAAAGCTTTACCTCATAGCCAACCATCTCTTCTACACACCAGCCAAGATTTAACTTCTTTCTCCAGCTTTTTCTATTTCTCAGGGCCATTTATTTTGGGGATCCTAGATGATTCAAGCTTTGTCTCATTCTTACATCTGCCCTGTATTAATCACTCTCAGAATCATAGATGCTCAAGATAATTATTTCCTTTTCCCTAATCCAGGTCACATGTTGGATTTAACATGTAACAAACCAGGCAGGCTCCTGTAGTCCAATAATGATGTACAGCTACTGACTTTCCAAAAGTCTGAAAAGTTAATGAGGTTTAAATAGTGCTCTAACAAAGGCTGTATTCATATCTGACTCCTCAGGAAAAACTCCTCAACCCAGTTCTCTGATTCAGGTGCTCCTGCTAGTACCTACATGGGTTGTTATTTTGTTTGTTTTGTTTTTCCCCTTTCCTCCCCAAATCACTGCCTTATTACCACATGAACTTAGTTCACAATATTGTAATTGCTTCACAATAAGAATCTATAGTAGCTTTTTACTGTTTTGATCCCTAGCTTTGATAAACCTGATGCCATTAGAAAGGTAGTATTAATGGACTTAAAGCCAATCCTTTTGACTTCTTGGTGTTTTGTCTTGGTCTTGGATTGAAATGGCTCAGAATGCTAAAGCCAAAGCTGCAGTGACAATAATGCCCTCAAAGCCTTTAAACAACTAGACTTCATTCCAAAACACATTCCTCTGCCCCGATTACAATCCCAAGAGCTCTGCTGACCATGTTTGTAGTACATTATCCTGATGGCTTTTATTGCTCTGTGCTGGGCAACGTGAATGGCTTTCCATCTGAGGTGATACTCCATTAAAAAGTTGACATTGCAGGATTAATTAAACCACAAGACTGGCAAGCACCCCAAAGCAGTGTGTGCCAAACCTGATCAGCTGGTAGATGTGCTCTGGACATGATTATTTCTACTTTGCTTCTCTGCTATTTTGCCTTCCCTAACCTCTGTTCTTCCTCATGAAGCTCTATCATTCAGAAAAGATCACCAAGCCAGGAGCTTAGATTCTGAAGTTCTTTTTTCACTGTAATGAGCTATGTGACCCTGACCAAGTCATTCACTCCTTCTAAGGCTGTTTCTTTCTTTTAAATGGAAACAATAACACCTGTCAACAACTTTTGGTTGGTTTTGGTGAAGACTGGGAGATGGTTCAGTCAGGAAAGTGCTTGCTGTGGAAGGATGAACACCTGGGTTCTAGCAACAGAGCCCAAATGAAAACTAGATGTGGTTGTACACTGTCTTAGTTAGGGTATCTATTGCTGTGAAGAGACACCATGACCACTCTTACAAAGGAAAACATTAATTGAGGTGGCAGCTTACAGTTTCAGAGGTTCAGTCCATTATCATCATGGTGGAACATGATGGCATGCAGGCAGACATGGTGCTAAAGAAGGAGCTGAGAGTGCTACATCTTGCAGGCAACAGGAAGTTGACTATGACACTGGGTGGTATCCTGAGAATAGAAAATCTCAAAGCCCACCTCCACAGTGATACACCTGCTCCAGCAAGGCCATACCCACTCCAACAAAGCCACATCTAATAGTGCTACTCCCTTTGGGAGTCATTTTCTTTCAGACCACCACATATATTCTTCTGATACCAGAGCAGGGGAGGAGGATTTCAGTGGATCCATAGTGCTCACTGGCTAATCAAGACTACTCAGTGAGTTCCAGGCCAATAGGAGACCCTAAGGAACTACAACAAAGATTAACTAACTCCTTGCCGCTATGTGCATGTGCACACTTATGCATGCACCCTGCATGCATGCATGATTCCCTCTACATATTCACATATACCCTCCAAAAGTTGTGTGAGAGTTACATGACACAGTCCTGTGCAGGTAAAGATAGGACTTCTCTGAGAGGGTAGAAATAGAAAACAGAAGGAATGGGAATAAAAGTTTTTAAGAATTAAAATGTTTGAAAGAAGGTAATGGTTATCAATCCTAACCTCATTAGTCTACAAAAGAGAAAAGAAGCCAGAATGTCAGGTCCTGCCCAACCTGTTGAACAGTCCTGAATAGGGGAGTGAGGACAGAGAAATAATAGATAGGAAAAATAGAGACGTAGACATAAAAGAAAAAGACAGAGACACAGGATAGCTTCAGGAGGGCTCTGAGTTAATACCACTCTGAGTTTATTTCTCATGGCCTTTTTATACCCAAAGCAAGGGAGGCAAAAGACCTCCCCCTCTCAAGGACATCATGGTTCAAGGAACAAACAAGAATAAACACCTCCTTAATTCTCAAGACATCTGGTAACCACACCTTTGGTCAAACATCCTGTTATCCAGCCTAAGAGAGCAAAGATAAGCTTGAACTCTTTGACTTTGACTCAAGATGGAATCAAGGCACAAATTGGGGTCACTGTGGGCTCCCACACCAGAACTAGACACTGTTAAGCTTGTGTGAAACTCCACAGCATTTAAATGTCCTCAGTATTTGTTGTTCTTATCTCCTGTCCTCCCCACCACAATACTGTGTATCAGGTGTTCTTAGTCTCATTTGCATATTTGAATCTTGCCTGGAGCTCTTCAGAAAACACTGACACTTTGGCCTCCTTCCCAGGTCAACTCATTTCACTCATCTACCTGTGACCAAGGTAATGGGAATTTTGTGAATGCCTCATTGATTCTACATAGTACAGCCAAAGTTGAGAGTCACTGTCTGAGGTATTCTGTAGCCCAACATAGTCCCAGCTGGACAATGTACTGGTGTTATCACTATCAAGACACAAATTGAATATTTTTAAAATAAACTGATAGTATCTTTTATCTTTCTTTATGCACATTTATAATCCAATGCATAATGTGTTTATATATGTAGACCATAGAGATACCCAAGCAGTACAGTTCAATACACCGTTTTGTGATCCAGGTTACCAGCATCTGTCTTATTGAATAAGACTAAGAGAAGTAACGTGCCTTGACTATGACAACCTAGCAGCTTAGAAACTGACTGGAATCAGGACCTGGTTTTGTGAGTTTTTGTATTCCATGTTGTGGCCTGAGGCACAATAATCCAGAATACAGTCTTCTTTATCCACCTTCACCCTCCCAATACCCAAACTCTAGAAACTACTGTTCTGTCTTCATGTTAACTTTTTTAGAGCCTCAATATATGAGAGAGCGTGCTGTGCTCATCTTCCTGTCTCTGACTTATTTCACTTAAGATAGGGTTGTCCAGTTCTATCTACCTTCCTGAAAATGCCATGGTTTCACTCTGCAGAGTCAGTAGCATTCCAGTGTGTGTAATTCTGAGTCCCCTATTTTCTTTATCTGCCCATCCAGACATAGCTCTGTGGTAAACATGGATGTGCAGGCTTCTCTTTGGTGTGATGACTGTACTTCCTCTGGCTACATTCCAAGAAGCTAAATCAGAGGACAGAGACTTTACTCTGTTCTCTGTAATGTAATAAGTTATTACATAGCCCAAGAGCGCTTCCTTTCTACCACCATTTATTAGTTTGTTGTTGATTATAACCACCATTCTTATGAGAGTGAGACAGTATTTCCTTGCAGCTTTTGAAAAGTAGTATGTAGTTTAACAGACTTTTCAAGCCTTTCTTCTTATATCATTCAACACAATATAACTTTCTTCAGCCAGCCCAACAGCTGTAAACCTCCCCTGAAGTCTCACATCCACTTCCAGCGGCTGATAACAGAGCAGCCAAAGGAAAGAAAAGTCTGAGATCATTATCTCTCTGCCACTGCTTCCTGTGCTCCATATATCATGAAATCATTTTTCCAGGATCGTTCACAACCTTCCATCCTGAGATGACTATACCTCTTCTTCTCCTGATTGATTGCTAAGTATTGGAGTGACCCAGCATCCAGCCTTTGTATCCACACCATCCCCTCAATGACAGCATTCAGTCCCATATGTTTCTCAACTCTCTATCCCCATCCCTGGCCCTCCCTCCTGCACTGCAGCTGCCTGAACACACTGACTGAGCTATGTCTTCCTTCATTCTCCACCTAGATTTTCCAAGTACTTGATAAACATGGCCAAAAGAGCTCTTAACTTTCTGCCCCAGCCCTTTCTCTCACATCCCTGTCTACCTCTAGATTTCCACATCCCATCATTCTTCTATGACCAAACATGTCTGATCCCCCTTTCTCACAGCCCACTTCTAATCCAAAACACTTCTATCACAAACATAGGAACATCCTAAATTTCATACCTTCCTCGCCACCCACACCCCCCCCACACAACTTCTTAAACCTCCTAAATGTTCTCTTTCCACTGTACCTCACTCTGATCTCTCCTGCTGCCAAAGTTATCAAAATGAAATCCATACCATGCCACTCTATTTAGAATGATTTGTTGGCTTCATTGATGGCTGAGTAAGTTTTTTACGGGATAGTTTAATGTCTACATGGGTCTAGCCCATGCTCCCACAATTATAGGATAGTCTAACATCCCTGTGGGTCTAGCCCCTGCTCACATTATCTTCTCTGTCTTACTAAGCTGTCTTTAAGTCATGATGATCTTTCTGTTTTTAACTACATTGTACATATAATTTATATCCTACAAACTGGAGTATTTAAAGTATACAAGTTGCATATTAATATTTTACAGTTGGGTGTCCACCATTGTAATATAATTTTAGAACCTTCTCACCCTTCAGTATTGACTCTCCATGTTTCCTCCCTTCAGCCCTAGATGATCACTCACCTGCCTCCTGTTTCTAGGAAGGGCTGTCTCTTGCTGACACTGCATCTCTTGACACCTAGCCTTCTGTGATCCGGAAGCAGGTTTCTCTAAGACCCACTGTTCTAATTTCAGTGAGATCAACCACAGACCAGAAGTGTGCAATCAAGCAGCATGCAGGAAGCAGGCTGAGTCTCACAGCCCTACTGCTGACCAAGCAGACACTGTGCTTTAGACAAACATTTCATTTTGTCTCTTAAGAGAAAATTGAAATACTGATTTTCAATAAATAAGTTATTTATTAACTTCTGGACCTTTTACAAAATCATTGCATCCCAGTTCCTTTCAGCCTCTCTTGCCTGTGAGGTTCCCTCTCTCCTCTTTGGGTCTCAGCAGGAAAGTGAAACCCCTCACCACAAGAGAAGTCCTCCCTCCCACGGGCTTTAGGAGACCCCAGACCCCTATTGATCTGACACACGTGGGCATTCTGGGAATAACCAAGCTGTAGATCACAGCTGAAGTCTGTTTGTCAGGTTTATGAAACAAGTATCAACTTTACTGCTTCTGTTGTTTAAAATGCACTGAGACAGCTCTTCCCAGACCTGGCAGCTATTGCTTTCCTTTCCAGCACATTCTAGGTCTTCAGTACTATAAATGAAGTGTAATCACTTCCTTGAAAAAGAATGACTGGAATCTACTTGGAAATTTTCTACATAAAGGACAATTGTCCCTATAGTTCCCAGTTCTAAGGTGACCTAAAAGAAGCCAGTAACCACACCTTCATGCTGTTTGTGTAAAGTTTACACAAGAGATAGAACCAGATTTGTTGTTGTACAGATACATGTGTGTGCCCATGTGTGCATTCATGAGTGTGTCTGTGTGTGTATGTCTGAGTGTACATGTGTCTGTCCACATCCTTCATTGTACACATTTCTGGGGTCTCACTAGCACTTTTTCATGTAAGAATATAATATGCCTGGAGTGTTTTTCTGTCCATAAGCCCACTTCCCCTTTTTTCATCCTGCCATGACCCTCTTCTTCCCTTGGATCAGTGGTTCTCAATCATCCCTGTGCTGCAACCTTTAACACAGTTTCTCATCTTGTGGTGACCCTCAACCTTAAAATCATTTTGTTGCTACTTCATAACTGTAATTTTGCTACTCTTATGAATCATAATGTATGTATCTGTGTTTTCTGATGGTCTTAGGTGACCTCTGTGATTAGTCAATTGACCCTAAAAAGGTCACAACCCACAGGTTAGGAACCTCTGCCTTAGATGGTTCTGCTTCTACCTCCATGTCATATGTACATACATGACTTAATGTGTCTATATAAAATCTAGGATCCACAAATGAGAGAAAATGTGCTGTTAGTTGTTTTAGACTGAGTTAATTTGCTTAATTTGACATTTGAAAATTCATGTATCTGTGAGCAAAGACAAAAGGAGAGATTTTAATTATATAGGATGCTTTCTTGTCATTTTCTAATTAATAAATAATAGCCAAGAGGCAAAGTGCTACATAGAATAAAGCTAAAATATCCCTTCCAGCTATATCAAACTGTTCTATATTCATTCTTATAGGCTTTGAACCATGTAAATTATAAACTATTATAAGCTATCTCCTGCTACCCTGTGAAAACTAGCTTAAAAAAAAAAATCTAGATCAGTTGAAGGAGAAGTTGTAATTAAGTGTATCTGTAAAGTGACTGAAAAAGTACTCTGTAGTTAGAGTTTTCCTGCCTGGCCCAGTTAGGACAAATCTCTCTTACCTGCCAGTCCCACAGTCGCTCAGACCCAACCAAGTAAACACACAGAAACTTATATTGCTTACAAACTGTATGGTCGTGGCAGGTTTCTTGTTATCTACTTCTTCTATCTTAAATTAACCCATTTCTATTAATCTATACTTTGCCACATGGCTTGTGGCTTACCAGTGTCTTTACATGTTGCTTGTCATGGCAGCGGCTGGCAGTCTCTCTCCAACCTCCTACTTCCCAGAATTCTCTTCTCTCTTGTCCCGCCTATACTTCCTGCCTGGCCACTGGCCAATCAGAACTTTATTTACGATAAAGCGATATCCACAGCACTTCCCCTTTTCTTTTTTTTTTTTTTTAAGGAAGGTTTTAACTTTTACATAGTACAATTACATATAACAAAACAATTATCAAGCAAGAATTACAGTTATAATATTAAAGAAGATATCCTATCTATCTTATATTTGTGAGTCTAAGGTTTTATATCTAACTTATCTTTTATCATAATTGAGGAAATTATAACGATCTAGTCTTCAACCACATCAAAGACCTCAGAAGGATATAATATTACCTGAGAAACGGGAGAAGGATGTAAGCATTTTTTCGCGAGTCTTGCAGGGTAGACAGAGACAGCTGGCAGCCTGGACAGTCACCTAATGTTCCTTTGTAAATTTGGGGCATTTGTCTTCAGCCCACAGGGCTAGAGTCTCTTGGTCACTTCTCTCAGTGTCCTGTAGAATGTCTGGCATTTTCCTCTGTGAAGCAGGAACCTGAAGGACCATTTTGTCAAGCAAAGTTTAGTGGTCTCCTTTCTATGGTTCCTGCATGTCCAGTCGATCAAGCAGTCCAGGCAAGAACAGTTTCTTGCCCAAATGGCTATTTTTGCCAAGGTGAAGATAAACTCCTTATGAAGTGTCTTCAATGTCCATCCTCCTCTCTGAAGTAAATTGGTGCTGCCAGGAGCAGACATGTCTCACTGTCCTGAAAGTCTAAATTTTAAAAGTATTTTAAATGCCATATTTTGTAGGTCTTTGAAGTATTTGAAGATTACCTATCTATCTGAAATATCTCTTGTATACCTAGAAGACTTAACTAACATGGCTACAAGTATGATTATACTAGATGACTAATTATTAATCTATTTTTAATTATCCATTACAATTTAAAATGAGCTATACAAACATAATACCTTAAACATGAGTAGAAATATGCACACAGTATAACAAAATTAACTTTAAGTTTGTATCAATAGACTAAAGTCTATACCAATGTAAAACATTTTAAACAAGTTGTTGCTCTTTAGAAGTAAGTTCCTTAATCTACCCTTTTGTCCTATTATATCTATATCCTATCCCCTTTTCTTCTTTAGAAAGAGATCGCATTTATAATCAACCCGATTTAAATAAAAATATTGGTTTTTCTCTGCCCCACACCAGAGGGCTCTTCTGATTTGGGACGCAAGAATCTCTTAACCTTTACTTTTAACAATACGTCTGGGTTTAGAGAAGGAGTGAGCCAATTCCATCTCCAAAGCCAGCTTGATAATTTTGGGAATGTGGGTGTAGTTTTTCTTACTACTTCCTGCTGGAGGGGGGCGCTGTATCTTATGGGGACACAAAGAAAATTTTAGGATTATGGAGTAGTCCATTAGGGTGAACCTCTGAGCCAGTTGCCTTGAAACCATTCTGGATGTCAGATCATCTGGGCCATGGTGTCATCGGAGACCTTTCAGGTGGTCTTGGCTGATCAAACCTGATATATCTTAATCTGGAACAAATCCACAGCCTCTGGCTTTCTGTGGAAACAAAAGCAGAGACTCCTTTCCAAAGCAACATGTCCTTATATCCAAATTTTGAAGTCAAGGTGCCTTTAAAATTTACATTTTTGTTTAACTCAACAGCTTTTATGATCAAATCTTTTTCTGTGGTTAAAAATCCCAAAGACAAGACAAACCAGATTCTCTGTGTAATATCCATCTTTGTAAGACTGAAACGCCACTGTGGCTGCTGGCTCCGCCCACCTCAGCTTCCCAACATGGTGGTGGTACAGTTTACCTGCCAGCTCTGGGTCTGGAGCCATGTGTACCATCAACTATCAGAAGCAGTTCTATCAAAGCAGCACATAGCCCAGAAACTTTTTTTTTTTTTAACTAGTAAAGGTTAAATCCACCATGCAGCAGAGTAAAGTGCCACTTGTAGACTCCTCCTTCCCGCCACACTGCAGGTTAGACGTACACGCCAGGAACCCGCCATAGTAGCTCAAACCGGCAGGCTGCCGCTAACTTAAGACAGACAACTAGGAAGCTGTTTTTAGCTCCGTTTTAGAATCTTTTTTCTCAGGTTTTAGGTGGAAACTCTTGCCAACACGTTGGGCGCCATTTGTAGTTAGAGTTTTCCTGCCTGGCCCAGTTAGGACAAATCTCTCTTACCTGCCAGTCCCACAGTCGCTCAGACCCAACCAAGTAAACACACAGAAACTTATATTGCTTACAAACTGTATGGTTGTGGCAGGTTTCTTGTTATCTACTTCTTCTATCTTAAATTAACCCATTTCTATTAATCTATACTTTGCCACATGGCTTGTGGCTTACCAGTGTCTTTACATGTTGCTTGTCATGGCAGCGGCTGGCAGTCTCTCTCCAACCTCCTACTTCCCAGAATTCTCTTCTCTCTTGTCCCGCCTATACTTCCTGCCTGGCCACTGGCCAATCAGAACTTTATTTACACAGAGCGATATCCACAGCACTGGCAACTGCACTTACTTGTAATTTAGAAATTATTCACCAATGAGATGAAATTAAAAATCACATTAGTGGGTGGGGTTTTGCCCTTGGGTTGCAAGTGAACCACAAGATAGTTAGATTTTAGGAACAAGAACTTACCACTAAGGATGGTGCTAGTAAGTAAGGTTAATCCATCCAAAGTCTGGTGATTTGGGTACATGTTAATTGAGTGTGAAACAAGATTCATGTTCTCCTTGGACCATCTAAGAGGAGAGATAGAAATAGAAAGGTAGAGTGCTGTTTAAAATAGAAAGGGGATGCTTTGGGCATTCACTTTAACTGGTTCAGAGGTTGGGTGAGTGCTAGCCAGAGGCACAAAGTTGCTTAGCCAACAGTTTTCATCCTGAAGAATTTTCCTTTTGTGTTTATTTGTGACAAAACGCATGTCAGTGTGTTCCTCATTATTTTTTTTCTTGACCTGTCAGTCCCCTCATTGTTGCCCTCTGGTACCACCTGGGACCCCCTGCTTCCTGCTTGCTCTATACCTAACATTTGGGAATCTCTTTTCTCTTCATTTAACAACAGAATGCTGTCTCTTAGTCACAAGGCTCTCATCATCTGGGGTCACCCTGTCCCACCCTATATGCAAAGCCATTATTTTCCCCTCAGCCCCAACTCCTTCAGCACAGGGTCCCAGATCTCGTCTGTTGAGGTTTCTCCAGGTCATCCTGATGGCTTCCTGCCTGTGAACACTCAAAGTCTACATTAATGTAAACACTTTGTTCCATTCATTGCAGCCTCAGCCCACAGGCCATTCATCTAATGTGCTCATTCTCGGTATTGCTGATGGCTAAGGGAGTAATAGCAAAGAATGCTAGACCAAAATCCCCACAGCCCTGAGGCATTATTCCTGTCCAGTTTCTGTCTTGTGGACCACACTCTCTAACTTTGTGCCTTCTATTCTTCCTGCTCCTACCTCAGCAGCTGCTACAAAACTCAACCCCCTTTTCCCTCAAACTAAAAACCCTCACATTGCTAAGCACTGCCATGCCTTCCAAAGGAATCCTTCCTAACCATATTTAAATTGCCATCCCTGCTTCCTCTCACTTGTCTGTACAGTGTTTTCTAAGTAGTCTGGGCACATGTATGGATTGACAGATAATGCTTCACCCACAGTGTGCTCATGAGGCCTGGGCTTCTAAAGGTAGTTTCTGACATATGGAGGCATAAAGAGACATTACCTCTTTGGTGGAGCTTTTGTAGCTTACACCAGACCAACATGGGCTCACTAAAAATATGAGTGAATTATAAACTTGTTTGAAAGATTTACTTGTAATGGCTACTTGGTTTGACTTTTCATGTCTTTTTTCTTAGTTCTGTGTGAGAATAGAAAAGAATCCTGGCCTTGGATTTAGTATCAGCGGTGGAATTAGTGGGCAAGGAAATCCTTTCAAACCTTCTGACAAGGTAAGAAGTGAATTCCTTGTTGACAATTTTAGTTTCAAAATGCTGTCTTCCAGTGTGATGTGATGGTGAAAGAATGTTGTGGATATGTTTGTTGTGCTGAACTGATCCAGCTAACCATGAAGCCAATCAGAAACAGAAACATGTCTGTACAGGGAAAACAAATCCAGTGTAGTGCTTGCCGGAAATGGAGGAGGAGGAACAAATAGTTAGTCTCTTTTTTTAAAAAAATTTTTTTTGTGGGGGTGTAGAGAGCTGCGTGTAGCCGCACCCTAAAGATGGCTCTGGCTTCTACCCTCTGTCTTCCGGATGGCAAACACTCTTTATGGTAAACAGCTCCTTATTTGGCTATGGCTGGATTCGTGTGCTGCTGGCATATGCATGAACCTGTGGACAGTGCCCACGTGGCTGCTTGGGGTTGGCAGCCCAGCCCTACTTAGGTGCTGGGAGAGGCTTGCCCCGGAGAGAGAGACACAATGCAATTAATCAAAGGTCTGATTAAACTATGATAAGAAGGATCCCAGTGTCACGTCGCATCATCCTTGCTGGTCGAGGCGGGCGTGATGGGGGGGGGGGGGGGGGGGGGGGGTGGTGTTTCGAGACAGGGTTTCTCTGTGTAGCTTTGTGCCTTTCCTGGAACTCACTCTGTAGCCCAGGCTGGCCTCAAACTCACAGAGATCCACAGAGATCTATTTGAAAAGAAAGGGGAAGCCAGGCAATGATGGCACACACCTTTAATTCCAGCACTTGGGAGGCAGAGACAGGTGGATCTCTGTGTGTTCAAGGACAGCCCGGTCTACAGAGCTAGTTCCAGACCAGCCAAGGCTGCACAGAGAAACCCTGTCTTGAAGAGAGAGAGAGAGAGAGAGAGAGAGAGAGAGAGAGAGAGAGAGAGAGAGAGAGAGAGAGAGACACGGAAGGAAGAAAGGGATTTTGGTACCATTCTATAGCTAGTTTTCATGGAGTAATTTTTTGCCTCTTTGTTTTGACTTTATAGTTGTATGCAGTAAAGAAATCTATGTAAGCAATTTATCAGAAAAAATTTCCAAAGATTATTTGTAAATTGCTCAATTGTTGTTTAGGAAAATGTTTCCTTATATGATCCCACTTTGACTGAGTGTTCAGGCCAGCCAGCAGCTGACCTTGATATACCACACTTGCAAAGGGTTTCATTAACATAATTTTGGAAATGAAAAATCACAGGAAACAAATTTTATAAGAAAATTGAAGTTAGCATTATCAGAAGAACCAGACCCTCATCTCACTGGATAAATGTGTACTCTCCTAGCTCCATTTGGGCTCCTGCCATCCAGCAGGCCAACCTGACTCCAGGATGGATCATCTAACTTTCTACCCTGAGCTATATAGCCTGTCCTACTACTATTATTGCTTAACAATCTCATATTGAAATCAATGTGGATAAATTTATTAACCCTTAGAATGATCTACCTTTGATCTCACCAAACTGAACTACCTTAAATGACATCAGGTCCAGACTTTTTCAATTCACTATTATTACAGAAGTAGCTCACAGATCAATTTCTAAAAATAAAATCTACTTCCAAAGGAAACTGAATGTGGGACTGAGGAAACAGCTCAGTGGCTAAAGTACGAGCCTTGCAAGCCTATCATCCAGAGTTTGGATTCCCAGGCCATTATAAAAGCCAGTAGGCATGGTAGCTAGCCTGTAATACCCAACGCAAAAGAGACAAGGTAACCTAGAGCTGCTATCAGCAGCTGAATCTGAAAACTCTGGGTTCAAGAGTGTGACTCAATATATAAGGGGAGGCGATCAAGAAAGAAAACCAAAGTCAACCAGCCTAAAAGGCACACCACACAAATGTGTCCCACACACACAAGAACACACACACAATAAAAACAAAAACAAAACACAAATTGACTGCTCTTATATGGATATTTTGAAGCCTGAAGCAGGACCTTCATCACATATATTTCTAACCTTCTCAACCATCATACTCTCTCCATTCTAGAGGCTAGAAAAGTTTGGGACAGAAATTTTGACATGGTGATGTACATCAGGAAATTATATATATATATCACCATAGGCAGAAAGACCTTTGGCCAGCAAGCTGTAACAGCTGCTTCCATGAAGGACTGAATATGAGGCAGGAGGACAGCACAGGAGACAGTGGTCCACCTGTATTTACATTTTGAAACAATGCTGACCTATAAAGTTAAGGTAGTTGATAATCTAGTTGGGGCAACCACTTATTTAATTTTATAAATTATCAATAAAAGTTCAAATTATCAGAAACATGTATGATACATTATTTAAACTTCATGCCCTCATGTCTTATTTGTCTTAATCCTCTCTTTTTAATTCTTATTGATGTATAGTTGTTGTATGAAGTGATGCATTTCAATATTACTCTCCTAGCCCCTCTTCCCATTCTGTTAGTTCCCTTATTCTTCCCAAATACTTGCCTTCCACCTTTGTATTATATACATTATGTGTGTGGAAAATAAATAACTTGAGGTTACACATATGAGAGAGCAGATACGTTTGTCTTTTTGACTCTGGCTTATTCCTTTAATTATATGATCTCCTGTTTCACTCGCTTTCCTGTAAATAAGATTATTTCATTCTTTACAGCGGAATAAATCGCCATTGTGTGTGCATGTGTGTGTGTGTGTGTGTGTGTGTGTGTGTGTGTGTGTGAGAGAGAGAGAGAGAGAGAGAGAGAGAGAGAGAGAGAGAGAGAGAGAGATCTGTCCATCATCTGTCAGTGGACAACTGGGCTAATTCATAATGTTACTGTGTTGTGCTAATAGTCTTTCAGATGTAGTCCCAACTGTGGTACAGCCTGGGTCATGAGGTAGCTCTGTTTAGGTTTTTTGTTTTTGTTTTTGTTTTGTTTTTTAAGGAGTCTCTATATTGACTTCCCTGGTGGAATACTTGCTGAGAGGATGTTTAACTTTTCAGGTCTTTGCACATGTGGGTATAAACCTCTGTCAGAGGGGCTGGCAAAGACTTACCCTGTTCTGTAAGATGTTGCCTCACTTGCTGTTTTCTCCTCTGTGAAGCTTTCGATTGCATGTGACGTCATTTGTCACTCTCAGTCTGTCTACTGTGCTGGGGAAACCCTACTCGTACAGTCCTCACCTGCGTCCATAAGAAGAAGTTCCACTATGTTCCTACATCTGATTCAAAGTTTCAGTTCTTTTTTTGGGCTGGGGGGTGGGGTTTCTCTGTGTGAAGCTCTGGCTGTCCTGGAACTTACTCTGTAGACCAGGCTGGCCTTGAACTCACAAAGATCCACCTGCCTCTGCCTCCCAAGTGCTGGGATTAAAGGTGTGTGCCACCACTACCTGGCAAAGTTTCAGTTCTTATGTTAAGGTCTTTGATCCATTTTTAATTTACTTCTGTGCACAGTGAAACATAACCTGGACCTAGTTTCATGTTCTATGTGTGATGCCCAGTTAACTCAGCACCATTTATTACAGAGGCCTTTTCCCCAGTGGGCTTTCCTGACTATGACAGTAGCTATGTGGCTGAACACTCTTCTTGCCTTTGGCCTCATATCCCTTCCCTGAATTCTTTCAATGAAAAGTTAGCTAGCTGATCATCTTTCAGGTGGCTGCCATTCAAGAGATGTGCTCCTCTCATTTCTCTCAACACAGAGAAATTCTCATTCTACTTTTGGAAGAAGATAATGTTTTTAAATTAAGGATAAACTATTTACTAATAGGGTGCTAGAATAGTGTTTCATTTCTGCTGTTTCCAAGTGCAAAGACTGAGAACATAGGCTTCAGCATTGTTTCCTTCCACTGTGGTGGCTACAAAAACCTTATACACATTAATTTAATTTTGTTTGGGTGACTTTACTGAGACTCAACTATGTCTATGATCTTATAACTCACTCTTTGGGTTAAATGTAGCAGATAGAGAATTTGGACTGTTTAATGCATCTGTTGACAGATTCTTCCTTGAAAGTACTTTTCTTTGCCTGATTACACTTCAAACCACTTTGTAGTCTAAATCATGTTATATGTTATATATATAATCTGTTATTGCAGAACTGATGGAAGTAACCAGAATTTCAAATCTACAGATCACTGTTCAAGTTAGTAATACTTTCTTTGGCAATCCAAACTTATGATGGATTCCTGATTAACAACATTCAAATGATCTAAAGATGTTGGCTCCAACAATTTACATAAGAATTTAGTCTGTTCACTGGGAGAGAGTTTCATATCTGCATAACCCAGTTTCATTTCCTCAGCCTCATGTTCCACGCTGATCAAGACTGCATATGATTTACACTAAAACCCAGGGCTTTGTGGGGAGGACATGGATAAAGCACTTGCCTTGAAAGCACAAGGGCCTAAGTTCATTTCCCAGAACGCACATTTTCAAAGCTGGCTTCAGTGGCACATTTTTCTAATCCCAGCACTGGGAACGGAGAGGCAGACAGAAACTCAGAGCTTGACAGCCGGCTACCATAGTTTATTTGGAAGCTTCAGGCCATGAGAAACACCATCTCAAAAAGATGGTGGACTTCCTGAAGAATGAATAACATCTGAGGTAGTCTAACCTTCACATACACATCTACACATGTATGTTCATATGCATATGCTGCACACACACAGACACACACAGAGGTGGGAGGACTTATACCTACCTCTGAAAACTAATACTAAGTATATGAAAATACACACTCTTTTCTACCATGTTGAAAAAGAAATTACCTTTTCATTAGTGGGCTAATTCACAGCTGGAAGGAAAAAGTACCAAATTAAGTAGCAATTTAAATTCAACATAAACTGCCTGAGTCTGAAGTAGGCAGAACATAGAGACTCTATTCTGCAGGGTAATGCATGCTCCCTTCCAGTGAACAAATCATACATTAGCTGTATTCCTGGAAACATGCTGTGTTGCTAAGCTTGTTGTCCATGGAGCTTTGAACTGGTTGCTGGAATCTTTGACTATCTGATGTCTTGAAGGCACTAAGGAGTTTGTATGCTACAGTTACCACTAAATTTATCTCATTCTGTTCAGTATTATTTGCAGCCAGTTCCAAAGACTGATGGTGTGACAGAATGTCCACCCTGGTGGCAATCGGAGAGCATGAGGTGGTCACTGAACAGAAGAAAGGAGCAGAGAGTGAGCAAAAAGGAGCTATGTTGCTCAGGGCACAGAAGCTGCCAGCTAATTTCTGGGTTGTATGAGATTCCTGCACTAAATCACCTCACACAAACCCAGAAGTTCACCTAGGCTTTAGATGGATTTGGGATTAAGTCTCATATGACAGGCCATTTCATACAGGACTGGAGTGTTGGAGCAGCATCTGATGCAAAGTTGACTTCCCTCCAAGACCCAAGGTCCTGAGCAAATGTGGTCTCTTGGGGTAAAGGACTCCATGTGATTAACTCTGAAGCTGACATTGTCAGAACAATGTTTAGTATATGAAAAAACCAACTTACCACAAACCTCATTGTTTTGGATAAGTTCACCACAAAGTGAAAACTACTTTTATGTACTTGTAAGGAGAAAGTGGTGGAACACTGGGTGCAAACAGCCCTTTATGGTGCCCATCTTGTCTCTCTTTGTAAAGGGGATAGAAACTGTGATCCAGCTTATCATCAGAGAGAAACACTGCTGTCACAGTAGCAAGATGCTGCTTAGATGAAAGATTTCAACACAACAAATCTAGTGATAATGCAGTGAAAGATGAATATCATTTATTAACTATCATGTGCCAGGCATTGTATGGAGCTTGTTTTCTGTGTAACATCATCTGGTCATCTTAGCAACATCTATTAGTCAGGTAGTACTGTCATCACCGTGTTACTGAGTCCCAAAGAGGTTTATTACATGACCAAGGTCATTTAGCTAATCTGTGACAGACAAAATCTGAAACCAAATTGATCTGACTCCAAATCTTTTTCTTTTAATGACTCTTAACACATGCTTCCAGCAGCAGATGCCACTCAGCAGCAGAGCACATGATAAGCTCAAATCTCATGGCATCAAAATGCATGTGATTTTCTAATATTGAAATTATTACAGAGCCCCCTAATTAGTCAAAATCCTCATATTTGCTTCAACAAACCCATGGAAGTCTGCATGCCTCCTCCACTGAACCTCAGTAATCAGAAACCCATAGTAGAGGGAAGATTGTTGTTAACCAATTATGTAATTTGTAGGCTGAGGTATCCTTATAGAGGCGATTCTGACAATGAAAAAAACTAAAACTCACTATGTTTTATATTAAAACAGTCACACTAATTCATGGTTGCAAAATCTGAAGAATTTCCCACTGTGAGTTCCACAGGAAACTGTTAGAAAGAGAAAACTAGAGTAACAGATGAATGGTGCCAGGCTTTGCTGCATTTCATAAAGCAACCCCAGCTCCTTTGAGTGGAAGCAGTCCTAATACAACATGCAAAGCTCATCATCCAGGGACTAACATTCTTCCTTGCCCCATTTGATGAGAGAACTAACTGCCTAGAATTTAAAGATTTTCAGGGAAACTTGCACTAATGGTCATGAAAATAAACATCTGGTCACAGGCTCACAGGAAAGCTTTGTTATAGACCCAGGCTGCCCACAGTGGCTTACAGGAGGAAATAGCCATATGGGGAGCCACTTACTCTCCATAGTTTATCAAATGCCAAAGCTAGGCCAACACCATGGAGTTCAGCCATTTTTCTGCCTGGGGAAATCTGAATGTTACCACATAAGTGATGGGAGAAATGAATCCTTGTTTATTTGTTTGTTTTTTGATTTGCCTAAGGTACAGACAAAAGTCCAAGTCCTGAGAAGAATGTTGAAAAATGTAAAACAGTCGCCAATGAATTTTAAGTAAATGTCATGGAGTCCCAGGGTTATCATCAAATGATGTTCAAATTATTGCTTCAAAATGTACAGATGAGCTGCAGTAGGACTCAAGCCCTTCCCACCCTATCTTCCAGTCCTGGAAGCAATAAGGTTTTTTCTTTTGTGTAGATATGGGTATTGCATCAAGTTTAAGTTTTCATAAGGTCAATATTAAAAAGAGAAAGGTAGTTAGGCATAGAAGCAGACATTTTTGGGGCATTTTTTGCCCCAGGACATCAATACCAGAGACATTCATGGCAACACCAAAAAAAAAAAAAAAAAGAAAGAAAGAAAGAAAGAAAAGAAAAGTGCCTAGAATTACTTTACTTTTTCTTATCTTCATGTTGTTGGATGATTCATAAACAAAGAATTGCAAATGTATGCTTTTAAATTGTGAAAGGAAAAAAAAAACACAGTCCATGTGTTTCTTGTCTGTTCATGGATATGAAGAACATGAACAGCAAAACATTCATATTTGTCTGGAGCTTTTCATCAAATGTGATTTATACTTGCATAAATATTAATCCACATGGAACACATTCCTCCCTTCCCTTTCTATAGCTACTGGATAGATATGATTTATTGTCTGTATTCATAAATTCATTTTATAATATAATTTACATATCTGCCCCACTTTGACTTCTATTTCAAGATGAAGTGATTATAAAATAGATTTTGAGACGCTATTAGTTAAGTTGAAAAGAATGCTGAAGAGGGAGGGATAGATTTCTTGGTGCTTATTAACTCAATTTTGGATGGCATTTATTAAAAAGAGATTGAAACAGATGCTATTTCATATGTAAGCCTGTATTCTTTAAGAGGAGTGTTAAGCACATGTTATTTTATAATGCACTGAGTACTCCAGTTGTCTTACCCCATTGCAACTTGGGGCTATTTCAGGACAGTAAAAGTGAAACATGAGGATTTTTAAAATAAAAAATGAATTATTGCCCATTTTCTCCAATGTCTCAATACTGGGTGGGACGCACTGACACTCTTAGCAGAACATTGGTCTTTATAAGCAATAGGATTTCAATGGATGTGACTCCTCTCAAGTTTTACTAAAGAAGTGTTAACACATTGGAAAATGTCAGCATCTACACACTTAAAGAACACGTGGATTCTGACTTAGGAAAGCAACTAATATCACTCAGTGCAGGTTCAGTTCTTGAGAAAGCATAAAAAGGTTTGCAGGTCAAAAGGTAACTAAAAAGTAGCATATTACAGGCTTAGAAAGATGGCTCATGCCGGGTGGTGGTGGCGGCGGCGGTGGTGTACGCCTTTAATCCTGGCACTTGGGAGGCAGAGCCAGGCGGATCTCTATGAGTTCGAGGCCAGCCTGGGCTACCAAGTGAGTTCCAGGAAAGGAGCAAAGCTACACAGAGAAATCCTGTCTCAAAAATAAAAGAAGCAAGGAAGGGAGGGAGGGAGGGAGGGAGGGAGGGAGAGAGGGAGAGAGAGAGAGAGAGAGAGAGAGAGAGAGAGAGAGAGAGAGAGAGAAAGGAAAGAAAGAAAGGAAGGAAGGAAGGAAGGAAGGAAGGAAGGAAGGAAGGAAGGAAGGAAGGAAGGAAGAAAGAAAAAGAAAAAGAGAAGGCTCAGAAATTAAGAGCACTGGCTGCTTTTGCATAGAACCAAGTTTAGTTCCCAGTTTACAGCCGCCTGGATCTTAGTCCCAGTGTATCCAACATCCTCTTCTGGCCTCCACAGCCATTGAATTTTTGTGGTACATATTCATATATTCAGGCAAAGCACTCATACAAGTAAAATTCTTAAAAAATAAATCTTTTTTAAATTAGCATTTTAGCTGGATGCGGTGGTGCACACCATAACTGCAGTACTCAGGAAGCTGAGACAGGGGGATCTTTACAAGCTCAAGTCTGGACAGCTAGGGTACATATTGAATTTGAAGCCAGCCCTCAGCAGCAGCAAGACCCTGTCTCAAACTCCCCACCACCAAAAAGGTTTTCCCAGTTAAATCAAAGCCCACGTGGATGCCCAGCTGTACTACCAATGACACTATTATTATTAATGTTCTCTCTGCTGTACCACACTGGCTAGCTAGCATGGAACGAAAACAGCCTAAAAATGGAATGGGAAAGGATTGCAGACTTCATTTTCAAGTTAGTTTCTATTCATTGAAAAATGTCAGATATTTACTATCAAAACATGAACACACTTTAAAGTCACTCATAAATCATGTCATATACAATTCTAAGAACTGGCATCTGTCCCACAGAAGGGAACTGCTGCGAGCCCAAGCATAGGAGGTGTATGGACTCCCCGACACTCTGTTTACAGAGTGACGCCATTTTCAACCATGTTTGGGAAACTCAATGTTCTGGCTTCCTACTTAAAAAGATGTTAACCAATGTAGAATTTTTGGAACAATTATGAAGCTTTATTAATAAAACTAGAACATAATGAATGAATAAAAAGTAAGAGTAGTCAGATCTCTACCTACAACAATATTAACATTTTTATCCAACTAACGTTTGTGATACACATGAAATATTCATATGCTCTGCTTTCCCTCATTTTTCCCTGAAGTTCTGTTCTGAAAGAGCCAGCATTTTACCTCCTGATCCTAACTTCCAAAGAGTCACAGAGAAACAAAAAACAAAGTCTCTGTGTCACACGGACCCTTGCAGCCTGTGTTTTTGTCTGCTGGAGCCTGAGATAGGGATCTTTTTCAACTGCTTTATTAAAGAGTTGCTCTTGGGTGGAATCTATCAGGGAATTAAGGAAGCAGGGAGGTTGGGGAAGAAAAGTGTGTCAGATTCTGGTCCCACAGGCTGCTCAGACTGCTGCCCTAGAGCCATCAATGCAGCCCAGAGCTGTCAGTCTGTCCTGAGTGACAGACTTCCTAGAGAGAAGGGTGCAACTTCCACACATTTTCCAAAAGGGAGATCGCAGACCAAGGGTGGCTTTCAATGGAAGAGTCCCTCGGGAGCCTCTAGTAGCTCCTGCACGGCAGGCAACTGGTCCAGTAAAGGGAATCAGGATGGATCTCTAACAAGATGTTGTCAGTGGGATTTTTCTACCTTTCAAGCAGAGTATCCTTGAGTCCTGAGAGCCCAGCATGCTTCTGTCTACAGTCACTGCTATGTCTGCTTTCAGGCACAGTGTCTGAGTGTCCCGGGCACTTCAGACCTCCAGGTGGACTCCGACCTGTCTACATCATTGATGAGACTCTCTGATTCTTCTAATTATTACATCTTGTTTCTTAAAAATACAAAAACCTGCTCTGTTATTTAAATCAAAGCTCTAATCCAAGTATCAATAGTCACTCACTGAACCAACTTTGTGTTCTTTTGTACCTTAAAAAAAAAAAAGCAGTTTATAAAACCAAGTATTGATAGGAACATACTTCTGGAACGAACACCCTGGGAATTTTTTTAAAGCCAAGTGTGAACGTTAAAGTGAGAACCAAACATGAGCCAAGCAAACACCAAATACATTCTCACTGTTTGTGGCTTTGCCCCAGTTCACCAAAAAGCCCTCAGGGAGCCAGCAAGATGGTTTAGTGAGCAAAAAGGCTTGCCTCTGTCTGGTGACCTGAATTCAGTCCCAAGAACCCACATAATAGAAGGAGAAAACCAACCAACTCACAGGTTGTCCTCTGACTTCATGCTGTGGTATATTCACAAGTCATACACACTAAATAAATTAATAAATGTAAAAAATAAGAGAGTTAAAAAAAGAAAAGAAGGAAAAATCTTAAGGACGTCATCTTCAACATTACATTTTCCATTTTTCCTGAAAAGATTTACATCAATTCAATATAAAGTCCTAGAAAAGTTAACCAGTACAGCTATTTTTCATTTCAAATATATGTAAATTATATATATATATATATATATATATATATTTGAAGATGAAACTAAGCAACAAAAATATAAAGTACCAAATTATACATGTACATACAGTCACTATTTTTGTTTGTTTTGGTTTTTCGAGATGGGTTTCTCTGTGTAGCTTTGCGCCTTTCCTGGAACTTGCTTTGGAGACCAGGCTGGCCTGGAACTCACAGAGATCCACCTGGCTCTGCCTCCTGAGTGCTGGGATTAAAGGCATGTGCCACCACCGCCTGGCTATCGTCACCTTTATAATGTAATGTACGTGCATGTATCTCTTAGTGACTAATATAAATAACTGTGTCTCCTACTTGAAATCTCAATCAAACCCAAACTAGATTCTTGTCACTGTCATTTCACCAATGAGAACATTAATAATCAACTACTTTTGGTGTTGAACTAAATAGTGAAGTGTGTAAAGAAATTTATATCATTTTTTAAATTTTCTTCTTTGCTTAATGGACATCCTCTACTTGACTGAGAATGGCTAACTTGGTCTATTTCATAGATTCAGTGTATTGGTTAACTTTCCTGTTGCTAAAACACCCTGGCCAAGCAATTGAAGGAAAGAATGGCTTTTTTTTTGACTTACAGTTCCAGGGGGATGTAGTCCATCACAGCATGGCAGGTAGTACAGCAGAAAGCCAGCTGGTCACAGTGCATGGAGATCAGGAAACAGTGAACAGGGAGTGGGGACAGGCTGTAAGATATCAAGGCTGCCCTCTCTGTTCACCCTCTCCAGCAAGGCTCCACCTCCTAAACTTTAGGATGGGGAGGTTCCACAACCTTCCCAAACAGGGCTACCAGCTGGGGACCAGTGTTGAAGCACATGAGCCTCTGGAGGATATTTCTCACTCAAGCCATCACACTTGGGAAAGGGTCCCTTTATGACAGCAAAGACACACAAATCTATAAATTACACTGGGTCAGCTGTTCGGGTTCGGTGCCCTGAAGGTATCCATCTCAGAATCATAACTGAATGCAATTGGTAGGACTGAGACCCAAGAACCACTTTTCCTGAAGCTTCTGTGGGTTCTGTTGAATGTGAGCTGCACCCATTGGCTTATTAGTGCCAGGGCATGTACCTGACATGACTGGCAGTTCTTCAAACAAATTCTTAGTCCTAGATGTATAAGCCAGAGAGCTCTCTTTTTCTTTGACCCATGCCTTTTAGAAAACCTGTACATGTAGTAAGTGAAAATATTATCACTATAAAATTTCATATACTACAGGATGTGGAGCTGGAGATGTTATTCAGTTGGTAGAACACTTGCCTAGCATGCATGTCCTGTGCTCTGTGTCCAACACTGCCTAAATCTGGTGTGGTAGTATACACCTGGAATCCCAACACTTGGGAACTGGAGGTGGGGAGGTCAGAAGTTCAAGGTCATCTTGAACTACAGCTACATTGTAGGTTTGAGTCCAGCTGTAGATATAACAGACCCTGTCTCAAAAAACATTCAAATATAGACTAAAAGTGAAAAAGAGAAAATTGTACTGTACCACTCAGTTTGAGAGCCTCTTCACCCAAGAGCACCAGAGATTCTCCTAATTGTCCCCAGACATTTTGACCTCTTGATTTCAATGTCACTTCTAAGAAATATCTCTAGAATGATTTCACTACAAAGTAATGCATAAGCTGTTAAAACAGTACTAAAACTACAAGAGTCATGGCTTGATTTTTATATAACTTATGAGAAACATTTTCTCTCCAGCAAAAATTTAACTTAAGTGAAAAGAAAGTTTAACTAAATCCATTGCTTTCTGGATCATGATTTTTGAAATGATACTGTCCAAAAATAGCATAGTGACAGGGGTTTTAGGGAGCCTGCAAGGGTGATAGGTGGAGTCTACATGCCACCACTATTTTAGGAAGAGCTTAGAGAAGAATCCACAGTCACCTCCATTTACCTCCTGTGTTTAGTTGTTTCTGGGGACATTAAAGGCTTAGACAGAATCAGTAACCTGTGCAAAGCTAAGCAGTCCAAATGTGTACCACTGCCAAACTCACATGGTAAACACCAGCTGTGCAGGAATCGAAAAGTAACACTAGTAGAAGCTGCCCCTAGTCCCCATCTCCATAGAAGCCAGCGATCTGGGCCAGGCAGTAAGGAGACAACCACTGACTTTGAGAAAACAGAAATTGTTTTCAGCTCAAAATTGTCACCAAGAAATAGACAGCAGTGAAAACATCCTTTTGAGCCTCTCAGGTGATTATCTGTGAGGCAGCAATGGGAATCCTGGAACAGTTGCTAAAATAAAAAACAATCACACAACAGCCAAACCAAGTGCAGTTTTAGCCCTCACATTCCAATTCCTCAAAAAGCAACAGTCTAAAGAATATTCTAGTAGCTAGTCTGTCATTTCTAAAAGCAGACTCATAGAAAATAGGAATAAATTGCTTGTATTGGGGTGCTCTTAACAAGTCAAAAGCCTTTATTTTTATTTGTACACTGAAAAGTTTTTGGAATGACAAAGGAGAGTAGAATAAGACAACTCCAAAGACCAAACTGTGTTTCTCTTCTTCTAGGATAGCACAATAGCCAGTTGAAGAATTTTAGTTTGGATCTCTGTCACAAATTTTCTAGGTCTCTAAACTATTCTTCTTTCTGATCATCTTTATAATAGTTGCTTCTTTCATTGCTGTGACACAGTATCTAATAAAAGCTACTTCTAGAATGACCGATTCTAGCTCAGAGTTTGCAAGCCCCCTCTAGTGTGGTGGGAGGGTGTGACAGTGCAAGAGTGAGGTTTGTGATCATACTGCATCTGTAGTCAGAAAGCAATGAGAGATGAATCTGGTACTCAGCTAGATTCCTTCCCTTTTATTTTTCTTTCTTTCAGTAGCTGAGGATCGAACCCAGGGTCTTGCACTTGCCAGGCAAGCGCTCTACCACTGAGCTAAATCCCCAACCCCAGCTAGCTTCCTTCCTTCCTTCCTTCCTCCCTCCCTCCCTCCCTCCCTCCCTCCCTCCCTCCCTCCCTCCCTCCCTCCCTTCCTTTCCTTCCTTCCTTTCTTCCTTCTTTCTTTTTTTTTCATTTATTATATTTGTGTTTTACACAATAATTTTACACACCAGCCATTGGTTCCCCCTGTCCTCCCCCTCCCACACCTGCCCCCACCTTCCCCCCAGCCCCTCCCCTCCATTCCCATCTCCTCCAGGGCCAAGAGTGGGACCTGGACCTGTCCTTAGTGCATGAGCTGGCTGTTTGGAACCTTGGGCTTACACAGGGACACTTTGCTCAGCCTGGAAGGAGGGGACTGGACCTGCCTGTACTGAATCCACCAGGTTTAAATGAATCCCCTTCTTTGTTTTTTTTAAATTCAGTCTGGAGCTGACCCCACTTATGGAATGGTGCTCCCCACCTTTAGAGTCTTCTTTCCTTAGTTAGCCTCTCTGGAAACACCCTCACAGACAGGCCCAGGGGCGGGGGGGGGGGGGGGGGGGCGGTGTTGCCTAATGATTCTCAATCTAGTCAACTTTACACCAAAGATTAATCCCCAGTCTTATTATTATTACATTTATGTGTTTGTTTGGTATGTGTATCTGTGCACCTGCACAAGTGTGTGTGTGCACTGTGGCACTGTGGCACACATGTTGCAGAGAACAATTTTAGGAGTTGGTTCTCTCCTTCCACCATGTGAGTCTAGGGATCAAATTCAGGTTGTGGACTTGGTGGCAGACACTTTACCTGCTGAACCATCTCACTGGCTCCCGTCAATCTTTTATGGGCTTTAAACTTCACTGTTTGGGGGATGAGGTTGGGATATAGCACAGAAGCCTTCTATTCAGTGGCTGGTGGCCTTCCTTCTTTCTCTTACCTTCCCTTTTTTCCCTCTCCCCCCATTTGGCTTCCTCTCTTAGTTTCTAGTGGCCATGGGAAAAATCTATTTTCTTGCTCCATATAAATTCTTCTTTTACTAAGGCAGCAGATTTTCAAAGCCTAAGACCTGACACATGGCAATTAAACATTCAGAGCATTCATTGTTACACAATATTGCTGATGTCTTTATCTTTGGAGTGTTCATTCGAGCCATTGCAGAGGCTATGCTATGGAATGATCTAACATTGCTTCTAGAAGCCTCGATATAAGTAAACCATGTTGCCTGCTTTATAGAGGAAGCTAGTACTTAACCTTTCTCTGGAGAGAAGACAGTGTCCCCTGAACCACGAGTGCATGTCCAGTTCTGTTTGCTACTTTAATGAGCCATTTTCCCTCTGGAAATCCTCTCTGAACTTCCATACTTACAGGACTACATGAAAGACTATATTCTAAAATGTTTGATGTAAAAATAAACTATTCTGAATTGTAACATATATAATTTTTACTTAAGATATGGCCTTCCTAGAAACCATTTTCCAAGCAGTAACTAAAGGTAACACTTGGGACAGTTTTACAAAATGTATTTCATGCATTGAGGTTGCAAGTCCCTTAAGGCTAGTTCTATTTTTGTGTCTACATTGACAATAGCTGAGACTGTCACAGTCATTCACCTTCATCATTAAAAAACCATATAAAGTTCCTTTCCCCTCTAAAGTTAGAATGTGAAGTGCTGGCCTTGCAGACTTAACTTGGTAAGTCCTTGGTTTGTATTCAGAGATGCTGAAGCTAGATAACCAGACGAGGTCAGATCTTAACACTGAGAAATCTGACCATTTTGCAAAAGTACTTGTGAAAAGCAAATGCTTTCATAAGCTTGTTCATTATGGTTGCTTCTTAAAGAGTCATATAACTTACAGGACAAACGTAGGGCTGGAAAGATGTCTTAGTGATTAAGATCACATACTGCTTATAGATGACCCAAGTTCAGTTCCCAGCATTCATGTCAGGTGGCTCACAATCACCTGTAACTCTAGCTCCAGGAAGATCTGATGCTGTAGGCCTCTGAGAGCTCTTGCAATCATGTGCACATACCCTATGCTGATACATACACACAAACACATAATTAAAACTATGTGGCAACAGGTCATGTCATGTGGACCAGCCAGCTGGCCCTAACTGGATTAGCAATGTTAAAAATCTATAGTGGTCTCTAATGCATGACTCTGGGGGATCTAAGTCAATGTCACATACATCCCAATGTCACTAAATATTGTGGGAGGGAGAAAAGGTGGTCACAGAGATGGTCTGTGGTATTTTTGAAGAAGAAACAAAGAGGAGGCCATCAGTCAAGCATCTGAACATCCCTAGCAGTTATTCTAAAAAGGATGGGAAACAGTTCTCCACAAGAGGACCATTCAAAGCACACAGTTCTACTAGTGCCTTCCTTTGGCACCAGGACAGCAGGGTTACAACTCCAGCACTGTGAGATGTTAAACTTGGTGGTGTTTTAAGTCACTAAATCTGTGATTAGCTATACCTTCAGTAAAGAGTCAAATACATATTGTTCAATGCAAAAGAGATGTGTAGGGAACAGGGGCAGGGGCAGGGTACCATCCTGGAGTGAGATGGTTTGGCTGTAACTTCAGATGTACTAGATGTATTAGTGTACTTTCTAATATATTGTTTGATAGCCTGCAGCACATTTTACACTCTGTCACATGTCAGAATCTGAGCATGCCCAGATCCTCCCAGCACAGCTATGAGTTGCTAAGGCACCAACCAAATGGCTTCCTGTTGTCCCAAAAATTTACAAGATACATTTTTATCAGAAATAACGTTATTCATCTAATATTTTAATACAAAAGTCTGATGATTCCCTACCTACATCAAAATTTTCTTGCAAATCTCAGAACAAAGTGAGTTGTTGAAAGATAACATGTCACTATTTTCATCTCCAGTTGATCCCACTATCACAGAGACTCAGATTGGCTTGGATTTAGTTAGAGTCTTTCCCAAGTGATGTCAATACATTGTATACAAACGGTGAAGCACTGAGGCACTAGGACCCTGAGACAGTCTTGGGGAACAGCACACAAATAGCAAGACTGATATCACAAGGCACCCTTGTGGATGACCAACGGTTTCACTAGCAAGGCCGTATGCTGGGAGAGGACACAGAAAGAGAAGGGAGCTACAGCAATGAAAGCATCTTAGTTCACAAAATGTGTTGACTAATGTAGCTGGAGAGCTTTTCTCCAGGTCCCACTAAGCCCCAGCAGTCTGGTAGCCCACTTATAAAATGAACTCACAGATGCTTATATTATTTAAACTGCTTGGCCATTAGCTCAGGCCTGCCATTGTCTAGCTCTTACTCTTATATTCAGCCCATTTCTATTATTCTATACTTTGCCACGTGGCTCGTGGCTTACCTGTACCTTACATCTCGCTTGTTATGGTGGCAGCTGGCCAGTCTCTCCACCCCAGGCTTCACTTCCCAGAATTCTCTTCTCTGCTTGTCCCTCCTATACTTCCTGCCTGGCTACTGGCCAATCAGTGTTTTATTTTAACCAATCAGAGCAACACATTTGACACACTTGAACATCCCACAGCAGACTGGAAATAAATAACAAAGCTTTAGGAAAAAGCAATAAAGGCATTAGAAAACTCAGGCCACTGTAAAAGTTAGCTTCAGAGCAAATCCACAGAACAGTAACTGAATCCTGCAATCATGATACCACTACTGGTATTAAGCATGCCTCAGAAGCCACCTTCATGTTCTCCAAGCAGCCAGCCTCTGCATGGTAAGGTCTCCAGCATTATGTATAATTTAGCCCCTGAGGTTTGGATGTATGCAAACATTATTAAACTGTTGCTGCATGGAAAGCTGAATAGAGGTGATCAGGGTCACCTGAGTGGCATTCGCCAGAGGCTAGGATGAAATAAGAGTCGAAACTTCACCTCAGCAGTCAGAGACACAATGGCTTGTTTGGGACAATACTGTCATTCTGCCTGTCAAGCACAGTAGGGAAGACAGAGGCTTCCAGAGGGTGCTAACTAAAATCAGTAGCATGGTACATGCAAGCTGCCAGACTGAGGAGGAAATGACTGCAGGGTCTTTGTCATCACAACGCCAATGTCCCCACTGCATCTCATCCTCCTGTCTTTTCTAACAACATATGTTCCTTTTCCATCAAAATTTTCCATTTTACAACTAAATTTGGCAAAGCTGTTTTTGTTGTTGTTGAGGCTTTTGTTTGTTTGTTTAGTTGGTTGGTTTGATTGGTCTTTGGTTAGTTTATTTGTTTGCTTGTTTATTATTGAAATAGGATCTCACACTGTAGCCCAGACTTCCTGGAACTCAAATTCACATCAATCCTCCTGCCTCAACCTTCTGAGTACTGGGATTATAGCCTATACCAGTGGTTCTAGCAAATTCAGAATTTATACAAAAAGGCATTTCTATTGATAGTTGTGAGATTGGTATATAAACTGCAACTGTACTTTATAACAAGGTTATCTTTACATTACAGTGGCTTTTCTTAAACTTAATTCTGCAGAGCAGTGTTCTACTTAAAATACTGCAACCCTTGTAAAGCTTACTTGTATAAACTGTGATTTTTTTAAAAGCTGTTTCATTATTTTCTATATGAATGGAAATGTATTTAAGTGCACCTACTTGTTGGTAATAAGCTCCTAACCTCTGTCACTTCTGACTTATAGGGTATCTTTGTTACTAGGGTTCAGCCTGATGGACCAGCATCCAACCTACTACAGCCCGGGGATAAGATCCTTCAGGTAAGATGAACACAAGCTGACATGTCAGTGTCGGGTAGAGTACTTGAACTGAACACTGACAATCAGCTCTTCCTGTGTCAGTGTGGCTTTAAAGCCCTGTCCAACATAAGCCTGTGTCTGTAGTGTCAGCCATGGCCATGCCATTTTGTAAAGCTCTTCCATTTTAGTTGAATAATAACAATTCATGAAACAAAAGTAATTTGGTTCCTAGAATCAAAGCCCCCATAGTTGATTCTACATACAGGCCCCAGGCTAACAGAATCCTTCATCTGCCTCATGCCTACCAGGAATCAGAGATAGCTTCACTATAAGCATGTACTGTGGACTTGCCATAAGTCACCTGCTAGAGAAACTCTCCTTCTTCTAAAATGTGTAAGAATGGTCCCTCACTCTACCATGTGGGCCTGAAACTCTACTCAGAACCCCATCATGCTGCTGTCTAAGGCCTTATTAGCCCTTTTAGCAAGCCTCTTGCTCAAAAGGACAGTCCACCTCAGCATCCACCTCAAATCCCAAACAAAAAAACTTTTCACTGAATATCTTACAAGCTCCCAGTACATGGCAGCATCCTGCACATTATTGTTGGGTAAATGGAATTACATGATGATACAAAAATGTGTACACATGTAAACACATGACCCTGTGTGGCTATAAACTAAAGGAAGCACAGTTGCCTCTGATAGGCATCAGTATGACTTTCTATGAGTTCAAAAGAGTAAACACATTTCCATTTGAAGGCTATAACAGACAGTTGTATCTCTCTGTTCTCCTGTCTGGAACACAAGTTAAGCTTTTTAAATGTCATGTAGAAAAAGGTTTTCTCAAACTTCACTCTGTATGTACAATCAGAAAAGAGCCACTGTATTAAACAGTTAAACATATGCTTGGTTTAGCCTTGTCGACTTGATTTTCTTTTCCTCCTCCCCAAATTTAACTCCCCTGTAAGAGGTGTTTAATTATCTCCTACACTGTGAGAAAGACCTTTAAGGACTGCCAATGTACTCAAGATTAGATGATTTAGCAGAAATTCCCCATTATATAAGTGATGGAATTCCCTGAAATTGCTAGTGCTAGACTTGGGTACACTGAGAAGGCAAGGCACGTGAGAAAGGAAGCTGTCATCAGTTCTGTGTCACTGTCTTGCTCCCCTCCTCTCCCCACACTGAACTTCAAAGGAATCTCAGAATTTGGAAGAAGAAAAAAAAAGTGTATCCAATTAATTTCTGGTGTCTGAGTTGTTAAAAATGGCAGGCTGGGTACATTCACATTTTGCAGCTTCAGATGAGGTGCCAGGTTCCCCTCTACCCATGCTGGAGTCAGAGAAAGGACTTGTCTTCTGCTCAGATTCAAAAAGGAAGAACCACCTCCTCAGGTGGAAAACAAGACACTCCTGTCTCCTAAGAGGAGCATATGCTCTTTCCTGTGAAGGTCTCCAAGGCTGCATGTGGGGCAAGAGGAAAAATGTGTGGCATTTCAAATCCTGAGATTTGTACACTGGCAGCCAAGCACACAGAGTGGGCTCCTAGAATAAGAGGGAAGGAATTTTGAGTCAGTAAGAGGCAGAGCATGCTAAGTTTGTCCTCTCCACAAATTACATCAGAGATGTGGCTTAAAATTCATTTCACAGTCCACTGTCAGAAAAAGAAGAAAAACACATAAACCTTACAGCTTTGCTCATAGTGATTAAAAATCAAAAGTGGTCAATTACATTCTGTGGAAGAAAAATGGAACTAATTCTTTGTGGTTGTCAGTGTCATAAGTGAGAAAGTAAGCTGTGTTCTTGATTTGTTTTCATACTTTTGAATACTCAAGAATGCTTGGAAATGGCTATCAGTCACAAAATCAGTGTTCTACTTGCTACTTGGACAAATATATTTCCAAAGCTTAATAACAATAAAAATCCCGATATATATGGTTTATATAAATAAACCAAAGAAAAGTGTGACAAAGAGCCATCCTGAGCGCTGAGGTTACTGGATTTGGCAGCAAAGAACAAAGGAGACACAAGAAAGCAAAGAGATGCTATTCCCAGCCCTCTAAACCATAATTCATCAGATCTGCTCCATTTCTCCTTTTCTGTGACTCTATTTTATGTGTGTGTGTGTGTGTAACACATGTGTGTATGTATGTAACATACGTGTGTGGTGTGATGCATATGTGTAACATGTGACCTATGTATGTGTATGTAACATGTGTGATGTGTATTATGATACATGCGTGTAACATGTAACATGTGGCCTACATGTATGTTTGTAATGTGTGTATGTGTATACATGTTGGCCATGAGCAAAAGGCCAAGGAGCAACATCAAGCATCTTTGTATACCATTCTCCACCCTAGTTTTTAAGATGAAATCTCTCATTGAGCTTGAGCTCACCAGCTGGCTAGACTGACTGGCCAGTGAGCACCAAGAATTTTTGTGTCTTCACGCTTCTCCACCAGAACTAGGGTTACAGACATGTGCTACCCTGGCTTCCACATGGTTGCCTGGGATCCAAACTCAGGTTCCTGTGCTGATGTTATAGGCTCTTTACCATCTGAGCCACCTCCCAGCTCTGCATGACTCTACCCACCACTCCCTTCTGCTACTCTGAAATGATGAGCATACAGTTTGAATTACATGTGGATGTGTGCTTGAAGGGGTGGTGCTTATGTAAACACATTTGCCTGACTTTTCTGTATTTTACCATGTTTTCCCCATGTAGATACATTACAATGGATGAATGTATTAAAATAACTTGTGCTATTTTGCTTTAAACTTACCTGGAATAATTTATAGAAGGAAAGATAAAAAACTGAAATTACATGAATCATTACAAAAAAAAAAAAAATAGATTGATCCCTGTGTATTTGCTGATCCATAACCATTATCCAAATGGAAGTTTTGTTATTTTAACATCTACTGTTCTTTCTTCTTTCTAATGTTCTTTCTACCAGAAAAAAAAAAAAAATTTAATCAAATTCATTACATGCACCGCAGTTCTAAATGTAGCTATGCACAGAGAGATAGCCACTGACTAAAGTTGCTTTGTTGAAAAGATGAGTAGATTGGGGGGAATTATACTTGTTAGTGAGCAATAGAATTCATAGTCACAGCCTAAACCATGAGTGTGTGGTGTGCTGCTCTGTCCCCATCCCCATTTATACAGTCCTAATGTGGGCAACAGAAGAGAAAGTACATAACTTATAGAGAATTCACCAATAGCATCTATATTTTACCAGTTACTAAACCTGATGATTTTTTCCAACATGAGGCATATCAATGTGTTGCCCTATTAAAGATAATTGCAGTTTCTTATACCTAATAATCACCTAGGGCTTTAGAATTAGTAATATGTACTCCTAGTCCAAGTCTGTGTTTCTTTTCTCTTTCTTTCTTCTTTCCTTCCTTCCTTCCTTCCTTCCTTCCTTCCTTCCTTCCTTCCTTCCTCCCTCCCTCCCTCCCTCCCTCCCTCCCTCCTTCCCTCCCTCCTTCCCTCCCTCCCTGTATATGTAGACCAAGATAGCCTCAATTCCTAGTTCAAGACTATATTTCTAAGAGACCAAAGTAACATAGTTAAGGTAACAATAATATAAACTGTGTATTTCTCTTCTTTTTGCTAATTTATTTATTTATTTATTTAGTTAGTTAGTTAGTTTTATATGTATGAGTGTTTTACCTACATGTATGTATGTGTATCGTGCACATGCCTGATGCCCATGGAAGTCAGAAGCAGGCATTGGAGCCCCTGGAACTAGAATTACAGATGGTCATGAGCCACTGTATGGGAACTGAACCCAGTTCCTCTACATGAGTCATAACAAATGCTCTTAACCACTAAGCCATCTCTCTAGCCCTTGTACTAATCTTTAACACTGTGATTGAATTCACATAGAAGTTTAAAACATAGCTGTCAATCACTATGTCTACCAGCAAACTCTTGGTCTGTTTGCAGGTGTCATTGGGGTGATGTTTAGTGCTTCATATTGCTGTCACCATTTGAGCTGCACCAGACCTATTACTTCATCATCCTATTCTGTAACCACCAGTCCCTTGGCCCTACATCCCTACTAGTGTCTCATGCATGGCTGGTGTTAGGTGCTTCTCAGCCATTGCTGTGACAGAACACCTGAGAGATGAAGGGCTTGTTTTGTTCAAGTTTCAGAGGCTCCTGTCCAAGGCTCCTTAACTTCTGACACATTCTGTGACAAAGTATCGTGGTGGGGGACACACAGTGGAGTAGGGTGACTCAATGCATGTCCAACAGGAGGCTTAGAGAGATGAGAAGAAGGAGTCGGGAATAAGATGTCAAAAACACACTCACTTCTGACAGTGGCTGACTTCTTCCAACCAGCTCCAATCTTTTAGTCTCCACGAGTTCCACCAAAATATCACACTGTCCAGAAAATAACCACTGATTAGGTCAGAACCCTCAGGACTTCATCATTCCCTATCAGCTGCCAACCAAATTCCAAACATTCCTCCAGCATTTAGGGGATACTTCATATCCAAAGTGTAGTCCCAATATTAAAATGATAGTGAAGTCACATGTCATCTAAGGAGCTTGTGACTAAGAAGACAAGTTGTACAGGTGCCTTGAAATGCTAAGAACTTAGTTCTGTGGTGTATTCATAGGGGCTATAACAGGATTAAGAACATGAAGTGACTGAGAACAGGCTGCTTCTTGAAAGGAAGAATAGATAATGGTCACTCACAGGCAAAATAAAAGCCCAGATGGTGGCCCTCCTCTTTTTACCTCACTGAGCCAGTAAAGAGCATGACAGGGGCACTGGAGATCTTGGGGACCACAAGATGTGTAAAGAAGAGAAAAGGATCTTCTTCCCAGTGACAGAGTTCAACCCAGCTTCACACAGGGAAAGAGAGTGAGCCAGGGAAGAGGGAGTGCAGGAAGAGGAGCCCCTGTGGGAAAGACATAGGAACAGGGTAGAAGCTTACACCAGAGTAGATACAGGGTGTGATGAAGGGAAAGCTAGAGAGACTCTGGGCTCCTAGTTTGAGATGTGAAGAAAGAAACCCTTAAGGCATTGAACGCTCCCCATGGACTTGAAGGACTCAAACATGGAGACAAGCTGAACTAGATGGGACATAGTAACATACAGCTTCAGAGCAGAGTGGCAGAGTAACCATGGATTCTGCAGAAGTCTGGCAGAATGTCTGTGAGTGACTAGATCTGGCTAAACAGATCCACAGTGCTGACAACCCCTAAACAGGCAGATTGTCCTTGTTGGGATAGGTTTTGTGGCTCTTTAATGACTCATGGCTATGATTAGGTAACAGAATCATCTCAAGTAAAGCTTGTTTATTCAGGAGCCTCTGTTATCATTAATAAAACTATAAAATTAAAAAAAATTGTTTCCAAGAATCAATAGCTAATATAGCAAAGCCCCCACATTGAGTCCCATGTCAGTGAGGATTTATTTCACAAAGGACTCATTTCTTACCTAACCTTCCAGGACACCCCGAGGAAAGCCTTGAGGCCTAAGCACATTGCCAGAAGCAAAGTGTCACAGCTTCCTGTGCAGGGAGAAAGTGGAATTTTCATTTTAAAAAACAGAAGAAACAGTATTCAAAGGTTCATTCAGTACACAAAAGTCAAATAGCATTAAGCTAGTAGCTTTCTGGTGGTTCTTTTAAAATATCTTTGCTAAATGAGTTCTTTGATCAAGCAAGTTGCAAAGCCACCTTAAGCCCTTCCTGTTTTCAGGAATTCACAATGCACAAAGCTTCTTAAGAACCTGAGAGTTTACCAAGCCTGTGCTTCCCAGTAGGTAGTCTGTGACCAATTTTAATAACAGTAAAAGCTGCTATGAAGTCAAGTTCTCTCACAAAGAACAATGTTTTGCATGAACAGTTTCAGAAATGAAAGTCTGTGGTTGAGGTTTTTGGTAGAAAATGTTTAATAGTTTGTCAGAGTCAGCATGATATTGATTATATAGTGTATTCAATTGCAGTCACCACGGTATTGATTATATAATGTATTTAGTTAGAGTACCATGGTATTGATTATATAGTGTCTTCAATTGCATTCTCCATGGTATTGACTATATAGTATATTCAGTCAATATGGTATTGATTATATGGTACATTCAGTTGGAGGCAATGTGATATTGATTATATAGTGCATTCAGTACTAAATATAGCCCAACATTTAATGAGAGTACTCTACCAAATGAAAATTCTAAAATGGCGTCAGGCATGGATCATACCTGTAATCCTAACAAGAAGTGGGTGGAGACAGGGAGATGAGTTGAGTTCAAAGCCAACCTGGCCTATGCATACTGTGTCTCCAAACAAAAAGGAAGAATGGGGAGAATAAAGAAAAAAAGAATAAATAGAAAAGATTAAAAAAAAAAAGGCAATTCTGAAATGGGAATTAATTCTAGGAAGTTAGTACAAAGCACAATCATTATCTGTAATGGACTATTTCCCAGGATGCCTGGCTGTCAGAGCTGAGTCCCATAAGGATTGCCCTCACAGCTGGAGCTCACTGACTGTGGTTTTAAGTCTTTATCTTAAGAGTTGTAGGCATTCAAATTTGCAAGATACTGATATACAAATATGTGTGCCCTGGCTCTATAAGGGTTTTCCCCTCAAGATGTGTTTGAATTAACCAAAAGCACATGTCAAATCTCTAATCTGATTTCCCTTTTAATGTGTGAGAGGATCCACTGTCCTTGCCCTGTGCAGCAAACCTTCTTCAGCACCAGTATGAAGGTTTGGAGTTTTGAGTAAGAATACAGCAGAATTCCTGAACTCTGGAAAGTTTCTGCAGACAAACATCTATAACTCATGCATTTAACAAAGATTTTACCACAAGGAAGCCAAAGACAAGCCAAGGAGAAAGGAAAAGGGGGATGAGAAACCATGTGTGTTTTACAGTGAATTAATGCACTATATCCTCAATTGTGATTGGTCTGCAGATATTACTTTTATTAACTCCAGGTATTTTTGTGTCTAAATCATGACAAGGGGAAATAAAAAGCATTTTGCAGCACAGGAGAGGTGATATTGATTTAAATTAGGCAGACTATCTTTTGAGAGCAACATAAAGACTACACTGGAATTGCCTTCCATATTTTCAAATCAGCTTCTGCTGGAAACTTATTAATTACATATCTTCAAAGCATCACATTTTGACAGTCTGAATGTCACTCCCAAGACTGTTTGCCTATTAACTTCACTGGAACTTAATAAGTATCTCATTTGTTTCTCATTTTTCATTAACTTGCAATTTCCTCAAAATTACACACATTTTACATGAATCTGATGTTTATATAAAACATACACACGCTAAATGTGACACTTCAAATGTTGCCTGATTTAGCATAAATCCATGTTATTATTTGCATTTATATTGTGTGCATATTCAAATATCATATGTGTAAATGCTTTCTCTGCATTTACTTTCAAAACTTCTTTGAATTTGTGTTCTGCAGTTGACACCACCATAAAGCTGCCTTCCTCTCTGCAGACTCTCTGATGCCCATACAAAGCAACTACAGCCCTGATGGTTGTAGACTAGGGTTTTTTTCATCTCTATTAATCATAAAAATTTTAAACTCAGTGACCCTATGAGTCCCTGTCTGAACTACCCAAGATGAAAGCAGGTATCTAATGCTTGTGATCACAGAAATGGAGTAAGTTACTCTGGGCTCTTCTGTCCTGAGAATGAGGAAATGGTTCTCTGGGACAGAGCTTCTGACTTCTGCAGGCATTCAGCTTGTTTCTCCATATTCTCTTCTGCCACCACCTCCCACAGAATCAGGCCTTGCAGTATATTCCACATCAAAAAAATGCTCAGGGCCATTAAGATGACATAGCAGGTAAAGGTGCTTGCTGCCAAGCCTGATGACCTGTGTTTGATCCCAAGACTCACATGGTGGAAAGAGAAAGCTCACTTCCACAAGTATATAATTTATTGTAGATTTATGACAATAAGAATGTAACAAATTTAGAATGGACTTTTACAGAAAAATGAACAGCTCAATTACTATTTTAAAAATAATTCCTTTTTTTCTCTTTTTCTATTAAGAAATTTTCTATTTGTTTTACTTATCAACCACAGATCCCCCTCCCTTCCCTTCCCTCCCACTTCCCAGGCCTTTCCCCCTCCCAACCCTCCTCCCATTCTCATCTCCTCCAAGGCAAGGAGGAGTCAGTAGAGCCTGACGTCAGTTGAGGCAGGTCCAAGCCCCTCCCCCTGCCTCAAGGCTGTGCTAGGTGTTCCACCATAGGTGCTGGGCTCCAAAAAGCCAGCTAATGCACCAGGGATGGATCCTTATCCCACTGCCAGGGGACCCCTTAAAGCAGATCAAGCTACACAACTGTTTAGTGGCATATACCTCTAATCCCATGTATTTATAGGAGGTGGAAAATAAATTTAAAACTTCCCTGGGCTGTATAGTTAGACATTGTCTCAAAATAAATAAATAACATTTGAGAAACCTAAAAGAAGAATTACCACCTTACAACATCCAGAAAATCTGTGTCAAAGTCAAACTGTGCCGAAGTAGAATGCTAACTACTATGGGGTAAATCCCTGCTTGTCTCTAGTGGGATCCATGTATCTATGTCTCTGTTAACTACCTCCCTATCCCCATGTGCCCAGCTCTCAATGTCTACCTATCTATCTTGTCTCTGTTTACCTTTTCAAACAGTTCTGATTGAATTCACATAATGGGGGTGGAGGTGGGAAGAGGGCATGTTCCAGAGGAAGTTGCAAGGGGGATAAGAAGGGAATGAGGTGAATATGTTCAAGACACATTATACACATGGAATTTTCAAAGAATGTGTTTAAATTTAAAATAAATGCTTAACACATTAAGCTACCTCTTTTCCCTTTGAAGAAAAGGCTTTCTACACTAACTACCCTTCCTTAACTGAAGCCCTTCCCTGTAGCTTCTGTTCACTCCCCATCAGCCTCCCAGTTCTATTATCTTAGGTCTTATTTCTAGTGCCTCCCACAATGCCCTGGTTGGTCAGCTTACAATAGACTTTTTTAATTAAAGAAATGAGGGAGAAAAGTCATCATCTAAGTTATAAAGGTGTGTAATATTGTCAAGGTGAAATGCTGTTTGAAATTTGAAAGAGATGAAGACAAAAACACTTTAACTTTTAAGTTAATGGTTAATTAAAATATTAAAACCATAAAAAGAGTAAGTACCCCCAGATGAAGTATGAGTCCATGAAAATTGGAGACGTCAAGCTAGGGAGGTAGTTCAACAGGCAGAGTGTTTACTGTGCAAGCACAAGGACCTGAATTCAGATCCTCAGCACCCACAGAAAAGCTGGGCACAGCATCATGTAATCCTAACACTGGAGAGACAAGAGACAACAGGATCCATAAGGTTTGCTGGGCAGCTGGTCTTGCTGAATTGGTGAGCATCAGGTTCAATGAGTAACCTTGTCACAAAAAATTAGGTAGAAAGCTATTGAGGAAAGTACATACCATTCTCTGGGCATCCACGGGCACGCACACGCACGCACACACACATGGAATGTTACCTGGTTCTAGTGCTTGTACATTGCAAAGCAGTCCAGTTAACTGATTCTTTTTCCAAAACCAGTGCATCTCACCCTGCAAGGGAATAGTTATTATGTAACTGCCAATTACTGGGTGGCAGAAACTTATTCCAAATTTCAATAATCTTGTGTTTTAATTTAGTCTTCAGAGGTATATAGACCTACCTTTCCACAAATTAAGTAAAAATAATCCCAGTAAGACAATTTGCTGTTTAATGTAAAGAAAACCAAGTACCATGAGCACTCATTACAGAGAAAAATGTACATTTTGTGACATAAATATCAACCAGTAGCCAGCTGGGTTCTGAAATTTCAACAGGCTAATTATGTTCTAAATGAATTTTAATGTCTTGCCCTAATGACCCTTAGCTAGAAGACTGCAGGCTTTCTCCGTGACTAATGTCACTGGGTTTTATTCTCAAGACATTGATTCTTTGAACTAGGTGAAGAACCAGTGTGTAGATAATGGAAACTCTGCCATTTACTAGTAGTTTTTTAATTGAGAGAATATATAAATCAACTATTTTCCAGTGTATCAAAATGGGATTAAACAGTACCGTAAGTGTCCACTCACATTTGGCATGATCACAGTATCTAACATGGAGCTGGAGAGATGGCTCAGTGGTTAAGAGCCTTGCTGCTCTTACAGAGAACCTGAGTTTGGTTCCTAGTACCTATGCTAAACAGCTCACAGCTACCTGTAACTCCATTTCCAGGAGATACAATGCCCTCTTCTGGCCTACATACATAGCTCCTACATACATAGCAAGCATTCACCAAGACACATCAGTGAAAATAAAAATAATTTTTTAAAAGTATGCTGGTGAGTGTGTCACTAATTATGTCAACTAAGTGCCACCTCAACTGGGGACGTGTACAAACAAATGGGAACCATGGGGCTGGCATGTGGCTCTGTTGCAGAGTGCTTGCTCAGCATATACCAGGACCTGAGTTATATCCCTAGCACAGGAAAATACAAACAAAACTGGAACAACATGGCAAAACCGAACTACCGTGTCTAAGTACATCTGACTGATCCTGCTGAGTAGGACATTATGATTGTACATAAGCAAGGAAATACTGGGTGTTTGATAAATACTTGTCAAAGCCATTTCACTCTGAATCTTAAAATCGTATTGTGCTGTGCTCCTTTGAGCCCTGTGATTACAGTGGTGCCGAGGGGATGAACTGTTGGCACTGACTGACCTGTTTCATTTGTGTGTTTTCAGGCAAATGGACACAGTTTTGTGCATATGGAACATGAAAAGGCTGTCTTACTACTGAAGAGCTTCCAGAACACAGTAGACCTAGTCATTCAACGTGAGCTCACTGTCTAAATGTTTTTATAAACAGTGAAGATACGTCAGGCCAGAGCTAATGTTCAAAGTAAATTTATACATAGAAACAAATTTTGCCAGTTGCTGGACCAATGGCAAACATCAGTGCCAGGTGTATAATATTGTACGTTAGCCTTGACTACCCTGAACAGTGTTACCTATAAACATGGCGTTCATGCGCGGTTCTGTATCAGTTCCAGCGGCAGCCTCTGGCTGTGCATTGGTGCAGTTTTGTTTCTGTTTTTGTTTTTTAATCAATTAAGTTGTCTTCTAAAAGTGGATTTCCTATCATTTCGGAGCACGGAAGCACACACAAGCTCTTTACAAATTCTGCTCTCCATCAGAAATACTGCCTCAAAAGTTGTATATAAAGAGTTGTAATCCCCATAAAGTATTTCTAGCACAAGGTATATGTTGGCATATATACAAAAAAGAATATAGAAAAAACGATATTTTCGTAAACATCTTGGATTGAGAAAGAAAATATATCTTAAAATAAGACTTTACTATATTGAATCTTTTTCAATAAAAATTACATGATTACGCCTTATGGAAGCATCTGTACATAAAGTATAAAGTATTTATATTTGGTTCCACAGCCATTTGCTAAATTCCCATGCAGAGTAAAATAGTTCGTAAAATATCCATTAATCTCTGGGACCTGAGTAAAAATTGGAGAAAGTAAATCTGTTCAATGCCTTTAGCTAATTAAAAGGACACAAGCAGACTTTAGAGACAGACCACAGGCTGCAGCGGACCAGGATCCTCACCACAACCAGAAGCAGTGAGTGAGGGATGGCAGGGAAGGCCTAATGCTTTAATGTTCTGTTTCCTCGGGGTTATGTTGACTATAAACTGTGGCCCCTGTGATTTCCTTACTGTAAATGTGGAACTTATCCATGTGTTGCTTTATTTAATTTGCTAGTTTTAAATCATTTTCAATGAATTTGGGGAACTGAAACATTTATTATAGAGAGAGACTTGTTAGAAAGCTATGGTGGGTGATTTCAAAACTTTGGTATTGAAATATGAAACTACAGATATAATTTCTCAGAGCTGTGGTCTACTAGTATCATTAATCTTAATGCCTGTTTTGTTTTTGTTTTTTTTTTATGGACAGAAATAGACAAATTTTTTTTCTCCAAAAAAAGTTTCAAGAAACATAAACATGAATGCAATCATACCAGAGAGTGAAAAAAAGCCTAATGTACTTTTACATTGTGTTTCCCTTTGTGAAAATTCAAAATATGTTTTATAATCCTTTAAAGTATTTCTTTTTATAGTAGTCATTAATTTGATTAAAATATTAATTTGAAATTTCAGGTTGACTTTCCATAATTAGTTGTACACATTCCCTCATATACCTACATCATTTTTTATATAACAAATTTATCTCACATGCTAGTGTTTGAAATTTCACAATGCAATCACATGTGGATGTTACCAGAGCTCTGAGGATAATATTTGTAAGTTTATGTTTTATGAGGACATTGAAAATATTGTATTTTTGTAGGATCTATTAAAAAGAGTGCCACTTATTAGAAGTACAGTGGTGTTTTTGGCATAGAATTTGTCACTTGCAGACAAATGCCACTTCATTTACAGGCGGTGCACTAGTTTTTGTGTTGATTTATGTCAGGATGACACGATACCATGGTTTTATGGCTTTGACACTTACCTACTGATTTGAGATTGGCCTTTTTGGCACATTGCACAGAAGCAGCTTTTAAGTGCATTTTCACACATTGAGAGCATCTACTGATAAGTGTCTTTCAAACCCTAATTTTCTGTTTCAAAAGCTCATGGCACATCACCGTAGCAGATGTTCTAGGCACAGTATTAGTTAAGAGAAACCAACCAAGCTCAGAACATAGTATGGCAGCTTGAAACATCCAGAAAACACACATAAGGGCTGCAAGGCCTTCTACCTGAAAGCAGGAGGCAGCCAGATGCAGGGCTCTCCAGGTGCTTTCTTTTGTAGGAGCATCAGGTGGTCCTGAGGCCATCAGCTGAGAGGTGGTGACCCTTCCTTGATGGACAGCATTGTCAGGGGCCTTGCTTTGACACTTCCTTCTGTGAGGCTCAGTAATGAGGAAAGAAAAAAGGGACTTCTGACCTCTTGGGGAAAATGTGGATATATTCTAGGTGTTTTAGGTTAACTCAGTGGACTCACTTGTGGTTGGGGGAGGGGTTCCTCTGAGCCAGTAATTCATTGATTTGGGGGTATTTTTATTTTTAAGGAACTAACTTGCAACCTGAAACTAGAATCTGGTTCATGTTAACAGCAAACATAGAAGCTAAAAGTGTTAAAAGGGAAAGAAAGAAAAAGAAAAATCTATAACACAAAGGAGTAAGTTCTTGGTGGCTCCATGAAATCTCTACCTCTTGGTGGGTCCTGGATCTTCCTGCTGAGGAAGCTGCTTATAGACATGGATCAATAGGGTGATGTGGAGTAGGCTGGAGACATTAGAGATGGAAAGGACAAACACTGACAATTAGTAGCTAAAAATCTGTGAGTTCTACCAGATAACTATAAAGGGACAATTTTCAAAATATCTCACCAGGCATACAGTACTTTGTCATAAACACTTTATTAAGGTGACTCCACCAGGCAACACATGTCCTGCTGACTTGAAGCCCATAGAAGTGTGCCTGACCCTTAGACTTGTAGTAAATGCTGCCTGGGCTCCCCAGCCCCACAGAGAACACCCTGGATCAGGACTGTGAACCTCCACTGACTTATTTTCAGAGAGGAGTGCATGCAAAGCACTGCTGCTACTCTCTCTTTAAAAGTGGGGTTGAGCTACTTACCATGTGTGAGGTAAAGAGAGAGAGAGGATAGAGGACAGAAAATGATGAAGGACTTTCGATTATCTATTCAAATATCAAGAGAAATAATTCCAAATTTCCCAAACGATTAGATGGAGAAACTCAGAAACGCTTAATTTTTAGTCATAAAACCTGCCAAGTGTGCCCACCTCAGTGTAAAAGTTTGGAAAACAGCATTCTTCTCAACCCTTCTTTCCACAGGATTTGAGTTGTCCATCATCATTTTCTGCTTCTCATTGACAGGAAGATTGAGAATGGCTATTCCAATGAATGAATTCTTGTGGAGAGCAAGAATATGACCTAATCAGATCAGAATTCATGTTGGTATCAGACTGCCACCTGAGCCATTAGTGAATTTAGTCATAACATGTCTGACTGATCCATGAAATTGCAACCCACCCACCAGATTTACTGGAATACTAGGTCTGTAAAAAGTAACAAGTTAGGAAAATAATAAAGTCCAGTCAGTTAAGATAGGCCCATCAGTACAAAGACAAGCAGCACTAAGGGGCCAGCAAAAGCCCTGTGGCACAAATACTTTTCTCCATGGCTTAACCAAATGTTCACACACCAGTCAGTCATGCACCCACTTTCCACTCATGGGTGCAGCTTCTTGACCAACCAGGACTTTGGTGGATTTTCTACATTCAAGATTACTTACACAACTTTTTTCCTTAGCAAGGGAGAGGCACTCTGCCCTGGCTTGTAACATGAGCCTGGATCCCCTGAAAACATGCTATGTCTCCCAAATAGAATGTGGGCTGAGGGTAATTAGGTGTGTTCTGTGGAACACACACGGTTGTTGGCTCTCCTGCACATCTGTCTAGCTCCATTTTAGTCTACAGTATGCAGTGAGTTTCCCATGACACCCATGGACAAGACTAAGGCAGATACAACCTTGTTTTCAATTCTGCTCTGGCACATCTGGGAATATTTCTGCTTCTAGCATGCAAAGCTGGTCTCCTTTCATAGCTATTGTCCTTTGGTAGACTCATGCCCTACCCACCCATGCTGTTCAAAGGAGGTAGGTGTATGTTTCCATCCCACCAAGGCAAACACATACAGCCTCCAAAGCTCTAGCTGCCAGAAGACCCAGAATATCAGCTGAGGGCTTCCCCCGTTTGAGAGGAATTCTCCTAGGGGAAAAGTCAGTGCTTACCACACCACTGACAGCAGCAAACAGCTTGTGCACAAAGGTGTGTGAGGGTGTCAGTGCCTTAACAAAGCCATGTTTTCACTTCCGTCTTTATTTCTACTGTTTGCTTCTCTATTCTAAGTGTTAGGTATTCGCCATACTGAGGGACTTTCTCTGAGCTGCTTTTATGCATATTGGGGTACCTCCTAGTCTTCCCAACCTTTAACACTGTGAGGAAATTTTCCAGAAACACTCTCCTGTGGGGACAGAAACTCCTGCCTTCCATCCCAAAGAATTTGAGAGTTCTGGGACAATGAAGAGGAAAGACCACTTTAAGAGTTCATTTTAAAACTGACAGTGAAAACAGAGGAACCTGGGTTCCCTTGCTTTTTCAACTATGTGATTGTCTTGATTTTCCTAGAAGCCATTTTTGTTGTTGTTGTTGTTTTTTGGCTGGGGGGTGGGGGTGGGGGGGAGGGGGAGGACATAAGAACTGATAGTTTTAACTTTTGCAGCATCTTGACTGCCTGGGTTCTGTAGATGGATTCTAAAACATTCCCTAAGTAGGGCACAGAATTAAAAATGAGAGGGTCCATTACCAGCCTGTGCAAATAGCCAGGAGATCTGAGATACACCCTTTCTTCCAAAAATTCAAAACACACTCTTGTTTTGGCTTGACTTTGTTCATGGTAACACCATAGAGAGTTAAGTGTTGGACAATTTCAGGCAGCATTTATGTAGAAAATGATAAAATCCTATGGCTCTTTTTCTAACACTCGACTGATATAGACCTGACCAAAGCAGAAGCAATGGACCAGACCCCAATACATGAGTTTCCAAATCCAACATAATTTCCCTTCCTTTATTAAAAAAATGGCTGATTCATCCTTTAAGCTGTACCATTTGTATATATCTATCTGTATATGAATTGGTGGGGAAAGACATTTAAAATGATCTTTCAATATTTCCCTCCTTTGAAAGTTTTTCTCCCACTTTGAACAAGTGTATTATTTGTACGTTGTTTTTTTTTTTCTATTTTAAAATAAAGTGATGAGCATACATCCCACCAGACAGACAGACATCTCTCATCTAGAGGAAAATAGCTCACAATGAGTCTTGTTTTCAACAGCAAACTCATATACTTCCTTCACAATAGGCTAGCTGATCTCAGAAGCCTAGGGTAAATTATACAGTCAAGGCATTTAGAGATACATTATTGAAGGTTGTAACAAAAAACATAAAGTGCAATGATTATAAATTTTATGATAAATATCTACTGAGCGCCACTATGCATCAGGCCTGACAGGGACACAGCACAGCCTCTCCTCTGCACAGAATGTCATAGTTGAGTGGAAAGAGAAGTTGCAGATGGATTGAGACAGTCTGGTGAGTCCTCTATCTCTGCTCTTACCCCATCTCATGGCTGATGGCATCCACTCTATGCAGGTTGAAACAGTACTTCAGTTGGAGCTATCCTTATGTCTCCCTACCAGGTCCTAGGGCCATTGGAGGCTATTTCAGGTGTTTGTTGGAACTTGGAGAACCGTCTAACAGACTGCTCATGGCCAGATTGAAAATATTTTGGGGCATGGGAAACAGAACCCAGAATCTCATGGAGGAAGGGCCATGTTTTTGTCAGTTTGTTAGCATGAAAGAAAACAGGGGTTGTCATGAAGACCACTGCCCCTCAGTCTGGCCCAGCGGATGCTAACATCTTAACAGACACAGGGGTGGGGGGTGGGGGGAGGATCCTTCCTGTGTCTACTGCTTCTAGGACATACTTTCTGTGTCCAGTGTTAGAATTATCGATTCAGAAAGGCAGTGAATGCTGAGTATAGTGGCACAAACCTTTGATCCCAGCACTTGGGAAGCAGAGGCAGGTGGGTCTCTGTGAACTCAAGGCCAACCTGGTCTACATAGTGAATTCCAGGACAGCTAGGAATACATAGTAAGACCCTGACTCAAAAATAATAATACTATTTTTTTCAAAAGGCAGTGAACAGGGGTCAACACCCAACTGACCACCTTTCAGACCTATGTATTCCCTTGTGAACTTAAGAATACTGTCATGATCTGGCCTGCTGTTTAGCCCATCCCATGATCAAGCTACCTGTATGCTGTTGGATTGTGCATATCTACACATCAAACCAACCATTTGCCCTTTCCAGGAGAGCTGGGGCCTCTGACCTTAGGAACAGCTTGTTTCTCTTCCCTGCCTGACCCAGATTGGGTAAGGCTCTTGCCTTCTGTGTGCTCCATGCTTTGCTGCCTTTGTGCACACTGGCTCTTTGCTGGCAAGCTTCCTCTCCCAGCCTCCTTCCCAAGTTACCAAAATCATATGTAGTCTTCAGGATCCTGCCTACTTGGCACAGCGACCATGAAGCCTTCTGTAATCTTAATGAGGAAACTGTCAGTACCACCAACATGGTGTGGTCTTCACTCTACCTAAGCCCCATGCTGCTTGGTCAGCATTAATTCTCTATCAAGTTGAAGTTCCTTTGAGAAAGAGGGCTAGACAGCACTTAAGAGGCCTTCTGGACAGCATCCCCAGAAGAACACATCAATCCCTCAGCCTTCCTTAGTGCTATAAGCATAGTGAGTGACATACTTAACAAATAATGACTTAAGTGGGTGATGGATGCTTCTCTGTGTAACCTTAAATAGTGAACCTTTTACCTTTGGCCTCCTCTGTTGATTCATTATTCCCACTTTTGTTGGGGATTGGGAAGTCCTCTATGCCAAATTTCCCTCTCTCCTTGCCATTTCTTTTCAAAGCCTTCAGAATCTTTTTGTGCTGTTCAGCAGTTAGGTTTCATTTTTCCTTTTTACATATCCTAAAGATACCAGCATTGCCCAAAATATTTAAGTGACTTTGTTGTTCAGTTGGGAAAACATTTTTTATATCCTTTTAATTAGTTTGGATTTTTTTTCTTCTGGGGAGAAAAATCATGCCTTTAGTTGTCAGAAATATCCCAGAGACATGAAGGATGATGTTGAACTCAAAAAGCTGTGGCTTTAAGCATCTTAGAGACCACCAGGCCCAGAACCCCATCCTGGCCATAGCTCTCAAGCCCTGGTAAAGTGACTGTGAAGGCTGACTATGGTTAAGGCTGCCCTTAGACTCATTTAATATAAAGACCCTTCTACCTTGTATTGTGACTAGGAAGTTTGTTAGATTAAGCTATTTTTACAATATGAAGATGAGAATAAAGGTTACCCTAAAAGAAAATGGCATAAGAAATTCAAAGAAATGAGGTTCCCATAGTCAACAAGGCATTTTTCTGAGGTAAGTGTCAGTGTTAGACACTTACAGCCACAGGAAAAAGCCCTGTGGAGAAGTGAAAGTGTCTATCACTCCTGAGACAAGTGAGGATCTGGAAGGGACAGCCAACACATTATCCAAACTTCCCGGAGAAGGGGCCTCTCTTAGCTTTGTGTCACCTCCACCCACCAACAAAACTCAGGAAGAACAAATTATGTGTTGCTTTTCCCCCAAAGCTCCTCATTTTGAGTTCCTGGTTTCAAGTCTGAGATACTTGCTATCCTTGCAATCATTTTGATATGCCCACAGAACTTTTTTTGAGGAACATGTAGTTACAAAGAATCACCACCAGGTGGAGAACGTCTTCCTATATTTAATGCCAGAGTCTGAAGACATCTTCACAGCCGGGTCTTGTCTCTGTGCAGATGGAGTAACACCCCTTTCCACACTCTTTATTAACAATTATTTATAATTATGCTCTAAGCTTAAATGACACCAATGGATTGTGTATCTTTTGTACTAAAACGCTCAGGCTGAATCAACTTCCCAGAGTGCAGATCTCTCTCTTAGTCTTGGACCTGAGATTCTGTTCTTTCTTAAGAGTTCAGTAAGCACATCCACTGCTTTCATAGTTTTTCTCTAGCTTGCTTGAGTCTTTCAGATACTTTGTGCTAATCTCCCTTATTTTATCCACGCCTCCCATCAGTTAACATGGCAATATATTTGCTTTAAATCATCATAATTTACTTTGGAAATTATCTCTCCAAAACTTAAGCTTCAGGAATCAAGTTTGCCTGAATGGCCTCTCTTATGAAAAACCAATCAGGGTCCTGCTTGAATGTACATTTCCAGCTGACATCTGGTGGTAACTCCTCTATAAACTCACCTTTCACCTTATACATGTACACATGTATTAGCAAAACATTATAAATGGAGTTTATTACATAAAGTGCATTTTAAAAAGCATCTCATAACATGAAAATTGGGTTCCAAGAAAGGCCTAGCTAGGTAAACTCACCCCCATCCTCTTTCAGTCAGAATACCCATGTATTGAAAACAGAATCTTGGCCACCTTGGTAACATGCTGTGATTCTGAGATAGAGTCTCAGGGCCTCTGATGGCTGGGTCCTGGTGAAAGAAATCACATTTAAGTTAAGGGTGTCTTCACCATCTGCCCGGGCTTCTACTGTGATGATCCCATCCAAACCCTCCCCAGTGGGCTTCAGACTCCCTCTATGGACACTTAATCTTGTCCTCTTCCAGCAAAAGAAAACAGATGACAGGATGTTCTTTCCTGAAGCTTATTAAAGCATTAAATCCTGGTGTTTTTCTCTAAAGGAAGCTTTCTTCTGGCCACAAGGTCACCAGCTCTTACAGTGAGCTCTTAGCAGATTCTGGTCAGCCTCCTTAGGGGGTTGGGGACTAATCGCTGTGACCTCAAGCCTGCTGGTTTTATGGCACCAACTCAGGTCGGCTCACCAGCTAGCTTCAGCTTCTCTCAGGAGGCAGAGCCCCCAGCCAGCCTGGACTTGAGCAGTGTTACTTACTCACCAGCAAGCACAGCAGTGCCAGCCACTGGGCCTTTTCTTTTGGAAAACATTTGGCTTCTTAACTTGCTTTCTTCTCTATTTCACCATTATCCTCCTTTCAGACTTTGACGGGCTTCTAAAGATCAGTTTGTTGTAGAACTAAACAGGAGAATGAAAACTGGGAAGAACTTTGGGACAATGCAGAGAGGCTCTTCCCAGGGCAGCCTTGTCTTCCTTGTGGATCTGGTGCAGTACTACCGCTCAATTTTTGGTACAAACCATTACATATTTTGTTTTTTACTTGTCCATATAGTAATCTTAGTGTTTTATTATTCCTGGAACAGTCTCTTGGTCAGCAACATTCCCTCCTTATGCTGAGATTTATGATTGCCTCCGTGCTTAGGGCTCATTACTTTTGTTTTCTAGCCTGCCAGCTCTGATGCAAAGTGAACCAACACTCTGTCTTAGTGTGAAGGGCCCAGAGCTGTGCTTTCAGCTGTGCAGAACAGGAGTCACTCGTGTTGGTTCATGGAGTAGCCTCAGTGTGGGAAGAGAAGTCTGCAAGAAAACTGTCACTAACTTAAGGGGCCACTAACACCTTCCCCAACCTTGTCCTGGTCTGTCACCTCCTGTGAGAGATAAGTGAGTGAGTGTGATCTGTAAGCTTCACTTTATTGGTGTTCATTAAAGCAGAATTCTACAAATGGGGAAATCATCAGGCAGCTGGCAAGCCTCAGCCCCCTCCACACTGTCATGTAAGCTGTCTTGACCAGTTCTCTTCCCGAAGCCAGCTGGTAAATGCATCTGCATGCAGTTCTTCAGCCTTACTGTGGGGTCATTCAACTTAGCATTAAGTATTTTACAAATTGACAGAATCTCAAAGATTTCTTCTGACCAAGATTGATTCCAGCAAGCACTACCCTGATGGGTGCTTTATACAGTTGCAGATGCTGCTGCTAAACTGCACATCTCTGTGCCTGCCTCCCAGCTCTATGTGGGAACAGTTGAACATACAAGTAAGTACCAGCCTTTTCCATCAAGAAACAGTCAAACAAGGAGACAATGCTTAAGAAGTCTAACAAACCAGCTGTGTCTGAGAAAAATGTGAGGGAGAGCAGAGAATAAATATATGCTCACTGTCTTTCTCACTCTGACAAAGTAGCAAAGGATTCTTTTCAGCTGCACTGATTCAGTGTGGATACGGAACACTCTGGAAGGCCAGCTCCCATTTCTCATTTGTGTTTATTGTCCAGAAAGGACAAGTCTCTGGAGACAGTTGAGGCAATACCATTCAGAATGAGTCACATCAGGCCTGACTTGCTGCTCCTTTTGAGTCCTTCAGGGAGGCTGCCCACGGGGATCAAAGTCAGAATGCAGGATTAGGGCATCTAAACATTTTCTAATTAGTGCACAGATTCACTAAGTCACTACAAGGTGAACTCCACGTTAGCTCCTAAGAACCAGTACCTCCCCAGGTTCCCATGAGGGAGTCTCTCTTGCCATTGCATTACATGGCAAGAACAGGTGATGTTTTTTGTTTTTGTTTTTTGCTTTCAGCAAAACACTAGTTTTCTTTGTCCCATGAGGTTAAAGTTAGAGTCCCTATACCCCTTAAGATTAGTCTGGGTTTGGGATGGTACAGATCAGTATGCATTTAGGTGTGGCGGTATAGCTACCCTTGATGGGACTTAGTGAATCTGTACATTAAATTAGAAAATGTTTAATAGAAACATGCAGTATAGCTGCATTTGAAAATGAGATTGTGCAGGCAGATCTGAGTCAAGGCCAACCTGGTCTACAGAGAAAGTTGCAGGATAGCTACACAGAGATACCCTGTCTCAAAAAACCAAAATAAATAAATAAGTAAAATAAGAAAATGCGTGTGTTTTGAAAATACTTGAGTTATTTCCTGACCTCCAGGTGCCACTTTGAGCATGACAAATACCCAGGTAGGGAAGCATTGAAACACCTTACAGGTGTGTTGGCCAGTATGGAAAGTAGAAAGTCTAGAAAGTCAATAGTGCCTATCCCATAGACATTGCCATTCCACTCTTAAGTCAGTTTTTCAAATTCCCAAATGTTTGTGGCAGTGAAAAGCAATAAATAGCCTTAGCTAAGGAGACTGGCTCTTTTTTAATGGTATACAGCTGCATTACAAATGATCAAAAACTGTAAATCGTGTCTGCCACACTAAGACACAAGACATAACAGAGAATCTTAAATAGCCACATGAAGAATTTTAAACAGCCACAGAGAGAATAAATCAAATGTTAAAAAAAATAGAGTAGGAGTTGGGAGATGGCTGAGTAGGTAGAGTTTACTGAGCAAATATGAGGGCCTGAGTCAGGACCCTTAGAACACAGTAAATTCTGGACAGGCATGGCAGCCTCCTGTCATCCTTTGGCTCAGAAAATAGAGACAAGTGACCCCCAGGGCAAGCTGGCTAGCTGAATTAGCTCGGGCTTCGAGTGGAAGGCCCTGCTCCTGTATATATAAGATAGAGAGTGATGGAGGAAAATATCTGACAATAACTTTGGGCCTCCATAGGTACATGCACACGTGCACACATGCCCAAAACACACACATGCACTCAAACACAAGCAAACACACATGCAAAAGAAGGTAGAGTAGAATTTTAGTTCTTAGCACATTACAGCAGTTCTAATATGATGGAACTTTTGTCTGTGGGATGGATGTGGTAAAATTACTATATAAAGTAGATGGGTAGCCTCTTAGAGGGGCTGAAGTTTGCCCAAAGAATGAGCTACCAGAAGAGAGTCAGTTAAAGCTTTTGAAGCTAGTTATTCTTCAGTTTAATCATCACCAACTAATCTTCCTCTAGACACGAACTGATTTTAGACATCATACATAAATAGAAGCAGCAATCTATTCATTGTGTCAACTTTATAGCTACTTCTGAAGATCTCATGACATGTTTGGCTCTCAGAAGAAATCTGCCTACTGCCTTTAGGAACAGCAGAGCTCCATGGGGCTGTCAGGATAAGTCCCTCATCAGATTATTCAATCCTGACCTTCATTGGATATTAGTATACAAAATATAATCTGCATATACCAGGCTTCATGCTCCAGCCTGTTTATCATCCTGAGTGTCTGGGTCCCTCATAGATTTCAGAACTCTCTAAGGACTCTGAACACAGTCAAAGGCTTCAGAGAAGAGCTTTAACAAACAGGTCAGGAAGTCACTGGTAATCATGGCTTCTAGAGAAATGGTTCCCAGGATGCTGCTTCAGTCAGAACAATTTGCTGTTAGACACTAACTGTGTGACCATGGCTTAGCTCTTGACTGTCCTGACTTCATGCCTGGTGGATGTTCAGTTTTGTCATGTGTATTTGAAAGGTCACCCCAGGTGAGGGCAAGTGAAAGATGTCACTGTGATTTGGAAATTAGCCCTCAGGAGGGTCTGAGTCATCCCTTGGGCCATCTTACATCTCACAGTCCATTTCAGCATCAGGCCCAGCTAAAGCTTGTGAACAATAGCCTTTTGGTTAGCTGGGAGGACAAAGAGGTGGCTCCCAGGAGAACAGACACATATCCACCTCCCTCATATCAGGGTTGAAACTGCTAGGTAGGTCCTCACTGCCAACTTTCCAAGGTCCTCTGTCTGGCTTGACGTTGAGACTACCAGAGGGTATTCAGGGAGGCTTTGATCAAGTGAAGAGAAATCCTTATTTCCGTGAGAAACTAAATCCTCAGTTACTTATGGGTGGTTGCATGGCCGTGGGGGAGGGGAGAGGAATTTGTAAATCATGGCTTTTGTTGCTGTTCTTTGGCTTTTGGTTTTGAATTCTTAAGAGGCTGCTTCAAGCAATACACAAGGTATGCAATAATCCTGTCAAGTGGGATGCCTGGGTTTGAGTTAGTCTTTTGCATGTTGCCTGTTTACCTACACAGTTCATACAGGAGCTAAAAAGCTTAACTTATCAGGGATGGAACTAGGTTTTACAGAGTTCCTTTAACCAAACAAACTTGCTACTTTCTCATTTCTTCCTGCATCTGCCTTGGGACTTATAACTGCTAAGTCATTCTGGTCATTTTCATTGATGTCATCAGATGAGAAACACTTTCTTAAATCCCAAAGGCTTAAACAGCAATGTAGAAATCAACTCCCTATCATTTTCCCAATCTAATTCCTCACTCTTTGTTATATTTTTCATTTTCCTGCATCAGTTCCCATGGTAACAAGTCTGTTGGCAGAGAAAGTGCAACTCTTAGCTTTCAGCACAATGTAAAATCCTTTTTAGGTAAGTGCCACATAAACAAGCAAAGACTGGAGTCCTCTTGCTAATGACAACATTTTTGTACCTCTTATATTTATTTACTTTCCATCCTGTCCTTAAGTAAGGCTCTCATGAGGCCATCCAGGCAATCACATTTTCAAGGACTTAACTTTTGAGTTCCTGTGGCTTCCCTTTTCCAAATGTCAATAAGGCAAATGCATCCATCAGGCTGCACAGAAAAGCAACTTTCAATCAATTCCTATAAAAAATGCCCTCAGTATATCTGAAGAAATAATCTGTCCTGAACTGAGCCTTAAATCAGGGTCTAATGCCAACATAATAAAAGGCATTTAAGCAGATTTCTTCCCAGTAAATAAATGCAGAAGCCAAGTTCTAAGCTCTTGAAAAGAAGTGAAGACTCAGGTGTGAAAAGCAGCCGTGGTCCTGGCAGCTGTCTGCACACAGGGGAGCTTCAGTGAGACAACTCACTACCAAGTATGAAAAGGCAAGCAACTGTATTAGACTTGGTGAAGTTCTTACACCTGCGATCCCAGCAGTGAGGGACTAAGGCAGAAGCATTACAAGTTTGAGGCCAGTCTGGGCTACAGAGTAAGATCTTGCAAGGGCTGGGGATGCAGGTCCTAGGTCCAATTCCTAGCACCTAAAAAAAAAAAAAAATCTACTGAAGCAAAGGAAATGGAGTGTAGAGATGGAGAAAGGGGAGAGGAGTTTGCAGAAAGCCCAACCCCAAGATCAAATGTTTTAAATTTCAGGTTCCCCTGTGGCTTGGCACTGGCAGGCCCAACTACTGCCTCAGTGCCCAGGAAGCAACAGGGCTGTCAGAAGCTGAACAGAATAACCTAAATATGTGCAGATTTTTTAAATAAAGAAAATGAATTAATTCAGGGGAATGAAAATAGATATTAAATAAAATGTGGTTATCTCAACTATAGTTAGAAAAACAATCAAATGTAAATGATCTCTTTCTTGCTTAATCTATGAGACACTTAAGCACTAAGTTAGCTGCTTATATTGTATAAATGTATTTTTGGCTGTTCAAAGGTTATTTTCCTATATTAAAAAGTTTCTTATATTAAAACCTTTTATTGTAACTCAGGTTTTGTGTCTCTTAGACACACATTTTTCTTTGCTAGTTTGTTTTGCACAGCTGGAGTCTGAGGTTGGATGATGCCTGGGTATGACAGGTCAGCTGATTAGACTAAGGAAAGCACTTGACACGTGGGCAAACCACATGGTTTTTCATAGCTTTCCATTCCTCTACTAAAAAATAGTTTGCCGGGAATCTTACATGATTTTGTGTTTTTGAAAGTCTCTGGAAAAACCAAGACGAATCTCTCAGGCAGATAGAGAATTTCCTGTATTTGCCCAAATGTACTGTTTAAATAAATATTACTTTCAATACTCATTTTTCCACTCCGAGGGCACTTACTAGTCTCAGGACAAGGAAAGGACATCTGGCTTAGATCAGGATAGCTGAGTGCTGGTTTACTCTTAGGAAGCTGTTATGCTTTGATGACAGCATCAATGGACTGCGACAAATGTTTTGTATTTCTGCTCTGATTATTAGACATTTCCTTTGCTTCCCTCCTTGAAAGAGCAAGCCTTACTATGATGTCTGTTTGAAGTAAAGAAAAAGGTAACTGACAGGCAAACAACACAACTTTTGTTGGAAGAGGCAATCAAGTTCTTTTTGCACTTAGTGAATGGAAGGGACTGAAGGAGGCTTGAGAATGTAACACTATTTACATATGGAGGGAAGAACACTCCCCAGGGCTAGCAGGAAGCCAGAGGCAGATCTATTGAACATGAAAACGGTAAGGCCATTGCAAGGTCACTACAGGTTACTACAAGAACCAGAATTTTCTTTTTTACTAGCAGCCACCAAGGACACCCCACACTCAGCTGTGTATGAAAAACTATGAACTGTGGTCTCATTCTTTTCAGGAAAGAAATAATAAGCATCAGAACAGTGATTCTGATGGAAGACAGTGGTGGACTTCCAAGAGGTTTGCAAAGAATTATACAAACTATACAAACACACTGCAGACTGTTTTTTAAATATTCATAAAATTTATTTTTCATTTTCAAAGTTATTTGATCAATGATTTTTGCCCTTAGTAATTTGTGGGAGATAAATCTATTTCTTTATTCTGTTAGTTCTAATGTTTCATGTGTCAAACACACATATATTCCTGAGATCATATAAGCCAGTTAGTTAAATATTTCACTCTCATAAATGGTATAAGAGAGATTCCTAAGTGGTGATGTGGCTTCGGGTCTCTAGACCAATACTCTCTGATGGGATCCAGCTTCACTGCACAAGTGCAGTGCCCAGGTAACACATCCAACAGTAACCAGGGCTCCTCCATCAGAGCTTAACCTGGGACCTCATTCCTAAAACTGTTCTAGCTGACAACAGGCAGGTGAAGTGCTCCTTCTGTCCATCCTTCGCTGTCTATGTGGACATTTTGATGTGTGTCAGTGAACTGACATTCTACACGCTGTATATAATTGCATGCATTTCACTGCAGTCTATGGAGACTCCCTTTGTAGAGCTTTTACGAAGAACCAAGAAGCCAAGGCAGTTTAGCAAATGAGGCTCAATATTTATAAACTGGGGCCTTTTCTGTCTCTTTGCTAGCCTAGGTGGCTCTATACAAACTGGGTGGGAGGGGCAGCAAACACCTCACACATCACATTTAGATTTTCTACTTGGGTGTACTCTAGCCAATTCAAAATAAATTGCTTACTTTAATAACAAAGTTTACCATTTTATATAAAAAAAATTAAACCATGATATGTTTAAATTGAAATGGCTGTATTGTAATTAATATTTTGAGATAATTGTGATTTTGAGCTTAAAATTATATATAAAAGTTGTCATTTTTGTATGTGTTAAAAAATGTACCATGCTTAACAGTACTTTTTAGTTGAACTACATATTGATGTAAATAAAACTGAATGAAGAAGAAATACTAATTTACTAACATAGATTGTGAATGTACTTCATGGTTTTTTGCCATATGAGACCATAACAACCTTGAAAGCTGTTTAATTTAATGTGCAAAGTTCCACTAACCTGTATTTCAACTTTGACAAGCCAGTGACTTTGCAAGTGTGATCTGTACTCTACAGCTGTGTCTTATGCTCTAACACTATGGGTTAAGGGTAGGGTGTAGTCTGGAAGCATCAGCAGATGCGCTTTGTACAGATAATAGCGCTGTGTGGTGTATAGCAGAGCCATTTTTAGGTTCTGTTGTACTCAAATTTTTCAGTATTTAAAAAAGTGTTTTGAATAACATAAAAGTCTCTTTATTGTATAAATAATAAAACATCACCTTATTACATGGTGTCTGGTTTACTATGGAAGCAGATTCTGAGCTAAGGAGCTGTGACATGGAAAAGGCGTGTTTCTTTTTAAAACAAAAACACTGTACTAATATCTTTAAAAATGTAACTTTTATTATGAACATGAAGCATGTATCTTTATTAGCACTGACTTTTCCAAACATCAACAGCCTCAATCACCTGCAAGTTCTCTACCTCTGCCCGCTGACACATGCTACTACTGAACTGGCTTCTTGACACAATCATATGGTGAGCGAGGATGCCTCATAAACCTGCTTTTGATAATTTCCATGTAAACAACAATGTTTATATTTGGTTTTTATTAAATCAAGCTTGCTTATAACTAATTAATTCCCTTCTAGAAATTACTGTAAAACTGCCAATCTAACTTTAATCAGGCTGTAAGCAGATTTTAGAATCACAGTGTTGAAAATAGGAAGAAGTACCAGGTCAGAACAAAGGACACCCACACCTATATGAAGTTTAAAAGAATTAAAAGTCACAACCAAAACCCTAAACATAAACATGCATTGACACTGACCACACAGCAAGTCCTATCCTGGGCAATGAAAAGTCTCATTTTCTTTTAAATACCAAAGAATAATACTTAATAAAAATTTGCTGACTTACACCTAATACACCTAGCTCAGTTCACATTATATGGAAAATAAAAAGAAACCAGGAGGAACTCAGATCTAAAGATGGTTGCCTTATCATTAGGAAGTAATAAATTTCATGAAATAAAAAGTTCTTGCAATGTCATAAGGGAGGAGTTTGCAAATATTTAAGATGTGTTGCAGTTAACATCATTATGAATGTTCACAGCACTTCACAAACTGTAAACACTTAGTGGGAGTGAATATAGTGACACCTGGAATACAGCAGTCATTGGAGGCTGACTCTGTCCTGTCCAGAATAAGATGCCAGCTGTACTCAGGCAGGAATTCGATCTCTCAAATACTCTAGCACAGCAGCTGTGCCTTTCATTAATATGGCTGCTCGAGGAACTCGGAATGGATTTCCATCTAACAGTAGTGTTCTAAACGAAAGAAACAAGAAAATTAAGCATTTCCTATTAGTGACTCTCTTTTCATGAAATAAAACTATCGTTTGCAACTTTTTAATGTGTATTTCTCCTTATGTATCTCTTATCAATCCAAGCTAGAATTATGACAATATCCAACAGCACAGGGTGACTGTCACATGAAAGGCACATTATAGTTTACATTTATTAACTCTGTTGGTTTTGTTTTAACAGACTTATGGTATAAGTATCGTTAATATTTCTATTTTAAAGACAGGGAAATACAAATCTGGAAAAGACAAAGATGTGTCTAGAATAAACAGCTGCTAAATGGTGGAGCTGTGATTTGAACTTACTGGTTAGTCTCCTCTTGATTTTACATGACCACACACTAAATAATAAAATAGATTTAAGCCAATGAATGAGCAAAGTGACAAGGATCCATGCCAAGGACACTGCAGTCACAGCTCACTCTACACCCCACAAGGGCCTTCCACACATGTCTGCCCTCCCTTCCCAGACAAGAGGGACACACACAGAGTGTGTGTTTGGAAATAAGACTCAATTTACAAGTTAAGGGCAGATTCTGTTGTTTCTTTATGGAATTAATGAAATGGCTTCAATCAAAAGACTTTAATAACCTAAGTTTTTATGTAAACAAAAATCAAAGGGCTCACACAGCATTATAAGGTTCATCTACATTTCTTCAAATATTTCCATGTTACTTGGGAATTCTTCTAAATACTTAACTTTCTTAGCTTCTGGGAAAAAAAAGAATTGCAGTTGATTTTCATAGTGGCTAGGTTCTATATCTGCAAATCTACCCACGCCAAATCTATCTAGTACCTCAAAATACTAGATTTGCAGCTATACCCAGAATTAGAAAAAATTGATGCCAGTCAAGGGTGTGAGTCCTGTGAAGTCCGATAGGGCATCTGCAATCACACTGCAATCAAGCATCCTTCCTGGGGCCCACTCAGTGACTGAAAATTCTTGTACTTTTGGTTTATGATTTTACTGTTCAAAATGTTCCAAATAGCCAGGGGTGATAGTCCACACTTATAACTCTAGCTCTTAGGAAACCAAGGTAGGCAAGTATGGAGCTCAAGTGTAGCATGAGCAACACAGTGAGACTCTTCTGTTTCAAAAACTAAAATTAAAAAAAACTAAGATAAATAAATTAAACAGCCTCCACATGTAGTTCTAAAATGCTGTTTAGTTTCTAAGAGTACAAATGTACCTATAGAAAAACATGCTAAATTTCTTTCAGGCATAAATTATAGTGGCATATTCATAAAGTAGTAATAAATTAAGGTGTTACATACTGATGGGATTCATAACTACAGCAAACACTGAGGCTTGTTTTACAAATACAAGTCACTATATTTGTTTCCAACAATTCACTAGAAATGAGGTACCAGGGCTACCCCAGTGAGGTGAACAGCCAAAAAAATAATAAGCTGCTTTCAAGAAGGAAGCAGGTTTCAGCTGGCATCTCAACACCCCCGCCCCACCACCTTCTATTTGCTTAACCAGCATTTAATTAGGTGCTTAGAATAGTTGAAGCTTTAGGTCAACTCATTTTTGGATTTAAAAAAGTAGAACAGATGGACCCCTAAGCACAGTGGGATTAATTCTGTGTGGAGAAGAGGAATGCTTCAAAGAGGAGACCAAACTGGTCACTGTTGAGAGCAGAGAAAGGGCTGAGATAGAAGCAAGTGAGGACAGAAACCACAGGAGCCGAGGGTAACGCTCTGCAATCTGGCCTAAGAAACCCTTAGCAGGCTAAGGAGGGTCAGATCTTCCTGAATTCTGCCTCAGTGCAGTTCTGGATGAGTATATACCACACTATATATGCATATATACTATGAGAAATAGTATATTTATACATATATGGTGTTATAAAAAGCCAGAAAATGTCTGGTGAAATTGAAAAGAAAAATTAGGTGTTTGGTTAACTATTACTGTTACAAGGTATTAAGACTGTTACTTCAATTTCCTGTAAGGAAAAAAAGCAATCAACAAATCAATTGGAAGCCCTCCAGAAGGGAAGTTACCTTAGCTGCACACAGTTCCCAAGCTCTGGAGGAATTTGCAGGAGGTCGTTGTTTTGAAGGTCCAGAGTGCTCAGGTTTTCCATCAGCTTCATCTTCTGAGGGTCCACAGAGCCAACCTGATTGTTGCTGATCAGAACTGCTTCTAATGTGGGGATATGATATAGAACTGCAGGCAACACTTTGAACCTATTAAGATACAAACAGAACACCTCTGTAATGTGGTAGAGGTTAAATTTCTCTTAAAAATCAATGATCTTAAGTGTGGTTTAAGTCCTATATTCAACTTTTCCAGAAAATAAGAAACTAATTTTGGAATACATATTCAGCAGACATAAAAGGTACTATTGATTGTAAAATTCAAACAAAATCTGAGGCTAAGTCCCCCACTCATGGGTGTGACATCTCTCTAAAGGTCTCTAAAGGCCATCCTCAGGAGCATGCTCTTTCTTAATTTACTTTTATTTATCATTAATCACTTCTAACTAAGTAAAATGCAAGGGCTTTGTTTTTGTTTTTGTTGTTGTTTTAACTTTGCCCAAGCCTTCTGGACAAAGGCACCCTGAGTTCTTTCAAAGACGACTGGCTGTCACAAGACACTGGCTTCACTGTCCAAAGCAAGCTGTCAGATGCCAGAGACAGGTGCTCTTGGCTAACATCCGTTTTCAATGTTTACTTCAGGGCATCTCAAAAGCTCTTCATGCTTCCCCTACAACAACCACAATCAGATGTCTATATTCCTTCTAGACTGGGTTTCTCGGAGTAGTAGAAGGAATAACAACAACTACAACCAGCTCAGCATCAATCATGATAATTCTAAGCAACAATACATTTAAGTAGAATGAAAGGAAAATAAAATCTGCTAGCAAGATACAGTAAAAATAAAGGTTTCTTATTTAGCTGGCTCCCAGATGTTTTCTTACCTGTTAAAGGAAAGATTGATTGATTGTAGTTTTGTCAGTGATGACATCTCTTCAGGCAAAGAACTTAAAAAATTATTCCTAAATTGGAAATCAAAACAAGATTTTAAAACTCAAAAACTTTTACAAGTTTAAATCCCAGGAGGAATAAAAAAACTCGGCTGGGCGGTGGTGGTGCACGCCTTTAATCCCAGCACTCGGGAGGCAGAGGCAGGCGGATCTCTGTGAGTTTGAGGCCAGTCTGGTCTCCAAAGCGAGTTCCAGGAAAGGCGCAAAACTACACAGAGAAACCCTGTCTTGAAAAAACAAAACAAAACAAAAACAAAAAACAACAACAACAAAAACAACAACAAAACAAAACAAAACACTCAAGTGTGTTTGTCAATTCTTACTAATCTGATCATCTTAGAGATGCCCCTAAGAAGTGTGGCTCAGTGTGTGAGGAACAGATGTCACTCTCCTGCATCCTTCTTCTCCTGCATCTATCTTCCTTTTACTGTCAGTAGAAGCTGTGCTGTACAGCCCACAGATGTCCTACTTTTTCTTCCAGTCTTTCTGCTGTCAGACATGAAAGCAGACTAATCCTTTAGTAGAGACTTCAAGATAGTTACCAAGAGAGACATATACACAGAAACATGGGACAAAATAGCAACAACAACAACAAAACCCAGACAGCAGCCATAGGGACTTCCCTTCCCTCTGTTCCATCAGCTTTTAGATTCTGACACCTCAGAGCAGAAAAAGCGCCACACTTAGTGCAGGCAGATCCTCCTCCCTCAACTATACTTCATGCCAACTAAAAGTACTCCTGCAACAACAGGAAGCAGTAGAAAAAGTGCAGGCAATAGAAACACAGTTTACAACAGACACGATGTTAAGACCCAAAGACAAATGCTTTGTAACCCTGAGACACCTGGTGTTACTCTATGAGCTGTCAGCTTCTCACTGCATTTGTTTAAATCAAGCTTGCTATGATTCCCAGAGAGTATAAGGCAGGCTCTATCTCTGCTCCAGTCAGGGCTCTTCTGCTTGGCTTCTGTCTATTTAAAGTCCCAGTGGGAAGTAAGCAGGTTCCTCAAGGGCCTTGTGTAACTGTACAGCGGCAGAGGGGAATGCTGGTCTGGAATACGTTATCTACTTCAGGAACAAAAAGCAGGAAGTGTTTTCCACATATTAACTGTCATTTCACTTAGGCATGAATTTAAAGAATATGTTGATTAAAAATATTTTAGATAATTTTTATCTCATTATCTAAGTTACTTACAATGACAGACTGGTTAAAATACCTAAGTAACTTAATTTTGTATTTCCCCTAATAGAGTTAGTACACTGAAGACCAGGTTCCATACTCACCAATGAAAATACAATATAAAAACTCAAACATTAATCATAACTTTTAAGGTGTCAAGTAACAGCATTGTCAAGTACCTTAAATCTAAAAATGTCAATTTCTGAAACAAGCATAACTCTTGGGATACAAAAGAAAGCTTGTTAAAACTGAGGTTGACATCTGATACCATCTCCTTCAGCTCAATAATCCTGAAACAAAAACAATTTTACATGTTAGTACTAATTCAAAACTGAAACAATCATAGGAGAAAGAACAACATCCCTTCTGCTTGCCATGACTTTTAAGATCTCGGGTTCCTCAAAAAAACTTCAGAGACTGGTTGTGTAACAAAACTAAAAATTAAAAAACAAACAAAAACCTTACTTGATCAGTCCAACGCTTCAATCTGACAGTAAATGGATAGTGAAGTTTAATTTTAAAAACACCACTAATTATGTATTTAACCTAATTATGACACAAAAGAGAAAAATCAGACCTAGGTGGCTACTATACTATTTTATTCTGGCTGTGAACACAATTCATAAAATGTACTTAGACACTAATAATACATCATTTTAGACAGCACAACATACTACTTACATGTTGGCAATCCTTTAGAAGACCTGACTTTGATTCCCAGTACCCACGTGGTGGCCCACAACCATCTGTCATTCCAGTTTCAAAGCATCCAACACCCTCTTCTGTCCTCCACAGGCACCAGACATTCAAGTGATTCCAGGCAAAACACCCATACATATAAAATAATATTTTTTAATCTGACATATTCACTTTTTAATAATATTTGTTATGTGAATGATCATTAAATACAATTGTGGTCACACCCCTCAACACAGTAATTTTTCTGGAAATGTAGCTTAAAGAAACAGTATGTTTTATTTACTGGTATAAGTAAGTAACCTAGTACATAGCTAAGTTAGACTTTAAAAGCATTACTTATGAAACAGGGAAATAAAAAAAAAGAAATTGGGAAATACATATAATAAATAAAGCATTCAAAGAACAAATACACATAAAATTCCAAATAGCTTAAAATAAATGTCACTTTGTTAATATCCGTATCAGTGATAAGACTGCATACGTCTTTCCATTTCATCCAGTATTTTATGAATATTCATTATGAATTATAAATTTCAAAGCTAAGAGAGAGAAAGTGAATTAGAAGCACTCTAGAGCAAAGTACTCTTTGCTGTCTTCTTTGGTTTTTCTAAGCTGCTTTTTAAAAAATGGCACATCTCAGGTAAGAGAATAGCAGACTGTACAAGAACTAGACTGGAATAAAATAGGAAGTAAACCCTAAGTAAGCGACTAGAGTGAAGCCAGGAGCATCTCTTTCAGCTCTCCACCTTTATTTCGTTAGCTAGTAAAGTATGGTGTTACTTAGTAAACACATGGGCACTTAAGGAAACACAGACAGAAAAAGACAAAACAAAAGCAAACAGATGATGCTGAAAAGGCTGATGTAGCAAAAAAACTGAATGACTTTTATAAAACTGCCCAGATTTTCATATGTTTAAAAGGGCAAACTATAAAATGTGTCTTATTTACAAAGAAAACTAGGGATGTGGGTCTTGAAGCAAGATAGCCCACTACAAAAGGGGAACTGTCCATCTTCTACTTCATTTTATTGAAGAGCTGGAAGAATATCCGATTTGTCTCAGTTACACCTGGTGTGTTTGGACAGACCTGGGTCACACTGGTTAACAGAGAAACAGCACACACAGCTGCACTGCTGGGCTCCAAGTGAAACCAATCCTCCCGGCTGTGGGCCGAGTACTGGGTGGTCTCGCATGAATCTCCCTGTCGTACTTCATTATACAAGAATATTAATTTTAGAGTTAGTGATTCTAACACCCATTTCTCAAGTTTACCGCATAAAGTAGGGAGTTTTAAGACCCTGTGCATCTCACAGAGCAGTGGAACCACAGTTTGCAGCCCCCTCTAACATTAACAGTTTAGGAAACTGATACCCACTTTCAAAGATGCAACTGACAAAAACAAGGCCAACCTAAACAGTGCATCATCAGGAGATCCCTACCTTTGTGGAATCTCACACAGTTGATTCTTACTGAAGTTGACAGAAGTGATGATATTGCTTTTTGTGGCATCAAATATGTCATCAGGAATCAAGGCTGCTTGTTTATCACTAAGTAAAAAGTGGTCAAAAAATACATTAGCAATCCAAAAAATATGTAATCACTATTCCCTATTTCTAAAGGCCTTTACAGATTTTACCAAAATGTTTAAGGTAGCTGATGAAGTTCTGTGAGGGCAGTATGCTCTGCTCATGCTCAGTCACATGTACAAAAACAGATGCACTTTGAAAATTCAGAAACTTAAGAGAATACATGGTCCATTTCTTTACCTGTGATTGGAGCTAAATCTGATTTTAAAACCAAGCTTTCCTTAAAAGTTTGTTAAGATCTGTCAACTTCAATGATTGGAGGATAACAAGTACAACACTATACTAAATTAGTTTCATGTAATCATCTGCATGCCTTCTTGTTCTTCTAGTGTGTGGTAGGAGACACAGTAGAAGACAGGCTGAACTAATTATTCATTCTGTCACACTGATGAGCTTTGCAGTTTGATCCTGCTCTGGGATTAGAATCTGAAAAGTAGCCTTTGATATTTATGCCACAGCTTGTGCAAATATAAATATAAATATATATATAACAATGCCATATGATTAGAGGAATACAGAATAGGTACAGGGGGACTCAACCTCTGTTAGTAGTTGCTACACACACTAAAGGGTGGAGTAAGAATAATGTGAATGGAGATCTTCACTGTTGAGAGGGTGAGGAGCCCCAGGACAGCTTATAGATTCTTTAAAGAATAGTTATTGGAGCTCCTGTCTGCCCCGGAACTCCAATCTGGACCAGAGGTGAGTGCCTGGGGTTATAGCCAGAGAGTCAGCTGCCCCTGGGTCCCACCGCTGGACACAGCCCATCCCGGGAGGACCTGACAACCTTGGCCCCAGTTTCTGGCCAATCGGCGGGCCCTATAGGAAGGCTCCCCTTTTCCAAGACTGCAGCAGACACTGCAGTCTCCACACCCTGCCCCCACACCCATCTGTTGGAGACCCCAGCCACTTCCTGAGAATCAGAGACCACCCCTAGCTTCCATCCTACCCTGGAACTCTCATCTGGACCAGAGACCAGAGGAACTCCCATCTGGACAAGAGGAGCTCCCATCTGGACAAAATAAGGAGACCCCAGGGACTTCCAGAGACTCAGAGTCCAGCCCCCCAGCTCCTACCCGGCCAGCACTCTCATCTGCACCAGAGTTCCCATCTGGCCCAGAGCTTCCATCTGGACCAGAGAGAGGTTCCCTAAATCTGTCAGCTCTCTCTGGACCAAGTTCACTGATAAGACCAAGAAACAACACAAGAGGAGATGGGCAGACGACAAGGCAGAAATACATACAACAAAATAAAGAGCAATACAGCATCACCAGAACCTAGCCCTTCTCCAACAGTTAGACCTGAACATCACGGAATGGAACAAGAAGAAAACAACCTTATAAGTAACATCATGAAGAGGCTAGAGCCTTATATAGAAGAAATCAAAAATAAAGTAGAGGAACAGACAAACAAAAAATGGGAAAAACGGTATAAAAAACTACAGGAAAGGACAATTAAAGCAGAAGAAAACAATAAGTCCTTGAAAGAAAATCATGAAAAAGCAAGGGAAACAGTGCAAGACCTGAAGAGGGAAATAGAAAAAATGAAGAAGACACTAGCAGAAGGAATGCTGGAAATAGAAAATCTGAGTAAACAAACAGGACCTTCAGAGGCAAGTATAACCAACAGAATGCAAGAGATGGAAGAGAGGATCTCTGGTGTTGAAGATACGGTAGAAGAAATAGATTATTCAGTCAAAGAAAACACTAAAACCAACAAAGTCATGACCCAAAATGTCCAAGAAATTTGGGACACCATGAAAAGACCAAACCTATGAATAATAGGGATAGAGGAAGGAGAATACCAACTCAAAGGCACAGAAAAAATAGTTAACAAGATCATAGAAAAAAAAAAACTTTCCCAACTTAAAGAAGGAAATGCCTATGAAGATACAAGAAGCCTAGAGAACACCAAACAGACTAGAACACCCAAAAAAGTCCCCTTGCCACATAATAATTAAACAACTAAATGTACGGAATAAAGAAAGAATATTAAGGGCAGCAAAGGAAAAAGGCCAAGTGACTTATAAAGGCAAACCCATCAGAATAACACCCGATTTCTCAATGGAGACTTTGAAAGCCAGAAAGACCTGGACAGATATAATGCAGACACTAAGAGACCATGGATGCCAGCCTAGACTAATATACCCAGCAAAACTTTCAATCATCATAGATGGAGTGAACAAGACCTTCCAAGACAAAACCAGATTTAAACAATACTTATCCACAAACCCAGCCCTACAGAAAGCACTAGAAGGAAAATTCCAACCTAACGAAGGCAGATACACCCATGAAAACACAGGCAATAGATAACACCACAGCAGTAAACCCCAAAGAAGAGAAATACACACACACTACCACCAAAAAATAAAAATAACAACAGGAACAAACAATCACTGGTCATTAATATCAATGGACTTAACTCACCTATAAAAAGACACAGACTAACAGAATGGATATGAAAACAGGACTCATCTTTCTGCTGCATACAAGAAACACACCTCAAATTCAAAGACAGACACCTCCTAAGAATAAAAGGCTGGGAAAAGAATTTCCAATCAAATGGTCTTAAGAAGCAAGCTGGTGTAGCCATCCTAATATCCAGCAAAATAGACTTCAAACTAAAATCAATCAAAAGAGATGATGAATGACATTACATACTCATCGCAAGAAAGATCCACCAAGATGAAGTCTCAATTCTGAACATTTATGCCCCAAACACAAGGGCACCCACATATGTAAAAGAAACATTATTAAAGCTTAAATCACATATAAAACCCCACACATTAATAGTGGGAAACTTCAACACCCCACTTTCACCTCTGGACAGATCGGCCAAATTGAAACTTAACAGACATAATGGACTTAACTGATGTTATGGCTCAAATGGACTTAATCGATATCTACAGAACATTCCACCCAAGCAAAAAAGAATACACTTCCTTCTCAGCACCCCATGGAACCTTCTCTAAAATCGACCACATACTTGGCCACAAAGCAAATCTCAACAGATACAAAACAATTGGAATAACCTCCTGTGTTCTATCAGACCACCATGGTTTAAAGTTAGATTTCAACAACAGAAAAAACTACAGAAATCCTACAATCTCATGGAAACTGAATAATGCTCAATGGAATCACCAATGGGTTAAGGAAGAAATAAAGAAAGAAATTAAAGACTTCCTAGAGATCAATGAAAATGAATACACCACATACCCAAACTTATGGGATAGTGTGAAAGCAGTGCTAAGAGGGAAATTCATAGCACTAAATGCCCACATACAGAAGCTGGAGAAATCTCACACTAGTGACTTGACAGCACACCTGAAAGCACTTGAACAGGAAGAAGCAAAGTCTCCCAGGAGGAACAGATGCCAGGAAATTATCAAATTGAGAGCTGAAATCAATAAAATAGAAATAAAGAGAACAACACAAAAAAATCAATGAAACAAAGAGTTGGTTCTTTCAGAGGATCAACAAGATAGACAAGCCCTTATCCAAACTAACCAAAAGAAAGAGAGAGAGCATCCAAATTAACAAAATCAGAAATGAAAAGGGGGACATAACAACAGACAATGAGGAAATCCAGAGAATCATCAGGTCATACTTCAAAAACCTCTACTCCACAAAACTGGAAAATCAAAAAGAAATAGATAATTTTCTGGATAGGTACCACATACCTAAGTTAAATCAAGACCAGATAAACCATTTAAATAGTCCAATAACCCCTAAGGAAATAGAATCAGTCATTAAAAGTCTTCCAACCAAAAAAAGCCCTGGACCAGATGGTTTCACTGCAGAATTCTACCAGATCTTCAAAGAAGACTTAATACCAATACTCTTTAAATGGTTCCACACAATAGAAGCAGAAGGTATATTACCAAACTCCTTCTATGAGGCTACAATTACCCTGATTCCTAAACCAAACAAAGATGCAACAAAGAAAGAGAACTACAGACCGATCTCCCTCATGAACACTGATGCAAAAATACTCAATAAAATACTGGCAAACAGACTCCAAGAACACATCAAAACAATTATCCACCATGATCAAGTAGGCTTCATCCCAGGGATGCAAGTGGGTGATTCAACATACGAAAGTCTGTCAATGTAATACACCATATAAACAAACTCAAAGAAAAAAAAACACATGATCATCTCACTAGATGCAATAAAAGGCATTTGACAAAATCCAACACCCCTTCATGATAAAGGTCTTGGAGCGATCAGGAATACAGGGAACATACCTAAACATAATAAAGGCAATCTACAGCAAGCCAACAGCCAACATCAAATTAAATGGAGAGAAACTCAAAGCAATACCACTAAAATCAGGAACAAGGCAAGGCTGTCCCCTCTCCCCATACTTATTCAATATAGTACTTTAAGTTCTAGCCAGAGCTATAAGACAACATAAAGAGATTAAGGGGATACAAATTGGAAAGGAAGACGTCAAGCTCTCCCTATTTGCAGATGACATGATAATATACATGAGTGACTCCAAAAATTCAACCAAGGAACTGATACAGCTAATAAAAACCTTCAGCAACATAGCAGGATACAAGATCAACTCAAAAAAAAATCAGTAGCCCTCCTATATACAATAGACAAACAGGCTGGGAAGGAAATCAGAGATACATCACCCTTTACAATAGCCACAAATGATATAAAATACCTTGGGGTTACTCTAACTAAGCATGTGAAGGACCTGAAAAAAGAAATTGAAGAAGATGTCCGAAAATGGAAAGATCTCCCATGCTCATGGATAGGCAGGATTAACATAGTAAAAATGGCGATCTTACTAAAAGCAATCTATAGATTCAATGCAATCCCCATCGAATTACCAACACAATTCTTCACAGATCTGGAAAGAATAATACTCAACTTCATATGGAAAAACAAAAAACCCAGGATAGCCAAAAGAATCCTGTACAATAAAACAACCTCTGGAGGCATCACAATCCCTGACCTCAACCTCTACTATAGAGCTACTGTAATAAAAACAGCTTGGTACTGGCATAAAAACCGACATGCGGACCAATGGAATCGTATTGAAGACCCTGACATTAACCTGCACACCTATGAATATACAATTTTTGACAAAGAAGCCAAAACTGTACAATGGAAAAAAGAAAGCATCTTCAACAAATGGTGCTGGCATAACTGGATGTCAATGTGTAGAAGGCTGCAAATAGATCCATATCTGTCACCATGCACAAAACTTAAGTCCAAGTGGATCAAAGACCTCAACATAAATCCAGTTACTCTGAACCTGATAGAAGAGAAACTAGGAAGTAGTCTTGAACGCACTGGCACAGGAGATCACTTTCTAAATATAACACCAGTAGCACAGACACTGAGAAAAACAATCAATCAATGGGACCTGTTGAAACTGAGAAGCTTTTGTAGAGCAAAGGACACGGTCAACAAGACAAAGCGACAGCCTACAGAATGGGAAAAGGTCTTCACCAACCCCATATCTGACAGAGGTCTGATATCCAGAATATATAAAGAACTCAAGAAATTAGACATCAAAATGCCCAACAGTCCAATTAAGAAATGGGCAATAGAACTAAACAGAGAATTCTCCACAGAGGAAGTTCAAATGGCTGAAAGACATTTAAGGAATTGCTCAACATCCCTAATTATCCAGGAAATGCAAATCAAAACGACTCTGAGATACCACCTTACACCTGTCAGAGTGGCTAAGATCAAAAACACAGAAGACAACTTATGCTGGAGAGGATGTGGAGCAAGGGGAACTCTCCTCCACTGCTGGTGGGAATGTAAGCTTGAACAGCCACTTTGGAAATCAATATGGCGCTTCCTTAGAAAATTGGGAATCCATCTCCCCCAAGACCCAGCAGTAGCATTCTTGGGCATATAACCAAGGAATGTTCAATCATACCACAAGGGCATTTGATCAGCTATGTTCATATCAGCATTGTTTGTAATAGCCAGAACATGGAAACAACCTAGATGCCCTTCAACTGAAGAATGGATAAAGAAAATATGGTACATATACACAATGGAGTACTACTCAGCAGAGAAAAACAATGACATCATGAGGTTTGCAGGCAAATGGATGGATCTAGAAAAAATCATCCGGAGTGAGGTAACCCAGACTCAGAAGGACAAACATGATATGTACTCACTCATAGGAGGATACTAGATGTAAAACAAAGATGACTAGACTGCTACACAACTCCGGGGAAGCTACTTAGAAAACAGGACCCTAGGAAAGACCCAAGGATCACCCAATGACAGAGAAATGGATGAAATCTACATGAACAACCTGGACGACAGAGGGAGTAATAAAGGGCAAGATTTGAGGGAAAGAAAGCTTAGGGGAGCAGGAGATCCCAGCTGGATCAAGAACAGAAAGGGAGAACAAGGAATAACAGACCATGATAAATGAAGACCACATGAGAACAGGAATAGGCAGAGTGCTGTATAGGTCCCCAGAAATCCACAATGATATATATCCTCTGTATACTGCTAGCAGTGGTTGAGGGAGGGCCTGATCTGACCTAGTCTGGTGATCAGATGACTAAACACCCTAACAGTCGTCTTGGAACTCTCATCCAATAACTGATGGAAGTGGATGCAGAGATCCTCAGCCAGGCCCCAGGTGGAGCTCCAGGTGTCCAACTGTCGAGAAAGAGGAGGGACTGTAAGAGGGTGAATTGTTGAATCCAAGATTGCAAAGAGCTCAGGGACAAATAGCCAATCAAATGGAAGCACATGAATTATGAACCAATGGCTGTGGAGCCCCTGCTAGATCAGGCCCTCTAGATAAGTGAGACAATTGAATAACTTGAACTGTTTGGGAGGCACCCAGTCTGTGGGACCAGGACCTGTCCTTAGTGCATGAGCTGCCTGTTTGGAACCTTGGGCTTACACAGGGACACATGCTCTGTCTGGAAGGAGGAGACAGGACCTGCCTGTACTGAATCCACCAGGTTTAAATGAATCTCCAGGGGTGTCTTGGTCCTGGAGGACATGGGAATGGAGGGGAGGGACTGGGAGGAAGGTGGGGGTGGGGACAGGAGGGGGGAGGACAGGGGAACCCATGGCTGATGTATAAAATTAAAACACATAATAAAAAAAAAAAAGAAGAAAAAAAAAAAGGATAGTTATTGATCTGAAGTCTGTACTCCTTCATCTCTCCACATCATAAAACACAGTGTGAGCAAACGGGCTGGTAGCACTGCTCAGCCCCACTGCTGTTGCTTCATACATCACTCTAGAATCACCTGACAAATACCACCACCTCCACAGGGTTACCAGCCTCTTTACACTTCCACAATGCCTAGGAACTTAAATGCTTTCCCTTACTCTGTCCATGGACATTGTCAGTGCTTCATTGTTACTGTGTTCCCTGAATACATTACAACTATGAGACACTATCTCAGTTCCATTCACAAACATGAGGTAATCACTTCTCAAACTGCTTGTTAGTCAAGCTTTTCATTAACTAAATGATAGTTTCTTATTTAACAGACTCACCTTCAAACTTAAAATTTCCTCTAAATACTAGTTAGTGAATTTGAGAACTTAAATACCAAATTGACACTCATATTCTTGTAATAAAATCATACCATAAGATGTTAACATTAATCCACCTGTCTCTCTCATATCTTTTGCAACTGATAATTATTGAGTCAAATATTCTTGTAGGGGAGGCTAAGCAGGAAGAAAAAGAAAGAACCTCAGCAGCCACCTGCCTTCCAGGCACTATCCAGAAAGATGAAGCATTGCCTTTATATCAAAGCCCACCTCACTCCCAATAAGGGCAACTCTGTGTCCTTTAATAAAAACCACAAAAAAACTGAGGGCTGAAGAGATGGCTCAGTAGTTAAGGGGACTGGATGTTCTTCCAGAGGACCCAAGTGTAGCTGGAGAGTTTCTCTCCAGCTCCCGCCAAGCACTGGTGTCTGGCTACTGGCCAATTAGTGTTTTATTTATCAATCAATTATAGCAATATATATTTATAGCATATAGGACATTCCACAGCACTTTCCCCTTTTTGTTTTTTTAAAAAGGAAGATTTTTAACTATAACATAGAAAAATTATATATAACAAAACAATTATCAAGTAAGAATTATAGTTATAATATCTAGTCTATTTTTAATATTTAGTTTATTTGTATTTGGTAGAATTAAAGAAGATATCTATTTTATATTTGTGAGCTTAAGGTTTTATATCTAACTTATCTTTTATCACAACTAAGGAAATTATAACTATTTAGTCTTTAACTACACTAAAGACCCCAGAAGGATACACTATTACCTGGGAGAAGGATGTAAGCAACTTTTGGGAGTCTTGTGAGAGTAGACAGAGACAGCTGGCAGCCTGAACAGTCATCTAAAGTTCTTTTGTAAAGTTGAGGCATCTGTCTTTAGCTTACAGGCCTAGAGTCTCTCAGTCATGTGTGTGTGTGTGTGTGTGTGTGTGTGTGTGTGTGTGTGTGTGTCGTAGAATGTCTGGCAGTTTCCTCTGCAAAGCAGAAACCTGAAGGACCATCTTGTCAAGTAAAGTTTAGTGGTCACCTTTTTATGGATCCTGTATGTCCAGTCCATCAAGCAGTCTAGGCAAGAACAGTTTTTTGCCCAAGTGGCTATTTTTGTTAAGAAGAAGATAAGAAGATTAAAAAAACAAAAATAGAGAGAGTGTCTTTGATGCCCATCCTCCTCTCTGAAATAAATTGGTGCTGTCAGGAGCAGACATGTCTCACTGTCTAGAAGGTCTACATTTTTTAAGACATTTTTAATGTTGTTATTTTGTAGGTTTTTGAAGTATTTGCAGATTACCTATTTATCTGAAATATATCTATATATACCTAGAAAACTTAACATGACTATAAGTTTGACTATCATAGAAGGCTAATTACTAATCTGTATTTTTTAATTATCCATTACAATCTAAATGAGTTACATAAACATAATACCTCAAACAAGAGTAGAAATGTACATACAGTATAACAAAATTAACTTTAAATTTGTATCAATAAACTAAAATCCACAGCAATGTAAAACATTTTTAAACAAGTTGTTGCTCTTTAACAGTAGGTTCAACAATCTACCCTTTTATCCTATCATATCTATATTCTATGTCACCCAAGTGTGATTTCCAGAACCTACATGGTGGCTTACAACCTTCTATATCTCCAGTTCTAGGAGATCTGATACCTCTTTTGGCCCCTTCAAGCACCAGGCATATATTTGGTGTACAGACATACATGGAGGTGAAACATCCACGCACACCAAATAAAATACATGCTTGCTATGGAACAATCTCTGTACACTGTAAATATGTATTACTCTCATTGGTTAACAAAGAACTGACTGGCCTAAAGCTAGGGAAGAAAGATTGGGTGGGAGAGCCAGACTAGGAGAATTCTGGGAAGAAGGGTGGAAGAGGAAGAGTGACCAAGAGATGCAGAGGAAGCAAGACATGCTGGTGGACAGGTAAAGCCACAAGCTATGTGGCAACACGGATTAATAGAAATGGGTTAATTTAAATTGTAAGAGCTGGCAGGAGACAAGCCTAAGCTTTTGGCCAAGCATTTATAATTAATATTAAGTCTCTGCATGGTTATTTGGGAACTTGCTGGGACAGAAAAGTCCACCTACAAAACCCCCCAAACATCCAGCACCTACATCTACATAAGACATGAGAAAGGTTTTAAACACACAAAAATGGAGTAAAACATGGCTTCCTAGTCTCATGTCTCTCATGCCTGCCATGGTACAGAGACACGGCTCCCAGCCACTGCTTGCAGGTGCCAATTCGAGCACTGCCAGAGTGAGCCCTGCCAGCATGCCATGAATTAAGCCACATGGTGGATTTAAGTTTTGCTCATGCAGAAAGAAAAGACTACAGATATGTAGTAAAGACAGATCTAGATGGGAAAAAAGCCTCTGAATAGCTTACAGTGTGTTTAAAAATATACATAGGCTTGGAAGAGAGGAGGAAGAGTAAATACAGTCATAGATTAAGAAAATATAGTTCTAAAATGATAAAAGCCCCTAAAAAGCAAATAAAGTAATATATTTAAAGAGCCACATAAAGATTGAAAAATACACAAAAGAGTCTGGATACTGTATATTATTGTGCTGTCTTTGAATTTTTTTTTTTTTTTTTTTTTTTTTGGTTTTTTAAAACAGGGTTTCTCTGTAGCTTTGGAGCCTGTCCTGGACTGGCTCTGTAGCCCAGGCTGGCCTCGAATTCACAAAGATCCCCCTGCCTCTGCCTCCCGAGTGCTGGGATTACAGGCGTGCACCTCCACCGCCCGGCTTGTCTTTGAATTTTTTGACTGCAGAGGAAAGAGTGATAACAGCTAAATGTCACTGGATTATAAAAACTGCTGGATTAAACCAACCTATATATTTTTAAAATGTCTTGACTTCAAAATGGAAGTCAAAAGGTATGTTTAATTGGGAAAGAGGTTATGCTTTTATTTCTACAGGAAATGAAAGGCTGTGGATTCATTCAAAGTTAAAGATGATCTGGTTTGATCAAGGAAGATCCTCTGAAAATCCTGGCTCTGAACATACAGAAATAAACCGAAGAACTACAAGGCATGTGATGTAGATTTTACCTTCTCAAATATAAAACAAAACAAAAAAATCATCTTTGGCTGACTTGTTTACAATGCAGCCTATACTTGTATTAATGCAGATATGTATGTTACCTTTAAAAGTTTAAGAATTTTCAGAACAAGGGGATGAGACACCAATAAAAACGGATGGCCCAGGTGATCCAGCATCCAGAACAGCTTCAAGGCTGCTGGCTGAGATGTTCCAGCCTCAGAGAATACTCCAGCTAAGACTTAACAATTATCCTAATTTTCTCAAGGTTCCCCTAAAGATGCAAGCACCTCTCCTCTCCCCAACAACAGGAAGCAGTCTAGAAAAAACAACACCTACATTCCTAAAAGGTGGGGTATGGGTATTTGTTATCATTTAAGTGGGGTTGGTCACAAGTTATTATAGGTCATAGTTTAAAAAAAAAAAAAAAAGCCAAACTAAAGAGTTAATTTCAAAGATCTCTTTTGAAAGGAAAAAAGGGGGATATAATATAGAAATGATGAAATAAAAGGGTAGATTATTGAATCTACATTAATAAAAAACATTAATCTCAATATATTTTACATTGGTATGGATTTTGGTTTACTGATACAAATTTAAGGTTAATTTTATTATGCTATATGTATGTATTGGTTTTTCAAGACACAGTTTCTCTGTGTAGCTTTGAGCCTTTCCTGGATCACGGACTGTAGACCAGGATGGCCTCGAACTCACAAAGATCCTCCTGGCTCTGCCTCCAAAGTGCTGGGATTAAAGGTGTGCACCACCACCGCCCGGCGCTATATGTATATTTCTATTCTTGTTAGGGTATTGTGTTTATGCAGCTCATTTAAAAATATAATGTACAATTAAGAAATACAGATTAATACTCATCTACAATAAAGGAACTTATAGTCATATTAGGTATGTTTTCAAGGTCATACACAGATATATTTAGATAAATAGATGGTTTTCAAACTCTTCAAAGACCTACAGAATATGGCATTTATTGTTTTATAACCTAAGGCTTTTCATGACAGTGAGACACATTTGCTCCTGACAGCACCAATGTATTCCAGAGAAGATAATGGGGATCGAAGAACCTCCATATGGAGTTTCTTTTCATGGTGAAAACTAGCCATGTGGGCAAAGAAACTGCCCTTGCCTCAACTGCTGACAGTATACTGTCCAAACTGGACCAGCAGGATAGGCAGGATAACCAAACTAAGGACTCTGGGAAGAAGAAGGGCAGAGTCAGAAGAGATGCCCACCAGATGCAAAGGAAGCAGAACGTGTAGAAAATGAGGTAAAATGCCATGAGTCAAGTGGCAGAGGGTAGATAATAAATATGGGTCAGTTTAAATGCAAAAGTTAGCTAGTAACAAGCCTGAGCTATTGGTGAAGCATTTACAATTAATATTAAGACTCCGTGTTGGTTATTTGGAAACTGGTGGATGGGAAAGAAAAGTCTGCCTCCATATTCTAAAACAAAATTTTTAGTAAGGCCCAGGGAACAAGTTCTTTCTCCTCAGTGTGCCCTCCTTTAATTTCACTGTACCAGTATAACATCTTCCCTCCTACAACACCTCTCCACAGATACCCAGGCACTCTACCTCCCTCCTGCAGTACCTTTCCCCAGATACCCAGGCACTCTACCTCCCTCCCACAATACCTCTCCCCAGATACCCAGGCACTCTACCTCTTCCCTGCAGTACCCCAGATACCCAAGCATGCTGTGGATATCACTCTGTATAAATAAAATGCTGATTGTCCAGTAGCCAGGCAGGAATTATAGGCGGGACAAGCAGAGAAGAGAATTGTGGGAGGTAGAAGGCTGGGGAGGACAGATAACGCCAGCCTCCGCCATGAGAAGCAACATGTAAAGACACCGGTAAGCCACAAGCCACGTGGCAAAGTATAGACTAACAGAAATGGGTTAATTTAAGATAGAAGAAGTAGATAACAAGAAGCCTGCAATAGCCATACAGTTTGTAAGCAATGTAAGTTTCTGTGTGTTTATTTGGTTGGGTTTGAGCAACTGTGGGACTGGCGGGTAAGAGAGATCTGTCCTGACTGGGCCAGGCAGGAAAACTCCAACTACACAAGCACTCTACTTCCCTCCCACAATACCTCTCCCAGCATACTCAAGTACTCTGAGTCAAGTTCCATTTTGAGCCCACTTTTAAATTCTTCTAAGGAACCTGCAAAGAGGAATCTGCTCTCATGATTCTAACTATCTTATCCTTACTAATTGTCCTTTCTCTGAAGGACTCTTTCTCAAGTTTCCTATGGGCCTTGCAATGCTGTGCAGATGGACTACATAGCTGTACTTAATAGCTTTAGTGTGACCACAGCAGGGACACTGACTGCATCTTCAATACTATGCAGATGGACTGTGTGATGGTTTGAATGAGAATGGCCTCCATAAAGTCATATATTTGAATGCTTGGTCCACAGTTGGTGGAACTATTTGAGAAGGATTAGGAGGTATGAACTTACTGGAAAAGGTATGTCACTAGGGATATGCTTTGAAGTTTCAAAAGCCTACATCATTCCAGTTAGCTCTGTCTCCCTCTGCTTCATGCTGCTCTAGCACTATGCCTGCCAGCTTGCTGCCATGCTACATGTCATGATGGTAGCAGACTCTAACTCTCTGCAACCATGAACATAACCATGAGCCCCAAATTAAATGCTGTTATAAAATATAAGTAGCCCTGGTCATGGTGTTTTGTCGTAGCAATAGAATGGTAACTAAGACAGACTGCATACCTATAGTCTAGCAGCTTTAGTGTGACTATAGCATGGACATTGACTCTGGATTCACTTGGTAGCGTCATGGCAGTCTTAGGAACAAAATCATTTTGACTGGTCCCATCATCTGGAAAAGAAAAGTTATATAAAGTGAACATTACTATTACAAAGCCATCTTTAAACTGTTAATAATATATAAGAAATGTGTCCATGATTTCTAGATATTATAGATAATACCAATACATAGTCATATATGGTTTTATAATTTATTTTTATGTTCTTTGGTGTTTTTGCCTAAATGTATTGTGTGAGGGTGTCAGAAGCCCTGGAACTGGAGTTACAGGCAGATGTGAGCTGCCATGTGGGTGCCAGGAATTGAACCCAGGTCCTCTGGAAGAGCAGACAGTGCTGTTAACTGCAGAGCCATCTCTCCAACCCCAATAGTCATATATTTTTACTCCCAATAATTCAGACCTCATTTAAGAACATGTTAATAGAAAATAAAGTACTGCAGTGTGGCTTCAAATGCTGCCCACCCATATCATCCCACTGTAGGGAAATTTAGCTATTTCTTTAGAAAGAATCTTTGTAACTACAGCATCTAATAAGAAATCCTTTTTCTTCAGCAAAATAATGGCACAGTGGAAGGACCCTGTCAACATCAGAAAAACAGTTTCCTTCAAATGTCTACCAAACAATATACCTATCTTTTTATTTAGGATACAATAAAGCTAATTATTTCCAATGATTTAAAATCTGGCAATTTGTACAATGAAGCTTTGGATATTATACCACTAGGGTTTCATAGGCAAACGCCAAGGTGTTTTTTGACATGCACATATACTCGCACATTCAACTACCTTACTAAGCAGAAACCAACAGCCATTCTACAGCAAAAGCAACATGAGCTACAGAAGCAGCAGCAAAACAGAAGCCTATACATGTAAAGACATGGTTTTGTTGGGGCTGGAAAGGTGGCTCAGTGGTTAAGAAATGGTTTCATTAAAACTTGAAAATTAAGGATAGGATGTCTCACAGTTCACTCATATGAAGAAAAGGCAAAGGAAAGCAAAAGTAGGAGGCTGTGGGAATGGAGGCTGAAATCCCAGAGCTTCCCAGAGCTCCAGGCCACACTCAGCTGCATGGAAAACTGGAGGCCTGCCTACACAAGGAGACCCCATTTCAAACAAACAAACCAACAAAGAAACAGTTAAGCCAGGTGGTACAGATGTTTAACCCCCACAGAGTTGGAGGCAGGTGCTTTCTGTGGGTTTAAAGTCAGCTTGATTTACATAGTGAGAACAAATAAACACCATAAAACACACACAACAACCCAAAGAATTAGCAGTGTCAATGACCTTGTGTCAGTCCAGAGTCGTCCTATGAACACTTGAGGAATATGCTAGATAAGCAAGTGCATTTCCCTCTCATTAAGTGAATCAGTTACCCATTAATCAAGAATTAAAATGTATGTATGTACATTACTGTGAATCAACAGTATCTACTTTGAGAAAATGGTTATGCCCCATGCAAACACAACATGAATACTTTACTCGTAAAAACAGAACAAATGACAGTATCAACAGAAATAAAAGACACCAAGAGAAGCATTAGTATTAATTAAGTGCTTTGATATTTAGAACTTCCCTAGCAGTTTAGTCAGAGTCCTTTATAACTTTAATTTTTTTTTTTTTTTTAATTTTTATGTGTATGCATGTCTTGCCTGCAAGTAGTACTTACAGAGTTCAGAAGAGGGCATCAGATCCCCTGGGACTAGAATTACACAGTTGTGAGCCATCATATGAGTGCCTGGAAATGAACCCTTATCCTCTGGAAAAGCAGCCAGTGCTCTTAACACGAGAAGGCATAATATTAAATCATTAAGAAAATCTGTTGATTATATATCAAGACTCTCCATTTCCAAAGAGTTAATGTAAGTCAGGATAAGAAAGCCTCAAAGAGTATGAAAAATACATTCATTTTCACTATATATCTTTACATAGTTTTTTTTAAACTCTGTATGAGAAAAAAAAAAAAGAAAGAAAAAAATTTCAAATTGAAAAGACCCACTAAGTGAATACAATGAATACAATTTCAGAATAGTGGTCAAGAACTTTAAGTTTCCAGGGAGATTGTGGTGATATGTGTTCCCCAAAATATTGTGCACCCTAATAAACTTATCTGGGGTCAGAGAACAGAACAGCCACTAGACACAAAGGCCAGAAAATGGTGACACACACGCCTTTAAACCTAGCATTCTGGAGGCAGAGATCTGCCTGGATCTCTGTGAGTTCAAGGCCACACTGGAAAAAGCCAGACGTGGTAACAAGAGCCTTTAATCCCAGGAAGTGATGGCAGGAAGCAGAAAGGTATTTAAGGTGTGAGGACGGGGCACTAGAGCTGGTTAAGCTTTTAGGCTTTTGAGCAGCAGTTCAGCTGAGATTCATTCTGGATGAGGATTCAGAGACTTCCAGTCTAAGGAAGCAGGATCAGCTGAAGAACGGGCAAGGTGAGGTAGCTGTGGCTTGTTCTGCTTCTCTGATCTTCCAGCGGTCACCCCAATACCTAGCTCCATGTTGTTTTTGTTAATAAGACTCTTTTTTTCCCCCGGTTTTTTGAGACAGGGTTTCTCTGTGTAGCTTTGTGCCTTTCCTAGAACTCACAGAGATCCACCTGCCACTGCCTCCCGAGTGCTGGGATTAAAGGTGTGCGCCACCACTGCCTGGCTTGTTAATAAGACTCTTTTAAGATTCATGCTACAAGTGATAACTTGTTAAAAGTGTAAGTGTCTTTTGGGTCTTGGCTCCAAGATGACCAAAACAAGATGAAACAACAGTCATTCCAAAAAGGGCCACAGTTATATGTAACCAATCTGATCATGAACTGTGTCCGCAGCAAATGTCTTCGTTGCTGGTATGGTTCCCAAACTCTCTGTCAAATTGCATCACTTCGTGAGCTGTGCCATTCACAGAAAGGTAGCCAGGAATTTGATCTCATGAAGCCCCGAAGGACCAAACACTCCCACCATGAATTAGACTTGCTATACCAGGACCTACACCAAAACCCATGTAAAGAGGAGGCTTCGTAAAGACAGAAAAAAAAATTGAAAAAAATAAAATGGGAATTATAACTTTATGTTAAAAAAAAAAAAAGCACAAGTGGCTGACGGGAACATAGTTGAAGAAGAGGACTCCTGTAAATCTAGAGAGAAAAACATTGAAAGGTATTTCCAGTCATTCACTTGGTGAGACAGGAGGGCAAAGGAAGATGAACTCAAAGAATAGACCAATAGGGTATGCAGGGTACACAGAATGACAGACACAGGCTAAAAGCCTATTTTCATGGGAGAAGTACAAATCCATGCAATCTAGATGTGCCAGTAATGCTCTGAGGGGGAATAAGAAGGAAGTGAGAACCTAGAGGTTCTTGTAAAAAAAAAAAAGAAAGAAAATTTTTAAAAACGTGCCACTTTTGTAAACCTATTTCATTTTGAAGACTGTGCCAGTGTTGATTTATTATCCTCTGATGAAGGGAAAGAAAAATGGACAGTCATTTTCTGAGAGGCCTAAGAAGGAGGAACTTTTTTTTTAATCACCAAAAAGAAAAGGAAAAAATATACATAAGTCAGTAATGCATAGGTAGTAGCAATTTTATGTCTAGACCTCACTGTGACAGATTTTATTCATTTACTCCACAAGCTATTTTGTTTTTGTTGTTATTCTAAGACAGAATCTCAGTAAAAGCTCTGGCTATCCTGGAACTCACTATGTAGACCAGGCTGGCCTTGAACACACAGAGATCCTCCTGCCTCTGCCTCCTGAGTACTGGGATTAAAAGTGTGCTTGAACTCTCAACTTCTCTGCTTATGTGGTTCCTGGAAAGAATAAAGCTGTACATGTGGCTTCTTTATTCACATATGAATTGTAGCATGAATCTTAAAGAGTCTCATAATAAAGTCAAACCTGAAGCCAGGTATTGGGGTGAAAGCTGGAAGATCAAGAGAAGTAGAACAAGCCACAGCTACCTCACCTTGACAATTCCTCAGCTGATCCTGTTTCCTCAGACTGGATGCCTCTCAGCTGAACTGTGCTGCTCAAAAGCTTAACCAGCCAAATATTGGTTTTCACGCCTTATATACCTTTCTGCTTTCTGATATCACTTCCTGGGATTAAAGGCTCACTTTCTGGGATTAAAGGCGTGAGTCACCATGCCTGGCTGTTTCCAATGTGGCCTTGAACTTACAGAGATCCAGAGGGATCTCTGCCTCTAGAATGCTAGGATTAAAGGTGTGTGCTACCACTGCCTATCCTCTATGTTTAATATTGTGGCTGTTCCTTTCTCTAACCCCAGATAAGTTTATTAGTATGCACAATATTTCGGAGAACACAATACCACCACATGAACAGAGGTTATTTCATGGAAATATGTGTGTAATTGGAATCTCTGTGAAGGTCATGTGGCTTTTTGTTTTTGAGACAGGGTCTCAAGTAGCACAAGTTGGCCTTATACTTATCCAAGAAAGCACTGTGCAGGGAAGGAGGACTTTATAAACTCCTAACCCTAAGACTTCTGCTCCCAAGTGATGCATCTGCAGGTATGCACCAATATGCCAAGCCTTGCTTTTTTATCTATAAAAATTTGAGGGCTGGTGAGATGGCTCAGTAGGCAAAAAGAGCTTGTGACACAAACTTGCTGACCATCCCTGGAACCTATTTAAAGTTGAAAGGAGAGAATGGTCCTGAAAGTCACCTTTGACCTTGACATAAGAGCTTCCCATCCTATACAGAATAATAATAAGTAAAAATTTAAAACCAAGCACCCAAGAAAACAAACAAACAAACAACACCAATCTTTGGGGCTGGTAAGATGGCTCAGCAGAGAAATGTGTTTGCCACCAAGCCTGAGTTTGATTCCTGGAACTGCCATAATGGAAGAAGAGAACTCCTATAAGCTATCCTCTGACCTCCACACATGCACATGGGATGTGTGTGACACACACAACAGCAAGTGAAGTTCTGGGGTGGTTTGTTACACAGTGATACATTAGCAGAATTACTTTTTTCTTCAATCTCAAGTTTACACTAAAATGATGAACATGAAATACAAACTGAGATATATACCATCAGTAACACATTAAGTTAGCAATGGGGCCTTTATTCTCAGCTCTTGGGAGGCAGAGGCAAGGGGCTCTCTATGAGTTGGAGGTCAGCCTCATCTACATAGCAAGTTCCAGGAAAGTCTGGACTGCATAATGAGACACTGTCTCAAACAATAAAAACCTTTGTATATCATTAAAACTAAACTGACTTCATTGCTCTCATCTTTGGTGTGTGTTAATGCTTTTCTACATAACTTTTACCATTAGCTGACTAAAGCCATGAGTGGAGAGGGGACATTGAAATCCTACCCATATATTCTTAAGTCAGAACCCAGAGTACAAGCTTTTTTAAAGTAAAGCTTACTTCTTTTGCAGAGCTATAGTACTAGTTACCCACTAAACTATTAGGGGCTGGAGAGATATTCTGCTTGGTGGTTAAGAGTACTGGCTGCTCTTGCAGAGGACCTGGACTCAGTTCTCAGAGCCCACACAATGGCTCACAATCATCTGTAACTCCAGTTCCCAGAAAACCCAAGCTCTTTTCTGGCCTCTGCAGTCACTGCATGCATACATGTAGGCAGAACACATATACACATAAAATAAAAAAAAAAAAAAGGAAAAAAAAATTAAACTTTGTAATGACATTTAATAGTTAATAGATTTCAACACAAACCCACAGTATCCCAACTATGAATTCAGTAAGTTTTAAAAAAATGTTCTATTTTTCTTTTATGTATATAAGCATTTTGCCTGCATGCATATATGTGTACTATGTGCATACCTGGTGCCTGCAGAGACCAGAAGAGAGCATTGGTTCCCCTAGTGAGCTGCCATGTAGATGTTGGGAAACAAACCTGAGTCTTCTACAAGAGCAGAAAGTGCTCTTAACTGCTGAGCCCTCTCTCCAGTCTCTCAAGCACTTTTATATGTGATAGCCTGTATGAATACAGAATTTGAACCACGAATGCCAGACACTCTTCCTCTAATATCCATATCCAGAGAACATTTAAGTTCATGTTCTGTTAACATCATCAGTTTTATACATCTCTTCAAAATACAGGAGGAAATGGCAATACCTTTGATCTTGCTTCGCAGGTATTTTAGGACTTCTTGAGTTCCTTTCTGAAAGGTGGAGACAGAGGCTCACTGTTAGCCAGGCACTCTTGGAAGTTTTGTGCATCAACACATATACCTGAATTTTAATTTAAAAATAAGGTGCTAAATTCTAATAATACTTACAGCTATAATTTCTCTTCGAATGGTTCTTAAAGGATTTCCTTCTAGTGCCAGGAATTTCAAATGAAGGTTTCCCAATGAGCAGGGCAGACTACAGAACAGATTGATTTCAGGGAAACAGTACATGTAAGTCTAACACAATCAAAGGCATGACTACAAAGTAACAAATGACAAGACATATCATGTAATCATCTCAAGGAAGAGCCATGAATAGACGTAAATATTCCCCTTCAAATGCTAAACATACAAAGGGACAGCCAGACACATTTCCAACTTCATACTAAAGCTGCTAAAAGACATGCACCATAAAGTATCTGCTCTATCTGCCCAGTGCTCCCAGAGAGATGCTAAAATAACCAGCTATGAGCAATCTTAGCCCAGTGATAAATCAGACTTCACCCAATTATAGAAAGGCACCTCCAAAAACTAGAACTCTTACTGTAGAAGACTCTAATTCAGTGGTGCCTTACAACCTCTTTTTTTTTCCTTTTACTGCTTAAGTGAGCCCAAACCCATGTAGGAAAGAGCTACCCAGTGGAAAATGATATGGTGTTTCAGGCACAAGAAGGCTGGCTATCTCCTGGCAAGCAGCTCCAGCAGCAGTGAGGAGTTCCATGTTAGAAAGTCTGTAGGGCACAAACAGCTACAATGGCTGGGAACCACATCCCTTGTCTTCATCCCACTCAAAACCTAACGTGTTCCCTTGTTGTGTAACGCTGAAAGTCTCATCTCCTTAAGATTCGCAGGTTAATCCTTTCTAAGCATCATGTTCTGTAACTCTTCACCATTCTTTCCACATTACTCTGCTCTTCTCCATCTGCTACTAAAGGCAATTAATCTGAGGTTATCTCCCTCACTTCCATCCCTTCTCCCATTGCTACTGCAACCACATCCCAGGCCTCATCACACAGCTGTCAACAAACTGGATAGAGAAAAGTCTCTTCGTGACAGATATTACTGAGCTAAACTGACAGGTCATTTTTAAGGCCTGCCAGCCCTTTCCAAAGCATTATACTCACTATCATCAACTGGCTGCTTTAATGAGTGTACACTCAGGGCAGTGTCTTCATGGTGTGCTGGTGGCTCTGAACTGATTATTGGGCCCAAATTCTTAGACTTCTCTACTTGGACCCTATTTAGGATTCCCAAGCTGTGTTTGTGTTGTTTCCTCCTGATGTACGGATCATACACATCAACTTTCACATGAAATTAAACATCCTAGTTTAAAGATCAGCTGCTGGAACTCCGGGGCTGCCTGGTCTGAGCACGAGTGTGCTCTCAGGTGTGTACGCACCAGGTTACTAACCTGCTTCACTCTAATCTTGGTCCTGTCTGAGTTCTCTAATCATAAATCCTTTCATCACCCAAGCACTTTGTTTCTCTCAATTCTATGTTCGTCATCCAAGTTCAACAGATACCTATGAAGCACTTGCTCTGTCAAGGCATGGATAACAAGCATCTGGAAATGGAGCCATGCATGAAAGATTCAAAACAGCCCTTAAGAGTTCTGAAATGCGCTAGGCGGTGGTGGTGCATGCCTTTAATCCCAGCACTTGGGAGGCAGAGGCAGGTGAACCTCTGTGAGTTTGAGGCCAGCCTGGTCTACAAAGAGAGTTCCAGGACAGCCAGGACTGTTACATAGAGAAACCTTGTCTTAGAAGAAAAAAAAAAAAGTTCTGAAATGTGTCTACACATCTGCCTTCATTAATGTATTAACTTGGCTGCCAAGGAAGAAAACTAATCTTTCTCTGTATACAGTATGAGCTCAATACATAACTAATAGTTTTTTAAAAAAGATTACAAAAACTAATTACAATCCAATGCAGAATGAATTCTAATTTCTAGCCATTTAATTTTTAATCATACCTACTAATATCATTGTTGCTCAAGTCAAGTCTTTCCAAAGACTGCAACAGGGCCATTTCCTCAGGAACAGACTGCAGCTTGTTGCCCCTTAGGTCCAGCACAAGGATGGCCTGCAGGTGTTGAAGATGCTCTGCCCCTAACATTTCAATCTGGTTTTCACTTAAGTACAATTCCTATGAAATCACGTATAAGAAATTTCATTCAGCTTTACACTAAACAATGAAAACAAGTGTGAATACTTTTAGTTTTAAATGATTGCAACACAGAGAAAAATCAACATTGTAATTATCATGGTATTAAATATAAACCATTTTAAAGCTAAAATATGATGAAAGGAAAACATTTTTCTGACAATTTCAAAATAATTATTGTTCAACCTGGCAGAAACATTCTTTACAACACTAAAGCAAGAAACAGGTTATTAATTACATTTACAAAAATAAAAGTATAAATCTAAACATAGTACTGATGAAAAACCAGTTTCAAAACAAATGAACCCATTCGAAGCTGTTTCCATGGTAACAAGTATGTTACAGAATTATCACTAGAGACCATTACATACACCACCTTCCTAACAGAATCTAAAATTAGCAATAAAAATTTGCCATAGTGAATGGAATCTTCCAGCACTTTAAAAAATTCACCACCATGATTCTACTTAAAAGAAACTTTCCTGACACCAAAAGAGAACTAAGGCACAGCAAATCCAGAACGAGGCAGCATTAATACTACACTAAGGGTCAAAAGATTAATCTGGAAATGTCACTGCAATCAGGAAAACCTGAAAGGTGGCAACCTAAAGAATGAGGCCCACACCTTCCCCACTGTGGCTATGGGTCCCCTCTCAGTACAGCCCAGCAGAACACCTTACCTCACATCACTACAAGGCTCTTCTTCAGTCACAAATTACTTACTACATGAATTACACAAATCCCTACTCCTGAAAAATAATTCTTTCTTTTCATTACCAACAAATTATCAGTACTCTCAGTAGTAGACTAAAATTTTGAAAGATACCAACAAAGAAAAAATACCATTCATACAATACTTATGACCAAAGATTAGCTACCTTTTAAAAACCTCAATTTCATAAATAACTTTTAGAAAACACACAATGGTGTAAGTATTAACTAAATAGTACCTTTAGTTGCCTAGAAGAAGGAAATTCAGGTAGAACACGTAATTTATTCCTCCGTAAATAAAGCAATTCCAGTGATTCCATGCTGCCCACATCAGGGGGCACAGTCTCCAGGAGATTGGAGTCACAATCCAAATGCTTTAATCCTACAATACATATTCAAAGACAATAAAAAATACTTTAACACAGAAAAATATCAGATCATAATAAACATGTCACAGTGAAGACTTCTGAGCCTGTTCCCATAGATTTGACAATCAAAAACATGCATGTGTCCTTGAACTGAATGAATGAAAATTGATTTTTACATTTAATTAAAGAGAAATGGTAATATTAAAATCAATATTGAATATTCCAGACTACCTCTGAAATACAGTTAAAATACAGGTACCCTGCTAAACTACTCTGAAGTATATAAATGGTGTAATCGGTACAGCTCTCAATTACTCCTCTTTAAAAGAGCTTAGTGTAACTAAAGACATCTAAATATACATGTGCATTTGTTGAATGAGGGAATGTGATAGGCCTATCCTATGACCAGTAGTGGCTTAGACATATTTGTATTTTTATGCAAGCCTTGGATTTCTATATACTCCCTCCCATTCTTTTATCTATCCATGTTGTCTCTTCCTTTTCTCAGTCTTCTCTGTGTTCAATTTTATGTGTAATGTACACGGGTATGTTTGCATACAGGTACAGGTACACATGCATGTGAAGAACAGATGTTGCTGTTCAGTATCTTCTATCTTTCCCATCTCTTAATGAACCAGGATCTCAATGATTAAACCATTAAGTCCCAGAGGACTTCCTGTAAGCACTTCCCCTGCAGAGATCTTACACATGTGCCAGGGATCCAAACTCAGAACCCCATTTTGTAGGTAAGCATCCTGCCAACTAAGCATCTCCCTAGCTCCAACATGCTCTCCCTAATAGCTAAGCTAATCATTATGTCCAACAAGATCAGACCCTGTATGTCAAGAATGTCTTTACTTTCAGCATCTTCATCTCCTGGATATCTCTTCTTCATTCATTGGTTTGCTTTTGGAGACAGGGTTGCTGTCCTCCCCACTACATAGTCTAAGCTGGGCTCACATCTGGATTCCCAAACCTCTTGCCTCACTCTCCTGATGGCTGGGAATATGGAAGCATACCATCATTCTTGCCTGATGTGTATCTTTCTTTTCAAAAGAAAAAAAAAGTATTCTTTAAGGATTTAACAAGGAATTTTTCTTCCTTAACTATATTATAGAATTTTCCAGCTTAAGACTGAAAATGTTTTTCAAAAAATTCATCCTCAACCCTCCAATTGTACTAGAATAAGCAATTATGCATTCTGCAACTTATTTTCCTAACTTCAAGCTGTCAATTTCAACATAATCCAAAACTACACTGATATGCCACCTTCAATTCCCGTTTAGTATACGAAGATGCTAACTACTTTTTTTAAAGTACAATTTTTAACTTCTAATAAAAGTTTATATTGTAAAAGTTTAATATTTTTGAGTGCCCTGCCTGCCCCAACAGTTTATATATTACTTGACTAGAATAATGAGGGAGAAAAAAAATGGTGAAGTGATCCACTCAAATCTAGAGAATTCTATGAACAAAAGTTTATTGTAGGATAGATAACAGCACTGACTGGCTGCTCTTTCAGAAGTTCAGTTCAGTTCCCAGCACCCACATAACGACACACAACCACCCACAATTCCAGTTCCAAGGGATCCAACATTTTCTTCTGACCACTGCAAATATGATGCGCATACACATAAAACACCCACACAAATGAAATAAATAAAATCTAAAGAGAAAGGGTATTGTAAAGTCAGGGTCAATCAGGAGCACTGGCTGAGGGATAAAGCAGTGCATTGGGAGTGGGGAGATACAAACTCAGCTCTAAACTTTAATTTCTAATCCCATAATTACCAGTCCTTAAAGTAGAAAAAAAATCCTATCTCATTTACCTTATAGTCACTACTGTGACTAAAACAATGGCAAACAAGAAAAACAGCATTCTAGTTACACAGCATAACATGAATGTAGAATGGGCTCTGTTCACCAATAACGAATAACAAACACATGTCCTGTGTGAACAGAAGGAAGACACTGCAGCATGGCTGAGAACAGAAACTCACAGTCAAGGAGTCATCAGGGTGCTGTATGAGCTCAGATGCTCTGCTGCTGTCTTGACATGCTCCAGTTATAAAAACAAAACAAAACAAAAAAATATCCTTCTGGTTGATTCAGTGGTAGCACTTCCCTAGCACATATAAGGTTCTGAGTTTGATCTTGGCTGGGAAGGAGGGAAGAAGCCATGTTCCTTACATTGTACTTCTCGTTACATACTGCTTAGTTTAGCGTGGCAAATAATCTGGCTATAGTTTAGTGCAGTAATATTATTGAAAAATGGAAAAAATAGGTAAGTACCTGTATCTAAGGTCAAGGTCTGCCCAAAATAACTTCTTTAATAGCAGAGTTAAAGTAAAACAAAGACTTACAATTTAATTCAAACTTATTTACAATCAATTGCAGAAAAATCACATCTACGACTTCTTTCATTAAATAGAGATGTAAAAATATGAACAGGAGCGAGGCATGGCAACTGCCCTGTGTAATCCCAGCACTAGGGAGGTGAAAGCAGAAAGATCAAAGCCAAGTCTGAAGCTAGCCTGGTTTACATGAGATAGCATAGCTCAAAGTCTTTATCTGTCTCTCAGTATATAACTTATAATTATATTTTCTCGAAAAATATCTTGTAGATTATTAGCAAAAGACTAGCTATGGTAAACAGTCTACAATGGGTAGTGTAGTGCAGTCACAAACCCAGAAATACTAACCATGTTATGTTTCCTGCCTTTAAACAAAAAAAAGTTTTACACTCTAAATTAAGAGCTCTGAGATAGTCAATACAAATATGCAGGCACCAAAATGTACCTGTGTCCTTTAATGTTACCTCTGCAACACTCTAAACTGGCAATGATGAATGATCAAAAGCACTAGCTTTTGATATTTCATTATTTTTAAAAAAGGATTAACAATCTAGGCACTCAGACAAAGCAGGACTCCCACTTGATATCATTACTTCAAAGCCATGGAGAAACTACAGCTATATCCATCCCCATACCTCACAGGTGGAGACAGCTGAGAAGGAAAGGATGGCAAATAAACACACTAAGACAGCATGAAGCAGATCTTCATCAATATTTCAGTGTGTACTTTTCCTCTACTCCCAGTCACATTTTCATTTTGTTGTATGTCTACATGTCTTTTGGTAGTCTTTCTTTAGGTAGACCCTAGATATAATGGTCTGGAGAAAATCTTACTAAGGAGCATTTGTATTTACAACACAAAAAAATTAATTTCTTTCTCTATAATTATCCTATTATTTTTCTGAAAGAAAGATACATCAGCCTTCAATTCATACAGAATTTAATATAGAGATTTACTTTTCATTCTACTTATCTCTGCTGGCAAACTCTTCAGCTGGTTACTGGAAAGGTTGAGTCGCAGCAGACTTGACAGCAAAGCAAAACCAGCAGGCACAGTTGCAAGACGATTGTTTGAAAGATCCTTTGAAAAGAGGACAGAATGAATCCATAAATGAGTAAATAGCAATAAATAGATACCCATGAAAGAAATTTCAGAGTTATGAAGAAATTTTAACATGAGAGATAAATAACTTCAGAGGAATAGATATTTTCAGCTTCAGTCACCGTCTCATAAACCGCGATTCATTCAAATGCCCCTCTTCAATACCTCCAGATCCACTGTGTCCATGAAAGTCACGAGAAGGAATTAAAATCAGTTCTTACTTCAAAAGAATTTACATGACAGTGTCTACTAATCTCAAGTCATACATCACTATGCAATCTCTCTGCAGTAGAACATGTGATACAAAAGAAGGTAAGAGAAATCTGGAAGTTAAATGGTTAAGTAAGGATAGGGAAGGGTGATGGAGAAGCAGAGGTGGGGAAGGGGGCTAAACAAAACTAGGATGTATGAAAAAACCTTACCCAAAAACAAACAAACAAAAAAACAGTACTGTGTAAGCTAAGTGAAAAATATAATTATAATCTGTACTGAATAGGAAACTTCCTCCATGCTGGCTAGCTTTCAGAATTCCAGAAAGCGTAGCCACTGGGAAGAAAGGTTACAATGAGCTTAATCAATACTGGATCCTGCATGCTGCAATACTGACCTGCTAGGCAAGATGTACCTACAGTAGAGGCTTGACTGTTATGAGGGTAACAACAGCTTTATGCTTGGATATGAGGCCTGCTCCATGGAAGAGAATTCATGCTGGCATTGTAAACATGGTCAAAAGCCCAAGGCTGGGGAGGTCATAGGCTCTGGGAGTGGGGTAGGGGAACTTACTACTGTTATTTTGCTAAATGGCCACATTGTTAAACTGCATTCTAAGTGTTTATAATCATAGATAAGTCCTACTCTCAATCTTGACTAGAATAGCTTCTTGCAGTAGGCAACAGTTAATATAAACACAACTAGTCAAAGTGCTGAGAAAAACAAGTGCTCAACCCTGAACGAGACATATACAACATAACATTGCCCTCAAAGCTCAGACACTGAGGAAGAAGTGGGTAGAAAGAAATATAAGAGCTGGAGGACAGGGAGAAGGGTTGTTTTCTGGACATGGCACAGCCACTGGACTCAGCAGCTGTGATTATCTGCACCATTAAGCCAACAAGTTAAGCCAAAATTCCAACAGGCAGCATTAACTAGACTTATTGGGTTACATAAAAGAAAAACAAAAGGAAAGGAAAGGAAAATGTGGGGGCATTAGATGGGAGTGTCTCAGAAGGAAAAGTTGGGGTGGGCATAATCAAGATATAATGTATTCATGTATAAAATTTTCAAAGAATAAGATATTCTAAAAAAAAAAAAAAATTGGAAGTCAGGCTGAAGGACATTTGGGAACTCTCTTTACTGTATTTTTACAGTCTTTTCATAATTCCAAAATGAACTAATTACTGAAAATGAAAAGTTCCTAACAATGAAATTAAGAAATTCCAAAACCATATGAAGAACTCAAATTATTTTAATAATCTCTTCTAAATTCTAAATAGTATTAAGATGGTCAAATTATTATTATATAAGAACACTTAGCTGGGCGTTGGCGGTGCATGCCTTTAATCCCAGCACTCGGGACGCAGAGCCAGGAGGATCTTTGTGAGTTCGAGGCCAGCCTGGTCTCTAAAGAGAGTTCCAGGAAAGGCACAAAGCTACACAGAGAAACCCTGTCTCGAAAAAAACAAAACAAAATTAAAAAAAAAAAGAACACTTGGGGCTGGAGAGATGTCTCAGCAGTTAAGAGCACTTGTTCTTGCAGAGGACACAGGTTCTATTCACTGCACCTGCATGGCAGCTCCCAACCACTTGTAACTCCAGTTCCACTTCTGGTTTCTGCAGGCACTAGGCACACATGCGGTACAGAGACGTACACACAGGCAAAACACCATACACTTATAACAATTTTTTAAAAGCAAATGTGATATATAAGCTGAAACATATTTATACCAAGCCATTCTTTCAACAAATGTTTACTTAGCACTGTTGGGCTAAGTAAGTTCTACATATCAGGAAATATTAGCCTACATGATTATAGGTATTTATATTTTAATCTGTTTTGATGTATTTTCCACATTGATATTTTATTTAATATTGAATCTTTAAGAAAAATTCTCAATTGAAATATCCTTTCATTATGCAAATGACCTCTGGTAATACATTAAGTAGAAAGAGAAAACTTCACTTATTACAAGGTTTCTTTTTAATTTTCACCTCTAAATTATGCCCTTTATTTAAAAAAAAAAAAAAGAAAGAAAGAAAACAAACAAACAAACAAACAAACAAAAAACAACCCACAACTTTTGGAACTGGAGAGATGACTCACAGTCAAGAGAGCAAGCTAGCTGCTCTTCAGAGGACTCAATTAAATTCCCATCACCTACAAACACCTGTAACTTCAGCTTCAAGGACTCCAACACCTTCTTTCGGCACCTGCATAAATGCGGCATACACTCACATAAAAATACACACATGAAATAAAAATATATTTCAAATTTTTGTAAAGTTAACTTACAAAATTAAAATATTTATATGAAAGTCTGATGGCTCCCTCTTTCATTTTATCTACAAATGCCTTTTACTTCCCAAACCTTACTTCCAATGCGATTACATTGAAAGACAATTTTTAATTTTAAACACAAGCACATATGACAGACAGATGAAGGAAGGTATACATATAGAATAAACACTTAAACACTCAGAAATAACTTTTGCATTAGTAAGAAATAAAGTTTAAGGCTAAAATGATAAGTCAATTTTCTGAAACATGCCAAGGACAACAAGAACCCAGTACGAAATAATGAGGGCACATATTACGGGCTATAGCCTCTCAGTGAGAGGACAAAGTCTTTTGGTTGAAGCACCTTACAGTAGACTCTCATCCTGTTATAAAGGAGAAAAAAGGAATGTGCTTTAGAGACAAACTACCATCTTTCAATTTTAATTTCATTCTTTTACAGTTGTATGACTTAGGACAAATTTCTTGTTGTTGCATAAGCATTGGTTTCTTACTTTATTAAGGGTCAGACCTACTTACCTTGCCATATATAAGGCAATACAAACTGTCTATGATTTTTATTCTTAAAATTATTAAATAATACTATACTGACTTATGGTTGACTCTAGTTAAGGAAGATGAAAGCCTTGCCAGAAAAAGTGCCAATTTGAAAACTGGAGTAAAGTAAGCACTGAGGAGATTGGAATATGCAACCCAGGGCCATGGGGTAACACAGAAAATAGAATATATAATATAGAAAGGATAGGAAAAAAAAGAGCTGATATACTTTGTAGACTGCTTTCCTCTACTCTATTAAGGTATAAAAGCCTCTGGGATAGGGACTGGGTAGACTGTTCAGCGGTTAAGAGCACTGAATGTTCTTCAAGAAGACCCAGGTTTGGTTCCGAGCACCTACATGACTCACAACGGTCTGTAACTTCAGTTACACCCTGGTATCCAGAAGAGTGTTGAATACTCTGGAACTGAAGTTACGATTATCGAATGCCCTCTTTCAAAAACATAAAAGAAAAAAGTCTCTGAATAATGAAGTCATGTCCACTGTTTCTCTTCCAACTTCTACTCCTGAAGTATAACTGGTAGTAATTCGGCAATCCAATTAAAATTAATTTCTAGTAAGCTACTCACAAAATGAGCTGTCTGTGTCCTATAATTTGAATCATATTTATTTTCTCAGCCTAGTGAAAATCCCACCAAATCATGCAAAAATCAAAGAATCATCACTTACTAAATCTTCTAAGCTGGAAAGGTGCTCAAAGCCTTCAGGTATGCACGTAAGCTCATTGTGTTGGAGGTGCAGTGCCTTCAGGTTTTTTAAACTTGTAATTTCTTCAGGAAGCATTTTCAGTTTGTTATGGCTATTGGTTAATAAAAAATGCTGAGTTACTTGGTAGACTATATAAGAAATATTTATCAAAGGCATTATTGTCAACTAACCACATGGACTCATCATAACAATCAAATGGTGCTATCTGTTCAAGTTTTTATCAAGATCTACATCTCTAAAATATACAATCATTAGCAGAAATCTCAATCAACAAAATTAAAGTTTGAAAGAAAGCCAACAATGAAAAATGTTCTTAAGTAAGCATAAATAACTTGTAAACTTTTGTTTGCTTGCTTATAATCTGCTTATTTAACATGCAATAAGGGACTTATTGAATTCTTAAATTTTTATATTGTTCCCAAAAAAATATGGCCACATACACATTATTATGAAACTGTGCAATATTTTTCTAACATTTATTTATTTTTATGTGTATAGGTGTTCTGCTGCATATATGTCTGTGTGTCTGGTATGCACCGAGGCCAGAAGAGTGTTGGATGCTCCAAAACTGGAGTTACAGACATATGTGAACTGCTGTTTGAAATTGAACTCAGAGCCTCTAGAAGAGTACCACAATGTACTTAACTGTTGATCCATCTCTCCAGCCCCTGAAACTGTATCTGATATGAAGGTTGGGTTTTAATTTCACATTCAAAACAAAAGCTGTTATTTCTGTTTTCAGGTATGGTAGATCTGGCATTACTCAATTTGATTCTATACTTGATTGGCCTTTTTAATTGAACTCTGCTGAAGAGACACTCAACCTACTGATATAAAAGTCCCAATAAGCACAATATACTTCCTGGTAATTAAGAGATGAGTGAGGCCTTGATACTGTGGCTTAGTTGGTTAAAGCAGCTGTCTAGTAAACAGGAGATCCTGGGATCAAATCCCAGCAATACCGCTGTACAGAACAAAAGGTAGTGCACTTTTCTCTGTCTTGAACCACAGTTAATCTTTGCCACATGCAGGGCATGGTGGCACATGCCTTTAATCCCAGTACTCAGGAGGTTTATATTTATTACATCAAAATAAAACTATATAGAAGAAAAGCTCAAAAGGTGTTTATAAAATATAAACAAGTAACTGTTGAAGCTCTGACTACTGAAGGCTACTAAGCTAGTCAGAAGATTTGATAGGACCTAGTTGGGAAAGGCAGTCAATCTAGCAGTCTAGATTTTATTTCATCCATTTCTTTCTCTTACCCATCACTCTACCTGGCCGGGCTAAGCCCACCCTACTCCATGCTCACTCTTTTTCTTGTCCAATTCTTTCTTCCTGCCTTGAGCCTCATATGCCTGGCTTCTGGGGGAAGAGGCTGTACTGCAGCTTCATATGTAGTCGTCTTGCTGCCGTATATTAAGTTTTTAGCAAACTGTTATAGGGGCTGTTTACTCTCCTAGTTAATGTACCACCAAAAAACAACTTCAAGTATTTTATGTCCAATACGTCTGTAACTATATGTATTTTATAAACAGGTTAGTCAAACTATGCTTTAAGTACCTTGTGTTTGTTCTTCTGAAAGAACTGCAGAGCTTGAATTATTTATATAACACAGATAAGACAAAGATACTTTCTTAATCTGGATGTGTACCAACAGCAAAAGATTAGTTATCACCTTGGGTGCCTATCCTCACATACAGTAGCAATGTAGTCCTAGAAACATGTCTATGCAGCCCAAAGGTGCTCGGACACATTTAACTACTGACAGTAAAGTAATGAAGGCCGGGGCTTAGCTCAGTTGCTGAGCATATATGAGGTCCTAAGTTCACCAATAAGTACCACAAAACCCAAAAACACAAATCAAAATCAATTTAAAAAGCACAAAATTCTTCACTATCAATGCAATAATTAGTATTTCTAACCTAACACATAATACCTAGATTTTTAGGCTATCAGGGAACTTAAACCTATGATTCTGATGGTTTTCTTAAACAAGAGCTAACAGTATCTCCTAACATAAAAATCAACTGGCCTCAATTTGTAAAATCAAAGAGGGCATAATAAATTGTAAAAACCAAACACATATACAAATAAAGTTGCTGGGTACAGTCCCACAGACTTGTGAAGCCAAGGCAGGAGTCCCTGAGCATAGCAGTTTGGGGTAATATGGGGCCAAACAGCAAGACTCCTCTAAAGAGAAAAAACAAATAATTGAATCATTAAATTCTTGTTCTTTCTTAACAAGTTTCTGGGATGATACAAAGATCTGGTCTTATTTTTCTCCCTCTGGTGCTGGGGTAGAATCCAGCAACTGGTAGGTATTCAACCCTGATTCCCACTGGACCACACTGAAACTCCAGATTATTTTCTATGTGAAGAAAAGGAATTTCAGGCTCAGACCACTGTAACTGCAATCTTAGAAACAGGTGCATACTTTACCTGATGTTGAGTTTCTGAAGATTCTCTAACTCTCTTATAGCTGAAGGAAGAGATGTCAGCTGATTATCATGTATCTAAAATGATTACAAGACAAAGTCAACATTCTTAGTCTTTCAATTAGCAATATTTGAGCTTTGTCACTGAACAAAATTATTTAGAAAACTCTTCAAACTCAATGTGTTGAGTGATTAGTAATCTGCTATGTGTGCTGACTTAACTGCTGCTCAGATTGTGATGTAACAAGTTATTAATTTAAACATTACCAAAATGAAAAGAGACAAACACAAACTTGACCTGAGTAGGGTTTCAGAAAACTCAAGAGGTAGAAGCTGGCAGCAGTGCTCTGATGGTCTGCTCATCTTACATAAAGAACAGACATAAGCAGGGAGACAGCTTTACATTCTCTCACACTCATACTGTCTCCACAGTAGAAAACCACAGAGTAAGACAGACTATTGTTTTGTTATTTTACAGACAAAACAAAACCACCTCCAAGAATGGCACTACTTATATCCATAATTTCCACACATGAACTGAAGGGACACTGTGTATATTGCCAAGTATACTACAAGTCTATAGATTCTGAAATAAAACCTTTATACTTCACTTATCACAGGACAGGACAACTTGCACTACAAAACAGACTCACTTAAAAACATGAAAAATTCAGTGGAACAGTTTCAGTCTGAGGTCAAGCTGTCTGAGGGCAAGTTACAAAACAAGAATGTGAAAGGCCCGAGTCCTATACTTGCTTTAGTGATGAGAATAAAAGGTAACAAGGAAAAAAGAAGCCAAGTGCCAGTTCTATTTGTATATGCTGACTCATTTAATCACAGGATCTCCACCAGGCCTGTGGACATGGAGACACAGAGCCAACCTTCTGAATCAGATTGTCATTTATCTTGCATTCTACAAGCTCAGCAAGGAAGATTTCCTGTTTAGTAAAGTATAAATTTAGCTCTTCCCTTTGGCTCAAATTAAGTCTTTTCAACTAAGATACCATAATTACATCATCAACTTACATCAAGAACGGTGAGGGCAGGCAAGAGTCGGAGGTCATCAGAGAGAGACTGAAGTTTATTGCTGGAGATGATGAGCTTGGTCAGATCTGTCTGCTCCCACCATCGTTCAGTAGAACTGAATGAAAGATTCTGATTAGCCTCCTCAGGAATGTCCATATTTATTCTCCAAACACACTGAGGGACTATCTCCAACACCACCACATCAAAAAGAAAAGGGAAAGAAGATAACAATGAAGTGAACACTAAGTGATGCACTCATTGAACACTCAGCTTACAAATGGACACAAATAACTCCCGGGGCCTGAAGGACAGCTCAGTGGGTGTGTTGGTTTCTTTTCTATTGCTATGGAAAAACACTATGACCAAGGCAACTTATTAAAATTGTTTAATTTGGGTTATGGTTTCATAGGGCCAGAGTTCATGATAGTGGAGTAAAAGATCAGCTGAGAGCTTGAGTCCTGAGCTACAGCCATGAGGCAGAGAAAGGCACATCGGGAATGTAGGAGTCTTTTGAAACCTCAAAGCCCACCCTCAGTGACATACCTTCTTTAACAAGGCTATATCTAAGTCCCACCGACTGAGGACAAAGTACTCAGACATATGCATCTATGGGGACATTCTCATTCAAATCATTACAGTGGGTAAGTGCACTTGTTGTCAAGCCTGGCCATATGAGTTTGAACCCCAGAACGCACACGGTGAAGAAAACCTGTAGCAGGAATCTTAAAAGGTCTTATTAATAAAAACAAACCTGAAGCCTGGTATTGGGGTGAATGCTGGAAGATCAGAGAAGCAGAACAAGCCACAGCCACCTCACCTTGCCAATTCCTCAGCTGATCCTGTTTCCTCAGACTGGAAGCCTCTGAGTCCTCATCCAAAATGAATCTCAGCTAAACTGCTGCTAAAATCCTAAAAGCTTAACCAGCCCTAGTTCCTGGTCCTCACGCCTTATATACCTTTCTGCTTCCTGTCATCACTTCCTGGAATTAAAGGCTCACTTCCTGGGATTAAAGGCGTGAGTCACCATGCCTGGCTGTTTCCAGTGTGGCTTTGAACTCACAGATCCAAATGGATCTCTGCCTCCCAAGTGATAGGATTAAAGGCATATAAACACCATTTTCTGGCCTCTATATCTAGTGTCTGTTCTGTTCTCTGACTCCAGATAAGCTTATTAGGGTGCACAATATTTTGGGGAACACAGTAGCACCACAAAAACCAACTCCTACAAGTTGTTCTCTAACTGGCCCTTAAGTGTATAGATAAATAAATAAATGTAAAAGAAAAAAAAGTAAAAAAAAAAAAAAAAAAAGTAAAAAAAGGGATGTTCTGTATGTCAAATGTGTTGCTCTGACTGGTTAATAAATAACACACTGATTGGCCAGTAGCCAGGCAGGAAATATAGGCAGGACACACAGAGAAGAGAATTCTGGGAAGTGGAAGGCTGAGGCAGAGAGACACTGCCAGCCACCGCCATGACAAGGGAGATGTAAGATACCTGTAAGCCACGAGCCACATGGCAAAATATAGATTAATAGAAATGGGTTGATTTTATATAAGAATAGTTAGCAAGAAGCCTGCCACAGCCACACAGTTTGTAAGCAATATAAGTCTCTGTGTGTTTACTTGGTTGGGTCTGAGTGGCTGTGGGACTGGCAGGTGAGAGATTTGTCCTGTGGGCCAGGAAGGACCAGAAAAAACTAGCTACAAATGGCGCCAAACATGGGGCTCAAACCCATGACCCTGAGATTAAGAGTCTCATACTCTACCAACTGAGCTAGCTGGGATTCCTGTTATCTAGTTTTTGGGGTTTTTTTTCTTCTTTCTTACAAACTGTATGGCCATGGCAGGCTTCTTGCTAACTATTCTTATATTTTAAATCAACCCATTTCTATTTATCTATACGTTGAAAAAATTAAGTAGGCAGAGAAAGCCATGAGGATCAACCTAGGAAGCAGTATCCCTCCACAGCCTCTGCATCAGCTCCTGCCTCTAGCTTCCTGCCCTGACTGCCTTTGATGATGCTAAATAAACCCTCTCCTTTCCAACTTGCTTTTGGTCATGATGTTTTCTAACAGCAACTCTCACAGCAACCCTCACTATGACAACCAGTGATAGTATATTAGCAGGTAATAATGAGCCTGGAAAGTGTATGGACTTGAGAACATCTTGAGAAACCCGTGAATGACCAACAAGTACAACTCTGCATACCACCAAGTATACGTACTTTTGTGGTGTATGTGGACAGGGACAGAAAGAGTAATTCTTTCTGTAATATTTTTTCTACTTGCACAGATTAAAATCCTTTACTTCACTTCTAATAGTGCAGCATTTATTCTGAATCATTACTTAGGAAATATGATCATTATTTGTCACTGGGATTCTTCTCGGCTGAAAAAAAAGTAGGGTCTTGACAGAGAAGGAACGTGTTCATTCTAAGCTCACAAAGGGGCTCTGGTTAAGACTATATTAAAAGAAAGGTGATGGTCAAATAAAGTACCTGCCTATCATCTATCTCATTGCTAGTTTACTCTCAAACTACGATGTTTATCCCACATTCTGTGGACATTCCAACGAACACTCCGTGTAAGTCATAGCCACAGTCCTAGCAAGGGCCTCTTCCAGGAGACAACGATTCGGGTGTCTGCTCAGAGGACCCTGCAGCCCGGCCTCCGCGGAGGCTGTTTGCGCGCCACCTCACCTTCCCCGAGGTTCCTTCCCGCCAAGTTGAGCTGGCCGCTGCTCCTCGCTGCCTTCAGCAGGCCCTGCGGAACTGAGGGGCCACTGTCCTTGCCCTCCATGTGAAATCCCGCACGAGGGTCAAATCTTGGGGCTCTCAGGGGGCGCGACATATTCAAAAGCTCAGCCCGGAAGCCACGGCCGCAGCTGTGACGTTAAAGCACCGCGCCACAGCTGGGTCGCCCCGCCCCTTCCTGTTTGCCGTGACCCGTGTCTTGCCATTGCTGCGCGCGCTGATGTCGTCACCGCCAGCTCCCGGGGTTGTAGGACCGACAAACTCTTCCGTTGCCCTCACAAGCCTCACCCTGAGGAGAAACTTCTTTCGGGTAAGCGCTTCTAACGGGCCGAGGGGCCCTCCTGGTGGCATGGGCTCCTACACTGCGCGGTCGAGGACGGACTGCGCTGCCTACCGTCGCGTCTGAACGTGGCGGCGACGAAACCTGAGGCGCGGCGCGGCCTGCAGCCCTGGGCGCCAGGCTTGAGGTTGCTTGGTTCAGTGAGTCGGCTGTCTTGGGTTGATAGCACAGTACAGGACAGCGAGTGGCATTAAGCTTGAACCTTAAAGACGTGTCCCCGCCTGACCTTAAAGCTGCGGTGTATTACTAGCAGCTTGGACTTCGAATCCTACCCGCTTACAGACTAACTTTATGCAGTTGAGCCCACGCTTATGAAGCTCATTTTTCACTAATTTATGGCTAGTCCAGTCTAATGCAGTTTCAAAAATAATTTCTGACAATGAAAGTTTAAATACTGAGCTTTTGTTGGAAATACAGAATGAAACTTTTATTCAATAATTAGCTATTTCCTGCTTAGTTTCCACCCGGTGTTTACAAAGTATTGATTGATTCCTCACTTACGAAAAAGTAGCCCTTGGCTTCCCTAGACCGGGTATGTAGCTCCAGGGTACAGTGCTTTCCTAACAAGGGCAAAGCCGTGAATTCCATGCCCAGCACTGCACCAAATGTCTTTGTCTGAAATTGGATTTATATTACATTCCTCTTAACTTTACTGTTTTTGAGTGCGCTTATAGGGTTTCATGTGCCAATGGTACCTCTGGAGGATATGAGTCTGGGGTCATTCAGAGATTCACCAGTCTGACGATTATTAACTTTGAACAAGAGGCGTTTATTTAGATAGGGGCGCCGGGTCTACACCTTACACTCTGGAATCGGAATGCATCAACTAGGCATGTCTGTCAGGAGTTTATAAAGGCAAAGAATACAAAGTTACAATTTGTTCTAGCGCAAGCAAAAGGTTCTTTCATGCAAAAAACAAGCTTGTTTACAGAAGTACAAACAGCAGTAAAAAATTGAATCCTTAACATCTCTTTACATTTGGAGGTCTAATATTGATTTGTAGTTCTCTTAAGCACAGAGATTTTAATTTTAAATATACTCATCAACTTAACGTTAGCCGTCACAGGATTGATTGATTGATTGATTGATTCGATGTGTATGGGTGTTTGCCCCTTTGTCCTAAGACGGTATCAGATCGTTTATAACTGTATAGTATGAATGGTTGTGAGCCGTCATGTGAGTGCAGGGATCAAACCTCAGTGCTCTGGAAAAAAAACAAACAAACAAACAAACAAAAAAAACAAACAAACACTCAAGCCCTCCTAATTCCTGAGCCGTCTCTCCAGTCCTGATTTTTTTTTTTTTTAATGTAAAGAGCACATTTAAAAAAATGTCTCCCTAACTCTTGTCACCCTATTGAGGACAAATAGTATTAGTTGAAAGGTAGATTCGGGGTGGTCTGACAATTCTGCATTACTTGCAGTTTCACCTGAACATATTTTGGATTTTTTGTTTTTAGACTCTACAGAATCTCACTGTGTAGTCCTAGCTAGCCTGGAACTTGAAGAAATACACTTTGCCTGTCAAGTGCTAAGATTAAAACTGTGTACCACCACACCCAATATATTTCTATATCAATAGATATGAACTGACACAAGAATTTAACTAATATAAGTTTAAAATATATTGTGTATTATGCTTCTGTAGCATGTGGAGAATGAACAAGTGATCGCCAAAATTCTTGCAATTGGAAAAATTATGTATTTGTTGTTAATTGATGGAAGCTGGAAGCTAATCCTTGAATTGAGCTTGTTTATAAAATATTTATGGCTATAGTCTTGAGAACTAGCTCTATAAATTATCAGTCTAGGGTTGGGGATTTAGCTCAGTGGTAGAGCGCTTAGCAAGTGCAAGGCCCTAGGTTCAATCCTCAGCTCCAAAAAAAAAGATGAGTCTTGAATTACTTTAAAACTAATGCATTTAAAATTAAATACCGGGTTGGGGATTTAGCTCAGTGGTAGAGCACTCACCTAGTAAGCGCAAGGCCCTGGGTTCGATCCCCAGCTCAAAAAAAAAAAAAAATTAAATACCTAGTCCTTTTTTCATTTAAATCAAAATACTTGCTGATTTAAAAATATGGGACAATTGGAAGGCTCAGCAGTTATGAGCACTTACTGCTCTTCCAGGGTTCCCTGTTTCAATTCATAGCACGTATATCAGGCAGCTCAAAATTGCCTTTAACTCTGTCCTCTGCCAGCACCTGCATACATGTTGTGTACATAAACTCATATAAGCACACACATATACACAAACAAAAATAAATATATTTTTAAAATTAGACATTCTGCATTATTAAAGCAGTACAAAAATCATCTGAGGCTGCAGTTCATTGATATCCTGCAAAAGCTTTGGTTCTTTCACCAGCTCCACAGAATGAGAGAGAAGGAGTCCTCTGTCCCCTGAAGACTGGGCACACCTGCCTTTTGTTATAGAGGTGTTTGGCTATGGTTTATTATATATGGCTATGGTTTATTATATGTGTTTTATTTAATGTCTTAACAGAAGAAACAAAAACACATGATTAATCAAGTCATCCAGAAAATACTACTTTGTTTCATGACAGAAAGTAACACTTATTATCAAATAAAGATAGGGTAATCTGTTCTTACCATTATAATTTACTCATACATTTTCTAAGATGGCTATATAACTCATGAAGATTAACATATATATTAGACTATTCTCAAAGATGAAAGCTACAATTAATGGTGGGTTTATTGAAATAAGTAGTTTCAATTCTGAACACACTTGTTTGCAAAATTCAAGCAAGCACAGAGAACTTGCTTTGTAGACATTTCTCAGTTTATTTTTGTGAAAGCCTATTTGGAATCAATATCATTTTTGTTTTAGAATATTGCTTATCTGCGAAAGCTGTTATATTAAGTGTTACTGAGAGAACATTTTGATTGTCTTTAAAATTTTAAGTTTGCAATTCAACTTTTGATGTCTTTTTGTGATTATAACAGCCGACTTCTAAAACTAGTCAATAAAATACATTCCTTGCTGCCTTTGAAGGCAAAGCGTGTTGTTTAGTGTATTTATACCCAATTTCAAATGTAGCTTTTTGACTTGTATTTTGTTATTGTTATTGAAGTTGTGGCCATCTTGGTTTTGATGAAGAAAAATGTGTTGTGGACTTTTTGCTTGTGTATTTGTGTTTCATTGCTTCTCTCCATGCTTGTGAATAGTGAAATAGTCACACGGCTCTAAAACAGTCATCATTATCCCAATATATGGTCTAATATTCTTCTCTACCTTCAATACTAAACAATTTTAGCCCTCCAGCATCTGGAAAGTACCATTTCATTTCCTTTAATAAAAAGGTGTGGGTTTTTTTGTTTGTTTTTATGTTTGTCCTTTTCTCTTGAAGAAAAGTGGAGGGACTATTGACATTTTTTTAAAAAATATTAAATGCATGTTTTTAATGTTTTTTTCATTCAAAAAAAAAAAAGAAGAAAGGAAGCTAAAAAACCTGGGTGGTGATGAGCCAGCACAGCTTCTGCCATTTAAGTAAAGTGCCCTTCTGGTATTGAGATTTGTTATTCTGAAAATATTTCCTCTTATTCTCAACAATTATTACTCCCAACTGTTAACAGACAGTATGACATTCTTACTTTCCCCCCTAAGATTAGTATTATATAACTTAAATTATTGATCTTTATATCAGTTGGATGGATGGTACAAATTTTGGCAATGGCTTTAAATTAATAATATAGAGGCAGATTTGGAGTACTATCTTATACACATACGAAACCACTACAGAGTTAAAATGTTGAAAAAAGGTTTTTATCTATGATCCACTGTTGATAATCAGACTACATATCGCCTCTGGAAACAATGTTAGATTTAGTTTACAACTTTGTATACTTTAAAAAGAGTCAAGTAAATGTTTATAAGTGGCAACTAATTTTCCAATATGAGCAGAGAAGTCCTATTGTTTTAATAAGATATGATTTGTTCTCTGAGATGTTTCTAGCATCAATTTAAGTTGATAAAGGAAAAGATATAAATAACGTGATAGTTCATTGGTAAAAACAGCCGATCTGTTAGTTTAAGGTTTAGTGATCAGATTTCTGCATGTATTAGTCACCTTTGTGGTTTGATAGATGGTAATTCATGGTGACCCACCATTTCTTTTATACTTAAGCTGTTTTGTTTTCTCCATTGTTGAAAATATTACAGTGACAGTTATAGCTGGGCATTGTAACTCATGTTTGTAACCTCAATATTGGGAGACGTAGGCAGGGGATCATTCTGAATTTGAGACTAGTCTAGGCTACATATTGAGCTCCAGGTCAGCCTTGACTACAGAGTGAGAACTTGTCTCCATAAACAGACAAACCAACTCACAGTTATATTTACTTAGATACTGACAAATATTAATGGACATTTAAATGCAATGCAAATGTGTAAACTCTTTCCTTGGCATCCATCATTCTAGAAATAGGTGTTTTTCATTCTACACTCAAATTACCTACCATCGATACAGATACTCATTTTCCACCTTAGAGATGTTGGCCTTGCTTTCCTAACTCTTTGTTTCCCAGAAGTGTTATCATCATCTCATCTCTCCTGCAAACTACTTATTTGATAGTGTCATCAGAGTGCTCTAGGGCTTTAGCCTGAGCAGATTGTAGCTAATGGCATTACAGACTACTACTATCCTTTGCCAGCAGTTGAGATTGTATTTTGTGTGTTCATACATTGATCATTTGAGCCATGCCAGTGATTTTAATTTATTGTTTATTGAAGATACATTCAAGTGTTTGTGTGTTTTTTCAGTAAAAATAATACCTGTGCTCCAAAAACAGTGAAACAATTAAAGCTTTCTTAAGAAGTATTCTCTAGTCGGGCTGTGGTAGCACACACCTTTAGTCCCATTACTTGGGAGGCAGAGGCAAGTGGATCTTGGTGAGTTCGAGGCCAGCCTTGTCAACAAAATAAGATCCAGGACAGCCAGGACAGAGAAACTCTGTCTAGGGAGAAAAACAACAACAAAAAGTTCTCCATGTATCAGAGCTACTTGTTAATAGTTGTCTGTTGGTATGCTGACAGTTAGATGGCTGGACATCCCAAATCTGTTCAGGAGCTGCCCAGTTTACAGTGTAGCAGTTTCTCTAGGAAGAGGGGGCATCCTTATTATCATTTAATGGTTTACAAATATTATCAACCTTCGGCAGTATTCATGTAGCTTAAGGTTTTAACATTAAGTGCATAATCTTTATAGTAGAAAGTTTACATTGCTGTGTTAAAATGTGAAATAAAGAATAAAATATGTTACATGAATTAACTTTTCCATGTCAGCAATAAAGCAGTATTATCCCAGGATAATGTTTTCAAAATGAGAAGATTTTGTCAGATAATAGAAGAATCCTGAAACTAATCACTAGTCTTTCCTAGTTTCTAAAAAGTTTTCCAGAACAAGTGACTGCCAGGCAGCAGTGGGGATAAAAGCTTGAGGTGAGGTAAGGTGCTAGGTATATTTTGAGTCTTAGTCCTTTCTAGGTGCCACAAAAAATTAAGCCATGGAACTAGGCAGATAGCTCATTCAGTGAAATTCTTGTTTGGATCCCCAACACTTGTGTTAGTCAAAAGCCTGGTGGAGCAGTGCTTGTTCTCAACACTGGGGAAGTGGAGACAGGAGGTGCTCTAGAGCTTGCTGGCTGGCTGACTAGTGCTGATGGTGACCTGCCTCCAAGATGCAGTGAGGTACTTCATCTCAAAAATGAGGTGTGCAGAAATATTGACACTAGGTATCACAGAAGAGCTCTCTGTATCAAAGATAATCTGTTGTGTATTATACACACCTGTCCCCACATATGTACACCCCATGTATTCATAATGGAGTTTGAGTTACTGAATCAAGCACTTCAGAATGAGTCTCCTCACTGGCTAGTTTAGCTTGGCTTCCAAATTGCCTTTGTCATTAAAATTCTTTTAAAAGCCAAATTTAAAGGTAGGAGTGGGATAGAAAGCAGTTGAGAAAGACATCCAGTATCAGCCTCTGACCTTCACACATGTGAATGTAGATGTAATTCTAAACGGTAAGAAACACAGAGCCAAATAAAGAGTTAAAAGCCCAGAGATTGAGCAGTAGCCAAGAGCTAAGACCACCATATCTTACCACTGGCTGTCCTTCCCTTGAGAGAGAGACAGAGACAGAGACAGACCTCCTGTGTCCTGTCTTTTTATTGCCTTTCTGTTCTGCCTTCTCATTGGTTCTAAACCCAACCACATGACTTCCTCGTCACTGCCTGTCTATACAGACCTCCAGGTCTCTATGGTTTGTACTGAGATTAAAGGTTCAGGTCACTGCTTGGCTGTGTCCTTGAACACACAGATTCTGCCTGCCATGTGATCAGATTAAGGGTGTATGCCACCACCATGGACTTCTGCTATATGGCTTGCTCTTAGCTCTGATCCCCAGGCAACTTTATTTACAAGTAAAATCACATTTCAGCACAAATAAAATATCGCCATACATGAACACACACACAAACATGTATACATTACCACCCACATAATTAAACTGGTTGCTTTACTTATATTTGTTTGGTTTGAGTTTTGCATTTTGGGACAAGATTTCACAAGGCTACCCCCTCCCCAGTTTTGATAAGAAATAGACTATCAGTAAGACTGATAATATTTGTCCTCCAGATATAATTTGATTTTTAGGTATAATTATTTATGCCTGTACTCTCAGGTTTTGGAATGCTTGAGCAGGAGAATTTTGCAAGTTCAAGACCACCTCCATCCTCCCCACTTCCCCCACCCGCTTGGGCTACAGTCTGAGATCCTTGTCTCAAAAAGAAATGAACAAACAAAAACACAAGGATTGGGAACTGGCATTTTGATCCTGGTATCCTATCGAATACTGTAATCTCATTGCTTAGGAGGCAGAAGCAGGTCTTTCTCTGCTGCACAGTGAGTTTCAGGCCAGCCTGAAGTATGGGAGACCATCTCAAAATCAGAATCATAGTGTTCCCTAACTTACCTAAAAAGATGGGTTAATGTCTAAATGTATTCTTAGATGATTTTAGATGTGGGCCAACATAAAAACATACACTTATTTAAAGCATGAGAATTTTTTTGCAATTTTTTATGTGACTCAATTGTGCAATTCTCAGGTGCATACTTTTTTAGATGATAACTAATGTGGCATTGCAGAAAGCTGGACGATCCTGTAAGGCCTATAAAATGAGAACTTCACAAGGCAAATGTCTGGCTTTTTCCATGTTCTAAAATTTGAGCAGATTCTGCTTCTGCCCTGTCTTATTAGTACATGTGTTCCTTACATTTTTGTGCTTGTTGTGGAGAGTTTGTCATCGACCTGTAATTTTAGGAGATTGGCAACATTGGCTGCCTTTTCTGTTATACTTCTAGCATCTTGGAAATCCCTGGAATAAGCAGATATATAATATTTGAAGAAATTTGAGTTTGGGATGCCTTTTATGATATTGAGGAAATGTTGAAGAAAAAAGAACTTCTTGCCTTTTTCCAGATTCTGTATCCCTTTTGCCTTACTTGGCAAATCTTAAAATCACTTCAGCTGGCATAGATTGATTGCACTTGCTGTTTGTCTTAATATTTTTGGCATCTGCCCTTAGCTATATTATTTCTGTGAAAGTCATTAGCAGTGCTAAGTATTTCACTGTTTATTTGACTTAGTAGGTCTGTTGTGATAGTCAGATTTTTTTTTTTCCTCCGAGACAAGGTTCTCTGTGTAGCTTTGTGCCTTTCCTGGAACTTACTCTGTAGCCCAAGCTGGCCTTGAACTCACAGAGGTTTGCCTGCCTCTGCCTCCCGAGTGCTGGGATTAAAGGCATGTGCCACCATCACCCAGCCCCAGAATTATTTTTCAATTATTTATTTGATTGACTAGAAAAGCAGTAGGTTTTTTGAAGTGAAATGTATTTAAGCCAATCTTCCCTGAAGTTTTCACTTTTTATTTTGGAATTGCTAAATATTTGACTGTACTTTTAAATTAAAATTACTTTTGCTAGTCTCTCTGCATCAAACACCATTAATTAGTATGTTCAGTAAATTATACATAAATCATATTTTGTGATTAAAATATATTTTATCACAGAACTTTTTCTTTGTTTTAAATCTGTAATTTTTATTACAAAGTGCCAAGCATGTATAGAATGGGGACTAGTGAGATAACTCAGCCAACCACCGATGGACATGATTTTGATTGGGGAAGAAGAGAACTGACTCTTACAAGTTGTGCTCTGACTTACTCAGGGCACCATGGCACACACATACACAATAAATAAATGTAATAAAAATGCTTGAAGTGAAATGCTTGAAGTGCAGAACAATGTAAAAGATTTCCATATACCTGCCACTGGGACTAAATCGATGTTAAATAACAGTGAAAAACAAGAGAAGCTTGAGCTCTTGTCATTGTGCTCTTTGTTCTCTTTCATTGACCAGTATAATATGTGTGGGGTGCATTGAGTGCACCCCCGGTCGTAGAATGTTGGGCTATGAGAATCTGTAATTAGCAGTGAGTGTTAACACCGATTCAGTAAGAAACCACTTAACACTATCTTGGAAGACACATTGGTGAGTGATGGTGTTTTCTAACCCTGATGAGACATATTAATCAACTTCTCCCTTCTTTGATTAAGAACTTAGTCACTGAACCAGTGACTCGACCTAGCAAGCCAGTCATAGCCTTGTCTGTAAGAGCTATTTGTCAGTGTAGAGATTTGTAAATCTCAATGTAAAATCTGAGATTTTTATTTTAGCTTTCAGAACTTTTGAGTCAAATAAGTTAGCGTGCCCTGTAGGGTAAATAACTAAAGTAGGTTGATGTGAGTGTTCAGGTGTTTGCTGACTAGACAGTAACTTTGTTTCAGACTTTGCTTGGCAATCTTGGGGGATACTTTTCAATAACAAAGAGGCAGTGCCCAGACAAGGCAGTAACAGGTGGTGGCAGTGAAATGAGAGGAGGGAACTTCGTGGCTTGTATAAAGGCATATGTAGCACCACTCTTAAAAGGTCTTATTAATAAAAACAAACCTGGAGCCAGGTATTGGGTTAATGCTGAAAGATCAGAAAAACAGAACAAGCCACAGCTGACCTCACCTTGCTGATTCCTCAGCTGATCCTGTTTCCTCAGACTGGAAGTCTCTGAATCTTCATCCAGAATGAATCTCAGCTGAAGTGCTGCTAAACGCATAAAAGCTTAACTAGGTCCTCATGCCTTAAATATCTTTCTGCTTCCTGTCATCACTTCCTAGGATTAAAGGCTCTTGTTACCTCCCCTGGCTGTTTCTCTTGTGGCTTTGAACTCACAGAGATCCAGATTGGATCTCTGCCTCTGGAATGCTAGGATTAAAGGCGTGTGTGCCACCATTTTCTGGCCTCTATTATCTAGTGTCTGTTCTGTTCTCTGACCCCCAGATAAGTTTATTAGGGTGCACAATATTTTAAGGAACACAATATCACTACAAGCATAGAGAAAATAAGTTTTGTGTCTGTGTTGGAGAACTTGAATAGGTCAGATGAGGCTGAAGAAATAAGGCAGGGGTTTTTGTTTTGTTTTGTTTTTGTAGTGAAGAATACGCGTGTTAAAGCAGGTGTATTTCAAACTGCTGACCGTATACTGTTATATATTGGAGAACTGTAAAACTCTTGTAAAGGTAAGCTCAAATTCAGTGAGTGTACAGAGCGCCAGGACGTGTGTGTGTTAAACTGTCTTTACTGGAGGTTTCAAATGACCAGGTGAAGGGATTCTGCCTGAAAATGCTTCTGGTGCTGTGTGGAGTGCACAGGAACCATTTCTGAGGTGGCCCGGCTGGGTGGGCGTAGCCGGGACAGTTGCAGGAGTACGAACTGGACGCGTACTTCCGGGCTCTGGGCGCACGCGCGGGCGGGAGGGCGGGCGCGTGGCATTGTGGGCCGGCGGCGCTGCGCGAGGTCGGCGGCCGTTTGTGTGCGGCCGGCGGCCGGTGCCGCGCGCTCTCACTGTCTTGTGTTTGATGTGTTGAGCAGGAGGCAGCCCGCGCCATGAGCAGCACGGCCGTGGTCCCCAGCGCGGCAGGCCCGGGTCCGGGCCCCAGCGGCGGACCAGGAGGAGGCACCGAGGTGATCCAGGTGACCAACGTGTCCCCGAGCGCTAGCTCTGAGCAGATGCGGACGCTCTTCGGTTTCCTGGGAAAGATCGACGAGCTGCGCCTCTTCCCGCCGGAGTGAGTACCGGGGCACTGCGGGCCCGCGGCCCTTCCGGCGAAATGAGGCGCGCGGTCCGGCGGAGCCTGGAGTGGGAGATCCGAGGCCCGCCAGGCCGCAGGCCGGGCATGAACGCATGAGTGGCGTTTCAGGAATGTTTTTCCTCTTGACGTTGTCGGCACTATCATTTTACTTCGGACATTTAATCTTTTGGTTAAATTCCCCTTTAAAAGAAAAACTAATCCTGTGCTTTGATAGAAATGAAATGAAATTGGTATGTTCAGTTGGTGTAAATATTTGTGTGCCATGCACAAATAATTAAGGAATGTTCTTAAGTGGATTGATTTTTTTTTTTTTTTTTTTTTTTGAGCTAGGGACGAACATCAAAGATCATTTACCCCCTTTGACAGACTAAACCGATGGGCCTGATTGCTAAATTTTGACATAGTTCAGAAATTCATCATAGCTGAATCTCAGTGTGTTATTTAAATGTACAGACTTATAATTAGTCGTGAAGAGATTTTTCAGAATGTGGAAAGTTGAGTTAGGTTTTATGTGGGATTTGTCTGGTTTTGAAAGTTGTCTTTATTGGAATAATATTAAATGAGTGTGTTCACTGTAAAGAACAAAGAAGTTATAAAGATAAGTTGAAATACACATACATACTTGACATAATTTCGTGCCCTCTAGGAAGAATTATGAAGTTTAGGGAAAGCATGGTGATTACTCTTAGTAAACACTCCCAATCAAATTTTGGGGTTTTATGATGTCCCTTAGACTCTAAGTAGAAAATTAGAATCCTCAGTCTTCTGTTGTGTATGTATGTAATCACTAATCATGCCAAAGTTGATCATATGGCTTATGTGAAATATTTTCACATAACTGTTAGTGCTTTACATTAGTGTGTTTTTAAATTGTAGAGGAAATATAGAAGATTTGCTTCCCACTGTGGGTGATGTGTATAGAGTTTTAGGAACAACTGTTATTTTGAGCAGAACCTTGGCCTTGGAAATCAACAAGGCAACTCCTTATGAGAGCATACAGAAATCCATGCTCTCTGTTCCTCAATTTGCTCATGTTGTGATTGCTTGTAAAATTGCAGAAAATCATGATTTCTGGCATAACTTTCTTTTTTGTTTTTGTTGTTGTTGTTGTTTATTTGTTTTGTTTTTTCAAGACAGGGTTTCTCTGTGTAGCCTTTCCTGGAACTTGCTCTGTAGCCCAGGCTGGTCTTGAACTCACAGAGATCTGCTTCCCAAGTGCTGGGTGGGATTAAAAGCATGCACCACCACTGCCCGGCGTGACATAACTTTCTATATAACCCCTCGGGTTACTAAAAGTTCTATATAACTGCTCACTTTTAAATGCTCTTTTTATTCTCAAGTTATTCTGTACTGTATTTAAAAGGTAACAAAGAGGGTGGTGGTGGTGGCAGCGCACACCTTTAATCCTAGCACTCGGGATGCAGAGCCAGGTAGATCTCTGAGTTCGAAGCCAGCCTGGTCTCCGAAGTGAGTTCCAGAACAGGCTCTGAAAAGCTACACAGAGAAAAAACCAAAACAAAAACAAACAGAAAATAACAAAGAGAAGTGGGTATTGTATTGGTTTTTTTCTTGTTAACCTAGTTAGTGGACAGTACCTAAAGGAGGTTATGATAAACTTGAGTTTGGCCTTTTTATGGTAACATGGTTAATTCCATCATAAGCTGAGTAGTTGCGGGGGGTTGTTCATTCCTCGAGGTGATCTGGGTTACTGTGTACTCAACTTCCTCCTTATTCCTTAAAAGAACTGTAGCACAGCAGCCTTCCACCAATTCACAGGCTAAGTTCAGCCCTCTTGCCTTTCACAGACTGAGATTCTTGAGTTAGTTATTAAGCATTGCATTTTAAAGTATGTATGCCACATACACACGAACTAAAACAATTCAGGCTAGGGAAGAGTTTCTTGAGAGGGGTAGCTAGCCCATGCTGACCTCAAATAAGGATCTTCCTGCTTTTGCCTCCCAAGTGCTATGATTATAAGCATGGTGTCCACTGTATTGTTTTTTTTGCAGTGGGCAATGAAATGTTTAAAGGAGTTTCACGATGGGTTGTTTTATCCAGGTAAGGATCCCAGTGAAGCATGTCAGCTTTATACTGTACTTGAAGGCTACTGTCAACAGATAGAAAATTGTTCATTAGAAGCTTTCATGGACCAACCATAAATAACTTAATGATTTTAAAAATAGCTTTATACAAGATATAGAGAAAAATTAAATTCACTTTTCAAGAAAAATGTGATTTAATGAGTTGTTACATATTCTATTCTGTAGTTAGGAAGAGGCATGTGAAGTCAGAAATTGTTCTCAAATGAATGTTTCTCTTGTTACCTGTACTGCTTTGGGGGCCTTGGAGTTACTTTATAATCTCAACTCTTCTGCTTAGAAATGGCTGACACAATACTAAGGTTGAGATGGTGGCCTAAAACATAAGTTCTTACACTTATGTAGCCGTGAATAGGAGGATCTTAAGAATGAAGTCTCTCCTCCTGGGAAAGGGGTTCTGATTCAGTGGGCACATAGTGAACACCAGGATTTACAATTTTCTGTATGCATCTTAGATATTTTTAAATTCTTTCAGCAGACAGAAGCATCAGGGAAGTCTTTTACCTCGGTTCTTGGGGTAAAGATACTTAATGCTTTTATATGTGGTCCTTATACAAAATAAAATGTTTAGTAAATCAGAAGTATTACATAGAAGGTAGTTTTTTCTGATTTTTTTATTAAAAAAACTATTTTGCATATACTTCAAGAATTTTTTTTAAAGATCTATTTTCTGTATATGAGTGTTTTACCTGCGTGTATGCCTGTATCATGTATACATATGCCTGGTGTTCATGGAGGCTAGAAGAGTGTGCACTGGAGCCCCTAGAACTGGAATTACCAGTTTTTATTCTAAGAACTGGCTTTTTTTTTTTTTTTTTAATTAGACAACAGTTACTACTGTTAAAGACTAGGAAAGTGAATGCCTATAATTTCCTAAGGTGATGTTCTGGTGGGTTTTAAGAATAAAAGATAACACCATTTTGAAGAGCTTTTAAAATTTAATGATTAGAAAAGTCAATGATAAGAAAAGACAAGACTGGTGCCTGAGCATTCGTGATAGAACCATTCTTTTCACTGTTTGTGACTGAAATTTTTCTCAAATTTTAGGCACATTTTTAAAAAACGTGAACATTGAGTCACGTAATCTCACCACCAGGAAGGTGGAGGCAGAAGGATCAGGAGTCTTCCAAGGCCAGCCTGAGCTTATATAACACCCTGTCTCAAAAAGAAGTCCTTTTCCTTTTAGAAACATTGAGCATTCAGCCTTGTGGATGCAGTTGCCTTCTTGGTTGATTCTCTACCTGGAGTTCATATCACAAATTCAGGAAGAATTAAAGGAGAAGGAAGGGGTTACTTCATCAGACACCTTGATTTCATTGATATTGGTGCTGTCAGGTAACCTGTGTAGAGTTTTCCCCACAGATGGTTTTCTCACAGCCCAGGTCTATGAGATTGTTACTGTCTTAGAGAACTGGTCTCCAAGTTATTTGTCTGGGTCTAGAATGCAACCTTGCCTTTACAGAATTGTATGGTAGGAATTTGGCCCATTAATCTTTTTTTTAATTGGTGTTCATTGGTGTTTGACCTGCATGTCTTTGTGAGGGAGTTAGATCCACTGGAACTTGAGTTACAGGCAATTGTGAGCTGCCATATGGGTGCTGGGAATTGAACGCTGCTCCTCTGGAACAGCAGCCAATGCTCTTAACCACTGAGCCATCTCTCCAGCCCCCACTATATATTTTTAAAAGCCTGTTCTGCATTATCATCTTTTCACTGTCACAGCTTGCACTTTACCGTTTAGTTGTCTATGGAAGCAATGTATTCTTGACTTGCCGAAGTGTAGTATGGGGAGTAGGTGCTATATAACATGTTCAAGTGGCTGTGTGTATGCTTAATTTTTTTCTTCTCTCTGAAGGTGTTTCAGATCAGAAAGCCTTGTTTAAGGTGTTTAAGAATTCTTATGTATTCTATAGGTATAGAGTCAGGGTGTGGAATCAGTTTTATTTTTCAGGTCAAGAATGCTTGGCATGGTTTGATGTTTTGAGACAAGGTTGCAGTGTAGCCTAAGCTGATCTGGAACTTGAGTTTCTGTCCCAGCCTCCTGGGTGCTGGGGATTACAGGTTTGTGCCATTGTGCGTGCTTAGATGTACTTTTCTGTGGTATTTTACCTTTGAAATAAACAATCATTTTTACAGAGAGATTAGCTATAATGAAAACTTTCTAAGCCAAAACTCTCACTTGTATTTAAAAATAGTTGCTGTTAGAACTGAGGATGAGGAGGCATGTGGTTCAGTGCCTACCCTGGGTTTGAGCAACTCAAGCACTTGTGTGCTCGGCCACTAAAGTGTATATTGTCTCACTGACTTAAGAGATAGTTTTAAACTGCTATGTTATAATTTAAGTGGTGATTATAGGAGCATATCTGTACTGCATCTCATTCTGTTAGGTCATCAGGACATTCTCTTTTTAATGGGTTAAAATAAATTAACATGTATCTCCGTATTTTTATCTGAGCCTTGTCCTTTTGGTGATATATCTATGTTGAAGCCAATACAATTTTCTCTAATATTATTTATTTATCTTTTAGTGACTCGCCTTTGCCAGTCTCCTCTCGTGTCTGCTTTGTTAAGTTCCATGACCCAGACTCAGCAGTTGTGGCACAGCATCTGACAAACACTGTGTTCGTTGACAGAGCTTTGATAGTCGTACCATATGCTGAAGGTTTGTGCTTTGTTTCACTACCTATGTGGGCACCCTTGCCTGGCCATTGGCCACAGTGTAGGTGTAGAGTAAGCATCACTAGCTTGTTAGACTCTGAGCATTAATTTGAAACCCTTGATATACTGCACTCCATAATTCTTACTTGGAGATTTTTTTTCTTACTCTAAAACTTAGAAATCAGGCCTGTTTTATAATTAACTTTTTTGCTATCTTTAAAATGTTTTTAAGTTTATTAAAATCAAATTCCTAATTTAAACTCTAAGATATATTATTGTTAAGAAGTCCCAAAGGTAAAGAATCATATCGTGTCACTCTCACACAGAAATCTTCAAATAAATGCATGATGCTTTTGTTCTAAATCAATAGCTAAGTCAGTTTTATTTCCTTGATTCTCTCACTCACTCCTAACCTAAAACAAAACAAAAACCCCCACACTAAATTCCAGTATACCAAGGGTTACAATAACTTTAGTTTTGCAAAAGTTTAAGATTTCCTATAGTTTAGGTGCCAGATGGGCACTGGGTGTTTGTTTTTATGCCAGATTTTCTTGTTCTTGTTATATTTTCTAGAATATCTCAAAATAATGAACTCTTCTCTCTGTTGTGTGTGTGACTTTTGTAGTGGAGAAGGCACATGCAAAACCCTCCCAGATGGCTGGACACAGTGGGTGCTCTGCAGCTGCAGGCTCTAGACACTAAACTAAACCAGCGAGCACTCGAGCCCCCAAGTGTTTTCCTACTGTCACCATTTGTTAACTGCATTTTCTCTCTTTTTACGTTTTAGGCTGTTAAAGTAATTTGACAGAAAAAAAAATGAGCAGGTTTTTGGATCTAAAAAGACTGCTGTGACAGGACAGCACTATTTTAATGCCATTTTATAAAACTTTTCTAAGGCATATTTTACAGTTAGCTTGTTCCCAGTGAACTGCTGTTTGGTTTGCTTTTGGTAACTATAAATCTTTATTGGGGAAATCATTGTCATGATATACTTACTGAATTTTAACTTAATAACTTAATATACTGTCCAGGATCTACATGCTTTCCCCTTTAATAAAATGGTCAGTGGAAGCAGTATCTTGTAATTGTTGCTTCTTAGATAATTGAAGACAAGTGTGAAGATTTGCCATCATAACTTTGTGAAAGTTGTGAAATGTCTAACCATAGAGAATTGCCTCTGGTTTTTATAAAGAAATTATATTCAGAGATGAGTTACGGCATGTTATTTTAGTAACAGTGTATCTATCGCCAAGGTATTAAAATATGTGAGATGTGAGGTTAGTAACAATGTTTCAATGAAAGAAAAGACAGAAAGAACAAACGTGATTTAGTGTATTTTGGATAAGCAGTTCCTTTTATTTCAGTGTGCCTCTTATAAGATAAGACTTAACCACAACCTTAAACCAACAGAACTTACAGAACTCAATTCAGGATGAGTAAAGTAGACAGTAGGTCTTGAAACGGTCATGCCATGTGAGTAATGTGCAGTGTTTCAGTTAGCCATAAATGTAATGAGCCTGGGATAGAATATAAGTATATCATATAACTGGATTTTTATAACTATTTTAAGCCATAGTAATTTTTGTAGATGTGTTTTTGAAAGTGAGGTTTTTGGGGAGTGTATATAGAGCTGTAGAAATACTTAGTTCAGAAATCTGTTTTTGCTGCTTTTAATTTGTGGTATGATGTGCTGTATTAATGTTACCTCCACAAGTAAACTGATATGTTCAATCCCTTTGTTGCCATTCACTCTGGTTTTAGCCCCTTAACACTTTGGTGTTGGCTCTTGGTCAGTGTGTTAGAACAATAGACCAAAAGTATACGGTAAGAATAGTCTTACTTGGTAAAACGTAGAGATAGCTGGATGTGGAAGGTGCTCTTAATAGTAATAGATTTGGGGGCATCTAGGTTCCTTGGTTAATGTTTGTTTCTTTTGTCTGTTTCTTTTTCTTTCATTTCTACACATTCATGCAGTATTTCATGGTTCTATCAAAGCAGCAGTAAAAAAAATACTCTTGACGCATGAAAATTAACTGGTGAGGGGCCTCATTGCTATTTTTAAATTGTAGTTTTATTTTTAGTCCTTTTTTAATCAGAGGATCAGATGCATGACTTTTTTAATGGATGCAGATCTTCTCTCAGGTGTCTCACAATAAATTCAAGAGGATTTTAGTTTGCCAGAAATGTAGCAAATGCACTAATTTGAGTAAGATGTTGATACTTAATATATCCTCTTGACATAATTTTGCATGCAAAATTATCCCTTAATCTTTGTAGGTTTGTTAATGATGCATTAATGCCCTATATTCAAATGATCTTCTCCCCTTCCCTCCATAACTCTTGGTATCTAAATTGATGACAGCTCTGACACAAGCAAGATAGCAGTGCTGTGTAGTATACATTTGTTTATATTATCGGCACTTCTCAGTGTAGGTGGAAGGAACCATTACCTTTATTTAACAGTGGTTTTTCTTTTTTGTTGTTGTGTTTTACAGTTCTTTTCCCTGGTTCAGCCTGAACTATATACCAGGCCCTGCTGAAAATACCACCCAACAGTTTTCTTCTGCAGCTTATCCAGTTTCTCTTAAGTGCCCTGTACATATTGTATGTTTTATGATGAGATGCAGTTTCTTAATATGTATTACAGAAATACTACTGGTATTTGCAAATATGTAGTTTAATTGTATTATTGAACTCTCATTTTGGGGGCTTGGGCACATTAACAGATTAATCCATCTGTATAGGGCTTTTGCTGTTGGATAGAATTTAAATTGTCTACATAAATTGTCTTAGGACCTTTAGATTTTATCTGAATACACAAATTAGGCTTTAAAAGTAGGCATACATGTGGTTTTGGGCTTAAGGAATTTTGGACAAGTTAGATATTGAACTGACACTACATAGCAACATTTTTTGATAATGGTTAGCATGGCACATATTGGAACCTAAAGCATTTTACTGTACAGGTAAGGAATGTGCCATGTTTTACCTATTCTCTCTCTCTCTCTCCCCCCCCCTTCCTCTCTTTCTCTCTATCTCTCTATATATCTCCCTCTCCCCCTCTTCCTCTCTTTCTTCTCTCTCTGTACCTCCCTGACTTCCCCCCTTTTCCCCCAGTCTCCCTACACACATTTTCCCTGTGTATTCAGAGACCTTCAGAAACATTCATATTCATGTCATGTGTCAGCAAAAGCCCTACTCTTGATTCCAACAGAATATGTCCTTTACATACTTTCCTTCTTTTAATTTTTTGCAAAATTTGTATGGTAGGTGTAAAGAAAATCATAGTAACTGTACCATATTATTAACCCCTAAATCAAACTTTTTTTGTCTTGTGTATCTTGATTTTTCTGTGTGCTTTATAGTGAAGCAGCCGACACGAGTCGTTGTTCATAAAACAGCTTTTGAAAGTTGAGAGCACACCCCTGGAGAACCGACTGTGCTTGCTTACGTTTGGTTCATGACTTAAAAATCGAGTACAGGTGATGAAATCTTGGCAGTGTTAACAAAACAGTAGTGTGTATTGTGCTATTTTTTTTTTACTCTAGAAACTTAACCATTGTAGAGAAAAAGGAAACAAATTTTCACACATTGAAGTTTCATTCTGACATAAATTAATGATAAATAATCATAGACATCAAACTTTATATTTTAGCGAACATAAGTACTTTCAACAAACTCAGGTGGTGTATCAGGGAGACATTTTTCTGGGTGTTTTTGTGTGTTTTCTGTCTTACAAAAGGGTGTGTTCTCATGCAAGGATGTTTCTCTGCAGGAGTTATTCCTGATGAGACTAAGGCTTTGTCTCTGTTGGCACCAGCTAATGCAGTGGCAGGTCTTCTGCCTGGTGGTGGACTCCTGCCTACCCCCAACCCACTTACCCAGGTACTTAAGCCTTTTAAAGGGTGGTCATATTTGGTGTTTGTGAGGTAGTAACTGACAATAGTAGGTGAACTTTATCATGGGTGTATGGAAAGTCAAACTTCCTCTGTAAGATGTTACATGTTTATGTTGATTTAATTGTGCTTTAATAAAAATTGTGTCAGGAAGAAGACAGGATCTTAGTAATAAATAGGAAACAGGGTGATTAGTGAATAGGAAAAGGTTACTACACATCTAACGAGTGTATAGCAATCCCAGTGAGGAACAATACTGCAGAACAAGAATCCAAAGGAACATTTTGACTAGAGGGCTTAGTGCTGAGATTTGCACTTTGAGTGTTTCATTGTGGAGTCTGCTTTAGGAGATAATGCTAAAAAATTCACTGGGAAGACAGGACACAGTCTCTCAAAAGAAGTTCTCTACCTCAGTTAGTGTCCATACAACACTCAGTTGACAGCAGAACAATACTTAGGGTCCTGTCATCATCATAGCACAGAGCAGGACAGAAGGGCCAGCAAGTGTGTGTTGAAGATGCAATGAGTACTTAAAATTGGCATACACTAAAGCTGTGTTGAAAGGTTCTTTTGTTTGTTTGTTTGTTTGTTTGCAAATCTTCAAAGGTAATGTTTTGTAAGGAATGAAAGGCTGGCCATTATATGAGAAACCAGAGAGCACAACCTTCATTTCTATCGATAATATATTTTACTGGGGCATAGCTATGTCCAATTGTTTGTATATTTTTTGTCATATTGTATACGACAGAATTTGAACCATAGCAGTAATGGTTTTATACCATTGAGCTATTGTAACAGTGCACATGTAACCTGTGTAGATGAAAAGATAATGTGTGATCCAGTACAAAAAAGTTAAGTTTTATATAAGAAAACTTTGACCATTGCAGATTGGCGCTGTTCCCCTGGCTGCATTGGGAGCTCCAGCTCTTGATCCTGCCCTTGCTGCTCTTGGGCTTCCGGGAACAAACTTGAACTCTCAGGTAATCTCACACTGTAAGCTTGCTTTGGTAGGGAATTATTTCATTAAACTTCAAAGAAAGGGTTAGCTGCTTTTGTTGGAGTAATTTCTTTATTCTGTTAACTTGTGTGAAGGGGATTTAAATGACCACTGAATTATATCGATCATTAATTCTTTACACATTTAAAGAATATTTTGTTTTAAAATTTTTACTTTTTGGAGGTATTCTGCTACTCAAAGGAGTTTTGGATTTTGTTTTCTGGCTCTTCAAACCATTTTTCCTCCTAAGTCTTTGGAATAACCAAGAGCTGATCCTATAAATGTGGGCTGCTCAGCCTTGCTCTTGATAACTCGCTTCCCTCCTCTTCCACAGCTAAAGGCACAAACATCACCTGTTAGGATTCTTAGCTTGAATTTCTCTGTCAAGGATGTACACATAGCGTCGCACTGTTTGCTACTTTGTCCTAGAACTTTTCAACAAACTAAGAAAATAAAATAACAATCACTTTCCAGTTCTGTGTGCTCACTGTACTTACTTTTTTTTTTTTTTTTTTTAAAGTCTCTTGCTGCAGACCAGCTGTTGAAGCTAATGAGTACTGTTGATCCCAAGTAAGCTTTCTTCTTTGTCTCCTTTGGTTATATTCTGTGAGACTGTCTAGAGAACACTTTGAGATAAGTCTCACTATGTAACATAGCCTTGCCATGTATTCACTGTGTGGTCCAGCCTGGCCTCAAACTCCTTCCTTACCTGCCCAGTGCTGGGATACCAGGCATAGACCACTACACCAATTTGAGAAGAGTTACTGTTAATAGAGAGTTAGCTATTCTTAGGAATAAGTTACGTATTACATTGTAGAACATATAATGTTAACAGAAGAAAGTTAGCTGTTCTTAGGACATTCTTAATACATTTTTATGTATCGCATTTTGGAAACAAGAAAGGAAATTCAAAAATAGGTTCCAATATTAAGGTTTTTGTTTTGGTTGTTTCCTAATAATCGTAAGTGGCTTGTTACAGAGTGATAGCATGAAAGTTGTGTTTTGATGTTTAATACAAAATACACATTAGAGCCTGGCGTGGTGGCACACACTTTAAATCTCCGCTCTTGGAGAGGTGGGCAGAGGCATGTGAACTGTAAGTTTCAGACCAGCTAGGGCTACATAGTAAGATCCTGACTCAAAAAAAAAATCAAATAAAATACATATTTTTCTGTAGTCAGTATTAAGCATTCATTGTAGCAGATTGTTGCATTCAAATGGGGAAAGTACAGAGGTGCCAGGGGAAGGTGCCACAAAGAGAAAACTTAGATCAGAAGCTGAGCCCTGAGGGTGGTGGGGATGGCTGAGAAGGAAGTGCCTATTAGGGGACTAACACTACTACCATGTTCTTACAGGTGCTTTTTTACACAGTACTTGGAATTCTTTTCTGTTTGATGGTGACATTCATGGGGCTTCTTCCCTCTGTAAACTAATTGAAGCTCTATTCCATGTCCCCTGAAGTTGGTCAAAGTCACTATTAGTAAGTGGGAGAACATGGCATGGGAAAGGAAGTGATCAGTTTGGCTTTGTGGTTACTGTCCCCATGGCTCAACATAATCAGTATTACTAGTACATTATAGGTTCTTGTGCCCACTCTTATTTTAATTTGGTTTTTTGTTTGGTTGGTTTGTTTTGTTTTGTTTTTTTGGGTTTTTTTTGAACCAGGGTCTCGTTATATAGCCTTGGCTGGCCTCAAGCTTCTGGAAATGTTCTTGCCTCTGCCTCTCAGATGCTAGGATTAAAGGAGTGTGCCACCACACCCAGCACTCTTTAAAAAAATAATTTTTTTTTTAATCTGTTTGGCAGGGGGCTTTGCATGCATACAAGCTACAGTATGTGTGGAGGTTAGGACAGTTTTAAGGAGTTGGTTCACAGTTATGAGGCTTTGCAGAAAGAGTATTTCCCTGCTGAGCCATCTCAAGGATTATTTGTGCCTGTTCTTGATGACATCTCACTCTCTCCATGGATTACTATTGTCCGGTTTGTTGGGTTTATTTTAGGTTGTTTTTTTTTTTATTTGTTTTTGTTTTTTGTTTTTCTTGCACGTATAAATACTTAAAGGCAGATCTTTAACCTTGTGGTCAGGATTTCTTGTGCAACTTGGTGCAGTGTTGGCCACTGCCTCAGTTTCTCCCCATCTGCAGTCTAAAAGATTTTAAATGATTTTCTTAATTGCTTGTTTTAGATTGAATCATGTAGCTGCTGGTCTTGTTTCACCAAGTCTGAAGTCAGACACCTCTAGTAAAGAAATAGAGGAAGCCATGAAGAGGGTGCGTGAGGCCCAATCCCTGATTTCTGCCGCTATTGAGCCAGGTAATATGCTCATACATCTTTTCCTTGAACGTTGAATTGTAGTTCTTGGTAAAGCTGGTAATGGCCTAAATGTAGAAGTTGTTGAATAACATTCTTGTCTGTTTTTGGTGTTTTGTTGTTGTCATTGTTTTAAGACTTTTTGTATTCTGAGAGACAGAACATGTAATAGAGTTTTCAATCAGATTCTTTTGGGTGTATGGTAGGAGTTGCACCACTAAACTAGCTCTGGATAGATTATTTTTTTGAGATTGATTAAATGAATTGTCCTGGTGTATGTTTATTTTATATATATGTGAATCTGTGGTGATGAAGCACATTTTTCTGATTAAATGTTTGACTTGTTTGTTCGTTTGTTTTTACTCCCTTAGTAAGTGGAAATGTTCTTATTATTTAGGAAGTAATTTTAAGTTTAAAGAATAAACTGATAGCAAATACTTTAAGCATATCATCTGATAAGGTGTCAAGTAATTAATAGAGGTCCTAGATGTACATCTGGGCTCTCTAGATTTTTTATGCTCTAACTGCTTTTGTTTGAAAACTGAGGCTGAAATGATTGTGACTTGCCTATAATGAATTCTTTTTTTGTTTGTTTCATTTTGTTTTTGTTCTGTTTTTCTGAGACAGGGTTTCTCTGTGTAGTTTTGGTGCCTGTCCTGGATCTCTCTCTGTAGCCCAGGCTGGCCTCAAACTCACAGAGATCCATCCACCTGGCTATGCTTCTCAAGTGCTGAGATTAAAGATGTGGCCCACCACTGCCTGGCTAGCCTACAATGAATTCTGTCGTTCTGTGGCTTTTTTGTGGCTTTCATAGTAAATTAAAGCCCATGAATGAAGTCACCTAACTGAATTGGTGGCATCATTTTGATGATAGTGTGCATGTGAAAAGGGCAGTGGCTTTAATTAATTGCCTCCTAGTTCCTAAAGGAATTTGATAATTTGGAACTGGGACAGTTTTCCTTAAGGGTTTGGTACAGTACAATTGAAAATTGCAGAGGAAGAATGGGAATGTATCGGGAAAAAGCTGTCTTCCTAAAGTCAGTCAGATTGTGTCACTGAGGTACAGTGTCAAGATAATGAGTCATGACTTTGGATTAGAATTTTAACATAAATGCTTAGGTGGTAAAGACAGTGTTCTTGGTACTCTAAATATACCCACACATAAACATGTATGATGAGAACATTTCATTGGGTCAAGAGTTGAAAATCAAAAAGTACTTGAATTGTAGGTATATTTGTGGAACACCCTCAGAAAGGAAAAAGGATGCAGTAGAACCTTCTGAAGAACAAATCAGGGGGAAAAAAAAAAGATAACCTTTAGTACATTGACTTGTGAGGAGGCTTGGGCCCTCCAGAGCAATTCAGATTAGATAATGGAGGAAACCTTAGCTAGCAATTACAAATTGCCATAGGATTTACTGAAAGTTGAGGTAATTCATATCACTGAAGTAAGCTTCCTGGTGAGTCTGTGCATAAGATGATCACTTGTAGCATTTGAAAAGTACCTTATAATGGCTGAAATAAAGACAGAGAATTCTTGTTTGGGAGGATAACAAGATGGCTCAGTGGGTAGATATGCTTCTGGACACTCAGACGGAATTTCATTCCTGAACCTCACACATATACCTCTGGTTAAGCATTTCTTAGTACAACTTCCTTTTTTTTTTTTTTTTAAATCCAGACAAGAAGGAAGAAAAGAGAAGACATTCGAGATCAAGGTCACGCTCGAGGAGGAGGAGGACCCCCTCATCCTCCAGGCACAGGTTAGCAGCCTCTTGACCATCAGCTGTACCTTAAAGACTACCTCCTATGTAAAGTGGGTATAATCATTACTCGCTGCTGTGAATCCTAGAGGGAGGAGTTGCTTTGAGTTGCATATTAGGAGAAAGGTATAAGGTAGAACAGGTGATTCATACTTAAAACCAAAGCAGTTAAGGACACTTCACTGGTAGGAAAGCTTTGAGACTTGAACACTAAAATGCCATAGTTGTATGAAAAGAACAGATAACTTGAAACATGTTCTTGATCTGACTTTGGAATTGTATTTGCTGTCTGCTTAGCAAGAGTTAAAGCTAAATCTGTTCTTACTTCCCACAGTTGTTATACCCTTTTGTGAATATGTAAGGTTCTCTGTAGCTGAGTGGGTCTCCCTCCAAATAAGAGTCTTTATTTTACACTTTAAAAAGTAAAATCAATGAGGTTTAGCTTATTTGGATTATATCTGACCATATTACAAATTGAAGCTGTCCTAATAGCTAACTCATCTCATTTACAGAGCTTGGCAAAAACTCTTAACACTCTCAAACACTGATGGTGAAAGAGGTTTGGTGTACTTCACCAACCTAAAGTTTTAGCTTAGTAGAAGAGATTGTATTTTGTATTCAAATTTTTACACTATAATTTTGTTTCCTTTTTTTGTTTTCTTTGGGAAGGAGTCTGTTGTTTTGAGATAGGGTCTCAGTACTTAGCCATGGATGGCCTGGAACTCATTATGTAGACCAGGCTACCCTCAAACTCATAAAGATCCACCTGCTTCTTCCAAGTGCTAGAATTAAAGACCACATACCACAGTGCTTAGCTCACATATTTTTAATATAAATTTTTATTTAAGAATTTCATACAGTTTATTTTGATCATAATCAGTCTTGTTCACACATATTTTAAAACCTAGGCTCATGGTTATGCAGTTAGAAAAAGGAGAGTTATTTTTAATATTTTCAGGTAATTATAATCACTCTTTAGTAAATTGCCCAAATTTGATGTGATTTCTGGTTGCTACCCAATTCTATGAAATGGCATTTTCTATCTCCTCAGATTTTTATCATGAAACCAAAGAATCAGAAAATTCTTACCTAGCAATATCAGGTTTTTACATCTTTTATTTTTCTCTTGACAGCCAGATTTTATTATTGACAACAGATTTGTTTTCCTTAAGGGATAATATGCTTTATCCTTCACATACTATCTGTTGGTTCTTAGGAAGTTATATTTTTGTTATGGAATCTTGTGTTATGATCAGCTTGTAGAATGCATGTGTATGTGCATAGACTGTCACAGTCATATACATAAGCACAAAGTGCGTGCACATGAACACATGTATGAGTAATCTCTGAGGTCTGGAAGATAATTGGGCTGAATGATGACAGCAGTTGAAGGGAGGGAAAATTTTCTCCTGTGTTTGATACATAGCTCATATCTCTGAGGTAGATGTTTTGTGTATTTTAGACCTATATGCACATATATTATTCATTTACATTTTAGGCGGTCACGAAGCCGGTCAAGGAGGCGGTCACACTCCAAGTCGAGAAGTAGAAGGAGATCCAAAAGTCCAAGACGGAGACGATCTCATTCCAGAGAGAGAGGTAGAAGGTCAAGGAGCACGTCCAAAGCCAGGTATATTTGTACAGTACAGACAGAGGCAGCAGCCATAGTTCCTGAGACCCTAGTACTATGCTTTGCTTGTTACAGCATAGGTGAGGTATGGGGAGGAGGCTACTATTGGTTTTCTTATCTCTTGCCAAGCTGAAGGTGTGACACCTTTTTTTCACATTTTAAAAACTTTATGTGTATGAGTGTTGCCTGCATGTGTGTCTGTGCACCATGTGCATACCTGGTGCCCACAGAGGCCAGAAGAGCGTGTAGGGTCCCCTGGAACTAGCGCTACAGATGAGCTGCCGTATGGACAGTGGAAATTGAACCTCAGGTCATCTGAAAGAGCAATGAGTGCTTTTAACTGCTAAGCCATCTCTCTAGCCCCTATAACATTCCTTAGTAATAAATTCTTTTGGCTACCCTTGTCACCTACCTTGTTGGCTTTCCTCTTTTTTATTCAACCACTGCTGTGGGTCTGGGTTCTGGACTCCCAGACCTCCCTTGTCGTGTGCCAAGGAGCTCCCAGCAGACACCTAGCTGTGTTCATCTACCTTTATGTCATCATCACTGATTGGAAACATTCCTCAAGGATCATTTATGGTCTGATCATTTATGGTCTGAACATGGAGCCATATTAGAGAAAGTCTTTTTTCCCATGATCTGACCAATAAAGTTAATTGAGGATTTGTAAGAAAAGGGAGAGTGGTATTTTCCCCCACAACTTAAAAAATAACTTTTTTTTTTTTTTTAACTAGTCTTGGGGCTGGAGAGATGACTTAGGGATTAAGAGTGCTCTTACAGATGACCTGGATTTGATTCCTGGGACTGACATCAAGTGACTCACATCTAGTTGTAACTCCAGGTCTTGTGGATCCAACACCTTCTTCTGGTGCATGTAAATTCATGGAGATACATACATACAAGTTTAAAAATAAGTAAATGTATCTTTTTTAAAAGAACCCATTTTTTTCATTCAGAGACAATTTTTTTGTCTTTTTTATTTTATTCTTTTTTAAGTCAATGGTTTAGTCTTCAGGAACTAAAGTTATAGTAGTTCCCTTTTGTCCCGCCCTCCCAGTCATTTATCATTGGTGAGCATGTACCTTAACTGATGAGAAAGGAACTGTTTCCATACACAGAGAAGGAATCAGGCATTCCTTTCCTTAAGAACTTTCTATTGAAAGCAAGGAATAGTCGAATGGGAAGGAACAATGTTAAGTGATAGCTGTACAAATTCAGGTGTATTGATCAATTTACTGAAGGGAGCACTCACTCGTGCTTTGAAAGACTAACAATGGATGGTGTACTTGAGAAGGTATACTGGAGCCCATTAGGAGAGTTGGTGATAAAGGCTGTCTGGCAAGAGAAGATGACTGCTGGAGCAGAAGAACCAGAGGAGGAAGGAGACACGGTGGAGAATGTGTACTGTGGGATTTAAATAGAAATGATTGGGAAGGACCTGTAAAGAGCTTTGGAATTGAATGTGGTTGTAGTACCTACCTAACCATTGTGGCAGGAGAGTTTTCAGATGGCAACTGATTAGCCCAGAATATGCAGTAGCAAAAAAAAGGTACAAACTTTTAGTTAGTCTGTGATAGGGGTTTCTTGGGCATGTGCTCATTGAAGGAAAGAGCTGACTGGCTGTGGTGCTTTGTTGGTTTCTGACATTGTGACAGAGTTCAGGAACTTGTAATCAAGTGAAAAGGACCCAGCAACAGCAGTTAAGCCCATTGAACTCAGCAACAAACACAAGAAACTGGCCAGCACTCTTCTTTCTCAGCATTTAGGCCACTTTACTATTAGAAATAAGTTCTAGGTGAACTATCAAGAAAATGGACGGCATAGAGAAATTATTTTATCACACATATGCCATGTGTCATAACAAAAGTGAGATTACATGGAATGAAGTGTTAGTCTTTCTTCACTTTATTAAATTATGTTTGTTAGAGACAAAAAGAAAGAAGATAAAGAAAAGAAACGTTCCAAAACTCCACCAAAAAGCTACAGTACAGCCAGACGCTCTCGGAGTGCAAGCAGGTAAGGCAGAAACACCCTGAGGCCTGAGGGATGACTGTGTTTCAGTAGGCCTCAGATGTTCCAGAATCAAATACCTCGGCATTGAGAAATGAGGCTTCATTTGTGATGCTTACCATATTTATGTATTATGCTCAAGAATGTTTACTTCCCATATAGTAGTTTCGTGATAAGTGAATGGGAGGCATTTCAAGTAATGACTGTGTCATTCTTTGACTATAGTGTAAATTATTACACAGAAAATGGAAGTGATGTGACAAACTTCATAGAAAATATATTCTTAATGTTCAACTCAATTTCAATCATATGTTGTTCAGACATGCTCGGGTGCACTTATCTTATATGAATGTACCAGAAGGTTTGTGCTGTGTTTTTTAAAGACTGAAAAGTAGATCAAAGACTTGAGAACCAATAATGTAAAATTTGGAGGAAGAAAATGAAAATAAGCTTTGGTGGCCTTAAATTTGGCATTGGTTCCAATGAGGCACAGAAAACTGCAGCACTAGATGAAAGGCTATATTTGTCTTTTAAAAGAACTACCAAACTATGGCAGCACACACCTATAAATAACCCCAGCTCTTGGGAAGTTAAGACAGGATAATGCCAAATTCAAGGCTAACCTAGACTGTATCATGTGACCCTGTCTCAAAAAATTCCATTAAGAAAGTAAAAACACTCATTTTTGCATTTAATAAGGTAAGGGATTTGTACCTTCCCCATCCAACTTGTTCCAGATCAACCCATCACTTTAGTCTTTTCTTAAGCTTGAGACTGTTTTGGCCTAAAAGAGTATTGTGAGGCAGGTCTTGGGCTGTGGGAGTTTCTAATGGAGCTAGTGAGACCACACTATATTTTAAAGCCTAGTTTGCACATTTGTGATTCTAGGGAAAGACGACGACGGCGAAGCAGGAGTGGTACAAGGTCTCCTAAAAAGCCTAGGTCTCCTAAAAGAAAGCTGTCTCGCTCACCATCTCCACGGAGGTAGGGGTATCAATTGTTTATACCTATGATTCATAGTATTTTAGACTACTGAATTTTTTAAACTGCTGGATTTCTTACATACACTTTAATTTGTGGAGGTCAATTAAGGCATTATTCTCTAGAGATTTTCAGTATGTGCTTTGTTGGGGGTGGGGGGTTAGCACTTCGGGCCTGTATCCAGCTTAGATTCTTTGATTGCCTGATGTTTTGATTTGGCTCTTTGTGATCTTTCTAGTGAGCTTGGTTAAGAAGCTCATCATCTAAGCAGAGTAAGACCTGTTGCCTACTTAGGAATACAACTGCCAGAAGTTCCTACAATGTAGCTCTTATAAGCACATTTTAACTGTCGTTCTTTCTAGACATAAAAAAGAGAAGAAAAAAGATAAGGACAAAGAAAGAAGCAGGGATGAAAGGGAAAGATCAACAAGTAAAAAGAAGAGGAGCAAAGACAAGGAGAAGGAGCGTGAAAGGAAGTCTGAGAGCGACAAAGACGTCAAAGTAAGTACACAGGCCAGGGCTCTGCCACCAAGATGCTGTCCCTGTTTTTAAAAGTGCTTTTCCTTTGAAGAAGCTTATATTTCCATTCTCCTTGGCAAAGCAGGTGACACGGGATTATGATGAAGAAGAACAGGGCTACGACAGTGAGAAGGAGAAGAAGGAGGAGAAAAGACCAACAGAAGCAATGTCCCCTAAAACAAAGGAGTGCTCTGTGGAGAAGGGGGTGGGTGACCTGCGAGAATCCAAAGTGAATGGGGATGATCACCACGAAGAAGACATGGATATGAGTGACTGAGCCCCTGAAGCTAGCTGCAGATGGGCCTCGGTATCATTCCTCATGATACCTTAATTCTGTGTGTGTTCATCTCACATAGGTGTATACAGCTGCACATTACCAATGGCTGCACAACACCCAGTTGTGACCTCTAGTTACAGCAAAAGCTTTTAGAAAGTGGTACCTGGGTGACCAGCACTGCCATGGTGATAACCATTTGCGTGACCAAGCAGCTGTGCAACTGCTGCTTCTAACACAAATGAACAGCTGCATGCATCTCTAGCAGGCATGGATTGTCTCTGTCGTATGATCCTCAGTGCGTTCACTTAGAGTATTTCTAGAGTTTGAGTCCTTGCCGTGATAGAGCCATGTAGGGAATGCACTGATTGCATGTTACCCCAAATGTCATGAAACCCTCCAACACCGTGACCTACTTAATGGTCTTTCTTGTTGACATGACAAATTAACATTCTTAGAGTTACATCTGGAAACAAGCATTTGTGATAGATAAGCCTTTTGAGCCTTGTGGCTAAATTTTTGTGGCTTTGTTTAACTTTCAAAGGTTATATATGCACTAACCTTTTTTGATGGCTAAGTAGGCTTTAAATTACAGGAAAAAAAATTTTCAAATAAAACTGGCTGTAAAATATGTTTTGAATTAGAGTTGTTCACTTTTCATAGCTACTTATGTTTTTTTTTCCAATAATTTATTTCACATCTCTACCAGTGAACGCAACCTGCTTATCCAGTCCATCACTAGAAGAAAATGACCTCGTCCTGATTTTCAGTTTTCAACTTTTGTTTTAAATCTCAATGTTGAACAAGAGGAGGTAGTGGTGCATTTTAAATTGACCTTCATGTGCTTTTAAAATACGACAAATCTTGATAATGTACTTTTATTTGATCTCAAGTTGTACAAAACCAATAAATTTGTGTTACTTTGATTGCAGTGGTATCTTATGAACAGTGATTCCATGTTATATGCAGACTAGGTAGGTAACTGTTTTCTTAGTTACAGGAGTTATAAGCTTCACTTTTGTGTAGTATAAAAAACAAAAGTAGGCTACCATCTGTGCCATGTTGATGTACAGTTTCTGAAATTGTTTTACAGGACTTTGATAATAAAATCCTTAAACTCACAAGTCAGGCTCCTGTAGAACTGCATTGTGTTTCTTCACATGTTGAATGTATGTCATTACCTCATCAGTTTCCACTTCAGCTCTTCCTTTCTTTGCATGTTCAAACATATTAACTAAATTGAGTGAGTACATCACCTCAAGGTAGATGCCAGGAGAATTGTCAACAATACCTTCTGTCTAAATTATGGCTTAACTTGTGTTTTGGATGTAGGAATGGGGTCATGCAACAGTGTCTTAGGGGTAAATATCTCTCCTATAACTAGTAAATTTATATTTTCATTGACATTACAGGAATTTGCCTTTTCCGAAATAGTATAGAAATTGTTGATCACGTTTGTACTGTATTACAATACTAAACAGATAAATGGCTAGTGTTAGGTGGCTAAGAGGGAGATAGAGACTGGGGTTTGTAGTCTCCAAGTTTTGATTATAAATTATTAAATAAATTGCTGTAGAGAAAAGCAGCATTTGTACAGTTTGTAATTGAGTAACTTTTTAAGGATTCTATGTGTAAGAATTTGGTCTATGACAAATCCATCAGATTCCATTAATGGTCTTAATAGCCTCTACATTTTTTAAAACAAAGCTGATATGTAGGTGACTTTTGCTTAGACACTTTAGTAGCTAAAAGAACCATGTGGTGGCATGACCAATTCTGTAAGAGACAAGGAAAACACTGTCAGTTCCCAGGGCAAATCAGTATCCAAAGTTCATTCTGTTGCCTGTGAGCAACCTCTTAATGCAGACATTCATTTTGCTACAGTTTGTTGTAAACTAGTGCCACTGGTGTCACCAGAAGGCAGATTTATTTAGGACATTTCTTTAGTAAAGTCTGCATAAAGTTGGTACTGCACTGGCACTCCTCTTAGCTGATAATAGTTGGACCCAAGTGGACACTGCCACCACATATTCTGTATTTGGTGGTAAAACAATTTTAAAATAAAAGTGGTTTTGTTAGAAAAATGTTTGTCCTTATTTATTTTGCATAGTTTTTAGTCATGAAAATCTTCAGGCTATATCATTAGTGAAAGATGATGGCTCCATGGTAAGCCTCAGTGAGCTAGGGGGCAAGCGTGGGCTGTAGAAGCCACTGCCTTGCTAAAATAAGATATCCCTGGGCTGGTGGATAGTAGTTCCTATTTTAAAACTAATCAGTAACAGGGAGGAGAACCAGAAATTAAACCAGGCTTAAGGTGTTCAGTTCTCTTGGATGGCATCTGCACCTTATGGGAAGATGAATTCTGACTACATCGTGTCTATAAAAATGAGAAGTGCTATCTGTGTGATCTTTGGGGGGCAAAAAAAGGTAGCCTATTACTAGGTTATTTTTTTTTTTTAAAGTATGCCACTAATGTGAGAATGGAGCCTCTTTTTAAAACTCACTGGTAAGTTATATGGGGTTTTTAGTTTTGTTTTTTTGCATGAGAAACTGGGGGTTAAAGGTCACAAGTGGAGTGCTACAAATCTTTAATTATCAGGATGTTATCCCAAGATGAAGTTTTTACTTTCCCAATATTTTAGATACAAATTGATTTAGCTTTCTGAAGGTAAATTCACTTTTTAGTACTGAATGTAAAAACAAGAAACTTTAAAATACTTAGCAAGCACCCAAACTAATGTCTATCATTACAAAGAATCAGTATAGCAGCTATCAGAAAAGCAGAAGCTTTAGTTTTTAGAAAGTCATTTGACTATAATGACTTGAGTTTTACACCTGGTACTGCAGGTGGATCCAGGCAGTGGAAGGAGAAGGGGCTGGCAGCTGTAATAGGGTGGATCCCACAGAGCAGACCGAAATGGCCTACATCTTGTTACTTGTGAGTTTGGAGCATGGGTGTCCTTCCTGCAGAAGGACAACTAGGAAGCTGAAGACACTTCAGAAGTCTTGAGCTGTTGCTTCATTTCAAAGGGGTACACAAAAACTGAACTTGACATTGCTCTCAAATTTTACCACCCAGGCAGCAGCATCCTTGAGGCAGGCAGGAGGTGGAGTTACTCTGTTACATGTTTCTGTTCAAAAGTCATACTCACTTGAAAAACATCAAAGCCTGATGACTGGGAACTAGCTGATTTAACTCTGAATGCTTGTAGACTTGCATGTGTTGAGGATGTGGCAAGGTTAGAAGTACTACTGTTCCAGAGCAAGCTGAAAGGAGCAGCTTTTTTTTGTTGTTTTGACCTAGCCCTTCTGTATAGTGAGATCTAAAAATTGGCTGCTTACATGCTGTGAAACTTGAAGGTGACTGCTAATGCTGTCTGAAGTTTCTGGCATGGAATGTTTTTATAAACCTGCAGCTTCATAGTTTACCAAATCATGGTTTTGGCTGAACTTCATTTTGCTAGTTTTGTGATTACTTCCTGTCCAATTCTCCGTTGGACAAATTTGTCTGTTAGTTGTCTGCAAAGTGAGTCCACTCTCCAGTCTTCCTGTACTCAAAGAACCAGATCTCTGTCTTCTGTAGACTTAGTGGAAAGTAAAGAGGTTGAACCTAACATCTCATACAAGGCAAGCATGAAGCCAAAGTGGTACATTTCTAACTACTTTTTACATAAGGTCTCATTAAACTATCCTCTTGATCCTGCTGCCTCAGCCTCCCAGACAGTTGGAATGGACTACATGCATGTACTTGAAAACCCAGTTTTATTCATGGGCTTTAGTTTTGCCTTTAGGAGCTTGCTATTAGCTAATAATCATGAAGGCTTCCAACGATCAACATGTGCTTAACTCAGCCATGATACCTGCTGTACACACCTTTTATCTCCCCTCTCCCCCAGATCCACTGCTCCTTTACCCTCAGAAAACAGCAGGGAGGGTACCAACCAATATGGCATAGCAAGTTACAATAAAACCACGTCTTACCCTTATATCAAGAGGGTCCCAAAAGCAAGCAAAAGAAAGATAGCTCCCACTCCCACTGTATCCCACAAGAAAACCAAGCTATACAAAAGCATAACTTAGTATATGCAGAGGAACTATCAGACACACACAGACTCCCTGTCACTGCAGTCTCTGTGAGCCATTATGTGCCCTGGTCTGTGGGCCATGTTCTTGTAGTGTCCGTGACCCCTCTGGCACCTAAAAAGCCTTCCTCCCACTTGGATTCCCTAAGCTCCGCCTAATGTTTGGCTGTGGGTTTCTGCATCTGCCCCTATCAGTTGATGGATGCAGCCTTCTCTGATGATTATGTTAAGCTCCAGTATAGGAAACTGCAGCTCTTTGCCAAAGAATGTATACTAAGGGTAAGTCTCATGAATGGTTTCTTGAAGATGGTAACCACATCTACAGATGTCACCTAAGTGATGAGGTATCACACCTTCCTGAATGGCACCCTTACTACTAATTTAAATTTTTAAAATTTGCAATACATAATTTTACATACCTACATTTCAAAACTGTAATCTGCATGTAAGATTATAAAAAAAATACTAATCTTAATTTCATTAACAGGATTAAAAGGCACATCATGAAAATCTAATATTGTGAAAAGTTTATTTGCATTGATTATTAACTCCTTTTTTTTTCCACCATCATAAGAGATGCATTTGTTCTTTGTGATCAGAGAAAAGACATTTTGGAATGGACAATCTGATTCTACTATTCATTAAAGAAAAATTGAAGTCTTAAAACAATCCAGTGCAACAATTTTCAGTGCAATAATTTTCAGTAGTACAATGCAGTGCAACAATTTTCAGTAGTACAATGCAGTGCAACAATTTTCAGTAGTCCTCCTGTCTCCAGTGTAACCCAGCAAAATATTCACATGCTAAGAAATTCTACGTCTGAAGCTGCAATTTATCATTTTTCCTACCTGATCTACAGAGCCAGGGAGCCTAAGGCAACAGTGGTCATTGCCTTTCAGACCCCAGATTTCATGACTGACAACAGACCTCAGTAGCTAAGTAAGTCACTGGATCACCATTGAATGCCAGGGACCAAACCTCCATTCCATCAGGCTAGCTTTGGGCTTCCCAATTCTAATTTTATCTTACTGGAGTGATTAGGGCTTTGACTTTTTAACTCTTGATTATTTTTCTTATAAAAAGTAATAAAATGTTAACATATGCAAGGTGGTTTCACTATGTAAAATGTAATCGTAGAGAAATAGCTGATGGCTGATGCTTTGGATTTTTAAATAAGTCATCTCTTCAATAAAAGTCTCTAAAATTTTGGTAAAAGTTTAAACTACAGGTCACTCTGTAACAACCTGACAGGTGCATCCTTGACACATTTTATCAGGACACATTTATAAACATTTAGCTAAGTCTTTAATACATCATGATACTTTATGACTTAGGCATTAGTCTCCCTAATTTATTTTCATTCTTGGACCTTCAAACCATCTTGTAATAAATATGAAAATTTTTAAGTGCAAAAATGAGTAATGCATGATTTTAACACTTTGGGAGACAGAAATCAGTAAATATTTTCCTGTGACTTAAGAAAAAATAACTCAATCTTGCATGTTTCTGGACTTCTAGCTTATAACAAATATATTGTAGCATATAAAATGTTTTTACCTTATTTTGAAAGCATTACATAGTTGTCCAAAATATGTAATTTTTAAAATTGACACCAATGCATCCATATTCCACTAAAAATAGTCTGACTTATGTGCACTTACTAGGAAGCAAGTTTAAAAATTTGGAATTTGTTTTAAAGTGCTGATATTTGGGAGAGGGCTAGCTGTGTTACCGTACCTATCAACAGAACAAGAACCTTCAAACTCAAGTTTAAGGGGAAAAAAAAAGGATTCTATCAAAGGAAGATCAGTAACAAACAGTTTCCACTGAAAAAAGATTCAGGTAAAACAAAGAGCACCACGATGAGCTGCATGAAGGTGCTGGGGGCACCGCATTTCCTGTAGGGAGCACTCCCTCAGGGAGTGCATTGCAGCTGAAAATGCAACTGTTAACGAGGTGCTGGGGGGGGGGGGGGGCGCGCGCACCACATTCCCTACAGGGAGTGCTTCCTTGGAATGTATTGCAGCAGGCTGTAAATGCGACTGATGGTTGCCATTGCTCTGTTCATGTCAGAAAACTCATTTCCTTCTAGTTCACTGAACATTCAAATTACAGAACTATACATAATAATGAAAACAAAGTTTAAAGGAACATTTATACATGCCACCTTGGATAGAGGTGACGCATTTCAAGGGGTTTCATATCTCTTAAGACACTGAATTTACGTTAATGGTCCAGGAGTGTTTTAGATATAGCTATAGATATATTTATATGCATATATATTTCAACAGGAAGTGTAAAAATCTTTAAAAACAAATCACAGCACACAGCTGCTTTACATAGGAAGGTCTCAGGATCACTGGGTGTCAAACTATTACAGACAGGAAGTGACTTTAAAAAGATGAACAGGAAGCTTCGGACATTTATTAGAGATTTCTCATCACATCACTGATGTGTCGACTCTCTGCTTACAGAAGCTCTGTCCCTGCCACCTGGAGCCTCTTGCTCTTCTGGATCAGTTAAAGGTCAGGAAAACGACTCGGGTCTTCCTTGTAGTCTTCAGGGATGGCAAAGATGGACCCATCAAATTCATCACATCGGAACTCCTGAAAAGTCACAGTGGCTGTGATCGTGGGAAACACGGGGATATCTGGAGAACAAATGGTGAGATGCTGTCAGATGCCCATCTGTGACAACCCATTCGAGTTGGCCACATTCCTTCTCACAACCACATTTCCAGAGTGACCCAATTGGTACCCACCCTAGCCTTAGAGATCCACCAGCCTTTGTCTCTGGAGTACTGGGATTAAAGGTGTGGGCCACCACACTCTGGCTGGCTGTTTCTGTTTATAGACGTCCCACCACTCTCACCATGTGTAGTAGAAAACTACTTTCCTACACTGAAGTATCTGTGCCTTTGTTAGACTAAGAGTGTGTTAGAGGAACTTCTGGTCCCTCTGCCCATGTGCATGCCTGCACCACACATGCAGTGCTGGATACATGGAGTTAGGATCAACCCATGGGGAATAATTGGTAATACATTATGATTGAGTCTTTGTCACAATAGCTCAGCTGTTATGACCCAATTCTGCCTTCTTAGGGTGTCTGCAGGACATCAACCCAAGAATCACCAGGTAGTCTTTGTGTCCATTTCCACCCCATGTCATTCCCTGCTCCCTGACACCCTGAGAAAGAACATCAGAAACTGAATGCCTCTTCTCAGCATGTGGGAATCTGTTGAAGCTCAAGAGGTACCAGGTTAGAAGTCAGCAAAATTATCACCCTGATGACAGTGCTGGTCTGATACTCCAGCTCCATAACTACCGGACAGTGGTAGCTGCTGCAGAAGGCACTCTGTGACAACTGCTAGGAAAAGACTAGTAAATTAATGCAGAATTCTACTTCCTGACTTCCCATCAAACACTAAATGATTTATTTCCTGCAATGTGGATAGGAACTAGTGTGTCAACTATCCCTCTGCAAAGATTTCTTAAATTCCTCCTTCTGGTGCTGTGCAGTCTGCATCTCTTTGTTTCATTATGTATATCTGTGGTTCTTTATTTTAGTGACTTAAATGTTCACACTCACTCTCCTGCATGAGGTGCTCCCATGTCCTGTATATTTCATTTCATTTAAATCACATAGAAATCAAAACTTGCATCAGGTGCTGTATTTCTCAGGCATTTTATAATGTAACAAAACAGAAACACCAATTCACTTAAATAATAATAAAAAAAACTTAGTAAAAATGAAGCAATTGGTATGTTCATTGCCCTTTAAAATATATACCTTACTAAATTTGAATTTAAAAAAACAACACAAAAATCACACCTAAATTTTTGTCTTACCTAATTTTACAGGAAAGCCTGGAGGAAGCTTCATTTGAACAAATTCTCTAAGCTTGTTAAAGTGCTTGAAGGGTGCTATTACTTCTAGAACATTCAATAATCTGAAAATGAAAGAATAATATTTTCATGGTTCAGGTCCTTAAGGTTGTTCTTGAATTGCACAGTTCAAACCAGATAAGCTGAGGCAGATTAATTCCTCAGTCTTTCGGGGATGCAAGGCTGAAGTGCATCTATTTTCTTGATGGAGCTTCAATATCAGGTTAGAAGGGTTAATCTTAGTACTTATGATCCTGGCTCGATCACATAAATTTCAGATCACACAATCAATCCTTCTGCTTAAATTCCAGGGTTCTTCCGTTTCCTGTATCATAAGAGTCACACAGCAGATCCTCTAGTTGAGTTATTCCAACACCTACTATTATTTTTCTTTCAACAGGAGATACCTTCCAGTGCCTTGCTGTGTAAGCAACAGCTAAACACAAATTAAATCACTGCTTTCCTTTACTGAGTCAGCAACAGCTGGGCACACATAGATGACACTATTTTCCTTTACCTTACTTTTTTTCTGGGGCTGAGAGTTGGCTCCTAGATCTCATGCACACAAGACCAGTACTTAACTGCTGAGCTTATAAGATCCCAGCACTTTTTAAAAATTCTTGAGACATATGTTATACTAACTTGTCCAGGAAGACCTTGAAGTTCTGATCCTCCTGCCTCAGTCTCACAAATAGCTGGATCATGGGCCTGAGCATAATTTACCCCTTCCTATGTGTCAAAAACTATTTCTATGCTTTCTCTACCCAAATACCTTGAATTTGTTTCCTAATAACTGAGAGCTAGACTACAAAAAGAGGCCATGGTAGAATATTTGCCCAATAAGCAAGGTCCTAGGTTCAATCTGTAGTACTACAAAAAAAAAAAAAATCTAAAAGTTTATTTATTTGGAATTAGGTGTAGCAGCTCACACCTGTAAATTCACATGATCCCAAAATACTCAGGAACCTGAAGCATGACAACTAGGAGAGTTCCAGGAAAGTCTGGGCTAGAGTAAGGTCCTATCAAACCAAAGAAACCCTGTGATTTAAAAGGGTAATTTTCTATGGTGATTGTTCTGTACCCATTTGGAATCAAATATTATCTCACAGATAATATTCCTACAGAGACATGTCTATCACATCTTGAATGCGAGCCACACTTGGAGGCTAGTAAGTGGATGCCACTTCTGTACTCAGACATGTCTCTGACACTTTATCTCCTGTCAAAATTTAATTTCAGCCACATCTATTCTCATCAACTATCTCTGACGTATTTGATTTGTGACACTGCTGTTCTCTGTTCAGTTTAGTATTCCTTTGGTCTTTCCATCTCTTTTTCATTTCATTCTGTTGTCCTTCATCTCAGGAGTGATCTAGTTAACACTGATTTTATGTTCTTGATGTGTTTTTCCACAGTAGCAACAGGAAGTTTCTTCTGTTGTAGAATAGATTCTTGTCTATTTTCTGTATGCAGTATTCCTTGATTTCCTTTTCCTAGGACAGTGTTCATAATTATCTATGTACTAATATATCTATTTCTCATGTCTTAAGGATCTCTGGAGTTAACTCAAGCACACTATAAAATCAGCTGCATCCCTTTATTAGGAATCAGAGATATCTTCCCATGTTTGCTAACTCCCTTCTCACATTGCCTCTAGCTTCTCCCCATGTGTGACCTCCGGTTTACAGAGGCTCTATACAACAACCTACTACCCTTCTAAAGCTTGAGGGTGACAAAGGCAGAGAGTGTGAACAGATTTTGTTGAAAATTATAGACCCAGCTCTCTTCTCTATGGGGGGGAAAAAAGTCAGTATATTGGGATAGGTTGAAAGGGGAATTAATTAGGGAAAAATAATAACTGGGTCCTTCAACTCCAGCCACATTTTCATAAGGAGCCAAGAGCACAGCCCATCAAGAGTGAGTTAAGTACCCACCTCCCATCTATTCATCTCTCCAAACTCAATGTTTCTAAAGAAGTATCTGCTATAGGTGGACTTGGAAGGGTATATTCAAGGTGTGCATCTCAGTATAGTTTTCAATATGGACAAACTGAAAACAGACTGTTTATCAATAAAAGAACAACAGAAACAAATGACAGGAGGTCAGCACTACAAATTTCAAGAAAAAGGGGGGAAAAAAAGACAAATGTGATTACTGTTGGAATCCAAGACACCCTGGCTTATAAAGCACATAAACTTGTGTGGCAAAATTTGGACCATTCTTGGGGTCTGCATTCACAAGTATAGTCAACAAGACAGAACTAACGTGCTGAAACAAAGTATCTTTTTATTCCACATGTCTATGCTTTGAGTTTTTTAATAAGCATGTATTGCTTTAATAATTCTCTTTAGACTATTCTAAATTTATCTATAGGGAATGGTACTTTTGTAAACCAGAACATTTATGGGCAGGTGCATATACCCTTGAGCCAAGATCTGTCTGCTTTTTTCACATTTCAGCACCTCAGATACAAATATTGGTGCCTGTCAGGACCTTTTGTAATCTTCAGTGCACTTACGACTCAATTCCCAGGGGAAATTCCTGGCTCATGGCTACAGTGGCTTTAAATGTTTTCTTGCTCTCTTTGCACACCAGTTCTCTGCCCAGGTGTGGTGCCCTGTAATAGAAAGAACACTGTTAGGGAGCCTGGCTAAGAACTCATCACTCTCAATCAATATTCCACTAATACTTCCACTTGTCTTATCCTGTCTAAAGAAATATTATTATTATGCTAAAAACAAAATGTATATAAGAAATGAGACAGAAAAAAGTTGAGTTTAAAAGTTCAGGAAAAATGTCAATACTCAAGGAATTTCATACTGAATAGAAACAGTAATAAACACTGTTTTTAGGAACAGAAAATCACTATGAAAATAAAAATCTCTTTTACTGTCTACTACTACAGTCTCAACATTCAACAATAAAAAGCACTGTGATTAAAGAATTCTGTGCATAGCACTGTTAAAATTATAACACATTTAAAACTCATTCTTTTGGTGTGTGTGACTACACTGAGGCAAAAACTCACTCTGTTCACACAGAATGAGCTGAGCAGACAAGGCTGAGTTATTTCAAAAGAAATAACTCAGAAAGCAGAAATTATTTCAAAATTATTTCTCTTGCAGAACTAATCTAGAGGAGACCTTCCTTATACCATTGAGTTGTGTGACTGGGCTTTCCTGCCCTGTTTCAAAGTGCTGTTGAACTATCTGGCACATGCCACAAGTGACTACATGATGGTTTCCTCTGACCTGCTGGGGCATCTAATTATCAAAATAATGGTCACTCACAAAAGGCTAGGCCCAACACTGTAAAAAGTATGCCCATCCAACACTAACACTAGAACAGAGCATGGAAAACCTATGATCATAGCATGCCTTTAAATAAGAACAAGGCAGCTTCTTCCTGGGCATAGTGGAGTGTGTAGGAGAGATAGGTGTAAGGGGGGCTATTTTTTTTTCTCCACCAAAAGGAAACATGGGTGAGCCAAAATAAAATAACCGTTTTTCATTCACCCCTCTTCTAGTCAATACATATATAAGGAACAGCAATGCTGTGCCTACTCCTCTCCAAGCATTAGCGATATAGCAGTAAGTAAAGGTTTATGGAAGGATGCTGAGAAATCAATGAAATGAATGGTTACAAGACAAAGCTTGCAAAGGCTGAGAGGAAACAAACTGGATGGCTAAAGCATCAGCACAGCTAAGAGCAGTCTGCCAGACAAGGGAAGCTGAAAAGCAGCACTCCTTTAGAACAAGTCCAACAAGTTCCTGCTTAGTTCTTGCTTGTTGGTTGGTGTGTGTGATTGACAGAAGAGATGTAAAAAGAAGGCTCTAGACTCACAGTGCACACACAAATTTGGGAGGTTTCTTTCTCATGCTTGCTTTATATTAAATAGTTTCAGATAAAATAGATCAATAACATGCTCTCAAAACTCTTGTATCTAAATAGACTTTTAACTAATTTTTCTTCCTAAGATCCAAAGAAAACAAACCAAAAGACCACCTACTTTCCATTTTCAGCAGATATGTATTCTTCCCACGTAATAGTGTTCTGAGGAGGAGGGGTAAGGGACTGTCTTCTAACCGGCTGCCAATAAGAGAAAGAGACAAGGAGAGTGTAGAATGTTGGGTGAAGAATATCACATTTTAAAATGTAAAGTTAAAACACTGAGGCGGGAAAGCTTAGCAACCCAAGACTCTCTTTGCTTGAGCTACATGCACCCATTTCCTAACCATACACTGGGACCTCCACCTGCATTGAGGCAAAGGCACATCCCACTCTAAACAATGCATACAGTTGGCTCTTCCCTAGCAATCCTTTCATAACCCCCATCTTCCCACTCAAACATGTCCTACAACATATTCAGTTTGGTAATGTACAGTAAAACAGACTGTCATCTGAGTGAACATTTTGGAAAAACCCCATATGCTATCTGATTAATACATATGTGTGATTAGACATGCAAAATTATTAACATCAGATGCATCATAGTAAAGGACATACACAGGTAACTCAAGCATGTCAATCAAAACAGAAAACCACCATATCCCTCCTCTAGCCATCAATTAATTCCCCCTCTTCCCAGACACCATAAAAGGAAACCCCATACATTATCTGTGGCTCCTGCATGCTCTAGTTCAAGTAGGCCATTGTTCCTTTGCAGTCTCTGTTACTGTCTCTAAATAAAACTCTGTACTGCCTTGCTGTTTGTGTGCTTTCCAAATTAAGTGAGATGTCAAGGGCTTGGACACACTGGATCCAGACAAAACTGCCTCACAAGATAATCAACTGGGGTTGGGGTTTTTATTGACAGCATGTTAGCATGCCTAACAGAACAGCAAACTAAGTACTGGTCCACTTAGCCTCTTCTATGTAACACTTAATGAGGATAATCCCAAGGTAATCCCATGGTTTTAAGCATTATCACAAATATTTATTAATATTAGCATCAAGCTAACATCTCTTCTTCACTGTTTCAGATATCTAAAATCTTCCAGGCATTATGCTAGATAATAAAGCACAGACAGATGCAAGCATACTGGCTTCAAAAAATTTAAAGCAGCAGCAGAAAAAGACTGTATCAATGAGAAGTTAAGGGATAGTCACTGGAGATGGCACAGATGCCTGGGAAATGGGAGCATGAGGTTTAAGGTCATCCTCTACTACACAGTAAGTTCAAGGTCATCCTGAACTACAGGAGACTGTCTCAAAGAAAGGGGGAAAAATACTAGACTGAGTATATTCATACTGCCTAGGTGAGGGCACAGGGCTGAATTTTCCTACAGGTTTCCCACAACCCAAAACTCCTGGGCTCAAAGAAGCCTCCAGCAACAGTCTCCCAAGAGTCTGAGTTACAAGTACACAGCACTATGTCGGCTCAAAAAAAATTATTTTAGGTCAAACCACAGAAACCACAGAAAGCAGCTCTACAAACTCATGGAGACTTCAATCTTTTCAGTTTTATTTTTTGAGACGGGGGTCTCTCAATATAGCCCCACTTGTCCTAAAACTCACTCTGTAGACCAGGATAGCCTCCAACTCAGCATGCTTCTGCCTCCCAAGTGCTGAAATTAAAGGCATGCTCTACCACTGCCTAGCTTATAATAATGTTTTTAAAGTAAGGAGAATTACAGTGAAAAATATGAATCAATATATTTATTTCAACTATGGTAGGAAACAGGAAAAGGAGAGAGAATGCAAGGAATTACCTGTTAACTATCTTTAAGGTCAGATTTCAATGTCTGTTAAATATGAGTTTAGATCACTGTACGATGAGCCAGCAATAGAAAGTAAACTAGGAAGAAGCAGTGCAAACTGAAAACTGCTAGGGAGAAAAAATAAGGTGAATGATGGCCAAAATAACACTATGGCAGCCTGATCAGAGAAGGAAGGGAGTTTTGTTCTGAGTTCTTTTAAAGATAGGGTCTCAGGTAGCCCAAGCTGGCCTCTAGTTCACTATGTACCCAAGATCCTGAACTCTGGATCCTTCACCTTCCAAGAGCTGAGATTACAGGCATGTGCCACCTGGTCCACCTTTTTCCCCCTCTTTCTATAGGCGAGATAAGCAGACAAGGAGAATTGTGGGAAGAGGAAGGCTAAGCCAGGAGTCACCAGCCAGACACAGAGAAAGCAAGATGTCAAGGCAGAACTGAGATAAGGTACCAATCCACATGGCTAAACATAGATAAGAATTATGGGTTAATTTAAGTCTAAGAGCTAATAGCCAAGCAGTTACAAATAATTTAAGCCTCTGTGTGATTATTTTATAAAAAGTTACGGGACTGTAGGTGAGAGATTTGTCCCGACTGCCAGCCAGCTAGGGCATAGGAAAATTTCCAACTACATCTTTCTGTTATTAGTATGTCCCTAGTCAAAGGGATATATCCCACTAACTGGGATTGGTCAACTGTGGCTTGTTGCAGCAGCCTGCTACAGACTTTACAAATGCCTGGAAAAGCCACAGATCCATGTTACAAAGTAGCAGTGGATGTGCAGTAGAAAGACTGGCTTTGAACAGAGGATCCACCCTTTATGATAGCCTATAGAAAATAGGAGCTGCCACAAAGAAGCCAGATAATGGAAGAAGAGCTGATAGCTGGGATTAGCCAAAAGCTGTGATATAAACAAAGCCCCAAGTTCTAGACCCAGCAACACATACATATAAACATAAACAAAAATTCAAATAAAGTTTTATTTAACAATAGATTTATTTATAAATTCAATGTCATAATCATCAAAAGCCTAAAACTAAACTTAAATATTCACCAAGAATCACAAGGTTCATAACTGGGTTTGGTGTGCATAGCCACAAAGCTAAGGCAGGAGGGTCAGAAATCTGGAGCCTGCTTAGAAGAAACAGAAGATCCTGCCTCAAAAATAATAAAACAAAACTGTGTTTCTTCTGTCCCATGGTGATCTGTGATGAACAGCCTTAAGCAGACACTCCCAGTACCAGAAATTAAGTCAAAATGTGCCCTACCATGCCACAGCCAAAATAAGCCTATAGTTAGTTCATAAGAGTTTCCTTTAATTTCTGACTAAAGCTGAAAGCTTATGCACTTCATGCATATTATTCTGTTCCATTCTATAGCTACATCCAGTAAATCCTATTTTAATTTGTTTGAAAAATTACAGCTGCTGAAAATGTCATTTAAAGAACCCTTTAACAATTCAAATACATTAGAATACAATTCATGTAACTGTATGAAAATCAAGTTGTTTACATTTGAATAGGCATCAATAGTGTCTGTAGACTTAATGCCCATATTGTTTTTTATATACATTTATGCACTGATCAGAGCTAATGGTCAAACAGTCCATGAATTTCTTCTTTTTGATAATGTTCCATTTATTCATCCCCAATATTAGACAAATGGTATAATAATATTACTAATAGCCACCATCAGAACAAAATCCATTTTTAAATAAGGCCTGTCACACTAGTTCTAAGGAAATCTGGTCATTTTGCTCTCCTAGACTGTAGCCCTAGCACTCACACATATGTGTGCCTACAAACACAGTCACAGTCCTAAGACTGCTGTTTCACAGAGTAGCAATGACTGTTACTATGTGAGGTGTGCTTTGGTTGCTTTCAATCTGTTTTATTTAGATACTAGTTTAAAAACGAAAGTGGCCATGCTCTTCTGGACTAATTCCATTCTCTCTCAAGAATCCCTATTCTGAACCTTGAAAAATCTCCTGTACAGAGAGCAAGTTAACATCTGGAAATATTGATAGAGGAAATGGCTGGAAGAAAATAAAATTTAAGAACCTAGAAGAGATGTCTCAGTGGTCAGAAGAACTTGCTGCTCTTTCAGAGGAACCAAGTTTGGATCCCAGGACCCCCAGCAGGCAAATCACAACCACATGTAACTCCAGTCCCAGAAGATCTGACACACACTCCTTGCCTCTCTGGGCACTTGGCCTCACATGACGTGCACACATGCATACACAATAACATTTTAAAAAGAAAAAGAGCAATATCCAGTTCATTTTAGAAATTGGGTGGTAGGACAGTCCCCATTTTTTCATTTATCTTCTCACTTCCTACTTTCCTTTTCCCAATCCTTCCTGACCCCACAAAAATTGCACACAGTGTTTCAATAATCAGCATAGACTCAGGACACAGTTCCCCAGCTTACAAGCTAGAGATGACCTATGAAGTGCGTGAACCTTCAGCTAAAAAGGTCTAGGCAGCAGGTGGCACAATACGGAATAAAAATTAATACCAGGTTTCATGTTTACAAAATGACTTTAATCTATTGACTAATGAAACCTCAAAGACCTAGTACAGACTCAAAACATACCAAAGGTCTCCCCCTGCTCTTTCTATTCTTAATAAACAAAGACAATGAGGATTTACAGGTTGGCAGAGTTAATAGAAGCGCACCTCAAAGTTCTGCTCCGTCAGGCTCCCACCTTTGCTCAGGCTCTCCATGATGGCCTTATTCCGCAGAATGTCCTCCTCGCTGAGGTGTTCTCTTCTTTTCCTTGATTCTAGAACAAGTCCATTCACCAGATAAAAGTCTGCCAAAAAGTTTCCTACTCTTTCCTAAAACAAAATCAAATATTCCAAAATGACAGTTTAAAGGAAGGTTGATCTCAGATTCTTAAAAAGCGTTGAGATCATAAAGTTCTCCATAAACATGTACCATGTAGGTGAAAATATTCTGTTAATAAGTGAAATCATCAAATATTTTCAGAAGTTAGGTATACTATAATTCATTTCTAATCTACAAAGGGAAATTTAAAGTACAAAAGATGTATGCTAATTAACCTGCAAATTAGGCATCTAAACAGAAGCTCGATTGGTGTTCTTTACTACCTACTCCCAAGTAGCACAAAACAATCCAAGAACCTTATTAAACAATCAAATTTTAGTAACAAGGAGGGGTCAGGGGTAACACTGTTCCCATTTTATAGATAGAAAAGCAGAATTAAAATCCACAGTCCAAGCCACACTGGACCCTCTGATCCCTGACAAGATAAAACTTCAAGTTACTGCTACTCACTGCTTTAAAAAAAGAAAGAAAGAAAGAAATCGAGTAGCCTTGCTCACTAATACATGTAAATGTTTAAATTATAGATACAAGCACAGAAACTCAGGTGACCAAAAAGGCAGCAAAAAGAAAGCAGGCAGTTCTTTCCAGTGAAGTCTCAATTATCATCTGATGCTAACCCGCACCTCCAACACTCACACAGACCCTTATAAAACTACCTCCTTATTATGAACTTACTTGACTCAGCTTCCCATTTCCACCTGTGTCCAGGTTGACTACTCCACCTTGCTGTGCCCTGGCATTTCAAAACTATGTGTACAGCACATTTCCAGTGCTTTTGTACCTCCTTAAAGGTACCAGGAAGCCAAACATTTTGCACTTGTTTCTACCTACAAAATGGGAACCATGGCATACTGACTCCCTCCTTACCTGTCAAAGATTTAAGAAGGTCACCTAGCCGCTGTTCAAGAGCTTTTGCTGCTTAGTGGTAACACTAGGTGGACAGCAGTTTCAATTTTTATCTTCTCTTGAAGTGATCCATCTAATGCTGTCCAGAAGAACAGAGCACAGACAAGTAAGACTTCAAAGCAACAAATGCACTGCAATACTGGAACCACAGCCTGGAGTCCTAAGTGCCCATTGTTGCCAAATAGGCTTTGAGGGTTCAGGGGTAGACCTTATGTGTGTCTACGAGGTAATTAACAGGTGACCATAAAGAGCAGCATTTATCAAATATAAACTATTCTATCAACAAAAATCTCTAGTGTGTGCTGCTCATGACCCAGCCACTGCTGTATCATGCTATATCATTCTTGCTGCCTGTACTGTACACTGCAAAGGCATGTGGAAGATGAATGAATTCAGTAACAATGGAGGAAATGTGTGCCAACACTAAGGCTGCAGGAAAAAGTTGTAGCACACTTACTATGTAACATGCAAGCTGCTAACAGAAATAAGCAGCACTCATGTGAGTAATAGAGGCTCCCCCCACACCACCCCCACCACACTCATAAAACAGCCAGTTCCAAAGCCTTAGACACCACTGTATTAAAGGGTATCAGTACAAAACACTACACATTATTTACAGATACATATTTATGTATGAAAAATGCTAAAAAAGACTGCAGGAGTTCCAGGATTATAGACAGTGGTCACTGGAGTCTTCTGGCTTCCTATGTAAGGCTGTTTGGTATCTAATTTTGTGATGGTCAACATGCTGCTGTAGTGGTATTCTTAATACAGTTAACACTGAATTAACAGGCTCTGGAAAAACAGATTTCCCTCTGTAAACTGTGTGGGTTTCATTCAATCCCCTGAGAGTTAACAGAAAACACTAAGGATTCTAGAAGAAAAAGCAATTCTTCAAAGCTGCAACACAAAAACCCTGATATTCTAGCCACAGATTTCTGACTCCAGGTGGTACCAACTCTATCTCAATATCCAGCCTGCTATAACAGTTCAAACCTGCAAACTCCCAAAAGCATGCAAGCCAATCCCTTAAAGCAAGAAAGCGGCCCCCTATGCCCACCTCTCCTTTTTCTTCCATTTTCTGTCATATCTTATCTCATTCATCCCCAACACCCTTCACTGCTATCTCCTGTAACTGAGTTACAGTTTTAAGTAACTACAAGGTTTGTTTTTCCAATGTAAAAACACTTACTTATTATGTTCAATAAAATGTAATTGAAAAAAATTAAATCTTACTTGATGCAGCTCTTATTGTTAAATTTCTAGTTATTTATTTTATTAATTTATAAGTAATTATTCATTTATTAAAATTTTTCATTATCCATTTCATTCAAAATTATGACTCAGGCCAATTTCAAACCTGAATACCACTGGCTCAACATTTATATAGGCCATGCCAGGTGAAACATTCTTAGCATAATTTTAGTTAGTCTTATTTTGCCTCTTGCTGACAGATGTAATGAGAATTATAGAAACTTCCACTGAGATTTAAATTCACCATAGTTTTGTAAAGATGTAGGCTTAATATGAGCAGATATAAGACACAGGAGCTCTAAAGTAGGAGGAAAGGACCCAGCGAAGTAAATTCAAGTGTGCATCTCTCCACATGCCTCTTCTACACAAAGCACTAGAAAAAGAATGGAACCTTGTGCAAATTCCTCCATGTGAGGAAGGCAGACAACAAGAATTCAAATGAAGTACACTTTCTCTCTGGGATTTCCCAAAACATACACGCAAACTATGTAACTACAAATTCTAACTACCTATGTGAATTCAAAAAAAAGGAAAGATCAGCTAAAGGATAATTCCTGCATTTCCATCATTATTTTGGTGGGACACCACTTTTTTAAGTTAAAAAACAAACAAATAAACAAACAAAAAACCAACTATATTTTTACATACTGTTTTGTCTTCCCGAAAAAGCCATCCAGTTTGGGCACGTGTGAAAGAAATCGATTTGGTTGATAAAGTTGCAGAATAAATGTCACTGCTCATTAAAATATCAACTTCCTCTTCAGTTTCCATCTCTGACTCCTAGGTTGAGGGAAAAGTTAATGTAAGAATCTGGGTTTCCTTCAGAGATGTAACAAATTTCAAAAGACAAAAATATATAGGTTCTAAGTAATGTGAAGTGTTACTTAATCTAAAACTAGATGTTTACATTTCATATCTCCTCTCGTAACTCAGAATTACATCTAATTATGAATCTTTAAAAGCATAGCACATGAAATACAGCATTTTCACACTTATATAAATAAATATAATAAACTCATTGTTATTCATTATGGAGCTATATGGTCTGTAGAACAACTTTTCTTAAACTCCTTTAAGAATTAAATAAAAAGACCTGGGACAAAATCCTACACAAAGGTTTTATTTACTTTAAATGCAGATAAATTAGTCTTTAGTTATTGGTAATATAAGAAAAAAAAAATCCATCACTGTTATCTGAGTCTTTCTTTTTCAATAATTTCTAAGAAGAACAAGGGAGCTGGCTATGGTGAAGAGCGACTTTTATGCCGGCACTTGGGAGGCAGGAGGCAGGAAGATCACTGAGTTCAAGGCCTCCATAGTGAGTACCCAGCCAGTCAGAGTTAACATACTGGACAGTTTTCTATAGAAATATTTTGGTTAAAATAGGTTGAAAAGAACATGTAAATATTCCATTTCAAGTTTTTCAAGTCATCTTGGGTATTGAACACTGTAAATCCTTTTTTTGTGTGTATGTTCAGACAAGCTTCAGGAACAGAAATCTATAAATCAAGGACCCATCACTGAAAGAGATCTGCTGTTGATTATATTGTCTCAACAAGCATTTAGTGAGCAATCATAGCTTATGTTTGCATATTACAACAACTGTTATCCTCTCTTAGTATCTCCAAGAGTTTGATTCTGGGACTCCTCAGAGACAACAAAACATGAGATGCTCCAGTCTCTGGCACAAAATGGCATCATATCTGAACATAGTCTGCATGCATCCTCTAATGACGTTAACGCCATTACTTCAGACAGTATAAACACACTAGTTTGCAAAAAGGAGGGCCTAATGTATTCCTGTCGCCATTTGTAGTTAGATTTTTCTATCTGGCCCACAGTCAGGACAAATTTCTCTTATCCGCCAGTCCCATAGTCGCTCAGACCCAACCAAGAAAGCATATAGAGACTTACATTGTTTAGAAACTGTATGGCCATGGCAGGCTGTTTGTTATCTATTTTTTTTTTTTTTAAATTAACCCATTTTTGTTAGTCTATACGTTGTCATATGGCTTGTGGCTTACCAGTGTCTTTACATGTTGTTTTTCATGGCTGTGGTTGGTGGTGTCTCCCCTGTCTTTTATTTCCCAGAATTCTCTTTTCTCTTGTCCCGCCTATACTTCCTGCCTGGCCACTGGCCAATCAGAACTTTATTTACACAAGAGAAAAAAGGATTCTGAGAAATAAAAGGCTGGAGAGAGACACCACCAGCCGCCGCCATGAGAAACAACATGTAAAGACACTGATAAGCCACGAGCCATGTGACAAAATATAGACTAACAAAAATGGGTTAATTTAAGATAAAAAAAATAGATAACAAAAAGCCTGCCACGGCCATACAGTTTATAAACAATATAAGTCTCTATATGCTTTCTTGATTGGGTCTGAACGACTATGGGACTGGCGGATAAGAGAGATTTGTCCTAACTGGGCCAGGCAAAAAAACTCTAACTACAAAGAACAGTTGCTTAAAATCTAATTTCCCTGCATCTTCAGAATCATGAACATAGACACACACACACTACACCACACCACACACAAAATCATAAGCATTAGTGCTCTGGTGATCATAACACACCAGCTAACAACACATGCTCATATTGGGCTCATCTCTGGCTTCTCTTTTAGTACTGTGTGTGTGCCAAACAGACTACAGCTGCCACTTACACAAAGAGGTCAAATTATCTAATAAAGACTCTATAACAGGTACCAGCAGCCTGCAGCTCGCAAGCCAAATTCAGTTGTGGGCTTTCAACACTGAATTTCACTGAACATGGCTGTGCTCAAACTATGCATGGCTTACAATCTAGGAAGTGTTTGTAATGTTCTGTCCAGATAATTAGTATATCTAAAAAGTCTCAATATGTCCCAGACTTAAGAGTCTGCCCATCTATGGTGTAAATGCTGTGTTAGGTACCAGATGATAAAAGTAAAAGAACCTCATTGCTTTCAGTGAGATTAGCCAAATAGAAAGGGAGGTGAAGAGGTTGGGAATGGAGGTGGGACACATAAAGGGTTTTTTTTGTTTTGTTTTTGTTTTTTTAAAGAAATATACATCTCAGGCAGGCCTCAAACTTGCTAAGTAGCTAAGAATGACCTTTAACTCCTGATCTTCCTGCCTCAAACTAGCAAATGTTGGGATTACATGTGTTCTGTATCATACTGTTTTATGTGATCAAACCCAAGGCCTTATGCTGCTGGCCAAACACTTCTACCAACCAAACTACACCCCAGCAGCTGATCTGAGATATAGTAACAGCATGAATATAGGATCACTGGCTACTCTTTCAGAGGACTCAAGTTCAATTCTCAGCACCCACATGGCAGTTCACAGCCATCTGTAACTCTAGTTCCAGGGGATCCATACACTCATCTAGAATCTAAAAGAACCAGGGACACACATGGGTACGCAAACATATATGCAGGCAAAACAGCCATACATATAAAATAATAAAATAACTTTTTAAATTAAAACAAAAAAAGAACATAAATACAATGGTCACTTGGCATGGAAAAATTAACATTAAATAGGTGACCTTGGATATAAAGGATGCAAAAAGGGCCTTCAAGGTTCAGGAAATAGAAATATCACAAACAAAAAAGGAAGCCTCAAGTAACTTGACACATGTAGATACCTGTAAGTTTACTATGAGGTTATATAAACAGCAAGCCAGAAGAAACACTGGGAAGGCTGGGCAGTGGTGGCACACGCCTGTAATCCCAGCACTCGGGAGGCAGAGGCAGGTGGATCTCTGTAAGTTTGAGGCCAGCGTGGTCTAGAGAGCTAGTACAGTACAGGCTCCAAAGCTACAGGAGACTCTGTCTCGAAAAACCAAAAAAAAAAAAAAAAAAAAAGAAACACTGGGAAGTAAGTGGAAGTAAATGAAAGGAGTCAAAGCAGTTGCAATTTCACCCTTCCAGTGATGCAGAACTTTCAAAATGCCTGAATAAAATCATGACTTTATTTTCAAAGCTCAATGTGGAACAAATTAAAAGACAAAAAGGGAAGCAGGAAGACCACACATAAGGCTTTCATAGTACTTCCAAGGAGAGATATTGAAAATCTAAATTCTAGAAACAACAGGATGAGCATGAATGCTGACATAATGACATTAAGAAATGAGCAGGCATGTACTCCAATCAGAAATCATGGAGTGTGAGAAAAGATGTCAAAAATAACTTCTAGGTTTCTAAGGTAATGATATCATTCACCCAAAGAGAGAAAGCAGTTTTGAGGAAAACAATGAGTTAGGTGGTTGTTTTTACACAACGTATGTCTTAATTTATCTCTCTTATTTACCACACATCCCTAGTATCATCATCACCCCTCAAATGAGTAACTGTAAAATCTTCTCATAAAATTTCATTGCCTCCAAGTTCTCTCTAATTCATTTCAGACACTGGGTAATATTGGAGCTATCACCTATATCACCTGTAAGCTTCAATTCCTAATCTATGAAAAGATAGTAATTTGCATAGGTTACTTGCAGCATAAAAAGCTGTAAAGCACTTAAGATTATAACCCTAATATTAAGGGTCAGTAGACTATAGCGACTATTACTGCACACTGTCACGCACAGCACCTGGCAGCTCTCAGCAGCTATGGCATGTGGAATTGGGGGGGGGGGAGAATAGGCAATTCTGTGGGTGGGTAATGGGGAGAAAAATGTATAAAACAGTTTCACCAAAATTTGGTCAAATCAATACCTTATTTAAACATCTGTGACCCTCTGTTGCTGACTGCAGCTGATTGTGAGGTAAGTTCTCTGGCTTCAAGGCCTCAACAGTTTCTCATTCTCACTGTAGTCAGACCTTTTTCCCAAATGGCCTGTTGCTGACTTCACTCAACTGACTCATCTCCCTTTCTTCTTCCTTTTCTCCTGTAAATCTGCATTTCTTGATATGAATTAGGAAACTATTTTATTAGTGCACACACAACATTAACTATGAAGGTCCAATCCAAGACAGTGAGTGGAGAAGCAGCAATATGATGTGGGAATGACACAAAAAATAAAAGTACACATGAAAGAAAGAACTTTAAAATCATCACAGGACACTTAGGAGGCTGAGACAGGAGAAGCACTTGAGCTCTAGAGTCTTCCCCACCTCAAAGAAACAAACACAGAAACTACCTGGAGGGATCTAGTGACATGTGGTTGCTGAGAGACCTTGTTTACAGCAGGAAGGGGAACCAATGCAGTCATTTGGAATACAGCAGTAAACAAGGTAGTCAGAGGGAGAAGAGGCAGAGGTAAAGGGGACGGAGGTGGAAACCGAGGCTTGTGCTTGGACACTGTGCAGAAGTCAGTGACAGCAGCAGCTTAAGTGGTCAGATAGCACAGACTCAACATGAGAGCCAAGTGAAAACTAGAAGCCAAGGACACAGGCATAGGGGTCAATTGAATTCTCAGGTTGAAAACAGAGGACTAGGAGGAGGAAGGGTACAAGAAAGAAATAAAACCTTTGAGAATTAACCACATCAATTACACTTTATATTTTAAAGAAAGCAATTATACAGAATTTTTGCTAAATACATACACAATTTTAACCCTTTAGGGAAATATTAGTAATACATGCTCACCTCATGGTGTATTCGCTGATAAACTTTCTGTTCATTGTCTAATACTACAAAAGACTCAGAGGGTGCAGCATCCCCATTGAAGATGAAGCTTAGATCCCCTCGTTGGCACTTCATGTCAGTAAAGTCTATAAGAGTTGTGTCAAGCCTATAAAAGATGGGCAGTTAAAAATTGACAGAATTTGATAAAACTCTATTAATAATTATATAAGCTTTGTGCCTCCTAAACTCAAACTAAGATGTTAATACCATAGCCCAACTTAGAATTCATAGATAAAAGCTAAATTTAAAATGTTACTTAAATATTATTTGAATACATACTCTATCTGTATTTCCCTTTTCTGAGCACTTAGTTAACCAAGCAAAAAAGAAAAAGGTCCCCATGGCGGTACTATCCCCCACCTGTACCAGTTTTCTCATTCCCTGTGCTGCACCTCCATAAGGAAGGCAGATAGGGAAAAGAAACCTCTTCAAGATCACATCACTTGCTCAACATACTACTCTAGGTGGGTACAGCAGTATGAAGGCCACTCTTGAGCGGAGAACACCATTCTGATTTATAACTGTATCTTACACCTAATCTCCTAGGTAAACCTCAGTCTGCCTTTCAGACTTACCAATCATGTCTACCTACGGCAAAACTTCAGGGCCTTTCTTTCTGTTGAGCTTCCTAGATTCAGCCAACCACTGTCTTTTTAAACAATATTTCCACAGTCTGAAATCCTTGTGGATTGTTAAGGACCAGTTCCAGTTATCAACCAGACATAATCTAGAAATCACCTGGGAAGAACTGTCTAAATCAGGTTGGCCTGTAGGAATGTTAATGGGGAACTGCCTTGATTGCTTTAATAGATGTGAGAAGACCCATCCTGAAAGCGGGTGGCACCATTCTCTGGTATTAGGCCCTCAATTGTCTTTGAGTACAGAACATAGCTGAATTCTAAGCACAAATGCACATACTTCTCTCTGCCCTTGACTACAGATGTGCTTTGGCTGGCTGTTTCAGCCTCCTGCCACTGGGACTTCCCTGCAATGATGGACTGTTCCCTGCAATTGTAACTAAAATAAACTCTTTCCATCCTAAGTTGTTTTCATCAGGGTATTTTTTTTCTTAATAAAGTTTTATCTATCTATCTATCTATCTATCTATCTATCTATCTATCGATGTACTTACTGTGGTATTCTGCCTGTGTTTTTTTCTTAATAAAGACTTGTTTGTTTATTATGGTGTTCTGCCTGCATGCCAGACAGAAGGCGGCACCAGATCTTATTACAGATGGTTGTGAGCTACCATGTGGGTTGCTGGGAATTAAACTCAGGACCTCTGGAAGAATAGCCAGTGCACTTAACCACTGAGCCGTCTCAACAGACCATATTTTTATTATTTTAAGTTATGTGTGTGTCTGTGTGTGGGTATGTGCACATGAGTACAGGCATTCAGGGACCGAGGGTGTTGGATACTCTAGGAGCTAAAGTTATACATGATTATGAGCCACCTGATATGGTGCTGAACTCTTTTGGTCTTCTGAAAAAGCAGTATGTGTATTTAAACCCAAAGCCATCAATCCAGCCCCAGCCAAGATATTCTTACCACAGCAACAGAAATTAAGCTGGGACAGAAATCAAATTCTACCACACAATTATAGACCTGCACATCTGCAAGTTTACTGATTCTATCAGTGACCTGAACCTGCTATGGTCTGGCTGAATGGCATAGTCTCAGACATTCTATAGATGACTACTTAGGAAATACTGGAATTAAAGAGTTTACCACCACCCGTGAAGTGCAAGGTTTATATTATAGGTTACTAGTTCAGGATCACTTACCCGCTGCTCAACAGTCTTTAATCTAAGAAACTCCTTGGCACAGCTATCAAGAGAGGGTCACCACACTCTCAGAAAGTCATTGTGAGAAAGCTATGTGAATTGCTAATGCAACTATAAAAATTAATTATTTTGTTCACTTGTCAGGTTTTATTACAAAGCAAAATGGACTGGCTTTCTTGATTTCCAAACAGGGAAAAAGCTCAACTATGAAGCCAAGTTCACATGCTATATCAACAGTAAATAGGGCTATATATAATTTAAAATCAAAACTAGTAACTTTTAAGGGTGAAGATTATACTATTAACAATTTCACAAGAACAACAGGGACTAAAGCAAAGCAGCAAGTATGGTCTACACACACATGGCATACACACACCACAAAAAAGTATGGGGGGTGGGCGGAGGTGGGGGGGCGAGGAGGGTGGAAAGATGGCTCCGTGGTTAAGAGCAATGGCTGCTCTTGAAGAGAAGTGGGGTTTAATTTTTTGGCACCCACATGGCAGCTAGCAACCATCTGCAGCTCTAGTTTGAGGGATGGGCACCTTCTTCTGTCCTCATTGGGTAACAGGCACACAAATGCTGCACAGACACCTAACACGGGCACAATATCCACATACATAATCTTTTTTTTCCTTAATTTTAATTAAGCCAGGTGTGGTGGCACACACCTTTAATCCCAGCATTTGGGAAGCAGAGATATCTCTGAGTTTGAAGCTTCTGGTCTACAGAGTGAATAACAGGACTGCCAGGGTTACACAGAGAAACTCTGTCTTGAAAAAAACAAAACAAACAAAAAAAAAACTTTATTAATTAAAAAAAAAGTATGATCCCCATGTGGATGGCACACAGTATAAAAAATTGAGTGTAATCCCTATGTGTACAGTACACATACCATAAAGTGAATAAAGTCCCCATGTACATGGTACATATACACCATCAAGAAGCAAGTATGATCACCACATGCACACACACACACACACACACCATAAGGAAATGAGTGCGGTCCCCTTGTGTATAACACACACACACCATAAAGAAGTGAGCACAGTGCTGGGCAATGGTGGCACATACAGGAGGATCTCTGCATTAAGGCCAAGGCCAGTCTTCTGGTCTAAAGAACGAGCTCCAGGGTAGCCAGGGACACACAGAAACCTTGTCTCAAAAAAACCAAAAAAAAAAAAAAAAAAAAAAACCACAATCCCTACATGCCACACGTTATTTACACATATACCATAAGGAAGTGAGCATGGCTGAGACACACACACACACACACACACACACACACACACACACACACACCCTTGACTACAGCATGAAGTCAAGAAGCCCTAAGGGCTCTTGACCTCTTACAGGGCAAAGCCTTTGCTGCTGACACTTGGTCTGTTCCCAAGTGCTCTGCCACCTAAACTGCTCAACAAGACCTGTCACTGTGTGCACACATGGCCCAAAAGTCGGTAGTCATGTCAGAGGTTCACCTAATAATACCAAAAAGAGAATCTTATATCCAAGTACACTGTTACACTATTAGGCTCTAAGTTTCAGCCACTTAAGAATTCTAGACTCGCCGGGCAGTGGTGGCGCACGCCTTTAATCCAAACACTCAGGAGGCAGAGCCAGGCGGATCTCTGTGAGTTCGAGGCCAGCCTGGTCTACCAAGTGAGTTCCAGGAAAGGCACAAAGCTACACAGAGAAACCCTGTCTCAAAAAAAAAAAAAAATCTAGACTCTACATAAAAGAACAGATACCACAAAAAAGTCCTGTTTCTATCCCTACCATCTTGAGAATTATAGTGGGTTTCCAGGACAGGAATGAAAAAGGAGAAATGTACATAGAAAGAGGGAAAAAGACAAAGACATGGGGACACTTGCCATCTCAGCAGGACCCAGTTATGTGGTGATGTATTCCCGAATACATCGTGCACCCTAATAAATTTATCTGGGGTCAGAGAACAGAACAGCCACTAGACAGACATAGAGGCCAGAAAATGGTGGCACTCACACCTTTAATCCTATTACTTGGGAGGCAGAGATCCGTCCGGATCTCTGTGAGTTTAAAGCCACACTAGAAACAGCCAGGCATGGTGACTCATGCCTTTAATACCAGGAAGTGAGCCTTTAATCCCAGGGAGTGATGGCAGAAAGCAGAAAGGTATATAAGGCATGAAAACTAGGAACTAGGTCTAGTTAATCTTTTAGGCTTTTGAGCAGCAGTTCAGCTGAGATCTATTCTGGATGAGGACTCAGAGGCTTCCAGTCTGAGAAAACAGGATCAGCTGAGGAATTGGCAAGGTGAGGTGGCTGTGGCTGGTTCTGCTTCTCTGATCTTCCAGCATTGACTCCAATACCTGGCTTCAGGTTTGTTTTTATTAATAAGAACTTTTGAGATTCATGCTACACAGCTACTTGGGAGCTGAGGAACAATGGTCACAAATGCAAAGCTTAAGGTACATTAGATAGAGCAATATCTACCAAGAGTCAAAAACTCTCTAGTTACATTAAACTCATGTTGTCAACTTCAATTCCCTATGTGTTTCCATAATTTTAACTTGGAAGGGAATGTGTGTATTACATCTCCTAAATGCTCCTGACATAGCAGTGGACTCTGCATACAGCTCATGATAAAGCAGGTGGTCATAGTGACATACTCATGTCTAACAACTCACTAGTCCTTGGCTTAAAGCCTATGACCTAAAAATTGTCTTAACCTGGGCCAGCTGAACCCTCCTTAAGCAACATGGAGGTCCCTAACTCCCACTGGGTGCCCAGGTTGCTTACTATACTGCCCAAAATTCAAGTGATCCTATCCTGGCCTCCCAAGTAGCTGTGACTACAGCAAAAACACCACTGTGCCTAATGGGCCTAAACATTTAAATTTTGCTATGTAATTAGACAAGAAGAAAAGAGGAGCTTTATACAAATACAAAAATTTGAATACAAAGTATTCTGATGAAAGCCTAAAAAATGCTTCATGCCACCGACATGCAATATAAGCCTTCACTTAATATAGCAAAGACACTGCAACAAGGCAAAGTTTGTAATGACTATCTCAATAAGTTGTCAAGGGTATTTCCTTTGTGTCTGTCTGTCTCTCTGCCCCACCACCCCATTATACAGTTCAGGATGGCCTCAAACACCTGACCCTCCTCTCTCAACTCCCCAGGTACTAGGATTATAAAGGTGCAACATCATGGCCATCTTAGATAACATCTTAATTATCAATCAATATTATTAGTAAAAATGTTAATACTTTTTAAAATTTTTACTTTATGTGTATGTATGTGCAACATATGCATTCAGTGCCTGAGGAGGTCAGAAGAGGACACTGGATCCCCAAGAACTAAAGTTACAAATGGTTTTGAGTTGCTATGTGGGTGTGCAGAACCAAACCCAAGTCCTCTGAATTGCTGAACTACCTCTCCACCCCACTTCCTCTTGAGTCAAGGTTTTTTTTCTAACTAGGTGGTCCAAGCTACCCTGAAAAGCAATACATAACCCAAGCTAACCTCCAATTCATGATGCTCCTATGCATCTCCCAAATGCTGGGATTACAAGCACATATGTATCATTATGACTGGCTTTATTACAGCAATTAATCTAGTGATGTTGCTCACTCTCTCTTTTGTCTACTACTTACTCCTCTTTGACCTTATTTCCAGCAATTACTTAGCTGACACAAAATAAATATAAATTCTACAGATTCCTCTGTTAATATATTTTGTAACTCAGCTTCCTCTGGAGTGATGCTTAAAAGGGCTGTCTTAAGACATTAAAAATAAAATTTATTAGAAACTAATTTCTTCTTTTTTAAATAAAATCTTATAATCTAGCGAAAAACCTTTGCCCCACCCCACCCCCAATCTAGCCTCTGCACTATTCTGTGTCATTTCTTTTTCAGCCTGGGGCTAGAGGAAGTTCCACGCCTGGGGCTTCCCTGAATTTCTTGCTCTCATCCTTCACCTTCTGCCACAATCCTCCTGTCAGACTCTGGTCTCATGTCCCAAGTGAGCATCTTCACAGTTTACTTGGTAATGTGTATCCCATTACTACCATTTTTGTCCCCCTCCCCAGTGTTAGTGATCAAATTCAGGACTTCACACCCAGGGAAAATGTTCAGCCCTCACATCATTTACTGTAAAAAGTCACACTTAAATGTGAAACAATTTTTAAAATAGCTGTTTCTGAATAAACAAGAATCAAATACAACTAAAACATAAAATGATCATTTAAAAATTATTCAATTTCTCAGAGCTTTCTCATCTACAATGAAAAGTGTATATAAAAACAAATCCCTCAAAACATTTTTAATTCTAAACACCGAAATTAATAATCTGGAGATATATAGAGATAGATATGCAAGGCTATCTACATATACACTTAGTACATATATTTATGACCATGTACATACAGATATGCAAATTAAAATATTTATTAGTATTAATTTGTAAATATACAATTAAAAAGTTTGCTACATTAGTAAGCTAAAAATATAAGTAATGACAAAAGTAAAATTTTAGAACTAGTAAAATACATTTACTTCTCATAGACTTATTATCAATCACAGTTATAAAAGGAAAAGAACAGAAGAAAATTAAAATGATCCTTAGCAGCTGAGCAGTGGTGGCACATGCCTTTAATCCCAATTTTCAGGATGCAGGGGCAGGTGGATCTCTAAGTTTGAGGCCAGCCTGGTGTACAGAGCTAGTTCTGGGACAGCCAGGGCTACACAAAGAAACCCTGTTTTGAAAAACAAAACGAAAACAAAAACAAAAAAATCATCCTTAACATGTCTGAAAGGGAAAGAAGACTGAAGACACAAGCAGAGAATAGGTGGATACATGAACAGCACAGACAGAAAAGCAGGGAAATGAAGGGTGTGGAACATACAGAGAAAAAGGCAAGGTGTGGGACAGGTCCTCCTTAGGTGTCCTTATTCCTAAACAAATCCAAGACTAGGGGAACATTGCAGCATGGCCTTCCCTGATGAGTGTGCTTGGATGACAAGCTCATATTAGCTTCAGGAGGATTTTGATGATTTTGGTTCCTTATCTGCAATAGATCTTACATGAGTAAAGTATCTGAACATGTTACAGTATTTTAACTTTCTAAACACAAGTAAACTATGACTATCAGAAAAGTTTCCTCTAGAATTTAACTTTCTTTTACTCAGAACACAAAGCACATCGCCTCACCTGATGTTGATACCTTGCTTGTATATTTTACAGGCATCAGAAGGCAGAATTCGGGAAAGCAAAGGCACTGTAATTTTAGAAGCAAAAGGTTAAAAAGTAAAGTCTAAGACATTTGCAAATTTAAAAAAAAAAAAAAGCACATTAAACATTTTACTAATTCACCAAATGTTGATGATTGCCTTTAAGTTACTACCTCCCCCTCAGAAATTGCTCAACTGTAGTGTCAACGTACTTTACTAGGCATGCCCTTAACCCCCAGAACTAATTCCATTCTCTTCAGCCTGCTGTATGATACTATGGATGACAAAAACTACCCTGAGGTCACTAAATGTTCCTTAATAGTAAACAGGCGATCCTGGGTCTTATCTAATAGATCCCTTAAATATTATTTGGAAAAATAGCAGAAAAGTAACATAACAAGAGTCATCTTTGAAATGCAGCCGCTGAATTTAAGCTTGAATCCCAAATACGTACTCTTATTACTTAGGCTTACTGTGCCTCAGTTTCAAAGTCACAGAGAAACCATACTATTTACCCACCAACGTCTATCCTCCTAGGTGTGCATGTAGGATACATGTGACATGTAGAGGTCAAAGGTTGACGACATCTTGTTCTGTTGAACTCCACCTTATGTTTTTGAGACAGGGTTTCTCACTGACGAACAAGCAGCTCATCAATTTGGCTAGAATGGCAAGTCTCTGGACCCTCCTGCCTCTACCTCTCTGCATGGCATTACATTCATGCATCGTTGCATCCAGCATTTTACATGGGTGCAGGATTAGAACTCAGGTCCTAACACTTAAATAGCAAGCATTTTACTAGCTTAGCATCTCCCCAGCCCCTAAATTGTACAGAGTGATGAGCTGAGGTGAGTGTGCACATCCAACACATTCTGAAAGTGTAACTTGCATTAAAGGATATCAATGTCAGAATGTAATTCTTCAAATTATGTTTATCAATCTTCCATGGCCTCCAAACTGTAAAATGTCTATTTTTTTCTACTACTGCTGAATAGTTTTTAGTAAGAACTAGAATGACCTATTTATAGACAGTATATAACAAAATGTATTAGATATTATAGAATATGAATATAGTATAAGAACAAAACACATAAATATTATTTAACTTCCAAACTACATACAATTACATAAAATGGGATACAGTTCATAGTTTTGTCACTAGATTTCATATATAGGGATTCAATAATCATTTTAGGGACCACTAATCATTCAAAAAATTCAGATGCTGGTAAAAATGTTTATTATATTAAATTTTATTAAATTTTTAATAAAAATAAAATTAAGCCAGGTGGTGGTGACATATGCCTTTAATCCAAGCACTCAGAAAGCAGAGACAAGCCGGGCGGTGGTGGCACATGCCTGTAATCCCAGCACTTAGGAGGCAGAGGCAGGTAGATCTCTGTGAGTTCAAGGCCAGCCTGGTCTACAAAGCGAGTTCCAGGACAGACAGGCTCCAAAGCTACAGAGAAACCCTGTCTCAAAAAAAAAAAAAAAAAGGAAAAAAAAAAAAAAAAGGCAGAGACAAACAGAACTATGTGAGTTCGAGGCCAGTCTACTTTACAAAGCAAGTTCCAGGGCAACCAGGGGTATTATACAGAGAAACCCTGTCTTGAAAACAAAGAATAAAGAAAATTTAGTCTTTCAGTTAGCTTTTAAAAATGTAGATTATTAATAGGTAACTCTGTTTTGGGACATTTTCTCTGAACAGATTCATGTTTGATAAAAGAAGAAAAGCTCCCATTGCTATGATAAATTAATAAATGGGTGCAAAATAACAAGGTCAAAATTAAAACCTTTCATAAATAACAAGCTCTATGTTAAAACAGTGGCTAGAAAGTACTTAAGGGGTAAAATGACTGAAAGAGGATAAACTGCAAAGAATTTTAAGCAAATTCTCTAAAATTTAAGAACTATACTTCAAACTTAAATTGAGTATTCTAATAATCTAATAATTTTACATTTTTTGAGGTTCTTTACATTAATTAATTATTTTTTAAGATTTTATTTTATCTTTTATTTTATGTACACCATGTACATGCAGTATCCACAGAGACCAGAAGAGGGCATTGGACCCTCTGAACTGGAGTTACAGGCAGTTTGAGCTGCCTGCTGTGGGTGCTAGGAACTCAACCTGGGTCCTCCTGAAGAGCAGCCAAGGTTCCTAACCACTGAGTCCCAGTATTGTTTTTTAAAAAGGGTCAGGCTATAGTACTGTATGTAACCCAGTGTAGCCTGACTTAGCATGGCTTTAAACCTGTGGTGACACTTCTGCCTCAGCCTTCCTAGTACTGGGATTGCAGATGTAAGATGTACGACTAAATTGCTATATCTTCAAGCTTGTTTTTGTTACAAAAATTATTTTAAGGTAATTTTTCATCTTAAAGACTAGAATTTTGAGAGCTGCTTCTCTAGCTAGAAATGGAATTATTATTAATGGGTTTTACAATGATTATGCTGAACACAATGAACATAAATTTTCTCTAAATAAGTATCAAATGTGTCACTCTATAATTTCATATTTTGTAACAAAACAGCACACTCTTACCCCAGCTTTGAAAATCCCAGTGAAGTTCTAGGTAAAAGTCACCTAGCTGAGAAATAAAGTATGAGAAATTATTAAATTTGCTTTAGTTTAGTTACAAGCTCTGATACTTACCATTTTGCCCCACCACCACCAAAAATACCTGACATCATTTAAAATCTAAAGAGTAGAGGAGAAATAAGAAATTGTTTTTATATTTTTTATGTTTAGATTTTGAAAAGAACAAAACTAGCCAGGCAGTAGTGGTGCATGCCTTTAATCCCAGCACTCTGGAGGCAGAGGCAGGAGTTCTCTGTGAGTTCAAGACCAGCCTAGTCCACAGAGTGAGTTCCAGGACAGCCAGGTCTACACAGTAAAACTGTGTATGGAAAAATCAAAACAAACAACAAAAACAAAAAAAGAAAGACTAAAACTGTCAAAACACCTTCTTAGAACAGCCTCAGAAAGATGTGGCTACCAACCATGATACCATGATACACCTCTGCTGTGGGATGGTCTTTCTGTATGCTGTGAATATGTGTTGCTACCACTGGTTAATAAAGAAGCTACTTTGGCCTATGGCAAGACAGATTATAGCTAGGTGGGAAATCCAAGCAGAGACACAGGAAGAAGAAAGGCAGAGTCAGGACAGACACCATCCAGCCACCCAAGGAACAAGATACCATCAGACTATTAATGCCGCGGACATGAGACAGAATATAGATGAAGAGCTGGGTGGCAGTGGTGCATGCCTTTAATCCCAGCACTCTAGAGGCAGAGCCAGATGGATCTCTGAGTTCAAGGCCAGCCTGGTCTACAGAATGAGATCCAGGACAGGCACCAACACTATACAGAGAAACTCTGTCTCGAAGAGCAAAAATAAATAAATAAATAATGAAATAAAAAGATTGAAATATATATATGTAGATGAACAGAAATGGGTTAATTTAAGATCAGTGAGCTAGTCAGTAATAAGCCTGGGCCATAGACCAAACAGCTTATAATTAATATTAAACCTCTGACTGGTTATTTGGGTACTGTCAGGTGGGAAAGATTTATCCGGCTACACACCTCTTCTAGAGCACTTGACTAGTTATTAAATATAGTAATATCTTCCCAATTCAACGAAAATATGTTTCTAATGTTTCTACCAATAACACACCCACACTTTATAACCCCAGAATTTTATTTTAATTACTTAATTTAAAAGTGACCTTCACCATGTATTGATCCCTAACTGGTGAGAATTTAACCACATTTTAAAAGATTGCTTAAATGGTTGGAGAAAGACTCAGAGGTTAAGAGCACCTGCTGCTCCTGCAAAGCACAAAGTTCAGTCCTCAGCACCCATGTTGGGCAGCTCACAACTGCCTGTAACTCCAATTCCAATCCTCTCTTGCCTCCTTGGGCACTCTACCTATCTACACACACTCTACACACATGCAAGCACACACACTCTTAAATGCTTTCTAAATATATACTTATAATTACTGCTAAAGTAAAGAAGCCCAGCTTACCTCTTTCAGGGCTTTTAATAACCGAGGTCGTTTTTCTCCAACACTCTCCCTGGATTGCTGCTTGAGTTTCCTTAGAAGAGCTGTGACTGAGGTTTAAAGAAAACAATTGATTAGTATTTTTCTCTATTTTTTCCATAACTGTTAATTTTCTACAGTGAATGGCACTGCTTTTTAAATGCTTTAAAATTTGCATTATATTATTGGGAGTGTGTGTGGATATATAATGTATGAATGCATTGTGTATAATGTGTGGTATGTATGGATGCAAAATGTGTATGCAAAAGTCATAGGCAATTCTATGAACTCAGTTCTCTCCTTTCACCTTTATGTGGGTTCTGTGTGTTGAACTCAGATTATCAAGCTTGAATTATTAGGTGGCAAGTGCCTTTACACACTAAGACATCCTGCTAGCCCTTGTCTCTTTTCTTTCTTCTTTTTTAAAAAAGAAATAAAAGTTGTGAAATTTTGAAAACTCAGGGTAGTAATAAATCAAAATCTCCAATATTAAAACTTGTTATAAGATTTTCTTATTTATGTATATATGAATGAGAGTGTGTGTGTGTGTGTGTGTGTGTGTGTGTGTGTGTGTGTGTGTATGTCTATGTGTGCCATGTGGGTGCACAGAAAAGGCCAGAAGAGTGTTGGATCCCCTAGCACTGGAGTAACAGGCATCTGTATCACAAGAAAATCCTCCTCTCTTAAAAATAAAAATAAAAAAGTAAAGCCTAAATGAAGAAGACTGCCAGGTCTAGGTATACAGCCAATCAGCAGACTCTGGTGTGCCCAAAAAATTAGACAGTGCCCAACAGAATACTCAAAAATACCATAAAATCAGTTATTCCATGACATAAACCTGCACAAACTATAAGCAAGCCCTACAAAGACAACCAGAGACCAAGACAATAAGCCATAGCTGTCCGCATCAGGAAAAACTGGGAACTCTGGGAAAGAGGTTAAGATGAATTATATCCATCTTAAGTTATATCCATTTTCCCCAGACCATCACTGCCAACCAGGTAAACACTTTAAGTTAGAAAACCATTATAACCTTGAAATCTTAAAGTGAAATTAAATAGTCCCTGATAATGCTAATAGTAGTTTAGCATTATCTGATTTCTCTTCCTGTTCCTTTTTTTTATTTTTTGGAGACCCGGTCTTCCGTAGCCTGGGCTGTCCTAGATAGAACTCACTATGTAAGAGGATGGCCTTAACTTCTGATTCTCAGGCCTCCACTTCCCCAGTGCTTAAAAGTGGTGATATATTGTGTGCCCAAATAAACTTTGCCTGAAGATCAGAGAGCAGAATAAGCGACTAGATTAAACATAGAGGCTAGGCAATGGTGGCATACACCTTTAATCCTAGCACTCAGGAGGCAGAGAGATCTGTCTGGATCTCTGTGGTTCAAAGCTACCCTGGACTGCATGAGATTGTCTAGGAGAGAAAACAGCCAGGCAGTGGTGGCACACACCTTTAATCCCAATACTGGAAAGCACACATGACTTTAATCCAAAGGAAGTGATAGCTGAACAGAGAAAGGTATATAAGGTATGAGGAGATAGGAACTAAAGGCTTTTCAGCAGAAACATCCCTTTCAACTAGAGGCTCTTTCAGGCTGAGGAGTTGGTAAAGTAAGAGGTGGTGGCTGTGGATTGTTCCTTTGTCTCTGATCTTTCAGCATTTACCTCAATATCTGGCCATAGGTTTTTTATTAAAGACCATTTAACATTTGAGTATAACTCAAATGCCCAGTTTTATGCAGTGCTGGAAATCAAACTCAGGGCTTCATGAATATTATATTTTCTATCAATTGAGCTACATTCCTAGCACTGACTGCTTATTCTACAGCACAAAAAAATTAGCAAAATTAGCAAAAATTAAATTAAAGACAAGTAGATCACAAAACTTCTGCTAATAATTTATAATAAAATTTTTGATTTATCCAAAAAAAATGTAAGTATCTATGCCATAGAAAACTTCAAGGCAATGCATCCAAATAAGTTTTTTTGTATTGTTTTGTAATTTTTTTTTATTCATTTTACATACCAAACACAGATCCCCCTCTCACTCCTCCTCCTGCTCTCCCCCCCCCCCACACCCCCCTTTTTTTGGTTTTTCATGACAGAGTTTCTCTGAGTAAACCACTTCTGCCTTTAAAGTGCACAAATTCCTGGAGTGCCTCTACTTTCCAAGTGCTGGGATTATTAGGAGTTAAATATTTATTTTATGTGATAGGTTGTAGTGAAATATAAAACTAAATACAGAGATGTCCTGAAATGTAAGAAATATTTCCTGGCTCTCCTCATAGATGATAAACTCAAAATGACTTCTACTGTGAATAAAAGATCCTTGGAAGTCCCTCAAAATGACTTCTACTGTGAATAAAAGATCCTTGGAAGTCCCGAAGTCCTCACTAGTTTCCCTTAACTCTAATACCTGGTTAGAAAAATCAAAGAAAGGCCTTCAGACAAGCTACTACTCCATTCTCAGTCTCTTAAATATGCATATTTTACCTTTTCCCTGAAATAATTCTATGATGAGGCCCATTTCTTGATCTCATAGGGATTTCTGATTTTGTCCAAAGGACAACTATCAATGTATAACAAAAAAGCACACATGCCAATAGCTGTGTACCATAGAATTAACATCACATATTACATTTTATAGTCAAATATAGCCTCATCATTCAAAATTGTCCAAGAAATTTAGGCAATTCACATGTATAATGTGTGGATTACACGCAGAAATGAATCCTAAGAAACTCTCCAGAAAAATCCAAAACTTAGCACAGAAGACTGAGTCCACACAGCAGCCTCAAAGTACTCAATGCTAGACAATTCTTCAATAAATATGATTTTTCTACAAAGCTGTTTTTAGTTGATTTTCCCACCTGAACTATGAAATAAATAATAGTACCAGTCATCCAGATTAAATCCAGATAATTGCTTCCAGCCATCCAGATTAAAGCCTGTAAATTTATATATTTGCAAAAAATGAGATCTATCTATCAGGCATGATGGTTGTTGTGTAACAGTTTCTTTGGAGATTAAAACATTCTATCCTGTAGGAAACTCCTTAAGCAGGAAGGTAAACAATTCAGAATAGCTTCAAGAATTCACTGTCAGAGTAAGTAATAAAAGCTGAAAGTTCCTCTGAGCTAAGCCAAGCTGCAAAGAAGACTCTCAGACAAGCAAAGCTGCAAAGATGACTCTTTCAGACCAGAACAGCTGTGTCTGGAAGCAGCAGAAACCATCTGAGCTGCCTGAAAGAGGTTTAGAACAATTGAGACACCTGGAAATGACACTCTCCAACTGCTGATAGCCTACAGACTATGCACTGTGCTCCAAGTTCCAAGCTTTGCGATGCAGCTGTCTTTGGGTCATTTCTGCTCCTTAAGTAACCCCTCACCCATATTCCTGTAAATAGTAACAATAAAACTCACTGGTTCACCAAGTTGGACTTTAGTGGTATTTGTACCTAAGGAAAAAATAGAAAACCAAATTGTGTGCTAAGGAGCTTCGGGAAGGCTTTAATGCCTGAGCAACAGTTCAGAGAAGACACCCATGTAGAAAAATGCAAGTGAAGACAATTAAGCCTGACCTAGGGGTGGGTAATTATCTCCCCAGAAAAAGGTTGTATCAGGAGTGGAGATGGTTTACCCAGTCAAGAATGCCCCCCAAAAGCCAGATGGTGAATGGGGAAACTATCCCCCATTCTGTGCCAATCCAGGACCACTCCAAACAAGGGAGCCAGCAGGTGCAGAAGGGGAAAGCATTCACCTTTAGCCCTGAGTAGGTCTGAGCAGATTAAGTCAGGCCCTGAGTTCATCAGGTGTGAAGAAATGTAGGAAAGCACCATGAAAGAACTCCAGGATATGGAAACATAATGGCTTAGAGACTAAACCAAGAGACAGCACAGTTCCTAGCTTCCAGGAAGGTCTACATCCACTGAACGTAGGTAACTGCTGTTAGCCACTTCAATTAGTAAGCCAATAATTAAGCAGAAATAATAATTTGCCAGAAAGACAATCGATCTTGACTTCAAAAAATAAAACAGCCCTAGCTAGCACCAAAAACATGGAATGCTTCAAAGAGGAAATGAGCAGGCTTTCTTTCCCACATGACTCAATTCTTCCTGCTACTCAATGTTGAGTTCCAGAGTCATGGATAATTCACGTGTAAGTTTGCAGATCCACATAAAAACTATCTCAACACATCAATTTGCATTTTTAAAGTACTGCTTACTCATCTGTCTGTCTCCATAGCTGATGGCTTCCGCCAGAGGGCTCCATCCCTGAGCATTTTTCACCTTTACCGGGGCATTGTGAGCCAACAGTAAATGCGCACATTCTGCAACATAAAATTAGTAATAGTTATCAGACATGCAATTTTTAGAATCTTTAACTGTGAGTGTTATGCAAAAGTTCAAGAAGCCAGGTTACTACATATGTGAAATAATTCTGGTTATGTATAATTAAGTAACTTATAAACTCCTATGTGTATAACCAGGTTGTATCAGTTCCCCAGATTCAAAGATACCCAACATATCTAAAAATAAATTGAATTCTCTCTAAAAATAAAGTGTTGTTTCCTGTCTCCAACGAATATTTGAAGCATGTTTCCAAAAACTAAAAGATAACTTATGAAACTCAAGAGTAATTTATATAAATATCTACAATTCAGCTGAGCATGATGGCACATGCTTTTAATCTAGCACTTGGGAGGCAGAGGCAGGTGGATTTCTGAGAGTTGTTTAGAGGCTAGTCTGGTCTGCTCATTGAGTTCCAGACCAGCCAGGGATACATGGTAAAATCCTGTCTCAAAAACAAACAAGAAAATATCTACAACCCCAAAAAGACCCAAAGGAGAATTTACATATCTGTCATGTTAATGAAATGCTAATTATTTATTTCAGGAAGGAAAAAAATAGTGCTTTCAAAAGAAACCACACTGAGCTGGAGAGATGGCTCAGATGTTAAGACCACACTGGCTGCTCCTCCAGAGGTACTGAGTTCAATTCCCAGCAACCATGTGGTGGCTCACAACCATCAATGATTACATTTGGTGCCTTCTCCTGGAGTGCAGGTGTACACATGCAGGCAGAACACTGTATACATGATATATATTTAAAAAAAAAAAAAACAAAAAAAAACACACAATCAAATAAATCTTTAATTTAAAAAAAAAAAAAGAACCAGTGAATACCATAGCCCCTTATCTCTTTGTTATAGTCAATTTATAGCACTATCCTCCCTCAGACCATCTATAGAACCTCTTTATGGAAGATATCACTTGTTCTTTACAAAGAGTTTCAATGTAGTCATATCTTAAACTTTGTTGTACAAACAAGTTTGAGTTAAGTATTACTAAGAAACTTTTTACCAAATTGTGCTGTACTTAAATATGTCTAAAATAAGCTAGTTGGGGTCAAACTCTCAAAGTCTGAACCAATACTGAGTGGTGTTGAACTGAATTAACTTCTTATCTCCCATGGATTGTTACTCTGCTGTCCTCAGTGATTACAGACTCACACACTCATGCACATATGCACCCACAAAATACTTAACTAAGTAGCTACTATATGTATTTTTTTATGTAGCTTTTTAGTGGTGGTGATGGTGGGCATGTGCTAGGCAAGCATCCCATCCCTAAGCTATATCCCCAGCCATTCCTAACTTCTAGAGACTGGAAACAGAAGTGAAGGAAGATAAGGTCTTATTTTCAGAACTTTTATCCTATGAGGGAGACAACAAGTAAATCAATTTTTAAAAATAGACCAACTGTTGTGAAGGACATAAAGATGTTACAGCCACATGATGGGGTAGGCTAAGGAAGAATGGCATCATTTCAGCATTACTCTTGGTGACAGAAGAATGACAACAGTAGAGAACTTTATTAGAACAACATCAATCAAATGTAGATATTTCACAAAGGCATTGAAGGAAGTCTGCTTGAAGTACAGGAGGATATGTGATATAGAAGGCTTATTTTGCAGGGCGTAATGGCTTGCCCCTTTAATCCCAACACTCTCTGAGACAGAGTATGGAGGCCCACAAAGGTTTGCTAGTGAGATCTGAACTTGCTTTACCCAGAAGAGCTGTATTAAAGGATTGCTTGACCATGTGCATGGTTACTAGGTGATTGGAAGGGTCTACACTTGGCTGAGCTAGGGGGAGGTCTTTTGCTCTACCCTTTGACATTCCTATAAATAGCCCTTTAGAAGAGACAGAAGGGGCTGGAGGATAGAGATTCAGGCCCTCCCCAGGCTATCTTGTGTTTCTATCTATTTCTCTCCCCTCTATCCATCTATCTAATATCTCTTATCCCTCTCTCCTCAAGAGTATCCTGTTGTAAAATGTGGGAGCCAGTCTCCCAGCTGGGCTCCCACAACAGAGGCAGGTACATGCCTGTGAGTTGCAGGCTAGCTTGGTCTACCACAGGGAATTGCAGGCCAGCCAAGGCTACACAGTGCAACTATATCAAAGAATGACTATTTTTCAATACACTGGTAGCCAACAAAGTGTTCCTCGTGGGTCCTAAGGACACACAGTTCCATGTACACTACCAGAGGACTATGTGGTTCCAAGAGGAGCAATGACAGCAAGGGGATAGGAGTGAGGGGGATGGTCAGGACATGGAGGTGAAGGGTGAGCTCTTTTTAGGAAAATGAGTTACTGCCAGTCAACAAGTGATGCAACCAGAGAAGGAGGTTACACCATCCAGTACACTGGATGGAGGAAAAGCTCTCAGTGAGCATTCACGGGATGTCAAAGTGTCACTCTAAGACAATTTACTAATTAGAGTAGAATGTCTACAGCAGCTACACCTACAGATCATCACCAATCAAGTAAGAGAATTTAGAAACTAACAGGGAAAAGCACAGGCAGCAAAGCACAGTAGGCAGTGCCTGTGCTTTGGTGAACTCAAGTTGAGCTTGTGCTACAAGGCAGGCATGAAGGTGAAAAGATACCCTTCAGGTAATAAATATGGAATTAATTGTTATGTTTTTCTCTCCATGTCAGGGTTCTCTGTGTAGTCCTGGTTGTCCTGGAACTTGCTCTGTAGACCAGGCTGGCCTTGAACTCACAGAGATCCACCTGCCTGAGAACATCAGCAAAAAAAAAAACTTTTATTAATAATTTACTGATTTTTATTTTATGTTCATTGGTGTTTTGCCTGCATGTATGTCTATGTGAGTGTTGGATCCTAGAGTTACAGACAGTTGTGACTGTCATTTGGGTGCTGGGAATTGAACCTGGGTCCTCTGGAAGAACAGTCAGTGCTCTTAAGTGCAAAGCCATCTCTCCAACCTGCAAACAAGTTTGTTTTTAAATTTATTATGTTATTCGTGTGTGTGTGTGTGTGTGTGTGTGTGTGTGTGTGTGTGTGTGTGTGTGTGCGCGCGCGCGCGCGCGCGCGCGGAGGCAAGAAGAATGTAGGATCTCTTGGAGCTGAAGTTATAAACTTTCAAGCCCTAAAGAAACCTTTTAATTTAAAATGTCTAATCTAAAAATATTTTTAAGGGGCTAAAGACATGGCTCCATTGTTAAAAGCACTTCCTGCTCTTCCAGAGAACCTGGGTTTAGTTCTCAGCACCAATGCTGGGTGGCTCATAGTCCCCATTAACTCTAGCTCTAAGGAATCTGACCCCTCTTCTGGCCAAGTGCATCAAGCACAAGCATGGTATATATGCAATCAAAACACATACACATAAAATAGAAAAAAAGTTTAAATGTTTTCAAAACAGAGTATCAACACTGTTTGTGGGTCCTGAATCATCTATTCAAGTCTTTCCCAAAATTCTTCGCACCAAGTGCCTATCTCTTAAAAAAGCATTTGATTCTCCCACTCATTAAGAAGTGGGGATATCAAATAACTATGGGACACAACTCACCACAATGCTATGCTTGCCCAACTTCAAAGTCACAGCACATACTAGTTCATCAAGCCTCTAGAGTAAATTGCCAGTTTTAGTAATTTGATTTTTCTCAAATGGATTTTACCTGGAAACTCTATTTTCTTCTGGCTATCATTATCCCTTGAAACTAATATTTTAAGAAGTTGTTTTTTTAGTTTTTTATTTTTTTAACATTTCTTCATTTTATTTTATGTGTGTTTTTGCCTGCATGTATGTCTGTGCACTATGTGGATGTCTGGTATCCACAGGTCCAAAGAGGACATTAGATTCTCTGGCAATAGTGTTACAAACAGTTGTAAACCACTATGTGGGTAATAGGAACTGAACCGGGTCCTCTGCAAGAGCAACAAGTGCTCTTAACCACTGAGCCATCTCTAGCCCTTGGCTAAATAATTTGTAATGACAAAACTGGGGCCATTGAGATGGCTCACTAGGTGAAGACTCTTGCCAACAAACCTGGTAACTTAACTTTCACCCCCAGGAACAATGTGGCAGAAAGAGAGAACCAACTTCCACAGATTGACCTTTGATTTCCATACATATACAGAGACATGCATCAAGTCACATACATACAAACAAATAAATACAATGTTTTTGGACAAAACTGATGTGTGAGTGAAGTTAAACATTAAAAATATTTACTAACCTTTATTTCCTAACATCACAGCAAGATGTAAAGGAGTGTTTCCTAAAATTGAAAACAAAATTATATTAGAAGCCATAACAACATAAAAGGTTTTATTTAAATGTGGGTTCTGTATTGCTGTCAACAAACTTTAAGCAGAAATAACACTTTTGTTTTCTATGGCAAACTCAGAAGGGGGCAAAAGTGAAGCCCAGAGTACCTTTCTTGCCCTGCCCAAAGCAACCAGCAGGACATTCACTCTCTGAGATGTTCCCACAGGCTTCAGATTCCTTTTGTTGCTCATTTATCATACTAGTCTTTGACCTTTTAGCAAATACTTCACATATCTATTCATGTGGAGACAGAAAACAGTAAGAATCAGTCCTAGTTCTCAAGCTGTTCACAGTTCTTTCACCTGTATGAGACAGAATTCTTCAGTAACTCTTAAACACCAAGATATCAAGAAGCTCTTCAGGGAGCTGCAGAGATGGCTCCACAGTTAAGAGCACTGGCTGCTCTTCTAGAGGACCTCAGTTCAGCTCCTATCACCTGCATGGTGGCTCACTACTATTGGTAACTACAGTTCCAGGGAATCTAATGCTCTCTTTTAGTGTGTGTGAGCATTGCACTCATGAGGTATACATGCAAACATGAAGGCAAACACTAATAACACATAAAATAAAAATACACAAAAAAGCCAGGCGTTGGTGGCGCATGCCTTTAATCCCAGCACTTGGGAGGCAGAGGCAGGTGGATCTCTGTGAGTTCGAGGCTAGCCTGGGCTTCCAAGTGAGTTCCAGGAAAGGTGCAAAGCTACACAGAGAAACCCTGTCTTGGAAGAAAAAAAAAAAATACACAAAAATAAAACCTTCAAACTAAAAATAAAGGAAACTACTTTCCATAATAAGTAGTATAAATGTGCTCACTGTACTGTGGTCCTGTAGGGAAATGCTTATGGTAAACTGGCAGGATATTCTCAGCTCTTCTCACAATCTTGTATACAAACCATTCCTTGGTACCCAAGGGTCAGTTCCAAAACTGACCACTATAGACAACCTCCTATAAAAATAACCAATAATCCGCCAATAATCCATGCATGGCTTCTGTATGCCTTACACCTGAAGACTATATATCTAAAGACCACACACAGAGTAGGTATGCTAAGTGTTTAGGGGAGTGGTAAGAAAGAAAGTCTCTCAGAAGTCTCTCAGCAACCAAAGAAGGATTTGTGGGTTCTCTGGACTATTCCAGCTTTTCTATGGGTATCAAATATTTCAAAATAAAGTTTAAAAGCCCTGTCCCCCCACCGCAAAAAAATAAAAAACCTCTCTTTTGGACCACTGAGATGGCTGGCTCAGTAGTTACAGGTGCTTGCCCCCAAGCTTGACACCCTGAGTTTGAATCCCAGGGACAGATATGGAAGGAGAAAACTGACCTTTGTCCTTTGACCACATGTGTACACACACTGACAATAATTAAAAATTCTCTTTTCAGTACTTTTCCTCCCTAAAATACAAAGATATCTCTGCCTTTGGGATCACATCTAATTTTAGATCAACAGGATATCCTTGTGGGTATGGTTAAGGCATGCCTATAGTCATAGCAACAGTGAAGCAAAGATAAGAGGACCATGATGAGTTCAAGGATAGAATAAGCTTCATGTAGCTGTCTCCAAAAAAAAGAAAAAAAGAAAAAGAAAAAGAAAAAAGACTACTGTGATTCTATATTACTTATTTTTAGTACATTTTCTACATCACTCTATTTTCTAGTGTCAAGATATTTCTGCATTTAATGTATACATCAAATGAAGAAACTACATTTAATTTAAAATTTCCAGTTTCTTTGTATACTGATTTATTTTCTTGTTTCACAGAAATAATTCTCATAGCAAATTAATGAAAAAAAAATCAAGCAATTATTACCTAGATCTTTCTCCTGTTTCTCCCAGTATTATTATTAACATCTGTCACAATGAACTTTTTCCTTATAATGAGTATTTTTCGCCCATATAAAAAAAATGGACTTTATTTTCTGCTCACCCCTCCTGCAATGAAGAATTCAGGTTTCATAAGAGAGAAAGAAAAGCACTACCCTCCCCTCCGTTTCTCCTCCACTGGTTCAAGAGGATGAGCACCCTAACCCCTCTAAGCACTGTATCTAATATTCATAGCGCTTTCCCATGAGATTTTCTTCAACAGAGAATTTAAGGAACTAGAAAAGTGAGGTTAGCTCTACAAAAGTCAAAAATAAAATATTTTTTTTAAAAACTGTGAAAATTATTAAGCACTGATAAAAGAAATTAAGTAGCTAAATATAAAGAACACACCAAATTTACAGATCAGATTGTTATAATACACTCAAAGCATTAGTTGGTCAAACACATCTTTTTTTTTTTTTTCCTTTTGAGTTTTTCGAGACAGGGTCTGTTTAACCCTGGCTGTATTAAAACTTAACTATGTAAACCAGGCTGGCCTTGAACTCAGATATCCACCTCAAAGTGCTGGGATGGAAGGTGTTGTGCCACCACATCAAGCAGGTCAGATGAACAAGTGGGTAGCACCATCCCGAGGCAGGGGCCCTGAAGTGAACAAAGGGAGGGAAGAAGAAAGCCCCTTGAATATGGAAAGTCCCCTGTACTCTGCTTCCTGATCCTCCAGATGTGAGCAAACAGTGCACACTCCTGCTGCCACAGCTATGAGCAGCCCCTGCCTTGCCACTCCCCAGCATGGGCAAAAAATAAGCCCCTTCTCCCTCAAATTGCTTCTCAGGTATGAAAGTAACTATTGCTATTTAAATGTCCTCTTGGGGTTGGGGATTTAGTTCAGTGGTAGAGCGCCTGCCTAGCAAGCACAAGGCCCTGGGTTCGGTCCTCAGTTGGGGGGGGGGGGGTCCTCTCACAGCCAACTTTACTTAATTCTGGCATTACTGTATTTTATAATGCCATGTTCTTTAAAAAAAAAACAAAACTAAAACACCATATAATTAAACAATATCATTCTGGGGTATATATATTAAAGAAGTGTTTCTCAACCTGTGGGTCTCAACCCCTTTGGGAGTCAAAAACAACTCTTTTTATAGGGGTCACCTAAAACTATCGGAAAATACAGATATCTACATTACAGTTCGTAACAATAACAAAATTAGTTATGAAGTAGCAACCTCAACACTAGGAACTGTATTAAAGGGCCTGAGCATTATGATCCTGTCAAAGAGACGCCTGCATACTTGTGTTTACTGAAATACAACAGTGTAGAGTCAATCAAGAGTCCACCAAAACAAATGGACTGTGAAAATGGGCAGTGGAATACTAAATCTTTGCTCTCATTTCTGGCAACATGGATAGAAGTAGAAAATGTCATGTTTAGGGAAGGAGATAACCTGGGAACACCAAGACTGTTTTTGCTTGTGGAAGGTAGAAAAGCAAGTTACACAGCACAGAAACACAAACCCTGCTGCTGTCACTCATCTACAGATGCTACAGGAGCTAATCTAGCACATACTAGAGGCTAGGAAGGGGAAGAACAGAGAAAAACAGTGAGAGTGGACAATGGTACCAAATATAACTGAGGTATTGTCTGGCACAGTAAGAAAGTGACAGCCTACAGCTATGATTCAGAGTAACTGGAGGTCAAAGTCTGAGGGTTTCCAAGACATAGAAAATGAAAACATCTAAGGAGATAGAAATGCTAGTTATGATGATTTGGTCACTGAACAATGCATGTATGTATCAAATTATAGTCATTTATTCCATAATTATGTGGAAATACTGTGCCAATGGAAGGAAATGCTTCTAAATAAGATCAGGACTTCAGAAAATTAAGTGTACTGTCCAAACTAATGACAAGAGCCCCTTACTTAAAATGTTTTAATTAAAAATATAAATTTCTTTAGCATATGCCATAATAGAATGGAGCATATCATCATCAAAAATAAAAGTTGTTTTGTTGAAGTAAAAGAAGAAAATATAGTTTTACAAAGTCTCATTGTTGTAAAGGGAGTTTTCAGGGCCTTTAAAGATAGCCGAGGGAACTCTTTGACACTGTACTAAAACTCATGAAGTAATGATTTGTTAAAAGCATTTACAATGGGAAATCCAAATTCTATCAAGATCCGTTACAGTGAAACACATTGGTTTCTCTTGTACTGTGGGCAGAATTTTTATTTTTTCTTTCAAAAGACACCTTTTGAAAGATTTATTTGTATATGTTATGTATGTGAGTGTTCTATTTGCATGTATGCCTGCATACATGAAGAGAGCAAGGGATCCCATTACAGATGGTTGTGAGCCATCAAGAAGTTGCTGGGAATTGAACTCAGGACCTCTAAAAGAGCAGCCAGTACTTTAACTGCTGAACCATCTCTCTAGTGCACTGTGGGTAGAATTTTTATGGGGTGTGTGGTGTGTGTGTGTGTGTGTGTGTGTGTGTGTGTGTGTGTGTGTGTGTTGGGAAGGACCAAACTTGGGGCTTTAAACACAGTAGAGTCCAGTACTCTACCTCTGCACTCACTCCCAACCTGAGACATAGTTACAGAATACATATCATCATGAAAAACACTATCTGGAAAAGGTTGATGGCCATCTGACACATTCCAATAGACAGTACCAAAACAGCATGTTGGATGTGACCAGAGCAGTGGCTGCAAGAACTAGGAACCTGGGAAGCTTAAAAGGGCTGAGTTATGTTTGCAAAATTCTAACTTTTATTTATTATTTACAAGCCTTATTTTTGTTTGTTTGTTTTAGTTTTTCAAGAGTTTTTTTGTTTTTTGTTTTTTGTTTTTTTTTTTTTTTGGTGTGTTTGTAGCCTTGGCTGTCCTGGAACTCACTATGCAGACCAGGCTGGCCTCATCAAACTCATAGAGATCTACCTGCCTCTGCCTCCAGAGTGCTGGGATTAAAGTCATAGGCCACCACTGCCTGGCTAATCCTTCTTCTTTTAATTAGCAGCAAACAGTTTTATGCTGAATGGGATCAAGCTTACTCCATTCATTACCAGAAAAAAAAAAAAAAAAAAAAAAAAAAAAACAGCCAATGTCTAAAATAGTTTATAACCCAAAAAATGTTGTTCTGTGGGGAAAGGGTATGTAGTTTAGCTCATAGTCAGTTTTTTTCCCCATTTCTCCTCAGCATGCAGAAGGGCGTTGTACAAAGTGCCTGAATGGCAGCAAGAGTACCCAAAAGGCAAGCATTCAACAGGGCTTTTGTGCTCAGTGAACAGGCCAGCACACAGAAGGCAAGCAGTGACTTGTGTTATCATGAGACAGTTTTGATCTGTACACCCTAATTATAGAGCAAAGCAAAAAAATTACAATACCAGACTCAGCACATCTCCAATTCTACAGACATATATCCAAGCCCGATTCAGTCAAGCAGGGAGAAATTCTCTCTCAACCACAGTCAGACTTCTGCTGAAAACCACCTGACTGCATTCCCTGTTGCTACATACAGAAACCTTCACAGGGTCTCAGGAAGCTTGGCTGCCTCTCAAGTCTCCAAACTCCAGCCACATTTCCATTTCCTGACCACTTGATTACATAAAGTGTTCTCCCACTGAGTCCCTGATGGCAGTAACTTTGCATTTACTGTTTTCTGCTTGAAACTCTGTTCTAGACTCTGTTCTATTTAACTCTCTCATTAGTGCCCCCTCCCCACACACTCAATATGACTCATTAACAGTCACACCACACATTCACTGGTTTGTCTACTGTCTGGCATGCAACCCCACAAGAACAGGAATTGTGCTAGTCTGTTCACCTCTGCATCCCCAGCATCAAAAACACATATATTAGAAACTCCATGTTTATCTGTTGAATGAATAAATCAACCAATTGAAAAAAAACAAAAACAAAAACAAAAGCCATTAAGAACCAAGAGACCAATCTCAAATCTATTTTTACTCTCAAAAATACTTTCACTCTAGAACAAGACAGATCTCTGATCTGTCCTTGAAAACCAACCAAAAAAAGCACATATAAGGACATGGTACAGGGGTTTCCTAGAATCCAGGACAATCCTGTAGAACCTGCAGTAACTGCTGCAGATATGTGCAGACAAAACTCTTATCAGATCCAGAAGTCCAATAATCTCACCTCTACTGTACTGTACTGATAGGCAGCATTAATTGACCATCAAATTAAATCCTCAAAAATTTACCTAAACCTCAAGCACAAGGAAGCTATTACAACCCACAGAAGACAGCTTGTCACACATCAGCCAACAGAATTAAAGGCAGAGTCATTAAATCTCCAAATATACCAGCGACTTCTCGTAGCTATGAGCACTTCACACATCCTGCACTCTCACCATCAGTCACCTCAAAGTTACTAACAGTCAGGAAGATCTGATTAACTTAAGATGTTTAACAAGCAGAAAGTGTAATTCAAACCAAGTCTCCAATCTATTTCTACTACTTTCAATTCTTAAGTACGGAATAGTAAAATCACTTACGTCCATTACAAACTGAACTGTCCAAACTACTCAGGGCAAAAGTAACTCAGAAAAATCTTGACACTCAATGTAAAAGGCTAGACTATTCATATTTGTTGTTGTTGTTTTGTTTTTTGAGACACCGTTTCTCTGTTTAGTTTTGGTGCCTGTCCTGGCTCTCACTCTGTAGACCAGGCTGGCCTCGAACTCACAGAGATCCACCTGGCTCTGCCTCCTGAGTGCTGGGATTAAAGGTGTGCACCACCACCACCCGGTCACTATTTATTTATTTTTTTAATCTGCATTATTTATTTGTACGTGTGTGTGTGTGTGTGTGTGTGCGTGTGTGTGTGTGTGTGTGTGTGTGTGCGTGTGTGTGTGTATGCATGCAGGTATGTGTACCCACAGCAGTCAAAACAGTGTCATACCCCCTAGTGCCAGAGTTACAGGCAGCTATAAGCTGCCCAACATGAATGCTGGGAATCAAACTCCAGACCTTCGTAAGAGCAGCAAGTGCTCTTAACCACTGAGGCATCTCTCAGGTGCCTTAATCTTTAATTTAATGGGAAAAAATAATTTATTTGAAGTATAATAAAGATAAAAGGTATGGTATGTGTACTATGGTGGTTTGAAAAAAAAATGGCCCCCTAAAAAAGATCCTCTATTAGGAGGTTTGGTCGTGTTGGAGGAAGTATGTCATTGTGAAGGAAGACGTGAAGGTCTCATATATGCTCAAGCCATGCACAGTGAGACAGTTCACTTCCTGTTGCCTATGATCAAGATGTAAGGACTCCAGCGCCATGTCTGCCTTCATGCTGCCTTGCTTCCCGCCATGACAATAATGGACTAAACCTCTGAACTGTAAGTGAGCCATCTCAATTACATGTTTTCCTTTTATAAGAGTTGCCATGGTCATGGTGCTTCTTCACAGCAATAGAAACCCTAACTAAAACATATACTTTTGATATATTATTTCTCTCCTATTCCCCAAAAACACATATCCCCAAGGAACAATCGCTTGGTATACTTGAACACAAGATGTATTTTATCATATTTAACTTTTAAAGTAATGTTTAAGGCCAGAATACAATTCTTCTGAACTTAATTAGCAGATGTATTTGACCAACATTTTATCAAGGAAAAAGCAAGACATAACAAAAATTTATCAAAGATCAGTCCAAACTGATGAGGCTAATAAACAATAAGCTTAAGCAGTGACAGACTAGACATCAACAAGCTCTCCACATAAAACAAGGGAAAAATAACAAAAGCAAAATGAAATACCTCAACTGTAGAGCATTATGTTTGAAAAGTAATTGCAAGCTGGGTGTGAGAATCTGAGGCAGGAAAGTCTCAAGCTTTAGGATAGAGCACAATGAGACCTGTCTTAAAAATTAGATGAGCAGGTGGCAGACAAATGCAAGAAGGCATAAGAGAGAAAAACAGCAGATCACTTGAGAAAAGGCAACATTAAAAAGTTTTTATCTGGGGCTAGAGATGGTTCAGTGGTTAAGAGCACTTGCTGCTCTTCCAGAGAAGTTCAAGTTCCAGGGGAAGTTATACCTCTGGCCTCTAAAGGCACCTGCACATGCACATACCCACATGGAGACAAACAAGACACACAGACACCCCTACACAAAGTAATAAAAATGTGCCAAGTGTAGTGGTGCACACCTTTAATCCCAGCACTTGGCAGAGTCACGTGGGTCTCTATGAATTTTAGGCCAGCCTGGTCAACATACTGAGCTCCAGAACAGCCAACCCTACATAGTGTGACCTTATCTCCAATAAATAAATAAATATAAATCCTTTTTTTAAACTTTAGGTCTTTTTGAAAATATAATTGATTTTTAATTTAAAATTTAGCATGTGTATGTCTATGTACCACATGTGTTCAGGTTCCTGGGGGCTAGATGGATCCCTGGCAATAGAAGTTGCAGGTGGCTGGAGAGATGACTCAGAGGTTAAGAGCACCGACTGCTCTTCCAGAGGTCCTAAGTTCAATTCCCAGCAAACACATGGTGGCTCACAACCATCTATAATGAGATCTGGCACCCTCTTCTGTGTACATAATAAATAAATCTTTAAAAAAAAAAAAAAGAAGTTGCAGGTGGCTGTGAATGGCCAGACATGGGTGCTGGGAACTGGATTGGGTCCTCTGGAAGACCAGCAAATGATCTGAACCCTAGTGACACTTCTCCAGCCCTGTTTTAGTCTTGTGAGGCTGTGCTGCTGTGGAGCCTCTGTGCAAGGCCATCCCTGCCCGCACAGTGACTGCCTTGTCCTCACAGGGAAGATAAACAACAGTTTCTACAGTTTTAATTTACTTACTTAAAACACTGAGTATTTACTATGTTTTAGGAACCACCTTAAACATTTCAGAGAGCACATCATATGACAAATGGCTACAGAAGATAGCACTGACAAGAAAATAAGGGGCTGCAAACATTCTAAAGAGCTATCATGTGGATGAATGACCCAGTGTATTTATTTGTGCCATTCCATTAAGAAATTTAAAAACACACAAAAAGTTCTACAGAAACTAAGAGCTATCTAGTGACAGAATCTTCCCACAAGGCTCCTATATAAAGAATATAAGGCTCCTAATTGAAAAAATAAACTGGGGCTACAAACTTCTATTGTAAATACTAAGTGAGAAATATGGATTAAAGGACTCTACTACAAAACAAAACAGACATTAGAACTGACTTTCCTACAATACAGTGGGTCTCCAACAGAAATTCACTAAGAAGATGACATGAACTTAGGGATTCTAGCCATTATTTCTCCTTCCATCCGTCCATCCACCTGTTTTCTGAGACAGAGTTTCTCTGTGTAGCCTTGGCTATCCTGGAACTTGCTCCCTAGACCAGGCTGGACTTGAACTCAGAAATCCTCCTGGAGGGCTGGAATTAAAGTTGTGGGCTACTACTGCCCAGCCAATATTTCTGTTTCTAGCCTCATGGTTTCTATTGCATATGCAACCTTAGCAAAGTTTTGTGCCTCTCTGAACTCTTTTCTGATAGAAACCCAATAAGAGCCTTTCAAGAAAAAAATCATTTAATGTCCATTAAAAGTAGAAACACAGGGCTGGACTGAGTTGGTAAAATGCCTGCCACACACGCATAAAGACCTGAGTTTGAGTCCTGAAGAAAGTTGGGTGTGGTGGCATATGCTTGAAATCCCAGATTTGTGGAAGCAAAGACAGGCACAAAGCACCTAGAGTAAAAGTAGCACTGCAGGAATGGAACAGGGAGCAGGCAAGATGGCTCTATGTCATGCCCAAGCCTGACACCTGAGTTCAATCCTGGGACCCACACAATAAAGGACAGGTGTCACTCTTTCAAGCTGTCCTCAGATCTCCACATACAGGCACACAGAATTGTCTGACTTGTTTGTAAGAGTTTAAGAGGGACATATAAAAGCATTGGGGAGCACAGCAGCAGCCTTCTTCCTTAATGAGAATGTGCAGAAGGCACAGGCACACTTCAATGGCAGAAGCCATTGGTTGCACTCATCGGAAGTAATATAAAGGTATTTCATTTATGATAAAGATAAATAGGAGGTGGCATTATGACTATAGTACTGTAAATTCAGAAAACAAGTGCAGTTACAAAACTGCAAGAAAGCCAGGCGGTGGTGGCCCACGCCTTTAATTCCAGTACTCGGGAGGCAGAGCCAGGTGGATCACTGTGAGTTCGAGGCCAGCCTGATCTACCAAGTGAGTTCCAGGAAAGGCCCGAAGCTATACAGAGAACCCCTGTCTCGGATGGGGGGGTGGTGCAAGAAAAAAATGTATTTACTTATTTATTTTCTAATTTCAGGTAAGAAGCCTAGAAACCAATGAAATTCAGGAAGCTTATTTCACAGGTGGTGCCGCACTAATGTGCAGTGGCGTTTTGAGCAGTTTACCTTATAATTGCCATGTTAGGTTAAAAACAGCTGCCAACAATATTTGCTAACTATTTTAAGTTTAAAATGGCCTGTTATTAAATTGTTGAATTATAGTATCACCATTCACATTAGTTTAAACAATTTACAATTACACAAGGTCTTAGGCACAATCCACAGCACCACGGGGGAAAAAAATGGATGCAAATAAATCTTAAAACTCCTTGTTGTTTAAATAGGGGAAATCAGCTGACAAGATGAGGCCAAAAGATACCGTTCAGTACCAAATATACTATGCTTTCTCAAACATATTGCTAAGACAAGACTTTACTATGAAAATTATAGTACTGACTTTAGTCTCAGTCCAGATGAAACATTGTTCCTAGTGTGAAAAAGGCAATAAAAAGAAACAGCTACTGAGAAGTTTCTTCAGTTGCCGACGCATTTCTGTGAGGCTTTCAAAAACCAGTGTTTTAAGTTTCCTGAAAGCAGGCACAAAAAAAAAAAAAAGACAGCACGGTGACAAATAGGAGTCACACCTAGCAGCACTGGGTGATAAAGACTGACAATATTACATGTCCAAAGTTAAAGCTCCAGGAAGGAAGGGAAGGCATTGAAAGACAGTTCCCAAAACGAAGAAGACATGCCCGGATGTGAGCTAGCCTGACTTCTGGCACACGAAAGGCAACTTATCCCGAGATGCTGAGGTGGACCAGAAGGTAACATCCCTTCTGCGCCCACAAGACCCAAACTCCTGACCCCGGCGCGCTGAAGCTAAAAGAGGTGAGCTGTGAGCGGGCGGGAGCCCAGAACTCCGAGGCCGACCCTCAGGGAATGGAAAACGGGCAAAGCTGGCAGGGCTCACCGTGATTATCTTTCTGTCCGATATTGTGCGTGCGGATGAGCGAGGACAGTCTCCTCACGTCCCCCTTAAAGACGCACTCGTGCACCGGGTAGAGCGAGGGGCAGCTGCCTCCGTCTGCGACCACAGCCACGGGGTTGCTGCCCAGGCAGGCCGGGGCCGGGCAGGTGGCAGTCACCGCGTTGTGTTGCAGCGGGGCCGGGGCGCCGGGGCCGGGCGCAGCAGGCGCCTTCAGCTGCAGCCGGTGGTGGTGGTGGCTGAAGATCTTATGGCAGGCCTTGCCGCCCTTGCCGCTGCCGCCCGCGCCGCTTCTGCCCCCCGTGAAGGCGCCGCCGAGAGCGGCCGTCGCCTCCTCCTCGCAGGGCTCCAGCACGTCCCCGTCCTCTTTGCTGGGCTTGTGGTCCCTCCGCAGGGAGCGGATCTTCTCCCCGGTCATCGCCGCCGCGGCGCGCAGGGCAGGCTCCGAGAAGCTCACCGTGGGCCGAGCCGGAGCGGCGGCGGCGGCGCCGGGCGATTACAGAGGTGGCCGCGAACCTCGCACGCAGCATGAACTCCCGGGGAGACCGCGGGCCCGCGACACGCGCATCGCCCGGAGGCAGCGGCCCTCGTCTGAGACGAGGAAAGCCGCGGCTCAGGAGCCCACCTCACGACGCCGGGCGCCGCCGAGGCCGCCTCCTCACACAGAAAGACCCGGCGCAGCCATCTTCCCCCGGCTCCTCTCGCGAGAGCTCCGAAGAAAACGCCGCGGTAAGTTAGCGGACCCTCCTGCACTAGCGCCTTTGTCCGGGCAGTGCCGGCGCTCCCCTAGCACAGGGTTCCACCCGTGGCCGGGCCCTACAGGTGGAGACCCAGGCTCAGGCCGCTGGCCTGGCGCTCCGAAGCGTTAACCTGCAAAGAGGGAGGTCGACGACAATTACAAATCTGGCTTAAACCCTCAGGTTAGTGAGCCTCCCTCAGAGGATGTGGAAAGACACCGGGACACGCCGGATGTGACATCACTGAGCTGCGCTGGACACTCATTCAGTAAACATTTGCTAAGCGTGGTTCCCTAACCTGTGCTACTACTTGCCCTGACTAGCTAGGCTATAGGGGAGGGAAGGCCAGGTTACACAGGAAAGGAGAGGTAAATTTAGTTTGGGAGGCTCTGAAAGATGATCTTGGAGGAATTTAAGGGCTGGCTTTGGAATTTAAAAGCTGTTTATTACACCAGGAAGGGAGGATTTTCAAACATTCGCTGGTTGAGTGTATCTGGGACAAACGTCAGAGTTAAGTAGGTGGATGATGCTTACTTGAGGACGTGGAATAATGTTTTAAAATAAGTGGGCAGTAATCTGTTAGAAAGACCCTAAATTGGAACTTTGCTTTCTCTCCTCCCTAGTGAGGAGAAATCCAGGTGAGAGATGATGAACCGGGTGCAATGAGTCTGGAAAAGGCTTAAGACTCTTTAAAAGAAAGCTCAAGATTAGCATGTTGAGTTGAAGGTCCTTGCTGTTTGACCAAGAGAGTTAGTTATCGTACCTTTTGGAAATGTGGGCATAAATTCTCAGAAAGAAGACAAGAGTTTAGATCAGATTCAGGAATTTCACAGTAACCCAGAAGTAGCTGGATTCTCCAAGATAAGACTGTGCAGAGCCGGGCGGTGGTGGTGGTGCACGCCTTTAATCCCAGCACTCCGGAGGCAGAGGCAGGCGGATCTTTGTGAGTTCGAGGCCAGCCTGGTCTACCAAGCGAGATCCAGGAAAGGCACAAAGCTACACAGAGAAACCGTGTCTCGAAAAACCAAAAAAAAAAAAAAAAAAAAAAAAAAAAAGACTGTGTAGAACGAGAAGTAAAATGGCATAAGACAACACCTTGAAAACACCATAAAATGTATAATTAGTCAAGATAGTAAGTGGGGATTAATGCACTATGTGTGTGATGAAATTATGAATATTTAGATACCTAAACTGGACATAGTAGCTCAAACTAACAATTTCTAGCACTCCAGAGACGGAGGCAGGGCAGGAGGCTCACAAAGATTCAAGGCCAGCCTGGGCCATAGAGGAACTCTGTTCCACAGTTAGTAGATGGACCAGTGAGATGGCTGGCCATCAAGCCTGAGGACCTGAGTTCAATCCCTGGGACACAGGTAGTGAAGGGAGAGAAGCCACACCAATGAGTTTCCTCTGGTGCATACCCACACACAAAAATGTAAAAAAACAAAAAACTACTAATTAATAGCAGTTAGGCAGCCAGAGTCATGTATCTCATTACTGGCTGCTTAGAGAGGTGGATCAGCAGTTGAGAGCACTGGCTGCTTTTTCAGAGGACCAGGTTTCAATTTCCAGCACCTACACGACAGCTCACAACCATCTGTATGTAACTCCAGCAGTTCCAGGGGATCCAACACACTCACACAGAGATATTTGCAGGCAAAACACCAATAACATAAAAGTAAATAAAATCTTTTTTAAAAAATAGTCTTTGTGGGGGAAATAATGTCTAAACTAGGTTTTGTTTTGTTTTTTCGAGCTCGAGACAGGGTTTCTCTGTGTATTGCGCCTTTCCTGGGACTCACTTGGTAGCGTAGGCTGGCCTCAAACTCACAGAGATCGCCTGGCTCTGCCTCCCGAGTGCTGGGATTAAAGTCATGCGCCACCACCGCCCAGCTTAAACTAGGTTTTAAAGAAGTGAAAACCCACTCTCCACTCTTAAGAAGCTGTCGTTCCCACCCTGGCAGACCTCCGTACCTTCCCCTGAGCTATTTGTACATTCAGAGCTCATTTCCATTTCAGAATTAGTTTACATTTTTTTCCTCTTCAATGCACAATGGCTTTTATTTTGTTAACTTGGCATAAAATTTTGGGTAGGAAATTACATTGAATTTTACCCTAACATAAAATTTAGTATCTCCTTTTATTCCAAATGTCAGCCACAAACCCCAATTTATAAGCATTGGCAGTATCCGTGATTTGCAACCAGATGAAATGAGCAATGTTTTCAAATTCTATTACAGTTGCTGCAAATAACAACATTCAATATTCATTACCAGCTAAAAATTATATTAAGGTCTACTACTAGATCTTGTTTCTTAATGACTTAATAAAGATGAATGTGTGCACAAATTTATTTTTTAGAGTATTCTGTGGCAATTTTAATATGCTTCATGATTTGTTTTTATGCTCCACATAAGTATTTTATGCTCACATTTAAGTATTTTAGCAATTGTCAGTCATAGCTGATAATAATCATTCCTAAATTTACATCGTTCAAGGGGTTCCCAAGAGCCTTTTTTCTTCTCTTCTTTTTAAACCCTAGGGTACCTCCTAGGGTACTTCACATACATAAAGAGACATCCTTCACCTGTCTCAAGCCCTAAGCTTGATTCACTGCTATTTAACCTTCTTATTTGAAATACCTCCACATACTATCTTCTCTCTGGGCAACCTTATTAGAAAATTCTGTGAATTGTGCTGGAATTAATTCTTGGCTCTCAGATTGTGGGAGACTTCAGACTCCAGAGTGAAGGGTTCCTTTCTTTTTCCATGTCCCATGTATTTTTTTATTTGGCCTCAATTTCAGCACACTGCCTTCCTTACAGATAACAAATGCTTACTATTAATAATAAAGTGTTGAACCAATAAGACATTAAATCCTGAGGTATCTACAATGTGCTCAGATGACTGAGCCATGCTAAAATACTAAATATAAGCTCCTTAAGTAATCCCAGTCTCGATAGGACTGGGATTGGAGTGAACTACTTACTGCTTTATGCCTGAGTATACATATATTATTTAGGACTTTTTTGTTTCATTTCCACTTAGAAATAATAATAATTCATTTAAAACTGCCTTAAAATTATGTAAGGATTTACATAACCAACTCAGACAAGTTCTCAAGAGTAGCCTTTTAAATCCCACATCCATGTTCTAGTAAACCCCTTAGCCTATCCCAATCTTGGGAGTAACTCCTCAGGTCAGCTTCCTGGGTAGGGAGGTGGGTGACCTGGTTAGTGTTGGCCAATCCAGACTCATCTCTGAGTAGGTGTGGCTAAGTTCTCATAATAGCAGAGCTATGTCATAATGAGAATTAGATCTGAAAGATGGAAAGACAAACACCCAAGAGTCAGTAGCAGACATTAACACCCAGACATGGAGTGAGGAAGGATGGGACTCCTAGGATAGGGAGAGAGGGAAGAAGGGGACAGTTAGAATGGTGTTTTGCTTTGGGTTGAATTTAACTTTAAAAATGCCTGGATGTATAGTGAACAAATAACTTCACAAACAACACATTTACTTTTTTAGTCAAACATTGGTGACATAGGTTCCAATATATATATAACTCAAGTACTGAATTTACCATACAAAACCACCTGTCTTTACAGAGTAGTGCTTCTTAATTTCCTTCTGGTGTGGCTAAGAACACAAATTATGAGTGAGCAAGATGATTCAGCAGGTAAGGGCACTCACCACTAAAACTGATGGACTGAGTTCAAATCCACACACATACAGGTGTGTTGGGGTTTTTCCCACCACAGTACATATGGAGGTCAGAAGATAATTGGTTCTCCCCTTCCATCAGGTATGTTCCAGGGCTCAAACTCAGGTTGCCAAGCTTAGAAGCATGCATCTTTACCTGCTGAACCATCTCACTAGCCCTCTATCAGCTATTTTTAAACAAATCTTCGCTAAATGCCTTATATGTTCATGGACAAACAGAATAGACCAGATAAATCTTATTCTAAACACAAGTACTTCTGACTTTTATGAGAAATGTATGTTTCTTTGTAATGTTAATCCCACAGATGGGAGCAGAAAGGCCACCGAACCAAATCAGCATGTCCATATTAATTACAGCAAGCAATTAAAGCAAGCTGTTTTTATTCATGTACACAGGCTTCCTTTCCCTAAAGGTGGAGTTCAAGAGATCAGTGTTGGACATGGGTAAAATAAGGATTTTTATAGTTCAGTAATAGGGAGTTTCCACATTTGGGGAGGGGTGGCAGGCAAATAAGAGGAGCTATAGGAGCATAACAAGTTGGTCATAACAACCTCTTGAAACAAAGGCATAGTTATAAGATTTTCATAACAAGGTGGTCGTAACAAGATAGTCATAACATCAGGTGGTCATAATAACCTTTAGAAACAAAAGCAAGGTTGCTGTTTCCTGGAAAAGTCAGTACACAACCATTTATAGTTAAGGTTGCAGGTGGGGCATAGCCCAATCCTTGAGAAACAAATTTAATCATAAAGAGGAATGAATCTAATCTGTCTTTACTATAAGATGGCTTTCAAGGTTAAAATGGAGACAGGCTGGTTTATTAATTAACTTGTTGATGAGAAAGATAGTTCTCACCTAGGAGATAAGAGAGAGTTGCTCTGGGCCTTGATGGGAACATCAGTTTGGGTTGCTCTGAATGGCAGGTTCCAACATGGATAAACTTTTAGAGAGACAAAACAAAAAGTCATAAATCAATGCATTTGCCAAATATAATGGTGGAGACATCAAGTAGGCAGTCACAGCAAAGTGAAAGAAGCACTGCTATGGGTTTGGAGACTGATGGCTTACTTTGCTCTATGGATAGTGGGAGCTAGTCTCTGCTAAATTTATACATTCCAAAGATTTTGCCTGATAATTACCAGAAGTGGGCAATGAGTGGCTGTTAAGGGAACTGTGGTGATTTGAATAGGAATAGCCCCTACAAATTTACTTATTTGAATTCTTGGTCTCCAGAGAGTGGCATTATTAGGTGGTGTGGCCTATTTGGAGTAGATGTGGCATTGTTAGAGGAAGTGTGTCGCTGGGGGTGGGCTTTAAGGTTCTAAGTGCTCAGATCAGGCCCAGTGTCTCTCTTCTTGCTGCTGCCTATCCAGATGTAGAACTCTTGGTTCCTTCTCCAGCACCATGTCTGCCATGTGCTGCTATGCTTCCCACTGTGATGATAATGGACAAAACTTCTGAACCTGTAAGCTAGCCTTAATTAAATGTTTTCCTTATAAGAGTTACTGTATTCACAGTGTCTCTTCACAGCAATAAAACCCTAAATAAAGACAGGGCCCAAATAATTTGGCTATGGGCTTGCAACATTCCAACATCTCACAAGTTGTTTATATTAGGGTCTGCAAGAAGTCCCCCAAAACCACCAGTCATAATGCAATCAGCAAGAGGTTTTTTTTTTTTTTTTTTAATATGATAGGCATATGGGGTCACTTACATGTACAAAATGGCAACAACCATGAGAAAAGCTTTCAGGCTCTTTTTAAGCACAGAAAAAGGAATTTTTAAAACAGTTGTGATCATTCTACCTAGGAGTAACTTACATAGGTGGCAGTCATATTATTATATTTCTAATTGGTTAGGGCTAGCAGGGGTGGGCCAAGGCTATAGCTTTTCCATTCTTCACAAATCTGGACAAGTCCCAGGCTTTATCCTTATTTGGTTATTACTGGGGGAGGAAGGGTTTGGCCCAGGCCTAGTACATGCAGGAACTGAAGCCTAGTTCTTAACTAAGTTATCAGGGGCCTGTCATGATATTTGCCTGGCCCTCTCAGTTAATTGATGCTAGTGTGTAGAGAGCCGCGTGTAGCCGCACCCTAAAGATGGCTCTGGCTTCTACCCTCTGCCTTCCCAATGGCAAACACTCTTTATGGTAAACAGCTCCTTATTTGGCTGTGGCTGGATTCGTATGTTGCTGGCATATGCGTGAACCTGTGGACAGTGCCCACGTGGCGGCCTGGGGTTGGCAGCCCAGCCCTACTTAGGTGCTGGGAGAGGCTTGCCCCAGAGAGAGAGACACAATGCAACTAATCAAAGGTCTGAATAAACTGTGATGAGAAGGATCCCGGTGTCGCGTCTTCCTTGCTGGTCGAGGCGGGCGTGACACTAGTGAACCTTATAGCATCTTTTTTTAAAATATCTATTTATTTATTAATTATGTATACACTCACCAGAAGAGGGCACCAGATCTCATTATAGGTGGTTGTGAACCACCATGTTGTTGCTGGGAATTTAACTCAAGTCCTCAGGAAGAGCAGCCAGTGCTCTGAACCTCTGAGCCATCTCTCCAGCCCCCTTATAGCATCTTTAGCATATATGTGGTTCTTTTGTTTCTGGAAACATTAAAATCCAGAGACAAAGCATGTAGCTCTTGAGCTAATGTCTTCATGTAATAAAAGTAGTATTATCACCACATTGTTTCCTGTTCAGAAGTACTGCAGAAAATAATTTTTAAGTCTCACAGGTTGTATTTTATAAACATATCAGACCTACAATTAAGAATGGTGGGGTTGGGTATTTAGCTCGGTAGTAGAGCGCTTTCAATCCTCAGCTAAAAAAAAAAAAAAAATGGTGGCTACCACCTGAAGACATGTTGATGTCCATGGTCTGTACTGCCTCTGAGGGCCATGATGGTGTCCATGGCCCATGCTGCAGATGGAGGCTATGTGGAGGTTTGTGGCCCTTGCTGCCACCAAGGCTGTGTAGATATCTATCAGCTGTGCTCCTGCAGGAAACCATGATGATGCCCATGGCCCATGTTACCCCTGAAGGCTATGTAGATATCCATGGCCTGTGCTGCCTCTTGGAGGATCATGTTGGTGTCCGTGGCCCATGCTGTACTGAGAGCCATGCTGATGTCCCTGGTGTATATTGTAGCTGGAGACCATGTTGAGGTCCATGATCATGCTGTCACCAGAAACCATGTGGAAGTCCATGATCTATGTTCCCGCTGACTGTAAAGGGCGGGAAGCTTCTTTTATGGTGTTCTTGATTGCAGACTCACAGTTGAGAATGAGAGACAAAGAAGTCTTCTGTGACAATCTCTCCCTAAGCCTTCCCTGCCCCATAAAAAAAAAAAGAAGAAGAAAAAAGAAAAAAGAAAGAAAGAAAACAGTCTATGTAGTGGATAGCCATCCCAGCATTGGCCTGGAAGTTCCAACCCCCATTGAGGCTTCGGTAATGGTCACGCCCACAAGGCAGGGCGGAGAAGGTAACGGAAGATGGAGGATCGGAAGGGGAGGCACGGTTGGTTCCGGGACCCTGGACGCTGGAGGGAGACCAAGCAGAGTTCTCTAGAGAACACCGCCAGACTGCACTATATCTTTGCCAGACCCTGCAACCTACCCCTTCATTGTAAGTTACCCCACAAAATACACCTCCCTTTTAACTACGTGGAGTGGCCTAAATAATTTCACCAATATCTGGCACTCACGTGGGGCAAATCCCAAAGGCCTAGGCGGCTCCCTCCCTCAGCCTCCTCCCCGGCAGGTGGCCTGCAAAGTTAGCTTAGCCCCTAGACCAGGGAAAACCCACTGTGAGGCCTTCCCACTCCTCCTGCTTTGGAGCTATACCAACGCCTCCTGCTGGCTGAAAAGTGCTACTGCACTCCCCAAAACCATGGAAAGGTAAACTTTTTTCAAGTAAAAGTACTTGATAATTTTACACCTTAAAACTGACTAAAAAATTTTGAGTAATTCTTGTAATATGGCTGACAACATTACCTCACAAGGATTTAAAAACTTTTTTGCCTGTATGATGAATGACATTCTCCTGGAAATATATGACCTCCCTAAGACATATCTGGCCTGTACCATTTTGACATTCATTGTAATAATTCACATAGTGTTCAAACACTGGTTTAATAATAAGAACAAAGATGAGTCATTATTGGGACTGATACAGGCTTTAAAAGATAGCAATGAAGGCTTACAGAAAAAGATTCTCTTTCTGGAATCTGCTAACCAGGAATTACAGGTTTTAAAAGATAGCAATGAAGGCTTAAAGAAAAAGATTCTCTTTTTGGAATCTGCTAACAAGGAATTACATTAAAAGATTCTCTCTCTGGAATCTGCTGGCCAGGACTTACAAAACAAGCTTGTACCCAAAATTGCTTTTATTGATACTAAATATGAGTATTTAATGGATAGAACACTAACTATCCAGAGTGAAGTTGTAGCTACTCAGACACTATGTAAGGAAGAAAAATTATCATTACTTGATAAGATAAGGTCCATGGAATCATGTGTTTCAGAAGAACATAAAAACTTCCATGATTCCATGAAAAATCTGGAATCCCTTACAAGAGAGGAGGTTTACTCCCTGGAACAGACCCTAGGTGCTCATTTACAAGCCCTGGAGGAAACTCTCAATAAACATGACAAGGGACCTAATAAGCAGAAGGGCAAGACCATACAGGTTGTAACATCTCCAAATGGCTCTCATACAATGGCTTATCCTGTTATCATCCATGAGAAGCCAGCAGATGACACACACCCCGAGCCATATATGACATATACATTACAAACAATTTCAACAAGGGACTTTAAAAATATAAAGGAAGCAGTAGTTACATATGGGATACACTCCACATATGTAAAACAGATGTTAAATTCGTGGTCTACCTCACATAGAATCATTCCAGATGACTGGCATCAGTTAATTTCAGCTGTTCTAGAATATAGCCAGCAGTTACAGTGGAAAAGCTGGTTGAGAGAAGAGGCAACAAATTTAGAACAACAAGGTAAACTCAGAGGTTTTGAGATCTCCCAAGATCAAATACTTGGTGAGGGATGTTTCGCTGACAGGAATGTACAAGCCATTTATGATGAGCATACAATATCCCTATGCCATACAGCAGCTCTAAATGCTTGGGAAAAAATTCCAGAACCTGGAAAAGCAACTGAGGTATACACAAAGATATTTCAGGGACCACATGAACCCTTCACTGATTTTTTACAAAGGCTGAACACAGCTATAACAAAAGCTGTATCAGATAAAGAATTAAGAAAAGTATTAACTGAGTCCTTGGCATTCGACAATGCTAATGCAGAATGCAAAAGAATACTTACACCATTAAAGATCAGATCAGCTCCTTTGGAAGAATGGATTCAGTATACTAATAGTGTTGAATCTCTTAACTACAGTAATGAGGCTTGGATAGGAGAGACAAATCCCAGAGGTGAAAGAAGGCCCCGTGGTACTGAATGTTTTAAATGTGGTACACCAGGTCATATAAGTAAAAACTGTGCATGGGGTAATCCTAGAAGTAATACTCCTTCTAGGAATATCCTAAACAGAAGACCCCAACCACCTCCTGGATTATGTAGAAGATGTGGCAAAGGCCGACATTGGACCAGTGAGTGCAGATCAAAAATAGATATACGAGGCAACCCTTTACTGGCGGGAAATGCCTCAGGGGGCCTCTTGCAGGCCCCCAAATCAAATGTGGTAAGAACATTCCCAGCCACTGTGGAAGACATTCCTCTCCAGGACAACTGAATAAACCAATGCCTAATGTAAAAACCGATACTGCAATGGATGATAAAACAGCTCTGATAGATGAATCACAGTTTACAAAGAACACAATAAAACAAATATTTTGGCAGACTTCCATAAATGAACAAAGACCAAATCTTAGAATTCGAATTAATGGCTTGGTTCTGGAGGGCCTGGTAGACACAGGTGCGAATGTGACTGTAATTACACCAAAATCATGGCATCCAAATTGGCCTCTTCAAGAGGTAGATGTCCAACTTTTAGGAATTGGCACCCTATCTCAGATAAAACAGAGTTTGAGATGGGTTGAATGCATAGGGCCAGAAGGACAGAGAGGAAAGCTGAAGCCATATGTAGCAAATGTAGCAGTGAATCTATGGGGCCAAGATCTGTTACAACAGTGGAATACCCAGATTAAAATTCCTACACTCTCAGAAAAGGAATACAGGCCAATGCATGTTTCTAGGAATAATATCATAACATGCTATAAAAAACAGTCACCAACAATTCAGGCTGTACACAAACAGAGCACAACTGCTGTTGAACACTCAGAAGTACCAACTGCCTTACCTTTAAAATGGCTAACTAATAAACCTGTCTGGGTTGGACAGTGGCCTTTGACAAAAGAGAAGCTACAAGCTTTAGAACAGCTGGTTCAAGAGCAGTTAAATGCTCAACACATTGAAGAATCTACCAGCCCTTGGAATTCTCCTGTATTTGTTATTTAAAAAAAGTCTGGTAATTGGAGAATGCTTACAGATCTGAGAGCTATTAATAAAGTAATTCAGCCAATGTTCTCCCTACAGACTGGGATGCCCTTGCCCTCTCTGCTACCCAAAGAATGGCCTATAATCGTTATTGACTTAAAAGACTGTTTCTTTACCATACCCTTACAAGAAAATGATAGGGAAAAATTTGCCTTCACAGTTCCTAATTATAACAATTCTCAGCCAGTCAAGAGATATCAATGGAAGGTCCTCCCACAGGGAATGTTAAACAGCCCTACCTTATGCCAATACTTTGTGAAAAAACCATTGGAGATAATTCGTGTAAAGTTTCCACAATCCATAATTTATCACTATATGGATGATATCCTATTAGCTGATCCAAAGTTAGACACATTAGAAAGCATGTTTGAAGAAGTAAAAAAAGTTTTGCCTCGCTGGGGACTGCAAATTGCTCCTGAAAAAATACAAAGAGGAGATTCTATTAATTACTTAGGATATAAGATAGAGTTACAAAAAATTAGACCCCAAAAGGTACAACTGAGGAGAGATCAATTAAAGACTCTTAATGATTTTCAAAAGTTGTTAGGAAGCATTTCCAACTTACTGGGTATCATGGGAATACCCAAAGATGGACTACAAAATTTGGCTACTACTCTAGAAGGGGACAAAGAATTAAATAGTCCAAGAGAATTATCAGCCGAAGCTGAGAAGGAATTGGCTCTAGTAGAAAAGACAATTCGAGAAGCACATGTGGATCGTGTGGATCCAGAACTTAAATGCATTCTTGTCATATTCCCCTCCAGACATTCCCCCACAGGTATTTTGATGCAGAGGGAAGATATTATATTGGAATGGATATTCCTACCACATAAACCAAATAAGAAATTAAAGACTTATATAGAAAAGACCTCTGATTTGATTCAAAAAGGTAAATTAAGACTTTGTCAGTTGACAGGAATGGACCCAACAGAAATTGTAGTACCTTTAACTAATGAGGAAATTTCATCACTATGGAAAGATAATGAATACTGGCAGAGAGCCTGCAGTAACTTTTTGGGAGAGATTAACAACCATTATCCCAAAAGCAAGAGAATAGAATTCATAAAGAAGACTGAATGGGTCCTTCCTCACATTGTACGACACAAGCCAATTTCTGGAGTCCTCACATTCTATACTGATGCAAATAAATCAGGGAAAGCAGGATACAAATCAGGAGACCTAAGTAAAGTGGTACAAAGTCTATACAGCTCTGTACAAAAGGGAGAACTGTATGCCATTCTTATGGTACTGATGGACTTCACAGAACCCCTCAATATAGACACTGACTCTCAATATGCAGAGAGAGTTGTTTTACACATTGAAACTGCTGAATTTATTCCTGATAATACAGAATTAACTTCATTATTCATACAATTGCAGGAAATCATCAGGAAAAGGGAACATCCTATATATATAACACATATCAGATCCCATACAGGTCTGCCAGGACCTCTAGCACAAGGTAATGATGAGATTGATCAGTTACTAATAGGTAATGTGCTAGAAGCCTCAGAATTTCACAAAAAAAAACACCATGTAAATAGCAAAGGTTTGAAGAAGGATTTCTCCATTACTTGGCAACAAGCTAAGGATATTATGAAAAAAATGTCCTACTTGTTCCTTCTATAACCAAACTCCATTACCTGCAGGAAGCAATCCAAAAGGTATACAAAGAAATGAAATTTGGCAGATGGATATGTTTAATTTTACAAAATTTGGAAAATTAAAGTATGTACACCATACCATTGACACCTATTCAGGATTTCAGTGGGCAACTCCTATGAGTTCTGAAAAGGCTGATTCTGTGATTACACACCTATTAGAAGTTATGGCCATCCTGGGAATACCTGTACAAATTAAGACAGATAATGCCCCAGCAAATGTCTCCAATAAAATGAGACAGTTCTTTGCTTATTACAATATAAAGCATGTTACAGGTATACCACAAATCCCACAGGCCAAGCAGTCATAGAAAGATCCAATCGAACTTTAAAGGATATGCTAAATAAACAGCAACAGGTAACAATGACTCCTAGAAATAGATTGCATAGTGCTTTATTAACCTTGAATTTTCTCAATGCTGATGAGAAAGGAACAACAGCTGCGGAGAGACATTGGACGACAGACAAAACTCCTGAGCTAAACCAACTGGTTTATTTCAAAGATGTGTTTACCTCAGAATGGAAACCTGGATATGTCCTACACTGGGGGAGGGGTTTTGCTTTTGTTTGACAGGAGAAGAAAAGCTATGGATACCAACAAAATTAATAAAAATTCGATTTGAACAGAAGAAACCCCTTGATGAGGAGAAGTAAAAGATCATCCACCAATGTGACATCTCTTCAAGTTGTAAGAAAAATTTAACAATCAAAGGTTGGGGTAGGGTTCTGTTTTTGTCTTTCCAGGATAATGGAAATACCCATCTTCCAGAAATCATAAGGCCTTGGATATCCGGATGTTTATAGCAGAAAGAAAGAATCCATTGGTACCAATGTACACAGGGTAAGATATCACTGTCTAACATCTATATCTCTATCAATCTAGAATAGTTGTGGTTCCAATTTAATTATAAACCAAGCTGGCTTTGGAGATGGAATTGGCTCACCCCTTCTCTAAACCCAAGCATATTGATAAAAGAAAATGTTGAGAGATTCTTCAGTCCCATATCAGAAGAGCCCTCTGGTGTGAGACAGAAGGAAACCAATTATAAGGGACCATTATCTTCAAGATTCTAATTCTCTCCATGCTTATTCTTGATTTCTTGGAATCCTTTCTTACATGTCATGACATCTTTAAATCCAAACCTTCCATTCTGATAAAAAGTAAGTTTTTTCCAATAGCAATCTCTGAAGTCTCCAGAAGGAAGATGGGACCCCAACAACAACAACTCTACCCAATCCAGAATAATGCCATGGTAATCATCAACTTACTATACTTCTTGCCAGAATTTCAGACAATCTTACCAATTACTCTGAGAGTTGCTGCAGAATCTACAGTTAGTCTAACTGAGATTTAACTATCTGAGCTTTCTCACAATACCCAAAGATACCATCGCCCCCTAAAGAGCAGGAAGCAATTCTAAGAAAACCACTCCCCTTATCCCTAAGTTTTCATATTTCTCAGGGTTATGGATAATGGTTCTAGGGTTGGGGGTGGAAGAAACTGTTAAACTCAGTACTCTCCTTAAGGAAAGAAAATATGTTTAAAAAAAAAAAGGAAAAGAAGAAATGGAATGGATAGGTATAAGATATTATTGTAGACTACTATATACATTAGTAAACAAATTTAGTAATATAGCAGCCTTTGCACTGTTATGAATTCTTATATGTTGATACAAATATAAACCCTTTATATTCCTATTTAAGATAAGTTGTATATTGATACAAATACAGAACTATGTTTGTTATATTGTACACATATTTTTACTCTTATTTGAAATATTTGTATATTGATACAAATGTGAATTTATATCTGTCATACTTCTGTTTAAGATATTCTGTATACTTATATATATTTAGGATTATTATCATATTGCATATTGCACTATACATTCCTACCTCTGTTAAAGATATTTTGTGTATTGTCACAATTTAAAGTCATTATCCTTTTACTGTACATTTGCTTACAGACTGTTTGCCTTATTTATAGGAAGCCTTAGTCCTTAGGTTCTTTAGGTAGATAAGACTTATAGAGTTATTGTCACCTATGCTTGTCATCTCTATAATTATGTTAGTTAGGTTATCCAGATTTATAAATACATAGGTCAGATGGACAGGTAATCTTCAAACACTTCATGGACCTAGAGAATATGGCATTTAAATAAGAATTCTGTTGACGTGAGACACAATTGCTCCTGGCAGCACCAATTTGATCCCGAGAGAATGTTGGGCTTCTAAGACATTTCCATTTGGAAGTTTGTCTTCTTGGCACAAAATGGCCTACTGGGCAAAGAACTGCCCTTGCCTCAACTGCTGACAGTACAAATGCTGTCCTTTCTGGACAAGCGGGACACAAGGAAAGCAGCCACTATACTTTGCCAAGACAGGGTAAGATGGTCTTTCAGAATTCCTGCTTCTGAAAATGGTCTGTCAGATACTCTAGGCCTGTAGCCAATTTGAATGCACCAACGATGCTGAGAAACATTAGGTGACTGTCCAGGCTGATAGCTGTCTCTGTCTACTCTTGCAAGACTCCCGAAAGTTGCTTGCATCCTTCTCCCATTTCTCAGGTATTATTATATTTCTTTTCAGGTCTTTGATGAGGTTGGAGATAGCAGTTATAGTTACAACTTAGTATATATACATATATAATATCTTAGATAGAATATATTATGTATTAGACTCAGGTTCTTTAGGATAGGACACCTTTTGGAATGATCTTTGTAATATGCCACCTACCCACGCTCTAGACTTCCCTGGATTTTACTATGTGTTTTTTGCTTGATATTGTTTGCACTTATTATAATTCCAACTTATCTAAGTCATTATCCCTCATTACTCCTGGACAATATTTGATAACCATCTCTTTGTACATAGTCTTGTATTAGGTTAGAACCTTGTTATTTAGACAAAAGGGGGAGATGTAGTGGATAGCCATCCCAGCATTGGCCTGGAAGTTCCAACCCCCATTGAGGCTTCGGTAATGGTCGCGCCCACAAGGCAGGGCGGAGAAGGAAACGGAAGATGGAGGATCGGAAGGGGAGGCACGGTTGGTTCCGGGACCCTGGACGCTGGAGGGAGACCAAGCAGAGTTATCCAGAGAACACCGCCGGACTGCACTATACCTTTGCCAGACCCTGCAACCTACCCCTTCATTGTAAGTTACCCCACAAAATAAACCTCCCTTTTAACTACGTGGAGTGGCCTAAATAGTTTCACCAATAAGTCTAGACAGGAAGCCATTGAAGAGAACTCTTAAAAATCGTGATATGGATCCTGAAGTGTAGCTCTTCACAGTTGGTGACTTCCAAATAATAGGAGAATTAAATGTCCTGAAATTGACTGAAAGGTTGTTCCCTCATCTTGTGGTAGAGAATAGAATCCGGTGGAGGTGGGGAAGGACTCAGTTTTCCTTAAGGGCTGGCCACTGGGAGTTTGACCATGCTCTAGTCAGTTTCTAGCAACACAAGCTGGACTTGGTGAGGTGTTTTTAATCCCTTTTCTTTTCCTATTTTCTTTAAGGGAGGTCACAAGGGAGGAGGGAAGGTGGGCCTGGGAAGTGAATGTAATTGGGATGCATTATGTGAAACTCCCAAATAACTGATAATAAGATGTTGGGGGGAAGTAAAAACAATGGTGGCTAATGCTCTCACTCAGTTCTCCTTGCTTAGTATTAGTTTCTAGCATGAACATTAGTCTAAGACTAGGCTACATCTCCCTCCAAACCTTTGTGCAGGCTTGTATTTCAAGCTGTCACAATTGTGTAGAATCTGATTCCCCATCCTCCATATTGTTGAGGTGAATCTAGGAACATTTTGGTTGTAGAATTGCCATAGATGCCTGGATAATGAGAATCTCCTAGCAACACCCACACCAGTTCTTCAACAAGCAAAGAAAAACAAATTCATGCAAACCAGTACCTTCTCTACATACTTTACTCATTTGCTCTGTGTCTCTTGTATCTGCTTCCACTTCCTTCCTGTAGTCAACACTTTTCTTTCTAATATTTGCATTCAGTAGAAGTCTGAGAGGCAGGGATTGCTAAGGAAACCAGAGCCCATTAGTGCTTAAAGCTCTTGAAGGAAGCAATGCCCCTGAGACAGATAAAACACATTAATCTGAAGATAAAAGAAGAAAGGGTGCTAGGAACCTGAGGAGAGCCAGGTTAAGGAGGCTAAAAGAAAAGATAAATGTCAGCAACACACACACACACACACACACACACACACGTGCACACACAGTAGTTTGAGTATGAAAGGGTAAATTTAACAGAAAATACTCAATCCTTATTTTAAGATACATAGGAGCTAATTCTTAGGTATATCCTATCTATTAAGCATGTATGTCCACATAGAGAAATGTAAATCCTCCTGTATAAGAAATATACAGCATACACCAAGATCTCTTCTTGAAGCAAATGCATCCAGAAGTAGACGGTTTATCTAAATCAAATAGATTCATTAGTCCTATTGATAATGTAGTATGAATCTTAAAAGTTCTTATTAATAAGAACAAATCTGGAGCCAGGTATTGGGGTGAATGCTGGAAGATCAGAGAAGCAGAACCAGCCACAGCCACAGCCACCTCACCTTGCCAATTCCTCAGCTCATCCTGTTTCCTCAGACTGGAAGCCTCTGAGTCCTTATTCAAACGGGTTTCAGCTGAACTGTCGCTAAAAGCCTAAAAGCTTAACTAGCTCTAGTTCCTGGTCCTCAGGCCTTATATACCTTTCTGCTTCCTGTCATCAGTTCCTGGGATTAAAGGCGTGAGTCACCGTCACCATGCCTGGCTGTTTCCAGTGTGGCTTTGAACTCACAGAAATCCAGATGGATCTCCGCCTCTGGAATGCTAGGATTAAAGGCGTGTGTGTGTGTGTGTGTGTGTGTGTGTGTGTGTGCCAGCCATCATTTTCTGGCCTCTATATCTAGTGGCTGTCCTGATCTCTGACCCTAGATAAGTTTATTAGGGTGCACAATATTTTGGGGAACACAATATCACCACACGATAACATGAAAACCAAGTTAAAAAAATAGCCCCAGCTACTGCTGAGCACTAGTAACCATAAATAGAAGAGCAAATTTAAAGGAAATTTATCAATGTGTTCCAAATAATAGGTAAGTTTAATGTCCCCAAAGTAACTGAATGGTTGGTCCCTCATCTTATGGTAGAGAAGAAAATTACTTTCAGATGACCCAATTGGTGAATTGTACATCATATTCTGAGAGGAGTTTTACAATTCCTAATAGTCAGATCAGGCCAAACACAAGATGCCACTACAGTTTTGTTTTGTTTTTGTTTTTTTGTTTTTTTGTTTTTTCTCTCAAAAGGCAAAGCAGAGTGACATTGGCAAATAGGTACACTGACATCGTCTGCTCAGGCTCAGAGTAACCCACTGTAAGCAGGTTATCTGATCTGCTGCTTTGTTTCCATATCCATAAGATGAGAATTACAGTAATTTCTATCTCACATTGCTGTAGAATAATCCTCTTGTACACTGTAAAGATTTGTCACTCGAAATGGTTTAATAAAACACTGATTGGCCAGTAACTGGGCAGGAAGTTAGGTAGGAAAGCCAAACTGAGAATTCTGGGAAGAAGGAGGACTGAGTCAAGGAGTCGACAGGCAGATGCAGAGGAAGCAAGATGCAAATGTTGTATTGAGAAAAGGTACCAAGCCACATGGCTAAACATAGATAAGAATTATGGGCTAATTTAAAGTATAAGATCTAGTTAGTAATAAGCCTGAGGTACTAGCCAAGCATTTATAAGTAATATTAAACCTCAGAGTCAATTATTTAAGAAGCTGCCAGGTATTTGGGAACAGGCAGGCAGGAGAGAAACTTCTGCCAACATCACATGGTATTGTAAGAATGAAATGAATAAATGCCCATGAGCCACTTATCAGTGCTGTGTTTAATACTCACTAAGTATTACTATGGCAATTTCTAAAAAAAAGACCCCAAAAACTTTTGTTAAAACAAATAAAATCTGTATAGAGATGTGTGTTTGAAACTCTTACCAAAGTGATACATAAATCTTTGTCTTTGGAAAGGCTTTCACCTGTTTACTGATTATCAATTCCTTAGACTATACAGGACTCCATAGCTTGACCAACATTCATTCCACCAACAACTCAGATCTTATGACCTCTAATGGCATGTAGTTTAGAGTAAGGAGAATTTGACAGTGCAGAGAGAGCAGGGCATGTGGCCGTGGAACCCTTATAAAATGTGAGAACAGTATTTTTCTTTAAAATACAGTATCTTATCAAATATTCTCAAGGACCAAGTCAATGGCTAGCAAGGGCCTGCCCCTAATTCCCAAGATGAATAAAGGGAAAAGAAGCTTTTAGGCTGTTGGCAAGTCTATCATGGATTTTTCCCTTCAGAAAGGGCCTTCTTATCTTCATGACTTTCTTGAGAATTAGCTCTCCCTGTGCCCACCATCCTTTGTTTTTTTCAGTCTCCCAAAGAAACTACACTCAGGAACCACTGGACAATTAGGTAGCAGGTTAGATTTATCTTTTGTATAATGATTTATTGGGACAAACAACTTCAGTTTAGAGCTGGAGAGATGACTCAACAGTTAAGAGTGCTTACTGCTCTTGCAGAGGACCAGAGTTTGGTTCCCAGCACCCACATTGGGTGGCTAATAACCATCTGTAACTCCAGCCCCAGGGAGTAACACTCCCGATACCCGCATCAGGCACCACACACATTATGTGCATACCCACACTCAGGCACATACATGTACACAGAAAAAAACTTTAAGGAGCCGGGCGGTGGTGGCACATGCCTATAATCCCAGCACTTGGGAGGCAGAGGCAGGTGGATCTCTGTGAGTTCGAGGCCAGCCTGGTCTACAGAGTGAGTTCCAGGAAAGGCGTAAAACTACACAGAGAAACCCTGTCTCAGAAAAAAAAAAAAAAAAAAAGAAAGAAAGAAAAAGAAAAAACCTTTAAGGAAATCCTTAAAACTGCTTTGTAGACTTTCCTTACTCTATACTCAATTATGTATTATTTCCAGAACTTAAAATAATAACAACAATATTCTCATAGAAACAGAGCAAAAAGGTCAGATGAGGCAATCCTTGGTATAGATCACAGGATCCTGTAAAACATAACCTGTCCATGAGTAGGAATCATCTGTTCTTTATAGAAATGAGATTCATGGCTCCCATCTAGTCTTTAGCTTGCTAGGTTTGAGGTGTGAAGTCTTTTTAGCCAGACACAAAGTTTTTAGTAAAAGTGAGCTCTGCCATACAGGTTACTGTTGCTTCTAGGAGTGCCCCATGATCTGGCCTTGTTGGAGGAAGTGTGTCACTGGGGTGGTGGGGAGGGTTGTGATTTCAGTTTTCTTTCAAAAGCCCATGCTAGGCCCAGAGTCAGACTCTCTCTCTCTCTCTCTCTCTCTCTCTCTCTCTCTCTCTCTCTCTCTCTCTCTTTCTCTCTCCCTTTCTCTGATTTCAGATCAGGATGTAGCACTCAGCTACCTCTCCAGCACCTGCCTACGTGCTACTATGCTTCCCACCACAATGATAATGGACTCGGCCTCTGAAATTGTAAGCAAGGCTCCAATTAAATGTTTTGTTTTATAAGAGTTGCCTTGGTCATGGTGTCTCTTCACAGCAACAGAACAGTTGTGGTGGGTATTGTGTTCCCTGAAATATTGTGTGTTCCCTGAAATAAACATATCTGGAGTCAGAGAACAGACAGCCACTAGATACAGAGCCACAAATGGTGGCTAGAAAATGGGAAGAGTAGGCCATAACAGAAGTTGGGCAGTGGTGGTACACGCCTTTAATCCCAACACTTGAGAGGCAGAGCTAGCCGGATCTCTGAGTTCAAGGCCACTTTAGAAACAGCTAAGCATGGTGACCCATGCCTTTAATCCCAGAAACCCAATCTTTAATCCAAGGGAGTGGGGGCAGAAAAAGAAAGGTATTTAAGGCGTGAGGACCAGGAACTAAGTGAAAAAAGCATGTAGTTAGTTAAGCATTTGGTTGGTTAGCATTCAGGCTTTGGAGCAACACAGTTCAGCTGAGAGCCATTGGGATGAGGACTCAGAAGTTTCCAGCCTGAGGAAACAGGATCACCTGAGGAACTAGCAAGGTGAGATAGCTGTGGCTTGTTCTGTGTCTCTGATCTTCCAGCAATCACCCCAATAACTGGCCACAGGTTTGTTCCTATTAATAAGAACTCTTTAAGATTCATGCTACAAACAGTGACTAAGACGGACATATACCACCATACCTAGCTTTGTTGTTTCTTTCAAAAAGTTAGAAATAAATTCAAATTCTATAATGTGTATATGAATATGTAGATGGAGTTTTCCTGCCTGGCCCAGTCAGGACAAATCTCTCTTACCCGCCAGTCCCACAGTCGCTCAGACCCAACCAAGAAAGCACACAGAGACTTACACTGCTTACAAACTGTATGGCCGTGGCAGGCTTCTTGTTATCTGCTTCTTCTATCTTAAATTAACCCATTTCTGTTAGTCTTTACTTTGCCACATGGCTTGTGGCTTACCAGTGTCTTTACATGTTGCTTTTCATGGCGGCGGCTGGCGGTGTCTCTCCCAGCCTTCTACTTCCCAGAATTCTCTTCTCTCTTGTCCCGCCTATACTTCCTGCCTGGCCACTGGCCAATCAGAACTTTATTTACACAGAGCGATATCCACAGCATGAATATATGTGTTTTTATGTCTACAAGTGAATGCATGTATGGAAGCCAGAGGACAACCTAAGCTGTCATTCTTCAGGTACTATCCACCTTGGGATTTTTTAAAAAAATTGTTGGGCGTGTAGGGACAGGGTTCACGATGAAGCTTTGACTGGCCTAGAACTCACTATGTAGACCAGGCTGGCCTTGAAGTCATTGCTTGCCTCTGCCTCTCCAGTACTGAAATTAAAGAAAGGCACATGGCTGGGCGGTGGTGGCACACGCCTTTAATCCCAGCACTTGGGAGGCAGAGGCAGGTGGATCTCTGTGAGTTCGAGGCCAGCCTGGTCTCCAAAGCGAGTTCCAGGAAAGGCGCAAAGCTACACAGAGAAACCCTGTCTTGAAAAACCAAAAAAAAAAAAAAAAAAAAAAGTAAAGAAAAAAAGAAAGAAAGAAAGGCATATGCCATCACACGTAGTTAATTTACTTTTTTTTAATGTGTATAGATGTTTTACCTGCATGTATGTCTATGCAACATGTTCACGTAGTGACCACAGAGGCCAGAAGAAGGTATTGGATGCGCTGGAACTGGAGTTCTGGACGGTAGTAAATTGCTATGCAGACACTGAAAATCTAATCTGAGACTGCTCAAAGAGCAGCCAGTGTTCTTAACTACTGAGCCATCTCTCTAGCCGTCACCTTGGTTTTTGAGACAGGTTGTCTCATTAGCCATTAGCCCAGAAAGGCTAGACTAGCTGCTAGCAAGGACCAGGAATATGCCTGTCTTTACTTCCACAATGCTATAATTTCAAGCATGTGCCACCACACCCAACTTAAGGACTCAAACTCAGGTCCTCATGCTTGTGTGGCAGGCATTTTATCGACTGATACTAACCCTGGTTTTTTGCTTTGTTTTGGGTTAGTTGGGTTGGTTTTTGTTGTTGTTGTTGTTTTGGGGTGTGTGTGTGTGTGTGTGTGTGTGTGTGTGTGTGTGTGTGTGTGTATGTGTGTGTGTGTGTGTGTATGTGTGTGTTTACTTTTAATGGACATTGTCAAATGATTTTATTAAAAGGCTCTTACTGAGTTTCTGTCACTAAGGCTTTGTATGCCCTTTCCTACACTCCAGAGAAATGGGAAACTGACAATACATTTTGCTTTGCTTTTTATTAGCTAGGGAAGCAGTTCTCAATGTTACCTCATTCTTTAAGTTAAGGATGACTGAGGCTGTGAAGTGGATCAATACTTAAGAGCACTTGCTACTTTTGCAGAGGACTTGGGTTTGGTTCCCAGAATCCTCATGGCAGCTCCTAACCACTTGTATGTAACTTCAGGTCCAGGGAATCTGACACTCTCTTCAGTAAATAATGAAGAAATGATTCTGTGGAGTTATTAGCTATCCTAATCATGCAATTCAAAACTTACTTAAGTATCTTCTTGAGTGAACTTTTAACAAGAGATGAGTAGTGGACTTAGTGCCTGTGTTAGTATCTCAGGAATAGAATGTTCTGTAACAAAACACTTTCAGCCTAGGTGTGGTGACACACAATTGTATTCTTGACACTTGGGAAACTTAGGCAGAAAGATTAGGAATTTGAGGGTAGCTTGGGCTACATCAGACCCCATTTCCAAAATAAAACAAGACAAAAGATTAAAGGATTTTACAATGTAAGCATATAGTTGTAAGTGAAGGAACCTGCTTTTAGGACCGGTTGCTTTTTAATTTTTTCATGTACCATTGGGCACTAAATCTAGAACACTGTGTATCATAAGCAACTGCTCTACCATTGAGTATATGCTCAGCCTTCTTTTTATTTTTTAATTTGACACAGGGCCTCACTGAGTTTTCCAGGAGGTCTTGAACTTGCTTTATAGCCTAGACAGGATTCAGTCCTCCAGTCCTAGCTTCAGGCCTATTTGTAAGAAAGAACATTGTACTAGGAACTCAATAGTGCTGAAGTTCAACTTGACACTCTTAAGTGGAGTAATTTTCTTTGCTGCTGATTCTACAAGGTTACTTTAGAGGAGGCACAGCAGGAAATAGCCCTGCACTGCCCCCTGCAGCCTAGGAAGCTCCCTTCCCATAGAGGGTCATGCATTCAAGGGGTAAATAATCAATCCTTGATTTTGCTGCAGAAAAGATGTTCAGGACCAACTAGAATGAGGTAGAGATGGAGTTCATTAAAAAGATTTTTAACTAGCCAGGCGGCAGTGGCGCACACCTTTAATCCCAGCACTCGGGAGGCAGAGCCAGGCAGATCTCTGTGAGTTTGAGGCCAGCCTGGTCTACAGAGTGAGATCCAGGACAGGCACCAAAACTACACAGAAAACACTGTCTCGAAAAACCAAAAAAAAAAAAAAAAAAAAAAGGTTTTTAACTTAGATTTAAACACTGGATTAATAGGAAGAGGCACCCAGGGAAAGAATCAATATACTGAGGCTGTGGATGTCAGCCTCATAGAAGGAAGTCCTGCTGAGGTGTATGAGCAATCACCACATGTCATTTTGGTGACTCTAAAGTTTTATATTAAAGGTCACCAGAAGCCTCTTTTACTTCTTTGTGATAAGTGAGACTATAGTGGACTCTGGAAGGTACTGTGGATGGGTTTACAATCTGATAAGATAAAGTGTGGGTGTAGTATAACATTAGACCTAGAAAGTGCAATATTAGGTGATAAGGAAAGAGTGCAGGCAAAAGGACACATAAATCCCGAAAGAGGATATAAAAATGTTTCTCTAGTTTCAACTTTATCACAATTTTTTGTGGTTCATAAGAGAATAAAAATGTAATTGAGGTAGGTGTGGTGTTACACGCCTTTAATCCCAGCACTTGGGAGGCAGAGACAGGTGGATCTCTGTGAGTTCAAGGTCAGCCTAGTCTACATTAGTGAGTTCTAGGACAGCTTTGGCTATACAGTGAGACCCTGTTTCCAAAAAAAAAAAAAAAAAAAAAATGTAATTAATAGTGAAAAATGTAAAATCCTAAGCAAAGCTCCATGACTTCAGAATGGCTTTTTTAACTATACAGAAATTTCCTGAGATGTATAGAGTTTGCAGCTGGACAAGTGTTTGTCTGCATTGATTTAATTGGATGCTGTTTTTATTCTGAGTTCACTAAAGTTAGATGATTTAATCTTAAAATTAAAAAAATAAAGTGAAAGCATGGGTTGCAAAAGTTGCACACCAGTGAAGACCTGCCTTTTCTTATGTGGGGCTTATTGTGAGAGTCCAAGAACATGTCAGGTTTCCTACTGGGAAAGGAAATGGCCATAGTTGGTGATGTACACTCAGGCCTTCAGCTTTCTTTACTGTGGTGTCAACATTTCTCATTTAAAAACACCACTACTAAGAGCAATGTTATCTCCATACAGTCAAATGCCACAGCAAATATTACCTTATTAGAGTTTTTTACTCTCAGCTGGTGAGACAGAGACTTCAGCCAGACTCTGGGGTAGAGGGCTCTTCTCTCTCCTCCAAGTCCCTTAGTTTTCTTTGCCTTTCTGCCCTCTGTCTTGCCTAAGTCATGGGAAGGAATAGTATTCTATCTTGTGAGTGGCAATCAGAAGGTACAGAGCAAGGAGCAGCTGTGCTATGCCCCCCTCCCTTGGCCTGTGGCCACAGGAAGAAGTCTATATGGTTTCCTTATCTTTTACTTTCACTTTTTGGTTTTGTTGTTGTAATTTTTGTCTTTTTGTTTGTTTGTTTTCTGAGATATGATCTCTCTATGTAGTCCCAACTCTCCTGGAACTGATTATGTAGACTAGGCTGGCCTCGAACTCAGAGATCTACCTCTGCCTGCCTAGTGCTGGGATCAAAGACATTCACCACCATGTGCTAGCCATATCTGTTACTTTCTATGATCCAATTTTTAGTTCAAAAAGTCCATTCTCTGGGCTTTGCAGGGTCTCTGATGTATCTGCAGTCTCTAATATTTTTATACATTGTTCACTTGGTGACCACATTTACTTACTGAAAAAGGTCAGGGCCACTTAAAACAAGCAGAAAAGTCAACAATGGGGCAACACAGTGCCCTTCTGCTATTTATTTTCCAGCCTTTCAAGGACAGAGACTAAGTCATAGTATCTCCTCTTTCGTCAAGTTTATCCTGGCAGTTAGAAAATGTTGTTGATCAGTGTGCTTATGCCAGAGTCAGAACTAGGTGTTAGTGACATGAAGATAAACTTTATATCTTTTCTTTCTTTTCCAGAGCATATAACCAAGCAAGGCACATCTAAACAAGCAAGTACAGTAAGCTTTATGGAGGCCATCTAAGTTGGGGGACAGAAGTGGGACAAATTTTACCAGAAGAGAAGCTTAAGCTAAGATATGGAGAACCAAAGGACATCTGGGGAGAAATTGGGAAAGAAATTTGAGGATAATAATATATATAGAGTTATGAACAGATGTGGTCATCTGTGAGGAAAGGAATGTAGCACAATGTGGAGAGGAGGGAGGAAATGAAACTGCATGACCAGAAGAATTTGGGATTAGAGGTGAAGGAATATGAACTTCACCTTGGGTAGATCCTGATGCTCATGACAAAGCATTCTACTGTGGTTCTGTGGGTTAATTTTCAAAGTTCTCTCTGCTAGGAGAATGGAGGCAGTAAAGAACCAAGACACGGGATAATGGACCTGAGTCAGGACATGCCATCATGCTTGCCCATAATTGGGACTGAATAATTGTTTGTTGATGAATGAATGAATGAGTAAATGTAGGTGAAGACAGTTCACCATTGTCATTTTTGGCACACCATATATATCTGGGGACAGAGAAATCACAGAATTTTTTTGTTGGTTCAGAGAACTTGAGAACATTTCTATGGTAGAAACAACAAAAACCACACACAAAAAAATTGAGAAATTATTCTGACCCCCTACATGCAAGATGAACCAAAAAAGGATCAGTCCTGAGCACACATTAACTACTGGCAAAGGAGGACATAGCAGAAGCTTGGGGAAGGAACTGGGCAGGGCAGGGTGTGAAGGTCAGACACTCCATTCATGCTATGCTCCTGGGAAAATTTACCAGCTCTTCACCCTTTCCTGTACTCACTTGTGGAGCCAACACAATGTCTACTCTCTGTATTCTCTGAAGGTATTGGCAGAACTCTTAGACTAGGCTCAATATAAGACATCTAGGATAGTCTGTTTTTTAATCCTGTAATGGAATACCTGAGGCTGGGTACTTATTGACCTCATGGGCACAGCAGGGCCTTGACCAGTCTGCTAAAAGCAGACAGCATTGCATAGGTGGGCAACATACATGTAAGAGAAACATCCACACATCAAGGCAGAGAGCAAGACCAAGACTGGGGTGCAAAGAAGAGAATCTCTTTGCTTCCTTTCTGAGCAGCACCTCCTGCCTCATACAAGGAACCAAGCTTCCACCACAGGCGTCTTTGGAGGCCACACTAATTCTAGAGCCCTAGCAATGGCTTCCATGGTGTAATTACTGCTGTGGACATATACCTATCTGTTCATAGAAGAAAAGCACCAATAGTATTACGGAAGCTGGGATGCAATGGGGAAACTGAGTCAGTTCACATCACCTTTTCTGTAAAGATGGCAAGAAGAGAATGAAGAAGGGAATTCCAGAGTGGGGATAGAAAATGACATAAGCACAGGATGGGACATTGCCCTTTAGAGAGGGAATGGCTGGCAGTGTACCTGGGTCAGGTCTGTCACCCCAGCGCTTGGAAAGCCAAGCAGGGGTACTGGGCTCAAGGCCAGAACGCTCTACCAGTGGAACAGCCCTCCCCCCACAAGTGAGAAAATTAGAAGTTCATCTTGGCCATTTTCTATTTATTCTCATTTGCTGTCTATATATCTATCTATATATCTATCTATATCTATATCTATATCTATATCTATATCTATATCTATATATCTATATCTATATCTATATATCTATATCTATATCTATATCTATATATCTATATCTATATATCTATATCTATATCTATCTATCTATATCTATCTATCTATCTATCTATATATATATATATATATATATATATATATATATATCTTTACAGCCCTGGCTTTGCTGTCCTGGAACTCACTCTGTAGATCAGACTGGTCTCAAACTGACAGAGATCCTCTTGCCTCTTCCTCCTGACTGCTGGGATTAAAGGTGTGTGCCACCCTGGCTTCTCTTTTCTTTTTTGAGACAGGGTCTCATGTAGCCTAGGTTGGCCTGGAACTTACCATGTAGCTAGTTGAGATGTACTTGAACTCCAATTTCTTTCCATCACTATGAGTGAATCACTTAGCTTCTCTATAGTCAGCATTGAAACAAAGCCTGACAGCCATTGACTAAGTTTTTAAATTTTCTCAGTCTCTTTTCTCTCTTTTTTTTCTTCCACATGGGAGGTTTATTGAGGGGAGGGGAGAGAAGAGGCAGAGAAGTGGGCAGAGACTGGTCCCTAGGGACGAGAATGAAGAGAAAGAGACAGGAGGTGAGCAAGGCCCACCTTTTATAAGGAAATACAGTGAATGTACACAGGGGATGCTCTTTGTGGCTGCAGCTGAGGATGTATTCCTGCCAGGACCCTAAGGACAGACCAGTACAGATGCCTAAATGCTAACATTCCTCCATTTTTAATCCCAGCCCTCGGGAGGCAGAGGCAGGCGGATCTCTGTGAGTTAGAGGCCAGCCTGGTCTACAGAGCAAGAGCCAGGAAAGGCGCAAAGCTACACAGAGAAACCCTGTCTCAAAAAACAAAACAAAACAAAACAAAAAAAAAGAGGAGTTGGAAAGTGGTAGCAGGTGAGGCAGGGATGAGGGCTCCGTGTTCTTAAGACTGCTTCCTCCTGGCCTGGGGGGCGCCGACCATCTTTGGGGGACCTGAGAAAACTAGGGTGCTGGCCGTGTCCTGAGGTAGCTGGCTGTTTCACTTTGCTGTTCATGCTCTGTGGATCCGTCTGGCACCGCTTGGACCTGGCAAGACATTGTTCGGGGTAGATCCAAGTCGACTACCAATCGTCAATGTGGAATGGAGCATCCCAGAGATCCATTAGGTGGGAAAGTAGGGCTGTTGTGGGTGGGCCAGGTCCCAGGGTCCCCGCATGTCTCAGACTGCCAGGAGAGCCTATGCAAGTCACAGCACCAAATGTTGTATTTCAAAAATGATGAGGGCCACATGGGAGGAGGTTTATTGAAGGGAGGGGAGGGAAGGGGGCAGAGACCAGTCCCTAGGGACGAGAATGAAGGAAGAGAAAGAGCAACTTTCTTAGTCTCAAAAGATTCCATTTTTTATTATTTCCTATAAAAATACAATGTTTCTTTTCCTACTGGTTTAAAAAAATATTATAGATGGTGCTGGGGATATTTCTCAGAAGAAAGAGTCCTTGCCTAGCATGCAGGAAGCCTTGGGCTCAGTCTCCAGCAGCACATAGACTAAGCATGGTGGTGCACACTGGAAGCAGGAGGAGCAAATTCCACATTATTCTCTGCTACAAGGCCAGTTTGAGGCCAACTTTGAGAAACTTGAGACCTTGTCTCAAAACATACAAAAACCACAAAAATAAAATAAAAAGAAGGAAAGAGCATGTGTCCTTCTCGAATCTCATTTCCAAGAAGAATCCATGGCTTAGAAGTGTAGTGATAATTTCATGATGTTGTTTGCAACCTGCTCTAAATGAAAAATCAGCATTCAGAAGACATTTACTGTATTTAAAGTGGCCATCACTCATTCACTTAAAAAGGTTTTTCTAGTTGGATGCAGTAAGGATTACCATGAGTTTGAGGTTTGCAAGGGGTAGTGCAAGACCCTGTCTCAAAAAGCCGAAGAAGAAAAAGAAAATAAAACGATTTATTTTACTTTATGCATATGAAATGTAAAGGAATTCATTTTCCCCTATAGATCTATGATTTCTGCTACCACGATTGTTTCAGATGTCAAACCATACATGTATTTAAAGATCGTGCTGCACAGTCTGTGCTCCCGAATTCACACACTGTTTTGCAGCTTCCTTTGCTGTCTTGGAAAATGGTCATGCCAATTCTCTTCAACTCTTCTGCTCATTGGTCTCTTCATGAGTCTATCACAGAACTAGCTATCTGGGCTCTGAAGGATGGGGTAGTTAATCTGCTTTTCATTATAGCTGAGAGTTATGTAGTACCTTCACACACATATATGATGAAGTCTGAGAGAGACACTGCTGAGTGGAAGGGAAATTCAGAATCATGTGAATAGGGAAATTAAATCTTGGGCTGCCATCCTGCAGCCTCCTCTCATTTTTAACAGAGGCCTCATTTAGAGGGTCTGTTTTTCCAAGACAAGGTTTCTCTGTGTAGCCTTGGCTGTCCTAGAACTCACTCTGTAGATCAGGCTGGCCATGAACTCACTGAGATCTGCCTGCCTCTGCCTCCCAAGTGCTAGGAGTAAAGGCATGTGCCACCACCCCACTAGGGGCCACTTTTCAAAGAACTCGATAGTTAAGATAAAGAAAATGTCAGGTGGGAAGATGACTCAATGGGTAAAAATACTTGCCACACAGCCTAACACTCTGTGTTCGATCCCATCCACCTTAGTGGTACTGTGCACCTGTACCAGCACTCCTACTGTAGGAGGCAGAGACAGAATCAGCTGAAGCTCCTCCGTGGGCAAGCCTGGAGCAAGTAGACTGTCTCAGCAGGTTGGTTGGAGACTGACCTCCATGCATATGCCACACACGTTTGTGTAACCCAGGGTTTATCAATTCTACTTAGAACTGGAATCTGTACTGTTTCAGGCTATTGTGCCCCCACCTATCTGTGTGGTCACATCAAAATGTACCATAAGGCTGTAGAGGTGGCTCAGCTGTTAAGAGCACTGGTTGCTCTTCAAGAGGACTCGGGTTTCTTTCCCAGCACTCCCGTGTTGAGCACATCTGTTTATAACTTGCAGGTCCATGGAATCTAACATCCTTCCTGGCTTCTGTAGACACCAGGCATGCATGTGGTGCACAGACATACACATAACTTCAAAAAAAAAGTAAAAGATACCCACATATATACATAATCGTTGAAATGTGTTCAGGTTGAGAACATATTTTAAAAGGAGAAATAGTAATCAATAGGCATCGCAACCCATTGGTTTCAGAGACCGCTTCCCCTGTGGGCATGGGTTGCTTGGTGCTGGAGGGTGGCTGTCTCTGAAGCTAATCTGAAAAGCAAATGGACTGTTTGCCTTTTCCAAAACCTTGCTTTTTAAAAAGCTGTTTAAAAAGGTTTTTTTTTGTTGTTGTTGTTGTTTTTTAAGTTGTTCCTTAATGCCTTCTAAATTTGTTCTACAGTGTTTCAGAATTTTAGGTTAGATTTCCGAGAAATGGAAACGCCTTAAACTCCCTAGTTCCCTGACATGGTGTAAAATTAGGTCAAGGCTGGTGTCTTTTGGAAGCAAAGCTTCCTCCTGAAAGCCTGTTCTTGGCGAGGGTAGGCCCGCAGGCGCTGGCCCCGGATCCAAGCAGACCCGGCGGCAGAGGCTCATCCCTGCTTGACACCAGCACTTGGGGTCCTGCAAGGCGGCGGGAGGAGGCCCCTCTACCCTGAGGACAAAGGGTGCATCCGCGCAGCAGCCAGCTGTTGGGGTTTCCGCTGCTCCAGGTCCCAGCCGGATTGCTCACCACGTGGGCGCCACTGGTAGGCGGGCAGGGACAGTCTGGGCAACTCCTCCTCTGCCGCCCAATGGACAATGGCTTTGCTTCAGGACCCGCGCTGATTGGCCGCGTCGGACCCGCCCCTCCCTGGATATAAGCGCGAAGCTCGGAAAGATTCCAGTTGGTCTCCTACTTGGCAAAGTCTTGCTTTTCCCTGTGCCAACATGCAAAAGAACGCCTCCCCGAGCGGCTATCTGCCCAGCTTCCAGCACTTTGCCACTCAGGCCATTCACGTGGGACAGGAGCCCGAGCAATGGAATTCACGAGCGGTGGTGATACCCATCTCGCTGGCCACTACTTTCAAGCAGGACTCGCCAGGCCAGTCTTCGGTGAGCGGCAGGGCGGGCAGGGCGAGCAGGGAGGCCCGGGCGGACTGCTGGAGTGCCCGGGACACGTGGGTGGTCTCGGCGATTTTCAGTTAAAAATCAGAGTTGTAATTTGGTGAATTCTGTAGCAACGAAGCCAGTCCCCCTTTGAAAAATGTAGGGCCTTGGGCTGGTGAGATGGCTCAGCAGGTATGCTGACTAGTTTTATATCAACTTGACACAAGATATAGTCATCTGAGAGGAGGGCCCTCAACTGAGAAAGTGCCCCAGAAGATTAGGCTGTGATGATTAGGCTGTAAGCAGGCAGACCAGTAGGGCATTTTCTTAATTAGTGATTGATGGGGGAGAGCCCAGTCCATTGTGAGTGGGGGACCCTCCCTACCTCCAAGCTGGTGATTCTGAGTTCTGTAAGAAAGTGGGGTGAGCAACCCAGTAAGCAGCATTTCTCCATGGCATTTGCATCAGCTTTCACCTCCAGGTTCCTGCCCTATCTGCTTTCCATGATAAACCAGTTACATGGAAGTGAAAGAAACCCGTTCTTCCCCCAAATTGCTTTTGTTTGTGGTGTTTTCTCACATCAGGTAAAGGTGCTTGTCACCAAACCTGACCACCTTAGTTCAATTCTATAATCTATATAGTGGGAGGAGAGAACCAGCTCCTGCACACTCAAACACACATACTAAATAATGAAAGTCCTAGAGATTTAAGATCAGTTCTGGTAAGTGTGTCCAGTTAATAGCTACTGAATACTTACACACCAAATACATATTTAGAGTCTATGTGTTACATGTCTCATTCAATGTTAACAAGAAGGAACCTAGCCTGAACTAAGGTCTTAGTGTTCAGATTGAGATAGATGAGATAGAGGATTACCAACACTAGGGTAACCTAGGGTTACCAAGGCTCATGAGCAATGAAGCTAGCTTTAATTTATCTTGAACTCCTCTCTTCTGCACCTGATTGCATGGTGCTACATTATAGCTGTGATAAGTAATAGTTTAAGCCATTTCATCATCTAAGACAGTGGTTCTCAACCCATGAGTCATGATGATCCTTTCACAGGGGTCTCATCAGGTATTTACATTGCAACTCATTAACAGTAGCAAAGTTGCAGCTATGAAATAGCAGCAAAAATAATTTAGTGGTTGGGGGTCACCACAATAAGTTGAGAACCATTGATCTATGTAGTGTGGCTTTGTGATTAAGAGTACAGGGGTTTTAATTCTTACATCAGCTCTTCTGTCTGGGTAACCTGGAAGACGCTATTTAACCCATCCTAGCCTTGAGTTGACCCTGTGTAAACTGGGATAATTACAGAACACACCACATGAACTGCTGCTGTTAAAAACTTCGTGGTACACACTCATTACTCAGATGTACTTTGGTGTTTGCAGTCTTCATGTGTTGCTATTTCCATTTGTCTACAACAGCCAGGTTGGGGGTAGGCATTAAATCATTTTTATAGAAAAGGAAACTGACCCAGACTCAAACACAAGTGACCAGTAAGGCCTGAAATATGTAGTCTTGTGAATCTCATGGCATCTTCCTTTATGATGGCTTACTAGATGGGTCTTGGTATATTAAAAGTCTCCTGAGGTTCAGAGGACAACAGTAAAGCAACTGCAGCATGTTCCCAGGGCTTAACTGTTCTGAAAACTACCTTTGTGTGTTGTAAGTCAGGTAAAGTTCTTATGAACAGCCCTTGTTCTGTGAGGCAAAGTTCCAAAGGCATCACTATAGCATGTTAGGATACTCCTAACTGGTGACTTGTATTCAAAACTCCAACACTACCTCCTCCAAGCAAGTGGTGGGACCCTCCTATGTAGGCCTGCAGCCTGTATGGAACAGTGTGTAGAAATTGAGTGTTTGAGTATGGTATTAATGTTTAAATGGTTCAGAGAGCAAGCAGGGGCAGTTAAATCCAGTATGTGCTCAGAATCTCCAAAAGATAATGGCACTGCAGCAATGAGAAGTACCAGTAATCTTTAGTTCCATTTGAAAAGCCATGGAATGTACAAGGTAATTTGCCAACTAAATAAGTTCTCCTACCCTGGATGTTAGACATCTGCGTGCTTATGAATATTTATGGCAGCATGGGGCTGCTCTAGGAATCAAGTGTTTTGGAGGAGGTTTGATGAGTTTAACAGCCAGGGACAGTGGTGGGTGTTGAAGACAGCTGGAGCCCTGTGAACTATGTTTGTCTAGTTTATCTAATCAGGGGAAAACTTTTAAAATTATTATTACTAATACTAGAAGCTTCCAAGTCTGAAACAAGGGTGTAAGTAATGATGTGCTGTATAAACCAAGGAGAGAGAAATGTAGGATGTTTTTAATTGTTTGAGACAGTCTGTCTTTAAGTAGCCCAGGCTGGCCTTCAACTTATGGATCAGACTTTGTCTTTACTGGGATTACAGGTGTGTGCGATCACACCAGCTCAGAGCCTAGGATTGATTCTAACCCTCACATTCCCCAGGTCTTACAACATTTGGCTTTACTTTTCTTAAGTAGGTCACAAGGCAAAATAAAATGATTTGGTGAAAATTAAGTATAAAGGGATAAACTTAAGTATAAAGGGAGCCTGACACAAGATTTTATGAAGCAACTCATGGAGGATGTTCACTGAAAATTGCTCCCTCCTTTTGTTTTTGAGTCATTTTTACAGGGTTAAGATCTGAACCCTGAGGATTTGAATGTCTTGTTCAACCCTCTTGGGTGCTAAATGAACCTGCATCACTTATATCTTGGGAAGAGACGCACAGGTTAGATTCATGTGCTTCCCTTTTCCTAATATGTCCAACTCATAAGGAAAGGGTGAGGCTAACATAATTGCAACGCCATGCCAATGTTAAGAACTGCCACCTATATAGTGGTTAGTACATGTTTAGGGATATACAGAGAATTTATGCCTTACTCCATTTCAACCTCACAATTTTGCAATTAGACATGTATTTTTTCCCATCTTCAAATTGACTGTTAGAATGTTGAATCCTTTACCTAGTAGTACCAAGCTAGTAAAAAGCAGGAACATCATTCCAACCCATGGTAGGTACATCATTCTTACTCATTTTTATTTTATGTGTATAGGTGTTTTGTCTGCATGTGTTTCTGTCTATATACCACATGCATGCAGTGCCTGCAGAGGACAGAAGAAGGCATCATATCCATTGAAACTGGTGGTCCAGACCTAGTGAGCTGACATGTGGGTTCTTGGAATTGAACCTAGGTCCTCTGAAAGAGTAGTAAGCATCCTTAACCTCTTAGCCATCTCTCCAGTTACCATTTTGGTCATCTTTTAAGCTCTCCATACTGCCATAGCTATGACAATGCCATACTTATGTCTTATATCAAAATGTGCCATGGCTAGGTAATAGAAAATCATTATGGTGGGACCACATCTTCATTGGGCTCTGATACTAATCAAGAGATCTTAAGATGATGAATAAATCCTCTTCCTCCTGCTCTTCCTCTTATTTTCAGGGTTTTGTATATGGCCGCTCTGGAAATCCCACAAGGAACTGCTTGGAAAAAGCAGTGGCCGCTCTGGACGGGGCAAAACACAGTAAGAGACTCATATCTACAAAGAAAGGTGGATTCTCTTTGGGTGTCTAGGGACCACAGAAGCACAGAAGGTAGAAATAGAGATCCTCTCTTCCCAAACTCCCATTTTCCTAAAACAGTGAATCTTTTGGCTTTGTTCTTCAGATGGTATATGCATGTGTGTCCTTACCAGTTAGCAGTAAATAGGGACAGAGCAGAATGGCAGAGCTTATTATAGCCTTCATCTCAGGCTATCACTATGGCTCATTCACCAAACCCCAAATCCTTGATAATATGCTCTCAGGGGGAAAGAATTCACTCCCAGGAAAAGGTCCTGAGAGTGAGTTCTGGTGAAGTCATCTTTGTATTTTCAATATAAATGATGCTATATGAACAGAGTAGTAAAGAATAAGGTCTCAATATCTATTGTGTGTGTGTGTGTGTGTGTGTGTGTGTGTGTGTGTGTGTGTGTGCTTGTATGTGTATAAATACATAGTGTTCTAAAAGTTTCATTTTTCAAATAGAAAGAGGTGTTGTAACGTTAATTAGAGGACCTCTGAGGAGTAGCAGCAGCGACTCAGTCAGCCAAGTGAACCACAGTGCAGATGGCCCTAGGTTGTTGCTAAGATTTTGGTTTTTTGGTTTTTGTTTGTTTGTTTGTTTGTTTTTTAAGCTTATTTGAATTTGCTTTATATGGTAGGTTTGGCCTTTGCTTCAGGGCTAGCTGCCACTACTACGATTACCCATCTGTTAAAAGCTGGAGATGAAGTCATTTGCATGGATGAAGTATATGGAGGTAGGTGCCCTCTCATTCACAGTGTGTGCCAGCTGGTACAAAGAGAGCAATGAGCCTTGAGTTACATGAGCACCACTGCCAGTTTTGGCAAGTATGTTCTTTCTAAAGTATGGCAGGCACCTCTATGGGTTTCAGACTCTGTGTTCCAGAAGTGCCTGTAGGAGATTGTGTTTAAGAGTTGAAACAAGGATATAGGACTTGATCAGCCTTCAGGCACACCACAGCCTTCTGAATGCACAACACATACACACTGTACTAGGCATGTTGAGATGCCACATGGTGCCAATGAACACCATAGAACTATTTCTGAGAGTTAGTTCTCTCCTTCCACCATGTAGATCCTGATATCAAGCTCAGGTTGCCATTCTTGGTGGCCAGAGTCTTTAACCCATGCATCTCACTAGTGATGCTTTTAGACTTGAATACTATGAAGAAACTGCTAACAGTCACTCGTGCCTGTGATCCTAGCACTCAGGAGGCTAAGCAGAATTGCCATGAATTGGCCAGCTGGAGTTTGATGTCAATTGGGCTACAGAGAGACTCTGTCCTTTTTAATACATTTTTTAAAAATTATAATATAATTACATCATTTTCCTTTTCCTCCCTTCATGTTTCCCCATGCACACACACAACCCTCCACATGTATATATGTATGTGTATATGTGTATGTGTGTTTGCATTCCTAAATACATAAATACAACTTTCTCAGTCCATATAATGTTACCTGTATGTTTATGATTTCAGGGTATTGGATAACCAGCTGGGGGGGCTCTTCTCTAGGGAAGACCATCTCTCCCCTCTCAGCATTTCCAGTTGTCTATAGTTCTTTGTCTAAAGCCTCATGGGTTTTCCCTTCCTATGTTAACATGTCCATTGGTTTCATTGTTGTTCAGGTCTTGGTTAGGTAACTATGTTGATGAGACTTCAGGAGTTTAGCCTCTCAACATTTCTAGGAAGCACAATCTCACAATAAACCTTCTGTTCCCCTGGCTCTTACTATCCCCACCCTTCTGTAATGATTCCTGAGCCTTGAGCGTAGTGGTATTGTGTTCCCCAAAATATTGTGCATGCTAATAAACTTATCTGGGGTCAGAGACAGAACAGACACAATATTAAACATAGAGATTAGGCAGTAGTAGCACATGCCTTTAATCCTAGCATTCCAGAGGCAGAAATCCCTCTGGATCTCTGTGAGTTCAAGGCCACATTGGAAACAGCGAGGCATGGTGACACACGCCTTTAATCCCAGAAAGTGAGCCTTTAATCCCAGGGAGTGATGGCAAAAACAGAAAAATATTTAGGGCGTGAAGACCAGAAACTAGAAGCATTTGTCTGGCTAAGCTTTTAGGCTTTTGAGCAGCAGTTCAGCTGAGATCCATTCGGATATGAGGACTCAGAGGCTTCCAGTCTGAGGAAACAGGATCAGCTGAGGAACTGGAAAGGTGAAGAAGCTGTGGCTTGTTCTGCTTCTCTGATCTTCCAGCATTCTCCCCAATAACTGGCTTCAGGTTTGATTTTATTAATAAGACTATTCAAGATTCCTGCTACACTTGAGTGCAAGAATTGTGTTGTAGATGTATCAGTTGGGACCTTTGGCACCAAGTCCCTGTCTGAAACATATAGCTTGTACATGCAGAGATTTCTACAGAAAACTGTAGCTGGAGTTTTCTCCACTCCTGCTTGGGCCCACAGCCACTAAGATCCAAGTAAACACACCGAGACTTATATTACTTATATACTGTATGGCCTTGGTAGGCTTCTTACTATCTAGTTCTTATATCTTAAATTAACTCATTCTATTAATCTATAAGTTGCCACATGGCTTGTGGCTTACCGGTACTTTATATCTTCTCATGGTGGTGGTGGTGGCTGGCAGTGTCTCCTGACTCAGCCTTCCACTTCCCAGAATTCTCTTTTCTGCTTATCTCGCCTATATTATACTTCCTGCCTAGCTACTGGCCAACCAGCATTTTATTTATCAATCAGAGCAACACATTCACTGCATACAAAAAGACATCCCCAACACTCCCCCCCCCTTTTTTTTTCAAAAAGGATGGTTTTAACTTTAACATAATAAAATTACATATAACAAAACAGTTATCAAGCAAGAAATATAGTTATAATATCTAGTCTATTTGTATTTGGCAGAATTAAAGAAGATATCCTATCTATCCTATATTTGTGAGCCTAAGGTTTTATATCTAACTTACCTTTTATCATAACTAAGGAAATTATAACTATCTAGTCTTCAACTACATCAAAGACCTCAGAAGGATATAATATTACCTGAGAAACAGGAGAAAGACACAAGCAATTTTCAGTAGGCTTATTAGAGTAGACAGAGACAGCTGCCAGCCTGAACAGTCATCCAAAGTAACTCTGTAAAGTTGGGGCACCTGTCTTCAGCCCACAGGTCTAGAGTCTCTCAGTCACTTCTCTCTGTGTGCTGTAGAATGTCTGGCAGTTTCCTCTGCGAAGCAGGAACCTGAAGGACCATTTTGCCAAGCAAAGTTCAGTGGTCACCTTCCTATAGGTCCTACATGTCCAGTCAATACGTCATTTTGTCAAACAGTCCAGGCAAGAACAGTTTCTTGTCCAAATGGCTATTTTTGCCAAGAAGAAGATAAACTCCATATAGAGTGTCTTCGATGCCCATCCTCCTCTCTGAAGTAAATTGGTGCTGCCAGGAGCAGACATGTCTCACTGTCCAGAAAGTCTAAATTTTAAAAACATTTTAAATGCCATATTCTGTGGTCTTTGAAGTGTTTGAAGATTACCTGCCTAATTGAATTATATCTATGTATACCTAGAAAACTTAACATGACTATTAGTGTGACTATCATAGAAGAATACTTTTTTTTTTTTTTTTTTTTTTTTTTGGTTTTTCAAGATAGGGTTTCTCTGTGTAGCTTTGCACCTTTCCTAGAACTCACTTGGTAGACCAGGCTGGCCTCGAACTCACAGAGATCCACCTGGCTCTGTCTCCCGAGTGCTGGGATTAAAGGCGTGCGCCACCACCACCTGGCTAGAAGACTACTTATTAATCTGTATTTTTAATTATCCATTACAATCTAAATGAGTTATATAAATATAATACCTCAAACAAGAGTAGAAATATATATATACAGTGTAACAAAATTAAGTTTAAACTTGTATCAATAAACTAAAATCCGTAGCAATGTAAAACATTTATAAACAAGTTGTTGCTCTTTAAAAGTAGGTTCATTAATCTACCATTTTATCCTATATATCTATACTATCCTGTTTTCTTCTTTAGAAAGAGATTGCATCTGGGCGGTGGTGGCACACGCCTTTAATCCCAGCACTCGGGAGGCAGAGGCAGGCAGATCTCTGTCAGTTTCGAGGCCAGCCTGGGCTACAGAGCGAGATCCAAGAAAGGTGCAAAGCTACACAGAGAAACCCTGTCTTGAAAAACAAAACAAACAAACAAAAAAATTGGTTTTACTCTGTCCCACACCACAGGGCTCTTCTGATATAGGACAGAAGAATCACACAACCTTTTCTTTTAGCAAATATGCTTGGGTTTAGAGAAGGAATGAGCTAATTCCATCTCCAAAGCCAGCTTGGTATATTTGGGAATTTGGGCATAGCTTTTCATACTACTTCCTGCTGGATGAGGGCATTGTATTCTTTTGGGGACATAAAGAAAAGTTTAGGATTATGGAGTAGTCCATGAGGCTGTATTGTCTGAGCCAGTTGACTTGAAACCATTCTGGATGTTGGATCATCTAGGCCATGGTGTCATCAGAGACCTTTCAGGGGGTCTTGGCTGATCAAACCTGATGTGTCTTAATCTGGAACAAATCCATAGCCTCTGGCTTTCTGTGGAAACAAAAGTAGAGCCTCCTTTCCAAAGCAACATATCCTTACATCCAAATTTTGAAGTCAAGGTACCTTTAAAATATACATATTGGTTTAACTCAGCAGCCTTTACAATCAAATGTCTCTCTGGAGTTAAAAATTCCAAAGATGAGCTGGAGAGATGGCTCAGAGGTTAAGAGCACCGACTGTTCTTCCAGAGGTCCTGAGTTCAATTCCCAGCACCCACATGGTGGCTCACAACCATCTGTAATGAGATCTGACACCCTCTTCTATATACATAATAAATAAATAAATAAATAATTCCAAAGACAACACAATTCAGATTCTCTGTGTGATAACCATCTTTACTTGGCTTATTTTTTATATTACTTTTTCTTTGTCTTTAAAGACTTTATTTTTTAAAGATTTATTTATTTATTATATATACAGTATGTATGAATGCATGCCAGAAGAGGGCACCAGATCTCATTGTAGATGGTTGTGAGCCACCATGTGGTTGCTGGGAATTAAACTCAGGACCTCTGGAAGAACAGCTAGTGCTCCTCTGAGCCATCTCTCCAGCCCCCAAGACTTTATTTTTTAAAACTATCTATTTCTTTATATAATTGCATATGTTACTTTTTTCTCTCTTCCAAGCCTATGTACATTTTTACACACATTGTAAACTATTCCATCTGAATCTGTCTTATTGTGAATCTATTGCTTTAACCTGCCCCAGCTAGTACTGAAGCAGAAGCCTTGGCTGCTTACTCCACCCATCTTAGCTTAGCCTCCCAACATGGTGGTGGTACGTTTACTGCCAGCTCTGGGTCTGGGAGCTATGTGTACCGTCAACTCTCAGAAGCAGTGGGTCTATGGATCTATGAAAGCAGCATAAGCCCAGAAACTTTTTTTTTTTTTTTTGACTGCACTAGTAAAGGCTAAATCCACCACTCAGTGTAATGTTTGCAGATGCCTCATTCCTGCCATGTTGTATGTAGGTCAAGCCAGCACACCACAAACCCGCCATAGAGTATCTCAAGCCTACAGGCTGCTGCTGACTTGAGAGAAACGACTAGGAAGCTGTTTTTAGCTCCATCTTAGAATCTTCTTTCTCAGGTTTTAGGTGGAAACTTGAGCTGTTGGGCTCCATTTGTAACTGGAATTTTCTCCAGTCCTGCTTGGGCCCGTAGCCACTCAGACCCAAGTAAAGACACAGAGACTTATATTACTTATAAACTGTATGGCCATGGCAGGCTTCTTGCTATCTAGTTGTTATATCTTAAATTAACCCATTTCTGTTAATCTATAAGTTGCCACGTGGCTTGTGGCTTATTGGTACTTTACATCTTACTTCTCATGGTGGTGGTGGCAGCATCTCCTAACTCAGCCCTCCACTTCCCAGAATTCTCTTCTCTGTTTATCCCACCTATACTATACTTTCTGCCTGGCTACTGGCCAATCAGCATTTTATTTATCAATCAATCAGAGCAACACATTCGCAGCATCCAGAAAGACATCCCTAGCAGAAGACACTGTGTAAGGAAGCTGTTCCATATTAGAAGAGTAGAGGAAGAGGAGTTTGAGAAATGGCTCTTCTTCCTGTCACTTGTGTGTATCAAGTATATTTTAATTGGCTCTGTGGTATGTCAAATAACCATGCTACTGAGCTACACTGAACTTGCTTTCAGCTGTAATTTTTTTTTTTTTTTGAGAGTTCTCATTTGGGATTGGGCAGGTCTGCAAAGAGCAGGCATTTCCTCACATTGTGTTCTCTGCATATTATTTCACTGTCTTCTGCCTCAGGCACCAACAGGTACTTCAGGAGAGTGGCATGTGAATTTGGACTGAAGGTTTCTTTTGTTGAGTGTTCCAATACCAAATTGCTAGAGGCAGCGATTACACCACGAACCAAGGTAACCAGCTGGCTTTTGATTCTGTCTGTTTCCCCCATGATGTTTTACTTATATCCTTTCTGTTTACTAGAGGATATAATGTAAATCCAAATAACATTTTATTAAAGCTGTTGGAAACACTGAGATTGATATAGGCTAGAGTCTCCATGGCTTGAAAACATAATTATCTGGAGTGTATGTGCAAATTCTGAAGTGGAGTTTCAATTGGGCCTTGAGGTAGGTGGAAAGAAAAGAGTATTAGACAAAAAATGCCACAATATATTAAAAAACACATAACAGGGCCTTGAAAGGAAGGAAAGACTTCCCTTTAAAATTTGGAGGGGGGCTGGAAAAATGTTTCAGTGGTTAAGAGTATGTGTTGCCCTTGCCAGGGTACCCGAAGCATCTACATTGGGTGGCCCATAATTGCCTGTAACTTCAGCTCCAAGGGATTTGATGCCTCTGTCCTCCATAGGCACCTGCACTTTCATGTATAGACCTACACATGTTCACATGAAAATGAGAGGGGAAGAGGCAGAGAAAGACACACAGGGATAGATGACTGCCATGAGAGGAATGGTGGGGGAAGACAAGGGAGCCTCTTTGAAATAAATCCCCACAGCAATCCCAAGAACAAAGGAAATACCAGACTTTTATAAGTTTGGTGGGGTTTTTAGGAAGTTTCATATCATATAATTTTAGTTCAACATTGTATACATGACAAAGAACATGAATGAATCAAGTCTCATAAATTAGGGACCACTGTTAGCCACAGCACACGCTGCTTCTTAATTCTGTCCCAGAGAGAGTCGTAGAGAGGCATTGCCTTTTAAAAGTGGCCCCTGTCCTTTAGGGGCAGGTCAGTGTTCTAACAATAAGTTTAATTTTGTGTGTGTGTGTGTGTGTGCATTGTATTAGAAGCTAGTGTGGATTTAATCTCTCAGCTCCACCCATTTTTTTTTTTTTTTGTAAAAAAATTAGATTCAAGAGTACATAGTTCTCAGACATACCAAGCTATCAAAGCATAACATCGTTCAAAGACCATAGACCCCTCAGTCCAGGGACTTTGATCTCAGCCCTGGGAAGCATGTGTGCTATAGAGGTATTTGGGTGTGAATAGCAGATGTGATGTTTGGGGACCTCATTTAAATTCTGCAGGAGTGCAAGGCCAGTGTCCCTTATGAGTGAACCTTTCTAACTCTGTTAAGGATTAAAGTGTTAAACTTGTACCCAAGCTCATGTGGCAGTGAATGCTAAAAGACAGAGAGGTCCTTCACACAAAGGAGAATTTCTAGATTAGCACTGGAGCAGCTTTTACTCAGTAAGGTTTGTTTTTAAGGAAGTTGCATTTTTATATTGCTTGAGGATAAATAATTTATTCAAATAGTTGATCTGAGACTTCCCAAAGGAAGAAATCAGATCATGAATATGATAAATTTTGTCCATACGATTTTATTTGCTGGCCCTTTAATTCACTTGAATTAATATATTTTCCCCTTAAATACAGAATCTGCTTTTGAAGTAATATATGTGTGTGTGTGTGTGTGTGTGTGTGTGTGTGTGTGTGTGTGTGTGTAATATGTATGAGTGTTTTGTTTTCATGCACAAATGTGTGCCATGTGTATGTTTACTACCTGTGGAGGGCATTGGCTCCCTTAGAACTAGAGTTACAGATGGTTGGGAGTCACCATGTGGGTGCTGGGATTCAAACACTGGTCTTCTCATGAACAAATGCTTTTAATTACTGAGTCATCTCTCCAGCTCCTGTAGTCAGTTTTTAAAGTCCATATAAAACCTATTTTGTATTCAGTTACTTGTTTTCATTTTTAAATTATCTTGATGAGAATTTATTATTCTTATCCAGGAGTCATTTGTATAGCTTTTTAAGTAAATCAAGATTTTCAAAGTAGTTTTTAGTAGTGAACTTCCAGACAGGGAATGTATTTAACTAGACATCTTGTCTGTCTATATAGGTAATGAAAAGTCATTAGTTCTTATAAGAGAAACCTGTAATACAGTTCAAAGCAGATGCACCTTATTTAACAGAGTTCTGACTTGGTCTTTTCAGTAACTGTTGAGGGTGCATGTCACGATTGCAGTAGATCAGAGTTCTGTCAGGGAACCTGGATTTCTACATGGCTGCCACTTCTTTTCCTCAGCTTAATGCACTTTCTCAGGTTTAGAGTTTTTAGTGCGTTATCTAACTCTGAGGATGTCCTTTGCATCCTGGGCATAATTCTCATTAATGAAAATTCTAGGATGTATAGAGTAGAGTTGCTTATATTGCAGACTCTCGGTGTAGCTGACTGTAACCTTGGACTTGTGATCTGTCTGCCTCTGTTACTTGAATGCTGGGAATATAGGCATCACCCCTAAGTCCCCAAAGTGCTGGTTTATGAAGTGCTAGGGATTGATCCCAGGATTCATGCACACTAGGCAAGATCTTTACTGAGCTACTTCCCCAGAGTAGGATATATTTTTATACAATCTATATTATTTGTCTCTGAGAATAGAAGCTTCAGACACCATGGCTTTGTTCTGTATTTGTAAGATAAATATCACCAACCTTTTTGTGTAGATGAGGAACTTGAGGAAGATAGAAGGGAATTTACGGAGTAATGACCAGTCTTGTAGGGAAAGCTCAGATTCAACCTTGACCGTTCCATCTTCGTTGTCTAAGCCTTTCCAGCCTGGGAAGTAGCAGCCTTCTAGGTGTGGTATGTGAGATATTTGTGTATGTGTGATATGTTTTTACTGACTGTTGTTTGCTGAATTACTGTAGCTTGTTTGGATTGAAACACCCACAAACCCATCCTTGAAGTTGACTGACATCGAAGCCTGTGCACGCATCGTCCATAAGCATGGAGACATCATTTTGGTTGTAGATAACACTTTCATGTCTTCATATTTCCAGGTAAATGAAGGGAAGGGTTTTTGTTGTGATTAACAAACCACACAGTTATCTGTAATTAGGAAAGGAAGAACTACTTTATTAAAAAAATCATTATCAAACTCAAAATAGCTGTATATCAAAATATAACTATTATTGATTAGAAAAGGAATCAGATTTGGACTTTTTTTGCATTAGTTAATATCTCAAGACTGTGTTACTATCTCGTTGGAGGTTTTGTTGGGAACAGTGGGCCATAAGATATGAGTAAACGCATTTGCCAGGCCGTAATTGATAAGAATAGACAGTGGGAATTCTTAGAGAGTCTATGCCTCTAAGGGTCCTTGAAGTTCTAGCCAGAGCTATAAGACAACATAAGGAGATTAAGGGGATACAAATTGGAAAGGAAGAAGTCAAGCTCTCCCTATTTGCAGATGACATGATAGTATACATGAGTGACCCCCAAAATTCAACCAAGGAACTGATACAGCTTATAAAAACCTTCAGCAATATAGCAGGATACAGGGCCATGGGTGTTTTAAGTTAGTTTGAGCTACCTAGAGAGACTTTATATGAAGAAAGCAAAACCTATATATGTATGTGTTTTAAAGATGTAAGGATGATTAATTGGCAGCAACATTAGAGGAGGAGAAGAATCTCAATAAATTTCCTTTTGAAAACTGTTTTTATTCGTACTTGTATGTGTCTGTGCTATAGTGTGGAGGTGGAGGTCAAAGGACAACGTTGCAGATTTGGTGCTCTCCTTCAATCTTTAGGTTCCAGGGATTGGACTCTGGTCATGCTGAGCCTTGTCTCCTGCCTCAGCAGATTTCTTTGTGATTTTATACCTGTCAAAACTAGTATAATAAAAGAGTGATTAGGAGTCAAGAACTTAGCAAATCAAGTGTTAACAATCACCTTGTACCTCATAAGGTTTTAATGATTAAAAATCTAAGCAAAGTACTTTGTACTGACTTGGCACAAAAATTGCTAGATGCTTCCCTATCACAGACTTCTCCGTGTGCTCAACAACTCTTAAACCGCACATGTCTCTGCTGCAGACGGCAAACTGGAGCCATAACTGCTGCAAAGAAAGGCACAGGGAGGCTGGCTGGGCCGCCTTTCGTTTCCATGCAACCTGTACCTTCAGAGTCTGAGCCAGTCCATTTTTGGTTTGTTTGTGTTTGTTTTCTTTTGGATGCTTCTTTGGCAGAAGAAAATGTAGGGACAAACTCAAGATCTTAAAAAAACTGAAAATGTGTGGGTTCTAACACAACAGGGTAGAGAAGGATTCAACTGGGATCTGAAGAAGCAGATGCAAGTGGATGGGATGGTGCATTTCACATGGTTTCTTATTTGAATTAAACATGCCTGTTTTTTTCCTTTCAGCGACCTTTGGCACTGGGTGCTGATATTTGTATGTGTTCTGCCACAAAATACATGAATGGTAAGATAAGCATAGCCTGAATCTTTTTTTTTTTTTTTCCTTTCAGGATTTTGGTTTTTTTGAGGCAAGGTTTTTCTGTGTAACAGTGAAGGCTGTCCTGGAACTCACTCTGTAGACCAGGCTGGCCTCAAACTCACAGAGATCCTCCTGCCTCTGCCTCCTGAGTGCTGGGATTAAAGGTGTATGCCACCACTGCCTAGCTCATAGCCTGAATCTAAAATCCTCTTCTCCATAGGTAGATGACAGTGGCAAGGGTTTGGCATTTTGGACCCTCTGCTATTGTGTAGGATTTATTTGTGGTTTGTGTTGAAAAGTAAAATAAAATGAAGTGCTTTGATTTTACTGTAGCTGAGGCTAGTCTGGAACTCACTACTTGCCAAGGCTAGCCTTGAATTTCTGATCTCCCCATGTCTCAGGCACTGGGGTGTACATCACCACACTCAGAATCTCATGTCTCATAAATAAAACTGCATTCATGGCTCATAGGGTTTGCTGTAAGGAGTGTGCTTTCATTTTGCTGGCGGCTTGGAGACACTGGCTCTTTATATGATTTCCACTTTACTGCTTTAGATATAGTCACTGCTATAAAACTGGATAAAGTTCACATAAATGATCAAAGATAAGGCTTTTTCCCTTAGGCTTTTTTTCAAGAGAAAAATCACAGTTGGAAATTATGAAATGGAGAATAAACAGGAAGTATTGTTGATGGTAGTGTTTTTGTTTTGTTTTAGGCCACAGCGATGTTATCATGGGATTAGTGTCTGTTAATTCTGACGAACTTAATAATCAGCTTCGTTTCCTGCAAAATTGTAAGTGGTCAAAAGCCTGGGATTCTTTATCTGTCTGGTGTGTGTGTGCAGTCCAGAAGAGGACACTCTCCACCTTAGTCCTTTGAGACAGAGTCACTACTCAAACCTATAACTAAGTACAAGTGATCCCCCTGTCTCTGTCCAGCACCGCACTGGGGTTACAGGTGCACATAGCCATGCCCAGCTTCCTACTTGGGTGCTGAGATCCTAACTCAGGCCCTTATTTGTATACAGCAAGCATTCTTGTGTACTGGCCCATCTCTCCAAACCCCCTAAGCCTGGATTCTTGTTATGCCACCAGAGACTACATTTAGTATTTGTACTTCCTCAGAATATTGTAACACATTAAGAGAGAGAGAAGGAAAAAAGGTTGTAAAAACACAATTATACCCAGCATTTGATAAGTAGATAGGCAAGAAGATCTCTGAGAGTTCAAGTCCAGCCTGGTCTACATAGTGAGGTTCAAGCCAGTTAGGGCTACAAAGTGAGACCCTGTCTCAGATAAACAAACAAACAAATAAGTAGAGTTATAGCATAACATGACATCATTTAAAGAGTGAATTTTGTTATTTGCTTAACAAAATTGTTAAAACTGAAGTGAGTTTTTAAGACTCAGTGGATTGTTTTAAACACTGAAATTTTGGCTTTCATGTATTTAAGTACCTGGAATGGTGGTTAAGTTTGAGTAGTACTGAAGACCTAAACATGCACCTTTCTGTACATTAAATATCGTTCCTGGTAGATTGTTCAATTTGCCTCAAGTATAGGTGATCACTGTACTCTGATAGATAAGAGACAGACATGATTAAAAATTAAATAGTCTTCTAGAAATCACTATTAAAGTAATAAAGGGGTTGAGGAGGGGAATTGACTGACTGCTTGATAAATAAGTAGGAATGAGTTGGCTCAGCCTCTAAGACCTGGAGCTGCTCTTGTAGAGAACCTCAGTTCAGTTCCCAGCACCCACATGTCAGGGTTCACAATCACCTATAACTATAGCACCCAGGATCTGACTTGCTCTTCTGGCCTCTGCAGGCACTGCACTCACATGCACAAATACACACACACACACACACACACACACACACACACACACACATATATGTATATATTAAAATAAAATCTTTAAAAACATAAATAAGGTATGTGTTTGTTAGTTGATTGTGTAGCAACAAACATGACCACACTGTAGATTTCCTCTGTGGTATATTTCAGAGATGTGAAGGCCCACACTATGTGATGTGTCATGTCATGAATCATAAAAGACTGTCTTCTCATAGATGAAAGCCTCATTTTGGTTTCCTCGTCATAAGATATCCACTTCTCTGATTTAAAGCACATTTCTCTAAGTGCATCTTTGTTTTCATTCCATGCTTCCTGTTCAACATAGCAATTTCTTCCTAAAACACAAACATTGAGCTTCATACTTAGATTTTTCTGAGTCACTATATTGAAAAAGAAGAACCAGAGGACTCCTTGGGCCCTGAGGTGTCTTCAAGCTAACCCAATATTTGTTCTCTTTCCAGCAATTGGGGCAGTTCCTTCCCCTTTTGATTGCTACCTCTGCTGCCGAGGCCTGAAAACTCTACAAGTCCGGATGGAGAAACACTTCAAGAGTGGGATGGCAGTGGCCCGTTTCCTGGAATCGAATCCCCGGGTAGAAAAAGTTATTTATCCTGGTATGTCAACCTGATTTATAAGCAGCTCTGTCTAGATTAAGACTTTATATGGGTCATTCTTTGTGAGTTTCTGTTTTCATATAATTTTACATTGTTTATTGGCTATTGCCACTTTGTATCAGGCTCTGGAATGACATGGTGGAGAGTGGATAGACAAGATGTTGGCCTGAAGGCAGTGGATGTCAGGTGCTAAGAACAGCCTCACATGCTAGATGCTTCTGTCATTTTTAACTCTGAGGCTTGTGTATACTCCAATCACAGGATAATTCTTGGTTGACTGGCTGGTGACCCTGCCAGTCACTGGTTCAACACTATAATATGACATAAGCTTGTCCCATGGAGCCTTAATGTCCCAGAATCCCCCTCAGGTTCTTTTCAGTTCACTGCCCTTTTTAGGTGGATTAGCAGACACATTGTTACCTCTTGAGTTTATGCTACCAGTTACCAGTTAAACTGTCCGTGAGCTTGTGCAACCTTGTTCTTAGATCCTGTGGCTATGGAATCATGAGTGTGGGGTAGTTAAGATTTGTCTTCAAGGAAATTGGATAAACCAGAGTAGAAAATTATGAGCTCAGATCTCTATCTGTCATTTGGGAAACACTGCTTGCTGGGGTACATTTTGGATACAGGGAGAAAGAGGGGCTCTGATTTATGCCCCAAGAAGTGAGTAGCACTTGTTAAATGCTTGTGGTTGAGTATTTCCAGAGGCATTCAATAACTGTTGGGCCTGGATTTTCTCTGGGAATATGAATCCAATATTAATAAAATAAGTGGATTTGCCCTCATGGAGACAGTCCTGTTCCTAAAATATATTAATTAAGGAATTCCAGAAGGATGAAATTAACAAGGGAATCCAGATATGCAAAGGTCCTGAATGAAAGAGCACTTGCTGATGGAGTCAAGAAAAGAGATGTGGCCAGGGCACGGGAAGATACAGAAGAGATGTCTGTAACCCTGTTGTCAGGCTTACTTGAAGCTGACTTAGGGGAAAGTGGACTTGTTCCCTTGAAGTTGTATGTATGGCTTTAGAAAGAGACTTCTTTTGTGCTTTATGTTTGCAGGGCTACCCTCTCACCCTCAGCATGAGCTGGCCAAGCGCCAGTGCACAGGCTGCCCGGGAATGGTCAGTTTCTACATCAAGGGTGCTCTGCGGCATGCCGAGGCTTTCCTCAAGAATCTAAAGGTGAGCTCAAAAGTCTTCTGAGACTTTCTTACAGTGGCTCATACTCACTTCCAAGCTTTGTGCTTTCAGGCCACTCCCCTAAGACAGAGCAAAGTTCTCCTGGCTTAAATCTAATGAGATCAGAAGGATAGTATTAACTTCAGACATTTAGTAAAATCAAGTTAGGCAGTTCTAGCTATCTGGGACACCGAAGCAGGAGGATCACATGATCCTATAAATCTGAGATGAGGCTAGACAACACAGTGAGAATCTGCTTCAAAAAAAGGAGTAAATTTTGTGTCATTGTATTATTATCTTAGTCCTTACTGCTGCTATAATACCCAAGACTAGATACACTAGCCTGTTTTTCATTACCATCACAAAATTCCAGAGACAGGTTACTTTATAAATAAAGGTTTACTTCACTGGCTGTTCAAGACCAAAAGCATAAGGTCATAGTCAAGTGGCCCCTTCCTTGTACTGAGGGCCTAGTGTCAGATGGTATCATGTGTAGGAGTAAGAGCAGTCACCAGTCAGGAAGGCCAATGGCAGTTGGGAGCAGGCTTGTTCTGATGGCAGTCGGCAGTATCTTGGTGGGTTCTCTCCTCAATGGCCTCAAAGCTTCCCATCAAGCCCCATTTCTTAAAAACATATCACACTAAGAACCTTGACTCCAGCCCATGAACTTCGGTGGGACCCATCTCCCCCAAACCAGGCAGGTCACTCAGTGTGTAGTTCTGGTGGCTAAAGAGATCAAGCTGCCTGCCAGCATCCATGTGGCAGAGGTAGAAAGGGCATGTGGGAGCAAGAAGACAGGAGCAAGAGTGTACAGGATTTTTAGGCACTACCCATCCAATGAACATGAATCAGCATGACACCCCTGATAGTTATCCTCTGAGAGACTATACTCTGTAGGACATGCCCCTTGTTCACATCACACAAGGAACCTTGGGACAGACCATGTGCAAACCAAAGCAGCTGCTGGATTAACAAGTTCCCCTTCTCCATAGTCAATGAAAGGAGGTGTTAATTTAAGAGGTGCTGCATAGCTGGATGTGGTGGCACATGCCTTTAATCCCAGCATTCAGGAGGCAGAGGCAGGCGAATCTCTGTGAGTTCAAGGCCAGCCTGGTCTACAAAGGGAGTTCCAGGACAACCAGTACTGGCAAACAGAGAAACCCAGTCTTGAAAAAAAAAGTGCTACATATTGACTAATGTAGATAATGGTAGACATTCATGGGTATTTATTTAAAGAGAAACAGCAGAGGCAGGTCTAAAAGTAAACTGTTTGGTTTTAGAGCTCATGTAAATAGTATTTAAGTATGATGTGTATATATTTATTGTTACTGTTGCTTTGCTTTTAAGACAGGGCTTTACTCATTCTATAGTCTAGAACCCTAGCCCTTGCTATATAGACCAGGGTGGCCTTGAACTTGCAGTGACCCTTCTGTCTCTGCCTCTGGGTGGTACCATAAGGTGATACCATCTGTCTTAATTACTATTTAATACTTGCAGGCTGTTTAGTCATTATCCAAACCATGGTGATGTAGAAAACTGACTTTGTTCAGTTTATTGTTGATTGATTGATTGACTGATTAATTGACTGATGACTGATTTTGCAGTTCTGGGGATGAGACTCAGGGTCTTGTACATGCCAGACAAGCTCTCTACCACTGAGCTGCAACCATCAGACCTTTGTATAGTTCACTGAGGTAAGGTCTCACGATATTGCTCAGGCTGGCCTTGGACTCACAGAAATCTTCCTGCCTCTGTGTTCTGAGTGCTAGGATGACAGTCCTGAGCTACTGATCCCAGCAACTTTTCATGTTTTAAAGGTCTGAAGGCAGTACATCTATTTGTCTTACATTATTTTGACGTTTTCTTAGTATCTTGCCTGATTCTTGGTTTATTCATAGTTACTATCACTCTTCATCCCTCCTGAGCCAGAGAAATTTCATCAAAAAACATTTATTTTCAGAATTTAGCACTATGTTATCAGGCAATCTAAATTTCAGTTTTCTTTGGTAGGTGTTTACTCTGGCTGAGAGCCTGGGAGGATATGAGAGTCTGGCCGAGCTCCCGTAAGTGTGATCTTGTTTCTCTTGGTTATTACTATATCTCATTTATAGTCTTTATCTATTTATTTGTTTGTTTGTTTGTTATTTTTGAGCTGAGGATCGAACCCCGAGTCTTGCGCTTGCTAGGCATGCGCTCTACCACTGAGCGAAATCCCCAACCCCGTCTTTATTTTTAATAGTTGGTTATCTTGATTTCTTTGCATTGTGTCTCATGTTGAGCTGCTGCATCTGTCTCAAGTACCTCTCTCATCTATTAACATAAAAACTTTAGCTCTCATCTTAAAAGGATTAAGAACCTGGACCCAGGAACACAGACTGAGTTAACCAAAATTCCATGTTCCAATGTAGAAGCAGTTTCACAAGGTTTTTATAGTTTTACAGAACAAAGAAAGTCATAAGTCAAGGCATGTTTAAAATACATTGGTGGGTACAGCAGAGAATCGGGGTGCAATAGGATGGTGAGAGCATCAGAGTCAGGCACAAAAAGACAGTGAGAGCTATGTTATAGTCCAAAGATGCTGTTGATAACATTCGCAGTTCTTGGATTGGTGGAAGCTAGTGTTTTGCTAATAGCTTCTAAGAGGTTTTTATTATCATATGATGTTAGTTCAGATACAGAGTAGGACAAGGAATGGCTGTTCCAAAAGGCTAACACTAGCCCAAAATAAAGTAATTAGCCTCTGAACCTAAAAAAGTCCCACTCTCTCCACAGTACTGAAATTCCAGTCCACCAGTCTCTGCAGACATAGACTCCTTTGTAGTTGTTTTCATTTTTTGTTTTTTTTTTTTTTGTTTGTTTGTTTTTAAATCTTAAGCGGTCCACCACCCAGTTCCCAAATAAATACATGCAGACTTATTCTTACTTATGAATGCCTGGCCTTAGCTTAGCTTGTTTCTAGCCAGCTTTTCTTAAGTTAAATTATCCCATCTACCTTTTGCTTCTGGGCTTTTACCTTTTTCTATTCTCTATTTCTTTCTTTCCTTCTTCCTCCATTGCTGGTTGTGTAGCTGGGTAGCTGGTCCCTGATGTCCTCTCCTCCTTTCCTCACTCCTCTCTTCTTTCTTTCTCCTTCTATTTATTCTCTCTGCCTGCCAGCCCCGCCTATCCTCCCTCCAGCCTTGCTATTGGCCATTCAGCTCTTTATTAGATGAATCAGATGTTTTAGGCAGGCAAAGTAACACAGCTTCAGAGTTAAACAAATGCAACATAAAAGAATACAACACGCCAGGCAGTGGTGGCGCACGGCTTTAATCCCAGCACTCAGGAGGCAGAGGCAGGCGGATCTCTGTGAGTTCGAGACCAGCCTGGGTTACCAAGTGAGTTCCAGGAAAGGCACAAAGCTACACAGAGAAACCCTGTCTCAAAAAACAAAAAAACAAATAACAAAAAAATACAACACATCTTTGCATCATTAAACAAATATTCCACAGCATAAAGGAATGTAGCATATCTTAAATTAATATTCTACAACACTCCTTCCAGTTTTTTGTTTACAGGTAGACACAACTTCATTTTATGGTTTTCATTCACACACCTCAGCTTCCTGAGGGTGTGGATCACAGGCATATACCATCGTCTACCTTTCAGGTCCTAAACCTGTGGGGACGAGGTAAAGGAATGAGCTGTGCCTTTTTTATATGTTGTCTCCACAGTAGTAACAATGTGCTGTGCTGGGAGACTTTATCCCAGAAAAGCTGTCAAGATCCCCTGGACGATAGAAAATATGTCCTATGCCCTTGCTTTCCAGAGGAGAGCCTGACTATACTGGTAAACCTGCTTATTCTCTTAGTGTGTTGAGTCTCTGATGGTTTGCTATCTGAATAAGATATCCAAACTCTGCCTGGCATTCCACACTCTTCATAACCTGTGGGAGCCTGTTGGAGTCCAGCTCTGACCTGTCAAAGTGTTCTTGGGAGGAGAGGAGATCAATCTATTGTTCAATCTAGCCTTCAACTCTATCAAAGACCCCAGAAGGGTAAAATATTACCTAATGACAAGGACATCTGGTTGCCTGGATAGTAGCCCTAGGTTCTTTGGTTAAAGTTAGTGCATCCAACTTTGGCCTACAGGCCTATTTGACAGACATTTCTGAGTAGCAGGGAATTTTTTGTTTTCTTTTTCTTTTTTTTATTAAGACATTTTTTTATTCATTTTACATACCAACCACAGATCCCCCTCTCATCCCTCCTCCTGCTTCCCCCCAGCCTTCCCCTCCATCCCTGCCTCTGAAAAGGTAAGGCCTCTAATGGGGAGTCAGCAAAGCCTGGTACATTCAGTTGAGGCAAGTCCAAGTCCCTCCCCCTGCATCAAGACTGTGCAAGGTGTCCTATTATAGGTAATGGGCTCCAAAAAGCCAGTTTCTGCACCAGGGATAGATCCTATTCCCACTTCCAGGGGCCCCTTAAATAGAGCTATACAACTGTCTCACTTGTGCAGAGGACCTAATCCAGTCCCTTGAGGCTCCACAGCTGTTAGTCTAAGGTTCATGAGTTCCCACTAGCTTGGTTCTATTGTATCTGTATTTCCTCATCATGATCTTGATGCCCCTTGCTCATAGACCCCCTCTTCCTTCTCTTCAACTGGACTTCTGGAGCTAGGCCTGGTGCTTAGCTATGGCTCTCTGCATCTGTTTCCATCAGTTACTAGATGAAGGCTCTATGATGACAGTTAGGGTGTTCACCAATCTGATTACCTGGGTAGGCCAGCTCAGGTACCCTCTCCACGAATGCTAGTAGTCTAAGATGAGGTCATCCTTGTGATTCCTGGGAATCTCCCTACCACCAGGTTTCTCCCTGTCCCCATGATGTCTCCCTTCATCAAGGTATCGCTCTCATTACTCTTCCACTCTATCCATTTTCCGGCTTGACCATCCCGTTCCCTTATGTTCTCATTCCCCATCCCCTCCCCTCTTTTGCCTCCCTCACCTTCAGTTTACTCAGAAGATTCATCTATTTCCCTTTCCCAAGGTGATCCATGTGTCCCTCTTAAGGTCCTTCTTGTTACCTTGCTTCTCTGGAGCTGTGGATTGTAGTCTGGTTATCCTTAGCTTTACATCTAGTATCCACTTATGAGTGAGTACATACCATGTTTGTCCATTTGAGTCTGTGTTACCTCACTCAGGATGGTATTTTCTAGTTCCATCCATTTGCCTACAATTTCATGATGTCATTGTTTTTTTATTGCTGAGTAGTACTCCATTGTGTACCACATTTTCTTTATCCACTTATGCATTCTTCAGTTAAGGGGCATCTAGGTTGTTTCCAGGTTCTGGATAATTTGAATAATGCTGCTATGAACATAGTTAAACAAGTGTCCTTGTGGTATGATTGAGCATTCCTTGGGTATATGCCCAAGAGTAGTATCATTGGGTCTTGAGGTAGACTGATTCCCAGTTTTCTGAGATACTGCCATACTGATTTCCAAAGTGGCTGTACAAGTTTGCATTCCCAGCAACAGTGAGGAGTGCTTCCCTTGATCCACATCCTCTCCAACATAAGCTGCCATCAGTGTTTTTTGATCTTAGCCATTCTGACAGGTACAAAATGGCATCTCAGAGTCATTTTGATTTGCATTTTCCTAATGACTAAGGATGTTGAGCAATTCTTTAAATGTCTTTTGACCATTTGAGAGTCTTCTGTTGATAATTCTCTGTTTAGCTTTGTGGCACATTTTTAAATTGAATTGTTTGGTTTTTTTGATGTCTAGTTTCTTGAGTTCTTTATGTATTTTGGAGTTCAGCCCTCTGTCATATGTGGGGTTAGTGAAGCTCTTTTCTCATTCTTTAGGCTATCATTTTGTCTTATTTACTCTGTCATTTGCCTTACAGAAGCTCCTTAGTTTCAGGAGGTCCCATTTATTAATTGTTGTTCTCAGTGTCTGTGCTACTGGTGTTATATTTAAGAAAGGTACCCTGTGCTAATGCACTCAAGGCTACTTCCTGTTTGGTTCAGTGTAACTGGATTTATGTTGATGTCTTTGATGCACTTGGGCTTGAGTTTTGTGCATGCCAATAGATATGGATCTATTTGTAATCTTCTGCATGTTGACATTCAGTTATGCCAGCACCACTTGTTGGAGATTCTTTCTTTTTTGCATTGTATGGTCTTGGAGAAGCAAGGAATTTTGTCTTGGCAAAGTTTGGCCGTCACTTTTTTTTTTTTTTTTTTTTTGTCTTCTGCTGGTCCAGTTTGGACAATATACTGTCAAGCAGTCAAGGCAAGGGCAGTTTCTTTGCCCAAATGGATCACTTTTGCCATAAAGAAAGCAAACTCCACATGAAGGTTCTTCAGTGCCCATCATCTTCTTTTGAAATAAATTGATGCTGTCAGGAGCAGACTTGTCTCACTGTCATGAAAAGCCCTACATTATTAAACATAGTAAATGCCATATGCTGTAGTTCTTTGATGTGTTCAAGACTATCTGTCTATCTGTCTATCTAAAAATATCTGTGTATGACCTTGAAAACATACCTAACATGATTATAAGTTTGACTATTATAGGTAACTACTATTAATCTGTATTTCTTAATTGCACATTACATTTTTAAATGAATTGCATAAGTACAATACCCTAAACAAGAGTAGAAACATACATAGAGTATAACAAAAGTAACTTTAAATTTGTATTAATAAACCAAAATCCACACCAATGTAAAATATTTAAGACTAGCTTTTTTTAGTTTAAAAGTAGATTCAATAATCCCCCCTTTTATCCTGTCATTTCTATATCCCCCTTTTTCTTTTTAGAATAAGATCCCTGAATCTAATCTCCTTTGTTCAGTTTTCTCCTGACCATTATCAATAACAACTTATAACCACCCCCCCCTTAAATGATAATAAACATCCTAACCCATCTTTTGGAATATGGATGTCATTCTCTAGACTACTTCCTGTTGTTTGTGTGTGCTGATATCTTTGGGGGAACCTTGAGAAAATCAGGATAATTGTTAGGTCCTGGCTGGAGTAGTTTCTGGGCTTGAACCATCTCCTCCAGCAGCCTTGAAGCTGTTTTGGATGCTGAACTCTGAGGAGACTGTAACAGAGGCATTCTGAGATGCTGGACCTGAGTCATCCATTTTCATTGGTGTTGGGTCCCCTTGTTCTTAAAATACTTACTTTTAAAGGTAACATACATTACAAGTATTGAATATATGGTGTGCACAAGTCAGTTAAAGATGATTTTTTTATTTTATATTTGAGCAGGTAAAATATGCGTTTTGTGTTTTGTATTTTTTTTTTTTAGCTTTATTTCTTTATGTCTGTAGTCAGGATTTTCAGGGGGTCTTCCCCAGTCAAACCTGATCCATACCAACCTAGAACAAATCTACAGCCTCTAATCTCCTGTGAAAATAAAAGCATAACCTCTTCCCCAAAGTAAGATATCTTTGACTTCCATTTTGAAGTCAAGACATTTAAAAAAATATATAGATTGGTTTAATCTAGCAATTTTCATAATCAAGTGTATCTTAAGGCCATTGTTCCCTCAGTAATCAGAAAATCTGAAAACAACATAATAACATACAGAATCTGGACTCTCTGTGTATTTCCCATCTTTATGAGGCTTATTATATTTTTTATTAATTTATTCCCTTTTAAGGGACTACTATTTTTAAACTATTTTTTTAAACTGTGACTGTATATAACCTTTTTCTTTCTCTCCCAAGCCTATGTATATTTTTAAACACACAGTAAGCCGTCTAGAGGCTTTTTGGTCTGGATCTGCCTTTACTGCATATCTGTAATCTTTTCTGTCTGAATGAACAAAAATTAAACCTACCATGCAGCTTAGTTCATGGTGTGAAGTCCACAGGCAGTGGCTGGGAGCCGTGTCTCTGTACCACGGCTGGCATGAGAGACATGAGACTAGGAAGCCTCATTTGGCTCCATTTTTGTGTGTTTAGAACCTTTTTTAAGCTTTCTTAGGTCTTATGTGGATGTAGGTGCCAGATGTTTGGGTGGTATTTGTAGGCAGAAGTTTCTGTCCTATAAGCTGCTCCCAAGTAACCACACAGAGGCTTAATATTAATTATAAATCCTCGGCCAATAGCTCAGGCTTGTTATTAGCTAATTCTTGTTTTTTTAGTTTTCTGTGTAGTTTTGGTACCTGTCCTGGATCTCGCTCTGTAGACCAGGCTGGCCTTGAACTCACGGAGTGTGTGCTAGGATTAAAGGCGTGCACCATCCCCACCCAGCTATTAGCTAACTTACATTTTCAATTAGCCCATATTTTTATCTATGCATTGCCATGTGGTTTGGTACCTTTTTTCAGCACGGCATGTTTATTTCATGTTTCCTCTCCTTCTCACTGAAACTCCTCAGACTCTGCCCTTCTTCCCATTTTCCTTAGTCCGGTTCTCCAATGTAACCTTATCCTGTCCAGCTATTGGCCAGTCAGCTCCTCTATTAAACCAATCACAGCAACATATATTCACACAGTGTAAAGGAATATTCCACAGTCTGGAGCTATGTGACCATTTATTATAGCTGTTACTAAAGGAATATGGCATCACTACTTCTTTTTGTTCACCTGTTATCAATGAACATGATTTTGGGGTTTTTTTGGTTTGTTTTTACTTTTTTGAGGCAGGACAAACAGCTCAATTTTTTCTAAAACTTGTTCTGCAGCCTGGGATGACATTATATTACCAACTATTTTATATCTAGCTCCAAATGCTTGGCTTGCAGGTGCACACCACCACACTCAGTTCTCAAGAGATATTTTTGTGGTATTTTGTACACATTCAGAAATGATGTGTCTTGGAAGCACTATATTAAAGATTCAGAGTCCTGTGTGTAGGCATACTTTCCATTTACAGTTGTGGGGAGAGTTTGACTTACGAAGTCTAAAGAAATATATCTAAGTTAGGCTTTGAAGCATGTCAGATGGCATGTTTCTTCCCAGTTATTCAGGAAGATGCCTGAGAGAGGATCTGTGAGCACAAGAGAGCACACTCATGTGCAATCAATTTGCTTCTCAAAGGAGGAAATGTTTATTGCTTTAAGGCTTTCTCCTTAAAAATAGATGTTTCCTGATTTATTAGGGGTAGGGTTTAATGTTGCTTAGCTCTCAGACTAGATAAGTATATTTAGGTCAGGACTTGTCTGGTCAACCTTCATTCTGGGCCTCCCAACACTCTTGTGATTGGAGCAATATAGAGGAGAGGAAGTAGAGTCTGCATACTGGGTTAGCCTCCCACCCAGATACTGTATGTTAACTCTTTATCCTCAGAAAACACTTTGTATCTGTCTCAGTCAGGGTTTCTATTCCTATGATGGAACACCATGACCAAAAGCAAGTTGGGAAGGAAAGGGTTTATTTGGCTTTCACTTCCACATCATTACCCATCACTGAAGGAAGTCAGGACAAGAACTCAAGCAGGGCAGGAACCTGGAGGCAGGAGCTGATGCAGAGGCCATGGAGGGGTGCTGCTTACTGGCTTTCTCATCATGGCTTGCTCAGCCTGCTTTCTTATAGAACCCAGGACCACCAGATCAGGGATGGTACCACCCACAATGGGCTGGACTCTCCCTCATCAAACACTAATTAAGAAAATGCCTTACAGCTGAATCTTATAGAGGCATTTTTTTCAATTGAGATTCCCTCTTTTCAGATGACTCTAGCCTGTGTCAAGTTGGCACAAAACTAGCCAGGATACTACCCTTTTTTAAAATGTCAATTTAGAGAGTGTGGGGGAAATGCCTGAGTTAATGTCCTGGCTCATATTACAATATTAAAAAATGTCTACTGCTATGGACTACTTTATGCGTGTGTTATATTTTTAAATACTTGCTTTTCCCTTATTTCCTTCTTATCTCCCTCCTTCCTCCCTCCTCTTTTATTTTGATTTTCTGTTTTTGTCTCATGTATTGGAACTCAGTCTATGAAGACTTACCTTTCTGAACTTTCACAATCCATACTTTTCTAGTATTCCCTAGTTAAAATAACTTTATGTACTTTAACTGATACTTATGAAATACATTTAAGATAGAAGTTACATGAAATTTCTACTCATTAAAAAGTAATATAGCACTGCTAATCCCTAGCACACCTCATTTCCAAATAACTACTAATATTTCTTCTAATAGTAAAATTATTTACTTTTCTAAAAATGGGTTTAAAATCATGAGTTTAGCAATATGATTAGTGGAGTCTTTCATATTTAGAAAAGAAGGTGTGTGTGTCCACCATTCTTTCTCATGGTATTTTATTTGAAACAAAAATACTGTGCTAATTACTGGTGTTTTTACCACCTTTCTAAAACATGTGAAATTCTGGAGTGTTCCTGCTGCTGGAGAACATTTTTCAGTGTCTTTATTTTAGGACCCCTATAACCCACTCCAGGATGGGCAGCCAATGTTCTAGAAAAGGCTGCCCAATAGCTCATGAATGCTCAGTGTCTTAAGGCTTCAGATTTTAATCATTTCCCCCCTTAGACGTTGATAAAATTATTAATTTTAGGATAAGCAAATGATTACTTTTAACTCTTTTCTCTCCTGATCTCTCTCTCTCTCTCCCTTCCCCTTCCTTGCCACTATCTTTACAAAGTAAACTGTATGAAAAAAAATTTTCATATTATATATCTGGTTTCTCTTCAGACAACATAAATCTTTCAAATATTGAAAAAAAAAATGAATGGCTGCATGCCCAGCAGTAGGTGACCAACAAAGAATGAACTCAGTTGCATCTTAGGAGGTTTCTTGTTTCATACCATTATGTGAAGGCTTTTCCTTTCACTTTTGTTAAAAAAAAAATCTTTTTTGCTTACATTTATTTTATTTACTTATTTTTCTCTCTTTTTATGCTACAGATTCTTTGTGTCTATATTATAGCTTCCAGTTTAGTGTTTTTATGGGGCTCCTGAGTGTGCAAATGAGTGGGTCTCTGTTTCTTGTGCCTTTTTTTCTTATGTCTCATGACTATTTGCCCAGTAATTAATGATTGATGGGGTGGACACAGCCCACTCATTAATTTAAAAAATTCCCCACAAGCTTGCATCCAGGCCATTCTCATGGAGGCATTTTCTCATCTATGGTTTCCTCTTCTCAGATAACTCTAGCTTGTGTTCAAGTTAACAAAAACCACCTGGACACTTCCTTAGAGGGCCAGCAAGATAAAGGCACTTGCTGCATAAGCCTGGCAACCTGAGTTCAATCCCCATAACACAAATTGCTAAATGGTCTTTTTTATAAAAACAACAACAACAACAACAACAACAACAACAACAACAACAAAACTCGGAGCCTGATATTGGGGTGAATGCTAAACGATCAGAGAGACAAAGGAACAAGTCACCTGTTACCTCTAGGACTCCTCACCCTGAAAAGCTTTTCTCAGCCAAAAGATTTTAGTTTCTGTCTCCTCATGCCTTATATACCTTTCTCTGCCAACCCATATCATTTCCTGTCTCAACTTTCCTAGTGCTGGGATTAAAGGTGTGTGCCACCATTGCCTGGCTCTGTTTCTTTCTCTCCTAGACTGAGTTAATCTCATGTAGTCCAGGGTAGCTTTGAACTCACAGAGATCCACACAGATCTCTGCCTTCTGAGTGCTAGGATTAAAGGTATGTGCCACTACTGCCTGGCTTCTATGTTTAATCTAGTGGCTTGTTCTGTTCTCTGATCTTCAGGCAGATTTATTAGGGTACATAATATATCACCACAAATCCCAGAACCCACGTAAAGGTTGAAGGACAAAACGGTCTGCACAAATTTTCCTCTGACCTCTACACACATCCTATGCTCCTCCCACAATCATGTACACATATATTAAAAAAACAAAAACAAAAAAAAAAACAAAAAAAAAACCTTCCTTTGAGCAACAAAAGATACTGTTTGTGTACTGTACAACTCAAGTGCTTTTTTTCCCCCCTGTGGGTCTGAGGGTTGTTGGTTTAATTGCACAGCACAGGGAAATAAGCACATTGGCAGAACACACATTGGATCTAGGTGTCACAGCCTCCCCTGTGTGGTTCTCGGTCTAGTCAGACCCTCCCTTAAGCTTCCATAACCATCTTGCCAGGACTTCTTGGGTGGGTTTGTCTGCTTTTCTCCAGTGCCTCCTCATCCTCTAATGTAAGGAGAGCACCTCGTTTCTTCCTGTAGTGCATGATGTGGTGGAAGCCTGACTTTGAGACTGATCAGCTTCTAGTTTGGAAAATTTTTCAGTCCTTTCTTCCATGTGATCTGCACTAGAATTTCTGTTGCCTCCTGCTTGCTGGTAGAGGCCTTTCGTGGATCTGCCTCAGTAGGATGTTTCTTTTAAAGGGCAGTATAGGAGAAATTTGATCTCAGCTAAAGTCTCACTCGGACAGGTGGTCCAGTCCATGGGTGGCTAGTTTCTCCCCTACCTGGGTACCAAACTGCTGCCCTTCCCACTTTTATGGCATGTGAATAATAAAATCATGACAAAAAGAGTTAAGTTTGATAATTGCTTATTTTCTGTTTGCCATTGAAAAATTATAAAAGTTTAAAAATAGGAGCAGAAAGAGACTTGAAGATAACTGCCAACATTTTAGCTAGAAATATACATGGCACAATCCAATGATAACATGTCTTCACATTTACTTCCAGAGCAATCATGACCCATGCATCTGTGCCTGAGAAGGACAGAGCCACCCTTGGGATCAGTGACACACTGATCCGACTCTCCGTGGGCCTAGAGGATGAAAAGGACCTTCTAGAAGACCTGGATCAAGCCTTGAAGGCAGCGGTGAGTTTTGTGTATGTGCATGCATGTGTGTGCATGCATGTATGCATATGTCCTCTTTTTTCTTTGATTGAAAATAGATTTTTTATAATATACTCTAGTTAGTTTCCCCTCCCTCTGCACCTTCCAGTTTCTCCCCACCCCCCTCCTATCCAGAGCCTTACCCTTTCCATCTCTTGTTAGAAAACAAATGGAAAAAAATCTAAGGAATAATAATAATAATAATAAAATAAAAAGAAACAAATCGGAATGTGACCAAACAAATAAAGAGCCGAAGGAAAGGCACAAGAAATGCATATAGACACAGAAACACACTTGTTTGCATACATAGACTAAGACCATCAAACTGGAAGCTATAATATATACACAAAGGAACTGTAAAGTCCAAAAAAGAAAAAGAAAAAGGAATGGTTGGTTTCCCCAATGAGACTCACTTGGAGAAAACTAACTTTTTATTAGCAAATGACTATCAAGTGGAGCTAGGTTTAGGGATGGGACGTGTGTCCACTTTTCTTAGCTCTAGGATCTCATTTGGTGCAGACCCACACAGGTAGGTGATGTACATGTTGCCACAGTCTCTATGAGTTCATATGTGTGCCAGCCTTGTTGTGTCTGAAGGCCTTGATTCCTTGCTGTTCTCCATCCCCTCCAGCTCTTACACTCTCTGCCTGCTTTTCCACAGTCTCCCTGAGCTCTAAGGGGAGAGTTGATGAAGGACATCCATTTTAGGGCTGAGTGTTCCAAGGTCTCTCACTCTGCATATTGTCTGCCTGTAGATCTCTGTATTTGTTCCTATCTGCTGCAGGAGGTAGCTTCTCTGATGGCTAAGCTAGACATTGGTCTATGAATATAGCAGAGTAACATTTTATTGCTATGTTCGTTTATCAGAACAGTAGTAATTGGTTCCCCCTAGGTCTCTACCCTATTTAATCTCAGGTTCTTGGCCACCCAAGCAACTCTGGGCATGGGTTCCGTCTTATGGAGTGGATAGATTAACTGATGATTAACTCAAATCATATATCGGTTGGTTATTCCGACAAACTTTGTACTGCTATTGCACCAGCATATCTTGTATGCAGGTCACTCTTATAGATCAAAGCGCTTGTAGCTGGGTTGGTGTTTACCTTTCTCCTTTAGTAGCATGTAGAGAAACTTCCAGGACTATGAACACTAATCTGTAGGGGTGAAATCTCTAAGTAAGCACCAGCTCCACTTCTCCATGTTCAGTAAGTTGTCTAAGCGTTATCCTCAGTAATAGGACCTTATTGTCAGTTTGTGGAGATAGCCTGCATTGTTTGGGGGTTCTGTGGGATCCTTTTGGCCCTAAACAACTCAATTAGATGCAACCCATTCCCGATACTGGAAGTTTCATTTGATGATGAGACATGTCCAGTTAGGGCTCTGTCTCTCTGTTATTTGGCAATTTATTTAGATCACCTTCATATATGTATGTGTGATAGGAAGCTTCTACTGTGTTAGATTTCTAGGCAACCCCTCAAATGCCCTTAGTTTTAGCTGTCCCTCCCCATAGTCCCTTCCTTGCCCCTCTCTCCCTTTCCTCTCCCTATTTGATCCTTCCATTGTAGCCCCCACCCACCCATCCAAAGCTGTCTATTCTCTTTCCCCTTTATAGGATAGATCCTAGGAAGATCTGTCCCTTCCTCTAGTCCCGTACACTCTGTGGTTATACAGTTTATAGCTTGCTTGTCAATGACTTAACAGTAAAAATCCACATATAAGTGAATACATACCATATCTGGGTCTAAGTTACCTTACTTAGGATGATTTTTTTTTTCTAGTTCCATACCTTTACCTGTGAATTTCATGATTTCATTTTTTTTAAATGGCTGAGTAATACTCTATAGTGTAAATGTACCATTTCTTTATACCCATTGTTCTGTTGAGGGATATCTGGGTTGTTTGCAATTTCTGGCTATTATGAATAGAGCAGCAATGAACATGGTTGAGCAAGTGTCTTTTAGGTATATACCCAAGAGTGGTATAACTGGATATTGATGACATTTGATTCTCATCTTCCTGAGGAACTACTACTACACAGCTTTTTATAGTGGCTGTACAAGTTTGCACTCCCACTAGCAATGAATGAGTGTTCCCCCATTATACATGCTCACCAGCATGAGCTGCCATTCCTTTTATTGATATAGGCTATCACTACCTATGGGGTAGCCTCCAGCAGCATAGAGCTCAAAGGGGAATCCACAGAGTCATCTGAGGAGGGTGAAGGGAAAAAACACACTGTCTCTTGATGGCTTACTTTTTGTTCTCTATTCTTTTGTGTTCTTTCTTTGTCCTTTTCATTATTGGTTGAAGAAAGAAGGCACTCCAAGGTGAAATTGTAAGGCCAATGTGTCAGTAGGAAGGTCTACCCTCTTCTGATGGACTGAACCCTGTACAGCCATACAGAGGCATATTTAATGATTGTTACATGAAGTATTTCCTCATACCAAGATCTCTAACCTTAATTCACATGTCTTACTGAAGGAGAGCATCACATGCCTCCATGACTCTAGTCCTTTATTATGTATTGTGTGCAGTACGCAATAATACAAGAGCCTCAGGTTTGCTTGAGGTATCTTGTGAGCAAAGTCATGGGATGGCTGCACAGTCCCTTCAGCAAAACAATCACTGTCTTCCATAAGGATTCTTCAAGTTCAAGGTACTTCTAAAAAAAAAAAATGTTAATTCTAATATTTCCCCATACAGCAATTCTGCTAAATTCCTGCAGAGAACAGATGAAAACACATTTGTTTGTTTTTTATCTCTCTTACATGATTAAAAACAAATTTTCCTCAATATCACATATACACTTATATCTAAGTAACTGGTTACAAATTATCAAAACATGAGCAAACAAAGTATTTTTTCCATAGCCAACTCTTTTGTTGGCAGGCTGCATGTTGTGGTTACAAAGAAAGAATCAATCATTTTAGTGTTTATCCCAAAAGTTAATCTTATAAGGAATCTTAAAGGAATCACAAACCTTAACTTCCATACATAAAGAACAATAAGTCAGCTGTATTCTAGATCCTTAGGATGCATACCCATTCATCAATAGTTCTTTATATCAGAAGATTGAGGGCAGGAATGGGTACAAGCAATTAATCCTCACCTTTGATCATCAGCCAACCCTAGCAAGAAAATATGTCAGCCAGTAACAGTTGGTCTGCTTTGTATTTTTCACACTAGCTTTGTGTCCTTGTGAACTTTAGAGTGTTTTCTGGGGTTTTTCATCTTAAGGCTATTATGAGAACATCTAATTTAACCTGAAGTATTGTAAGGCTTTGTTTCAGCCAATGATGCACACCAAAACCTGTGACTGTGTCTTTCAAAACAAAAAACAAACAACAACAACAACAACAAAGACTGAATTTGAGCCAGCCTGGCTACTGAGACTCAATTGTTTCTCTTAATCATTAGCTTGAGCTACAATCTATGCAACTCCTAAATGAAATTCACAGACCCTAGCTGTGTAACATTTCCTTGTAGTTATTTTCATCAAAACACTGTATAAGCTAACATTATTATAATCAATTAGACAGTACAGCTTAGGGAGGAAGTCATCTTCATAATAATCCACAGGTAAAAATGCTCAGTAGAAATGGATGTTTCCATGAGATAAACATGCTACATTACAGGCAGTGGGGATCTCCCCACACCCATTCACACCATACCAGATACCAGAGAAAGGTAGCAGCAGCAAACATGTATAGACGCAGCAGAAGCAAAAGACATTCCAGGGTCTGTGATCTTGGGGACCTTGTCTAAAGGAGAATCACTGGTCAGGGGAATGCCTCCTGGTGGGCTGACATCTTGAACTTCAATTGCCTCCTACTGCTCCTCTGACATTGCCATGCTGACTGGTACAGGATGAAATCTCAAAGTAGTTTTGATTTCCATTTCCCTGATGATTAAGGATGCCGAACATTTCTTTTTTTCCCTTTTCTTTCTTTCTTTTTCTTTTCCTTTTTTTTCCTTTTGGTTTTTCAAGACAGGGTTTCTCTGTGTAACTCTGGCTGTCCTGGAACTTGCTCTGTAGATAAGGTTGGCCTTGAATTCAGAGAGCCACCCTCCTCTGCCTCCAGAGTGCTGAGATTAAAAGCATGTGCCACCACCACCCGGCTGATCATTTCTTTTAAGTGCTTCTCTGCTAGCATATGTCTAATCTTGAGAGTGGGTGTCATCATATTTATAAAGAGTGGCCTCGCTAGAGATTCTTACTCTGGCAAGTGTGCCTAATACTTACCTGGTCAACATCTGTGAACTTGTCAAGTCCTTGAGTTACAAGTGACCAACCTATTGGCCCCTCAGTATAGAGTTGACTTATCAGCTGGTCTTTACTCCCTCTAAGAAAGAAAAGCCCCCAAGCCACCCAACATCTCCTAGCACAATATCAGCCTTGCTGAGAACATCTGATGATTCAGACTTCTGGGCCACCTTTGGCATCATCTCCAGCATCTTGGGTTCTCACAGTATTGGGCATCTGACTCACAACTCCTTCCTCCATCCTCCACAAACCCAGTCTAGAGCTACCCCAGTTGCAATCTGACCATTATTAATTTGCACTCACCAAAATTAAAGAAAAGTGTCCTCATTGTCACCTCTAAAGGTGTCACTTTCACACAGCTGACATGGGTGAATAAGCAGGAACCTCAGAAAGAGCTCTCAGAGTAGGAGTGTGGAGATCACTGATATTCTTTTCCTGTGAATTATTGATACAGCACCCTTGAAGTTTGAGTTGAAGCTGGCATTCCAGTGCTGCCGTCAGGAGCTGCATCCACGGGGTCAGATCTTCCAAATAACTGGACAGACCATTAAGGAGCATTTGCAGAATTTCCCAGAGAACATTTTAAGGCACCTAATGACTTTTACAGCTATAACCTTCCAGGGATCTTCCCTGTTCAGGATTGTCTTCTGTTTGTCTTCTAACTGACAGGTTGGTTCTGTTAGTATCATTTTGGTAATTTTGCTACATTTGTATCCAAGGAAGTATGAATTGTACTCTTTGGGTGATTATGTTGTTGGGCTTTTCTTTTTTCTGTAGCCTAAGATATATTTTAATCATGTTTACAATGTCATAATTTAGCATTGATGTTTTATTAAGTTAAATTATTAAATGATCTTAAGTCAACCATGATTTTTTTCCATTCTGTTGAAAATTATTGAAAGTGATGTTTTTTATTTAATTACCACAAGCCAAAAATCAAATATTTGAAATGTCTACTGTGAAATTCTAGTGACTAAAGGTTGTACTTGATAATTGTTATTTTTCTTAAATAAATATAATTATCAAATGCTCCCCTTCTAGATACTGCTTTGCTATTTTTGGGTTCTTTTTAATTTCCAGTGGCTGCTCTAGAGGTCTCAAACTTTATTGATTTTTATGAATGTAATTGACTAATTTTATCCTTAAAGTTTAATATTTGCAGATTAGATACAAATTATAAACTTGGTGCTTTTTATACTTTTCATATTATTATCTTAAATAGTAAAGCTATTGAGGTAAGGAAGTTGTATTTAAAACCAGAATATTTTGGGTCTTTCTTCCTCAACAAGAGTTTATTTCTAATTTTTCCTTAGTAAATCTACATGCATTCTGTAAAACAAAACAAAACAAACCAAACCACAATTTTTCATAGTTAGGGACATTACATCATGAGCAAATGATCATGAACAGCTGGGAGTCCAACAATTAGAAATGTAAAACTGTTTTAGCCAAAAGCTTTTTGTCTTATCAGGCATATTATAACTTACTGTAGATCAGGTGTGTGCAGCACAGTGGGCAGCTCTCCCTGGATGCAGGCTTTCTTTGTGAGTAGGTAGCCAGCATGCTTGGCCAAGGCCTGAACATTAGTGGCTGGGTGATAACTAAGCTCTTCACCTTCTGGAAGATTTCTGAGAAAGCAGTCTGACTTTCTACATGTCCACTGACAGGATGGCTTCCTGCATTGTAGAATGCAGGTAATGAGATTGATTTCCTGGCAGATTGGCCCAACTTCTTCCATTTATGTAGGGTCCAGCCATTGTATGTTCAGTGTCTTAGAACTTCTGGGAGAATTAAATGACTAGTATTGTGATTGTTAGGGGTTACACAGACTAAGAGGTGTGTGTGTGTGTGTGTGTGTGTGTGTGTGTGTGTGTGTGTGTATTTCCTCTGCCTGTGTGTCTTTGTGGTTCGTAGGATCACAGAGCTTCAGTCTCAAATCTGAAGAACATTCCATCAAACTGGAAACAGGAAGAATTTGGGTGTTGAGGAATTGAGGCAAAATCATTTTTCTTTAAGGAAACCTATCTTGCATCAAAAAGTCTACTAGTTGGGGAAGGCCTCTGCTGCATGCAGGGGTTAATATCCTTTATGTTAACAGCAGCATCCAGCCTGGTGTTGACCAAACAGCTGAGAACCACAGTCAACACTGAAGTAACCTGTAGATGAACGGTCTTATTAAATAAGAAACACAGAGCCAAATGCAGAGTTAATAGCCCAAGAGGTCAGAGCAATAGCTAAGAGCTAAAAACCTTACCATTCACTGCCGCAGCTGTCCTTCCTCTCCACAAGAGGCCTACTTCCTGTATGTTTGTCCTTTTTTTTTTCTTTTTTCCGGAGCTGAGGACCGAACCCAGGGCCTTGTGCTTGCTAGGCAAGTACTTTACCACTGAGCTAAATCCCCAACCTATGTTTGTCCTTTTTATAGACTTTCTGTTCTGCCTTCTCATTAGTTATAAACCCAGCCACATGACCTCCTCATCACTGTCTGTCTGTACAGACCTCCAGGTCTTCTATGGTTGGTATTGAGATTAAAGGCATGTGTCTCCATGCTGGCTGTATTCTTGAACACACAGAGATCCTGCCTAGCTCTGCCTTCCAAGTGCTGGGATTAAAGGCATGCACTGCCCAGCTTCTGCTATGGCTTGCTCTGACCCCCAGGCAACTTTATTTATTAACATACAAATAAAATCACATTTCAGTACAAATAAAATATCACCATAGTAACCATCACAGCCATGCTGTAGATACTGTTCCTCAGTCTGAAAAGGGACTGCTACCTTTCTTAGAGACAAATTTATCTGCAGCTTTGAGTTACCTATAACCATGCCTCCCCACAGTAGCAGTTCACACTGAAGTAATGGTTCTGTTTTTAAACTCTCCCCACCCTCCCTCTTAGTAAGTACATGTGGCTGTGGAGGGAATAGTCTGCTAAGCTCAAACTTCCAGGGTGCTTTTTCACTGAGCTATTTCATACAGCATGCTGTACAAGGCACCCTTCAGATCTGAGGTGGCCTCCCTGCACTGTTGAGATCCTACACATGTAGCTGAGAGTAGGCTACAGCCTGTCTTGAATGGGCACTCCAATATATCTGTGTTCTCACTCAGGTGTTTGAGGAAACATCCTGGGAGAAACTGAGGACTTCCTATGTCCAGTATGTTCATGCAAGTGAACCTGATCTCTTCTTCCTGTTTATTCCTGGGAGAAACAACTCTTGCTTCTCGGTGCCCTTGAGTATTTGTACATTAAAAAAAAAAAAAAGTTTACAATGACATCTATTATAGGCAAAATAGATAAAATGATCCATTGTTTTGGAATTTTAACTCAAAGTGTGTTCTGAGATGTGAGGATTACACGAGGCATAAACAACAGAGTGAGGAATATATTTTTTAATTAAGGCTTTTTGCTTTTATGAGATAGGGTTTGTCTGTATATCCCTGGCTGTCCGGGAACTCACTCTGTAGACCAGGCTGGTCACAAACTCAGAGATCTGCCTGCCTCTGCTTCTTGAATGCTGGGATAAAAGATGTGAGACACCACTGTCCAACTAAATTAATGCATTTTTAACAAAAGAGTGGGTCTTAACTGACCTGATTTATTTATGGAGACAGGAAATAGCCTGGAACTATAGATGTGTCTTGCATAAGGATGAACTCTTTGGTTTTAATGAGACAAGGTTCCTTTGTGTAGCTTGCTGTGAAATAATCCTTTTGTACACTGTGAAATCTGTCACTTGGATTGGTTTAATTAAAAGCTGATTGGCCGGTAGCCAGGTAGGAAGTATAAGTGAAATAACCAAACTAAGGATGCTAGGATAAAGAAGGGCAGAGTCAGAGGAGTTGCCATGAGACACAGAGGGAGCAAAACATGATGGAGAAAGCCACGAGCCACTTGGCAGTACATAGATTAATAGAAATGGGTTATTTGAAGTTGTGCGAGCTAGTTAGTAATAAGCCTAAGCTATGGGCCAAGCATTTGTAATTAATATTAAGCCTCTGTATCGGTAATTTGGGAACTGGCTGGTAGGATAGAAACTTCTACCTACAACAGTAGCCCTGTTTGGTCTGGAACCAAGCTTGCCTCAAACTCAGAGATCCACATGTCTCTGCCTCCAAGTTCTGGGACTAAAGGCATGCACCACCACTGCCTGGCATAAGAGTGAACTCTTTTTGTTGTTTTTGTTTTTGAAGATGGAGTCTTAATAGTAGTTTTAGTTCCATTTGCTTCATCACTTACAGACTTGCTGTGATAAAACAAAATTAAGTGCTTCTAAATAGGAATTGAAGATTGAGAAAAGAGTAGCTGTCTTTCTCTCTTCTTTCCTTCTTTCTTTTGTTTCTTTCTTCCTTCCTTCCTTCCTTCCTTCCTTCCTTCCTTCCTTCCTTCCTTTCTTTCTTTCTTTCTTTCTTTCTTTCTTTCTTTCTTTCTTTCTTTCTTTCTTTCCTTCCAGTTTGGAGACAGAGCTGACTGATAGCAAAAATGCATCAGAGCAGGGTCAGGACAGGAGGTGGAGAGAGAGGTCATAGATGACTGACTCCCATGGCAAAGCACCTCTGGACAGCTTTGGGCAATTGTTTATGGAAAGTGGACATGCACTGGTCTAATAAAGGGTCTTGATTAACACACTACAAGCAATGCTTCATGCTGTGGCTATTTAAATCCAGCTCCTCCAAGTCAGTCTAAAGATAGCAGCCATCCTGATATGTGTTGACTACAATATATAATCTGGTCTATAATATATAATATATAAGGTATTCCCCTCCCTCCTTCCATAGTGTTTCTTTCCAGCAAAAGTAGGGTTTTTTTTTTGTTTGTTTGTTTGTTTGTTTGTTTTTAACCGCCCAGAGAGTTTAAGAAGTCAGAAGAAAAAGCAAGACCAGGAAAATGCAAATTTATGGAGATGTGATGTTAGCTACTTTTGTGTCTACCTGACAAAAGCTAGAGTCATCTAGGAGACCTCAATTAAGAAAACATTCCTAAGTGACTGTACAAGCTTGCATTCCCACCAGCAGTGGAGGGGAGTTCCCCTTGCTCCACATCCTCTCCAGCATAAGCGGTCTTCAGTGTTTTTTATCTTAGCCATTCTGACAGGTGTAAAGTGGTATCTCAGAGTCATTTTGATTTGCATTTCCTGGATAATTAGGGATGTTAAGCAATTCTTTAAATGTCTTTCAGCCATTTGAGCTTCCTCTGTTGAGAGTTCTCTGTTTAGTTCTATAGCCCATTTCTTATTTGGACTGTTGGGCATTTTGATGTCTAATGTCTGGAGTTCTTTATATATTCTGGATAACAGCCCTATGTTAGATATGGGGTTGGTGAAGACCTTTTCCCATTCTGTAGGCTGTCCCTTTGTCTTGTTGACCGTGTCCTTTACTCTACAAAAGCTTCTCAGTTTCAACAGGTCCCATTGATTGATTGTTTCTCTCAGTGTCTGTGCTACTGGTGTTATATTTAGGAAGTGATCTCCTGTGCCAATGCGTTCAAGACTACTTCCTACTTTCTCTTCTATCAGGTTCAGAGTAACTGGATTTATGTTGAGGTCTTTGATCCACTTGGACTTAAGTTTTGTGCACGGTGACAGATATGGATCTATTTGCAGCCTTCTACACATTGACATCCAGTTATGCTAGCACCATTTGTTGAAGATGCTTTCTTTTTGCCATTGTACAGTTTTGGCTTCTTTGTCAAAAATTGTATGTTCATAGGTGGATTAATGTCAGGGTCTTCAATTCGATTCCATTGGTCCACATGTCGGTTTTTATGCCAGTACCAAGCTGTTTTTATTACTGTAGCCCTATAGTAGAGCTTGAGGTCGGGGATTGTGATACCTCCAGAGGTTGTTTTATTGTACAGGATTCTTTTGGCTATCCTGGGATTTTTGTTTTTCCATATGAAGTTGAGTATTATTCTTTCCAGGTCTATGAAGAATTGTGTTGGTATTTTGATAGTGATTGCATTGAATCTGTAGATTGCTTTTTGAAAGATTGCCATTTTTACTATGTTAATCCTGCTTATCCAAGAGCATGGGAGATCTTTCCATTTTCTGACATCTTCTTCAATTTCTTTTTTCAGGGACTTAAAGTTCTTGTCATATAGGTTCTTCACATGCTTTGTTAGAGTAACCCCAAGGTATTTTATATCATTTGTGGCTATTGTAAAGGTGATGAATCTCTGATTTCCTTAATCAATATGGTGCTTTCTTAGAAAACTGGGAATCCATCTCCCCAAAGACCCAGCTATACCATTCTTGGGCATATACCCAAGGAATGCTCAATCATGCCACAAGGGCACTTGCTCAGCTATGTTTATATCAGCATTGATTGTAATAGCCAGAACCTAGAAACAACCTAGATGCCCTTCAACTGAAGAATGGATAAAGAAAATGTGGTACATATACACAATGGAGTTCTACTCAGCAGAGTAAAACAATGACATCATGAGGTTTGCAGGCAAATGGATGGATCTAGAAAAAATAATCCTGAGTGAGGTAACCCAGACTCAGAAAAACAAACATGGTATGTACTCACTCATAGTAGGATACTAGATGTAAAAGAAAGATGACTAGACTGCTACTCAACTCCAGGGAGGCTACCTAAAAAACGGGACCCTAAGAAAGACACAGGGATCGCCCAATGACAGAGAAATGGATGAGATCTACATGAACAACCTGGACGACAGTGGGGGCAATGAAGGGCAAGGTTCGAGGGAAAGAGAGCTTAGCAGAGCGGGAGATCCAAGCTGGATCAAGAACAGAAAGGGAGGACAAGGAATAACAGACCATGATAAGTGAAGACCACATGAGAATAGGAAGAAGCAATGTGCTAAAAAGGTCCCCAGAAATCCACAAAGATACCTCCACTGTAGACTACTGGCAATGCAAGAGAAAAACCGAACTGACCTAGTCTGGTGATCGGCTGGCCAAACACCTAACTGTCGTGATAGAACTCTCATCCAATAACTGATGGAAGTGGATGCAGAGATCCTCGCCCAGTCCCCAGGTGAAGCTCCAGGAGTCCAATTGTCAAGAAAGAGGAGGGACTGTAAGAGTGTGAATTGTTGAGACCAAGATTGGATAAAGCACAGGGACAAATAGCCAAACTAATGGAAACACATGAATTATGAACCAAAAGCTGTGGAGCCCCCAACTGGATCAGGCCCTCTGGATAAGTGAGGCAATTGAATAGCTTGAACTGTTTGGGAGGCACCCAGGCAGTGGCCCCTGAACCCGTCCTTAGCGCATGAGCTGGCTGTTTAGAACCTGGGGCATATGTGGGGACACTTTGCTCAGCCTGGAAGGAGGGGACCGGACCTGCCTGTACTGAATCTACCAGGTTGAGGTGAATCCCCAGGGGAGTCTTTGCCTTGAAGGAGAGGGGCTTGGGTGAGGGTGGGGACAGGGGCAGGAGGGGGGAGGACAGGGAACCCATGGCTGATATGTAAAATTAAAACACAAATATAATAATAAAAAAAAGAAAAAGAAAACATTCCTGGGGCAGGAGAGATGGCTTAGTGGTTAAGAGCACTGACTGCTCTTCCAGAGGACCCTGGCTCAATTCCTAGTACCCACATGGAAGCTCATAACTGTCTATAACTCCAGTTCCTGAGACCCAACACCCATGGCAATACATCAATGTATGTAATATAAAAATAAATTTAAAATATTTAAATATTAGAAAAAGGTGCTGGAGAGATGGCTCAGAGTTTAAGAACACCAACTGCTCTTCCAGAGGTTCTGAGTTCAATTCCCAGCACCCACATGGTGGCTCACAACCATCTCTAATGAGATCTGGCACACACTTCTGTATACATAATAAATAAATAAATCTTTAAAAAAACATTAAAAGAAGAAAAGAAGAAAAAGAGAGAGAGAGAGAAAGAAACAAAGAAAGAAAGGAAGGAAGGAAGGAAGGAAGGAAGGAAGGAAGGAAGGAAAGAAAAGAAAACATTCCTGCCAGACTGGTCTTGATTGGTGATTGGTGTGGGAAGGCCTAGCTCACTGTAGATAGTGCCACCCTTGGGCAAGTGCTCCTGGGTTCTATCAGAAAGCAGGCTGACCAAGCAATGGCGAGCAAGCCAGTCACTAGCACTCTTCCATGGCCTCTGCCTCAGCTCCTGCTTCTAGGTTCCTAGCTTGAGTTCTTGCCTTGACTTCCTTCCATGATGGACTATGTGTAGAAGTATAAGCAAAATAAACACTTTCCTCCCCAAGTCGCTGCTGATCATGTTGTTTCATCGCAGCAACAGAAACCTGGGAATGCAGAATTATATCAATGAAATAGGCCTTTCTCTCTTCCAGCTTTAAACCTACAGGTTTCTAGGAATGTAACCAAAAGCTCCCTTTGCAGTTAAAAAAAAAAAAAAGAAAGAAAGAAAAGAAAAGAGGGCTGGAGAGATGGCTCAGTGGTTAAGAGCACCAACTATTCTTCCAGAGGTCCTGAGTTCAATTCCCAGCAACCACAGGGTGGCTCACAACCACTTGTAATGAGATCTGGTGCCCTCTTCTGGCCTGTGGGGACACATGCAGGCAGAATACTGTATACATAATAAATAAATAAAATCTTTAAAAAAAAAGAAAAAGAAAAAGGAAAAAGAAAAGAAAAGAAAGAGGGAAAAAAGTCCTAAACCCTTGTTTGTTTGGTTGGTTGGTTGGTTTTTGTTTTTTTTAAGACAGAGTTTGTGTAACAACAGCCCTGGCTGTCCTGGAATGCTCTTTGTAGACTAGCATGGCCTTGAACTCAGAGATCTGCTGCCTCTGCCTCTTGAGTTTTGAGATTAAAGGCATGTGCCATCAGCCACCCTAAACCCTTGTGAATCCCTTGTGGGTCTCAGTTTTACTTACCAGATTCTAATCCCATCCAAGGCCTCTCCAAGAGCTGCCCTAGTCTCACTTATCAACAAGAGAAGAAGAGAAAAAAGTTTAGCAATCCTTTGAGATGTGACTTTTAAAGCTACCAAAACAGCATATATGTCTAATGTTAAGACATCCTCAACTCTTCCTGGAGAAGCTTCTACCCACTCTTGGGCATGTTTTATTTTTTCCCTGAGCATCTCTTTCCTAATCCCTGTGCATGAAATCAATGTTGAGGGGCTGATAGGCAGCTCAGTTGGTAAAGTGCGTTCCATGCAAGCATGAAGATCTGAGTTTGGGTCCCCTCAACCTGTGTAAAAAGCCAAGTGTGGCAGTGTGTGAGTATAATCCCAGTGCTGAGAGATAGACAAGTGCCAGGGACCTGTTAGCCAGCCAACTAGCCACATATGCCTCCGTATGCACACATGTGCAAATGAATCAAGGCACACACACATACTGCACATACATACATACAAACTTACATATAAAATATCTTTTAATAAACTGCTGTTCTGTTTTCTCTAAAGCCAGAGAATAAATAATGCCTCTGGCATCTTATTTTTAAAAATATTGCAAAACTCCAGCTATGGCAGAACACAGTTTTAACTGCAGCACTTGTCAGGCAAACCTCTGTGGGTTCAAGGTCAGCATCATCTACATACCAAGTTCCAGGCCAGCCAGGACTACATATGGAAACCTTAAAAAATCCCCAAAAACAACAAAAAAGGGATGAGGTGAGGTTTAGTGGTAGAAGATGCACCCAATATGTGCAAGGACCTGGGTTCAACCCTGGTACTGCAAATAAATAGCTGGCTGGCTGGCTGGCTGGATAGATAGATAGATAGATAGATAGATAGATAAAAATTTAATGCCAGGTATCCTCTTGTGGTTTTGATTTTCAGAATCAAATAGCCTCGTGTGTGTGTGTGTGTGTGTGTGTGTGTGTGTGTGTGTGTGTGTGTGTGGTATTTGTGTGTATGTGGTATTTTTGTGTGTGTGCTTTGAGACAGGGTTTCTCTGTGTAGCCTTGGCTGTTCTGGAACTTGCTCTGTAGACCAGGTTGGCCTCAAACTCACAGAGATCCACCTGCCTCTGCCTTCTGAATGCTGGGATGTGGGGAGCCATCCAACCCCCACTTTTCCCCAGGGTACTCTTGAGCAGGAGCAGCAGGAAAAATTAGATAGAGAGTCAGAAACACAAGATAGCCTTGGGAGGGCCTGCATTCTAACCCATTGGACCCTGACTATCTCTGCCTAAGGGCTTTTAAAGGAATGCCAAGGGGTGGAGCAGAAGACCGCCCCCCCCCTCCCCAGCACAGCCAAGTGCAGACTGCTGTGGGATGTTCTGTATGTCAAATGTGTTGCTCTGACTGGTTAAAATAAATAAAGTGCTAATTGGCCAGTAGCCAGGCAGGAAGGATAGGGTAGGTGGGACAAGGAGGAGGAGAACTGTGGGAAATGGAAGGCTGAGAGAGAGACCCTGCCAGCCACCTCCATGACAAGAAAGATGTAAGATACAGGTAAGCCACGAACCAAGTGACAAAGTATAGATTTATAGAAATGGGTTTTAAGATAAAAGAAGTAGATAACAAGAAGCCTGCCACGGCCATACAGTTTGTAAACAATGTAAGTTTCTGTGTGTTTACTTGGTTGGTTCTGAGCGTCTATGGGCCTGGCAGGTGAAAGAGATTTGTCCTGACTGTGGGACAGGCAGGAAAACTCCAACTACAGCAGACCATCTCAGACACCTGGTAAACATGCACGTGGTCAAGTCATCCACTAATGCAGCCCTGCTGTGTAAAGCAAGCTCAAATCTAACTAGGAAACCTTTGTGGGCTCCCACACTGGGATTAAAGGCATGTACCACCACAGTCCAGCTTCAGATAGCCTTTGTAAAAGGCAAAATACCACAAACTGTGGAGTTGTTTTGCTAGCTGAAGTGTGGGCCCTTCCTGTGTTGATTGTCTAGAGTCTATCCTACCTTCCTTGTTCAACATATGATATACCCTAATATTCTGTTCTGTCTCAGGAGTCTCATGATGAGCACAGATGATCAGAAACCCACCCTGATGTCCTCCTGTCTATAACATTGGCTCTATCTGAACCTTGGTCTAAAATCTCAGACTCTTATGGGAGTAACCAGAAAAGGCAGAGTCTCGTCCCCCATAGCTTAAGCCTGCCAAGGTGTGATGTGTACCAGCAGAGCTACTTCCCCACTGTGAAGGGGACACCCATCTGAGATGATAGGGCATCTCCAAGATATGGAAAACTGGGCTCTGGTGGATCCATCCTAAAACAGACCAATGCTGGTACATGTGGTGTTGTGGAATATTAGGCAAAAATGTGTTACATTCATTTATGCTATGGAATATTTGTTTAATTGTTGCTGGATTCTAATGGTCCCTCAGGGGACCACCCCTTGGCAGGCAGAGAGAATAAATAGAAGGAGAAATCTGGGAAGAGAGGAGCAAGAAAAGGATAAGGAGAGAGGACACCAGGGGCCAGTCACCCAGCCACACAACCAGCCACAGAGTAAAAAGAAAGGAATAGAGAATAAAGAAAGATAAAAGACCAGAGGCAAAAGGTAGATGGAATAATTCAAGAAAAGCTGGCTAGAAATAAGCCAAGCTAAGGCAGGACATTCATAAGAAAAAATAAGTCTCTGTGTATTTATTTGGGAGCTGGGTGGCAGGTCCCCAAAGAATAAGAGTAAAAAAGGACAACTATGAGCACCCCATGAACAAGCCTCTCCCCACTCCTTCCTGCTTCTCTTCCTCCTCTGTCTTCCTCTCTTCCTCCTGCCCCTTCCTTTGTACTCTCCCCGCTTCCGTCTCTTCCTCTCCCTTCCTCCTCCTACTCTTCCTCCTCCTGCCCTCTCTCACCCTTTTATCCCTTTCCTTTCCTTCATCCCTTCCCCTCTCCTTCATTCTTTCGTTTTTACTTTTATTAAGCCAATTTTTCTTTTATCTTTTGTTGCCACTGCTCTTAGTAACTGAAAAGGTTTTATCTGATATTGAAATGAAGGGAACATGCATTATATGATTAGGTAGATATCACTAGATATTGCAAGAAAATCATCTTCCATCTCAAGATCCTTGTTCTCATTCAGTCCTTGTAAGATGTTATTTTAGCTACATAAAACTTTTCATAAGATGTCTAACCCCATCACTGGGGCTTCAACCTCATAACCTCATGAAATCCTAATTGTTTCTCAAAGGCCCCACCTCAAGTCTCATGACATTGGAGATTAGGGAAGCAGGGGTAGGAATGGGGGTGAAGGCAGGGAGCTATATTGCAAACATTCAGTCTATAACAGAGAGTTCAGGAAAGATTACTGAAGGATGAAGTAACATTTACTTGGTTAAAAATAATGTGCATGGAGGTGTGGGGAACTAAAAAAGTAGCTCAGTCGGTAGAGGGCTTGCTTAGCATGTCTAAAGCCCTGAGTTCAATCCCTATCACTCTATAGAATGGTTTTGGTGGCACATGCCTCTAATTCCTGCACTCAGAAGACAGAGGTAGGAGAATCAGAAGTTCAAGGTCATCTTTCACTACATAACACATTTAAAAACGTGTGTATATGCACACACACTCAGAATAAAGTAGTAGGTTATCATTAAAATCTTGGCATGGGCCTCTCTCTCTCTCTCTCTGTTTCTCAGCTGTTTTACTCTGGGATGGAATGTCTAAGCATCATCAAAACCTGAAGCATTGTAGGAGAGAAGAGCCACTGACAGAGAGCCAGGCACTGTGGCGGGAGTATAAAAAACATTTGGGGGGTTGGGGGGGGAGGACAGACCGAAGAGTCAAGACATTGACTTCATTCTTATATTTTGCTTCTTCTTCACCTGCTGGTGATGTAGCTCAGAGGTAGAGAGCTGGTTTTGTTTAGCCAAGACAAGGCCTTGGGTTCTACCTCCAGCACTGAAGACAAAACAAAGCAACAATAGCAGCATCTAAATTCCAGAAGAGCTGGGTGGCACATACTTTAACACCAGGACTCAGAAGCTAGAGGTAGGATCTTTTTAAGTTCTCAAGTTAAAGATCAGTTGTGGGCTATATAGCAAGGCTGTTTCAAGAAAAAATAACTGAAAGAAATTAATTTTACTTCATCATTGCCCCTATGTTTCTTTCTTGTTTTAGACTGGAGAGTGCTGGGAATTTAACAGCTTGTGGCTACTTACCCAGATAAAGTGGGACTTGGCAATTTATCTTGGCATTTATACATATTGATCTTTTCAGAGGTAGACTTGGCAATTTGCTCCAGAACCTTTGAGCTAATGACTGTTAAGCCAGGTAAAAGAGGCAAAGAAGATTCTGCCTTCTGCTCTATTGCCCCAAGATCATTGACACAGATAACATCTTGAAATCAGAATAAATTAAACTCAGCTCTTGAGTCTAGGATGGGAGAGAAGGTTACTCCCATCTCGGCAAATGCAAGGTTGACATCTGCCCACCTTATGCTTCCTCAGACTGGGTCAGGGATCCAATCACCATGAAGGAAGAATCATTCTGTTTGTGGGGTCACTGTTCGCATAGAGATGGTACATCCAGATACACTCTGGTCTTTCACCATCCAAGGCTTGATTACACTGGCAGCTCTGACACTGAAATCAAGTTCCTAACAGGTCATTGGCTACTAGCCAACTTTCTTGCAAGATAGGAAAAGGTGTATACTTTTGAGATGAAGCCATCTAGATTTGAACACAACAGCTGCTTATAGAACTGATTAGCTTTTCAGAAAAGATTAGGGAAATAGCTAAACATTCAAAACATTGATAGAGTAAACACTTTAACTTACGAACACAAACTCAATTGTTAATTTTTTGTTTCAGGACAAGGTCTTTTCTTTATTCATTTACTCAACACATATTTATTAAACCTTTACTATATGGCAGGCCTGGATCAAGGTGCTAGAAGTAAAACAGTAAATAAAACTGCTTATCCAAACAGGTCCAACACAGGAGTGGGGTGTGTGTACAAGCTATGAGAATGCTCCCCCAGACTTCCCACAGCAGAAACCAGGGAAGTGGGGAAGAGAGCTCTGCTTGATTGGATGGATGGCTTTGTGAATATGGCAAAGAATACTGATCTACTTGTGTGATCACTACCAGGGTAACCTTGTCTATGACCCTTGCATCTTCACAAAACCCTGCTACATAAGTTGTTTATCTGTTCTGTTCCTCTCTTCATCTTGCAGAAAGCCAAGAAATGAGTCCAAGTTTCCATGATGAAATACTTACATCATGATAGGTACTAATGAAGAGTTCTTTGGAGCAAGAAGTCAGCCTTGGAATGCATGGAAGCTTTGCAAAAATCCTGGCTGGGTATACAGTGGGTTAAAATTGGACTTAAGTGTGTCAAGAAGGATAATAAAGCAAGTATATCTAAGTTGCCAATATTTTCCTGGAAGGAGTTTATCTTGTGTCATATTCCAGAAGGCAAGGAGCAGAGGTCCTGGGCAACCTCACTGCCTGGATGCCAATGAAGAAAAGCCTCTCTATGGGGCATGGGCATTCCAGACTTGAACATAGAAAGTGTTGAAAGGTGGGTGACTACCCAGAGAATGTCTGTAATTGTAGCAACCCTTGGGTGCCTTCATGGTCTTACTAGTAAGGTGACCATGACAATGACTTCTGCAGATAATCATCGTTTCTGTTCATGCAGATACTGATTTCAGTAGCTGTTTACTTTGAAATGTACTTAAGGTAAAATGAAATCAGTGTAGAATCTCTCCAGGAATTTCAATTCTTATCCAGTTAATTTAATGATTTAAAATGCATGACTTGGTTTTGTGTGTCTGCATTTGAACTGACTGGATCTTGGGCCAAAATCACTGTAGTCAATAAAAGCCAGCAATGCTGCCACTAAGGAAAAATAGCTTTAGAGCCCACAATTTAGTAGCCTCATTAGTTTTTTAAATAAATCTGTAGATCACAGTAAACAAAACAGTTTAATTATTGAATGAGGTAAGGCCAGTTTCTATCCAAGTAATTCTACATGATCTGGTATGGCCATGTCAGAGCCAGTTATTAAATTCTGTTACTCTGTAAGGAAGGTAAAAATTGGGGAACAGAAGATCAGCGCCAGCCCCTATCCTGTGACAATCAGAAGTTCTGAAGCAAAGACTCAGGGAGAAGCTTCTATTAGCAGAGGCCTCCTGAGGCTGGGGTGGGCAAGAACTGTTCACAACACACTTTAAAGCAGTGGTTCTCAACCTTCCTAATGCCATGACCCTTTCATACAGTTTCTCATGTTGTAGGGACCCCAACCATAAAATTATCCCATTGCTACTTCATAACTGTAGTTTTGCTACTGTTATGAATTGTAATGTACATATCTGATTTGCAGGATATCTGATATGTGACCATTGTGAAGGGGTCATTTGACCTTCAGGGGTTCAAGACCCCAGGTTGAGAAACACTGCTTTAAAGTATTGGGACATCTTGGGGGTACATTTGCTGTGATTAGATGACATTTGATCTGTGCTTGGATGAATAGTTTCTGTCTTTCAATACTATATTGCTTGAATAAAACTCATAGCAACAGTCAACACATAAGAGCCCTGGCCTGCTTTCTGCTACAGGCGCAGTTATGTTTTAAAACTGACATCTTTTACAAATACATACTAAAACTGTTGCATATAAAATTGTCTAGTGCCTTGGATTCTGTGAGAACATGGCCATATGCTGTCATTTCAATCTGGAATGTTCCCCAAAGTTTGGTGCTTTAAAGACTGCATCCTAGAAAGGTGTTATTGAGAGGAGGAGCTATTCCTATGCAGCCAGCTGGTCTGTGGGAGACCCTAATGTTACTGGGGGCATGCCCTAGAAGGGTGTTATGAGACCCTGACCCTTTACTCTTTCTTTCCTTTCATTTTCTTTCCTTTTCTTTTCTTTTCTTTTCTTTCTTTTCGTGTGTGTGTGTGTGTGTGTGTGTGTGTGTGTGTGTGTGTGTGTGTGTGTGTGTGTTGGGGGTATCTTGTTGTGTGTATGTGTTAGAAGGCCTTACTGGTCAGAGGTTGCAATCTATCATGGCCTAGCAGCTTTCTTCAAAGCTTGACAACATGAGGACTCCCTCTCCGTAGTGAGATTTCCTGTTCTCTACCTAACCTTATCTAGAGAATGTCTCTAATCCTGGAGGCCTGATGTCTCTCTAGGGTGACCATTGGCACATTTTCCTGCTAGAAGCCTTTCCTCTACTGCTCATATGGTTACTAAGACTTTTACTTGAATGTTTGCTATAGGACCCTGTTGCCAAATATGAATGCTTATGATAGGAACGTGCCACTTAATGCAAACTAGGGTTTGTCCCCAGGCTCCCCAATCTGTAGCTGAAAGTTTCTTCAGTTTCACCCTGCCCTATGGTCCCACAGCCACTTATAAAATAATCACTCAGAGGCTTATATTAATTACAGACAGTATGGCCAATAGCTTAAATTTCTTGCTAGCTAGCTCTATCATCTTAGATTAACCCATTTCTATTAATCTACGTTTTGCCACATGGCTGTGGTGTTACCAGTCTGCTGGCATGTTGCTCCTTAGGCAGCAGGCTGGCGTCTCTCCTGCCTCCGCCTTTCTTCTTCCTGTCTCTTTTTTGGATTTCTCACCTAGCTATAACCTGACTTGTCATAGGTCAGAGCAGCTTCTTTATTAACCAATCATAGCAACACATATTAACAGCATACAGAAAGACCATCCCACAGCACCAATCCTATATGTTCCCTGTACTCTGGATAAAGCTGAACTGATTTGCTGAAGTCATCTCCTGGAGGGCTGTCTCCATTGTACCTACAGACATCTGAACCCTGTTCCCTGCTTCTGCTCCCTCCACCATTGTGGTCTAATGCACCAGTGTTCCCAAGGAAGAAGCAGAGCTACATGTATGTGTGTGTGCACACATGTGTAAGCACAGTATTGATGTTGGTTTTCTTTCCTCCATGACTCTGCTTTTTATGATTTCGAGAAAGGGTCTCTTATTGAACCTGAAGCTTATTAAATAAATTGTCTAGGCTGGCTTGCCAATGAACTTCAGGGATCTACCCACCTCCCCAAAGCTGAGATTATAGATATGTGCTGCCATGTTGGAATTTTACATGAGTTCTGTGGATCTCAGCTCCACAAGATAGAACCCATACCCTGTACTACTTTCAGGGCCAAGAATCTGGGGCTAGACAGCTCATAGGCCCCAGGGGAGAACCTAATGTTATTTTTCTGCAAAATGGACATAGCAATAGCATTAAGATGACTCCCCATGACTCATTGCTATACCCATAAATTAGTGAGTTTCTCAACCCTCATCAGAGAAGATTCATCTTGCAGTAGATGGCAATTAACACAGAGATTCACACATTGCCAAGGTACAGAGAACAAGAGACTGCAGATTGCTTGGCCCTAAATGGGACATCTAAATCACACCTCTCCCCACAAAGGCTCAGAGGTCTTTACAGAGGAGGGGACAGAAAGACTATACGATCCAGAGGTGGTGGATGACTACAAGACAAGAAAGCAGTGTTTTTCAGATACAACAGGGAAGTTGAACATATGAACTCAGTGATTTTGATAGCATGCACAAGAAGTTTGCAAGCTCAAACCAGATAAGAATCCTAGAATGGAGGATGGGAGGAAGGCATAAGGTCCCAGCCCTAACTGAAGAGCTGTAATTGAAAGCTACTGGGAGAGGGAGGGTCAGTTTTCTTAAGAGTGTGACTCCTGGTAGATTGATCACACTCCACAACAGGCCCTACACTCAAGAGTATTTGAGCAGCACAAACTAGACTTGATGGATTTTTTTTAAGAGAAAGACATGAAGTAAGGTGGATAGAAAGGTGGGGGTAGACCTAAGGGAAGTTGAGGGAATTACATGAATATGATCAAAGCACACTGTATGAAATTCTCAAAAGAGTTAATAAAAATATTAAACATCACCAAAAACAACAAAAAACACAGATGGCATGGCAGGTACATCTCCTGAGTTCACGGTAGTGGGAGTACCTGGAAATAATATTTCCCAAAATATAAAATTATTTCAATTACACAGACAAATGCTACCAGTTTTTTTAAAATTGCCTTCAACACAAAATGTTTATCAGACCAGGCAGTGATGGTGCATGCCTTTAATCTCAGCACTCAGGGAGGCAGAGGCAGGCAGATCTCCCTGAGTTCGAGGTCAGCCTAGTCCATAGAGTGAGTTGCAAGACAGCCAGAGTTACTCTGGCTGAAAACTCTGTCTCAAAAAACCAAAGACAAACAAACAAGCAAATAAATGTTTATTGGAGTGTTAGTGTATATGTTTTGTAAGGAAACAGACTAGGCACAAATCAGCCATGTCCTGTGAGAGCTGCAAGCCTTTCAACAACACATCTTCAACTCAGCATCTGTCAAGTGGAGAATTACGGTACTTTCCTTGTAAAGTTGTAGAAAGCAAAATTTAGTAATTTATAGAAGGATTTTGGCATCTTCTGTGACTAAAAGTAAAAGCTCCCAAGTGGAACTTATTGTTATTCACAGAGATGTGTCCACTTTTGTGGACTCATGTAAGTTCCAGCACAGATGAGTCAGGAGCAGCGACTGTGGCCCTGGCAGGGAGAAGATGCAGACTTGGTTTGAAGAGTTATTTCAAAGTTCCTCACGTGGGGTGATGAAGAGGACAGGTGTGCCAGTTACTCTCTTGCTGCTGTGGCAGAATTCCCTACAAAAGCAAGTTAAGGAAGGAGTTTATTTCTGTCATAGTCAGAGAACAGTCCCTCACTGTGGGGGAGGCATGGAGGCAGGAGGATGAGGGCTGTTCACAGTATAGCCACAGTCAGGAAACAGAGAGATGAATGCTGGTAATCACTTTCTCCTTTTTATTCAGCCCAGGACCTTAGGACCCACATTCAGGGTGGTCCTGACCACTTTTGTTAAGCTTTTATGGAAATATCCTCTTAGAGACTCCCAGAGAGTTCCACAGAGATTCTAAATCATGCCAACGAGACAAGGGAGGTTGGCCATAACCAGGAGGAAGGTCCTTGTTTGAAATGAGGGGAACAAGTTAAGAAAGGAAGCAGAAAATATTGATTACTCCAGGTCCACTGAGATGTGAGTCCACAGGGGCCAGCCAGATCCTGAGGCTCCTCTGTCCTCTCAGGTGCAGTCATATCTTGTCTCCACTCCCCTTGTGCACCTTAGCCCTTCAGTGGTTGGATGAGCTCTCAGTGCTCAACTTTTTTTTTCCTTGACTGGATGTTGCTATGTAACCCTGACTGATACGGAACCTGCAGCAGCCCCCTGCCTCCACTTGCCCAGTGCTGGGATCACAGGCATGCACCACCAAACCCAGCCTTAGAGCTATCATTGATGTCCTATTTAAGGCAAAGGACAAGGCTCCACTTTGAGTTGATGTGAGCAAGGTTGAAACTTTTTGAAGAAATCCTGGGGTTCAGGAACAAACATCCATATGTATGCTTGGGTTAGAAAGTTCAAATTCACGGTTTTTCTAGTCTGCCAGGAAACCTGGCCTTTGGCCACTTTTCTCTCCAGGCTGTGCTGCCTCTTCAGAGGTGGTATTTTGTTACTCATGTGACTGAACTATGTAGCAGGAATCTTAAAAAGTTCTTATTAATAAAATCAAACCTGAGGCGAGGTATTTGGGTGAACGCTGGAAGATCAGAGAACCAGAACAAGCCACAGCTTCCTCACCTCAACAGTTCCTCAAATGATCCTGTTTCCTCAGACTGGAAACTTCTGTGTCCTTATCCCAATGGCTCTCAGCTGAACTGCTGCTCAAAAGCCTGAAAGCTTAACCAGCCAAATGCTTCTAGTTTTTGGTCTTCACGCCCTATATATCTTTCTGTTTTTGCCATCACTCTCTGGGATTAAAGGCATGAGTCACCATACTTGGATGTATCCTTGAATACACAGAGATTCAGGTAAATCACTGCCTCTGGAATGCTAGGATTAAAGGCGTGTGCTACCACTGTCTATCCTCTATGTTTAATATTGTGGCTGTCCTGTTCTCTGTCCCCAGATAAGTTTATTAGTGCGCACAATATTTTGGGGAACACAATACCACCACAGAACTATGTTAAACCTTTTCCTTCTCTGCTTTCTTCTTCTCACACTCTGAAAGAAAAGCTGTTGTCAGATCTCTTAACTAGATCACCGGGAACAGGCATAAATCCCACCTCCCTGGGTATTTATTCTTAGGCTTCAGATCTTGTGTGTCCAGCTTTCACTTTTCCAGCTCAGTTCTGTCGAGTAGTCTTTCCCATCAATTTTACTTCAGAGACAGCAAACTCAGGATGACATTCCCCATTGCCACGCCATGTCAGCTCTGGGACTTGACCCAGGTACTACATATGGGCTTCCTGAGGTGTCAGTAACATACAGATTTCCTATCATTGAGGTACCAAAGATCAGACTTGGTATGATAGAAACTCTTATATCACAACAGGGGAATGAAGAAATGGCTGGACCCAAATAAGAACCAAATACAGAGTTTATTCATTTTACAGTTTTACTCTTTATAGGTTCTTCCAGACAAGCTGCTTAGAGGAACCTGACACGGGAAGTAGAGTTGGGACCACTAATGTCCCATGACCCCAGCTTAGTTCTGCTTCTTGTCTGTGCAATTGTCCAGTTGCCTGGAAGCCACTGCAGAGGGCAGAAAGCTGGGCTTGGTTCTAGACCAACAGTCTGTTTGGGTCTCTTTTACCAATTTTTATATGCATAAAACTGAGTAAGAACACTGGTTACTGTCTTGTCTTCTTTTTAGTATCACTTTAGACTTCCTTAACATTTTCCATCAAACACAACCCATATGGAATCATTAATAATATCTCTTTATAGTTAGATATCTGGTCAGGTTTTTTTTTTTTTTTTTTACAGCTCATCCTTTACCATGCTAAACGTTATTCATTGTAAAAATTTCCATTTCTTTTTTTTTCATTTTTCTTTATTAAGAAATTTTCTACTCACTCTACATACCACCCACACATGCCCCCTCCTCCTTCCTCCCACCCTCCCTAAACAATAAAAATCAATGGAGCACCCACATTCAGTAAGGCATAACTTATTCAAGTCCAAAGCAAACATGTTTGTATTTCACCATAGAAGGCTGTTGGGTGGGGTGGGGGGTGAAGCACTATTCACTATGATGAGCACGGAGTCCTTGACCTTTCAGTACTGTGGAATTTATGAACTCACAAGAGATAAAGAAGGATGTCCATTGGCTAGTTGTAAAACATTAAGAAGGCTATACGTGGGCACCAACAACCACTGTGTAACCAGGTCATGACATATGAGGAGGGACATATGTGTGTACTGCCCAACTTCACTCTCCAATTCAACTCATCAGCAAAACCTGAAAGTCTGGCCAGGTGGTGGTGGCCTTTAATCCCAGCACTCAGAGGCAGAGGAAGGTGGAGCTCAATGAGTTCGAGGCCAGTCTTGTCTACATAGTGAGTTCCAGGACAGCCAGAACTACATAGAGTCTGTCCCCCTACACCACCACCCCCAAAAAGAAAGAAAACCTCCACAAACAAAACAAAACAACAAACAAAAAGAACCCCAAATGTAACAACAACAGAACAAAACCAACCTAACAAAAAACCTTCCCTCTTCTCATAGGGGTCACTCAGGGATAGAGTGACAATTTTCAGCTCTGGCTTCTCAGCAATTGCATTGTGGGTATTCCTCCAGCTCTAACTCATCTCACTCCCCAAGACTCATTATTTACTGGCCAAGACAGAATGTTTTTAATTCATTGCATATGCCAAACTTATTCCTGCCTCAAGGAGTTTCTCTTTGCCTTGCTTTGCCAGAACCCTTTCCAGTGATCTGGTCATCTTTGGCATTTGGACCTCAGCTCCTCTCCAGCATTCTGGAAGGTCCTATCTTCTCTGTTGATCGACTCTACTGAGTAGGGAAGATTCACTTCTGCCATTTATGGAGTCATACGTTGAGAACAGTCAAATTTAGAGCTTAGCAAACCAAAGGCTTGTGGGCTTCCCCAGCCTTTTGTTTCTGTTCATGTGCACCACCCCTCCTATGAGCCTTCTCTTTGTTCACCCTAATAGGCAACATGGGAAACAGGATGTTGCTGTGTTCCCAGCATGCCCACCCAGGCTTGGACTTTGGAACTACAGGAGCCTTCATGCTTCTCTACCATAGGCATGGTGTGCTCCTCCCACAGCAACCCTACAGATAAAGAAATGACTATCACCCAATTTTACAAAACAAACTGCTCAAGTTTGCACCCAGCCAAACCTCTAGAGCTCATAGTCCAAAGGATCTTCCAGGGTTATGGTCAGCCTTTCCAAATCAACTCCAGGAAAGTCCTCCCTGGAAAGTTTTTTTTTTTTTCTTTTTCTTTCTTCCTTTTTTTTTTTTTCTTAATGGAAAGGTGTTTGCATCTGTGAAGTTAGAAATTTCACTCCTGAGTTTTTAAATGGAGATGATTTATCCAACTCACACCAGCTTCCTACACTCCCACAACAAACCAGAGCACCCCAGCATCCTTATCAGATGACAGGGATCAAGTACATGTCTTTGTCCACAAGAGAGATGACCATTTAGGCTCAGTAGCCCAATTAAAATGATGATCAAATGATTGTTGGTAACTGTAATCCATTAATTCAGCCAGAATTGGTTTGGTGTACTCCTTAGTCTATTCCTGTTCCTTTAATCAATACCACAGTGCTTACATGGAGACTCACTTAGTCCATGTTCTCAGGGCTGGGAAGTTCAAGAGTGTAGGGCTGGCATCAGGTGAAGGCCTTTTTCCTGCATCAGAACATGGCAGACAGTACCTGATGGAGAGTCTGAACAAGCTTTGCAAACATGTTAGCTTTTCTTTTTATAAATTCAGTAATGTAGTCAACCAAATCCAAGTACCTTTTAATACTGTCATGTATGAATTTGGGACTTAAGTTTTCAACACATCATCTCTAGAAGTACACACATGTAACCTAGGTAGCACAGTGCCAGGCTCTTCAGGTAAACAACAAATAAACACAGCTGTTCACATTTTTAGCATTTAAAAATTATATTTATTTAATTTATCTTATGTGTGAGTTGTATTCTTGCATGTATGTCTGCACCATGTCTATGAATGTCAGAAGAGGGTGTCAGATACACTGGCACTGGAGCTACAGATGGCTGTGAGCCACAGCTGGTGCTGGGAATTGAACCTGGGTCCTTTGCAAGAGCAGCAGGTGCTTCTAAGCTCTGAGCCACCCTGCCAGCCCCTTCAGTGCCCAATTTTACTGCCCTTCCTATTTTCACTTAAGTACTAGGATTTCTTCTCCAAAACCTGTTAAAAGGCTTGTTCTATATTGAGATAAAAAAAAAAAAAATGACTGGCAATGGCCTGAAGAACCAGAGCCTTCTCAGCATTATTGTCTTTTAAATGAGTATTGATATTTGTTAATAATGTAGAAAATGTTGAGGCTCTGCATTTTCATAAACTGTGAAACCATATTCTTTGGCCACTTATTCTGTCTATGCAAAAACCATGTTTATAACCCAAATATAAGATAGAAAAGTATTTGGAGGGTCTCTAAGACAGTGAGGGGCTCTCTAAGGACATGGAAGGTCTCTAAGGACACAGGAGTTTCAAAGGCAATGGAAGGGCCTCTAAGGACATGGGCAGGCTTCTAAGGCAAGGGGAGAATCTCATGAGCCCAGAATTTGTGGATTTTCTTTTTCCTTGCACTCTAAGGTGCAGGCCAGAATTGACCTTCTATTCCCATGGGATTTCTTGGGAGGCCATATTAATTGGGCAATTAAAAATAGTGTAATCATGGGCTGGAGAGATAGCTCAGCTGAAGATTCACAACCAAAAGCTTCAAGAATGATGGAACCAGTTTCAAGACCACAGGTAAAGGAATTTCCTAATATGCCTAACAGCCAGAGTTGGAGCCCTAGAACCTACACAGTAAAAGGAGCAAGTTATCCTCTGACCTCCACATGTATGCTTTGCACATTCAAAATAAATGAATAAGTGAATGTAATGAAATCCAGAATTTTATTTTTTTAACTTTTTATTGATTCTAAGTGAATTTCATATCATGCATCCCAATTCCACTCATCTCTCCATCCCTCCATATTTTCCCTCTACCCTTGCAACCTCCCTCACAAGAAAACAAAAATTAAAATGATAAAAATTAAAATTAAAGACAAAAAATCTTGCCATGGAAGCTGCAGTGTGTCATGGTGTGTCACCCAGTCTACCCTATCGCCCAAACAGCTTTACTTGCAAATGTTCATTGCAAGGAGTCATTGGTCTAGTCAAGGCCTCTGGCTTCTGCTACATTATCAATACTGGGCCCTCACCAAGACTCCTCTCAGATATCCTGTTGTTGCCCTATCTCATGGAGATCCTAAAGCTTCGGTTTTGCAGGGCCAGCCCCTTCACATGCTCCATCAGTTCTTAGATGGGGTAGATTTTGGGCCAACTCAAAGCTCTGGATCTGGGCCTGGGTGGCAGCTGAGTTGGTCAGGCCTACTACTTTCACACACCCACGCCACCAGGGCCAGCTCTCCCGCCTATGGTAGCTGACAAAGGGCAGGACTGACTCTCCCCTGCCAATGCCACCGGGACCAGCTCTACTGTGTTGCCCAGGTGAGGTGTGGGGCACCTGAGTGCTATAGACTTGGCCATCTCTCCTGCTCTCAGGGCTAGCTTTCCTGCATGCTTTAGGCAGTGTGTGTGAGTATGTGCCTGTGGGAAGGCATCTTCCCACACCCACACGACCTGCAACTGCACGGCCATCAAAGCCCAGCTCTAGTGTGGTGCCCAGGCTTGGTGCCGGTTCAGCTCTTTTGCTCTCATGCCCTCAGGGCCAGCTCTCCACGCTGCCCAGGTGAAGGACAAGTCCAGTTCCCCAGAGTGCCTGCAGCCAGTGAGGGGCGGGGCCAGCTCTGCAGCCCTAGGATATCAACATGGCCCCAGGCTGTAGCACAGATCAGGGATGTCCCCATGGCCTCAGGTGGCAGCACAGGCTATTTCCATCCGACTGTTCCTCACTACCCTTGCATCTCCAGTTCTGCCTTACTTCACAGTGCACAAGCCGTTCCACTTCTCCCTCTACCTTCTCTCTACCATGTACCTGCTCATTGCAGTGGCACCCCCTTGTTGTCGCCTCTCCAGTGCCTTTCATGCCCAGCCCACGCCACGTAGCTATGGGTGTGGGCTTCTCAGGTGTTCTCTACCTGCCCTGGGCCCAGCAGCACAGGGTGGGCATGTGGGTATCTTCCACCCGTCCTGAACTAGCAGCTCTGGGTGGGCCCATGGGGGTCCTCCACCCTCCAGGGCCCAGTGTTGCTGGGTGATAAGTCCGGAATTTTAAATGGAAGAAGTTATTGTTAAGTTTTATTTTTATTTTATATGTGTGGGTATTTTGCCTGCACATATGTGTACCATGTGTGTTCAGTGTCTGTGGAGGTCAGAAGGAGGTGTCAGGTACCCTGGGACTGGAGTTACAGATTGTTTTGAGCCACCATGTGGGTGCTGGGAACCAAACCCAGATACTCTAAAAGAGCAACAAGTGCTCTTAACTGCTCCTTATTTTTAAAAATTCTGCAATGGTTAATCTAGGTAGTCAACTTGACCACATCTGGAATGAAGTAAAACCCAAGCAGCTGGACACTACGAGGGATTTTCTTGACTGGATCGTTTGGGGTTGGTAGACCCATCCTAATTCTGGGCCACACCTTCTGGTGGCAGTCCACACAAAAGGACATGGAAGAAGAAAGGATTTTGCTTTCTGCTTGCTTGTCCTCACTTGTGCTTGCAAGCTCATCCACCCTGTTGCAGAGGCATTCCTTTGATAGTATTAGAATCTACTTTTTTGTGATTCCAGAGTAGTAGGACTTCAGTACCAGATTGGGACTGTTGAGACATCAAGTCTCATGGACCGAACAACTACTAGATTCTTGGCCTTTCTGTTGGGAGACAGCTATTGTTGGATGACCTGGACCATGGCTTGTAAGCCACTCTAATATATATTCATTCTATCACTCTTGTTCCTTTAGAGAATCCTGACTAACACTCTGACTAATTTCTTTTTACTTAAAATGAGAAAAAAAAACCCCACCAAAAAACAACAACCTAGAACAGAACTCTTTGTTTGGAAAGTGCTCATTGCACATCTGTTGCTGTGTTCCAGTCAGTCCACTGTGTGTTGCAGAAGTGTGTGCCATACCCAGTCTCATCATGGGAATTTTTAGGTCTCAGGTTGCTGAGATATCCAGAAATGAGGATACCTGGTGGTTAGATAAAGGCCAGAATTCATCAGGAACTTGTGAAAATTGTTCCCATCTGTCAAAAGGAGTCATTTGCCTTACCTCTGGCAGAAGGGACATTATGGCTTCATTGACATACACCTGTGGCTGCATATCAAAAATCATGCTGGGCTCCATGCTCCCCAGGATCACAATGTTTCATAACCTCTATACAGTCTCCTAGCCTTTCCCTCTGCTGTGGGATGTTCTGTATGTTAAATGTGTTGCTCTGGTTGGTTAATAAATAAAACACTGATTGGCCAGTAGCCTGGCAGGAAGTATAGGCGGGACAAGGAGGAGAATTTTGGGAAGTGGAAGGCTGGAGCAGAGAGACACTGCCAGCCACCGCCATGAGTACCAACATGTAAGATACTGGTAAGCCACAAGCCATGTGTCAAGGTGTAGATTTATGGACATGGGTTAATTTAAGATAGAAGAATTAGATAACAAGTAGCCTGCTGCGGCCATACAGTTTGTAAACAATATAAGTCTCTGTGTGTTTACTTGGTTGGGTCTGAGCAACTGGGGGACTGGCGGGTGAGAGAGATTTGTCCTGATTGTGGGCCAGTCAGGACCAGAAAAACTCTAGCTACATCCCTCCCCATGGTTGCTCATCCTCCTTGTAACCTGCTAATCTCTATTTCCACACTTTGTCTCTTATCCCGTATGCTCTCTTTCTGCTCTATTCTCTATCTCTTAATTATTGTCTCCATTATTCTCTCCTGCTCTCCTAGGTCTGTCAATGTTCACTCTACTTCTTTTTCCTTTGGTTCTTGACTCTTCCATATACCTCTGGCTGTTCTCTCCCTCCCTCCCTCCCTTCCTCCCTCCCTCCCTCCCTCCCTCTCTCTCTCTCTCTCTCTCTCTCTCTCTCTCTCATCTATAAAAACCTTCCCTAATCATGGAGAGTCATGCTGGCAGTTTCTTTACTGCACCCCCATCTCATATATCAGATGCCGAAGTCCTAAAATACAGAAATGACTGGCATAGCTCCTCTCCTAATTTACAGGAAGGTTGGTGTGGTGAGGCTGAGGACAGAGCCTGGAGGAGCTCCTAACTCAGCGAGTTATGGGAGGATGAGGTTTTCTGAGGCTTTGACTGAGTGATGAGGCAAGAACTGGCTCTCAAAAGATGAGAAAAATTTAGACAGACAAGACATTATGAAGATAAATCTTTAGAAAATCTTTTTCAATAGGAAAAAGTTATCCAATGATCAGAGAAATGCTGATTTGGATAATTTGTGAAACTAACATTTCTATAATATAAAGCTTGCATTATTATTGTTGTTTCTCTGTATAGACCTTTAGGTATTTATTTTCAGAAACCTTGGCTAAGTTTAATTGATTCTATTGAGCTTTATTGCAAAGAGTCAGATGTCCTTTGAGCAGTAGTTAGCTACTGGAACCCTATTCACAGACAACTGGGCTCGATCCAGAGTTCCCTTAGGACAACTAAGAAAAAAAAGAAAAAGAAAAACAAGCTTAGCTAGTTCTCAAAACTCTGTCTTCTTTAGAACAATCTTGTCTGGTTTCACAGGAAGCCAAACTCCACCAATGTAGGAAAGCCACATAAACAGAGCAGAGATGGACACCTAGTGGCCCTTGAGGGAAGAGTCAACAGCTGGGAGCGATGAGCAGTTCTACACTCTTGTGACACTCATTTGGTCTTGCATTAAGTTACTCAAATGGTGAAGATCATGGGAAAGTGCTTGTGATTTCATCCTGTGTTAGACAGCACTAACTAACGGAGATATAGTCAGGTGGCTTCAGGTGATGGGAATTTATGGAAAGGAGGGAAATGAAACGAAAGCAGTGGTCAGACCTTTAAAGGGGAGTGGGACAGCAGCTCTGTCTGGTCATCATAGCAGGGGCAGAGTAAGCACACTAGTAGCTGTGGATTTACCTTCCAGAAACCAGACCCAGATTTTCCCAAAGTTAAGCCTGCAGGGGCAGCCTAACACTGTGGTCCTCAAAGCCTGAAGGGGCTCAGGCTCAGCCTGGAACCAAGGCCAATCTTCACATGTGGGCCAAGTTCCCAGGTGAAGTTGAGGCTGTGAGTTGAGGAAATGGGTTCTGAGAACCTCAATAGCTTTCCAGATTCAACTTCTGTACAGGAGCAAGCACAGGCTGTATATTGGAGGGCCAGGGAGATTCAACCCTGAAAAGAGAGAGAGAACAAAGTGGAGGTAAAGACAGCTAAGCAGGAGACATTCAGGATAACATCTCATTCATTCATTCATTCATTCATTCATTCATTCATTTATTCAGGCATGCATGCTTTAATAAATATGTGCCAGAAATTGTTTTAGGAGGAATTGCATATATTGCCATCATGAGGCATTTGAGGGAAAATAGCTTTCAACTAAGTGTTGTGTACTCAGTCAAACTGCATTTTGAATGAAGGGACAGATACAATTAATTTTGGGTGTGTGAAGTGTGCTCTTTTCTCATGGCTTTTATTTTATAGTGAAGAATCATGAAATATACTCTAGCAAGTAGATGAAAGGGAGGAAGGATGAACCTGAGAAGCAGTCTGTTTGCTGTTCGGGTGTATCTGCAGCGTCTACAGATCCTAAGGTAGTGCCTCTAATTCTTTGCTGTCAAGATGCTAAGCACAAATATCAGACATATTTCATATTTAGTATGGAAAGTGGTGCAAACCATCCAGGGGAAAGGCTAACTACATTAACTAGAGCTAAGGTTGGCTAAGCCTCTGTCCCTTTGTAAAATAGAAAAAAAATAAGGTACCCATACCTTAGGATTGCTTTGAGGCAATGTTTATCAACACTGGCTGATTATACACCATGTAAAACATGAAAATATTCAGATGCCTCCATACCTCCCCTGAAGAGGAGGCTACAGCCCCATTCAGGAGATCAGAGGTGACGCCACATTTTCAAAGAGCTCTCTTGGGGATTTTTTATGATCAGCCAAAACTTTGGAAATATTGTTCAAAGACAATGGTTCTAAAAGTAACCAACTGAGGCAAAGCCTCTGCAGTCTATAATTTTAAAAGCACTCTAGGTGATTCTGAGTGTACTATAGTTTAGGGCACATTGTTAGAAGCTGGCAGTGATGGTACATGTTGGTAGGTAGAAGCAGGACGATCAAGACAAGTTCATCCTTGGCTACAGGTAAGAGCCTGTAATACATGAGGCCCCATCACTCACTGCCCCAAAAAGAACCATTGCTACAGGTCTTAAACTACTTAAATTAGATACATTGGGCTGGTGAGATGGCTTAGCAGGTGGGGGAAAGCACTTGCCAAGTAAATCTGACAACCTGAATTTGATCCCTGGATCCCATGGTGGAATGAGAGAATTGACTCCCACAAGTTGCCTCTGACCTCCACAAATGCACTGTGGCAAGTATGTACCTCTGCTCACAAACATGCTTCACACATGAATAACAACAACAACAAAAGACACCAGAACTGAAGTGTGGTGGGTATTGTGTTCCCCGAAATATTGTGTGTCTCTGAAATAAACATATCTGGGGTCAGAGAACAGACAGACACTAGAAAAAAAAGCCAAAAATGGTGGCTAGAAAATGGGAAGAGTAAGCCATAACAGAAGTTGGGCAGTGGTGGTGCATGCCTTTAATCCCAGTGCTTGGGAGGCAGAGATAGCTGGATCTCTGAGTTCAAGGCCACTTTAGAAACAGCTAAGCATGGTGACCCATGCCTTTAATCCCAGAAACCCAACCTTTAATCCAAGGGAGTGGGGGCAGAAAGAGAAAGGTATATAAGGTGTGAGGACCAGGAACTAAGTGAGTAAAGCATGTAGTTAGTTAAACATTTGGTTGGTTAAGCGGTCAGGCTTTGGAGCAACACAGTTCAGCTGAGATTCAGGTGGAGGAGGACTCAGAAGCTTCCAGCCTGAGGAAACAGGATCACCTGAGGAATTAGCAAGGTGAGATAGCCGTGGCTTGTTCTGCTTCTCTGATCTTCCAGCATTCACCCCAATAACTGGCCTCGGGTTTATTTTTATTAACAAGTACCTTTAAGATTCATTCTACACTGAAGAGTCAGCTCAGCGGTTAAGATACTGACTCCTCTTCCAGAGGACTTGTGGCTCTTAACTATTCATAATTCCACTTCCAGAGGATCTGACGCCCTGTTCTGGTCTCCTCCAGCACTGCACATAGGAAGAACACATGCACATAAAAGAAACCAGTCTTAAAAACTGATAAATTAGATATGCTTAGCTAACACCCATCTAAAACATTTCTAATGATTATTAGTGACAGAGAGATTGAGTCATTTTGTCACCTTTTAAAATGGTGAATGAATTGGTTTTCTAGTTTCCAGGCATTTCTTCAAAAAATTTTTGTGTATGTTCATGTGTATGCAGATGCATGTGTGTGTGAGTTTATACATGGAGGCCAGAGGTCAACTACTCTTGGTTGGTCTTTTGTCTTTTGGGGGACCCACCACCCAGCTCCCAAATAAATCACACACCCTTGCCAGCCACAAGAATATATTCTAGAGATTCAGCTGTGCATTAAAGCTGTACTTTGACCAGCCAATGGTCTGTCAAAAGGCAAGCCATTTATTATGAATATTTGGTGCTATCCAGCTTTTAATACTTCAGTTGTCTTCTGCTATGAAATTCATGCATGCCCAAATATTCCCAGACCAATTGGCAAACAGTTCAGTTCCTCAGAGCTGCTGAACTTCTAGGTAACTAACTTCCCTGCTGAAGCCAGTACTTGGATAAGGTCAGGTAGGCAAAGACAAGCTGGTGGGAGACATAGCTTTGTTTCTTGTGCTAATGAAGCTCAGACCATCCTCTTGCCTTGAGGCCTAGTGGCTCTCCAGAGCAATTGGCTAAGAACTAAAGAGGTTTTTACATATCAAGGTGGAAGGCAGAGCAACATTCCTGAGAAGGCAGAGAATCCTCTGGAGGCAGGGAAGGACAGGGAAGGACGACAGGCATTTTTCTGTAGAGTGGACAGAGCGGCATGACCAGGGAGAAGAGAAGAACACAGAGGTAATGTAGATGGTAAGACAGAGCTCTTGAGCCAGCAGTATAGAGCAAGTAGAGATGGAGGGAGAAGAAACAGAGGACAAAGATGAGGCAGGAAGCATAAGAGCTTAGTCGTTAGCAGGACTATGAGAGGGCAGTAAATGAGGGGACAAAGAGGAACTGAAGCTATGTAGACAGGATTTCATCCCAGAGAAATAAAGTAGACAGATAAAGAGCTTGGTGTATCTAGATTTATTTTTGTCCTGAATGCCTGATGGAGCTGTAGCTGAATAGATGGAATTTTGTCTTAGAAGAATAAAGTTAACAGACATAATAGCATAGTGTGCGTAGATTTTTTTCCCTCACATATCTCACACTGGATGTAGCAAAATCCCCGAACCCTGGGTAATCCATAACACATGGAGCCTTATTTTTAATTATGAGTGTCTGGCCTTAGCTTGGCTTAGTTTCTAGCCAGCTCTCCTTAACTTAAATTATCCCAACTACCTTTTACCTCTAGGCTTTTCCTTTTCTCTAACTTCTGTAAATCTTACTTTTTCTCCATGGCTTGCTGTGTAGCTGGGTGACTGGCACCTGGAGTCATCCTCCTCCTCTGGCTGCTTGATCTTAGATCTCTCCTCCAAATTTTCTCCTTCTAAATATACTCTCTGCTTGCTGGCCCTACCTATCCTTTCTTCTGCCTTGCTATTGGCCAGTTCTTTATTAAACCATCAGGTATTTTACATAGGCATAGTTAACACAGCTTCATAGTGTTAGTATTTAAGCAGCGCTAGGAACACTTCCCGAACATGACAAGACCACAGAAGAGTTTTATTAAAGAGGATAGAGGTGACAGGCCTGTGTGAAGCACACGTGGGTGAGGAGATAAGGGGGGGGGGGACTCATGCAAGATGGCACTGGCTTTTTAAAGGTTGGGCCGCACATGCGTACAGGAATTCCTGTGGGTACTCCACGCATGCGTGTAGATTACATGGCTGCACACGCGCTTTACGCAACCACGTAAAGCCACAGAGTCCCGGTCCCATGAGATGTCTGATCCGGAGATGGCTATTCTGAACCGGAAATAGTTAGGCGGTCCGCCAGGCAAGCCCAACTGTGTGGACATGAAATTCTCTATCATTCCCGACTTTTATGTTTTAAAAAAGAAAAAAAAAACGTGGATAGATGGGTATGGGATGCCGTTTCTCTCAAAGACTGCTTCAGGCTGAATGGTGGACATTGATTGGTTCTTGGGGGAGATGGGGAAGCTGCCTGAAGTCCTGGGATGAAGTCCTGTAGCTGTGTTCATCCTTCATGGTGTGGCTGGTCCTAGAATTAAGTCCTGCAGCTATCCGTCCTCCATGGTGTGGCTGGGAACCTTCTATCTGACAAAACACTGGTGACATAAAAAGCTTAGAGAAAAGACTCATTATTATTTTGTTTTGGGAGTTGACATTTATCTGAGGTAGATCTGGCCTGTCTGGTTGGAGACATGTTAAAAGTGGCTGTGATGTTTTAGTACTCTGCTTGGTTTTTTACCTGAGACTTCATTCTAGGACCAGCCATACCATGGAGGATGAACACAGCTACAGGACTTCATCCCAGGACTTCAGGCAGCTTCCCCATCTCCCCCAAGAACCAATCAACGTCCATCATTCAGCCTGAAGCAGTCTTTGAGAGAAACGGCGTCCCATACCCATCTATCCACGTTTTTTTTTTCTTTTTTTTAAAACATAAAAGTCGGGAATGATAGAGAATTACATGTCCACACAGTTGGGCTTGCCTGGCGGACCGCCTAACTATTTCCGGTTCAGAATAGCCATCTCCGGGTCAGACATCTCGTGGGACCGGGACTCTGTGGCTTTACGTGGTTGCATAAAGCATGCGTGTAGCCATGTTATCTACATGCATGTGTGGAGTACCCACAGGAGTTCCTGTACGCATGTGTGGCCCAACCTTTAAAAAGCCAGTGCCATCTTGCATGAGTCTCTCTCTCTCCCCCCGCCCCCTAATCTCCTCACCCACGTGTGTTTCACACAGGCCTGTCACCTCTATCCTCTTTAATAAAACTCTTCTGTGGTCTTGTCGTGTTCGGGACGTGTTCCTAGTGCTGCTTAAATACTAACACATAGAGTTTAAAAATGTAACATAAACACAAGTAACACACCTTAAAATAATCTACTTTTCTCTTTTTGTCTAAATAAAAATGAAACTCTTGGGGCTGGAGAGATGGCTCAGAGGTTAAGAACACTGGCTATTCTTCCAGAGGTCCTGAGTTCAATTCCCAGCACCCATATTGTGTCTCACAACCATTTTGTAATGAGATCTGGCGCCCTCTTCTGGCCTGCAGGGATACATGCAAACAAAACACTGTATACATAATAAATAATTTTTTAAAAAAATGAAAGTCTTACTTAAACATAGTAAGACTATATACAATAGCAATTATCAAGTAAGGATTGCATTCACTGTATTCTGTCCATTTGTAGTTAGCACAGTCAAAGAAAATAATGCATTATCTATCCTGTCTTAGTGAATCCAAAGTTTTACACCTAACTTTCTTTCTATCATAAGAGGAAAACTGCAGTTATAACTATCTAGTCTTCAACTCCATCAAAGACCCAGAAGGATGTAATATATCTAACAACTGTGGTGATATTTTATTTGTATGTTAATAAATAAAGTTGCCTGGGGGTCAGAGCTAAGAACAAGCCATTTAGCAGAAGTCTGGCAGTGGTGGTAGCACAGGCCCTTAATCCTGATCACATGGCAGGCAGAGTCTGTGTGTTCAAGGACATAGCCAGCTTGGAGACACACACCTTTAATCTCAAGACCCACCATAGAGACCTGGAGGTCTGTATAGACAGGCAGTGATGAGAAGGTCATGTGGCTGGGTTTATAACCAATGAGAAGGTAGAACAGAAAGTCAATAAAAAGACAGACACACAGGAAGTAGGTCTGTTTCTCAGGGGAAGGAGGACAGTGACAGTGAGGGGTAAGAAGGCAGTCTTAGCTCTTGGCTGCTGCTCGATCTCTGGGCTTTTAACTCTGCATTTGGCTCTGTGTTTCTAATTTAATAAGACCATTCAGAATTACATCTACAAACAACAGAGACATTTGGCTGCCTGGACAGTCACACAAAGTTCCTCTGTAATGTTGGGGCATCTATCTTCAGCCTAAAGGCCTAGAATATCTGGCAGACTTTTCAGTGAAGCAGAAAATTTGAAAGACTCCCGCCTTTTATTGGCAAAATTCATCATTTTCCTCTGTGTCCTACAGAATGTCTGTCAAACTCTTCTGTGAAGCAGGAATTTTGAAGAACTGTCCTACCTTGTTTTGGCAAAGTTCAACAGTCTTTTTCCTGTGTGTCCTGCATGTCCAGTCTGTACAGCACACTGTCAGAAGTCAAAGGTAAGAACAGTTTCTTTGCCTAGTGGCTAACCTTGCTACAATGAAAGCAAATGCCATAAGAACTTTCTTCAATGCCTGTCATCTTCTCTGAAGTAAGTTGGTGCTACCAGGAGCATGTGTGTCGAATTGTCATAAAAAACCTTAAGTTAACAAAACATTTAAATGCCACATTCTATAGATCTTTGACATAAGTGAAGACCATCTATCTAAAACATATCTATTTAACCTAAAAAACATACCTAACATATCTATAAATTTGATTGTTATAAATGACTAACTACTGACTTATGTTTCTTGACTATCCTATATAGTTTAAAATAACAGCTTTCAAAAACTATAATTTTACCTCACATTTTAAAATAAACTGCATAGGTATAATACCTTAAATAAGAATAGAAACATATATACAATATGTTGTAACAAAAATAACCTTAAATTTTATCAATATACAAAAATCCTTTAAACAAGAGTAGAACCATATATACAGTGTAACAAAAATAATTTTAAATTTGTATCAATATACTATATTCCCCTAAATGACAACAAACATCTATAACCCATCAAATGACCAAAAGCCACCCACACCCCCCAGTTCTTGGGAATGTGGGCACAGTTTTTTACATACTTCTTCCTGCTGTCTGTGGACGAAGTATCTTCAGGGTTCCAGAGAGAAAACTTAGAGATAATGATCAAGTCCTGGGAAGACCCTTGCTGATAGATATCACCTGTCAAGATTCAGGAGGTCTCCTCTGATCACACCTGATCCATATTAACCCTGAAGGAATCCACAGCCTCTTATCTCCCGTGGGAACAAAACTCCAAAGCATTTTTGATTTCCATTTGACAAATATATTTTTTTACTTCCTTTTTAAAGTTAAGGCATTTCTAAAATATCTAGACTGGTTCAATTTAGCAGCCCAGCTCACAATCCCGTGTGTCCTAGTAGCTGTCTTTTGCTTCTCAACAGTCAAAAAATTCAAAATCAGCACATAACGAACAGAATCCAAACTACCTGTGCATTTCCATCTTACATGGCTTTTTTTTTTTCTTATGTTACTTTACTTCTCTCTATAAAGACTCTTCATTTTTTAATATAACGATAGATACCCTTTTTCTTTTCTTAAGCCAACGCATGTAGATGTATCCTGCTTGTTAAATAAGAAACACAGAGCCAGTTGCAGAGTTAAAAACCACGAGGTCAGAGCCAAAGCAGAAAACCTTACCCTTCACTGCTTCTGCGGTTCCTCCTCTCCGCAAGAGACCTACTTCTGTGCGTCCTGTCTATTTAAAGACTTTCTGTTCTCCCTCATTGGTTGTAACCCAGCCACATGACCTCCTCGTCACTGCCTGTTTGTACAGACCTCCAGGTCTTCTATGGTTGGTATTGAAATTAAAGGCGTGTGTCTGCTATGCTGGCTATGTCCTTAAACACACAGAGATCCGCCTAGCTCTGCCTCCCAAGTGCTGGAATTAAGGGCGTGCCCCACTACTGCTGGCTTCTGCTCTGGCTTGCTCTGACCTCAAGGCAACTTTATTGACATACAAATAAAATCACATTTCAATACAAATAAAATATCACTATAAACGCACAATTGTTAAACACACTGTAAGCTGTTTAGGGTTTTTCCATCTGGACAGTCTATTTGACCGCATGAGCAAACTTTTTTTTTTTTTTCAAGACAGGGTTTCTTTGCACCTTTTTCCTGGAACTCACTTGGTAACCCAGACTGGCCTCGAACTCACAGAGATCCGCCTGGCTCTGCCTCCTGAGTGCTGGGATTAAAGGCGTGTGCCACCAATGCCCGACAAGCAAACTTTCAAACTGCTCAGGTAGGTACTCCAGGATTCTTCCTGTGGCTGTCTTGGCTGGCTCTGCCCACTCCTTGGGTCTTGAAAGCCAAGCCTAAAACCCTCCTTCCAGTTGGAGGTGGGTGACCAAAAACTGCATTAAACCTTCCTAGGTGTGGAAGCCTGGACCTGCGTTGCCACAGGCAGTTTTTACTTAGCTTTTGTTTTTTATTTAATGTCGCCAGCGGAACTGTAGCTCCTCTTAAAGGAGCCATGTCCTTTTTTGTTGTTCAGCTTTCTCAGGCTCTAGATGGATATTTGAGCCCCAAGTTGGTTCACTATTATATTGTTGATAGTTTTTTTGTTTGTTTGTTTTTGTTTTTTGTCTTTTGTGGGACCTGCCATCCAGTTCCCAAATAAATTGCACTCGGAGGTTTATTCTTAATTATGAATGACCAGTCTTAGCTTGGCTTAGTTTCTAGCCAGCTTTCTTTAAAATAACCTGACTATCTTTTGCCTCCGGGCTTTTCCCATTCTCTAACTTCTGTAAATCTTACTCTTATTCAGTGGCTTGCTGTGTAGCTGAGTGGCTGGCCCCTGGGGTCCTCCTCCTTCATCCCAGATTTCTCCTATTTATACTCTCTGCCTGCCAGCCTTGCCTATCCTTTCTTCTGCCTCACTATTGGCCAGTTCTTTATTAAACCATCAGGTGTTTTACACAGGCACAGTAACACAGCTTCACAGAGTTAAATGCAATATAAACAAAAGTAACACACCTTAAAATATTCTACTATAGTCAACCTCAGGTGTCATCCCTCAGCCTTGTGTTTCCTTTTCAGATTTATTTTATTTTATTAGTATTATGTTTTGCCTGTATGTACATGTATAAATAACATGCATGCCTGGTACTCTCGGAGGCCAGAACAAAGTACTGCGTCCACTGAAACTGGAGTTATAGAGGGAAGTGAAGCACTGTACAGGTGCTGGGCACTGAACCTGGGTCCTTCAAAAGAGCAGCAAGTGCTCCTAACCTCTGAGCCTTTCTCCAGACATGACCTTGGTTTTTGAGACAGGTTTTCACTTGGACCTGGGGTTTGCCAGTCTCTGTCTTCCCAGGACTGGGATTACAACCATGTACCACCAAGCCTGACTTCTTTTCCACATGGGTCCCAAAAGACTGAACTTAGGTCCTTGTCCCTACAAGTCAGCCATTTTACTGACAGCCATCCCCCTGGCCTCCTTTCTGCAATTTGCTCATGTTGCTTTACCTGTGCACCTGGAAAGAATGGCAAAACCAGACATCTCAGGTTCTGGGTGTCCATTAACATAACATGACAGCCTTATTTAGTCACTATTGGGCTTTGAATATATATCTGTGGGTACCAAGATGTTTGAGACAGTTCTTGTAATCAAGAAGTAAAGAAGCAGATTGGCAAGGGCAGAAATACTCATACGAGGATGGGGAACTTACTGAGGAACTTATTAACCTTTCTTCATTTCCCTTCCCCCAGGATGTGTTAAAATAACCACTACAGTATGTTGATTCTTCCTCCATAAAATTTCCTGTCATTTCTCTCCATCTACACAATTGCTTCCCTAAATCAGACCTTTTTCTCTTGGTCTTTTTAGGCCTTCCTGCCCTAAAGTTCTTCCTTCCTCTCATAGCTAGTTTGATGTTTATAATAAAAAGACACTCTCCAGATGTCTTCCCTCTGGACTTGGGCAATCTTCTAAGAGGCAAATCTCACTTGTCATTTCCTTTCTGGTAACCCACAAGAGCTTTTCGTTGTGATAAAGTATAAACTGTTGAATGCCTGCATAGATTTCTCCTGCTTTGGCCAAGTTTAGAGCAGGATACAAGATCATAAAGGAACAAGTTGGGTGTGACTTATGAGATGGGCTGTAATTAAATTTCCAAATAATATAGATAATATGCCAGTATCTGAGCACTAATCAACAGGTGTAGACTGCCCAGCATACTATACAGCAGTGATGGCTTTATTAAGAAGGCTGGGTAAGGATATAGAAATCTTGGAAAATGAATAGGATTTATATAGCATCATAGATACTATTATTGTACAAATGACATTTCTGAACATTTAAAATGGTATCTGCTTTAGTGATGAAATACCCTGACAAAAACAACTTAGAAAGGTTTTATGAATCCATCATGGTGGGGAAGACATGGCTGATCACATGGAAACCACACTCAGGCTGAAGAGGCTGTGTTCTGGTAGCCCCTGCTTATCTAAACAGCTTTCAGCTGGGCTCTTGCAGATGGGGACACTCCCAAGTTCTTAGTTCTAGCTGTGAGAAATCACCAGAGATGTGTTGGCAAGGTATGGTACCTGGGGAGGATCCAGGGTGTAGGAAGCTGACTTTTTTTTTTGGTGAAGATTTTTTTCTCCTTTTTTTATTTATTATATTTGTGTTTTAATTTTACACATCAGCCATGGGTTCCCCCTGTCCTCCCCCTCCCACCCCTGTCCCCACCTTCTCCCCAGCCCCACCCCTCCATTCCCATCTCATCCAGGGCCAAGACTCCCTTGGGGATTCAATTCAACCTGGTGGATTCAGTACAGGCAGTTCCAGTCCCCTCCTTCCAGGCTGAGCAAAGTGTCCCTGTGTAAGCCCAAGGTTCCAAACAGCCAGCTCATGCACTAAGGACAGGTCCGGATCCCACAGCCAAACAGTTCAAACTATTCAATTGTCTCACTTATCCAGAGGGCCTGCTCCAGCTGGGGGCTCCATAGCTTTTGGTTCATAATTCATGTGTTTCCATTAGTTTGGCTATTTGTCTCTGTGCTTTTCCAATCTTGGTCTCAACAATTCACACTCTTACAGTCCCTCCTTTTTCTTGACAATTGGACTCCTGGAGCTCCACCTAGGGCCTGGGTGAGGATCTCTGCATGCACTTCCATCAGTTATTGGATGAGAGTTCTATCATGACCTTTAGGGTGTTTGGCCATCTGATCACCAGACTAGGTCAGATCAGGCTTTCTCTCGACCATTGCCAGCAGTCTACAGAGGATGTATCATTGTGGATTTCTGGGACCTCTCTAGCACTTTGCTTCTTCCTGTTCTCATGTGGTCATCATTTATCATGGTCTGTTATTCCTTGTCCTCCCTTTCTGTTCTTGATCCAGCTGGATCTCCTGCTCCCCTAAGCTCTCTTTCCCTCAAACCTTGCCCTTCATTACTCCCACTGTCATCCATGTTGTTCCTGTAGATCTCATCCATTTCTCTGTCATTGAGTGATCCCTGTGTCTTTCCTAGGGTCCCATTTTCTAGGTAGCCTCCCTGGAGTTGTGTAGCAGTCTAGTCATCTTTGTTTTACATCTAGTATCCTACTATGAGTGAGTACATGCCATGTTTGTCTTTCTGAGTCTGGGTTACCTCACTCAGGATGACTTTTTCTAGATCCATCCATTTGCCTGCCAACCTCATGATGTCATTGTTTTTCTCTTGCTGAGTAGTACTCCATTGTGTATATGTACCATATTTTCTTTATCTATTCTTCAGTTGAAGGGTATCTAGGTTGTTTCCATGTTCTGGCTATTACAAACAATGCTGATATGAACATAGCTGAGCAAATGCCCTTGTGGTATGATTGAGCATTCCTTGGGTATATGCCCAAGAGTGCTGCTATAGCTGGGTCTTGGGGGAGATGGATTCCCAATTTTCTAAGGAAGCGCCATATTGATTTCCAATGTGGCTGTACAAGCTTGTATTCCCACCAGCAGTGGAGGAGAGTTCCCCTTGCTCCACATCTTCTACATAAGCTGTGGAAGCCGCCTTCTTGACAGCCTCACATGTAGAAGGGAGAAAGAGGAGTCAGCTGCTGATTTTTCTTATAAATGCATGGATTTCATCATGACGCTCTGCTCTTAGGACCCCAGTACCTCTCCAAGGTTGCCGTCTTCAAATACCTCCACATTGAGGTTCCTACAGATGAAACTTGGGGGATACAAATACTCACTCCATAGTAGGTGTTCTAGGTCACTGAGTATTACAGGCAGCCCTATAGCATGCTGATCCCTCTAGACCCAGACACCTCTTCCATGTTCGCTCTTTTTATCATTCGCTTCTATGACTCCATTGTTCTGTTTTATTTGTTAACATTGATACTCCCACTATCTCTCCCTCACTTCTTGATTCTATTGATACCTATTTCCTTTTTTGTCTGCTTGTTTGTTTGCTAGCTTTTTGTGTATACTGAAAATAACTTTTCCTTTAAGAATTACCTTGAGCCAGTTGGTTTTCATTATTTGACTTGGGTTGATAGTTCTTGTCATCCTTATCTCTTATTGTGTAGTCTCTGAGGGAAATAGAGTTAGCATTAATGTGTTGGTGTTTTTTTTTTTTTTTTTTTTTTTTAGTTTAGTTTTTTGTTTGTTTGTTTTTGTTTTGACAGGGTTTCATGTATTTCAGCCTGGCCTCAGACTTGCTATGCAGCTAAGAATGACCCCGAACTCCTGATCCTTCTGCCTCTACCTCCTGAATGCTGGGATTACAGATGTGCATCACTCCTCCCTGTTTATACAGTGCTGGGGATGGAAACCAATGCTTTGTGCACACTAGGCAAGCATTCCACCAATTTAACTGCATCTCCAGTGCATTACTGCTTTTTTTAAAAGTAGAATTTCCAGGGAGATTATGTAGATGAAAGTGTACCTGAAATTGATTTGGGTGCCTTCTCTCCTGTGTTTATTGCTGTGCCTTTTGGTAGAATTCTGTCCCAGTAGTATCTGGTTCTAGGACACTAGTGTACATGTACATCCTCCAAGAGTATCACTTGCTTGCGTGCAGGATGTGAAGGCTCCAAACTCTTTGAAATCCAGTACTTGTACTATGTTGCTAATGACAGCATTATTCTTTGAAGACTCAAGATTCAAAATTCTGGACTTGTAACTTGTCTTTTCCCCTATGTCTAATCCTTTAGAATCCCTCAGGTTTATCTGGTATGCTTCCCACAGATGAATTTTCAATTTCTTTTCTGCTGCCATGATCTGCTCTCTGTACTAGTCATTTCTATCACAGTCTCAGCTTCTCCATTTACATTGCTGTGTCTTGAATGTGAAGAGTCTCTCATAGACTCATATGTTCTAACACTTGGTCCCCATCTGGAGGTGCTGTTTGGAAGGCTGTGAGACTTTAAGGAGGTAGAGTCTGTGAAGCAGGTGGGTCCCTGGAGAAGGGCCTGGGGGTTTTATAGTCTGGTCTTGCTTCCTGTTCCCCAAGGTGAGAATTTTTCCCACCTACTCAAAAAAAGTTGAAAAACAAGCCAGAATATAGTAGAGACACAAGTTTAAATCTTATTGATTGAAAAGGGTAATAAAACTTTAGTTTTTCCCTCCTCCCTTTTGATCTCTCTTGAAGGTTCTGATGAGATGTCTCTGTGGACCTGGCTTGTCTTCTAGTCGGGAAGTTCCAGAGAACAAGGAGCAAAAGGTTAGTTGACACAGACAATTCCTGGCTCCAAACTGTTGTATTTTCTTTCTTCTTTCAGTTAGGTCATAGTATAAACTTCTGCCCATGTCCACTTGAATCTTTCTTTGTAGTATGTAGCATGAATTATTAGAAAGTCTTGTTAATGAAAACAAACCCAGGAGCCAGATATTGGGGCGAATGCCGAAAGATCAGAGAAACAGAACAAATCACAGGCAACCTCACCTTGTCAACTCCTCAGCTGATCCTGTTTCCTCAGACTGAAAGCCTCTGAGTTCTCACCCAAATGGTTCTCAGCTGAACTGCTGCTCAAAAGCCTAAAAGATAAAAAAGCTTCTAGTTCCTGGTCCTCATGCCTTATATATCTTTTAGCTTCCTACCATCATTTCCTGGGATTAAAGGTGTGTGTCTTTCCCAAGCAAGACATGAGATCTCAAATGCTGGGATTAAAGGTGTGTGCCACCACACCTGGCTCTGTTCTCAGTGTGGCCTTGAACTCACAGAGATTCACATGGATCTCTGCCTCCCAAATGATAGGATTAAAGGTGTGTGTGCCACCACTTTTTGGACTCTATGTCTGTCTAGTGGCTATTATGTTCTCTGGCCCCAGATAAGTTTATTAGGGTGCACAATATATTGGGGAACACAATATCACCAGAGTGGTATTTTTTCTGTGTTCATGTTTCATTTAATTTGAAAAAAAGGTTTAATGTGATATAGTTGATAAAGAAATTTAAGGCAGTGAGCTTGTGCTCTAATGAAGTCACATGGTTCACTTGTCCTCTCCCCTCTTTTTTGGTTTTTCAAGACAAAGTTTCTTTGTGTCATAGCTCTGGCTGTCCTGTGTTGCTGAAGTTTTCCTGGTCCTGCTCAGCTCCTGCGGCCCTATGGCTGCTTGAACCCAAGTAAACACACAGAGGCTTATATTAATTAAAACTGCTTGGCTGTTAGCTCAGGCTACCTATTGACTAGCTCTTACACTTAAATTAACCCATAATTCTTAATTATGTTTATCCATGTGGTTTGGTACCTTTTCTCAGTTCTGCCTTCACATCTTGCTTCCTCTGTGTCTGTCTGGCGACTCCTGAGTCAGTCTTCCTGTTCCCAGAATTCTCCTCTCTACTTATCCCTCCTATACTATATTTCCTGCCTGGCTACTGGCCAGTCAGTGTTTTGTTTATCAACCAAATCAGAGCAACACACATTCACAGCATACAGAACAACATTCCCATCAGTCCTGAAACTCGATTGGTAGACTAAGCTGGCCTCAAACTCACAGTGATCCGCCTGCCTCTGCCTCCTTAGTGCTGGGATTAAAGGCGTGCACCACCTCCTGGTTCACTTACCCTTTTAATGCTATTTCTTTTACCAAATTTTATAATCTGATTTTTCCATTGTTTGAAAACCATAATTTGTAATGATATGTGGGACTTGGTTCTATAATTAACTGAGACTTTTTCCCTTTAGGTCAGACAAGGTAAAAAGATGGTTTCTTTTGTTCCCCTCACAATTCCTTCTTTAGAAACAAATAGTATTCCACATAAAATCCTATTTATTCTGCATATAGTATTAAAATGCTAATATAAAGGAAGAATTTAAACTCCTGCGATGCCAACCCCCAGGCAAGGTGTGCCCACTGTAGCAATGATGGCATGACTGGCTGATGACAACAGATGCCTGACAAGATTTGAGACTGTCTCAAAAAAGAATGATTTCCTGATGTTCCAGATACCTGTGAGACACTGCCAAGACTAGGGAAGACAGTGGTTTTAGAGCCATTCTTATCAGCAGGAGGCCATGTCTGCCATACACACTGGCCTCACCACTGAGAAGCTTGAGTCATTTTCCCCAGGGATGTCATGCTACTCCCAGATTCGGGTCCTCATTTCCAACTTCATGTCTTGGACCTCCAGGTCCTCCCATTTCATCCCTCACTGTGTGCGTCATCTTTCCAAATGTGTTTAGCCTCTTATGGAAACTGAAATAATGATCCTTCATATTAGACTCCCTGTTGCTTCTTTACAAGAACAGTATGAATCAGACTCTAGGAGCAAATTGTGCCCTCATTTCTCCCTAGAGCCTAGAGAAGGAAAATTCTTATAAATTCTAATTCATTTAAATTGCCTCAAGGATTGGTCTCCCTGGCTTATTTTAATTTTATATAAAGTGTTTAGAAACCAAAATAAAATAGAGTTATAGAGTGAGGAGGAAGAAAGGATTTCTAGAACCTCCCCAAGGAGCAGTAGGGAAATACTCAACTGTTGAATCAATTTTAAAGCTCCCTGAAATCTCTGTAATAGCTTGATGACAAGCGATGAGTCACTCACAGGGAACCTTTGAAGTAATTCTTGTGAATGCAATATTGTTACTAGGACCCCATTCTCCAGGTCCACCTTGGACATCCCTTAAGAAGCCTTGGTCTTCTGTTTTATTTGCCTGTACAATTACCCAACATATGCTTCCTTCTCTTTGATTCTGACTAGAGCTGTGCTTAGGCTTCATTTTCTAAAAAAAAAAAAAAAATTAAATTAGTCTATTTTATGTGTGCATGTTTTGCTTGTATGTACTTATGTGTACCAGATGTGTGATTGATGTCTGTGCAGGCCAGAAGAGGGCATAAAATCCCCTGGAAATGGAGTTACGTATATCTGTGAGCCTCCATGTGGGTTCTGAGAGTTGAATCCATGTCTTCTGCAAGTGCATTTAACTGCTGAACCATCTCTCCAGCCGGGGTTTCTTGCTGTGTTTTCTTGATTTATGATGTCTTCTTGTTTCTAGTCCTGGCTCTTGTTGAATGCTAGATCCCTCAGAAGTTTTCCCAAAATAATGATAAGACAGAGTTGAATTATGCTTCAATGGTCAGGAGAGCCCATCACTGGCAGTGTCCTAGGAAGAACACAGAGCCAGGATGTTCATGAGTACTTTGAACACAGGCTACATCCACTCCTTTAATTCAGTCACTCACTTGATAGGTATGCTGTGATAGCTTTACATTTGTAGATTTTTGAGGTGAGGGATGCCAAGTATCTTGGGATCCTTTTGTGATAATCTTACCCATTTTTTTTTTAGACTTGATGGTCTTTCATGAGATTCTTGAAATAAACAGAAAAGTTATTTTCAGCTTTTATATTTTTGGGTAAGGATTTTCTGGAAGAATGATGCCATATTAATGACAAGGGTGGAATGATGAAGTCATATTAATGTAGACACTGAGTGGGATGTATGAAGATGGTTGGGCTCCATTTGTTATAAATAAAAATAATTCTAGTTATATAGATTTCTGAGTAATTTCTTTATTGATTTAGCTTTACTTTTATACAGTAAAGTATGTGCTTGAATTTGTAGTATTTCCTGGAGTCAGTCAAGATTGAGAATGTGTGCTACTTTTTTTTTTTAAATATGGAAAGTATTTTGTTGGGATATGGTGTTCATTAGAGACCTTATCTTTCTCTTTCTCTTCTTTTTATTTTGAGACAAAGTCTCTCTCTACATAACCCTGGCTGTACTAGAACTAACTCACTATGTAGACCAGACTGGCTTCAAACTCAGAGGTCTGTTTGCCTCTGATTCCCAAATGCTGGGATTAAAGGTGTGAGCCACCACTCCTAGTCTGAGTTCACATAATTATTGCTTTTGTTTTATTTTATGTGTATAAGTGTTTTATCCACATGTGTGTATGTATGCCATGCCTGGTGCCAAGATAGGGTCAGAAGACATCAGATCCTCTGGAATTGGAGTTGATGGCTGTGGGCTGTTTATGATGAGCTGCAGGTGCTGGAAATTGAAACCAGGTCCTCTGCTCAAGAGGCTGACCCCACTCTCAGCACCCAGGGTCTGGGAGAAAACCTGGCCACTATGAGCTGCGGCTCCCTCAGGTCCCATTACCTGCTTCACCAGTGGTCCTGTGCTCAGTACCCTGGGTCCTGGGAACCTCCATCTGCCCTCTTCCTTGCACAGCTGCATGTAGCCCCCGGGGAACTCCATAGTTCCAGCCACACCCTGCCGCAGAGCCCCAGCCTGGCTGTTCAGCCTGGAGCATGGCTCTCACCTCCAAAGCTTCCTGGGCTCCAGAGTATCTCAGCTGCTCACCCAGCACTGATACCACTTCTCTGCCCCTGGCAGGAGTCTAGACTCCACAGTCTCCACTGCTCACTGCTTCTCGCCCTTTGCCTTTCTCTTGGCATGGAGTCTCTGCTGCTTAGACTGTCAAGGTTGAGAGTAGCTGCTACCCATATCTTTCCGGCTGTCTGACTGTATTCTCTCCCTCCATGGCTCTTTCATGGCTGGCAGGACCTCACGGCTACTGCTGGCTCTGCTTTTGCTGGCTCTTGGCATCTGCTGCTTGGGAAGCTATGACGCTCCTTGGGTCCATTGTTGTTGGCAGCTTCTGGAACTTCTGAAGCTGCTCATTCTGCCAAGCTCAGAGTCTGCTATGGACACTGTTTTCTGCATCCCATATTGGGAAAACCTACTCTACTCTAAATTACTTTATTAAACCTTCACCATATAATCCCTCTATTAAACCTTCACCACGTTTCTAGACCTAAAGCCTGTATCTTACTCTAATATACCTAAGCCTACATTTCTTTTTCTTTCTTTTCTTTTCTTTTTTCTTTTTTTTAACCTTTTTAGAGCTTTATTGGGAGAGAGAGAAAGAGAGAAAGAGGGGGAGAGGAAGAGAGACAGAGAGAGAGGAAGAGAGTAAGCCTACATTTCTATGAATTACTTTATTTATAGTTTTTTTAAAGGTCTTTTAAAAATTCTTTTATTTTTAGTTTTTTGAGCTGAGGATTGAACCTAGGGCCTTGCACTTGCTAGGCGAGCGCTCTACCACTGAGCTAAATCCCCAACCCTAAAGGTCTTTTTTTATTTGAAAGATTTATTATTTATTATGTATACAGTGTTCTGCTTGCATGTGTGCCTGCGGGCCAGAAAAGGGCACCAGATCTCACTACAGGTGGTTGTGAGCCACCATGTGGTTGCTGGGAATTGAACTCAGGACCTCTGGGAGAGCAGCCAGTGCTCTTAACCACTGAGCCGTCTCTCCAGCCCCCCCCCCCCCCTTTTCTTAAATCTTTTTTTTCCAGACAGGGTTTCTCTGTGTAGCTTTGTGCCTTTCCTGGAACTCACTCTGTAGCCCAGGTTGGCTTCAAACTCACAGAGATCCACCTGCCTCTGCCTCCCGAGTGCTGGGATTAAAGGCGTGCACCACCACTGCCTTATACTTCTTAAACATACATTCTACAGGACTACTTCATAAACCATAACATCTAGAAGAGATCTCTAAACTATTATCACTTTACATATCACATATCTCTTAGAAAAGATTTCTTAGAAGCACTATTTACAAACTTATATTTAAGAGAAACTTATAGAACTATTAGACTCATTAACAGAACTAACTTACATTAGAAAGAATCTAAAAGATATTTAACACCTAGAAAAGATTTCTAAGCTAAACTATTAACAAGGCCAGAAGTATGCATTCCTAAAGTTCAGAGTTTATAGTAAAGTTCAGAGTTTATAGTCAGCTTTGATATCATTCTGAAAGTTCTCATGACAGTTGGAAACAAGAGCCTAATTTGTCAATGGCTCTCTCAACACTGAGATGTAGCAAGTTCTGTTGCTAAACAGTACTTTATGCATTCCAGATCTTTTATAAAAACTCTATTAAGAGATATCTCAGTTTATAGCAAGCTCATAAAGGAAGAAAAGAGGATGAACATTCTGTTTCTGGATTGCTCGGGTAGCAGTTTTACAGCAGTCAATTTCCTTTGATCATCTAAGTTGGAGTGGGGTTCCACACCTGCATGATTCAGCAGGTCTTCCTGCAAGACTATTGTTGGAGCCGAGTAAGACTGCATAAGAGGATGACTGGACCATGGGCCTGGGTACCAGGTATCTGAGATGGTCTGTACTTGGCTGTGCTGGGGCAAGGTCTTTTGCTTCACCCCTTGGCATTCCTTTAAAGATCCTTTGGCAGAGACAATTGGGACCTGATGGATTAGAATCCAGGTCCTCTCCTTTCCAATATAATATTTCCCCTCTGCATTAAAATTCCTATAGGAGAATGCTTAGGGGGTAAAATAACCAAAATGCAAGAGGATATCCTGTGTTTTCTATTTCTCTTCACCTCTATACTTCTAATATTTTCTGTTGCTCCTGCTCAAGAGTACCCTGGGGAAAAGTGGGGGTTGGATTCCCCCTCCCCCCGATTATTTGCCTTGAAAGCTTAATGTATTTCTACGTGACTTCACTGCCCTTATAGGTAGCTCTTTGTGCACTAAAGTAGTTGTTAAGGCTGTCTATCCTTGGGGTAAAGCTATTTTTCCTCAGTCACCTTTCCCACCAGGTTCTCTCAGCCATTCTGGTACTGGCAGAAAAGTACCCTGTGGTAGATGGCTTCTTAGCTAGGGACTGTCATTTTTTTTTTTTTTCCAAGCTTATTGAAGCTTGCCTGTGCCACAATTCAGACAAACGTTTCTGTTACAGCAGAAAAGCTACCGGAAAGGCTCGCCTTAGGCTGAGGGTGAAATTACGTGTTGAACAGCTCTTAGCAAAACTCTTGCACAGCTATTAGACACTGTTTCAAACCTGCATTGATACTGTGCATTGATACTGTGTTTCCCAGACTGCTTTTTGGGTATGCTACTTCCTGTTTCTGTTTACAGGGTCTGTGTGGTTTGTGTTCATACTGAAATCAAGCTTCTGCTTTTTTTTTTTTTTTTTTTTTTTTAAATCAAGAGAGGTTTTTTGTTTTCCCTAAGCTCTCATTAGGACAGGTGTACTTCCCTAATCAGGCCTTCCACCTGACACAGTCCAGGAGCTGATAGTGTCTGCCTGCCCACACACACTCAGATGTGGCTTATTGCCAGAGGAAGACCCTTCAGGGCGTCACTTCCTCTCCGCACTGGGTGAGTGAGGGAAACTGAAAGCACTTGAAACGAAGCTTTTTCAGAACGATCCTTTCCCTGATAGAAAAGAGAGCTTTTTCTCCCAGTCAGTTCTCCATCTCGTCCTGGCTTGGCCATTCCCCCAGACAGTGTCCCTGATGCTGCAGCTGAGGCTCAGCTTTATCGCCTCCTGCTTGCCAGTAGACCTTCCCCAGGTTCCATAGGGCCTCTGTTGTGGCTTTTCCTGGGGGGGGCTTTACCTGCTTCAGCTTTCTGCCTGCACTTTCTCATTAGGCTCTAACCACAGGGACTTCTTGCTGCTTTTTTTACTAGCAGAGAGGATTTGCCTAATCCAAGAGGTTTTGTTGTTTCTAAAGCCTTTATAGATGATTCTCCCATACTGATATCTCCAGGTCAATCTAATTATGCCCTTACAGAAAGAGAAATCTCTGAGAAGCAAAGACCTGAAAAGCTTTTTAGTTTTTTTACAGAAAGATTAAGTTTTTTCCCAAGAAAACTTTCAGGTTTTGAGAGAGAAAGACCATCAAGTTTCCCCAAAACTTCTGTTTTCTAAACTTTGGATTTATGGCCAAGAGGAAACTCGTTCTGATGGCATGGTGTTTCCATAACGTGGCAGCACCAGCAGAGTGAATGTTTTATTTCACCCAAATTTGCCTCAGGAAGAATTCTTTCCTTTGCCGATTGGGACCAAAAGCTTCTCATAGGAATCTTTTCCTCCCTGTTAAGCTCTTCTTTGATAGTTATTTTGTAGCATGAATTGTTAGAGGGTCTTATTAATAAAAACAAATCTGGAGCCAGATATTGGGGTCAATGCTGAAAGATCAGAGAAGCAGAACAAGCCACAGCCATCTCACCCTACCAGTTCCTCAGCTGATCATGTTTCCTCAGACTGGAAGTCTCTGTGTCCTCATCCAGAATGAATCTCAGCTGAACTGCTGCTCAAAAGCCTAAAAGCTTAACCAGGCTCTAGTTCCTGTTTTCACGCCTTATATACCTTTCTGCTTCCTGCCATCACTTCCTGGGATTAAAGGCATGAGTTATCATGCCTGGCTGTTCTGGTGTGACTTTGAACTCACAGAGATCTAGATGGATCTCTGCCTTTGGAATGCTAGGATTAAAAGGCCTGTGTGCTACCATTTTCTGGTCTCTATATCTAGTGGCTGTTCTGTTCTCTGACCCCAGGTAAGTTTATTAGGGTGCACAATATTTTTGGGGAACACAGTATCACCACAATATTTCCTCAGATTCTTCTCAGCTTGTGTTCCTAGCCCCAGTGTTGGAAAATTAAGGACATAGTTCTTATGTGTAGTTGCTTATCTCTATCCTAAATTTTCTTTCTAATATTCCTACTCTATCTTACTTTAAATTTCTTCCTACACTATTTTCCTATATTCTACTTTCCTTAATTTTTATAGATAGAAATTGAGAGAGAGAGAGAGAGAGAGAGAGAGAGACCTAGATAGAGAGAAATCTATGCTGCAGCCTTGTGGCATTTCACTGCCTAACCTACACACCTGAGAATAAGTACCATCACCTTCACCAATTCCTTATCGGCATCCCTCTCACTCTTGATGCCCCCTCATTCCTTTCACCAAGTCCTTTGGTTATTTTGTCTTTGTCCTTGTTCACTGGTGCCATCTGTGGGGGGACCAGCTCCCACATTTATTTACCCCAGGGACCCTTGAGGAGTGAGGGACAAGAGATTTAGATAGAAAGAGGGGAGAGAAACAAACACAGGATAGCTTTGGGTGGGCCTGGATCCTTATCCACCAGCCCAGCACTTTATTCCAAAGGGCTTTTTATAACAATGCTAAGGGGAGAAGCAAAAGACCTCCCCCTTGATAGATACAACCAAGTGTAGATACTTACAAACACCTGTTACTCAGGCCCATGGTCCAATCAACCTTTCGTGCAGTCCTGCTGGGTAAAGCCACTAGGAAACTGAGGTGAGCTTCAACAAGAATCAGAGCCAGTGAAAGAAATAAGTCCTGGCCTTAGAATTAGAGCCAAAAAGCTAAGAAAGGCTAGTGTAAGAAACACAGTTTGGCTCTGAGATCAGGGCCATCTCTGTCCCTAACCCACAAAACTAACCAACCCCTGATCAGAAAAAAAGTAACCAATCCCTGGACAGAAAATCTCCTGGGAGAAACTCCCCTCTGAAGAGATCTTCTATAAACCTCCCTGTCTGTTCAGCTGTGGGCTGTTCTTTCCCACCCTGATAGAAGCCCATTCTCCTGGACTCCTCTTTTCAAATAAATCTTTCTCAAGAGTCTTGGGTGTGAAGATCTTCATTCACCAATGCAGAGAAGAACCTTGCTAAAATGTCCCTTAGTGGACTGAGCAGAAAAACCCTTGCAGAGATGTTCCCTTAGGAGACTGAGCAAGGTAGAGCAGAACAGAAGAAAACAACTTTTCTCCAGGGAGCAGAGGAGACTGCTACATTTCTGCAGGTGTTTCCCCTATAGCAGAGTGAAGCAAAAGAAGCAACATCTTGGGCCAGGGAAGAAGCAGAGCTCTGCTGGGAAGCACTCTTAAGTGGGGGCTGAGCAAAGCTCAGCTGTAGTGGTTCTCCAGGAGAGGAGCAGAATTGCTATATCCTGCAGGGAGACCATTCCCCACCACACCAGGTATAACTTGACTCCTGAACAATCAGGATGCCTTTCCCTCCACAGCTGAGCTGTCCTAGCAGCTCAAGGTATTTCCTGACTCTCTCTCACCATAGGGAATGGGCTCCAAAAAGCCAGTTTGTGTACCTGGGGTAAGTCCTGGTCCCATTGCCAGGGGACCCACAAACACATCAAGCCACACAACTTTCACTCACATTCAGAGGGCCTAGTGCAGTCCCATGCAGGCTCCCCAGCTGTTAGTCCAGAGTCCATGAGCTCCCACTAGCTTGGGCCAACTATCTCTATGGATTTTCCCATCATGATTCTGATTACCCCCCCCACCCCCCCACACACACCTTGCTTCTATAATCTTTCCTCCCTCTCTTCAACTGTACTCCAGGAGCTTGGCCAAGCACTTGGCTGTGAGTCTCTGCATCTGCTTCCATCAGTCACTGGATGTAGGTTCTATGATGACAATTAGGGTAGACAGCAATCTCAGTACAGGGGAAGGCTATTTCAAGCACCCTCTCCTCCATTGCTATGAGTCTTAGCTGGGGACAATCTTGTGAGTTCCTGGGGTTTTCCCTAGCTGCAGATTTCTTCCCATCCCCTTAATGGTACAGTCTGTCAAGAGATCTCTTTCATTGCTCTCCCTCCCCATCTCTCCCCCAACTCAGCCATGTTGAGCCCTCATGCTTCTGATCTGCATTCCAAGTTAAAAAAACATATATTCCTTTTCAAGAGTACAGGAAAACACAAACACTGGCCAGGTATTTGGTCTAAAGAAGTCAATGAAGGATAAAATGAGGCATCTGAATGTAGAACATAAAGTGAAAAAATCAAAGCAAAAAATCATTTGGAAAGAATCTATGGGGTTATAAGTTAAGAAAAAAAAAAAAACTTTTACATAAATTTCCAGAGGAGATCACTTTGGAGATAACAACTATTTAGAGCTGGGTGATAATAGAAGCCCTATTCATCAAAACTGCTGAGAAAAAGAACATAGGTCAATTTAAAGATAATTGGGTTATGTGCTAACTCAAAGAGCTAAAGAAAATTGATGAAAGTAAGGTTGGGGACAGAAAAAAAAGAATAAAGTAGAAAAGAGAAATAGAAATCAATGAAAGCAAAAATCAGATTTTTAAAATTTTACTTTGTGTGTATGTATTCAGGTGCATGTGTACATGTGTGTGGAGGCCAGTGGTCAACATTGGGTGTAGTTTCTTAGGAGCTGGCTGCCTGGAACTCACCAAGTAGATGAGGCTGTTTGGCCACTAAGCCCCAGGGATTCCCCTGTCTTTACCTACACAGTGCTGCAATCATAAGTGGGTGCCACTATGCTTAGTTTTTTAAAAAATTAATTTATTTAACATGTGTGGGTGTTTTGCTTGCTTATATGACTGGGCACCATACACACATACTACTCTTGGAGATCCAAAGAGGGTACCATATCTTCTGGGACTGTAGCTACAGATGCCTATGAGCCACCATGTTCTAGAAATTAAACCAGGATCCTCTGGAAGAACATCCAGCACCCGTGACTGCTGACATTTCTTTAGCCTAGTTTTTTAGGCAGGTTCTAGGGATTAAACTCCCATTCTCATGCTTGTAAGGCAAATACTTTACTGAATGAGGAATCTCTGGAACCACAAAATCTGGTTATGTATTAAAATCTTAGGCACATATAAACTTTTGTATATGTAAAATTCTGTCTACCAAGTGTTCTGCTAAAGAAGGGGGAGAAATGTATACATTCCTTAGAATGTGTAGTCTGCTTTATTATCACATTGTGCAGATTTCATACTTCTTTAGCTTTCACTGCCTGCTTATATTCCAAGAGTCAAGAAAATGTTGCCTTTTAAAAGTCACATAATAATTTTCCAAAGCATAATAGTCCTGTTATACATTTGAAGCAATTTTCCTTTTTTTTTGTGTAGTGCTGGAGATCAAACCTAGGACCTCATGCATGCTAGGCAAGCACCATACCACTGAACCACTCTCCTAGCCTTCAAAGCAAAAATACCCGAGGCAAAATGAAATATAAGGGTAAGAGTGCATATTCAAGGCAGAAATAATTTTAAATTTCTCACAGGAAGGTGGAGTAGTGTAGCAGGCTTTGTTTGGGCCACCAACCAGCTCCCAAATCATGACACAGAGACTTATTATTAGTTATGAATGCTTGGCCTTATGCTTGGCCTACTAGCTCTTATAACTGAAATTAACCTGTTTCTTTTCATCTAGCTTTCTTTCATTCTATGTGTCCTACTGTGTGTCTATCTGTCTGGCCCCAGGCATTTCCCTCTTTTTCTCCCTCATTCTCTCCTTTCCATCCTAGATTCCTCCTACTTATTCTCTCTGCCCTACAGCCCTGCCTATTCCTCCTCTGCCTAGCTATTGGCTGTTCAGCTTTTTATTAGACCAATCAGGTGCCTTAGTCAGGCAACTTAAAACAGCAACGCATCTTTACATAATTAAACAAGTGCAGCGTAAACAAATGTAACACATCTTTACTTAGTTAAACAAATACAACATAAACAAATGTAACACATCTTTACATAGTTAAACAAGTGCAGCATAAACAAATGTAACACATCTTTACTTAGTTAAAGTAGTATTCCACAGCAGAGTAGAAAGTGTGTGTGGCAAAACCAGAGTCCCTATGTAGTTTGAGTGAGGGGTTTGTTTCAAACACACATGAGATCTGGTGGATTGTATGTTTCTCTAAAAATTTCAAGGTTCAGGCTTTATTTAGTTTTGGTCTAGTGCCCTGCAGCTGTGTCTACTCTTTCATAGTCGAGTTCTGTTCATGTCCAGGATGGTGCCACCTGTTTTATTAGTTACTGTTTGCATAGACTTTTTATTTGAAGGATTAATGAATGCTAGAGAGAAGCCTGTGTTTTATTGAGTAGTTACACTTATATAGCTGCAGTTTCTGCTATTTTTATCCTCTATGAAGTTCTAATTTCCTTGTCCAAATTGCTCAAAATAGGTTACTCTCAAATGCTGTAAAATAAGTAATGAAATGAATTTTTCAGTCAGATTATGTTAGTAGCCTAATTTAAGGCAATCATCTTAGATGCTAAATCAGATAGGCTCTTTATCTTTCTCTTCCATGCTTTGTAGTTAAGGAAAAATAGTGTTATTACTCTAGAATAGTAATGTTTTGTTCTTTTTCAACTCAAAATGCCTACTCTAACTCTTTAATTAGAATGAGCTTTGCTACCATGGAGTTCCAATCTTTTTGTCTTCAAGGCCAAGCTGTATTTAATTCATATTAGGGTAAAATTAGCTTTGCTGGTCTTTGTCAAAAAGAAGTGGATAAGACTAGAAATTATGTTTAGTTAAGTAGGTATTTATTGAACATCTAACTATGCTCTTTTTTCTTTCTTTCTTTTTTTTTTTTTTTTTTTTTGAGACAACGTTTCTCTGAGTAGACCTCCTGGAACTCACTTCACAGACCAGGCTGGCATCAGAGATCCATTGCCGCTGCCTCCCAAGTGCTGGTATTAAAGGTGTGTGCTACCCACTACCTGGCTGTATGTATGACCGGAAAAAGTATTTTGCCCATTGAAAGCATGAGTGACTGATGATGCAAAAGCCAATCGTCACACTTGACATTTCAACTTTGTCTATAAGAAGTGTCAACACTGGAAAGGTTGGGTTTGACTCATTCACATGACAAATACTGTAAAGAATATATAGGAGGGGGCTGGAGGGATGGTCTAGTAATTAAAGCCTTATATTGCTTTTGTAGAGGACTGTTCATTTTTCAGTATCCCCGATAGAAGGCTCACAATCTCCTATCACCCCAGCTCCAGGGTATCTGACACCCTCTTCTGTCCTCTACAGATATCTATACCCATGTACACATATATACATACATATTATTACACGTAAAATAATAAACCGTAAAAAAGTTTTATTGACTGAGATGTTACCTAGTTTGCAACTGCTCATCTTTATAATGAGATGCTGGCAACTCAGTCTCACCTTCAAGCTTCATGTCTAGTTCTCATTCTCTTGCTATTTCTACCACATCTGTAGCTATTTACTCCACTGAAGTTTGAAACCCCCCAGGCCATGCATCAGATTTGAAGTCAACTTTTTTCCAAAATCCTCCTACTGTTTTGTATCTTGATCACCTCTCATGAATCATTAATGATCTAAATGCCATTCAGAATGAAAAACTCTTTCAGAAGAGTTTCAATGGGGATTTCTTAGATCCATTAGACAAATCACAACCTCTGGCAGCCATAGCCTTACAAAAGACTTTCACGTATGGAGACAGACTTTTTCCCTCATCAACCAACATATTACAGCCTCCAATTCTCTCCCAAAGCTTCCTTACCTCCCCCAGCCTTCATATAATTAGAGGAAGTTGGGACCTTGCTCCGTATTTGGCTTGGGCTTAAAAGAATGGTATGGTTGGCCAGATCTTCTATTCAGATCACTGGAGCTTTCTCCATATCAGCAGCTGTTTTTGGTTTTTATCTCTCACATATTCCCTGGAGCCCTAAAGATTTTTCTTTTGCATCTATAACTTGGCTATGAGTGCAAGACACCTATATTCCATCCTATCCCAGCTTTTTATCTGCTTTCTTCTCAAAGTTAATCATTTAAAATTTTGATTTAAAGAGAGAGAAGTGTGGTGCTTTCTTTATTTTTACACTTAGAGCCCACTGTAGGGTTATTAATTATCCAGATAACACTATTGTTTCTTTTTCATGGAATAGGGAAACTGAGGAGAGGAAAGACCACCTGACATCATCAGGGGCACAGACTCGACACACAACTTTTGCCAAGCTTGACATCTCAGACAGATGAGTGTGGTGCCTACAAAACAACTGCAGTAGTCACACCTCTAGATTTGGTCTCAGATCAGTGTATTTGCTAGAATAATAATGTCAAAAATAGTGTGGTAATTACCAAAATGTGGCACAAAGAGAGCATACATTATTGGGAAAGTTGTACCATAGATTTGATTGCCACAGTATATAAAAATCATAATACCTGTGATGTGCATGAAAGCAACCTGCACTAAGTGAAGATATGCCTCCATCAGAAGGAGAGAGATGCCAGCAAAGATCTGAAGATAAAATGCTGAGAATTTTTCCAAATTAAATATAAGCACTTAACCATAGATCCAGGAAGCTCAGAGAACAGGAAACAGGAGAAATACCAAAAAAAAAAAAAAAAAAAAAAAAAAAAATCCTTTGAAGCATCTCAAATTCAAATGGAAAAAGAAAACTCTGAAAACCAAAGATAGAAAACAAAGTCAGACAAGAAAAAAAAAAAACAAGAACCATAAACAAACAAACAACAGAATCCTAGACACCTTTACAACCGAAAGGATAAGAGTTAGTTGATCCACTTTTTAGAAACTACAGAAACAAGAAAGTAGTTGAAAGAAATATTTAATGTGTTGGGAGTAAGAGGGAGGTAGTGAAATTCTCCTTTAAAATCAAAGGAAAAATAAAAGATATTGTCAGAAAAATTGGGAGAATTTATGGACATTAGATCTATTTTGTAAGAAATGTAAAATAAAGTTACCAGGAGAAAATGATTTAGATAAGGAACTTGAATATAATTAAGCAAAAGTATAAGAGAATAAATTAAGATAACATAATTTTTGAAAATTTCTTTCTTAAATTAAAATTTTTATTTTAATGTTTTAAAGATTTATTTGTTGATGTATATGACTGCTCTATCTGCATGTACACCTGAATTCCAGAAGAGGGCGTAAGATCCCATTGTAGATGGTTGTGAACTACCATGTAGTTGGTGGGAATTGAATTCAAGGCCTCTAAAAGAGCAGCCGGAGTTCTTAAGCACTGAGCCAGCCCTCCAATTTTTTATTTTTAGTTGACCAAACAGATGATGTCAAAATTAGTAATCCAACAGTGTGCCCAGAAAATAACTTATAAATATGTACATGGATGATAGTGTTAGAAGGGACAGAAGGAAGAAGGAAGATGTTATGTCACTTGAACTATTTGAAAGAGGGTGTGGACAAGCTATAAATGCATCCTGAAGATTCAAGGAGAGCAGCTGTAGAAAAAATTCTTAAAAAGTAGAGTCAATATAGTAAGAGAGGAGGAAAAACAGAATCATATAAAATGTTCAGTTAGCAAGAGAAGGCAACAACAGTACAAAACAAAACAAAACACACAGAAACAGCAAAGACCCCAGTACCCAGCACAATGACAAAGTATAACAGAGATATTGGTAGATATTAATCTGTATTAGCTGCCTTTGTCATTGCTCTAACAAAATACTTGACAAGAGACGGGTTTATTTTTGCTCCCAGTTCAAGAGACTGAGACCAGTCATGGTAGGGAAGTATGGTCGTGAGAGCTGGAGGAGGCAGCTGGTCATACTGTCTGTAGTCATAAAGCAGAGGGAGATGAGTGCTCAGCTGTCTTCCTTCTTTTCTCCTTTTTATCCCATCTGCAATCCTAGATATTATGATAGTTCTACTCACCTTCAAGATATGCCTTCTCGGTCTGCCCTGGAACTCCCATCTGGACCAGAGGTGAGTGCCTGGGGTTATAGCCAGAGAGGCAACTCAGCCTGGGTCCCACCACTGGACACAGGCCACTCCAGGAGGACCTGACCAACTTGGCCCCAGTTTCCTGCCAATTGGCGGGCCCTGCGGGAAGGCTCCCCTTTTCCAAGACTGCAGGCAGACACTGCAGTCTCCACACCCTGCCCCCACACCCATCTGTTGGAGACCCCAGCCACTTCCTGAGACTCAGAGACCAGCCCATAGCTTCCATTATGCCCTGGATCTCCCATCTGGACCAGAGACTAGAGGAACTCTCATCTGGACAAGAGGAGCTCCCATCTGGACAAAATAAGGAGACCCCAGGGACTTCCCAAGACTCAGAGTCCAGCTCCCCAGCTCCTATCCGGCCAGCACTCTCATCTGGACCAGCGCTCCCATCTGGCACAGAACTTCCATCTGGACCAGAGAGAGGCTCCCTAAATCTGTAAACTTTCTCTGGACCAAGTACACTGATAAGAACAAGAACGAACTCAAGAGGAGATGGACAGACGTCAAGGCAGAAATATATACAACAAAATAAAGAGCAATACAGCATCACCAGAACCTAGCCCTTCTCCAACAGCTAGACCTGAACATCATTGAATGGAAGAAGAAGAAGAAGAAAACAAGCTTATAAGTAACATCACGAAGAAGCTAGAGCCTTATATAGAAGAAATCAAAAATAAAGAAGAAGAACAGACAAACAAAAACTGGGAAGAATGCTATAAAAAACTAGAGGAAAGGACAATTAAAGCAGAAGAAAACAATAAAACCTTGAATGAAAATCATAAAAAAGCAAGGGAGACAATCCAAGACCTGAAGAGGGAAATAGAAAAAATGAAGAAGACACTAGCAGAAGGAATGTTGGAAATAGAAAATCTGAGTAAACAAACAGGAACTTCAGAGGCAAGTGTAACCAACAGAATGCAAGAGATGGAAGAGAGGATCTCTGGTATTGAAGATACAGTAGAAGAAATAGATTCATCAGTCAAAGAAAACACTAAAGCCAACAAAGTCATGACCCAAAATGTCCAAGAAATTTGGGACACCATGAAAAGACCAAACCTACAAATAATAGGGATAGAGGAAGAATACCAACTCAAAGGCACAGAAAATATATTTAACAAGATCATAGAAGAAAACTTTCCCATCTTAAAGAAGGAAATGCCTATGAGGATACAAGAAGCCTATAGAACACCAAACAGACTAGAACACCCAAAAAAGTCCCCTTGCCACATAATAATTAAACAACTAAACGTACAGAATAAAGAAAGAATATTAAGGGCAGCAAAGGAAAAATGCCAAGTGACTTATAAAGGAAAACCCATCAGAATAACACCCGATTTCTCAATGGAGACTTTGAAAGCCAGAAGGACCTGGACAGATATAATGCAGACACTAAGAGACCATGGATGCCAGCCTAGACTAATATACCCAGCAAATCATCATAGATGGAGTGAACAAGACCTTCCAAGACAAAACCAGATTTAAACAATACTTATCCACAAACCCAGCCCTACAGAAAGCACTAGAAGGAAAATTCCAACCTAAGGAAGGCAGATACACCCATGAAAATACAGGCAATAGATAACACCACAGCAGTAAACCCCAAAGAAGAGAAGTACACACACACTACCACCAAAAAATAAAAATAACAACGGGAACAAACAATCACTGGTCATTAATATCCCTTAATATCAATGGACTTAATTCACTTATAAAATGACACAGACTAATAGAATGGATCTGAAAACAGGACCCATCTTTCTGCTGCATACAAGAAACACACCTCAAATTCAAAGACAGACACCTCCTAAGAATAAAAGGCTGGGAAAAGAATTTCCAATCAAATGGTCTTAAGAAGCAAGCTGGTGTAGCCATCCTAATATCCAGCAAAATAGACTTCAAACTAAAATCAATCAAAAGAGATGATGAAGGGCATTACATACTCATTACAGGAAAGATCCACCAAGATGAAGTTTCAATTCTGAACATTTATGCCCCAAACACAAGGGCACCCACATATGTAAAAGAAACATTACTAAAGCTTAAATCACATATAAAACCCCACACATTAATAGTGGGAGACTTCAACACCCCACTTTCACCTCTGGACAGATCGGCCAAATTGAAACTTAACAGAGACATAATGGACTTAACTGATGTTATGGCTCAAATGGACTTAATCGTTATCTACAGAACATTCCACCCAAACAAAAAAGAATATACCTTCTTCTCAGCACCTGATGGAACCTTCTCTAAAATCGACCACATACTTGGCCACAAAGCAAATCTCAACAGATACAAAACAATTGGAATAACCTCCTATGTTCTATCAGACCACCATGGTTTAAAGTTAGATTTCAACAACAGAAAAAACTACAGAAATCCTACAATCTCATGGAAACTGAATAATGCTCAACTGAATCACCAATGGGTTAAGGAAGAAATAAAGAACGAAATTAAAGACTTCCTAGAGATCAATGAAAATGAATACACCACATACCCAAACTTATGGGATACTATGAAAGCAGTGCTAATAGGGAAATTCATAGCACTGAATGCCCACATAAAGAAGCTGGACAAATCTCACGCTAGTGACTTGACAGCACACCAGAAAGCCCTTGAACAGGAAGAAGCAAAGTCTCCCAGGAGGAACAGATGCCAGGAAATTATCAAATTGAGAGCTGAAATCAATAAAATAGAAATAAAGAGAACAATACAAAGGATTAATGAAACAAAGAGTTGGTTCTTTGAGAAGATCAACAAGACAGACAAGCCCTTATCCAAACTAACCAAAAGACAGAGAGAGAGAGCATCCAAATTAACAAAATCAGAAATGAAAAGGGGGACATAACAATAGACAATGAGGAAATCCAGAGAATCATCAGGTGATACTTCAAAAACCTCTACTCCACAAAACTGGAAAATGTAAAAGAAATAGATAATTTTCTGGATAGGTACCACATAACTAAGTTAAATCAAGACCAGATAAACCATTTAAATAGTCCAATAACCCCTAAGGAAATAGAATCAGTCATTAAAAGTCTCCCAACCAAAACAAGTCCTGGACCAGATGGTTTCACTGCAGAATTCTACCAGATCTTTAAAGAAGAATTAATACCAATACTCTTTAAATTGTTCCACACAATAGAAGCAGAAGGTATATTACCAAACTCCTTCTATGAGGCTACAATTACCCTGATTCCTAAACCAAACAATGATGCAACAAAGAAAGAGAACTACAGACCGATCTCCCTCATGAACATTGATGCAAAAATCCTCAATAAAATTCTGGCAAACAGACTCCAAGAACACATCAAAACAATTATCCACCATGATCAAGTAGGCTTCATCCCAGGGATGCAAGTGTGGTTCATCATACGAAAGTTCATCAATGTAATACACCATATAAACAAACTCAAAGAAAAAAACCACATGATCATCTCACTAGTCGCAGAAAAGGCATTTGACAAAATCCAACACCCATTCATGATACAGGTCTTGGAGCGATCAGGAATACAGGGAACATACCTAAACATAATAAAGGCAATCTACAGCAAGCCAACAGCCAACATCAAATTAAATGGAGAGAAACTCAAAGCAATACCACTAAAATCAGGAACAAGGCAAGGCTGTCCCCTCTCCCCATACTTATTCAATATAGTACTTGAAGTTCTAGCCAGAGCTATAAGACAACATAGAGATTAAGGGGATACAAATTGGAAAGGAAGACGTTAAGCTTTCCCTATTTGCAGATGACATGATAGTATATATGAGTGACCCCAAAAATTCAACCAAGGAACTGATACAGCTAATAAACACTTTCAGCAACATTTCAGGATACAAGATCAACTCAAAAAAATCAGTAGCCCTCCTATACAAATAGGCTGAGAAGGAAATCAGAGACACATCACCCTTTATAATAGCCACAAATGATATAAAATACCTTGGGGTTACTCTAAGCAAATGAAGGACCTTTATGACAAAAACTTTAAGTTCCTAAAAAAAGAAATTGAAGAAGATGTCAGAAAATGGAAAGATCTCCCATGCTCATGGATAGGCAGGATTAACATAGTAAAAATGGCAATCTTTCCAAAAGCAATCTACAGATTCAATGCAATTCCCTTCAAATTACCAACACAATTCTTCACAGATCTGGAAAGAATAATACTCAACTTCATATGGAAAAACAAAAAATCTCAGCATAGCCAAAAGAATCCTGTACAATAAAACAACCTCTGGAGGCATCACAATCCCCACCCTCAAGCTCTACTATAGAGCCACTGTAATAAAAACAGCTTGTTACTGGCATAAAAACTGACATGTGGACCAATGGAATCGAATTGAAGACCCTAACACACCTATGAACATATAAGTTTTGACAAAGAAGCCAAAACTGTACAGTGGAAAAAAGAAAGCATCTTCAACAAATGGTGCTGGCATAACTGGATGTCAATGTGTAGAAGGCTGCAAATAGATTCATATCTATCACCGTGCACAAAACTTAAGTCCAAGTGGATCAAAGACCTCAACATAAATCCAGTTACTCTGAACCTGATAGAAGAGAAAGTAGGAAGTAGTCTTGAATGCATTGGCACAGGAGATCACTTCCTAAATATAACACCAGTAGCACAGACACTGAGAGAAACAATCAATCAATGGGACCTGTTGAAACTGAGAAGCTTTTGTAGAGCAAAGGACACGGTCAACAAGACAAAGCGACAGCCTACAGAATGGGAAAAGGTCTTCACCAACCCCACATATGACAGAGGGCTGATGTCCAGAATATATAAAGAACTCAAGAAATTAGACATCAAAATGCCCAACAGTCCAATTAAGAAATGGGCTATAGAACTAAACAGAGAATTCTCCACAGAGGAAGTTCAAATGGCTGAAAGACATTTAAGGAATTGCTCAACGTCCCTAATTATCCAGGAAATGCAAATCAAAATGACTCTGAGATACCACCTTACACCTGTCAGAATGGCTAAGATCAAAAACGCAGAAGACAGCTTATGCTGGAGAGGATGTGGAGCAAGGGGAACTCTCCTCCACTGCTGGTGGGAATGCAAGCTTGTACAGCCACTTTGGAAATCAATATGGTGCTTCCTTAGAAAATTGGGAATCCATCTCCCCCAAGACCCAGCTGTAGCACTCTTGGGCATATACCCAAGGAATGCTCAATCATACCACAAGGACACTTGCTCAGCTATGTGTTATATCAGCAGTGTTTGTAATAGCCAGAACCTAGAAACAACCTAGATGCCCTTTAACTAAAGAATGGATAAAGAAAATGTGGTACATATACACAATGGAGTACTACTCAGCAGAGAAAAACAATGACATCATGAGGTTTGTAGGCAAATGGATGGATCTAGAAAAAATCATCCTGAGTGAGGTAACCCAGACTCAGAAGGACAAACATGGCATGAACTCACTCATAGTAGGATACTAGATGTAAAACAAAGATGACTAGACTGCTACACAACTCCAGGGAGGCTACTTAGAAAACAGGACCCTAAGAAAGACCCAAGGATCACCCAATGACAGAAAAATGGATGAGATCTACATGAACAACCTGGATGACAGTGGGAGTAATGAAGGGCAAGACTTGAGGGAAAGAGAGCTTAGAGGAGCAGGAGATCCCAGCTGTATCAAGAACAGAAAGGGAGAACAAGGAATAACAGACCATGATAAATGAAGACCACATGCGAACAGGAATAGGCAGAGTGCTCAAGAGGTCCCCAGAAATCCACAATGATATATCCTGCCAGTCTGTTGGCAATGGTCAAGAGAAAGCCTGATCTGACTTAGTCTGGTGATCAGATGCCTAAACACCCTAACAGTCGTCTTGGAACTCTCATCCAATAACTGATGGAAGTGGATGCAGAGATCCTCAGCCAGGCCCCAGATGGAGCTCCAGGTGTCCAACTGTCGAGAAAGAGGAGGGTCTGCAAGAGCGTGAATTGTTGATTCCAAGATTGCGAAAAGCACAGGGACTGGGTGTGAATTGTGACACTTAATACTTTGGCTTCCTAGTATGCAAAATAGGATGATATTTGGCTAACTACTATCTAAGTCTACATTAAGAAAAATGGCCTAATGTGCTTGGTGATCAACCACTGAATTACTATAGGAGCAATATAAGTCCAGTACCCACGTTTTCCTTACTGACAGTCAATGGTGCAAGCAAGCAGGATGCTATTAATGAAATGTCACTGTATATAATTAGAATTTCAATTATTTTACCTAATTATGGTGAATTTGAAAAAAACTAAAATATAAGATAGATAGGATATCTTATTTAATATTGTAACTGTAATTCTTGCTTGATAATTGTTTTGTTATATGTAATTTTACTATGTAAAAGTTAAAAACTTCATTTAAAAAAAAAAGAAAAGAAAAGAAAAGGGGAAGTGCTGTGAATATCGCTCTGTATAAATAAAATGCTGTTTGGCCAGTGGCCAGGCAGGAAGTATAGGTGGGACAAGAGAGAATTCTGGGAGGTGGAAGGCGGGGGAGGGGAGAAGCTGCCAGCTGCCGCCGCCATGAGAAACAACATGTAAAGACACCGGTAAGCCACAAGCCATGTGGCAAAGTATAGATTAATAGAAATGGGTTAATTTAAGATAGAAAAAGTAGATAACAAGAAGCCTGCCACGGCCATACAGTTTGTAAACAATGTAAGTTTCTGTGTGTTTACTTGGTTGGGTCTGAGCATCTATGGGCCTGGTGGGTGAGAGAGATTTGTCCTGACTCTAGGCCAGGGAAATTTGGTGTCATTGGAGACCTTTCAGGTGGTCTTGGCTGATCAAACCTGATGTATCTTAATCTGGAACAAATCCATAGCCTCTAGCTTTCTGTGGAAACTGCAGAGACTCTTTTCCAAAGCAACATATCCTTACATCCAAATTTTGAAGTCAAGTATCTTTAAAATTTACATATTTATTTAACTCAACAGCTTTTATGATCAAATCTTTTTCTGCAGTTAAAAATCCCAAAGACAAGACAAACCAGATTCTCTGTGTAATATCCATCTTTGTAAGACTGAAACACCACTGTGGCTGCTGGCTCTGCCCACCTCAGCTTCCCAACATGAGGGTGGTACAGTTTACCACCAGCTCTGGGTCTGGAGCCATGTGTACCATCAACTATCAGAAGCAGTTCTATAGCCTAGAAACCCTTTAAAAAAAAAAAAAATTCACGAAGGCTAAATCCACCATGTAGCAGAGTAAAGTGTCACTTGTAGACTCCTCATTCCCGCCACACTGCAGGTCAGACACAAACGCCAGGAACCCGCCATAGTAGCTCAAACCAGCAGGCTGCCACTAACTTGAGAGAGACAACTAGTTTGTAGAATGATGTTTCATGTGCTGGCACAGCATAGCAAATAAAACCAAATTTCCTGTCTTGTATGTTTCAAGAGCTACAAATGGGAAGTTTTGTAGTAATATGTAGTCGAAAGATTTCCTGTGTCCCACCCAGCCCATGGTCAGGACAAATCTTTCTCACTTGCAGTCTTACAGCGGCTTATAAAAAAATCACTCAGAGGCTTAATATTAATTACAAACTGTATGGCCTATGGCTAAGAATTCTTGCTAGCCAGCTCTTTCATCTTAAATTAACCCATTTCTATTAATCTATGCATTGCCACGTGGCTGTGGTGTTATTGGTCTGCTGGCATGTTGCTCCTTGAGTGGTGGCTGGCATCTCCTTTACTCTCCATTCTGCTCTCACTATCTTCCTTGGATTTTTCCACCTGACTCCATCCTGCCCTGCCATATGCCAGTGCAGCTTTATTTATTAGCCAATGGGAATAACACATATTCACAGCATACAGAAAGACATCCCACAGCAGTAATGGGATGTAGAAGATATAAAGTCTGCTAATTTTGCAACCAAATATACTGAACCAGAGAGAGCTTGTAACTTCCTACAAGGTCAGCTAATTAATGTCATAATGTGACCCAGCCACTGTGTAATGGGTCCTGCAGTGGGCCCTGTTCCTACTGTGTTTATTGGAGCAGGATACTGAACATCTTTGCCCATGTATCTTGGAATCTTCTGCCTTTCTTAGGACATATATAAAAAGTTAAATTTAAGACATTTGTGTTCAGGATAGATTGACGACTTATTATTAATTTTTTTATGCTCATCTGTCCTTAGGTTAGCTCACTTAGCTTGAGACAGTTATCACAGTAAAACACATTGGTTTTTAAGAGTGAACATGCAGTCATCCTGGCTATCTTCTATCTATTATCTTTATTCAGGATGCAGTTAGCTGCCTCTGGTAAAGGTTGTTATTTGCTAGACTCAGTAATTTATCACCATTAGAAGCAGACTGTGAGCTCAGCCTGAAGCCTCCAGAATGAGGCAATTCAAAGTTGAGGTAGTCAGGAGACTGCCTTTAGCTCAGAAGCCCAGGACTAAGCTGCTGGGAAAGGAATGTAGAAGAGAACTTGAGGGGCCTTAACTGTTGGTAACCTAACATGTCAGTAATCATATCTGGTGCAACCTTGTAATCCCTCCAGAAACTGAGAAATGGATTTGGTAGAAGGACAAAAGCAAGTGGAATGTCCTCAAGTAGGAGATTGCCAATAGCAAATGAAAGCCAAGGAATTGAGCATTTTATTTTCTCAGATTTCATTGATAAATGGGAGGTGCTATGAGATCTGCTTTACTGTGAAACTGGGTTTACTGTCAGGCATATTTTATGAGGGGAAAACTTGAGGTATATATTAGCCTTTATTAATATACAATGAAATAAGTAGCACTCCCTTGCTAAAAACCCATTTCTGTACCACTAGCAAATGTTACACAGAAAAGACCTGCTGTGAGTATATTGTCTCTCAGAATAAAGACTTTGGATGATCTTTTGCAAGAGGTTAGCTGTCCTAAACTGAAATGACTGAAGGAAGATCGTCAAGTACCAATACTCAGATTCTCATTCTCATGCTGCCCCTGGCCTTTTTTCTCAGTTTTCCCAAACCAGACTTCAACATTGTAGAAGAATGGACCCAGTTCCTGGATGTTGTTCTCAGTGTATTCTTTGAACATCTTTTTAGATTACAGTTCTTGCTGCACTTTATTCTTTCTGTTCCTGAGGACAGCCCAGAAATCTTTCTGTGACTTTCTGGTTCACAGCAGCTGAAAGAGCCTATAAACCAGAAAATACTGTGTTTAGACATTAACCTTCACCAGTGCTTAAAAGCATATTGGGATTATTCAATACACACATAGAAGCTTCTTTTCCTCCCCCAATAACCTACTTTAGAAAAATAATAATATCAACTATAAAATAAGAATGACTATGGCATAACTATTTGGAAGACAATCTACTCCTAATTGACCTTTCTTTTCAGGGTTGGATTTCTGAGTGGTGCTCATGGGGATTTGCTGGAGACTCATGTTAGTTTCCTTGTGGAGATCAAGGAGTAAACAGCTCATCACTAATGGGATGACAGTAGATAATGTACACAATTCCTACACTAAGCCAGAATTTCTAAATGGCTTATGCATATTCATGAGGCTTTGATCACAGACTATTATTTAGTGGTTTTTGTTTGTCATCCACTATTTCTCTTTGTTATACGTCTTTGTGTGGAAGAAGCTAGCTGTGAAATAGTAGATTGTCCTGTACATACACAAGTAGATGAGCTGTTAGGACTGTCGGCAGGCATCTAATTTTTGCATCATTTATTGTATATTTTCACAGAAGTAAACTTTTAAAGACTCAGTATTTTCCAGTTGTTTAATAGGAATCACATTAAGAATTTGGAGTTGTTCTGAAAAAAGTGTGTGTGTTTTAGTTAGGGTTTATTGCTGTGAAGAGACACCATGACCATGGCAACTCTTATAAAGGAAAAACATTTAATTGGGGTGGCTTGCATTTCAGAGATTTATTCCATTATCATCATGGTGAGGAATAGTGGCATTCAGGCAGACATGGTGCTGGAGAAGGAGCTGAGAGTCCTATTTCTTGTCCTACAGGCAACAGGAAGTAGTCTGACACACTGGATGTGGCTTGAGCATATATGATACCTCAAAGCCTGCCTCCACAGTGACACACTTCTTCCAACAAGGCCATACCTCCTAATAATGCTATTATTCCCTATGAGCTTATGAGGGCCAATTACATTCCAAGTACCACAGTGTAACACTGAATACAGATGAGTGTTCAGTGGGTGTGCTGGCAATAGCACCTCACAGAGCACCAGACCTGCATTAGGGGACTAAGTTTATCATTATATTGCAGTTACTTTCAATGACACTTGTTTCTGCACTATGTCCTGTGCATGGCATTTGGATTCTGGACAATAGTGAATAATATAGAAACAGCAGAGCTCTTGGCTCAGGTGTCAATGATGGTGACTACTGAAGGGAGGGAACAATAAGGGGTTCTGATTTAAAAGACCAGGATATGTCACTTGTTTGGGAAGCCTGGCAGAGATGGCTTTTATGTGCTCCATGGCTGGCATAACATCATGTCTAGGTTAGGTTATATATCCTTTTATCAAAATCACTCCTGTGCTTCAGTGATTCTTTGCTGCCTAACAGTATTGTCTGTTTCATGTGTCTTTGGTAAAGCCATGGGATACCACACAGCCAAGAGGGTATGAGCAGTGCAAATTGTACCTGGTTTTTGTTTTTTAAGAGGACATTAAGTTAGGTGGGTAGGGAAATGGGGTAGATCTGGAAGAAATGAGGGAAGGAGGTAAATATGATAAAAAAATACATGTATTAAATTCTCAAAGAGCTAATAAAACATTTTAATTGCTGAGTATTTTACAGACTATATCCCATGTAGTCCTCTAAACTGCTTTTGAGTTAAATACCATTCATCTCATTGAAGTGAAAATGGTCTGTGAAGAGGTTGAGGTACTTGCCCTAGGCATTGTGGAGGTGCAGCTAATTGGATTTGCCATTTGAACCACATAATATACTACCTGAGTAAGGAGGGCACAAGGAACTCAGCCCCTAACCCTAGGAAGCCTAGAGGGTTTTGAGGGAGAAATGGCCTAGCTTAAAGTTGACATACTTCCAGATATCTAGGCTGTAAAGATTCATTCACAATATTCATTTGAATTGAGATAATGTGGACAAAACTGAGTACCTGGTATATCCTAAGCAGCCAGTAATCAGAAGCAAATTGTTACAAAAATTCTAACACTAAGCCAGAAGTTTACATTTATAAAATAAGAAAAGAGAAAATAGCCTCTATAAGCCAATATTTCCTTACTTAGCACTGTGGAGTCATGGGAGCTGCTCTTAAATTCTAGGCAGCATTTGTATGTACTCTGTTATACATTAATTCCAACAGAGTCTAAGGCAGCCCTCTGTAATCAAGACACTATTTCTGCACTGAAATATAATATATGAATATTAATCCTAAGCAGTTTGGATGCTAAATAAATAAAGAAAAAAAAGTGCTATTTGGTCTTTGAAGCACCAAAGATACAAAAATACCAAGTTTTGCTGATCTATGATAGACACTAAGAACATAGAGGTTAGTCACTCCTGAACTAAAGTAATCAAGGAATGACATGTATGTGATATAAAAGGTGCATGTTCACCCCAATAATGCGTATACTGTAAATACATAATTCTTAGTTGATTAAACTGTGATAAAGTTAAGGAGAAAGGCAGCCTACCATCTACAAAGGAAAATGAATGGCTTTAAAGGAAAAGAATCTTAGTGTCAGGACAGTAAGCAGCTGCCTGGCTAAAGGGGAGGCAGTGAAGTGGGCCAGCCTCTTCCTTATCCTCTCTTCCCTACTGTATGCACACATTCCATGATCTTAGTGTTAGGATAGTAAGCAGCTGCCTGGCTAAAGGGGAGGCAGTGAAGTGGGCCAGCCTCTTCCTTATCCTCTTCCCCTACTGTATGCACACATTCCACTCTGCATGATCACAGCCTCAGCTCCATGTTCTTTGCCTTGAGTGGATGAAGGTGTTGGGATGAATAGTTGGCCATCTTGTTTTCACTTTTAGCTCATGATCCCGGATTGCCGAGTGGGTCCTAGGGCTGCTGGACAAGTCCTTGCTCTCTTGTCTGCACTATGTCTCATGCTGTCTTCTGTCTCCAGACCCCGGTACTGTTTCTCAGGGATTTCCTCCTTTCACTAGAGAATACTCACTCACATTTGTGAAAGAGACTCCACACATCCCACCACCAAGTCTACTAATCCCATGCCTTTGTGTGCCTATCCTTTGCCTTGCTCTGTCACAGGATGGATGGTGTCAGTGATCTCTAAAGTCACCTTCTATTTCTGAATGTCATCTCTCTTGCTGTCTCTCTATTACAATAAGAATCTCTAGGAGTTGCTCTTGATACATAGTTGGGGTTGATGCCAACGCTACTAGATTGTAAGCTCCAGTAAAGCCAGAATTCGTTTCTATTTGTGCTAATTGCTGTATTGTCTGTTCCTGTGACAATACCCATACATAGTAGGCACCTAACTTGTGTGGAATGGATAGATAAGTAAATAGGTGAATCTTTCTAGAAAGAAGAGACATAAATTACAGTTTCTGCTTTCAGGAGCACAAAGCATACCTAATCAACAGTCTTTCCCTGTATTCTGTACTCAAATTAGAAACTAAAAACCACATTTCTCTTACTATGGGCCTGAAGAGCTCTCTACCTGTTTACTATAGAGACCACCATCAGAAAGTTTTGAGTATCAGTTATAGTTGTTGGGACAGATTTTGGCTCCTGGGAATTGACTTGTCTGACTTCTAAGTAGTTAAGCTCTAATCATGGATTGCATTGATGGTCTGGATCTGCACAAACCCAAGCTTCTGTCCGTTTGACTTACTGTCACCTCTTAGGAGTCCTGGTTAACTGTCTGCTCCATCACTGTTTCTCATCTATGAGATAGGACATGATGAGTTTTGTATTGAGAGATGTCTATTATGATCTCATAATAGCAATTCATTTCCTTAATTAAAATCACAGGAAGCCAGGAGTAGTACCACATACATGTAATCCTAGCACTTAGAAGTAGAGGCAACTCTGCTCTCTGATTAAAAGTAAACTTTATTGGCAGTCTTGGAGTGTCAGTGTGAACAAATATCCCACAACAATTGGGTAGAGTTCAGACTCACATTTCCCTTTAAGTAGAATCTTAAAGGATGGCTTGGGCTGCATAGCAAGACCCAGTCTACAGAGAGAGAGAGAGAGAGAGAGAGAGAGAGAGAGAGAGAGAGAGAGAGAGAGAGAGAGGAGAGACAGCATAGCAAGACCCAGTCTACAAAAAAAGAAAGAGAGAGAGAGAGACAGACAGACAGACAGACAGACAGACATTTTGTGCAAAGTGGCCTGTAGCAATAGCTTTCTCTGAAACCTTATGGGAATGAAAAGTAGAAAAAAAGAGTACAGAATGCGATTTTAAGTAATTTTTAGTGAGACGATGCTATTCATATATAGAGGGGCAATGCCATTAAACTGGTTCTTGGTCTTGTGAGTTTGGTCCAAAGGCTATGTCTATAGTGACATGTTTTCTGTTTAGTTTCCTTTGATCCCACCTGTTGTATAACTGGGCTCTCAGCAGAACTTCTGTGGGCATTTTACTGACTGTGCATTTATAGTTGTTGGGGCTCTGATCTGGCTGCTTGCTTCAATTGTTATCAGTTGCTCATAAAATACCCTGTGAAGGAAACCCCCCCAGCAGTTCCTCTCTCTTTCTTAACTGTCTTCCTAATAAAGCTAAAGATGTTTTCTGCTTAAGAATTTTCCCAGTGTCAGGGATCGCCCAATGACAGAGAAATGGATGAGATTTACATGAACAAACTGGACATGAGGGGTGTGTAATGAAGGGCAAGGTTCAGAGGAAAGAGAGCTTAGGGGAGTGGGGGATCCCAGCTGGATCAAGAACAGAGAGGGAGAACAAGGAAAGAGATACCATGATAAATGAAGACCCCATGGGAATAGGAAGATGCAAAGTGCTAGAGAGGTCCCCAGAAATCCATAAAGATACCTCCACAATAGACTGCTGGCAATGGTCGAGAGAAAGCCTAATCTGACCTAGTCTGGTGATCAGATGGCCAAACACCCTAAATGTCGTGATAGAACTCTCATCCAGTGACTGATGGAAGCAGATGCAGAGATCCATGGCCAAGCCCCAGGTGGAGCTCCAGGAGTCCAATTGGCTAGAGAGAGGAGGGATTATATGAGTAAGAGATATTGAGACCATGATTGGAAAAACCATAGGGACAAATAGCCAAACTAGTGGAAACACATGAACTATGAACCAATAGCTGAGGAGCCCTCATGGAACTGGATCAGGCCCTCTGGATAAGTGAGACAGTTGATTAACTTGAACTGTTTGGGAGGCACCCAGGCAGTGGGACTGGGACCTGTCCTTAGTGGCTTTTAGAACCTAGGGCCTATGCTGGGACACTTTGCTCAGCCTAGGTGAAGGGAGGAGGGGACTGGACCTGCCTCATTTGAATCTACCAGGCTGAGCTGAACCCCCAGGGGAGTCCTTGCTTGGGGGGAGGTGGGAATGAGGGGTGGATTGGGGGGAGGGCAAAGGGGTGTGGGGGGGGAGGAGGCAGGACAGGGGAATCTGTGGCTGATATGTAAAATTAAATTAATTATAAAGTTAAAAAATAATTTTCCCAGTGTTATGGAATACCAAATGTTATTGTTTGCACCATGTTTACTTGAGTTTTGGGGTATGTGTTGGGGGTATCTTATTTTTTAATCTTAAGCTCCCTGAGAACAGAGATTTATTTTGCTTTCTGTCTCCTGTAATGCCCAGCACAGTTCATGGACTAGAGAAATTTAACAAAGCAAAGCAAATCTGTTAAATTAGAAAATACCAATCTGAGCAGCATGATATGTAAAACTAGCTGGCATGTGATCACTGGTGGAAACAAAGCTAAAGAAACAGTTAAGAGATAATCATTGTGATTTGTCTTATTGTTGAGTTTTAGAGGGCAATGAATCTGAGGACACACACGAATTAGCTAAGATGTCAAGGTGTGGTTCCTCATGAAACCCAACCTAGCAGAGTTAAATATGAGAAAACATTTGCTGAATGGGCTATAGGTCCAGGCCCTTTCTGAGGCAGATCAGGCAGTGTCCTGCTGGGTGACACCAAGGACAGGTTACTGGCATGGCTGGCATATGCCATGTCAAATACCAAGTGTACAATAAGTGCTTTTTTTTTTTTAGTTTAAGCAAGTTTTTTTTTTATTCATTTTACATACCAACCACAGATCCTCCACTCATTCCTCCTCCCACTCCCCTCCAGCCTTCCTCCCACCTGACAACCCCCATCTGTTCCTCCAAAAGGATAAGGGCTCCCATGGGGAGTCAGCAAAGCCTGGTACATTTAGTTGAGACAAGACCAAGTCCACCCCCTGCCCTCCTGCATCTAGGCTGAGCAAGGCATCCCTCTGCATACAGGAGATGATTGTGTAGCTTGGTCTGTTTGAGGGACCCCTGGCAGTAAGTGCTGGTTTTTATTGAGCACTAATAACTATGAAGACGATGTCCAAGCAAGCAGAGAAATTAAAGGTAATGGAGAGTCTTCCTAAGCTAGGAACTGTGATGGTCACCAGATGACTTAATCTTTGCCTCCAGACATCATCAAACACCCCACAATTTGCCATCTCCTTGACTTCTTTGTTCCTTATTTGTTTCAGTTGCTAAAGCCACCTTGACGCAGACTCTACATTGAGTAGTGTGTCTGTTTGACTGAGGCTCTGATTTTCTCTCAACAGGAAACTGTAATGTTAACTTTGAGAATAACTTAGGAAAAGCACAGAAAGATCACAGAAGTCATTTTTGTGAATGGTAGGAGGTATGTGATAAACTATTTTTTCTTGCATGTGGATATCAGTTATTCTAGCATCATTTGTTGAAAATGCTATTTTCCCTCATTGTTGGTGCTCTTCTTTTGCTGAAGGTCAGATGGCCATATTTATGGATGTATTTGTAGCCTTTCTTATGGTGTTGTTGGTCTGTTTGCTTATTTGCCAATAGCACACTCCCCTGTTTGCTATAGTTTTAGTAAGTCTTGAAGTTGGCTGGTTCCACTCTTCCAGCTTTGTTCTCATTAAATTCAGTTAGGTATTCTGGGTTGTTTGCTTTTCCATATGAGCTTAAGAATCTGTTAGTGCTCACAGAATTACAGAGTTTTTACTGCTTCTGTGAGTGATAACAGCAGTAAACTGGGTAGAGGAAGTGACAGGTGTGAAGTATGTTGAATGTTCAACTCAAAGTGGCTGCATGGGTGTACTTAAACCATTACAAGGCAGGGATTATTGGTATTACATATACATTTCTTTATCATCTATCTATCCTTCTGTTACTTATAATCTGTCAATCATCTATCTGTTTATTTCTTATCTATCACCTACGTGTCTACTTATCATCCATCTTATGTATATCTATCAACTATCATGTTTCTATCTATTCATCTCTCTCATCTTTCTCTTTTTATTATCTATTTATCATCTATCTATCATTTATACCATTATCTTCTATTTCTATATGTCTGTCATTATCAATTACCTATCTATCAATGTCTGTCATCTATCATCTTTGTAGTTAGATTTTTCCTGCCTGGACCACAGTCAGGACAAATCTCTCTTATTCGCCAGTCCCACAGTCACTCAGACCCAACCAAGAAAGCACAGAGACTTATATTGTTTACAAACTGTATGGCCGTGGCAAGCTTCTTGTTATTTACTTCTTCTATCTTAAATTAACCCATTTCTATTAATCTATACTTTGCCACATGGTTCGTGGCTTACCAGTGCCTTTTGTCTTTACTGTCATGGCGGTGGCTGGCAGTGTCTCTCCCTGCCCCAGCCTTCCACCTCCCAGAATTCTCTTCTCTCTTGTCCCACCTATACTTCCTGTCTGGCCACTGGCCAAACAGCATTTTATTTATACAGAGTGATATCCACAGCACATCTTTCTATCTCTATCTGTAATCTATCGTATGTATGTATGTATGTATGATGTATGTATGTATGTATGTATCTGTTCATCCATCCATCCATCCATCCATCCATCCATCCATCCATCCATCTATCCATCCATCCACTTGCCTAACTACCTACCTATTAATCATCATGTATTTATAAAATCTCCCATTCATTTTGCTTCACCAGAAAGCCTTGGTTAATTTAGGTGGTGTTTCTGGAAAATTATTGTTGCGTAAAAGTGGTTGTGGTGGTCAATAAGTACCTAAAATTAGGAAATGTGCAAAGAATTCAAATATAATTATCACAGTAAAATCTATGGTTGGAAAAGTAGTATTTTAAATGCAATTAATTGTTTTATAAGGTATATTATTCAAGATAAATGTACAAGTAATCAAACATTTTTATATTTAGGTTTTAGTGTTGGTATTTTGGGGTTTTGCAGATATTTATCAGGCCCTTAGTCTCATTTTATTGTGCACAATCTCACTTGGATGTTGAAAGATCTATTTATATTTTGAGGTGTCTTATATTCACCAACTAGACTGGTCAAATGTCTTCTAGCACTGCATCATCACCTCAGTGGCTGCCATCCAGTCTCTACCTCAGTACACCCACCCTAAAGTGACTTTTCTGAGTCTGCCTTCAACATTCCTGCATTTCCAGGACATTGCTAAGGTTTTGCCAAGGTATGTTAGCTCATGGCAGGAAGTCTGAGCTCAGAAAGCTGATAGTTGATAATCAATGTCTACTTTACCTTGCTCTTCCAAGGCATAATTTCCTTGGGAAGCCCGAGATATCCATCCTCTTTACTTGTATCTGTCTCCTTGACTTCTTCTCCTGGTATCTATACATCCCTATAGACACTTCCCACACTCTATCCAGTCAATCGTGCTGGTAAGTTTTTCAAAGACTGAGAGTCCTTAAGAACAACAGTTGTAGCATCTGTTATTATATGTTATTAGCCTTGTATGTAACAAAGTTGATGCTCAGCTAGTACTGATTTGTTGATGGCTATACCACTGTGGTGGGAGGCAGACATGGAGATATATACAGAGTTCAAATATAAGGTAGTCAAATGGTTTATTGGTGAAGTGGTGAAGGCTGGTGAGTGATCTTTTGGTTTGGTGATTAATCAAATCAGGCGAGTAGAATTACTGCTGGGAAAAATTCCAAGAAGTGAGATTAAAATTTTCTCTTTGTTTCCATCAGTGGTTTTCCACCTGGGATGAATACTGAAATAAGATGTTTAAAAACTCCGTGACTCTTTCCTTGGCAACACTTTACTCCTAATCTCTTCTAAAAATTATTTGCTATGGCTAGCACTTTTTTGATTGACACCATAGCTATATGCATTTTCCTGGAATTATGTTTTCATCTAGAAGTGGCCATGGATTTGGAATATTTTTAATGTGTCCCGTTGTCTGTTAGAAGCAGCTGAGGCTGAGGCTCTTGGGTTTTAATGCTCAGTGCTGCAGTTCCTTCCACTGCTTCTCTGACGAGCCCTGAGCATAGAATCAGGTAACAAGAGGGCCCAGGAGCTCTTCCTGCCAAGGAGGCTATCTGTGTTTACATGCAGGGTTTAGGGGATTGAGGAAGTCTGGTGACTTAAAAAGCATGTTTAATATAATCAGCAGTTTATTCTTAAAAGAGCAAATTCCTATTGTTTATGTAACTCAAACTATGAAAAATAAATACTCATAGGAAATAAAAGATTGCTTTTTTAAAATATAGGTGTGTTCCTGGGGATGGATGTGTGTGTGTGTGTGTGTGTGTGTGTGTGTGTGTGTGTGTGTGAATAATTATCAAAGATGGCATGTATTACAGAGGTTGTGGAAGGCTGTTTTTTAGAATAATGTGTGCTCTTTCTCTGGCATCCTTCTTATCTTGTCTTAAACCTCATTGTTAAATTTCCCACAGCATGTGCTGTAAGGACTTTTCCTTCATTAGCATATAAGGCCATTGAAGGGTTAGCGGTGTGTTGTTATCTCTTTATTCCTGTGTTTTATAGCCAGTGGCCCTCAGTAGGGTTTGTGGGTGAAAAGCAAGAGTGATGCTAAATAAGTAATGAAATACTGATTTGGCTAGAACTTGATGAAAATGAAGTCATAGATGTGAGCTCAGGCTGGACTGCTGCCAGTTGGTCACTCAGATATTGTCTCATGACCACGAAGCTGCCCCTCAGCCTCAGACAGATGTTGTGCATATGGTGATTCTATTATCTTCTCTTATATCAAAGATAAGGCGATGGTCAGGGAAGTTAAATTTACTAGTTCTCTCACTGCTCATCATTGTGCATTCATGTTCTTTCATTGTTCACTAATACTCTTGTTAGAAGTCATGACTCTACATTTGTTTATATATGCACACATTTCAGTGTCAACAACATTAAGCTACAAAATACAGTAGAAGTTAAATTATTATTTGTGTGTACATGTGTATGTTTTTGTGTATGTGCATGTGGGTGTACAAGTGCCACAGGGCACATGTGGAGGTCAAAGGACAACCTTAGGTATTGATTCTTGCCCTCTGCTTTGTTTGAGATAAGGTCTCCTGTTTTGCTGCAGTGCAACCCAGGCTAGGTGGCTTGTGTGCTTTTGGGAATTCTCCTGCCTCTTCATCCCATCTAGCCACAGAAGCATTAGAGTTACAAATGGTTGCTACTGCCCTTGCCTCAGGTGGGTGCTGGGGCTCTGAACTCAGGTCATCACAGTTGTGTGACAAGCACGTCACTCACTCAGTCATTTCTTCTAGCCCACTAGAATTTATTTTTTGTTCCTACAAAAAGCTCTCTGTTCTACAAATGTTCAATGAATAGATACCAGATTAATTAATTCATTAATTTTAATGTATTTACTGATGCCTGCTTTCAAGAGATTCAAAGTAGATTAAGGATAATGCTCATTAATTAATTTTTCATTCATTTATTATGGATATCTTCTTTTCATTAAAAGTAATTGTAAGGTTTTATATCTGACCATTTATTTTCTAACCCCTATGTCTATATCATGTTTTATGGAAACATTGAGCAAGATCACTTCAGCACTCTGGCCAGGAGGTCCATAATTTCCTTATTTTTTATTGTCCCCTATTGCACCTGTCTTAGACCAATGTTTTCAGATAGCAGACTGTGATCTGCTATTGAGTATTTAAAAGTCTCTGCTATTAAAAAGTGAGGCTCAAATAGAAGTAAACATATTAAATGTATTTACCAAAAATGTAAAAATCCATTCTTTAGGAAGACTGTGTTCTGAAGGTCTCTAAAATATGACCCTCAACATGCTGCTCTCAACACTGGCAGCATCACTGACATCCCAATTCTTCCCTACTCTTTTGTTCATTCCCTTTTCCCTCCCTACTGTGGGTCCATCTCCATGTTTACTCTGCTTAGACATTACCTACACATATTTGGCTTTCAGGGTCTCTTACTCCCTACTTATACCCTTTTCCAGGTAATACCAAAGTCTGTTGCAGATGTAGTGAATGACCCCAGCTTCTTGATATTTTTCCCTCCCATATCATATAGCTGCTAGGACCAATAGTCTGCCTCTTCCATTCAGATTCCCATTAGCCTGGAGAGTAGCTGCTACCCTGGTGACAACTTTGCCACTGTGTTCCTTTGAGTCCCTGCCTGTTACTCTCCAGTGAGCTCTCAGAACCATCCAGTTGCCTTGACAGGCTTCCCTAACACATTTGCTTCCTAACTCCAAGGTAAGCCTCGCTCCTGTCTTCATGCACCTACCCTCAGCTATGCTCACTCCACTCCCACATGGTGAACTCACAGTTACTGAAGAGATGAGAATAGTTAGTATGCAGTCAAATCTCCTCACTACTTTAAATTCCTAGAGCATCTTCATTCCCAGAGCTCTATTTTCCCTCCATGACCCTTGACTTCTCCAACTGCTGCCTAAGGTCAGACTCATCCACCACCTGACACTGTCCCTGTAAGTTTCTCATGCTAGCTTTGCAGGTCTCCGCTCCCAGTCACAAGCTGATCTGAAGAACACTGGTAGCTGGGTGGGAACAGTAGTGTGGTGTTGTTGTTTTTGTTCATGCCTCCCTGGCTGTAGTAGCAAGAGGACTAAGTTGGGGAATATTTGTGGGTCCTGGTGTCACATCAAGTATGTCACCTTGGAGAGGCCAGGAGTGACTTGGTTTTAATGTTATTCATTAAGTGGTACTGTTACTGTATGAGAAAGGCCATGAAGCACAACAAATCCCACTATCAGAGTTTTTTTTTGGAGAAGGGACAGACAGAAGAGAGTGTGACCAGGCCTGTGGAGGACATGTGCACAGGGGGAGGGGAGGAGGGGGAGAAGAGAAGGAGTAGACTGTGACCTGCTTCTTATGGATTCCCCTGCATATGCACATATGGGCCTATGGAGCTATGCCACACATTCATATAGATTACGTGATCACACTGCGTACAAATTACATGATCATGCAGTGCACAGATTATGTAGGACTTAAGGCCCCATTTTTGGCCACTGAACTGTGCATGTGCGGTCATGTAGCTGGGGGAGTGGCCAGGAATTCCAGCATTCTAGACTCTTTGCTTATTATTAAAAAAAAGGCAGGTGAACAGGAAGAGGCGTGCCGTGTCTCCCAAAAACTGCTTCCAGCTGACTTGGTGGGCATCAGTTAACTCTTAGGGGGTAGGGAAGGGGGCTTCTGAGATATTCAGGTGTTCTGGGGTCATGAATTGTCTGACGAGGTGCTATTCAGGTGGATTCAAGCTGGCTCTGGAGCTTGCTGACTGGTCCAGGTGGATTCTCTGGAGCTTGGAAGAATTTTTAAACATATTAAGAAGCAGCCATGGAAAATTTAAAATCTTGAGCTGGTGATCATGATACCATAATGTTTTAGTATTCTGCTGTATTGGTTAGTGTTAGTGAGGGAGAAAGAGGGAGGGAGATATTTGGAACATGCTTTTAATTTTTACCTGTGATAACCCTTATCTGAGACAATTATTTTAAGGTACCTGTTTCCTTTATTAGTTTAGCATCCAGGAGACACAGGTGATCAGTTGCTGAGTCCGGACCCTTTTGGGTCTGGTGGTGTAAATACTTCTGGACTGTTACTGTTCCTTACTGCTTGGATGTATCTGATGGTCCTTGTCCTCTGGCTCTATGGTGGCCCTGTAACAATTAGCTGAGTAATTAATTAGGAGTGGGAACCAGGAAGGAAGAGCTTGTGGGGTGAGACCTCATATTATGGAATTGGTGACAAGGCAGTGGCTCCTGGTGTCCTCTGGAACTTGAGAGAGAGCAGGGCCCTGTCTGTATCACTGCTGACCAGTTTGGAGTGAGGCACATGGAGGGAGCAAATGAAATGAAAGCTCCTACCTTAGCTGGAAAATCTCTTTCCATTAGGTACCTCTGATAGTACAATTAAGTGGTGGGTTCTGGTGAGGTGGGTAAGGCTGTCCCCTATGCCAACCATAGGGAAATAAGGAGAGATGGGACCACAAAACTCCCTCAGGACTGAGTAAGTGGCCCCAGTGTCCAAAAGGAAGGAAATGGATCTCCCTGATATTACAATGACTATCATGGTTCCCTGTGAAACCATGGCCAAGCCTAGGAGATAGCTGGAGGGTGGTCTTGGTTTGCTGCCCCCATGCCATGAGGGGCGGGTGTGTGTGTGTGTGTGTGGCACTTCAGACAAGGTTCAATTGATAGCCCACGTGGGGCAGGGCACACATAAGCCCAGTGGCCTTTTCTAGCACACTTAAAACAGGGACCTGGAAGCCTTCAGGCAGCTGCTCGGATAGTGTGTACCAGCATTTGGCAATTCTGTTCACAGGCTTTCTCATCTCTCCCATGGTACCTTAAATGCCACAGCTGAGGCTTCTGCCTGTGGGGTCAAGGGCCCTCTCTCTAGATGCTTAATTAAGTTAGCCCGGATGTCGGGAAGCTCTAGGAGACATAAGACGAATTTTCATCCATATCTTGAATTACATTTTTTAGCTTTTGATAGTTTATTGGTTTGAGGACAGCTTTAGGAAGACCTTCCAGGAGACAGGTTGTAAACTGATCTCTGGATAGAGAGCATCCGGATTATTACGATCCCAATATGGGTCCTGATCATAAACACATTTACATGTGTCCTAGCCTGCTTCCAGACCTGTCCGTGCTTCTCAGGGCAGCTCGAGAATGGGTGACAGTAGAGGGAATGTGAGAGCCCGAGTTGGGCAGTTGGAACGGCCAGCCCAGTACCGGAGAACAGAGCAGAGGTTCTTTGGAGTCAGAGATTCCTCAGGTTCAGGGATGCATGTGGGCAAGGGAGAAAGAAACAGAAAGGGAGTGTTCAGAGCTTAGGTAAAAGCTTGGAGATAAGGTAACTCTTTTTCATTTGTTCATTCTCTGGCAGAAGTTAGATAATTCCCGTGAACTATTGGGATCCAAGCAGCCATTACATGGCCATATTTACTGGTACCTAGGGATATTGAAGGCATTTCTCAGAGGAGGAGTGGGACCAAGAGGAGGAAGCCTTTATGTCCCATGACTGCAGCTGAGAGAAAAAAAATAGAAAACTAAAATAACAAACGGGATCCAAGACCCTCGTCTCAGGTGTCCCTGAGGTTAGGGAAGGATCTTTGAATCAGTTTAAGTTACCCCACCCTTCATCAAGAAGGTGGTAAGGGATGGGGATGTACATACCCAGTGGACCCCCTGGGATCCAACAGTGAGAAACATATCTCAGGCTGCAGTCGTGGGAAATGGTGAGGGATAGGAAAGGGAAAAACTCACCAATATGAGCAGCCGGTGTTGTGTGGAGTGGTCCTATGGCATGGCAAATGAAAAAAGCAGGCAGTTGTAGATCAAAGAAACCTTGGTACAGGGTCCAGGATGCAGAGCTCTGGGAGAGCCTCCTTTATCACGGCACCAATGTTGGTTTTAATGCGGCACAATGTTATTAATTGGTGCTGTTACCATGCAAGAAAGGCCATGAGGCATGACAAAACCCACTATCAGAGTTTTATTAGGAGAAGGGAGGGACAGAAGAGAGTGTGACCAGGCCTGTGGAAGACATGTGCATGGAGGGAGAGAAGGAGGGGGAGAAGAGAAGGAGTAGCCTGTGACCTGCTTCTTACGAATTCCCCTGCACATGCACATATGGGCTTACGGAGCTACACCACGCATGTGCATAAATTGCATGGTCACACTGTGTGCAAATTGCGCAGGGATTATGTAGGATGCATAGGCTCCTTGCGTGGCTATGAACTGTGCATGAGCGTCATGTAGCTAGGGGAGTGGCCAGGAATTCCATAGTGACCCAGTATCACTTGGTGCCTGTCTACTATTTTATTCTGTCCCTGTTGCACCTGTCCTAGAGTAGTGTTTTCACACAGCAGGTTGTGGTCTGTTAGTATTTTAAAATAGTTTAGTTTCTGCTGTGTAAAAGTGGGATTCAAATAGAATTTGACATATTTATTAAAAATATAAAATCCCTTTCTTTTGGAAGATGGATCTAAAGCTCCATAAGGGGGAAAATAGAAAAGGAGATACAGTTTAGGGGAGAATACACTTTCATTCTCAGCTGTTCTGAGAATTTGCCTTGCTGTATTGTGATTATAGGGCGCATTTTCCTAGTAAACTTGTCTAGCAATTGTGGGAAAATATAAGAAGATCCTTCCTCTTCTCCCTGAAGCTCCAATTTTCTTTTTAAAAACAGGATCTGCCCTTCCACTCTTCCCACAGTTATTATCCTGATGTCAACAACAGAGAAAGTTAAAAGGTCTTTTCTCACTGGGACTTGAAGCACTAATTTGCAGCATTTATGGAAAAAGCCCCACTGCTAGCATTTTCTGGTGCATGTATTTCCACTTCCTGACCTTTTAGAATTGGCCTTTAAGAAGGAACAGTTGTCAGGAATGGGGAGTATTATGGACGGACAGTCCAAAATTTTTTACCATTTTCTGTCAAAACTGACCTCTTGATCATCTCTCTGAGACTTCCGATGATAGCCAGTCACCTAAGGGAATTGCAGCTGCCAGGATTTCCTCCAGACAGTGCCTAGAAAGGCTTTACTGAGTCTCACCTCCCCAGTACATGTTACTCACATCAAACAACTCAGCGTGCATGGACACACAGACATACACACAGACACAGACACACACACAGACACACACATAGACACACACACACACACACACACACACACACGAGAGAGAGAGAGAGAGAGAGAGAGAGAGAGAGAGAGAGAGAGAGAGAGAAACAGACAGAGAGACAGAATTTCTAAGGTTTCATTCATTTTCTGATTCTATATTCCGTGCCCAGGTCGTTCTCCCAAGAGCTGGTGATTATTAGCCACTCAGATGTTGGTGCTAGGAACTGAACTCAGGTCCTCTACAAGAGCAGTATGCACTCTTAACTACTAAGCCATCTCTCCAGCCCCTTCCCACTTTCACTTTCTACAAACACAAAAATATTTCTTCCTATAGTTTAGCAGTGACTTAGTTGGAACATTTAGAAGAAATAGAACAAATCAAGTGTCTTGGCAAACCTTACCTTTTGTCTTCAGGGATTAACTTGATTATGGGATTCTATCTAGATTATCCCACTGGTAGATTCTGGTTCCTCTAAGGTAATTTAAAATGGAAAAAAGAGCCAAAGTTATAAAAAATTTGCAGTTTATTTAAAAAAGTTAATGTCTAAAATACATACACAAATAAAATATATGTATGCATAACTTCATTTGGCAATAATTTCAAGAATTTAAACTTAAGGGTTCTTGCACAGGTGAAGTTCAGAGTACTGACCCTCTTGTAGCAGTCCCTCTGTAGTGGGCTGGAAGTTCCAACCCCCATTGAGGCTTTGGTAATGGTCCCGCCCACAGGGCCAGGCTGAGGGAGGAAGAGGAAGACCCAGGATTGAGGAGAGGTCCCAGAGAACACCGCCAGACTGTGCCATACCTTTGCCAGACCCTACAACCTATCCCTTCATTTGTAAGTTACCCCACAAAATAAACCTCCCTTTTAACTATGTGGAGTGGCCTTAATAATTTCACCAATAGTCCCTCTGCCCAGTAGCTGACTTCATATAGTACTGGAGGGTCAGGACTTTACTTTGCACATTGGTACTTGGGTCTCAACTCATGCTGTTAGATAATGAAGTGAGATCTTTTTAAAAATGTTATACAGCAAATGATGAAAATCATCCCAGGACAAGAGCTGTAAAGAAAACTCAAGTGTTAGGCTCATGTAAATTAGGTAAGTCCTGGCCCCTGCCTTGCTAACATTGACTCCTTATTGTGCACCTAATGGTACATATCTCTTACCAAAGGTCTGACTGCATTCTCTAGTTAATCAAATGCTTAATGGCTTGTCAGGGATTTTTCTTTTCTTTTTTAAAAATGTATTTTTATTTCTATTTATTTATTTATTTATTTATTTATTTATTTATTTATTTATTGTGTCACAGTGAGATATCAGGCATAAAGTTTCAGTCTCCTCCAATAACTAAAGGTTTAATGGACCTGAGGTAGTTGATGGAAGTTACTCTAGAAGATTAGATTACATACATTAGAGTTACTATGGATTTTTGTTTTGATGTCTGATAGCCAGAAAAAAATAGGAGTGCAGCCTTTGGATTGGGACTTAATGGGAGTCACAGAAGCACAGTGTTCATGTGCTGCTACCATTAGGGGAGGCCATTATATCTTTATACATGGTGTGCAACAGCAGGTCTAATGCAGGCAGGTCTGGACCACGTCAGGGGCCTGATGCTTTCCACACAGGGCAGCTAACTGTGTGAGATGACAACAGCTTTCTAGTAAAACACTTCGTATTCCAGTAAGCCAGCTTTGCATCAAACACCTTCTCCAGGCACTCCCCATGACAGCCTGCACAGGTTTCACAACAGTGTCAGAGGGAGACTTAGAGAGTAAAAAAGACATCACACAACTTCTCAACACGTCATGATTGAAGAGAAGATAAAGTAAAAACTAATGGATACAGCTTAAGCAAATAAGGATTTAAATCATTTGTAAAACTCTCATCTTTATTTTTAGTTTTAACTTACTCAGGAAACCTGGATTTTTATAGGCTACTTGGAGAAAAAACAAAACAAAACACTTTCTAGCTTTCTCCAATGAGTACATATGTTTATTTATACTTTATTGTATAGTTTTTAGTAATAGTTAAGAACTTTAAAAAGGATGACAATAAATATTTTAGTTGATAGGTGCAAATCATATGTGTTAATGTTAAAAAGGAATGTGGGAAGACTCAGTGGCGAAGTTGACTCTGATTTCCCCATCCTCTTCAGAAAGTAGCCTAAGTATCTTGGAAGGCACTGGATAGGAAAGTAGCCTGACTAAGTGGCTTGGAAGGCTGTAGTTGGTAATTTTTTTACACTTTGGAGGCCCACCACCCAACTCCCAAATAAATACACAGAGATTTATTCTTACTTATCAATGCTTAGCCTTAGCTTGGCTGTTTCCAGCCAGCTTTTCTAACTTAAATTATCCCACTTCTCTTTAACTATATTTTGCCTCTGGGATTTTTACCTTTCTTTATTCTATATATCTTTTTTCTTTCTTATTTGGTGGCTGGGTGGCTGGCCCCTGGAGTCCTCCTCTCCTTCTCCTTTTCTAGCTCCTCACTCTCTTTCTTAGATTTCTCCTCCTATTCATTCTCTCTGCCCGAGAGCCCCACTTGTTTCTCTCTCCTACTTAGCTATTGGCCATTCAGCTCTTTATTAGACCAATCAGATGCTTTAGGAAGTCAAGGTAACACAGTTTTACAGAGTTAAACAGATGCAACATAAAACAATGTAACACATCATTGCATCATTAAACACATATTCTACAGCATAAATGAATGTAACACATCTTAAACTAATATTCCATAACAGGAGGCACTGCATAGGAAAGTAGCCTGACTCAGTGGCTGGAGATACTGGATAGGAAAGTAGCCTGACTCAGTGGCTGGAGACACTTGATGAGAGTCACTGTAGACACTTCTTCTGTCCTCTTTCTACAGAAGCAGGTGATGCCCCGCACCAGTGTACTGTGAGCCACAACAGTCCTGAGCTTCATAGCCTCTCCTGGGTCTTCACCTCTGGTAAGTCTTTGTGATTTCTTAGGCCCCAGTCTCCCTATTGTAAAATAGGGTATTTGGTGACCTCTAACATCTCCTTTAGCTTTAATCTTTAATTACAGTTTCATAGATATTTTTTCCATTCACATCTTAGAGTATTTTTCAATATTTTAGAGGAAATAATTCTAAGATATTCCTTAGATCATTTAGGAAAGTTAAGAATAGGGCATATAAATTTAATTTGTGTAGGGATGTATAACCAGGATCTTGTATCGTTTGAAATCTAATAGTTACCAAACTGACTGGTTCCCCTCAGATGAAAGACACAACTTAGATTTAAGGTCAGGCATTCAGTTCCTCAAGAACACTGTGAAGAAAAAGGCTGAAAGAAGGGCCAAAGTAATTTGGGAATATTTTTTGAGCATATTTTAGGACACCTTCTATTTTTGCCTAAAATATACATTTCAAACAAAGATGAAAATTTGTAAAATAACTCTGGAAGAGAGATTCTGCAAATACACAAGGGAATTCAAGAACTACTACAGAAATGGGAAAGCTGCAAAGAATTTCAGATTAAAGAGCAGAGTCATATACCTATGATAACTGTAGGCCAGGTCTGAGGAAGATGAATTACACATAATGTAGGGAAATATTTTCTGCTCATTGTATTTAGAGAAATAATAAGCAATTCTTAAAAGCCATACCCTGTCTATTTAGGAAGTTGCATCTTACTGTCATCAACCAGAGTCTTTAAATTGTGGCACAGACAGAAGCTCAGGGGAATACCATAAGATTTTTTGCAATTTTAAATAGAAGAAGGATCAAGAATTTCAATAAATTTTAAGAAATATTATTTATGTGTTGCCTTTTTGAGATGAAGTCTCCCTATATAGGCCAGGCTGGCCTCAAATTATCAAGCCTCCTGCCTCAGGCTTCAAAGTGCTGACATTGCAGGTATGTATCACCAGTTGGCACAGCAGGGTGTTAAAGAGATGAATGATGAACTGAAACTCAACAGATAGCTCCAGGTAGTTATACACCAGCTTCGAAGTTTGGATTGTAATATTCTTCTGTCTGTTGGGTTCTGTGTGTCCCTGGTGTCTGGATACTCATTGCCTTTTCTAAGGCTGGAATGTTTCTTCTATAATTTCATTGAATAGCTTATCTATAACTTGCATCTTGATCTCATTCCTACTTCAATTCTATTGATTTTTAAGTTTGACTTCTTGACTATTTCCCAGAGTCTTGTAAGTTTTGTTCATGTTCTTTAATTTGTTTTTCTTTATAAAAATCTTAATGTATGAGTTCGAGGCTAGCCTGGACTGCAGAGGGAGTTCCAGGAAAGGCACAAGACTACGCAGAGAAACCCTGTCTCAAAAACAAAACAAAACAAAACAACAACAACAAAAAGTCTTAATGTACTATTTTGTTTCAACTTTCTCCTCCATTTCTGGAATTTTCTCTTTCTCCTGGTCTTGCCTGTTGATGATGCTTTCTGATGTGTTTTTACTTGATGGATTAATTCTTTCATTTTCACAATTTCTGTTTTGTTCCTTTTCAGTGTCTCAGCAACCAAATATTCTCAGGTTAAAAACAAATGTATTTCATTGGTGACCTTGTGCACATTTGTGGTGTATGTTTTTGGGAAGGGACAAAAGATACAAGTTGGACTGAAGTAAGTGGTGTGTGTGTGTGTGTGTCTGGAAAGGAAGAACACTGGGAAGGGAACAGAGAAGTAGAAAAAGTGAGGGTATGCTTTTGTTCATTTGCTTTGTGTAGGGGTATTTTCCATTGGACTTGGACATTTTTTCTCATATGTAGTATGGCAGGGCTTGGGGAAGTTTTTAGAAGTTTAATCCCCCCAGTGTTACAGAAAGACTCAGTGTGGAGTGGTTTTGGCAACATCTGACTTTCATTAGTCTGCTGTGCAGATGGAATCACATGGCTTTACTTGGGGATGACTCATTAGTGTTTTGTCCTCTGTAAATGGTCTCTAAATTTAATAGTGGTGTTGTGCAATGAATCATATGTGTCTTGTCAGGTGGAGAAGACAGTGAATGCTGTCTCTGCCCGTATCCAAAGGGATTTCTCAGCACTGTGATTCATTATGGCTGCATGAAGGCAGGAAAAAGAACTGAGCTAGGGACCTATCTGAATTGCCTTCTCATGAACTGTAACTTCAGAGGCAATTTACATCTCTTCTTCAAGGACAGTATGTTGTGCCCTTACTTCACCACATAGGTCTTTCCCTCAGGTCCTGACTCTGAACTCCACTTGCACTGCTCATTTCTCACACCATAGATAGATGTTTCTTTCTCTGGGTTCAAGAATACACCCCTTCAGTGGGCTTGAAAATACCATGCAGCCAGGAAAAATCATGATCCTATCACTAGAAACAGAATGACACAGAAAATTAATGATGATGACATATTTTGAATTGATATTAGAACTTTAAATCTGAGTATTTATGTCTTTTTAATTTGATGTGGTTTCCTAGAACCAGAAGAGCCATTCAAACTAGGTTTTGAGAATTAGAGTTAGAATCACAATTAAAATACAGTAGAGAAGACCCTCACACTGACTAAGCTGCTGAAGAGTTCACAATTAATATTATGTTTGAGTATATACTTGCTAGGGATACTGTGAATGTGTTTCTCTGATTGATTGATAAATTAAACACTAATTGGCTGGTAGCCAGGCAGGAAGTATAGTGTAGGCAAGATAAGGAGAGAGAAGAATTCTGGTAAGTAGAAGGCTGAGTCAGGAGATGCTGCCAGCTGCTGTCATGATGAGAAACAAAATGTAAGATACCAATAAGCCACAATCCACGTGGCAACTTATAGATTAATAGAAATGGGTTAATTTAAGATGCAAGAGCTAGTCAATAGTTAGCCTGAGCTAATGGCTGAGCAATTTTAACTAATATGAGCTTCTAAGTGATTATTTTATAAGTGGGCTGTGGAACTGTGGGGGCCCAAGCAAGACCGGAGAAAACTCCAGTTACATATACTTGATATCCATGAAATTTTCAACTAACTAAGTGCTGCAAACTTTATGTGCATTGGGGATTTTATTTACTGAATAAAATAAATTTGAGGAGCTTGTGCTCCTCAAACTGCATACTGTGATACTTAAATTTATAGGATGCTAACAACCAAAGAGTAGGTATGGCATGAATAACAGTTATTAAAAGTATTAATTGGCAGGATATGGTGACATATTCCCATAACCCCAGCATTTGGGAGGCTTATGTAGGAAGAATTCTATAGTTTTGAGGTTAACTCAGGCAACCCTGTCTCAAAAGACCAATAATATGGATGGATGGATGGATGGATGGATGGATGGATGGATGGATGGATGAATGGATGGATGCACTGATTGACTAAAAGGGACCAATTAATCTAACATAAAACCTGGCTGGAAATGCTCAAAGCAGTTTTGTTTAGGATCACTAAAAACTGCAAACAGCTCAACCAATCAGTGGAAAATCAACAGTTACATGCATACAAAAACTTCTCAGCAATAAAAGCAAAAACCCTGACTTACTCATGCCACAATATGGAGAATCTCAAATGCTTCATATTAAGTGAAAAGCTGAACACACAAGAGCCTGTGGTGTGTAAGCATGATCATATGACTTTCTGAGTTAAGCAAGATGAATGTACAAAGGGCAGATTGGTGGTGTCCAGAACAGGGACATGGTTGGCCATGAAATGGCATGTCTGAGGTGATGGACCTATTCTCTGTGTTGATGGTAGTGTAGCCACAAAACCAAAGATTTCTCCGCAGTTGGAGATTGCATCAAGGAGGGTGAATTCTGTTGTGTATTATTATTTTTTCTTTTTTTATAATTTGATTTAATTTTACATATTAGCCATGGGTTCCCCTGTCCTCCCCACTCCTGCCCCTGCCTTCACCCCAGCCCCTCCACTTCATCATCTCCTCCAGGGCAAAGACTCCCCTGGGGATTCAGCTCAACCTGGTAGATTCAGTCCAGGCAGGTCTAGTCCCGTCCTCCCAGGCTGAGCAAAGTGTCCCTGTGTAAGCCCAAGGTTCCAAACAGCCAGCTCATGCACTAAGGACAGGTCTGGGTCCCACTGCCTGGGTGTCTCCCAAACAGTTCAAGCTATTCAACTGTCTCACTTATCCAGAGGGCCTGATCCACTTGGGGGCTCCACAGCTATTGGTTCATAGTTCATGTGTTTCCATTAGTTTGACTATTTGTCCCTGTGCTTTTTCCAGTCTTGGTCTCAACAATTATTGCTCATACAGTCCCTCCTCTTTCTTGCCAATTGGACTCCTGGATTTCCACCTGGGGCCTGGCCAAGGATCTGTGAATCCACTTCCATCAGTTATTGGATGAGAGTTCTATCATGACAGTTGGGGTGCTTGGCCATCCTATCACCAGACTAGGTCAGTTTGGACTTTCTCTCAACCATTGCCAATAGTCTACAGTGGAGGTATCTTTGTGGATTTCTGGGGACCTCGCTAGCACTTTGCTTCTTCCTATTCTCATGTGGTCTTCATAATTTATTATGGTCTGTTATTCCCTGTTCTTCCTTTCTGTTCTTGATCCAGCTGGGATCTCTTGCTCCCCTAAACTCTCTTTCCTTCGAAACTTGCCCTTCATTAATCCCACTGTCATCCAGGTTGTTCATGTAGATCTCACCCATTTCTCTGTCATTGGGCGATCCCTGTGTCTTCCTTAGGGTCCTGTTTTCTAGGTAGCCTCCCTGGAGCTGTGAGTAGCAGACTAGTCATCTTTGTTTTACATCTAGTATCCTACTATGAATGAGTACATACCATGTTTGTCTTTCTGAGTCTGGGTTACCTCACTCAGGATGATTTTTTTCTAGATCCATCCATTTGCCTGCAAACCTCATGATGTCATTGTTTTTCTCTGCTGAGTAGTACTCCATTGTGTATATGTACCACATTTTCTTTATCCATTCTTCAGTTAAAGGGCATCTAGGTTGTTTCTAGGTTCTGGCTATTACAAACACTGCTGATATAACACATAGCTGAGCAAGTGTCCTTGTGGTATGATTGAGCATTCCTTGGGTATATGCCCAAGAGTGCTATAGCTGGGTCTTGGGGGAGATGGATTCCCAATTTTCTAAGGAAGCGCCATATTGATTTCCAAAGTGGCTGTACAAGATTGCATTTCCACCAGCAGTGGAGGAGAGTTCCCCTTGCTCCACATCCTCTCCAGCATAAGCTGTCTTCTGTGTTTTTGATCTTAGCCATTCTGAGAGGTGTAAGGTGGTATCTCAGAGTCATTTTGATTTGCATTTCCTGGATAATTAGGGACGTTGAGCAATTCCTTAAATGTCTTTCAGCCATTTGAACTTCCTCTGTGGAGAATTCTCTGTTTAGTTCTATAGCCCATTTCTTAATTGGACTGTTGGGCATTTTGATGTCTAATTTCTTGAGTTCTTTATATATTCTGGACATCAGTCCTCTGTCATATGTGGGGTTGGTGAAGACCTTTTCCCATTCTGTAGGCTGTCCCTTTGTCTTGTTGACCGTGTCCTTTGCTCTACAAAAGCTTCTCAGTTTCAACAGGTCCCATTGATTGATTGTTTCTCTCAGTGTCTGTGCTACTGGTGTTATATTTAGGAAGTGATCTCCTGTGCCAATGCATTCAAGACTACTTCCTACTTTCTCTTCTATCAGGTTCAGAGTAACTGGATTTATGTTGAGGTCTTTGATCCACTTGGACTTAAGTTTTGTGCACGGTGACAGATATGGATCTATTTGCAGCCTTCTATACATTGACATCCAGTTATGCCAGCACCATTTGTTGAAGATGCTTTCTTTTTTCCACTGTACATTTTTGGCTTCTTTGTCAAAACTTATATGTTCATAGGTGTGTCAGGGTCTTCAATTCGATTCCATTGGTCCACATGAAGGTTTTTATGCCAGTACCAAGCTGTTTTTATTACAGTAACTCCATAGTAGAGCTTGAGGTCGGGGATTGTGATGCCTCCAGATGTTGTTTTATTGTACAGGATTCTTTTGGCTATCTGGGTTTTTTGTTTTTCCATATGAAGTTGAGTATTATTCTTTCCAGATCTGTGAAGAATTGTGTTGGTAATTTGATGGGAATTGCGTTGAATCTGTAGATTGCTTTTGGAAAGATTGCCATTTTTACTATGTTAATCCTGCCTATCCATGAGCATGGGAGATCTTTCCATTTTCTGACATCTTCTTCAATTTCTTTTTTCAGGGACTTAAAGTTCTTGTCATATAGCTCCTTCACATGCTTAGTTAGAGTAACCCCAAGGTATTTTATATAATTTGTGGCTATTGTAAAGGGTGATGTATCTCTGATTTCCTTCTCAGCCTGTTTGTCTATTGTATATAGGAGGGCTACTGATTTTTTTGAGTTGATCTTCTATCCTCCTATGTTGCTGAAGGTGTTTATAAGCTGTATCAGTTCCTTGGTTGAATTTTTGGGCTCACTCATGTATACTATCATGTCATCTGCAAATAGGGAGAGCTTGACGTCTTCCTTTCTAATTTGTATCCCCTTAATCTTATGTTGTCTTATTGCTCTGGCTAGAACTTCAAGTACTATATTGAATAAGTATGGGGAGAGTGGATAGCCTTGCCTTGTTCCTGATTTTAGTGGAATTGCTTTGAGTTTCACTCCTTTTAATTTGATGTTGGCTGTTGGTTTGCTGTAGATTGCCTTTATTATGTTTAGGTATGTTACTTGTATTCCTGATCGCTCCAAGACCTTTATCATGAATGGGTGTTGGATTTTGTCAAATGCCTTTTCTGCATCTAGTGAGATGATCATGTGGTTTTTTTCTTTGAGTTTGTTTATATGGTATATTACATTGACAGACTTTCGTATGTTGAACCATTCTTGCATCCCTGGGATGAAGCCTACTTGATCATGGTGGATAATTGTTTTGATGTGTTCTTGGAGTCTGTTTGCCAGTATTTTATTGAGGATTTTTGCATCAATGTTCATGAGGGAGATCGGTCTGTAGTTCTCTTTCTTTGTTGCATTTAGGAATCAGGGTAATTGTAGCCTCATAGAAGGAGTTTGGTAATATTCCCTCTGCTTCTTTTGTGTGGAACAATTTAAAGAGTATTGGTATTAAGTCTTCTTTGACGATCTGGTAGAATTGTGCAGAGAAACCATCTGGTCCTGGGTGTTTTTTGGTTGGGAGACTTTTAATGACTGATTCTATTTCCTTAGTGGTTATTGGACTATTTAAATGGTTTATCTGGTCTTGATTTAACTTAGGTATGTGGTACCTATCCAGAAAAATATCCATTTCTTTTAGAATGCCAGTTTTGTGGAGTAGAGGTTTTTGAAGTATGACCTGATGATTCTGTGGATTTCCTCATTGTCTGTTGTTATGTCCCCCTTTTCATTTCTGATTTTGTTAATTTGGATGCTCTCTCTCTGTCTTTTGGTTAGTTTGGATATGGGCTTGTCTATCTTGTTGATCTTCTCAAAGAACCAACTCTTTGTTTCATTAATCCTTTGCAATGTTCTCTTTATTTCTATTTTATTGATTTCAGCTCTCAATTTGATAATTTCCTGGAATCTGTTCCTCCTGGGAGACTTTGCTTCTTCCTGTTCAAGAGCTTTCATGAGTGCTGTCAAGTCACTGGTGTGAGATTTCTCCAACTTCTGTATGTGGGCATTTAGTGCTATGAATTTCCCTCTTAGCACTGCTTCATAGTGTCCCATAAGTTTGGGTATGTGGTGTATTCATTTTCATTGATCTCTAGGAAGTCTTTAATTTCTTTTTTTATTTCTTCCTTAACCCATTGGAGATTCCATTGAGCATTATTCAGTTTCCATGAGATTGTAGGATTTCTGTAGTTTTTTGTTGTTGTTGAAATCTAACTTTAGACCATGGTGGTCCAATATAACACAGAGGTTATTCCAATTGTTTTGTATCTGTTGAGATTTGCTTTGTGGCCAAGTATGTGGTCGATTTTAGAGAAGGTTCCATGGGGTGCTGAGAAGAAGGTATATTCTTTTTTGTTCAGATGGGATTTTCTATAGATATCGATATAGTCCATTTGAGTCATAACATCAGTTAAGTCCTTTATTTCTTTGTTAAGTTTCAATTTGGCCGATCTGTCCAGAGGTGAAAGTGGGGTGTTGAAGTCTCCCACTATTAATGTGTGGGGTTTTATATGTGATTTAAGCTTTAGTATTGTTTCTTTTACATATGTGGGTGCCCTTGTGTTTGGGGCACAAATGTTAAGAATTGAAACTTCATCTTGGTCAATCTTTCCTACAATGAGTATGTTGATGAACCCATACAGGCTTGTCTGTTAACCATTTTAAAGGTAGAGCTGTTGGTGTCTTTGGAAGATCATCAGTTTTTCTGCCCTGTTCTTGTATAATATGGATGGCTGGTGACCACTCATTAGAATAATACCTTCTAATATTTCTCTCAGAAACATGTGCTAGTTTATTTATTTCTGAGGTTGGAGGGATGTTAATCTGAGTATTCAATTGTTGTAACAGGTCTCGACCCCACAGGTTCATGGCTATGTTAGCCACATATGGTTTTCATCTGCCTCTCTGTCCTTCTGAGCCTATACATTCGAGCCATCTTGCACTCTGTTTAACTTGAGATAATGTTCCAATTCCTAACAGTTGAACATTTACCTCCTGAAGAGGCCAAGATGGATGCCAAAATTCTGGTGCAATTATGGTAACATCAGCACCTGTGTCTACCAGACCAGACAACAAAACACCATTTATTTTTATTGTTAATTTTGGTCTTTGTTCATTTATAGAAGTTTGCCAGAAAATTTTCTTTATGGTTTCTCCTGAATTTTCTGTTCTCTCTGTCTCAGTTGTTCCATTACTCTGAGTAGCCTGGTTTATTCCAATAGGCATTTGGTCATTTAACTGCTCTGAGTAGGGGTCTCCTCTACAATTGCAGGAAAGGTCTGAACTGGATTCACTGTAGGGGCCTGCCTGAGGCCCCTCTGGGAGTTTCCCAAAGACTGAGGCAAAGTATTACCTTGTCTGTCCCTTGTTGATCTACATTCATTGGTCCAATGTCTTCCCTTACCACACCTTCTACATACTCCTGAAGGAAGGGGCATTCTGTTGCCATTGTTCCTTGAAGAAACATTGTTTGTAGAAGTGCCCTGTTTACAGTCCCTTTTCAAATGTCCTTGCTTTCCAAGTCCAAAACATCTAACATTCCTCAAACCTCTTGAAATTGCTTCTCCTACCCACATATTATCATGATCATGAGCCTCAACATTAACCGTGTCTCTAATCCAATCTTCCAAGGGTGCAGATCTCGCCTTTAACGGCCTGATTATTCTCTTGCATGCTTTATTTGCATTCTCAAAAGCCAAAGATTCAATTATTATCTGGCTAGCTTCTGAATTTGGGACCATTCTCTTTACTGCCGAAGTCAGTCTTTGTAAGAAATCTGTGAAAGATTCTTTTGGGTCCTGTATAACCTTTGCAAATGACTCAGTTTTCTTCCCTGGTTCCTCAACTCTGTCCCATGCATTCAAGGCTGCCATTCGACATAGAATTAGAGTTTAGATATCATGTAAACATTGTGTTTGTGCTGCAGCATATTGGCCTTCTCCAACAAGCTGATCCTGGAAGATTTGTATACCTCTATCACTACATTGTTTTGCTATGTTTTTAGCTTCCTGTTTGAACCACATTTGCCACTGGAGCTGGGTTCCAGAACTGCCTGTGCCAGCTCCCGCCAGTCCTGTGGTATAATTCTATTATAAGTTGACCAGGAGTTTAACATTTGTTTTACATATGGAGAATGCATGCCATAAGATACTATTGCTTCCTTAAACCTTCGTAAGTATAGCATTTCAACTGGAGTCCAAATATTTTGTGTAGTCACTTGACCAGGTTGCTGTTGTATGGTTACCGTATAAATTAAGGGTGATTGTGTGAAAACAGGCTTTCTTTCTGTAACCTTATAATCAAATCCTGAAACAACTTCACTATTAATTTCTTCTGTCTGAATCTGAATTTCTCTATAATTCATTTTAACAGGTTTAACAAGTTTTTCTAAAATTTTTATCCTGGCACTTAAATTGACTGTCTTTTTAAAGTGTAAAATATGGATAAGAAGAATAACAATGTACATAATTCGATCAACATTAATCTTCTCATATAGTTGTTCCATTACCATACTGCCTAAAATTTCAAACAAAGCCCAGTTTTCTTCCAATGTACACATAAAACCCATTTTTTTTTAATGTGGAAAAAAACTCTTTTAAATAGTTTCCTTTAAAATATCTGATATAAATGACTTACCAATTTTGCGTAGAACAGTAGAAATCCGAGGGAATTTCCAAACATCTACCTAGCGTCCGAGGTGGGAATCCAGAGAGAGAGAGAGAGAGAGAGAGAGAGAGAGAGAGAGAGAGAGAGAGAAAGCAAGAAAGCGTAGCCGCGTTCTGGCTAAAAGCTTAAATCCAACCGCTTCAATGTTCCGGTCTGAACCGAGTCGAGCCTGGGCTCTGGCTTCCTTAAGCTCCGACCGACCAGTGCGCTTGGGTTTCAGCCAAAAGCAGCCTATCTGCAGTTGCGTGTAGCTCCTGCAATTAGCGGTAGCTCCCGCAGGCCTGAGTTGTTTGTAGCACCAGCTTTTTAAGCAAGTAACTCTAGCTGTGGCTGTAACCGCTCATAGCTAAGGTAGGTTGGGCCTGAGTCCTAAGCTGAGCTAGGCCCGGGTTAGGCCGGGGCTAAGCCGGAGCTAGGGAGCCAGGCCCGCCCAGGTGGGAAGCCGGACCCACTGCCAAGGCAAACGGTTTTTTAATGAATTCTTGCCACATTGGGCGCCAAATGTAGTAGGAATCTTAAAAGTACTTGTTAATGAAACCAAACCCGAGGCCAGTTATTGGGGTGATTGCTGGAAGATCAGAGAAGCAGAACAAGCCATGGCTATCTCACCTTGCTAGTTCCTCAGGTGATCCTTTTTTCTCCAAATGGGAAGAGTAAGCCATAGCAGAAGTTGGGTGGTGATGGTACATGCCTTTAAACCCAGCACTTGGGAGGCAGAGCTAGCCCGATCTCTGAGTTCAAGGCCACTTTAGAATCAGCTAAGCATGGTGACCCATGCCTTTAATCCCAGGGAGTGGGGGCAGAAAGAAAAAGGTATATAAGGCATGAGGACCAGGAACTAAAGGGTAAAGCATGTAGTTAAGCATAACTGGAGAAGTATTCAGGCTTTGGAGCAACACAGTTCAGCTGAGAGCCATTGGGATGAGGACTCAGAAGCTTCCAGCCTGAGAAAAAAGGATCACCTGAGGAACTAGCAAGGTGAGATAGCCGTGGCTTGTTCTGCTTCTCTGATCTTCCAGCAATCACCCCAATAACTGGCCTCGGGTTTGGTTTCATTAACAAGTACTTTTAAGATTCCTGCTACAGTATGTAATGTCCTTCTTGATCTCTTTTGATTGATTTTAATTTGAAGTCTATTTTGCTGGATATTAGGATGGCTACACCCACTTGCTTTGTAACACCACTTGATTGGAAAGTCTTTTCCAGCCTTTTATTCTTAGGTAGTGTCTATCTTTGAATTTGAGGTGTGTTTCTTGTATGCAGCAGAAAGATGAGTCCTGCTTTTGTATCCATTCTGTTAGCCTGTGTCTTTTTATAGGTGAATTAAATCATTAAGTCCATTGACATTAAGGGATATTAATCACCAGTGATTGTTCATTCCTGATTTTTTTTTTTTGGTAGTAGTGTGTGTGTGTACTTTTCTTCTTTGGGGTTTACTGCTGTGGTGTTATCTATTGCTTGTGTTTTCATGGGTGTATCTGACTTCCTTAGGCTGGAGTTTTCCTTCTAGTGCTTTCTGTAGGGCTGGGTTTGTGGATAAGTATTGTTTAAATCTGGCTTTGTCTTGGAAGGTCTTGTTCACTCCATCTATGATGATTGAAAATTTTGTTGGGTATATTAGTCTAGGCTGGCATCCATGGTCTCTTAGTGTCTGCATTACATCTGTCTAGGTCCTTCTGGCTTTGAAGTTCTCCATTGAGAAATTGGGTGTTATTCTAATGGGTTTGCCTTTATAAGTCACTTGGCCTTTTTCCTTTGCTGCTCTTATTATTCTTTCTTTATTCTGTACACTTAGTTGTTTAATTATTATGTGGCGAGGGGACTTTTTTGGGTGTTCTAGTCTGTTTGGTGTTTTATAGGCTTCTTGTATCTTCATAGGCATTTCCTTCTTTAAGTTGGGAAAGTTTTCTTCTATGATCTTGTTAAATATATTTTCTGTGCCTTTGAGTTCCTCTATCCCTATTATAAGCATGTTTGGTCTTTTCATGGTGTCTCAAATTTCTTGGACATTTTGGGTCATGACTTTGTTGGCTTTAGTGTTTTCTTTGACTGATGAATCTATTTCTTCTACTGTATCTTCAACACCAGAGATCCTCTCTTCCATCTCTTGCATTCTGTTGGTTATACTTGCCTCTGAAGTTCCTGTTTGTTTACTCAGATTTTCTGTTTCCACCATTCCCTCTGCTTGTGTCTTCTTTATTTTTTTCTATTTCCCTTTTCAGGTCTTAGACTGTTTCCCTCATCTGTTTTGTTGCTTTTTCATGATTTTATTTCAGGGATTTATTGTTTTCTTCTGCTTTATTTGTCCTGTCCTCTAGTTTTCTATAGTGTTCTTCCCATTTTTTGTTTGTCTGTTCCTCTACTTCATTTTTGATTTCTTCTATATAAGGCTGTAGCCTCTTCATGATGTTATTTTTAAGGTTGTTTTCTTCTGCTTTTTCCATTTTGTGATGTTCAGGTCTAGCTGTTGGAGGAGGGCTAGGTTCTGGTGATGCTGTATTGCTTTTTTTTTTTGTTGTATGTACTTCTGCCTTGATGTCTGCCCATCTCCTTGTGGATTCATTCTTGGTCTTATCAGTGAACTTGGTCCAGACAGAGCTGACAGATTCAGAAAGCCTCTCTCTGGTTCAGATGGAAGCTCTAGGCCAGATGGGAGCTCTGGTCCAGATGAGAGTGCTGGCCGGATGGGAGCTGGGGGCTGGTCTCTGATTCTCAGGAAATGGCTGGGGTCTCAGGCAGATAGGTGTGGGGGCAGGGTATGGAGATTGCAGGGTCTGCCTGCCATCTTGTAAAAGGGGAACCTTCCCGTGGGCCCGCTGGATGGCCAGAAACTGGGGCCAAGTTGGGCAGGTCTTCTCCGGGATCTGTGTATCAAATTTTAAAATTGTAATTATCAAGAAGTTAATGTTAAGGTTATAAAAAAAAATCTGTATTTTTCAGTGTAGTAACTTCTTGCATTTTTGAAGTAGCTAATTATATATTTCCAAAGCTATAATATTGCTTGTAGATCCAATAATCTCATTTGATAAAATTTATTTTAAGACAATCAGAAAATATGTGAAAAACCCATACGAAGACCCCACACAAGCAGAATTTTTTTCACCTTCTTAATAGGCAGGGTGCCTCCCTGTTTTTATTTGCACTTCTGTATTTGATTCCAAAACCACAACCTTTCTGTTTATCAATTTTATGAGAAAAATAAGATTAATATCCTGCAGTGGTTGAAGAATAGCCGATTTTCTCAAGAGAAACACAAAGCCATCAATTTCTTTGACCTCTTTATAAACAGCTTGAGACTGAATAAATCCAGAATTTCTATTGCTATAAATAAGTAAACAAATTGAAATGAAAAATATGGTTGCTAAGCAGACCATTCAGTGAGATTTGGCTTAAAAAAAAAAAAAAAAACCTCTTAGTGCACTTTGCAGTTGTATTCAGCTCCAAATTTTCAAGCTATTAATCCAATCCTGACCTAGAATCTTCACATGTTTAATGTCAGAATGTAAAAAAGCTAGAACTTCAGACTTTGCACATTCTTTTCTTGGAAGCATAAAGTTTTGAAGTCAACCCAACTTTTCATTCTTTTGGGTTGATTTGATTTTGGCAAAATGCTCTTCTTAGTTCGAAAAGCTCTTAAGCTTTCAAACTCTCCATTAGACACTGCAAAACATTGTTTTGCTAATTAAAAATAAATGGATGTCAACCATAAGAAACTCTCTTAAAAACAGCCACATATCTTATTAAAAAAATCAACTGGGAGGGTACTTCAAACTGTGCTGGGATGAGGTGAGAAGGGGAATGTTTGTGGGTAGATTATTTGTGACAAAAACTGTAGATTCAGAGGTCCTCATTTGTTAACACACCATGTTTGGGAGCATCTCTTATGGACAGAGCTCAGCATAGTGGTGTATATTTGAACAAGGCCAATAGTTACCTTTTTTGTCATAAACTTACATTGATGCTTAATCAGAAACTGGATCAGGTGGAGTTCATCCTCAGGTATTTTAATCTGTTCACTAGGTACAGATTGAGTGATTTAGTGAAGTTAATGATGTGGGAAAACATTGAAATTCAGATCCTGGACTCTTTTCCTAGTCAGTTCATTGCCTACATAGGGAGGACAGTTTTCTTGTCCTCAATCATTTGTCTTTCTGCCTAGGTCCACAGTAGGAGACCTTGCTTCTAATCCAAACAATCTCCTGATCTCCCAGACACAAAATCCACGAACTTGTCACTTTCTCCCTCTATATCTTTTCTCTGTCCTTCATTTTGGGTTCTGAGTCCTGGCTCCCTTGTCTATTACATGCGTGCTCCTGAATTACCCATTGCCATTCCTGTGACATGATTTTTCCCCTTACATAAACACACAGCATTTGTAAACATGAATAAGATACCATCCCACAATGCCCACTTATTCCTTCCAGCTGAGATCCCATGGCTCCTCCTTTTATGGACATTTTGAAGAAATATTTATAGAGTCCTTGTACTCCTTGTTTCCCAATCTCTTTTGGAGTCATTTTGCTTAATGACTCTTATTAAGATTACCAAAGACCTTCATGTTGCCCAAGTTAATGTCAATATTCAGTTCTCATTTCAAGAGCACTTGATGGAGTTTCTTTTTCTTTCTTAATGTTCATGCTTGACTTTGAAGATGTCCCCAAATGAGCACTATGGTTTACACTAGTATTGGTTACTTTGCTGTATGATTTTGCTTCTTAATTTTTTTATTTTTGAAAGTAAAATATAAATACATAGTTTTTCACCTTCCTTTCCTACCTCCAACCCTTCACATACACCTAAATATATAAATACAACCTGTTCAGTCTGTATAATACGATTTATATGTATAAGCTTTTAGGGCTGACCACTTGGTGTTAGATAACCAATTGTTATGCTCTTCCTTGGGGAAGACTGTTCTCCCATTCTTGCACTCCTTAGTTGCATGTAGTTCTGTGTCTAGGGTTGAGGCCTCATGCAATTTTCCCCTTCCATATTAGCATGTCTATTGGTGTCCTTATTCAGGTCTTGTTTAGGCAGCCATGTTGATGAGGCTTCCTGGGAATAGCTTCTCTGACATTTTTCTAGAAGATGTAACTTCCTGTTCTTTGGTTCCTACAATCTTTCTGTTTCTTCTGCTATAATCCCTGAGCCTTAGGTGCAGGAGTTATGTTGTAGATGTATCAGGCAGGGCTAGACACCACACGATCATTTGTTCTCTGTTTTTTTTGGTCAGTTGTGTTTCTATAATGGTCTTCATCTGTTGCAAAGAGAAATTTACTTGATGTGTGGTGAGAACTACACTTATCTGTGGGTATAAGGGTAAATATTTATAATGTGGTTAGGTATTATGATGTTTGAATAATAATCCAAAACTTCACTAGTCCTGGGTAATTGGCTAGGTTTCTAGTACCTGGAATAATTTAACTCTTGTTGAGTAGGTCGTAAGTTCAATTAGAGATCTGTTGGTTACTGCCTAGTAATGAATGCCACTGTTGCACTCTTATGGTTATCATGCCATTCTGGTTGTTGTTTGAATTCATAAACATCATAGCTGGATATGACTATTGTTTGCTCCCTTCTCTTGGAAGCTTGCATGATGACTTCTGGTATCATGAAAGCTAGTCCTCAGGGAGAAGGCTTTCAGGTCAGAGCCAGCTCAGCTCCCTTGGGTCCTGTGTCTAAAGTACCTGGTTTCTTCAGGAATAGAGGCTTACCTTCTACCTATGGGGAGCAACCAAGAGTAATGGCAATAGTTTGTAATGTTTTGGGTGACTCTTGGAGAAACCTGACCAACAACTCAAACAGGGCCTTCTTATGACTGTTGTTGAGGTTTTTGTTAGGTGATCTTTGACTTTGGGAGAGAGAATTGTCATCCCACATGGGAAGTCTATATACATCATATAGTGTACATGTATATAATGTATATATAGACTTATCTGCATTATTTGCAATTTTAGGTAGCTAGATAATAATTCCTTAATGGATTTTTCAGATGCCCTTATGTTATTTTATCCTCCTCCACCTTCCTTCTGCATTAATCTCCCTTCCTTTCTCAATTAAAGTTCCTTGTTTTTCTCATTTTCTCCTTCAAATCATATTTACCCTGTTATTCTCCTCTCTATTGCTTTCCCACCCACCCACCCTGGCAATGGTCCTGTGTTACTTTTCTTATTTTTGCAGTTACTGTAGGTCATGTATTCACATCTGAAGACTTGGAGCTAGAGGCCTCAGATGAAAGAGAATATGTGACATTTATCTTTCTGGGTCAGGTTGCCCCACTTAATATGATCATTTCTAGTTCCATCAATTGACCAAGGTAGACTCTGTTGCAGGGTGTGCAGGTTGGGGTTTGGTTTAAAAGGAGACTGAAGGTTGATGTAATTTTGCTCTTTAGATGCTTAAAATTTGGAGGACTCAGGACTCAGTTACAAATCTCTTTTTTCCCTATCTGTATTCATTTTCTATATGACCTCATCTCAAGATTTTAACAGCATCCCTATGCCACTTACACTTCTAAGGTCTAATCTGATTGTCTGTATTACAGATACCTCACTCAAAATATCTAATTGTGAATTTCTGATCTCTCAGCCTCCTCCAATTTTATTCCCTACCATAACAAAAAATATTTAATTCATTAAGTTGTTCAAAAGTCTTGAAATAATCCCTCACTCCTCTTATTCTTTGGCACCCTAGATTCAATCAATTAACAATTGATGCCCTGTGGCTGATCATTTCTCACTTCTTACAGCCCAATTGTCACTTCTACTACAATTGTCCACTGTGTGCCTGCCTTCCCACTAAGCTTTTTGATTCTATACTAGGCTGTGCCCACCCACTGGCTTCATGTGTAACTGTGTTCAAGGTTTTACTATTACTTACAAACATCTGTGCAATCCAGCTCCTGACCTCTAACCTCATTTGCTAACATTATTCACTGAATTATTTTTTTTCACCCAGCTCCCCCAGGGACTCCCAGATTATAATTCCCTAGGGCCATTACTCATTGTGTTGAATGTGACTGGAATACTCCTTCCCCAGTTATTTTCTGTAGTGTGGATGGGGGGCGTTGTATAGCATCTCTCTCTTTATGAAATGCAGCTGTTCTGTTTATACAGCTTTCTTCAGTTTGTTCATGTTATTCATCTCTACCTGATATATCATTTACCAGTAATGAAGTTCTCCAGGTAAAACACATTGTCTGAGACATGGGCTTTCTGTGTTTGGATCACAATTGTATTCTAAGGGTCCATTACATAGAAAGACTCCCAATATGTACTGACTGAGATGCTGGATGTAGCAATAAAATAATATATGCCTACTTAAATTTTAGATCAATAGAAAGTAACATTTTTAGTGTAAATATGTCCCAAATATTGCCCAAATTTTATCTGTCAGTTTTATAAACTATTCATCCATAACCTGGAACAGTGGTGAACTAGCTCATATGTATTCAGTATTAGTGGCTACAGCAACACATGTATCCTGGATAGTTTGCTTTCAAATGCTTGGCCACTAACCAAACTTGGAAATGAACACTCACTGTGCTTTCAGAGAAAATCACAAGAGCCATGAATTGTTCAATTTTGGGGTATATTTTTGAGGAGCACAATTACTTTACTATGAAGAACATTAGAGGCAGCATCTACAGCTCCCAATATGGAAGAGTTCGGGACACTTAATTGCTTATGAACATCTGAGATGAGCTATCTGAGGGTGAGGACACTCAATTTTGTATATTACGTACAGATCAAGTGGATGTGGATGAACTAAATTTTGTTCATTAATAATTTAAGGGAGACAGTGAGAACCACAGTCAGTACTGCCAGCTGGTAGTATGTGTGGAGTCACTGTGGTGCTGTTGCCATGGTTACCTATAGATTGAGACATGGAGGGACAATTTGGATCAATGACTGACTGATCTTGGGGGAATGAACATCCACGTGTGTCATTGTTTCATTTATTGGAGCTTGCTGTTTATATGAAAAGCAAGGGTTTACTTCTTGTGACTTGAGCATGTTTCAGAAATTAAATACGCCTACTATGGGCCAGGCTGTTGTGGATATTATCAGATAAAGCTCACAGCTTTTCCGTGAGATGAAGTTGCATGGAGCATGGGATGAGAGGCTTTCAAACGCACACAGATATGTACTCAAATTAGGTAACTGAACATTCCAGGGAAAGAAAAGGTAAAGTGAAAGCAGATGATCAGCAAGATGAAGAGAGGCGTGGAAGGTTGCTAGTTATAGGTGGACACAACTTTGATGTTGTGTTGATTCTTTGTTAGTCCTCTAAAATTCAAAGTTGTCTGTGAGCTGAGTTTGTGGGAAATTCTGAAAGATAGAAAGGAAATATGAGATGAAAGTAGCCTGGAATGTTGACTCTAACCTAACACCTGAAAATAGAAAGAGGACACACTGATGAACAGAATTTTTCTGGATTAAGGAGCCTAAGTAGGCTGAAGTAAAAATACTGCACGTTGTTAAGTGTTCAGATGGGATGTTCCAGAGTGGCTGATGAAGTCTTCAGGCTTCAAGCCTCAAGGGAAGGCACCAATACTGAGCATAACTGAAAGATGCATTTGTTTTCCCTGCAATGTACTGCACTTTAATAGCCTATATTAAACTTGTAGACGTATTTGGAAAATGTCTTTAAATGTGCCTTCTCTCAGTCAGCAAAGCTTTGGTCTCCTTTCCTGTCCAGGAACTCTGGTCTTACTCATCATTTTCAGATAAGTAAGCTGCAATGCTATGTCCTCCAGGCTTTTGCATTCACTGACAAGAGTCAACCAGATCCACAGCAGCTGTTAGCAGAGAACTGCAGCTGTCTTGACTGTAAAAGTGGCAAGATTCAAATGTCAGTGGTGGCAACCACAGCAGGGTGGACACCATCAGGATAATTAACAAAATACTCCTAGAAGTCATTTTACTGTGAACTGTCTGCTGAGACAACTAGTAGATTCACTGTTTGTACTTAGCACTCTGGCTTGATGTAATTTTCCTTTTCCTCATGAGGTCCTACATATTAGGCTGTCTGCATATTACCTGATAGAATATGTTCCCACTATCTCAAACAACATCCAGTCCTAGTGGGTACAACAAACATTTGGCACCTAGAAATATAGGCTAAATGTAAGATCTCTTCTTCCTTGTAGATATTTTAGAAATTACATTTTTTTGTACCACAGTTATTCCAAATCTTTATAGCTCGAGATAACAAATATTGGTAGTCTCACACTGTCACTGCAGCAGATGTGTGGCATCATTGCAGTATGTAGAGGAAGCTCAGGACATTTTGTAAGATTGCTGTGGGAGTAGGCAGAGCCTGCAGCCACCTGACGTCTAGGCTGAGTGGGAAGTTTTGCTCCAAGATGGTGACTCACATGGCTATTGTCTAGAGGCCTCAGTTCCAAGTCAATGAGTCTCTGTAGTTTTTCCAGTGTTGTTATAGCATAGCTGGTGATCCATTCCCTGAACTGACATGAAACATTGACAGAGACAGAGAGACACAGAAACAGAGACCATGTCATAGAACAGAGGGACTGACCCAGTGAGACAGACAGGGAACAGAGAGAAAGTGGGCCCATTACTTACAGCCTGGTCTCAAAGTCTGACATTATTGTACCATGGTCTACTAATGTAGAACCACATACCACCCTCAAGGTGAGAGGAATTAAACTCTACTTTTATTTTATTTTGAACAAGAAGTTTATTTAAACAACAAGAAGCTTGACTTGAAGGGAAAACTATCTAGGGTCATTTTGTTCAAGAGTAATTTACTCCTACTTAAAGACAGATTGCCCTACATGTAACAGCTACGTACAAAAAAAGTTATAAAATTGCCTTTGTTTTTACAATGATAAATGAAAAACATTAAAATTCTCCAATCAAACAAGGTATGCAAGGATTTTGGTGTTGGGTTCTTTTGTTAAAATGTTGAGAGCAAAATAACTTACTGGAATATAAAGATAAAAGCTGAATGAGCATGCCACTAATGGAGAAAGGGGGTATTTTCACAGAACCATTACTTTCCCCCAGACCATCTCCATCTGATGTCAATCAAAACAGAACATTGGCCATTTAGTTTAAAAAAGAAAAAGAAAAAAGCACAAATACTTGTGCACATACATCAGTTACTTTATGTACAATAAAGAAATGGGGACAGGGAAATGAAAGAATAGAGAAAACTATACTGTAGTAGTCAGGATGTGGTGGAACCAAATTGTGGCTTTCTAATTGCGAATGTAATCTTGGTCTATAACAAAATTCTGGAGTAGAGTAGCAGGTTCCCTTTTTAGTAGACATCTCCTGTCTGCTGCTGGAACACATCAATTGTATCTTCATCCTCCACTTCCAACTGTGCAGGTGTATCTGTTTCATTGATTGGTTGCCCATCAAACTGGAATCTGATCTGCCTCATTGACAAACCCTGTCGTTCATGATAGGCTTTCATTAGTTTACTAAGTGGTGTGTGTATGCCTCTTAATCTTAAACTGCACCACAGAACCATCCTGCCCCGCCACCTTCAAATTAATATGATCGTTGTTCTCAGTCTTGATTCCTTGCTTGGGTTTCTCATTGGCCATGGAGAGCGCCGGAGTCTCCTCAGCTGCTGCTTCACAAAAGAGGCACCGGGTCTGCACTGGAGGCACACACAAGCAGCACCAGGAGTAGCAGAAGAAGGAGGCAGCAGCCTAAACTCTACTTTTAAAGACAGGAATTCCAACTTATTATTTTTTAGTTAATTTTTTTCATAAAGTATATTTTGATCATGTTTTCCCTTCCCCCAACACCCTACTCACCCAACTTTATGTTTTCTCTTTTTCAAAACCAAACCAAAACCTCACAAAAACACAAAAATGAAAATCAAAATGATCAAAAGACTAACAAGGCAACAACAACAAAAAGCCCAAACCTAAACAAAATGAAACCCAAAGTTCATAAAATCTCAAAACAAAAGCATGAATTTTGTTCTCTGTTGGCCAGCTGCTTGTGGGCATGAGGCCTGCCCTGAAATGTGGTTAATATATCCAGTGAGACTATATTGGAGAAAACTGATTTTCTCTTTGTCAGGGGTTATCAATTATAGACAGCTTCTTGGTTAGAGCTGGGACCCTGTATCCACTTCTCCCTCTCAGTGCTGGGACCTTGTCTGGCTTGAACTTGTGCAGGTCTTGTGCATGCTACCATAGCCTCTGTGAGTTCATGTTCTGTTGAGCATCAGTTCTGTTGTGTCCCGAAGATGCCATTTCCTTGGAGTCATCCATAACCTCTGGCTCTTACAATATTTCTTCCTCCTCTTCTGCATAGATCTTGGAGCTTTGAGGGGAGGGCTTTGATGAAGACACCCAGTTTAGGACTGATTACCCCAAAGTCTCAGATTCTCTTTATATATTGTCCACTTATGAGTCTCTTTGTTAATTACCATCTACTACAAGAAGGAACTTGTCTGATGAGCACTGAGCAAAGCACTGATGTATGGGTATAGCGAAATGTTATTAGGAGTCATTATATAACTATATTCATTTATCACAATAATAGTATTTGTTTTTCCGCTAGGCCCATTACCTATCCAGTCTCAGGTTCTTAGATATTTTAGCAGTGTCACATATGAGTTCCATATAATGAATTGGGCCTTATAGCCAATGAAAAGGTGGTTGGTTACTCCAATAACATGTATGCTGCTATTATACCAGTGTATCTTGCAGACAGATCACTGTTATAGGTCTCAGAGTTGTAGCTGGTTGATATTGGTGATTGTAAGTCTTAAAAGGATTTTCAGATGTATTTGAAAGCTAACATACTATCAAAGCATGTTTTCCATTTCTTTCTTGAGTTTCCATTAGATGCCTCTTCAACTCTTTCCTTTCCAGTCATACCCAATAATGATTTTCTCCAATAATAATGCTTCTCCACATTATGCCCAGCCAAAATATCACATTTTCTATCTCTGTGGAGTTCAGGTTGGTCATAGGTCTAGGAGGCTGTGACTTCAGAGGTTGTAGACCCTGTGTTGTCTCTGTTCTTTCCTTCCTCTGCTCTTTTGTGTGTGAACATGATGGGGTGTTGGTGGAGAGCTAAACCAAGAATGATCTTGAGAAAGTGAGGAAGAAACACACAGAGCACAGAATGTAATGAGCAGCCATCAGACAAACTTTATCAAGCTACCCCTTCTGTTCTATTTACAGTCTATATATGGTCAAACTAATGCCAGTACACATGGCCCTGAACAAATGATTTGAGTTGTTTTTGATTTATTCTCCATTCTTGGGAAATTGCTTATCCTCTCCTCAGCAATGCATTGGCAGAGATTCTGAGGGCTGTGTTCCTGGGCTGGGGACTCCTGTTTCCATTTCAAAGCACATAACTCTGATCTCTCCATCCTTCACCACCAGCTTTGTGTGTTCTGCAATCTAGCCTGCCTTCCATCACCAGTGGTTACATTTTACAGTTCATTTGGATAAACCTGGATTCTCTTATCCTCCAAGATCCTTAAATTAACAACACCTTCAAAGTATCTTTTGTTATAGTAACAGCACAAGACCCAGGGGTTAGGATATGAGACCATTGCTCAGCTTACAGAAATTTGTTTTATCTTTTTGTCTTTCACAATAACACATCATTTAGACTGACTATACAAATATGCCTATGTCGTCCTTATTTTCTCATAAAAAATTATTCCCCCCCCAGTGTGTGTGTGTGTGTGTGTGTGTGTGTGTGTGTGTGTGTGTGTGTTATGGTGTGGTGTGGTGTGTGTGCTTTTTGTTCCCATGGAGGTCAGAGGACTACTTTCTGCTGTGTGATCCAGGGATCACACTCAGGTTGTCAGTTTCTATGACATGCACCTTTACCCACTGAGCAGTCTCCTGAGTTCTGTGAAATAGACTCAAGTAGGATCTTTGAAAAGAAGTGTTTTGGAATATGGGACACAAGTCCTGCAACCACTGAACTGGAACACAGACAGCACATCTGCTCTCCAAAAGCTGCTGCAGACGCCACAGACTTCCTCAAAGGCATTTGGTGAAACCTCCCCCCATAGAGTGTTGGTCAGATCCCTGAACTAGCCATACTGACTTGAGTTGCATGCATTTATTTGTTTCTTTTCTGTCCAGAATGAGAAAACATAGGAATCAAGTTGGAGAGGAAGCAGAGGTGAGCTTGAACCTTAAGGCTCTCTAGTAAGTTCCCTGGGGACCAAGAGGTGGATAGATGCAATTCCTTTTCCATGTAGTGAAGCTCACTTTGATCTGGGCGCCTTGTATCCTTGTTTCTAAGAGGGCCCTGGGGCCTCACTTAGTCAGATCTTGGGATTTCCTGGGTCAGAAGCTCATTTCCTCAGCTGCAGTGGTTCCTGTGACTATGAGGTTTATGTCTCATCTGGGCTGGATTGTGTCATGACAAAAAAAGCGTTGTGGTCAGACAGATAACATTGAATCTCTAACATACCATTTATTCTGTTGTGTGTGTGTGTGTGTGTGTGTGTGTGTGTGTGTGTGTGTGTGTGTGTGTGTTTTAACTATGCAATGTTAGGTCTGTCAGCAAAACATGGATAATGCCATTGCTAACTATAGAAGGTGGTGGATGAAACACAATGAGGGCTGCATATTGTGAGCGCCTACTCTATTATCTGTCCCCTTGGCACCCAGCAGCCTTTCACTGGCTACTACTGGCAGAGAGACAGGCAGAATGTGAGGAGACTTGATAGTACTGCTGTCAAGTGCAATGCAATGATGGGGTGAGAGAGCTTCAGAAACATGCTTTTGATGGCCTCCCCAGCAGTCACATGTCTCTCATAGGGACACTGTGAACCTTGCCTAATATGGTGCTAGTTGGTCTCTGCTAACTGGATTGACACTGTCCTCTTTCCCTGTGATTACTTCACGAGTGTGTTTAAGGTTTGTTTCTGGGGGATGAGACACAAGAGAAACTTTCTCAGGATATTCAGAGAGAATTTCTTTTTTTGTGCCTGTCCAATCCATCCTATTCAATGGAGGAGGAGACATATTCCCTCCCTATGGGTTCAGGAGTGTCAGACATTTAATACTGTTACTAGATCGATGAGGTTGTCAGCACTTTGCTAGTTACAAGTTCTCTCAGCCCAGATGTTGGGGGAGGAGATGATGGCCTAACACACAAGCACATATGTAGGTTGCATTCTGTGAACAAAACAAACAGCCTTGGGCTACGGGGGGCAGGCTTTATGATACAATAGAGTAGGGTCCCATGAAAGATTTCCATGGGCTTACTTGAACAGTTCTGCAAACTCTTAGGGAATTGAAGCTATTGCTACCCAGTGGTCAGCAGAAGCTGCCCTCAACCATCTTTATAAAGAAAGTGATTTGACTTTGGGACCTGGTCTGTGGTAGATGAGTCCACCCTAGGACACTTTCTTAGTTTCACCAACTGTCAAGACAGAACATTATATTGTGGCCTGAATTTTAAGCTTTACATCATTGTGGTTGAAGAAGAAGGAAGGGTAAGGATGAGTGAGGAGGAGAGGCAGAGAAATAGGGAGAGACAGGATGGAGAGTAAAGAGGAAGGGGAGAAAGAGAAAAGGAAAGAGAGCCAGTGTGGGGAGATTGAGAGTAATAATAGCCAATATTCTCTTTGGATATTTTGGCTGTTCTGTTGTCCAATTTCCCAATGAAATTTCTCAGTGAGGGTCTGTCCATTTTACCTCCTGCATGCCTCTGCATCTACCATTCTTCTGCTGAGCCCATGGAAGCCACCTCCTCAGTGGAAGGTTATTCCCATTCTGACAGTGTCCCTTACCAAGAATTTCTCTCAGTGAACCCCGGGTTTCACCTATTCTTCAATTTAAGGTATTCATAGGAGCTGCCTTTGATTCCTTTGAACTAAGTGCTGTGTTCAGATAACATAATAGCCAAAGTAATAATAAAGTAAGATTAAAAAACAAACTTTAAATGCAGAGGTGAGGAATAAGCAACAAACTTGGTTTTTTCTCTTCTCTTACAATAAAATCCCAAGATTAACTCTGTCTCTGGGGTCACACCGTCCCTTGTTTCTGCAGTTCTTCATCTTCCTTGGACTTTAGTTTTCTCTGTCTGTATTTGAAGCAGCAGCTATTTCTCCTAACAGTCTGGTTCCAGCACCTTCCTGATGATTCAAATCCTGCCTGAGATTCAGGAGCCTCTTAGCATTGCTGGAGGCTGTACATTTCCAGAGAGAAAGATGGTGGGGGGGGTTTATTGTAGCTCTTGGGAGTCTGTGAGGTTGGGAGAAAAAAATGTTTCCTGAGACCTCCCTCAGAAGAGCCATGTGGGTAGCTGCAAATGTCCTGCCTTCTTTCTCTGGGGTAGTACATTGAAACGAGGAGACTTTTGGCACATGGTTCAATTCTCATAACCCCTGAAAGGAGCATCAGGATGGAGCTGTCTCAATCTTGCAGGGATGCAGGAAGTATGCAGCAGCAGGGGGTACAAGGGGCAAACTTGAAGCAGTTCTTCCCACTTAAAATATTTCCATTTAAAGGTGTCCTTAGGTAAATTAGTTATGTATGTGTGTACATTTAGAAATAATACATATGTGTAACATTTAGAAAAACCAGAAGAGAGAATGGTCTAAAAAGTGATGCTGGCCTATAATCCCAGATAGAGCAAATTTAAGTTCACTCAGTGCAATTTAGTGAAACTGTTTTCCTAAAATATATGTATACATATGTGCTGGAGGACATCTTCCTATATACTGTGAATATATGTTGCTCTTATTGATAAATAAAGCTGCACTGGCCTATGGCAAGGCAGTTTAGAGGCAGGTGGGAAATCTAGGCAGATACATGGAAAGAAGAAAGGCAGAGTGAAAGAGACACCAGCCAGGTGCCCAAGAAGCAAGATGCCAGCAGACCGATAAAGTCACAGCCACGTGGCAGCATATAGATTAATAGAAATGGATTAAGTTATAAGAGCTAGCTAGCAAGAAGCCTGAGACATTAAGCCATACAGATCATAATTAATATAAGCCTCTGTGTGTTTACTTGGATCTAAGTGGCTTCAGTATATGGAAAGGAGAAATTCGTCCTGACTGCAGGGCTGGGCAGGAATGGAGAAAAGTTACGGCTACACATATGGATGTATAAGTCTGTATGTAGGTATACATATGAATATATATGCACATATGAATACATGTGTATGTATGTGTACACATGTATGTATATGTATATATACACATGTGCATATATACACACAAGTACGTATGCATACAGACATGCTGTGGGATGTTCTGTATGATGTGAATATGTGTTGCTCTGATTGGTTGATAAATAAAACGCTGATTGGCCAGTAGCCAGACAGGAAGTATAGGCCGGGTGAGCAGACGAGGAGAATTCTGGGAAGAGGAAGGCTGAGTCAGAAGTTGCCAGCCAGACACAGAGGAAGCAAGATGACAAGGCAGAACTGAAAAAAGTTACTGCCGGGCGGTGGTGGTGCACGCCTTTAATCCCTGCACTCAGGAGGCAGAGCCAGGCGGATCTCTGTGAGTTCGAGGCCAGTCTGGGCTACCAAGTGAGTTCCAGGAAAATGCAAAGCTACACAGAGAAACCCTGTCTTGAAAAACCAAAAAAAAAAAAAAAAAAAAAAGTTACCAAGCCACATGGCTAAACATAGATAAGAATTATGGCTTAATTTAAATGTAAGAGCTAGTCAGTAATAAGACTGAGCAGATGGCCAAGCAGTTATAATTAATATAAGCTTCTGAGTGATTATTTTATAAGTGGGCTATGGGACTATGGGGGCCTGGTGGAACCTGAGAAACTTTGAATTACACAGACATGTACACATGTACACTTTTCCAAATGAATCACAGTTTGATAGTTTTGGAGCTTTTAAAATCAAATTTCTCTGTCAGGATAGCAATTGAATATTCTAATACTGGCTGTGGTCATATCATCAAGTTATATTTGTTAACAAATGTGTGAATTTGCATACTGAGTGATGACTGGCTGCTCTTGAATAGTTTTGGTCCACCGGTAGAATTCTCTCAGGTTTGGAAAGCAAGGAATAATGAATTCAACATGACTGGCATTGTATATGAACCTTTACATGGAATGGCAACAGTGCAGAATCTCTGTTATGGATTTATAGAAGATTTGAGTTTTATAGCCTAAGAGTTAAAATATTTATTTTTGTTCAACACTGTATTTTCTAAGCACTAGTGTGTGGGAGACCAGCTCCCACCTTTAGAAGGGATCTTAGGTAGAGGAGAGGGGAATTAAGAAATGACCGAAAGAGAGACCTAGATGGTAAGAAGAAAGAGAGAAACACAGGATAGCTTCAGAAGGGCCTGCGTCAATACCCACCAGCCTCAACCTTTATTGAAAAGGGCTTTTTATAATATGCCAAGGAGAGAGGCAAAAGACTTCCCCCTTCCAAGATCGAAGCATACCGTACAGCCAAGTGTAGACTCTTCCAAACACCTGGTAACCAAGTCCATGGTCAGATCATCCCTTATGCAGCCCTGCTGAGTAAAGCAAGCTCAGATTCCTTGACCCTGAGTAATTTCTCACTAGGAAGCCTCTGTAAGCTCCCACAGTAATGTATTAGGCACCATCTGAACTGTGTAGCAGGCCTGCAATCCCAGCTCTAAGGAGACTGAGGCAGGAAGACTGCAAGTTGGTCAAACCAGGATTCACATGGCTGCTTAGAAGTTGTGGAAATGCTGTGTCTTTCACCTGCATCTTTAACTTGATTTACTAACACATACTATATAGACAGGGGCTGATGTAGGCCTCACATGGGTAGCATTTTACAAAACACACAACCCTCTACCTCTGTGGATCATGTTCTAACATAGGAGAAGAGTACCGATGATGGATGCAAATGTACGTTTTAAAGCCTGCTGCAAGAAAGGAAGCAGTGCTCAGCATGTGGGGAGGGCTGGTATGCTGATGGTACAGCAAGTTAGAGGGGTCATGTGGTTATACTTGGAAAATTGTGTTTATTCAAAGAGAAGAAGGTTGCAAGGTGAGTCCTAAGATTACTTGGAAGAAGAGGCTTTCAGGTGCAAGAGCAGGTGAAGGGTGAGTGTTGGTGGTGAGAACAGCCTGGCTAGAGAAGCCATCGGGTGGTGAGGGTAATGACAAGAGGCTAGATGGAGCAGAAACAGTACTCCACATGGGGCCATTGCTTCTACTCAAGAAGCTGGGGGAGATCTCACAGAAATGAGATCTTAGAGAGGAATTGTAAGATCTTCTTTCTTACATCTTTAAAGCAATTTCTCTGGCTGTGATCTGTAGTTAGTCTCTTCTATTCTGCGTATGGTTATGGAGTTCTGTGGATTTCAGGGAAATTTGACTTGAGCAGTGGATGGAGGCAAACACAGATCTGTAGCTGGAAGTTTTCCTGTGTCCTGCCCAGCCCATAGCAGCTTATAAAATAATCACTCAGAGGCTTAATATTAATTACAAACTGTTTGGTCTATGGCTCAGGCTTCTTGCTAGCTAGCTCTTTCATCTTAAATTAACCCATTTCTATTAATCTATATTTTGCCACATGGCCATGGCATTACTGGTCTGCAGCCATCTTGTTCCTCCTTGGGTGACTGTATCATGTCTCCCTGACTCTGCACTCTTCTCCCTGTATCTCTCTGGATTTCCTGCCTGGCTCTTATCCTGCCTTACCATACAGCCCAAACAGCTTCTTTATTAACTGATATTAGCAACACATATTCACAGTGTACAAAAGACCACCCCACAGCGCTTCCCCTTTTCTGTCTAATCAAAAAGGAAGGGTTTTAACTTTAACACAGTAATATTACATATAATAAAATAGTTATCAAGCAAGAATTACAGTTACAATTTCTAGTCTAATTGTATTTAGCAAAATTAAATACTCTATTATCTATCCTATATTTGTGAGTCTAAAATATCATATCTAATTTACCTTTTATTGTAATCAAGGAAAACTATACCTATGACTATCTAGTATTCAACTCCATCAAAGACCCAAGAAGGATATAATATTACCTCAGTAAGCAGGAAGTGCATTGCAAGCAACTTCTATAATTCTAGAAATGACAGAGACAGAGATATCTGGCTGCATTGACAGTCAGTTCCTCTGCAATGTTGGGGCATCTATCTTCAGCCTACAGAACTAGAGTCTCCAGCAGACTTTTTAGTGAAGGGGAAATTTGAAGCATTGTCTCGCCTATTGGCAAGTTCATCAGTTGTTTTCCTCAGTGTCCTGAAGAATGTTTGGCAGTTTCTTCTGTGAAGCAGGAACCTGAAGGATGATCTCAACTTGCTTTGGCAAAGTTGAGTGGTCATTTTCCCATGGGTCCTGTATGTCCAGTTTATACAACATACTGTCAAGCAGTGCAGGCAAGAGAAGTTTCTTGCCCAAATGGCCAACTTTTGCCACAAAGAAAGCAAACTCCATATGGACTTTCTTCAATGCCCATCATCTTCTCTAAAGTAGATTGTTGCTGCCAGGAGCAGACATGTCTCAATGTCCAGAAAAGTGTAAGTTTATAAAACATCTTAAATGCCATATTCTGTAAGACTTTGAAGCATTTGAAGATTACCTATCCATTTGAAATATATCTGCATATCTGTAAATCCTAACTAACATGATTATAAGTTTGACTATTATAGATGACTATTAATTTGTATTTTAACTATGTATTACATTTTAAATGAGTTGCATAAACATAATACCTTAAACAAGAGTAGAAATATACATACAGTATAACAAAATTAACATTAAAATTGTATCAGTAAACTAAAATCCATACCAATGTAAAATATTTTGAGAGTAACTTGTTTTTTTGGATTAAAGTAGATTCGACAATCTACCCTTTTATCCTATCATTTCTATATCATACATTTCTATATCACAGATGATTCATTTCATGCTGCACAAGGGACTCACCTGAGTTCAGGGGGTGTGGAACAAAGGTTATGACTCAAGGCATCCTCCAATGACTTTCAAGGGAGCATAAGAGGGATCCCATTTGGGAAAGTTGACCATAGATACAGTCTATGATTGGTGGACAGGAAGAGGAATACTTAAAGCAAGATGAACACAGCTTTAAAAACATCACCTTCACTTGTCATATCCTGAGACTGAAAACACAGACTAACTCACTAAGGTTTATTAAACATCCCCATGTTAAAAGGTTTCTAAGGACTGAAAGGTGTCAGTGAATCAGACCAATGTCATTCTCAATGCTCCCTCTCTTGTGGAGCTTTCCTTTTAATCTAAGACACAATAAAACAAATCAGTAAATCTATGTTATGTCTGATGTTGTTAAATACCATGGTGCTTGGGAGGGAATCAGGAAAGGAACTGAAAAAGCAGATGCAGGAAGATGAGGTTTAGTCAGGGCAGGGCATCAGGGAGGCTCTAGTGGAGCAGAGACTTTGTGGGGCTGATTGAGGGAGATGCATCAGAGGGGAAGTGCTTCTTTGGCAGAGGAGATAGATTAAAAGACCTGTTGTGGGGTGTATGGGACAGGAAAGGTATCTATGTGTCCATAGCTCAGTGAGCAAAGGAAAGCTGAAACTGTTGAAGACTTAGTATATTTTTTCCAAAGGGAAAAATCAAGCATGGAAGCATAAAATGGAAGCAATAGAGTATAGAAAATTACTGACTGTAACAGGGCAAGAAACCAAAAGAAGTATCAAGAAATGCTTACACCTTTCCACCCATAGAATTATAAAATTATAAAAGAAAACACATACAACTTAGTCCAGAATGCTAGTTGAATGGGAATTTGCTAAGTACATGAGAGACCTGAGCAACAAACATTCAGGCCTGTGAAACAAAGCACCAAGAACAAGTCAGTCAAAGGACATAAGGAAGGAGGGAGGTGGTACTAGCTACTGATGTCTGGTGGTATCAATTCACTTCTCAGTAGCTTTGAACAGACTTCTATTATCTCAATGTCTATGGGTTACAAGTCCAAATGCTCCTTAACAGGCCTCTCAGGTGTCACAGGATGCATTCAGGGTGTTGGCTGGGCCACATTCCCATCTGAGGCTGCATCTGGGGATGGCCCATTCTACCAACAACTGGCAGGGTTAATTTCTTGTCTGCTGTTCACTGGAAGCTAATTGAGATACCTACAGGCTTCATATATAGCTTTTTGCCACATGTGGAGGGAGACCCAACAGGTGTCTACAAAACTGGGTGGGAAGAAAGAGAGACACCCTGTAACACAGTTGCAAAATCAGGCATTCACCCACTTACATTTCACCGCCCTTCTGTATTTTATTGCATAGAAATTATATGAAATAGTAGCATAGTAATGTAAGTGCATTGTCCCCAGGAGTCAGGAACAAGGGACCACTTCAAGGATGTCTATCATAGAAGTGACCCAGCCAACGTCTAATTGATAGTCTAAGGCAGTAGTTATCAACCTTCCTAGTTCTGTGACTCTTTAATTCAGTTCCTCATGTTGTGTGATCCCCAACCATAAAATTATTTCATTGCTACTTCATAGCTATAATTTGTTATTATTATGAACAATAATACAAATATCTGGTATGCAAGATATCTGATATGCATGTGGGGGTCACAACCTATGCACTCCCTAGACTCTGAGGAGAAGATAAAGAAAACTGAGAGAAACATTTTAAAACAGATGAAAAAGGAGCAGAACTGATGAAAGGCAATACATTTTAGATTAAGAAAGGCTGACTAAACTGAGATAAGGTGAAAAACAACACAATGAAGCCTAAACACTACTGTATATTTGCATACTGTATATGGTCATGTTTGTTATATATTGTCTATTTGTACTTGGCAACATTTTATCATCTATCCTATATTTATGAGTCCAAAGTTTCATATCTAATTTATCTTTTATCGTAACCAAGGAAAATTATACCTATCTAGTCTTGAACTACATCAAAAACCTCAGAAGGATATAATAGTACCTAAGTAAATAGAGTATTGTAGGCTGCTCCCCTCTTCCGCCCAGCGTCCTGACTCTCTTCCCCTCTTTCCCTCAGAGGATGTCTGCCTTCCAGATCAACCTCAGCCCACTCAAGGAGCTGCTCGGCTTCATCAAGGTCCTGGAGTGGTTTGCATCCATCTTTGCTTTTGCCACCTGCAGCGGGTTTAAGGGCAAAACAGAAATTCAAGTGAGTAGTCCTAAAGGTGACAATAAGATGGTTACAACTGCTTTTGGTTATCCATTCAGGTTGAATCAGGCATCGTTCCATTCACCCCTGAATGTCAATGTGTGCGATGTGAAATGGGAGAACCACGTCCTCATAGGTGACTACTCCTCTTCCTCACAGTTCTATGTCACGTTTGCCCTCTTTATGTTCCTGTTCTGCATTGCAGCCCTTGTGCTCTATGTAGACTGCACAAACCTCTACCGGGATAGTCGCAAACTTCCCATGATAGACATTGTTGTTACTCTTGTGGCCACTTTTTTGTATGTGTTTGGTGAGTTCCTCAGCCTGGGCTAAAGTTCTTACAGATATTAAAATAGCTATTGGACACAGTATTATTAAGGAACTTGACCCTTGTCTGTCAAAAGTGTCATGTCAGTTTGGTTCTGTGACTAGTATGGTATCCCTAAATGTAACCATGATCTTTGGCTTTCTGAATATGATACTTTGAGGAGGAAATGCTTGGTTTGTATACAAGGAGACCAGCTTACATAGTCCATCAAATAGTCAGTTTCCCACAGCCAAGGAGGCATCCCACCCACTTCTGGAATATAATTAAATGAGGGAAATATACTGTATGAAATGTGTGCTATACTTGTTGCCAACATCTTCAGAAGCATTATTATTTCTAATAAAAAGTAATGGCTTTTTTAGTAAATTGGTGGGTTTAAAATTTTGCTGCTTTTCTATATAAAATGTGCCTTTTCTAGAAATGCAAGATGTGAGTGCATTTTAAATGTAAGTTTGAACATTCAGGAGCCTGTTTATGAGATGATACTTATTTTTAAGTGAACAATAATTTCACTAAGTTACCTTCTAAAGTGTTTACACCTTAACATAAACCTTCATTCAGAAAAGTTATGTCATATCAGAATATAGGAAAAATGAGTTTGGAATATACACTACTGATAGTTTGGACACATCATACCCCTGAGGCTTGGCTTGTTTAAGAAAATAAATTGTATTTAGAAAAAAAAGATTAGTATAAATTTTACATCTGAATATTGTTCATGTTAAAAATTTTTGAATTGCAAAGAATGGGTATATATTTTGTTTCTGTTTTTCTAAATGACCTACTGTACTTATGAGGTGTACTGAAATTGTCTTAGGAGCAAGGACTTGAAAATTCTAACAAATGTGTAGAGTTAACTTTGTGCTTCTGTTGCCTGAGGAATATTCATTATTTCTGTTTTTTTCTTAGTCTTGCTATGTTAAAAAGAGCATGGTTCCCACAAGAGCTATATATACGTGGACATTCTTAATGATAATGGTTTGGTATCCTTGTTCACAAGAGAGAAAAATCTGCCTGTTTTCTTCAAGACCCTGTTAGAGGGTTACAAAAAAAATAAGGTTGCCTTTCACTTTTGAAACATTAAAATTTAGTCAATGAAGTTGTTTCTCCTGAGTTTAACATTGATATTGTGAAAATAAGTGCGGTACAGATTTCATATTTTTTAATATTCATTCTTACTTCACAAAAGGATGATTAAGGAATCATGCTATAAAGGAACCTCAGTAAACTGTATTGTGTATGTGCTGTCTTTACACACACACATTTGGGTATGTTGAGAATACAATACTTTTTGTTGTACAGGGATCCAGACTTCCTGTCCTTACAAGATGATGTTTGTATGCGAAGCACATCTTGAGATATTGCCTTATTTTTATTGCTTTATTCATGGCAAGTATCTATGTAAGCATGTATGTTTAATACAGCAAACAATAAAGAAGTTACAATAAAAAAGAAAGAGTATTGTAAGCAACTTCCAAAAATCTAGAACAACAGAGACAGCTGGATGTCTGGACAGTCACCCAATGTTCCTCTGCAACATTGGGGCATCAGTCTTCAGCCTATAGATCTAGACTCTCTCAATTGCTTCTCTGTATGTTCTGTGGAATGTCTGGCAGTCTCCTCTGTGAAGCCAGAACCTGAGAGACAATCTCACCTTGTTTTGGCAAAATTTAGTGGTCATTTTTCCATGGGTCCTACATGTCCAGTTGATGTAACATTTTGTCAAGCAGTTCAGGCAAGAACAGTTTCATGCCCAAATGACTAACTTTTCCATAAGAACAATCTCAATATGGAGTGTCTTCAATGCCCATTCTCCTCTTTGAAGTAAATTGGTGCTGCCAGGAGCAGACGTGTCTCATTGTCCAGAAAGTCTAAGTTTTTAAAACATTTTAAATGCCATATTCTGTAAGTCTTTGAAGTGTTTGAAAATTATCTACCTAATTGGAATATCTCTATGTATTCCTAGAAAACTTAACTAACATGACCATAAGTTTGATTATCATTGGTGACTAATTATTAATCTGTATTTCTTAATGATACATTGAAATTTTAAATGAGTTACATAAATATAATACCTTAAATGAGAGTAGAACTATGTATACAGTATAACAAAATTAGCTTTAAATTTGTATCAATAAACTAAAACCCACAGCAATGTAAAACATTTTAAACAAGTTGTTGCTCTTTAAAAATAGATTGAACAATCTACCCTTTTATCCTATCATATCTGTAATATCCCCTTTTCTTCTCTAGAAAGAGATTGTATTTATAATCAACCACCTTTAAATAAAAATAAACAATTTATAAACAACATTTTGGGAATTTGGGCATAGCTTCTTCTACTATTTCCTGCTGATTGGGGGTGCTGGTAATCTTATGGCAATCCTGAGAAAATTAAGAATTATAGTTAAATCTTGGCTATAGTAGTTTGTGAGAATAGATTGTATCAGCTTTGAAGCTGATTTTGGATGTTGCATCATCTGGGCCATGGGGTCATCAGAGACCTTTCAGGGAGTCTTGGCTGATCAAACCATATTAGCCTGGAAGTAATCCACAGGTTCTCATCTTCTGTGGAAACAAAAGCAAAAACTCTTTTCCAAAGCAATGTGTCCTTAGACATAAATTTTGAAGTCAAGATATCTTTAAAAAAATATTGGTTTAACTAACTTAGCAGCCTTTATAATCAAAACTGTCTTTCTACAGTTAAAAATCCCAGAGATGATATAATCCAGATTCCGTGTGTGATTTCCATTATATATATATATAATTTTATTTTTTTAAGACTTACTTTATTTTTATGACTATCTATATCCTTTCTCTTCTCTCAAGCCTATGTACATTTTACACACATTGTAAACCAGTTAGAGGTTTATTCCATCTGAATCTGTCTTCTATGTATCTATAATCCTCATCTGATTATTGCAAACTGCAGTGTGGCTAAGATTGAAGTGGCAGCCCTGGCTGCTGACTCCACCCATTTCAGCTTCCCAACATGGTGGAGGTACCTAGGAGAGTCACGCTCACCCCACCAACTTTAGGGTCCATGCTGCCTTCAGGTAGCATGCAGCTGGCCCATAAACTCTTTTTGTCTGTATGAGTAAAGGCTAAATCCACCATGCAGCATGCTGTGTAGCTTGGAGACACCTCTGTGTACTGAGGCGGGAATCTGCCATACTGCTTAGCTTATGGCAACTGGTGTCTAGCTCAATCTCACATGCAGCTGTCAGTAGATGAGTCTCTGAGCTGCTGCTGACATGAGACTATGAGACTAGGGAGCCCAATGTGGCTCCATTTCTGTGCATTCAGAATATTCAATCTTTCTTAAGTCTATGTGGATCAATGCTCCAGGTTGGGCACCAAATGTAGTCAAAAGTTTCTCCAGTCCCACCTGGCCCCATGGTCCTGCAGCTGCCTATAAAATAATCACTCAGAGGCTTAATTTTAATTACCAATTGCATAACCTATGGCATGCTTCTTGCTAGCTAGCTCTTATATCTTAAATTAGCCCATTTCTATTAATCTATGTTTTGTCACATTTTCCATGGCTTTACCAGTCTGCTGGCATATAGCTCCCTGGGTGATAGGCTGGCATCTCTTTCTAGAGTCTGCCTTTCTCTTTTCTGTTGCTCTCCTTGGATTTTCTGCCTGCCTCTAAGCTGCTTTGCTGTAGGCCAAAGCAGCTTATTTATTAACAAACTAATGGGAACATTATATATTCACAGTGTACATAAAGACATCCCCCAGCATCATTTTAATATTAATTCAACCAATTTTACTCACTCCATTTTCTCACTAACAGTGATCAATTTAAAAATGCTAATGTCCTAAACAGAAGTATTCAAAATGTTAACTAAGCCCTAAGCCAGATAGGAACACTGGGGATAAGACAGGAAAGTGATGAACATGGTAACTAGGTTGTGTGTGTGAATCTACACAACACCATTGTATTTGTTCCTAATCTAACAATGTCTCTAGATTTATACAGAGTACCACAGGTGCCATTTATTTTCCTACATCACATTTCTTGTTTCTGTTTACAAAGAAAATCTAGTTTTATTATACTAGCAGCCATGGTGCCCATCTCAGGGAGACAAGACTAAAATGCTTCATTTAAAATGGGATTGTGATCTTTTCTAAATGGTTACATCAGCATGGTACCAAGAGATAAAGAGTGGATCCAATCAATGCCTTATTCATCATTAGAGCTCTTAATCCTGACTGGAAACAAATATGTGGCTGAAAGGCCAATACTTTTCATTTAACCCCTAAGCAAGGTGGCTTGGTGATGTGGTCTCTCTTCTTTCTCCACTAAAAGTTACCAAGCAGCTTGGATTGGACCACTCTGCTTCTGCTGCTCTGTTTCCCTCATTTGTTACCTAGCATCTGGGGTCTTTGCAGCCTGCTGCTCATCACATAGGGTCAAAGAGCAAAGAAGATTCCAGAAGGAGAAACCAATGGTGGGGAAGACCTGGGAGCAGGCACCACACTGCGTTCCCAGAGCTCAAGCAGCTGTGTGTCACTCTCACAATCCAACCCTTTCACATTTTGTGGTTTCTCTAATTTCTTTGTCTAAAATGTTGGTAATGTGTGAGAACAAAGACCTTAAAATATGATCCATCTTTTCCATAGTGTAAACCATTCATCATTGTTCATTAACTATTAATCATTTGCAGCTGTAGTTGGCTGCTATTACTAAGACTAGGGCAAACATCTAACAAACACAACTCTTACAGTGAGTTTTGGATTCTTTTTGAAATGGTGATTTGTTGTGTAGCTGGACTCACAAGTATGTGCCATCCTCTTTTTTTTTTTTTTAAGACAGGATTTCTCTGTGTAGCTCTGGCCATCCTGGAACTCACTAAGTAGACCAGGCTGGCCTCAAACTCAGAGATTCATCTACTGTCTGCTGAGTGTGGGATTAAAGGCATATGCCCCCCTCCCACCTCCCCCACCGCCAGCCATGTGCTGTCCTCCTGTCTTAATAAATACAATTCTTGACCTAATCGATTCTAGCTTTGTTGTCTCTTTAGGTAGCTTCCTGGCTGACTTTGAACTCAGTAGGTAGACCAGGCTAGCCTCAAACTCAAAGCCACCCTCCTGCCTCAGGTTCCTAAGTACTAGAATTGCATAATCAGCATCAAGGAGTTATAATGACTTATGTAACCAGCATCTTCAGAATGAATCTTTTCCTTAGCATTCAATTAAAAACATAACCCTGGCCACACCAATGTCCATGTAATTATTCTCACCTAATCCATCCCTACTATTAATCTCACACATTATTTTATATGTGTCTATCTTGTTGATTGTTTATATTACTGCTAGACTTCAAGCTTATAAAGACACACATTATCCTCTTTATTAGTCTATATTCTTAGCACTGGTATTTCCTTAAAACACGAATATATGAAGGAATGAATGAATTATACTTATTCTTTATGAAGCAGCCAATGAAATGTCAGATATGTCCACTGCCTTTGTTTATTGTGGGTATCCTCATTATATAGAGTGAAAAACTGTTAAAGAAAGTAAGATCCTTGTTTAAGTCAGCATTGATAGTAAATGATAGAGGCAAGTAAGTGTAGGTCAGGTCTATCCTCATCACTAGACTCTATGTAGTGTATAAATAAAATAGTGTCTTATAGAAATAGTGATAGGTTGTCATTGGTCACTGCCCCACTGTTATGTTCATTTAATAATAGTAGAAATCTGAAGCAGAATTTGCTTGAGGCAGCAATCTAAATGGCTTACTCTACTAGAACATTCTTGGCTCCATATCCTTCTTTCCTGCCAGATTTTTTTTTGATGGAATCCTGAAATGCATCTTGGATGTGCAGTAGAAGATTGCATTTCTTATTAAGACTTGGGCTCAGTTATTTAGAGTGAAAAAGAACACCCTTCTTTTAAATGAATCAACATGACAGGTAGTAAATCAGGAAGGAAATGTCTGTAGCTTGCACTCCTTAATTGGTGTCAATGCATCTGTCAATGTGGATGCTGCCCTGAGATTCTGAAAAGCCTCTTGTTCCGATCAAAAAGACAGAATGCAGTTTGTAATAGGCTGACAAACTGTGAATGCCTTAAGCCCAGGGTAGCTGTGACCCTACTTCCACCAAAATCCAAGACATGGGATGGTTTTAAAACAAATTATAAGATATAAAATAGACAAAAATAGTGGTTGTATACATAGAACATGTAAAATATTACAATGGAAACTTCTCACATGAAGCCTTACTCTAAGGAGAATACCAAGACAGTGCATGTACGCCTTGGAAATGGCTGTTGACAGAACAGCCATGAAGCCTCCTCTGCCCAGTGAATTCCATTCTTGATGCTTGATAAATAATTTTAGAAGTATCTAGTGTCTTTGCATTTTCACTTGGTTTTCTCCTCCTGATTTTGAATCCCAATACTCTGCCACAAATAGAGCTGTGTACAAAAGCCACTTTCCCATTACAGTGTTTCAATCCATAGTCAGTATGCTTGTGTGGAAATTTCATAGATATTTTTGTAGAGGCTGCAACAATAATGGTAGAGTGTGATTGAAAGAAAAAAATAAATAAAAATATGTGTATGTTTAGAACACACTCTATCTTAATGTCTCAGGCTATAGACAGGAGATGGGGTCATTCAAAGCAGCTCCAGTACTTGATTGCTATTTTCTATGTGGGCAAACAGAGGTTCCTTCTCCCAGGCCTAGACTGGAACGAGAAGGCACACGTAGGTGCCATTTGAATACAAGGGAAAGAGAAGAAAGTAAGTAGTCCGCTCAAGAAGACTCACTCTAGGTGCACCTTAGAAGTGGGTAGCAAGGCTGTTCTGAATTGGAGAGCCAGGCCACGGTGATACCATGCAGAGATGCCTGGGCCAGGGTAATTGAAAGTGGGTAAAATTGAAAGTGAGTCTGCCATATTTCAGAGCATTTTCTTCATGACATTTTTCAGGTTAAATGTTATTTTAGATGCCTAGTTTTTTCTCCTAGTTAACACTACATACTTGCTGGCAACTATGTCATTAAATTTAAGAAGATGCATTTGAGGATGTCATTGGACTTAATAAATTCTTGTCCTTACAATTTTAATACTGTTGTTTGCACAATAGAGAGGCATAAGTTGGTCTTGTTGATTCCTGGAGTTTTTTCTTCCTTTTTTTTTATTGCAGTGAGTTTAAGGACAGTGACACCTCATTTAATTCTATATCAGTATAATTCAGTGTCATATTCTCCCAAGGCACAATGTCAGCTAGCTGTAGATAAAGAAATTAATCTTACTTTTGAATATTTTTCATCTCTTTCCACTACATGAAAACACGAAGTCCCTCTCTCTCTCTCTCTCTCTCCCTCTCTCTCTCTCTCTCCCTCTCCCTCTCCCTCTCCATCTCCCTCCCTCTCTCCCTCTCCCTCTCTCTCTGTCTCATGAGGCAGACACAAACTCACAATAGCTTGCAGTACCTGTTGTAGTTTGAAAATGTCTTCCAAAGAGGCCCTGTCTTGAATGCTTGGTTCCACCTGGTGGTGCTATTTTGGAAAATTCTAGAAAATTGTGGAGGCACAGTTTTATGAGTGGATGTGTATCACTGGAGGTCGTTCCTGTCCTGGCTCCTCAGTAGCTTTTTCTTTGCTTTCTGTCTGCCATGAGGTCAGTGACTTCCTTTGTCATACACTCCTACTGCCGCCACCATGATGACCTGCCCAGACACTTGGCCCAAGCATGGATCGAATCCTCTGAAATGGAGTCAGCACCAGTCATTCCTTGTACTGAAGGCCTGTTGGTCAAAACAGTTCATAATGCTAAGATCAAAACCAATGGGGAGGTGATATGATCAGCTTACCAAGTAACAAGGGGAAAGGGTGGACATCCCTATAACAAGCTGAGAGAGAAGGGCTGGAGGCAGCGCTACTCCACCACATCTACCCTCTTCCCTCACTGCACTGTGGCCATATCCATTTTATTTATCTCCTGCTGTCAGAGAAAGCTAAGGAAGAGAAGGAAGAGCCAAAGAAAACAGAATCCTAGATAATACAAGCATATTTAAACTCAGTCTTTTGATGAGAAGAGGTTCTGGTTGCATGTTGTAGGAGCCCTGTTCATCCTTACAGGGAGAATGCCCCAAGTGTGTCTTAAATGCATGCACACAACTTTCACTAACCACTTATTGAAATGTGGCAAACATGATGCAAGTTATATGTGTGGATTATCACTTTAAATTCTATAAAGATCCTGTGATGTTTATAAAGGATCGGAAATTTAGAAAGGTTAAATGTTTCACAAACACTGGAGAAGACTAATTGTTCTTCAGCCCTGACAGCAGCTGGTCAGCTGAACTGGGTTTAAGTCCAGTTACTTGAACAATTGCTGAGTGAAATGTTTTGAGAATCCAGTGATGAGGAAAAACCTTTCCTTTCTAACAGCTAATCAGGATTCACTCTAATAAACATATCGAGTTCCACCAGCCAGCAATAGCTTCATCACCAACCACCATTTTTCTACATCTATTATGTTCACTCACCGCTACCTGTCTCTGTGCTTCCTAGAGTCCTGCCCGAGGCCAGTAGAACTTGTGACTTAGAAACAACACTCCGTTGCACTAAGTGACACATGGAGTGTTGTCAGATACTTTACGATGGGTCTGTTGCCCTCTGACTGCAACTTGACTTTTTGCACACAGCGCAGGGGGGTGGAGGATGGTAAGTAGCATCATGTGTTACATCTGGAAGTGTCTGATGCTGAGTCAACATATTGACCTGCCTTTCCTCACTCTGTCACTGTCAGACTGGTGGCACTAGCTGGAGGTGGCTCTTTCCCTGGAAGCTTTCTCCTCTAGTGATGCTGGGTGGCTGCTTAGCTTTCCATATCTTTTCTCTCTAACAATTTGTAGGATCATTTGAATCTTACACATTTTCTTATTCCCACAGTGATTAATTCATTATCTACTTATTCATTTAAGAAGTACTTATTTCATTGTTCCTGAGTGCCAGGACACCAAGATAGTGATGAAATTAGGAAATTTTAGCCTGGAAGGACTGAAAGTCTGGGCAGAGAGAAAGAAAACACTGTGAAGTGTGGGGCTCAAGGAGCCTGTGAGGAAACAAGTTTCTAAGCCCACTGGCTGTGAGCACTCACAGCGGACTAACAACTGAAAATTGTTTGGGGCTGGAGAGATGGCTCAGTGGTTGAGAGCACTGGCTGCTCTTCCAGAGGAAACTGAATGGTGGTTCACAACCTTCTGTAACTCTTGTCTCTGAGAACCTGATGCCCTTTTGCTTCCTCCATGGGACACCAGGCATGCCCATGGTGCACATATGTACATGCAGGTATCAGATCCCCTAAAACTGGAGTTACAGCCAGTTGTGTGTTGCCATGAGAGTGTTTGAAATCTAACCTGGCTCCTCCTAACTACTGATCCATCTCTCCAGCCCCATTTTAAAATTATTTTTAAAATTTATTTTACATATCAACCACAGTTTCCCCTCCCCCCTCTCCTTCCATTCCTTCCCTCCACCTCCCTTCCCCCCCCCTCACCATCCACTCCTCAGAAAGGGTAAGGCCTCCCACAGGAGTCAACAAAGCATGTCAATATAGCAGGAATCTTAACAGGTCTTATTAATAAGAACAAACCTGAGGCCAGTTATTGGGGTGAATGCTGGAAGATCAGAGAGACAGAACAATCCACAGTTTCCTCACCTCTCCAGTTCCTCAGCTGGTCTTGTTTTCTCAGACTGCAAACTTCTGAGTCCTCATCCACATGAACCTCAGCTGATGTGCTGCTCCTAAGCCTAAAAGCTTAACCAGCCAAATGCTTAACTAGCCAAATGCTTCTAGTTTCTGGTCTCCACGCCTTATATAATCTTTCTCTTTCTGCCCCCACTCCCTGGGATTAAAGGTGTGAGTCACCATGCCAGGCTGTTTCCAATGTGGCCTTGAACTCACAGAGATCTGCCATGCTCTGCCTCCTGAGTGCTGGGATTAAAGGCGTGTGCTACCACTACCTATCCTCATGTTTAATATTGTGGCTGTCCTGTTCTCTGACCCCAGATAAGTTTATTTTGAGGAACACACAATATTTTGGGGAACACAATACCACCACATGTCAGCCCCATATTTAACTCCTTAAAACAAACATCCTTTTTTATTTGTCAAGAAAAATGTCCTTAAATTTGCTAAAATTCATCAAACACCAAATATCGAATCAGGAACTGCACTAGCCTGGATCTGTGCTACTTAGAAGGCCACATACAAAAATGCAGTTAAAAAAAAACACTTCTTTTGTATTCAATTTTTGTGAATTTTATTCATGTATATGCAATAGATTGTGAGGATGTGCAGCCAACTACCCTCTTGTATCCCTCTCCCACTCCACCTTAACTCAGTCCCTAATGGCTTAACTAGCCCCACTCATGCATTATTTTTTTGTTGCAAGTCTTGTGTAGTTGGCTATAGCTGCTGTGTATTCATGATTACATCAGCCATGTCATACCCAGAAGACAGCATTTCAGAGGTCTCTTTCCCATCCTCTGGGTCTTACTATGTTTCTGCCTCCTCTTCTGTGTTCTGTGTGTTCCTTGAGCCTTGGCGCAGGTGATGTTGATGCCCTACTTAGGGTTGAGCACTTAAAGCCTCTTATTCTTGGCTCTCTGACCAGCTACAAGTCTGTATTAAACGTTGCACATAGTGGAAAGAAGCTTCTGTGGCCACGAGAGCAATTGCTATTCTAAGGTATAAACATAGATATTTAGAAAGCATTTTGGCCACACAGCTATAACAATAAAAGTTATATGCAAGAAATGTTTTCTGTTTCTAGCACCAGAAAATTTAGTTATTTTTCCTAGCAAGTACACTTTCAGTTGTCCAATATAGCATATCACAGGTTTCCAAAAACTGATACAGTTTTGTAAAATAGGAGATGGGCAGTCACCACTTAGGAGCCAGAGACAGGAGGATCTCTTTGAATTTGAGGCCAGCCTGGTCTACAAAGTGAGTTCCAGGACAGGCTCCATAGCTACAGAGAAACCCTGTCTTGAAAAACCAAAAAAAAAAAAAAAAAAGGAAAGAAAAAGGAAATTTGGTGAAACAGGAACTGGCTTAGCGAGAAGGTGATGGCTAATGTGACTGTTAACTTAATCACCTAGGAGACAGGCCTCCAGCCACACCTGAGGTATGATGTAGAATAGACTGGCCTCTGGGCAGTGCTGGTCAGGCTGACTGAGGCTTGATAGTGGGTGGGAAAAGAAGAAAACTAACTGAGCAGAGCATCAGTCTCCTACTGCTGCTTCCTGACTTTGGCTGCCTTAAGCTCCTGCCTACAAGTTGGACAGACTACCTCCCTAGAACTGTGAACCAAAATGAACTCTTTCTACCTTAAGTCATCTTTGTTGCAGCAAGGAGAAAAGTAAGACAGATCCTTATTTGTTTGTATGTAAGACTGCCTTTTGTATTTAAGACCTTTTCTTGGTGTTCTTTACTAGTTTTAAAACATGATGTAACCAATGAAAGTTCTGTGCATCAGGAAAACTATCTGTAGTTTATACAGAAGCTGTCTGAGCTTCAGATACAGAAGCAGTGTTATCATTAGCTCTTGATGAATGGTTGGACAGGGACTTAAATTTTAGTACTATTCTTGCTTTTCTAAAAACAATTCTGACCTTTGCTGTTACATTTTTTGGCTGAACTAAGAGCTGCTACAGGACAGTTACTTCTGCTGCATGGAGAGCCAGCTTTTCCACGTTGGCTGGACATCTGCTTAGTTACCATCAGAACTCGAAAGCCAGGAGGTACATCTTAGAGGCTCACCTCACATTGGAAAGCCAGTGAGGGCTGTTTGCCAGACCCTTTCCTCACAGTGGCACTCCTGTGATTTCGGTCTGCCCAGCCACCAGTGAAGACCATTGCCCTGCTTGCTTACTGACCCAATGCCCTGTGCAGGAGACACTCTGTGTATGTCCCTGGTGTGCTATGCATCAATCCCCTTGTTCCCATTCCCATTTCTACTGTGTGACTTGTGACAGATTTAGCATCTTACTGGTACACCCTTATGGCAACCCTTCTACCAACTTCAAACTTGATTAATTCCCCTGCCCACAGACTTAATCCAAGTTTAGGCCAGTCCAGATTGTCTCTTGGTTGGGACTTTCCATTAAGACCTCTTCTCACATGTGCTTCCATTTGGACCTTCCCAGTATTGGTAACTAACATCCTACACTTTGTTCTTTGTATTCCTGGTACCAGCTTCTTCACAAGAAATATGAACCAGCAGTTGCTGTCACCCACAGTGTGCACACAACTTTCAGAGACTCAGAAGTGCTCATCCACTCATCCAAATGGCAAGTGGTTAGCTGGAATTCAAACCCAGACAGGCTGGCTCCAGAGACCATATTTTGAGGATCATCCTCTTCTCCTTCTGTTTCTAGGCCTAATGTCTTTATCTAGTCCTCACTTCACATCACTCTCAGTGTTTGTTTATTCACTCTCGTTTTAGCGCGAGTCCAGACAAAACCAATGCCCATGTACTTGATATTGGGGTCTTAGAAAGTAAATAAATCATCTGACAGTAGTGCTCAGCTGCATTCCCAGACACCAGTGGATTTTGAAATGCTTCTGGAAGAAGGAATTGGCTTGTGTAAAAGAGCAGAGGCAGGCCAGGCCATAATGTGTGAGAAGAATGCTAGCCAGGTTGATGTGTGTGCTGACTGGTCAAAGGAATTGAGACAACAGATACAGCACAAGCTGTGATGAAGGGAAGGAGTCTTAGTAAGAGCTTGAGATCTGAGCCAGAGGTAGGCAGTGCTGGGTTGTGATGTGTAAAGTCCATGTCAATTTCTGGAAGCAGTGACTTGAATGCTCTGAGATTACGTGTGAAGTGAAGCCATTAACTGATATTATTTTTCAATTTGAATAAGTGTGTAGACAATTCAGGCAGGAACCATCTGTCCTATCACAGAGTTGGAATGACCTAAGCATCCCCAGAAAACTAACAAGTCCCCTCACATGCACAAGTAAAATATAAACTCATTATTTACAACACACCAGTTTCATTTCCAAGTTAAAAAGATTTTTAATGGCTCTGTAGTGGTGATGTGTAGTTAGAGTTTTCCTGCCTGGCCCAGTCAGGACCAATCTCTCTTACCCGCCAGTCCCACAGTCGCTCAGACCCAACCAAGAAAGCACACAGAAACTTACATTGTTTAGAAACTGTATGGCAGTGGCAGGCTTCTTGTTATCTGCTTCTTCTATCTTAAATTAACCCATTTCTGTTAGTCTATACTTTGCCACATGGCTTGTGGCTTACCAGTGTCTTTACATGTTGCTTCTCATGGTGGCGGCTGGCGGTGTCTCTTCCCAGCCTTCTACTTCCCACAATTCTCTACTCTCTTGTCCCGCCTATACTTCCTGCCTGGCCACTGGCCAATCAGAACTTTATTTACACAGAGCAATATCCACAGCACTTCCCCTTTTCTTTTTTTTTTTAAGGAAGGTTTTAACTTTTACATAGTACAATTACATATAACAAAACAATTATCAAGCAAGAATTACAGTTACAATATTAAAGAAGATATCCTATCTATCTTATATTTGTGAGTCTAAGGTTTTATATCTAACTTATCTTTTATCATAATTGAGGAAATTATAACTATCTAGTCTTCAACCACATCAAAGACCTCAGAAGGATATAATATTATCTGAGAAACGGGAGAAGGATGTAAGCATTTTTCAGGAGTCTTGCAAGAGTAGACAGAGACAGCTGGCAGCCTGGACAGTCACCTAATGTTCCTTTGTAAAGTTGGGGCATTTGTCTTCAGCCCACAGGGCTAGAGTCTGTCGGTCACTTCTCTCAGTGTCCTGTAGAATGTCTGGCAGTTTCCTCTGCGAAGCAGGAACCTGAAGGACCATTTTGTCAAGCAAAGTTCAGTGGTCACCTTTCTATGGGTCCTGCATGTCCAGTTGATCAAGCAGTCCAGGCAAGAAAGGTTTCTTGCCCAAATGGCTATTTTTGCCAAGGTGAAGATAAACTCCATATGAAGTGTCTTCAATGCCCATCCACCTCTCTGAAGTAAATCGGTGTTGCCAGGAGCAGACATGTCTCACTGTCCAGAAAGTCTAAATTTTAAAAGTATTTTAAATGCCATATTCTGTAGGTTTTTGAAGTATTTGAAGATTACCTATTTATCTGAAATATGTCTATGTATATCTAGAAGACTTAACTAACATGGCTACGAGTATGATTATCATAGATGACTAATTATTAATCTATTTTTAATTATCCATTTCAATTTAAAATGAGCTATACAAACATAATACCTTAAACATGAGTAGAAATATGCACACAGTATAACAAAATTAACTTTAAGTTTGTATCAATAGACTAAAGTCTATACCAATGTAAAACATTTTAAACAAGTTGTTGCTCTTTAGAAGTAAATTCCTTAATCTACCCTTTCATCCTATTATATCTGTATCATATCCCCTTTTCTTCTTTAGAAAGAGGTCTCATTTATAATCAAACTGCTTTAAAAAAATATTGGTTTTTCTCTGTCCCACACCAGAGGGCTCTTCTGATTTGGGACACAAGAATCTCTTAACCTTTTCTTTTAGCAATATGTCTGGGTTTAGAGAAGGAGTGAGCCAATTTCATCTCCAAAGCCAGCTTGATAATTTCGGGAATGTGGGCGTAGTTTCTCTTACTACTTCCTGCTGGAGGGGGGGCGCTGTATCTTATGGGGACACAAAGAAAATTTTAGGATTATTCAGTAGTCCATTAGGGTGAACCTCTGAGACAGTTGCCTTGAAAGCATTCTGGATGTTGGATCATCTGGGCCATGGTGTCATCGGAGACCTTTCAGGTGGTCTTGGCTGATCAAACCTGATGTATCTTAATCTGGAACAAATCCATAGCCTCTGGCTTTCTGTGGAAACAAAAGCAGAGACTCCTTTCCAAAGCAACATATCCTTATATCCAAATTTTGAAGTCAAGGTGCCTTTAAAATTTACATATTTGTTTAACTCAACAGCTTTTATGATCAAATCTTTTTCTGTGGTTAAAAATCCCAAAGACAAGACAAACCAGATTCTCTGTGTAATATCCATCTTTGTAAGACTGAAATGCCACTGTGGCTGCTGGCTCCACCCACCTCAGCTTCCCAACATGGCGGTGGTACAGTTTACTGCCAGCTCTGGGTCTGGAGCCATGTGTACCATCAACTATCAGAAGCAGTTCTATCAAAGCAGTGCATAGCCCAGAAAACTTTTTTTTTTTTTTTTTAAACTAGCAAAGGCTAAATCCACCATACAACAGAGTGAAGTGCTGCTTGTAGACTCCTCATTCCCACCACACTGCAGGTCAGACGCACATGCCAGGAACCCGCCATAGTAGCTCAAACCGGCAGGCTGCCGCTAACTTGAGAAAAAACAATTAGGAAGCTGTTTTTAGCTCTGTTTTAGAATCTTTTTTCTCAGGTTTTAGGGGGAAACTCTTGCAAACACGTTGGGCGTCATTTGTAGTTAGAGTTTTCCTGCCTGGCCTAGTTAGGACAAATCTCTCTTACCTGCCAGTCCCACAGTCGCTCAGACCCAACCAAGAAAGCACACAGAAACTTACATTGTTTAGAAACTGTATGGCAGTGGCAGGCTTCTTGTTATCTGCTTCTTCTATCTTAAATTAACCCATTTCTGTTAGTCTATACTTTGCCACATGGCTTGTGGCTTACCAGTGTCTTTACAAGTTGCTTTTCATGGCGGTGGCTGGCGGTGTCTCTCCCCAGCCGTCTACTTCCCAGAATTCTCTTTTCTCTTGTCCCGCCTATACTTCCTGCCTGGCCACTGGCCAATCAGAACTTTATTTACACAGAGCGATATCCACAGCACTTCCCCTTTTCTTTTTTTTTTAACCTGAGAAAAAAGATTCTAAAACAGAGCTAAAAACAGCTTCCTAATTGTTTTTCTCAAGTTAGCGGCAGCCTGCCGGTTTGAGCTACTATGGCAGGTTCCTGGCATGTGCGTCTGACCTGCAGTGTGGCAGGAATGAGGAGTCTACAAGCAACACTTTACTCTGCTGTGTGATGGATTTAGCCTTTGCTAGTTAAAAAAAAAAAAAAAAAAAAGATTTCTGGGCTATGCGCTGCTTTAATAGAACTGCTTCTGATAGTTGATGGTACACATGGCTCCAGACCCAGAGCTGGCAGTAAACTGTACCACCGCCATGTTGGGAAGCTGAGGTGGGTGGAGCCAGCAGCCACAGTGGCATTTCAGTCTTACAAAGATGGATATTACACAGAGAATCTGGTTTGTCTTGTCTTTGGGATTTTTAACCACAGAAAAAGATTTGATCATAAAAGCTGTTGAGTTAAACAAATATGTAAATTTTAAAGGCACCTTGACTTCAAAATTTGGATATAAGGATATGTTGCTTTGGAAAGGAGTCTCTGCTTTTGTTTCCACAGAAAGCCAGAGGCTATGGATTTGTTCCAGATTAAGATACATCAGGTTTGATCAGCCAAGACCACCTGAAAGGTCTCCGATGACACCATGGCCCAGATGATCCAACATCCAGAATGCTTTCAAGGCAACTGTCTCAGAGGTTCACCCTAATGGACTACTGAATAATCCTAAAATTTTCTTTGTGTCCCCATAAGATACAGCACCCCCCCTCCAGCAGGAAGTAGTAAGAGAAACTACGCCCACATTCCCGAAATTATCAAGCTGGCTTTGGAGATGAAATTGGCTCACTCCTTCTCTAAACCCAGACATATTGCTAAAAGAAAAGGTTAAGAGATTCTTGTGTCCCAAGTCAGAGTGATGCACACTTTTAATCCCAGCACTTAGGGAGGCAGAGGCAGGTGGACCTCTGTGAATTCGAGGCCAGCCTAGCCTACAAAGTGAGTTCCAGGATTGTTACACAGTGAAACACTGTCTTGAAAAACCAAAAACAAACACACAAAAATGAAAACAAAAGATATTTTTTGACTAACACATAAGAACAAAATTATGCATTTCAATGGGAGTACCATTGACATATTTTTGATATGTTATAATTGGGTCATGGTTAAATCAAGCTAAACATGGCTATCTCTTCCAAATGTAAATTATTTTCTATGGTTACACACTGAAAAGTCTAGATTTTTGAGATATAGTTCATAAATGTTACTTACTGTGCAACAGAATTCCAGAGCTTTCTTTTCCTATCTAACTACAACTTGGTACCCATCAATCAAGCTCTTCCCATCCTGTCTCCCCTCTGGTGACAGTGATTCTACTTTCAGTTTCTATGAGATCAACTTTTTTAGAATTTGCATGTGGGCGAGATCATGTGATACTTGTGTTTCTGTTTCTGGCTTATTTTATTTGTCATCATGATCTCCCTCTATTGTTACAAAGTCAAGATTTGCCTCTGTTTTATGGCTTAATAATATTCCAGTGCGTTTAAACACCACACTTCTGTTCCTCCTTTGATGAATGTTTGTGTTGACCCAAATCTTGGCAATTGCTTCACAAGTATTTTAAAATCATATCTATGTGTTTCATATACTATTCTGTCTTCTAATGTCCTCATTACACCATTTGTTTTCCAGCTCCCGCTGCAGCATCTGCCCACCCAATACGTTTCAGTTATGGTTGTGTGCTGCAGAATTATGTCCAGCCAGTGACAGACAAAGCATAAGACAGTAGTCATGAAATCGGAGCACCTAGTGATATCATAAGCATTTTAGTTTGTCTAAGTGCCCCCATAATGTTCACATGATGACAAAATTCCCAGTGACAAATTTCTCAGCACATCCCTCTGTGGATAGGTTACTCCACATTCTTTTCAGACTCAAGATTCCATTTTGCTCTTTTATCTCTTTACTGGGACTTTCTATACCCATGTTTGTTTTCAATAGGCTTATAATTGGACACTGACATGGTTTATCTATGCTCTAAATCATTGTCAGACAAATTTTCCTTCTCTGTCATCTTGGTATTGGAATCTAAAGATTCCCTCCCCCACATTCATTTGAGATCTGTTTTTTGAGATATGTGATTTGAAAACTAGACATAGCTTTTCCTATTTAAACCTTCTAATCCTTAGATCTTGTTTAAACCTTTTGCTCTATGTGGCTCTCTTGCACCCATGGAATGAGTGTTGCCACAGCACTACCTTCAAACAGAGGGTCCCCATCAGGCTCCCATCATGAGCCCAAGAAGTAGTGCTTGTGCTTACATGGTGCACAGCCTGTGTACTGGGGTGTGAAAGGGTTCCCAGGTTTCCTGTGCTGTCTCCAGCTGCAGTGGAACATTTATGCTTCTAAAAAATTCCCTCATTCTTAGCAGCCCATTTCTCAGCTAGAAAGAGTGAGCTATGTTTCTTGCTTTCCTTCTTTTCTGTTTGCACACACTGGTACTTATAGGTTTCAAGTCTTTGCAACTTCAGGTGCAGGATATATTAGGTGTGAAGATTAAAATCCATTGCCAATTTAAATGAATTTAGGATTTCCCAGGAGACTGTAAGGAGAGCCTTTAGGTGTGCCTATGATGCATTTGCAGATATGATTAGGTTGAGTCTGGTAAGCTCACCCTGATCATTTGCAGCACCATCCCTGGGATTGCAATTCAGAGTAAAAGAGGAAAAAGAAGAGAATTCACCCTTTTATTTTCTCCTGTATATGATGACCCTCTCTATGCTACCAGACTCACCTTGTTGTGGGGTACTGACACCTTGAACCTATGAGCCAACGTAAATCCTTCTTCCTTTTAAAATGTTTATTTTGGTAGTTTGGTCATTGTGAAAATAAAGCTAATTAAGCCAGGTGTTGGTGGCACATGCCTTTAATCCCAGCACTTGAAAGGCAGAGGCAGGCAGATCTTTGTGAGTTCGAGGCCAGCCTGGTCTCCAAAGCGAGTTCCAGGAAAGGCACAAAGCTACACAGAGAAACCCTGACTCAAACAAAACGAAACAAAACAACCCCCCCCCCCAAAAAAAAAAAACAAAAACAAAAAAGAAAAAAGAAACTAAAGCTAATTAATAGTAAAAGCAACAAGAAAACTTAGGAGTGGGTCAGTGAGATGGTTGAGTGGGTAAGTACTTGCCACCAAGCCTGATGTCAAGAGCTTGATTCCTGGAATCACATAGGAGAGAATCTACTCCCTAAAGTTGCCCTCTGACTGCCACACTCTCACTGCAGCACAATCTCTCTCTCTCTCTCTCTCTCTCTCTCTCTCTCTCTCTCTCTCTCTCTCACACACACACACACACACACACACACACACACACACACACACACGCCTCTGCACACTAAAGAAATATAACAATCTTATAAGAAAAGCCAGGCACTCCCCATAAAGATATTCTTTAGGTTGAGATGCATGTAGCTTTCTGCTTTTTGGAGGCATATGTTCCTTTTTTGTACAATGACCAATTTTACTTGGGTGGAATAGGGAAGAAAATAGGTACTCTAATTCTCCAGAAGTAGAAGCATTGGGATTCTTAAAGGAACTTTGGTTATTGAAACAAACTTATGAAATAGAAGGTTATTTTAAGCCCTGTACTGACTTACTGAGCACCTGACTGATCAGGAGCCTTCTTCTTATCAGAGAGCAGAAGATTATACGTGACTGGGCTAGAGGATGGATTTGGGTTGAGACAGGGAAAGGCTATTTCTCCTGCACAAGAGTCAACTTCCATGTTAGCTAATGAAAACGGAGTTTTAGTTGCTTCACACCATGGACTCAGATCCACTTTCAGGTTGTCACAGAACTGTGGGATTAAGTGTGTTGAGAAGTGAAATTTTGAGAAATTCTATTTTTTTTTCATGCCCAACTTTTTCTTCATCAGTGGCTCTTTACTCCTTTCCTGGTATTTAGCTGATCCTTGTTGGTTATACACTTCAACAAAGGATAGAAAGAAGTTACCTCAGTGATTCTGAATCTCCCTAAACACTGTTTCAGTCTGAATTGCTATCCACAGGGCAAGGGGTTAGTTAATTCATGAAGGCTGAGTCTTGAGTTTCACATTAAAGTTGGAGATCAGGCTCTGTACTCTTATTGCAGGAACAGTTGCTTCTGGAGGTGAGCAACTGCTCTTTAGCAACAGTTTAGTTAACAGCTCAAAGGCAGTTCCCAGAGACATTTGATGACTTGAAAGAATGGAGAGGGATGTGTTCTTCCTCAGCAGGCTGTAGTGGGTTGGTGTTTGATTACTCAGCTGCCAGGCATGACCATCTTGCTAGCTCCAGTTATTCTTGTAATTATTTATGGAATGTCCACTGACCTCAGAAATTACAGAAAAACTGTTGTAACTGGAGAGACCAAGATCAAAGAACCAAAAAATGTCTTAGAATATATTAGTGAGAATAAATTATTGTGGGGAAAATTTAACATAGCAAATTGTTCTTGGCAAAAAGTTATCAATGGTATGTCATTGCTTGAATCTCTATAGATCACACTCAAGCTAGCAGACCCTTTTGTCAAAGGTCTTGTCCAGTGATAGGGGAGGGGGATAGCAAAGTCAGATTTTGTTTCTTTGACAGTCTGAAATTGAAAACATATGCATCAGAAATGGAATAAGACATCTATGTCATTGTTATTTTATGTTTTCCTGAAAAATAGCCATGACATAATATAGGTGTTGCTTGGAAAATGAATTTTCTTTTCTGGCTGGATTTTCTGGGCAGAGTGAGTGACAAGAATTAACACAAGTCAGTGGGATGTGAGTAATTCAGATCGCTTTCTCTAGTTGTGATTTTCCTAGTATATTCATAGTAGAGCCAGTGTCTCTCATGATACATTATAGTCTGGATTGAAAGCAAATACTTTACATATACTCACACATCATATGCATTTACTAAGGTCCTTATTTCTGTACCCTATCTCCATATATCTTTCCAATAATATATGCACCATTCTACTGACCTACCCATGAAACCATTCATCATGCAGTTTTCCATTTTATCTATGCATATATATGATTATTCATCTGTTTATGCATCAATCTATCTTTAGAAAGACTAGTTGTAGTCATTCAACTCTTCGACATCCTAGATGTTTATAGATGGGGAAGCAGCAGTGTTTAGACTAAAGTGTTGGTGCAAAGAATTGTGCAAAGAAAATCTGTGACTGTCTAACTCCTTAAAAAAAAGTACATGCCCCAGCCTCAAATTTACACCAAAAGAAGTTTGTCTGTGTTAATGAATATCTCACTATGGTTGAATAGACAAAGATTTTCCCAGACACCAAGCCCAAGAGAAGTGGGTGAGGTAAATACTGCAGACACCACCATTTGTTGGTTCTGCCAAGTTGAACAGATGGTTAAGTTTTCCTTTACTTGAATAAGAAATTCTTAACAATTAGTTTAATTTTGAATTTAATATGTGCTATAGATGTTTTGCAGGTTGTGTCCCATACAATTTGTCTTCTTAGTTTAAAGTCACTGACACGTGGAATGGCCTTTCAAAAGGTCATAGAAGGGCCAGGGCTGTCACTCAGTGGTAGAGTATTCACCTCAAATATGAGGCTCTGATTTTGATCTATAGTACTAGGAGGTGGCTGGTAGAGAACCCATTATATGAAACTATAGACTTTGACTCTTCATGAGATTTTGTATCTTATCTGCCTTCAGGTAGAGGGTGGTTTCTACATAAATTGTGATGTATGTGCTGGAAGTCTGTAAAAGGACTCAAAATTTTGATCTCAGCAGACTCTGCAGACAGCACTTTGAACACGAGATGTGAACATGAAAATGGTGGTAGAAGACTTTATGTAACATGGGGTGTTATGTTTTTGTTGGACAACTAAATATTAGCTATTTTCAGATTAGGTTATTCCAACATGAAAAAATCCATTATTTGCAATGCTTACTCTTGGCCTGGAATTCAACACAGTATGTTATTGCTATCTTTCTTCCCTCCTCTGTGGCCACTGGAAAATCATCCATGAGTTCAATTGTTGATCATGTGTAGGTGATACCTGGTTTTTTTTTTTTTTTTTGTCCTTCATTATGTATTAGTTTGGATTACATCTTATTCTATCTGTGTATCTTTTTGATGTTGTTGTTGTTGCTGTTTTTTGAGACAAGGTTTCTCTGTGTAGCTTTGCACCTTTCCTGGAACTTGCTTTGGAGACCAGGCTGGCCTCAAACTCACAGAGATCCGCCTGACTCTGCCTCCCGAGTGCTGGGATTAAAGGTGTGCGCCACCCCCCCTCCCCCTGGCCTTTTTAACTTGAAAATTTATGTATACTACAAATTTGAGAAAATGTACAGAAATTTCTCTCTCTCTCTCTCTCTCTCTCTCTATATATATATATATATATATATATATATATATATATGTATATATATTTACACACACATATATCTATATATACATACACATATATCTATGCATAAATATATGTGGTGGTATTGTGTTCCCCAAAATATTGTGCACCCTAATAAACTTATCTGGTGTCAGAGAACAGAACAGCCACTAGATATAGAGGCCAGAAAATGGTGACACACACACCTTTAATCCTATTACTTGGGAGGCAGAGATCCATTTGGATCTTTGTGAGTTTAAAGCCCCACTGAAAACAGCCAGGCATGGTGGCTCATGCCTTTAATCCCACGAAGTAAGCCTTTAATCCCAGGAAGTGATGGCAGAAAGCAGAAAGGTATATAAGGCATGAAAACCAGGAAGCCTGGTTAAGCTTTTAGGCTTTTGAGCAGCAGTTCAGCTGAGACCCATTCGGATGAGGACACAGAGGCTTCCAGGCTGAGGGAACAGGATCAGCTGAGGAACTGGCAAGGTAAGGTAGCTGTGGCTTGTTCTGCTTCTCTGATCTTCCAGCATTCACTCCAATAACTGGCCTCAGGTTTGATTTTATTAATAAGTATATTTTCTGTGCCTTTAAGTTGGTATTCTTCTTCTTCCTCTATCCCTATTATTCGTAAGTTTGGTCTTTTCATGGTGTCCCAAATTTCTTGGACATCTTGGGTCATGACTTTGTTGGTTTTAGTGTTTTCTTTGGCTGATGAATCTATGTCTTCTACCATATCTTCAGCACCAGAGATCCTCTCTTCCATCTCTTGCATTCTGTTGGTTATACTTGCATCTGAAGTTCCTCTTCATTTACTCAGATTTTCTGTTTCCAGCATTCCTTCTGCTAGTGTCTTCTTCATTTTTTCTATTTCCCTCTTCAGGTCTTGGACTGTTTCCCTCATCTGTTTTGTTGCTTTTTCATGATTTTCTTTCAGGGACTTATTGTTTTCTTCTGCTTTAATTAACCTTTCCTCTAGTTTTTTATAGCGTTCTTCCCATTTTTTTGTTTGTCTGTTCCTCCACTTTATTTTTGATTTCTTCTATATAAGGCTCTAACCTCTTCGTGATGTTATTCATAAGGTTGTTTTCTTCTGCTTTTTCCATTTTGTGATGTTCAAGTCTAGCTGTTGGAGAAGGGCTAGGTTCTGGTGATGCTGTATTGCTCTTTATTTTGTTGTATGTACTTCTGCCTTGACATCTTCCCATTTCCTTGTGGATTCATTCTTGGTCTTATCAGTGTACTTGGTCTAGACAGAGCTGACAGATTTAGGGAGCCTCCCTCTGGTCCAGATGGGAGTTCTGGGGCAGGATGGAAGCTGCGGGCTGGTTTCTAAGTCTCCAGAAGTGGCTGGGGTCTTGGGCAGATGGGTGTGGGGGCAGGGCGTGGAGGTTGTAGGGTTCACCAGAGGGTCTTGGAGAAGGGGAACCTTCCCGGTGGGGATGGGAGGTCCTGCCCTATGGCCAGAACCTGGGGTCCAGTTAGGCAGGTCTTCCCTGGAGTGGCTGGTGCCCAGGGCTGGGACCCAGGTGTGGGACTGTCTGGGTGTGACCCCAGGCACTCACCTCTGGTCCAGGTGGGAGTTCCAAGGCAGGATGGAAGCTGGGGGCTGGTCTCTGAGTCTCCATTTAAGATTTATGCTACAAATATATGTATACATATATACATATGTGTGTACATAATACATATATATATATATATATATATATATATATATATATATATATATGTATATATAATCTTCTTTCATTTAAGACTTTCCTTCAGAAAATCTTCTAGACAAAGGTGGGAACATTTCAATTTGTTATTTGTTACATTTCTTAATTTTCCCACCTCTATCTCACTTTCCCTTTGTGTATTGTACTTCCAGTAACTGACAGTTCAGTTGCTACCACTGCGCTGTGTCTGATCTGCTCTTGGCACGAGAACACCTGTTCCTCCCTCCTGTGGGGCGCTCTGCCTCTGAGATGAGCCAGCACCACTTATTCTCCTTTGGGAGACCCGTGACGTCTCCCTCATGGCACATCAATTTTTATTCATACCTTTACAGTTTTCTTTATGCTCTGAGGCCTGTTTTAATAATTTTCCTGTTGGTTCTCTTTTGTCCCAGGGTATAGAAATTTCATAAGCTTTGAGTACTTTAGAGAGATTAGCAATATAAAGTCAATGATGTGGTAATTTCTTAGTTTTAGATTCTTACAAAATGGAGACCATACACAGGCATAGAGGCACAGCCCTTCCAAGTTTCTATTTAGATATTGAAGCCTCACTCCAGGATAACTGGATATCCATGTGTGTGTTTGAAATCTTCACCTTTTAAGGTGTTTGGAGTCTATCACATAAACAGGATTTCCTGTTTCTGACTTGGGTGGATTTTCATTTTTATTCTTTGTGCTTGACCACAAGTTAGATTTTTCCTTGTTTATGCATTTAGTAGTTCTATGTGTTTATGGTAGAGGAATTTCTGTCTTTTAAAAAATATTTATTTTCATTCCATGTGTAGGGGTGTTTTGCCTGCTTGTATGTGTCCTACATACTTGCAGTGCCTTCAGAAGCCAAAAGAGGGCATTGCATTCCCTGGATCTAGAGTTACAAGTAGTAACCCACCAAGTAGGTGCTGGAAACTGAACCCATATCCTCTGCAATTGCAGCCTGTCCTCTTGACTGCTAAGCCATCTCTCCAGCTCCTTGACAGGAATTTTTCCTAGTTTGAATTTTCTGAAGGCTTGGTTAAACCAAGAAATTATATCAATCAAGATTATAACACCTATAGCCATGATTCCTCACTTTTCCTGCTTTGCATAGGTGAAGAGATTGGTAGGTGTTTGGAAGCACATTACAGTGGGTAAAAGCATGTGATGTAGGATCAGAAATCTTTGGATTGTTATTACACTCATATCTTAAGTGTAATTATGAATAGGTCTCTCAGACTGATAACTCATGATAAAATACTACTATACCTATAGGAGCATTGATAAAATTAGAGTATCTGGCACAAAGAAAGATTTAATAAGTGTTAGCTGTTGTACTTATTTGTGGAATACAGTTAAAAGTCCTTAGGTCAGATTAGAGGGTAAAAGCTACCTTCCTGTTTGATGTCTTCATGTAAATTTTTGTCCATGAATTTTCATGCTTTGTTCCAGGAAAGCTCTTCAATGTTTCCTTTTCACACTCAAGTTGTTTTATATATATATGAAACACCCCAGTGTCTTAATTTTGTTGGGACCTCCAGACTGAAGAAACATAAACCATGCTTAGGTATCTGGTTGAGACAGACACCTTATGATGGCAGTGAAGTCTTACTTCTGATTTGTAGTTGAATCACTTCACCTTTCCTGGAGTGTTCCCAACACTAGACCCTTCTCTTCACTTCAATGACTATCTCCTCATAGCACAACTGAGTATATGAACTTGCATTTCTCTAAATTAAAGAAATTCATGCTTTGTATAAAATAATTTATCATATGGAATTTATGAAAGAAAATACCTCTTATATTTCAGTTCCCATCAGAGATACAGATTTGAGAAAGGACACTCAGTGCCAATGGAGATGAACTATCAATGACTTTGGTAGATTCAATCTCTAGTCATATTACCTTACAACACTGAGTTAAAGTGCAATAAAAATTCCTTAAGTATACTTATATGTGTATTTTCTGTGAGACTGAATATTTTTAAGTGAAACAATATTAACCCGTTACATAACTGTTGTTTTCAATATACATGAAATTTAGTATTCCCTCTGGACTTCACCCTCTGTGTCAGGTTGTGTCTTATGGCCAGTTCTGTTTTGGTTAAGGATATCTGGGTTCATGGAACAAAACATGATTCAAAGCAGATTAAACTGAAAAAAATAAGCCATGGATGCCTGCATGATTTGTGCTTTATAATTTTTATGTGTGTGAATCAGATTTGACATCATATTAATTACTTCTGTATCACTGTGACCAAAATACCCAACAGAAGTAGCTTAACGAAGCAGAAGTTCATTCTGACTCCTAGTTTCTGAGAGTTGCAGCCCATTGGAGTGGGTAAGGCATGGCAAAGTTCATATGACTGGAGCACACAGGCCCAACCCAGGAGCAGGAATAACCTTCAAGGCCCACTGTCTAATGACCTACTTGAACCATCATGGCTCCACCTCCTAGAGGATCCACAGTCCTCAAAATAACTCTACATAGAACTGGGAACCAAGTATTTAAAACATGAGTCTGTGAGAGGCATTCTGGATTATAACCATGGCAGTCCTGAATTAATTTCATTAATTTTTTGAATGTGCATACTTACTGTGTCATTTTTATTTCAGTTTTATTTTCAGCTCATTGTTATTTTACTTCCTCTACTTTGATTTCAATTTACACTTATTCTTTGTCTCTTTTCTTGAGTAGCAGTGTATGTGAATGGATGTTGACCCTTTCAAGTTTTAATATGTGAATTTAGTGCTATCAGGGATCTCTAAGCCCTATGTTACCCACATACCACAAACATTCATTATTGATTTTTTTGTTATTAGTCATTTAAAGTATCTCCTAGTCTCGTTTGTGAATTTTTCATTGGCATGTGACTTATTTATAAATAGTGTGCTTTAATTTTCAGGAATTTGGGAGTGTTCCAGACATCTTTGTTTTATTAATTTCTAGTTTAATTCTATTATGATCAAAGTGCATATTTGTGTGATTTAAATAGGCTGTGTCAATATGGTTTGATTTATTTTCTAAATATGATCTACGATGCTGAACATCCTGTATGGATGTGAACTGTGTCCTCTGTGGCTTTGGGATGGCAAATTCTATAAATGGCAATCAGGTCAAGTTGATTTTCTGTGTTATTCAGTGTTCCATTTCCTTTCTGATTTTTCCATCTTCCTGTTGTATAAATTATGTAGAGACAAGTGCTGAAGTTGCCAACCCTAAGTGCAGATTTGTCTGCCTTTCCTTTCATTTTTCTGGCTTTGCTTTGTGTGTTTGGAACTTTCTCTCAGAGACTTGTATGTTTAGGATTGTAACCTCCATAACTGTGTGGTGTCCTCCTTGTCTTTTCTAATAATAGTCTTTGTTCTGGACTGCATATAATAATTCTAGTTTTTTTTTTTTACTCTTGTGTGCATGCTGCATTTCTTAGTATATTTTATTTTCAGTCTGAGCCTTGTATTTGGAAGTAAATGTTTTAATTTTCTTTTTGAGATTATAGTTACATCATTTTCCCCTTCCTTTTCCTCCATCCAAACTCTCTCGTATACCCCATCTTGCTCTCTTTTAAATTCATGGCCTCTTTTTTAAAATAAATTGTTATTAATACATATATGTATATGTGGGAGGCCTACCTATTTCTCTGTGGGAGGCCTGCTCCCACTTTTTCCCAGGGTACTCCTGAGGAGGGAGAAGTGAGAACTATTTAGATAGAAGGATAGAGGGGAGAGAAGCAGATAGAAACACAGGACAGCCTCAGGAGGGCCTGGATCAATATCCACTAGTCCCTTTTGTTTCTTCAAAAGGATTTTTTATAGGAATGCCAAGGGAAGGAGCAAAAGATCTCCCCCTAGTGCAGCCAAGCATAGACCCTTTCCAATCACTTGGTAACCACATACATGATCATGCCATCTTCTAATGTAGCCCTGTTGGGTAAAGCAAGTTCAGATCTCATTAGGAAACCTCTGTGGGCCTCCACATATATATGCATTTATATTCCTAACTAAAACCTGCTCAGTTTGTATAATGTTACTTGTGTATATGTTTCCAGGGCTGACCATTGGTATTGGATAACCAGTTGGTATGCTCTTTGTACTTCCTCCCACTCCCAACATTCTTAGCCTGAAGTTCTTTACATAGTAGGGGTGAGAGCTTGTAGTCTTAACCCTGTCAACTTTGGTGTATCTATTGTCCTCCTTGTTCAACTCATGTTTGGGCAGTAGCTTTGGCTGTTCTGGAGCTCTCTATATAGACCAGGCTGACCTTGAACTCAGAGAGATCCCCCTGGCTCTACCTCTGCCTTAAGGTCTGGGATTAAATGCATGTGCCACCATGCTCAGCCATACTTGTGTTCTTAAGATTTGCATAATATTCATTGCCTTGTTAATTTTTTTTGCATTTTGTTTTTCTCCCTTCAGTTTCAGATTATATTTTTACTTATTTATTTATTCAATCTTTTTTATTCTTTCTTTACTTAAGACTGGATCTTACATAGCCCAGGCCTCAGAATCATTGTTTAATTAAAATCTATCTTCAAGTAGGATTTTCCCAGTTTACATGCAATAAAGCAAACTAAGACAGTACACTCACCTTCCCAGTTGTGTGTACTGTATACTGCTGTTGGCATATGTCCTAAGTTTATGTGTGTTGTGAACCACAATGCATTGGTTATACTTATTTTCGGATCAATGATTCTTTAAAATAGAAAATAAAAAAAGTTAATACTTTCTTTTATGTTAAACATTTCCAGTAATTCACTTTTTCTTTCTGGTGTCACATTTCCTTACCTTGAAGAATTTACTTTAACATTTCTTTCAGTTCTCAGTGGCTGCTAATTAAGTTTCCTAGTATTTTTATTATTATGGTAAAAGGCTTTCACTATTTCCTTATTTTTGAATGGTGTTTTAATTATGTGGAGGACCGACAGTTTTTCTTTGAGCACTGTAAAAATGTCACTGTATTTTCTTCTGTCATGTGAAGTTTCTGCCAGGATGACTGCTATACCCCTTTTCTTCTTGATTCTCTACATTGTTTAATATTTGACTTTGGATAATTAGTCAATCTATCACATTAAGCATAAGATATTGTGTGTGGTGACACCATTCAAAATCTTTCCAGCTTCTTGAGGTATATTATTACCAGTGCTAGTTATTTGTTTACCCTGTCATATAGTGGGACACCAGAATTTATTTCTCTTCTCTTTAGCACTGCACTGTTGATGAGCCTCTCCCTTACCCTCTGTCCCTGGAAATCACAGTTCCTTCTACTCTGAACGCGCACATCTCTTTATTTGAATACCGAGCTGTAAGTGTATTAACTTGTTTTCCTGATTTATTTTACTTTTTTATCTCAGCTTCTCCGAGATTCCAGGAACAATGTTCTCTTCCAGTATTTTTTTAGTGTTCTACTTTTGGCCCTGTCTAGTCTTCTCATCTCTGTTACTGTGATTTATTTCTTTAGCATTTCTATTGAACTCTGTTTTATCTTTTACATTTCTCTTCTGAAACTCCCCACCTGCTCAGGCATACTGACCATTTCCTCTGCTTGATGACATGTGACTCACAGTTATTTTAACACTTCTTCTTCTATTTCTTCTTCTTCTTCTTCTTCTTCTTCTTCTTCTTCTTCTTCTTCTTCTTCTTCTTCTTCTTCTTTTTTTTAAGCTGAGGATCAAACCCAGGGCCTTGTGCTTGCTAGGCAAGTGCTCTACCTCTGAGCTAAATCCCCAACCCTAACCCTTCTTTAATAAAGACACCATCTAGGCTACCTCTGAATCTTCCTGCATTGATTCCTTTGTCTACAGAGTGAATTGTGGGATTTTTTGTTTGTTTGTTTGTTTGTGATTGTAGCTTTTAGGGAAAAATTATGTTAATTGGGATTAATTTTCATTTTGCAAACTCTTAATATTTTTAAGAAAAGAAAATATCATGTATTTATATAAAAAAAACCAGAAGAATTGATTTTAAGCAAAGAAAGACACAGCTTTCTTTTAATGTTGAGAACAAGGTTACATGCTTGTGCTGGTTCAAACCAGCTGCTGCTGCATTTGTTTTCTTCAGGACAGTATCAAAGAACAGTTGCAAATTTTACTAGTTAGACATTCTCAAAGTGTGGACACACTAGTGGAAACTCCGTGGCTTTAATGATCTGATTTATACCTTTTTATTAAGCATCTGCTAAATGCTGGATGTATTAGTTACTTTCTGTTGCTTTGATAAAACACTATGGCCAAAAGCAACTTAATGAAGAAAGGGTTCTAGAGGGACTGAGTCTATCAGAGTGGGGAAGACACACACTGCAGTAGGAACAGGAAGCTGGCTGATCACATTTCCATGGAACTGTTGTATAGGGTAGATGGTAAGGGTATAGGAAGTCTGTGTAGTAGAAATCTTAATGGTACTTATTAATAAAATCAAACCTGAGGCCAGTTATTGGGATCAATGCTGGAAGATCAGAGAGACAGAACAAGCCACAGCTTCCTCACCTTGCCAGTTCCTCAGCTGGTCTTGTTTCCTCAGACTGCAAGCTTATCCGAATGGGTCTCAGCTGAACTGTTGCTCTAAAGCCTAAAAGCCTAACCAGCCAAAATGCTTCTAGTTTCTGGTCTTCATGCCTTACATAATCTTTCTCTTTCTGCCTCCACTCCCTGGGATTAAAGGGAGTGTCACCATGCCTAGCTGTTTCCAGTGTGGTCTTGAACTCAGAGATCCAGAGGTATTTCTCTCTCTCAAATGCTAGGATTAAAGGCATGTGCTACCACTGCCTATCTTCATGTTTAATATTGTGGTTGTCCTGTTCTCTGACTCCAGATAAGTTTATTTCGGGGAACACAAAATATTTCAGGGAACACAATACTACCACAAGTCTGTTCCATGGTCATTTTTTATGCTGTTATATTTTATGCACAAAGTATGATTTAAAAAAATATCAAGGCCTCAGAGAAACTCCAGGCAGATATTATATACTATGTCTGTAATGCAGATCATGGAATCTTTTATAGTGGTAGCAGGTCGTTTTTATTTTATTTTATTTTATTTTATTATTTTATTTTATTTGAGCTGAGGATCGAACCCAGGGCCTTGCACTTGCTGGGCAAGCACTCTACCACTGAGCTAAATCCCCAACCCCAGATCATGGAATCTTGAGTAAGAAAATTTAAAGATGATGGAGGACAGTGAGCGAATCCTTCTTTGAAGTGAAATGTTTATTTAGCCCAGATACACATGGATATCTAGTCCCAGGAATGTGTGCTACCCTCATTCTATTCATATTCCATGACTCAAGAGACTAAAATCAGGCTTCCCACACAAATGACATCCCAGATCCTACTGAATGATTGTCAGACATGAAAAGTTAAGGACATGTGGACTGTGCTCTTGAGTCTGATTCTTTTGTCTCATTTATTGACAGTTTTCCTGAATAAAAGACAGAATGGGGAAATAGGAAGGTTTGCTTATGTAACTTCCCTTCAGCAATCTCACTCACAGTCAGTCTGATTCCAAAGGAGCCACACTGTGGCCTGGTTAGTGTAGAGAAAGAGCCTTCTTTGGCTTACCACTGGGGGAAAATAGATCTTTATAATAAGCTTTAATCTCAAATCAGTTAAGCTCATGGAGGATGAGTTAGACATTCAGGAAACACATCCTTGAGCCATTCTGATGTGATTGCCAAACTCTCCACCCTGGCCACAGAGCAGATAAAAGCTGTACTTCTGTGATTTAATAAATGAGAAAGGCACAAATGTTTCTATTTAAGTGGAGCCTTCTAGAATGTTTGCTGGAAACTGTGATGCATTTTGGTTCTAGATCCTTCCACATCTCAGAGTGGTCAGCTGTCTTGAGGGTGAAGTGACCATTCTGGCCAGGTGGGGAAGTGTGGTGTCCAAGTGTCACTGAGTCTGCTACAGAGTACATCCACAGTGTGACAGTGGACTTGGTTCTGAGAGGAAAGCATGTTCTATATATTTTGTCCACATGAAAAGCCAAGTACTTTGGTAGTGTGCATGTATTTCTCATAGTTTTACCTCACAACAGATCTTACAATATTATTGTTGTTTTTGTAGATAAAGAAATGTCCCTCTACCACACAGTAAGGATCAGGCCTGGAATTTGAATTAAGGTAAACATTTTGCTAAAATATGTCCTAACAGGAGCGGTGGAAAATGATATCTGAGAACAAAGTCTCACCTGCTGTGAATTTTAGGTAAGAAGTGCCCTTTGTTGAGGAATAAAAGAGTCATGGGTAGAAAATTGAGGTTAGCACAACCACTAAAGTCACCCTGGTAATTTCCCATACCCTATGTTAATGAGAAGAGTGCTGAGAACCTTCCCCCACTGACCTCATATTTCCATCCCTCTAAGAACAGTACCTAGGCAGATGTGTCGCTTTTACTGTGGTGATCTCCAAGAAACAGTGCAGTCCCACTGCTATCTGTGATTGTTTAACTAGCTGCTGTGGGATGTTCTCTATGCTGTGAATGTGTTGCTCTGATTGGTTAATAAATAAGTGCTGATTGGCCACTAGCAAGGCAGGAAGGATAGGGTAGGTGGGACAAGGAGGAGGAGAATTGTGGGAAGTGGAAGGCAGAAGAAAGAGATACTGCCAGCCGCTGCCATGACAAGTGAGATGTAAGGTACTGGTAAGCCATGAGCCATGTGGCAACTTATAGATGAATAGAAATGGGTTAATTTAAGATATAAGAACTAGATAACAATAAGCCTGCCACGACCATACAGTTTGTAAGCAATATAAGTTTCTGTGTGTTTACTTGGTTGGTTATCTGAGCATCTATAGGCCTGGCTGCTCAGAACACATATATGTAAATTATTTTTATTGTGTATGTATGTATGATGTGTGTGAGGGCATGCACATGCCACATTGCACATGTAGAGGTCAAAAGACAACTTTGTGGAGTCTGCTCTCTCCTTCTGCCTTTACCTGGGATTCCCTAATGTGCACAGTAAGTGTCTATCCACTGAGTCATCTCACTGGCTCTCTATATTTTTTCTTGGTATTTCTTTACTGCATGTACGTGTACCATATGTGAAATGTGAATGCTTTACCTCATCCATCCCCCAAAATCTCTATTTTCCTCTTCTTTAATGAAATTTGCTAGTATCACAGACAGAACCAAATTGTACTACAACCCAACGAGATGATCATTTGAGTGTGTATATTTCTAAGTTTGTGTTTTGTGAAGATTTAACCAAGGGCCTTGAGCATGCTACACAACTCTTCTACTATTGAGTGGTATCACCAGCCCTTTTGAACTTTTAGTTTGAGGAAAGGTCTCTCTAACTCACCCAGGCTAGCCTTGAACTTGGTATATAGCCCAGAAGGAACCTGGGCTTGTGATCCTCTTGTGTCAGTCACCCAAGGAGCTGGGATCACAGTCAAAAGAATAGTCTTACAAGAAAGAACATTTGGACCTTATGAAGTGGGAGGTTCGTGTAACCAAGACAGCAGGAAAAATCTACCAGGGTAAAATGAAAATAAAATCCATGTATAAGGGTAAGCAAGGTTAAAATCTGGGAAGATGGTGCTAAGGTCAATTCTGAAAAGTAAGGTGAGGATAAAATCAAGGTTCAAAGCTAATAAGGTATGAAGAGAAAGAGCATTAGAGGACAAATTGTGACAAGTTTAAATTGAATGGGAAAGTGTTGAAGTCCTGGTTTTTAATGGTGATAGTTCACAGCAACCTTCCATGAGTAAGTTTCTGTTTAGTGTTGTGTTAAATATCTTATCAGAAGATTCTTCACTGGGACTTCTAGGGATGAAAACTTGGGCCTTTTGTTTTTGCTTTGACCTTGGAGATGTGTAAGAAATAGAAAATGAAACATCTTGATGATTATTTTTCTTTGGAGGGGTATGTGGTGATTTGACTAAGAATGGCTCCCATAGGTTTATATATTTGAATGCTTTGTCACAAGGAGTGGAACTGTTTGAAAGGATTAGGAGGTGTGGCCTTGTTGGAGGAAGTGTGTCACTGGGGATGGGTTTTGAGGTGTCAAAAGCCTATGCTAGATGCAGTCTTTCTCTCTCTCCCTGCTGCCTGTGGATCAGGACGTAGTTCTCAGCTACTTCTTCAGCACCTGCCTGCTTGCTTCCATGCTCCCCACCATGATGATAATGAATTCACATCTGAAAATGTAAGCAAGCCCCCAATTAAGTGATTTATTTTATAAAGGTTGCCTTGGTCATGGTATCTTTTCAGAGCAATAGAAAAGTGAGTAACAGTCATATATGCAGAAATCAGAAAGTGTGAAGTCATAAGTTCAGAATTAATCTTGAAAAAACCTTTATGTCACTTCTCTTATCTCTGAAAATAAAGTAAAAGAGAGGTCATTATCTATTCTTGAGTGAGGTGTTACCAACATGCAGAACACTGACATGTCTCTTCCACATTCCTGACACATGTCCTAAAATGCTAGATGGAAAAAAATGAACTTATTTCAATTAGCCTCCTCTGATCCATGAACAATTCAGTTCCTCTCAAGCAGAGAAATATTATTCAATAAAAGAACAATGTAGTTGCTCTGAATGTCAATGTGTATTACACATACAGATGTAATGTGTTAGTGTCATCTCAGTGGACTATGTCAGAATGAAAGTTTACTGTGAAAAAGGAAAGCCTAGCTCCCGAGGAATGTCCACAATTCACTTCTGAGCCACAGATCCCACCAAAGATGAAACAACCTAGTCAACTTCAGCACTGATTCATCCAGCTATCCTATGTACAACTGCAGAGGGCAACAGAGGAGAAGGTGCACCCCAGAGAATGATTATTTGAGTTGAAAATTTCCATTGTTTACTAGAGGGCAAAGTGCTGTAGGTAACTACAATTTTAGATTGCTAGGTCAGAAATGAAAAGAAGCTTGCTATACCGATATGCACAAGCTAAATAGATGCATAAGCTATAGCTATGTAATACCTTAGTTATTTTAACAAACTGCAAAATTTTTACTATAAATCTTTTAAATGATATTGTGATTATTCTTAAAATTTGTTTACTATATCAATGAAATAACATTGCTTCAAATGTAATTGTTTCTTTGAAAGTAAAGCCTGTGATCTGCTCAAGGAGCCCCTTGCAGTAGGATCAGAATCCATCCCTGGTACATGAACAGGTTTTTTGGAGCCTAATATCTGTGATGGGACACTTTGCACAGCCTTGAGGCAGGGGTAGGGACTTGGACCTGCTTCTACTAAATGTAGACCTCCCATGGGAGGCCTTACTTTCTTGTAGGAGGGAATGGGGATGGGTTGGGAGGGGAGGTTGGAGGGCAGGAGGAGGGAAGAGGGGAGGTCTTTGATTGGTATATAAAATGAATAAAAATTTTTTCTTAATTAAGAAAAATGAAAGTAAAGCTTGGGAAGCATTCTTGGTTGCTCTGTATGTCTGTTGCAACAACACTGTAAGCTGTAGAAAGCCCTGCTTTAGGGTGTTTGGTCCACAGCTGTAGGTAAAGAGTGAGACCACATTGAGATGTCACAGGAGAGTGTTCTGGAGAGGAGTGGATTTCTTCTTTGAAGACCTCTTTTTGAAGGAACTGGACAATAAATTTCAAAGTTTTCCTGAAAATTTCTTGTATAGAGACATATACTAGCATGCTCTTTCTGGATGCCAAATACTCTCTTCTGATTGTGTCCTTACAAATGAGACTGGTGAAGGATAACAATAAAAGTGGAAAAAGTAAGGCCTTGTTTATTTTGAAACCTGCAGGTGTCATCCATCCAGTCCTATTTGCTATCAATGTTACAGCAACAGCATCTACAATTTGTGATGCGGGCATGAATGCCATTATGTACTGTTGCCTTCATAAAAATGACAGAAGAATGCAGAACACTTCATTCCACAAAGAAGGCACTCAAGAATGGTTTTCATTTCTTTCCCTATCTAGGTACAAGGAGAGAGGAGGTACAAGCTAGGGGAGGAAGTGAGGTGAAATGATAGTATTGAGGTAGCAGGGATACTGGAGGGCTGGAACTGAGAGAAGTGGACATACTTGTTGGAACAGAGATGTTCCAGAGGGATACCCATGCTTTCTCTTTCTATCTCTGTTTTCTTAGTTGTGATGTGTAAATAAGATAAAAGTGGCAATATAAGGCAGTGTGATGAATGTCTCTTAAAGACCACATGCTGTGTCAGTCACCATTCACTCTCCTAGAGAAAACAGAGTGGAATATCCCTACCCTGAGAGAGGTGGCTTAGAAACTGTGGCATCACGGAGTCACAGATAGACACCTAGGACATTTAAGGGTGACAAGCACTAGTTTCCATAATAGAGATATGTGCTGCAGAGGAAATGACCTGGGATACCAGGCTGTGCCACTTTGGGAACCATTCTTAGGCAATGTTTGATCTGACATAGATGCCTACTTTCTTCCTGTTTACAGCCAGAGGAGATTTCAGCAATGGAGTCAGATGGCAATCAAATCAGAAAAGCCCCATCCTCTATACACAACCTGAAAAGCAAAGGTGGTGGATGAGAAACATATAAACGTGACCAGATAACCACACAAGATTCCTCCTCCTATGATGCACCTGTGGTCAGTTATTGAGATGATAAAAGACCTATCCTTCTGCTCTAGGGGCTTTCCTGCCTCTGTACTCACTAAAACACTGGTTTGAAATGTCATCTGTCCCTCAGTCTAGATACCCACTTATACTCCAAGAAGTTTTATTAAGTAAACATCTGACATTTCCATTTTTTCATTTTCTCACTATGTTATATCTATCTCTGTCTCCATGTCCACCTCCATTTCCATGTCTACTTGTCTCCATTCTATCTCCATGTCCACCTCTATCTCCTTGTCTGCTTGTTTCCATTCTATCTCTGTGTCCACCTCTATCTCTATGTCTACTTATCTCCATTCTATCTCTGTGTCCACCGATATCTCCATGTCTATGTCTAGTTTTATTTCCACCTCCATGTTTGTCTCTATCATTCTCTGAATAACACTTTGGCATTGGAATACACATGAATCCTCACCATTTTCCCTTTATCCCTATTTCAGATTCTTCAGAATTGCATGTGAGAACTGTCAAAATTTAGTCTCAAATTTTCTTTTACATTTAATCTGTTTCTAATCTTGACCCATCAGCATTCAGACACATTCTGTTTGGGTTAACATGGTTTTACTTTCAACCTTTGCCTCAACCTGACTTTATTATTACAGGAAATCCTTGTCCAGGAAGATGAAGTGGAAAAAAAACAACTTTTGTTTATTTCAGAGCCTTCTAAATTTTTATGTGAAAAATCAATTTGTTCTCATTAAATGAGTAGCCTCTTCTCAGAACAATAGATTACCCCACTGGGTTTATGAAAGGATCATTTGCTCTTTTAAGACTCTTCAAGTGCCTGCCCTCTTTTGCCCACTATTCTTATACTGTTAAACTATGAGTTTTTTTCAGAACCAAACACATCATTTGTCTGATAAGCATGACATGCCTTAAATATGCCCCCAAACTTTGAAATGCTGCTTCCTGAAGGAACACAGAAGAATCACATCAGAACATTTGCTAGGAGTTTTTGGACAGGACCCTAAGAGTACAGGAAGCAAAGACAAAAATAGAAAAAAATTAACTTTCATCAAATTACAAAGTATCCCCAGTCATGGGAACCAGCAGGATGAAGAGAAACCCTAAAGAATTAGAGAAAGTATTCACACCATATACATCTGCTGAGGGCTTGTGTCTAGCATCAATAAGAACACTGAACTCAATGTGAGTAACACCAACAGCAACAGCAGTGACAGTAGTCTGATTGAGAGCAGGCAGTAGTTCTAAGTAGACATTTCTCAAAAGTAAACACTCATGTGGCGACTAGGCATCTGAAAACAAAGCTGGGGAATCTGGTTATCAGAGAAATGGAACCACAGTGAGATGTTATCACAACCTAGTAAGAATAGCTGTTTTCAGAAAGACTGAAGCTCGTGTTAGCAAGGGGTGTGGTGGGGATGAAAAGTGGTTCAGACATCATGGAAAGTAGCATAGACATTCATAAAAAAAGATAAAAATAATCCAGCAACCTTACTCCTGGGTGTAAATCTGAAGAAAATGATAGTGTGTTGAGACATTTATACCTCTTTATTTATTATGTAGAAACTTTAGCCTCTCCCAGGGATGAGACCCCTGATTGGTTGTTCAATGTAGAGTGGTCAGCCTGGAAACCACTACACACCATCAAAAAGTGGACTTAGCTGGTTATATTTATACATTTTGTGTATACACATATAAATGTGCTTGTATGTAACAATAATAATCAAAGACAAAGAGGTTATTAACTTGAGAGTGGGGCAGGTGTTCAAGAGAGCATAGCTGGGAGGGGCTAGAGAGAGGAAAGGGAAAGTGGTGCAATTCTATTTTAAAAAAGAAAAGAAGTAGAAACAATGGGAGAGTAGATGATCAATAAGTAGACAGAGAAAATGTGTTGCAGCTATACCATGGATGCTACATAGCAAGACAGCAAAAGGGATTCTATCATGTGTGAGGATGTGGATGGACTATAAACCATCATGTTAAGTGAAGTAAGCCAGGCACAGAAAGACAAACATTACATGATCTCACTCACATATATGTAATCTGAAAGTGTTGATTTCAAAGAAGTTTAGAGTTGAGCAGTGGTTACTAGAGGGTGGGGAGAGTGGGGACAGGGTAGGATGGCAATGACTGACCAGTGGGTTCCAAGCTGCAGTCAGGTAGGGACAAGAAGCCCTGTTGTGTCTCTGTGAAGCAGGTGGCTGTAGACAGCTGGAATGCACTCTCTGAACATTTCACAACCAGAAGAAAGGATTTTAAATGTTTTCTTTTGAACTATGAGGCAATAAATACTTGAAGACATAGACATATTCAGCCAGGTTTAAATATTTTTTATGTGTATAATGTGCAATTTTCATGTATCTATAAAGATTAATTTAAATTTTTTTAGAGTGAAAAGGTAAATACCAAGAGGGACTGTGCTCATTTTCACAGGACCTTACCTTGTTCCAATGTTATTTTTATTTTGAGAAGTCTTTAAAAACGTTGGCCTCAGAAGTAGAACTTGAGATAGCACAATGGAGCTCTGTAGATGTAGCCAACCTATCAGAAGATCCTTTTCATTTTGTTTCCCTGAAGCAAAATGATCATAAGGCTTTTGCCTTCTTTCAGGAGAATTTTACATTCTTTAGCATTGATCTGGATATAAATGTTGTCAGTTTCATGATCTGAGACAAAGGAAAGGATCTGGTTTGTTCTAAGCAGGGATGGCAGAAGGATAAAGTTTAATAGGGTTGTGAATCCACTGCACCATGACAACTGTTAAGCATGGTGCCTGATTGTAGTCATGCACTTACTTTAATAGTGTTAGCCTCCCATGAACACTGAACTTTTTCTGAATAGCTACAATCACTCCAGGACTTAGGTTGTTATGTGTAGATTTAGACTATAGCTATTGAACTTTTTATACCACCAACTAAAATCCAGGTGCTCCATGAAAGTGTCAGAGCTCACAGCCAACAGCTGTTGACAAGGACTGAATGAATGAGTGTTTCCTTGGTGGTAATATCTTGAGACACAAACGAGGGTGCTGAAGAGAAACACTAGGGGAACCACAAGAGTACTTAGGACAAACGGCAAGCTAGATCAACATGATCAGAACTTCTTTGCAGGCGTGGAAAGTGCATGCCCTATGAATCGGTTTCCAATCACCATGTGTCATTAGAGCTAAAATTTTCTAATGTGTTTAATACTCAACAGTGGGCCCAGCTGTTTTCATCCTTCCTTTGACATTTAAAAGTAAAAAGCAAAATCCCTTTTATTACAGTGTAAGCCAATTATCCTTCTATAGTTAGCAATACCCATGATGTGGTGTTTGTGTCGAATCCCAGTGGTCTGATTCCTGTGTGGTTTATGTCAGTCATATTTTCAAAGAGCATGGGTAGTAATCATAAAGTTGATTGTAATTTTTGCTTTAATATGCATGACACTTGTAAGCCTTAGACAATTCTGTGAGGTTGCAGCAGGTCCATTTTGCAGAGATGATGGTGTCCAACCAGAGGACATGACTTTCCCTGAGTCACACAGTAAATCACAGAACCAGAGTCAGAACCCAGAACTCCTGTCTCCCAGAAACACTCCCCTTGTTCTACAATACCCAGATCCCCACTAATATATTTAAAAATAACTACAGAAGAGATGTTACAGACCCCTCAGATAGAATCTGACCAATGTTCATTTTGAGGAAAGTGAACTAATCCGACATTAATTTTAATTGCATTCTCCATCTGAGAACAGCAACCATGAAAAGATAAATTAAGATGGAGTTCAAGATTGATTTTCATGTCTTTGTTGAAACCTCTGAAGCCTCTGGAAGCTTGTAGCAACTCTTCCTCTGGGGTTGCTTTGACTTCCTTGTGTCAGGGTATGAAAGACAAGCTTAGGACACGTTCTTAATCACAAAGGGCCCTGACTCGGGCCTTTCTTGGTGGATGTTTCCATACTTTGAAAATGTGTCTCTGGGCAGAAATATGCTCACATGTGACACAACAAACAATAAGAGAAATCAACAGGTTCCAAGAACAAATGTGTATGAGGTATGATACAGGATACTGTCTCGAAAATACCCTCCCCCCATAATTAATGTTTCTATCTATCATACATCCACATTATGTATGTGAACACAGACTCTGTGGGGTTATCCTGGTGTGTGCAGGTGTTATTTGCCTGAGTCTGAATGTGTACACAGATCTGTGAGTCTGAAGTGCTTGTGTTCCTGCTGCTCTGTTGTTATATCTTTGAGCTTTGGAGGGGGAAAGGTGAAGAAGTGTCCTGTGGGGAGGAGGGAGATGAAAGAATAGAAAGACAGAGCTTAGTAGGAGAAGAGTTTAGGTATGTGGGCATCACTTGAAGAGAGGTCAGACATGGTTCTGATAGGTCTGGCCGGAAGGGCAGGACTTTGAGATGTCACCTGACTTCACATCATTCACCTGCTGAGCCTTAATAGTTTTCTAGACAGGCTCTGTGAGTTCTAGAGACTGAAGTAGCATGGGTTTTAGGAAGTGGGGCTCACCTCTGAGGAAAGAAATCCTGAACAGGAAAACCAGTTTTGTTTCCACAAACCACATAAAGCCCTTTACTCAGCCTCTGCTATGTGCTGTATGTTACTGAGTGCAGAGAACATTGCTTTCCAAGTCTAGAAGATACAGTCCCAGTCCATAAAAACATGTGCAGTAATAAATGTGTTGAACACTAGCTTTAAAAGTTCAGGATGGGCTGGGCAGTGGTAACACATGCCTTTGATCCCACTTGGGAGGCAGAAGGAGGTGGATCTCTTAGTTTGAGACCAGCCTGGTCTACACAGTGAGTTCTAAGATAGCCAGAGCTACACAGAGAAACCCTGTCTCAAAACAAACAAACAAACAAACAAACAAACAAACAAACAAAAAGTTTGGGATGGTGCTGGTCATGGTGGCCCATGCTTTTAATCCCAGCACTCAAGATGCAGAGGCAGGAAGATCTCTGTGAGTTCTTAGAGAGACCCTGTTTCAACAACAACAACAACAACAACAACAAAATTCAGGGCATCTGAGAATTTGTATCAGATAATCTAATTTAGATTAGTGTAGGCATGGAAGGTCTATCTGAGGGAATGACACTTAAACCAAGGGCTGGAAAGCAGAAAGAGAGAGAGAGAGAGAGAGAGAGAGAGAGAGAGAGAGAGAGAGAGAGAGAGAGAGAGACAGAGAGACAGAGAGAGACAGAGAGAGACAGAGAGAGACAGAGAGAGACAGACAGACAGACACAGAGACAGACACAGAGAAAGAGACAGAGACAAACAGATGGACAGATAGTCAGAATATTCCAGGCAGGTGTCTGCAGACTCTGGAGATGGAAAAATCCTGGATTGTTATAGAAATATCTTGTATCAGACCTACCTAACGTGACAGCTATGTTCACTGGGATCCTCTCAGCCTCTCTTGTTGAGCTCAGGCTGTGTTCTGCTTTCAATTACTCCTTGTTGTGTGAAAGTAGCTTCAGGCTGTGCCTGGTCCCGAGTGACTCCATTTTATAGGCAGCATTTGGCTCCTGTTTGAATGCTGATGCAGAGGCAGGATGCTCTCAGATGTCACCAGAACCACCCATGAGGTACAGACTGATAAATGACTTATTCATGAAAATAGACAAGTATCATCTATGAACTTATTAAAGTAAGTTGGTAACTCAGGAACACACGAGTATATTGAAATCACATCAGGAAAAATAGGTCTGGAAACCTTTCAAACACACAAAATCAAGATAGATTGAAACACCCTCACTTGGGACCCCATTAGAAGGACTCCAAATCCTGGGATGACAGTAGTCCTACTGACCTAGCATCTGACCACCTGGTGTACATGTCAGGTGACTACAAGCAGATAACTTCTGATTGTCCCAGGGGCTGCAGCTCAATATTAGATGTGGTACATTCAAATCAACATCCATCCATCCATCCATCCATCTATCCATCCATCCATCCATCCATCCATCCATCCATCCATCCACCTACCCACCCATCTATCCATGTGTCCATCTATCCATCTATCCACCCATCTTGACCTGGTCCTGCACTTTGCCTTAATGACAATTCACCCCTGTCATTGGTCTTACCCTGAATCCCTGTGACATGGCTTACACTCCAGCAACTCTCCAACTAGCATCATTAATATACAGCTACCTGCTTTAATTATCTGTGTCTATATTAGCTCTCTGCCTCTAGTAAGGCCTTTTTGAACTCTGCAGCCTCTTAATCCATTTGCACCTATCCTGTAACCTTTACACACACACACACACACACACACACACACACACACACACACACACACCAAGATGGGGATTATGTGATTTGAGAGTCAGTGGTAGAGATTATGACTGTAATCTCCTCCATATCCTGGATCCATTTGCAGACCTATACTCTTAACATGTATTCTTGGATGACGTATATGCACACATATGCAAAAACTGAAGTCATGGCTTGCTGTGGAAATCGCTCTGTATAAATTAAATGCTGATTGGCCAGTAGCCAGGCAGGAAGTATAGGCAGGACAAGCAGAGAAGAGAATTCTGGGAAGTGGAAGGCTGGGTGGAGACACTGCCAGCCGCCGCCATGACAAGCAACATGTAAAGACACCAGTAAGCCACAAGCTATGTGGCAAAGTATAGATTAATAGAAATGGGTTAATTTAAGATAGAAGAAGTAGATAACAGGAAGCCTGCCATGGCCATACAGTTTGTAAACAATGTAAGTTTCTGTGTGTTTACTTGGTTGGTTCTGAGTGTCTATGGGCCTGGCAGGTGAGAGAGATTTGTCCTGACTGTGGGCCAGGCAGGAAAACTCTAACTACAATGACTTTTACTCCCAGGCCACTTATTTTCAGCCTTTCGGAAGAAGACAAATTGAGAAATGAAACAGATAAGTGGAAACTAAGAACCAAGTATCACCGCTGTGTTCACCCGGAGTCCAGACTGCTAGGGTCTTCTTTATCTTGTATGTTTTACCTTCACACTCATGTAGCAGAAGGAACATGAAAGCTCATATCTTTGGTGCTTTTGTTTAAAAGCAAAAGTGAAAATAAACATCCTTTCTGCTCTCAATTTGCTGGCCTGTGCTTTCTTTTAGGAAGCCACATGCTCAGAAGGAAGGATGTTTGGGAATCTGGTGATAGCGACAGTGCCTTCCAAACTGAGCAATGTAGTCAGTCTCACTGTTTTCTTGTTTTGGTCAGCTGAACCTTCCTGTTTCCATCTGTCATCTTCCTCCTGAGTGAGTCCTACCCTAACACTAACCTTCCTATGAGCTGAGGCCTAGGTCTTAAGGGACCTCTCTCAGGGTTTCAACCTAGTATTCCCTTCTGTGGCCTTTCTGTCATTCTCTTAGGATGTTCTGTTATTATTTTTGCCATGGGAGCTAGGACTTCCCAACTCCATAGAGTTTCTCTATGTTTCTACTGTTTCTCACCTGATTCGGTCAGTTGTTCCTCCACATTTTAGCTCCTGATCATTAAAGGAAAGTTTTAGCACTCAGAAAACTGCTTTCTTCTTTAAATCTGGCTCTCAAGATCACTGCGTTAAATGTGTTACATAATTAGTTTAAAAAACAAACCCAAGCATTGTATCCTTTGTTCTAGGGTAGGAACTGTACTTTCTCTGAAGGAAATAAACATTACTGTTTTAATGTGTGAGAGGTCAGTCTCAGAAGGGACTGGGAAGACATCAGATAATACCATTAACAATGTTATAGCCACAGAACCTGCTTCTCCCTCAAGATTCATGAGGCCAGGACACAAATCAAGGGTCTGGCCCAAGACCGTTGAGTTAAAATACTTGTGAGTGAAATGGGGAAGGGATGAACAGCACAGTGGGGTATGAAGAATGTTACCTACCAGAGTAGAATAGTAAATTAAATAAAACAATGAAGAAGATGTGCACATCTACAATTTAATATAGGCTTCTAAATTTTTCTCAAGAAATAAGAGACTAAGGGAAGTGAGTGCCCTCTGCCAGCAGGTGGAAAGACTGGTGGAAAGACCTGAGATGCAGGGAAGGCCTACTGCAGCACCTCAGGTCATGGAGGTTCTGTGGGACAGGTTGCTGGGGTAGTTTTGTCCCTGCATGGGATGTGTGCTGGGTCCCCTGAGGGGTTGGTCACAAACAGGGAAGCACATCTTTTAGGAGTATTGCCAGAGAGAGGACCTTTCTGCAATGAGTCAGTAGGCTGCAGGGCTGGGTGAGGGATTCTTTCCCAGAGAACCAGCCACAGGCAAGGTTGTAGGGTGTTGTGGCTGTGGGTGGAGAGTGGTGAGGACCCCACAGCAGCAGCCAAGTTTCCAGCATTGTAGAAGTAGAAGATTGGGTCTGAAATATTTGGGATCAAAGTGCACTAGGGACCAAGAAAAAAAGTCAGAGGAAACTAGAATTCCCCCATAATGAGGTTCAGCCAGAGGCCATGAAGATACTATATACCCAGAATTGTCCCCAGGGCTGGGAGACTTCAGCATGCCAGGGTCATACATAGAGGTTAATTGTTCCATCCTAGGAAATATCTCTGTCCTTGGATAGTAGGAGAAACAAGGATTCCTGTGAGAGGGAGATTCTATAAAAACTGTCTAAGAAATGCTAAATTTCAACTTGGGACAAATGGCTGAATTGCTTATTTAACATATCAAAGCAGACCTGACTGCTAAGTTCTCTCAGGTTCCTCAGTTCCTACCTGTTACAGAGTATGGCTGGCATACCCCACACTCTACCCTGAACTCTCCAGCCCAGGGCCTGGGCTGCCCTTCCTTTATAATCCAGACATTTTGGTTACTGGCCCCTTTTGTAACTTCGGCCTCCTGGCTGCTGTACCTGGTTCCCCTCTCCCTTCGGCTCCCCCTCTCCCCTCATGGCCCAGCTCAGTCTGGTCATGTTCACTCTGGACTCTCCCAAGTGTCCCTGCCTTTGCCTGTGCTCTCCCACAAAGCTATCATAAACCTTCCCCTCCACCATACCTAGGAGCAGGCATATCCTTTCCTTACCTTTTTATTTATTTTTTTCCACTGAAGCAACAACTCTTTGTGTTCACTGGAGTCAGGAGAAAATGTCCTGGAATTTATCAACTATGAGGAGATAGCTCAAAAGTATTATAATTGTGATGGTATGGATCTGAAAACATACTTCTAAGTATCTATGAGGAAGTTTTGAGGTTCAGCTGAAGAGTGAAGGTCCATCCTAATATGAGAAGCACATCCCATGGAGTTGAACCCCACACTGAATAAAAACAAAAGGCAAGCAGACCACCACTGTTTGTCTCTGCAGCACCGTGTGGCCAGCTATATCTCACTGCATGCCTTCCCCACAGTGATAGACTCGACTAAAGCCAAACAAACCCTGCCTCCTTTAGACTGTTTCTGTCAAGTATCCTGTCACAGCGATGAGAAAAGTGCAGAACACACACTCCTCATTAGAAATGAGGCCGCTGATCTGATAAACCTGGCTGTGTGGTTCACAGGCCTTTGGAGCTGGCTTGCATGAGAAAAGTTGAACAGTTTGAAGCTGCAAACTAGAGAAGTCCTAGAACACTGTAAGAACAGGTCAACAGGCCACTCTCTGAGGGAGTGGAAGGCTAGGACAACTAAAAAACAAACAAACAACAACAACAAAACAAAACCCACAGATAGCAGGTGAGCCTTGGCTCATGAGGTTTCAGAGGGGAATAGGACTTTACCCTAAACTGTCTAGAGGCTGTTCGTTTTTTTTTTTTTGTTGTTGTTGTTTTTGTTGTTGTTTTTTTGACAAAGAATTTGGCTATATTCTGCCCATGTTATTGTTTTCTTTTGGTTGTTTGTTTTCTGCCTAGGTTTTGGGAACTTGAGTAATGGGATAATTTGTTTGGTTGAGGAATTTCAAGACAGGACAGCATTCAAGCTGTGGCATGGTTGTTACCACCCACTACTACCCAGTTCTACAGTGATAGAGAACACTGAGAGGAACCACAAAAACAACAAAAGGGAAAATGAGCAGTTTGTTGAAGGAAGAATAAAACCTAGTTTAAAAATTCAGCAAAGCAGCAATAATTGTTAAACAGTTTAGCATCGATTAAAGAGAACCCTCCTGTTTTGCACTGAGACAAAGGAACAATGCCAGCTTGTGTGAATTTATCTTGAGAGCCTAATGCCAATGAAAAACAACTACCTAGAGTGAGTCTGGGTGGGGAGGCCAATGCAACTGTGGTCCAAGGGAGCCAGCTTCCATTTCCAAGTGTCATCGAGGTGACTGTGGTTTTGCAGGTATGAAATGTATAGGAGTGAGAGGCTTGTACCAAGGTTTCAGAGAGCTACTGAGACCTGGTCGTATGTGGAAGGGTCAGATTTCCTGCAGAGTATCCCTCAGGGGCCATTGCGTGAAGCTGTGAAGGTGATGTCTCCAATGTAATGGAGATCCCAGGATGCTGGAGGTGCCTAGACTGTGAGATACTGAACTGCAAGCATGGATCAAAGTGAGGCACATGTACTGAAGGCAGCAAACTGGAAGGACAAGACTTCCCAAGACTGTTGGAGCTTGAGTAGTTTTCCATTATGAGTACAAGTCTACCTTGTCACCTGTTTCAACATTCCTTTTCACTTCTGAAATGCTCAACTTTGGAAATAACTTTATGGTCAGCCTACATAATTTTCTCTATGTTCCTTCCTGTAAAACCATTTCTTTTTTGAGCTGAGGATTGAACCCAAGGCCTTGTGCTTGCTAGGCAAGTGCTCTACCACTGAGCTAAATCCCCAACCCCCAGTTGTTTTGTTTTTTTTTTAAGATTTATTTATTATGTATACAGTGTTCTGACTGCATGTATGCCTGCATGCCAAAACAGGGTACCAGATCTCATTATAGATGGTTGTGAGCCACCATTTGGTTGCTGGGAATTGAACTCAGGACCTCAGCCATTTCTCCAGCCCCCACAAAGCAATTTTTAATCTGCTCATCTCACAACTGATTCTCTATGCCTTTGCTCACAAAAGTTTCCCAATAGACCAATTCTACATCACCCTTACTTCCTTTTCTCAGAGTTTAGCTTCCACTTTCAGTAGTTAGTCTGAATGAGTATGTATGTGCATACATGTGTGCTGAAAGACAAATTTCATAGCTACTATACTGTAGTTCTTAGCTATTTTCTCCCAAAACAAAAAAGAGAGGGAAATGGATTTTGCCTCCAGTTTCACATGAGGGAGATTTCTTCCACCTACTTTCCTGTTTCTGGATTCCCAAAGGAATGGGCACCAGTGAGTGCCTCATGCAATGACAGAGCTTCTTGGAGCCCTACAGTATAGTAGCTGTCTTTCCTTTTCTTCAAAATGTAATCAGATTCCTGGCTGTCACTCAAGCGTATTTTCTCTGCTCACATTTGTTACTAGAAAATAGAATGGGACTTGAAGTTTGCAATATATATATATGTATACCAAGGCGTCTCTTCGACAACATACCTCAAGACAAGAAAATCCAGAGCCTGGGCCTGTCTGCAGCATGTGACAAACATTGCCTGTGATTTAAACCTGAGATAAGTCATATATATCAGGAACCACACAGTGGAGCATTTGTTTTGCCTCAGTGACTTTAGTAACACATGTTACTGTCACCTGGCAGTCATTTGAGAGTTCATTCTATGAGAAGTGTGGATTGTTGGTGGAGGAGGGTCTCACATATATCCACCTTCTATTAGTTGCATAAAGTATACTCATTTATGAAGGTTTGGGGCCCTCTATGTCAGACTTTGTGGAGAGGAATCCATGTGCCAATGAAGTGGAAACCCAGACCTCCTCAATCAAGGGAAAGAGGCAAATATCCATCAAGAGAATGATAAACCCATCAGGCAGATCACATGGGAGTCTGAAGATCAACAGTGTCATCTTGGCTGAGATCTGTGGAGCATATAGACTCTGACATTAATACTCCTAATGGGGGTTTCAGAAAAAAATCCAAGTGTCTAATTACAAATCCCATTTCATAGTCTGTGTTACTTTTGTGTCATGACCAAAATGCCTGACAGAAAGAAATAATGCAAGGTCTTTTTTGCTCAGTTTCTGAGGGGTTTCAGTACATCATGGTGGAGAAGGCAAGGTGGAGTGTCTCTAACCACAGCAGGAGAAGTGTGAGGCCAGAGACTGAGAAGCCGAGAGCTGGCTGGCATGGAGCCCAGTAGCCTATTCACTTGTAGTCAATGTCTATCTCTTAAAAGCTTCACAGTTTTAGAGATAGCACCATGATCTGAGACTAGGAACACAAGCCCCTGTAAGACATCCCATATTCAAACCCTTACTAATCTTTTTTTTTAATTAAAAAATAATTAGATTTATTTTATTTTATATGTACAAGTGTTTTGTTTGCATGTGTGTAAGTGCACCACCTGTGTACCTATGCCAATGGAGGCCAGAGGAGGATGCCAGATCCCCTGGAACTGGAGTTACAGATAGTGGTGAGCCACCATATAGGTATTAGGAACTGAACTTGGTCCTCTGGAAGAAGAGCCAGTGCTCTTAATTGCTGAGCCATCTTTCCAGCCCCTATAAGCCTACTAGTCTTTTATTAGAACTGTGGATGAGGATGGAAATTGAATTCTGATTCACAAATCTCTGGTGGAAGGGAAGAAACTTGAAGTTGGTTAGAAAAGTAGCTTTTTACTCCTGTATGGTTGTATCTATCCTGACATTTTCTGTCTAGAATGAAGAGTTTCTGCATGGTGAATTTTGTCTTTTAGTTATATCATTCTCAGTTCTTCTCTTTATGATTTAATTGGTCTGGATTGAGATCTAGACAAGGGGCTTTTAATTTAAGTTTTCCTGGATGATTCTAACATGCCAGTGTCAAAACCCAGTAAAGTCAATCAGTTTTCCAAACAGTGATTTGTTACATCAAAATTTAGGATTTGATGGTTATAGTTTTTAAAGTACATTACAGAAATATGAAAGTAGCTCATTGTTATTGTTCCTCAAGACAAGAAAGTCATAAAATATGTATTTATTCATAACCAAATGCTCATCCGTCTGATATGGCTGGCCAGATTTGCAAAAGTGGGGTACTAATGATTGAGCTTAGACAGCCTTAGGCCAGATCCTGAGACAAGGGAGGAAGGACAAAAGAGCAGAAAATTTGGAGGACAGAAGGATGTTAAGACAGAGAGCAATAGTCTAGGAGAAAGACCACATTCTCTAGTGTTTCTGATAGGACATATTGCCAATGTATTTAAAAACAAAAGAATGTGGCAAGATAGACATTCTCTGTGGAAACAAAGGAGTCCCACTAATTTTCTTCATGGGTGGATGGCCAAACTGACTCTCTGTAGAGATGGACCAGTTTGATTTACTTATGAGGTGAAACTTTGGGCACCGTATCCACATGTGGACATCTAGCTAACTTGTAAGTAGGAAAGAAAGACTGAAAGGTGACTTCCACAAAGCGAGTGCTGCTTACACCAACCAGGAGGACAATGGCTTCCACTAACTGCAGGGCTGTCTTGCTTCACCTCCTAGAGGAAAGCTTGCCGTGTGGGGAATGGTTCAGGAACATTGATAGAGAAGTCACTTACAGCAGGAAGGTAGGTAATTAAGATCTCAGAGGCGTTTTTCTGTCATTGGCTGGAAAGTCATCAAGATACCACAGCTTTCTCTTCCACTGGGGTCTTTAGTTGGCAGTGCTGAGCTCTGGGAGGATGGCGTTGATGGGCACCCTTCAGCGAGGCTGCTCTCAAAGAAAAGCATGAGAACAGGAATAGGCAGAGTGCTGGAGAGGTCCCCAGATAGCCACAATGATATATCCTCTGTAGACTGCTGGCAATGGTCGAGAGAAAGCCTGATCTGACCTAGTCTGGTGATCAGATGACTAAACACCCTAACAGTCGTCTTGGAACTCTCATCCAATAACTGATGGAAGTGGATGCAGAGATCCTTGGCCAGGCCCCAGGTGGAGCTCCAGGAGTTCAATTGTCAAGAAAGAGGAGGGACTGTAAGAGTGTGAATTGTTGAATCCAAGATTGCAAAAAGCACAGGGACAAATAGCCAATCGAATGGAAGCACATGAATTATGAACCAACAGCTGTGGAGCCCCCAGCTAGATCAGGCCCTCTGGATAAGTGAGACAATTGAATAGCTTGAACTGTTTGGGAGGCACCCAGGCTGTGGGACTGGGACCTGTCCTTAGTGCATGAGCTGGCTGTTTGGAACCTTGGGCTTACACAGGGACACATGCTCAGCCTGGAAGGAGGGGACAGGACCTGCCTGTACTGAATCCACCAGGTTTAAATGAATCCTCAGGGGAGTCTTGGCCCTGGAGGAGATGGGAATGGAGGGGAGGGGATAGAGAGAAGGTGGGGGTGGGGGCGGGAGGGGGGAAGACAGGGGAACCCATGGCTGATGTATAAAATTAAAACACATAATAATAATAATAATAATAACAATAATAATAATAATAATAATAACAACATAAGGAAGATTTCACAGCTTTGAAACACAGAACAAAAAGCATGTTTCCATCACTCTGCTAGGCAAGAACACAGGCGACACAGAGGAGCGGCCATGCTGATCATGTTCTTTTTGAGTTGGTTAATGTACAGTTAAGGGCTTAACACCCAGAATAATCATTCTGTTGGGGTAAAACTTGGCAATTTAAAACTAATAAACTGTGCTGCAGTGGATGACCAAAGAATGGACTAGCACTTTGTAGTACTGACTGTTTGTGCCTGCTTGCAAAGGTCTTCACACTGTGTGTCCACAGGGACTCTTCTTCCTGCAAATTCCATTCCTCAGTATGCTGCCCAAGTCCTGCCTTTTGGGATACAGACTAGCCTTTCCCTGCATAAGAAGCAACATGAATTAATATACCCTCCATAGCTTGAATGGGTTACATCCTGATACACCCACATAAGCTAAAATGTAGTGTACTAAAAATCTACTTAGTGCACCCTACCTGCTGAACATTAGCCTAGCAACAGGGTCCACCAAGAGTGTTGACTGGATGTTTACCCTCACAATCACTAGCTGATGGAGAGCGGTGGCTCTCTGTCATTGCCCAGCACCGAGAAAGTGCTGCCCTTTATACCCTTGGCTCTGGAAAAACAATTCAAAATTGAAATTCCAAAGTACACTTCCTACTGATTGCATATTGCCTTTGGGCCCATATGAAGTTAAGAAGTTTTAAGTCAAGTTAATGTCAGTCAGGTACCATTTGCTCTGCCATTTTCCTCATGGTTCCATAACTTTCTTGTGTGGTCTTGTTCTTTGTTCCATAATTCAATGTCTGTCCCCTAATCTATCTATCTGACTATTAAATTAGACAAGTTTGGAAATTAAATTATTTTTAAGAGCAGTCTTTAGAGTTAGCTGTCCCTGGACACTAATTCGTAATTTAATATAACAATAAAGACACTGAGTGATCAACCTGTCTCTCCCTACTGGGAAACTTATTTCAGACATCTGTTTTCTAAGAAAGCTTGAATATCCTGTTATGGGAAGAAGACAAGCAATGTGACTAAAGGATTCTAGATCCAGATGTTAAACCACAAGAGCTCTCTGGTTGTTGCACACATGCTGAACTGTAGCTGTGGTAGATACTCAGAGAGACAGAAGGGGTGGAGTGGAGACTGTATATTATATGCACACATTCCCCATCAACATACTTATTCTGATGAGACCAATTGTGGTTCATATTTAACATCAGCTACACTAGTTTTTAAAAAGTCATTATCTCTCTGATACACACACACACACACACACACACACACACACACACACACACACACACACGTATATATGGTCTTACTTAAAATAAACACTTAACTAAATTACATACTGATATAGGAAAGAAAGGGACACAGAAGATACCTAGGAGGAAGCACTGGTCTAAATTTGGAAGGAGACAGGACATCAAAGATGGCTCCTAGGGAAAGTACAGGATTGGATAAGTTTTGAAACCTGAATCATCAATAACTCAAGAAAATTGAGACAGCCAGGGTGTGTGTATGAGGAGAAAGAGAAGGTACCAGGGCTCAGGGCCAAGGAAGAACCTTCCATTCACATTGCTGAAAGTGCTCACTGTGGATCCTAGAGGTGGAGTAGGAAGAAGTGGCTACAGATTGCAGACAGGACCATATGACAGGGTCTTCTGAACTGCAAACAAGGAGGAAGTCTAGATGGATTTTAATCTGATTGGACACTAGAGTTTTGTCCTTTTTCTTTTCCTCCCCATTTAAAAATTTATTTGTGTGTGTGCCTGAGTAAATTTATGTGCCTCAGAGACCAGAAGAGAATGTTGGATCTCCTGGAACTAGAGTTACAGGCAATAGTTAGCCACTGATGAAGGTGCTAGGAACCCAGTCTGGGTCTTCTGTAAGATCTTACATCAAGTGCTCTTGGCCCCTGAGCTGTCTCTCCAGGTCTTCTTTTCCTTTCATAACATAGACATGATATATGTTACAGAATTGCTTGTATAGATTGCATTTCCATCTGATTACTCAGTGGAAAGTATGGAAACAGCTCAGTGAATTCTAATAGAAAACACTTGATTTACAAATGAAACTCTGGGCCCAAAGAACTGAGAGCACAGTGAGTGTCACAGGGGTCTCTGGTTTTGTTCAGGAAAACACTGTCAGTGATTCTCCTCTTTGGGGGCTTCACAGGCTCCTCCTCTTACCTACAGGACGTATTGTTGGATGGGATAAAGAAAGGAGCCACTTTGCATCTCTCTGATGAATGTGTCTCCTGGTTGCAGGTAAATCAAGTTTACTGTGACCAAGGCATGAAAGAGGATTTGTCACCACAGTTGATGGAGAGGGTGGGGTGATGGACATCAGGCATTGTGAGCCATCTTTCTGCAGTTGGCAGTGTTTCTCAAGTGCTATTTCTATGAAGAAGGAGGAGGAGGACACAATTGTTGGCTTCTCTGATACCTTTAGCTTCATTTTGCTGAAGTAGAACTCCAACAAGATTGACTAAGAAGGGTTCATGGGACAACCTGGTAAGGAAGTAGAGAGGGAGAGTGGGGGAGGTGAGGGTGCAAAGTCCAGCAGAACCAACAAGGAGTGACTGGCTCAGTCACCAGAGGACTAGACTCACACCAACCATTTCCCTGAGCATTGTTGTGATGACCAAATGAAGGCTTGTCATTAGTCAAGCTGAGGCCAGATCTCCACTCTCCCTTCTCTGCCTCCTATCCCTTTCCGAGTTGGCTTTAGAGTCATATACCACTTGTGTGGCTGGGTACAAGAGTACAAGCCTTCCTGTTTGTTACTTCTCCAACATTGTTCTTAGAGCACATGGAAGTCTTTTTTGTTGTTTGAGACAAGGTTCCATGTTACTTAGGTTGACTTTAAACCTTTGATTCTCCTGCTTCTACTTCCTAAGTGAGACTGCAGGTGTCCATGCTTGACACACAGGCAACTAACTCTTCAGGGTTTAGTTACTTTACATGGGAACTCTGCTTAGCTTTGACATATGTACTGTTTATCACAGAACAATGCATCCATTGCCACCTGCGCTTACCCCCCACTCCCATGTGTGTGTGTGTGTGTGTGTGTGTGTGTGTGTGTGTGTGTGTGTGTGTGTGTGTGTTGAGGACTCAAAATCTGCTGTCTTAGCATCACAACAAAAAACAAGTATGCCATACAGCAGTACTGACTATTCTGTAATCAGATCCCTGGGACTAACTAGTCTTGTATGTGGAAGTTTGTGACTGTGATCAGCATTTCCTCCCCCCACACCCTGGTTCCCAGTCCTTGATAGCCACCAGACAACTCCACTCTACTGCTATGAAGGTGGCATGTTTAGACTCCACAGATGAGTGACATCACACAACATTCATCTTCCTGTATCTGGCTTTTCTCACTCGTTCTTTTTGTGGATGCCACACTCTGCCCACATCCCACTCCAGCTTACTATACCTGCAAACTCCACTGCTCTGTTCTTGGTGATTCCAAGGCAAGAAAGAGTAGTGACAACAGGGAAGCAAGGATAGCAGTTAAAGAATATGAGCATTGGCAGGCTTTACACACTACCTGCCATCTGTCTGTCTTCTCCCTCGCAAAGTGCAGCCTGCAAGGGTGAGGTCATTTACTATACTTTAAAGATGAAATGTGTATTATTTTGCTTGAGGACATCATATGTAGTAATTAGAGAAATTAAAATTGAAGTTTGTTTCTAAAGTTTCTTTTTCCTTGTCCACTGCTACATTTTATTAAATGAAGACACCTGGGACCATTACTTAGTTCAGAGAAGAGGCCTGTATTGTTGGCAAATCCTATCATTCTTCTGATATGTGAATTGAGAAATGCCTACAAAACAAAGTGGAACATCCCCAGCCCACCCTGGCATAACCTGAGTGACTGTGATTCTATAGCCTCTCCTTCAAGTTGCCAAGTTCAGGAGAATCTTCCAGTAATAGCAGGTCACTGACTGTACCTGGAAACACTGGGCATTTCACATCTCCTGTCTTTGCTAAATGCCTGCTCTGTGATCCTGTCTCTGTTTAGCATTCTGGTACTGTGTGCTTTTCTCTCCCCCACAGCTATGGCTATCATTCACTTCCTCCTGTCCATTTCCCTGATACCTATTCTCACTTGAAATCTATACTTGCTCCAACAGTCATACTGTGTGACTTATTTATTTATCACATTGGTTTGAAGAGGTCCACTTAGATGCAAAGGAGATGCAGCATGCAGTAAAACTAAGCATTTCTTATTGAGGATGTAGAACAAGGGGAAGTTGTGGTGCTGGTTGTTGAAGACTGCCTTCCACACTCTCCACAACCCTAGGAAAGTGATAAAGAGTCTTTGCTAGAAACATTTTTGATGTTGTTATTTGAAGTCAGAGTGCTGAGTTATAACATAAGCCTCAACACATTCTACCTGTGGGTATTTGATGAATAACTTAATTATTCAATGCTCCAATGTCTTTTTTGGTTTTGCAAACAGATATTAATAGTCTCTCTCCCAGAGAATTGTGGTCCTAACTAAACAAGTTAGTATGAGCCCACACTTTGAGCAGTGCTGGCAACATGGCAAAGATTTTGTAAGGTTTTATCTGATTTTACTTCTTCTAACACTCTCAAATAACAGGAACAGTGTTGAATCGAACCACAAAATGAGAAAGATTTCTTCCTTCCCTTTTATCCCTGTTCGTGTCATTCTTGGGCTTATACTACCTGGAAGAACTCTCCACTCTGTCCACAGGCTCACTGCATGTGTATGTAACCCACTGAACCGTCAGCCTGACCACAAGCAGATTTTAACTGCTGATGGAATTCTGGGGGCTGGAGATGAACTGTAGGCAAGACAGCCATGGTGATATTAAGGTGCTGCTTATAATGCTGTGGGCACTGGCAGGATGAGAAAGAACCAATTTTTATTTGCTAATATGCAAAACAGAAATTTGAAGTATCTTAATCCTAGGAACCAGAGAAAAATCTGTGTTCAGAAAGTAGTGTTTGTGCTAACACAAATATCAACACAGAAATTGATCAGGTAGAGAGGTGGGGTTACTACTGGGTCAGAGAAGTAGAAAGTTCTAGAAGGTGCAGGTGGTCTGTTTCCTCCCACACCCTTTGTGTTACTACTAGTTAACAGGGAATTATTTGGAGAAACTTAACAAGGCTGGCCCATATAAGGCCTCAGATTTTCTTTCTCAGGTTTTTTTCTGAAGTAAAACAACATTAATAAGATAATCAGCCAAAGTTTTCCAGGTTCCAATGGGCTTCACTTATAAGAACATGTATTTGAACAAGAAGCTTCATACTCTGTTGCTTATTTCATAAAGTGAGGATTGTCTGTAAGTGGGGATTGCAGCATGTTCTGTGATATTGCTTTGCTAGAAGAAGTTCCAGGCCAAGAAGAGATTAATTAATGTCCAATAAACATCACATGACCTGAAGGAGAAGTTCTAATTTCTCAGGCATGCTAATATGGACAATGGCATTGAGAACTTCGTGATTTAGTATCACTAGAAACATAATAATTCATAACTCACAACTAAATATTGATAATATTTCCTCTTTATGAGAATCAAAACTTTGAAATTTTCACTACTTGAAAAATTAGAGAGGAAATGAGTTTCAGTCCTCAAGACTAGACTTTGCTGTACACAAAGCAAGAGTTTTACTGTTTCCTCATTGCCAAGTTGCATCTTAACTGGCATCAAGTCCCCCAACCACAGCAACATATTTTCTCAGCTCCACTCCTCTGTGGCTGTTCAGTGCTGTGGAGTGCATTTCTTACCTGAACTATTTCCTTCTGAGGGAAAAAAAAATCACATCTTAAATCATGTAATGACACATGACTAGAGAATGCACAAGCCAGATTAAGCTCCAGGAGATCAAGGAATCTTTAGTGCCACAAGTAGAGAGTCTCTTCCAGATTAGGACATTAGGTTAACATGAAGCACAGAAGTGCTTCCCAGTATCACACATGTAACATTTTAGGCTAGGTTAATGGAGAATTTATTGGTACCACTTTATAGTGGCTTTGTAAATTTGAAACTTCATTGGACAATTTTCTTTTGTCTGTGATGTTTATAGCTCAGATCTTACATCCCTCTTAGGTCCTCTCCAGGCTGTGTGTCCCCATTCATTTGTCTTAGTTGCTCAGAGACTATTGAAAATAACTTTTGATATTTTAATTTCAAAGATATAAAGAGGGTGGGAGAGATAGCTCAATCAGTGAAGTAATTGCAAGGACACAAGTTAGATCCCCCAAACCCATATATATATATATATATATAGCCAAGTGTAGCCAGCCAGCCTAGCCTACTTGGTGAGTTCCAGCCAGTGAGAGATGTAGTATGGTAGTTTGAATGTAATTGGCTCTATAAACTCATAGGGACTGACACATTGGTAAGTATGGCTTTTTTTGGAGTAGGTATGGCCTTGGAGGAAGTATGCCACTGTGGATGCAGGCTTTGAGGTCTTATATATGCTCAAGCCATGCTCAGTATCTCAGCTCACTTCCTGCTACCTGCAGGATCAAGATGTAGCTTCTTCTCCACTCTCAGCTCCTTCTCCAGCACCATGTCTGCCTGCATGCTACATGTCCTGCCATGATGATTGACTAAACCTCTGGAATTGTAAGCCACCCAATTAAATGTTTTCCTTTATAAGAGTTGCTATGGTCATGGTGTCTCTTCAGAGCAACAGAAACCCTAACTAAGACAGAAGTTGGTATCAGGGACTGGGGTATTGCTGTGATAGGCCTGACTATGCTTTTGTTTGAAAGAATATGGACCTTGGGAAGGTCTGTGGATTAGAAAAGCATTTGAATGCTTTAAGTGCTGTTAAATGGGCCATAATAGTAGGAGCATGGAAAGCAGTGGTACTGAGGGTGATTTGAACTGTGGGGGGCTGTTTCAAGATTTCAGAAGAGAAGACTATTAATATGTGGCCTAGAGATCATTCTTGTGATATTTTGATGAAGAATGTGGCTGCTTTTTGCCCTTGTCCGAAGAGTTTACCTGAAGCTAAAGTGAAGTTTTGGATTAACTGTGTTGGCAGAGGAAATCTCAAAACAGCCTAGTATAGACTTTGTTGTGTGGTTATTAGTAGTAAGTCTAATGAAGATTTATAATGAAAAGGAGAAAGCTGAGCAAGAAAAAATATACAAGATGTAAAACAATTTGAGGAGAAAGGAACACCAGGAAGTAGAATGGAGGTAAGTCCTGTGTTCAAGGAGATGAACAGATTAAGAAATGGAGTAAGGGAGTGATAACCTCAGGGCAAGATCCCACTCAGCTGTTTCCAAATTGTGAAAACAAATAAAAAAAAACAAACTTAGAGCTGGGTGTGGTGGTGGATGCCTTTAATCCCAGTGCTCAGAAAGTCAGAGGCTGTTGGATCTCTGAATTTGAGGCCATCCTGGTCCACAGAGCAAGTTTCATAGCAGCCATGCTCAGGCAGTAAAGGAAACCATGGAAAATAGAAAGCTGGTGAAGATGTAATTGAACAAGGGGGCCATGTTCCAGCCCCAGCAAGCAGCAGAACTTGGCAGCTTCAGCCATGTGGTCCTGGCTTTAGAGTTAGGACAGAAAAATGGCGTTGTGAAATCTCCCTTCAGGACTAAGAAAAGTAACTGAGGCCAGGCATGTGTCAGAGGTGTCCCTGAATGGAGGCCGAGATAGGCTATTTCATGAAGCTGTGAAAGTGAAGCTTGGATTGCCTTGGAGACCCAAAGATGTTGGAGATGCCAGAGCCGTGGGATATCTGCTGAGGAAACATACTAACAGGGAGTGGAACCAGCCCAACAGAAAGAAGCCTGGTTGCAGTCAACAAAGCTGAAAGGAGTTGGAGATCAGAAGAGTGCTTGACATCAGACATGGATATGCAGAGTTTGGAGTTTGACCAGCTGATTTTCAGTCTTGCTTTAGTCCAGTGTTTCCTCACTATTTATTTCCCTACCTTTTGAAATGGTAATGTATATTGTGTGCCAGTACATGTTGCAAGTATGTTTTGCATTTTGATTTTGACTTTGTTGGGGATTACAGTTAAGAGACTATATGAATCTCAGAAGAGACTTTGAACTTTGGACTTTTAAACATTGTTGAGAATGTGATAGACTATGGGGAATTTTGAAGTTGGACTAAATGCATCTTGCATTATGATATTGTTACAAGCTTATGGGGGCCAGGGAGTGGAATGTGGTAGTTTGAATGTAATTAGCCCCCATAAGCTCACAGGGAATGACATTATTGGGAGGTGTGGCTTTATTGGAGTAGGTACAGCCTTGTTGGAGTGTAGATGTAACTGGCTTGTTAAATAAGAAACACAGAACCAAATGTAGAGTTAAAAACCACGAGGTCAGAGCAAGAGCTGAAAACCTTACCCTTCACTGCTTCTGCTGTTCTTCCTCTCCACAAGAGAGCTACCTCTGTGTGTCCTATCTTTTTTATAGATTTTCTGTTCTGTTTTCTCATTGGTTGTAAACCCAGCCACATGACCTCCTCATCACTGCCTGTTTGTACAGACCTCCAGGTCTTCTATGGTTGGTATTGAGATTAAAGGCGTGTGTCTCCATGCTGGCTGTATCCTTGAACACACAGAGATCTACCTATCTCTGCCTCCCAAGTGCTGGGATTAAAGGCGTGCACCACTACCGCTCAGTTTCTGCTCTGGCTTGCTCTGACCTCAAGGCAACTTTATTAACATACAAATAAAATCACATTTCAATACAAATAAAATATCACTATATTGGAGGAAGTGTGCACTGTAGATTCAGGCTTTGAGGTCTTACATGTGCTCAAGCCACTCCCTATGTCTAAAATCACTTCCTGTTGCCTGCATGATCAAGATGTAGCTCTTCCTCCGCTCTCAACTTCTTCTCCAGCACCATGTCTGTCTGCATGCCACCATATTCCGCCATGATGATAATGGACTAAACCTCTGAAACTATAAGCCATCCAATTAAATATTTTCCTTTATAAAAGTTGCTCTGGTCCTTTTTTTTTTTTTTTTTCTTTTCCTGTGAGGTAGACTTTACCTTTGTTTTACAAGGTCAGAGTGAGCAGTGGCACTGTAATTCAATCCCAGGTCCTTCTAATTTCACTCTATATAGAACCAGGGCATGCATATAGGGCAAGGTAAATAGAGCTGTGTTTGATAGAGTTTTTCAAAGGGCTGCTTGCTCGCAGGCTTTGCTGGGACAGTTCAGATTCTTATCAGGTTTGTGCACTGTCCTCTGTGCAAGTAAATTTATTCAGTTTAAAAATACCTTAAATGCTAAGGTGCATGGTGGCTAATATATGTGATCCCAGCACTTGAGAAGCCAAGACAGGAGGGTTACTTCAAGTTTGAGGCTAACCTGGGCTACAGTGTAAGACCCTATCTCTAAACAAATTTTGTGGTGTGTGTGTGTGTGTGTGTGTGTGTGTGTGTTTGTGTGTGTGCGCGCGCGCTCTATCTTCTTTTTTCCCCTATGTAAATTAAAAAAATATTTAGAATTTTTTTTGGTACTGAACCTTAAAGATACTGTGCTAAGTGAAATAAACTGGTCATAAAAATATTTTTAAAAAAGTTGCTGTGTTCGCCATATGGTGGTAGCACATGCCTTTAATCTCAGCACTAGGGAGGCAGAGCCAGGCAGATTTCTGTGAATTTGAGGCCAGCCTGGTCTACAGAGCGAGATCCAGGACTGGCACCAAAAATGTATAGAGAAACCCTGTCTTGAAAAACACACAAACAAACAAACAAAAAGTGAACAAAAAAGTTGCTGTGGTCATGGTGTCTCTTCACAGCAATAGAAACCCTAGCTCAGACACCTAGGAACCTAAGAATGACACCAAAAGTGGTTCTCTGGTCTCCACAGTCATACTTACTCACCATGTATGTATACCCCCTCCCACTGCCACATATACCTACACGCATCCACACAAATATATGTACACACAAGCAAATATCTGTAGAAGTCCCCTTCAGATTCAAACATTAGTACCTATAAAAGATTTGGTTCCACCTGACACGGAAATGCAGATTATGACACATACAGAAGTCTGCAGCTGTTCCCAAGGAAGTCAGCATGATCTCCCTTTTTGCTGTTTCAGTAAAACCCACTTTCTGAGAAAGCTGTAATTGAAAACCATAGTCCCAGATAGTCAGTGGGAATATGAAAGTGAATCTAAAGATTAAACTTCTCTCCACCCAATAAGGCTGCTGCATGCAGGTACAGTGAGAACTCATTTCTCAAAGATGGAGACCTCCAGGCACTCTTCTGATTAACATTCATGCCATAGATAGACTGACAGAAATTGGTTTGGTTAAAAAAAAATAGAGCTGGAAATATGTGGTAATACTATATTTGTAAAATGTGATTTTATTTGTATATTAATAAAGTTGCCTTGGGGTCAGAGCAAGCCAGAGCAGAAGCTGGGCGGTGGTGGTGCACACCTTTAGTCCCAGCACTTGGGAGGCAGAGCTAGGCGGATCTCTGTGTGTTCAATGATACAGCCAGCATGGCGACACACGCCTTTAATCTCAATACCAACCATAGAAGACCTGGAGGTCTGTACAGACAGGCAGTGATGAGGAGGTCATGTGGCTGGGTTTACAACCAATGAGAAAGCAGAACAGAAAGTCTAGAAAAAGAAAACACACACAGAAAGAAGTAGGTCTCTTGCGGAGAGGAAGAACAGCAGAAGCAGTGAAGGGTAAGGTTTTCAGCTCTTGCTCTGACCTTGTGGCTTTTAACTCTGCAATTGGCTGTGTTTCTTATTTAACAAGATGGTTACATCTACAGAAATAGAGAAAGGCTGCAGGGACATTTCAACTGTTAGACACCAAGTGCTATGAACAAACCAGAGTCAGAATATCAAATAATTGTTGTCAGATGTTTCATTAGAGCTGAATAGGAAAAAAAATCAAACTTAGAAGGACACTATTGAATCACACCCTGACAACTGTATTTAAAATGTGTAGTAAGTCTTAGACTGATGGCAACCATGGCTGAATTGTCACCTGCTTTCCTTGTGGACATCATCCACATGTCAGGAAAGTCTGTTATTTATTTACTTATTCAAAGAAATTTTATTGAGCTATTTGAATGACCAGAAATGATCTGAGGCGCCACAGATAAAGAGTATCATCATTGCTCATGTTTGCTCAACCTCTTGGGTATGAGGGCAAAAACCTCAGCCCTCACAGCAAATAAGATATGGGTTATACCAAATACATGTACAGGCCATGGTCACTATGTCAAGAAGGAACAGAGAGGAAAGGACCAAACTCATCCTTGCAGGGAGGCTTGGGAAGGGTGGGGCTCAGGGAAGCCTCCCTAGAACAGGCAATGCTTCTGAATGCTGAGAGACAAACTATGGAGAAAAACAGAAAGGCTGTGCTCCACAGATGAGTTCACAACTCACATTAGCTCCTCATGCTTACCAGTAGTTCAGTATCAACAAGCAGACATTGTGGTAGAAAACACTGGGTGTGCTTGGGTGTTACTGTAACTCAACATTCAGTAAAGAGGCAGGAGGAAGGAGGATCACTGCAACTTTGATGCCAGACTGTTCTACATAGTATATTTCAGGCAGGGCTACAGTCTCCTCTCTCTCTCTCTCTCTCTCTCTCTCTCTCTCTCTCTCTCTTTCTCTCTCTCTGCCTTCATGTCTCAAATATAATACAATAGTCAAGGATCAGGATAATATTCTGGTGGGAATATAATGAAAATTCTGAAGAGAGGAAATAGTTCATAAGAATTCACTTAGGAATTTAGTGCATGACAAATGAAGTGTCACAATATGGGGTGACATGGATTATTAGATAAATTATGCTAGAAAGCTGGTGTTTGAGGACAAGATTAGGTTATCACTATAACATGCTGAGGTTAATTCTATATGAGTTAAACAATATGATATAAAAGCAAAATAATTTAAAAATGAATGAGTTTTAGCTTGATATATTTGACTTGATAAAAAGGTATCCATCTACCCCTATCTCAAGAGTTATTGGTGATTGATGGCTACTGGAGAGGGAGAGTCAGTTTTCTTCAGGGATGTGGCCCCTGAGAGGTACCCGTGCTTCAGTGGGTTAAAACACAGAGGACATGAAATTGGGAGGAAATTGTGGTGGTAATAGGGGAGGAACAGAAGGGGGTGGAGTGGGGTGGGCTTGACCAATGTACATTCTATGCATGCATGAAAGTATCAAGCAATAAAAAAATATATGTAGCTGGGTGGTGGTGATGCACGCATTAAATCCCAGCACTCAGGAGGCAGGCAGAGGCAGGAGGATTTTTGTGAGTTCGAGGCCAGCCTAGTCTACAGAGTGAGATCCAGGAAAGGCGCAAAGCTACACAGAGAAACCTGTCTCGAAAAACATATATATATAATGTTTATTACATTAATAGTATGTAAATAGTATGTTTATTAATTATTATTATTAATAAACATACTATTTACTACCTATATATAATAAACATACTATTTGAAAGCAGAAGATAAAGGGAATGTGTTTTTTCACTGTGAATAACACCTGCTTTGAGGAAGAAGGGTTCACTTTGGCTCCTAGCTTGAGAACACAGTCTATTATGGTGGTGAAAACATGAGGGCAAATGTAAGGTGAGGGTCACATTGCTCCACTCAGCAAGCAGAGATAGTGCTGGGCACTCACCTCACTATGTCCTTTTCCAGTTTATTCACTCAGATTTCAGCTCAGGTGATGGAGAAACAATGAAGTTAAAATGGTATTGTAGAAAATATCTACATAGTACAAAAACAGTTAAGAGTGGAATGTGGTGATATTGTGTTCCCCAATACATTGTGCACCCTAATAAACTTTATCTGGGGTTAGAGAACAGAATAGCCACTAGATATAGAGGCCAGAAAATGGTGGCACACAAACCTTTAATCCTAGCATTCCAAAGGCAGAGATCTCTGTGAGTTCAAAGTCTGGATCTCTGTGAGTTCAAAGCCACACTGGAAACAGCAAGACATGGTGACACACACCTTTAAACCTAGGAAGTGATGGCAGGAAGGAGAAAGGTATATAAGGCGTGAGGACCAGGAACTAGAGTCTGGTTAAGCTTTTAGACTTTTAGCAGCAGTTCAGCTGAGATCCATTTGGGTGAGGACACAGAGGCTTATAGTTTGAGGAAATGAGATCAGCTGAGGAATTCGTGAGGTGAGGTTGGCTGTGGCTCATTCTGTTTCTCTGATCTTTCAGCATTCACCTCCTTGGCTCCGCTTTTTATTAATAAGACCTTCTAACAATTTGTGTTACAATGGAAGATTTAAGGAACAATAAGAATATAAAACACAGAAAATAAGTAGAAAAATGTCAGACATAAAAACCTCACATTCCACCAAACAGTGGTGGCACACGCCTTTAATTGCAACACTTGGAAGGCAGAGGCAGGCAGATCGTTGAGTTCAAGGCCAGCCTGCTCTACAGAGCTATTGTAAACCGTGTGAAGATGTATTGCTGTGATTGGTGTAATAAAAAGCTGAATGGCCAACAGCTAGATAGTAGAGGATAGGTAGGACTTCCAGGGAGTGAAAGGAGGAGAAGGAATCTAGGCACACAGGATATGCCAGTGAGACACAGAGAGGAAACAGGAGGTGCAAGATGGAAGTGAGGTAATACCACATGGCAGAATGTAGATTAATGTAAGTGGGTTAATTTAAGTTATAAGAGCTAGTTGAGATATGCCTAAGCTAAGGGCCAAGCTTCACAATTAATAATAAATTTCTGTGCCATTATTTGTGAGCTAGTGGTCCCAACAAGAAAGTACTACAACACAGAGCAAGTTCCAGGACAGTCAGAGCTACACAGAGAAACCCTGTCTCAAAAAACACCAAACAAACAAACCCAAAACAAAACCAAAAAACCCCTCACATATCAATAATCACATATCAGTAATTAAATGTAGAGAAATGCCTCACTCAAAAGTAAAAATTGACTAAGTGAACTTAAAAGCACAATCAGAAAAACCATAATTTCTGACAGAAATGAAAATGCATTAAAACATTTGCAACATAAATTCTACAATATTTGAACATGTGCTGTCCAATCAGCAAGGGACATATTAGTGAACCCAAGGGCTCAGAGCTGCAGCAATTGTGAGACAAGAGCCCTAAAAGCTAAGGCAATCTACAAAAGATAAATAATAAAACTAAGCATTAATTTATGATTCTTTTCGTAGTTGGAACTAGAGAGAAGTGCTCTTTGAAAAGTAAAAACCCAGTTGCACCATCCCTCCATTTCTGCACACCTACTTCACACTTGCATGAATGAAGCACTTGTACCCAGTGCTGAAGACACAGAAGTGAAGATTATAAAGTCATTCTCTGCAAAAGCCTGACAGTGACTATTTAAACCCCTTTCAGTATTTGTTCATATTTCGAGGCCTTCTCACTAAAGTTGGAAACAGAGATGCCAAGACCTGGTCTTCAAAGGATTATTATATACAAGTACAAGAAAAAGGCTTGATTTGATTAAGGTGGCCCTAGATCCTTCCTCTCAGATTTATGTGGTACACAAATATAGCTTACATATGTTGTGGTTAACTTAATTGTCCACATCTTGGTACCGTTGTTCTCCTGCCACTGGGTTTAATTACATTACATTATGACGGTAATTAACAGAGCCAAACATCATTACATCATTAATTGGTTTTATGAGGTTTTGGAGCCTTTTGCTAAGAGCTCTTGTATTTAATACAAGCTCTAACCACTGTGAGCAGTTTGCCTAGATTTTTTTCAGTCACTCTGTTGTTAGGTACATACTGGAGGATTGCTTGGAATGACAACTTTGCACTTTGGATGACAATAGCCTGTACCACTTCGACCATTTTCATTAGTCTTGTTTAATTGCTCTGTCTCAGTGGCGATCTTAAAGATTGAGGGCAGCCCTGCCCAGTTCATTCCCACTGGTAATGCCTGTGTGTGATTAACACAGAAGCAATTGCCATTCATAAGTATCCTAGGGTTGCATTGAGTATTGACTCTGCTGACAGAGGGATGAGAGTGGAAATACACTAATGGGAAGGCACTGTGGACAACAGCCTTTACCACAACCCAGCTCAGAACAGTTGGATAATAGTGCACATCATTCAGCAAAGCACTTTTAGCTGTATGTTTGCATTTCTGGACAGTGTTTTGCCTTCTCCATCTAGGTTGTACTTAAAAGCTATGCTACTATCAAGTTCTGCAGTATTTCAGAGGGTGTACATGCAATATTTTTAGATATTACTTCATTACAGGAACTGGTTTACTTCTGTGGTGTCATTTAAATGTCACAAGGTATGATATCATACCATGGATATCAGCTCCATGATGATTAATATCAATTGTCAACTTGACAGGATCTAGAATCACATAGGAGACAGCCTTGAAGATATCTGTCAGGGAGTTCCCAAGTCAGGTTTATTGAGGTGAGACACACACCCTCAAGGTGGGCAACACCACCCATGGGCCCACAATGAGTTGGGCACAAACATTTATATCTCTGTGCTTCCTGACTGTGGATAGAATGTAACCACCCTTCACACTATGAGACAAACACATCCTTAAGTTATTCTTGTAAGGTGTTTTGTCTCAGAATCAAGAAAAGCAATACAGTCTCCATCATCACAACTTTAGGTATAAGAACACTGATGTAAAATACTTTGCTTTGGAGAAGATGTCTTGAAAAGGACACATCTAGTATTTAAATCCAGCTCGTCCTGACTTCAAGCTAAGAACATATTTTCCTGTTGTTATTGACTCTTGGGAGGTTGTTACTTGATCATTCTGTCTCATATACAAATATTGAGTTAATCTGTAGTGCAGAGCAAAGCTGGGGGTGTATATAGCAAAGGACAGTTATGTGTCTGTAGTTTGGAATTTGCAAAAGTGTAAGAAGTCAGTGGTAGCCAGTGAAGCAAGGTAACTAATAGGTTTGCTTCTTGTGAAATTTACTAAACTTTTATACAGCTTCCCTGAGATGCTAATTTCAGCTTTCTTCTGTCTACTGTGAAGAGCACTGTTGTCAAGCTCACAGGATGATGTTAGAAGAGGAGTCCCGGGTATCTCCCCAGGCTCACCTCACCCTATCCACTGTTATTTGGGCAAGTTTTGCCATGAATCTACTCCTAAAAGTCTCTTATGATTGTATTTTTTATTTTAGAGTATTTTTATATTTACATAAGAGTTACGTAAGGAGCTCCTTGTAAACCCTTCACCCACCATCCTCTAGCATTAGAGTCAATGTAACTACGGTGTGCTTATTGAAAGGAAGAGATTGATATTGATAGAGTATGCTAGTATCAACTGACTCAAGATTTAATACAGACTGTGTTTGCTTTTCTATCTTTCTTCTTCTTTTCCAGGATTGGTTCAGGATTTTATATCATACTTAGCCAAAAAGGGTAGTTTTCAATGTTGAGTGGTAGCCACTGAAAAAAATGGTCAAGGATTGGAGAGATGATTCAGTGGTTAAGAGCACTATCTGTTCTTGCCTAGGACATGGGTTTGATTCTCAGCACCCACAGGATGGCTCATAACCATTTGTAACTCCAGTTCCAGGGCATTCCATGCCCTCTTTTGGCCTCTTTGGGCACTGCACACATGTGGTGCAGACATGCATGCAAACAAAACACCCATACACATAATATAACAATAAAAGAAAAAAAGAGGCAGAAGAAATGGACAGACTTCATGTTATTTATTTGTAGCGCTATTTACCATGCAAGAGAAAACATGAGGTACAATGAAACCCACTACAAGAGTTTTATTAGGGAAAGGGAAGGGGGATGTGCTAAAATAGGCCTACTAGAAACAAACGGTGCGGAGAGAGTGGGGAACCAGTAGAATCTGCTTTTATAGGCCCCCCACCCCACCCCACATGTGGTGGGAAAAGATAGTGGTGGGTGACCCAAAGATTAGTTTCTTTGATTCACAAATAAGGAGCTCAGCAGCTGCTAAAGCTTGTATGCAAGGTGCCCATCCCTGAGTGGTGAGGTCTAGTTTTTTGGCAGTTATGATACAGGTGCAAAGGAGGGTCCCAGCTGGTGCCCTAGAGTCCCAAGGGCATATCCCTTTCTTTTTGTTACATAGAGGGAGAAGAGATGAGTTAGGTCTGGGAGGCAAAGTGCTGGGGCCTGGAATAGAGCCTGTTGGAGCTTCTGGAAGGATTTAGTAACAGGGTGAAGGAGAGGTTCATATGGGGAGCCCAGAGCTGCCTCATATAAGGGGCAAGCAAGGAGAGAAAAATATGGAACCCAGGGTCACAAGAAAGGACGGAATCTCCTGTTTAGTAGAAGAGACTGTAAGAGGCTGGAGTAGGGTTCTGGGTGTCCCAGACTTTGGGGTCCACCTGAGAGGCTGGCAAGGGAAATGGCAGAGCTAGTGGGCTGGGTGGCTAGCAGAAGGAGGAGAGGAGCTGCTGCTGAGTCTGGGGTCAGGCAAATGGCAGGAACAAATGAAATAGAAGCTCCTACCTTAGCTAAAAAGTCCACAGGGCAGGTTGGCACAACCAAATATGTGTGGGTAAGAAGGATACCCCTGAAAATACAGTTAAGTGGTCAGGTCTGGTGAAGCAGGAAAGGTTGTCCCCCAACCCCAACAATAGGGAGATGAGATGGAGAGATGGGACCCCCAAATTCCCTCAGGACTGAGTAAGTGGCCCCAGTGTCCAAAAGGAAGGAAATGGATCACCCTGATAGTATAATGGCTACCCTAGGTTCCCTGTGAGAAATGACCGTTGTCAGGTTGGAACCTGGAAACCTTCAATTGTCCATTGCCAAGCCTAGGAGATTGGCTAGAGGGTGGTCTGTGTTTGATGTCTCCATGCCATGGGGTGCATGGGGACAGTCAGCTGACCAATGTCCCTCTTCGTGGCATTTTGGACAAGGCCCAGGAGGCCTGCAGGGGCAGAGCAGGAATGAGTCCGATGGCTTTCTTTACCACATTTAAAACAGGGACCTGGAGGCCTTCAGACAGCTGGTTGGATAGCCTGTGCCAGCATTTGGCAGTCTTGTTTACGGGCTTTTTCATCTCTCCCATGGTACACCTTAAAAGCCATCACTAAGACTTCTGCCTGTGGGGTCAGGGGTCCTCTCTTCAGATGGTTAAGTTTGGCCATAGTGTCAGGGAAGCTCTGCAAGATGAAATGGGTCGTAAGGAGCTGTCTGCCCTTTGGGCTCTCAGGATCTAGATTAGTATATTATAAGACAGCCTTTGTAAGTTGTTCTAGAAATAGAGACAGATTCTCTTCCTTATCCCAATTATTTTTTGTAGCTTTCCGTAGTCTACTGGTTTAAGGGCAGCCTTATGAAGACCTGTGAGGAGGCAGATAGTAAACTGATCCCTAGCTATAGAGCCCCCTGGGAAACTGCTTCTGCTCTACAAGGATGGGCTGCTGTGTTAGTCTGGTGGACCTTGTCTGCAGGTAGTCTAGCCTGTTCCCAAACTCATCTGTGCTCCTCAGGAAGTAGGTTACTAGCAAGGATATGGATATATCATGAGAGTAAGACTATATGATTGGGTAATATATTGGAATTGTGTTTAATAAATGAAGTAGAATTAGAAGTATAAGAACCTAGTTTTTTTTCCAGTTTGAGAGAGTTCAGCTAATGAGAAAGGAACATGTACCTTAACCAGTCCATCCACCCCGCTACCTCTCACAAAGGGAGGATGGCCATCGGGCTGGCCTGACTGGGGTAGGGGTCCCTTGGCAGCTTGAGGATACATGACAGGAGGAGTAAGGGTGGGAGCCAGAGTCAAGCACTGGAGAGGAAGAGGGGGTTATCTGATAGAAGAAAAGAGCTGGAGGAGCTGAAGGAGTGCTCACTTAAGGAGAAGGAGTGGGAGGTCATAAAGGAGGGGATTCACTAGCAGGGTCCAAAGCAGTAGTGAGGGGCTCCTCTGGGTCAGGTTGCATGGCTAGGAGCACATGGTCAGGGGAGTGGCAGTTAAAGAGAGAGAGGGTTTGGAGCTGAGATAGAAGAAGGCTTGGACATAAGGTAACTATCCATTTGCCCGTTCTTTGACAGAAGTTAGAAAATCCCCATAAAATATTGGGGTCCAATGAGCCATTAGGTGGCCATTTTTTATTGTTATCTAAAGGATACTCAGGCCATGTTTTATCTGGCAGAGGTAGATAAGCTTAGAAATCTTTAAGTAAGGCATTAAGCTAAGAGGTTTGAGGGTTTCCAAAAGGCCTCCCAGAGGAGATATGGGGCTAATGGGATTGGAAGCATTGTTTCCCATGGCTATGACAGAGAGAAAAAAAGGAAAAGATTTAAAAAAAAGAAAAAACAAAAACAAGATCCAATGGCCAAAATATCTCAGGTGTCCTCAAGATCAAGCGAAGATTGATCAGTTGGCACACGTCACTCAGTGCTACGTCGAATGAAAGAGTGAGGGCTGGAGCAATGCAGCTTGAGGACGAGGGTCTGACAGACGAGAAACAAAAGGGAATGATATCTGACGGTATAGTCAGCCATGGGGGCTGACTGTACCCCCAGTCCCAAGGATGCCAGAAGGATGCGGGACAATCAACAGTCATTCCCACAGGTCCAGGGAACTGTTTACACTGGCTGGTAGAGGGAAAACTCAATCAAAGCAGCTAGTGTTGTGCGGGTGATCTGGTGGTCAGACAAATGCAAAGTGGGCAGTTGCAGCTGAGCCCTCCTAGGTTCAGGACGCTGGAGTAGGGCGCTGGGGAGCCTGCTTTGTCATGGCACCAATGTTATTTATTTGCAGCGCTATTTACCATGTGAGAGAAAACACTAGGTACAATGAAACCCACTACAAGAGTTTTATTAGGAGAGAGGAAGGGGGATGTGCAATAGGCCTACTAGAAACGAACAATATAGAGAGAGTGAAATGGGTGGAATCTGCTTTTATAGGTCCCCCCGCCTCCATGCATGTGTATCTGGGCTTACATAGCTATACCATGCAAATGCATAGATTATGTGATCACATGGTGCATGAATTACGTAGGATGCCAGGCCCTGGGGTAACTAAGCATTCTGCCTGACTGCTGGACAGCTCGTGTGTGGTCATGTAGCTAAGGAATGGCTACAAATTAAAATACTCATATAGGATTTCTATTGAGGACAAAGTTTATTGTGGAAGTGTGGACATTCTCAGAATCAAAATGGAATGCTTGTATAAGCTAACGCGCTAAACATACAGAACTGAGAGTAATAAAGGGCAGCCTAATGTGTCATCACCTCATAGAAACTGTTCTAGATCCACAGAGTTAAATAAAAAGCACTCCTCAGAGTATAAGGACAGCTTAGTGGCTTTCTCTTCAACCTCACACTGATACCACTGTAGTGTAGGATTGTTGTTTCTAGAAAATGATGCCTCTCCCTTACATTTGTCTTTGAAATGTCTCTGAACATTCATCTGAATAAGAACGCAGTTGACCATGACTTGTAGGTGTCTGTACTCCCGAATATTAACCATCAGTATTAGTATTGTAATTTAAGTTGACATGCAAACCAGAGTTTTGGAATTCCATAGACTGTGGGTTGAGTGACCCTTTCATGGGATCTCACATCAGATATTTACATTACAATTCGTAATAGTAGAAAAATTACAGTTACGAAATAGCAATGAAAACATTTTTATGGTTGGGGGTCAGCACCACATAGAAACTGTATTAAAGGTGGCAGTGTCAGGAAGGTTGAGAGCCTCTGCCCTAGGAAGAGACAAGATGGAAGAGTTCAAGTCAGCCTTCTTTACTGCCCCGTTTCCTCCTCTGAATAGTGAGACTGAAGAGGTGGATGTCTTCCATTTCCAAAGTGCCAACCCTGCTCCAGGACCAGTAACTTGGGGTGGGGGGTAGGGGGATATAGAGGGTGTGGGAGTAGGGTAGGGGTTGTGGGGGCTCCACTTGCTTCCTGGCCAGGAGCATGTGCATCAGTTTACCTCAGGGACTGCAGAGCAGAATAACTTTCTTTTAGTATAAACATGTCAATATCTAAAGGCTACAATTCTACCTCTGTGCTATTTGTTGTTCTAGTTCAGTCACAGAGGCCTAATTAGCTGGCTTCACAGTCTGCAGCAGATGGTTTGCCAACGTTGTCCTCAGCAGCCGCTGGCTTTGCTTCTCAGCACAGAGGATTACAAAGAGCTGTGTTAGCAGGACTTTCCTCTGCCATGAAAACCCAAGAGAAGCAATGCAGGAGGAAAGATTTATGTTAGTTGTAGAGGGTTCAGTCCAGGGTTAGATGGTCCTGTTGTTTCAGACCTGTGATGAAAAAAAAATTCCCTGGTGGAAACATATGAGAGATGAGGGTACTAATCTCATGGCAGTCAGGAGTGGGAGGAGGTGAGAGGGAGGGGGAGACAGAAAGAGGAAAAGAACAAAGAGGGGGAGGGTAGCTAGTGCAGGGTATACAGGGTGTATCTCTTTAAAGTACACCCAGCTTCCTCCAACTTGGTCTACAGCCTAATAAAGTCATCAAACTATGAAGCTATCAAAAGAGTAACTCATGGATTAAATCAGGGGATCAAGTCTTCTGTACATGAGACTGTGGGTAATTTATATTGAAATAACAACAATTTTTAAACATTTTTTTTAAATTCTCCCTCTCTCTCACTTCCTCTTTCCTCCCTCTCAATCTCTCACCATACATACCCCCCACCTCTCTCTTAGACAAGGTGTCTCTTCCTAGCTGTCTTGGAACTATGTAGGCAGGCTAGTCTCGAATTTATAGAGATTCACCTGCTTCTGCTTCCCAAGTACTGAGATTAAAGGCATGCTCATCACTACCACACCCAGCTTGAAATTTATTTCCTTTAAAGGGCATAATTATGAAGCCTTTGGGTCTTGACTATATAGGGAGATGTAGTGGGTAGCCATCCCAGCTTTGGCCTGGAAATTCCAACCCCCATTGAGGCTTCGGTCATGCCCATAAGGAGGGGCTGAGGGAGGAAGCTGAAGACCCAGGATCGAGAGGAGAGGCTTCTCTTGGTTCCAGGACCCTGGACGCTGGAGGTAGACTGAGCAGAGTTCTCCAGAGAACCCCGCCAGACTGCACCATACCTTTCCCAGACTCTGCAACCTATCCCTTCATTTGTAAGTTACCCCCAAAAATAAACCTCCCTTTTAACTATGTGGAGTGGCCTTAATAATTTCACCAATAGGGAGACTCTCTCAAAAACAAAAGAAAGGAAGGAAATAAAAGTAAGGGAAGACATTCTCTGTGAGGTTTTGCTAATACCATGTTAACTGTATAATTAAAACCTGCATCCAATCTAGTGACCATGCATTCATAGAAGTGCAGGCAGGTGCACAAGTGCATGCATATTTTAATGTAACCCATTATATATCTATATATATTTGTGCCTATACAGTTTTTGCTACATGACAATGTATTGCTCATTAGTGGTCCACATTATGTAGTGGTAGCTCTGTAGACTGTATAATGTCTTGTGATGTTATAGCCTTCTTAGTTTGTGTAAGTGTCCATTGTTCATGATATTTACACAATGGAAAAACCCAGTAGTGAATTTCATGCCATGTATATACATCTCTAAGTGTTCTGATGTGGCTACACACATGTATAGATACCTATATCCAGATCCACATGCACAAACACACATACCCCTCCTCATATTGTAAAGTGCTATCCTCAAAGCAAACTGTCATCTGTTTCAAAAAGCCTTCAGGAGTGAGCCTATGGATTGATGGCATTCCCTGAGAGAAGGAGGAGGCAGACCCTCACCTGAATGTTCAACCAGCCCTCCCAGCCATCTGTATGTACTTCTGCCCCAATTGCATATGGGGGAGAGTCTGAGGAGGGACTAGAACACATAGGATGGGGAAGGTTAGCTAAGAGCATTAACTGTGTAGCCATAAGGAGCTGTCATCCATGCTGGAGGCAGGCTTCTCAGTTGAGAGACTTTGCCTGACAATTTGGTTTTTGTGGAGTCATGGCATGAAGCACTTGGTGGGAAGTTTCTGTTCCAAATAGTGGGGCTGCAACTTCAGGCAATCAAACAGGGGAAGTGTTTTACCTCTGGACTAAGAGTAACATATGTTACACTGTCAACTCAACTGCTTTGTCCTGTTTGTCTGAGCCCTTAAAAGTTCTGGGGATGGTTTAGGTTTGATACCCTCAGTCCTGTGAGCTACACAAGCTCATTTTCTGAGGGAGGGAAAATAGCTATCTGATGCATCATCAGCAGGGGAAGGAGCTCTTAGTCATCCTAGCTTTCCTGGGTCCTGGGAAGAGCTACCATAAAAAGGAGTAATTTGAGTTTTGTAAGAAAAACTTATCCCATTGCTCTGCCTTGTGGTGACCTTTGAATCTTTCAGCCCCACACATTTGCTGTTACTTTGGCAGAGAGTGTGGGATATCCCTTGCCTTGATTTATACTGTTCAGTGCTCAACAGCAACAGCCTGAAGTTTGGACTATTCTTCTCCCCTTTCTTAAATAAACAAAAGTTAGCCTAGCTCAGTAATTTTAAAATTCACAAATAACTCATAGCTTCAAAATAAACCATAATCCATGAAACTTCAACCAGGATTTGTTTAAAATTATGTGAGTACATTTAAATATTATACAGAACTCAGAAAAATATGTACAAATTTGTTTGAGAACTATATTATCCTCCCAGCTGGGAATTGCCAAGGGAGAGGCCCAGGCTCATGAGAACAATCTTTCCTTCTTGTTCTGGTCTAGCTGTAAATTTCTTCCTAACCTTGAGCAGGCATTAGGGATTAGAACATTAGTTCTGAGGAACTGTGTTCATTAGACTGTCATAGAGCAAATAGCAACCTATTGTAAAACCAGAGGCTGCATCTGAAATACAATGAGGAACCTGACTGGCATCTTGTTTTAATTGCTGTGCCTGGTTCAATTTCTGAAGTCACCTGGAGGCACGCCCAGGGTTATTCCTTCCTTACTGCAACTGCAAAGGGAAAAGCACAATATTGAACAGGAACAGATGCCAGGAGCCCCATTTATAATCTATTAACACAGTAAAATTTGACCAGGATCCATAATCTTCTAAATAATAAGAGCATTATAATCAATCCATTATGCAAACAAAAACAATGCTAGATTTGAATAAAAATCCACTTGTAGATCCTAGGAACAAAGGGAAACACCTGGCCAACTTACTCCTTTGTCACTCACAACCGAACTTAAAGGATAGGTTTATTTTAATGGTAAAATTACTCATTGAGGGCCCAGTGGGTAGAGGCACTTTTGGGCAGGCCTAATGACCCAAGTTAGATGCTCAGACCTCACAAGTTGGCTGGAGAGAACCTCCTGAGAGTTGTCATCCGACTTTTACTCCCATGCCATTGCATGCCAATACCTGAGTACACACACAAGCACACCAAATGAAAAATAACTTTAAAGATGTTCCTTTCTGTTTTATTTTAGAATGTTGTCTAGCACCACCTACTTACAGTTTGAGGACAAATTGTTCAACTTTTATAAACCCATTTACATGTTCTGTGAAGTTACTGGGTTGGACCAGGTGTCCTTGGAAGCTCCTTGTAGCACTAACCACCCAGCCCAGTTCTTACTCTGAGACACAGATGTCATAAGGGTCAGGAGGCACCAATATCACACCAAACAGTCCATTAAGTACATGTACCATAAATGCAGGATGAAAAATGTTCAGAGAAAGGGAGGAGAGTAGGAATATGGGCAAAGGAGGAAAAGCCCCAGCTGAGCTTTAATACACAGAATAGGATTGTGTGTGATAAAGAGGTTCCTACAGAGGTGAGCCATGTTTACTGTGTAGCTAGTTGTGCACCAATGCTTCAGAAGTGGAGGTGCTCCATTTAGAAACTGGAATGGTGGTTATAGGGTGATGAGTGATTAGAGATGAAAATTTGGGGAAACAGAAAGTCTCATGCAGTATGCTACCTGGTTCTTGGGCTATAAAGTCTGAGCTATAGGGAGAGAGAGTTATTAAGATAGACCCTGAAACTAGAGATAGAGGAAATAGAGACAGAGACAGAGACAGAGACCAAGATAAGGGTAGAGAAAGTGCTGGGCCAGTAGAGATAGAGATAGAGAGTGGAGACAGGGTTAGGAAAGAGAGCTTAGGGGAGCAGGAGATCCCAGCTGGATCAAGAACAGAAAGGGAGAACAAGGAATAACAGACCATGATAAATGTTGACCACATGAGAACAGAAATAGGCAGAGTGCTGGAGAGGTCCCCAGAAATCCACAATGATACATCCACTGTAGACTGCTGGCAATGGTCTAGAGAAAGCCTGATCTGACCTAGTCTGGTGATCAGATGGCCAAACACCCTAACAGTTGTGCTGGAACTCTCATCTAATAACTGATGTAAGTGGATGCAGAGATCCTTAGCCAGGCCCCAGGTGGAGCTCCAGGAGTCCATTTGTCGAGAAAGAGGAGGGTCTGCAAGAGCGTGAATTGTTGAATCCAAGATTGGAGAGGCACAGGGACAAATAGCCAAATGAATGGAAGCACATTAATTATGAACCAAATGCTGTGGAGCCACCAGCTGGATCAGGCCCTCTGGATAAGTATGACAATTGAACAGCTTAAACTGTTTGGGAAGCTGTGGGCCTGGGACCTGTCCTTAGTGCATGAGCTGGCTGTTTGGAACCTTGGGCTTACACAGGGACACTTTGCTCAACCTGGAAGGAGGGGACTGGACCTGCCTGTACTGAATCCACCAGGTTTAAATGAATCCCCAGGGGAGTCTTGGCCCTGGAGGAGATGGGAATGGAGGGGAGGGAATGGAGGGAATTTGGGGGGGGGGGCGGGAGGGGGGAGGACAGGGGAACCCACATCTGATGCATAAAATTAAAACACAAATATAATAACAAAAAGAAGAAAATAGAGAAATTGTCAAATTTTAAGCAGGCCAGCCCAGAAGAAAGCCAAATATTTTAATAGATAAGACTTGGAAAGATTCCAGTTTGACATTTAAGTCCAGAAAATGCAAATTAAAAAATAAAATATCATTTCACAGTATCAAGGGAATCCAAATATCATCAGGATCTGCATGGGTACACATGGTTACATGTGGATATAAGAGTTGCATGCCCTTTAATGCAGAATCCCCACCCTAAATGTATCTGTTAGAGAAACCCAGGTAGACTGACATGAGCAAGCACAGGGTAAGTTTGATTTTTTTCAATCCTTCTGATTTTGGTGAAATGGAAGTTATTTTCCTTAAAAACAGATGGTTGAAGAAGGATATCATACTTTCTCCATATTGCTATAGCTGTTAAAAATCAAGCTAGCGTTCAGATGAAACTTCAAGAAGAAAACAAGGTGGCAAATCACAGGTATGACATGAAAGCATCTGCAAGTACCACAAACTTAGATCAACAGGGAATAAATGAACTGAAACATGTTTTCCCATTTTCTCAGTCAACTTGTCACAAATTAGAGTTATATGGGAAGAGGAATCTCAATTGAGAAAATACCTCTATAAGATTGCCTGTAGGAAAGTCTATAGGACATTCTCTTGATTAATTATTGGTGTGAATGGGTCCAGTTTCCCTGGGTGGTACCACTCCTGAACTGGTGGTACTGGGTGGTATAAGAAAGCAGGCTGAGCAAGCCATGGGGAGCAATCTAGTAAGCAGTATTCTTCCATGGGCTTTGCATCAGTTCCTGCCTAGAGTTCCTGCCCTGGCTTGCTTCATTGATGGAGCATGACTTGAGGGTTGTAAACTGAAATAAACCCTTTTCTCCTCAAGTTGCTTTTGGTTGTGGTGTTTAAAAACACATATACATGTAGTAAAAGTAAAGAACATGCATGGCAATGGAATGGGCCAGCCCTATAGGAGGAGGGAATGGAGAGCAATTAGTGGGGAGCTGGGATGTAGCTGTTCTTTCTTTTTTTCATGTAAAGTAGAGGAACTTCTAATGATGTGGTCTTGACAGCAAAATAGGTTTTTAATTCTCCACAAGTTCCTCCTGAAAAATAAACCAAGTAGAATGGCAAATGGGACATTTACTTGAGGCACATCAAATGAAACCAGAAGGAACTCTTCACCTACTTCAGATTATGGTCAGGATGTTTCACTTCCTAGAGCAAGAGTATTATGGGATGTTTGTATACTGTGTGAAGATGTGTCACTGTGATTGGTTTAATAAAGAGCGGAATGGCCAATAGCTAGGCAGGAGAGATAGGCAGGGTTTCCATGGAGGGAGAGGAAGAAGAGGAGGAGTCTAGGTGCATGGACTATACCAGGGAAATGCCAGGAGACTCTGAAGAAGTCAGACATATGGAACAGAGCAGAGGTAACCAAGCCACATGGCAGAATGTAGATTAGTAGAGACAGGTTAATTTAAATTATAAGAGCTAGTAGAACAAGCCTAAGCTAATAAAGCCTAATTAATTTCATAATTAATAAGAAGTCTCATGTTAATATTTGGAGGCTGGTGATCCAAAGATTTAACAAGAAAGCTTGCTACACAGAAGAATAAAATTAAGTTGATTGACAGAATGGCGAGAAATTAATGGGACTATCAATGGAACCTATAAGCCCAGAAGACAAAAATATTACAATAGACATCTATTCTTACTCTAGATGGAGACCAGAGAAATATTTCTGAGGTGGTCTAGGATAGGGAGAATCCTCTACAGCTGCAGAGATGTGGGAAAGCCTGCATGAAAACCTGCAAAGAGCAGGGAGAATTATAAAGATATTTCATCTCAAAAGTAAATTACAATAAATTAAACCAGCAGCAAATTTGCAGTTAAGAAAAGTTATCAATAAAAAACATAGTAAATAAAAAACATAAAATGTATATTATTCTATAGGCAATCTAGCCTGACCTCTGTAGGGCAATGGGCATGGAGAACAGAACCCTTGTTTAACTTTCCTTTCTGAAGCATCTTGGTAAATGTAGAAGTCCCCTCAAGGGTAAGAAATGAATACAAAAGTGTTTTGCAACCTTAGTTAATTTTTCTATTCAGCAGGAGAAAAAGGTAAGTCTGAAGCATTCCACATGAAGCCAGTGGATTCATTTCTAAAATTTCTATTTAGGTTGCTTGTTTTCAAATGTGAGCTAGTATGATTTGTTTTGCTGGACTTTAATGTCATCTAAAATACATTCATGTTGCTCATCTTTTTTTTTCACAGCTGTAATTTGTGTCTGCCATATAGGCTATGAACAGAATTGCTGCAAATGGGCACATATCCCATCCCGTACAGTACACACTCATGGTACCATGTGGAAGGCCCTATCTTTGCTACTTTGTTAAACATCAAGTGTCTGTACAAACTTATCAAGTACAGCAAATGGCCAAGAAGAGCTGGTATGTTTTTTGAGCTGACTTTGAACTCTGTGGTGTAAATAGGTTCAGTTAACCACTTTAGCATGTTACCAGAATAGTGAGGTCAAAGCCTGAGTCCTGGTAGGTCTAAAATTCTAGGCTTGGCTGCCCCTCCTCAATATGTCAATTCAAGAGACAACTAATAGTGAAAAGTTGAAAAAGGAGATTTATTCGATAGTCTCATTCAGAAGAGGAACCTGAAAAGAAATCCAGTGACTGCCCCTCCCAAGTCCACCCTTCAAGTCCCGTCATGAGGTTTAGGTTTAAACAGAGGGTAAGAAATGTGCATAACTAAGCAGTCCTGGCAGACGTAGCTCCTCCTGTCATCATCTCTGTCCCTGCTCTCCTGTCTCTTCTGCGAAGTAGTCTGACAAGCTGCCAGAACTGTGTGACACCTTTTCTGGTGACACCAGGCTCCCAGCCTGAGAATTCTGGGGAAATCCGAATTCCTGGGGTCCATGATCTCAATAGTCTGATAGCCAAAGGAGGAGGAACCAGGGTCTGTCTGTAGAGTCCCTTCCCTCCTGCCAGGAAGGTTATTAATCATTCCCATCTCTATACAATGAGCAGTGGAAGCAGAACACAGTGGTCCTTAGGTTCCTAAACATTGTAGCTGCTCCCTCTTTTGATGTAGCATGATTTTTGTTGATTTCATTGAATGTTATCTTCAGAAAGAATATATAAAAATGGAAATATACAAAATAAATGCATCACTTTGAACTTTAGTCCCTAAATTAACCAGTAATCCTAATTGATGTATATCCTGATATACTCTGAAAACTTCATTGTGGCTTCAATTCTTCTACTACCAATAAAGACATTTAGCCTTTAACTCTAATCATTACCCAGCATAGTGAAAACTGTGAGAAGTCTCTGTACAACAGAGCTGTGGATCTAAGAATGTGTTTGCCAGTAACCTGAGTAAAATTTAGTTAAGCCATTCTAAACTGGCATCTCTTATCTTCACAGGTAATTGTAGGCAAAAGAATATGTTCTGTGAGATGGTAATGACAATTAGAGCTACATTACTACATTACTGCCAGATACAAGGTAGGCAAACATCTTTATTGACATGCCTGGGGTTGGGCCTGCATCCTGTCTCAGAGTACCTAAGTGGCCAGACCCTGGCATTTGTAGTTTTTCAAGTGTATTTCAGCTACCCAGCACAGCTCTCCACAGAACAAAACTAACAGGATAACCTTTAACGATTGCAGTAGGAATTAATGTTCAATGAAGTTCTAGTGAAGTTTTGAAATCACTGGATTGTTTGTGTCTCTTACTTGATCACTTTTGTGTAGGTTGAAACTTTGATAATTATCAACTAGATAGCAAACACACACAGTGAGATGTTACACCAGCAGACTTTGAGACTTTGTGTGTTCAGCATTTTCTACTTACTTTGCTGACAGGGACAAGCACCAGCTGCCTTCCAACAGAGCTGAGAGCAGGGAGGGCTAACCTTGCAGCCCCTGGGCTTTTCAGAGAGGGAGATCTCTCTGTGAGACACAGTCACCCTCACACTGAGTTCAAGCCTTGGCTCCTTACATCTGAAAATCACCAGTCAGAAAGCAAGGGGTGAGCTGAATAACCAAGCAGACAAAATAGTCACAACATGCAACAACATCCCTCTAAATTATGCAGCACCACCATGAGTTTGGCCATTTTTTTTTACAAGAACTGGAGGAATTATCTCTGTATTTCCACATCCACCCATGTCCTGAGGACCTGGTTTGTCACATGCTGTTAGTTTTCTGCATTTTTTCCAATAGCTTCATCTATATGTCATAATTATGCAGCTTTATTTTCATCAGCTTTGTGAAGTTTCATATCTTTTGCAAGTTGTCAAATTTTAATTGACACACTGTCACAATAGCACTGGAGACCCATTCAGAGAAAGCTGTTTCTTTTTTGTCAAAAAGAACCATAATCTACCTCTGGGTGGAGACAATGGTAATTCCTTAAAAGTTAATCCAGTTGGGTCAAAAGATCATCCCTTATGAAGGCAGATTCTCCTTAAATCATGCTAAAGAGATAGGAGAAATAATTATTCCTTGATGAGATAATTGCCCCAGTTGAAGTTTCTATTGCTGTGATGAAACACCATGATCAAAAGTAAGTTGGGGAGGAAAGGGTTTATTTGGTCTACACTTCCACATCATTGTCCATCACTGAAGGAAGACAGGACAGGAACCTGAAGGCAGGAGCTGATGCAGAGGTCATAGAGGGGTGCTGTTTACTGGCTTGCTCATCATAGTTTACTCAGCCCTCTTTCTTTTAGAACCCAGAACTGCTAGCCCAGGGATGTTACCCCCTCACACAAGGCTGGTCCCTCCCTTATCACTCACTAATTTAGAAAATGTCCTTTAGCCAGATCTTATGAAGACATTTTCTCAACTGAGGCTCCCTCCTTTCAGATGACTCTAACTTGTGTCAAGTTGGCATAACTGGCCAGCACACTAATGTACTTCTCTGTCCCAGAAAGCATGCCTCTATGCAGCCACTCCAGAGTCGCCTTTAGGTTCTGTTAGGTCTGTCCACCTTTCTGACTCAGAAAAGAGTGACTTGCCCTTAAAAATTTATATATTTTTCTATTTTTGCAATTAGAATATACTTACATCATTCCCCTTTCCCTTTTTTGAGTCTAACTCCTTCCTTCTACCCCCTTTATCTCTTTTCTTTAATTCTTGATATTTATGCACATATCACATATATTCCTAGATATATAAATATAGTCTTCTCTGTCTGTATAACTTTACTTGTATGTATATGATTTCATGGCTGTCCATTTGGTGTTGGATAACCAATTGGTCAAGCCTCCCTGGGGAAGATCATTTCTTCTGCTCTCAACATTCCTAGTTGCCTGTGGTTATTTGTGTGGGGTTGAGGCCCCATGAGCTTTCTTCTTTCCATGTTAGCATGTCCACTATCTGTTGGTATTCTCCTTGATCAGATCTTGTGTAAGCAGCCATGCTGGTGACCCTAGATGGGTGAAACTTCTAGGAAATGTAATCTCGCTGCTAACTTCCTGCTCTTATAGTCTTTATGCCCCTCTTCTGCTATGATCCCTGAGCCTTTTTCATCTTCTGTCTCCTTCTTTCAGATGTTGGCCACATGCTTTTCCTGGTTCTCTGGGCTTCCTCACTATTTCTATAAAATTCCCTCCCTCCAAGCCTTTCAGCTACTTGTTTGCCACATGTTGCTTGTTGAGTTCCAGGCCTAATTCAGAAACTGAGGCTTTCTCTCCGTCTTCCTTCTACAGGCAGCTGATAGGAGTCACAGTTCACAGTTTTCTTGCTCTGTTTTTTTTTTTTTTTTTCTTGCCAGAGCTGAGGACCAAACCCCAGGGCTTTGTGCTTGCTAGGCAAGCGCTCTACCACTGAGCTAAATCCCCAACCCCTCTTGCTTTGTTTTTGTTTGTTTGTTTTGTTTTTATTCCTAATAAAATTGTCCTTGAGCTTTCTCCTGATTCAGTTCTTAGTTTCTTTTATTAATGAGACTAAGAACCCCAATTTCCCTCTATTATGGCATGACTCCAATGGGGTTCTCTCAAATTTAATGTTTCATGCATTTGAGAGGTTTTTGTGTGTGTCTGTTTTAGGTTGGTCGTATTTTTTTGCTTTATTTAATGGTGACAACAGTTTGCAGTGGCCAGGACTCAGGTAAGAAGCACTGGAACACACCTCTGTTGCTGTCAAATGAACACAGCTGTGGCTCTCATCTTACATGGGAGGGACCCAGTTGTGGTCAGGACATTGCCAATGAAATGTTTTGTGAGACAGAGTCAAGCTGTGAGCCCGTACCCATTTGCCTTCTGGAGCTCAAGTCATTGCAGCATTTGAAACTTGGCTGTGTGTTTCTGAGGAAAAGTAAAAAGGAAGAAGGGCCAGGTGATAAACTTGTTAACCTCATAATAACTGGGGTTATTTATGTGACCCAGGTTTTGATTCTTCAGTGAATTCAGAGATTTAGAAAAAGTGGGGGGGGGGACTTAGAGGATATTTACTATGTCCACACTTGCCTTGTGAGAAAACTTGATTGAAGCTAGATAACTTTAATATCTCCTATTATGTAACTCCTTAGTTACATAGATGATCTTAAAACTAGAACATCTTGCTTTTTCCAAGGTACATTTGTGACTGGAAATAATGTTTCCATTATTATATTGTGAGATTATAAGTTCTTAGTAACATGACATTTTTCCCCCTCAAAACTGGGAACTATCAATTATACTCCTGCTATGTTAGACAATAGACACCTGGCACAAGATGATTCCTGTGCTAGCAGAATATAGGGAAGTGAGTGGCACTAGTTTTAACATAATGTAATGGTGAACTTCAGGGCTCAGGGAGGGCTAGACAGGGCCTCAGAGGCTTAGTGGGCCCACGAAACTTCCCACAGTATAGCAAGATGTGGTGGCTTGAAGGAAGAGTAAGAACTGTGTCCACAAGGAAGGGATGTTCCAGATGTTCCTCCCTATATAGGTATGTGTGAGAAACAATTTCAACAGTTGGAAGCTAAATATCAGTTGAAAAAGAGAGGTAGAAAGAAGGAAGGAGACAGAAAAGTCTAGGGAGCCTTCCTAGAGGGAGAAGCAGATAAGAGAGAGTTCCAGACAGGCTGGCCCATGTGTGAGATGCAGAGAGTGGCAACGGATTAGGAGGCCTGGAGACAAGTGGAGACAAGAGGTCAGAAATGTTCAGATTTCCATGGCGGGAAGAATGCACAGAGGGAGGAGCTAGAGCAATAACAGTGAATTTAGACTGTGGAGATTTAGGTGTCTAGGGAAATGTCATAGCTATGGTCAGCTAGTCGTAAGCTGCAAAATAATAATGAACCATGAGAATGTAATCTGTGACAGGGTACAGAGTGGAGAACCTTCACCACCCAAGGCAGTATGACCCAGGGGCCAAAGATGTAAAATTTAATATGAAGGGAATATTGAAACATTCCACTTGAACACTAGGCAAGATGTAAAAACAACTTTGAAGCCTGGATCCTTTGGGGAGTGGTTTTTGCAAAGATATCCATTTGTATAATTTTACAGCCAGTCTAACTGCAAAGGTCACTTACTACATAGAGGGGTGACAGCTTCCTCTGGTTGTCATAGACTTACTTGCTAATGGAGGATGGTTTTTTTTCTCACTTAGAGCTGGAATACTCTACCTCATTCATTTTTTCTTGGTGTGTAATCTGGAACAGCTCATCACAAAGAGTAACTCCAGTTCAGACATTAATAGCACTGTAGGGTGAAGTGTGATACCGTCTATAGATGAGGAAGCACAGTGACTGTCCTCACATCCCCCATGATCACAGGTCCACTCAGAACCTCACCTTTCCCCTGTGACAGAATTTAGGAGAGGCAGAGAATTCAACCACTAAGAAAATGGGCTCTATCCCACCCCAACCACCTTCAAGAACCACAGCTCTTGGAAGACTATTTTAGGCTACTGAGGACAGTGTTTTCAACTGAGACTCAAGATCAATTAATGAGTTATAAAGTTATCTTGGTGAATAACAACACACTTACTTTGAAAATAGCCTGAAAAATCCTACAATAAAGTATAATAGACTAGAATGTCAAAGCACCTAATACCTAGAACAAATCAATGTTGGGGAATCATCAAGCATGGCCAGGACAGACATGAAAGCTGTTTTTGGTAAAGTAACAACCTGAGTAAAAGGTGAGGAAATTAATAGTGTGTGGGAGCATCAAGTGGGAGTGATAGAAGAGGTGAAACTGGGCCCTGACCAGGTCCTTGTATTGAGTTATGAGTAACAACTATGATGTTAGCACATCCTTCCACAGGCAGAGAACCACAAAAGGCTCTTGCTCTCGGAAGCATTATAACAGCATGTCTGAGAGCTGTGGAGAAGGCTCATCCATGCAATAACCAGACAGCAGTTGTAGGTACCCAGACACAGAGAATAAGACATATGTATGTAGACTTCCTGCTGTAGGACAGCCCATGCAGCACATGCTGTCTATATCTCCCACAGGTTCTATGATAGTGCTCTGGCTCTGAGCATCTCATTTTCTATATATTAGAAAATGTCTTGACCCCCTAGGTCTCTAAGTTGTGTACCATGCTCATGGCCAGATAACTAGTGTGCTCTTACTCAGTGCCTGTGTCCTGAAGAAGGAATTTGTCCTGTTCTCAGATGCATCTTCACAATTCAGCATGCCTCATACACTGCTGTTTAATAATCTTTTGTTGAATGAGTGAAGGGTTAGTGGCAGTTACCACAGTAAGAAAACTTCAGAGCAAGGGACCTTGGAAAGGGAAGCTAGAGGGTTTCAGGGATTCACCAAGCATAGCAACAAACAAAGCAAATATTAAGCCATTATTCCTTTAAATACACAGTATTCCACCTATGTTCTTGTTCAGGTACTGTGCTGAACCTGGGAAACCAACATGGCTAAGACATGGTGTCCTAACAGGATGTGCCTGGCAACTGGAGCTATTTCTTATAGATAACATTCCCTAGAAACCAAATCCTGCTCACAGTATTTTATATACATTAACTTTATGAGGCAGGCAGAGGCTGTTATCTCTATTTTATAAATAATAAAACTAAGCTACACAGAGTAAGTGCCTTGCCTCAGCACCACTGTAAGTGGCCCAGCTGGGTTTTGGTTTTATCTTTAATGCACTACAATTGGATCTCTAGACTGAGATTGGGACACAGGTAGGAATCAGGCACTCTTGAAATTACAGTGTCAGCTATGCACCCACCACCCACAGATGTCACAGAGAAGATGACTGTCTGTCCACAGGGGCAAGTCTTGGAAGGCGCCTCAGAGGAGCCATGTGTAATAGAGAATTGAGGGAGATATTGAACTTTGCCTCATGGGAATGGCAGTGGTGGGCATCTCAGGGGTCAGGATTTCCAGGCAGGAGAATCAACTGGATGTTGGATCGTGTTTGGATCTCTGGAGAATACTTGAAGTCAGAGAGTCAGAGGATTTGTAGGAGGCTGCTGGACAGGTCATCAGGAGAGGGTTGTCTGCTACTTTATGGATCCAAGTCTAGAGCCTGAAGCATAGAGACACGATGTATCATAAGCAAGAGGGATGAAGTATGACAGCATCCAAGATTAGAATTCTGCATAGTGACAAGGGCAGAATGGGCAGGGGGTGGGCAGAGGAAAGAGGGGAGAGGAGAAATCTGAAGGTAGCTGCCATCACCAGCCGGGAGAACATGAGGTAGTAACTGTGGGCACTGAAGCCAAGGACTGAAGAACGCTATCGATTGGGAAGGTACTGGGTACAGGATGAAACAGGACTTAAGTTTAGGATCATTCCAAGATTCTTGACTTTAAAAACAGGGCTACAGAAGAGAGGTAGGCTCTGGTTGGGTCATGCTTTATGAAGAATAGGCCAATTTTCAAGTATGAAGTCATGTGCTTGGTTATGTGGGTGCCCACTAAGTAAAAGATTGAATCTCACAAGCACTAGAGAAAGTCACAAATATGAATGACATCACCAAGGATAGAAGAAAACCAAGATCCCACTGAAGGTCTGGGCACAGGGTTTGGGGTGACATTGCGGGTATGAAATCAGTGGGGTAGAACTCTATATTTCTGTGCCTGAACCTCTGCCTTAATGTTTGTCCCTTGAAGGACCTGGAACACTTACAGGGTTTGGCCTATACAAGAAGCTCACTAGGTGTTTCCTGGTATAAACACTTTGGAAAGTGGTTGGTGCTATGTAGACTTCCTCAGAAACAGCCACTGAAGACCTGTTGATTCCATCCCAACTGCTGATGCTTCTAGAATGAATTATTCTCAGTCCTACAGACAACTCATGCTGATCTGTCTTCTTGGAAATCCCATCTCCTGTTAACTCCTGTGTGAAATCCTCATCTTCTTCCTGAGTCCATTTACTCCTTCCAGGAGTTCTTTTCTGTCATCAATTCTGAGCCAAACCACCAGCAAAGCCGCCCTCACCCCTGGGAATTAATTAACCATGCTTGTATGCAAACTCTTATTGCATAGTCCACATAAATGACATGGCATGTTCACATCAGCGTCTCACGGAAGGAGGGAACTGTGCACTTCCAATGTCTTAATGATCAGTAAATGGGGCAGCTATCCCAGAAAACCCAGCTTTAGGAAAAGGTTGAGGAATTGGATGGCTCATCTTCTGGTCAACACATAGGCCACTAGAGGGCGCTGGCAGCTCAGTCAGACTAGAAGCTGTTATAAGAAGACAAGGTTGGAAATGTCAAAATGAAAGCAGAACTTGACCCTGGATCTCCATATTTCCTTCAGACAGTAGACAAGGTGGGTGTCCTTATTTCTGACTCTATGCTGTAAACACATGACTGGATTCCAAATGACCGTCTGCCCCATCTCTGACTTGAAATGTATGCTCACCCCATCAGAGATATGTTAACGAGCAACCCTGTCTGAGGTCTCTGCAGTTGCCCCACCCACCTTTGTCACAGCTTGTTGATCACTTAGGTCATGTTATGCGCTCTTTTTCCTCTACACAAGTCCACTCCTACCTTCTTAGAGACACCAGCTCTAAGGTTCACAGACAGACGCCTCTGTTTCTGAGTGTTCACTGTGGTTTTGAGTACTTCCATTGGTCATTTTCACAGTCTGTGCCTTTTTAGATGCATAGTTCCCCAGACTGACAAAGTGTGAGATACATGTACATTCTTAGTGAATAACTGACTGAAAGATAAGAGAATTTTAAACATTTCTAGAACCTTATTTCAAACAGGAAGCAACATCAGGCTTCCATCCGATAGGCTGAGTCACTGGTAGAAATTCATGCAGGAACTCCCACTGATGGAAAACAGGATGGATCACAGGGATTCAGGAAGTTTGAGCTAGTGCAAGAAGATAGAAATCCTAGTAACTACTTGAGAGATGCCCTCCAGGTGGAGGAAGGTAAGATTGAGGGCCCCCCCAATGGATGCAGTGAGTTTAAATGCAAATGTCAACCTGAGCCTGGTAGGATGGGTTAGAAATGAGTAGAAAAAAGATCAGATTATGTGGTAATATTTTATTTGTGCTGACATGTGGTGATATTTTATTGTATGTTAATAAATAAAGCTTGCCTAGCAATCAGGGGGAAAAGGCCAGCCATTTTAAGTAAACAAGAAGTCAGGCAGCACAGGCCCTTAATCCCTTAGTATAGTGATATTTTATTTGTATTGAAATGTGATTTTATTTGTATGTTAATAAAGTTGCCTTGAGGTCTGAGCACGCCAGAGCAGAAGCTGGGTGGTGGTGGTGCACGCCTTTAATCCCAGCACTTGGGAGGCAGAGATAGGTAGATCTCTGTGTGTTCAAGGACACAGCCAGCATGACAGACACATGCCTTTAATCTCAATACCAACCATAGAAGACCTGGAGGTCTGACAGACAGGCAGTGACGAGGAGGTCATGTGGCTGGTGTAGGCAATCACAGAGGAAACACCGCCAGCCACCGCCATGACAAGAAGGATGTAAGGTAATGGTAAGCCACAAGTCACGTGGCAAAGTACAGATTAATAGAAATGGGTTAATTTAAGATAGAAAAAGTAGATAACAAGAAGCCTGCCACGGCCATACAGTTTGTAAACAATATAAGTCTCTGTGTGTTTACTTGGTTGGTTCTGAGTGTCTATGAGCCTGGCGGGTGAGAGAGATTTGTCCTGACTGTGGGCCAGGCAGGAAAACTCTAACTACAGGCTGGGTTTACAACCAATGAGAAAACAGAACAGAAAGTCTATAAAAAAAGACAGGACACACAGAAGTAGGTCTCTTGCGGAGAGGAAGGACAGCAGAAGCAGTGAAGGGTAAGGTTTTCCGCTCTTGCTCTGACCTTGTGGCTTTTAACTCTGCAATTGTTCTGTGTTTCTTATTTAACAAGACGGTTACATCTGCACCTTAGCAGGCAGGATCTCTGTGTGATCAAGCCCATGCTAGGGAACAGAGCCAAGCGAGGTGATGCACACCTTTAATCCCAGTACCAACCATGAGTCCTGGAGGTCTGTAAGGACAGACAGAAAGTGACAGAGCTGCGTAAGAAGAAGTGAGGTAGCTGGGCGAACATAGCTAATGAGAGGGCAGAACAGCAAGGCAATAAAGGCCTGGGTAAACAGGAAGTAGCTCACATTTGGAAGCTGCAGAGTTGGTGAGGTAAGGTTGGCTGGTGGCTTTCCCTATTTCCCTGATCTAAGGTTTTCACCTCTATATTTGGCTTTGTGTTTTTTATTTAATAAGACCATTTTAGAAATTCATCTACAAGATTACCCATGTCTTGACCTGGCTCTGCAGACAAATGACTAGAACCAGCTTCTTCATTAAACCCCCATGTGATGTCATTCATTTCTAAGGTGCTAGTTCAGTTTATCAATATCATAGTATGTTCTATGTTCCCCTCCCTCCCACATTCTGTTTGAGAAGTATACCTGTACTACGAATGTCAATCTAGGTCACCAGCCTGCTTGTCAACAGTTTTAGTCACTAGGAAATTGCAAGTATCTTTAGCCTCACATGTGGTTATGCTGAAGGAAAGGAGGGGAAGGAAGAGGAGAAAGTAATACCAGGCTTTTTAATACCATTGACCTACTGGATGCTCTGAATGGTTTCTGGGCTGCTCTTCTCCATGATCCTGAAGAGCCAATGGACACATGCAGTAGGATGCAGTTAGTGCTTGTGAATGAGAATGGTGTTCTTTCTGCAAAGGAGAAGTATTAATACCTTATCATTCTGCAGACAGTACACATGAACATGGTGTTTCTGTCTTTGAAATTGTTGCCTAAATGTTTTATATCTAAATCTTGTCACACTTCTAGTAAACTCGTCATGGTGGCTATTCTTGGTTGTCAGTTTGACTATATCTGGAATGAACTACAATCCCAAAATGGAGGGCATAATTGTGATCTGGATCTTCAGGTAGGATGACTCATGCCTTTAATCCAGATCTTGAGGTGAGAAGACACACCTTTAATCTGGCCACATAGTCTGCTGGAAGCCTATATAAGGACATGGAAGAAGGAAGGGTTGCTCCATTCTTCGCCTGCTCCATTCTTGCTCTTGCCTCATCAGCACATCCATTCATTCCTTCACTGGCATTGGAGCCTACTTCTTGGGGATTCCAGTATATACAGAAGACCAGCTGAGACACTCAGCCTTGTGGGACTGAGCAACTACTAGATTATGTTCACATTCACAGCTAGCCATTGTTGGACTGCAGCCTCTAAGCCATTCCACTAAATTCCCTTGTGTGTGTGTGTGTGTGTGTGTGTGTGTGTAGACATATTCATTCTCTGATTCTAGAGAATCCTGACTAATACACTCATTTTCAAGCTGAGGAAGATTAATGACCATTACTGACCACTTACCATACTCTGGGGGACCAAACAGCATCCATGCAATCCTTGCTCCTAAAACTCTGGTAGACTAAATTCCACTTTCATCTACTTTGTACAGATCTTCGAGTTATTAACTGAGGTGATTCAGTACTTTTGTGGCTGGTGTGATACCTACATTCCAAACAGGTATGTATATAATAGATAAATAGACAAGGGAGCAGATACCAAGTGAGCTTTTGTTTATGAAAGTCAGCAATGGTTCTCCTGATCTGGTTTGCTGGAGATACAGATCTGACTACAACTGCTCTCAGGACACTGTGTAGCTGTGCTGAGTCCCCAGAGCTGGTCACATCACCTAAGTGCTGACCCCTGGTGGGGCTGAGGGTCTCACTGTGGCCCACTGTATGATCCTTCCAACCTGGTACTCCAACTCGCACAGGCATGTCTGGGTGCCTGGTACCTGCAGTACCATGCTGTCTCCTGGCACACCGAGACCTACACCATGCCCACATGAAGTGCTTTTTGCTGCACTGATTGCTTCCCTTTCTGATCCGGGAGCCACAGCTCCAATTTCACCTTCCTCAGTTTTTCCAAGCAACTCTGCCCCACAGTCTGGACAGTCACAGCATAGTGTTGAGTTCTCATGTCCATATGATCCATACAGAAATCTCAACTCTCTTTTGTTTTCTGCTCTGTAAAAATGAATGACTTCCCCACAAGCCTTTCTGTATTTTACTAGACAGTTGGTGTGTAAGAGTGTGTACCCACAGATGGGGAGTAATGACATGAATGATTTCCGTCTTCTCCTTGAAAAAATATACTTTATAAACCTGTTGCCAGGATGGCTGTATTTCTTCTAACTTCCTGGTTTATTTTTATCTTATGGATGCTGTGAGTCTATATTTCTCTCTCTGTAGGTCATCTAAAGACATTTCTTTTAGATATGTATTATATACTCTGATTGATATTTATGAGACTAAGTTTCTAGACTGCATTGTATAAATCAGAGATTTAAAATTAAAATTTTGTACATTATATGTCAGATATAAGAGAAATGTATTATGTTCTTGTCTATCTCCTTTAAATTTTAGTGTTTCTAATTTTTATTTTGAGATAACAGATTTTTCTCATAAAGAAATACTTTGCTACCACTATATGGCTTTAACAGCCAATAACATAAGTACAAAGCAATAAGGAGCATAATGTAAACTTCTATCTTTGTCTCTTTCATGTTTGCTCTTTCAGTGGAACTGAGGAAGCCAGAGTCTTGTCCTGTCCTGTCCCTCCTCCCGCCAACCCCAACAGCCCTCAGGCCATCCAGGAAAGCCAGGATAGGGCCAGGTGCTCACAGAGATGTGTGGTTCTGCTGTCCTCACACGAGCTCTCTCCTAGCAGCTCCCTAGCTGTGTTTTCTGGCCCTTCACCACTGGAGAGAATTGAATTTGCCTCCACTTAGTTCCCAGTGGGTTGCCATGCTCCCTGTGGGTCCTCAATAAATACTAAATTGGATATTGCCCTGTTATCTCCCTCTCCTTGGTTCTCAGGTCAGCCAGTCTCTGATTTTCTATTCTTATAGTTCTCCTTCATTTTTCTTGTCTGTGTTACACAGGCACACACATGGCACACATGGCACACATGCACACATGCCCGCCTGCCCACACGCCTGCACGCACACACGCACCTTTCTGTATCTGCTTGTTCCCCTTCAGAATCATTACATTTTCCTAAGAAACTTGACACACTAATAATGGAAGGAGGACTACAAGAAGAATGGGGGACTGGCCAGCCTGAGAAACAAGGAGGGTGTTAAAAGGGCACCAATATGTTATGTGTTCAGAATAATCCATCTAGTATTTTTCTTGGAAACAGTTCTCAGTCCTCAGCTGGAGGCACCAGGGAAGGTGGATCAGTCTCCATTCCCCACATGCCATCGCAAGGCAAGCACTGGGCCCCAGGGGCTGAGGTCCTCTGGGCTTTAGGCTCAACGTCTGCCCAGACAGACCGCATTCCTCTGTGCTGGGACACCAGGCACACTGAGCCCAGAGGGAATACCCCGTCTCTCCTTCCTTGACTGTTTTAAACTCCACTCCAGTTTTTTTGGCCTGAGATACTGGCACAGGAACACAGTTACACAAAATCCTTGGAGCCTTGTGCTGCTCCCCCAGCCTTCTGTGACTTGATTTCTTAAGGACTGAAATGGTGCTCTTGACTCCCTCCAGATACTGTCTGGTGAACATAGGAAGAGAGTGATGGCCCCTGTAGTTCACTGTGTTGCCCTTGGCATATTTTTCTAAATAGTATTTGTGCCTAGGAAGGTAACAACTGAAATGGCACTAAAGGCTGAGTGTATCATGTGTGGACAGCAGGGGAAACCTCTGATGTGTTTAGGAGAAGCATGTGGCCTGGGTACTTCATCCCAATAATGTGTCTCATTTAATTTGCTGTGTATATATGTGTGTGTATGTTTGGTTATGTGTGTGTGTGTGTGTGTGTGTGTGTGTGTGTGTGTGTGTGTGTGTGTGTGTTTGGGGACCAGAGGACAATCTTGGGTATCTTTCTTAGGAGCCATTCACCTTGGTTTTTGAGAAAGGGCCTCTCACTGGTCTAGAGATAGCCAATTAGGCTAGACTTGCTGCTTATCAAACTCCAAGGTTCTGCCCATCTCCTCCTTCCCAGGGCTGGGATTGCAAGCATGCACCATGATGTCCATCTCTTTTATATGGGTTCTGGGCACTGACTGTGGGTTCTAAGGTTACTGTGGTGGCTTCCTGGTAGATGAGGAAAGAGGCCGGAGAAGTCAAGTGGCACATACCCAACAGTAACACCACACTTGTTAACTGTGTGTGTTTTATGTCCTCAAGGGCAGTGTTTATGCCTCAAAAAAAAAAAAATTCTTCAAGGTTATTTTGGTATAAAATGTTTCTCATGTTTATGCATTAGTTTGGGATTGTTATTAACACGTTTATAAATTAGAAAATTTTACAGTTACTTTGGAGTAATTCTTCTAATTTATGGTCCAACTTAATTTAGTCCCTTAATATTTAACCACTTTCATTAACATAATTTATTTTTGTTTCTTTTTTAAGTGCATCAATCATTTGATTTAACAGACCTGTTAAGAGCTTCTTATTCTTATAAACCTGGTAAATGAACTTATGGTGTGTCAGAACTCAGATTCTCATCAGTGTTCTGAGTAATATTTCAGTCTGAGGTGTAATTCTAAAATAATGGCTCAAATGAACAGTTTAACTTAAAGCTGCAAAGCTGGCTGTTCTAAGGCCTGAGTCTTCTCACATATTCTTAAAAATTAAAATTCTAAGTTCCCCTACCTTCCTAAATACAGATATTTCAGAGTTATCACATGGATGCTTGGGTTCTCAATATATAATAGTAAATGTTGGCATAGTTATAAGGAGAGAATTCTACCATCTGGAGTGACTATTTTCCTTTGCAATGTTGGCACCCTTGAGCAGTGCTGCTGGGTGTCAATGAGTTAGTTGTATGTCTGAGTTAAGACCACCAGAGAGCCACCTGGCCTGTGTCACCTGTCCAGTTCTCTCTCCTATAGCCTGAATATATGAGCATGAGGGTCTCTTAGGTCAGTGGTAATTACATTATTTTCCTAGAGGAATTTTCCAGATGCAATCAAAGCTCTGTGGTAATATATTTGTAATCAAAGAAATAAAGCTTGCCTGAAGATCAGAGGACAGAGCCAGCCACAGAAGCCACAGAGGTCAGGCAGTGGTGGCACACACCTTTAATTCTAGCACTTGGGATCACACACCTTTAATCCCTGCACTAGGAAGATTGAAACAGGAAGTGATATGGCTGGGCAGAGAAAGGAATATAAGGCGGGAGGAGACAGGAACTCGGGCTCTTTCAGGCTGAGGAGTTGGTGAGATAAGAGGTGGTGGCTGGCTTGCTCTGCTTCTCTGATCTGTCAGCTTCCACCCTGATATCTGGCTCCGGGTTGTTTTTTTTTTTTTTTTTCCTCTTACTAATTTGTTTTTTTGTTAAGAAATTTTCTATTCATTTTACATACCAACCACAGATCCCCCTCTCCTCCCTCCTCCTGCTCCCCAGCTTTCCACCCAACCTACTCCCCATTCCCTTCAAGGCAAGGTCTCCCATGGGGAGTCAGCAGAGACTGGTACATTCAGTTGAGGCAGGTCCAAGCCCCTCCTCCCTTCACCATGGCTGTGCAGAGTGTCTCACCATAGGCACTAGGCTTCAAAAAAGCTGACTCATGCACTAGGGACAGGTCCTGATCCCACTGCCTGGGGTCCCCTAAACAGTTCAAGCTAAACAACTGTCTTGCTTATCCAGAGGGCCTAGTCCAGTACCATGGGGGCTCCTCAGCTATTGGTACACAGTTCATGTGTTTCCACTGGTTTGGCTTGTCATCTCTACTTTTTCTAGCCATGGTCTAGATATTCCTTGCTCATGGAATCTCTCCTCTCTCTCATCAATTGGAATCCTTGGAGCTCTGCCTTGGACCTGGCTGTGGATCTCTGCGTCTGCTTCTATCAGTCACTGAATGAGGGCTCTATGATGATAGTTAGGGTATTCAGCCATCTGATCACCAGAGTAGATGATCAGATTCTGGCTCCGGGTTTTTATTTAAGAGCATTTAAGATTTGTGCAACAAAGCTCTTAACCACTGGTTTGGAGTTAATCCAAAAGGCAGATTCCCTGGTGTCCAGCCTCAAACAGGTGAAAGTTTAAGAGAGATAAGAAGAAAGAGCCAGGGACTCAGCTTGAAAATCAGGCGAACCTCCTGCTGGCCTCAGATGATGGCATAACAGCTGACTGTACTCTGGGCTTCAGCATAGTGAGAACCTGAGCAGAGAACCTGCCTACCCAACTTAGGACTCCTCCACAGAAACCATGAAGAAAGCCCAGCTTAAGTTCCTGAGTTTTTGGTGGTGTGTTAGAAAGTAACAGAAGCCATGGACACTTCCAAGGTGGTATGTTCTCCTCACTGCTGTTCTTTGAACTCAACCGTGCTCTGAATTCTTCAGAGATTTGTTTAGATATTCTCCACCTGTAGTTGCACCACCCTGCTCCTAAGCTCTTACCATAGGAACTGGAGGCCTCTCTACATACAACCCCCACATTCTTTTAGATATTAAAGTGATGCCCTATGGAACTCTATCTCCTATCACCATATCTAACTCCCCCAAGGTCATTTTCCACAGAACAATGGAGCACAATCAGTGTGATTCTGAAGGACCAGACTCTACTTTGAGTGACAGAGGTAAGTCAGTCCCTTTATTCTGACAGCATTGTGAAACTCCTCTGCCTGTGCTTCTGTGCTCCCCCAAAGCTTTGCTGAAGCAATAGGACTCCAATATTATCATTTACTTAATCCATCAAGGTGTCTAACTTTCCACAAAATGATTTACAATAATTCATCAAACACAATGAGAGCTATGTATATGCATAACTAACAACCAAGAATATTTATGTTCTGTGAGACTTTATGCTCAGGTTGGAAATAAATATTTAGATGCAAAACTACGTGTTAAGTGTGTGTCTCTAGCAGTGGTACCCTCTGCATGTGAGTGGCAGGAAGCTCCAATTCTCAGACCCTAATGGTTCCTGGCATTTTTAGTTGAACATCAATTCAATGTTCAACTCTAATATGATAGATGGTTTATTATTTTTGTCCATAGTTTCTAATGAAGTGTCTAAATAATTTCTCTGTATATTTAAATTTCCAAATTCTTGAGATCTTATAAAGCAGAGGGAAAAAAATCTGTTTTACATGTGAGCTGGCTGATTTATATAATCTATCATGTTCTAACTGGGTGGCTATGCTATTTCATAATGTTTCAAAACTTACATTCAAGAACTATAGACTGGTATGTAAACAAGAGCAGAGATCAGAGAATTATTTTCTGGTATTTGGACATAAGATTTTATTCAGAAGTCTGAGCCACTTAAAACGAGTATGGAAAAGGCAGCTTCCAATGGTGTTAGCCCAACTGAGAAACAGTGAAGTGGTCCAGCCTCTCTGTTCAGTGCTGTGGGCAAGGACAGTTTGAAAGTCAGCAGAATCAGCAGTGCAGCAGCCAGCACCATGCACCCTTCTCCAGGCTGTGCTTCCAGAAAGCCAAGAGTGCCCCATAGGTCTCTGGAAGTTGCAAGGATTCTAGATATGATACAGCAGGCTTCCCTCAGTCAAGAGGGATAGGAAAACCTAGATCAGGATGGGTGAGTGGGCTTTGCATGGGGGCACATAAAAGAAAATTTAATGATCTGAAAAAAAAATAAATGAAAGAACCTTGGGGATGGGACAACTGGAGAATGTGTCATGCTGGATGAGGTTCTAGTCTTTGCTCCTATGGTTTCTATTCCATCCTTTTTTTCTTGGAGTGACAATGTGTCAGCAATCTCTGATGGATGTTGTAGTTGGAGAGCTTCTCTCCAGCCCCCGCCAAGCCCTATTAGTCCAACAACCCACTTATAAAATAAACATACAGACATTTATATTATTTAAACTGTTTGGCCATTAGCTCAGGCCTACTATTGTCTAGTTCTTACTCATATTTAGCCCATTTTTATTAATCTATACTTTGCCATGTGGCTCGTGGCTTACCAGTACCTTATGTTTTTTCTCTCATGGTGGTGACTGGCAGCATCTCCCCTCAGCCTTCACTTCCCCACCTTATGCTGGGATGGCTACCCACTACAGGATGTCTTGGTAAAAATGAGCTCAGAAAGGAAACTGTCCACACTTTAACCTCTTTTTTGAAAGACACCTGTGAAGTCTCCTTTCTTTGGGTTCAATTTGCTGTCTGTTGGGACTCACCTTCCATCTCATTTATTATGGATGTTTTTCTGTCCTCCTCAAAATGCTCCTTTTCCCCTCTTCTCTTTGATTTTATTGATGAGAACTGTATATTAAACATTCATGGATTCTTCACCTCTTTGGGAAACCTCATTTGAGGCTTCTGTGGTGCTTTGTTCCAGTCAACTTGAGCTTATCCTTATTCACTTGACTGGAGGACAGACAGGAAAGAATGTAGACCTTCCCCTCACTGAATCTTCTACAAATAGAAGTGCTGGAGTCCTGATGGCTACTTCCTTGGCATCTAGACAGGCCATCTGTCTGCCACATTTTCTCTCTTTAGCCTTATATGTAACAGCCCTGCCACATGAATGTTCTTATATCATGTCACCAGTGAGAACAATAGCAATTGTAGATGCTAAGTTGGCTTCATTGTGGGGTTCCCTACAGGTGTCATACATGGAAATGAATCCCACAAAGAGATAAGAAAGAAAACCCAGTCAGATTGACTTTGTCAACCTAGATCAGACTTTGGGGAGTCTAATACCAGGCAGTTCACTGTCATCATATTTAAAACACAGTACAATTTGGGAAAAGGTCTCTAGGCAATAATCAATTCCGAGTACACAATAAAGCTTAGACTATGTAGAGACTCTATTAAAAAGTACATGTGACCATGAGGGTAGGTTCTATAGCTAAAAGGCCTAGAACCTAATGTGGTCTCTGAGCCATAGCATAGAGGTCAGTAGCCATAAAGTACTTATGGCATCTACGCTAAGGATGGATAGTGGTATAGGGATAGAAGAGTCTGGGATAATCATTCAGGGGAATCAGGGTGAGCTCTGCCCCTTCAGAGAGCAAAAAGGTTATCAGGTCATTAACAAAATTCATTCTCAGCTTTCTGAATGAAATGTAGGTATTTGATTTGTATATCTTCCATTGAGGAGACACCCCTGTGTGATTAACATTCCTGGTTCTCTTAGTGTTTCTCTGTGAGTACAAGGACCTTTGTGCCCCCAATACTTGTTCAGATAAGAAAGCCAGTAAGAGAGTAAGCAGTGGGTTTGAGATTCCAAATGACTCCCCTGATCTATTTTCTAAGTCCAAGAAACTAGGGACAGTGATAAGAGACGTGCACAAAACTGACCCTAAACTCAGATCCACAGAGGCATGCATGCCTCAGTTGGTTTTGAGTACTACCCTGCCAGATTCTTTTGTACATATATCACACTGGTAAATGGCATAAGCCCAAACTCCCCAGTCTCACAGAGAAAACCTGTCTCTACACCTGGCTCTTGGTTCTCTCTCTGGCTTTATTGTCACTCTATAGTGAAAATGTGTCTTTGTCTTTCCCTGCCTGCCTTAGGTACCTTCTGATTGGTTTAATAAAGAGCTGAATAGCCAATAGCTAGGTAGAGGAGGATGGGTGGGACTTCCAGGCAGACATTGGAACTCTGGGAAAGAATCTGGCTGGAGGATTTGCCAGCCAGACATGGAGGAAGTCAGGTGTACAGTATGGAGGACAGTTAACTAGCCACATGGCAGAATGTAGATTAATATAAACAAGTTAATTTAAGTTATAAGAGCTAGTTGGGAACAAGCCTAAGCTAAGGCCAAGTTTCATACTTAATAACAACTCTCCATGTCATTATTCAAAAGGAGACAGTTCAAAGAAAGACCCATTGTATTTGGCATCCAATGTGGAGGCACATATATCCAAGTGTAGGGCCTGTGAGTAGCTGTCAGGAGACTAGGTAGAAATGCCTGCCACAGCATGTGTCCAACAATTTCCCAGAGCCAGAGAAGATAGGCACAGCTCCCAGCTGGTGCTCAAAGGCATGAGGCTTGGCTCTCAGGGACCTGAAGGGGTGGAAGCCAGATGCCAGCACCATGTGCTAAACAGAGCCTCAAAAGGATCCTGCAGACACACAGAAGGGCAAAATGAACATTTTCCCCCAGAGCTATCCTGCATAGAAAGCCAGATTTAGACTGAGAAAACATCTGAACAGAAACAGTATGTTTGAAAATGTGTATGGGTGCTGAAGAAAGAAAAGATAATGGATAAAGATAGAGATAGAAAAAAATGTTTGAAAATAATAAAGCAAATTCTTTAAAGAGAGAGTAAAATAACATAAAAAGAATAAGCCATGTAAGGATGGGAAATATAACATGAGACATTTGGACCCTGTATAGTGCTTTATTAACTTTAAAATTTCAGATTGGTAAATACTGTGTCATCATGAAGCCTCCATCCAGTAACTGATGGAAGAAGATTCAGAAATCCACAGCCAAGCACCAGGTGTAGCTCCAGGAGTCCAGTCAAAGACAGGGAAGAGGGATTCTATGAGCAAGGGGCATCAAGATCATGTTGGGGAAATCTACAGAGAAACTGAACCAAGCTAGTGGGAATTCATGAACTTTAGATCAACAGCTATGGAGCCTGCAAGGGACTGGACTAGGCTCTCTGCATAAGCAAGATGGTTGTATAGATTGGTCTGTTTAAGGGGTCCCTGGCAGTGGGATCAGTATCTATTCTTGGTGCATGAGTAGGCTTTTTGGAGCCCATTACCTATGGTGGGGCATCTTGCACAGCCTTGATCCAAGGAGAGGAGCTTGGACCTGCCTCCACTGAATGTAACAGGCTTTGCTGACTCCCCATGGGAGGTCTTACATTTTTGTAGGAGGGGATGGAGTTGTAGAGGAGGCTGGGGGGGAGTGGGAGGAAAGAAGAGAGGGGCATCTGTGGTTGGTATGTAAAATGAATTTAAAAAATCCGAATAACAAAAAAACCCAAAATACTAATGAACAAAAAATGGTAGCTGCTGAGAGATACTGGATTTTGGAAGAAACTGCTGAATTAAAACCAACCTGTCTCTTTTAAGAACTTCAGAGTGGAAGTCAGGAAATGTGTTGCATTGGGGAAAGGTTATGCCATTGTTTCCAAAGGAAACAAAAATTATGGATTTCTTCAAAATTAATAAAGATCAGATTTGAATGGGAGAGACCTCCTGGAAATCTTGGCTGCAGACATGAAGAAAGAAACCAAGAAAAACTATAAGACAGGTGACATATATGCTGAGTGTTGGCTACAGAGTTTGACTATGCACTCCAAACAGAATTATAAAGTTGACATATGTCTTTTACCTGCTCAAACAGAGAGCAGAGAATCATCTTTAGCTGATTTGTGCACACTGCAATTTCATACTTGTGTTAATACAGATATGTATGTTACCTTTAAAAGTTTGTATGTTTTCAGAGAAAAAGAACCAGATACAAATGAAGACAAGTAGCTCAGGTGACTCAGCCTCTAAGAATGCCTCTGCTGCAGTTTCCTCAGTTATCAGCATCTAGGACAACTTCAAAGCAGTTAGCTAATATGGTCCAGACTCACAGACTACTCTATCTAGGACTTCAGTTAAGCCTTGAACTTTCCCATCACTGGACAACAAAAAATAGAGCCAAATCTCCCAGGACTTGACCATTATCCCAATTTTCTCAGGATCTCCAAAAGATGCTGTTACCTGCAGACTGCAGAACTTTGCCAAGATGAGGCAGGGCAGTCCTTCAAAATTCCTGCTTCACAGAAAAGTCTGGCAGGTACTCTAGGCCTGTAAGCTAAAGATGGATGCCCCAGTGTTGCAGAGGAAACTTGAGAGACTATTCAAACAACCAGCTGCCTCTGTCATTTCTATAGTTTTGGAAGTTGCTTGCTCTGCACTTTTATCCTTCTCAGGACTCTGATAGGGTTGAAGACTAGATAGTTTATAGTTTTACAGTTTTCCTTGCTACCAAATTCAGAAAAGAAATTCACAAAAGATATGTAAACTTTATAAAAGCTGAGAAACTTAAAAGCTTAAGTTGTTTATCTAAAAAATGTTTTAAGGTCTAAAAAATATTTTTAGGTTGGTAATACAAGTTATGGTAGAAAGTGATTTAGGTACAAAATTTTGGGCTCAACAAGAGAGGATATATAATAGAGTACTTTTTCCTAAATTGCCAAATACAAATGGGCTGGGCATTGTGAATATAATTCTTACCTAATAATTATTGTATATAGTTTTACTGTATTAGTGTTAAAACCTTTTCTTTTTATTTAGACAAAAAAAGGGAAATGTTGTGAGACATTTGATCACAGAGTGTGAAGATGTGTCTCTGTCCTTCCTTGCCTGCCTAAGGCACTTTCTGATTGGTTAAATAAAGAGATGAATGGACAATAGCTAGGCAGGAGAAGATAGGCAGGACTTCCAGGCAGAGATAGGAACTCAAGGAAAGAATCTGACTGGATGATTTATTAACCAGACATGGAGGAAGTTGGATGTACAGAATGGAGGGGAGGTAACAAGCCACATGGCAGAATGTAGATTAATATAAATGGGTTAAATTAAGGTAATAGAGCTAGTTGGGAACAAGCCTAATCTAAGGCCAAGCTTTCATACTTAATAATAAGTCTCTGTATCATTATTTGGGAGCAGGTGGTTCAAAGAAAGACACACTACATGATCTGAAGGCCAAATATACCTCCTGAGGGACAATTTTTCTTTCTTTGATTCCATGAGCATGACAAGCCCTTGTGCTTTCTTATACTTATTTGCTTGCTATTATCTCTGGAACATGCCTTGCCACAGTGGATTCTGTCCACATCTTTGCCTCCTCTCTGGGTTTCCTTAGTTGTCCTCACCTAGCTATGTTGAGATACTCCTTTGAATTCTAAGTACCATCTGCAATTTTGTCAGTAAAGCAGCCTGCTCCATGACAACCAGAAGTCCTTTCTCTATTCCTAACTCTAGACCATAAGCATCCAGCAGGCAGGGACTATCATACATCATACCAGCACCCAAGTAATGATTAGCTGATGAGAAGTAAAGGAGCCTCTCTACTGTTTCCACTTTATTTTGGAATTGTTCTTCTGAGTTCTCATTTGGTTACACATGCACCTATAAACTGAAAATGCCACCCAAGGCCTACAGGTAAATGTGATAGACCTTTGGTGAGATTTGATAGGCCACAGCAAGTTGTGACCTATAATATAAGACAGACTTATAGTGAGAAACAATCTACAGTCAGAGATTGTATACCTACAGTCTTCTATGGCAGGCCTGTGCTATAATAAGATACAAAAGACCAGCAGTAAGAACAAACAGTTTTGGCAGACACAGTCAACTGTGGCAGATAATGGTCAGATATAGGAGACCTACAGTCAGCTGGGACAGACCTGTGGTCAGCTGTGGCATACCTGCAGTCAGCTGGGACAGACCTTCAGTCAGATGGGACAGATGTACAGTCAGCTGTGGCAGACTTACAGCCAAATATGGCAGATACTGTCAGATGTGAGGTAGCCAGATGCATCTTGGTGACCTCAAGGCTGATGCTCCACCACTTTGCTCTTTCCTGTTTTTTTGTTTTGTTTGTTTGTTTGTGGGGTGTTTTCTTAAAGATGTTCTCTCACTTTCATCCTCTAGTTAATCGGTAAAAATGAATTTTAAAGAGAAAACAAGAAGACAAAAGCCTCTTCATTTTTTAAAACAGGGACACCCACAGTGGTCTGTGATCACCCACAAGGACGGAATGGATGCTGGATCATTGGCCCTCAGGGGCCGAACTGTGTGCTTGGCACAGCCTCATTGTTTGGGCACTTGCAGGCTTGCTTAGCATTCTTTAGCTCTAACTACAGCAGCCATAAACATAGCAAAGTCGTAGCCCAAGAAAGGAAAGGTGCAAAATTATGCCAATGTTAGACGACCAAAGGAGATCACAGAAGGTCCAGGTACTTAGCAGATGCTTTATTCAACATGAAAAATGTTGTAAAGGAGGTGGAAAGGACATGCAGTTGTAGCATGGTCTTAGCAAAGGGCATCTGAGTGGCAGCTGATTGGCACTGACACATGTTGCGTGGTCTGTGATTCAGAGTCTCACTCACTGAGCAGGGAAAATCAAAACAGACCAGGGTCAGTCCTGACAAGAGCTTCGTAGGCCAGGCATGGTTTTTCAGATCAGCTATGAATAATTTAGGGTTCCCTTTAGTAGGTGTGACCTTCAGTATAGGTTATATCCCCAACAGCTGATGTATTAAAGTCTGCTCCCTGGCTTATGGTCCTGAAGTACCTGGGTCATAGGGATGCTGATACCAGTGGGTTGACTGACACAATTTGCTAAGTTTATAGCAAAATGGGCTATTGCTTGTTTGAGTAGGTGGGTTGTGCCTTTGAAGAGAATATCCTGTCCTCATCCATCCCTTTTCCAGTTCTTTAGCTTCCATGAGGTGAGAGGCTAGGCTCTGCCTTGTCTTCCTGCTGCTGTGATGTGCTTATCACAGGCCCACAACATGGAACCAGTCAACATCCAGCTGAACCTGCAAGTTCTCTGCCTGCCCCCCATTCCCACTCCCTGCCATGAGTTGATTTTGTTGGGTATTTTTGCACAGCAACAAGGCTGACATGGAAATAAATGCTTGGAGGTGAGGTAGCAATCATGAGTTTTTGGGGGAGAAGCCTTGGTGAAGACAGACTTGTACTTTATTCTCAACTCCATCACTCATAGTCTGTGGATTGGTTATATCACACGTGTGATTCCTCACCTGTGGTATTTCCAATAACCCTCTCACTAGTTTGAGCAAGATAAGTTCCCCAAACAGTGCCTGCCACAGAAGGACACCTGGTACAGGGTGGTTTCCACTTGCTGACATTTGCTTAGCACACCTGCACTAGATATGATTAGTGTTGAGTGAGAAGGCTGCAAAGAAAACCAAGAATGAAGGACCATCTCCTGTGGCTACTTGGACACGTTATACTGGTGCTAGGCAAAAGTATATTCTTACTCTTGTTTTCTCCCTCTGTAAGCTGAAGCCTCCCTGGATTTAGTTCATGTTTGTGTTTTCCTAGAAGGCAGTTTTATGCCACATCCACTTCAGATCCTGAAATAAACACTAGTGAGATGACTACTGGAAAGCAGAAACCACACTTAACTTTAAATAATGTTCCCTTCCTGGTGAGTACCAACTAGATTTGAACAAAGAACAGAACCAAGCCTCTCAAACAGCATCTAGTCTACAAGCTCAAGCCCACAGCTGTTGTAGAATATTATTTTAAGGTGTGTTACTTTTGTTTATGTTGCATTTGTTTAACTCTGTGAAGCTGTGTTACTGTGCCTGTCTGAAACACCTGATGGCCTAATAGAGTGAACAGCCAGTAGCAAGGCAGGGGGAAGGATAGGTGGGGCTGGCAGGCAGAGAGAATATATAGAAGGAGAAATCTGGGAGAAAGAAAAAAGAAGAAGTAGCCAGAGAAGGAGGAGAACATCAGGGGGCAGCTACCAAGATACATAATCAGCAATGGAGAAACAAACAAAGGGGGTATACAGGAATAGAAAAGGAACAGCCCAGCAGCAAAAGATAGACAGGATATTTTAAAGTTAAGAATAGCTGACTAGAAATAAGCAAGCTAAGGCCAGGCATTTATAATTAAGAATAAGCCTCCATGTGTGATTTATTTGGGAGCTCGGTGGTGGAACATGCCAAAAAGAAAAAAACAACACACAGCATCTCAGACAGTTGTCTGCCTTGCAATCCATGATTTAATTCAGTGACTTGAGGGCAGGAGTTGGTGATTTCCCCACTGTGTGGCAGGTTTCTTACATGCTAAACAATTTTCATGATAGTCTATGGGTAGCTCAGATGCTGCTCTAAGTCATTGATTATTAGAGTCAGGAATTCTGGGATTCGGGGCCACTTCCTCCTCAGCCTACAGCACTGCCTGGCTTTAGTGTAAGGGAGAAGTGATAATGAAGGTATTGAGAGAGACCTGTGTTCTGGGATGTCAGCACAGGGCTACCTAGATCTGCTTCATATACACTGTTTTCTTGTGTTTGCTGATGAGGGCTGTCTCTAGTCTGCCTTATTTAGTAGGTGACAAGGCTACAGAGAGAAACCAATATTTTAATAATAGTTTAATCCAGCTGGGCACAGTGGCATATATATAGTCCTAACATTTGGGAAGTGAAGGAAGAAGGATCTCAAGATTGTCTTTGACTAAATAGCAAGTCTGAATCCAGACTGGGCTATTTGAGAACCTGCAAAAATGATAATTGTGGTGCTTTGAAAGAAAATGGCCCCTAAAGGGAGTGGCACTGTTAGGAGGTGTGGCCTAGTTGGAGTAGGTGTGGTCTTGTTGGAGGAAATGTGTCACTGTGGAGGTGGGCTTTGAGGTCTCATATATGTTCAAGCCACATTCAGTGTTTCAGTCCACTTCTTGTTGCTTTCTGATCAAGATATAGCCAGCACTGTATCTGCCTACATGCAGCCATGCTCCTACCATGATGATAATGGACTAAACCTCTGAACTATAAGCTGCCACCTCAATTAAATATTTTCCTTTATGAGAGTTGGCATGACTATGGTGTCTCTTCACAGCAATAGAAACTCTAAGACAATAATTATTATAATAATAACAGCTTAATTCAGCTTCATATGTTTGTAGTGGGTAGCCATCCCAGCATTGGCCTGGAAGTTCCAACCCCCATTGAGGCTTCGGTAATGGTCACACCCACAAGGTGGGGTGGAGGGAGGAAGCTGAAACCCAGGATGGAGAGGAGAGGTCTCTTTTGGTTCTGGGACCCTGGACGCTGGAGGTAGACCAAGCAGAGTTCTCCAGAGAACACCGCCAGATTGCGCCATACCTTTGCCAGACCCTACAACCTATCCCTTCATTTATAAGTTACCCCACAAAATAAACCTCCCTTTTAACTATGTGGAGTGGCCTTAATAATTTAACCAATATATGTTTCTATGGTAGTTTTTATATTCAATGATTTTGAGGATATGTGAAATGCTTTGTACATGACTAAGAACTAGTCTCTAAATAGTACTTTCTTATGAATAATTAAAATTTTATTGTATAAAATGTTAAAATAATTCAAGAAAAACTTTTTTTTTTTTTTGGTTTTTCGAGACAGGGTTTCTCTGTGTAGCTTTGTGCCTTTCCTGGAACTCACTTGGTAGCTCAGGCTTGCCTAGAACTCACAGAGATCCACCTGCCTCTGCCTCCCAAGTGCTGGGATTAAAGGCGTGCGCCACCACCACCCAGCCAAAAAACGTTTAAGAACTACTGTTTAAATGAAATTCTTTAACTCTTCCCAAATCCCTCTAATTCTGAGTATAAAAGTGCTACAGAAGACAATTTGATGCTCCCTAGTATTTGAATAGTATTTTCTATGTTCTTCAAATTTCTTAAATCTAACAGTTTTATTCTTAAAATAAAGATAATCTATATGTAATGGGAAAATTGGTACACATCATTTGCCCAGTTTAGAAATGAAATTGTCTATACCAAGAAGCATACTTTGCTTGTGATCAAAATGAAAAATAATGCTTTGAAGAGCTAGATAAATTTAATTTTCTTATGTAGATTTGAGATTATCATCAGTTTAATTCTGTTAACTAACAAATGGCATTTTGATTCTGCAAGTCTGCCAGAAAATGATATCCAATTCTTAGCTTCCTAAATGACCTTGACTGGTAAACACTTCTCAGAAGCTTCTGGGTGTCTGCTATGATGAGTAGCTGGTTGTTTCTTATGGTTCTAAAAGGCAAATAACTTTTTTCCTTTAAAAAGTATGTTATGTAATTGCTCAAATCAAAATTAGAATATTTTAATAAAATGCTGTCACAGATGAGAATTCCCGTGGCTATGACTACCATTTCCCTTTAGGTTCTTTTTGTTTGTTGGTGCTTTCCCCTCCAATCCCTCTCCTGCCACCAGCAGAGATTGCTGATCATACCTCAGTGTTGCAGTCACTGTTGATCCCCTTTGTAGACAATGAAACTAGGATCGTGGAGTTCAAGCATCCTCTCCCCACCAATGGCCACTCACACCCAGTCTTCCAGCTACAGCATGACATCATTAACATTCCCTCAACTTATTCTTTGACTTGAAAACATTGAATACAGAGGATAAAATTTGGAAACGAAATAACAACATAAAAGAAAAAGTGATATAGAAATGAAATATCTGCTTACTGTTTCCTTTCCTCAAATCTATCTAAAAATCACCAATGCACTCTTCATTAGTGAAGTGGGTTGTTGGTCACGAGTAGCAGCTCAGGTTAATGTGGCCTTCTGTGGACCTTGCCACCTTGCCCAGAGTGTTAGGGGGAAGGTAAATTTAACAATTTGGTAGCATTATGACAGCTGGCTACAAGCTCTTCACCAGGAAAATAGTTGAAGAAAGTCATGGACATAGAATTTAATCACCACTAACTAAACTTAAAGTGAGGAAATAAGAAAAATTGTCCACAAGCCAATGATGACAAATAGTGAATGTAGTGCTTAATGTAGACTGCCACATGACAGAACCTAGAGCCACCCAGGAGATGAGCCTCAGGAGCTGTGAAGGATTGTCCAGATTAGGTTAGTGGAGGTGGTGACATCCACCCTAAATATGGGCATTGCCTTTCAAAGAAGCAAGGGTCTGAGCTGAGTGTAAAGGAGAAAGTTAAATGAGTCTCCCTACCTTGTGACCACAGGTACAATGTGGGCAGCCACCCCATGCTCCTGGCACCATGCCTTCTCCACCATGGTGCATGGCACTTTACAGTTATGAGACACACTAAACCCTTTTAAAGTTGCTTTTGCATTGGCACTTTTATTACAGGAACAGGAAAAGTAATTAATATGGTAGTGGTGAGAAAGAAATGCCTTAACGAAGAGTATAAGACAAATCAATGGTACTGAAGGAAGGTGTTTTTGGATACCTGAGAGTGAGGGAGAGACCTGGGGTAAATCCCTTTCAATCACTCTGTAAGGCACTTCACTTCAGCTCTTGTGAGAACCTGGTATGCTGAAAATGTGGCTATGACATAGGCAGTGGCTAGCAGGGAGATAAATGAGTCACTATCCAAATGCATGGGGAGTTGTTCAGAAATGCAGACAGGCATTCAGCTATGACTGTGAAGGTCAGTTGACTCAGGCTCAAGTCAAGAGATTAAAAGACTTGGGAAGATAAGAAGCAATTTCACAATGACTGCTGAGTGCAACAGGAAATAGTGAAAACCATCACGACCCAGAAAGAAGGAAAGCAGATGGGAGATAGGAAACATAAAGGAAAAGGTTGGGAGAGTGTGCAGAACATTCTGAAATCTGCAAAGACTTATGCTGACAGACATGGGAGGCTGACAGGTGAACCAGAAACTTCAGCTACTGTGGTAAAGATTTGGGAAATCTATAAGCAAGGAGTGATCAGTGACTCAGATATGCAATGAGTTAAATGTTGGTCTCCAAAAGATGTTCCTGAATCCTTATTTCCAGAGAAGTTGATGCCACAGCACTTGTAAGTAGTATTTTTGCAGATCTAAAGATCTAAGCAGCAAGGGTCTGAAATAGAATTGCCCAGGTGGGTACTAATCCATCCACACATGACCTTAAAATAGAAAAGCAGAGAAGGATGTAGGAGTTGAGGGAAATAAGGAAACAAAGGTAAAGGCCAGAGTGCTGCCGCAAGACAGGAACTCTGAGCTGGAAGAGCCAGGGAACTTCTTTTCTCCAGTCCTCAGTGAGGTGTGGACCTGTCCACACCTTGAGTTCAGCTTTGGCTTTCCAAAACTGGAGGAGAAGACTTTTCTACAATTCTAAGGATCAAAGCTATGGGAACTTGTTGCAACCCTGAGGTTACCACACCCTCAAACTTGATTGTTACAAGAGAAAGAGAAATGGCTGACATGAGCACAACACCCTCCAGCTTAGAGAACTCCGGGGCATGATCTTATTCTGATGATAAAACAGTGGCATGGGTCTGCGATGTCCAGGAACCTGAGAGTTAAGGAAATAAAACCACTTCTTAAGATTTTTCTTCTATCTCCTCTATTTTTTTATTCCTAACTCACATTTCCTTACTAATGAATCTGTCTTCAAGCTCCTCCTTCTCACTGTGAATCTATACTTAATAGTTTTAAATGGCATCCAAGAAGTCCTTGCAGATGGACTGGGAAATACATCAGAAGGAGAAGTGTAAGGGAGGGAGAGGTGTGGAGGGATGTGCAATAGATCATAAATTAGGATGAGACTGAACGACCCTTTCCAAATTCTCTTGGATTTCAGATGCTAATTTTGCAATATTAGGTTAAGAGTTTCAGAGTCCTTTAGCCTCACTTTTTCTCTTTTATGAAATAAGAGCATTAATTCCTACATAGGCTGGTTTAGGAATTAAATAGCTGTATAAAACAACTTTCAAGTATGTAAGAACATTACAGAATTCTACTTAAAAGGGTAGGAGGAAGGAGACACAAGCATCCCCAGGGGAACTCTTAGAAACTGCTTATGCCTATCCTGTACTCCAGAATCATTAGACCTCAGCACCATTAATTTTTTTTTAATAAATCTTCTCAAATTGTTCTTATGCTATCACTGTCTGGTGGGCCAGCCTCCGGGAAGCACCCAGAGTATGCAAAAAACAAACAAAAAAAATCTATGAATGTGACGAGGGCTAGACATTTTCTTTCTGAGGGATAATAAAGAAACATATGCTTTCTGATGGTAGCTTTCTCTTTTACTTCATCTTAAAAAAAATCTTTCTGGAAACCTCTCTGTCTCCACACAGCTACGTTCCCCACACAGCTACATTTTCAACACACCTCTTCTACACAGCTATACATCTCTTCTACATAGTTCTCTGTTCTATCCACACATCCTTCCTCAACAGCTACATACCTTCTCTCCACACATCTCTCTTCTATCAAGTCACACATCTCTACTCACAGTTACATCTCTTTTCTACATAGCTACACATCTCTCTTTTACACATCTCTCTTCTACATATCTCTTCCTACACACAGCTTTGCACAGCTACTGTTCCATCTCTCTACACAGCCCTCTCTTCTACTTAGCTACTCATCTCTCTACTTAGCTCTCTCTGCACATATCTCTTTCAACAGCTACATCTCCTCTCCTCTCTTTACTGACACCTCTCTTCTACACACGCATCTCTCCCCTACATACACATCTCAGATCCAGGAATGACTCCCACAAAACAACAGAAATTCCATTCTGTAAATTGAGTGATATGAGGAAAACAACAATTACTTGTGAGTTAATCTTGTTTTCCAACTTGATAGAATTGGGATCACTGTGTATCTCTGGGTATGTCTATAAGGGTGAAATTGGGATCACTGTGTATCTCTAGGTGTGTCCATAAGGGTGAAATTGGGATCACTGTGTCTCTCTGGGTGTGTCTATAAGGGTGAAATTGGGATCACTGTGTCTCTCTGGGTGTGTCTATAAGGGTGAAATTGGGATCACTGTGTATCTCTGGGTATGTCCATAAGGGTATTTTCAGAAAGATTCAACTGAGCAGAGAAGACTCACCTATTTTACTGTTATTTTTTTTAGATTGGGTCTCACTATATGGCTTTGGCTGGCTCAGAACTTGCTTTGTAGACCAAGCTAGCCTTGGACTCACAGGGCTTTACATGGCCCTGCCTCCTGAGTACTGGAATTAAAGGCATGCACCACCATACCAAGCCAGGGAAAATCCATCTTGATTGTGGGTAGCACATTCCAGGGGCTGGGGTTCAAACTGAATACAAAGGAGAAAGTGAGCTGAACACAAGCATTTATTTATTTCTGCTTCCTGACTGTGGATGCAGTGTGACCAGATACCTCACAATCCTGACTCTAAGCCATCCCTGGTTGATAGACTGTACCCCAAAACTATGAGTCAAAATAAACTTTACTTCTTTAAGTTGTCATAGCAAAAATGAGAAAACTTATTAATACAAACTTCTTTAAATCTCTGTTTCTTTAACTTTGAAATGGAAACAAGACTAGCCAGCTGCTTTTTAAAATTTGATTTTTCAAGATAGGGTTTCTCTATCTGTCCTGGAACTCACTCTGTAACCAGGCTGGCCTAAAACTCAGAGATCCACCTGTCTCTGTCTTCTGGGTGCTGAGATTAAAAAGTATAGTATAGTTCAATTTTAATCCCAGCTCCACTCTTTAATTCTAGCACTCGGGAGGCAGAAGCAGGTAGATCTCTGATTTTGAGGCCAGTCTGGTCTATAAAATTAGTTCCAGGACAACCGTAGTAACATAGTGAGACCCTGTGTCTTAGGGTTTGGTTTCTACTGCTGTGAAGAGACACCATGACCATGGCAACTTTAATAAAGGAAAACATTTAATTAGGTGGCTTACATTTTAGAGGTTTAGTCCATTATCATCATCATGGTGGGTATGGTAGTTTGAATGTAATTGATACCCATAAGCTCATAGGGAGTGGCACTATTAGGAAGTGTGGCTTTGTTAGAGTAGGTATGGCTTTGTTGGAGGAAGTATGTTATTATGAAGACAGGCTTTGAGGTTTCATATATGCTCAAGCCATGCCCAGTTCACTTCCTGCTTCCTGCAGGAACAAGATGTAGAACTCTCACCTCCTTCTCCAGCACCATGTCTGCCAACATGCCACCATGCCTCCCCACCATGATGATAATGGACTAAATCTCTGGAACTATAAGCCACCCAAATTAAATGTTTTTCTTTATCAAAGTTGTCATGGTTGTGGTGTCTCTTCACAGCAATAGAAACCCTAACTAAGACAGCAGTTGGTACTAGGGACTGAGGTATTGCTCTGATAGGTCTGACCATGCTGTTGTTTGAAGGAATATGAACCTTGGGACTGTGGATTAGAAAAGCAGTTGAACACTTTAAGTGCTGCATAATGGGCCATCTGAGTAGGAGTATGAAAGACAATGGTGGGAATTTGAACCATGGGTACCTGGATCAAGAGGAGAATGTTAATATGTGACCTAGAGATCATTCTTGTGGTATTTTGGTGAAGAATGTGCCTGTTTTTTCCTTTGTCTGTGGCTAAAGTGAAGACTTTTGGATTAATTGCATTGGCTAAAGAAATCTCAAAACAGCGTAGTTTAGACTTTGTTGTGTGGTTATTAGTGGCAACACTAATGAAGATTTATAATGAAAAGGAGCATGCTGGGAAAGGAAAAATATAAAATGTACAATTTGAGGAGAAAAGGAATGCCAGGCAATAAAATGAAGTTAAATCTTGTGTTCAAGAAAATAAATGGATTAAGAAATTAAGAAATGGATTAAGAATAAAGTGAATGGTGAGATTCCACTCAGCTAAGCTTCCAACTTGTGAAAAGGAATATTAAAAAAAGTTTAAAGCTAGGTATGGTGGTGGACACCTTTAATCCCAGTGTTCTGAAGACAATGGCTGGTGGATATCTGAATTTGAGGCCATCCTGGGCTACAGATCAAGTTTCAGGGCAACCAAGCCTAGACAGTGAAAGAAACCATTGAAAACAGAAAGATTGAATGAGGGGGTCTATGTTCCAGCTCCAGCAAGCAGTAGAACTTGACATTTTGGGCCATGTGGTTTCAGCTTTAGTGTCAAGGATAGAAGAAAGGCATTATGGAACCTTCTTCCATGACTAAGGAAAGATGCTGAGGCTAGGCAAATATCAGGGGTGTCCTGGAATGGAGGCCCAGAGAGGTCATTATGTGAAGCTGTGAAGTTGAAGCATGGTTTGCCTTGGAGACCCCAAGATGTTGGAGATGCCAGAGTTGTAGGGTACCTGCTGATGAGAACTGCAAACAGGGAGTGGGACAGTCCAAGAGAAAGAATTATGTTGCAGTCAACAAAGCTGAAAGGAGTTGGCGATTTGAAGAGCATTTTGTCATTGGACATGGAGATAGAGTTTGCCCAGCTGGTTTTTGGTCTTGCTTTGCCAGTATTTCCTTACTATGCTCCCTTCCTTATGTTTTGGAATGGTAATGTATATTCTGTGACATTATATGTTGGAAGAATGTGATCTGTTTTTTATATTTTTTATTTTATAAGGGATTACAGTTAAGAGATTATATGAGGATCAATAGACAAAGACATCTCACATCAACCTCTGGTCTCTACATACATATGCACACATGTGTGTATACACCCCTACACATGTATGCATACATAGATGCAGAGCACAAGGCAACAGTGCCTTTTCAACATGACACATTTCCTTTTAGGTTTCAGATGTTATATCACCCATTGCCTCTACAGAAGACCTTGTACGTGAACATTGTCACCTTCTTCCCCACAGATACCTATGGCCTATAAAAAAGTCGTAGGATGAAGAGTGGTGTTTAACAGGCATGGGAAGACTCTCTTATTCCCTTGTCAAAGAATCAGCTTAGTCTAAACTAATGGTGTTTAGAAATCTGTTTGTCTTGCCGATATTTGGAAGTGTTCTGTTTAAAACAAGGTTTAGCTCAGCTTGAAGGAGAGCTGTTGTTAACAGTATGGTCATATGTTTTTATGGTTTTTTTGTTTGTTTGTTTGTTGTTCTTTCGAGACAGGGTTTCTCTATGTAGCTTTGTGCCTTTCCTGGGATTCACTTGGTAGCCCAGGCTGGCCTTGAACTCACAGATATCTGCCTGGCTCTGCCTTCTGAGTGCTGGGATTAAAGGCATGTGCCACCACCGCCTGGCTGTTTTTATGTTATTTTTAATAAATATAAATATTTACATATTAAAAAAAGAGAGGTTGTATGAGTCTCAGAAGAGACTTTGAACTTTGGACTTTTTTTGTTTGTTTGTTTTTTATTTTATGTTTTTTGAGGCAGGGTTTCTCTGTGTAGCTTTGCGCCTTTCCTGGAACTTGCTTTGGACACCAGGCTGGCCTCAAACTCACAGAGATCCACCTGGCTCTGCCTCCTGAGTGCTAGGATTAAAGGCGTGCACCACCACCACATGGCGAACTTTGGACTTTTAAACATTATTGAGACGATGCTAGACTATGGGGACTTTTAAAGTTTGACTAAATGCATTTTATATTATGATATTATTGGAAGATTATGGATGCCATGGATTGGACTGTGGTAGTTTGAATGTAATTGGCTCCCATAGAGTGTGGCACTATTAGGAGATGTGGCTTTGTTGGATGTGGGATAGCCTTGTTGGAGGAAGTGTGTCACTGTGGAAGTGGGTTTTGAGGTCTTATATATATGCTAAAGCAACACCCAGTAAAAGGACCTGCTAACTCACCATGCAGTTCTAAGGACTGATTTAAAGGTATGTGCATGTGGGAGGGTGAGCTCATGCTTGCATTGTTCTGTACACATTTCTTACATCTGGCCCATCAGAAATCTGGAACTGGGGGCTGTTCTTAGCCCCTTATGCATCTGAATATCAACCCTGTGTTACATTTTCTCAGAGGTGAAGTCTTAGGAGGTGTGGCTCTTGTATTGAGTGTAGACACCAATCACCTATAATTGATTTCTTATAAAGTCAAATAGGTTCTCTTATAATTATTCACATTAGCTAAGAGCCTAAGTGTTTCTGCATTAATCAGTGCCCTAGGAAAATGCCAACTGTTTCCTGTGCATAGCAAACTGGATTTGATTAAAGTCACAAGATACCACTTTCATCATCAAGGACGTTTGTGGTCATGGAGAGCTAGATCCCTGTAAGAATCAAGGTCCAGTGGTGGAGAAGTTCCAGTATTGGATGTCAGCAGTTCTTGTTTTCAGTTATGAAAGATTAACTTGATCTTGCAGGGCATCTCATTTTTGCTTTTGTTACTTAGTCTGCAAAGAATTATAAAAACTGCTTATTTTTTCTAAGGAATTTCTGACCAGCTCTGGTATACTTTCCCAGCTCCAAGAAACCTCATGTCATATACATAATGGGCCATATTGTAACAATCTAATTTGTACTTAGAGTTAACAAGAGGACACTCAAGTCCATGTAAATATCATACAGGAAATACTGATTTCCAGGAATTTTTTTTTCTGTCTGACTGGTGTCAAAGGGTCACAGAAGCCAATCAAGGGGGGGTCACTGTGGGCAATAAAGTTAATATTAAATATGACCAAAGTGCAAACAGAACATCGACATGCCCATATTTATATAAACAGATAAATAAATGGGCAAAAAGACAACCTATTGAGCAGAACTTTAAATCCTAAGGATGTGGGCATTACTCCCCACTCTTTAACTTTGCATGATGGCTTCCTCTCAGAGTGCAGTTTGGATGGGAAGAAAGAAATTAATGAAGATACTTGAGTAGCTTATCAGGATCTATTCACATCTGTTGTGACAGGCCACACTGATATCATGCCCCTCCATTGACAAGATGAAAATGGTCCTCTGCCTTTGTGATCTTCCTTGCAAAGATCCACAGCCCTAGTATAATAATGGGACAGCATGAGACAGTTCAAAGAGAAGAACGTTATAAAAAACATACACAAATCTTCTGTAAAATTCTAATGTTATAAAAAACAAAGGATTCAAGAAATTGTAAGGATGATTCAACTGTCTCTCAACCCTCGCCACAAAAGCCTCTCTCTATAGTAGATATAGTACAGAGACCCATGACTGGTCAAACTGCTCAGCTCTAAATGGGTCATTTATGTCACATTTCTTTCCCCAATGGGATCATTACAGAAGAGAGAGCAGAAACTTTGTAAGGCCAGTGGTAGTGTTCATCTGTAGACAAACAGTATTTCCTAGACCTGACAGTGCTGTCCTACTCATGAATACATTGCATACATAAGATATGCACTAGACAAGCCAGTTGAAACCCTAGTGTGGATGGGGAGAGCCTCATGAAGTCCCATCCCTAACTGGGGAATTATTGGAAAGTTATGGTTGCTACAGGGTGGAGAATAAGTTTTCTGCAAGGATGTGACCGGTGAAAGGCTACCCACATTACAGAAGATTGTCCTATACTCATATGCACACAGGCATCACTAAATGAATTCAATGGGTTTGGAAACACACACCACCACCACCACCAACAACAACACATGCACACAAAGTTGGGAGATAAAAATGGGATGAATGATGGGGAGAAACTGGAGAGGAAGCAATGGGGAGTAGATTTGTTCAAACACATTATATGCATGTATGAAATTATCTAACAGTTAAAAAATAGAAACTGTCACTGCCTAGAGAAAACATGATGACAGAATGTAATGCAATATTCTGGCTGGAATCATGGAGCAGGAAGAGAGCATAGGTCAGAAGATGTGAGGATGCCTGAATGAAGTGCGGTCTCAGCAAATTATGACAAATCAGTTTTGGCTTCTAACTGCAGCAACTGTACCATTCCAATGCAAGGCAGTATAATGAGAGAGCTCTGAAAATTAAAAACAGTTCTAAAATTTGTTTAAAAAATAAAAGTAAGTTTATGTAATGTGTTTGTTCTCAGAGAAGGCAAGAATGGTACAAGTACTAGGCACCTCACTGTGTGTTAAGGTTTCTATAACTGTCTTTATGACAGGCAAGATTGGAAGGCAGATGGGAGGAAACAGTATCTATTTCCTGTAAATTTGATTAAAATTTAATTTACTTATAAGAATATAGGTAAATAATGAAAATAAAATAGAGTAGTAGAGGAAACAGAATTATTTTATAATGGTATTAATGGGGATATTTTAAATGAACATCATTAAAAATAGAAGTATTAAAAGAAGACTTAAGTTGAAGCTATATGAAAGAAATTGTTCAGAAAAGCAAAAAGATCCATAAACACCAAACAAGACAAAGTTGGAAATGGAAAAACAACTTACAAGTCATTAGAATAGTTTCCTGAGTAGAGAGAAAAATTTAAAAACATTAGAAAAATGGCCAACTAGGTAGAAAGAACAGTCAATATTGCCAATTAGCGTATACAGTGAGAAGCCTGTCAATGGTTTTCATTCAAGTGATAATATATGCAATTTTATATGAGCAAAAGAAAAGTGAAGTGTTTCAAACCCCTCTGAGTCCCAATGACCTAGTGTCTGGTGGTGAGAAAGTGAGGGTGCATTCGAAGAAGATGCAGGGTGGGGCAACACAGCCATGTGGTAGCAGAAACTCTCCATGCCAGCCTGGACCTCGTGCCCTTAGGTTTCTGTGTGGCTTGGTTTCCAGATGCAGTCACCTGTTGAACTGCAGGACACTTGGCACCAACTTATACAACATGCCCAGAATATGAGCACTAAGGATGCGATGGGAACCACATGGATAGTGGAGCTAACTGGTGGCTCTTAATGTCACTAACATATTGAGAAGAAAATATGACAAGCTACCAATCAGGATGTGATATGAGTACTCAAAATATAGCCTGGGATGGAGTACCAAAGGATTATGTGACTAGGTAGCCCGCCATGGGTGCTTTGCTGTCAAGTCTTCCAAGCCATTAGGTTGTGCAGGCACGGCAATAACCCATTATACAGTGGATGCCAAGCTTGTGACCAGCCAGAAGTATGCCCAGGCATGCCTGGAGGGGACAGCTAAATTATGTCAGCTGCCACCCAGCTCCACCCATTACATAACTTGTTACAGCAATGTCTCTCCCTCAGGACACACCTATGACCTCACAGAGGGTTCCCATAAACATCTGTCAGGAATAAAAATCACAGGGCAGTTTCACAGATTGCCAGTTTCTGAGTTGAAAGCAGACTGCTTAAGCCAAACAATCCCCATCACTGGTGGTCATGAAAGACAGCAGATAGGGGAAGCTGACATGTGGGAAGAGTTTTAGTAAGCCCCCTGGCTGTGTGCAGACAGACGTTGTGAGTTGGGTGGATTCCAATCCTGCAGATGCACCTAGTGGTCTCTCCCACTGGCTTACAGATGCTTAGTGCCTGCATGACTGCTACTCTGACCAATACAACCCACTTTTTCACAGGTCTACCCCTAAGAGGAGGACTATTCTATAAACAAGGTCTGCAGAACTTTCCTCCCATCGTGACCACAAAAATCTGGATGGCTTCTAGCTTTTTGTTTAAATGCTAGGCCAGAGGCAGCTGTTGTTGGTAGGCCAGAGGCAGCTGTGCTTCTGCCCTGTCCCCAGCATCACTGCTCCTTGAGACTGCCATCACCAGTGAGTACCCCACAGGCCTGGTGTTCATTGTCTGTACAAGCTTCCAGAGTTTGCTGAGCATGCATGAACTCCACTCACACCCAAGGATAACTGACCAGAGAGTATGCCCCGTACTGAGTGTGTTCCCTTCCCCATCTCATCTGCCTTCCCTTACTAGACTCTCTTTTACTACCCAAATGACCATTTGTATTTGGACCCATGTTTCAGAGTCTGTTTCTAAATAAACATGGTAAATTACTTTAATAATTTTAGTTCTATCAATTAGCTTCAGGCTATGTAGTAGTGTGCCATACATGGGACAGTAACAGGCTGTAGAGACAACTCTTGTTTTCTAAAAAGAGTATTATCCTGCACTTTAAATGAAGGAAGGTTGGCCAGGTGTAGTGGCACATACCTTTAATCCCAGCACTTGGGAAGTGAAAGTAGATGAATCTCTGTGAATTAGAGGTTAGCCTGGTATACACAGTGAGTTCAGGGACAACCAGAGCGGCATAGTGAGACCCTGTCTCAAAGAAGCCAAGATGATGATGATGATGATGATGATGATGATGATGATGATGATGATAATGATATAAAGAAAGAAAATACTGTTATAATTTCCTAATTTTAAGTCAAATTGGCCAAATTTAAGGACATCAAATTTTGATTAATACAGCAAATTGTATTGTAAAAGGTGATGAGACACAGAATCAACTAACCTGGACTCACAGACACTAAATGGAAAACTAGGGAGCGTGTATGGGACTAACCTAGGCACTCTGCATATGTGTTACAATTGTACAGCTTAGTCCTCTTGTGGGACTCCTAACAGTAGGATCCAGGACTGTCTCTGACTCTTTTATTGGCTTTTGGGACCCTACTCCTCATACTTGGTCACCTTGCCCAGTTTTAATACATGGGGATGTACTTAGTCTTACTGCAATTTGATATGCTGTGTTTTTTTATATTCATGGGTAATCTGCCTCTTCCTAAACAGAAACAGACGAGGAGTGGATTGAGGGATGGGAACTGGGAGAGGAGTAGGAGGGAGAGACTGGGAGAGGAGATGGAGGGAAAACTGTGGCTGGGATGTTATATATATATAATTAGAAATATATGTTTCGTGTTCTGGGCCATAGAGGATCTGGAAGCAGTCTCTGATGTTTTTTAATGGCCAATCCCAGGTCAGCAGCAGTAGGGATTAGCACCTCTTGCTGTGTTTTCATCCCTAGCCTCTTCAGTGACATCCACTCTGAGGCAGCTTTTCCATTTGCCTTTGAACAATAAGAGATGCATCATTCATATCCATTTTTCTGCTGTGAGAACTCAGGAAAGATGAATGTCAAAGACATTGTGATGTTAAGTCTATTAGTTTTTCCTTCAGGTCCTGCATTTCTCTCTGCCCCCCACCTCCTCTCCCTATACTCCCCCTCTTTACCCTCTTTCTCCTCCTCCTCCTCTCTTTCACTTTTTCTCTCCCTTTCATCTTTCTCTCCTTCATACCCCCCCTGACCTCTCTCACACACTCTTTTTTTTTTTTTGAGCTGACGATCGATCGAACCCAGGGCCTTGCGCTTGCTAGGCAAGCACTCTACCACTGAGCTAAATCCCCAACCCTCTCACACATTCTTATACCCATGCCTCAAAAAGAATGGGACTAGGTATAGGTTTCTGAAAAAATATCATCTGATTCTCATTCTGGCCTTTGTGGTTGACCTCATAATTTAGGTAAAACATCAAAAGTGTAGGTGGGAGAGGAGGAAAATAAAGTAATTAAAATTAAATGATGAATAATGGAAACCTAGTGAAATATTGACCACATCATTAACTTAGTCTTGGCCACCCTGGTTAATCAAACACCCTGTGACATGTATGGTATTGAAATAGCATCTCTCATGCTCAGCCAGGTCTTTCTGTTTACAGTCCAGTGGTGAGCTGGAAAATGAGTAAGGAGATAATTCCCTCCAAGTTCCCAGAAGTCCCAAGGAAGCGTTCTTATCTCAGCTGCCCTTTAAATTACGGGTAACTGAGAAATAAATCATGCTTCCCACTCCTGGAGCTTTATTTGGTCTTCAAGAACTCCAGTAGAAAGAGAAGGGAAGGTATTTGTATGAATTTCTCTACCAGGGAGCAGATGGTTGGATCACATGGATAAATAAAATGTGGGCAAGAAGCAAGGATGCTGACTTCTTATGCAGGGTGGAAGACGCTTGCTCCTCTTCAGCTGCTGTCCAAGAAATATATCTTTTCTCCCTGTGTTGACCTGTTTTATGTCTTCTGACTTTTGGACCCAATCACAACATTTATATACAGAGATGAAGCCAGTTGTTCAATATAGTCAGTCATGCTGTAGCTGGGAAGATGTGCCTGAGCAGGAAAGACAGAGCTGACTTCACATCTGGGTCTAGTTCAACTTGCAAGGCCCTGCCTTAGCCAGTCTCAACCACCAGAGTGCCTCCTTGGGCATTGTACCCAAACATATCATGGCTTTCTCTGTTTCATGTCTAACCCATAAGCCAAGCTTTAATCCTCATTCACCCATCTCCTCCCTGCTTCCTTAATACCCATGCACTCACCTATCATATTGTATGTGTGTTTCATGTATCATGTCTTATATTTAATGTCATCATCCCATCACATTATTATTTACTTCCATGTAATGATACTTCCTATCATTGAATCATGAACTCCTAAAAGGCAGAGATGTGTTCTTGTGCCTCTGATCCTTGCCATCTCATCTTGTGAGTTCAGCAAAGGCTTGATGGAACATAGGTGGATGAATTCCCACTGTCCTCCAGGAACCCTGTGAATCTTCCTTGCCTCTGCAAAGCCTTGACTCACATTAGTCTAAAATGGGAATAATCTACTCCTCTCTCAGTTCTCATGTTTTATTTACTGCTTGTTGCTGCCATCAACTTTCCTATTATTTGGTTTAATCGCATCTATCCTGTTATGAAAAGACTGAGGCTTCTCTTGTCATTGCAGTTCTGTGTTTTAGAAAGGTCTCTTGTTGGAATAATTACACATTTGACATTCTGCCCCCACCAGCAGACATTCAACAATCCAGGGGTGGATTGAGACCCATTCATATTTGCAGAGGCAAAATAGACAAGTTTTAGGTGAGCAGTGGAGAGGCACAAGAGCTCAGGTGGTGCTTCCTGGTTTTTAACAGATACTCACTCTTCATTTTCTTTCCTTCAGGGTCTTCTGGAAATAATTTCAGAAAGGGTGGTGGTTTTGACAGATTTTTTTTGTTTTTAACTCAGTACTTAGGGATGAGTGCATTTTTGGTATATATATTCATTGCACATAGTACAGGATTTCATAAGATAGTTTCTCTCAGCTGTAACAACCTTTCTCATATTCTTCCAAACACCCTCCATTCCTGTTCTTTCATATTTCCTTCTTCCCCATCACCTGCTTGCTTTCATGAACTACCATATATATGGTTTTTATGCATCTTTATAAAAATCTGTAATCCATAAATAGTAGGAAACATTTGATGAGTCTGGCTTCTTTTGGTTAATGTGATGATGCATTACCCCACCCACACTCCTAAAGGGCACAATATTTCCAGATACTGGAAACAGCTGAGGCAGCATCTTTGATAGATGATTGAACATTTAAAACAGGTTCTGAGTGTTGAAGTCAGTGGGAAGAGCATTATGGCTATAGTCACTAAGAATCAAACCTTCTCATCTTCTGCACAATGATAACAACTGCACTTTCTATGGAAAACTTCTATGTTCTAGCCTCAGGCCATTCTCACAGAAAATCTAATTTGTTTCGATTCACAACACCATGAACCAAGTACCCCAGCATGCTTCCTACACATGAGAAAAGCAAGGTGAGAAAAAGAAATTTCAGTAATCTTCCCAGTATTGGGTAGTTATCACATCATCACAGCTGACACAATATTGGGTATTATCACAGGCACAATTCAATCCTGATTGAGGTTCACAATGGAAAAATCAACTCCTTTCAAGGACCTCTATGAAATGACCCACACTTGTCACAGAGGCTTAAAAACATGACTTTAATCACACTTAAAACATGTGCAATCAACCCTTAATTATCTAGAAAAGGGAACTCATGAGACCACACACTGAACTAACCACAAAACAAAGTAACTAGCTAACCCCAGCCAACACTGACCAAAGCTGCAAAATTATCTCATTGAATTATGTTCCATCTCTCTCTGCCCTCTTGCACCTCTGAGTATAGTAACTACAAGGAATGAATATCAGTGTCAACATGTTGCATTGTAAATAAAACACACATCTTGATGTTTTGAGCTTCCCTTCAGGGCCTCTTATGCTGAGGAAATTCAGTTTGGCAAAGCCAACCTTCCTTTAATCTGCCAGATCCTCCAGCTCCACTTTTCTATCTCAATTCTGCATTTGGGAAACTTGGTGCTTAGTTTCCATATCAGCAAAGTACCTTTTTACCCCAACGTAACTTTACAAGTACAAACTGCAACCATACTCATGATCAAGTGTAAGGAGACACAGGCTTCTTTACAGGTATGTGATTGCAGGCCACATGCTCACAGATGTGAGGATAGACACAAGTGTGATCATTACATAAGATAGTTTATCACCCAAAACTTATACAGTAATCTTTGCCAAACACTGTCTGGGATTCTACTAACGAGAAAATGCTCACAAGAGAAGTTGATGAAGTTTCTTATAAGCCAGTGGTTCTCTACCTTCCTAATGCTGTGACCCATTAATACAGTTCTTCATGTTGCGATGACCACTAACCATAAAATGTTACTTTTGTTGTTTCTTCATAACTGTAATTTTGCTTCTGTAATAAATCATAGTGTAAATAAATATCTGTGATTTCTGGTGGTCTTAGGCAACACCTGTGAAAGGGTTGTTTGACCCTCAAAGGGGTCTTGACTTACAGGTTGAGAACGGCTGTTAAGCTGTTATCTCAGCTGTTGAAATGAGGACTCCCTCTGTTTGGCTTTCTGAAGCCCAACAGATGGAGACTTTTTCTAGATGCATTTTGATCACTAGACCAAATAGACCTATTTTACACACAAAATATCAAAGTTAAATGTAGTTTATATTTTAGAAATAAAAGGATAAAACTACCTACAGTAAAGCCACCAAAATGCCCCAGTCTTAAAATAAAGCAGATTTGAGGCCAAGAATTTAAACAGTGATTGAGGAAAAGCACATCAAAGAAATCATTTATTGTCCAGCTGCCAAAACCTCTTCTCACTAACCTCCTTTTGGTTTGTCTTATATGTAGACTGAAACATGTGTCTTTGTCCTTTTTGCTTGTTCTTTCTCTTTCTGCTCAGTTCCTATAAACAGAAATAGCAATAAATATATCATCCAGCTATTTAGTGTATTTTAGCTTAAGTTGGAAATAGAACCTGGACCTGTGCCTTAGTGGGAGGATTGTCTGGATTAGTTGAATTGATTTTTAACACTGAATGTGAAACACTCACAAGTAAGTTCTGTGCAGAGCATGTCCTTGTTGGTAATGTTTGTCCTTCATTTTATTGTCTGTTTTGTTTTCAGCTTGTCATTATATTTTACAAATAAGTGGGGCATTAGAAGACAACTTTAGTATTATTTAGTATTATTCTACCCTATTTCCCACCTTTGCTCATTCAGAATCTACCTGCACAGGTGTTTTCAGTGGTGTTGATGAGCATAGTGACTGATAGGAGTGAAGCCATGGGATGAATGAATGACATCCAGGACATTTGAGGAAACCTCTACAGAAGGAAAGCACAGCCAAGGCTTCAGTTTTTATCAGGCTGAGAAGGATACAAAGCAAGCTAGGAAGAGGAAAAATGAAGTCTCCAACATGTGTGTCTTTCAAGAAGACGGCAATAGCAGTAATGTCAGAACAAGTTGTATCTTGGATCATGTTCTCCAGTGTTCTCAAGTATTCTGGATGGTTGTTCTCTGGTATTCTGGATGGATGTTCTCTGGTGTTCTGAATAGGTGTTCTCTGATGTTCTGAATAAGTGTTCTCTGATGTTCTGAATAGGTGTTCTGGACGGGTGTTCCCCAGTGTTCTGAGTGGGTGTTCTAGATGGATGTTCTCTGGTGTTCTGAATGGGTTTTCTTTGGTGTTCTGGATGGGTGTTCTCTGATGTTCTGGATGGGTGTTCTGAATAGGTATTCTGGATGGGTGTTCTCTGATGTTCTGAATAGGTATTCTGAATAGGTGTTCTGGATGGATGTTTTCTGGTCTTCTAGATGGGTATTCTCTGGTCTTCTGGATGTGTGTTCTTGATGGGTGTTATCTGGTGTTCTGGATGATGGCAGGGAGAGCAGGGCAGTATGGAGAACAGGCACAGTGGTGCTCCATTCCCTAATTACTCATGATTGAATTAAACAATTTAACAGCAGACCATTAACTGTGGCTAGTAGCTTTACCCAGGGATCTTAATCCCATAGTGTAATTCCAGAATTCAAAACATTTAAACTCTGTATACTTCTCATAGCAGAAAAAGAGAGACTGAGTAGATAAAATCCAATTGAGAAGCAGGAGGAGAAGATTTACTCCAAAGTAGACACAAGTAGCAATGCCTTTGTAGGTTCTTTAGCTGGACAATAGAGAGAAACCAATCTGTAGGATTTTAGGAAGCTAGAGTTTCAGACCACTTGACAGAAAGAACAAAGGAAGCTTAGTGTCTGCTCAGGTAGTAAATATTGAGTTAAGATATCTTGAATATTAAGACATGCTTGTCATAATGAGACTGTGTTATTTGGAAGGTGTCAGGGAAGGCCCCACCTGCCAGGAATATATACTTTATACTTAGCTTAGTCCTCAAAATTACACCATGGCAGAGTCGTGTGTAGACTTGTCTCATATGGGTTCCTGGGGTAACAAGTCCCCTATCAACTCAAATCTAAGAAAGTTAATAACTGACAACTAGTTGAAAGCAACATCTTCATCAAGAGAGAGAATAAATGACCAAAGCAAATGAAATAAAATACCACTTTCAGAAGATCTTGTCCAAGATGTATCTTCCCATTTTACATGTTTGACTAGGGCTCCTTTGGCCCCAAATAAAGTTTAATGGCATAGTTTAAAGTTAGTGATTGATATTGGAGTAGAACTGAAATGACTGTTATTATATACACAGTAAGGTTCAAAGGAGGGAGGATTATTGGGTACAATATGGCAGCTGCAAGCTGAGGCTGGAATCAGTCTGCACTAAGCTGTTATGGGGTTTATTTATTATCACTAAAGACACCTTAAACTCTATTTTTAACATAGAATGCAATACTCCTAATAAACTGCAAAACATAACTTATTTACATGCCATTAAGAAGTAAGTATTTAAATGTCTGCAACTTAAGTTAGTATTTACAATGCCACATGTATCACCAGGACTGAAGGAGACTCTGAGGCAGTCATCCCTCATGAGCTTAGGATAGTGTCATTCAAGCCATCATGTTTTTGACAAAGTAAGTCACCACCAATCATGCTTACTCTAAAACACTCCCAAACACACAGAAATTCGAAGGAGGAAGGAAGGAGGAGGTGGGAGAAGGCTAGAAAGAGAAGGTGAGGAGGAGAAAGAGGAGGGGAAGAAAGGAAGGTAGAAGAAGAGGGGAGGGAGAGGAGGAGGAGGAAGAGGAGGGGAAAGGGGGAGCAAGAGGATGAAGAGGAGATTTCTCTTCTAAGAGAATTTCAGAGTGAATTTACTCTTCTCAGATCTTGGTACTTAGGAGGGGATGACAGTTGTTTCCTCAGACATCAGGACAAAACAGGACTGGAGGAAGCCTTCTTGCCTTTCCCTTCCATCTCTCAAAACTTTCTAAGTCAGATTTTTCACTTGTTTTCTGTTTTGTAAAAGGGAAAAAGAACAAATTTATTGGCAGGCTTCATAGCAGGTTCTGATTATTGTTTGGACAATTTCTTTAAGGCACTGAGTTGTTCTTGGTAACAATAAAATGGGTGTTATTGCCTCAGTTTTTCTTTATGGAAAAAATGAGATTTAATAGTCACTTTGTAGTTGATAAAAGAGAGGTCTGGGAGGTGCATGAAGCAGAGACATTTCCATGCACTGGACAAGGGCCAGGAAGCAATACTGCACAAGAATTTCAGCAGAAAACAGGCACCTTGTCTACAGTCCTGCTTAGTTTGATGATCAAATGAAACATAGTTGAACTTGGTAGACTGTGTTTTGCTTCAACACACTTTGACGTTGTTTTTGGTGGATGAGATTGGAGGTTTTTACAGACATCTTTGAGACCATGACAGTATTTATGGATTCTGTTCTTAACAAAAAGTCAATCACAAACTTGTACCTCAAACAATTTCACAAAATTCTCAGCCCGTAATGTCCATGTAGAGACACACAACAAAGGCTTTTGCAGGCTGATTCAACCTTCTTGCATGTGTTCTGTTTTCTCTTACCTTAGAGACTAGAAAGTTAATCTTATGATTTCACCCTAGCATGTGGAGTGCTACAGTATGAATCTGAAGTGCTCCCCACAGGCCCCTCTTTTGTGGAGGGAAGCCCTTTCAAGGGTAGAGTCTAGTCCCTGGCTTCAGTCCAACCATCATGTGAAAAACTGCTTCGTCCACCACACACACAGCCAGCTACACCTGCACACCCCCACCCTGTGCTGCTCTGATGCAGTGAGACAAACAACCGTTTCCACCCCTAAACTGTCCATGCCAATTTTTGGTTATAGCAATGAGAAACACAGGAGTACATGGGGTAAATAAATGTTAGGTTGTATGTAGGATATGGACCTTTAAACGTGAGATGAAGTGTGATAGTTTGGAGCCAAGCCAAACCTACAACTCAAACACTACACAGGATGGATTATTTTGAAAAACTATTTATACTTTTTTTTCCTTGAAGCAAAATAGAGTAGAGAAGTATTATAAAGAATATTTTAAGCTTTCTTATATTATTTTATTTTTAAGACAGTATCATGTTGCTCAGGCTGGCTATAGCAAAAGATGAGCGTGAAGCTCTGGCCCTCTTCCTCACACTCCCAGGTGCTAGATTACAGACTTGTGCTAGCACACCCCACTGTGCAAGTTACTAGAGCTTAACCCAGGTCTGCGCACACTAGGCAAGCCTCTATCACTGAGATACCCCATGTTTAAAAATTGCCTCATTTAAAATACTTTATGATATTAAAAATAAAAACATCAGAGCTCAGAAGAATGAAAAAGAGTTAATCCACAAGAATCAGTTCCCAAACATCTCAGAACTGACGTCAGGTTAGATGAGTGAGAAATGCAGTGACGACAGGGGCTTTCATCACAACGCAAATATAATTTGTAGGTGATGTTTGCTAAGTTATGATGGCTTACATAATTTACCATAATAATCCTCTCTAAAATAATTATTTTGGGAAATACTTGATAACAGTGCTATTTTAAAATATTTACATTTCTTTGTATTAACATTGTCTAAAAAGTCAAACTTTCTCTAACATTGGGACAATATTTAGAAGTTTGATATTTTTCTTAACAGTCACTCTTGACCATTCTATGGATCACATGGCTGTCTCCATGGACACATGACTCTTTACTCTGGCAATAATATCGTACTCCTGCCCTCACTAGAGCAGGTTAATGAAAATACACGTTTAAGTTGCTCATGGCAACTTTCTTCAGGAAAGAAGCTGCTGCTATCTAGGAAGCCATAGAGGGAGAAAATGGCCTCCCCTAAGTGGAGGGAGAAAGTGGCCTCCTCTATGTGGAGAGAGGAAGTGGTCATCTCTCTGTGGAGGGAGGAAGTGATCATCTCTCTGTGGAGGGAGGAAGAGTCCATCTCTCTGTGGTGGGAGGAAGTGGTCAACTCTCCGTGGAGGGAGGAAGTGTCCATCTCTCTGTGGAGGGAGGAAGTGTCCATCTCTCTGTGGAGGGAGGAAGTGGCTATCTCTCTGTGGAGGGAGGAAGTGGTCATCTCTCTGTGGAGGGAGGAAGAGTCCATCTCTCTGTGGAGGGAGGAAGTGGCCATCTCTCTGTGGAGGGAGGAAGAGTCCATCTCTCTGTGGAGGGAGGAAGTGGTCATCTCTCTGTGGAGGGAGGAAGTGGCCATCTCTCTGTGGAGGGAGGAAGTGGCCATCTCTCTGTGGAGGGAGGAAGTGGCTATCTCTTTGTGGAGGGAGGAAGAGTCCATCTCTCTGTGGAGGGAGGAAGTGTCCATCTCTCTGTGGAGGGAGGAAGAGTCCATCTCTCTGTGGAGGGAGGAAGTGGCCATCTCTCTGTGGAGGGAGGAAGTGATCATCTCTCTGTGGAGGGAGGAAGAGTCCATCTCTCTGTGGAGGGAGGAAGTGGTCATCTTTCTGTGGAGGGAGGAAGAGTCCATCTCTCTGTGGAGGGAGGAAGTGGTCATCTCTCTGTGAAGGGAGGAAGTGGTCATCTCTCTGTGGAGGGAGGAAGTGGCCATCTCTCTGTGGAGGGAGGAAGTGGCCATCTCTCTGTGGAGGGAGGAAGTGGTCATCTCTCTGTGGAGGGAGGAAGAGTCCATCTCTCTGTGGAGGGAGGAAGTGTCCATCTCTCTGTGGAGGGAGGAAGTGGCTATCTCTTTGTGGAGGGAGGAAGAGTCCATCTCTCTGTGGAGGGAGGAAGTGGTCATCTCTCTGTGGAGGGAGGAAGTGGTCATCTCTCTGTGGAGGGAGGAAGTGGCCATCTCTCTGTGGAGGGAGGAAGTGGCCATCTCTCTGTGGAGGGAGGAAGTGGTCATCTCTCTGTGGAGGGAGGAAGAGTCCATCTCTCTGTGGAGGGAGGAAGTGTCCATCTCTCTGTGGAGGGAGGAAGTGGCTATCTCTTTGTGGAGGGAGGAAGAGTCCATCTCTCTGTGGAGGGAGGAAGTGGTCATCTCTCTGTGGAGGGAGGAAGTGATCATCTCTCTGTGGAGGGAGGAAGAGAACATCTCTCTGTGGAGGGAGGAAGTGGCCATCTCTCTGTGGAGGGAGGAAGTGATCATCTCTCTGTGGAGGGAGGAAGAGTCCATCTCTCTGTGGAGGGAGGAAGTGGCCATCTCTCTGTGGAGGGAGGAAGAGTCCATCTCTCTGTGGAGGGAGGAAGTGGTCATCTCTCTGTGGAGGGAGGAAGTGGCCATCTCTCTGTGGAGGGAGGAAGTGGCCATCTCTCTGTGGAGGGAGGAAGTGGCTATCTCTTTGTGGAGGGAGGAAGAGTCCATCTCTCTGTGGAGGGAGGAAGTGTCCATCTCTCTGTGGAGGGAGGAAGAGTCCATCTCTCTGTGGTGGGAGGAAGTGGCCATCTCTCTGTGGAGGGAGGAAGTGTCCATCTCTCTGTGGAGGGAGGAAGTGGCTATCTCTTTGTGGAGGGAGGAAGAGTCCATCTCTCTGTGGAGGGAGGAAGTGGTCATCTCTCTGTGGAGGGAGGAAGTGATCATCTCTCTGTGGAGGGAGGAAGAGTCCATCTCTCTGTGGAGGGAGGAAGTGGCCATCTCTCTGTGGAGGGAGGAAGTGGCCATCTCTCTGTGGAGGGAGGAAGAGTCCATCTCTCTGTGGAGGGAGGAAGTGGTCAACTCTCCGTGGAGGGAGGAAGTGTCCATCTCTCTGTGGAGGGAGGAAGTGGTCAACTCTCCGTGGAGGGAGGAAGTGTCCATCTTTCTGTGGAGGGAGGAAGTGGTCATATTTCTGTGGAGGTAGGAAGTGGCCATCTCTCTGTGGAGGGAGGAAGTGGTCATCTTTCTGTGGAGGTAGGAAGTGGCCATCTCTCTGTGGAGGGAGGAAGTGATCATCTCTCTGTGGAGGGAGGAAGAGTCCATCTCTCTGTGGAGGGAGGAAGTGGTCATCTCTCTGTGGAGGGAGGAAGTGGTCATCTCTCTGTGGAGGGAGGAAGTGATCATCTCTCTGTGGAGGGAGGAAGAGTCCATCTCTCTGTGGAGGGAGGAAGTGGTCATCTCTCTGTGGAGGGAGGAAGTGATCATCTCTCTGTGGAGGGAGGAAGAGTCCATCTCTCTGTGGAGGGAGGAAGAGTCCATCTCTCTGTGGAGGGAGGAAGTGGTCATCTCTCTGTGGAGGGAGGAAGTGATCATCTCTCTGTGGAGGGAGGAAGAGTCCATCTCTCTGTGGAGGGAGGAAGTGGTCAACTCTCTGTGGAGGGAGGAAGTGTCCATCTCTCTGTGGAGGGAGGAAGAGTCCATCTCTCTGTGGAGGGAGGAAGTGGCCATCTCTCTGTGGAGGGAGGAAGTGATCATCTCTCTGTGGAGGGAGGAAGAGTCCATCTCTCTGTGGAGGGAGGAAGTGGTCATCTCTCTGTGGAGGGAGGAAGTGATCATCTCTCTGTGGAGGGAGGAAGAGTCCATCTCTCTGTGGAGGGAGGAAGTGGTCAACTCTCCGTGGAGGGAGGAAGTGTCCATCTCTCTGTGGAGGGAGGAAGTGTCCATCTCTCTGTGGAGGGAGGAAGTGGCTATCACTTTGTGGAGGGAGGAAGTGGTCATCACTCTGTGGAGGGAGGAAGTGATCATCTCTCTGTGGAGGGAGGAAGAGTCCATCTCTCTGTGGAGGGAGGAAGTGGTCATCTTTCTGTGGAGGTAGGAAGTGGCCATCTCTCTGTGGAGGGAGGAAGAGTCCATCTCTCTGTGGACGGAGGAAGTGGCTATCTCTTTGTGGAGGGAGGAAGAGTCCATCTCTCTGTGATGGGAGGAAGTGGTCAACTCTCCGTGGAGGGAGGAAGTGTCCATCTTTCTGTGGAGGGAGGAAGTGGTCATCTTTCTGTGGAGGGAGGAAGTGGCCATCTCTCTGTGGAGGGAGGAAGTGGTCATCTTTCTGTGGAGGTAGGAAGTGGCCATCTCTCTGTGGAGGGAGGAAGTGATCATCTCTCTGTGGAGGGAGGAAGAGTCCATCTCTCTGTGGAGGGAGGAAGTGGCCATCTCTCTGTGGAGGGAGGAAGTGGTCATCTCTCTGTGGAGGGAGGAAGTGATCATCTCTCTGTGGAGGGAGGAAGAGTCCATCTCTCTGTGGAGGGAGGAAGTGGTCATCTTTCTGTGGAGGTAGGAAGTGGCCATCTCTCTGTGGAGGGAGGAAGTGGCTATCTCTTTGTGGAGGGAGGAAGAGTCCATCTCTCTGTGGAGGGAGGAAGTGGTCAACTCTCCGTGGAGGGAGGAAGTGTCCATCTCTCTGTGGAGGGAGGAAGTGGTCATCTCTCTGTGAAGCGAGGAAGAGTCCATCTCTCTGTGGAGGCAGGAAGTGGTCATCTCTCTGTGGAGGGAAGAAGAGTCCATCTCTCTGTGGAGGGAAGAAGTTGTCATCTTTCTGTGGAGGTAGGAAGTGGCCATCTCTCTTTGGAGGGAAGAAGAGTCCTTCTCTCTGTGGAGGGAGGAAGAGTCCATTTCTCTGTGGAGTGAGGCCGTAGTCACCTCTTCTTTGTTAGTGTACTTACTGTTTTTTCACTTTAGAATCCTTTTTCTTTTTATTATGCCTTTATTTTTCATTTCTCTGATTGTTTTCTTTTTCCTTTTCAGTGAGTTCTTGTAAGAGTAGGTTTACTGCTTAGACATGCCCATCATGCTGATTCCTGCACATGACAGTACTGAGTGGACAGTAAGAAAACCCTTTATAATGATTTATCTTATTATAGTATTTGAATCTCAGATCTTTGAAGGCATGCATTTTCTCATTTTTGACATTAAATAATTGCAAAATAGCTGAAACACTGACTTGTAATTAGCCATATCCCTGTTCACCTAAGAGCCATTCTGCTTTGCCTTAGAATGGAATTTTGAGGCAGTGTTCTCCTGCTATCCCCAGAGTCTGTGGGCACCATGGAAGACCTCATTCCCATATGAAATACACATTCTTTTTCACTCTTCTGGTGACTGTAAATTTTATTTTTTCTTTCCTGCAAAATCTGATTCTGTATTCATAACTCTTTGGATGAGCCATCTGGATCCCTCAAGGCCTCAAGATTGCCGTATTTTACATGAAGCCCTTCCCCAACAGTTCTTCTTCAGTAACACTGCCAAAATTGTGACACCCCAGCCAGAAACTGTGGACTTCTAGAATCTTCCTTTTCCCACCTCATCCTAAGACATCAGTAGTGAACTCAAGGACTCTCCTTCCAAATGTCAGTTTTTCTGCTCCATCATTCATTACCTATCAATTATCCTTGCTCTGGTTCAGAATTAACAAAACCATCTCTGAAGATCATGTTTCTGCTTCAAATCTTGTTCTATGAACCTTTCTCCATAGTGCTAGCAGCAATACATTTTAAGATGAAAATGGAGCCAGGTACATGTAGTACCCTCATGCCTGCTGGCAACCCAAGCACCACTCAGAAGCTGGGGAGGAGGAAAGCCTACCTTCATAAAACTTGCTGATAATTCAACAACTGCCTTAATTACCCTAACAGCTTCATCCCTTCACCAGTCTCTAACTCTCATGCATCCTAAGCTCCGCCAAACCAAACCAGGCAGCATTCCGAGCCCAGCCATGCATGCTCTTGTTTTTGTGCTTTTGTTTTTGCTCTTCTGCCTATGGGAACACACTCTCCCTGCATGACCCTTCAAGATTACTACTCTGGAAATTTCCTCTCATCCCTCATTTGGGCTAAATTCTATCTCTCTCCTAAAATTCATACTGTGAAAGAAAGCACTAGAGTGAGCTATAAAAAGGGTGACTTGAACTAATGGAAGTGTAGTTAGATAGGCCTGAGGCCCTGAAGAGGCTCGCATGGAGACATATGACAGAAGGTTCTTCAGATGTTACCTAGGTTTCTCAGGGAAGGAGAAGGCTTTGGGGATCATGTTCAGGGTGTAGCTGAGTGTAGTGTCCAGTCAGCTGTGGGGTACATGGGTGGGAAGTCAACCCCAAGTATCTCTGAGTGTGACTACATTTGGAGATAAGTCCTTCAAGGAAGTAACTGAAGTTAAATGAGGTTTTTGGCCAGTACAAGTATCTGACTACTGTCTTCATAAAATGAAAGTTTATACACAGTGACATACCAAAGATGGACAGACACAGGGTGTGAAGAGAAAACAACCCTCCAAACCAAGGACAATTCACAGAGGGAACTGGACCTGTTGACATTTGATCTTAGACTTCAGCCTCCCCAGTGGTGTGAAGCCCCTGGCCTATGGTAGTCTGTGGTGCAGCTACGCTACCTCACATACCTCCAGGGGGCAGGGTGGATCCTTCTTTGCAGCTCAGTCTTCCAAAATTTCCCTGTTATCATTTACTCTAAGTGTTTTCCACTCACTGGTGTCCTTGTCTGACTTCCTGACTATACTGTAGCTATGGGAGAACCTTCCTTAAGCCATGACCAGTGAGGACATTCAGTATTCAGGTCCCTCTCACTGTCTACCCCACCTGTAAATCTGGCCTGGGTGCCAGACAGTACTGATTTGACAATCAGTAGCTACATTGGAGTCTCTGGCCTGCCTCTTTAAAGCTTTTCCTCCTAAACCTCTACACACTTCCCAAGTCAAGGAGACAAAGGTCAGCTTCCTAGCAACAAGTTCTAGTAGAGGTGTTGGTTGTTGTAGTTGGCTGCTTCTTCGTGTTTTGTTCAACGTTTTCTTATCTGGGTAGAAAGTCTATGGTGAGCATACCCTAAACCAGAACTTCCACACCCCCAGGGATTGCTTTACCTCAAGCTCTGTGCCCCATTTGGGTGGTTTGCCTAATGAAATTCTATTCCACAGAATTTGACTTGAGAGCTAGAGAAGCTAACAGCAATCTCTCCAGGATTGTGGGGCAGTTGTAAGAATTTGAGAAGCAGTGGCACTGACTGAAGGGAGCCATACATACCCATCTACAGAAAAAGTACAGAAATAACACCGACAAATGAGGGAGAAGAAAAGCGGGGGACTCACTTTTGTTCTTAAGTGTCACTCTTCCTGCTCTCAGATTCCACCAGATTCTTCGAACAAATCTCACCTTGCTTTAAGCTACTTCCAATGGATTTCCATTACTGGCTTAAGTCCATTGTTTGGTATAGCTGACATCTGAGATGTTTGAACACCTGATGAATTCTCCCAGGAGTCTGATAACTGAATTTCAGATGTTCTTTCTAAGTCACTTTATTTTAGATCACAAGGTTCACCAAGACCAAAGCTGGGGCAAGTGATCACCTCACAAAGAATTTATGGCCCATGCTGAATCAATATTTTCATCACTAACATTTAGAGGAAGTACTAAGGAACTGTAACAAGTGGAAATCCTTCCAAAACTGCTTCAGTGGTCAGAGTGACAGCCTAGAGCAGGGACTTGATTTCCTTCATCTTTATCCAGTGTTGCTAACTGTGTGTCACTCCATGTTTAATTCACATGACTCTAGCTGAAAAGCAAGGCAATCATAGCACCCTCTGACTTGGAGGGACTGATACAGTGAAGACTGATGCCTGTTCCTAGGAATGCACACCCAAACATTCCTTACACACTACGTCCCCAGGCCATTGCAGCAGCTTTGTGAAAAGCCACATGTTATGCTGTTGTTGATATATTGTGTGCCCCAAAAAACTTATCTAGGGGTCAGAGAACAGAACAGCCACTATATTAAACATAGAGGTTAGGCAGTAGTAACACACGCCTTTAATCCTAGCATTCAGGAGGCAGAGATCCTTCTGGATCTCTGTGAGTTCAAGGCCACACTGGGAACAGAGCCAGGTGTGGTGGCACATTCCTTTAATCCCAGTGCTAGTTAACCATAGAGGTCTGGAGGTCTGTACAGACAGACAGGAAGTGACAGAGCTGGGCAGGAAGAGGAAGTGGTGTAGCTAGGTGGAGAGAGGAAATGACTTGGCAGAACAGAAAGGTATATAAGGCTTTTAAGCTTTTAGGCTTTTTAGCAGCAGTTCAGCTGAGATCCATTTGGAAGAGGACTCAGAAGCTTTCTGAGGATTTGTGGAAATAGAATCAGATGAGGAGTTGTTGAGGTGAGGTTAGCTGTAGCTTATTCTGCTTCTCTGATCTTTCAGAATTCACCCTAATACATGGATCCTAGGTTATTTTTAAATAAAACCTTTTATGATTCGTGTTACATTATGCTTTTTAGGAAGTGATCTTTACTACAGATTCATACATAGTAGCTTTATATGATTTGACTTGGCACACATTTAAAAAAATAATAAAACTTTGCATTCTCAAAAACTGATGATAGCAAGCAGGCTTTGCTATGTGTTGCTATGATGTCTGTTCCATATCAATATGAAAAGAAAAACTCACAAGCAAGAAACATTTCTCATGGAAAGACCTATCTTTATCATTTGAATTGCCATTTGTGGGAGCATTTATGGAAGAAAAGGATTAGTACTCTTTGAAAATCCTATTCCTCCACAAGGTTGATCCCACCTTGGTCTGCTGGCAGTGACCCAGAGGGTTCCTGGACTGGTCTACTCTAGTGACCAGCCTAGCAAATAACATAGCTGTCATCATAGAGCCTTTGTCCAGTGACAGATGGAGGCAGATACAGAGATCAACAGCCAGGCACTAGTCTGAGCTTTGGGAATCCAATTGATGAGAGATATGAGAGGTACTGTAGGTGAGGGATGTCAAGATCATAATGGGAGGATGTGCAGAGATGACCGGCCACACTAGTGGAAGCCCATGAACTGGGACTGGTGGCTGTGGAGCCCCCATGGGACTGGACTAGGCCCTCTGGATATGGATGGAAGATAGTTGTTTCAGAATCTGTCCCTGGTCTATGGGCAGGCTTCTGGAATCTGGTGCCTGTGGTGTGACACCTTGCACAGCCCTGGTGCAGTGGGAAGGGGCTTGGACCTGCCTAGGCTCAGTGTGATGGGCTCTGCTGACTCCCCACGGGAGACCTCAATTTGGGGGATGTGGGGATGCAGGGTGGCTTGGGAAGGAGGGCTGGGGGTTGGGAGGAGGGAGAAGGGGGGTCTGTGGATAGCATTGGTGTGAGTAGAAAATTTCTTAATAAAGAAAAAATAAAACAATCAAAAGAAATTTTAAAAAAAGAAAGAAAATCCCATTCCTTGGTAAACATGTAGTGTGCTTCTCTTTATGCAGAAGGAATTCATGGTATAGACTATTAGTATTCTTCAGATTGTAACTGAAGATCTACTGTATAGCTATCATTGTTGATTTGTTGGAAGCTACAGAGCACTAAATCTTAAATTGAGATGGAGGTGGAGGAGGCTGGGAAGACGGCTCATCTGTTAAGAGTGCTTCCTACTTATCTAGAACCCAAATTCAGTTCCTAGCACCCAGTGTCGCAGTACCCTGTCTGGTGGCTCAACACCACCTACAGCTTTAATTCCAATGAACTGGATGATTTCTGTCCTCTGAGGCGACACACACACACACACACACACACACACACACACACACACACAAACAAACAAACAAATAAATCCTGGAAAGATGGGTCAGAAGTTAAAAGCAATGGCTGCTCTTCCAGTGAAACAGTTCTGGTCGCAGCACCCATGTGGTGGCTAACAACCATCTATAACTCCAGTTCCTGGGAGTTTGACACCCTCTTCTGACAGCCATGGGCACTGCACACACATGGTGCACACACATACCTGCAGGGAAAACCTTTACATACATAAAAATAAAATAAATCTTAAAAACACAAATCTTATTTTATAAGGTGTATGTGGGTTCAGTAATGTAAAGTCAGAGATTTTAAGCATATAGTGAATACTGGAGTGGGTTTATAGGAGGGACATTATGAAAAGACCTTCAGTTAGCCTATATTTCCACTGAGCCAGTGGCCAAACTGAGGTAAAAGAAGTGAGAAATCTTGGGATGGTGTTGACTTTCCCCTGACCCTTTCCCAGGGAAGATTCCTGAGATCTCTCAGTTGCAGAGAGATGCCTCTACTTGGCTCTTCCCCTTCAACGCCCACTCTGTAAAACCCTACCTACAAGCATGATCCCTGGTTTTGTGCTATGAGGATCTAAGTCCTCATTTCCACCACACACTACTTTTACACCAGACAGTTGCTCAAGTTTCCTTTTTTGTTTGCCAGGCATGAACCTAGGAAATTCTTGAGCCAGGCACTGTTTGAAACTGTTTTTACTTTAACCTGAAAAGAAAGAAAGAAAAAAAAGAAAGGAAGGAAGAAAAGAAGGAAGGAAGGAAGGGAGGAAGGAAGGAAGGGAGGGAGGAAGGGAGGAAGGAAGGAAGAAGGGAAGGGAGGAAGGAAGAAGGAAGGAAGGAAGGGAGGAAGGAAGGAAGGAAGAAGGAAGGAAGGAAGGGAGGAAGGAAGAAGGAAGGAAGAAGAAAGAAAGGAAGGGAGGAAGGAAGAAGGAAGGAAGAAGAAAGAAAGGAATGGAGGAAGGAAAAAGGGAGGAAGGAAGGAAGGAAGAAGGAAGGAAGAAGGGAGGAAGGAAGGAAGGAAGAAGGAAGGAAGGAAGGGAGGAAGGAAGAAGGAAGGAAGAAGAAAGAAAGGAATGGAGGAAGGAAGAAGGGAGGAAGGAGCACTATGCATATCTCGTAGCTGACAAATGAGTATGTATAGAAGGAGTGGCAGGCAGTCCAGACAGCTTCATTCCAGAGTGTGTGCTCCTTGTCTTTATACAGCCTGTTATGCTAAACCATGATGATAATCAGGTAATTGTACTTCCTCCTGTCTATGGGTCACTTACTTCAGATAGTTCATGTAAAGCATCTTACATGGGAAGGGGCAGAAGAGTCCATCCTGGGCCCTGAGACTGGCTATCAGGTAGGACCTAGGTGCTCATGGGTGGGCCTGTCATGCCAACATGACCTTCTAAGGCTGTTTACACACCTGGACTTCTGCTACAATTTTTCCACTTGCTGTTTTCAGTGGTGTGTCCCAGACCTACCTCCAGCTCATTTGGCTGGGGTCCTGCCTGTCTTCAGTGCTCAAGTGTGCATGGTTACTTGCTGTTCTTTGTTGATTTTCAGAGTGATTTTCTCTGTGTCCTTGAGCAGTCCTTCATTCACATATAGCAGACTGGCATGTTATTTTCATTGTCTGGATAGACTTGCATGCTTGAATTAAAACATTTTCTCATTCTTCAAATGTGTCTCTAGTTGTCTATGGATCTGTTCTATGGTCTCTTTTGTGTGGGGTAAGTGTGGAGAGGAAAGTTTTCCATGTGGTGAGTTTTTTACACACACAGACACACACACACTCACACACACTCATACACACATGCATACAAGCATACACACACATATATACACACCCGTGCATACATACACACACACATCTACAGATGGCAATACAGAAGACTAAATTCTTGCAAAATCCTGTGAATAGCCTCATTCCCCAGGGTTCAGCTGTCTTTCCTTATGAAGTATTTCATAATGTCCTGTGTCCAACACTTCCCCTCTGCTCCAAATTGTTTTCTGATGTTAAGTTATATAAATATCCAACCAGCATTAAACAAGCCCCACACCTCTGTGTTTCCCAAAGGGGTTAAGAGCCTCCTCTTGAAATGTCCCATAAAACCAGAACTGAAATGCTGAGGAGAGGAGAAGACTATTCCAGACAAAGCGGCAAGAGACTCCAAATTGGAGGCAGGAAATGGGGGTGGTTGAGGAGCGAGTTCAGGGGAATCATGGAGTTGGATGAATGCTAAAGGCTGGGGTGTATTTTAAGGCTGAAAAACTGCCAAGGACATTGGTACCAAGACTTGCCAAGGAGTTTTGTTTTAATTAAGAATTTTTTTCATTCATTTTACACACAAATCAAAGATCCCCCTCTTCCCTCCTCCTACCCCCCCAGCCTCCCCCCTCAACCCACCCCTCACTCCCTTCCACAAAAAGGCAAGGCCTCCCATGGGGAGGCACATCCAGTAGAGGCAAGTTCAAGCCCGTCCCCCCTGCCTCAAGGCTGCACAAGGTGTCCCATCAGAGGTAGTGGGCTCCCAAAAGCCCCCTCATGCACCAGGGATGGATTCTGATTCTACTGCCAGGGGTCCCTCCAAGCAAATCAAGCTACATAACTGTCTCACCAGCCCCATGTGGGCACCACAGCCATTGATCCAACTTTCATGAGTTCCCACTAGTTTGGTTTGGTTGTCTCTGCAGATTTCCCCATCATGATCCTGATACACTTGCTCATAGAATCCTTCCTCTATCTCTCCTACTGGACTCCTGGAGCTCTTCCTGGTGTTTGTCTGTGGATCTCTGCATCTGCCTCCATCAGTCATTGGAGAAAACCTCTCTGATGACAGTTAGGGTATTCAACTGTAGGTGGACTTTTTTGTCCTGCCAGCCAATTCCCAAATAACCACACAGAGACTTATTATTAATTATAAATGATTTGCCAATAGCTTAGGCTTGTTAAATGACTATTTTAAATGACTATTCTTTTACTTGTTGCCACCTGTCTCATGGCTTGTTACCTTATTTTGTACACATCCTGCTTCCTCTGCATCTGGCTCCTGGTTCCTCAGACTCCACTCCTTCTTCTCCTTCTCCTCCTCCTCCTCCTCCTCCTCCTCCTCCTCCTCCTCCTCTTTCTTCTTCTTCTTTGCATTCTCCTAGTCTGGCTCTCCTGCCTAGCTATAGGCCAGTCAGCTCTTTATTAACCAATGGGAATAATACATATTTACAGTATACAAAGATTGCTCCACAGCATTTCCCCCCTTTTGTCTAATTAAAAGGGAAGGCTTTAACTTTAACATAGTAAAATTATAAACAACAAAACAGTTATCAAGTAAGAATTACAGTTACAGTATCCATTCCATTTGTATTTGGCAAAATTAGAGAAAATATTTTATTATCTATCTTATTTTTGTGAGACTAAAGTTTTATACCTAATTTACCTTTTATCATAACTAATGAAAACTTTAATTATTTAGTCTTTAGCTCCATCAAGCATCCCAGAAGGGTATAATGTTACCTAATGACAGGGACATTTGGCTGCCGCCTAGACAGTCTCCCAAAGTTCTGTAATGTTGGGGTATCCAACTTTGGTCTACAGGCCTAGTATATCTCACAGACATTTTTGAGAAGCATCCTACTTTGGAAGTCACTTTCTTTTGTGTCCTGTTGGTCCAGTTTGGACAGTATACTGTAAGCAATTGAAGCAAGGGAAGTTTCTTTGCCCAAATGGCTAGCTTTTGCCAAAAAGGAAGCAAACTCCATACAGAGGTTCTTCGATGCCCATCATCCTTTTCTGAAGTAGATTGGTGCTGTCATGAGTAGATGTATCTCCCTGTCATGAAGAGCCTTAGGTTATTACACACCTTAAATGTCATAGTCTGTAGGTGTTTGAAGTGTTTGAAGATCATCTATCTGTCTAAATATATTTGTTTAACCTTGAAAACATACCTAATATAACTATAAATTTGATTATTATAGATGACTACAAACCTGTATTTTTAATTATGCATTACATTTTTTAATGAATTGCATAAGCACAATACCCCAAACAAAAGTAGAAACATACATATAGTGTAGCAAAAATAACTTTAAATTTGTATCAATAAATCAAAATCCATACCAATGTAAAATATTTTGAGATTAGTAGTTGTTTTAGATTAAAATAGATTTACTATTTTACCCTTTTCCCCTATCATTCCTATATCATATCCCCCTTTTTCCTTTAGAAAGAGATCTTTGAATTTACCTCTTTTGTTTAGCTTTTAACTGTTCATTTGAAAATAATCCTTTGTAGTTTCTATGACAATATTCTCTACATCTTTGCTAACATAGGTTTTATAGAATTTTGGAAATACAACTATTTTGCAACTGCAAGATTTGGAGTTAGAAAATGCTATACTTGCCTGAAAAATTTAGATACGTAGTTTAAAAATCTATGGCCTTGGTTTATTGGAAGAGTCAACAAGTTGCCCAAGCACCCCAGATACATTTCTTCTACACACAAAATAAATCAAAGTATTCCTCAATTTCTTCCACCCGGGGCTGCAGTTTCACTGTGTATCTGAACACTTACCTGCTGCATATGCAGCATCTTGGCAACTCTGAACCCACACTGCTCCTACCCTAGGCCTGAACTGGGTTGTTAGTGACCACCTTATTTTTATTTTTGCAGCTTTGCTAAAAATATGCCCAGATCTGCTGCTGTTTAAAACAGCCCTGGTTGCTGATACACTGACCTTTGCTAAGTCACTTTGCCCTGAGATATGTGGGCTTAGAGTCAGTGCTACTCATCTTTATTCTCTGTTTCTGGTGAGATTAAGGTGTGGGTTCACACTGCTCAGGACATTACATTTCCTCAGCCCTTTTCCTCAGCCCACGAGACTTTTGTCTTTCTCATCTGGCACATACTTCCTCTCAAGTTGGCAGGATACAGTGGGTATGGTCCTGATCCACTCTGGAGTCTCCCCTTGCCATATGAGGATGTCTGTCACGATCTGAGGACTGCTCTTGTATGACTTCAGCCTGTCCACCCAGTCCCAGCATATGCTCACATAGGACCCGAGAACTTGCATCATTTGAAAACAGGAACATCTCGGTTCTGCTGTGTGTGTTATAGCCTCTGCCACTTGTAACCTGGTCTTGTCAGCACAGGTCCCTTCACATTCAGGATAGGAAGGACACACTGATTTGCATATGAAGGAAATGCTACGTCAATGGAGTGACAGAAAGCAAGGATTCTGGTTAGGGTTGAATGACCCTGATTTATATGTCCTTATGCCTCTCTTGCCCTCTGAACTGAATCTTCTCATTTGTAAGACTGTCAGACCACTCGACTGTGCAGGCCTTTGGAGGCAGGCTTTTATAAAGATTTGAGAAGACTTGTTGCTTTTGCTACAAGTGCCATGAGATGTTGACAGGGATATGAGGGGAGGGGATGCTATTGCCATGTGGCTGAGAGGTAACAGAGCCTCAGATGACCTTCATATTGATCTCACGGCCATCTGCAGAGGCCATGCAATCTCTCCTGCAGGAAAATGGATGGCAGCTCAAAGCTTTTCAATCACCCACCTCACACAGAGTAAGTGGAGATGTTCAGACTCAAAACTAGTACCTCTAGTGTCAACCTTATTATCCTCTCTTTACCCTTACTATTGAATTTTCTTTGTGTCTAGACAAGAAAATTCAATATTGTCTGGAAAGTATTTCACTCTCAGAGAGCAAAGTCAGTTCTTGTTAGTCATATAGTGGGAAAGTGTAAATCTGTTTTCTATATTTATCCAATGACTTTTAAAAATTGAATGAACAAAGGGAGAAAATAAACTATAAATACTCTCTTAAAATGATATGAAGGTGGTAGTATCCAGCAGGGATCTATATTCTGGCCCCAAATAACAAACTGCTGTAGTTAGAGTTTTCCTGCCTGGCCCAGTCAGGACAAATCTCTCTTACCCGCCAGTCCCACAGTTGCTCAGACCCAACCAAGAAAGCACACAGAAATTTACATTGCTTACAAACTGTATGGTCATGGCAGGCTGCTTGTTATCTACCTTTTCTATCTTAAATTAACCCATTTCTGTTAGTCTATACTTTGCCACATGGCTTGTGGCTTACCAGTACCTTTACATGTTGCTTGTCATGGCAGCGGCTGGCAATGTCTCCCTCCAACCTTCTACTTCCCAGAATTCTCTTCTCTCTTGTCCCGCCTATACTTCCTGCCTGGCCACTGGCCAATCAGAACTTTATTTACACAGAGCTATATCCACAGCAAACTGCCATGGAACTCTCACCTCTGCCTAAGAGAAGGGAGAGATAGAAATGGAGAAGTCTGTTCAAAATCTCACCATTTGTTTAAGAAATTATCAATGTGTTCTTATGACTGATGCAATCCCTACTGGCTAAAACAGGAAGTAAAATAGCATGAAAACTAATTAAAAGTTGGCAAATTTAAGTATTACAGACACCTTGAAAGTTACATTTAAAACAGGACTTGAGCTGGGGCCTGGGAGTGACACTCCTGTGATTTTAGTACCCAGGAGCTGGGGCAGAGAATCTTGAGTTCATGGGCAGTATGAGCTACACAGTGAGACCCTGCCTCAAAACAAACTGACAGACAGACAGAGTTTGTAGCCAGGCAAATGGGCTTGAGTTTTAACTTGATCATGTAAAGCCACTAACCTTGGGAGAGTGAATGGATCAAACACCAAGTGAGAGACAGATCCTGAAATGGAAGTTTCCAGTAACAATCTCCTAGAAAGGTGACAACTAGTGAGAGTGGTCATGAAGCATCTGTTCAAGGTGACTTAAAATGCTGAGCCACATGGTTTCAGAGAGCTCCTGCTCTCAAGGAATGTAGAACAGATTGGATTTTACTCATTTAATAATGGAAGGAAGGAAGGAAGGAAGGAAGGAAGGAAGGAAGGAAGGAAGGAATAAAAGGAGATGGAGAAGAAAGGGAGAGAAGATGTGAGGGTAAGAGGGAGGGGGACCTTTTTCAACACCTCTTCTGGGAAGGGTGTTAACTAGGTTTTGCCATCTAAAGGAGGGATTTCCATGACACCGAGTGCAGGCCTCCCCCACACTTTGGAGAAGGCCTTTCTGAAGAATTTATTTGCTTGTCTTTTGCTTTGTAGTGTGTGGTGCTGGAAATTGAACCCAGGGCCTTCCACATCCTAGGCAAGTGCTCTATCACTGAGTGGCAGCTACAGCCCCAACTATTTGCTCAGCCTGTATCAGATTATTGCCGGCTGGTATTGGGCAAACACAATGGTGACTGGGAACACAGAGGACATGTTGATATAGAAAGAACTTTACAAATGTGCTTTAAGTGTCATTGTTTTTCCATAAACACGTGCATCCATTCTTAGAACACAGTACATGCCTTTCCAGCCTCTATTTTTCTTTTGAAAATGGGGAGTGGAGTCTGTAAATACTGTGCTGAAATGGAGAACAACGAAAAGCTTTACAAACACAAACTATGAGTCAGGTGAGATTAGCAGTGTGTGCATTAGACACCGAGAGCAGCTTTCTCTGTAGCTATCAATGGTTCTCAGAGGCCGCCACGGCCCCAGGAAGAACTGTTGTTGGAGGTCAGAGGGGCAAAGAGAGGGACTGATCAAACTCAATAAGAGACTTGGACCTGTGAATGCAGTTCAGGTGTGAAGAGGTGCAGAATTGTAAATTATAACCCTAGCAAGCTAGAGGAAAGGCTATATATAACAGGTCGCTACAGCCTCTACACCCACACACCAGAGCCTTGTGTAAAAGGTTGATATAAACCTCTAGTTGTCCTCTTTGAAGTATGTGACATCAGTTTCCCTTTCAACTCCAGCCCCTATGTGAGTATATGGCTCTGACTTGGAACCTATCAGGCAGAAATCTGACATTTCAAGTTGTGAGATCAACTTGAGTTGAAACTTAATTCTAGGAATTTCTAGAGCTTCCAATCTTCCCCAGCATGGAACACTCTTACTTTAATTCTGTCATTTAAAATCTGACAGAAAAAACACAAACGTCTTTCTACCACATGTTTATGAAATGTGTATTATTTATTTTTTAAAGAATAATATTCTGAGTATTTTGGAATCAGATGTCTGATTACTTTTGAATTGTCTATCTAAATTGCAACCAGGGATATTATAGATTGCTGGTTTTTATTCTGTGCATACACTCATTATATTATGCATTCAATCTTCATGGCAAGGGCTGTGAAACACAGTTGGCCCTTCAGTGATGAGCTTCATTCTCCTTTCTTGAGTCCTGATGAAGTTGTAAGTGCATATACAAGGATGAGGAAGGGAATGCCTTGACCCACTCTTGCTGAGGCTATATAACAAGGGGACCTTTGAGCAGGGACACTGTGAGATGTGATTTGTAAAGGCAGAGTGTGATGTACTTATAAGCTAAGAACATCACAGCATGTTTCCCGGGCTGGAACAGGCCCACAGAACAGGTTCTTTCTCATGGCCCATGGTAGGAGTCAACTATGCCAGAACCTTGGTCTTGGGCTTTTGGTGTCTAATACTGTGATGCTAAGTTGTCTTTGTTTAAACTATTCTTCTGTCCTTTGTCCCAGCAGCTACAGGAAGACTAAATACCTTTTCCTCTGAGGCTGGCACTCCTGCTACATCATGGGTCCCCTTCTATCTCTGCTGTACTCTAAACCAGAATGTTTGCTGTGAATGGCCTCAAGAGTCATTCTGAAAACTGAGGGCCATTTTACAAAAGGACATTGTTCCTCCTGGCCTGGACCTTCCTAAGGTCAAGAAAGGAGGATGAGAGAGCTTCTCCTTCCCTGGAAAACCCTTAGAAGGATGTTGTAGCTGTGCCATGTGTGTGATCCAATATTGAGACCCATGTGATGGAGGTGAGAGCCCATGTCTTGAGCGACCAGAGCCAGTGGGTACTCCAGTGAGTGGCATCACAGAATGTCAGCTGGAGAAATTTGTGTAGGGAAATAAGAAGTCTCTTTGATATGGAGGTGAGAAAGGCTATTACAGATGAATTAAAAGAGACATGCAGAAGTCAAGCCACTCCTTAGAAAACAGAAAGGCAGGCATTGGTCAGAAGGCACTGTGCAGTACCTTGCCTTGAGTCCTTTTCTGGGACAATCTGTAGCTACTCTTAGCTGTTGTAGAATATTAGTTAAATATGGGTTACATTTGTTTATGCTCTGGAACATTAGTTTAATGATGCAAAGATATGTTGCATTCTTTTATGTTGCATTTGTTTAACTCTGTGAAGCTGTGTTACTTTGCCTGTCTAAAACACCTGGTGGTCTAATAAAGCACTGAATGGCCAATGTTGAGGCAGGAGAAAGGATAGGTGTGGCTGGCAAGCACAGAGAACAAATAGGACAAATCTGAGAGAACAGGATCAAGGAACAAGGAAAGGGGGAGAGGAGGATACAAGCGGCCAGCCACACAGCCAGACACAGAATAAGAAGGAAAGAAAAGATACAGAAATAGATAAAGGTAAAATTCCAGAGGCAAAAGATAGATGGAATAATTTAAGTTAAGAAAAACTGGCTAGAAACAAGCCAAGCTAAGGCTGGACATTTATAAGTATTTATGTGTATTTATTTGGGAGCTGGGTGGTGGACCCCCTCCCCCCAAAAGCGAAGAGCTACAGTGTAAAAATAACCAACAACACCTAGCTTTCTGCTCCCAGGGTCATATTTGGCAATGGAGTGGATTTGAGGAGGTTTTCATGCAAGACTGCTGATGGCTACTCCACCACCCTGATGGTCACCCAGAACTTCTCACACACAGGTTGCTGATGACTGTGGTAGTATTGTTCCCCAAAATATTGTGTACCCTAATAAACTTTATCTGAGGTCAGAGAACAGAACAGCCACTAGATATAGAGGCCAGAAAATGTTGGCACACATGCCTTTAATCTTAGCATTCCAGAGGCAGAGATCCACCTGGATCTCTGTGAGTTCAAGGCCACACTGGAATCAGCTAAACAAGGTGACTCATGACTTTAATCCCAGGAACTGATGGCAGAAAGCAGAAAGGTATTTAAGGTGTGAAGATGAGGAACTAGATGCTGGCTAAGCTTTCAGGCTTTTGAGCAGCATTTCAGCTGAGATCCATTTGGATGAGGACTCAGAGGCTTCCAGTCTGAGGAAACAGGATCAGCTGAGGTATTGGCAAGGTGAGGTAGCTGTGGCTTGTTCTTCTCTAATCTTCCAGCACTCACCCTAACACCTGGCTTCAACAAATACTTTGTTTTTATTAATAAGACCTGTTAAGATTCTTGCTATAGACGACCACTGTGAGAGGCTCTTACTCAGTAATTCTGAAGTGGGACCTTTCTCCCAGCACTGAGGTGCTAGCTGAATGATGATGATTAAGAACCTACTGTAGGCCATGCATGCCTTTAGTCTCAGCCTTCCAGAGGCAGAGGCTGGTGGAACTCAGTGTGTTTGAAGCCAGCCTGGTTAACAAGGTGAGTTCCAGGACAATTAGGGCTGTTACTCAGAGAAACCCTGTCTTGAAAACAAAAACCTACTGTAATTATTATGTCAAACCTGCCCAGTGGGAAAAACCACCTGGTGAGAATTCATTTGATAAAACATAAAATCTCAGACACCATACCAAACTGACTCACAACCTCAAGAGAAGAAGCCAGGATACTCTTGTCTAACCAGCCCTGGGTGACTTATGTGAGTGGTAGAGTTTGGTGGTACCACACCAAACCCCCAGGAGCTCCCTCTAACATCTTCTTTTTTTTTTTTTTTTTTGGCTTGGTACCATTGTGGCTTGCATTATGGTGGTAGTGTGGTCCAGAAACTGTGAGTGATCCCTGTTGTACATGAATGGCAGAAGAATGGTTTGGTCCTCAAGACAGCTGGGATTATTATTTCTGTTCACATTTCATGTTTAATTGCTTTACAACATTCTGTTCCTTTTTTTTTTTTTTTTTTTTTTTTACCAGCAAGTGTTTGTGGAGTAACAGCTTTTTGTTATACACTGTGACAGACACATCTGACAGCTGGAAGAAGGTGATCTTCATTTTGAAGTGTAAAAATAATGGGCATATCAATCAACAAATCATAATACAGAGACATTTTCAAGGGAAGAAGATGAGTTAGAGTATGCAGTTGTAGAGTGCTTGCCTAATTAGCACTCAGGAGGTCCTGGGTTCAATTTTAGTCAGTAAAAAAATAAAAAAAGAAAAAGGTATACTGGAAGGGTGGCTCAGCCGTTGAAAGCTAGGCTCACAACCAAAAAAGAAAACGTTTCCTTGAGGGAGTGGTTCCTTAGCTGAAATGTGAGTTAGGGTTTTCACAGAGAGATGAGGAGGGAGCTCCCAGTGTGTAGGGATAGCGGGTGCAGGTTACCCTAACTAGAAAACAAGATGGAGATGGAAGACATAAGATGGTAGTATTGGCCATGGACTACTTTCCTGCTTTGAATTTCATCCTGAATCTCATGGGAGAACAATGCAAGTGTTAAGAAAGTAAATAACATGCAGATTTTCAATTTATGGACAAATGTGACTCGGTAGCAGATATAGAAGATGATCTGAGGGTCCGAGATCAAAAGGCCCTTGTAATTCAGGTAGGGAATGAACAAAGCTTAGATAGGATCCTGTGGTGAAGACAGAATTGAGATAAATGTGTAAAATAGAGTATTTGGCAAACTTGAGAAAACACAAATGAGTTTGATCTTTTCTTCCTTTTTCTAAGGCCTTCTACCTCCCCGCCCCCACACATTTCCTTAGTATGACATTTATTTAATATTGCTTAAAAATTTGTTTCACACCCCTTACCTCCAGAACCCCAGCACCTTCCCCACCACCTTACAGCACTCAGTGAGTTATTTATAGAGACACATTGTCAGGCCACACTTGTAAGTCTTCCACTTTTTATCATCCTCTTGGATTTAATCTTCACTGTTATTGGGAGCCTGTGCTTGGCTTCATGCTGAGATTTCAGTGATATTGTTTTTAGGGCACATTTCATTTCCTCTCCTCTCCCTGGGCTGCAGCAGTTCAGTGCTTGATTCTCAGCTCTTGCTTTTAATGTGTAGGTAGAATTTTATTTGTTTTTCTGAAGTATTGCTCCACACATATTTCATGGGTAACTTGAAGGCACTGAAATGGATTTGGCATTTCAGCCCAAAGTTAAATCGATAAGCAGTGTAAGACCGTTATTTTCAATCACCAAAGAAATAAACCAAACAGTGACACTCATTGATGTGCTTATTTCTGAGAATAAACCACTACATGTTTGCCTAAACCCTTTTCAGATGTGCAGTTTCTCTCATTAGATGGAAATTATGCTCTGTTTATCCTCTACACCTTGTGTTCCCTGCCTTTTGTGGTCTGTAGGTGTGGCTAAAATTCACCCATGCCAAGGGAAAGCATAAACCTGGGTAAATATTCTCTTACACGTAGACTTACTTTATTTCACTTTCTATTAGAATATTCATCCCTTATTAAAACATATTTATAATTGCTTCCTATGAGAAGTCTAATGATAATGTCATCAGTTTGCTCAAACCTAAATAAAGCCTGCCCCCCAAATGGCCCAAGGTCAAAGAGGGCATATGTCATGCACACCATGTTGGTAAGTTGTCGTGTGCTACATATTCACTCTGAAGCAGGCTGCACAGCTGCTTGTTCTCTCCACTGCAGACCCAAGCTTGTTTATGTCAAGGGTCCTCCAACACGCCCTGTCCTGTGTCAAGCTGGTCCCTGGCTCTATGATGGGGAGAGGAGAAAACAGCCAAAGGTTTCAAGTTTTAAAAACACTGTGCCCTTAAAAACTTCATTTCCAGCCAAGGTTAGTATTGTCTATCCCATAATATAAAATTGTCTACAGTGAGAATGGGAAGCTCATCCATGGGGAGAAAGCTCAGTTAGGAACGCCAACTGACTGCCTCAGTTTCCCAGTCAGTGCTTGATAACCATCCAATTTAGTCACAGTATCTTTCTGCTGATGTTTGCGGTTCCACTTGGAAGTCTCACCTGAGGGACACTCTGCTCTGCCTAGAACTCACTTGGGAATTCCATCTGGCTGCCTCAGCAGGACTTCTTTAGTCTCATTCTGCTGAGGGATTTTAGCCCCAGTTTGATGATGTTGCCTCCTGTTCTTGCTGTCTCAACTGTGCTCCTCCAGTAATTTCTGCTAGATGCTGTGAGCACTGCATCTGATGTTCTGCTGTCTGTCTGCTGCTTCTCTCTATGTGCTACTCACTATTTACTGTTATCTTTTCTTGCTATATGCTGAATAAGCTCATTCATTCAAAACTTCAAGCACAGGTCTTATAGGTCATTCTCTGAGCTGGGTAGACAGGAAGCACATAGAACTTAGTACCAATTAAATGCCACATGGTGACAGCTTCAGCCCCATTCACATGTGCCACAGTCACATCCAAAGACATGGATGAGTATTGGTCACTTCTGTGTTCTTGGCCCCAGCAGTGCTGGTTCCATAGGATCACAAATTTCACAAAGTCCAGGTCCCAGAAACTCACAATGCAGCCAGTATTCAAAAGCAGCTATAAAGTATATTAGAATAACTTTCACACAAATTACTTTTATATAAAAAATACTTCATATAATGAAAACCAAGCCTTAGGACACGGATGAAACAAGAACTACTTTCATTTACAGTATGTGCCTAGACATTAAAAATCAACAAAATGTTTAGTAAACCCCAGATTTCTGAAATATAAGCACAAATCAAGACAAAAAGGAGGTAGTTGCATGGTTATAGTGAGTAAAGTATAGTGAACAGAGCCTTAAGATGCCCACACTATGACAGCTATCTTAACGTGCCTCAAATGTATTCCTAACTATTGAGAGTATGGGACAGCTTTGTTATTTTAAATACATTATATATATATAGCTTTTTGTAACTTTCATTTCATGTTTTTTTTTAATTTTAGGCTTTTCTTATAAATAATAAAAGATCAGGCCAATTAACATCTGAATTTTCTACATCTTATAGACTACTCTAAATAACTACAAGACACATATCTACATGTTCCTGTACAAGGCAATGGATCTACCTTTCTCTTCTCTCCTGGGGAGACTGGAACAAACACAGTCTCCAAACACCAGCACAGCTGCTTCTCAGGGCCTGGCTCTCATAGCAGTTTTGGTGGTCTTTCCCATCATCCTGGCCTCACATCCAAGAAGCAGCCTAGTGGACCTTTCTTCACCCATTTTCATTCACATTGGTTTGTGCTGTTGCAAGAGGACAGCACTGGAGACTGGCCTTTGCAGGAGCTCATTTCCTCTAGTGCAAATGTCAGAGGTCTAAGAGGACACAGAACATATTACATGCAATATACTACACAGGACACATTAGATGTAACATGTGATATTTCACATAGTAGCTTATATATTTGTCATATATTATAAAGAACCATACATAATACATGTAATATCTTACATAAATGTCTTACATATAGCTAATACATACTGTATTACAGACTTTATTACATATATGTGAAAAAGAGCAGAACTCATGCCTACACATCCATTTAGCACATTAATAATACACAGTTTTATGTGCTTAACCCGTAAGCTTTATGGTTGGTCTTATAATTGGTTTAAAACTACTGATCAAGTCCACTTATCTACATGGCTGTGTGTTTGGGCAGTAACTGCATGGAACTTGTATTATTTGGAGGATTAGTCTTTGTTTCAGCCTCATTACCTAATGATGAGAGTGTCTACTGATGATACTGATGACAGGGACCTCAAAAGTGAATTCACGTGTCAGAATCACAACACAAGTGCACCTTACAGCAGAAATCGGCATTTTGGGTGAAGCTGGTTGCTGTGCGATGTCTTTCTGTGTGCTGTGAATGTGTTACTCCCATTGGCTAATAAATAAAGCTGCATTGGCCTATGGCAGGGCAAGATGGAGCCAGGTGGGAAAATCCAAGAGAGACAGTGAAAGGAGAAAGAAGAGTAACGGGAGACGCCAAACCACCGTCCATGAGCAACATGTAATGGGATGCAGGTAAAGCCACGGAACACGTGGTGATACATAGATTAATAGTTATGGGCTGAGTTAGGTGCTAAGAGCCAGCTAGTAAGAAGTCTGCCATAGGCCATACAGTTGGTAAGTAATATAAGCCTCTGAATGATTATTTTATAAGCAGCTGTGGGACCTCAGGGCTGGGCAGGACACAGAAAAACTTCCAGCTACATCTGACCTTTAGTAGGTGATTTCTTTGAACTAAAAGGCAAAGCATTCTTTGAATTCCACTCAGTTTTGTTGAGATCCTAAAACTGGGCTAAAAACTAAAGCCTGTTTTTAAAAACAGCACCAGAAGTATTTTATACAAACACATACTTTCTATATCAGAGTTTGAATGGGTCACAAAAGGGCCAGTCTGGTGTCTAGAAATCACCTTTGCTAAACTTCTCCAGTTGCGTTATTATTATTACAAAAGGAGCCTTACACTCTTGTGTTGAACTGAGTACGATTAGATTGCTTGGAGATAGACACAAAAATCAGGAAGTTAACATGAAATTTCCTCAGCTGAACAGTAATATGGGAGCAGCTTCCCACCAAATTCCTTCCTATTAAAGACTAGTAGTCCTCTACATAGATGTCACCCTTGCTGATAATTGACTAAATCAATAGCAACTTTCTAGTGTCAGACAGGACCACACAGTGTTGAGATAGATAATAAAATATAACAAAAAGGGATCTAGCCATTGTTTTTCAAGGGAAAAAAGGACATCGAGCATACGTGTTTAAGGAACAGTATGATATGATACTGTGGGGTCTATGTAATGTCAGAATGAGAGTACAGATGAGGACACACATAGGTATGAATTGTCCAAGGCTTAAGACAAGGAGAGAACACATAGGAAATGGTAAGTTCTGCAATGGTAACATGGTACAGATACTAACACATGGATTTGAAGTGGATTCTGCCCATGACATTCAACCCCCTGCAGTAAGGAAGTCAGTTTGTAGTTGAAACTGAGAGCTCATATCAAGTACTTGAAAATAATTCTGAACAAAGTGTTAAACACTGTCAATGCTTACTGGTCTAGTCCATGGCATACACTTCACAGAGATCCTCACAATAACTCTATGGGAAGTACTGTTTTCATCTCATATGTAGGTTAACTTGAGATCCAGTGGTATGTACTGAAGCTTTCCCAAGGGCATAGGGCCCGTGCATGATGTACTGAGAGTCAAATCCAACTTTGCTTCAAAACCCATGCTTGTGCTACATCACCTGGTCCTTAAGTGGGATGTCACTGCAGCAAATCTTAAGTGACGGTACTAATGGAGAGCCCTGTACAGAGCTCTGTCTTGTGAAGATAAAATAGTAGATAACAGCTCAATTGCCATGAAGATGAGCAAAGGACATGTGGGACAGAGGAAAAACCAATATTTTTATTTAAATCAGGTTAATTAAAATACAATATCTTTCTACAAGAAGAAAGGAGGGTATGATATAGATACATAAGATATAGATATGGTAGGATAAAAGGGTAGATTGTAAAGAGCAACAACTTGTTGGAAATGTTTTACATTGCTGTAGATTTTAGTTTATTGATACAAATTTGAAGTTAATTTTGTTATACTGTATATATATTTCTACTCTCGTTTGAGGTTAACTCATTTGGATTGTAATGGATAATTAAAAAGTACAGATTAATAATTAGTCTTCTATGATAGTCAAACTTATAGTCATGTTAAGTTTTCTAGGTATACATAGATATATTTCAGATAGATAGGTAATCTTCAAACACTTCAAAGACCTACAGAATATGACATTTAAAATGTTTTAAAAATTTAGACTTTGTGGACAGTGAGACATGTCTGCTCCTGGCAGTACCAATTTACTTCAGAGAGGAGGATGGGCATCGAAGACACTCTGTATAGAGTTTATCTTCTTCTTGGCAAAAATAGCCATTTGAGCAAGAAACTGTTCTTGCCTGGACTGCTTACATCAACTGGACTTGCAAACACATAGGAAGGTGACCACTGAACTTTGCTTGGCAAAATGGTCCTTCAGGTTCCTGATTCACAGAAAAAACAACCTGCCAGACATTCTACAGGACACAGAAAGAAGTGACTGAGAGACTCTAGGCTTGTGGGCTGAAGACAGATGCCCCAACTTAACAAAGGAGCTTTGGGTGACTGTCCAGGCTGCTAGCTGTCTCTGTCTACTCTTGCAAGTCTCCCAAAAGTTGCTTGTGTCTTTCTCCCATTTCTCAGGTAATATTATATCCTTCTGAGGTCTTTGATTTAGTTGTAGACTAGATAGTTATAGTTTCCTTAGTCATGATAAAAGATATGTTAGATATGAAACCTTAGCCTCACAAATATAGGATAGACAGAATATCATCTTTAATTTTGCCAAATACAAATAGACTAGATATTATAAATAGACTAGATATTGTAACTGTAATTCTTGCTTGATATTTGTTCTGTTCTATGTAATTTTACTATGTTAAAACCTTCCCTTTTGAAAAGAAGAAAAGGGGAAGTGCTGGGGATGCTGTGAATGTGTTGCTCTGATTGATTGATAAATAAAATGCTGATTGGCCAGTAGCCAGGCAGGAAGTATAGTGTAAGCAGGATAAGGAGGAGGAGAATTCTGGGAGGTGGAAGGCTGAGTTAGGAGTTGCTAGCCTGCCATCCAGGGAGCAACATGTAAAGGCAACAGGTAAAGCCACAGAACACATGGTGACATAGAGATTAACAAAAATGGGCTAAGTGTAAGAGCTAGTCAGTGATAGGCCTAAACTAATAGCTGAGCAGTTTAATTAATATAAGCTTCTGAGTGATTATTTTATAAGTGGTTGCAGGGTCTGTCGGGCTGGGCAGGACCAGAGAAAACTTCAGCAACAGTAGATGACAGCTCAAAAGCCATGAAGGTGAGCAACGGACATTTCTTTGATGGTGATCTTTACCCTGTGCTCAGTAATGGTCACTACACTCAAATCTGAGAAGTGGGTTGTATGTGTGATCAGCTAAGGGCTAGTTAAGTTCATTGTAAAACAGAGTCAAAATAAAGCAGTGGGAGTTGACAGTTGACTAATGGACCACATCATTTAGTTATAGGTGGACAGAGTGACAATGGATTCCTGATACAGGCTCCCAGGGTGAAACAACCGATCCTAGATTCTCATCTCTTCTCAAGACACCCACAGAGGTGACAGTGTGATATAGTGACTGCCTAGCAGTCACTGAACATCTGCTGAACTAGATGAACTGGGGGCTAGGGAGAGGAATCCAAAGGGCAGGCTGAAGAAGGAAAAACAGGTTGTTGGATTTACATGCAGGTAAATGTGTACCAGATGGAAGCTATTAAAGAACTCAAATATTTTTTTAAAGTTCACTATATCAATACAGACAAAATCATTTTATTTCATAAAAGTCACAGACTTGATATAGAATAATTATCACTTATTAATTTTGCCCTTTTTGTATGTGCTGCCTGAGCACACATTATGAGAAATCTTAAGTTGATAGTGATTCAGAAATAAGATTAAACTGGAACCATAATTAGCTGGCTGTGTCTGGTTTTCCTTTTTATGGTTTTAACCAAATATTTAGTCATCTAGCCTTGGAATTGTTAGTGACACTTGTGTAGGAGCTCAGATTACTCAGGGTCAGAGAATCTGAGCTTGCTTTACCCAGCAGAGCTGCATATGGAGATTATTTGACCACCAGTATGTTTACTCAGTGTTTGGAAGGGTCTATACTTGGCTGTATGGTGTGCTTTGATCTAGCAAGGGGGAGGTCTTTTACCTCTCCCCTTGGCGTGTTATAAAAAGTCCTTTTCAATAAACAGAAGAGGATGTTGCATATTGATCCAGGCCCTCCCAATGCTATCCTGTGTTTCTGTCTTTCTTCTCATTGAGGAAGTCTCTCTTTTTACCTGATATTTTCTTATCCCTCTCTCCTCCTTCTAAGAACCCTAGAAAAGGTGGGAAAGGTGGCGGCTGGACTTGCACAGTCTCCCAAACACTTGGAAGGCACCCTTAGCTGAACTGCTCCCTTTAGAATCAGAGAAACCATAATGTGATTCCTGAATTACTGAGGGACCTATAACCAGAATTAAGTTAGAAACTTTATTTCCCAGCCTTGTTGAACAGGACACAACTCTGTAGTGTCCCATGCCTGCTTGGCACAAACACCCTTTGCTCAGTGTCCCCTTCCTTCCTATGCAGCTTGTTGTCTTGTTAAGCTCATACTCAACACGTTGATGTTTCACTGTTTAAAAGTTATGCTGCTTTTTCAAATCTATGTAAAAGAATCAAACTACGAAAACATGTGCAGATGTTCTGTCAAGGCTGGTGTTGGAGATGGTGCTGTTCCAAATTTTTCTGTGCTTCTCACCAGCCGTATCTATGCAATCCTGCCCTATTTCCCAAGTGCAAAGCCCCAGTCCTTCATAGGCGTAATCAACATCCAGAAGTTCTGGTCATCATAGAAAGCTTGTCTCAGTTGTTTAATAGCAAGAAAAAATGAAAACATGGAGCCAAAAGAAGATACAATCCAAAATATTCAGTTATCTTTCTCAGGGGAAAGAAATTCACAGTCCCAGGGAAGAGGAACTGCAATGAAAACCCACCTCGGATGTTTGTCATCTGTTAAAATACAAAGAGAAAGACCTGTAAGTATAGTAGGAATGATTTTTACATGTTTGTGTATAGAATGTAACATATCGATAAGAAATACACATACCATCTATTGCCAAAACACATGTGTGTAGAAATTAGGTGTGCTTTATATATAAAGTCACAGGTATATCAAATACACAGTGTAGCTAGAGTTTTCTCTCTGGGTCCCACCAAGCCCCGGCAGTCCAACAGCCCACTTATAAAATAAACACGCAGATGCTTATATTACCTATAAACTGTATGGCTGTGGCAGGCTTCTTGTTATCTACTTCTTCTATCTTAAATTAACCTATTTCTATTAATCTATACTTTGCCACATGGCTTGTGGCTTACCGGTACCTTACATCTTCCTTGTCATGGCAGCAGCTGGCAGTGTCTCTCTGACTCAGTCTTTCACTTTTTAGAATTCTCCTCTCTGCTTGTCCCACCTATACTTCCTGCCTGGCTACTGGCCAATCAGTGTTTCATTTATTAACCAATCAGATAATTAACATACAAAACATCCCACAGCAGCACAGATTGTCTTGCATACAATAATTCCCAATAAGTATATAATTGTGATTTTAAAATAAGGAAGAGAGCCATTGAGCACCCTGTGAAATGCAGCCTTTCTCACATCAAACCAACTCAGTCTTTTGCCAGATTTTAAGGTAATATGCCATGCTGGTTAGAGTGAAGCAAGTTAGTTTCTCGCTGACAGAATTTCAAACCTCTAATTCTTTTAGAAAGCATTTTGGCTGGGCAGTGGTGGTGCACACCTTTAATCTCATCACTTGGGAGGCAGAGCCTGGTGGATCTCTGTGAGTTTGAGGCTAGCATGGGCTACAGAGAGAGATCCAGGACAGCCACCAAAACTACACAGAGAAATCCTGTCTTGAAAAACCAAAAGAAGGAGGAGGAGGAAGAGGAGAAGGAGGAGGAGGAAGAGGAGGAGGAGGAGGAGGAGAAGAAGAAAGCACTTTGACTGCACACCGTTTTCAAGAGCGTTATAGACCACACATCACAAGCACATTTAAAGTCTTCTTAAGCTAAAATAAAACACAAGCATAAGAAAAAAAGCAGTCTCGTAGCTGGGTGTGATGACTCATGCCTGTAATTCCAGTACTCGGGAGTCTGAGAAAAGAGAATCCAGAGTTCAAAGCAACCCTTGGTTCCATAAAGAGTTTGAGGCTAGCCAGGACTGCAAAAAACCCTACCAAACAAATAACAACAATGACAAAACCCAAACCAACTAAACAAACAGTGATAACAACAGCAACAACAAATCCTTCACATTTGGTCTTCCAATTACAGCGCTAATACTTGACATAGTACCCAGGGTGATTGCAGATCCTGGGTTGAGGGAGCTGCAGTTTGCTCCTTCATAAACTCTTGAGTAAGCAATATATTAACTTTCTAAAGTGTTTGCAAACAGTCTAAGAAGTGCATATTCTACATTAAAGAAATAAGGACAATATTTACAAAAGCACATGTAAGAAATGCTTAAAATTCATGCAATAAATGTACCAGACATTTTTTAAGTACACAGAGAGACTAGAGAGATGGCTCAGCCATTTAGGGCACTTTCTGCTGTTGCAGAAGACCTGAATTCAGTTCCCAGCACTGATATTGGATGCTTCACCACTGCCTGTCACTCCAGCTCCAGGGGATCTTATACCCTCTACTACTGGCCTTTGCAGGAATCTACACTCACATGCATACACACACACACACACACACACACACACACACACACACACAAACACATACACACACAGTTTTTAAAATGCTTAAAGAAGAAAAGTATAGTGGAAAGAATGAAAAGATATTGTGATGGCTTTTTGGAGCTGAGAGACTACATCACAGTAAGCACCCTCTCCTGGTTTATTGGCTTATTTGTTGCTGCTGGGGAGGAAACCCACCCTTGAGCATGCTAGGCTAGCACTTCACCACTGTGGCACATCCCCAGAGCTTCTCACTTTCTTCCCACTTTTCAAAGTGTCTATGCAGAGCCTGTCTTAATTTTTTTCTAATTAATAAGGCAAAATTATAGTCAAATTTACTTTAAAAATGAAAGACAAGGGGCTAGAGAACTTATCTGGGGTTAAGATTTCTTGCTGTGAAAGCACATGACTGGAGTTTAGAAAGCACACACAGAACAAGCTAGGTATACTATGCACACCTGTGTCCTCACTAAACTTTGCTGATTTCAGCCTAGCCAAGAGGACAAGAGCTGTAATTTTGGGGAGAAATCCTGCCTCAAAGAAATAAGTGGAGAGTGATAGAGTAGGACACGCAATACCCTATTTTAGCTTCCACGTGCATATACAGACAGACAGGCACACAGATAGAAAACAGACACACACACACACACACACACACACACACATATGCACACACAGACCCTTATACTTATACTCATACAGACACATGCACAGACATATAAACACATTTATAAAATAAATGATATTTTTTAAAAAGCAATAGGGTGAAACTAACAAAAAAGAGGCTAAAGTAAGTTACCTTCTGTCTTTCCTTCATGCTCTTTAACAGGGGAGAGCAGAGCCACAGTATGCCTAGGTATACACATTTAATATTACAGATGCTAAATGAAGGACACACATGCATAAGTGTGGTGCCCTTAGAGTCCAGAAGAGGGAGTCAGATCCTTGGAGGTGGAATTACAGGTAGTTGTGAGTCACCTAACATGGGTGCTGAGAACTGAACCCAGGTCCACTGCCAATGCTCTTAACCACCAAGCCAGCTCCAGCCTTATGATTTTTAAACTTTTCCAGAGTCCACTAGCATAGTCTTGATGGTCTAGTTTCCAACTTCACAGAAAAGCATATTCACTTTCTCTGAAAGTCTAAATTGATTCTCTCAGTTACTACAACCAGGAGATGATAAACAGCAAAGATATTGAGCTCTTGAACATCCACATTCATAGTAATACTGCGCACTGAGAAGAGGTGCTTTCCATACCTGGAAAGCCAGAGAATGAAGTAAACTGAGCACACTGGCTTTCCACTTACTTGATAAGCCGAGTGTGCTGTCTAAAAACAGTGAGACCTTTTTCTTCACATCCTCTCTTTTGGATATAGGTCATAGAACACAATCAAGCTGGCAGACTTCATTCAGTCCACCCATGGCTCTGGAGTCCCTAACAGACACATTGAAGACAGTGTTAAGGGTAAGAATTGATGTTCTAAATTTAACAAAGTCAACCATGCACCTCACTCTTCATTGTGCTCTGTTTTCCAGAGTGTTCATTCACTGAAGGACACATTTCATACAAATTAAATCAAATCCAAAGGGGAACTGAGATTGTGCCCGCCATGTGGCAAAGACATTGGGTTCTGGTGTCTGATTAAAACACTGACTCAGCTGTAAAACACTTATTGTGCATCTTATTATAAGCACTCAGTGACATGGTTGAGGAGCTGGTTTGTCACAAAATCAAGCTAGAACCAGTCTCAGTGGGAGGAACTGTCTGAAGGGTTTTACAAAAGAAAGCTACCATGTCCAGTTTGATTAAAGTGAGTATGGTGACTTACAGGTGTGTGTGTGTGTGTGTGTGTGTGTGTGTGTGTGTGTGTGTGTGTGTGTGTGTAGGTCAGTGGACAATCTTGAGTGCTGGTCATGACTTCTCCTTTTTGATTGAGACATTGTCTCTCATTGGCTAGCTGGCCAGTGAACTCCAGGGATTCCCCTGTCTCTTCCTCCCATCCCTTCATGACTGAGATTACAGGTGCACATCACACCTGGCCTTTGGTTCTGGGTGTTGAATGAAGGTCCTCATGCTTGAGGCAAGCACCTACAGACTGAGCCATCTCCTCAGCTCTTACATTTTGATTCTCAGAGATATTTTTGCTTTGGTATCAGTAGACAGACCTAAGCCAAGGACAAAGGCTTTTCTGTCAAGCAGGCAGCCTTTTATCTCACCTTTCCAGTTGGTCATTCCACATCAGAGCTGAGGAGCCTGGGCAGGGCAGGGAGGTGGAGCTGGAAGCATAGTTGGAGTGGTGCCTGATCTGTGAACAGACAGAGGTGTCAGAGGACAGAGCTACTGACTTTGGTTCTTTCCATCAGATGACGTTCCCTCAAACGTGTTGAAAGAAAACCAGTGCCCACACATTGACTCACACTGGTCATGGCAAAAGAAGAAATGTGCTTTAGATTATCTTCCCAAGACCAGCACACTCCTACCATCATGCTAAAAACTAGAGACTCGCATCTGCTTCCTCCATGTCCACATTTGAAATGACTTCTGTTTCTGGAGTGGTTACCTCAGCACTTGTTCAACCCTGAATAAAAATGCAATACAATGTTCTAAGGCCTGTCTTCTCTTTCCACTGTATAATTTTCATTACTTCTCATTACGCTTAGGAAAAGTCCAGAATTCTTAACTAGACATCAAAAACCCTGTTTGGTTTGGCCTCTAGCTGGAAGACTATCCTCATTTTAAACTTCCTCCTGTTCCTGCATCCTCAGTCCCCACTGGCCATCCTTGAGTGGTACAAATGGTGTCATGTTCTCTCCTCCCTCAGCTTCCTTGCCCTAGTTGGTTCATCCACGCCCCATTACCTGGCTAACTCCTACTCATCCTACATATCTCAATTTGAAGATTCCTTCCTTGTGGCACCCTGTAGGACTTTTCCCGTTATTTAATGCTTGCTGTTTGTCTCTTTAGGAATTCATTGTTGAACACCAATGAGCTTTATGAGTATGTGTTCAGTACTGTCCAGAGGAGAAGGTTCAGACAGAAGGGACCTGTCTGCTTTTATTTGCTGCTGTGTCTCTGACCTGCAGGCCATGACAGTATGGGTTTGTGGCTCCATTCCCTCAGTAGCAGTGCCCATGTGCACCCTGATTCATTAGACACTGCTGAGGAACTAAGAAAAGACTCCTCACTCTGAAAACATATTTCTCTTTAATATATTTATCAGTAATTTTCTTACAAGGAAAAGCAGAATGAAATAAAATTGCTGCAAGAAAAAAAATCCAGATAGAAATGAAGTTGTTTTGCTGCCCAGAGCACTGGTTTAGTCTCAATAAAGTCAAGACCAGCTAGGGCAGCACACCTGTAAAACATGTGATGTCACTTAGCCTGTCAGGTGAACTCTGAACCTTTCCACTCTGGCTATGTTAAGGACATGGATGAGTTCGTCAAGAACGTGAGTCTGGATACCAATGGCATGACATCTTTCTTACAATTACAGAGAAAACAGATTAGTGACATTTTTCATTCATTCACAACTCTGGGTCAGGAGTCAGACTAGGGAACAAGCAACATGTTTTCCCATTTCTTCTGCAAGGTCCTCAGATCTCCTTTTATTCATGTAGCCAAAGGAAGCCCTTCTGGCTGGGGTTCCGGTTTTAGCTGACCTCGATGATCTTCCTGTTGCCAGGAGAATAATGGGTGCTTGATTAGAGACCTGTTTCATGGTGTAAACACATTGAGCCTGCCACATTTGTTGACTACCATCCTAGCAGTGGACAAAGTTTCAGAATTTGGTATCTAACAGCAGGATGGGAACACTGCTGTGTGAGGCTGTGACAGTATGTACTAGTCCCTGCCCATCCACCCAGGCTCACAGCTTGTGCACCAAGCATGAACCAACACAAGCCACAGACTTGGAACAGTGAGGTATCAGTGTGAACACATCAATTGTAACATGTGCATCTCCTTGGTTAGGACAGCAATCATGGATGCTATGATGAGTGAGGGAGAATGGTTAAAAACTTCCACTTCTTCTCAATTCTGCTATAAACTTCCACAAAAAATAAGCCTGGCTTTGAAATGGTTCTATATTTGAATGATAGATGGTTTAACCTAATAAATGGTTTTTTTTTTCTGGTAATGGTTTATCACCCGTATTTTTCTCCTCTCAAACACACTCTCTATACCATTTCTAAGACAAATATCAGTAAGTCATAAAGATCTGTCAGTTTTTGTTGTAACCAGATAGAGATCTGAGATACCTAAGGTGCCACCAAGTGGCCCTGGCCATCCCTGCTCCATTCCCCCACCGTTGTAAGATTTGTGTATGAGCTGAGGATGAAGGATGTATCTTGGGAGAAACCAGGAAGGGAACAGCATGACAAAGACACCATCAGGGTTTGAAGCTCATCTGAGTCTCCTCTCCGACCTTTAGGACAGCTCTGGACTGTGAATGGTCCTCAAAGCTTGCCCCACATCGAGACAAAGGTTCTGGGCTTTTTTGCTCCCACACCCATCAGTATTTATGGTTCCCCTAGCTGTACCTGGCATGAAGCCTCTGAAAGTCACACTGTAGGCAGTTAGCAGTGACACATGGTGAGGCTCTGCAGCAACAGGAAAAACTCCAGAAAGGAAGTAAGCCATCAGCCAGCACCAGATGTACCCTGTAGCAGGTTATGCTTAGCTGCCAGTGGGAAGGCTGCCTGTTTTATGGATGGGGCACTCTGGGAAGGGTGTCTTGTGAAAAACAGCCTTCTTGGAACACTGAGATCCATTCCCCTCAGCTAGGGGTTAAGCTTTTAGACAATGTTGAGAAGCAGTATTTAAAAGTTCATTAGCACTTGGGAGGCAGAGGCTGGAGATCAGAAGTGCATAGCCAGTCTGGGATTTACTTAGGGTAGGGGAGAATTATAGGTGGAAACATTTGCTTGAAGCATACCCTACCACAGTGGTGCCAGACACTTGCTTTTAATATGATTCCATGTTGAACTCCTCAAATGCACTGCTCCCCACAGCACCTCCAAAATGGCACAGTCCTTCTAATAGGCCTCTTAGAGACCTCAACTCTCCACCATGGAGCTCAAGCTTTTGTGCTGACTTCTCAGAACTAAGCCCCTCACTCTGGCTTCCAGTAAGTTCATAGGATGACAAAGTCTTCCCCACACCATTAAATATAATCTGCCCATTTCTTTCTGAGTATGAGAGTGCAAAGGTTTCAGTAACCTTCGTGTAACTCATGAAGATATATCAAGGACATTTTAAATAATCCGGGTGAGACACTGAATACTATCCACCCATGTACATACAAGCAAGCGGCGGGGAGTAGGGATGGGGAGTGGGAATAGGGGTAGGGGTGGGGTGTGGGTCGGCTTCCCAGTGGCAACTGTGGCAAATGTGTCAACACACCAGTCCCTTGTGGACACCTTGACACAGCCAGTGCTGGGTCTCCTCTGTGGGTGGCCTATGGACCCTGTGGCTGCTGGAGGTTTGACTGAGGGTAATTGACACCTCTGTGGGCTGACCCCTGTGCCAGTCTGTCTGTGAGGTGCTGTAGTTAGAGTTCCCTGTCTGCACACACTCATCAGCTAACAGACTTATTCCATCCACTGCCTGGTCCTGGCAGCTCAGGGCCGGGACAGTATACACTGAGGGCTCAGGACTCTGAAGCTAGAGTTTTTCTCTCTGGGTCCTGCCAAGCCCCGGCAGTCCCGTAGCCCACTTATAAAATAAGCATACAGACACTTATGTTACTTAAACTGCTTGGCCATTAGCTCAGGCCTACCATTGTCTAGCTCTTACTCTTATACTCAGCCCATTTAATCTATATGTCACCACGTGTTCCGTGGCTTTACCTGCTGCCATTACATAATGCTCCCTGGACAGCAGGCTGGCGTTTCCTCCTCTCTGCCTTCCTGTTCTCTCAGTTTCCTCTCTGCGAGTCCCGCCTACACTTCTTGCCTGGCTACTGGCCAATCAGTGTTTTATTTATCAATCACTCATCCACAGCAAGACTCAGTCAGTATAAACATTAGCTTCATGTTTTGAAGAGCACTGAGAGGAAACTTGTAGAATTCCCTCCCATCCTCTCTAGTCACCTGTGTTCTTATATAGACATACTTATCCCATAGCTGTCAATCCCTCTTCTGTCTCCCGTTCACTGTTCCCTTTCAACCCATTCTGAATATGAATTATGCTCTTTGATTCCTTCCCTAAACAACAACCATAATTATAATGTACTTTTCCTCTGGCAAGCGTTGTTCAAACATTTTACCAATCTTAGTTCATTTAATTATCTCCATTTTCCCTTGAGATCAGAGGAAACCAAAACACAGATAAGTAGTAGCCCAGGGTCAGCTACAGGATGTGACAGAGTTTGATTCAAACTACACATGTATACATTACCGATGTATAGCTAATAATCATGGCTACATTGCTCCCACAAACTCCTATCACTGAATTTCACCCAATGTTAATAAAATTCAGTTTGTTAGTAACTTTAAGTATTTATTGTCATTTCTGGTACTGCAGTTGTCAAGCTAAGTATACTTGTTTTGTGGATTAAGCTCTAACATTTATAAATGTGGCTTTTCCTTTCTATATAGAAATAACAAAACTTTATTATGTGGAACTAACACATTGTTCTGATAAGGGAATAGAGTAAATTGTATTTAACATGACACTGAAAAGAGAAATTAACCATTTGATCAATTAATAATTAATAACTAAGGACAGGTCCTGGTCCCACAGCCTGGGTGCCTCCCAAACAGATCAAGCTATTCAATTGTCTCACTTATCCAGAGGGCCTGATCCAGCTGGGGTCTCCACAGCTATTGGTTCATAATTCATGTGCTTCCATTCGTTTGGCTATTTGTCCCTGTGCTTTCCTTGGGCTTACACAGGGACACTTTGCTCAGCCTGGAAGGAGGGGACTGGACCTGCCTGTACTAAATCCACCAGGTTTAAATGAATCCCCAGGGGAGTCTTGGCCTTGGAGGAGATGGGAATGGAAGGGAGGGGAGGGGGGAAGGTGGGGGTAGGGGCGGGATGGGGAAGGACAGGGGAACCCATGGCTGATGTGTAAAATTAAAACAGAAATATAATAAAAAATAGGTTACTGTTCAAAAAAATAATTAATAACTAAACATACATGATAGAGATAGAATTGAAAGGAAATGTAGATATTTTAGGATGTTGAAATGGGAATCCAAAACCCCCATGGCCAGTGGCTTTTCATAATCCAGACAATACTATGCAGACTATACTGCCTGATTGCTACCTTGAAGAAAGTTGGTATAACAAGAAATAGTAGAAAGGGGATCTGATTGCAGAAGAAGTCAGCACAATGGAGTCTGTCGTCGCCCAGTGTTGGCACTCACAGCCCATCCTGAGGGTGGGGCCACTCTTAGGCACAGGACTGACTACTCAAAACAGGGTGGTGATCTTGTGAGTAAACAAAACTGCATGTTTTAAAGCCAGAAGGAGCCTTGGGGATCATGGGACCCGAGTCATTTACACATGGGGATGTGAAGCCAAGTTGTTTTTTATGGTAACAAAGCTGGATTTTGGTAAAGTTTTGTCTGGAATCCAGTTTCCTCATTTTTGTCCCACATGAGGCCCAAGAATAGATTAGTAGATTTCATCTACTTATAAACAGCCCAGAGCATAAATTGTCCAGCAAAAAAAGAGAAAGGAGAGAGCAGAGGAGGGGAAGAGAGGAGGGGACGAGAGGAGGGAAGGAGAGGAGGGGAGGTAAAGGAGAAAGAACATGAATTCATGACCAGGATGAAAGCTGACAGGGGACCTGGCCAATGCTGCTTGTCATATGCCCCAGATGTTCATCAGTTTTCGTTTGTTGATGCCCTCTGGCACAGTACAACCTAATTACTCCAGGGTATTCGAATGAGTGGTCTTGTGTTTTTACCTAGCATCTGTAAGTAGAGACTAGCTCCATCACAGACTAATGTTGATCATGATGCTTCACTGAAGTAAGTGACTTATTCAAATCTAGATCAGAACCACAACCAGAAACCAGACCTTTGGGTCCTCATGTGCTATGCTGCTCTAGGAAGAGTTTAAGGTACTAGATTATTCTATAGTGAGAATAAGGACAGCAAGTCACCCCAGCAAAGGAACAGGCTCCAGACAGGTTTGTTGACTCAGTCCTGGTCTTTCTGGATTAAGGTATCATTCTGGCCCACCCTTCAGTGAAACCACTTCCAACCCCTAGAGCTTCCCTGCTCCTTCCTGTTCTTCTCAGAACCCAAGTCACCCTTAGAGGGAGGAAGGGCCTTGGCCCTGGCTAATGTAAGCCTGACTCCAGACAGATCAACATTTCTCTCCATCATGAAGCGTCTGAGAAGTCATAGCCTCTTTTCACTGGCTAAAATGCTTCCCTTGTGACTCCAGTATTTCTGCTTGAATCTGAGTGTATTCAATGGTATTCTGGGCTTTTCCAAAACACTAACATGTATTCTAAACAGAATAAATCATCATTACACTGCTCTTGCATTAACATGGTTTCATGGTGCCTTGAGAACTGAAGGGGATGTATAAAAGTGATTTAGGAGATTTGGGGTTTCCTGAGGTATGGAAAAAAGTGTTGGGAGGAGGACTGCATAAGAAGGGCTAAGTTCTTAAAGGCATAGTAACAGGCCTGAGCCAACACTGCCTGCCACAGGAGGCATTTCATAGTGTGCTAAGACTGAGTGATGTGGATGGTGTCTGGTGAAGCACAACACCTCCCCTCTGTGTGTGCCCAAGACTTTCATGCACATTTTGAGGGTCACATGTAATAATTATCTGTCAAAGCCTGAGAAGGAAGAAATTCCAAGAAATTCCAGGAGGCAAGAATCTAACACAGCTGACAAGACCAGATTTCCTCTCTTGAAGATCTGAGCCTGGAAGGGTACTGTCATAGTTTGGATGTGAAATGTCTATCTGGGACTCAGATGTTAGAATCTTTGGTCCCGGCATTGGTTTTGGGAGCCTGATGAACCTTTAGGAGGAAGGCATGGCTGGCATGGGCAGGTCATGGAGGTAGGTGTCAAGGTTTCCTGTCCTCTCAAACCATGAACCCAAACTACTCCTTTCCATGAGCTGCTTTCTGTTAGGTTTTGGTCACAAAACAAGTGAAGTAACTAGTGAGAGTGCCTGAGATTCACAGCCTGGCTGTCAACTTTATGAGTTACTTTTCTTGGCAAACCAGGAAGTAGAGGGCTCAGGCTGGAAATGGGGACACGCCCTGTTGGCCCAACAGCTCTAGTCTGCAAGTAGGTACCAGGCCCAAAAGGTTATATATTCTTCTATAACAGAACCACAAATCAGGGACCACTTCTTCAAATACGGGAGCTGTTTGGGATACTTCCCATTCAATAACATTCACTTAAATGGAAAAATATTTTTAAAAGGAAATAATTTTTTTGTAAAAGATAGCTAAAAAAGAAGTTGTACAGATTAAAAAAATCGGAAAGGTTTTGGTGACAACACAAATACTCCCATATCTTTAAATAAATCTACAATTACATGAAATATATTAGGAAAAATTGCTTTCTGGGATTGCCAAAAATACTGTCCCCTAACATGGAATTCTATTTCTCTGCTAAAGGGACATAGGATAAGATGACTCCTAAGGACATTCTGCTATACTTGTAGATCAGTGTCTTACTTAGACATCATCAGTCTCCTATAGTATTTGGTAATTAATACAGAGACCCACAAAGTGTGCACAGAGGGAGAGACTCTGGAGCATCTGGCCCTAAATAGCATGTCTTCAGCAAACTTCTCCTCTTACGGATCAAGGATCCATACAGAAGAGGAGGGAGAAAGACCAAAGAGCCAGAGATGATGGGTGACGCCAAAGACACAACAGGACTGACACATACATGAACTAACAGAGAGACTGTGGCAGCACATACAGGGCCTGCAAAGGTTCGAGCCAGACGGGGTGAGCCAGACGGGGTGCACTAGACAGGGTGCCAGCGCTGAAGGAGGAAGTGGACATGAGCACTCATGCTTAACCAAGAGCCTATCTCTAACTGACAACTGCTTGCAAAGGAAAAATAAATTAACTTCCTCCTGTGGAGTCTCACAGGGTATATAAACCACATTTAAGAGTAGCCCTCATGTCAGCAGTAGACACCAATATAAAACTAACTCCATTTTTTTTTTAAATTTTGTCTTATGGTGCTTTGTTTGGACATTTTTGGGGGGTCTTACTGGTCTTTTGCTTTTATGTTTTCCAATCTTGTGTTTCTATGGGTTTTGTTTTTTGTGTGTTTCCTGTTTTTGCTTTTTAAATTCTGTTTTGTTTGTCTGCTTATTTGTTTTCTAAAGAGAGAGAGAGAGAAAGAAAAGGCATGGAGTTGGGTGGGTGGGTAGGATCTGGGAGAAGCTGGGTGAGGAGAAAACATGATTAGAATATACTATATGGAACATTTTTTCAATAAAAAAAAAGAAGAATTATTGTTCCCTGCTCTCCCACATGTAAACACTTTTGGATTGTAATCAGTGGGAAATGAGAAAGTGAGTGCAGTTGGTGTGGGAAGGGAGAGATTGCAGAAGACCTGCTCATGATTCAAGGAGATCATGATGAGTGACAAGCAGGGCAATGATGTCCTCCATTCAGTATGGGTGCCTCAACATCAAACTACATGAGTGTGAGGGGGAGGCAAGAACAGGGACCCAAAGAGGAGGAAGGAAGGGTCTAAGCCATTGAGGACACACAGCAAGGTGTCTTGGCACATGTGTGTGTGATGTAAAGGGGAAGCTGGTGAGGAAGTTCTTATTTCTTCTGGCTTCCTTGGACTCCTGTGGGATTAAGGGAAGGGGCAGAAAGCTGGTTGATAGAGAGACCAGCATAGAGATGCTGCAGTTAGGGTCAAGGACTTGTCCTAGCAGAGGCTGTAGTTACTACAGGTGAAGAACCCAAAGCAGTACCTAGATTCTAGAAGGAAATGACCATGCCTGTACTGTCTTCTATGCTAGAAGGAGGATAGTAGTTGGGGCTGAGTCCTCAAGACCAGGGACTCCAGATGTGTGAGGAAGTATCCCTCAGTTTACCAGCAACTCCCTTGTTTTCACAAACAGGAATTACCTGTAGGTAGGTTGTGCTGGTCTGATTAGCTGCATCCAGTCTACATGTGTGTAGCTTTCTCTCTTATACCAGGTAGTGTAGAGTAAGTAATAGCCTGCTCCTTCACACTGGTAATATCTAGTAAAGAAAGGGAAGAATGGGAGAAACAGGAAGAGAGAGGAGACAGTACCTTCAACTATAAGTTTGGGAACCCACTGTGCTGCTTTCCTGCCTCCTGGGCCCTACCATATCAGCAGAGAACAAGGATTAGTGGTGATTAGTGGTGATGCTGTGTTCTACACAACAAACATTAAAACAGACATTTAAAAATTCCTAAAATCACACAAATTTTATAATTAGTGTTGTTACAGTCATAGTAAACTCTAAGTTGTGGAAGATGCATGCATCACCCTGCCTCCCTCAGTTAGCAAAAAAAGGGAGAAACAGATGCCATCAACTCTGATTACTTATATACAGCAACTGCCCTTACAAATATGTGAACATTGGCCTTTCCGCACCAACCTCATGCATCACAAAAATGATTAGAAAGAAATCCAAAACAAAATGGAAATTTTTCTGCCCTAAATGGAAAATTTAAAAGGCCATCCTAATTCCAAATAAACTAGGAATGTAGATATAAAGACAAATTAAGTCTGACAGAAGGTATACATTCTGCTTTTTTTTTAAATCAATTGTCATCCAAGAATTGATTGAGGATCGCATTGCAATTTCCTATGGCAAACAGATCACAGGAAATTCAGTTCAAACAAAAAGTAAACAAAAAGTAAGAGTTGAAGGCTCTTACTTATCACCAAGTCAGTAGCTGAGGGAAGATTAAAGGCTGCTGTGAATGTGGTAATGTGTGAGAGCCATCAATTTCATAATAAATCAGTCCTTACGTTTAGGTCGGAGAAGGTTTGATTAATACCTAGGCACTTCTGTATGCTGGAGGGTTTGCACTGCTGTCTGCAAAATATTTCCACTGAAGAAGTGACTCCCTGTGCCTCCCGTTATGCATCACAATCACCCACAGCCATTCAACCAGATTAAGTTGACCCACTGGGGACAACGTGTGGATCCCAGCAGATGCTCTCTTTTATGCACAAGACAAATTACTTCAGCCTCATGATGAAGGTCAACTCAATCAGCTCTTGCTGATAATGTATTTTATGCAAAAGATGTTGTTGAGGATGTAAAAACATCTTGACTCAATAACAAGAAAATTGCTATAAACTGTACATGATTTAAAGTGATCATTATGCAATATACATCCTGTGGGTTGAATGGTTATGATGATTCTAAACTTGGTGCACCTCCTTTTCTCTAGGGTGACAGAGTCAGCCAAAGAATGGCCAACACAACATCAGCTCTAGCTTGGATGTCTGGAATCTGGCCCAGAAGAGTAATTACTCAGATTTAAATACAAAACAATGCAGTACATCATCATTGCCTGGCATATCTTAGTCTGGATGTCACAATAACTGTAATCCTCAGGCAGAGTCTGAGCAGATTCTTTGACATTATATAACTCACACAGAGAACAGACATCACAGGGCCACTCCCAATCCCAGCACAGTATGTAGGGATTGTGGCTCCTGTAACTACTCTCCCCTTCTTTATAGTAGAGCCCATTACTAGCTGGACACCAATTGACATACTGCATTCCCAGATCTCTCTGTGTTAGGTGTGGCAATGTGAGGAAATTCTGGCCAATGATATGTAAGCAGAAGTGGTGAGACTTCTGCAAAATCTTAAAGAGAAGAGCATGCTTTGCTTTACTTCCTCCTCCCCACAAGAAAGTAGACTGATGGCTGGCACTCAAGCACTTGTATTGGACCCTGAGGCAGTGAATGAGAGTGGTGCTGGAAATAGCTTTCATCTTTGAAGATCAGGGGACGGCCAGATCAGTCCTGGGCTGTGTATAACCGGCATTTATCTGTGCATCAGGGAAACGTATTTCAGTCATTTTTTCTTTCCTCTCTCACTTTTATAAATTTGTAGAGAAGTTTTGTTTGTAGGATGTGTTTTTAAGAGTAGTGTGTGTGTAACTATCTAAACTGAGATAGTATGGTTGGCAACAAACAGTTGTCTCACACAATCATTTATTTAGACAATGGAAAAATTAGCTAATTTTGAAATTACTTAATTGAAATATGCGACTTAGTGATTGAAATCTAAATGCCAAACACAAAAAATTCCTTTCAACTCAGATCAAATATCCAGGCATTTCAGAGAATGGAACTCATTTTGTAGCATTGAGTAATTACCAACTGTTATTAAAAAGATCTAGACCTACAAAATACTGAAGGATCTTCTGTTGCCAGTGAATGGATTTGAACTACTGAAACCATTGATAGGTACCACCCACACAGTCCTTTGTTCATGAAGAGTTTGCCTCTAGCAGAACAAGACATGATGCAATTTCCCTCCACAGACAGTGAAGGTAAGAAGAAAATCTGACTCAATGGGAAGTAGAATCTTGAAGTCTATGATGGAGACCTCTGGTTGATTTCAGGGGCTCCCTTCCAACAGGCACCTAGGTGGCCCAACTACCTTGGAATTGACCTTAATTATGAAAGTCACCTAACAAACTCTACTTAACCCCCCTATCTAATCACTCATACACACACACACACACATACACACACACACACACACACACACACACACACACACACACACACACATAAAGACATACAAACATGTACACAGACACACACAGAGGCACACACACAGATACACACAAACATGAGAACTCACATACACAGACACAAAAGGACATACAGACACATAGATATATATGTACACAGCTATAGACACAGACACACAGAGAGGCACACACACATAGATACACACAGACAAGTGCACACACACAGACACATAGAAACACATACATACATACATACATACATACATACATACATACATACATACATACACAGACACAAACAAAGGGACACACACACACACTCCCCTCTCCAATATGACTTAGGAAAACTCAACTCTAAAAAACACAAGCTTGCCACAATCCTATAGATAGCTTAGGTACAGCACCCTTCACCTGGGAATTTCTAGTGCCCCATCCAGCTGCAGAAGTCTGTGTTTAACCCTGTGGACATACCCCACAGCAAGATCCTAAGTTCTGTCCTCCTCTTTACACTACACTGAAGTGAAAAAGATCTAGAGTCCTCAGAAAAGAGACAACTTTTCAGTGAGTCACGAAACTTGCTTCATTTTTTTCACCAGTTTCCCACCAGGGCTCAGATAAAAGATGAAGTTCACCCTGCACAGTGGATCAGCCTTGTCTGTCCTTGCTTCACTAAGGTATACCAGAGGCCCCCAAATTGAATACTTTCCTCTTCTAACATTGAATGTGGATGATAGCTCTGGATATACTTTTTCTTTCCCAAACCAAATATTCTTTAAGATCCCCACTCTTCCTTTCTCCATAGTGGCACACATCTTGAATTTACTTGGTTTCTGATATCATTACTGTATTTTTGCCTTGCTTGTGTCAAGCTCACCTGTGTGTTGCTGACAGTCCTTCTTAAAGGGAAACTCCAAGGAGCACAAGGGAAGTCTGTTATATAAAGTGATATGTGGGCAGGAGACCCCTATGCTAACCTGTTCTCTGGGGAATCTACTATGTGCTGAAGAGTGAACTGGTAATATTTTGTGCAGCTAGGCTATGGCATCAGCCATGTCCGACTTTTCATGGCCACAGCCCCTGTATAAGGTCAAGGCTGAGGAGTACAGGAAAGCCTGTGGCTGAGGACTAAGGGGGGTGGGCTGTTCAGGTGGCTTCCAGGCTTTGCAATATGGTGCAGGTTACCTCTATGTTTTGTAGAGTAGTATGTGGGAGGCAGCATGGCACCCAGTGTGAACTGGACCTGTAAATAAAGGACGAAGATCCAGGAACTGATGGGAGCCATTATCAACAGAATCAGGAAACCCCTCAGAAGTGTCTGCCTATCACAGCCTCGCCACATGGGTATTTTTGTAAAGGGCTCTTGGTTCCTGGAAGGGAAATGATTTCTCAACCCTTATCAGACCTGTCTTCACACCTGGGTGACTGTGTGGGTGAGAAGCAAGGATACTGAGTTCAGAGCTCAGTGGGCAGAGACAGTGTAGCCAAGGTTCTGGCTCACCACCAGCACCCTTCTTTTCCTGTCTGGGCACTCTCCTGTTAGTTATCTTCTTCCCAACTGAGGCTGTCTTAGGGACACTGAGTCAGTCCTGACAGCGTTCTCCCCTAACCCTAACTCAAAAATGTGATTTGAGGGTTTGAGCACAGCTGTGCTCAGTGAGCTATGCTCATTCAATTTAAACTTCTATCACTGGCAGTGCTATGAGCAGGACTGGAATATGGGGAGGGGGCAGCCATACCATTGGGGGTCTGTTGTTATGACTCATAGCTGTTCTTCTTAGCAGTTACTTGTTGAATAGGCTAGGATTCTTCTCAGCACTAGTAACTGCTGTGAACTCTAATTTTTTCTGCTAAGCATCTCAAATATTCTTGTACTTATCGATGGGTAACACTATGTGATCCTTCGATTCAGTGAAATTTTCTCTATCTGCTAAGGATTTCTACTTTAAAGTCATCACTGACATAGAGGTTGGGGGTGTGGGGAGGAGAGAAAGGATGACAGGCCTGTACAGCAAACATAAAGATGTGGTTTGTCATTCGAGAGGCTAGAGAGAGGTAGGTGAGAGGCAGGTACAGCTGTGGTATGCATGTGAGAGAAAGCATCACAGTCATAACTAAGGGACTGAGCACAGAGGGGAGAGCCAGTGACTCTGACTCTGAAGGAAGAGAACTCTTAGCCTAAGCATTGATGACCTGTGTCTTCATGAAAAAGGAAAGTCTCCAGTGGAGGGGAACATGTAAACAAAGGAACATTGAGTTTGCTAAGATTCTAGAGAGCTTGGGACCCCTACTTCTGGACACCCCAGGAATGGGAGGTTGAGCCCAAGTCCTGGTAGCTTTGGATAAAATACAACATTCCAGTTTGGGGAAACAACTAATGCTTTTGAGAGAACTACTATCTCTTCTCTTCAGGTGAGAAAATGAGGCTTAGAGGGGAGAGACACTCGCTCTAGCAAATGGGGAGAGGCATTTGAGGAGAGTCTGATTCACTTCACCCTCTGTTGGTGGGATTTTCCTTTATAACTGATTTACTTTAATAGGCAAGTAATAATGTTACATATGTATGGTATATTCAGTGGATTGATATATTAGTCTTCCTCTTAATTTATTTCTCTCTAAAATTCAGAATAATTTTTCTATTTACCTAAAACATCTGATGAAATGAAATTATAGATGTTTAAATATCTTAAAACTATGACCATGAATGATTAGTATCTTGTTATTTCACTATTATCATAATTCATAATTCAGTAACATTACTCCTGAAATTACCATGAGGGCATTTCAGCAAAGGTATTGGTGTTATTTAGTGTGAACGCTGGTCATAATGAATAGGGGTCTTACCATGCTTCCCATATGTACTAGCTCATTCTTTTGACAACCTTGGGAAATAGATTATTATCTTTAACACATAAACACAAGTGGAGGCTGACACCTGCCCAGTCACACTATATATCAACCACTGGTACTATGAAGACTGCTGGGAGAAAAGTCATTAGCAGTGTTACCTGGATGTAGACCCTGTAGCTAAAACAATGACTGGTGTGGCAAGATGTGCCCGTAGACACACGAATCTCATGGGAGTAAACAAATACATCCTGACTGGATTTAAGATCCTCTCTGTGGGTACTGCAAATCTGGTCAAGAACCTATGGCTCAGGGGCTCACAGGCTCCAGGGTTGAATCTACTATGATTATTCTGGTAAACAGGCATAACATCAAACTGCCCTCTAAATTCTCACCTCTCTGCCCACAGATTAGTGCAGCCCACAGACATCATCATCTCTGTGCAGTAGATGGTGGTTTGTGGAGGTCCATAAAGGTTTCCTAGTGAGATCTTCATCCAGCAGGACTGTATTAGAGGATTGCTTGACCACATGTGTGGTTACCAGGTGATTGGAAAGGGTCTGCACTTGGCTGAGCTAGGGGGAGGTCTTGTGCTCCATCACTTGGCATTCCTATAAATAGCCCTTTAGAAGAAACAGGAGGGGCTGGTAGATTAGGATTCAGGCCCTCTTGAGGCTGTCCTGTGTTTCTGTTTCTCTCCCCTCTATCCTTCTATCCCTCTTGTCACAAGAGTACCCTGTCATAAAATGTGGGGGCCAGTCTCCCAGCTGGCCTCCCACAGTGGTTAACACAAAAACTCAAATCAAAGTACAGAGAATCAGCATCTATTGGATGCTTAGCCACAAATGGAACATCTATACACATACTCCTCTCAGGCTCAGGGGACCACCTGGGAAAAGAGAGCAGAAAGACTGAATCAGAACCATTGTTCTCATGAACCCTCAGCAGCTGTGGTTGCCTGAACAAGATCTACACAAGATCTACCCAGCTAATATTATAGCATGGACTGAGAAATGGTTCATGAATCCACACACCTGTTGGATAGTGTGTGTGTGTGTGTGTATGTGTGTGTGTGTGTGTGTGTGTGTGTGTGTGTGTGTGTGTGTGTTTGTGTGTGTATGTGTGTGTTATGAAGTTTGGAAGGAGTGAGAGTATGAGTGCTTGATCTTGGAGGAGTTAGAGGGAATAGGGTGATTATAATGAAAATATATTGTGTACATGAATGATCCTGAAAGAATTAATAACAAATAGTACATTTATTTTAAAAAAAATCCCTCATATGCATGTGCCAATACATCAGCCTTTCTACAGGTGACCCTTTGCTTTCTTTGCTGATGTTAGGACCTCACAGAGTGCATGGCATACTGCATGAAGATGCTGTCTTTAGGGAATGCTTAGTGACACCACAGACATCAACACTTAGGGCAGCCATCAGCACCAGATTCTGTGGTGTAATGAAGTGTTGAATAGTTAAGTAGAATTGCTTCTGAGGCTTGACTAATCTGAAAATAAGGGCTTATTTCACCTCTGTAAGTATGAGGATCTCAGTTCAGTCTCAGGGCTCACATGAAAGAGCTGATGGCATGCACCTTTAATCCCAGCACTTGGGGAGGTAGAGATAGGCAGATCCTAGCCAAATCAGCAAGATCCATGCCAAGTGAAAGACCTTCTATCAAAACCAAAGTGGACAACATCTGAAGATAACAGCTGAAGTTGCACATGCCGATATATGTGAATGCATACCTCACACAGATGCAACAGGATATATGCACATGCACACCCACATATGCACAGAAAGAGAACAATCCTATTGCTGATTTGAAAAACAAAGACAAAAACCCACTCTGATTATGTAAAGGTATCAGTTCCTTATATTATTTCAAACTTCCAGTGCTTCCCCAAAGATCTAAATCTAATGATTCATATCTTTCTATATTTAAAACCTATTTCTCTTTTTTCTTATTTTTCAAACTTTAAAAACACTTCACAGACTTGATAATACTGTACAAAAATTTGGTGAGAAATGTTCCCAATGAGTTTATTCTATTAACTATATGAATAACATCTATAATAAAAATGATCAGGATAGATAATTAGCTGAGTAGGACCAAGTCCATATTGTTATGGGCATTTTTTAGGGAAGATGATTTATTCCTGAAATTGATGATCACTAGATTTTCTCATTTAACTGCTGGAAAATAATCATTATGGATCTTCAAAATTTTTTCTTTCCCGTTTGTATGAATGAAGTTTTCAAACAATACTACAAACTGGATAAACAAACATAGCCACCTGGCTAGACTAGCTTTGAGATTTGGCCCCAATACAATGAGTTTAGCATTACACAGAGCAGAAGTTGTGCCTTGAGTGAAGAGGTTTGTTGAAAAGCACTGCTAAGTTCAACAATTAAACTCTGATAAATCTTTTTCACTCACACCAATTTAGATTTGGTAACCAGCTTGTCTCATAGGATCCCAGAGTTTTGAGTTGGAAGAAACCTTAAAGAAGTACTTACATCCCATCCTAAATCCCCTCTATTTGCCAGGTGTTTGCAGGACTCAGATAGGTCAGTGGCTCACTATGTCTTCAGGTGTGTCCTTGGGTGGGCCACACTGGTATGGATTTTTCCTTTTCTTTTCTTTTAGTATCAAGACAAACTGTCTCTGTAGCTCCTTTCCATCTTGGTGTTGAAATACACCTGATTCTATATGACACTCCTCAAATACACAGAGACTCCATCCTGGCTCTTAGATACAGCCAGGCTTGAGGCGAAACTTTCTCTTTTTTCTTTTTTTGTTTTTTCAAGACAGGGTTTCTCTGTGTAGCTTTGTGCCTTTTCCTGGATCTCACTCTGTAGATCAGGCTGGCCTTGAACTCACAAAGATCTGCCTGGCTCTGCCTACCAAGTGCTGTGATTAAAGGTGTGTGCCACCACTGCCCAGCTGAGGAGATACTTTCAAAGACTAGCATTTCAAAAGGATGATGTTGATGGCTTGCTCTGAATGGTATCATATAATTTTCCTCTGCTCTGTGCTTTTCTCCAGTGTTGGAATTTCACACATGAATATATATTGTAAATGTAATAAAAAGTATATATAAAACTATTTATATGTTGGGAAAATATTTAAGCTCTAAGTATAATGAATACAAACTGAAACTGTTTTTGAAGAATCAGCCAATCTTAAATCTGGAATGTGTGATGGCAAAGTTTGGTTCCCTGGGATGTAGTCCCACATTAACAATGTTCATTAAAGATATATGGAGAGTAAAGAAATCAAACAATCATTTATTAAATTGGTAATCCAAACCTACACAAACCAGATATCCCCATATATATATCCCTTCCTTGTACAGAATCAAAACCAGGGCAGAAATGGGGTCTTCAGGACCAAAGGACTGTTTAGAATCCAAGCACTAAGAGCAATGTGATTGTTTCTGTCATAATCAAACCCATTTAATAACCTCCTACATTTTTTTCAAATGCAATATAGTCCAAAATTCTTTGATAGATCTATTTGCTAATTACTCCACACCTAGACACACGCACACCTGCGCGCGCATGTGCGCGCGCGCACACACACACACACACACACACACACACACACACACACACAAATAATGATCTTATGTGCATATACAGATTACTTTGTCCTCATCTTGATAGGTCTGTTGGTGATTTTATACATGAAATAATGGTGACAATTAGAATGTATAAATACTTTATGAAGAAGCCAACATGTGTGCCAACAGATTTGCCTCTCCAAAATACTCACAGTCCTATAAACTAGAATTTATGAACCTAGTAGTTCTTGGCAGGAGAGGAGGTTGAGGTGTGTGTAGGGGTGTCATGCCAGTCTACCTAGCTATTATTGAGAAAAGGTGAACCAACCTGACAGGAGAGACCAGTGTATCTCAGATGGGAAGGGCCAACTTGAGTTCTGCAATGGGAAGCTGATACCGGGACTTCTCAAATGACCATTTTTGAATTGCTACATAGTTTCTTATCTCACAAAGACAGATTGAAATTAATTATAGACCAAGCATGGTGGTTCAGCACTTAGGAGGCTGAGGTGGGAGGGTCACCAGTACCAGTCAGCCTGGTCTAGATAGCAATGGACTGTTAAATAAAATAAAATAAAGATATCAAATATGCATGTTTTGATGTTTTCTATAATTTCTCCTACTTCCTATAGAGCTGGTCTACATCCTTCCTCTCCTCTCTTATCCTGAGGTGGGCTGTTAGGACAGATTTTATATAGTGGTGAACACATTTAGCTTCATGTGAAGACCGGACCACTTGTCTTCTAAGCTTTGCTTCAATATCAATAAACTACAAAAATGAAACAACTCTACTATGCACTTATGTTGTAATTATTTAATGAAATTCTTACAATAAATGTGTTCTTATATAAAATGGTTACATCCACTTATAGCTAAATTCAAGATTAGAAAAGATGACATTTGATTAAGATCACTCAATAAGTAATCAATGAGTAAACTAACAGAGCTAATTTTATGATCCAGGGTCTCAAATTCATTACATGTTTAGGTATCTGAAAACAATAGCAAGACATGAGCCCTGGAATTAGGACATCTTTCTCCACACAACTGTGAGGTGTGAAGGATTTCTCACATTCCTCTACCACAGCTGTCTCTCCTCTCACTGCTGCTAATGCAGCAGCACTCCTTCCAAACTGGAGTCTCCTCACTCTTTTGAAAGATTTATAATGCTTTCTTTTACTACCATGGCTGTCCTATAAGGTAAACATAAGTATCTCACTTTTTCATACAAAAATCTTATGAGCATTTACACAGTTTCTTTCAAATCCCACTGTTATCAACTCAAAGTTGGATCCTAGGTTACTCCTACACACATGTTCTCATAGCCATGAAGTTTCTCTGATCAAGACACTCCCCTTCCAAACACAGTTCCTACCAATCAAGTTGGTATCTTGCTTGCCTCTTGTCTCTAGGATATTCTTCTCTTTTCAATGGTTGTGATGGGAAAATGTAAACAGTGTTAACTCTGAGTGGGCCTTTCTTTAGTCAGAGAGATGGAAGACTGTACTTTCTGCAATGAAACCATGACATTCAGTCTTTCCTTGACTCTTCAATTTTTTTTAACCGTTGTCTTATTACTCCCATAAGATGAGGTCCATCAATTATTATATAATTTTAAAATTATATAATTACTGATAACTATTATGAAGACTTCTAGACGCCATATCCAATGCAAACTGCACAGAAGCTGGCCAGCAGAGGGAAATCATCACTCATTTCCCCCTAAGCAATTCATTCAATTTGGTTTAATTAACTCTAGGCTAGTAAAAACAAACTTTTAAATAAAAATAAGAAATGTGTTCAAGCCATTCTGAATAAACTTCACTGGATTTTCAAGATACCTGAGAACTACATTTATGCTGAAATAGCCAAAAGATATCACAAAAATGAGATCAAATACAAATTTCAATATGTACCAATTTTCAACTCCCTAGCACTCTGGGTGGATTGCCTTCAGAATTCACTTAGCAATAACAGCAGAATTTGAGTTTGGAGATGTTAAAATTTTATTCCCTTGAGAAGAAAAAATGTTCTCCACTGGTCTAGTCAGTCTGACCAGGGGACCAGAGAGCAGTGCTGGAGAATAAAAAGCTAAATGTACCAAGTAAATTTTCTCTGTTAAGCAACAGGAGAAGAAAAGCCCAAAAAGAGAGTCAGAGGTTACTTTTCTTTCTCAAAGACTAAGTGCAGTCTGCATCCAAAAGTTCATCTTATAGGAACAAGCTAGAGCAAGTTTCAAAATTAGATAGTAGAGACAATTTTACTGCTTACAGGGACCTGCTCACCCATCTCCAGTCCTGAATGCTACAAGTTTTCCCCAGTCACCCTGTAAATGGGAGGCAAAGTCCTTTGCTTTTCAGCTTCTCAACAAGCCTGCTCCCATGCTAAAAACTGGAGAAGCAAAGAACAAAGGGGTTGGGAGATGTGATCCTGAATAAACCAACTGTGACAAACTTTTGCTTCCGCAAAACCCACAGGCCTAGGCAGGAAATGCCTGCCACTTCTGCCAACTACCCACCACCTTCGAGCAAGGCTCCCCTCCACTGCTCACTCATCTAGCAAGGAAGAGTCTGGCAGTTTGCAGCACTACACATAAGCACAGATTAGACATATTGGCACACCAATTTTTGATGAGAATCTTCTTTGTTGGTCTAATCAATCCTGTTGGAAAAGCTGGCTCCTTATGGCTGCAGAAAATAGGTCTGACTTTTCAAAATGTCTCAAACTCAAAAGAGCCAAAGCCTTCTTTCAGCAGAGCTTCTGAGGTGAATTTAGAGCTTCAGAAAATGCCTACACCTGCAATTTTTTGGTGAAGGATTGTGTGATATTTAAGCTGAGAATAGATGTGGACCCCAGCATTGCTTACATTCCATCTGTGAACGTGGTTGGAGATTTACCTCTAGTGACCCTCAGACTCCCCTTCAGCAAATCCTGGTAATAGACTTACCTTGTAGTATAGGCACAGGGTGTGTAGGCCATGAATAACAGGACCATGAAACGAAGTCTACACTACCATTACCACTGGTGTTGGATTTGCTCGAATTCATTTAAAGATTCCCAGGAGTCCTAAATTTTGCTCACTCATGTTTAGTTTTGTGACAGAATCTCACAGTCCAGGCAGCTTTAACTTCAAATTCACCTACTTTAGCCTCCAAAATGCTAGGATGACATTCATAAGCCACAACACCCAGCTGAGAGTTTGGCCCTTGACCCATTTTCCTAATGAGAAGCCCATTTTGAAAGCAAATGTGATTAAAATAGTGAATAATTAAATAATTAAGACATGTAATCTAGAGAACAGGAAATTCAATAAAGGAAGATGAAAGGATGGATTAAAATTGTATTCTTAAAAAGAAAGAGAAAAGGATGGATTAAAATTGTACTACAAAGAGAAAATGGATTTGGAGAGAGCAGAGGTCAGCATGTGGCATTTGATAATGTCAGAACAAGGCAAGCAACATACACATTAGTTAGAAATATGACAGCACAGAGGTCAAAACGGAAGCTGAAGGCAGCAGCCCCCAAGTGGTGTAGAGGTACATGGTTAGAGTGAGGACTTTGGGTCTTGTGGTGAGCCTTTGGCATTATTTGACTTTTAGAGACAATATTTTACTGGCAAATTTGTTGCATAAGTGAAGAGCTTTAGAAACATAATTTCAGGTACATCATGTACTTTGATCATATTTATCTCACAACACCCTCCCTTTTCTCTTCATTTTTTTAAAGAATTTATACATTTGCTAAAAATTTGTTTAAGAAAAACTTATGTAGAAAAGGTACACAATTGAGTTATGATTGAGAGATCACAGAGAGAGACACACACACACAGACAAATGTGGTGCATGAAAATCTCCATGACCTAGTCTTTGAGACAGCATTTCTTCAGGCATAAACACACCACACACACACAAACATGCACACCCTAAGAGATTCCTGATTTTTTGGTGTGAAGATGGTTTATACATGTATCAAGTCCCGATTTTACAGATAAATTAAAAAAAAAAGAAGCATCTTTCCTAAATCGTGTGATTCATCTGAGTCAGGGCCAGCCTGAGAAGAGCACTTGAGTGTTCTGATGACAGTGTGAGTGCATAACACTGACAGGAGAAGCTGTCTGGCTAGCTTAAGAGGGAGTAGCTGCAGTTGGTTCTCTGATGGTACTGCTAGTGAGATGAGGATGGACACACTAACAGCAGCCACCAGAGTTCCACTCTCACTAGTGTCTGACTTTAGCATTCCACTTACCCTAATAATCCTGGGTTGGCTGGAAAATTCAGGTTCAGAAAGATTTGTTGAGTTATCAATAAAGAATAAATAAATAATGAGTCCAGTGGTTAGACTTGACTCTAACTCCTGCCCAGTGTGGAAGACTTCCGTTTTTACTACTGCTCACAAAAACTAAGAAGGCATTTTTGTGAAATTGCTTTATTTGAAGAATAGTTTAGAATACTTTAACAGATTTATCAGGAATATCAAAATGGCCATGGCACAGGGAAACCTGCTGCTGAACAAACCCTAATTAAGGACGTACAGCACTTAAGTTAGTAATCACTCTTGGTCACATATTAACATTTCTACAATGATTTTCAGTAAGAATTACTTTTGTTACCATGTCACTATAATTTGGAAAATTATGATGTTAGGGAATATTTTTAAATGGCCATGAAATGGCAAAAATGAGTCACAATAGGCAATCATTTTTCTCCAAAAGTTACCTTTGGTGAATCTTTTGGAAACCCTTGAGAATCCCTATGTGATGATGTACACATACTCCTACAGCTGTGGGAGTCTGCACACAGATCCTGAATGCAGCCCAGTTGCATATTAGAGAGCAATTTCTAATTGATGGATTTCATTTCCATCCTCATTTATGAAACAAGAGCAATGCAGAGATAAATTTCACAAAGCACTCCATACTTTCCCCAGAGAAACTCAGACCATAAACTACGGTGCAACGCTTTACTGAAGGGAACAGCTCTGTGAAGTCGGCTCAGAGCACAATCCATTTCACATTTGCAAGGAAATCTGTGTGTGTGTGCCTATGCAAAGATTCAAGCAGCTAGGTCATCCCTGCTGCCAGCATGTTAAACAGCAATGGACAGCCAGGGTTCACACAAGAGCTATAAACAGCTTTGTGTCTACTTATATATCTTAGTAACATGAAGTTGCGTTCTAATCATTAGCTTGTGTGTGTGTAGACTGTACTCAGGATTAGAATTGGGTTTCTTGTTGAATTCTGAATATTGTTTTAAGCTATCCTTGCTGGATCAACACAAGGTGAAGCAAAATAATTATCTTTGTGGTAAGGCAAATGAGTCATTGGGTAATTTTTATTTAAAAAAATTGTTTCAAGGAATTACCAATTTAGTGCAATGCTTGCTAGGCAAGACCAGGGCCCTGTGTTTGGTTCCCAGCACCAGAAACAAGAAAGAAAAAGAAAATTTGGTCCTGTTCATTGTGAGAAATGCACATTACCACTCCCTTGGTTGGGTCACATTCTGTCTTGTCCTCACACAGTGGCAGTGTTTAAAGTGACAGCAGTGTTGTGAAGTCACTTTACCCTGTGTGTTCCTATTTGCTACCATGGGTATGGATGGAGATGTCAAGATGCTACCCAGGAAGTAAACATGTTAACTTCATTACAGCTTTAGCTTTCAGCTTTCTTATGAAACAGGAAAACTCACTTAGCCCCTGACTCATACAGAAACTCAGTGGTATTCCTTAACCTGTGCCCACCAACTCCCAAAGAAGTCCAAAAGCAGAGTTGGTTGTGGTGGTAGGGTGAGGGCTGTACTTTATATGAGACATCTCAAAAATCCCCTTACTGTGCACAAGGAGGGCATCAAACTTGCAATCAAAGCATTTGGTAATAATTCTGTGTCTGTTAATTCACTTACAGACATTTCCTCAATATCCACTGCCTGTGATGAAATTGTCTTCTGGGGAAATGCCTGTTCTGTAGTTCTGTCATGTGCACCGGCAGGTGAAAGACCCTTTAAAGAATGGCTCTACAAGGACCTGTCAGGGAATGTGTCCTTAATTACAGAGACTCACATTAGCAATCCCATGTAAGATGTCAGAATAGGTGTTAGAGCGTCAACAGAAAGACAATACTCCTGAGAAAGTTCACTTCTTCTTCTGTGAGTAGTAGGCTTGTGAGCTTATGGAAGCCGGTCAGACCACTATGCCCCAGGCATTGTTGACATGGTGGTGCTGCATTTTTGTGCAATCACATGCACATATTCCAGTGCTGCCTGACTTCAGAAAACACCACCACCAGGGACGCAGACCCACCTGCATCCTCGGCCCCTTCCTCAAAGCACAGGTTTCTACTAGGGACCAACATGTCCTCATGGTCTAACTGGCATAGTCTAAGGATAATTTTTCTTGTCTTGTTAGGGACATATTGCTGACATGGAGTGAGTAAAGGCCAGGGATGCTGTGTAATAAGCCTACTTAAAAAAAAAATCTGCCCCAGTGTCTGTGGTGCCCAGGCTGGGTGGCCTGGTCACTTCTGTGTGAAAGTTAGAGAAAAGTGGGTGGGACTAGTTAAAAGCTTAAGGTTCTGGGAAAAGTGAGGTGAAAAGTTCTCTAAATCTTCTCTCCAGGTGAGCGGTCTCCTTCTACAAACACAATGAAACATTGCCCATTGGTTCACAGTGCTCACGTGTCACTGATTTTATCGCTGTGGTCAAATTCGTTCCCTTCCTCTTTAGTGTGTATCTGTCTGTCTGTCTGTCTGTGTGTCTGTCTGTGTGTATATGTGTCTCTGTGTGAGTCTCTGTGTGTGAGTCTCTGTGTGTGTCTATGCATGAGTGTCTGTGTGTGGGTGTCTGTGTCTTTGTATGTGTGTTTCTATGTGTGTGAGTCTATGTGTCTGTCTGTCTCTGTGTATGTATATACATGTTTCTGTGTCTATGCATGAGTGCCTGTGTGTGGATGTCTGTGTAGGTGTCTCTGTGTGTTTCTATGTGTATGTGTCTATGAGTCTATATGTGTGTATCTGTGTAAGTTCTCTCTGTGTGTCTGCCTGTGTGTGTATACATGTGTATATGTGTGTATACATGTGTATGTGTGTATACATATGTGTGTATGTGTGTGTACATATGTGTGTATGTGTATATGTGTTTTTTTTTGTGTGTGTGTGTATACTTATGTGCCAGGGCTGCATGTAGAGGTCTGAGGACAACCTCCTGGAGTTGGTTCCTCCATCTATCATGTGGATCGCCAGGACCCAACTCAGGTTATTAAGCTTAGCAGCAAGTACCTCTATATGCTCAGCCATCCCACTGCCCACCCCCCAACTTGAGTTTTTAAAAAGTAATCCTGGTGTTTTATTACCAACAGGCTTAATGTGAGACAGGTACACAAAGTTACAGAGAGAAGAACGGACCTGAGGAACTGGCTCAGACCTGTGCCAGCCACATTCACAAAAAGCATGAAAAGGTTGACAGTTATTAACAAGCACCAGAGGACTAAGAACACGTGATCCCTGCCTGTCCAGGACACAAACACAGGGGCATCACATCCCATGGCCAGCATGTTCCCCATCACTGTGCCAGGGATTTCTAGCCAATCATACCCACTGTGGCCATAAAGACGTTCACTGAGGTTGTGCATAGTGACATAGTGAGGAGTAAGGGTCCTAGCACTCAACCTCTGTGTGGGAGGAACGGGGTGGGGGGGCGCAGAATATCTTAGAAGCCTTTTCTTAGGAGGAAGGTAGAGAGTTCAGGGTACTAGTTGTAATATGTCTGAATTTCCAGAGCAGGGGAGAGGTGGGGCCTGGTCATTGTCCCCTTGAGGAATCGAGTTCTCACCAACACTGGGTACTGTTGGTAAAAGGCTCTGATATGCACAAGGACTGTTCTCATGTCAGGGACCAGTGTTTACACTGCAATCCACAAGATCAAGGAAGGACTTTAATTTATGAATGAGGTTTTGTGTTAAAAACAGTAATCCGGGGATTATAACAGGGAGAAGCAGCATGCTGAAAATGCAGACAGAGCACCTTTCCGACATGGAAAGAATTGGTGACGTTCTGCACAGGGTTATGGAATCAGAACCCAAACAGTCCAGTCGTTCCAACAGAACACGGCTGTTTCAGGACATTGGGCTTTTATTTGATCAAGCAGAACAAGTAGGAAATCCGCAAGATGCTACAGTCAAGAAGATATCCCCGACAAGAAAACATTGCTGAGATCGGGAAATAAAGACAGGGACGTTTCAGATCATTTGCTTTATTTTCCATTGACAGACTACATAAATAACAGACATTTATTAAATACACAGACAAGCTGTCCTTGATTGCAGTCAGAATTCTGATGTACATCTCATACATTCATTCTCTATCTACACAGTCTCAAGTATCAGCTATAAAACACATGGTATGTATATTTAAATACACTGCAGAGAAATACCCAAAAAGCTTTACATAAGGTGGTAAAACACATTTCCTTGCATTGCCAAGCATGTGGGGAGGAGGCAGTGAGGAGAGATGGGAAACCCCCTGTCTGAGCTCTTCATTGGGGCTTAAAGTGCAGATATAGCCAATACCCCATGCCAGATAGTGGAGATTGTGTCTGTTGGCTGTGAGCAGACCACAGAAATTGATGTAGCAATATGTTAAATTCCCTCTCCTCTCATTTATTGATTATCTGAGTCAATGAGTTTATCATTTCCTTTTAAAAGAACAAGCCCAGGCCACATCTCCCTGTCTTCAGAATGAGCAGTGTGTAAAGTTAAATGAAGTCCTTCCCTGTCTCTGCTTCCAAATTCTGCCTTAAAAGACCAAGGATTTGGATGGGTTGCAGTGGACAAATCTCCCTGCTGTTCCAATGTTCTCCAGCACCCCCCCCCCGCCCGACTATTCTTTCTAAGGCATCAAGAATCTTGAAGAGTATGTAAACTGCACACATCTCCCCTCAGTTCTCAATAAATCTTGATTTTTTTTTTTCAGAATCTGAAAACTATACAAGGAAACTATTTTTAAATGATTGCTCAAGTTTTGTGACTGGCTACACACTGTCCCAAGACCTGATTAATTTAAAAGAGCAATATACTTTAAAGTATTTCACACCAGAATCTAAAGCTTCACATTTAAAAAGGACATTAGATATGGAATTATCTCCAAGATACTAAAAAAAAAAATATGAAAAGGCTAATTTTGTTCTGGGAGATTTCTTTCTTTCTTCCCTCTCTTTACTTCCATAATAAAATTGATCCATTGAAGCTGACTAGAAACAACCAAAGCCTCACTGATAGCAAATGTTTTTGTTCCCTGCTCTCTCAGAGGATGGACAAGCATGATGAGGCAGGCGGTACTGGCAAATTAGTTCCAAAAGTAGAGAGGAAGCCAGTGCACCCACTGTTTAATGTTTAGAGCACACAGGTGGCCAGTGAGAAACTCTTGGAAATAATGGTCTTTGGCTCAGTGGAACTCAGACATGTAGGTGATTATGATGTATGTGGTGGAGTTGTCTTTGCAGAGAATGTTCTCTGCTTATGGTGTCACAGAGCTAAATGTTCATGGGTAGTCACGTGATCTTTACCTTAGGTACCAAAAACATGATACATAAAGTAAAAAGTTTCCTTAGTTCCCGGTTCATGCTTCATTTGCCATTGCCAACTGTTTCCTTATGTTGACTTTTAAATTTTGAAATACTTTCATATACAATACTGTGAAAATGTTGGCTGAAGCTTAACTCTTTATTGTAACACACACACAAAAAAAAAACCCACATCTCTGGGCTTAACCAAAGATGCACAATTTTTTACATTTATTTAGATTTCAATTTTGACATAATAGAACCAAAAAATAAAAATCAGAAAACAAATATTAAATAAGGACCTGTGAAAATCTGTCACAGCCTGTGACTGGGTAGATAAAACACTAACATTGCAATTACTCTAGATAAGCTTTTTTCTGTATTTACACAACAAATACTTTGTGAGGAGGCTTGACACTTTTCCCTACATTGTGTGCAGCTTGAGGTACTTTTGGAGTAACTGGCAACACATACCAACAAACGCAGAAGAGCCAGGTTTTCCTATTTCCAACTCTGATTTGATCTCAACCCAAAAGAACTATTGAATAATTGAATAATTTTTATGCTGGGAAGCCTGAAAGCCAGTCACTAATTTGGGACCCCAACCAATAACACCGTGGAAACCATTGATAAAATAAAGAATCAAATCCATCTAAAGTTCAAACATCAGGATACGGCCAAGGCACCACCACTTTGGGTCCAGTCTGGTGATGGGGGAATCTCTTTCTGTACGCTGCAAATATGTGTTGTTCTAATTGGTTGATAAATAAATCCGTTTGGCCTATGGCAAGGCAGCTTAGAGGCAGGCAGGAAATTCAAAGAGAGAGACAGGAAGAAGGCAGGGAGAGATGCCAGCCAGCTGCCCAAGGAGCAACATGTAATGGGATGAAGCTAAAGCCATGGAACAACAACAAAAAAAGTGGTGATACATTGATTAATAGTTATGGGCTAATTTAAGATGAAAGAGCTAGCTAACCGAAAGCCTGCTATGGCCATAGTTTAAAAATAATATAAGCCTCTGTGTATTTACTTGGGTCCAAGAGGCTGCAAGAGATTTGTCCTGACTGCGGGCCAGGCAGGATACAGGAAAACTTTCAGCTACAGTCTGGCCCTTCATATATGGGACATTTTATAATATTTTTCTGTAACCCTGTCGAGAGATCCTTTATGAGATAAAGAAGAATTAAACAGAAATATATGTATACCTTTCATTTCAGGATAGTTTAAACCTATTGTAATTAAACATTTATTTAAAATACCTTGGTGTACAACATTAGGCACATTTGATAAAGCTTACTGTTTATTTGTTGTTACTATTCTGTGTTACCTGGCTGCCAGAAAAACACTAGCCAGAGTGGCCTCTACCTTTGTAGTCTGGGAACCACCATGCCTGGCTCTGAAGTAAAAGTCACACATTTTGTTTCTCCAAATGAAAAGTATTTTCAAGAAATTCACTAAGTCTATTTTATTTGAAACATTAACTCTTTGTATTTGATAACCTATTATCTCTCCCATCTATGACATAACATGAAGCCTAAATTCATTTGAAAACCATAGACACTTACTAATTTTGCATGTATTTCTACATATTTTTTACTTGTTCTTTCAATGTTACTTTCTGAGACTCTAATTAATAGTTTCAAGTTCAGGAAAGGGCTATAATCTATGCATGCATTCTGCTTCCTGTGCATGTGTATGCACAGATGAACCAGCTGCCTGGGAGTGAAATTCAAGGCCAGTGAATCAAACTCAGAAATGGAGATGCCCCTTCTGTCTGTAGTAATCCACTTTCTCCACAGCACACAACTGGACTCCCACCATTGCCAAACTGAGACTGTGGGGAACTTTTACTTCCTACCATGTTTTGCCAGACTAACCAATGGCTTCTGAGGTAACAAACTCACAGTTTCTTCCCTGTCTGCCTCCTTTTCAAGCTTGTTCAAAAACAGCCATTCATTCACTCCTACTACAGAACCCCTGGGCAGGAACTGGTTTTGTAGCCAAGGATAAGTTTTAGCCTGTTATGTTTTTGCATCTTGATGAAAAATGATTATCTTTTTGATAGTAACCTCTCTTACCAGCTGAAGATACATCCTCTAGACTATTAATACAGATTACACCATACTGTATGACAACATAGCAAACTTCTCTAAAGCTAGAGCTCCGTTTAATCAACTAAATAAGTCATGCCGGGCCGTGGTGGCGCACGCCTTTAATTCCAGCACTTGGGAGGTAGAGCCAGGCGGGTCTCTGTGAGTTCAAGGCCAGCCTGGGCTACAGAGTGAGATCCAGGAAAGGTGCACAGCTACACAGGGAAACCCTGTCTCAAAAAACCAAAAAAAAAAAAAAAAAAAAAGGCATTTGCCTTATGGGCTGGACGAACTGTAACAGATTTGTCAACTGCCTCAGGAGAGAACAGAAGTTTTGGCTGAATCTCATTTAGTTGTCCAGGGTACAATGTTTATTGGAAAGTCCTATACTCCAGATGCTACAATAAGTGTGGGAAGAAGTAACAAAATTACACTCCACCACTCAAATCCAGCAGTGTGTGTCTACCTGATTGCAGAAGGGCTCAGGAAGCACCCCAAAAGCAAAGCCTCTTTTTGATAATTTGTTTAAGTATGGGGAGGACAATGTTGTCTTATATTCTATGAAACATATCAATAGGAGATTTTTAAAACAGGGCTAGTATAATATAGCCCTATATTGTCTTTATTTTAACATCTGGATTATGAAGCCATTCTGGATGGTGTCAGCACCTGTGCTAGACTTTATATGACTCACTTTGATGTGATCATTTAAACTGATTATCCTAACTCACCTAGGCCAGTGAGCATAATTAACCTAACAGATACAGTGTAATAGTTACAATCAACTCTCACCCAAACTGATACTAATCACAAAGAAAATATCATTATGTAAGAAGCAGAAAAAAAATCTCAAGCTTTGAAGGAAGTAGGGAGCAATAAAGTACAAATCAAAATCTTCACATTAAACATTAATTGACTGGCAAAATTGGGGTGCCAAAGAATAAGGGCATTATTTGGGATGGTCCTGAAGGAGCACAGTTTTTGTGGGGTAACTTTTAACCCCTCAAATCCCAAAGCTTCTGGTTGTAATTTATCTGTGCCACAAGAAGACATTAAACCCAAGCCTCAAGCCTTGTACCCTTATAGGCTGTGAAAAGCCAATCAAGCAGCAGAGCTATGTAAAAGCGTTCACCCAGGGGCAGGGCAAAGGCTGAAGAGAAGTCACCATTAATATTCCTATCTTATAAGAAAGCCAAGCATGGAAAATCTTTATTCAATTTCTAGATATCTGTTCTAGAATCAGAATTGGTATTAAAGACCAGAGAACACTGGTGGGCACAGGACTAGCCCGCAGTTCTCAATCTAGTCTCTGGGTAGCATTCTGGAACACTGCTTCATGAGTCCCATAGCTCAGTTATGCTTCTCCCTGAGGCTCCTAAGAAGCCAAAATGTATTCTAAGGAAAGAACATTTAGCAGCAGTGGGTAGACATAAACTGTCATATTTGAAAAAAGTGGAATTGGATCTGATTTAGTTAAGGAGTAAACTTCCCTACCAACCCAACCAAAAGTTAAGTTTGTAAGGTTATGAGTTAATAATATATTGAGCAATATTTAATATTTAAATAGCATCAAGACAACAAATATGTGGATAGCTTATACATTTTTAAAAACTCAAGTAGATTCTTTAAATTTTGAGTGGGGGAAAAAAGGAGGAAGCAAAAGTAACAGAAGTGATAAAAGAGAACACAACCAATGTCCTTAGACAAAACAAATCTCTATGGCCTGGTCCCCTGCTCGAGGGTTAAACTCCAGACTCCCCACACGCAGTGTGCTGGGGCAGCAACCATCCATACTCCAAGTAGCTCAAGTCATTTATCATAAGTGTTTCATCACATAAATAACTCCATATACAGCTACAAATGGCAGAGACTCAAACTGCTAGTTAGTAACAGATTTTCCTCTGTTTGTATTTCAGGGTTTGGCACAGAAGGGATTATCTGTGTTTCTCAGATCATCTAGCTTTATATATATATATTAAAAAATTCTATTCCAATGCATAAACAGCAGCATACCAGAGATGCCTCAGTCCGTAAGGGATAGGGATATTGGCTGCAAAAGCTGTGAGTATGCACATTGGTTATGTTCACTTTCATGGCCCTGGCTGTACTATTTCGTTAGATAATGAGATGGGCTGCCCTTTCTGTCCATCACTAGAGCAGCTGGAGACAGCGTTTGCTACCTGACAGAACTTCCGAAGAAGGATCTTTCTTAGCAGCAGATAAACCCAGGGGTCCAAGATCTGGTTCAGCGAAGCCAGGCGAACTGCAATCAGGAAGGAGTTGCACTCCTTCTCCTTTCCCATCTGTGTTTTGCATTGTTCAACGGATGTCTGATTGAAGATCATTTTCAACATCATTATCTAAGAAAGAAGGACAAACAGTTGTTGCAAAGCTTGACAAAATCACAGGCATCTTTGCAGAGGACCAGGCAGACTGTCCTCATAACCACACTGCTAAACTGAGTGTGTCAGTCCAGACACAGTAACATAACACCACTCTGAGTTCAGACTGTTCTGTGGATTTTCCCACATTTTGGACAATTTGACACAATGTAGTTTTGTAAAACATGTGGGTTCTTGGGCTCTTAGCTTTTGAAATTTAAAAAATCTGGATACAACACATCTCAAAATCAGCCAAATTCACAGTAGGCTGGCAGCCAAATGAGACCTAACACTTCAGCAATAATGAAGACACATAGTATAAATTCCAGTAATTCTAACTAAAATCTATCATTGAAGAAAAAGAAGAAAGGGAAAAAATACAACCATATTATTGTGATTTCCATCATTGTTTTTTTTTCTCTAATATAGATACTGTGTGAAGTTATTTGTATGCACTTAGTAAACTTATAAAGCTGTGATTATTACCACTTCCCTTTTACAATTACAAAAAACATGATTTAATGATGTGAAGTAGCTGAGCAAAACTCAAATTTAAGTTCAATAAAACTACACGCTATGGGGTTGCAGAGATGGCTCAGAGGCTAAGAATGCTGGTTGCTCTTCCAGAAGACTTGGGTTTGATTCCCAGCACCCACATAGCAGCTCACAACCATCTGTAACTCCAGTTCTAGAGGATTCAATGTCCTTTTTTCTGGTCTCTGCAGGCACTACACACATGTGGTTTACAAACATATATGCAAACAAAACACTCATTCACATAAAGTAGATTTTAAAAAACTTCATGATACATGGTATCTTATTTTTATTTGTTTTTTTTTCTTTGCAGTTGGGGGGTCCATCTACATGTTAAAACAAACTCCAGGATAGTGGGCATTTGGGGCTATTTCTTGACTAGTATAGTCCCAGTGACTAAAGTCTAGACAAATATTTAGCAGATAGCAGACAGACATCTAGCAAATGTTTATATTTGAAGGGCTATATGTGATATGACACATATACGAATATACGTGGCATATGCAAATATTTGAATTAGGTATACATGTGTGAGTATCTATTAGTTTCATATGAAGAAAAATGTAAGGGATCTTAGGCATATGAAAAGATGTTCAAAATCATTGATCATAAGAAAAACACAGAGGAGGAAAAAGCATTTCATATCCACAAGATGTAAACAAAGAACTGTGGCCACCAGAAGTGTTACTGAGAGGTAGGGCAAAGGGGACCCCCACACACAGGGGTATCAGGAATGAACCTTGGAGCAAGCACAGAGAATGCAATTTGCTACATTTCTTTGCCCCAGCAATGTTAACCACACCATTGGGTCTTTCTGAGCAGAAGTGGTGTGCATCACCATCCCTAACAGTGCTATTTGCATTCAAATGATAATGAGAAGCAGGAATGACCCAGACTCCAGTTTATTAACATAGGCAAAGACAAGGGCTGACTTCACCTACATAGGCCTATATAACTACTGATCGTGTCCTCACAAGGTATCTTAGGGTTTCTATTGCTTTGATAAAACACCATGACCAAAAGCTGGAGAGGAAATGGTTAATTTAGCCTACACTTCCACCTCATAGTACATTGTTAAAGGAACTCAAACAGGACAAGAGGCTGGAGCTGATGCAAAGGCCTTTGACCTCCACATTTGAGTGGTTGCACACATAAGCCAATATTCATTTATTTACAACACACACACACACACACACACACACACACACACACACACACACCCAGAGCCATCCCACTTATTGGCTTTTCCCCCTATGGCTTGCTCAGCCTACTTTCTTATAGAACTCAGGACCACCAGCCCAGGAATGATGACCCCATTAACAATGGTCTGGGCCCTCCCACATCAATCACTAGTAAAGAAAATGCTTTACAGGCTTGCTTGAGTGCAGCTCAATCTTATGGAGGTGTTTTCTCAGTTGGAGTCCCCTCCTCCCAGACGACTCTAGTCTGTGTCATGGTGACATAATATTAGCTAGCACACAAAGCACGCACATGGAGAGGTTAGACTGAGCTATACTGACTCTTTGAGAGAGGGTAGAACCATGGATAAACTGTGTTACATAAAACATTTTTAAAATTGTCATTGTTCCCATAATGGGTTGCTTTGCCCAGCATTAATCCAAAGGGAGGAGGTTAGTCCTACCTCACCTTGATATGCCATGTTTGGTTGACACCCATGGGAGGTCTGCCCCTTTCTGAACAGAAACAGGGGAGGAGTGGATGTGGGACAGACCAATGGTGGGGGAAGAAAGGGAAACTATGGTCAGGATGTAAAATAAATGAAAAAATTTAATTAATAAAGAAAAACTGTCACTTTTTTCTTATATTCTTTTAAGGAATTTTTATTAATTTTGTGGGTGAGGCATATACTACATACAGCATATTTGTAGTGGTCAGAGGACCACATGGGTCCCAGGAATCAAACTCAGGTCATCAGGTTTCGTGGCACGCATCTTTACTCATTGAGCCATCTTGCTGGCCCTTCTTTTGGCATCATAAAATGTGGCTGTGAACATATGGTGGCATGGGCAGGGGACCAACACCTAAGGCAGGTTAGAGAGCTGGCCCTGCCCCTCATCAGCTGCAGTACCCAGGAGAGTGGCCCCAACACCATGCCTGGACAACACAGTGGAGCTGACCGTGAACGTGTAGGTGTGGGGGATCTGACCCTAAGGACATGAAAGAAGAATAACTGAACCTGCCCCTTGCTCATTGCTGCAAGAGGTGAACTAGCCAGGACAATGCAGGAGAGACTACCCTGGTAGTGAGGACAAGGGAAAGCTGGCATGCTGACAACCCTGCAACTACCCCGGCCCAGAACCAAGCTGTGTGTTGGCCCACTCCAACATCCACCCCATCTGTGATCTGCTGGAGCATGTGTAGGGACCAGTCCTGCAGAACCAAAGCTGCAGGATTTCTATAATACTGGGTAACATCAGGATAACCAAGAAGAGTCCAGTGAGGGCCCAGCATCAACAGTGTAGCAGAAACTAGAGGCCTCGGACCAGACCAATGGCTCTGCAATGAACACTTGCAAGTAAAGATATATGAATAAAAGGATTTATTGCATGACTCACTGTGTCACACTACAGTTTCCAGGATGCGACTGATTTTTTTCCTTTTCTTTTTTTCTTTTTTCTCTTAAATTTCATTTTATTTGGTGGTGGGGGGAGAGGTCACAAGGACAGAGGGTGTATACAAAGGGATGAGGAAATGAATGGGATAGAAATGCATGATGTAAAAGACACAAAGAATGAAAGAAATTAAAAATGTGGCTGTGGAAATCATAAACATGGGGTTTGTGTTTTCTGCTAACAGGACAAGTCTGTGGAAACGACTTCTCTTGAGATTCATCTTCCTGTGGGTGTTCTGCTGAAATGTCCCAAATTTAATTCAACATTCCTTAAAAATCAAAAGACTCCTAACCATACATTCTCTTTCACAACACTTCAGAGTCACCACTAAACTGTTGCCTCACCCTGTGCAGTGCCTTTCACTCTGGCCACAGTCTCACCCTAGTCCAGACTCACTTTTGAGTCAGAGCAGTAACAGTCACTGAGGCTGGTCCCACCATGCAGTGAATGTTTATGTTTTATAGAGCTCATGTCTGAAACCCTAACACCTGCTGATATGGTGCTGGACCTGAGAGGTAACTTGGTTCTTAGATGAGATCAAGAGGGTGGAGCCCCTGGGGTGGGATTAGGGTCTTTATAAGGAGAGGGAGAGATACCAGGTCCTGTCCTAGCTGTGAGGATGCAGCCTGAAGACAGCCATCTGTAAGACAGAAAACTGGCTTTCATGGGAAACTAAACCAGGCAGCCCCTGGACCTTGGAGTCCCCAGTCTCCAGAACTGTGGAAATACACACATGATATTTAAGGGGCAGCATCTTAAACTGTGGGGTTGTGACCCTATATCAGGTCATGTTACTGAATGTGGAAATTGTAAAAAAAAAAAAAAAAAAAAAAGTATTAAAATAAAATTACAGCAATAGTAAAAGGCTGTTGCATGTGCAATGACCAAAAATGAGTGAGTCACAGATGTTTCCAGATGTGCTGGCCCAGGCTGTTTCTAGTACTGCACTGCAGCCTTGGTTTGGAACATGAAACACATGTGCTCTATACTATGTACACTGTCACACCACGTGACACTGTGTTAGGAATTACAGGTTTTTTCCTGCACACACAGTTTTCTTACAGAAATAGACTTTTACTGTTTTCTGACTGTTTCCCCTGGCTGGTAGCTAATCAGTATATCTTTGGTTCTGAACTGTGTTATAATATTTGGGATTAAAAATAAATCTCTGTTTGAACTTAAAAGTACCCATATTGTGGACGAAAGAGTCAAAGGAATGAGAGGAAATCTTTGGCAGTCATAGATCCCATCCCATGGCAGATTAATACGTAGAAAACACAGAGAACTCAAAAAACAAATCATCAAGAAAACAAACAACTCAACAAAAATGTGGGCTTGAGAGTTAAACAGAGTTTACAAATAGGCCAAGAAAATATTTTTAAAGTGTTCTACATCCTTATTAACCAGGGAAATGCAAATCAAAACTTCGAGATTTCATCTTTATGTAGTCAGCGTCAGTAAGAGTAAGAAAACAAATGTAACTATTGCTTGTTCAGACACCAGAAAGGGCCTCATCCTTCACTGTTGGTGGGAATGAAGACCGGTGCAGACATTAGAAATAGTTGTGGGAATTCTGTCCTGTGGATTTCTCGAATTAGGAAATAAGTGTGGAGATTCTTCAGTAAGCTGTTAATACATTTGCCTTATGACCCAGCTGTACCAAGCCTAGGCATACACTCAAAGGACTCAGTATCCTACTATATAGACACCTGCAGACACCCACTTATCTGTGTTCATTACTGTTCTACTCACAATTGCAAGGGAATAAAAACATCCTATGTGTCCACCAACTGATGAACATGCAATGAAAATGTGTTAAATATACATAATGGAATTTTATTTAGCTGTAATGAGTAATTAAGTTATTAAATTTGCAGGTAAATGGATTGAATGAGGTCACCCAGGCCCAGAAAGGTAAATGATGCATCTCCTATCTTACATGAGGGTCCCAGGTTCGAATCTTCATGCTTATGTGTTTAACGTGGAGTATTGGTAAGTACCAGTAACTGGAAAGGGGCCACCATGGAGATAGCAGGGACTAAATAAAACACAAGTGCTATGAACAGGAAAAGGGAATAATGTGGAGGAAAGGCTTGAGGAGGGGGAGGGGAAGGCAGGGCACAGAAAGCGGGGGATACACAAACTAAGGATGTTTGGAAAAAACTGTAAGTGTTGTTGTTGATTTCTGCTCTTTTGGGGGATGCACCACCTAGCTCCCAAATAAATCACACACAGAGGCTTATTCCTAATTATGAATGACCAGCCTTAGCTTGGTTTAGTTTTTTGCCAGCTTTCCTTAACTTAAATTACCACGTCTACCTTTTGCCTCTGGGCTTTTCCCACTCTCTCACTTCTGTAAATCTTACTCTTACTCCATGGCTTGCTGAGTGGCTGGCTGGCCCCTGGTTCCTCCTCCTTCTCTTGCTCCTAGATCTCTTTTCTCCTTTTCCCAGATTTCTCCTTCTATTATATTTCTCTGCCTGACAGCCCCATCTATCCTTTCTCCTGCATTGCTATTGGCTATTCAGTTCTTTATTAGATGATCAGGTGTTTTAAACAAGCACAGTAACACAGCTTCACAGAGTTTAACAAATGCAACATCAACAAAAGCAACACACCTTAAAATAATATTCTACAACAAAGTATGTATATAGGAAAGGGTGTAATCGGAGCTACCTACATGAGGGGCCAGGGTACAATACTGGTCCCAGAAGCCACTGTTAGTAAACCAAGAGCCCAGCACCAAGTGCAGGATACTTCCCTTTGAGTTGTTGCTTGGGAGGAGGTGTCCCAGAAACTCCCCCAAACAATTGCTATCCCCTGGTTATCCAGAAAAACTTGAGGGTAAGAGCTTATTGATGAGGATACCACTTGCTTTGGTCATTGCACATGGGAAAATCAGGCAACAATGTGTCCTCTCCAACACACTGGCTGCAGTCCCGGGATGCCCATGTCAGATTAACCTGCAGAGCTCTGAGACAAAGTTCTGTGGCTTTTGAGCTACCGAGTGTTTAATAATTTGTTAATAGTCACAGTAGAAAATTAATACCTCCACCAGACTGAGCTCCAATAGCAGATAAGGAAACTGGGGAGTGAAAATGCTAAAATGCTGTTCTCACTCAGGGATAAAGCTTGTTTACAGTCTTCACTTTCTTTTTTTTTTTTTTTTTTTGGTTTTTCGAGACAGGGTTTCTCTGTGTATCTTTGCGCCTTTCCTGGATCTCGCTCGGTAGACCAGGCTGGCCTCGAACTCTCAGAGATCCGCCTGGCTCTGCCTCCCGAGTGCTGGGATTAAAGGTGTGTGCCACCACCGCTCAGCTTCAGTCTTCACTTTCTCGAGACCATTTTTAAGAACTACAAAGGTAAAACATTACCAGCAACACCTGCCTGAGTGACCTCGGTTTCTGTATTGACAACAGACATAGATGAATGTGTGCTATTCAATGCTGTGTGGGTACTCAGTGTATTTGATTAAAAGTTTTAAAAACTGTTCTTTTAAGCTCAGTTTGTGTGTGTGTGAGACAAGCATGCTAATCAATCCTCTTTCCCCTTATTTTAAGCAATTGCAAAACTTTTACCTACTTCTTAAAGAATCTTATAAAGTATAATCATCTAAAATCCAAATGTATTCGGCCACTATCTGTCTTTCAGGAATTGTTTTGGCCATGTTACTTAAGATTGCTTGCAGTTATATTTTCATTTTCTTCTATAAAATGATATTGCATTTCTTTAATTCTTCATAGTCAGGAATATTCGCAAGATGACTTATTAAAATGAGATTTTAGTCATTTTGCAAAGTCCTTGATTATTTTTAAATTAATTTTATGAGACTAATAATTTTAAATTATTTTCATAAAGCTAACATAGGTTCCATGTGCCTTAAACTGGTTAGTGGTTGGTAATTTCCACTGGTGGTGCAGTGATTATAAAATTATGAATAAGCTCTCTAAGCAATAGCTGGCACCCAGGCAGTAACACCAGCTCTTCCCAGAAATCATGAGCTGGAACACACACAGATAATTGGAGTTGGAGGCAGCACCCATAATGCACCATTTCCAACTGACTGCAAACAAGGAAGCAGGGCCTCAGCCTGCCATCTCATCTTGAGTAAGAATGCAAGTTGGCATCTGCCTGTGGATCTCAGATTGCCATCTTGTCCTGAGTAAGAATGCAAGTTGGCATCTGCCTGTGGATTTCCTTATACTCAAGAGGCTAATCTGTGATGGTGATTTCTGTGTGAGTCTGCAAATATTTTTCTCAAGCTTTTCAGACTGTGAGAGAAAACTTTGAACATGAATCTACAACTTCTGTTAGAATTAATTGGTGCAGTTCTGCTCTTTGTACAGGGTAGAAGGAACACAGAAAGCATATCCAACTTGTACAGAGGGATTTTCTCTTTGTTTTTAACCAAATGTGTATATATATACTTTGATTATTGTTCCTTCTGAGCAGCTACGTAAAACACAGGATCTAATCAAGAAACTAATGAGACAGCATCCCAGTGTTTTGCCTCTCCCAAGTGCCAGCTGGGAAGAGAAATCACTACACTACAGGTAAGCAGGAGCAGAATGGAATGAAACAGTGGCTTTTATGTTCTCCCCTGGCCACAGTCAGGTGAGAGTCTTACAGCAATCTCAAGGGAAAACAAATCCTCTCTTACCCCATGGTCCTGCTCTTCTTATGTATGTGAACACAAGCTGGCAAGAGCAGTTTTCATATTCTACACTTGAATTTTCCTCTGTGGCAGCAAACTTGGACTTCACACACTTAGAAAATTTCAGAACTAACCTTTGTGGTTCAATAGTGCCTTGCCTTGAGTTGTTGGCCAATTGTACCATTGGAGATGACAGATGAGTACACCAAGACAAACTAATTTGTGTAGCAGAGATTAAAACTGACAAGCTGCTCTTGGGCGCCATGATGAGACATTTACACATCCTTACTTCATTCCTAATGTAATTCTTTAAGAGAAATTTCTTCATAAGCCAATTTTTATCTATGATGTTTTGCTCTGGATTCCGTTGGGCTGCAGCAGAGCAACCTGCTCCACTGGAAGTCCCTGTCCTTTGATGAACACATTGCACTATAATACACTGAAACCAGTTTGGGCCCTTTCAAGCACATAATTGCACGATATGAGGGATTGCTAGAGGATCAGGAAAGGATGGCTGCCTCTCCAAGCTGCTGCTGTGTTCTGTAGTTAGTTATCAGGTCACTGCTGGATTCCACTCTACTGTTTCTGAGGTTCCCCTTGCTTAACTGATATAAACACAAGGTGACACACAGCTGACAAATACTAAATACAAGGCTGGCAATGGCCCTTTCCTCTTGCCAGCTTTGGCACCACTCAGAGCTTCATGGGCATCCTCTGTTCTCTGGGTTTTGCCAACCACCAGCTGAACTAGAAGCCCTGTGTACAGCCATATGGTTGAACTTTCTCTGGTTAATTCTGGAATAAAGCTGGAAGACAAAGGAGAAAAATAAAATAAGGACAAAGGAAGAAGGTATAAAGTGAAAGACAATTCCTCACGAGGGAAACTTCACATCTTTGGGGTAAATAAAGGAAACATATGAAGTTCTGAGATGCATGAGGATTCATGAAGCTCAGGGAAAGGAGGTCTCATGAGCAAAAATGTAGGCTGTAGGTTGCCCAAGAGTTAAAGTCCTTTTATAAGTTGGACTCAGTTCTGATAGCAGTTCGAGACAGGCAATTAATTTGAATCTCACAATTCCCTTCTCTGAAGCAGGGCTGATATCTTCTCCTGGTAGTAAGCTTGCAAAGGTGACATCAGGGACGTGTACTGACCTTCAGTCTGCACAGGGCACCTGCTTCCAGCCCAGGATCGGTCCCTCAACAGCACAGGCTTCTATAGCAGAAACCTTGACATTCACAGACAGGACAGTGTAGTAATGTGGAGGCCAACAAAGGTTTCCTAGTGAGATCTGAGCTTGCTTTACCCAGCAGAGCTGTATTGCTTGACCATGTACATGGTTACTAGGTAATTGGAAAGGTCTACACCTGGCTGATCTAGGGGGAAGTCTTTGCTCCACCCCTTGAGCATTCCTATAAATAGCCCTATAGAAGAGACAGGAGTGGCCAGTGGATAAGGATCCAGGTCTTCTCAAGCTATCATATGTTTCTATCAGTCTTTCTCCCCTCTATATTTCTATCTAAATGTTTCTAACTCCTCCCTCCTCAAGAGTACCCTGGGGTAAAAGTGGAATTTCAAGGCAGAAATCCATGCAATGTTCTTCTGTGGCCACCACTTCAGATCCTGCCTCTAGGTTCTTGCTTTTTTATTTCTTTAAATATAATTTAAATAAAACCAAAAAATGTTTAACTCTACCACTGCCCATCCAAAGAACCTTAAGTTGAGCTTAAAGGAAAGAATTGAAATATGGGTTAATTTAATATTTGGAGTGTTGTCATCAACATAGAAATACATAATTTTAAAAGCCTAACTTTGTAAAAATGGACACATGTGTGTGTGTGTGTGTGTGTGTGTGTGTGTGTGTGTGTGTAGGTCAGAGGACAAATCTGGGCATTGGTCCTTTCCTCCTATTTTGTTTCAGACAGTCACTTTTGTTGATAAACATTATGTATCCCAGGACAGCTTCTTGTGAACTTCCAGAAATTCTCCATTCTCTGCCTCCCATCTCACTGTGGGAGTGCTGGGGTTGAGCACATAGGCTACTGTGCTTGGCTTTACATGGATTCTGGGAATTCGAACTCAAGTCTTCATGCTTACAAGGCCCATGAGCCATCTCTCCAGTCCTAAAAATGGCTTTCATTGACTACATAATGTATATGTATTCCAACACTGCCATTTAAAATCATGCTTTTGAAGAACAAATAACATGAAGAAATATTCAGGGTGTGGAAACGGAAGAAATACTGCAACTGTAATTAATTAAAAATAAATTTCTGCGTATATATGCAGAATATTAGAAGCGGCTAACTGAGCAAGAATAAAGGCAATTTCTATTATCTTTTCTGAATTTCCCTTTGTTTCCCAAATTCTCCACCACAAACATATCAGTTTTATATTTAGAATAGAAGCATTCAATTTAGAATATTGTTGGATTACTTAGCTCTGCAAAATAATCTAGTAACCTGGTTAAATATTCATGCTTGATCCAGCCTAAAACCATCATTTGGATTTGAATTTTATGCAGCCAATGTCTGTATAATTTGACAGTTAATAGGAAAACAGTTTTTAGTTTGTCAAAAAATCGGCTTAACCAATATATTCATTAGGGTTCACTAAAAGCAAAGGACTTTTTGTGGTAAATGTTGGCTTCTGTTACTGTCACAGCATGCTAATACATCTTTTCCTGTGCTGTTGTCAGTACATGGTATAGATTAAGGATCAGATTTCTTTTACTTTATTAATTGTTTAGGCTAGGCTGGCTGGCCAGCAAGTTCCAGAGATCCTCCTGTCTTTCCCTCTCCAGCATTGGAGCTACACACAGGTCCAGTCTGCTGTGCCCAGCTTTTATGTAAGTGTTGGAGATCTGAACTCAGGTCCTCTTGCTGGAACAGCAAGCATTGTACCAACTTGGGCTGTCTGCTCAGCCCTTGGTACTGCTTTTCAATTGACTTTTTAAGTTAGCATACAAAATAATGTTTCCTTATGGCATTTTCCAAAACTGTTTTTTCTAACCTGACTGGACAATATCATTATTTAACTTTGCAGTGTGTCAAAAAGACAGCTCTGGGTCTGTACTGTGGAACACCTTCATCTTATAGGACGAAGTAGACAGACACAGAGTCACCTCTAGGTTCATAGTCCCACCTGCACCCCACACCCCCTTCAGCATCTCCATGCCCATTCTCCAGGGGCATTTCACATGCTGTTCACAGCTTTAAATCCTCTCTCAGAAGACACAGCATCTGTGACCCTGTCTCCCCTGCAGGGGAATTTCCTGTCTTTGCCTCCAGAACAACTCCATCTGGAATTTCAGAACATTTCATCCAACTTTCTAAGTCTCTCAGTTACAGGTAATTTCACTCTATTTTGGGTTTTTAGCTACCATTTCAACATGTCTAAATTTCTGCTGGCTTTTCCTTGCCTTTGGACCTTTACAAGCATGGGTCCCTAATTCTGGAAAGTCCATCCTCCTGATTTGCCTCATTTTTGTAAGGATGTAAAACACCAGTTTATCTGGTAGGTCAAAAGCCAGCTTTGCTATAACCCAAGCACAGTCTGATATGAAGCCCTTTAACTCTATTTCCCTTTCCACTTTGAACATTTTCTGATGTTGTTTGCTTTTTTTTTTTAACTTGACTATTTTAATTTTAAAAACATTTGTTCATCAACAATGTTTACAGATTCCTAGCATGTGAGTCTTTGAGATTCAAGAACAATGATTCAGTATTTTCAAGAGTTCTCAGAGTTTTCAAAATTATGGCACTTTACATATTCGCCTGACAGTCTTCACTCTCTATAATTTGAATAGCTAAATTCCTGCTTAAGGAATGAAATACACTATTTAGAAGCCTTAGCCAAGTGGTAGTGGTTCACAATGTTAATCCCAGGGAGGCAGAAGCAGATGGATTTCTGTGAGTTCATGGCTAACCTGATCTACAAAGCAAGTTCCAGGACAGCCAGGGCTACACAGCAAAACCCTGTCTTGAAAAACAAACAAACAAAAATCGAAGAAGGAGGAGGGAGGAGGAGGTGTGTTTCATCACAGCAAAAGAAAAGTAACCAAGACAGCCACTCATAAGCACTAGCCTGCTGGCCTGTGGTTTGGGGATAGGAAGTTCAAGAGCACTGGGCTAAAATCTAGGGAAGATGGCAGAAAGGCAAATAAAGCCATTCCAGTCAGTGAGGAAACCAGCTGCCCTGTTCCTTTTCATTAAGAACCTGCTAATGACATGATACAGCTTTAATCCATAGGAGGGTGGTCCCCTCAGACCTCATCCCCTAAAATCGCACCTGAATGCTGTTACAATGGCAACACAGATTTTAGAGGGGCATTCATACCACAATATCCACCCTTACAATTCAATTGTCTTGCAAATCTTCCTGCCAGATTTAGGCTTATATTCATCAAAAATATCAGAACTTCTAGACTCCATGTTAATTCATTTTCTTTTTCCCAACACCAAACACCCTTGTGGAGTTCACCACATTGCTCATATTAACTCCAGTCCTGTTAACTGTAAGCAGGGGCTGAATTATCCTTCAAGGTCAAATCCACAGCTTAAGGGTCTGGAAGTGTCTCAGTGGCTGGATTTTCCTTGATGCTGAAAGGCTCTGTGGCCTTCTGACATGAGGGGACACTAACTTTCTAGTGCTTCCCTCACTCTGTTAATTGAATGGAGCTCTCATCCACACCATAGCTGCTGACAAATGTTTCTAGTGCCCTGTCTCCTTTTGAGGACATTGGAAATGAAGACAGTCCTTTGGGGATACAAGCCTTAAAGATGCCAATTCTTCAACTTGCTTTACTCACAGGTTGGAAGTATTTGGTAAATTGAGTCTCTGTGATAGACTTTGGGTAAGACCCACGTGCTGGTTGCTATTTCATTGCGCTTGTATATTATGAGAATGCATAAACAGCTCTTCATTGTCATCATTTAGGTGCACAAAACCAAGTGAGGAGGAACGGGGCTATGACACACAATGGATGAACATAGCTTGCTGTGTTCCTCGTGGATGCCTGTGCTTTTCCAGTCATCCACCTCTAAGCTGTCATGGCCTTACCATCACTCTTTCCTTCTGTTCACTACATGGATGGCAGGTGGAAGCCAAATGTCATTTGGCACTTAAATTATGGTCAGCACTTAGTGATTTTACATAAGGCTTGAGAAACTCAAGAAAGATTAAAACACTATATTTCATAGAAGATGGACATTTTCAATGATTCTTCATCTATGTTTGCTGTCTTGGTGAGTCTCTCTCTGGTCCATTGGTTTACTGGAATTAATATAATTTGTTCAGCAACAACATAGCCACAGAAGGAGGCACAAGAGGGAGAAACTTATTCTCCCAAACTGACTCCCTAAGGACCTCAGGCTCCTATGAAAGCAAAGATTCATCACTCGGGTACATTATCTCTGTCTCTCCTTAAAGGTGAACTATGCAACCCAATCTCACCACAGCACTTAGCCTCCTAGGACAGAGCTTAAGCATGCAATCACAAAATTATGCTCACTATTATCTCAAGGAAAATGCTTCTGGTGAATTTGTTTTAAGTTGTAATGTCGGTGTTTTCAGGAATTTGCAGGAGTAGAAGATAGAAGACATATCTGAGCCTATTCAAGCAGAATTTTGTTTCCCTAAAGAGACTTAATAAAGTTTTCTCTGTTAAAATAAAGTACAAAACCATCAGCCTAATGCAGTGCTGTGGGAATAGGAATAGAATTCAAGCAACAAATGTGAGCCATGTTATGCATTTCAGCCTTCTAGTAGACTCATTTTCAAATGATAAAAAGAAACTCATAGATTTGATCTTGAAAAATATGTAATTTTATTCAATGTACCTAAATGTTAATTTCAACATGTATTGATTTTAAAATGTACTGAGATGTTTTACATTCTGCTTTTTCATATCCTGGTCATGGGAATGTATTTAGGTCAGGAATGAACAATCACAACAAAATTCTCTTAAGTGGTGAGCTGTCATGGTTCCTGCCTTGAATTCCAGCACTTGGCAGGCAGAGGCAGGAAGACTCCTATGGGTTAGAGGATCTCTGATCTAATATGTAGCAAGTTCTAGGAAAGTCAGGGCTACAGAATAGACCCTGTCTAAAATGGGAGAGGAAAATGAAAGAAAGAACTCCTCACCTTTCAAAACTTAAAAAAAATAGTTTAATTCATTCTTTGACAGTTCATATATGTACATAATGCATTTTTATTGTATTCACACCATTGTCCTCTCTCACCTACAAACTCATTCCGAGCCTTCTTCCCAACAAGTCTCTGTCCTGCTTTCATGTCTTGTTATTTTATTTTGGTTTGTTTTGGTTTTGGGTTTTTTGAGACAGGGTTTCTCTGTAGCCCTGGCTGCCCCAGAACTTGCTCTATGGACCGAGCTGGCCTTGAACTCACAGAGATCTGCCTGCCTCTGCCTCTCAAGTGCTGGGATTAACAGTGTGTGCCACAACCACTTGGCTTCTTGATGTTTTTAATGGCCCACTGAGTTTTATTAGGGCTGCTTGCATGAGCATGGGTGTGTTTCCACCTTATCCTTGGAGATAACGTCCTTCACCAAACCTGAAATTTGCTAATTTCGGCTGAGCTGGTGTCCAGAGAGCCTCAGCCTTCATCCTGTCTCCCAACCCCACCCCTAGCCCTGGGGTCACAGCCTTCTACAGAGTTCTGAGGAGCTGACCACAGTTCCCCAAGCTTGCACCCTCTTTACAGCTCAGATTATTCAGTTGGGGAGGTTCACCGAGAAGCCTATGCTGGCAACCTTGTGCCCACGGAAGGCGGTGGATGAAGCAGATGGTGAGGGACCAGCGTACTGTGAACCTCTGTAGGGTCCTCCCAGCAGTGCTCTCCATTTGCCATTTTCGTTGTTCCTCTGTCACTGAGACTCCCATTATTTGGTTATCCCCAGAGAACCTTCCCAGACCCCCTCTTCATTTTTCATTCTGTGGATTCCAGGCATTGGAGCAGCTGTTTTCTATTGTTCTCACTGCTGCTTCTAATTAAGTCTTCTCTACTACAAAAGCAACGTTGTTTCTACCCTTCTTATCTATCCTAAAGGTATTTTTGTCTTTCTAAGAGTTTTTATTACATGTAACAAATTGAAAACACTATTAACCACTACAAAAAAGGTATAATATTGTTAAAGAGCTCATGAGCCTTGCTGTGACAAATTGGACAGTCATTCATTAGTATAAGTCCAATTATTGCTTTGGAATAAAAATTTTGGTTTGGTTCACTAAATACCATTTATTGGGTGTAGGCCTTAAGGCATGTTGTTTAGCCAGAAAATTAAAAAAAATAAAATAAAAGTATTACTACCAACCATGTTTCAGGATTAATACCAATATTGAAAACCATGTAGAACATGTAAAACTCTGAATGGGGTTTTGTGGATAATCTTTGATTCTAAACCTTGCCTCCTTTCAATGTGTTATAACCCCCTTCTTTATTTATTCCACAGTTGTTTATGGAGTGGCTGCTATGGCCACACAGATACATTATCAATTATGCATGATCTCCACTCTTAAGCAATTTATATTTTATAATGAGCCAGATAAACACAAGAATATTGACAAGAGGGAGACTATGTAGGTTGCTTGTTAATTGCACAGGCAATAAAGCCAGACAGATTTGGTATGGAGGATGGATTTGCATTTTTTTTTTAGCTTTGTAATGTGGAAAAGTGACTTATTATCAAAAAGCTGTATCTTCATCTGTATACATGGTGTGGTTGGCAAGACAAGTGAAACTGTGCCCAACATGCATAGTTATGGCCCTCTAAAGTGAGCGCTTTAGAATCAGTGGAAGGCACTCTCCTCATTGTCAAAGTCAATGTACCTGCATCTAAGGAGTAGAGGGGGAGGGCATGCCAATCATCTCCCAGGTTTAGGGAAGTGCCCTGCTTACAGAAGGGGGGAAAAACAGCTGATGGTTTGGAAAATTTTGGAAGAGGAAGAGTCCATATGTCTGTGTGTGAAGATGTGTGAGTTATTCTTGGAACTCCAAGTCTTATGAATGTAGTGAGTGTGCAAGAGAAGCATGGGACATGGTGCTAGGCTATGAGTGTAGCCAAGGCTCTGGGATTAAAAAAATAAAATTAAATTAAAAAAAAAGAATCCAAAGGCTTCATACTGTGGCTAAGAGGGTGCTAAAAACAACATCCCCAGATCCCCAGCTACAGTCACTGGTATCACCCTGGGGTTCTCTGACAGTTTCTCTTCTCCACAACAAAAGAAAGCAATGGAATGCCAGCTGTGCTGCATCATGCTGGAAGATCATACATATGAAAAAGCCATCCTAATTTTGACTATAGTCAAATACCTTCCCACTAACCAAAGGGTGCCCCCAGTAACCAGCTTTATACATATTTTAGTGAGAAGAATACTGGAGACTCTACCAGCTGAAAAGTACTGGCCTAGCAAGACTTTGTCACTCTGTGACTGCCCCAAGTCTAAAACACACGGAGACTGGATGAAGCGCATGCCACGCCCATATGTAGAAGTCTCTCTACATTGTAAGGCATCATGGGGAAATGAAACCTTTTAACAGACTACTGGTAGACAGATAAAACTTCTATCACCCTCTACAGGATTTTCAAAATATGTTCCCAAGAAACCTGTGTTGCTAAGAATACCAGTTGATTAATAAATTGCTGCATATCCCATGAAGGTTTTTTGTTTGTTAGTTTGTTTTTTTGGGTTTTTGTGTGTGTGTGTGTGTGTGTGTGTGTGTGTGTGTGTGTGTGTGTGTGTAGCTGAGGATCAAACCCAGGGCCATGTGCTTGCTAGGCAAGCACTCTACCACTGAGCTAAATCCCCAACCCCTCCCATGAAGTCTTTAATCATGGTGCTTTGCTGGGCTACACAGGATTTGTGATTTTATTTCACTTTATTCTTCTTGATGAAGTGATTTGAAAGGGTTTAAGCAAGCTAATTAAAAAATGGACTGATGAGACAGAGTGTGTAGAAGGGTCTACTACTAGAAGTTTGATCCAGAAAGTTCTGTAATCTGAAACTTCATGAAGTCATCTGAAAACCATGGGAATGGAAACTCTGAACCTGTCTTTGTGAAGGTTAAATCAGATACCATGTAGGGAAACTCTCTAAAGACTGACAGCGTCACTCAGTACACAGGAGTCCGTTTTCCCTGGCTGTGTCTCTTTGCTGTCCTCTGCTACTTAATTTCCCCAGCAACACACACAGCTCAAAGACAGCCATACTACATGCTAACTTTTCTGAGCATGGATTCAATGGTAGAAATGAACTCTGTCTTTTATTTTAATAAACAACTTTTAGGAGATTTCCCTTTTCTCCATTTCAAAAGCAGAGGCAGGGTGCCTGGTGCTTCTCCTGACCCCTTGACACAGGCATGGCTACCCCAAATCTTCAGGAACGCTTGTTCATGAGCAGTGTGCAGAAAACATTTTCTGCCAAGAAAGCCTACACGGCTGACAGCAGTCAAGCCTCCAGCTTCTCACTGACCCCTGAGTTCCACACTGTCCCAAGATTCTGCTGTTTGCTAGCTAAAGCCAAGTCCAGGGAGGAGACTAGAGCTCTGAAGTCAGAAGATTTTTCTTTCCTGACATTGATCAATAGCATAATTTAATTAGAAGTGGATGCCAGAGGAAAGGGCTTCAGAATTTGCCTCATGTCTTTTGTAGAACAAAAGCTAATGTTAAGAAATTTACTTTTGGATCCAGGTTAATCTTGGAGGTGGCCATTATCCCTAAATACTTTTAAAACTCTGCCATCCAGAATGTAGGCCTCAGCACAATGGCTAACTTAATAAGACAATACAGACTACAGGTTTCCCTTTGTGGAAAAATCAAGAACTTCTCTCTTTTAATGACCTCCTTCCTCCCTTTGGCACTTAAGGATCAGTTTTGAGCATCTAGCAAGACTTTGCTGCAGACCTCTTGATATACTCTCCACTCACTTCCAGAAGATTCTCAAGCTGAACTCCTTCATCACAGCTTTGTAAAACTCACATAAGTCTTTAAAGATGACGCAGGATAGTGAGACTTTTTGTCATCTCTAGCTGTTCCTTGTGAAAGAGCAAAACAGAAGAGAGAGATCTATGGTGTTTAAATGGTGCCTAAAGATGACATAGTTACTGAAATATTGTATTGCTGTGAAAAAAATAAAGCCCCACTTGCAGACTGTAAATATAAACCTAGCGGCTTGAAGCTGTAAGCAAAGCTGAGGTTGGCTCCTGAGAAGCAGGGCCTGAACTGGGGGTTTGGACACTTGGCAAGACACCAAAGTCAGAGACACAAGAGGAAGGCTGTCTCCAGCCACTTCAGCAACTGACAACCCTTGCTGTTACTGGAACCAAGCATGTGCCCTGGCCCCTAAGTTTGTCATTTTTGCCTAAAGTGGATTTCAATAAGCTTTTGTTGTGTGACAATCCTGATGTGAAATATATGGAATATGAACTGGTGAACTGCTTCCCATTTGGAAGAAAGTGAATGATCCTGAGAGCTAGTTTAATCACAAATGCAATGAACAGCTTCCACTGAGGTCTGGCTTGTAGATGAGCTCAGTCTGGACCTTATGTGGAGAAACAAATGTCTTAGGACAGGGTACGTTTTGGAGGTAAACTTTGCTCTCCTGTGTGTCTCTGGGGGATTGTTCTGAGTCAGGTCTCAGAAGGGAAACATCATTCCCCCCTCAAATACCCAAAGACTTAGCACCCATACGCTAGAACTGAGAGCTGCCACTCCCTTTTAGGGAGTGGGGAAAGCCATTTGTGGATAGCTTACCCAGGAAGCCATGGGAATTCTTATTCCTAACTCTACAGCCACCTGCCAAGGCACCTGCCCCTTTAGTCCAACTTGACCATATTTCATAACTTGGTTTCCCCACTGCCATCCTCCCTATCATCAACACTGTGCTAACTGACTTGCCTCTCATCTTTTACAGAAACTCTTAAGGGGAAAGGGATTCCTCTAATTGGTGTGTCTACATTTCTCTATCATCAGACTCAAGGGCTCTAATGTTAGCCTCTAATCCACCAGGGTCTTCTCAGTCCTCAAATTTTATCACTGCCTACAAGGCTGGGTATGCAAGGTATGGGAATAAGTATACTGTCTACCAAAAGCTTCATGAAGGAAGATGATGTGCCTATTTAGCTTTACCATCATGGCTATGAAGAAGCTGGGCAGGTTGCACTTAAACACCATAGTGTCTTTGTGTGGAATACAACATAATAATGCCCCCTAGAGCTGTGTAACTGCCTCACCATTGCCTATCTGAGGCGGCCTCCTGGCTGTGTATCACCAGAACCATCAGTGTAGAGGTGGTAGTAAGTATTCATAAATACTTACAGAGAGGCTAGATAAAAGAATGTGCAGTCTTGTCCATTACATGTAGGCTTCAGTGCTTCTCCATTAGAAATTTGCCAGATGCCTTTTCCTTTGTGCCCAACACTGTGTCCAAAGCAGGGATACATTTGTCTGTTTAGTGCCATAGGAAGTCAGAACTGAAAAGAAGGTTAGAATGGGCAGCACTTTTGTCTTACTGATGAGAAGAAGGAAGAGCAGCAAGATAAAGTGACTTTCCGGCATATGACAAAGGAATTAGACGAGAGGGGCCCCTGCATTGTACACTGGCCTGGGGGGCTGCAGGGGAGATGAGAACTCTGTGAGCTGCCAGGAGCCTAGCTCAGATAAAGTAGAAGGCAGCAAGAGTTGCCAGGGAATTCCATACACTAAGATAGTCTTTATTTTGATAATTCCCATCAAGGCATCTTGCCTTTCAAATCTCTTATTCTCAACTTGAACAATGTGCCTCTCCCCGTCCCCCAACCTGAAAAAAAAAAACCAACCAAACAAACAAACAAAAAAAACCTTTCTACTTATTTCGAGAGTTTTCTTGTCTTTGTTTTTTCTCCTTAGCTCAGGCTGGTTTGGAACTCACAGTAACATTCTTGCCTTTACCTCCCAAGTGTTTGGATCTCCAGTGTAAGCCAAGATATCTGGCATCAAGTTTTGATGCCTCACACCAGTAACACCAACATATCCTTAACTGTGAAATTTATTTAGCGTTCAGAGAGACACATAAAACATGACAATAATATGAAATCTGCTTTTAAGAAACATTACAAAATAACAGAGGGTGTATTTTTAAAACTACTTGTTTTTTTCCATTAATAATTACTGAACACAATGGGCTTCCAACTCAAACATAACCTGTGTTTCATGACATGGCTTTTGCCTCAATTAATAACCACTTTTCTTGCAGAATTAGGTGGTGAACGGTCAAGTTTCCCTTTCTGTGTCTGCTCCTATCTCATTTTAGTCCTTCAGTTAACTGCCACGAAGTCTGCATTGCTGAAGCAATGTGTGAACTTTGAATAAGTGCAAGGTCCCATCCCTAAGAATCTCTCCTCCAGGTCGTCATCCAGGGACTATCTGGGCACACTACAGAACATGCTATTTCCACTCTGCAAATATTCCCTGGTCAGCACAAGAAACTGTAAAACTTGAGCTCCCCACACTTGTTTAGATTTCAAACTCAGTTCTGGGTTTGAGTCAGTAGGGGAGGCTCATTGTGGCCCTGCTGTCTGTGACTACCTGCAGAGATAATTCTACAGAATTCACCTTGTGAAGTCTGCAGAAGTACCTGGCCTAGACAACAGCTGCATAAAGTGAAGTAGGCTCTGTGTGTAAAGATTCCCGGACTAGAAAAAGAGCCCTACAAGGTGTGGGAGCAGAGGACACGGAAGCTCACCTCCAACCCAGAGAGGGACTGCTGAAGCAGGGGTGCTGGCTGCAGATGATGAGTCCTCTGCTGTCACAGGCGTGGGGCAGGCTCCAGAGCACAAGGCTGTGGCTACCCCTGTCCCACAAGAGAGGGAAGTGGAATCTAGCAAGCTTTAAAGAAAGGCCGCCCCTGACAGCTGTCCAGGGATAAGAGAATGAAAGTGGCTAGCAGCCCTGGGTGTGGTGAGAGGAAAGGGGTGATGAATTATAAATGCAGCGTGTGTACACATAATTTGGTACTTTTCTTACTTTTGTCTCTTTTTGGAAATGGTAGGTTTTTCATCATGTTTTCTGTTTTGTTTTGAGCTGTAAAACATGACTTCCATCTTATCAGTCTTATAATAATAATAATGATGATGATGATGTCCTAGAAGGCAGAAGATTAAAGTGAATACTGTCATTCACGAGGCATTGTGGTGATAGTCCTTTATGGAGGAAAGCCACCAGCTTACCAGCTCAGAAGTAAAGCATTAAGCACTGTATGCCTGTTACTTTCACATGCACCTGCCTAGCTTTTCATTACAATCCTGTGAAATGGGCTGGCATTTTTTATTACTGTTTCATGATAAAAAAAAAAAGAAAGAAAGAAAGGAAAGAAAGGAAGAAAGGAAGGAAGGAAGGAAGGAAGGAAGGAAGGAAGGAAGGAAGGAAGGAAGATAGTCTCACGGGTAGGTGTCAATCACTTGCCTGAAGTGGGCAGAGGATGGAGCATGAAACCAAGATAAGGGAGAGGTCTTTTGACAGTGCCTCTCACTGGCTGGCTTAGCAGCCCAACAAGGGCTGTGGAGTTGAGGGGTAAGTGACAAGTGGAAGAACAGAGAGGACAGGGTTCTGTGTAAAGACAACAACAGGCCTGGGTCACAGTAAATTCTCAAGCTGTCCTACTACCCCTAGGTTCTCCTCACTAAAGAAGCTGCCACATGCTGTCCATCTGCCACATCTTGAAAGAATGAATGACTGTATTTGTCTGCCTTATTGTGGTACACTTAGGCAGAGAATTAAGGAAAACCACTTCCATCTTTATCTATGGAAGTTGTCATCTCTGGGAGAAAGTGGGAGTTTAAGAGTTGTGGCTGGTGGGAGGTAAGTCTAATCTGCCCTCTTACCTCCATGATGACGGAGGAGGAAGCTTCCAACATACTGCAGCTATGGGCCTCAGGGCCAAGATGGAGACATAAGTAGAACCCTGTAGGGTTATAAGACATTGCATCTGCTGAGAGTCTGGGTGGTTTCCTAGTGCCCTGGAGGACAGTGTAAGGGCTGAGAAGGGAAGCTCTGCCCTAGATGATTCCACAACACCCTGCAGTACTGAAGGGCAGCTACGAGCTGTTATAAATGTTTGTGATGCATGTTCCCAAGTATTAGTCCTGTGTGGCTGACTTTTGCTGTTTTTCAATGAGAAAGGCTGGTGGCTCCAGTTTTGCTATTATGTAGACCAGCTGACTCCCCTCAAATGCTCAAGAAGTGCTGAATTATTGCATTCTCACAAACCCCAAATTTAAATGTCTACATCTTTTAGTTATGATTTATCTCATCAATCTTTAGGTTATATTGGCTTTTAGCTGTATCAGTCAGTAACTCCACCTATGTACTCAGCCCCATCAACACACAGCAGGCTTGGATGCACTGAACAATGATTTCAGGTGATATCCGGTGATACTCTCCCAGTAGAAGGATCACCTCTGTGCACTGCAGATCAGAAGGCACAAGCCTTCCCATGCTGTGATTAAGGCTAGAATTCCCAGCCTTCAGGCAAAATAACTATCAAGCAAACCACAACCAAAACCGAAAGTAAAGTCAGACATGTATGTCCTGGGTCACAACTCTGGTTCTAATTCCATGGAAGATCGAGATTGAATTTTCGTGTTGTGGGAGCTGGTGACAGTCTTAGAGGACTCAGTTAAATGAGAGAGTGCTCATAAAGCGCAGCAACAACACACAGGATTCCACCCAGATAGCAGACTCTTCCTTCCTTTTCGATAACCAGCCTTCTGTAACAACAAACTGACCTCAAAATAAAGTAGCAGCCAGCCTCTCCATTTTCCAGCCCGCATACACCAGCATCCTCCTAATGACTGTTTTCTCAGTCTCCATACAGAGGGTTCTGCTGCCTGCCACCCAAAGAGGAGTCTTCATTCTGCCATTTGGGGACAAATTAGTAAGTTTGGATCTATGGAGATTTCACATGCATCTCTGTGATTGACTGTGCACACTGTCCTCACTGGCTGTGCTTCTAGACACATTAAAGTCAGCCACGAGGTTAAGCCATACCATAGGACCTCTTTCAGGAGGGAATTCCTTTGAGAGTCAAAGGCATGAATTCCAGCCTATGTTGCATTGTGTGTGTGTGTGTGTGTGTGTGTGTGTGTGTGTGTGTGTGTTAAAATTGGTGCACACATAAGTGTGGAAGTTCTACTGCTCTGAAAAACAAAAAAAACAACTTCTTATGTGTATGGGTGTTCTGCTTGCAAACACACACACACACACACACACACACACACACACACACACACACACATCTGTGTAGCATGTGCATGCCTGGTGTCCATGGATGTCAGAAGAAGGGGGTGTTGGATCCCCTGGAACTTGAGTCACAGACAGTTGAGCTGTCATGTGGGTTCTAGGAACTAAACCCAGGTCCTCTGCAGGAGCACCTAGTGCTCTTAACTGCTGAACCATCTCTCCAGCTCCTATTTGACTAGTTCTGTATAAGTCTATTTAGAGTTGAAATTAAAGTGCATAGTCCTCAGTTCTACCACTAGTGCTCAGAATAAGAAAGAGGAAGGAGGGAAAGGAAGAATCAATATATTATATTGAAGTAAACTCTAAAATGTAATGAATTCTGAATAGTCATGCTTTATAAAACAAGTTATAGCCAAATCTTCCTAAGGTGCATATCTAAATTTTAATTTCTCCTTGAGCACCATCCAAACATGGCAGGAGCTACAGTCAGAGATAATTAGGGGTTGGGCAAATTACTTTTACATGCTGTAGAATCACATTGCCCCCTAAAATAATCTACCAAGTCTATCTATCTCATGTGTCTTATTAAAGCAAATGCCACTTAAAATACATCTCCACTGAAGTATCCCTATGAGGATGTGTGGACACCGAGCAGGGATGTAGCTATCTCAGGAATGAGGGCAAATGCTTCCAGGCTGTTGTGTCTAGTCCCAAGGCTGAAGATGAGCAGAGAGCGGCTTGCCCATCAGACCTCATCCTTCATAGTATCCATAGATTCAGATTCATTGTTCTTTAGTGGCTGCAGTATCAGTCATATCTCTTTGGGGGTACCAGGCTACACAAATACAAAGTGTCTTCCTGGCCTTGTCTGAATAGCATCCTAAGAGTTCCTGTGTCTAGGAATCTGATGATTATGTCAAATCACTGGACTATTTGGTGGGCCTGGAGAGATTTTTTTAAAAATCACAATAAATCAGTAGGTTGCCAAGTCAACTGACTGATGTCAATGAAATGGCAATTTGATATCTAATAACACAGACTAAACACAGACCAGTTAGTTACCCAGCAGGCCACTTCTTACTGATCTCATCATCTTGACAGCTTCACATCTTGTAATCTGCAAAGCCTCTAGGAGAGAGAAGCTCTGTAAACCCCCCTCTCCAGTATATGTGTGATGGTAAGGGACAGAAGCTGTAATTTATTCTATGGGGAGAAACAGGGTGGTCATTCTTTTTTTACAGATGTTGGTTCTACTACGTTTTGTAACAGTAACAATTATTATAAGAGAAACTTTGAAACAAGATAAATTTACAGCCAAGCAGAATATGGGTAACTAGGTCAGTATCCTATGCCCAACTTCTCCAAAGACAGTAAGAAATCCCCACTGTACTCATAGTTAGAAAATATGCAGACAATTTCTCATGTTGACATTTACAGGTAATAACATAGTTCATGGGGTTCTTGTAACCTAACCTGCCAAAAAAAATTCTGTTTGTACGATAGCTCTTTCTGACAATGTGCTGATATGTATTTTGATGGTACACCAAAGAAATTGAAACCATTTTTTTAATGTGCCTATTCTGGGGCTGGGAAGATGATTCTGTGGGTAAAGTACTTGTCACAGTATGGGGACCAGAGTTTGGATCACCAGCAGCCAGACAATGTGTTGGGCAGGTGTAGTGGCCATAGTAACCCAAGTTCATGGGAAGCAGAGAAGGGGATCCCTGGAGCAAGCCAGCAAACTTAACTAATCGAATAAGAGAGCTCTGAGTTCCAGTAGGAGACCTTGCCTCATACATAAGGTGAAACAAGACCAAAGAAGACATCAGTCTCTAGTCTCCACATGCAAACAGTGCATGTGCACACTACCACATGTGTGCTCTCACTCACATACACATGAATATATAGCGCTCATACACATGCAGAAATAAACAAAATTACCTATTTTGAAACTGAATTTCTACTCTGGTATGATACACATGCAGAAATAAACAAAATTACCTATTTTGAAACTGAATTTCTACTCTGGTATGATCTCATATTGAATTCACTTTAATCGTGTTGAGAAATGAACTTATAAAGTATTAGTTAAATACAACAAATTAGGATCATCCAATGGCCAGTCACCCCATTCTTGTGTTTTAAGGGCATCTCTCTATGCTCTGGACCATAGGACAGCGGGATTCCTGATTCCTGACAATTTTGATAGGTTGGGAAACTGTTTGCCTTTAAAGCCATGCTAGTTCAGTGAAGTGTTTATTCTGGGAGCTTCATTTCCTTCTTCTTGGCCACCTATACCTCATTCCTCAACCAAGGCAGTAAATGTCTAAAATTGGTGCTGGTTCTGGTAAACATGGTGATGACATCAGCCTGTGTTCCAGCTCCTAGAGAACACTGACCACTCCGTCACTTGTGGCCAGTTAGGTCCCAGCAGCACTGTCTTGTCTGCACAGCCCCAAGACAGTCACCATGGAGTTCTCAAAGGCTTGCTTTGTCATGATCAGGGATGAGGAGAGGGTGGAGGAAAAGAAGAAACACACAACTGTTTCAAGGGAGAGCTAACCTCGGGTCACACATCAATATGATGTTCCTGACTTCACTGAACTGTACATATGAAATGGTTGACATGCTAAATTTTGTTAAAAGCTGTGCGTATGTGTGTATAATGGGCGGCAACAGCCCACACCGTGGGGCTGCTGCTCTGAACATCCTAAGTAAGCAAATTAGCAAACCGCATTTAACCACAGAAGTTTCTGTCTACAAGTGCCACAGAAGAAAACCTCAAAAACACCATGTGAGAGTGGGGGATAGGGATCATGCGGAAACTCTGCTTCCTCTGGGTAGTTCTTTGATGGATGGTGTGGGGAGCCAGTGACTGAAGCAGCCTTACCTCCTGTCTCCGGAATCGCATGGACTTGCCCTTATGGAGGGCAACAAGACCCCAGTGATCGCTCGCCAAAGGGTGGTGCTGTTACTGTGGAGGGTGTCACTGGGCTGAGACTTTCACTGCAGTGTACACATTATCTACTAGCTTTCCAGGGGCTGAGGCAACAGCGCCTTCCTGCTATTCCTCAGACAGTAGCTAGCTGAGAACCTTTAGCGTCTGAGCAGGGCAACAAAGTGTCAAAGTTAGCTACAGAGTGAACCCGCGGCGGAGTGGTTGAAGCCTTAAGAGCTGGGATCTGTCAGGCTCTTGGGTACCGGAACTTTCGCAGTAGGAAATCAAGTGCGGGATTAGAACTAAAACACGGGTCATCTGGCTAGAGTTGTCATCACATCTCTGCTCCTAACGCAGGGGGCAAACGCCAGTCTGCACTGGCTCTGAACTGCCCCTGCAGACCTCTGCCCCCAGGCTGTCCACACTTTCACCTGCATCTGGCAGGCCTGGGCGGGCTGGTACTTGCAAGATCCACAAGCAGCTGAGAAGCTAGGCTGGAGGCTGCAACCCGAAGCTGCAGGACCAGCGGCCTGCTGAGCACTCGGGTGCCAGACACTTCCAGAAAGTTTCCATTTATCGCTCGCTACAAATGCCCCACCCTCACAATTACTTACCAATAGCGGAGACCAGCAGACAGACAGCACACACATGATCCCCATGAGCTGGATGGCCGTCTCGGTGGTGATACGACCCCACTGGGCACTAGACTGAGAGGCGGCAGCCTTGGCCCGGCAGCGGGACACTAGGGCTTTGATGGTAGCCAGGTTGCAGGCAAAGGTGACCACCAGAGCCAGCAGCCCCAGGCAGGCGAAGGCGGAGGCAAAGGCCACGCTGCCCGGCTCACGCTCAGGGTCGGTCTCATTGCCCGCGGGCCCGGTGCTGATGAAGCACCACGTGCCAGGCCACTGCACGCTGTAGCGGCCCACCCCCAGCACCGGCAGCAATGCAAAAGCAAGCACTGCCAGCCACACACCTAGCAGCACAGCGCGCGTGGCGCGAGTCTTCATGTGGCTAGCGTACCAGTGCGGCGCGCGAATGGCCAGCGCGCGCTCCACGGCCATGGCACTGGCCACCAGGAGCGAGGACAGCCCGAACACAGTCATGGCCAGTCCGAAGAAGGTGCATAGGCTCCCCGATGGGTCGAGCTGCTCCCAGCGCCGCTGCGACAGGTACACGAGGATGACCACCGGGCTGGTCAAGAGCTGCCCCACCATGTCAGTAAGGGCCAGCCATCCAATGCACAGTAAGAAAGACTTCTTGCGCTTGCTCTCACGGCGCCGGTAGCTGCGCGATACAAGCAGCATAGCCAGCGCGTTGCCCACGAAGCCGGTAACCATCATGGTGATGGGGAAGGCCACAGACACCGAGCCGCAGTCCTCCGCTGCGCTCGACAGGTTGCTGCGCGCTTCAGCAGAGCGCCCGGTCGCCCACATGACGGCCAGAGTGGCAGTGCCGCGGAAAGGCGCGTGGGGCGGAGGCCTTCCGACTCAGGTGTTGGGCAGCTTCGTGCGCGGGAGGATGGCGAGGGTCTGGGCTCTGCTCTCCATCGCCCGCCGCTGCCCGCTCCAGGCTTCGGGGTCCCCGCAGGCGCCGCCCGACGCCGCGCGAGGCTCCACCCGCGGCTGGGAGCCCGAGGGGCGGTGCGGCGCGTGGGCAGGCTGAGGGCGGGGTCGGCCGGGATCACCTGGCGCAGCGCTTTCTAGGCCCTGCACTCACTAGCTCCGGGGCACTTCCCGCATCGGACTTTGTAAAGTGCTCGACGGATTCCATGTGTGACAACTAGGAAAAGTAAAGGCGAAATTGGACATATTATCTGCGTGAATCACAATGCTGATTTCTGATCATGTCTGGCTGTCATTGAATTTATTTGTTTTATTTAGAAAAAGATATAATACAATGAGACCCACAGCTGGGAAAGAATAAGGATGAGCTTGTGTTTTAAATCTTCCTTAAATAATTACTTTGAACTAATTCCAAATTCAAATTGGGAAAGTGTATTTCTAGGATAATGTCAGTTTAAAAGTTTAACAACAGTTGACATTCATTCTTGGATGTGAAAGCAAGCAAGCACATGGACGAGAGTACATACTAAATTCACATTTTAGCAATGAGAGAAATTCTAGTATAAAACTTTTAAGAGCATTTCAGAATTTACTCATCAAAGAAAATAATGGCACCCTATAGTCGTATCAAAATTTTCTGTTTATGGATAATTGATATAATTATAAATTAAATTCTATTAATTTATAATATTTATTATATATTAATAATATTTATATCAACATCTCCCTCTCTATACCCCACCCCAGTATGTGTGTGTGTGTGTTTGCAGGGAGGTCAGACTTCAGCATCAGGTGTCTTCCACTGACTCTCTGCTCTGCTTGGTGACTCTCCTCCCACACCCCACCACTGGATGATAACACAACAGCTAGGCTTTTACTCAGATGTTGGGAATCCCAGCTCAGGTCTTCATGTTTGCCCTCAATTCACTGAGTCATTTTCCCAGGCCCTAAAGCTTACAATGAGAATATGTGTTGGCAAAGGTAATTAGTCTCTTCCTCACCTTAACTGAGTTTCAGTAACCCTTTCCTTGTTACAGCATTTTTCCATCCCTAGATATCTACTTTTTAGCTGTTCACCTTGCAAGTAAGAAACTTTGAGGCTGGAATGGTTAGTTTCCTGCTGGCAGTTTTTGCTAGCTCCAAGAGTTGGTCTGAAACAACACTCCCCTCTAGTGACTAAAAGGCTAACATGCACTATCCTGTATTAAAGAGAATTTCTCTTAAAAATTTTAACTTTGTGTGGGTATGTGTGTGAATGTGTTTGCGCGCGCATATGTGTGTGTGTGTGTGTGTGTGTGTGTGTGTGTGTGTGTGTGTGTGTGCGTGTGTGCGTGTGTGTGTGCGTGTGTGCGTGTGTGTGTGTGTGTGTGTGTGTGTGTGTGTGTGTGTGTGTATGCCCATGATTGTGGAAGCTTAGGGACAATCTGGGATATCATCCACTTCCTTTGAAACTGGGTCTGTCATTGCCTGGAGCTCATCTTGTCTCCCATCCCCCAGTGCTGGGATTATAAACCCACACCACTAGACAGAGCATTTCCACATGGGCTTTGGGGATTGAGTTCAGCCCTGTACTTGAACCATCCCCCTTTCCTCATTAAAGACAGTTTCCCAATGGTCACTCTCTGCTTTGCTTAGGGAATCTGATTTCTTTCTTAGAAATATAGTCATTACTAACAATAATCATTGCCCCCTACTTGAATTCACAAACTTGCATCTCTGATTAGCCAATAAACCAGTAGAAACTGAAATTAAAGGACCATGTCAAGTTTCAAAAAAAAAATGAAGCTTATATTCACCTATCATTTTAAATTCTGCTCTAAAATATTTTAATATACAACTAATTTATCTCACTTGTAACTTGGTTTTCATTTCACCACATTTCAATACTTAGCTAATGTATATGAATTTATTTCACTGTGTTGAACTTTCATAGGGACTCTAGCCTCAGAACTAGACCCATCATTGCCTTGGGAAGAACCTACAATTAGTTGTGATGTGTATTTTTCATTCTTCACTCATTTGCTGAACACTCGCTGGGCACCTTGTCTGTCAGACACTGTCTTAGCCTTAGAGATACCAATTAACACACTGAAGTCTCTACAGTTATCAAATTTAATATTAAACCCTTGATTTTTAAAAAGCCCCACAGAGGGAAGGATGCAGATCCCAGAGGCTTTGTCTTTGTAGAATAATTTGCTTTGGAGGTGGCATCCTATAACTTAGTGTAAATTATACATCGTAGTGACTCTGGATTACACTTTTTCTACCTGTGGACACTTGACTGTCCCACTGGACAATTCCTGCCCTGAGGTTGCTATTTCTTTCCCTCTCTCAGGCCTGCTTTTATGGCTGTGTTCACTGTAGATGGACTTTCTCTGTGCTTCTGTAATTTGCTGGTCAGTGATGGGGATCACACTCTCTGTTTATGATATGGGGATCACACTCTCTGTTTATGATATGGGGATCACACTCTCTGTTTATGATTCTAAGGGTACTCCTTTCAAGCTCCTGCTGTGTCCTGAGTTGCCCATGGTGGGTAGGCACTCCTTTAGAAGCTGTAGACATATTCAACAATTTAACCATTTCAGGATGGACTTCTGTCTGCTCAGTACTTAGGTTTCTTCTCCACGGGGTCTCTGCTCCTTGGGCAAAGTTCAGCTGTGAAACGTGGATCAGGGTTGGTTCTTTTGCACCTCTACTGTGGGCCCAGTTGTGAGAATCTCTTGTTAAACCTGTGGCTCACCATGCTTTGTAGCAGGAATCTTAAAGAGTTCTTGCTAGTTCCTCAGATGATCCTGGTTCCTCAGGCTGGAAGCTTCTGAGTCCTCCTCCACATGAATCTCAGCTGAACTGTGTTGCTCCAAAGCCTGAATGCTAAACCAGCCAAATGCTTAACTCACTTAGTTCCTGGTCCTCAGGCCTTATATACCTTTCTGCTTTTTGCTATCACTCCCTGGGATTAAAGGCTGGATTTCTGGGATTAAAGGCTGTGTCACCATGCCTAGCTGTTTCTAAAGTGGCCTTGAACTCAGAGATCCGGCTAGCTCTGCCTCCCAAGTGCTGGGATTAAAGGCGTGTACCACCACCGCCCAACTTCTGCTATGGCTGGCTCTGACCCATTTTCTAGCCACCATTTCTGGTTCTGTTCTAGTGGCTGTCTGTTCTCTGACCCCAGATAAACTTATTTCGGGGAACACACAATATTTTGGGGGAACACAATACCACAACGATTGACTTCAATCACTGGCACTTTTCACCTGTAACTCTGTGCCTTCCTCATCCCTGCTTTCTAGTGTTTTCCTGAAGGATGAGTAGTAGCCTCATTCAATAACAGCTCTCAGTTCCAGGTTTCCCTTTTTCTTTTAAAATTAATCCCTTTGATTTCTTCATGCTTTTTAATGTTTTCTACTGAGATTAATACTTTAACAAAATTTAAATGTTAAAGGCTAACATTTATTGGCATCTATGAGGCAGTGTGATATTGGCATACAGAGACATTGCTGTTTTTAAAGTGTCCTTTTCAAAATTCAAGCATCAAAACTTCTTGTGATGGTTTTAGAAGTAGAGCTTATATGTATATCCTTCAGCCTCTTCTATTCTATCACAGGTACAAGGAAGGAACTAAGATAAATATAAAAGTCAATAAAAGAGAATGTTCTAGAATTATACATATGAAGTAGATATGTATGAACTATTTATTACACATACACACACCACAGTACATATTTGCAAATTCAATTGTTTTTGTCACAGATGTTAAAAAGAAGAGTCTCCAACAAATGATGTTATGAAGCTGATTTTGGTACTACACAATTGTAATCTCAGCACTTGTAAGGCTGGGGTAGGAAAATTTTCTTGAGTTTGAGGACCCTTGTGGAAGGCCATATGACAAGATCATGTCTGAAATAACAACAAATCCCTGAATCAAAACAGGTTATCTATCTGTATGGAAATAAAAATTAAATATGACCCTTACCACACGTAGAATGAATAAACATTTAAATGTATGTTTGAACTATAAATCTAGACTAAAATAGAACATTCTTCTCTGACACTACTAGGAGTATCACTGCAGCATATTTTGTTTAGTAACATGATCACCCCTTTTGGTCAACACACATGGAAATCTTTCATCCTTCTTGAATGCTAGTAATCTAACCAATTAATTCTGAATGTTTGGATTGTTTGGTAGTTTATCTTTACTGCCAATTGGCTGTATTTAGTTGCCTAGGAGATACACCTTTGGATGAGCCTGTAGGGTGTTTCCAGAGAATTAACTAGGGAAGGAACACACACTCTGAGTGTGGGCAGCTCCACCTACTGGGCTGAGGACCCTGACAGAAAAGAGAAAGGAGGAAGCCAGGAGATCACCAGCACAGTCTGTTTCCTGACTATGGATCCAATGTGACCAGCTGCTTTGCACATCTGCCAGGATGACTGCACTGCACAATGGGCTGTTTCCCCACCGCATCCCAAACTGTAAAACAAAATAAACACTTGAGTTGCTTTTGTCAAGTAATTTGTTATAACAATGAAAAGTAACTGATACAGAAAATTGGTACTGAGAAGTGGGGACATTACTGTGACTATCTACAGGCCCAAAGCTGTTGTGTGCTGGGGTGGCAGAACTGGAGGGTGAGTCTGCCCAATCCTGTTGGAGGCCAGATGAAGACAAATCCCTCAGATTCTAGATGCTAAGATTTGGTGTTTGCCCTGCTGGTTTTGGTCCCACTTTTGCCTAGTTTTCCCATGATATGTCTCATTCCTCCCTTTTAGAATGTGAATGTTTATTCTGTGCTGAATATTGGAAATATACACTTACATTTTGATTTTTGTAGGGTATGGTGATTTGAATAGGAATGGCCCCAATAGACTCAAGTTGAATGTCTGGCCTATAGGAAGTAGCCCTATTAGGAGGTACAGCCTTGTTGGACGAAATGTGTCACTGTGGGCCAGGCTTTGAGGTCCCAGATGCTCAAGCTAGGCCTAGAGTCACTTTGACCTCTACTGCCTGTGGATCAAGATGTAGAACTCTCAGTTCCTTCTCCAGAACCATGTCTGCCTGTGTGCTGCCATGATGATAATGGACTAGACCTCTGAAACTGTAGGTGAGCCCCAATTAAATGTTTTCCTTTATAACCGTTGTGTTATTAAATAAAGTCTTATTAAATTAAAAAAACATGGAACAAGATATAGGGGTGAAAACCTGAGAGATGAGGGAAATAGGGAAAGCCACAGCTAACCTCACCTCACCAACTCCACAGCTTCCAAAAGCAATCTACTTCCTGTCTACCCATGCCTATATGCCTTACTGTTCTGCCATCTAATCTGCTCTCTCTGTCCAGCTACATCACTTCCTCTTCCTGCCCCGCTCTGCCACTTCCTGTCTGTCAGTAAAGACCTCCATGGTTAACTAGTGTTGGAATTTAAGGTGTGTTCCACCACATCTGGCTCTGTTCCCAGTGTGGCCTTGAACTCAAAGATCCAGAAAGATCCCTGCCTGCCAAGTGATAGGATTAAAGGAGTGTGCTAACATTGCTTGACTTCTATATAGTGGGTGGCTTTTTTCTCTGATCTCCAGGAAAGTTTTATTGGGAGACACAATACATCACCACAAAGAGTTGCTGTAGTCATGGTGTCTTTTCACAGCAACAGAAACTGTAAGACATAGGGGCTCACAGTCAAGACATTGTATTGAGTCTCAGAGTAGACAGACAGAACATTGGAACAACCTAATAGCAGTTGAGACTGGAGACTTTTAAAAACTAAATGCACTTTACATTATGAGATGAACTGAGGAGACAGAGGTTGGGGTGGAATGTTTTATGTATTTGGATGTCAAGATGACAAGGGGTGGACTTCTTATGGTTAATCTTGTCAACTTGACTTCATGTAGAATCACCTAGGAAAAGTACCTCTGGGTATGTTTATGGGGGTGCTTCCAGTAGTATGGGCAAAGAAACCCCACATTGAGTGTTGAAAGTATTGTTTCATGGGCCAGGGGTCTGGAGTAAGAGAAAAGAAAGCCAGCTAAGGATCAGCATTCATCTCTCTGGTCACGATGTGACAAGATAACTCAAACTCCTGTTGCATTAACTTCCATGATACTGAATCCCCTCAAACTGTCAGCCAAAACAAACCCTTCCTTACTTAAGTTGCTTTTGTTAATTATTTTGTAGTAACAATGAGAAAAACAATAAAGGTTATTTCTGCATTTTGCTAAGAGAAACAATGTTTCAGCAATACACAGTGGCTTATTTGTAGGATTCTCTCATGTGGTTAGCCTTCACTTGTGAATAGGCTGCTCTGGGCTGATGTCTCCCAGATTAGTCTTTACAGCATCTGCTTTGCCTTTAACACTGACAGTGCTCAAATAGACCTTTAAGATTCTTTCGCAGTCCTTTGTTTGAGGTGTTCCTGTCTCAGTGAATGTTAATAACCATATATCCAGTGGTCATTATTTACTCTTCCATCATCCAGTAATATTAATTCTAAGTTTGAAACAGATTTCACACACATTCACTAGTCTCAATCTAATTAGCCACCACCCTGGTTTAAATAATTTCAGAATCTCTCATTGTTCTAAAAATTCTCTTGCTTTTATAAAACCATTTATATAAATTAAACAAACTTAAAGGGAATTTAAATTTTTCAACCTGTATTTCACTTGCAAATTAACATGAAGAGATTTGGTCATTTCCTTTTCATTATGAAGATATTTCTCCTTTAAAAATTTATGTTTCTGCTTTTCTAGTGTTGAAAACACTCAGCGTAATCTGTGAAATATACTTAATGGTGACTTTGAGCTAAAAAAGGTTTTCCTCTGTTTCCTGAGTAATTCCTCATGGGACTGTCACTGTCCTTATCTGTAGAAACTCTGCAACAGAGAAATGCCTGCTTCTCATCTACCTTCCCTGCTCTTCACCTTTTCCTTTGTGGTTTTGAGGATTCTTGCGTACGGTGTGCCTAAATTCCTATATGAAACTTAATTTTTATTTTTCCCCAATATTCAAGTCTTAATCCCCAAGTATTAGGGATGAACTAAGGGCCTCAAATCTCGAACATCAGGCAAGTGATCTGTTGCTAAGCTATCTGTATCCCTAAGCTTTCCAGGCAGGCTTAGAATTTCCAAGTGTCTTGCCTTAGTATCCTGAGTGGTATTTGCTCCACCCATGACCTTAGGCTATGTAGCATGAAACTTAAAGAGCCTTATTAATAAAATCAAACCTGGAGCCAGATATTGGGGTGAATGCTGGAAAATCAGAGAAGCAGAACAAGCCACAGTCAATTCCTCACAGCTGAACTATGTTGCTCAAAAACCTAAAAGCTTAACCAGCTCTAGTTCCTGGTTTTCACACCTTATATACCTTTCTGCTTGCTGCCATCACTCCCTGGGATTAAAGGCATGAGTCACCATGCTTGGCTGTTTCTAGCATGGCCTTGAACTCACAGAAATACAGAGAGATTTCTGCTTCTGGAATGCTAGGATTAAAGGCGTGAGTGCCACCATTTTCTAGCCTCTGTATCTAGTGGCTGTTCTGTTCTCTGACCCCAGATAAGTTTATTAGGGTGCACAATATTTTGGGAGACACAATGTCACCACAAGGCTACATGACCTAAAGGAGGCTGTGCTTCCTGCCATTGCATGTAACCTCTTATAAGGAGTTGGAGAAGGGTCATGTGACCCTTCTCCCTGCTCCTACCTGTGAGGTGGATTCACTCCCTGTTAGATCAGAGGTCTGCTGTCTACTCTGTTCTGTAATTGTGAGTGTATTTTTCAATTTATATCTTAATGAATTCTGTTACCCATTTAATAGATTCATGTGGATTTATCAGAATAAGTAGTGGTCACATGACAAAAAGACCCTACACTCCCTGTAGCTCCTGCCCACAGCCTCTTCGGCAGTGGCAGCAGGTTGGCTCAGAGGCTTGTGTGCTTGCTGCAGGTTGGCCTTGCTAGCACTCCAAGCCACTTGGTCCCAACCACATGGATCTGCGCCCCATATACCCACTATTTTCATGACCAAACTCTAATACACGCAGGTGGCTGCTGGTGTGTTTATCCATGCTGCAGAGCCTGGGCAGCCCAAACCCCCAAGAAGGGCCTGACACCTGCACAGGTGACCAGCTACATATACCAGCCCAGTGGGGAGCCAGTAGACCAGGCAGCTCATGCAGCACATGAGTCTATCACTCTCTGGCTATGTGAATCATAAGGTAGCACTAGGTGCCTTTTAGTTCCATGCTATTAGCAACAGGATCTGGTCACAGTTTCCCACCTCTTTAGAGATCACCAGCAGACTGTTCCTTTACTTTTAAAATTCTTCAGTGTAGCACCTGCCAATTTCAGGACAGACACCCTGGGATGCCATGCTATGTCTTTGAGAGTGCACCTGCCCACCCAGCCGCCCACCAGCTTCCACCACTCCAGTTGAGTTCAGCACCATGCCCTCAGCTGCTGTCACCAACCCTATAACACCAACCAGACAAGCAGCTTCTGCCAGGTGTGTGACTGTGCCTGAGCACTTCCAGCTCATTGCTTTATTGCCTCATTGTTGTATACAATCTGTTGTGGTCCCAGTGGTCCCAATCCCTACTGCTCAGGGATTGCCTGGGTAAGTGCTTAATTCACAGGAGCCATTCAGGGACTTCAGTCATCTTGCACCAGACCTTTTTTAGTGCTACACCAGTGACACCTATTGGCTAACAGCACTACTACACTAAAAAAAAAAAAAAAAAAAAAGCACAAGGACTGAAACACAAGCAAGCAAGAATTTCATTCCAAGTAAGTGTACTTGATAATTTTACACCTTAATATTGATTAATAAATAAACAAATTAATAATATTTTCTTGATAAATTTTGAATATTTCTCAAAACATGGTGGCAAATATTACTTCACATGGATTGAAAAATTTTTATGCTTTTTTGCTTTTACAGAACATATATGACCTTCCTGGGATGTATATACACACCATTTTGGCATTTGCCATAATAATTAACATAGCATTGAAAAAATAGTTTGATAGTAATAACAAAGATGAGTCATTATTGGGACTGATACAGGATTTACAAGGTAGCAATGAAGACTTACATAAAAAAATCTTTCCCTGGAATCTGCTAAGCAGGATTTATAAGGTAGTAATAAAGACTTGAATAAACAGATTCTTTCTCTGGAATCTGCTAACCAGGATTTATAAGGTAGCAATAAAGACTTACATAATAGGCTTCTTAGTTTGGAATCTTATAACTTACTACAAGAACTTCAGTCCATTAATAATAAATGTACAAACAAATTTGATTTTATTGATAATAAATATGAATACTTAATGAATAGAACAATAGCTCTCCTGGGTAAAGTTGTCACTACTCGAGAAAGAAAGATTATCATTAACTGATAAAATAAGGTCTATGGAATCACGTGTTTCAAAAGAACATAAAAGGTTGCATGATTCCATGAAATCTCTGGAATCTCTTACAACAGAGGAGGTTCATTCACTGGAACAGACCCTAGATGTTCATCTGCAAGCCTTAGAAAAAAATCTCAGTAAAGATGACAAGGGACTTAGTAGGCAGAAGGGAAACACTATACAAGTCATAACATCTCCAGGTGGCTTTCACACAGTGGCTTATTCTGTCATCATCTGTGAGAGGCCAGCAGATGATAGGCACTCTGAGCCCTATGTGGAATATATGTTGTAACCTATTCCTAAGAAAGATTTAAAAAACAGTAAGGAAGGGGTGGTCACCTATGGTATATATGTGGTCTACTACAAATAGAATTATGCCAAATCACTGGAATCAGTTAATCTCAGCTGTTCTAGAATAAAGCCAGCAGTTACAATGGAAAAGCTGGTTGAGAGAGGAAGTGTCTTAGAACAACAGGGTAAGACCAAAGGTTTTGAGATCTCCCTAGATCAGATTCTTGGTGAGGGATGTTTTGCTGATAAAAATATACAAGCCACTTACGATATACATACAGTATCCCTATGCCATACAGCAGCTCTAAATGCTTGGGGGGAAATTCCAGAACCAGAAAACCAACTGAATTATACACAAAGATATTCCAAGGAACATAAGAATATTTTGCTAACTTTTTACAAAGGCTGACCACAGCTATAAAAATAAGCTGTGTCCAATAAAGAATAAGTAAAGTATTAACTGAGTCCTTGGCACTTAACAATGCTAATACAGAATGCAAAATAATACTTATGCCATTAAAGGTCAGATCAACTCCTTTGGGAAAATGAATTCAGTATAATAATGGTATTGAGTCTCTTAACTATAGTAATGAGGCTTGCATAGGAGAGACAATTTTCAGAGGTGGAAGAAGGCCTCAGGGTACCAAATGTTTTAACTGTGGCACACCAGGCCATATAAGAAGAAAATGTACATAGGGTGTTCCTAGAAGCAATATTCATTCTAGAAATAACCCAAACAGGAGAACTCAACCTTCTGGATTATATAGAAGATTCGGCTAAGGTCGACATTGGACCAATGAGTGTAGATCAACAATAGATATATGAGGCAACCCTTTACCAGTGGGAAACACCTCAAGGGGCCTCTTGCAGGCCCCCAAATTGAATGTGGTCCAAACATTTCCAGCCATTGTGGAGGAAATTCCTCTCCAGGACAATTAGATAACCCAGTGTTCTAATGTACAGAATGATACTGCACTGGATGATAGAACAGCCTTGATAGATGAATCAAAAGTTTCAAAGAACATAATAAAACAAATATTTTGGCAGACTTCCATAAATGAACAAAGACCAAAACTCAGACTTCAAATTAATGGCATTGTTCTAGAGGGCCTGATAGACACAGGTGTGGATATGACTATAATTACACCAAAATCATAGCATTCTAATTGGCCTCTTCAAGAGGTAGATGTCCAATTTCTAGGGATTGGAACCCTATCTCAGGTAAAACAGAGTTAAAAAAGGATTGAATGCATAGGGCCAGAAGGACAGAGAGGAAGGCTGAAGCCACATGTGGCAAATGTAGCAAAGAATCTTTGGGGCCAAGATCTGTTACAGCAGTGGAATACCCCGATTAAAATTCCCAAAATCTCAGAAAGAGAATACAGACCAATGCATGTTTCTTTAAAATGGCTAACTGATAATCCTGTCTGGGTTGGACAATGGCCTTTGACAACAGGAAAGCTACAAGTTTTAGAACAGCTGGTTCAAGAGTAGTTAAATGCTCAACACATTGAAGAATCTATCAGCCCTTGGAATTCTCCTGTATTTGTTATTAGAAAAAAAAGTCCAGTAATTAGAGAATGCTAACAGATCTGAGAACTATTAATAAAGTAAGTTGGCCTATGGGCTCCCTACAGTATGGGATGCCCTTGTCCTCTCTGCTACCCAAAGAATGGCCTATAATAGTTATTGACTTAAAAGATTGGTATTTTTTTAACCATACCTTTACAAGAAAATGATAGAGAAAAATTTGCCTTCACAGTACCCAATGATATCAATTCCCAGCCAGTCAAGAGATATCAATGGAAGGTCCTCCTAAAGGGAATGTTAAACATCTCTACCCTGTGCCAATATTTTGTGCAAAACCCATTGGAGATAATTTGTGTGAAATTTCTACAATCATTATATGGATGATATCTTATTAGCTGATCCAAAGTTAGGTACTTTAGAAAGCATGTTTGAAGAAGTAAAAAAAGTTTTGCCTCACTGGGGACTATAAAATTGCTCCAAAAAAAGTACAAAAAGGAGATTATATTAATTACTTAGGATATAAGGTAGAGCTACAAAAAATTAGACTCCAAAAGGTACAACTCAGGAGAGATCAATTGCAGACTCTTAATGATTTTCAAAAATTGTTAGGAATCATTTCCAATTTACAGAGTATCATTGGAATACCTAAAGATGGACTAAAAATAATGGCTAATACCCTAAAAGGGGACAAAGACTTAAACAGTCCAAGAGAATTATCAGCCAAAGCTGAGAAGGAATTGGCTATAGTAGAAAAGACAATACAAGAAGCACACATGGATCATGTGAATCCAGAACTTAGCTGCATTCTGGCCATACTCACCTCCAGACACTTCCCCACAGGGATTTTGTTGCAGAGGGAAGATATTATATTGGAATGGATATTTCTACCATGTAAACCAAGTAAGAAGTTAAAGACTTCTATAGAAAAGGTCTCCAATTTGATCCAAAAAGGAAAATTAAGACTTCACCAGTTGACAGGAATGTACCGAGTAGAAATTGTAGTACCTTTAACTAATGAAGAAATTTACACACTATGGAAAGATAATGAATACTGGCAGAGAGCCCGCAATGACTTTTTAGGAGAGACTAACAACTGTTATCCCAAAAGCAAGAGAATAGCATTCATAAAGAGGAGTGAATGGGTCCTTCTTCACATTGTATGACAAAAGCCAATTTCTGCAGTCCCTACATTCTTTTTTTTTTTTTTTTGAGCTGAGGATTGAACACAGGGCCTTGCGCTTGCTAGCAAGCACTCTACCACTGAGCTAAATCCTCAACCCATGGAGTCCCTACATTCTATACTGATGCAAATAAATCAGGAAAAGCAGGATACAAATCAGGAGGCTTAAGTAAAGTGGTTTGAAGTCCATACAACTCTGCACAAAAAGCAGAACTGTATGCCATACTTATGGTACTGACGGACTTCACAGAACCCCTCAATATAGTCACTGACTCTCAATATGCAGAGAGAGTTGTTTTACATATTGAAACTGCTGAATTAATTTCTGATAATACAGAATTAACTTCATTGTTTATACAATTACAAGAAATAATTAGAAATAGGTAACATCCTATATATTTAACACACATCAGACCTCATATGGGTCTGCCAGGACCTCTAACACAAGGTAATGATGAGATTGATCAGTTACTAACAGAAAACATGCTAGAAGCCTCAGAATTACATAAGAAACACCATGTAAATAGCAGGGGTTTGAAGAGGGATTTCTCTATCACTTGGCAACAAGCCAAGGAAATTGTAAGAAAATGTCCTATTTGCTTCTTCTAAAACCAAACTCCATTACCCACAGGAAGCAATCCAAAAAGTATACAGAGAAATGAAATTTGGCAGATGGATCTATTTCATTTCACAGCATTTGAAAGATTAAAGTATGTACACCATACCATTGACACCTATTCAGGATTTCAGTGGACAATTCCAATGAGATCTGAAAAGGCTGATTCTGTGATTAACACACCTGTTAGAAGTTATGTCCATCATGGGAATACCTGTACTAATTAAGACTGACAATGCCCCAGCATATATCTCAAATAAAATGAGATAGTTTTTTGCTTATTGCAATATAAAGCATGTTACAGGCATACCACACAATCTCACAGGCCAAGCAGTCATAGAAAGATCCAATTGAACTTTAAAGGATATGCTAAATAAACAGCAACAGGTAACAATGACTCCTAGAAACAGATTGCATAATGCTTTTATTAACCTTGAAATTACTCAACGCTGATTTGAAAAGAACAACAGCTGTAAAGAGAGACACTGGACAACAGAAAAAAAAAAAAAACAACTTCTGAGATAAACCAACTGGTTTATTTTAAAGATGTGTTGACCTCAGAATGGAAACCAGAAATACATCCTATATTGGGGAAGGGGTTTTGTTTTTGTTTCTGCAGGAGAAGAAAAGCTATGGATACTAATAAAATTAATAAAAATTCTATTTGAACAGGAGAAAATTGAAGAGAAAAGCTCAACCACTGATGTAACATCTCTACAAGTTGTAAGAAATATTTAACAAGCTGGGGTTGGGGCAGGGTTCTGTTTTTTGTCTTTTCAGGATAATAGGAATACCCATCTTCAAGAAATCATAAGGCCGTGGACACCCAGAAGTCTACAGCAGAAGGGAAGAACTTATTGGTACCAATATATTCTACAGGGTAATATCTCACTGCCTAACATCAATATCTATTTAACTCTAGAATAGTTGTGGTCCCAATTCAACTATAAATCAAGCTGGCTTTGGAGTTGGAATTTAGCTCCCTCCTTCTCTAAACCCAAGCATATTGCTAAAAGAAAAAGTTAAGAGATTCTGTCTCATATCAGAAGTGCTGCGTGGTGTGGTACAGAAGAAAACCAGTAAAAAGCGACCATTGTCATCAAGATTCTATTTCTTTCCATGCTTGTCTTTGCTTTTAGAGGATCCTTTCTCTTTCCAGAATAAACCCAAACTTTCCATTTTGATATTAAAAATGTTTAAGTTTCCACAATAAAAAATTAAGTCTTTCTAATAGCAATCTCTGAAGTCTCCAGAAGGAAGATGGGACCCTACAACAATTACTCTACTCAGTCTAGGAAGATGCCATGATACCTAAGAACATTACTCAATGATCAGCTTTGGACTGAAAACTCTTCAGGACAGTTCTAAGGTGAGATGGTTCATTATACTACACTTCTAGCCAGCATGTCAGACAATCTTATCAATTTCTGAGACTGGCTGCAGACTCTATGGCTAGTCCTATTGAGACCTAACTGTCTACGCTTTCTTACAGGACCCCACAGAAATATTGTTGCCCCCTAAACAGCAGGAAGTAATTACAAGAAAACAACAGCCCTTTCCCAAATGTTTCATCTTTCTCAGGGTTATGGATGAATGGTTGTAGGGTTGGGGATAAAACAATGAAATTTGAACTCAGTATTATTTTTTAGAAAAGAAAAAGAGGAATGCATTGGTATAGGATATTAAGGTAGATTATTGTATTTACTAGTAAACTAATTCAGTAAAGTATCAGCCTTAGATAATTTGCACTGATATGGATTCTTGTATATTGACACAAATGTAAACTATTCTTATATTCCTATTTAAGATTTGTATATTCAAATACAAAACTACATTTGTTATATTGTACACATATTCCTACTCCTGTTTGAAATATTTTGTATATTGATACAAATGTAATACTATATTTGTCATACTGTATGTATGTTCTACCTCTGTTTAGGATATTTTGTATATTGATATATATTTAGGATTATTGTCATATTGCATATTGCATTATACATGCCTACCTCTGCTTAAGCTATTTTGTATACTGTTACAATTTTGAGGCCATTGTCCTTATACAGTACATCTACTTATAGTTTATCTTGTTATTGTGAAGCCTTAGTCCTTAAATTATTTTAGTAGAGAAGACTTACTGAGCTATAGTCACTCATACTTGTCATTTTTATAGTTATGTTAGTTAGGTTCTCCAAATTTACAGAAACATATGTTAGATGGATAGGTAATCTTCAAATACTTCATAGACCTAGAGAATATGGCATTTAAATGTTTTGATAACTTAGAATTCTGTTGACTTGCAACATGATTGCTCCTGACAACACCAATCTTATCCTGAGAGAATGTTGGGCTTCTGAGACATTTCTGTTTGGAAGCTTATCTTCTTCTTAGCACAAAATGGCCTGCTGGGCAAAGAACTGCCCTTGCCTTGACTGCTGACAGTACTAATACTGTCCCTTCTGAATGAACAGGACACAAGGAAAAGTGCCAAGATGGGTTAAGATAGTCTTTCAAAATACCTGATTCTGAAAATGATCTGTCAGATAATCTGGGCCTGTAGCTATCTTGAATGCACCAATGATGCTGAGAAATTTTAGGTGACTGTCCAGGCTGCCAGCTGTCTCTGTCTACCCTTGCAAGACTCCTGAAAGTTGCTTGTATCCTTCTCCTGTTTCTCAGATATTATTATATTTCCTCTCAGGTCTTTTATGGGATTGAAGACTAACAGTTATAGTCACAGTCTTCTTGTATCTTAGCTATAACGTATTAAGTATTAGATTCAGGTTCTTTAGGATAGGACACCTTTTGGAATGACCTCTGTAATGTGACATTTACCTATGCTTCATATTTCTCTGGATTTTAGTATGTGTCTTTTGTTTGATGTTATTCTTGGTTGTAGTTCCATTTGTTTATATTATTACCCTTTATTTTTCTTGAATACTTGATAATCATTCTTATTGTATATAGTTTGCATTAAGATTAGAACTTTCTAATTTAGGCAAAAAGGGGAAATGTAGTGGTATTTGCTCCACCTATGACCTTGGCCTAAAGGAGGTGGTACTTCATACCCTTGCACATGACCTCTTACAAGAAGTTGGAGAAGGGTCATAGGACCCTTCTCCAAGCTCCTGCCTTTGAGGTAGATTCACTCCTGGTCAGATCAGAGGACTTCTGCTATCTACTCTGTTCTGTAATCATGAGTGTATTTCCTCAATTTATATCTCAATAAATTCTGTTACCCATTTAACAGACTCATGTGGATTGATCATAATAGTATCCCACATGGCTATAACCAAGGATTGGGCCACCAGGCCCACTCAAAATTGAAATAAAAAATTTTATTTCTTAGCAAATGATAGTTATGTATTATTTCATTCTAATAGGCACAACAGCATCATTACTAGTAAAACACAATTCTTCTCTACACTGAAATCCACTAAATACATATTTCACTGCCAAAGCTTGGTTGCAAGTAAATACTCTCCAATGGGAGCATTGGGGGTCTTAGAGATGGGTACTCTATGGCTGTGGCAGAGGTGCACCAGTGCACAAGGATAGGATTGGGCATGTTGAAGGGACACAAGAGCCAACTTTAAGGGTCAATTGTCAATGCTTAGTAATTATAATGAGAAAGTATAGGGTGCTATTGAATTATAACCCATGTATAAGGTAAATAGATATAAATTCGTGTATTCCTAAGTAATAAAATACATAAAAGATCACATATGAAGAAACTGCCATCAGAAAAGTACCCCTGTTCATCAGGGCATGCTATAAACCATTAATTCCAAATATAGTGGAAAATGACTTCATAGTAGAGAAAGCTAACATGATCACTCATGCAATGGCTAATTGAGCTGTCAGGTGAATATATCATGCACTCATGAGATGAGAAAAAGCATATTCTTGTAGCAATTTTTCTTAAAACCTATAATCCCAGTCTAATCAGAGAAGGGAAATGACAAACAGACCAGACTGAAGATTATTTTACAGATACCTGAGAAGTATTCTACAAGACTAAGATACTGAAAAACAAGAAACTGTCTCAAATCAGAAGAGAACAAAGTATTTAGTATGGTATTCTTGGTTTGGTCCTAGAATAGAAAATGGACATAAATTAGTGAAATTCAAATAAAACCTGAAGTTTAATAATACTGGTTTCTAAGACATTACATATGTACTTATAAAGAAACTGTATGAGGTTATAAGGAAGTCTACTGTTTTGGGACAATATTTTTGTACACTGTAAAGATGTGTCTCTGACAAGGTGCCTTCTGATTGGTTTAATAAAGAGCTGAATGGCTGATAGCTAGGCAGGAGAGAATAGGCAGGACTTCTGGGGAGAAAGTAGAACTCTGGGAAGAAGAGTGGTGGGAGACACCAGTGAGACACTTAGGAATTCAGACATACAAAATGAAGGAGAGGTAAAAAAGCCATGTGGCAGAACTTAGATGAATAGAAACAGGATAATTTAAGTTATAAGAGCTAGTTAGGAATAAGCCTATGCTGAAGGCCAAATTATCACAATTAATAATATGTCTCTATGTCATTAGTTAGGGCTAGCGTCCAACAAAGTTTGAAAAAAATGACCTCCTACAATTGTTGCCCAACACACAGCATGTAAATCCACATAGGGCCTGAGAAAGCTGCAAAAAGTCTGAACAATGGAGCTGGACATGGTTGCTTAGTAACCAGAGTCTCTCATGCAATCTCACTGCTTGAATCATACAGAGGCACAGCACGGCATCTTAAGAGGCCCTGCTATTCAGCTGAGCATTTGGGTAGTCAGCTTGCTACTTGCTATTTGGAACTAGGTAGCACAGGCTCAGTAAATTCCCAGAGCTGGGACAGTTTGGCATGGCTGGGATGGTTACATCAAGTCGGGCAGAGCCAGCCACCAGCACCACATGCTAAGTGGAGCCACAAAGTGGGTGGTCTGTTTGTTTAAGATTTGTCTCCCATGGTCAGAGAATGCTGTGGGTGTAAGGCTGCAGGAATGCATGAAGTCAGGTCCAGACAAAAACAAAAACAAAAAAACGAAAACAAACAAACAAACAAACAAAAAAACCCAAAAAACAAACTAACAAAAAACCCCTCTGAACAGGTACAATGTTTAAAAATGTACTTAGGTACTGACGAAAAGAAAATGGCTATTGACGGTCATAGGAAAATAGTTTGAAAAGAATAGTCTTTAAGAGAGTAAAGTAATATAAAAAGAATAAGCTATATAAGGATGGGGCTGGATTCTGTATGGTGCTTTGTTGACCTTGAATTTTTAAAATGCTAAGGAAATAAAATAGCAGCTGCTGAGATAGACTGGAGTATGGGAAAAACTACTGAATTAAACTAGCCTATATATTTTAAGGATGACTTAACTTTAGAATGGAAGTCAGAAAATATATTGAATTATGTTTTTCTTTCTACAGGAAACAAAAAGCTATAGATTCCTTCAAAATTAACAGAGATCAGATTTGACTGGGGGAGACCTCATGAAAGTCTTGGTGACAGACATGAAGAAGCCAATACAAACAAGACAGGTGACATATAAGTTGATCCCTCAACATGGGAACAGCTTAAAGGCTGGATGAAACATGATAAATTTTGTTGACTACAAAGTCCTCATGACTTATTATTACATGCCATCCTTTCAGATGGCATGGATGGAGATTTACATTAGTTTGGTTATGCAGTCCAAGTTGACAGATGCCTTTTATCTACTCAAAGATAGAGCAGAGAATCATCTTCAGTTGATTTGTGCACACTGCAATTCCATACTTGTGTAAATACAGATATGTATGTTACTTTTAAAAGTTTGTTTTCATTAAAAAAAAAAAAAAAGGACCAGACAACAATGAAGACAAGTAGCCCAGGTGATCCAGCCTCTCAGAATGTCTTTGTTGCAGTCTTCTCAAAAACTTGCATCCAGAACAACTTCAAAGCTGCTAGCTGACATGGTTCAGCCTCAGAGACTACTCCAGCCAGGACATCAGGTAAGCTCTACAGTTTCTCATTACACAGGCTGGACAACAAATGACACAGCTAGCTGTCCCTGGACTTGACCATTATCTCAATTTTCCCAGGGTTCTCTAAAGATGCCATCACCCTCAGTCAGCAGAAAATAATTCTAAGAACACAATGCCCACACTCCCAAGAAGTGGGATGAGTGGTTTTTGGTTATTCAATGGGTTATGGATGTTTAGGAGAGTTGGTTGCAAATTGTTCCTGGCCATGGCAAGGGAGGAGACTAAACAAGAGAGGTTGAATTCAAGGATCTCTTTCTGAAAAGGGGATATAGAAATGATACAATAAGGGGTAGATTACTGAATGTATTTTTAAACTAAAAAAGCAACTATTAATCTCAAATATTTTGCATTGGTATGGATTTTTGTATATTGATACAAATTTAAAGTTACTTTTGTATTAAAATACTGTATATATGGTTCTACTCTTGTTTAAGGTATTGTACATGTGCAGCTCATTAAAAATGTAACGTATAATTAAGAAATGCAGGTTAGTAGTAACAATCAAACTTGTAGTCATGTTAGGTTTGTTTTCACGGTTAAATAGATGTTTTAGATAGATAGGTAGTCTTCATATACAGGGATCTGCAGAAAATGGCATTTAAGATATTTTAATAACAAGGCTTTTCATGACAGTAAGACATTACTGCTCCTGACAGTGCCAATTTACTTCAAAATAGAATGGTGGGCATTGAAGAACCTCCACATGGAGTTTGCTTTCATTGTGGCGAAGTTAGACACAGGGCAAGAAACTGTCCTTTCCGCAATGGCTGACAGTATGCTGCCCAAACTGGACAAGCAGGACACAAAGAGGCAACTGCCAAACTATGCAAGAGATATTTCTTCAAAATTTCTGCTTCACAGAAGTCTGTCAGATATTCCAGGCGTGTAGGCCAGAATTGGATGCCCCAATGTTGCAGAAGAAATTTTGATGATTATCCAGTCAGTCAGATATCTGTTATTTCTGTAGTATGAGAGTTGTTTGCTCTGCACTGTCTGTTTACTCAGGTAATATATTCATAAGTCTCTAATGGGGTTGAAGACTAGTTATAGTTTTTCATTTTTCTTTGTTACCAAATTCAAAAAACTCACAAAAGAGATATAAAGTTGAGAAACATAAAAGCTTACATTGTTTATGAAAGTGTTTTAAGGTTTAAAAAGATATTTTTAGGATAGTAATACAAGTTACGACAAAAAGTGGTTTAGGTATAAAACTTTGGACTCATCAATATAGAACAGATAATTTCTCCAAATTTGCGAAATACAAATGGACTAGACATTGTAAGTGTAACTTTTTCCTGATAATTGTTCTTACTGTATACAGTTTTACTGTTAAGAGTTAAAAGCCTTCCTTTTTGTTTAGACAAAGAGGAAAATATTTTGGAATAATCTTTTTGTACAGTGTAAATATGTGTCCCTGCCTAAGGTACCTTCTGATTGGTTTATTAAAGAGTTGAATGGACAATAGATAGGCAAGAGAGAATAGGGGATTTCCACTCTGGGAAGAAGGGTGGGAGATGCCATTGAGACACTGAGGAAGTCAGGTGTACAGAATAGAGAGGAAAAAAGCCATATGGCAGAATTTAAGTTAATAGAAACAGGGTAATTTAAGTCCTAACACCTAGTTAGAACAATCTTAAGCAAAAAGCAAGCTTTAATAATTAATAATAAGAACTCCTGCCTGGACCAGAGGTGAGAGTGCCTGGGGTCACACCCAGAGAGGGCCCCACCTGGGTCCCAGCCCTGGGCACCAGCCACTCTGGGGAAGACATGCCCAACTGGGCCCCAGGTTCTGGCCATAGGGCAAGGACTCCCCATCCCCACTGGGAAGGTTCCACCTCTCCAAGACCCTCACGGTGAACCCTACATCCTCCATGCCCTGCCCCCACACCCAAATGCCGAGGTCCCAGCCAATTCCTGAGACTTAGAAACAAGCCCCCAGCTTCCATCCTGCCCCGGAACTTCCATCTGGACCAGAGGTGAGTGCCTGGGGTTATAGTCAGAGAGGCAATAGCCCCTGGGTCCCACCCCTGGGCACCAGACATCCCAGGAGGAACTGCCCAACTTGGAACCAGTTTCAGGCCATTCAGAGGGCCCTACGGGAAGGCTCCCCTTTTCCAAGACTGCAGTCTCCACACCCTGCCCCCACACCCATTTGCCCAAGACCCCAGTCACTTCCTGAGACTCAGAGACCAGCCCCCAGCTCCCATCCGCCTTTGGAACTCCCATCTGGTCCAGAGAGACCTTCTGGTGGACACTACAATCTCAACGCCTTGCCTCCACACCCATCTTCCGGAGACTTAGAAAACAGCCTCCAGCATTTCATCCTGTCCCGGAACTCCCATCTGGACCAGAGCTTCCATCCTGCCCAGGAGCTCCCATCTGGACAAGATAAGGAGACCCCAGGGACTTCCTGAGACTCAGAGTCCAGACCCCAGCTCCTATCCAGCCAGCACACTCATCTGGACCTGAGATCCCATCTGGCCCAGAGCTTCCATCTAGACCAGAGAGAGGCTCCCTAAATCTGTCAGCTCTGTATGGACCAAGTACACTGATAAGACCAAGAGCGAATCCACAAGATGGGCAGACATCAAGGCAGAAGAACATACAACAAAATAAAGAGCAATACAGCATCACCAGAACCTAGCCCTTGTCCAACAGCTAGACCTGAACATCACAGAATGGAAGAAGCAGAAGAAAACAACCTTATAAGTAACATCATGATGAGGCTAGAGCCTTATATAGAAGAAATCAAAAATAAAGTGGAGGAACAAAGAAAAAATAGGAAGAATGCTATAAAAAAATAGAGAAGAAGAAAACAGTAAGTCCCTGAAAGAAAATCATGAAAAAGCAACAAAACAGACAAGGCAAACAGTCCAAGACCTGAAGAGGGAAATAGAAAAAATGAAGAAGACACTAGCAGAAGGAATGCTGGAAACAGAAAATCTGAGTAAACAAACAGGAACTTCAGAGACAAGCAAAACCAACAGAATGCAAGAGATGGAAGAGAGGATCTCTGGTGTTGAAGATATGGTAGAAGAAATAGATTCATCTGTCAAACAAAACACTAAAACCAACAAAGTCATGACCCAAAATGTCCAAGAAATGTGGGACACCATGAAAAGACCAAACCCACAAATAATAGGGATAGAGATAGGAGAATACCAGCTCAAAAATAGAGAAAATATATTTAACAAGATCATAGAAGAAAACTTTCCCAACTTAAAGAAGGAAATGCCTATAAAGATACAAGAAACCTATAGAACACCAAACAAACTAGACACCCCTCCCCCCCAAAAAAGTCCTCTCGCCACATAATAATTAAACGACGAAACATACAGAATAAAGAAAGAATATTAAGGGTAGCAAAGGAAAAGGTCCAAATGATTTATAAAGGCAAACCCATCAGAATAACAACTGATTCCTCAATGGAGACTTTGAAAGCCAGAAGAAGCTGGACAGATACAATGCAGACACTAAGAGACCATGGATGCCAGCCTAGACTAATATACCCAGCAAAAACTTTCAATCATCATAGATGGAGTGAACAAGACCTTCCAAGACAAAACCAGATTTAAACAATACTTATCCACAAACCCAGGCCTACAGAAAGCACTAGAAGGAAAATTCCAACCAAAGGAAGGCAGATACACCCATGAAAACACAGGCAATAGATAACACCACAGCAGTAAACCCCAAAGAAGAGAAGTACACACACACTACCACCAAAAAATAAAAATAACAACAGGAATGAACAGTCACTGGTCATTAATATCCCTTAATATCAATGGACTTAATTCACCTATAAAAAGACACAGACTAACAGAATGGATACGAAAACAGGACCCATCTTTCTGCTGCATACAAGAAACACACCTCAAATTCAAAGACAGACACCTCCTAAGAATAAAAGGCTGGGAAAAGACTTTCCAATCAAATGGTCTTAAGAAGCAAGCTGGTGTAGCCATCTTAATATCCAGAAAAATAGACTTCAAACTAAAATCAATCAAAAGAGATGACGAAGGACATTACATACTCATCACAGGAAAGATCCACCAAGATGAAGTCTCAATTCTGAACATTTATGCCTCAAACGCAAGGGTACCCACACATGTAAAAGAAACATTACTAAAGCTTAAATCACATATAAAACCCCACACATTAATAGTGGGAGACTTCAACACCCCACTTTCACCTCTGGACAGATTGGCCAAATTGAAACTTAATAGAGAAATAATGGTCTTAACTGATGTTATAGCTCAAATGGACTTAATCGATATCTACAGAACATTCCACCCAAACAAAAAGAATATACCTTCTTCTCAGCACCCCATGGAACCTTCTCTAAAATCGACCACATACTTGGCCACAAAGCAAATCTCAACAGATACAAAACAATTGGAATGACTTCCTGTGTTCTATCGGACCACAATGGTTTAAAGTGAGATTTCAACAACAACAACAAAACTACAGAAATCCTACAATCTCATGGAAACTGAAAGATGCTCAACCGAATCACCAATGGGTTAAGGAAGAAATAAAGAAAGAAATTAAAGACTTCCTAGAGATCAATGAAAATGAATATACCACATACCCAAACTTATGGGACACTATGAAAGCAGTGCTAAGAGGGAAATTCATAGCACTAAATGCCCACATACAGAAGCTGGAGAAATCTCACACTAGTGACTTGACAGCACACCTGAAAGCTCTTAAACAGGAAGAAGCAAAGTCTCCCAGGAGGAACAGACGCCAGGAAATTATCAAATTGAGAGCTGAAATCAATAAAATAGAAATAAAGAGAACAATACAAAGGATTAATGAAACAAAGAGTTGGTTCTTTGAGAAGATCAACAAGATAGACAAGCCCATATCCAAACTAACCAAAAGACAGAGAGACAGCATCCAAATTAACAAAATCAGAAATGAAAAGGGGGACATAACAACAGACAATGAGGAAATCCAGAGAATCATCAGGTCATACTTCAAAAACCTCTACTCCACAAAACTGGAAAATCTAAAAGAAATGGATAATTTTCTGGATAGGTACCACATACCTAAGTTAAATCAAGACCAGATAAACCATTTAAATAGTCCAACCCCTGAGGAAATAGAATCAGTCACTAAAAGTCTCCCAACCAAATAAAGCCCAGGACAAGATGGTTTCACTGCAGAATTCCACCAGATCTTCAAAGAAGACTTAATACCAATAGTCTTTAAATTGTTCCACACAATAGAAGCAGAAGGAATATTATCAAACTCCTATGAGGCTACAATTACCTTGATTCCTAAACCAAACAAAGATGCAACAAAGAAAGAGAACTACAGACTGATCACCCCCATGAACATTGATGCAAAAATATTCAAAAAAATACTGGCAAACAGACTCCAAGAACTCATCAAAACAATTATCCACCGTGATCAAGTAGCCTTCATCCCAGGGATGCAAGGATGGTTCATCATACGAAAGTTCATCAATGTAATACACCATATAAACAAACTCAAAGAAAGAAAAACAACATGATCATCTCACTAGATGCAGAAAAGGCATTTGACAAAATCCCACACCCCTTCATGATACAGGTCTTGGAGCGATCAGGAATACAGGGAACATACCTAAACATAATAAAGGCAAACTACAGCAAGCCAACAGCCAACATCAAATTAAATGGAGAGAAACTCAAAGCAATACCACTAAAATCAGGAACAAGGCAAAGCTGCCCCCTCTCCCCATACTTATTCAATATAGTACTTGAAGTTCTAGCCAGAGCTATAAGACAACATGTGATTAAGGGGATACAAATTGGAAAGGAAGAAGTCAAGCTCTCCCTATTTGCAGATGACATGTTAGTATACATGAGTGAGCCCAAAAATTCAACCAAGGAACTGATACAGCTTATAAACACCATCAGCAACATAGCAGGATAAAAGATCAACTCAAAAAAATCAGTAGCCCTCCTATATACAATAGACAAACAGGCTTAGAAAGAAATCAGAGATACATCACCCTTTACAATAGCCACAAATGATATAAAATACCTTGGGGTTACTCTAACTAAGCATGTGAAGGACCTATATGACAAGAACTTTAAGTCCCTGAAAAAAGAAATTGAAGATGTCAGAAAATGGAGAGATCTCCCATGCTCATGGATAGGCAGGATTAACATAGTAAAAATGGCGATATTACCAAAGCAATGTACAGATTCAACACAATGCCCATCAAATTACCAACACAATTCTTCACAGACTTGGAAAGAATAATACTCAACTTCATATGGAAAAACAAAAAACCCAGGATAGCCAAAAGAATCCTGTACAATAAAACAACCTCTGGAGGCATCACAATCCCCGACCTCAAGCTCTACTACAGAGCTACCGTAATAAAAAAAGCTTGGTACTGGCATAAAAACTGACATGTGGACCAATGGAATCGAATGAAGACCCTGACATTAACCCGCACACCTATGAACATATAATTTTTGACAAAGAAGCCAAAACTGTACACTGGAAGAAAAGAAAGCAACTTCAACAGATGGTGCTGGCATAACTGGATGTCAACGTGTAGAAGGCTGCAAATAGATCCATATCTGTCACCATGCACAAAACTTAAGTCCAAGTGGATCAAAGACCTCAACATAAATCCAGTTACTCTGAACCTGATAGAAGAGAAAGTAGGAAGTAGTCTTGAACGCATTGGCACAGGAGATCACTTCCTAAATATAACACCAGTAGCACAGACACTGAGAGAAACAATCAATCAATGGGACCTGTTGAAACTGAGAAGCTTTTGTAGAGCAAAGGACATGGTCAACAAGACAAAGCGACAGCGTACAGAATGGGAAAAGGTCTTCACCAACCCCACATCTGACAGAGGGCTGATATCCAGAATATATAAGGAACTCAAGAAATTAGACATCAAAATGCCCAACAGTCCAATTAAGAAATGGGCTATAGAATTAAACAGAGAATTCTCAACAGAGGAAGTTCAAATATCTTAAAGACATTTAAGGAATTGCTCAACATCCCTAATTATCTGGGAAATGCAAATCAAAATGACTCTGAGATACCACCTTACACCTCTCAGAATGGCTAGGGTCAAAAGCACAGAAGACAGCTTATGCTGGAAAGGATATGGAGCAAGAACTCTCCTCCACTGCTGGTGGGAATGCAAGCTTGTACAGCCACTTTGGAAATCAATATGGCGCTTCCTTAGAAACTTGGGAATCCATCTCCCCCAAGACCCAGCTGTAGCACTCTTGGGCATATAACCAAGAAATTCTCAATCATACCACATGGGCATTTGCTTAGCTATGTTCATATCAGCATTCAACTGAAGGATGGATAAAGAAAATATGGTACATGTACACAATGGAGTACTACTCAGCAGAGAAAAACAGTGACATCATGAGGTTTGCAGGCAAATGGATGGATCTAGAAAAAAATCATCCTGAGTGAGGTAACCCAGACTCAGAAAGACAAACATGGTATGTACTCACTCATAGGAGGATACTAGATGTAAAACAAAGATGACTAGAGTGCTACACAACTCCAGGGAGGCTACCTAGAAAATGGGACCCAAGGAAAGACACAGGGATCGCCCAGTGACAGAGAAATGGATGAGATCTACATGAACAACCTGGACGACAGTGGGAGTAATGAAGGGCAAAGTTTGAGGGAAATAAAGGTTAGGAGAGCAGGAGATCCCAGCTGGATCAAGAACAGAAAGGGAGAACGAGGAGTAACAGACCATGATAAATGATGACCACATGAGAACAGAAATAGGCAGAGTGCTGGAGAGGTCCCCAGATATCCACAATGATACATCCTCTGTAGACTGCTGGCAATGGTCGAGAGAAAGCCTGATGGGACCTAGTCTGGTGATCAGATGGCCAAACATCCTAATGGTCGTGCTGGAACTCTCATCCAATAACTGATGGAAGTGGATGCAGAGATCCTCGCCCAGGCCCCAGGTGGAGCTTCAGGAGTCCAATTGTCGAGAAAAAGGAGAGATTGTAAGAGTGTGAATTGTTGAGACCCAAATTGAAAAAGCACAGGGACAAATAGCCAAATGAATGGAAGCACATGAATTATGAACTAAAGGCTGTGGAGTCACCAGCTGGATCAGGCCCTCTGGATAAGTGAGACAATTGAATAGTTTGAACTGTTTGGGAGGCACCCAGGCTGTGGGACCCAGACCTGTCCTTAGTGCATGAGCTGGCTGTTTGGAACCTTGGGCTTCCACAGGGACACTTTGCTCAGCCTGGAAGGAGGGTACTGGACCTGCCTGTACTGAATCCACCAGGTTTAAATGAATCCCCAGGGGTCTTGGCCCTGGAGGAGATGGGAATGGAGGGGATGGGCTGGGGGGGAAGGTGGTGGTGGGGGCAGGACAGGGGAACTCATTGCTTATGTGTACAATTAAAATACAAATATGATAACAAAAAACAATAAGTCTCCATGTCATTATTTGGGAGGTGGTAGTCCCAGAAATTCTGACTAAAGACCTGCTACCATCTATTGTCTTTACCTCCTTTGTGTTGTATGCATTTGGAGTGATATATTCAGTTCCAATGTTTGTATTTTCAAGATGGTACTAACATTCAATACATAAGTCCAGAAATGTTAATTATATATATAGCTGTTATTTTCACACATGCATGCACAATTGTCAATGACCTAGGTTTGAAACATACAGTTCTGATAAACAAGGTTTGAACTCCATCACTAATCATTGCCTTGACTCAGAGTAATCATTGATTTCTGTTGGAGTGTTAAAATGTTCTTGAATTTCACGTACATTGTTACAGTGTGTATGATCTGGACACTGCTATGGTATGTTTGTTAGCTTTGCAGAATCTAGAATCACCTGGGTGAAGTGTCCTTCTGGACATGTCTGTTGGGGATTAACCTGATTACATTAACTTATGGGGAAAAATTCATCCTAATTATGGGTCAGTTTTCTGTGCCAGGAATTCTTGACTTTGAGAAAGGGAACCAAGTAGCAGCATCCCTGTAGCTTTCTGGTAATTCGCAGTGCTACCAGCTGCTTTGACATCCTGCTGCCTTGACTGGCTACATACAGATCTCCATGAGCCAAATTAACTCACCCTTTAAAGGTATTTTATCACAAAGAGAAAAAGAAAGTCTATATTCCTAAACATGTGCTCAAAATACTTTAGTAATTTATGCCAGATCAGTTGGTGGCAGTTTTTAAGTTTTCTATTATTTTGTACTTAATCACATCATTATAAGACATCTGTATTTACTTCACCTTTGCAGCTAGTTTTTGCTTTATATTCTGAAGACAAATAGGTGCACTAACGAAATGCCCTTTAATCCACTGATCTTCATTATTCATAGCTTTCAAATACACATCAGAAGCTTAACTCATTTTTTTATTCAGATTTTGTTTTCTCTTCCCTTACTTGAAACCTGTTTCAATTCAGTTTAAGCAGAGGCACACCTTTTCACTAATTGGGATGTTTGAATCATCACTAATGATACTATTTGGCTTTACTTGGAATATTCTGTTGTGCTTCTTTTCAGAGTATGCAGGACTACCTTTCTCTTCCACAGGCTCATTACCTTTTGGTTCCATTTAAAGGCCACTTTGGGGCTCAGTGTGTAAATTAGCTTACCTTCAAGATGAGGCAGATGACTGCACCCACACAGACTTCTTTCACGAGTACATGTCAGCTTCTCCCTTCCTCAATGGCATGTTAGTTGAATATTTTACTAGCACACACAAGACCCTCCACCAATTATGCTTGCTAAACATTAAGTATATTCATACAGATGTCCTATGCCATTAAAACTCAGTGACAAAAGGGTATTTCAGTCTTTGGTCAGAGACCTAGTAGTGAATTCTTTTAGCTCTTTAATAGTAGGTTAGTACCACATCTGTACTTCTGTATTTTATGTTATACACCTGGCTTGCCTTGCATCTGGGAAGTCAGCTGTTATCCTCTGCACTGTCCTTCATAAAGGCCATCTTTCTCTATTGCTGGCTTTAAGCAGTTTAATTATGAGCACTGCACTTTATTCTTACAGCAACGAGAAACAGCTGAAGACTGCTCTGGCCTTGGAGCTTGGGAGCACTTATTCCAGTTACCTTTCATCCTGTTAAACTGACATATAGGAAATATTGGAAGCAGCATCCAAACTCCTGACACTGCACTTATGTACCTACCAAGGTTTCTTTGTAGCTACCTCCACTACTATAGGTCCCACTTACACCACTCAACAGTTCTTCCATCTACTTTCCTTTCCATTGGAAAAGGGAGGCTGATCAGGGGACATATAAGCCACTGATGAAAGAATTCTCAATGATCAAATAAAAAACCACCTAAGAAGCAAAATAAGTGACAAGTGTAGGCACGTGAAGATATGAGCAAATGGAAAAACAAGTCTTTCTTAGGAAGATTCCACATTCTGGGATAATACTTCCAAAAAGTGGTAGATTTTGCATTTCCCATTCCTTTACTGGTGAAGAACCCTTAATATTACTTAAGAAGTATGTTAAGGGGAAACATCAAATCACCCTAAATGCTGAGGTTAACATCTCCAGGGAATGTAAGCTTCATAGATCAGAAGGGAGCTCCTCCCCTGTGGTGTTCTTTCAAAATACAGCCATACTCAACAGGGAAAAATATAAGTCTAACCTAGTAGGGTAGGAAATAGCTGTATGTGGTGGTTTGAATGAAAATAGCCCCCATAGACTTACAGGCAATGGCATTATTGGAGGAATTATGTCACAGGTAGTGGGCTTTGAGGTTTCAGATGCTCAAGCCAGGTCCAGTGTCTTTCTTCCTGCTGGCTGAAGATCCAGATGTAGAACTCTTGGCTTCTTCTCCAGCACCATATCTGCCTATGCACTGCCATGCTTCCCACCATGATGACAATGGCTTAAACCTCTGAACTGTAAGCTAGCCCCAATTAAATGTTTTCCTTTATTAAGAGTTGCCATGGTCATGATGTTTCTTCTCAGCCACAGAAACCCTAAGACAGTATAACCTGGGCAGAATCCTTCAAGACTGTTATCAAAGACAAAAAATTGAATGGCAAACTATCAGACTAGAGGAGATTAAGAAAGTAGTATACTTAGTGTATATAGACTGGATTCAGGAACAAATGAAATGAAAAATTGAGAAAGATCAAATAAAACTTGGAATAACTCAGCTGCAGCAGTGCATACCAGAAACCCTAGAACTTGTGAAGCTGAGGAAGGAACACCATGGAGCCTGTCTGATCACATAGCAACTATCTTCAAATACAAAGCCTGAATTTCATGGTAGCCGGGGATGTCCTGGCTAGTTTTTGTCAACTTGATATAAGGTATCACCTGGTAAGAGATAGCCTCAATTGAAGAACTGCCCAGATCTGTATTGCCTATGCCTATGTTCATGTCTATGAGAGACTATTTTAATTGATGTGAAATGTCCCAGACCACTAGGGATGGCAGTAACTCTAAGAAGGTAGGCCTGGACTCTATAAGAAAGTTAGCTGAACACTGTGAGCAAAGATGGTTAGCAAGCAGTATCCTCCATGACTCCTGCTAGATTTCCTTGGCTGTAAGTTCCTTTGCTGTGGATATCGCTCTGTGTAAATAAAGTTCTGATTGGCCAGTGGCCAGGCAAGAAGTATAGGCGGGACAAGAGAGAAGAAAGAGAATTCTGGGATGGAGAAGGCTGGGGAGAGACACCGCCAGCCGCCACCATGAGAAGCAACATGTAAAGACACGGGTAAGCCACATGCCATGTGGCAAAGTATAGATTAACAAAAATGGGTTAATTTAAGATAAAAGAAGCAGATAACAAGCAGCCTGCCACGGCCATACAGTTTATAAGCAATATAAGTCTCTGTGTGCTTTCTTGGTTGGGTCTGAGCAACTGTGGGACTGGCGGGTAAGAGAGATTTGTCCTGACTGTGGGCCAGGCAGGAAAACTCTAACTACAAATGGCGCCCAACGTGGGGCAAGAGTTTCCACCTAAAACCTGAAAAAAAAGATTCTAAAATGGAGCTAAAAACAGCTTCCTAGTTGTCTTTCTCAAGGTAGCGGCAGCCTGCCAGTTTGAGCTACTATGGCGGGTTCCTGGCGTGTGCGTCTGACCTACAGTGTGGCGGAAATGAGGAATCTACAAGCGGCACTTTACTCTGCTACATGGTGGATTTAACCTTTACTAGTTAAAAAAAAAAGTTTCTGGGCTATGCACTGCTTTGATAGAACTGCTTCTGATAGTTGATGGTACACATGGCTCCAGACCCAGAGCTGGCGGTAAACTGTACCACCGCCATGTTGGGAAGCTGAGGTGGGCGGAGCCGGCAGCCACAGGGGAGTTTCAGTCTTACAAAGATGGATATTACACAGAGAATCTGGTTTATGTTGTCTTTGGGATTTTTAACCACAGAAAAAGATTTGATCGTAAAAGCTGTTGAGTTAAATAAATATGTAAATTTTAAAGGTAACTTGACTTCAAAATTTGGATATAAGGATATGTTGCTTTGGAAAAGAGTCTCTGCTTTTGTTTCCACAGAAAGCCAGAGGCTATGGATTTGTTCCAGATTAAGATACATCAGGTTTGATGAGCCAAGACCACCTGAAAGGTCTCCGATGATACAGTGGCCCAGATGATCCGACATCCAGAATGGTTTCAAGGCAACTGGCTCAGAGGTTCACCCTAATGGACTACTCCATAATCCTAAAATTTTCTTTGTGTCCCCATAAGATGCAGCGCCCCCCTCCAGCAGGAAGTAGTAAGAAAAACTACGCCCACGTTCCCAAAAATTATCAAGCTGGCTATTGATACAAACTTAAAGTTAATTTTGTTATACTATGTATATATTTCTACTTGTGTTTAAGGTATTATGTTCATATAGCTCATTTAAAATTGTAATGGATAATTAAAATAGATTAATAACTGGTCATCTATGATAATCATACTCATAGTCATGTTAGTTAAGTCTTCTAGGTATACACAGAGATATTTCAGATAGACAGGTAATCTTCAAATACTTCAAAGACCTTCAGAATATGGCATTTAAAATATTTTTAAAATTTAGACTTTCTGGACAGTGAGACATGTCTGCTCCTGGCAGCACCGATTTACTTCAGAGAGGAGGATGGGCATTGAAGACACTTCATATGGAGTTTATCTTCACCTTGGCAAAAATAGCCATTTGGGCAAGAAACTGTTCTTGCCTGGACTGCTTGATCAACTGGACATACAGGACCCATAGAAAGGTGACCACTAAACTTTGTTTGACAAAATGGTCCTTCAGGTTCCTGCTTCACAGAGGAAACTGCCAGACATTCTACAGGACACTGAGAGAAGTGACCAAGAGACTTTAGCCCTGTGGGCTGAAAACAGATGCCCCAACAAAGGAACATTAGGTGACTGTTCAGGCTGCCAGCTGTCTCTGTCTACCCTGCAAGACTCCCAAAAGTTGCTTGCATCCTTCTCCTGGTTTTCAGGTAATATTATATCCTTCTGAGGTCTTTGATGTGGTTAAAGACTAGATAGTTATAATTTCCTCAGTTATGATACAAGATAAGTTAGATATAAAACCTTAGACTCACAAATATAAGGTAGATAGGATATCTTCTTTAATATTGTAACTGTAATTCTTGCTTGATAATTGTTTTATGTAATTGTACTATGTAAAAGTTAAAACCTTCCTTAAAAAAAAAAAAAGAAAAGGGGAAGTGCTGTGGATATCGCTCTGTGTAAATAAAGTTCTGATTGGCCAGTGGCCAGGCAAGAAGTATAGGCGGGACAAGAGAGAAGAAAGAGAATTCTGGGATGGAGAAGGCTGGGGAGAGACACCGCCAGCCGCCACCATGAGAAGCAACATGTAAAGACACGGGTAAGCCACACGCCATGTGGCAAAGTATAGATTAACAGAAATGGGTTAATTTAAGATAAAAGAAGCAGATAACAAGCAGCCTGCCACGGCCATACAGTTTATAAGCAATATAAGTCTCTGTGTGCTTTCTTGGTTGGGTCTGAGCAACTGTGGGACTGGCGGGTAAGAGAGATTTGTCCTGACTGTGGGCCAGGCAGGAAAACTCTAACTACATTCCTTGGTCAGAGGTAATACTGCACAGACTAGCAAGCAGTCCTGCCTTCAGGTTCCTGCCCTCCCTTCTAAGTTGCTTTTGTACAGAATGTTTTATCATAGCAACAGAGATCAAACTAAAGTAGGGAGTCATTTTTCTTCAGCCAGCTAAACGTTGGTAGGTTGGCCCATGCTCATGCAGGAAGCACTGACTGACTGGACTATGGGTTATTTAAAGAGAGGGTATGAAGGTGGGAGGGGCTCCTGTTAGCAGGATCATAAGTGACTTGTGGGTGGATGTGATCAAAGTCCTTGCAAATATGTATGAAAACTGCTGAATAAAAAAATATTAAAAACTAAAACAAAAAGCAAACAAGATATATATATCTATATCTATCAGCACTTATTTTTTAGTTCTAACAAACACATGATCCACAATATTAATAAATATTAGAAATGGGGAGGCAGTTTATATATAATCTTTGCAACTTTTCTATAAACTCAGTTATCCCAAAAGTGTCCACTCACAGCTTCTTCACCAAGTTACTATCCTAAAAATATCTCAATAATTGGTTTACCAACTGTAGATGTTAATTTGGTTTATAGTAAGACATAATACTGAAATCTGGCATTAGACTCGGCTCTTCTGGTTCTGACAAGGAAGATTTTAATTGCATTGTGCTTTAATCTTCCATGACTGTTTAGTCTAGCTGATGAGATGGTTCAACATGTAAAAGTGCTGGCCACTCAACAATGTAAAATTGATATCCTGGAACAAAAATGAAGGTGGAGAGAACAGACTCCACAAAGTTGATTTCTGACCTCCACTTCTATACTGTGGCAAGTGTACCCTACCTCCTAATATCATACACACTGATAACAGAAACAACAAAAAGTGTTTTCTATTTTCCAAAAATAATACAACTTTCAGGTCAAGAAAATCATGATGGCACTCTTATTTTAAAACATTTAACACCTGGGTAAAAAACAAACCAAAACAAAAAAAACCCAAAAACCAAACCAAACCAAACCAAAACCTTCGTCAGCAGAGCCCTCCTTAGCCTCTATCAGAATCTGTAATAATGGTCCTGAGGACCAAGCAGCAAGAACAGATTGGCAGTATCCAACTGTGCCTAATTAGCCATGTACAGACAGCCTGAACTTAAAGACACTGCTAAATGACAGCAAGTATCAGCTACTGAGTAATTCTAGGAGCACACTGACATTCTACCTGACCACAGGGAGTGAGTATGTAATGTCCTGGTACTGAGCATACAAAAATGAAAATTCTGAGTACCCTAAGTCGTTGTCACCATGTTTGTTATGTTTGAAAGCAAGCAGTGAATAGTAAAAAGCGTAAACATTTAACAAAACAAAAACTATTATGAGCTTAGAAGTGAACATTCAATCAGAGCTTAAAATTTTCTAGTTTATTTCTAATAATCAACACTTGATGCTTGACTCACAGATTTTATTTACATTTGTCTACAGTATCATTTCCTGATGAAATGAACTAGTACAGCTCAATTAAACCAAATCAAATCATAATCATCAGAACTGTTTGTAAACTCCTATTAGCTAAATTTATAATCTTGTATTTGCCTAGTACAGCCCAAGTTTTAAATACAGAAAGCACAAGAACAAACCAAGGCTAACACGTCGGATCTAGAAGATCTGGGCAACTCAGAATGTTGACTTTTGAGAAGTCTGAGGCACAATTACAAGAGAGTAAGAGTTCGTGTGCAACCTACAGTAAATGCAGCAAGGAAAATAAAACAAAAAACACAGGAAAGCTTGTAAAAATATTACGAAAATATTTCTACATGTGATATTGTTTTCATCTTTAGATCAGCTGAAGTGAGAAACACTCACTTTAAAATAAAAACACTTTGTTTGATCTGCCTTCTAAACATCTTAGAATGCTTCACTTATTTAAACTGGAGCAGACAAATACTAGAGGGAAAAACAGGAAAACAATTCCTGTAATAAGGAGGCCCAGCACAACTGCCGGCCCTTGTATACTTACCTTGCTTTGCTGCTGGAGAGACTGTTAGAAGAAACCTTTTAACTTTTAAACCAGAGAACAAAATGGATCTCAAGTGACCAGATTTTAATTTTAGAAATAAAATTCTGAAAGCATTTTAAGCCATATGTTTTTTCAGGTGAGAAAAAAAAAATGATTTTGCTTAAATCATGCAGAAATAAGAATTGTTCTGTTACTTGGTATCTACAGTGTTGAAAAATCAGACATCTCAAGGCAAATGTTCACCTAAATTCACGTCTCTGTCAGCCTGTCACTGAGAAATAGGCTTCAATAGCTTTCTTCAATTTGCTCATTAACTATGATTTATACCCCCCCCCTTTGAAACCTTTATCAAACAAGTACAGTATCTGGTAACTAGATTTAAAGGATATCCATATTTCTTAAACTTTTATTTCAGATAGACATTTTGAAATAAGATGGTTGACTTACTCCTTCTGCAATTGCTAATATCCTCTTGCAATGAAAGTGGTATAAAGCTGATAGGAGAGATGATTCTAAGGCACCCTCAGCAGAGAGAACTAAAAGTTTATGGTTGTCATCTTTGTGATGTAGTTAATGTCTGGTAAGAAATTACTGGCACAGGTAAACAACATAACCTGATTGACTACTTTTCCCATATAAACATGAATTGGTTATTAACCAATAAGTTTATTAACCTTGCCCATGTGTCTAAAGTCTAGGCAAGCCCAGGCAACCCTGTCTTGGTCAATAGGACATTTAGAAATGAAAAGGACAAGAAAACAAAGTATTCTGCTACAGCTGTTTTTAAATTAAGCAAATGGTTGTAAATAATGAATAGAACATTTATCTGGGGAACAGTATGGCTTAAAATGCAATTTACTTCCAATTTCACAAATAAACACAGTTGTACTGTTTTGAAAAGCAATAAAGGCATGCACCTCTACTAGCAGATGTAGCACTTCTGACCAAATGAGACATCAACTTCCTAAAAAATATGCTTCATGCACTGTACTCAATGTTTTTAAAGATGTAAATTTTAATACATTATTTCTTTTTTGAACTTGAACGGGAACCAGAATGGGTTGATCCAGAAGACGACCTGTGGTGCCTGTAAGACACAAGAAAGCAGCACAATCTGTAAACAGCACTGAACTGTGTGTCTGTTCCTAAGACTGCAAACACCAGAAAAGAGCAGAGCAAACACTAGGTACCTTGATGCTGGCAGGAATAGTTAAACCTAAGATGTTTATACACATTTTTGGATGTGAGCTCAGAATTGGTGTGCTTTTTAACTCAAATCTCTCTGGAAGTTAATATTAATACTCAGTTCAAATATAGCCACCTCTCAATTATTCAAGGTAACGAAGGGAAAGCCTTTAAAGAAGCCTGTAATCATATACATGTACAAGGAAGGCATATAATCCTGGTAAGGCATGTGATAAAATCAATGTCAGCTGTACCAGACAGCATACCAGGTCTCTATGTAACACAGCAAGGTTTCTGCGTGTATGAAATAGTACATTTAAAGCAATGAAGTTTTGGAAGTCTAGATCACATAACGTGACTGTATAGTTAGTTCAAGTGCTAGAGTCATGCAGCCAATATGAGTAAGTCAGTATCAACCTGGGAAAAGTGGTGGTGTTCCGTAGGGGTTGGCCCTGGGCTCAGGGTTGTTTAATGTTTTCACCAATCACCTGGCTTATGGAATAGAGAACATGTGCATTAAGTTTAGATGACAACAAACTGGGGGGGAGGGGGATTATATGTGGCTAAGATAAAAATTTGCAGAAATAGTGATAAGGCAACAGAATGAATTACACTCAAATACAGAGTAATTTTCTTATAAAGAAACAATGCACAGAAAGTAGACTGGGTATAATCTTGAACTTCAAGTGTCAAGGACATCTAATTCTGTGAGAGCAGGAAAAACACAATCCTACCCTGTCACTAGACTAATGATCCTTCTTATGTTTTACAAACTAAGAGGACATGGAAAATTTGCTAAAATTACAAATGAAGTTACAAATCATAATTAAGACATTGAGAACCAAGAGAAAATTAATGAAACTGAGTAATTAAGTTCTGCTGCAGAAAAGGCTGACTATGCACATGACAAGTGCTGTAGCAGGAATCTTAAAAGGTCTTATTAATTAAAACAAATCTGAAGCCAGGTATTGGGGTAAATCTGGAAGATCAGAGAAGCAGAACAAGCCACAGCTACCTCACCTCACCAGTTCCTCAGCTGATCCTGTTTCCTTAGGCTGGAAGCCTCTGAGTCCTCACTCAAATGGATCTCAGCTGAACTGTGCTGCTCAAAGTCTAAAAGCCTAACCAGCCAAATCTTCTAGTTTCTGGTCCTCATGCCTTATACACCTTTCTGTTTTCTACCATCACTCCCTGGGATTAAAGGTGTGAGTCACCATACTTGGGGGTATCCTTAAACAAATGGATTTCTGCCTCTGGAATGCTAGGATTAAAGGCGTGAGCTACCACTGCCTATCCTCTATGTTTAATATTGTGGCCGTTCTGTCTCTGACCCCAGATAAGTTTATTAGGGTGCACAATATTTCAGGGAACACAATACCACCACAAAGTGCACTCTAGATACAGGGACCCAGTGAAGGTCCTTTTCAAAAGAGAAAAATGGATCTGGACTGCAAGATGAAAACAGTACTAACTACAAGGAGTAATTTCCATGTAAAGGGCATGAATGTCATTTGCTATGGAAATGCATATATATTTAAATGAGGACAGAGCCCAATGATCTTGCAAGGTAATCCTGATTAGGTACCCTAGAATCCCTACCATTTCAAGCATTTAATTTTAAAAAACAAACAGATGTAAATTATTTCAACATATAGCTTTTGGGATTCAATCTTTAAGAACACAAAAATAACCGAGAGTTGGCTATAATAATACACATGGAAATAAAAATTCAAACAATAAAATGGTCAGAGAATAGTCTGTCCTGTAACTTTTTCTAAAGTTAATAACAAGCTACTAAACAAGGTAATCAGATTTCTGAAGTTTAAAGATGAAAAATATAATTTTAAAGAACAAAGGAGAAAAAAATCTAACCCTTGCCTAGAAAGTCCATCTACTCAATACAGGTAAGAACACCCATTCTTATGCTACAGAAACCCAAACCTTTCGGGTGACCGTGATCTCGTTCGTCTTTTTTTGCGAACAGCGGGTGAAGAAGGTCTAGAGCGACTCCTCTTCCTGTCTCTTTCAGGAGATGATGAAGAACTTGAGTAAGATCTTTTTCTTGGGGAGGAAGAGCCCCTGTGGGACCTGGAGCTGGATCTTCATTGATTGAGAGACAAAGCAGACATTTCATTAAGGGCACAAGTGAAGACTGTCCAGTTCCCAAAAGCAAACAGGACTGTGACTAAAGAGTTTTGTAAGAGGGAATACTTACTGCTTACTCAGAAGACTTCTGGTTCAACCTTGAACATGTTCTATATATACACAACCATTTTATTTTTAAAAAATTCTAAATATTTACCCCATGGTAATTAAAAAGCAGCTTACCGAATTAAGACAGAATATTTTTATAATTGTTTATAACTTTGTAACCTAAAGTATATAATTAGTGAAATCAAGAGGTAACTTCAATTCTGTGACTTTATAGTCAGAAATTAGATCCTTCCATTTGGGGAAAATCCATGTTAGGCAAAACCTGCTGAGGACAATGAACTTAACTTCTCACATAAGGTGCAACAGAGAACTGAGGGACACAGCCCAGAAAGATAAAACACTATGCTGCTAAGTAGTCAAAGAAAATGGCAGCTTTAAAACTTGACTTGTGCTTAGATCTGTGCTATGAAATACGAAGTGGAGACATTCCCACGTTTTAGGTGGAAATGTAAAAATTTTAAAATGCAAATTTATCTTCATTTACATATTTTGGTTGAAGGAATTTAGCTCAAACTTCCCAAAAAATTCACCTTTGGGCTTAAAATAAAATGAGAAAGCCCAAAAGGAGAATTCTTTGGAAAGTTGTAAGCAATTAAAATGTTTGGGAAGGATATGAAGGCTTTTCTGTAAACCTCAGTCCTACAGTTCCCAAAGGGACCACACCAAGACTCAACGGTTTGAAGTAAGCACCAACATGTTAATACACATAAGAAAGCACCTTTGCTCTACTGTGTACTGGCTCAGTGAGTGCACGCATCACTCTTCTCCTCAGTGGGACTCAGGTAGTTGCCCTCAAACGCTAGAATGGGCTCAAGTAAGTGAACCTTTCTCCAGAAGAGCTGTTAGAAAACTTCAATGTGAATTCCCACAAGTGGGATTTTAGAGGCTTTCGTATTAATGCTGCGTGCCTGCAGTAGACAACAATACAGTGACTTAACATAAAGGCAGCATATTTTAATGAAGTACAGAAATTTTTTTCAAGAAGGCAAAAACTAGTGTTTCAAGTGCTTCTTTACCAATCATTTTCCTTTGATATTTGACTAAAGACGACTGAAATGTTCACAGCATGGCTTATATCACATATTAGCTAAGCTAACATCCTATCTGACTTAGTTTTAAGAGGAATGTTTGCTATATGGATAATTTATAATATTCTTTAAAGTCAGGAAAATTGAGTAAACACAAACAGCACTCACTAGAAACTGAGATAAAAATGGCAAAGCTGTTTCTGTAAACAGTTGCCTGTAAAACAAAATCTAGCCAGGCGGTGGTGGTGCACGCCTTTAATCCCAGCACTCAGAGACAGAAGCAGGGGGAATCTCTGTGAGTTCAAGGCCAGCCTAGTATACAGAGTGAATTCCAGGATAGCCAGGACTGTTTCACAGAGAACCCCTGTCTCGAAAAACCCAAACCCAAACCCCAAAAACTATTTTGAAGCTGCATACTGGACTGGTCTTCCTTCTAGCAATAATGCTTCATTTGTGTGTCAAATTTAATTAACAACTGAAAACATAATCTTAAGCCACTAGCTATTTGGTAGAGTAATGGCCTCATCTTCCTATATTACACATCTTAGCTATGGATGTAAAGCTATCCCCTTTATTCATCCATGGAAATGTCTGGGCACATACTGTGAAATGCAAACATTTTATGGTGGGGTTAAACTGAGACAAGTGCATTAGTTTCCTATTGCTAAAATAAAATTGACAAATAGAAGCAGTGATGAGGGAAAGCAGTGGAGCCTTCTGAAGCCTTTAATACTTTCCTCTCTGCCTTACAGAGAGGTGCTACCTCATTCACCTTGATTTCGAACCACGGGATCTGGAATGTTCTCTGGAACCGGAGTGAGACCTTGACTGCGAGCTGGAAGAGCTTCTTGAACGGGACCTGGAACAACACGGAAGCATTTTTTTCCCTAGGACCACATTTTTTGAGCTCTGTGATATGAACACTGAAAGAAAGACATATATTAAAAGTGCATTTTTTCACATAAAAAGGGGTCTATGCAAGATACACATTTTCCAAGCAAAAAGGCTTCTTATTATAATAAAGATTAAGCTAAAAAAAAAAAAGAAAAAAAAAACAACAACAACAAAAAAAAAACAAAAAAACCCAAAATTCAGTGATGACTTTCCAAACCCGATCAAAACACCATCAGGCCCCTATATCGTAAGCAAGTGAGCACCACCAGTTCACAGACAACGTTACAGCTACATTTAAATTCTCCAGTGCTCCTATCCCTTTAATTTGCAAAATTCCAGTGTCTAGTAGGCAGGAAACACTAACTGCTGCATCACATCTTTGATGTCTACTCTTTACTTGTTTGTCTTAAATAATTAAAGATACAATAACCCTAGCAGTGCTCTACATTAATTACATTACTGACAAGAGTGTGGCACTGGGGAAATGTAACACTTACATTCTGAAAACTACAAATTACATCTCTGACACCATCTTCTGTTTGTCCCCACAAGTAGGGACTGTCACACTTTCATCTCAAAATAGTCTTTTGAGGAAAGGGAGGGACTAGAAATGGAGCCTAGGGCCCCACACATGCCGACAAGGCTCTGTCACTGATGTATAGTCCCCAGCCCTCAGAATCACTCTAAAAACATCATTCTTAGGCTTTTCAGTGCTAAATAGATAGCTGGAAACATACTTGTTTCTTAGATATGATTAAAATAATTGGGCATTAATTCTGAACTGTAAAATGTACCATTTACTTTTTTATTATTAAATACATGTTTACAGCACCCAAACATCCTGCTTTAATTCCCGGACACCTGAGAAGTGTAAGTACCTAATGGTTGAATTTGTTTCTTTATTCAGAAGAGTAATATCAAAATAAATTATCAAAAATTGTGCAAGTGTCATTAATGCCCAGAAAATCTCCAGCTAAGCCTCTGACATGCTGAAATAAATATCCACTTGACAATGTCTGAACATATGCTACCCTCTTAAATATATATATATATATATCACTTACACAATGCTTTTGAACTTAAGTTACTCTAGTCAAAGTCAAGAGGGTGACACAGAATAAGCAACTTCTAAGATTTCAAATTTCTGAAAATACAAGGCAGTATTTATAGGGTACAAAGATAAAGTCTAGCTAAGGTGACTTGATTGAAATACTTAAAATAAAAGGCTTATTTAAGTTAAATAGTAAAATAAAGTTTATAAGTAAAAAGTTAGATACTGACATTTTGACTGGTGTTACCCTTGGCCTGCACCCGTTTACCTGGACCTGGACCTTGAACTTGAGGGGGAGGATGAGCGTGATGAAGATCTCGAGTGAGATGATCGAGACTTTGAGCGACTCCGTCTATTTGCTTTCTTTTTGTTACTATCTTCTTCTTCACTGGCATCAAGATTATATTTTGAGAGATCAGCATCATCTTCATCCTCGTCCTAATAAAATTTTAATTCTGTTTAGATATTTAAGTATTAACGACACCCACCAAAAAGATGAATATTCATTATACTAGACATTATCAGATGGGTCTGTTACCCAGGACATGCATCAAACTGTCAGTAATTTTTAATTGTATCTGGAGTCCCTGGCCCACCCCCACCAGCCTTAGTTTGGGACACTATTTTCTTTTCCCTCTGCTACAACAGCTGTTTGCTTGGTTCTGTGCCCCAACACTTCAATGTGCTGACAACTCATCACACTGAAAAACAGGAACCTGCTTTTCCATGAGCTTGGCTTGGAAGATGAAAAGATATTATATAGCAAAGAGACAAATACATACCATTTGTTTCTTAAAACACATTCTAAAGTCTGGACTTAGACAGCCAAAACATAAACTCATACTGTGGCCCACACTGAGTAAAAGCTGTCCTCCTTACCCACTCCCCGCCAATGGTCCAGGTGTCAAAAGCATCTTGTGCTTCAGAACAGTTCCAGTAAGATAAAGGGGAGCGAGGATAGGGGGCAGGAGGCATTACCTCATCCAGCTTATATTTAGACAGATCTTCATCCTCATCCTCTTCTTCTCCCTCTGACTCTTTATCTTCAACTTCCTTTAATATAGATGCCGGACCAACTGCCTTCCCCCTGTATTTTTTCTTTTTACGTCCAAACTAGAGTAAAAACAAACAAAATGTTTCTTTAGGCTGAAACACATGAAAATCATTTTATTTTCTAAAACTATCTGTGCCCATGTGAAAAGGCAGATGTTGAAATTTGAGCCTGTAATTCCTGCACTTGCAGGTGGAGATGGAAGATCCCTTACTGGTCAGTCAATCTGGTCAACAGTTGAGTTCTAGGTTCAATGAGAGAACCTGTCTCCAAAAACAAGGTAAAGATCAATAGAGGAAAATACCCAGTATCAATGCACAGCCTCTACACATGCACAGATGCACACATGAGGGCACACACACAGAGCTCTTCTGAATTTCAGGTTATATTTTTCTCATTTCTCTAACTTAAAACAGACTGTACACATCCACTGAAAGCTTACCTCATCATACTCCCCATCAGATTCTTCTCTTTCTATATATTCAACATTTTCTCTTTCATTAAAACCACCTCCATATCCTTTAAAAGAGGGCATAAATTGCTGTAACAACTCAAATAACAAAATTATTATACTCATCCTATTCCCAACTAACAGAAAATGAAAATCTAATCAAGCTGGTTACTTTTGTAACTAATAATTACTAATCTTTTACAAGTTAAAAATCATGATAGAGAAGTCAGATCTATTTTAGTTGTAAAGCCATAGCAGTACTTACAGATCTTTTCAATTTAAAATTTCCCATGACAAGTCATTCATGGAATGTATATGTAAAACATCTTTATTTTCTGCTATGACAAAGTTTTAGAAGAACTTTCCTCCCCATTATAATTCTTCTAGAACTGGGCTCATAAGAATCAGGATTAAACTTATATTTATCTGAAAACACAGACTTTGAAGGTAGGGTTAAGGTGAACAAAGGGCCAGGAAGCATGCAACTGAGGAGCACATCCTGATGTGGGCAGCACTAATCTCAACACAAACCTCTTCAAGAGGCCAGGTCTTAGAAGGAAATCACAAATTCAGCTGGGATAGAACAAATGTGACAATTACACAACAATGTAAAATAAGTAGCTTTATTTGTAGGTCAAAGAAATCAGATCTGGAGACACAAGTTTGGGTATTACAGTGCATCTATTGTTACTTAAGACTTTGGTTTTAAAGAAAATATATAGAAAACAAAGGAAACGGAGAAGGCCCAAGGAAGATCCTTTAAGAGTCCAAACACCAGTCGTGAGGTAGAATACAGAATATAGGGAGAAACAAGAGCACTGAGGAGGAGATAAACAAGGTGGCACTTATAGAAGGCAAAGCTGCCTCTGGGAGTTAAGAGCTGGAAGCCCAGGAATGAAAGAAAAAACAAAACAAAAACCACCAGAATACTATGTAATAAGGATCGCACATATTAAGAATTAAAAACAAACAAACAAAGTAGGGGAAAGAAAAGCTAGAAGGACTAGATTCAAAAGATCTATCTACCACTAGGCCTCTGATCCCCAGAAATCAAACAGGGACAGTGAGTGGTGTGTAATTAGGGAGAAAAGGCAAACAGGAAACAAGTTTTTTACCAACTTAAGAGCTTCTCATGCTGAGGAAGTGTACTGTCTATGACATAATCACATTTCAAGGAGGTAACAGCGTTAATTGCTAGCAATGGGAAAACTATATTCTGCCAGAGGTTCACTACCAACATACAGAAACAACAGTAGTCAACTATTACTAAATATCACCAACACAATCACTAGGCCTTGGGACCCACTCCCAAAGAAGCCTAATAGCTGACACAAGTATAAAAAGTTTACAGTTCTTTGACAATATGACATTCTCAGAAAAGGCACCACATCCTTGAGTCATAGACATGGAGCTATCAAGCTGGTACTGATCTGAAAATTTTATCCTTACTGTCTAATTTCATAGTGTTAGAATGATCTATGCACAGTACCAAGGGAAGAAAAATAAGTCTTGACTCAGCTACAAACCCTGCAAGTCTTAATGAGGGGCCTTTCTAGATATGCCCCACTAGCGCAACAGCAACACAATGTTATGAGGATAACCAACCATGTTCTGATTAGATTTAAAGCTCTCTCTAGAAGACACACAAGCATGGTACCATTAGTAGGGCAAAAAACCCATAGCTCAGTAGGTCACAGGACCTGGGGGGGAACCTGATATAATGACTCTGCTATATGGGCAGAGTTAAGGGATACATGTCACCAGTAGATGGAGATTAATACAGAAGCCAACAGGAAGTCAATGTGCAGAGAACATGTGGAGTGCTCCCCTTTGAGTGGTACATCTATACCACATCCTTCCCCCTAAGGCTCAGTGATCATCAAAAGGGGATGGAAGTACTGTAAGCACCAAAGGGAGTGGAGTACACTATAGTAAAAGTTAATTTGATGGACCCAACCACACAGCTGGAACATGAACTCACATGGCTGTGACTGTATACAACACTTTCACAAGATCAAGCTGACAAAGTCCCAGCATGGATTGGGGAGGGGCTCATAAAATCTCACACCAGCTGAGATGTTACTGGCAACTGATGGCTGCTAGGAGGCAACATAAGCTGCATGCCTATGAGTGCTACCCATGTTCCTCTAGATGGATAGTATGACATCCACACACAAATAGCCAGCACTAATGGTACTCAGTAGTTTAAAAAGGAAAGAGAGCACATGACGTTGAGGGAACGTGGTAGTAGGGTTAGGAGAGGAACTGGAGGTGAGGGAATGTCTGGCCTGTGAATTTGACCAAAACACATGGGCACATGTGAAATTCTCAAGGAGAAAAACAAAACTAAAACCAAACAAACAAACACCCTCAACAACAGAAAAGAATTTACAGTTTTATGCTTTGTAATTTGTAGTTTTAAGGTTTTCCTGATAATTCTAAAATGTGGCTAAGGTTAAGAGTAATTTTTTTTTAAGTTTTACAGGATGTCTTTAAAGGTGTTATTTACCTCTTTATCACACTAGAACGTAAGATATTGCTGTATCATTACCAACTATCATACATCTAAGCTAGGAGGAGGCAGAAAAGCATTTCTGAAAGTACCCTAGGATTCCAAATTCTAGAGTAGGGCTGCTTAACACTACTTCATAAACTGAAATTATCAAACCAACGATTTTTTTTTTTTTTTTTTTTTTTTGAGTGTGAAGGGAATAAAAAAAAATCTCAGTAAATAACCTAAGGTGTGGTAGTACATGCTTGTGATACCAGCACACAGGAGGATGAGGCAGAAGGTGAGAGATGAAAGCCATTCTTGGTCATACATCAAGTCTGAGTCCAGATAAGGTTACATAAACAGAACACATACACACAAAACAAACAAACGAAAGGAGAAGATAGACAGATTCCTTGTTTTTTTCCTGTGCTCTCTTGAGAAGGTAGTAACTTCTTTTAGAAATGGTGATTAGAATGTGGCTCAATCTTACCCGTTCTTTCTTCTAACTTAGCATACTTTGGAGTATTACACATGTTACACTCTGATCTTCTGGCCCAATTCACATTACTGCAACTATAATTGCAAAAAAAAACAAAAACAAAAAAAACCCATCAAATCAGAAAGCCCCTAAACATAGAAAAAATATTACTAACATTTGAAAACTTTTTGTTGAAATAATTAGTACAAAGCAATGTTCATTAAGAAGTAATGTAAATTAAAAACAAAACACTGTTCTAGGGAAAATGGATTCCCAGAATAGCCTGAACTATGTAGGCAGAGAACAAAAACCTATTCAATATAAATAATACTTTGAGAAGTGACACAACTAGAGATTCTGCTACCTAGGGGAAAAACACTAATTAAAGGCCCCATTTTTTTTTTTTAAATCATCTCTGAATCTACCTTGAAGAGTGAGGGCATACCTTTCAAATATGGCTGCTGTTCTTATTCCCCTCTAAGGACTCCTTGAAGTATAATAAATCCTGTGACTTATGTTTGTTGCTAAACAATTTCTATGTATAGATTCAAAGTCTATCTACAGGACCAGAGCTTTATCTAAGATGTTTTTCTGGTCTGATGCTCTTTCATATATGTAGGATCTACCTATATACTACAAAGCGTGGAGACTGGGAAAAATCAATACAAAATGAAACCTAAATTTGAAAGGCAAAAATATTAAGAAATCTAACAAGAAACTTTTTTTTTTTATTTTTATGGAAGGCAATTTATGTGTCCCAAGTGACTTTCATATGATAAAAGAGGCAAAAAAAAAAAAAAAAAGGGGGGGGCAATTATTCAGTATCAGGAAGTAGACCACACGGTGCCCATCTCTTTGGTTATCAGCTCATAAACACTCTCCCACAGCAACAATTGGTTATACTCCTGAAAGATATTACTTAAAATTTCTTTCTCATTATACTTAGACCAGGACCAATACACTTTTGGCTTAAAAGGATACAATATCTTGTCATGTAATTAGTAAGAGTTCATCGTATTAATGAGTGGTGATTGGAAATATTTTTATTGTAGCAACAGACAGCAATCTGAAGCACATACGTTTTGCACTGCCAGTCATTTGCACTGAATAAGCCTCGGCTCTTCTCTGCCAGCGTCTTTCCTATTTCTGTTCCCCCAGCTTTCATCATCTTGGCTTCAGTTGTTTTCTCTGAAACAGACAAAATAATGCAATATAAATCCTGTGAAGTAAAGAAGTGATCTATACATACATTAGAGACTCAACCATAAGCACTCACCTCGACCACATCTATTACAGCTTGTTCTCCTAGCAAAGTTTACATTTCCACACCTGAAAATAAAATGAGACACACTTAAAGAATTCCTATTATTTAAAATGTCTACATTTTAAACTGTCTTCACTACACCCTGAAACTGAACAAGCTTACCCATCAAGTTAATATCAGCATCACCGGAGAGAACAAGAGCTGGGTAAAAATCTCAACCTTGTATTTACAATGTACAGCTACCATTTCAGGATTCTATCTTCACTAGCATGCTTCATTAGTTACATTAAATTCCCTTGTTCCAAAGTGTCATCTGTCTCATCTTCAACAATTAGGCAAGATAACCAGAGATTAAAAAAAGAACACCAAATTAACTTTCAGTGAAAGTTGTTTTGAGTTTTATAAGAAGCACAAAATCCTGGGGAGGGGTCCACCAGGAAAGAACAGGAATAGAAAGGCTTCAGAGAACTGATGAAACATTCTTTTGGAGGTAGGATGTGGGATGATAAAAGAAAATACCGGCTATATTAACTAAGAACATTAAATAGTAAAGAAATTCGAGTATTCTAGTGTTTATCAAACCTAAAACATAGGAAAAAAAAAAAAACCAAGAAATCAAACCACAACCAATAAAGTAAAACTTTATGACATTATATACTAAAGTTTTTATACACTTACATGACCTTAGTGTTTAAGTTCAAGCATGTTAGATGCTCCAAACAGAATTTAATGTTTAAATTAAAAAAGAAAAACAAGCCATCGCCCAATTTAAAAAATGAATGAGATAAGTCAATGGAAGTGCAACACTAAACTGAACAACTCCATACAACTTTTAGGTTGCTTTTCTCTGTTAAAAAATACACAATATCCAAGTAACACTGAAAATATGTTCCGAAAAAATGTCTCCTTGATTTATATAATCAGTAGAACTAACGTTCTGTTTCTGCCAGTGAGTTTAGGTGCTCAGGACAACGAACGATGTGTTCTCCCGAAATATCTGGGTGTGTTTTCAGTAAGAACATAGAGAGCATATTTTCTACAAGTCACAGATGGCACCAAGTCAGAGGCCAGTGTCCTAATCTCTGAAGTTCCAAAGTGTCACACAGTGCTCCGTAATGACAGTCCAAGGGAACCTCAGTTCTACTGTTGGTCAGTGAGTTTAAGCCAAATAGTTATCAACTAAGTGAATGTGAGTGACATCATTTCCTTGCTCTCCACATACTACCCACGCTATTTCGGTGTTAACTGTAAGAGCGCAATGTATGTTCTGGCAAAGGTGCTTCAAGTCAGACGCTCGGCAGCAGACAGAATTGGCAGTAAACCCGGGCTTCCTCCAGCTTTCGCTCTGGCTCTCTAAGAACACGAGCCGGTGCATCACTGTTTTTTGTTTGTTTGTTCGTTTGTTTTGAATACGGACATCTATTCAGGAAGATTTCCATCGCCGTCAGCCAAGCACACCGGCTTCACAGCCACGTACGCGCCCGGGCCTCGGCCTCCAGGAAGGAGGGTGCGAAAAGCCGAAGTCACAGGGAAGGATCAGCAGGCCCGGAAACACGGCGGCCCCGGGGAGGGTCGGAGAGCACAGCGCCGCGACCGAGGCAGAGCTCGGAGCAGGGCGACTGAGCCGAGAGCCGAGCTCCGCGCGAGGGTCACGTGCGGGCCGCCCGCGACCGCTCAAGGCCGGTCGCCCCGCCGTCCCCACAAAGGCCGCAGCCCCGCCGCCGCCCTCACGAGGGCCGCCGGGCTGCCCCTGGCCCCACACCGCCCCGCCGCGCTCACTTCTTGTCAGGGCAGATCCAGTCTCCGTCACTGACTCGGAAATTCTTGGTCGACATCTTGGACGCCAGCAGCACAGCCGCCCGCAGCGACGTCCCCACCGGAGCCGCGGGGCCTCGCGCCGGGCTGTCCGCGCTCCGCCGGACCCGCCCTCCGCTGTGGGGGAGGGCAGACGACGGAGGCCACCCGGCCGCGAGCCTGGCGCCGCCGTGCGGAGACCACGCCCGAGAGCCCGCTGCTCGGCCCGAGGCTCTGCCCCGATGCGGCCTCACCGCGTTCCTGAGCAGGCGCCGCGGGGACAGCCCGGCCTGGTGGCCATCATAGCGCCGCGCGGGCCGTCATAGCGCCGCAGGCACAGCAGAGAGACCGGCAGACCAAAGGACCCCAGAGAAACGCACTTCCGCCTCCGGGGTGGGGCTAGGGTCGCAGAGGCGGAAGTGACTCGCAGGGCTGGGAAGCATGGGCTTTGGCGTTGCCTAGGGTTCACTGGGGCGAGCGAGAAGGTGGGCAGTTCGAGTCTTTGGAGAAGATATTTGATTTTGAGTTTTGGACAGAGTGTGAGGTTTAGCTCACGTTGCCCTGGATTTCACTATGTCGTCCAGGCTAACTTCGAACCTCTGCCACGCCAACACGCCAGGCTTTTCTCTTATGAGAACAGAGTCTTACTGTTAGCTCCAGCTGAAATCCTTTTGTAGCCAGGCTGCTTAGTATTTGGATAGAAAAGTCATATTAATAAAGGAAGACAACTCTCTTCTTTGGGATGTTTAAAAACTTGGCTTTTTAAATAGATAATATGTGTAAGAGATAAGCCTTGCACATAAGGGAGCGGAGCTATCCAAAGGTTTTAGAAATAGAACATTGTCAGTAGTGATACAATTACCAGTGTCTCCTGATTCCAACTCACTACCTTTCTCCAGATTTAATTTATTGAATTTATTCTCTTTGTTTTTAAAAGATTTAGTTCATACAACATATGCTTATTTATTAAAGTGATCTCTCTTTCTTCCTTCCTTCCTTTCTTTCTCTACCTTCCTTCCTTCCTTTCTTTTCTTTCTTTTCTTTCTTTCGAGACAGGGTTTTTCTGTGTAGCTTTACGCCTTTCCTGGATCTCGCTCGGCAGACCAGGCTGGCCTCGAACTCACAAAGATCCACCTGCCTCTACCTCCTGAGTGCTGGGATTAAAGGGTGCGCTACTACCGCTACCACCGCGGGCTATGTTGTTTTTTTGAGACAAGGTTTCTCTGTGTAACAGCTCTGGCTGTCATGGAACTCACTTTGTAGACCAGACTGGCCTTGAACTTACAGAGATCCACCTGCCTCTGCCTCCGGAGTGCTGGGTTTAAAGAGCATGCTACCACTGCCCGGCCATGTAAACATTCTTAATGCATGAGTTCTGCCATTTACATGAGAAAGATTTTCTAGCATATAGCTCAGATCTAGGAGAAAATTTGTTAAGCTACATTTTGGTTTTAATTTTTAACACCTTTGATAATTTTAATATCTGGTTAATTCAGTTGGAAACTTGATTATATTTTATTTTGATAGTTGTTCACATATTGGCAGTTATTGTATAATCACTGATTTTTTTTCTTAATTTTTATCCTGGATAATGTGGAATTTTTATTTTCTTTTAGCAAGCAATCCTTGGGTTGGCACTACAGGCTCAGTCTTGCGTGTGAGTACTGGTTCTATATCAGTTGGCTCCTCTGAGTAATTGTTGTACTTTAAAAATGTTTTAATGTATATGGGTGTTTTGTCTGCATGTATATTTATGCAACATGCCTGCTGGGTGGAAGATCAGATCAGAAGTAGGTGTGGATCACCTGGTACTGGAGGTATAGATGGTTCTGAGCCACCACGTGGGTCCTGGGAATTGAACCTGAGTCTTCTGGAAAAGCAGTCAGTGTTCTTAACCACTGATTCATCTCTGCAGCCCCTACTATGCTGCTATCTTGAGTCTGCCTTGTACGTAAACACTTGGATTATTTTGGCTCCTTAGCAGTGATTTAATTAGCAGTAACTACAATTTAATTGTAGTTCATTACATGAATCATTTCCATCCTGCTTTGATTTGTTCTGTACACTCTCAGTTGAGATGTGAGCACAGAACGTGAGTGGGTTCATACTAGATTTTGAGGACACACTTCTCCATCCATTTTTCCCCCTTAGATTCCTCTCACATACTCGGTCTTGCAGTGTTACTCTTCTGGGCCTTTTGTGAGAAATATGAGATTTCCCTTGAAGTTTTGGCAGCTTGTCATAGCTGTAGCATTTGACTGGGACCCTAATGTAGGGTGAAGTGGTGAGTGAAAAGAGAAAGGTGTGGCATTTTTTTCCCCTCACACTCTTAAGACTACAGAGACCTCCTTTCCTTGCTGTTATATGTAAATAGAATTTCTCCTATACTCTCTGTCTTCAGGTGGGAGGAGAGCTGTGAAACAGTTTAGTATTTCCTCACAGACTGGTAGCTTACAGAGTGTCTTTCCCCAGTTCAAATGGCCAGAAAGGAATTTTTAAATTAATTATTACTAATTGTGCTGTTATTACAGATTTACTAGCTGCCCAACCAGCTACAAGAGAAAATGGCAGAGTGAAATGAGGCAAGCATCAAATAAACCTATACCACTAAGCTTTGGCCCTCTGCTGCAGTTTGCTCTTTTTTTTTTTTTTTTTGCTTCTGGTGCCCACAGACAAGGAAGGGCTTTGTGTGTTTTCTTCAAGTTTTCCTTGTGATCAATTAGAAAGAGAATTAACGGTGAACCCACCCCATCCTCTGTTGCTGCAAGTCACGAAATTACAAATTAAAACCATAATGTGATGTTAATGCCCATCCATCATAGTGAACAAAAAAGCTCAGACAATCCCAGGAGTTAGAGGATGACTAGAGTCCTCATGGATTGCAGACAATGTGTTCCTTCATATGGTTTGACTCACACTATTTTGGTTTCATCATGGTGCAGATCAATACCCAGGAGACTTCACAGATTAAACTGTGAACTTTTCTTAATCTAATGATATTTGGTATACTTGAGATTATGGGTAGTAATAGTGAAATAACATGAAGACTTATACTCTACAGTGTACAGTGTTGCTAAGCTATGGTGCTCAGTCATTTAGGTATATTCAATGTGTTTTCAGCTTATAATAGTCATATGGTATTTTCAATCCAGTGATCTTTATGTAACCCCAGAACAAGACAAGTAGCATTTTTTCCCTCTGGAAAATACTTGTCAGACTTTATTAAATTGTAACAAATGCATACCCTATGACCCTGAAACTCCTAAGCCCTGCAGATGTCTCTACTGAAGATATATACAACTTCATTACTTGTGATGCTCCCAGTGGGAAGTTTCCTGACTATCAGTGGTAGCCAGAGTAAAGAAATAGTCACATAGTTGTTTAATGGCATATAACATACAACAATAAGAATGACATTGAACACTGAATGTCACCCACAAACACAATATTGATTTGAAAAATCCAGACACAAAATGGAAAAGTTCATATCATTCCATTTATGTTAAGTTTAATAACTTCAGAATTAGTCTCCTACAATGGTTACCATTAATAATTGGAAGGAGATGGTGACTGGAGCTAGTAAAATGGCATGTAGTTACTGCAATAGAGGAGTAACTGTAGTTGGTAAAGCTTCTGGGAGAGTCAAATCAACAGAAAAGTGTAGGCAGATTTTTCTGTCTCCCCTGCTAGCTCCCTAATCATGACATGGAGACTTATTATTAATTATAAAAGCTCAGCTGGTAGTTTAGGCTTGTTACTAACTAGCTCTTTAAAACTTAAATTCCCCCCCCTCTTTTTTTTTTTTTTTAATCAATCTACATTTGACTCCTGGCTTTCTTATCTTTTCTCTGTACTGCCCATGCTGTTTCCTTTCCATCTGGCTGGTGACTTCCCCCTTTGTCTTCCCAGTGTCCTGTGTGCCTGAAAATCCTGCCTAGCTATTGGCTGTTTGGCTTTTCATTAAACCAATCAGAACAACACATCTTCACACTGTACAGAAAGATTATTCCACAACAGAAAAGCTCTTTACAGTGAGTCTGGGATAGAATAAGAACAATTTAAGAGTATGTCTGCCAGTAACCTTAACAGATGAGTTCAAAGACCAAAGGTAGCTTTTCAGGAAGGGACATTCCTAAAGTAGAGAGTGATTTCTTTCTGTTAGGATGAAAGAAAAATCCACTTACCCATTACTTTTATTCTAATCCTTTGATTAGTAATTTTGTCCCATCTCCTGGGTACATTTAATCTATCATGGTGAAACATTCAGAGTGAATTATCCATGCAAGTTACTCTTGTACATGAAGCCATATTTAGTGATTGATAATCATGCAGACAAGCATATTTTGGTCCCTAAGAGGTTAATCAAGTATGGTGGACACATTTAAGTTTTTGAACTTACATATTAAAAAAAAAATCTGTCTTTACTCTGTTAGGACTCACACTATTTGCTAAGAACCAACATCAGAATATTTGCTTTAACCCTTGCCCCCAAAGCCAAACCCAAACAGGCAAAAGTGGAGAGTGGGGAGATGTGTTGTGAAGAGTAGTCTCATGGAATGCTGGGGCAAGAGCATAGCTCAGGTCTGGAAAAGGGCTAAAAGAAGCTCCTGTGCTTTACTAGTACATTTATCTAAGACCAACTGCTTCCATCCCTAGCTTACAAGACACTGAGAGGCTATAATACCATGCTTAGACCTAAGCAAGCAGGCTCTTAGGTTGGCCTGACTTCAGCTGTGCTTTGGAAAACCTTTCCTTGTAGAGATCACAGTCTCTTGTGCCTTGGGCCACTCTAAACCTGTTCCTGTGTGGTTCCTATGTGATAGAAACCCTGGTGTCTTTTATTACCCTCTGGTAGTAGTGATGGGGCACTTAGGTTTTGGGGTTCTTTGAATGCTCTCCTTTGTGTATGGGTCCAGCAGATGTTCTATAAGAGCTCTGGGGATGGCTTCTATGAGCTGAACTAGGGGTGCATGGCCATGCCAGTCCCCGGAGGGAGGCTTGGATAAAGTTCCCACTGACCAGGGCAGAATTTTTTTTAATGGGATCATACAAGTTTGGACCACTGAAATGGTCTGATTGATTGACTAAGAATGATATATTAAAAAGTGTATAGCCTGCCCACTATACACTACTGATCTTTGGACCTAAAGTCACCTTTGTGAGGTTGTGTGTGGACTCTCCTCCTTCCCAAAGGGAGATCCTGGTAGTCATAGGTTCCTTTAATTTCTACCTGCCCCCATTGTTTCTGCCATCCAGGGCTCCAAGTGGCATGTTATGGTTATTCTTGTCTCTTCCCTGGGGCTTTTCCTGATTGTGGTAGTGCAAAATCAGCTTGCCCCTTTCAGCCATATCTTTTCTTGCTTTTGATTGATACAGCATCTCCTGCTCTCCTGGGTGGTTGAAAGTCTTGTTCAAATGATGGACATTGCTTACCTCAATAAGAGAGTGCTCCATGACCTGCATAGGGCCCCTTACCTGTCCTTACTGCAAGTAACAATGGGGAGGGGCAGGCTCCCTGTTGGCTTTGCAGTGTTCTAATTCCAGAGTTGCCATGAGTAGGCCAAGAAGGGTCAGGAGAAGATGTGGATGGAAGATGGGTTGCCTTGTAATTGTAAATGCTACATATTCTATAAATGCTACCACATGCCAACAATTATTTATGTTTTTGTGCATTTTCTGGATGACACTTGTATTTGTGGTCCTCTTCCATAAATGCATTGACAGTGTTTTGAAGGCCATTGGAAAGTGGCTCATAGGCTGCACAGTGGATGTTGTGGGATATGAATAATGGCACAATAGGCACTGAACAGATGGCATCAGAGAACTCAAGAGGCAAAGCATCTATACTGTTTAACTAAAAAAGACTGCAAAGAGTGTGTCACTGTGAATAATGGCATCACCACCTTCTCCTTGCAGTGACAACTATGAGATTAACCAGGAATGGTATTTGTGATAGAAACACAAACAGGTTCCTCCTGGGAATGGTAAAAATTTTCATGTGCATCAACTCAACAATAAATAGAATAGCCATGCAGCACATTTTCCTTACCTCAAATATTTATCAACAAGTTGCTACACCTCAGGTGGGCCCATAACTTTTAATTACTTTTATAATCAGATTGTTAGAGAAGCTCCTCCCTAGTCACCTCCAAATGTTTTGGATATCCATATAGCCTCGCTGGGTAAGATACTTCTGCTAAGCAGTCTGCACTCCTCTTTCACTCAGACCCCAATGCAATATCTTTCCTGTAACTCATATTTCCAAGTTGCTCTGGTTTGTGACCCACTTGGTTATGTCAGGTACTCAGGGCCACATGACTGCTAGGCAGTGCCATTTGGGAAAAATCACAAAGGGAGAGGTAGCTTGTTTTATTTACTTTATTTATTTCTTTATTTGTGTGTGTGTGTGTGTGTGTGTGTGTGTGTGTGTGTGCGTGCGCGCGCGCACTGAAGAGTAATTTAACAGAAAATTAGCAGCACAAAAACAATCTCATAGCTTCTGTGACTGAGAACGCTGGGAGGGGCTTAGTTGGCTTTTCTGCTTAATGTCTCACCATGCAGATGTTAAGCTGGCTGGAGTGGCTGCATTGGCTGCAAAGCCATGGGTTGGTTATTGTGCTTTCATGCCCCATGTTGGGTGCTAGATGATACATTTATCTAATTATTCTTTATCAGTAAAAAATTGGAGTCAGCTACTGGGGTAAGAACCTCAAAGATCAGAGAAGCAGTGGAGCAGCCACCAGTGACTTCCTACTTCTTCCATTCCTCCATCCATTCCTCTGTAAGCCCCACCTCACTACTTCCTCAGTCCTCCAAAACCTCTGTGGTTAATTTTGGTCAGCTAGTGGCTAGCTCCACCCTGATTCAAAACAAACTTTATTGTCAGAATGCAATGAAAATATCACACAACAGTATAGATTTGTAGTTGCAATCCCAACTGAAGCTTGGAGTTTTCTTCTGAGCTATTCTGGTTGTTGATTTAATAGAACTCAGTCTTGAGTATTGAGGTCATCGTTTTCTTTGCAGATATTGGCCAGGGCTTTCTCGAAGCTCCTAGATACGGACCTCAGACGTGCATCATGTGGCCCTCTGAAAGCATGGAGCTTATTGCTCCGAAGCCAACAGGAGAGCTTCTCCCAATTCTGCTGCTGCTGCTATTACAGCTTCTTACAACAGCTATTATTGTTGCTAGAGTCATATATTCAATGTGACACCATAGGTGAAATGATTCTACTACTTTTGCTATATTACATAACCTAATAAAAGGCGGGCATCCCATAACACTCCCAAGTGCTTCAGGAATCTTAGGAGCCATTTTTAGATCTCACCAACCATGGTTCTTGAATGAGTAACTGCTGCCAACACTTGAAATCCTTTTAAACAGATTGTCCACTTTTTTCTTTGACATTCTCTTGAGAACAGCCACTAGTTTATTAGTGTGCTTTGAAAGTATGAATTTCCAGAGTGAATACACTTATGTCTCACAGACTTCAAAGATACATCTCTGAGCATATTTTGTCACACAGTTTTCCTTACAATTTAAAATAAATGTGCTGTAAGAAATTATTAAACAGTGTGTATTTAGTATAATTTACAATTGACATTTCAGAAAGTCAGTGAATAGGAGACTGGAATGCACACACAATTCATAACTCTTCAACTTAACTGCTCTTTCTCATTCTGCAGGAATCATTGGTGGAATTTACTTGCCAGCTGGTGTTTCAGAGTCCTTTATAAATTAATTATAGTATTTACTAGCCATGTGGAGGTGAAAAAAATCTAATTAGGTCAAGGAGGCTGGCCCTGCTGGAGACTGAAAAGCAAAGCTGGGTAGGTAAGGTGTCAGCTGCAGATCCCTGTTGTGCTTTCTTGAGTACATGTTGGGGGGTGGGTAGTGGAACAACAGAAAGGATACATAAAAATTTACAGTAAAAATCATAATTTTGATGAAATGATTGAAGATGTCCATCAATAAATGAATGAACAAACAGACAAAATTAAAAAAAAAATCTTTTAGCTGACTAAGGCCTTCTCAGGTGTTCCATTACAGTGTAAGAACTGGATGTAGGATGTTAAAAGCATAGTCATTCAGGGATTTACTCCCTCAGTCAGTAAACACAGAACTGGTTGTTGTGGATAAAGAGGATTGTATCAGTCTCCTAAAGGAGTGCAAAGGCAGCAGATACATCTGGGTAAGTGTGAGAGAACTGGGTCTTAGACTTAAAGCTAGGGAAGGTAAATATTTTGATGTTACTCCATCACAGGTGTCAGAACTTGACCATATAAACTTTATCTAGAAAGAGTTGGGAAAGGCATGAGGTCATCAAGAACAGGAGCCTCAGGCTCTGATCCTGAAGGCATTGCTTGAGACTGAGTTACCATGATTGCTGGGCCTTTTACCACACCTCCCATCCTGTTACACTTTCACTATTCTCCTTAATTTTTTTTTTTTAGTTTTATGAAAGACCTTTGAAAAAAACTCATTCAGTGATGTAAATAACATAGTTTAGCATTTACATTTTTATAAGGGGTTACTAATTTACCAGAAATAAAATCTTTTTTTTTTTTTTTTTTTTTTTTTTACTTATAAACTGTATGGCCGTGGCAGGCTTCTTATTATCTACTTCTTTTATCTTAAATTAACCCATTTCTATTAATCTATACTTTGCCATGTGGCTCGTGGCTTACCAGTACCTTACATCTTGTCATGGCGGCGGCTGGCAGTATCTCAGAAATCAGGGTCAAAAACCTCAAAATTTACTGGGGCCTGGTAGTAAATGTAAATGAATGTCTAAGGGCCCGAGTAAGACATTAGGGAGTGAGGGAGGCTGTGACAAACTATTTGAGGACATGAAAACCTGAAAATAAATGCTGTTTCAGCTGAAGAAAAAGTGCTAGCTGGATTATTACATCAGGCCAGTACTTGCTCCTGATTCCTGCCTTTAAAGTTCAGTTGTGTTTAGAATTTTGTGGTAGAGAAAAGGATCCAAGAGCAGGAGACAGTGTGAAAAACCCTGCACATAACAGTCTTCCTTCACCTGAAATCTACTGGGCAGGCTTTGGCCAGCATCCCCTTGGCTCACTGTCTCGCAGGCCCCAAGATCTGGCCTGCTTTCCTGGTATTTTTTATTTATTTTTTCTGTAATCTGAGAGCATCAGAACAGAGATGGAGACTTTCTATAGATGGAAATAGATGAACTGTAGGGATTCACACCATTAGGACTCTCCAGCTTCTTGTCTGTATGGGAGCAGTGTGGTCAGCTTCTGTTGAGACTGTGCCTGCTCCAGCAGTCCTACTCCAGGTGGTTCACACTTTTTTAGTTAGCTTCAGGCACAGTTTTGGATTCAGAACCCATGCAGCACAGTCAGAATATCTAGTCTCTTGATGAAGAAGAAGGAAATTAGCTGCCCCATAGGCTATTCACTTTCTCAGAAGGGCACCCCAGGGGAAAGAAAAGCAAGCTGATAGCCTGGTTGAATCTTTTGGTCAACAAAACCCAGTTAAATGGAAGAATAGTTTAACAAAGGAGAGGGTTTGTTGTTGTTGTTTTTCTCCCAACACCTTCCGGAAGAATTCCCCTCGGGCAAGGATTAGTGTTGTGGGATATTTGATTACACTGTGAAACCCAAAATTAACCTTGCATCAGGGGGTGGAGCCACCGACTACTTGACAGGAATTAGCCATAGAGAGGATGGAGGAGCTAGGAATACAGATAAAGAGTAGGGAGAGACTTAGAGAGATGCCAGGTCTTTTTGGTTTGGGTTTAATGGAGAGAAGCTTTTCTTGCTGGGTCTTCATCCAAAAAGAAAGGTCAGCTGGTTGCTTCTTGGCTTCTCTGATCTAGTGGGTTCTCACCCCACATCTAACTCCAGAGTCTTTATTGGTAAATAGAACCATAGAGGCTTAGTTAAAACGTAAACATCTGGTGTCCTCAACCAAACAGGGGGGACTGAAAACCCTACCAGGATGCTGACTGCAGGGCCTTGGGCACAGATTGTAGTTAAAATATGATTTAGGTGTGACTGCTAAGATGACAGAAAAACAATAGGTTAGTTCTAGTTAGTAAGTTGGAATCTGTTGTCTTATGCAACATGTCTTCCCTGGAGGATGTCATGGCATGTCATACCGCTGTACAACTCTTAAGATGTAAAATGTTTAGCCGGGCGGTGGTGGCACACACCTTTAATCCCAGCACTTGGGAGGCAGAGCCAGGTGAATCTCTGCGAGTTTGAGGCCAGCCTGGGCTACCAAGTGAGTTCCAAGAAAGGTGCAAAGCTACACAGAGAAACCCTGTCTTGAAAAACAAAAACAAAAACAAAATGTGAAATGGAGATGTTTCAGAAATCACATGCTCCCACCTTGTGAGATAGTATGAAATACCTCTATAGAAAGCTTGTACGATATCATAGATCATAGAAAGGTAGGATCTGGAAGACACTGGCAATTTTCCAGAACTTTCTCTGGTCTGTCTTTGTCTCTTGACTGCTGGTACTCCTGAAATGATTAGTAAAGTTTGAGGCTGTCTTTGATTTGGTTTTTTGAGACAGGGTTTCTCTGTGTAGTTTTCACCTTTCCTGAAACTCACTTGGTAGCCCAGGCTGGCCTCAAACTCACAGAAATCCTCCTGGCTCTGCCTCCGAGTGCTGGGTTTAAAGGCATGTTCCACCACCACCTGGCTGAGGCTGTCTTTGATTTTGTAAGATTGATTTGAAGGCTGATCCAGGAAATACCAGTCAGAATGGATTATTACCTAGAATTTATTTGGGCACATTGGGAGAGTTCTGTCTTCAGTGGAGTTGCTAAGCTGATGTATGTAAATATGAAGCCTACTTTCTAGAGTTTACTGACAAAAGCAGTTATGCAGAAATGGTAAGAGCTGATAGATGAAATCAAGCGAGAGGAGCAGGAAGGGGAAGGAGAAAAGGGAGATTTGGATGAAGCACTTGAATCTCTGAATTTAGCTTTGTATAAGTCTTGTCTGTTCGTTGGGTGCTCTAGTCACATGAACCAAGTTAGAGAATTTTCTTTCAGTTTAAACTCAATTGCACAGGATTCTGTATCTTGGGACCACAGGTTCTGATTAATATTACAGCAACATTTTGTATTGGCTGAACTGAGAGGGTCTGAGGACTTAGGACTCAGTAGCCTGCTAGGCAGGAATGGCTCTCAGGTGACTCTGTGATCTGAGGAATATATGTATTGTAAATATTTCCTGAAACAGTGAATACATATCAGATGTAATTCACACATAACCATTACCGAATTTTAAACAAGATTGCAGACATCATAGTAATATTTTAAGCACCTTACTCTATCTACTTATAAAGGGATATTCTGCCTTTTTTTTTTTTTTTTTTTTTTTTTTTTTTTTGCTTGATTTACTTTATGTGTGAACTTGGGACTGTGTGACCAGGTAACATAGGGTGTTTTATAAATTTGGCTTTGATTTAGGAAGCAAAACTGACAACAACTTTTTGAAATACTTTAATTATCTATGTGTATATCTCCAGTTCCTCATAGACAGGGGAAAGGTTTTATGTCCATAATTGCGGCACCTGGAATATATTTGGTACTCAATACTTTTGAAACAAATAAAGAGAAAAATTTTATTTTTCTTTTACCATCACTGACCTGTATTAATCTTTCTGTACAGCGAAGGTTTCTGAAAGGCTTGTTTGGACCCTGAAAAGCCTCTCCACTGACACAGCAATCCAAATCAGACCAAAGCAGAACTAATTAGAAAAAGCCCTGGTTTAATGGGTAAAGTGTTCCCAGGTGATTCTCTGGCCTCTCAGAGAGGAGACAGGGACAAGAGTCCGGAAAACCATGTGTCTGTTTTCTGGGATGCTGCTTAAATACCCTGTGGGAGTGGTCTTGAGCCTCTTTCAGGGAGGAGCTGAATTTGGCGGGCTTTGAAGGGAGAGTTTGGGGAAAGAGATGGAGGAAAGGGTGTTGAGGTGGATCTTCCCCCAGAACATTCCAGACTCTTTGGGTGTATGGATGCCAGGCTGCCAGGGGCTGAGGTGGAGCTTCCCCCAGAACAGTTTCCTTCATTGTCTTCCAAATGTGCATAATTATTTTACTTGATTTGAGGTTAGTAGAAGTAGTTGAGGCAATGAGCTGGCTCACTCACACTGTCCCATAGGTTGGTGTGTGGGTTAAAATCCTGGCACTTTGTATCTAAAGAGCTCATTCTGCCTCCTGATAGCCTTGCAACCTCAGTTCAGGCCCAGGCTCTGCCTCTTAGCCTCCTGGCCTGGCTACAGGAATGGATGGATCCTGTTCTCAGTAGTGAGCACTGTGTGTACAACTGTTTGGCTGGAGAACATCTGGACAGTTAAGGGCCAGGTAAGTGCCTGCTATCACAGTCATTGTTATTCCCTAGACCTCATATTCATCAAAGTGAAATGGGGACAATACTATATGAGTGTGTGAATTTTAAATGAGCAATTCTTGTAAAATGCCTGGCAACAACACACTATTACTAATTTTAAGAACCGAAACAAGAGTGTTGAATATTTATTATAACATATATGCAGTAATAACCTCTGTAATGTGTGTTTACAGGTAGACATCTGTACCAATCTGCCTGGGTTCTAACCCAGTCTGTACTGCCCATTGTTTGAGTGATTGATCCTGAACAGGTTATGTAACATATCAGGATCACCTGTAATAAAAAGAGAATAATGATAGCATCCGCTTCCTAATGTGGTTTGAGGTTTAGCTGCTGAGGTCCCTCTAAAGTAATAAAGGCAACAGCAGGTGAACAGCACGCAGCCAATAAACCTGAGCTGTCAGCCTCAACCACTGCCAGAGGTGAAAGTGATTATGTCTACTTGTCTAGGCTGGAGTGTGATAAGATGTGATGGTACTCATGGAAATAGCTAGTAGTGGGCACTTGATAAATGCCAGCTTTCTTTTCCTTTTTTTTTTTTTTTTTTTTTTTGATTCAGGAGATAACTCAGAATTTTATGATGTTTTGGGATTAAAGCAAGAGTATCAACCTCACTTGTGTGGGTTATAAAATTTTACCAGTGACACATATTAAACATAGTTCATTCAATAAACTAATTCATTGTCTAATTTTCTTCTAAAAGTGGCTTCATCAAGAAATACCCAATACTTCTTAATTCTTTTGATTCTGGTCACAGATGGAGTGATTTACTCTCTGCAAAGAAAGATGGAGAAATAGTTTATTATTTCAAGTTTTGGTGGCAGACCCTGGCACACAGTCTACAGGAGCTGCAGGAAGGTGCTGTCAGTCACAGGGTGGACAAGGAGCTTGGGGTTCATTACTTCTGGTTTACTTCCAAGACTGACACCAGCAGCTTTCTAGTGAGCGTGCCCTTTGGAGACAGCTGGTACTCTGCAAGGTGCAAGCCATGCTGAGCTGCTTCTTGTCTCAAACTGCCTTGTCTTCATAGCTCTGTTGGTCAAAGTTTAAACTATGTGAGAGGCTTTGGTAAGACTATAATTGGTTAAAACACTTTTTAACTGGTCTAAAGGAGCACACATTAATGGAACTGGTTTGCAGAAGTACACATTGCTGGAAAAAGAGTGTCAGGAGTTGGGGCAATGTTAACAAAGAGCTTGGCGGGGGGTGCGGGGAACAAGCTTCAAGGCATTCATTGAAGAGAGAAGTCTATAGCAGATAAGATGTGCTAGACAAAAAAATCCAGCAGGTGGCAGCTTAGTAATATATAATCACAGGTCAGTGTGGGGACTTGGTGTTCAGGATCATATATTCTTAGAAAAAAATAGCAAACTATGTATCTTAAGCATTATATACTTATTGTCAGGTTTTTGTTTTTGTTTGTTTGTTTGTTTTTGATGTGGAAAAGTTAGCACATGCTATCTCTGCCTGTGATCTATGCTAGCTTGGAAAAAATCATAATTGTTATGCAAAGTTACCCAACTGAAGGGACATTGATTCTAGGGTTTTCTACTGTATTTTTTACTAATACTCCATGTTTTGAAGCACATACAGACACACATATGTATTTTCCATGTTCAAAGAGATGGCAGACTTGAAATGATTTCTCAAATAAAATGACATTGCAACCAACAATTGAACACTTTGAGAACTTGGCTGTAATTTTAGTACTTCACACAGTTAAGGTATTCAGGAAACTAATGAATACAGGAAAAAAAGCTGAGATGCTTAGGGCAGCAGAATGAAAAGTCAGCATTCTGAACAGGTTTTGAATACATAAAAAGGAAAGGCCAATTATTCCTAAGATACAAACTCCAGGATTTGGCTTGTTATGTGCATTTACCAAAATGTCCTGGTGTTAGGATCATCCTGATCCCAGAACAGAACCCCACAGTGCCTCCTGAGACAGCATCAGACCATAAAGCACTGTGATTGTTTAACTGAGCATATGTTAACACCTGCCACCAACCAATCTGCACTGTACTCTGTTTTATGGGACACCAGGGCCTGATAGATTCCTCACACAAATAAGGAGTTGAAAGTGATATAGTTTTGACATGAAATGTGTTTATATTTTGAGAGCCATCAAACAAGGCTTATGTACTTATACTTTTCTAATAACATGAAAGTCCTTCTGTGGAAGGCCATTTTAAAAATACATAATAACATTTAAAGTGTGTAGGTCTCATGACATTTGTTCCAATTTCCTTGTGACAGACACATAAGATCTCCCGAAGAGATGTGCAGCTCTGGGTACTCACATGCCACTCACTTGCCAAAGTTTAGAACTGACATTCTCCTCACTGTTGTTCTACGTTCAAGGGTCAGCTACTGCACATAATTCAGTTTTGTTTAATTGAAAAGGTGATAAGGGCTATGACATATTTCTATATACTATGGAAAAACACATAAGGGTGTGTTGGTATTGTGTTCCCCACAATATTGTGCACCCTAATAAATTTATCTGGGGTCAGAGAACAGACAGCCACTAGAACAGAACCAGAAATGGTGGCTAGAAAATGGGTCAGAGCAAGCCATAGCAGAAGTTGGGCGGTGGTGGTACACACCTTTAATCCCAGCACTTGGCAGGCAGAGGCAGCCGGATCTCTGAGTTCAAGGCCACTTTAGAAACAGCTAGGCATGGTGACACAGCCTTTAATCCCAGAAATCCAGCCTTTAATCCAGGGAGTGATAACAGAAAGCAGAAAGGTATATAAGGCTTGAGGACCAGGAACTAAGTTAAGCATTTGGCTGGTTTAGCATTCAGGCTTTGGAGCAGCACAGTTCAGCTGAGAGCCATTGGGATGAGGACACAGAAGCTTGCAGTCGGAGGAAACAAGACCACCTGAGGAACTAGCAAGGTGAGATAGCTGTGGCTTGTTCTTCTTCTCTGATCTTCCAGCATTCACCGCAATAACTGGCCTCGGGTTTGATCTTATTAATAAGACCCTCTAAGATCCTGTTACACAAGGGAGCAATCTGTCTCTTGGGGTTCTGTGGTGACAACAAATTAGAAATCACATTTGAGTTGGGCCTTGGATTTGAGCAGGAATTCTCCCAAGACAGACAATTCAGGATATAGGAATGGCAATAGACGCAGAGGCAAAGCATGAGAAGCACGATAGTGTAGGACAGGAAGGCAAGAAGACAGAGACAGAGGCAAGAAAGCGTATGTAAGATGGGGAAGACAACTAGCTAAGACCATAGACATCAGACACTCGAGAGCTGGCAAGGGTTTTCATAGAAATATGGAGCTACTAACAAGCCCTGAAGGTGTTTCAAAGGATGTGGCCTGATACATACATTGAAGAAGTTATCCCTGGAGATGATGTGAAAGTTAAACTGTTCTAGGAATGGACAGCATGTGATATGTTCAAGTTGTGTAGCATCACCGTGGAGTGATAGTGAAGACAGACAAATGTTCCTTTTTTGAGACAGATTTTCTCTGTGTAGCTTTGCACCTTTCCTGGATCTTGCTCTGTAGACCAGGCTGGCCTCGAACTCACAAAGATCCGCCTGCCTCTGCCTCCTGAGTTCTGGGATTAAAGGTGTGTGCCGCCGCTGCCACCCGGCGTTAAGATGTATTTTTAGAAACCGAAATGACAAATCTTGATTATCAGTTGTTAGAGAGAGGCAGAAATTAAGGAGAAGAAAGAAATCAAGATTACTTAGCTAGATCTAGGTCACATGATTATTACTGAAGTTTAGATAGACATTTTTTACTGGATCATCTTCAAAAGCTTCTGAGAATCATAGCATGAGGCTCTCCAAAGTCATTGCCAATGGGAATGCTGTGGACTGTTGTGTCCTCAGACCATATACTTAGTTCTAATCCCAACACAACGTTTAGAGATGGACTGTTGAGGAGGTAATTAGGCTTAAATATTGTCATGGGTTCTCACGAAGGGATTAGTATCTTTATAAGAAGAGGCCAGACAGACACCTCTTACTCTAACATGCCAGGATCCAACAAGAAGGCGGCTGCCAAATGAAGGCCCTCACCAGAACTAAAATGTATTGGCACTGTAACCCTGCATTTCCAACCTCCAGAAGTGAAGTCATAAGGTGTGTGTCATTTTGTCACAGCAGCCTGAGCAGACTAGAATTATCAAATTGTTAGTAATTTATGGAGGTCACAGGTTCTCTGACTGATTGTGAAATCTGACTTCTTCACTGTTCTGCATTTAGTTCTGTATCTTGTCCAGGAAATACAGGAGGAAAAGCACATTTTCTGGGGAGGATAATGTGTCCTTTAACATCTTGAGGTTGAAGGACCTTGTAGGTTAGGCAGTAGATATATTCAGAAGAGAATGGGAAATAACCCAGTTTTGAATCTTGTGAAATAAACAGAGTCAGAAAGTTCAGGTTTAAGAGACAGTGAATAAAGTCAGAATAGTGACCCAGAAGGCCCAGGAGGTAGACTTATATTGAGAAGAGAAGGGAAGAGAATTGTATTGAAAATTCCTGAGGCTGTGGAGCAGGAGGGGTCAATGGAGGAGACCTACAGGGAACACATGGATTGGAGGAAAACTTGTAAATGTGACACACATTCACACAAGGCTGTGAAGATTTACTTTCTCTTCCTTGAGCACATGTTGAGCAGAAGCTTGGACCAGAATCTTAATTGTCTACTATTTCTGTAGGAGCCTTGTTATAACTTAAAATTCACTTACAGTCTCTCTTCCCATTGAGTTTCACTCCACATAGATCTTATAGTCATTGGAGGCCATAAGCCGACACCTCTGTAGCATGAATTCTAATTGGTCTTAATAATATAAACCTGGAGTCAGATATCAGGGTAAATGCTGAAAGATCAAAGAAGTAAAGGAACTAGCCACAGTCACCTCATACTTTTCCAACTTCTTAGACTGAAAAGGGCTGAGCTCCCGTCTCCTCCAGCCTTATATTCCTCTCTCTGCCCAGCCATATCCCTTCCTGTCTCTGCCTCCCTAGTTCTGAAATTAAAGGCATGTGTGCCTCCCAAGTACTGGGATGAAAGGCAGGAGATCTCAAGTGCTGGGATTAAAGGTGTGTGCCACCGCTGCCTCATGGCTAGTCTGCACTCTGATTTCCATGCAAGCTTTATTTTTTAGAGCACAAGCAAAATATCATCACTCACTTTTTCAGTGGTCCTCTAATCCTCACATGAATTACTTGGTTATATACGAACTGGTTTCACTGCCACTATTTTCATGTCTGCATGAAAGCTCCACTTAGGAAATATTTGTGTTTGAAATTCCCGTGGCAGAGCATGGCATATCTCTTCTACTCCCCCACTGATTTCATTCATATTTAACATAGTTTTGATGAATTATCGATATCCTGTGACTGCAAACATGCCCCCTCATCAAACATCTCACAGAACAAGAAGGAAACATATGTCCATGTGTGATTAATGAAACAACACTGGTGTATTATAGGTGCTATGCTGTAGAAAGTTTGAGCAGTTCTACCTGAGTTAAAATGGGAACTGTATCATTTATAAGTTTACAGCTAAAGTTTAAGTGAAAATTTAATGGCTTGTCTTATTAACAATTCTGTAGCTGATTGGGATCCATCTTCAAGTGTTGGGTGTGGTTTTGGTGCTCTGTGTAGACTCCCTACATCTTCTTGATGGTATTTCTCCAGAAAGGCAAACATTCACATCTTCACTGAGTTAGGCTAGAACTGGAATTATGTCAATTTCATAATTGTTGTTGTGAAATTGTTTTTGTGAAACTATTGGTTTGACCAGCATCAAGTTTTTTGTTTTGTTTTGTTTTGTTTTTGTAGGATAAAGGTGTGTGTATATAGGAAGGGGAAGAATATTAGGAACTTTTCCTTCTCTCCTTTCTCTATCCTTCCCTTCCTGTTTTACTGGATGGCAGTTAACCACAGGGGCCTTTAATAAGGAAGGTGTTAGGTGAGTCTTAAAGGCTGAGACAGGCAGTAGGGAATGGGGTTAAGGAAGGAGAAATTCTTTAGCAGGAGGTAGCAGAGCAGTGGATTGGCCAGGATGTAGGAGGCATGGAGAGGAAGGCTAAAGATGCCCTCAGAGATGTGATGTGTGGGAAGGCATCAGCTTCTTACCCTCATGATTCTCCTCATGAGTGGGCTTGTTATTAATCAATGAGAGTCTGCTTTTGTTTCCTTTCTTTTTAAGCTGCACAGACAACTGGGGGTCATTGAGTTAAAAACTGTTGCTGGTACCCTTAAGACCCAGTACCATCTAGACCTCCCTCTCATTCTGTTGACCTGTCGTCCGTCGGACAGCCACTCAACTTCTGTTCTGATCCTCAAAGCAGGCATTGAGTACTGATGGCGAAGGTCTTACTGTTGATGGCCTGTGCTGTCTTTATTCTGTCCAGCCTCTCTTGTGCTCTTAGAAAATTTTAGTCAGATCTTTTTACCCATTCCATTGGTGGATGTACAATCTCATCATGTTTGCTAAACCATACTTACATGAGGAGTGAGGCTGGCAAAATGGATGAAATTTTGAACTCCATGGGTTCTTTCAAAACTCAATTGCATTTCATTGACATTTGATTTTCAAAGCCTGTGCTGCATCATGGGTCAGTGAGTTGAATATCCCTGTCTCTCTCTTTGCTTGCCGCTGCTTCTCTTGGCATAGGCACACTTTGGGAATTGTACCACTGTGTACAAATCATCATTATTTTATGCCCTATGTGAAACAGGGTGCTTAGTTGGTCCATGAGAATCAAAAACTTTTAGAGACTAGACTTTCCCCTACAACAGACAGATTTCCAAAGCAGAAACTTGGCACAGAGGAGGTGATCAGAGACATTTTATGGGCTGTAGAGATGAATATTTTTTATAGATGACACAGGGAATTTCTTGCACATACATATTAAGTATATTTCTGATATTTGTTATTATTTTTAAATTTTTTATGTGTCTGAATGTTTGGCTGAATGTATGTCTGTGCACCACCTCTGTATCTGGTGCCTGAGGAGGCCAGAGGATGAGTTAGATCCCTAGCACTGGAGTTAAAAGTGGTTGTGAGCCACCATGTGGATGCTAGGAGCTGAAACCTGGTTGTTTGGAAGAGCAGCAGTGCTCCTCACTGCTGAGCTGTCTCTCCAAACCCCATTTTGGATATTTCAAATCAAATATGCAATGCATTGTTATAGCTGAGAACGGTCTAACATCCTGACTATTGTGCTGTTGTTATTAAAAGGAAAATATAATCTACAAATCAGGACAGCAATTCACAGGATTTGTTTTCTCTGTTAAATCTCAGGTGAAAATGTTGTTTAAATGCAGTCTCCCCATAAGACACACACAAACTCATGAGGAGTTTGAACCACAGCAACAAAACTGACTGGCCCTCACTGTATGCAATGTTAGCCCATGAGCTCATTTAACAGTAGGGGGGCTGGGATCTCAATCCTGCCTCCTCCAATTCCTGCATCCCTTTGGGAACTTGCTATATAATGTTGCCATTCAATACAGCCAACCTGACACTAAAATGAACCATTATCCAGCACCAGCGCTGTGTTGTAGTTAGAGTTTTCCTGCCTGGCCCACTGTCAGAACAAATCTCTCTCACCCGCCAGGCCCATAGACTCTCAGAACCAACCAAGCAAACACACAGAGACTTACATTGTTTAGAAACTGTATGGCCATGGCAGGCTTCTTGTTATCTACTTCTATCTTAAATTAACCCATTTCTATTAATCTATACTTTGCCACATGGCTTGTGGCTTACCAGCGTCTTTACATGTTGCTTCTCATGGCAGCGGCTGGCAGTGTCTCCCCTCAGCCTTCTACTTACCAGAATTCTCTTCTCTCTTGTCCCGCCTATACTTCCTGCCTGGCTACTGGCCAATCAGAATTTTATTTATAAAGAGTGATATCCACAGCACTCCCCCTTTTCTTTTTTGTTAAAAAAGGAAGTTTAACTTTCATATAGTAAAATTACAGATAACAAAACAATTATCAAGCAAGAATTACAGTTATAATATTAAAGAAGATATCCTAACTATTTTATATTTGTGAGTTTAAGGTTTTATCTCTAACTTATCTTTTATCGTAACTGAGGAAATTATATCTATCTAGTCTTCAAAGACCTCAGAAGGATATAATATTATCTGAGAACCGGGAGAAGGATGCAAGCAATTTTCAGGAGTCTTGCAGTGTAGACAGAGACAGCTGGCAGCCTGGACGGTCACCTAATGTTCCTTTGTAAAGCTGGGGCATTTGTCTTCAGCCCACAGGGCTAGAGTCTCTCGGTCACTTCTCTCAGTGTCCTGTAGAATGTCCGGCAGTTTCCTCTGTGAAGCAGGAACCTGAAGGACCATTTTGTCAAGCAAAGTTTAGTGGTCACCTTTCTATGGGTCCTGCATGTCCAGTCGATCAAGCAGTCCAGGCAAGAACAATTTCTTGCCCAAATGGCTATTTTTGCCAAGGTGAAGATAAACTCCATATGAAGTGTCTTCAATGCCCATTCTCATCTCTGAAGTAAATCGGTGCTGCCAGGAGTAGACATGTCTCACTGTCCAGAAAGTCTAAATTTTAAAATATTTTAAATGCCATATTCTGTAGACCTTTGAAGTGTTTGAAGATTACCTGTCTATCTGAAATATATCTATGTATACCTAGAAAACTTAACACGACTATAAGTTTGACTATCATAGAAGACTAATGGATCTGTATTTCTTAAATATCCATTACAATCTAAATGAGTTGCATAAACATGATACCTCAAACGAGAGTAGAAATATATTTACAGTATAACAAAATTAACTTTAAGTTTGTATCAATAGACTAAAATCTATACCAATGTAAAACATTTTAAACAAGTTGTTGCTCTTTAAAAGTAAGTCATTAATCTATCCTTTCATCCTATTATATTTATATCATATCTCCTTTTCTTCTTTAGAAAGAGATTGCATTTATAATAAATAAAATATTGGTTTTTCTCTGTCCTATATCTGAGGGCTCTTTTGATTTGGGACTCAAGAATCTCTTAACCTTTTTTTTTTTTTTTTAACAATGTGCTTGGGTTTAGAAAATGAGTGAGGCAATTCCATCTCCAAAGCCAGTTGGGAATTGGGCGTAGTTTTTCTTACTACTTCCTGCTGGAGGGAGGCGCTGTATCTTATGGGGACATAAAGAAAATTTTAGGATTATGGAGTAGTCCATGAGGGTGAACCTCTGAGCCAGTTGCCTTGAAACCATTCTGGATGTCAGATCATCTGGGCCATGGTGTCATCAGAGACCTTTCAGGTGGTCTTGGCTGATCAAACCTGATGTATCTTAATCTGGAACAAATCCACAGCCTCTGGCTTTCTGTGGAAACAAAAGCAGAGACTCCTTTCCAAAGCAACATATCCTTATATCCAAATTTTGAAGTCAAGGTACCTTTAAATTTTACATATTTGTTTAACTCAACAGCTTTTACGATCAAATCTTTTTCTGTAGTTAAAAATCCCAAAGACAAGACAAACCAGATTCTCTGTGTAATATCCATCTTTGTAAGACTGAAGTGCCACTGTGGCTGCTGGCTCCGCCCACCTCAACTTCCCAACATGGCGGTGGTACAGTTTACCACCAGCTCTGGGTCTGGAGCCATGTGTACCATCAACTATCAGAAGCAGTTCTATCAAAGCAGTGCATAGCCCAGAAACCTTTTTTTTTTTTTTTTTTTTTAAACTAGCAAAGGCTAATCTGCCACGCAGCAGAGTAAAGTGTCACTTATAGATTCCTCATTCCCGCCACACTGCAGGTCAGACGCACACGCCAGGAACCCGCCATAGTAGCTCAAACTGGCAGGCTGCTGCTAACTTGAGAGAGACAACTAGGAAGCTGTTTTTAGCTCCGTCTTAGAACCTTTTTTCTCAGGTTTTAGGTGGAAACTCTTGCCCCATGTTGGGCGCCATTTGTAGTTAGAGTTTTCCTGCCTGGCCCACAGTCAGAACAAATCTCTCTCACCCGCCAGGCCCATAGACTCTCAGAACCAACCAAGCAAACACACAGAAACTTACATTGTTTAGAAACTGTATGGCCGTGGCAGGCTTCTTGTTATCTACTTCTTCTATCTTAAATTAACCCATTTCTATTAATCTATACTTTGCCATATGGCTTGTGGCTTACCAGTGTCTTTACATGTTGCTTCTCATGGCGGCGGCTGGCAGTGTCTGTCCTCCCCAGCCTTCTACCTCCCACAATTCTCTTCTCTGCTTGTTTCACCTATATTTCCTGCCTGGCTACTGGCCAATCAGAATTTTATTTATAAAGAGTGATATCCACAGCACTGTGTCTTCCATTCTCCTCACACCCCAGAGCCTGGTTGGTGCTTCCTGTGGGTTGAGCATGCACACACAAAGCACTGCATCAACAATTTCCTACATTTTCTGTTAAATTGGGTTTACTCTTCTTACAAGAATCCCCCTAGATATTTTTTTTCAAATAATACATAAAGTATTTGAGGTGAACTAAAACTTTTTAGTAAGAAAGTTTGTGACTATAAAGACTGAAGAAAAGAATATTGGAGCACTTAGGAAAAATTGTAAAGGAAAAAAATTAGTCTAAATATTAAAATAAAAATTTCCAAGAACCAATGTTACTTAAATGTGACTTATACTTTGGTGCCTACTCCATAAAGTAGCTATCTTCCCATCAAACGCATTAAGCAGAGGAGCTGGGGAGCTAGTTTGGCTGGTAAAGTGCTTGCCATGAAAGCAAGAAGATGTGAGCTTGAATCTCCTGCACCTCCATGAAGAGTTGAATGGAGCACTACTCACCTGTTGTCCAAGAGCAGAGGGATGGAGAAATAGGAAGGTCCCTGGGGTTTGTTTGTCAGAAAGTACAGCCAGTCAGTGAGCTTCAGACTCTGGGAGAGACCTTGCCTCAAAAAATAATGTGCAGAAACAATTGAGAAAGCTAAACTGACCTCTGACTTCTAATGCATGCATACCCCAATAGATGTTCATGGGCAACACCCCCCCCCCACACACACACACACGGCAGACAGACACCCACACACACACACACACAGAGAGAGAGAGAGAGAGAGAGAGAGAGAGAGAGAGAGAGAGAGAGAGATGATCTTTAGTTCTGGATATTTCAGTTTTTGTAGAAATACTGTTATGCTTGTTTACTTAGAATTTTCTCTCTCTCTCTCTCTCTCTCTCTCTCTCTCTCTCTCTCTCTCTCCCTCTTGGTTTTTTGAGACAGGATTTCTCTCTGTAGTTTTGGTGCATGTCCTGGATCTCGATCTGTAGACCAGGCTGGCCTTGAACTCACAGAGACCCGCATGGCTCTGCCTCCCAAGTGCTGGGATTAAAGGTGTGTGCTACCACTGCCTGGCTTGAATTCTCTATTTTTTTTAAGACAAGATTTCTCTGTGTAGTTCTGGCTGCCCTGAAACTCACTCTGTAGACCAGGCTGAACTCAAAAGTCAGAGGTTTCCCTGTCTCTGCCTCCCAAGTGCTAGGATTAAAGGTGTGCACCACCACTGCCTGGGGAGAATTCTCTATTTTTTTTCTTTTTTTACTGAAAATGAGTGCTTCCTTTTCAAGCCTTATTCTGTTGCCATTGTAGAATTTTTGAGTTACCAGGAAGATTTAAGGACAATTTCAAGCCAATGGAAAGCTTAGGTATTTTATTATTATAGATAACTTAATTAAAAATTGTCATGTTTGAAGTTTAATGTAGTCCTTGCTTCTTTTTTAAAATTGATTGACAATTTAATATATATATATATATAATGAATTTTAGTCATTTTCATCCCCATTACCCTCTCTCGTACCCCTTCTGCTGTAACATATCTTTTCCCCAAGAAGTCACCCTCCCTTCATGTCTTTTTGGTGTGTGTAACCCACTGAGTTTAATTATGTTTCACTCATTCATTAATTAGTTTAATTAATGTTGTCTGTGTGAGCATGGGTGGGGGCTACTTACTGGAGTGTGGTTAACTTCTCACTCAGTAGCTTTGCCACCAAGGAAAGTTACATTGTTTCCCTCAGATGTCATTAATTGCCAATAGTCCCCTAGGGCAGGGAGGTGCCTCATGAGCCTTCCCCTCTGGGGTGAAACGTTGAGGGGCTCAATCTTGTGTGGTAACTATAGCTGCAGTAAGTTCATGAGAGCAGAGGCCATGACACATCCAGAAGACTGGGTTTCACAGCATCCCCTCGCACTGCAGCACTCATGTTGGTTCTTCTGCAGTGTCCCTCAAGCCTTGCAGTGCGTCAGTGAGTGATAGCAACAACCCATTAGGACCAAGCACTTCACAGTCCTGCATTCATAGCAGGTCCACTATGCAAGAGTCTCTATATTAACTGCCACCAATAACAAGATGCTTCTCTGATGAAGGATAATAACTTTGTTTTGAGGAGTATCTAAAGTGCTGTTTGCCTTAAAATATATTCAGTCTTTAAGTACCTGTGAACTCGGTCATCATTTTGTTTTAGTGCTCCTGTTTTCTTGAGTGATCTCATTACAATAAAATATATATTCATAGGTTACGTGTGTGTGTGTGTGTGTGTGTGTGTGTGTGTGTGTGTGTGTGTGTATCAATAAGAAGTGGAATCCTAGCTAAATAAATGAGACCAATCAGAGGATTTTGGTGTAAAATTGAAGTAAAAACATTTTCAGAAAAGCACATAATTCTCTGTGAAAGTGGCTCAGCTATATATGTGAAGATGGAGCACTGAAACTTTTTCAGTTACGTATTCAGAAAGTCTAGATGAAATGTCTAAAAAGTAAATGACAAATGTCTCTCCTAGCCCACACTCACAGTTTCCATGACAGGCATCTGTGTATTGCCTCTTGCTACTACCATTACCTATCCTTCTGTGTATTCCCTGATAGAAGATTCCTTTAGTGCTTCTGAGACACAGTCTCAGGAGAGGGTGCTACAAGATGTTGTAGTAGGGAGTGCTGAAGTGTCTAGCTGTGGTTCCCTGAGTGCAATGTGATATGAGGACATCTGCTGGAGCTCTGCCTGTGCTGTGCTCTCAGGACTGGTCCTTCAACAAGCTTGCAGAGGTGTGCTGGGGATGACCAGCCTGCTATGCTCTTAATATAGGAACTGTTATTCCAAAGGTTTCCAGTCTTCATCAGCACTATGCCTTTTTAGGTCTCTGCAAACCACATGTGCCCTGGAGACTTCTAACTAAGCCCTCTGTAAGCCCTGTGTGCTATCTACAGCCAGAAAGTGCCACACACCCTCCCCATTGCTGACTGCCTACTTCTGACTTGCACTGAATCCTTGCTTTTAGATTGCACAGCAGCTCTGGCTTGGGAAATCAGTTCCTTTTAGGGCCACATCAATTTATTTGTTTAACTATCTTTCTGTCTATGTGTCTGTCTGTCTATCTCTCTATCTATCTCTCATATCTATCTATCTATCTATCTATCTATCTATCTATCTATCTATCTATTTTTATCTCAACCACAGTTTCCTCTCCCTCTTCTCCTTACAGTCCCTCCCCTAACCACCCCCCCAGTCACTCCTGTATCTTTTCAGAAAAGAGCAGGCCTCCCATTGATATCAAGCAGCTATGGCATATCATATTGCAGTAAGACTAAGCACCTCTTCTCCTATTGAGTCTGGACTCTGTAGGAGGAGTGGGTCCCAAAAGCAGGCAACAAAATCAGAGATAGCCCCTGCTCCCACTGTTAGGAGCTCCACAAGAAGACCAAGCTATAAAATTGTAGCATGTGTAGAGGGCCTAGGTCAGTCTTAGGGCCACATCTTAAAGGGTCTTAAACACAGCCTTGGAGATGGGGCCTTCCCCAATTTGTCCTTGCTTAGCCACTCTCCTTCAACCCAAGGACACCAATGAAGTTTTCTTATATTTTATAGTTATTCTTTTAACATAGTTGACAGTTTGTTGTGTGAAGCTTTCCTTGTTTGTCTCTCAGTGTGGCTTGTTTCCAGATTGGATCTAGACTGACAGATTTGATGTCAGGCTTCCAAATGTATTACTGGGATCAGTGTCCTCCTGGCTTTGCCTCCCTTGGGTTGTGGCCAGCTTAACCAAATGTGGTTTCACATTTATCTTATGCCTTTGATGGGGTCAATGTTACTTTTTCACAGAATCTACAAATTCCAACAGTTTGTCTTGGGTTCCATGCATACCACACAGCCACTTTGGGAGCCAAGGACTGGACTTTCCCCTCTCTGTTTATCTGGACTCTGTGAGAACCACAGTTCAGGCATGTTACTTGTAATACACTACTTCTAGCATCAAATTTTACATCAGTTTTGAGCTTTACTGTTTCAAGTGGCATTAACTCACCTTAAATCAAAGAGAATTTACTGGTTCATGACCCTGAGAAATCCACAGGTGAACCTGGATTTATATGCTGTTTGATTCTGAGCTCAGCTGATATATAGAGGTTATTTTGGGCTGTCCCTCGTCATGCTGACTTTCCATATGAACACAAAGGACAGAATAGCTCCAAGCATCTGAGCTTCAAGCCCAAAGCAGCCACGTCAGAGTTTCCTTTTCTTGAAGTAGATGTCTCAAGGGTTGCCAATGTGGCTAAGATGTAGGCTATTTGTGAATATTGCCCAAGTAGTGTGTGGAAACTACATGTACCAGTGTGTCAGTGTGTGTCACCCATGACCACTTTTACCAAATGAACTTTGGCTTCTTGTCAGTTTGTGTGCCAAGCATTGTGGTCCAGGAGACAGAACATCCAGACTATTTTAGAATTTTCTTTTTAATCTAAAGAGTACTGTGATAGATAATTTTGTGTCAGCTTAAGTCTATTGTAGGTATCTGGGTATCTGGTCATGTGCTAATTTTGGTGTGTCTGGTAGGATGTTTACTAATAGCCTACCTTTGACCAGGGGTAATAATAAAGCAGATTTCCCTCATTGTGAGCAGCCCCAATACAAATAGCTAGTCTCCAAGGGAATGAAAGGCTAGCTCTACGCTAGTAGGAAGGAATTCTTTCAAGTTGATTCAGTAGGGACATCAGCTCCCACTGTCTTTGGACCATAATTGAAAACTTAAGTTTTTCGTAATGCGCCTAATCCTAGGCCCAGACTCAGACTAGAGCCGCTCTCTGGCTCTATGCTATAGTCTTGTGGGCTTCTCAGCATCTGTAATGCGATTTAATTCCTCATAGTACATTTCTTTATATGTAGATATACCACATGTGCATGTACATTGTGTGTGTGTGTGTGTGTGTGTGTGTGTGTGTGTGTGTGTACCATATTTTTGTTGGTTCTATTTCTTTCTGAAGAATCTGGAAAAACACAAAAAAATCAATAAATGCCCTTAGTAATCCCCTGAAAGTGAAAAGAAGAAAGAAGGGAGATAGAACAGGAATGGCAGTAGAGAGAGGCACAGGAAAGTTGAGGAAGAAAAAAAAAATGTACAAATTCATAATTTTGTCTTGTCCTGATAAGTATGTTCACCAAGTCCAGGCTTCCTGTCTTTTCTTCTGTCATCAAGGGATCAGCAAAATAAGAATTGTATAGCTTTTCACTACTTGCCTAATGGTTCATAGGTCAGAACTAAGAAGACACCGGAGGGAACTTGTTTGTACCTTTGGCTGGGATGAAATTCAGTCAAGATCATAAGGAAGTTCTGCCTTAATTAACACCACCCAGTTTGGATTCTGTGTGCTTGTCAGTAGATAGTGTATGTTATTAGAAGCTATGATGTAGAGAGCTGCGTGTAGCCGCACCCTAAAGATGGCGCTGGCTTCCACCCTCTGCCTTCCCGAATGCAAACACTCTCTGTGGTAAACAGCTCCTTATTTGGCTATGGCTGGATTCGTGTGCTGCTGGCATATGCGTGAACCTGTGGACAGTGCCCACGTGGCTGCCTGGGGTTGGCAGCCCAGACCTACTTAGGTGCTGGGAGAGGCTTGCCCCAGGGGAGAGACAATGCAACTAACAAGGTTCTGATTAAACTGTATTAAGAAGAATCCTGGTGTCGCGTCATCCTTGCTGGTCGAGGCGGGCGCGACACCATGATCTACATCTAACTGAGGACATAGGGCATTTGTCTTTCTGAGTCTGAGTCACCTAAGCTAATAAAGTGTTTTCAAATTCTACCTATTGTTTTCCTGAGAACTTAGTAATTTTACTTCCTTTTAGTTGAAACAATTCCATACTGTGCATATACCATGTTTTTATTATCCATTCTCTGTTTATGGACATGCAGCCTGACCCCATTTCCTGGCTACTGTGAAAGGAGCAGCAATGAATATGGATGAGCAAGTGTCTTGGTGGTAGGGTAGAGTCTTTGGGACGTGTTATTTTGTGTCATTGATGGTTAACCTTGATTGTTAACTTGATTGGATTGAAAAATGTAGATTAGTGTGAGTAAGAATGCATTTACAGAGAGGATTAACTGAGAGCAGTAGATCTATCTTGAGTGAGCTTGCTGCTATCCCATAGGCTAGACTCCCATTTGAACTGGAAAGAGGAGGCTGGCCCAGTATAAGCATGCCTCTCTGCTTCCTGTTAGTCATGGTATGAACTTGTCAGTCATGGTGTGAACTGATTGATATAGGGTATCCAATTCCAGTAACTCTAAAGCTTTGATCCAAAGCAAATCCCCCCCTCTCCTAGGTTGTTTTGATGAAGTCTTTAACTACTAACAATGTTGCTTCTTTTAGTGCTGGTCAGGTTTCCACATACTCTTGAGAAATCTGTAGTTCACTTCTTTTCATTGTTTTAGAATATTGTGATATATAATTACACCACAGTTTGTTTATTCAAGCAGTGTGTGTGTGTGTGTGTGTGTGTGTGTGTGTGTGTGTGTGTGTTTCAGAATTACAGGATACGTGCATGGTAGATACCTCAAATCCACTTTTCAAAAAGATCCTATCCATAAACCTGCACTAGCAGTCTATGTAAGTTCTTACTGCTCTATACATTCTCAGAATATGATGTTTTCAGGATTTTAATTTTAAGGGTAGGAAATTTGCACTAGATCTTGTATCCAGCACTGGAGTTTGAGTTGGGAAGCCATGTGAACATTGCAGATGCTGCATTGGACTGAGGGGAAGATCTTAGGTAGGAGGTCATTTGGGATGCTGTTATAATAAGTTCATAAGAATAATATGGCTGTAGACTATCATTAAAAAGAGGTACTAGAAATGGTGTTGAGGTAGTAATTCTATAGCATGTATTTATAAAGATTGTCAGTGAGAAAAGTGTGGAGTTAATGCAGTTTCATGCTTGTACTTAGCAGTCGGGAGATAAAATCTTAGTTGACCCAAGAAGATGGAAGAAAGTTTATCGAGACTATTTTGATTCTAAAAGTCACTACTTGGCTTATTAAACCACTTACCAGCTTAGTATTTGAATTTGTGGCCCTCCTTTTTTCCAAGACTTATTTTTACTGTTGATGCTGGAAGATGATTCTTGGTACATGTGGGGTCTTTCTGGGAAGAAAGACCTAGGACAGTGATGGGCAGTTAATCCTCCTCTGCTTCAGTGAACTCAGTCCGAAGAGAAGCCTTGCTGTTATCCAGACCTGACAGTCACAGTGTAAGGAGTGACTATGGCTTGGAATCACCTGGTCTGAGTGCTTTTTTCTTATACTGACATGAACTGTGGTTTCTTCTGTTTTTACAGAGCACTCACTGTTTAGAGACAGATGCAGGGGGAAACAGATCTGCTCCAGGACCAGCACCCACCTCTTACCTGAATCACATCACAGCACAGGTGTGTTATTGCTCTAGTTGCTTTGTTTGTAGACACTCCTGGGTTGCTTGTCTAGAGGAGCCTATGGAGCCTTCCTGTGGGCCTTGTGTTCATTTCAGTACAGCCTTTTAAGATAGAGGCTTGGTTTAATATCTAGTGATATTTCATCCGCCACTGTATCTGGAAAAGTATGACTACTCATTAAACTGTTTCTATTGCTTCTTCCAATGGGTTGGCTTTGACAAATGCTTCATCTTAAATTTGTACTTTCCAGGACTGTGACTATGCTTTCATAGCTCACGGGTGACACTAACAAGAACTAGAATTAATAGTATCTTATATCTCTAGCTACTTTAAAATTTACAAAGCACTTTTTACATGTATTATCCTTCATTGCTTCATGTTATTACTTGTTTCACAGATCAAGAAATGCAGGCTCAAGGACATACACAGTGTCACAGCTACTGATTTGTGGAGATAAAATCCGATTTCTTAGTGTGAGACTCAGTGCCATTTGGCAGTGGCTCTTCCCTGATTGCCTTTTGTATCTGGCTGCTGATTTTCCTATTATCTCTCCACTGTTAATCAGAAATATATTCTTGCCAGGTAAGGATTATGTGTATATTGAGTACATAGCATTTGACAACAACAGCAATTCTCAGAATTAACAGGTTAATTTACTAACTGAAAGCAGCCACATGTTCACAAGTTCATCTTCTGGCATAAGCTGTGCCTCTTATTGTCTTCCCATTTGCTACAGTAATCCTTGGACAGTATCAGCATAACTCTTTGGGCAGTTAGAGTTTGGGCAGTATGGCTGAGCACCTGTCACAGCTTCTACATGGCTGATAAAAGCTATAACCATGGCCTGACTATGTCATTAAAGAGTTGGTTTTCATCCTAGTCTAAGAATAGAGTCAACACAAATGTAACAGTTTCTTTAAATCTTTTTTTTAATTGAAAATAGATTCTTCTCTTATATAATATATTCTGACACAGTTTCCCCTCCCTCCACTCCTCTCAGCCTATCCCATCTCCCCTCAGTCCAGGATCCACTCCCTCTCTGTCTTCCTTCAGAAAAGAGTAGACTTCCAAGAGGCAACAATGAAACATGACAAAACAAAATACAGTAAGACAAGGCAAAAACCTTCACACCAAGGCTCTACAAGGCAACCCAACAGGAGGAAAAGAGTCCCAGAAGCAGGTAAAAGAGTCAGAGATACACCTGTTCCCACTTACAACTGTTTTCTTGAGTGAACTAACATTATCCTTTTGGTTTTGTTTTGTAGATCGTGATATTCCATGAGTTTTTGAAGATGCTGTCCATTAGTAAATCAATTAAAGATAGTCATCATTTAAAGACATAAAATATCACAGAGGCAGGTGGATCTCTGTGAGTTTGAGGTCAGCCTGGGCTACAGAGCAAGTTCCAGGACAGGCTCCAAAGCTACACAGCGAAACCCTGTCTCAAAAAACAAAACAAAAAACAAACAAACAAACAAAGACATAAATATCATTAAATGTCAATAGACATTTAATTAAGAGGAAAGACTGAGGTGCAAGTGAAAAGTGTGATGTCTATCACTTTATCAGCGGCCTGTGCACTGTCACCCTTAGGAGGCTTCTGAATAAGCACAATGTAATGGAACACTGACTCCTTGAGAGCTGTTTGAGGCTCTCCTAGTGAAAGGATATTTTTAGGTGATACTTAGATTCAGAGAAAGGCAGTAGGTGATGAGATGTCCTTCCACAAGCACTGCTGTGTCCATCTGAAAGAACAGTGACATGAAGAGGAAAGGGTAGACACACACACTCAGTAGTGGCGTGAGCTTGCAGGTCTCCACTTACTTGGATGTTTTGCTAAGGTTTACTTCTTGGTTAAGTGGGAGTCTCTTCAAATATAACATTGATTCCTAAATTTATGAGTGAAAGTAAACTTCCTCACTTGGATGGTGTGGCTCCCGTCCTTCTCGTCATCGTCCTCCTCCTCCTCTTTCTCCTCCTCCTCCTCCTCCTCCTCCTCCTCCTTTTATAGGTTTTTCAAGACAGGGTTTCTCTATATAGCTTTGGTGCCCTTCCTAGAACTTGCTCTGTAGACTAGGCTGGCCTCGAACTCACAGAGATCTGTCTGCTTCTGCCTCTCGAGTGCTGGGATTAAAGGCATACACCACCACTGCCCAGCAGTTATGGCTATTCTTGGTGATCAACTTGATTATATTTGGAATGAACTGCAATACAGAAGTGGAGGACACACCTGTGATCAGTATCTTGAGTCTGGAAGAACAGGCTTTTGATCCAGATGGTGAGGCAAAAAGGCACACCTTTAATCTGGGCCATACCTTCTTCTGGAAACCTGTTTAGGAACAATGGAAGAAGGATGGTTTGTTCATTCTTTGCCTGCTTGCCCCCACTTTGTCAGCAATCCAGCCAACATAACAAAGTGGAGAAAGGGATCCCCAGGACAGTTACAGAAATGCTGTTCCCACCCTGAACTATGGGCAGCTAGGAGCCAAAGTCTGGATTGGCAACAGTACACTTCAAATACCTTAGAGGAACTACAGGGCAGTAGGTTGGCTAAGCCAGGAATCAGGCAAGCCATTCCTGTGGCGAACAGTTGATCTCTGTACCGCCTTCTCCTTTGACAGTGCTGGGGAATATGAGTCAGAAAAGTCAAACAAGAGCTGGTTGCCTGGGAGGTCCAAACCAGGCAGATAATTACTGATCTTTTCTTAAATAGACATAAACTAGTTTGCTGTCATCTGACACAGTTTAAAACATTTAATAGCAAAAAAGTCACAAATACATTGAGTTAATTTCTCTAGACGATTCCACACAATATTTGACAGAACTTTAAGTAGCTAAACCAATGATTTTGGGGATTAATTTGGTAATACAGTCACAGACTTGGAATAAGAAACATTTCAAAGTGGTCCTGCTACTCTTGGTGTGGGAATCCTCTCTGTCTTCCATGGTGTATTAGCCAGGTTCTCTGCTGTGTTTTCTTAGAACAGTCCCTCATCCCACTCAGTAGCCCTCGCTTATGATTTATTACTAGCAGCATTTGATTGTTTTCTCTACTGCCTGAAGCTCAGTGTCAAAGCCAGTCAAGGTCCTGGCCCCACCACCAGCAAGGGTGTTGATGAGACCCATGCCCCCTGAGAGACTTTGCCCCTATTTCCTGCTTTCATATTCTTTAAATGAATCACCCAGCTTTTCTTATTACCAAACCAATTCCGTGCATGTCAATCAACTGGGGAATGTTTTTAGGAATGAGGATTCCCTCTTGCCCTTCTGAAGTATGTAGTTTAGCTGCTTAGGGTGGGCACATGAAGCTAAATCACAGCACACTCTCGGTGGCATGGATGCAGCTACAGTCTGCGCTGAACTGAAAACCACTGTTCAGATGCTAGAACTCAAATTAAATTAACACTTAAAGTGAAAATTGCTGAGGATTACCTAGTGACTCCCAAAGGTGTGAATCTTAGTTCCTTCCCTCTTCAGCAATCCACCCACAGACATTAAGATATACACTATGAGCACTGGAGTGATAATGTCCTCAAGACTGTTTGAGGAGGGCACTAAGGCAGAGAACTCACATCTGGATTCCTATGTCTTGTGGGTGGCAGGCATTTTCTTTTTTTTTTTTCTCTTAAATTCTGTTCTTGTTAGTCTTTTTAAACTTTTTTATTATTAAGAAATTTTCTATTCGTTTTACATACCAACTCCAGATCCCCTCTCCTCCCTCCTCCCATACTCCAGCCTTCCACTCCCCATTCCCACCTCCTCCAAGGCAAGGTCTCCCATTGGGAGTCAGCAGAACCTGGTACATTCAGTTGAGCCAGGTCCAAGCCTTTCCCCTCTGCACTAAGGCTGTGAAAGGTGTCCTACCATAGGCAGTAGGCTCCAAAGAGCCTGTTCATGCACCAGGAATGGATCCCAATCCCATTGCTTGGATTGCTCAACATCCTTAGACATCAGGGAAATGCAAATCAAAATGACTCTGAGATACCATCTTATACTTGTCAAAATGGCTAAGATAAAAAATACTGATGGCAGCTTATGTTGGAGAGGATATAGAGCAAGGAGAACACTACTCACTATTGGTGGGAGTGCAAATTTGTACAGCTACTTTGGGAATCAAGATGGTGGTTTCTCAGAAAATTGGGAATCAAGCTCAAGACCCAGCTATACCACTCTTGGGCATATACCCAAGGAATGCTCAATTATATCACATGGACACTTGCTCAACTATGTTAATAGCAGCATTGTTCATAATAGCCAAAGCTTGGAAACAACTTAGATGTCCCTCAACTGAAGAATGGATAAAGAAAATGTGGCATTTATAGACAATGGAGTACTACTCAGCAGTATAAAAAACAAAACAAAACAAAAAATTAAAAAAAACCAAACCAAAAAAAAAAAACAAAAACAAAAAAACCCCAATGATATCATAAAATTTACAGGCAAATGGATGGAACTAGAAAATATCATCTTGAGTGAGGTAACCCAGACTCAGAAGGGCAAACATGGTATGTACTCACTCATAAGTGGATACTAGATGTAAAGCAAAGGAAAACCAGACTACAACCCACATCTCCAGAGAAGCCATCTAACAAGGAGGACCCTAAGAGGGATGCATAGATCACCCAGCAATGAAGAAATGGATGAGATCTACATGAGCAAACTGGGGTGAGGGGGTTAATGGAGGGCAAGGAATGGGGGATGAGAATATAAGGGAACGGGAGTTTCGAGCTGGAACAGGGATAGAGTGGAAGAGCAAGGAAAGACATACCATGATAAATGAAGACATCATGAGAATAGGGAAAAACAGGGTGCTAGGGCAGTTCCCAGGAATCCACAAGGATGACCCCACCTCAGACTACTAGCAATAGTGGAGAGGGTGACTGAACTGCCCTACTCTGGTAATCAGATTAGTGAATATCTTAGCTGTCATCATAGAGCCTTCATCTAGTAACTGATGGAAGTAGATGCAGAGGTTCATGGCTTGATGCCAGGCCAAGCTCCAAGAGTCCAATCGATGAGAGAGAGGAGGGATTCTATGAGCAAGGGACATCAAGAACATGATGGGAAAATGTATAGAGGAGACGGCCAGCCAAACCAGTGGAAACTCATGAACTATGGACCAATAGCTGTGGAGCCCCTGTGGGAATGAACTAGGCCCTCTGGATAGGCAAGACAGTTGTTTGGCATTTTCAACAGCCTTCAAAGTAAGTGCACAAGTGTCTATTCTGTGTGTCTTTATGTTCCATATTCCTCCAAAGTTTACAATTTGGAAGTTTTTTTTTTTTAATTATTATAGGCATGTTCCTTCCTATTGGTCAAAAGCAAAAGTAAAAGTAAAACTAGTAGTCTCAGCTCTCATTAGTTGTATTTAGGAAAATAATAATATTGAGTCATACTAATCTACTGGATTTGCAGAGAGATTTTCTTCCTGAGTTTTGCTTCTCACGTAGCTCACAGATACACATAGATACAGTAGGGCACCTGAGGGGCTGAGTAGGATGTGATGACATTCAGAAGCATCATTTTAGAGAGTACAGTAAAAAAAAGTTTATGTGAAATTAAGCCCAAACTTCATGCTTTAGGAAGGTTATTTTAATATAAATCAGTGATCTTAAATTTGAAGATATCCCTTATATCTCTCTTATTGACCTCTACAATTTCTTTTTCTAAAGTTAAATAATTGTAAAGTATACATTCTATAGATTGTTTTAAGTCCTAACATGAAAACTTGATTATCTCTTAAAAAGAGTCTGTTTAGGTTTAATCAAAGTCCAGATTAAAACACTTGAACAGATTCATCTGTAAAGGCATTGTAAATTCCCTCTGCCTAAAAGTCCTTTAGGGATTTTCACCTTCCTGCTGTAGAAAATATCTATCTATGAAAAAGAAATTAAAATTTGTGACCCTGAGAATGTAGATGCTAACATTTTTCTGAATTAAAACTTCAGTATACTTAAATAATATACAATCTAAACCACATAAGTACTTTTGAATTCAGATAAACATAAAAGTTTATTTCAAACATACATTCATTGTTCGACAGTTGGACTACTTTTGTTCAATAAACATATGCCTCTGAATATTACTTATGGCTAGAAGGAGACAATGGCAGCATCAATCTATTCTATTTCTTCTTTTGTGGGTATAAGGTCTGAGAAGATGCATTTCCATAAATAAGTAGCTAGGAGTGGAGCATTGGTTCAGCAGAACCACTCCAACAGTTGAACTCCTTCCAAGTTACATGCCCACAATCACATCACTATCTATCATCAAAATTATTTTTAATGATCTACCAGCTGTCAGCTCAATTAGGACTTCTTTCAACTTTAGTAAAGACAAAGAATTTAAACAATTTCAGAACCATTATTCAGTTATTAGAGTCGTTTTCTTTCTCAGCACAGTTCCAATATTTTGAGCTGTGCTACTGTTTGCAGCTAGAGATTTTTCCACTTGCTGTCAATATCCATTAGTAAAGTGGCCAAGTATACAACAGATTCCACCTCCTCCCCACTTTTTAAGTGTGACAAAGACAGGAGCAGCCAGCATGAGTATTCTCAGGAATGCATTTTAAGTTCAGAATGTAGATGTTATTTTTTGAAATTACTCACACATCCATAGTATACGGATCACAATTTGAAATACTCTGGTCTGAGTACAGCTCCTTAAGAGATAGTTATTACTCATACATGAAGACAGAGACACCTGGGAGCCTGTACATGTTCCTGAAGAGTCAAGATCTCCTTTTCCAGGCTCCTCAGCATGTACTGTTGCAAGCCCTTGCTGTAGAGAAGTAGCATCCATCCATCCTTCCATGCTATGGAGTTGGGTGTAGGCTGTCTGTGGAGGATGTAATGCTGTTTGACTGGCTCATGAGGCTGTCATTAAAGGAAAGTTCTGTCTAGCCTTGGAATCATACTGACAAGAGCCAGCCTGCACAGAAAGGATGCACACAGGTCTGTTGAGTAAGTCTCCTTTGAGATGTAACACAATAGGGGCTTCAGCGACTCATTATAATCTCCACAGACTCAGAGGACTTGAGCAAGGACCTCAGAACTAAAAAAATATGATCATAAAATGATTACATTGTAAGGCATTACATTTTAGGATAACTTATTATTTAATAATAACAAAGACTAGACTTAACAGAATATACAGTAACCAAAATAATTTCAATGTCAAGTATATTAAAACTTATAAAAGTTTTATCTACTTTTGGTTAAAATTTATTTATGCATTATGTGAATTGTGAGGCACAGTTGTAAGGTATGGGGGCATATTGAGCAATTTTGTTTCTAAAGAAAATACAGCTTGACCTTTACAAATTTCAGTGTGTTGCTGTTGTTATTTTATTGATTCTGGGGATAGCCAACAGCAGTCCCAGTGCTGCCCAGCCTTCCCGACACACTGCTCACAGTGCTTTGAACCTCATACCAACATGGGTTTTTGTTTTTTGACATGGTGTGTTCTATTTGTTGTTGTCCTGCTTATAAATTTTAGACATTATTTTTTAGTTACATCAAAACTCTGCATGTTTGGGAGTCATTTGGACTACCCTAATCAACCACTTAAAGGGGATTTTTTCATGTCTGGTACTGGGGTTTTCATTAGAAAACTGTTATCAACTGATAGTTCTTGGAAGGGAGCATTGTCAAGCCAAGTAACATAACACTACACACACACACACACACACACACACAGCATGAATCTTAAAGGTACTTAATAAAACCAAACCCAAGGTCAGGTATTGGGGTGAATGCTGGAAGATCAGAGAAGAAGAACATGCCACAGCTACCTCACCTCACCAGTTCCTCAGCTGATCCTGTTTCCTCAGGCTGGAAGCCTCTGAGTCCTCATCCAGAATGGGTCTCAGCTGAACTGCTGCTAGAAGCCTGGAAGCTTAACCAGGCAAATACTGCTAGTTTCTGCTCTTTGCACCTTATATACATTTCTGCTTTCTGCCATCACTCCTTGAGATTAAAGGCGCGTGTCACCTGCTTGGCTGTATCCTTGAGGCCTTGAACTCACAGAGATCCAGACAAATTTCTGCCTCTGGAATGCTAGGATTAAAGGCGTGTGCTACCACTGCCTAACCTCTATGTTTAATATTGTGGCTGTTCTGTCTCTGACCCCAGATAAATTTATTAGGGTGCACAATATTTTACCACATACATATATATACTTATCTACAGTATATGTAGTTTTAGATAAATAAAAACAATATTGTTGTGGGATGGTCTTTCTGTATGCTGTGAATATGTGTTGCTCTCATTAGTTGATAAATAAAGATGATTTGGCCCATAGCCAGGTAGAATAAGACTGGGTGGGAAAGCCAAATGGAGATATAGGGAGAAGGGAAGAATTGGGACAGACACCAGCCAGCCACCCAAGGAACAAGATGCCAGAGAACTGGTAAGCCATGGACCATGTGGCAATAAATAGATTATTAGAAATGGGTTAATTTAAATATAAGAGCTAGTTAGTAGTAAACCTGAGCCATTGGCCAAACATTTATAATTTATGTAAACTTCTGTGTGTTTTATTTGGGATTGGGTGATCGGGACAGAAAGGCTGTAGCTCTGCTTACACAATATGATTCCTTATGGCCTTTCCCAAACATTCTTAGTGTTACTTTACCTCCCTTACCTTTTGCATTGACTCTCCCTTCCCCCTCACCAATTAAAGGTCCCTTTTTCCTCTTTGTCCTTCATATCACTTAAATCCTGTTATTCCCCTTTTTATTGTTCTCCCCATGGTCCCTTTTTACTTTGCTGGTTTCTTCTAGGTTATATACTCACATCTGAAGGGTTGGAGCTAGGAGCCACAGATGAAAGAGAACATGCTATACTTGTCTCTATGGGTCTAGGTGTCCTCACTCAATATGATGTTTTTCAGTTCCATTCATTTGCCTGCAAAATTCATGATTTCATTTTTTACTGCTGAATAGTATTCCATAGTGGATATGTACCACATTTTCATGATCTGTTTCTTGGTTTTAGGTCATTAAGGTTGTTTTTCCTTAATGTCCTAGCTATTGTTAATAGAGCACCAATGAACATGGTTGAGTAAGTATCTAAATCTTTGGGTATGTGCCATGGAGTGGTATAGCCAGGTCACATGATAGATTTATTTTTAGCTTTTTGAGAATTCTCTACATTGATTTCCATAGTGGCTGCAGTTCATCGGTTTGCAGTCCCTTTAACAGCAAATGAGGGTTCTGTTATCTCCATATCATCTTCAGCATTTGTTATTGGTTGTCTTGTTGCTTCTAGACACTCTGATTAGCCTTAAAGTTGTTTGATTGCATTCTTTCAATTGCTGAGGACAGTGAACATCTTGTTGGGTATTTACTAGCCATTTTTTGAAAATCTGTTCAGATCCCAGGACCTGTTTTTTTTTTTTTGTTTTTTTTTTTAGTATGTATTTTTTTTTAACCTTTTATATAGTCTGGATATTAATTTTTTAACCTCTTTATATAGTCTGGATATTAATTCTTTGTCAGATGATATACAGCTGACAATGATTGTCTCCTGTCCTATAGGCTTCCTCTTCACCCCATTGATTATTTCTCTAGCTGTGCCAAAGGTTTTTAGTTTTATGAAGTCCCATTTGTCAGCTTTTGGCCTTAATTCCTGAGCAAATGAAGTCTTATTCAGAAGGTACATCTTTTTTGGAGGGTATTACCTATGTTTTCTTCTAGAAGTTTCAGGTTTCACATTTAGGTCTTTGATCAATTTGGAATTAGTTTTTGTGCAAAGTGATAGATAACTAGTCAAATTTAATCAATTCTGTGTTCACAACTTAATTAAAAGGCATCTGGGGATAGAGTTTTATATTAGAAATAATTTTTCTTCAGAATTTAGAAAGCCTTTTCTCTTAGCTTTGTCAGCTTTATATACCTACCATCTAGGGAGGCCTAGATAAGGAGCTGTGGTTGTATCTGTGGGGCAGTGTCTTGGTTGTTAACTGATTTAAGTGGACCCAGCCCACTGTGGGTGACAACATTTCTTAAGCAAGTGGACCTGGGCTGTAGAAGAAGCTAGCTGTGTATGAGGCTTTGAGGGAGCCAATAAGTAGCATTCCTACATGGTTCTTGCTTAAGTTCCTGCCCTCACTTCCATGGGTGGACTATGACCTGGAAGTACAAGCTAAATAAACCCTTCCCTCCTGTAAGCTGCTTTTGTTCATGGTGTTTTCACAGCAACATAATGAAACCAGGACAACCTGCTTTTCTGGGTTCTGCCCATCTCTTCTTGCAGTTGTACAGTCTGATGCTAACTTGGACATCTGATGATTGGTTTCCACTTATGGAACTTTTTGTATCTTATCTTTCATTTTTTGAAATTTTACAAGGAGCTTTAATGTTGGTCTTCTAATCAGGTACTGTGTTCAACTTTAGTGGTAAACTTTCAGTGTGAAAAGTTATATTCATTGTTTTTGAAAACACATTACTTTTGTTAAGTTTGATAACTTTCTTTTTCTTTCTAATAAACTTCTAGTTGGATGTTGGGCCTCCAGCAATAATTACCAATTGCCTGTTTTAAAAAATATATATTTATTTTTCTATTTTTCACCCCCTTTTCTTTACATTTTCAGAAGAACATCCTTAATTTATCACCCATCTTTTTATTGAATATTTTCAATTATTTAAAAATTCCCATAGATACTTATTTTCTGCAAGCCTTTTCCTCCTCCTCCTCATCTACTTTAAAAATCATTTTGATGCTATGGACACCCTCATTCCTCTTATCCCCCTCAATATATATGAACTTTAGAGAGCATTTCTGATTACCTTGTTTTCTCTGATTTTTTTCATTCTTTTTCTTTACTTTGATTTATGTATTTATTTCTAGAAACTTCTTCCTGGTATCTCTTCATGCTTTGGCATTTAAACCTGTTTGAGGAAGAAAGAGCTGAATAAAAAGTTCTCTGTGTTCAGGGAGCTTGTAGTCAACTGCAGAGCCATCTGCTTGGGGGCCTCTAAAATGTCAGCTCAGTAGATATTTTCTCTTAGGCTGCTAAGTTTTCCTGTTGGAGAGTCTTTCACATCTCCTGGAGGGCAGAACCCCACAGGGCTCATTCTGACAAATTGGTTTGTTGTCTACTAGGGGCTGGCATGTCAGTGTGTAGTATGAAACACATATTTTATCATCACCTCCAAAACAGGCTTCGTTCCTAAAGCCAATTATGCCATTGTTCTCTGATGTGGAGATGCAGGCTCATCTCCAACAAATGACACAGGCCTTGTGGTGTAGCAGCACATGCAGAAAAGCAGGTCTTCTGAGGTGTGTGCTCTGTCACAGTAGCACAGCACCTGGTTTTGGAACCTCCCGAAAGGGTTTGAGAGTTCTTTATTTGAATCTTTGAATTCAGATGTTAATACTTAGCTTTCTGCAGTGTTATGTCTCTTGTCTACAATCTCCACTGCCTCATTCCCTCTTCTTTATTTTATTTTGTATATTCCTCATTCTTTATGCTTATGCTAATGGTATTTCAGAATTAAATGTGTTTAATCATATTTAACTCATATTCTGAAGCCTTTATATGTGTGCCATTCCATTAATTAGATCTCTGTAAGTTACTTTTTAAATCATAAGATTTTGAAGTACTCAATAGGCATGTGCCTCCCTATGTGAAAACCTAACAGAAACACATATTTTATTCTTGTGTCTTGATTCATTAGTCTTAAGAATTGTTGGAAAGATGGCTTAATATTCAAGAGCGTTTGCTGCTCTTGCAGAGGACTCGAGTTCAGTTCCCACCACCCACATTGGGTGGCTGACAACCTCCTCTAATTCCAGGTCCAGAACATCAATCTTTAACAAAAAAGAATGTGATGGTGTCTTTTCAGGAAAATGGGAAAACATTTAAGGAACTGTAATGACACCACTGGAACTGAAAAGATAAAAGGGAGGCTGTGAGCTTCTTTGCTCCCTGCCTGTTCAGCTGGGCCACTCTGGACTGGGTCACAGAGCTAGAGGTGACTGAGATCCTGCTCCCCTGCAGCTCTCACATCCCTTCACAGGCAGCCACTGAAGCACAGGGTGTCCTGTGACTGGGATTAGGACTCTGTTTGCTTCTGCTAGAGTCAGAGCCCAGGGCTTTACCATGCCTCAGAAGCAGGAGGCGTCAGCTGCCTGAGAAGGAATTTGAACCTGTGCCTGCCCTGAATCTCAATGGTGCTTCTCTGCACTACTCTAAGCAGAGCACATGTGCACATGCATGCACACACTCATACACACTAACACACATGAACACATACTCCTATACTCACATATACAAATTCATACAATTCACACTCATACATACATTTACACACAACACTTCCATATACATACACTTTCACACATATACACATACTCACACATAAAAACACACTTACCCCACTATGCACACATACTCACACACATACACATACTCATGCACACTCATATATGCTGCTTGGGAAGGACCTGTAGCCTACATTCTTCATCATCTTTCACAGCATTTGGAAGACACACACACATTTATACATTCACACACACAAGTACACACTCATACCCATTTCTATGCACACTACCAAACACACACTGCTCTGCACTCCATGGCAGAGCTCCATGGGAAAGCGGCTGGCAAGGAAGCCTGTCAGATGCAGTACTTGGGCTCCTAGCCCATGCTGTGGTACAGAGGAAATCCAGAAGACTGGGAATACTTCAGGGAGCCAAATGACACCTAGCCAAGGCAGAAAATTTAAAGGGAAAGGCAGCTACTGACTTGTGAATCTTACTTTCCATGAGATATATCTACCTGACGTTTCCTCCTAGTGAAACACAGTTCTCAACACATTGGTTTTTTTGTGTTATTGTTGTTTTTTTTTTCCTTAAAGTCAGGGAGACTTTGAGAAGAAAGTCTTAACTGCTTGTGGCACATAGGTTTGGTACTTTTTTAATTGTGGAAAAAATGTTACTGATGATGATATTTCATTGATTATTTTAGCATTTTCAACACTTTTCTCATATAGGCTGTTTTTATTGACATTTACAGGATTTGTAGCAAGCATATCAATTTAATAGGTTGTTAAATGGGACTTTCCCATTGTCTCAGATTTTAAGTGAGGATTAAAAATTGAGTTTAAGAGTTGCTATACTCAAGCTGGGCAGTGGTGGTGCTCGCCTTTAATCCCAGCACTTGGGAGGCTGAGGCAGGTGGATCTCTGTGAGTTTGAGGCCAGCCTGGTCTACAGAGTGAATTCCAGGACAAACCAGGGCTACCCTGTCTCAAAAAACCAAAATAAGAAAAAAAAAGAAAAAAAAGAGTTTCTGAATTTCTCATATTCTAAGATCATTGTGAAGGCAGCCAAAATTAGTTTCAGCAATGGGTGGATTCAGAGAGAGGTCCAGGACTGGGGCCAAGGCTGTCAGTAACCCTATGCCCCTCCCACCCCAGAGTCCTCCTCTGGCCCTGAGCACACAGTTGAGTGGAAAGTTTTCCCTTGAGTTTTTTTTTTTTTGTTTGTTTGTTTGTTTATTTGAGGCAGAGTCTCTGTCTAGGCTGGTCTTGTCTTGAATTCACAGATTTTGGCCTCTACTACTGAGTTCTGGGATTATAAGTACCCAGCAGTCCATTTTTCTCTCTTAAACTTATTTATTAAGGCAAATATGTTTTTTTCAGATGAAATATGTGTATTTTTATTACTTATATAGTTGGTGAATAAAATCCTGTTTGACTAGCATGTAATCTTAGAAAATAAGAGTGTCAGTGTGGGTTCCTTGCACTCTGCCCTCAGGGAGTTCCATCGCCACCTTCCTGGTAAGAGGCTAGTGTTTTGAAAAGGCAAAGGGGGCACTCACTTTTAATTATTTTACATATATTTTTTTATATTATAATTACATTTATCCTTCCCTTTCCTCCCTCCAAACCCTCCCCTCTCATGTAGTTCTCTCCCCCTCCTTCCCTTTAAATTTCAAGACTTCGTTTACTAACTGTAGTACTTCCATGTCTTATCCTTATGTTCTCAGCAAAGGAAGGAAGGCTTTTAAGAACTGATATCAGCTGGGTGGTGGTGGCGGCAGCAGTGCACACCTTTGATCCCAGCACTTGGGAGGCAGAGACAGGTGGATCTCTGTGAGTTCGAGGCCAGCTTGGTCTACAGAGCGAGATCCAGGAAAGGCTCCAAAGCTACACAGAGAAACCCTGTCTTGAAAAACCAAAAAAAAAAAAAATTAAAAAAAAAAAAAAATTAAATAAATAAATAAATAAATAAATAAAATAAAGATATCAATGTGGTTTGGCTAAAGGCTCATGGTATCTATACCTTACCTTGTAGTTACCACCCTTCTCTTCAGCATTCCCTCAAGTATTTGTCATACACTCGCTAATAAGGACAACTATGCTACACTTACCAAGCTGTACATATGAACAAAAGGGAACTAACCTGGGCCCCACAGCACAGGCCCTGAACTATATAGAGACCTAATGTCTGGGAACAAGACCCAGGCACTGGTTCTGATGCACATTTGGACTAAGCACTCACATGTGTTGATATTCTCTACTCACTAGACTGCATATGTGAGGCAGGAGGATGGCTAGAGACAGAGTATGGTCAGCTGCCATGTGAAAGAAAGTCTCTTTCATCCTTATTGCAGCCAGGGCATTTCACCAGGGGATGAGATCACATGTGTGTGGGCTTTCACCTCTTTCCATACTCTACTGTGATCCAGTTCAGAAACCAGAGTTTGACCATCAAGTCCAGAGGGGCACACTGTGCTCAGGTTGGATATCAGAGGTATCTCCTAAGCAACCCCACTGTCTACCAATGGAGCAGGTGAAAATTCCAGGCTTCCCTGTACAGGGAGTTCAGGGGTCAGTGGAGTGCAATCCTTCCTTCTGCCCACCATGTAGAGAATATTCCCACCTTGGAATTGCTGTCTTTTCTCAGTTGAGATGCTGCTTTGTCTGTCCTGTGACTTTGAACTTCCCATGCTCCAGTGTCTGCTCATGCTGGCTTGAGTGTCCTCACTGTGCAGTGTGTTCTGGGTTTCTAGAAGCCACTGAGTCCCACTGGGTCAGGGCCCAGGAAAGCCTGGTGAGGATGTTGCTTGGTTTATGTAGACACCTATGGGGTTCACTATGAGACTTTCCAATATCACTTAAAAAATGAAAACTGCCTTCAGATTCTTGTTTTGAAAAAGGTTCCTCAATACTTTTCATTTTGGAAAAATTGATTTACTGTTTTTCATGGGATTAAGTTCCTTCTTTGCCCTCATATTAGAACTGTAGACAGAAGCATTCCAGGTAATTTCCTTCTGGACTGACATGGTATCCAACCAAGAGGAACCACAAGCTCTTGTTTTAGAGAAATTCAGCCCAGGCCATTGAAACAGGATGACAGGCTGTGTCCTAGGCAGGCTCTTTCTGATGATTAGGTCAGTCTCCTAAGCAGTTTTGCAGAACTAAGCCTCTCTGCAGCAAACTCCATAGGTTTTTTTTGGGCTCCAAAAGCCACAGAAGTTAGCTGCTTTCGCATACTTCCCCCATGCAGACAGCTGTATCTTTTACTTCTTTCCTCTCCTGGTGAGTTTTGGCTTTTCCTGGGTCCCCTCCTTGGGCTGCTGCCACACCATCATCTGAATTGTCATTGTCAGCAGATTTGGTGAGTCAATTAGGTTTTCTTAAAGGGAGGAATTAGTTAAAAGAAAGTATTTTCCCACCTTAAAAAATGGGAAACGTTGTTGCAATGGAAGGCATTTGTTCTCTGTTTGACTATACATTAAACAATGTGAAAATGGAACAATTAAATGAGGGGATAATTAATGTTGATGGGATATATGTAATGTCAATTATAAATATTATTTTTTTGATCATTTTTGTTTTATCATTAGAAAAGTTGGTTAATATGAGTGCCAAGATAAAAGTTTTAGAAAACAACTTGTTAAAACAGATCATAGAGATATATAGACCCAGACAGAAGAATTTAAAGGTGAACCATTCTCAGCTTTTCAATAAGGTTACAGAGAAACAGTCTAAGGCTTTGAAACAGCCAACCTTAATCTATCCAGTAACCTTACAGGAATTACCCAGTGATAGATATCCTCAATGCTGTGTAAGAGCTGACTGGACTCCTGTGCAAATGTTAGATTTGTAGAGATTCAAAGAAGCAATAATCTTGTATGGCATTCACTCATCTTTCCTGAAGCACATTTTAAACTTGTGGTCAACTTGTAATAGAATTATCCCTCAAGATTGGAGAGATTTGGTTATAGCAGTCTTAGAGGCTGGTCCCCAATTACAGTGGAGGTCCTGGTTGAAGGATGAGGCTAAGACCATTAAGAAGTAAGTAGAGGGAGAGGTATGAAAATTTCCCAAGATCAACTTCTTGGAGAGGGCACTTATGCTGATATACAAAGATAATCTTTATATGATGACCACACCCTGGCTTTATGTCAAATGGCAGCCTTGAATGCTTGGGACAGAATTGAAGAAGTAGGAAAGAAAATTGAGTCATTTATAAAAGTTATACAGGGCTTAAAAGAAACCTTCACTGATATCTCACAAAGATTGACTTCAGCAGTAATAAAATGATACCAAATTCAGAAGCTAGACAGATAATAGTTGAATCTATGGCTTTTGAAAATGCTAACACACAAAAGGATAATTGGGTCATTAAAGGCAAGATCAGCACCCTTGGAGGAATAGATATGAGATACAATAAATATTGATCTCATGATCATGATGATGTGTGGATAAAAGAGGTGGTTTCCAGAGGTTTGAAGGAAAATAGTATTGTCAGATGTTTCAGTTGTGGTAAATAAGGTCACCTAAAAAAGGACTGTAAACAGGGCATTCCTAGAAATAGTTTTCTCAAGGAATAATCCCAACAGAATTCCCCTTCCTTCTGGATTATGCAGAAGGTGTGGGAAAGGTAGACATTGCACTAACAAATGTAGATTATCAAGGGAAGACAAGGTAATCACTTGACTTTGCCATTGGGAAACTCCCTGAGGGGCCTTTTACAGGCCCCCATGTCAAATTCAGTTCAGTCCTTTCCTGTCACCATGGAAGAAACTCATTCACAGAGCAATTAAAGGTCCTAATGCCCATTGTAAAAAAACCATGCGGCATGGGGTGATAGAACAACTAGAGAAGAGAGAACAAAAACAAAACAAAACAAAGTAAAACAAAACCAAAAACAGAAGAAACCATAAAGCGAATTTTTTGGCAATCTTGTATAAATGAACAAAGACCAAAATTAAAAATATGAATAAATGACATTGTCATTAAGGTCTTGTAGACACAGAAGTGAATGTGACAATAATTGTACCAGAATCTTGGCATCCAAATTGGCCTCTTCATGAGGTAAATGTTCAGCTTTTAGGGATTGGAGCATTATCTCAAGTGAAACAGAGTATGAGATGAATCGAATGTATAGGGCCAGAAGGACAGAAAGGAAAAAGCCATATGTGGTTAATATAGCTGTGAATCTGTAGGGACATGATTTATTACAACAGTGGAATACCCAGATTAACATTCCTCCAATCTCAGAAACAAACCATAAACTAACATATGTTTCTGAGAAAAATATTAGGAGATATTATAAAGAACATTCACTGGCCATCCAGATTGTATAAGAACAGGGCACAACAGCTGATAGTCTTTCAAAGACACCAACAGCCCTACCTTTAAAATGGTTAACAGACAAGCCCTATGGGTTCAGCAATGGCCTTTAATAACAGAGGAACTACAGGCCTTACAGCTGGTACAAGAGCAGTTAAATGCTCAGCATATTGAAAAATCAGCCAGCCCTTGGAATTCCCTGTATTTGTTATTAAAAAGAAATATGATAAGTGGAGAATGGTAATAGATCTAAGAGCTATTAACAAGGTAATACAGCCAATGGGCTCTCTACAATCTGGAATTCCTTTGCCTACTCATCTACCTAAAACATGGCCTCTTAATAGTTATCAATTTAAAAGAACATTTCTTCTCAATACCTTCACAGGAAAAAGACAGAGAAAAATTTCCTTTCAAAGTGCCTATTATAATAATTCTCAGCCCATTGAGAGATATCAATGGAAGGTTCTCCCAAAGGAAATGTTAAATAGCCCAACCCTGTGCCAATATTTTGTATGACAGCCATTAGAAGTAATACATAAACAGTTTCTCCAATCTATAGTTGACCATTTTATGGATGACATTTTACTAGCTGATTCAAATGTAGATACTTTAGAAAGAATGTTTGAAGAAGTAAAGAAAATTTTGCCATGTTGGGGATTACAAATTGCTACTGAAAAGATACAAAGAGGAGATTCTATTAGTTATTTAGGATATAAAATAGGTCTGCAAAAAATTAGACCCCAAAAAATGCAAATTAGGAGAGATTGATTACAGACTTTTAATGACGTTCAAAGATTATTCAGAGACATTTCCCATCTACGAACTGTTGTTGGGGTAAAAAATGATGAATTGAGTAATTTGTTCAAAAGCTTAGAGGGTGACAATGACTTAAATAGTCCAAGAGAATTATCAGCTGAAGCTGAGAGAAAATTGGCTTTGGTAGAAAAGAAAATGCAGGATGTATGTGTGGATCATTTGGATCCAAAGCTTGATTGCATTTTGGTTAATTTACCCTCTAAGCATTCTCCTACAAGAATTTTAATGCAGAGGGAAGATATTATATTAGAATGGGTATCTCTACCAAATAAACAGAGTAAAAAATTAAAAACTTATGTGGAAAAGATCTCTGAATTGATTTTAAAAGGAAAATTGAGACATAGTTGTAACATGAATCTTAAATAGTCTTATTAATTAAAAAAACCTCAGTGCCAGCTATTGGGGTAAATTCTAAAAGATGAGAGAGACAGAACAAGCCAGAGCTAACCTCATCTCATCAACTTCTCACACGATCCTGTTTCCTCAAACTGGTCCTCATACAAATGGATCTCCCCTGAACAGCTGCTAAAAGCTTAAAAGTTTAAAAGCCTTTAGTTCCTGGTCCTCACGCCTTATATACATTTCTGCTTCCTGCTATCACTTCCTGGGATTAAAGGCATGTGTTTGTCCCAAGCAAGACATGAGATCTCAAGTGCTGGTATTAAAAGTATATGTCACCATGCCTGGCTGTTTCCAGTGTAGCCTTGAACTCATAGAGATGTGCATGCATCTCTGCCTCTGAAATGCTAGGATTAAAGGTGTGTGCTACCACTGCCTAACCTCTATATTTAATATATGGATGTTCTGTTCTCTGACCCCCAGATAAGTTTATTGAGGTGCACAATATATCAACCACACCAATCATCACTTAGCAGGAATAGACCCAGCAGAAATTGTAATACCTTTAACTAATGATGAAATTGACAAATTATGGGCAGAACGTGAACCTTGGCAAAGAGCTTGCAATAATTTTTGGGGAGAGATTAACAACAAATATCCTAAAATTCATAGAATTAAACTTATAAAGAGAACTAACTGGATCCTACCTTGCATTGTATGGGAAACACCAATATCTGTAGCCCCTACATTTTATACAGATGCAAACCAAAAAGCAAAGGCAGGTTACAAACCAGAACAAACTGGTTCAAAGTCCTTATAATTCTGCCCAAAAATTGGAATCATATGCCATTCTAATGGTATTAATGGATTTTTCAGAAACTCTCAACATAGTTACTGACTCTCAGTATGCTGAAAGAGTGGTCTTACACATTGAAACTGCTGAATTGATGAGTCAGAATTAACATTGTTACTTATTCAGTTACAAGAAATAATCAGGAATAGCAATCATCCCTTATATATAACACACATCTGATCCCATACAGGTCTGCCAGGACCTCTAGGACAAACTAATGATGAGATCAATAAACTATTGATAGGAAATGTGCTGGAGGCCTCAGAATTTCATAAAAAACACCATGTCAATAGCAAGGGTTTGAAAAAGGATTTTTTCCATAACCTGGCGACAAGCCAAAGAAATTATAAGGAAATGTCCTACTTGTTCTTTATACAATATAACTCTACTACCAGCAGGATGTAACCCAGAGGGTACTCAGAGGAATGAAATCTGTCAGATGGATGTGTTTCATATTGTAGAATTTGGAAAATTGAAATATGTACACCATACCATTGATACTTATTCAGGATTTCAATAGGAAACTGCTCTGAGTTCTAAAAAAGCTGATTCTGTAATCACTCATTTGCTAGAATTTATGGCCATCATGGGTATACCTGTACAAATTAAAACTGAAAATGCTCTAGCACTGTGGTAACATAAAACAGTTTTTTTTTTTTTTTTTTTTTTTTTTTTTTTGCTTGTTACAATATAAAGCATATTGCAGGTGCACCACACAATCCTACAGGCCAAGCAGTCATAGAAAGATCAAATCGAACTTTAAAAGATATGCTAAATATACAAAAAGGGGTAATAAAACCCCACAGAAATTTATTATATAATGCTCTATTAATTTTGAATTTTCTCAATGATAATGAGAAAGGAACAACAGCTGCAGAGAGACATTAGATAGTAGAAAAAGCTACAGAATTAAATCAGCCTGTATACTTTAAAGATGTGCTGACCTCAGAATGGAAACCAGGATATGTATTATAATTGGGGATGAGGTTTTACTTTTTTTGTTTATACAGGAGAAGAAAAGATATGGGTACCATCAAAATTAATAAAGGTTTGATTTGAACAAGAGAGACCTCTTGCCGGGTGGTGGTGGCACACGCCTTTAATCCCAGCACTCGGGAGGCAGAGGCAGGCAGATCTTTGTGAGTTTGAGGCCAGCCTGGTCTACAGAGTGAGAACCAGGAAGGGCACAAAGCTACACAGAGAAACCGTGTCTCAAAAAACAAAAAACAAAACAAACAAACAAACAAACAAACAAAAGAGACCTCTTAATTAGCAGAGGCAATAAATAGTTCATCAACCAGCATGATCATTTAATTTAAATTAACTTATACGACTAACAAAAGCTTTTCATTTGATCAGATATAACTTGCTGAAAGGGAACCTCCCCAAAGTTAGGGTTGGGACAGGGTTTTGTTTTTGTCTTTTAGGAGAATGAAGTCTAAGGAATTTGAAGAACACAGGACAAATGAGACATCTGAAGAAAAAAGACAAATAATCCAGGAAAAATGTCCCAAAAAAAAGAGTAAATTGGCCTATTGGTATATCACATATAAAATTTCATAAGTTGTAGCATGAATTTTAAAAGGTCTTATTAGTGAAACAAATCTGAACCTAGGTATTGGGGTGAACGCTGCATGATCAGAGAAGCAGAACAAGCCACAGCTAACTTCACCTGGCCAATTCCTCAGCTGATCCTGTTTCCTCAGACTGGAAGCCTCTGAGTTCTCATCCAAATGAATCTCAGCTGAACTGCTGCTCAAAAGCCTAAAAGCTTAACCAGGCCAAAAGTTTCTAGTTTCTGGTCTTTATGCCTTAAATACCTTTCTGCTTCCTGCCATCGCTTCCTGGGATTAAAGGCTCTTGTGCCTAGCTGTTTCCAGTGTGGCTTTGAACTCACAGAGATCCAGACAGATCTCTGCCTCTGTAATGCTAGGATTAAAGGCATGTGTGCCACCATATTCTGGCTTCTATATTTAGTGGCTGTTCTGTTCTCTGACCCCAGATAAGTTTATTAGGGTGCACAATATTTTGGGGAACACAATATCACCACAATAAGTCTTCTTAAATGTTTGTTTCTGCCATTCTCTACAGTCACATAATGCAAATGGTCTTTATGTATTCCCAGTTAAATTAAAAATTAAAGCTGGCTTTGGAGTTTGGGCATGGCTCTCTCCTTCTCTAAACCTAAGCATACTTGTTAAAAGGAAAATGCAAAATCTTTGTATCATGTCAGAAAAGCCATCTGATATGGGACAGTAGAAAACCAAAATTAAGGTTGCTGTTAATATCTCATGATCCTTTGGTTTTATTTTGACTTCTTATAAATAAAAATTTATAAGATTTTATATATATATATATATATACATATACATACACACACACACACACACACACATACACACGCACACACACATTTTGTCATGATATTAATGGTCATATAGAGTACTAACTAACTCTAGAAAAAAGGCTTCATCTAGCTTCCTGTACATGATTTCAGGTTTGAGTCTGTTAGTTTTCTGCAGTGAACCATGATCATACATAACAGTGACTTGAAGTCTCCAAAAAGATGTAGAGGCCCCACAACAACAATTCCATCAGGACTATAATAACACCACCAAGATGACGAACACCATGCAAAGATCAGCTTTGGACCACAAACTGCTAGGGCAGTTTCAAGATGGCGAGCTGAGATGACACAGCCTCACAGACTACTTGAGCCAGGACTTGAGACAAGCCCTGCATTTTCCCATTATGCAGAGACTGGAAAATGATACAGCTACCTCTCCCAGGACTTGACAATTAACCCCCAATTTTTCTTTTCAGGATCTCCTGAAGATGCGCTTTCACCCCCAGACAGCAGGAAGTAATTTTAAGAACATGACACCCATACTCTCAAGAGGTCGGGTGGGTGGCTTTTGGCTTTTCAATGGGTTATGGATAATTGTCATTGTTTTGGATGGTTGGCTACAAGTTGTTAATTGATAATGGTCAGGAAAAAGCTAAATAAAGGAGATTAGATTCAGGATTCTTATTTGAAAAAAAAGGAAAAAGAAAAAAAAAGAGAATATACATGAGGTAGATTATTGAATCTGAAAAAAAGATATAGAAATGATAGGATAAAAGGGTAGATTATTAAATCTATTCTGAAAAGAAAAAGGGAGGATATGGATATGGTAAGATAAAAAGTCAGATTATTGAATCTGAATTTAAAAAGCAACTACTACTTTTAAATATTTTACATTTGATTAGATTTTTTTGTATATTGTATATAAATTATGTATATTGATACAAATTTGGGATTATTTTGTTAGAAAATACTGTACATATATTTCTAATCTTGTTCAAGGTATCATACCTATACAGTTCACTTAACAATGTAATGCAAATTTCTAGTCTTTGAAAGTCATTATTACCAAGTAATTAGGATATAAAGAAATGCAGGTTAGTAGTTAGTCACCTATTACAATCAAACTTGTAGTCAGGTTAGGTACATTTTCAAGGTCAAACAGAGATATATTTTAAATAGACAGGTCATCTTCAAACACTTCAGAAATCTTCAGAATATGGTATTTAAGATGTTTTAATAATATAGATTATTTTTTTATGACAATGAGACATGTCTGCTCCTGGCAGTACCAACCTACTTCAGAGAAGATGATGGGCTGTAGTTATAGCAGTCTTTTTAAATAAGAAACACAGAACCAAATGCAGAGTTAAAAGCCCAAGAGGTCAGAGCAGTAGCTAAGAGCTGATACTAAAAAACCTTTCTTACCCTTTGCTGTCTCTGTCATCCTTCCCCTCAGAAAGAGACCTACTTCCTATGTATCTGTCTTTTTATTGACTTTCTGTTCTGCCTTCTCAATTGTTGTAAACCCAACCACATGACCTCCTTGTCACTGCCTGTCTATACAGACCTCCAGGTCTTCTATGGTTGGTATTGAGATTAAAGGTGTGTCTCCATGCTGGCTGTATCCTTGAACACACAGAGATCTGCCTGTCATGTGATCAGGATTAAAGGTGTGCACCACCACAGCCCGGCTCTTGCTATGGCTTGCTATTAGCTCTGACCCCCCAGGCAACTTTATTTATTAACATACAAATAAAATCACATTTCAGTACAAATAAAATATCACCATAATGGGCATTGAAGAACTCCATATGGAGTTTACTTTCTTTTTGGTAAAAGTTAGCTACTGGGCAAGAAAATGCCCTTGCCTCAACTGTTGACAGTATGCTGTCCAAAATGGACAAGCAGGACGCAAAAGAAAGGACTGCTGATCCTTGCCAAGATGAGGTAGGACAGCTCTTTAGAAAATCCTGCTTCACAGATGAGTCTGTCAGATATGCTAAGCTTGTAGGCCAAAGACGGATGTCCCAACATTGCAGAGGAACCTTGGATTACTGTCCAGTCAGCTGTTTCTGTCATTTCTCACATTTTTTTAAGTCACTTGTTTGCACTTCCTGCTTACTCAGTAAATATTATTTCCTTCTTAAGTCTCTGAGAGAGTTGAAGATTAGATAGTTATAATTTTCCTTATTAACAAATTCAGAAAAAAAAACTCACTAAAAAGATGTAAAATGTGTAAGTTTGAAAGACATCAAAAGATAGTATTTGATTTGTAATACAAGTTAGGATAGAAAGTAACTTAGGTACAATATTTTGGATTCACCAAAATATAATAGATAATGGATTATTTTCTCTGAATTTGTCAAATGTTTATGGCCTGGACATTGTTAATATAATTCTTGACTGTATATATTGTATATAGTTATTATACTTATTGTATATAGTGTTTCTTATATTAGTTATAACCTTTTACAATTTTAGACAAAAAGGGGGAAATGTGGTGATATATTGTGTACCTTAGTATAATTTGCCTGAAGATCAGAGGACAGAACAAGCCACTAGATTAAACATAGAAACCAGACAGTGGTGGCACACACCTTTAATCCCAGTACTTGGGAATCACATGCCTTTAACCCCGGCAAGAAAGGTATGAAAGGCATGAGGAGACAGGAACTTAAAGGCTTTTCAGGCTGAGGAGTCCTAGAAGTAAGAGGTGGTTTATTCCTTTGTCTCTCTGATCTTTCAGCATTTACACCAACATCTGGTACTGTTTTTTTTTTTTTTTTTAAAGACCATTGAGGAATTTGTGTTAAACTAAGTGAAAAAATAAAAGGAAAGATTATATGTTCTCGTGGTCAATATGCTATGCTGTATCACCTCATTTCACCCATTCTATTGCTCTGTAAGTGACACAACATTATTATCTGTAGTTATGGGCCAGATGACTGAGGCTCGGAGGATTTAGGGGTCTGTCCACCTCCCCCCATGCCCATCATGGCAGAGGTATGATGTAAACACATTGTACTTGACTCTCTGGCTCATAGCCCTGATATCACTCTCCACTGTCCTCTGAAATTTGAGAAATGTCCTTGGCAAGGAGAAATGGTGGTTTTTTTTCAACTTTTAAAAAATTTTATAATTTAATTTTACATATCAGCCATGGATTCCTCTGTCCTCCCTCCTCCCCCTGCCCCCACCTTCCCTCCAGCCCACCCCCCATTCCCATGTCCTCCAGGGCCAAGAATGCCCTAGGGATTCAGCTCAACCTGCTAGATTCAGTCCAGGCAGGTCCGGTCCCCTCCTTCCAGGCTGAGCAAAGTGTCCCTGCATAAGCCCCAGGTTCCAAACAGCCAGCTCATGCACTAAGGACAGGTCTGGGTCCCACTGCCTGGATGCCTCCCAAACAGTCAAGCTAATCAACTGTCTCACTTATCCAGGGGGCCTGATCCAGTTGGGAGCTCCACAGCTATTGGTTCATAGTTCATGTGTTTCCATGATTGACTTATTGTTGGAAACAAATTTTAAACTGTTGTAATAAAGTTGGGCATGGTGGTATACACCTTTAATCCCAGTACTCAGGAGGCTGAGGAAGGCAGAGGCCAGCATGTTCTACAAAACGAGTTCCAGAATACCCAAGGCTGTTACAGAGAAAATCTTTCTCAGAAACCCTGTCACACACCCCACATATTGTAGTAAATGGAGACAGGTTATTTTGAAGGGAGTAAAACCCCCAGATCAATTGCAATTCTACTAGCTTTTTTACATATATGTATGATTTCATCAGGACTTTTTTGTTTTGTTTTGCTTTGGAGTAATGAATGGAATTATTTTAACTGAATGCTAATGTGGTGAGTGCCAGGTGAAAAATCCAACTGAAATGCTGTCAACAGAGTCTTTTGTTTTACTGACAGGAGGTGTCATGTTCTCTCAATTCCTGATGTATGTAGTGTGAACTGATAAATAGTTTGGAGATGAAGCTGTCAGTCACCATTATTACACTCAAGCAATTATCTTTTCTGGTGGCTTGTAATGTTAGCCATGAAATTTAGGCTCTGAGTTGTGGAAGCAAAGAAAAAGTAAATAATAATGATGATTGTAGATGTAATCAGCTTGTTAAATAAGAAACACAGAACTGATTGCAGAGTTAAAAACCACGAGGTCAGAGCAAAAGCAGAAAACCTTACCCTTCACTGCTTCTGCGGTTCCTTCTCTCCGCAAGAGACCTACTTCTGTGCGTCCTGTCTATTTAAAGACTTTCTGTTCTGTTTTCTCATTGGTTGTAAACCCAGCCACATGACCTCCTTGTCACTGCCTGTTTGTACAGACCTCCAGGTCGTCTATGGTTGGTATTGAGATTAAAGGCGTGTGTCTGCCATGCTGGCTGTGTCCTTGAGCACACAGAGATCCACCTAGCTCTGCCTCCCAAGTGCTGGGATTAAAGGCGTGCCCCACTACTGCTCGGCTTCTGCTCTGGCTTGCTCTGACCTCAAGGCATTTTTATTGACATACAAATAAAATCACATTTCAGTACAAATAAAATATCACTATATTTCCCCTTTTCTATTTTAATAAAAAGAAAAAAAAGGAAAAAGTTATAACTAATATAAGAAAAACTATATACAAAAGTACAATAACTATATATACCATATATACAAACAATAAATACCTAAACAATGTCTAGTCCATTTGTATTTGACAAATTCAGAGAAAATAATTCCATTATCTATCCTATTTTGCTAAGTCCAGAATGTACCTGATTCACTTTTTATCCTAACTTATATAGCTAACGGAACTGTCTTATAACGTCTTTCAAATTTATACACTTACAGCTCTTAGTGAGTTTTTCTGAAATCCTTAACAAAGATAATTATAACTATAACTAACTGATCTTCAACACCTTCAGAGACCCAAGAAGGAAATAATACTACCTAATAAAAAATAAAAACAAGAAGTGCATGCAAGCAGCTTCAAAAAAAAAAAAAATGTGAGTTGACAGAAACAGCCAGCTGCCTGGACAGTCACCTGAGGTTTCTCCACAGTGTTGGGGCATCATCTTCAGCCTACAGGCTTAGCGTATCTGACAGACTCTTTTGTGAACTAAGATGCATACAAGGTCAACAGTTTGACCTCACATTTGGTGAGAGCAGTCCATGTACCAGAAACACCTGAATTCCATTAGTGTCATGTCATGATTCAGGATTTTAAATTCTGGAAATTATTGATGTCTTTTCAATTCAGCTGTCCATTTTTCTTGGCTGTGTATATGTGGCTTCATCTTGGCATCCTGTTCTTCTCCACATCTCTCTATTAAATGCCAGTCTACTATTGAGAGAGGTGAGCTTAGTTATTCTTCAAGAATAACTGTTTCATCTGCTGTTCCATTGCATATCAGAAGCCATTGGCCCACTCCCTGTTCAGCTGCCTTCGAAGAAAAGGGCACGGTACCTTTTACAGATTGCAAAGGTCACTCACTTCAGGGATGGTGCCATATTGTCCTGGCTTCAGAAGATGCCTTTTGTTAAAGCCACAACCACACTTGTTTTGGCAAGAACTGTTAGTCCTTGGTTTCATGTCCTGTCTGTCCTGTTTGTCAGCAGTTGATTCGAGGATACTTTGTTGTACAGTGGCTAACTTTTGCCACAATGAAAGTTAGCTCCATATGCAGTTTCTTCAATGCCCATATTTTCTCTGAAGTAGATTGGTACTGCCAGGAGCCGTCATGTCTCATAGTCATAGCAAAAAAGAAAAATTCTTAAGTTATTAAAACATTTTAAATGCCATATTCTGTAGATCTCTGAAGGGTTTGAAGATGACCTGTCTATCTAAAATATATCTGTTTGATCTTGAAAACACACCTAATATGACTACAAGTTCAATTGTAATGTCTAACCACTAATTTTCATTTCTATATATCCTAATAGTTGGTAATACTAACATTCAAGGATTAGCAAATTGCATTACATTGTTAAATGAATGATATAAATACAATATCTTGAACAAGATTAGAAATACGTATATGGTATATTCTAACAATCTCAATCTCAATAATAATAATTTGTATACAATATAAAACAATCCAATTGAATGCAAAGTATTTAAAACTAGTAATTGTCTTTTTCTTTCTTTCTTTCTTTTTTTTAACAAGCACCTTTTGCCTAGCCCTTTTCCTAACCCTTAACAACAACTTGTAACCAACCCTCCTAAACAATGAAAACTATCCCAGACCCAATACCCATAAAAAGACCAAAAAACCACCCATCCCACACCACCCCTTTGGGAATGTGGGCGTCGAATTCTTAAAATTGCTTCCTGCTGGGTATGGGAGAAGTTATCTTTATTCTGAAAAGAAAAATTTTGGGTTAATTGACAAATTCTAGGAAAGATAACTATATTCTTTGTTATCCATAATGCCAAAGTTCAGGGTTTATCTCAAGTCCTTATTCAAGTAGTCTTTGAAACTGGATCATCTCAGCTAGCCATCTCAGAATTGCTCTAAGCACTTTGTAGTCCAAAGCTGATCTGCAGATGATGTTTGTCAGCTTAGTGATATTATTTTCCACGTGGAATTGTTGTTGTGGGGCCCCATCTTCTTCCTGGAGATTTCAGTTGAGGTTAGGCCTGGCCGTGATTTCCTGCAGAAAACTGAAAAGAGACTCGAACACAAAGACATGTATAGGCAGCTAATCGAAGCCTTTTGTCTAGAATTAATTAGTACTCTATATGACCATTATTATCTTAACAAAGTTTAAAATATATATATATCTTGTAAATTTTGATATAAAATTCATACTTTAAGAAAAGTTTAAAGATCAGAATAGAATCAAAGAATTGAGATTAGTAATAGAATAGTCCCTTAATTAATTTGGTTTTCCTCCTGTCCCATGTCAGAAGATGGCTCTTTCTTCTGGTACGATACAGGGAGTTTTCATTTTCCTTTTAACAACATGCTTGAGTTTAAAGGAGGAGAGAGCCATTCTCCAACTCCAAAATCAGCTTGAAGCTTTAATTGAACTGGGACTACAAGAAGACTAAGAGTATTAATTTTTTAGAGAAGAGCAGAAACAAACATTTAGGAAGATTTATGAAATTTTGTAGATGATATACCAATAGGCCATTTTACTCTTTTTCCTGGGACAGATGATTTGTCCTTTTTCTTCAGTTGTCTCATTTGTCCAGTGTTCTTCAGATTCCTTAGCCTTCATTCTCCTAAAAGACAAAAACAAAAACCCTTCCCCAAGACTAATTTTGGGGAGGTTCCCTTTTGGCAAGTTACATCTGATTAAATGAAAAGGCATGTATTAATGGTATAAGTGAGTTTAAACTGGATGGTCATGTTGGTTGATGAACTATCACCTCCTCTAATTAAGAGGTCTCTCTTGTTCAAATTGAACCTTTATCAGTTTTGATGGTACCCACAGCTTATCTTCTCCTGCAGAAACAAAAGCAAAACCTCGTCCCCAACGTAACACATGCCCTGGTTTCCATTCTGAGGTCAGCACATCCTTGAAGTATATAGGCTGATTTAGTTCTGTTGTTTTTTCTATTAACCAATGTCTCTCTGCAGCTGTTGTTCCTTTCTCATTAGCATTGAGAAAATTCAAAGTTAATAGAACATTGTGCAGTCTATTTCTGGGGGTTTTTGTTACCCCTTTTTGTTTATTTATCATGTGCTTTAGAGTTCTGTTGGATATTTCTATAACTGCTTGGTCTGTAGGATTATGTGGTATACCTGTAATATGCTTTATATTATAATAAGCAAAAAAACTGTTTCATTTTAATAGAGACATATGCTGGAGCATTGTCAGTTTTAATTTGTGCAGGTATACCCATGATGGCCATAACTTCTAGCAAATGAGTGATTACAGAATCAGCTTTTTCAGAACTCAAAGCAGTTGCCCATTGAAATCCTGAATAAGTATCGATAGTACGGTGTACATATTTCAATTTTCCAAATTTTGCAAAGTGAAAAACATCCATCTGCCAGATTTTATTCCTCTGAGTACCCTTTGGGTAACATCCTGCTGGTAATGGTGTCTGATTGTAGAAGGAACAAGTAGGGCATTTCTTTACAATTTCCTTGGCTTGTTGCCAGGTTATGGAAAAATCCTTTTTTAAACCTTTACTATTGACATGATGTTTCTTATGAAATTCTGAGTCCTCCAGCACATTTCCTATCAATAATTTATCAATCTCATCATTACCTTGTGCTAGAGGGCCTGGCAGACCAGTATGGGATCGGATGTGAGTTATATATAAAGGATGACTCCTTTCCCTGATTGTATCTTGTAATTGAATAAATAGTGAAGTTAATTCTGAAGCATTAGGGATAAATTCTGCAGTCTCAATATGTAATACCACTCTTTCAGCATACTGAGAGTCAGTAACTATATTGAGAGGTTCTGAAAAATCCATTAATACCAACAGAATAGCATACAATTCCGATTTTTGAACTGAATTATAAGGACTTTGAACCACTTTACTTAAATTTTCTGATTAGTAACCTGCCTTTCCTTGTTTGTTGGCATCTGTATAAAATGTCCGAACTCCAGATATGGGTTTTTCACGTACAATTCGAGGCAAGATCCAATCAGCTCTCTTTATAAGATCAATTCTATTGCTTTTAGGATATTTGCTGTTAATTTCTCCCAAAAAATTACTGCAAGCTCTTTGTCAAGGTTCACTTTCTGTCCATAATTTTTCAATGTCCTCTTTAGTTAAAGGTACAACAATTTCTGCTGGGTCTATTCCTGCTAGTTGACGAAGTCTCAATTTTCCTTTCAAAATTAAGTCAGAGATTTTTTTCACATAAGTTTTTAATTTTTTATTTGGTTTATTTGGTAAAAATATCCATTCCAATATAATATCTTCTCTCTGCATTAATATTCCTGTAGGAGAATGCCTAGAAGGTAAAATAACCAAAATGCAATCCAGCTTTGGATCAATATGATCTACATGTCCTTCATGTACTTTTTTTTCTACCAAGGCCAATTCTTTCTCAGCTTCAGGTGATAATTCTCTTGGACTATTTAAGTCCTTGTCACCTTCTAAGGTTTTGAATAAATTATTCAGTTCATCATTTTTTACCCCAACAATAGTTCGTAGATGAGAAATGTCCCCAAATAATCTTTGAAAGTCATTAAGAGTCTGTAGGCGATCTCTCCTAATTTGTACCTTTTGAGGTCTAATTTTTTGTAGCTCTATTTTATATCCTAAATAATTAATAGAATCTCCTCTTTGTATCTTTTCAGGAGCAATTTGTAATCCCCAGCCAGGCAATATTTTCTTTACTTCTTCAAACATTCTTTCTAAAGTATCTGCATTTGAGTCAGCTAGTAAAATATCATCCATATAATGATAAATTTTAGATTTAGGAAATTTTTTACATATCACTTGCAAGGGCTGTTGTACAAAATATTGGCACAGGGTTGGACTATTCAACATTCCCTGTGGGAGGACTCTCCATTGAAATCTTCTAACCGGTTGAGAATTATTGTAAGTAGGCACCGTGAAAGCAAATATTTCTCTGTCTTTTTCTTGTAAGGGTATTGAAAAGAAACAGTCTTTTAAATCGATAACTATGAGAGGCCATCCTTTAGGTAACAGAGTAGGCAAAGGAATTCCAGATTGTAGAGAGCCCATTGGCTGAATTACTTTGTTAATTGCTCTAAGGTCTGTTACCATTCTCCATTTACCAGATTTCTTTTTAATAACAAATACAGGAGAATTCCATAGGCTAGTAGATTCTTCAATTTGCTGAGCATTTAACTGTTCTTCTACCAGCTCTTCTAAAGCCTGGAGTTTCTCTGTTGTTAAAGGCCATTGATGAACCCATACAGGCTTGCCTGTTAACCATTTTAAAGGTAGAGCTGTTGGTGCCTTTGGAAGATCATCAGTTTTTCTGCCCTGTTCTTGTATAATATGGATGGCTGGTGACCACTCATTAGAATAATACCTTCTAATATTTCTCTCAGAAACATGTGGTAGTTTATTATTTATTTCTGAGGTTGGAGGGATGTTAATCTGAGTATTCCATTGTTGTAACAGGTCTCGACCCCACAGGTTCATGGCTATGTTAGCCACATATGGTTTTAATCTGCCTCTCTGTCCTTCTGGGCCTATACATTCTAGCCATCTTGCACTCTGTTTAACTTGAGATAATGTTCCAATTCCTAACAGTTGAACATTTACCTCCTGAAGAGGCCAAGATGGATGCCAAAATTCTGGTGCAATTATGGTAACATCAGCACCTGTGTCTACCAGACCAGACAACAAAACACCATTTATTTTTATTGTTAATTTTGGTCTTTGTTCATTTATAGAAGTTTGCCAAAAATTTTTCTTTATGGTCTCTCCTGAATTTTCTGTTCTCTCTGTCTCAGTTGTTCCATTACTCTGAGTAGCCTGGTTTATTCCAATAGGCATTTGGTCATTTAACTGCTCTGAGTAGGGGCCTCCTCTACGATTGCAGGAAAAGTCTGAACTGGATTCACTGTAGGGGCCTGCCTGAGGCCCCTCTGGGAGTTTCCCGAAGACTGAGGCAAAGTATTACCTTGTCTGTCCCTTGTTGATCTACATTCATTGGTCCAATGTCTTCCCTTACCACACCTTCTACATACTCCTGAGGGAAGGGGCATTCTGTTGCCATTGTTCCTTGAAGAAACATTGTTTCTAGAAGTGCCCTGTTTACAGTCCCTTTTCAAATGTCCTTGCTTTCCACATCCAAAACATCTAACATTCCTCAAACCTCTTGAAATTGCTTCTCCTACCCACATATTATCATGATCATGAGCCTCAACATTAACCGTGTCTCTAATCCAATCTTCCAAGGGTGCAGATCTCGCCTTTAACGGCCTGATTATTCTCTTGCATGCTTCATTTGCATTCTCAAAAGCCAAAGATTCAATTATTATCTGGCTAGCTTCTGAATTTGGGACCATTCTCTTTACTGCTGAAGTCAGTCTTTGTAAGAAATCTGTGAAAGATTCTTTTGGGCCCTGTATAACCTTTGTAAATGACTCAGTTTTCTTCCCTGGTTCCTCAACTCTGTCCCATGCATTCAAGGCTGCCATTCGACATAGAATTAGAGTTTGCATATCATATAAACATTGTGTTTGTACTGCAGCATATTGGCCTTCTCCAACAAGCTGATCCTGGAAGATTTGTATACCTTTATCCCTACATTGTTTTGCTATGTTTTTAGCTTCCTGTTTGAACCACATTTGCCACTGGAGCTGCTGTCCAGGTTCCAGAACTGCCTGTGCCAACTCCCACCAGTCCTGTGGTATAATTCTATTATAAGTTGACCAGGAGTTTAACATTTGTTTTACATATGGAGAATGTATGCCATAAGATACTATTGCTTCCTTAAACCTTCATAAGTCTAACATTTCAACTGGAGTCCAAATATTTTGTGTAGTCACTTGACCAGGTTGCTGTTGTATGGTTACCGTATAAATTAAGGGTGATTGTGTGAAAACAGGCTTTCTTTCTGTAACCTTATAATCCAATTCTGAAACAACTTCACTGTTAATTTCTTCTGTCTGAATCTGAATTTCTCTATAATTCATTTTAACAGGTTTAACAGGTTTTTCTGAAAATTTTATCCTGGCACTTAAATTGACCATCTTTTTAAATAGTAAAATAAGGATAAGAAGATTAATAATGTACATAATTCGATCAACATTAATCTTCTCATATAGTTGTTCCATTACCATACTGCCTAAAATTTCAAACAAAGCCCAATTGTCTTCCAATGTACACATAAAACCCATTTTTTTTTAATGTGGAAAAAATAGCTCTGACCGACCACGTGCGCTGGCGTTTCAGCCAAAAGCAGCCCCTCTGCAGTTGCGTGTAGCTACTGCAATTAGCGGTAGCTCCCGTAGGCCTGAGTTGTTTATAGCACCAGCTTTTTAAGCAAGTAACTCCAGCTGCGGCTGTAATCGCCCGTAGCTAAGGTAGGTTGGGCCTGAGTCCTAAGCTGAGCTAGGCCTGGGTTAGACCAGGGCTAAGCCGGAGCTAGGGAGCCAGGCCCGCCCAGGCGGGAAGCCGGACCCACTGCCAAGGCAAGCAGTTTTTTAATGAATTCTTGCCATGTTGGGCGCCAATTGTAGATGTAACCAGCTTGTTAAATAAGAAACACAGAACCGATTGCAGAGTTAAAAACCACGAGGTCAGAGCAAAAGCAGAAAACCTTACCCTTCACTGCTTCTGCGGTTCCTCCTCTCCGCAAGAGACCTACTTCTGTGCGTCCTGTCTATTTAAAGACTTTCTGTTCTGTTTTCTCATTGGTTGTAAACCCAGCCACATGACCTCCTTGTCACTGCCTGTTTGTACAGACCTCCAGGTCGTCTATGGTTGGTATTGAGATTAAAGGCGTGTGTCTGCCATGCTGGCTGTGTCCTTGAACACACAGAGATCCACCTAGCTCTGCCTCCCAAGTGCTGGGATTAAAGGCGTGCCCCACTACTGCTCGGCTTCTGCTCTGGCTTGCTCTGACCTCAAGGCATTTTTATTGACATACAAATAAAATCACATTTCAATACAAATAAAGTATCACTATAGATGATGGTGATGATACGGATGTGATCAGAAACTGAATAAGAAGGTAGGAAAATCAAGGTCTGCACAATAGGCAGAAGGACTTTCTGGTATTTTAGAGGCTATTAAAGGAAACAAAGTGAGAGAGAGGTGGATTAGCTTCCTGACCTGATGGAGACTGCAGGTGAGCCTGTGGGGAGACTGACAGTGATGGAATCTGTGTTATTTACTGCCACAAGCAACATCTCCTGGGTTTTCCATTTTGGCTTCTTGCACTTTTTGGTCCTATGGGAACTCCATGCATGTTTTTGAGGTGTGGCTAAGAATGTGTGAGTGGAGTATATATCTTATTTGAGTTCAGTGGAGGTACATCTGTGTATTTCTCATCATCCCTGCCGTATATTTAAGTTACTACCTCCTCACCATGGCAAAGCAATGCTTCCAGCACATTCGTATGGCCAACTTGATGAGTGCAGTTGCTCACTGGGATGTGGCCAAAGTGATATAAGTATGTGACATTAGTACATCTTCAGGCTCTGAGCGAGTGATGAAGGCACAGGTGTAAGCAGTAGAAACAAGGTCTGAAATGAGCAGAGCTAGAAGCTAGTCAGGCACATACTTAATAGTGAGCTATGAAAATTTATTATATTCTTGCTTTTTGAAGGATATAAGGATTCATATGAAATACAATCTGTCAGAATGGCTGCAAGCCACCTTGACTCCAACCTGAGGCTGAGTACATCAGTTGGAACAGGAGGGGCAGAACACTGGAGGTGCACAGCTGGGACCTGGTTTTCATCTGTGGAAGGCTGTCTGCACTTGAGTTTGGAATGGGCCAGTTGTTAGTTATTAGGCGCTAGAAACACGTCCCGAACACAACAAGACCACGAAAGAGTTTTATTAAAGAGGATAGAGGTGACAGGCCTGGATGAAACACACGTGGGTGAGGAGAGAAGGGGGGGGGAGTGGGGAAGGGGGAGGAGGAGAAGGACTGAGAGCCTGAGCGCCTGAGTGCCTGAGAGCCTGAGAGAGTAATGCAAGGTGGCGCCAGCTTTTTAAAGGTTGGGCCGCGCATGCGTACAGGGACTCCTGTGTGTACTCCACGCATGCGCGTAGATTACATGTAAGTATCTATCATTCCCGACTCTCATGTTTTAAAAAAGAAAAAAATGTGGATAGATGGGTATGGGACGCCGTTTCTATCAAAGACTGCTTCAGGCTGAATGATGGACGTTGATTGGTTTTGGGGGGGAGATGGGGAAGCCGTCTCCTGAAGTTCTGGGATGAAATCCTGTAGCTGTGTCCAACCTCCATGGTGTGGCTGATCCTAGGATGAGATCCTGCCGCTGTCCGTCTTCCATGGTGTGGCTGGGAACCTTCTATCTGACAAAACACTGGTGACATAAAATGCTTAGAGAAAAGATTCATTATTATTTCGTTTTTGGAGCTGACATCTATCTGAGGTAGATCTGTCTGGTTGGAGACATGTTAAAGGTGGCTGTGATGTTTAAGTACTCTGGTTGGTTTTTTATCTGAGACAAGCCTCATTTGAGGTGGTTTATTTAAGGTACCTGTTTGTTTTGCTAGTTTAGCGTTTGGGAAACACAGGTGATCAGTTACTGAGTATTGAACAGTGACAAACTATTATATCCTTACCGCCTGGATATTTGACGGTCCCTTTTGCCTCCGGCTCTATGTGGCCCTAGTTGGGAAATTCCTCTGGAATTGGTGACAAGGCAGTGGATCCTGGTGTCCTCTGGAGCTTGAAAGTGGAAGAGAACTTTTTTTTTTTTTATTAGATACAAGGCAAAGATCATGGCCCTGTCTGTATGCACATGAGAAACACAGGCGGTAACTTTAAAGTGAGACAATGAGCTCTTATCTTAGTTGGAAATCTTTTTCATTAAGTAACTCTGAAAGTACAATTAAATCTGGTGAGGGAAGTAAGGCTGTCCTCTGTTCCCGACAATAGAAAGGAGTAACACCCTAAACTCCCAGGACTGAGTCAATGGCTCTGGTGTCCAGAAGGAATGAAATTGATCGCTTCCCTGCTGAGTTCTGGGTTCCCTGCTGTGTCTGTAGCCAAGCCTAGGTTTGCTGGAAGTCTTAGCTTGCTGTACCCATGTGTCTTGGCGCCTGGGGGCAGTCAGCTGACTGGTTGTCTTTCTAGGCAGCACAAGGACAAGGCTGTTGATGGGCAGGGCATTCACGATCCCATGGCCTTTTTCATTTAAAACAGGGACCCAACAGCTTTCGGGAGTCAGCGAGTGCCAGCATTTGGCAATTTCGTTTTCGGGCTTTTTTTCCTGACACACCTTAAATGCCACAGATGACTCTTTTGCCCATGGGGTCAGGAGCCTTGTTCTCCAGATACTTAACTTTTAGCCGGGAACAAGAGATGGATTTTACTCTATGTCCTGAATTTTTCCTGACGATTGGTGGCTTAAGGACAGCTTTTGGAAGGATCTGCCAATAGGCAGACTGTAAACCAATCCTTTGGAAGACTTGCTTGAGGCTATAAGCTGATTTCTTTTGGCTTAGGAGCCATCCCGATTATTGTAAACTTAATTGTTTAGATCTCAGCTATTTTTAGACCCGTCTGTGGTTCTCAAGGCAGTTTGAGAATGAGTGGGTGGAGTTAAGGTGAGTTAGGGCAATTCTTAGGAACCGCCCAAGCCTGTGCATTTGAGCCCGCCCAACAATGGCGCGAAAGTCAGACAGAGGTTACACGTGGCAGACACCTTAGTGGGAAAGGAAAGGGTTTAGAGCTTTAGCAGAAAGTTTGGAGATGAAGCAACTCTTATTTTAACATTTACTGGCTGAAGTACCTGCCACACGGTTATGTGGTCAGGTTTACCGGTACCGCAAAGCTGTTAAGTGGCCATATTTACCAGTACCGCCCCATCCGCCAAAGTAAGTGGGTGGTATATGCCCTCTGTCCCATGGCTGTAACTGAGTGGAAAATAAAAAATTAAAATAACAAACCGGGATCAGACTTCAACTCAGGCGTCCTGAGAAGGAAGTAAGATCTAAGCTCAGCTAAAGTCCCCCCCTTTCGTCAAGGGATGGGAGGAGCTGCGACTGTGTTGCCGTGGATCCACCCGGTAGACCCCAGATGCCATTTTTGCTCCGAGCAAAAATGTGCCTGCCAATGCCAGCACAGCCTGGACAACCCCCGGGATTGTCCGTTGCAAACATATAGCTCAGATTTCAGCCATTAGAACAGCAGACTCACTGTGAAAAATCGTGGCGATATCAATAATGGAAAGCCGCGCTTCTCGTGGCTGGCCACCATCCGTGGCGGCCAGCAGGAGGTGCGTGCTGGTTGGCGGAAGAATCATAAGCCATGGTTACCTTTTTAGAGCTTTTAGAGAGAAAGAAAGCTAAGATAAAGAGCAACTCTTTCCATTTGCCTGTTCGCTGGTCAGAATTAGATAACTCCCGTAAAAGATTGGGATTTTTTGTTATTTTTTTAAAGCATACTTGGGCCGTCTCTCAGTACAGAGACGGATAAGCTTAGGAATCTGTAAGTAGGGCTGATCGAGTTGGAAAACTTATTTCCCATGTCTGCAGCGGAGAGACAAAAACGAAAAATAAACATGATCCGGAGCCAAGACCTCCCGGAGGTCTGGACAGATCTCGGGCACAAGCCGCCTTATCAGCTCGTCAGCCGATAAGCAGGGGGGGGGGGCGCTGTGTGAGGCAAGGTCTCCCCGGGAGCCCTTAACGCCCAGCCACCCCGTCGGGTGCGAAGAACGTGCCGGCTTCACACAGCCCCCAGGACGCACCTGGCGGTGGTGGTCCCTTTACGAAATATCTCAAGCTGCAGACGTGGGAGGTGGCTGGAAATCCGGGCCTGCAATGGGGGCCAGCGGTAGCCAGTAAAGAAAAGGGGAAAACTCACCAATCAGTAGCGGTGTTGCATGCGGATTTGTGCGACCAGGCAAATGGAGAGTGGTCTGTCGCGAACGGAGCAGAGTTCCCGGTGTGTATAGCGCAGTTTCCGTCCCGGTTCCCGGGTTTCCAGGCACAGAGCGCCCGGAAGCGCCCGTTTTCGCACGGCACCAATGTTAGTAGTTATGCGGCGCTAGGAACACGTCCCGAACACGACAGAACCACGGGAGAGTTTTATTAAAGAGGATAGAGGTGACAGGCCTGGGTGAAACACACGTGGGTGGGGAGAGAAGGGGGGGAAGGGGGAAGGGGGAGGAGGAGAAGGACTGAGAGCCTGAGCGCCTGAGCGCCTGAGAGCCTGAGAGAGTAATGCAAGGTGGCGCCAGCTTTTTAAAGGTTGGGCCGCGCATGCGTACAGGGACTCCTGTGTGTACTCCACGCATGCGCGTAGATTACATGTAAGTATCTATCACCAGTGATGGAGTATTGTCAGCATGGTGGTAGGAGGTGAGTTTACAGTTCTCAGAAAAATGAGCTGTGTACAAAAATACCTTCCAAAGGAAGCCAGGACAGGGGCAACAGCTTGGTGTAATGCAGAAATGGGAGATCATGGAAGAGAGCAGTAAGGGTAGTTCATATTTCCATATATTTCTGCCCATATTTACACATCTCACTACTGACAGCAGCCTTCCCAACTTACCTGACACTCCTTCACAAATCACAGGCTATCTATAGGTTGGTTCCCATGGAAACAAGGTTCAGCATGCAGCACCTTGACCCCTCTACCCTAGGCTTTAGGCTTTCCCATACAGATTTAGGCTCTATGTATACCCGAAAGCCGCACCAACCCTCACTGACCCAGGCTAGATCCTTTCTAGGCCAGGACAGTCCTTGTGGTTGGAAGCTATAGGTTCATCCTTGAAGACCTGATAACCAAGCCTACAGTAGACCCATAATGGCAACCATAGCCCAAGGGTATAGCCAGTTAGTTCTTTGTGGCTCTAAATTCAAGTGAATTCAAGGCTGAGCTGCTATGGGAAATTCTGAGTCCAGACTCTAACAAAATGAACTCCAGTGTACGAGGACATCTCCTCCAGGTCTATGGTTCAGGATCACCCATAAACTGCCTCTCTGCAGACCCCACCAGCAGCCCACATAGACTCCTAGGGGAAGTTCTAGGGCAGGAAATACAGTGTCTGACCACAAAGTGATGAATGTAACTAGCAAACTAACAGGATAAACCAACTTAAAAACATACACCTATACTTTATCTGACAAAACCTACAGAAATATCTTTTCAAGAAGCCTGGGGAGCTACATAAGAACATTGGCAACTAGGTGAAATCAGGTCAATAGTACACAAACATAGTGAGAAATTAAAAATGCTAAAATCATATGACAGGACCAAATGACTATTCTGGAGCTGAAGGTTATAATGCATGGATTGAAACTATGCAGAAAGTTGTTTGTTGCCCACTCAGCCGGGCAGAAGAATCAATAACTTTGAAGATGCATCACTTGAAATTGCCAGCCAGGAAGGAGGACAGAAAGAAAAAAGAATGAAAAAGTAAAGAAAGCCCACAGAATATGTGTGAATATGGAGTGGAAACAGACTTCACCATAACGGAACTCAGAAGTAAGGACAGAGAGTTTCAAAAGCCAGAGGAGAAAATGTCATCACATATGAGGGAGTGGTCAGCAAAAATATTACCACCCACAGGCAGAGAGGGATGATATAAAGTACCTAAAGGAAAGGTTGCCAAGGAAGGCCACTGATAAAGTTGGAAATCCAAGACCCTGTCTTAGATAAACGAAAGCTAAGGCAATCTATGGCTACTATACCTGCTAACAAGAGATGGTAAATGTATCTCTAGCCATAAAATGGAAATATGTTAAAGATATTAAAAACCATGAAAATAAATAACTCATTTCAAAGGCCAGAGTCAAATCAAATTCAGTGCATCCTGATATTGCAGGGGTGATGTCTATATTTATTCAACTTTTAATTCTAATGCAAAAGTTGAAAGACAAACATTAAAATAATCAAACCCACAATAACTTATTAATAGATATGCAATATATAAAAGATATAAATTGTTGGTTTGTGAGATGGCTCAGTGGATAAAGCTGCTAGCTACTGGGCCTTACAACCTTAGATCCATAGGAAGGAGAGAGCCAATTCCTGCAACTTGTGTCTGGTGTGTAATGGGGAGCTTGCATTGTAGTTCTGGAACAAACTTCCTTTTGCAGTGGAGTAATAAAAACATGCCATACAATTATGAGGAATGCTACTTGCTATAACGACTATGCATTCATGTGTGCTTCCTGCTTAGAAGTGTGTCTTGAATGATTGAGAGGAGTTCAAGGAGAGTCAATGCCTGGAGTTGATGCACAACAAACTCTCACAAACTGTAAATGGAGGCTGAATTATTTAGGATCTTGCCAATCCATTTAGTCAGGAAAATTGGATCTCTTCCTGTCACATTTAAAAGAAAGATCCTTACTGAAGGCATGGTGTCCTCTATTTTTCCTCTTCTTTTAGTTGCCTAAGGAATTAAAAGAAAATCTAATTTAGGAAAGCTTTTCTGCCTTAAGAAAAATCAAACTCTCAGTATGTTGGAAAGCATCTTTGAAGAGTGATCTCTATCTGCATTGCAATTTTATTGAAAATATCAAATATTGAGATTTTATGCATTTAATTTACAGTCTACCCACTATAGAAATAACATTACAATATATGTTAAACCTAGTGATTTGTTTTTCATCTATGGATGAATAAATTATCAGTTGCCTGATGGAGGGAAAACACCTCAACTTTGTATCAAAGCTATAGTTTAGAAGAAGAGTTTATTTTAAAGCCTATCTTTAAATTTGGTAGTTAGTTGAATGCTGTGATTTAATGGGATATTTCTAAAAATACTCAGAACACAGATCAGCTTCTCATTTTGTTTTTAGTGAGTTGCATGGTATACTAATGACCGATGCTTTGCTGTTATATTCCCTTGAGATTTACAGCATAAATTGAAACTGACAAAGGCAGGGTCGTTTTGCTGGGTGTGGATGGGAGGATATGGAAGTTTAGCATGCTGACCAGTAACAAGATAGTAAAAAATACAAGTTATAATGAGAAACCTCATATTCTCAAATAGCCTTTTCACATGACAGTGGTGAGATTTTTGCTTATTTCACAAACTCCCCCACTTGGTTGTTCACTGGATGAGATTTTCTCTTTTTAATATTATTATTTTTCTTTCTCATCTGAAATGCAATGTAGTGTTTTTTGTTGATCCATTTCCTAGATTCCTCTTTTATTGACTCATCCTTTTCTTTATTAACTAGAGAATTTCCTTTACCTTTCTCTTCTTGCCTGACAAGATGAGATTCCTCCTGCTTTGGCTTTTATTTTGAAAGGTAGTTGAACCAAGATGAGCATATCTGTCTTTCTTTCCCAGGTTGATTTCAGACAGTAGCTTTTATTCTAGTATCCTTTGCCTCCAGTCATCTGATGTAACTACAGTCAAGAGTGAATCAGTCACATATTCTATCTTCTTACTGCTTTCCCCCAAATGGTCCATCTAGTTACACAAACAGCTCACACCTCTGCTGTGGATATTGCTCTGTGTAAATAAAGTTCTGATTGGCCAGTGGCCAGGCAGGAAGTATAGGCGGGACAAGAGAGAAGAGAATTCTGGGAAGTAGAAGGTTGGGGGGAGACACCGCCAGCCGCTGCCATGAGAAGCAACATGTAAAGACACTGGTAAGCCACAAGCCATGTGGCAAAGTATAAACTAACAGAAATGGGTTAATTTAAGATAGAAGAAGTAGCTAGCAAAAAGCCTGCCACAGCCATACTGTTTGTAAGCAATATAAGTTTCTATGTGCTTTCTTGGTTGGGTCTGAGCGTCTATGGGCCTGGTGGGTGAGAGAGATTTTGTCCTGACTCTGGGCCAGGTAGGAAAACTCTAACTACACACCTCTGCATTGTTCCTCCTGTTTCATCTCAATTCATCCTGTTCATCCTGCATCATCATTAGCCCATTCCTCTCTAAAGGTGATGTTTTACAGAACAAGCTATAAAATAAAATGGATGAATTTCATTAAAATTCGTAAGTACAATAGCTCCTTGAGAGACATTACTCATAAGATGAAAAGATAGCCTATTTGATAAAGGACTTGTAGCTAGGACATATTAACAGTCTTTCAACTCAATAAAAGAAACACTATCAAACAAGAAATTAGACAGACTATTTGATTACATACTTGACCAGAAAGATCTACAAATGACAGCACTAATCATAAGGATAATGAGGATTAAGATCACGATGAGTCATTAGTGTGACTGGACATGCTTGTATTATTATAAAAATGAAAATCATCAAAAGTCCTGAGTGTTCAGCAGGTGGAGTGATTGGAATGCTCAGACAGTGTTTGGTGGGAACACGTATTGCTTAGTTCAGATTGGGAAAGTAACTTGGCAGTGTTAATGAGTGCATGCCATCCTACTGAGAAATTCCTAGTTTTCTACCTAAGAGGAATAAAAGTGCTTCCCAAAGTTCTTACCATTTTTGATGATAGCAGAAAAAGAAAAGAAGAGGATTGGAGAAGAGGAAGTAGAGGGAGATAAAGGAGGAAAACAAAGAAAATGATCCAAATAAACGTCCATTATTGCTGAGTAAAAGCACTGTGCCACCTCCATGCCATCCAGTCCTACTGAGTAGCAGAAAGGAAGGACGATGGCCCATCTTAGGACGTCTTATGGGGTCCGAGAAGCCAGACAGGAGTCTGTGCTGTGCAATCTCATTTACACCACATTTTTAGAGAAGGTAAAACTGTAACAATGGGAAGCAGATTCATGAGCAGGGGAACTATGGGGCCCAAGAGCACTAGAGAGCTCTGGGGAGATGGAATATTGTACAGTCTAAGTGTGGTCATGATCACCCACTTCATACACTTGCCAGAATCTATTCAACTATATATTATTAAAACCAGGCAGTTTTTGTGTAAGTTACTCCTTCCTGAAGCTGTTTTGATAGAGGGATACTTATCATGGATAATTTGGGAAACTGGGAAATACAATGTATAAAAGAGAACTTCACTTTACTATTGTTTTTAGGATAGAATAATAATAGAATTCTACAAGAAATACAAAATCAGTCTGTGCAGCCCAGTAGATGCCCACACTCCTGTGAGATGGTAACTCAGATGGAGGACCTGAGTATCACTGCCTCACCTGCCTTCTACCAAATACCCCTGTGATGTGACAACACAACTTAGGTTTGGGCTTCTCGATTTTCATTCTTATCTGTGGAATCACATGGACACTTCATTCAGTACTTTGTTCCTTGAGTTCCATACTTTGTTCATTCATTGTCTGAAAGCCCTCTTGTGTATTGTTCATAGTATTGATTCCTGTTCGGTGCCCTTGGGATCAGTACAATGGTTTTGCTTTCATCTCTGTAACCTGTTCTGTCTTTCTTTCCCTTGCTTAGTGTTACAGCTAGGGGGTTGCTTTGACTTTACTGCCGTTAAAAGTACATTTTTGTTTGTTGATTTATTTTTTGCCATTGATGTCTCATTTATAAGTTGTGTTTTCATTTTCATTGACTATGTATTTAAACTTTTGTTGAGATTTATCATTTGAGTCTCCAAGTCAGGCAATGCCTTAGCAAAGACTTTCCCTGCATTAAAAAGGTTTCATAGTGGAAACACTCTCAATATATAATCAAAGTGGTTGCCACAGTATTTTGAATTTAAACCCATACTGTTGGTGTCTCCCAGGACTGTGGTCTCTCTCTCTCTCTCTCTCTCTCTCTCTCTCTCTCTCTCTCTCTCTCAACAGAATTTCATTTTGTAGCCCTGGCTGTCCTGGAATTCGCTTCATAGATCAGGCTAACCTTGAACTCAGAGATCCACCTGCCTCTGCCTCCAGAGTACTGAGATTAAAGGTGTGCACCACCACCACACCTGGTTCTCTATTTCTGCAGCATTGCCACTCTTAATATTACGTCACTCTTGTTCTTTATCCCTACAGAGATTCCTAGAGGGTAACTGCAGTATGTCATGCAGTGTCTATTGAGACTCTGAGGCCATCCAGCTAACCTATGGCATCACGACTCAGGCCTGAGAATGGCTGTCTCAGCCTGACTTCACTATTATTCTGGTAAATTCTTATCTGGAATATATGGCTTATAAATAAATAAACATCAGTGTTTTCTCCAGGAAATTACTGATTGGTTCAGAAAAATTGTTACCTCACATGGGTAAAGCATTTGGTATCTAAAAAGAGATTTGTTGTTGTTGTTTGGTTGGTATTTTGGGACAGTCACTCAGTATTGCCTTAGTTGGCCCTTGGAATTGCAGGAATTCTCCTGTTTCAGCCTCCGACATATGGGGATTGCAGGAGTGTTTTACCATGCTAGGCTCCCAACAAGAGTTTTCAGTTTATTTAAAAAAATACATATTTTAAAAGATTTAATTTATTTTAATTATGTATATGTGCTTGGGTCTGCATGAGAACATGTGCATATGAGTGCAGATATTATCAGAGGTCCTTTGGAGCTGGAGTTACAGGAAGTTGTGAGCCACCTGACATGGTGTTGGAAATGGAACCATGGTCCTCTGGAAGAGCAGCAAGCATGTTGAACTGTTGAGCCATCTCCTTTTAAAAGTTTTTTAAAAGCTCCTTTTAAGAGCCTTGCCTTATTGCTGAATTTATCAACAATCAGACTTACCATTAATTAATTTGGCAAATCCTAATCAGCTCCCTACCTGGAGAGACCTCTGCTTTCTTTGTGTATTTTCTTCTCTGTCCTTCATTCTGAGAATCACTGATTTTTGTGCCTCGTGATTCAGGGTTAATGAATTTAGCAGCAATTGATGCATTGGACTTTGTTTTGGCTTGGACTTCTAATACTATCAGAACTTCTACAGCAAATATATTGATTATATTCCACTGTAATCTGCAAAAACACTCAATTCTCCTGAAAAAAAAATCAAATAGAACAGATGGGTGAGAATTTTTTGTTGGATTTCACTACCTGCCTGTACCTGGCTCATATCTGTATTCTGAGTTCCATAATAACACATCACTAATTCTGACACTTCTTATGAATAAGGACATTTCTTATCTCAACCCTACAGGTAAGGGAGCTAGGGACAGAGGCTGCCTGACTTGATCAAGGTCAGTAAGTGAACTGAAGGTCTGGTAGGCTGGGATACAGCCCAGGTCTCTTGATCATGGGGCCTATGTGCTAGCCCCACTCTGCCATCAGCAAGTTGTTGACCCCACTGTCATCATAGCTGGCAGAAGACTCCTGGGTCAATGTCATTTCTGTGGCTTTTATATGAATTGTGTTGCCATTTGGCCAACTTAGCCGCACAGCAATATTTTCAGGATATGGAAAAATCTAGTATAAAATGCTTTTAAAAGATAACATGGATGGGATAAGAGAATCCATAAAATATATCAAGTTTTGCTAGGTGTAGCTTCACAATAACAAAATAACTCAAATGTGCTTCAAAATGGAGGTGAAAACATCTAAGATGTACATACTCCACCACCCATTATAGATTTTGTGAGGCCAAACCAATGTTTCTTTGGAGCATGTCAATTATAAATTCTACTGTAAATATTATGTCCTCACATAAACTCATTTGGTTTAGTTAAAATATTTATTATGGTCTCAATGTAAAATGTCTCTCTAGTAGAGCTTGGCAAATTTGTTCAAAGTTGGTGGTGTTTGGGAAGTCTGTAGCACCTTCCTGATGAAGGATGTGTCTGGAAGGTGTGTCACAGGGTTGAGCCTTTGAGGAATGTATCAGGCTGTACTCCTGGTCTGAGCTAGCTGCTGAAATGGGAGGAGCCTCAATGGACAGCTTCCTCTTAAGCTCCAACTCAGAACAGTGTTATTCTCCCTCACTTTGCTTCTGTTGGGTATTTTGTCACTGGAATTGCAGCTTCTGCCCACCTCCACCCTGCAGTATCTCCAAAAGTGCCACCAGCAGCAATTGTTTATTGTGGTTCCACTCTGTTTTGCTTTGACTTCTATTCTTTGTAACTTAGATTATTCACAACAATGCCAAGCCTGACTAAGCAGACTGCTGTTCAGATCTACTGAGTGTCTGACTGTCCCCACTCACCTCAAAGTTAACAAGATGAAAAGAGTCATTCTGAAGAAGTTTCTGAAGCTTCACAGGGGTGATGAGAAAGAGCTTTTAGTGAGCCACCAGTGAGGCTGTTAACCTTAAACAGAACTCCTGAGGGTCCTGGGTGACATGGTTTAGCTCCCCAGTTAAACCAGGTGTGGTGGCATCTTGATTCAGAGATAAATAGAGACCCAATGACTGAGGATTTGTTACAAAATTTAGGATTGTCAGAAGTTTAGGCCATAATATTTTCTAATGCAGAAAATTGATTTGTCCTCAGTACTTCATGAAAAGCTTTTCTATCCCCTCATCTTATCTATCTATCTATATATCAACCATCTATCTATTTATCTGATTATTTATTTACTTATCTATTTATCTATTTATATATCACATGTATGTGAAACACCACTTGTGTGGAGGTCAGGTGGTAAGCACTTTTACCTACCAAGCTGTCTTGCCAGCTCTAAAAGCTTTTCATTTACGTTTTTGTTATTTCTTTATAGAAGATTGGTAACATCTTTATACAGTGTCCACATGAATCAAATAATCCCTGGATGAAGAAGTTTAGAAAATGGCCTCTGGAATAGGGAACAGGAAAGAGCTGGCCCTGAAAATGAATTCATAGGATGGCAACAATAACATGAGCCAAGAAGGAAAATGTGACTGGAGTGTCAGAGTAAACCAGGCACTGTACCAATTAAGGCTGGCTTGTATTGGATGCTGTCAGAACCAATAGACTTATTGGACCTGGCACACCACTGCAGTGCTTGAGCAGTACCAGGACCTGCCATTTACCAACTGGAGACTTGGGAAAGCCAGTGATATAATCAGCCTGGGTAACATGACCTGGAAACCAAGGATCTGGTACTGTCACCCCAGTTCACAGACAGGAAAAATCAGGTGAGTGAGGTGTTATATCTCAGGCTGAGGAACAGGACAATGTGGCAGGGGGTCAGTTTTCCAAACTTCCCCTTTTATTCCACTCAGTCTCTCAGTGACCTGGGTGGTGCTGCTTTGGAGGGGGTGACAGTTTGGTTCTTAGATGTGGTGAAGACTTTGACCCTTGTCTTGAGCTATTGGAGTAGGAGTGGAAGCTTTAAGAGGTGGGGCCTAGTGAGAGACATTTTGGTCATTAGGAACCTGCACTTGAAGAGAGTTTTAGAATTCTGGTATTTTCTTCATTCCATTTTCTTCTTTTCTTTCTTTCTTTCTTTCTTTCTTTCTTTCTTTCTTTCTTTCTTTCTTTCTTTCTTTCTTTCTTTCTTGGCATGTAATAAGGAGATGTTTGCTGTACACTTCTGCCATGATATGCTGCCTTTCAGAGACATGAAAACAATAGGACCAGTCAGCCGTGGACTGGAATTTCTAACAATCTGAGTCAAAATAAATCTCTCTTTCTAAGTTACTTATTGCAGGCATTTTGTTATACTAACAGAAAGTTAACTAAGAGAAGCCACCAATTCAAATGCTTCTCTCACCCAAGTATCTTCATAGATGTATGTATGTGGTGATATTGTGTTCCCCAAAATATTGTGTACCCTAATAAACTTATCTAGGGTCAGAGAACAGAACAGCCACTAGACATAGAGGCCACAAAATGGTGGCACACACACCTTTAATCCTAGCATTCCAGAGGCAGAGATCCATGTAGTAGGATTCTTAAGAGGTCTTATTAATAAAATCAAACCTGAGGCCAGGTGAATGCTGGAAGATCAGAGCAGCAGAACAAGCCACAGTTTCCTCACCTCGCCAGTTCCTCAGCTGGTCTTGTTTCTTCAGACTGCAAGCTTCTGTGTCCTCATCCCAATGGCTCTCAGCTGAACTGCTGCTCAAAAGCCTGAATGCTTAACCAGCCAAATGCTTAACCAGCCAAATGCTGCTAGTTTCTGGTCTTCACACCTTATATAATCTTTCTCTTTCTGTCCCCACTCTCTGGGATTAAAGGCTCGCTTTCCCAGATTAAAGGTGTGAGTCACTGTGCTTGGCTGTATCCTTGAGCAGAGATCCAGGTAAATCTCTGCCTCTGGAATGCTAGGATTAAAGGCGTGAGTGCCACCATTTTCTAGCCTCTGTATCTTGTGGCTGTCTGTTCTCTGACCCCAGATAAATTTATTAGGGTACACAATATTTTGAGGGAACACAATACTACAGATCCATCTAGATCTCTGTGAGTTCAAAGCCACACTGGAAATAGCCAGGCATGGTGACTCACGCCTTTCATCACAGGAAGCAGAAAGGTATATAAGGTGTGAAAATCAGGAACTGGAGCCTGGTTAAGCTTTTAGACTTTTGAGCAGCAGTTCAGCTGAGATCCATTTGCATGAGGACACAGAAGCTTCCAGTCTGAGGAAACAGGATCAGTTGAGAAGTTGGCAAGGTGAGGTGGCTGTGGCCCTGTGCTGCTTCTCTGATCTTTCTGCGTTCACTCCAATACCTGCCTCTGAGTTTATTTTTATTAATAAGACCTTCTAATGATTCGTGCTCTATACATACATAGAGATCATGTTTGATCTGGACACTCCATAGCCCACTCAAGTTGACATGTAACCTCATAAGCCCATGGGTTAAGGTCAATCACCTCTTTAAAGGGCCTGTCTCTGATAACAGCTATGTTTGAGGAATAGGGGTTATGCCTTCAGTCTTTGGATTTGATGAGGAGCATGGTATCCTCTAAGACAGTGTGGCAGATCTCTGTAAGATAACACAGGCTTATTCCCCACCATGGGACTTGTTTCCTCCTTAGCTGAGAAGCAGTGATGAATGACAGCTAAGGCTGGGGCTGTGAGACCGGCAGCATGGGTTGATGTTGGCCACGCTGTTCACCAGGTTCACATCCCAAACACCAATCTCAGCTTCCATGTACAGGAACTAGAAGTGCCAACAATAAATGTCTCCATGGGTTGCTGAGAAGTTTAAGTGGGCAAATACATGTAATGTGGTTGAGGAAAGCACATAATGCATTCTCTGTAAGTGTGAAGTTTAAAAAATAGCAAAAATTGGTCATAAAATCCTATAATTTGATACTCATACATGATAGTGCTCATAAGTAAAGATTTGTATTCTGTAGAGTTGCCTCCATTTTTCATCAAATGTCATAATCAAAAAGAAAGATGTATAGTTCAAGATGAATGCCACAGCTACTGTTTGTGTCACTTGCTGTTCACACACTCCCACACGGAGTACATCTGCCAGACCATCTGTGTTTCTAAAATAAACCCAGTGGTATTTCAGACACCTAATATTACTAATAATGAGAGCTCTTTCTTTTCTTCTGTGATGATAGCTCCAGGCTTCGGCCTGAAATTTCAGATCCACCCTCCAGCTAAGTCTTGGTTGCCTTGTCCAGCCCCTTACTAACACACAGCATTAATGTGTGGTTGGCTGGCCTCTAGGCACTTTCCACATCTTAGATCATTCAGCTCTTACCACAGTCCCTGACATTTTATAGATGTGCAAACTGAGACACAAAGAGGTTAAGTTACCTGCTCTTCACATAGCAAGTCAACGGGGGGCCATCAAAAAACCTATGTAATCCTGGTCAAATTTTAATTCTCGGTTCTCTATTTTCATTTGGCATATAGAATTCTACAGCTAAACACAGCCTAAGGACATTTTGGTCAATGACAGATCACACACACTGGTTCCAATCTCTCCTTAACCTGGCTTATTCTTCCCTTTTTAGCCAAGATACTTCTAGAACATTGGAGTAGCTCAGGGCTCTAATCTTGAGGAACACATTTTCCTCCTCCAAGCCCTTTCCTATCAATTCTTGGGTGAGGCTCACTCTAGGTCCTGGTGGGTCTTTCATCTTTGTCTCTAGAGTTGACTTTTTCCTGAACTGAATATGGATTTAATCATCTGTTAAGGCACCTCTCTGATGCTGAGCAAGCACAAAGCTGACCGCCACATTGGCCTGCTTGTTCTCTATTGCTTCTTCTCTCTCCTCTACTTCTAAGCCTCAGATAGACTCAGGTGGACTCTGTTTTGCTCTTTTGTATGTACTCTCTGGCAAAAAGCACTAGTGATTCTTTCAGCAAGTAGCTCCTAATGCTGTGGTTAGCTCATCTCTCACCATCAGTGCTATAGCCGAGCCTGTCTAGTCAGATACTTGAAGATTTTTATGTTACCTTATCCACTAGTGATTTTTACTTGCTAATTGCTGTCACTGGAATTAGTTAATGTTAGTTAGCATTCCCTGCAGCTTGAAGTATTCAGTCATTGCTGTGAGATGTCTTTCTGGTAATATGTGTGGCTCCCATTGGATAATAAATAAAACTGCATTGTTCTATGGCAGGGCAGGATTAGGGTTAGGCAGTACATTCAAACTGAAGACAAGACAAAGAAGGGTGGAGTTGGGGGTAGGACTGAAGCCCACTACTGAAGAAGCAACAAGATGTCAGCAGACTGCTAATACCATGGCCACATGGCAACATATAGATTTATAGAAATGGGTTAATTTAAGATGAAAGAGCTAGCTAGCAAGACGCTGAAGCCATAGGCCATACAATTTGTAAGTAAAGAGGTCTCTGAGTGATTATTTTATAAGTGGCTGTAGGATGGTGGGGCCGGGCAGGACTGAAAAACATGTGGCTACATGTTGTTCCTGTTGCTTTTCCAGTGTCCCACACCAGAGGGACTTTGTCTTGGGAGCTATCTCTGCCTTTCTGCTAGGAGAGAGTTCTGTTTCCATGTCATCTCAGTGATGCAGAGTGCAGTTCTTTGAGGATCAAGGTTTTGTGAGTTTTAACAATAGATGGATGTGTCATGTCCTCACTGAACCATTGCCAGTGCACAAACAGAGGATGGATTTACAGGAAAGACTAGCACTCTTCTTTGGACTGATTCCCTCATCTGTGAAATCTCTCCAAGGAGCATGTTAACCACATTGTCTGTTATCTCCCACTGCAACTCCTGCAGCAACCCCTAAGAATCTGTTTCTACTCTTAGCTCACCTTCAATACTATCCTCCTACAAATGGGGATAAAGGTCTGCTGCCACCATAGTAATCAAACATTTGCTGACTCGAGGAGTTTGACAATTCACTGGACAATGACCTCTCAGACTCTATCTCCTTCCTAGCCATGGTCCCTAAACTCAAGTTCTTACAGCACACACATGTGTTGTTTTCTTTCTCTAATGCTGCATGTTTCTTTTATGTCTAAAAACCCACAGATTTCCTGAATTCCTAGCCCTGATGACTTGTGGATAAAAACAAACTTAATGACATTAACCTTTGACAATTTGTGTTGGGCTGGAACAACTTTGTCCTCATGACCAGAAGCCTGGCTTCTCCTCACAGCAGAGTGACCCCTCACCCACTTAGGCTCCTTGCACACAGGTTTTAATTATCATTTCTAATTCTCCAACTTTAGATTCTATGGCTTGACTTCCTTTGCTAATTTTTGGATAGAGTTTTAGTTCTGAGTATGTCTTTGGGGTTGTTTGGCAACCCCCACATAGGATAGAGCTTTGATTCCAGACTCAATCAGCTGTGCAGACATTTCTATCAGTCCAAAGACCACTCAAAGAAGTGTGCCAAGTAGCAGAACTATGAGTCACTGCTTTCTTAGGAATCCCTGGGAATCTTCTACTCATGCCTTCACTGTGATGACTCTGTGTTCACATCCACTGAATGCCTAAGGGCACAGAGCCAGAGTGAAGAGCATGGTTTAACTTTTCTGAACTCCACTTTTACTGGGCAAAGTGAGCATTCTTCCCAGTGCTTCCTGCACTTGTCTTAGCTCTGCTGCCCATTTGAATATGTTAAGCTTCCCTCAGCCTGCCTGTACCTGACATTGTTTTCAAAGGATGCCATGCCATCAGAAGATTGGGATACTATGCCCAGAAGCCCAGAGATCTAGAAATGCTTGGTAGTGGCTTTGATCTCAGGTGGCCCTCAGCCAATGACTGAACATTAGTGAGCATTCCCAGGCATTGTACACTGAGGTATAGGTTGATACTTTTTATGGAACTTTACTTGAGGGTTTTCTTGTTTCTCCTCCATGGCTTGCTCCCTTTCCTTGGATATATCATCTCAGAATCTTCCTAATAATTTAAATGCTTTGGGAGCCTTGGCCAGGCTGGTCTTTGGATATCTTGACCCAAGATATTGCTTACTCTCTATTTCAAGTATGTTTGTTCAATCACAGGCAGATTAAGTAAATTCTGAGTACATTTAGTTCAAATGTCATAGCAATCAATTCTGAGTTTTATCCATTAAATCTCTCTCCAAGTTCTCTGTGATAGTCAAGATGTTGGTGAAGTTCTCACATGTCTTGGAGTGTGCCTTGGTGATCCCAGCTGTCAGAGGTGTCCTAATGGCTTATCATCCAGTTATGTATTTTCATGTTTGTTCTCATCATTATGAATGCTTTATAATGCTTAGGTCCCTTTTTCCTCCTCCTCATTCCCTCTCCTTTTCTCCCATGTTTATCATCCTTAATTATTCCAGCAAAGTACTAACAAAGGAATAATAACTGATGGTTCAAATAAATAACGATACACCATGGTTGTGAACTAGCAGGACTGTGCTAGTTTCATCAGCTCACAGAGAGTAAACAACTGAGGCAGAGGAAATATATGGTTTAAAATAGCAGAACTTAAATATTAGTCTCCAGTTCCATGTGAATTTTCCCATATCATCCATCCTCACCATCCTGGATTTCATTGTTGCATCATTGTGCCTAGTATTCAGGGACTTCACGGTTTATGGAAATCTAAACCATGAAACCAATTACAGGCCTCATTTTCTATGCCTCTTTGGCAAGAGTAGAGTCATCCATACCATTCATTACTGCTGGAAATGAAAGCCAGAACCCTCCTTCTTAAATATGTTCATCATCCTATCTTTCTTTCACAGAGTAACTTGCCATGCTGAAGCTTTCACAGGAGGCCTTCCTAGATGATTACACATCAGTTCTGATATCATTTTTATTTGTTGGTAACTAATCTGCTGGGAGGGAGTGTTTCTGACACAGTGGAAGAAAAAATTGAGTCTTTAGAGGAGGTATGTGCTTGTAGCTTGAATCCATAAAAGCAATGGTGATTTATCCTACACTTGTGATGGAAGAGATATATTCCGTGAAGGTTTGAGTTATGGACAGTATTCCTAAATTATTGATATCACAATGAGCAAAGGTCTCAGCCTAGTACCTGTTCACTTTTAGGAGTTCAAGTCTTTTAGAACAACATTATCTTGAAGCATTTAAAAGGCATCTTAGACATCTTAGAGGAGCAGAGGAAGCATGACCTTGTGTCCCTGCATGTATGCAGACCCTGGACCTTGTATGTGTGAGTGCAGGAGCTGTGTGAAGGACCTCCTCAGATATTCTGCCTGTCAGGAAGGAAGAGTGGTGATTGGAATGGCAGCATGGTTTAGTTAATATGCTTTACTGTCTCTCAGGCACATTAAGGCAAGTCTTTTGTTATTCTGCTTATTCCCCCTGACAAGGGCTGATATGACAGTGTGGTAGGGAACAGCATGACTGTTTAGAAGACCACTTACCATTTTAAAACTTTTAACTTGAATTAATGTCATAAAGAGTATATTTGTTTTAACCTACTGACTCTTAGCACTTAAACACCCTGGCAAGATTCATCTGCATATATAGAACCTGGAATCATTTGCAGTTTGTTAATATATCTCATTGCAGCATTTTGAATGCCATTGTGAATTAAACATGGTAGTACCATCTTATATTCCATCTTGAGATCTTAAGGTTGACACTTGTTTTTTGCAAATAAATTTCATAAAAAACAAACAAACAAACAAACAAACCTGGTCAAGTAGGGTGGTGGTGGTGCATACCTTTAATCCCAGCACTCGGGAGGCAGAGCCAGGTGGATCTCTGTGAGGTCCAGGCCAGCCTGGTCTACAGAGTGAGTTCCAGGAAAGGTGCAAAGCTACACAGAGAAACCCTGTCTCAAAACAAAAACAAAAACAAAAAACCTGGTCAAGTGAAGAATGCTTCTCAGCCTTACACACCTATGATTCTCCACCATGCACAACTATGTCATTTTAATCTTCTACTTAAAACCCCAAACAGTAACTTGGGGACAGTCCTTTCTTCGTATATATCTGCCAGGGAAGAAGAGACACCTATGATGGGACTTTAGAAGGTGAATAGTAGTTGTCACTTTTAGGGCAGCCTCCAGCTCAATGACAATTGGTCCCAGCTGACTTGTGTGGTGTTTCTGTGTGTCCTCTAGATGGCCTGTTGCCTTTCCTCACACAATGTGGGTCTCCTCTGTGACAAGAAGAGGCGTGCAGCCTCCTCTTTTAACTGTCTAATGACTCCTGCCTGTTGGAGACTGTGCAGGAAGAACTGGGAGCTTGTGCAGAGTCAAGGCCTCCCATTCCAGTTTCGCACTTCACTCTCGATAACATCAGTCTAGATGGGTCTATTTTAAAATTTTTAATTGCATTTGACATGGTGTTGCTTGAAAATTTATTGTCTCTGTCCTGCTTTTATTTTTTAAACTAATAGAGTAACTACACAAGTTTGGTTCACATGCTAACAGTGGATACTGCTACTGGTCTGAAGGCCAGCGGACTTTCCTTACCTGATAGCAGAATCTAGCTATATGTGTGTTTACTTGTGCACAAGGGTGTAGTTGGAGAGCTTCTCTCCAGGATCCACCAAACCACTGCAGTCCCACAACCCACATATAAAATAATCATACAGACATTTATATTATTTAAACTGCTTGGCCATTAGCTCAGGCCTATCATTGTCTAGCCCTTACTCTTAAATTAACCCATTTCTGTTAGTCTATACTTTGCCACATGGCTTGTGGCTTACCAGTGTCTTTACATGTTGCTTCTCATGGCGGCGGCTTGCGGTGTCTCCTCCCAGCCTTCACTTCCCTGCCTTTTCCTCTCCCTTGTCTCGCCTACCCTATGCTTCCTGCCTGGCTACTGGCCAATCAACACTTTATTTATTTTAACCAATCAGAGCAACACATTTGACATACAGAATATCCCACAGCACAAGGGAGTGTGTGCATTTGGATATACATGCATGTGGAGGTCAGAGGACAACCCCTGGTGTTGATCCTCAGGGAATTCTCCATTTCTTTGAGACAAATCCTTTCATTGGCCTGGAATCTCACTGGGAAGGCTGCTCTGGGCCTCTGCTTTCCATCTTGCCTATTCAGAATTACAAGTGTTCACCATTATTCCTAGGTTGAGTGTGACTCATAAGGCTTAGAACTGAGGTCCTCACAGTTGGGAGGCTAGAGTTTTACCAGGAGAGCCATAACCCAGCCTAAAGTTTAGCTTTTGTTCTTGAGAAATGGCCCTAGGGAGTCCTGATTCATAGATAATCTTGATTCATTCCACAAATTTAGAAAAATGCCTCCTGTGTTATTTGAACTATTTAAGTCATTTAAGGGGTAATGGTAAGCAAAGCAGACTAGGTTCAAGCTCACACAATTCATGCTCTGATGGGGTTGAGGACCAGGTTCACACTGTCATACAGTCATGTGCTGATGGGGTGAGAGTCTAAGCACACAACTGTGTGAGCGAAGAAGGAGAATATTAAGGAATATTAAGCACAGGGTTCAAACTTGGGATTTGAGTGTGGTTAGAGTTGACATTGGTAGTCAGTGTGACAGGATCTGGAATCACTTAGGGAACATGCCTCTGGGTACATCTATGGCAGAGATTCTAGATTGGGTTAAATGTTTCTGACCAAATAAAGGGGAGAAACTGAGCTGAGCACCAGCATCCATCTCTCCTGCTTCCTGTTGGCAGACGTGAGTGATCAGCTGCCTCCAGGACTTCCCTGTCATGATGGATGTTGCCCTCAAGCGGTGAGCCAGAATAAACTCCTCCTCCTTAGGTTGCTTCTGTCAGGTTTTCTCACAGCAATGAGACCAACTGTGACACCGACTGACCAAAGATGACCATTGTTTACATGAAACCTGCTTCTCACTAAGCCTCCACCATCACCAGAACTCTAGCAATTGTGATGGGAGCTTTGCTGAGAGAGTGTGGGAGAAGAGCTGCATGGCTATGGGTGCAGTCTCTAAACACTGTCACTGCACTCACTCTTCAGCTGTGAGGAACGTCGTCATCTCTGCCTCATACAAGCTCCTTAGATTGTATTAGGAAAAATCAGCTGTATTATAAAAACCATTTCTGTGGTTTGATTTTCCCATCTCCTGCCAATGCAACTATAAAGGCTATTTCACAAAGCTCATCACTTAAATCCTCACTTCTAAAGCTCATTCACCCACTGTATCCTTAGGTGGCTCATCAAAAGATGCCATGAATTGACCTGTAAAATGATTAGTGATTCATCAGACCCTTGCCTCACACTTGGAAATCAAAGCCATTTAGAGTCAATTAATTATGATGCATATAAATTATGAAGTAATCTTACATTATGTGGAAGCTTCCTTGACCTTAGAAAAATATAATTTTATGGGCTTTAATTTTCAAGTTTATTTAAACAAGAAACAATAGTAAAAAAAGCATATTTAGAAGCAAGTTTGTTGCTGCAGCTATAACAGTAAAGCCCACAGATAGCCAGTTGAGGCAGTGAGGCTTACATAGATTAAGGAAAGACAGTATTTTGTGCTAAACACTGCCAAGAAGCCAGCAACATGTTGAATACTAAGAAGGGAGTCTGCTCTAGTCCCCTGATCACAGGGTGAGAAGAGTCCAGGATAGCAATGCCTCCCAACTGCCTCAAAAGAAATGCATTGAATTCCAAAGCAGAGGGCAGGTCAAGCAAAAATGGTTTTCTAGGGTTATGGACTTGAGATATTTTAAAATGAAAATTTTCTTAGGGAATGGATCTCATAGGATGTCCTTTAGTTTAATTTGTGTATATGTAGTATGGACATATGTACTTGTTCCTGTGTACACATGTATGTGGGTACATGTATGTATGTGTGTGTGTGTGTGTGTGTGTGTGTGTGTGTGTGTGTGTGTGTGTGTATGTTTATAGCCAGAGGTGGGTTTCAGTTGTCTTCTTTGTTTCTGTTTTCTTTTTCTTTTTGAGGCAAGGTCTTTCACTGGACCTGGAGCTCACCGCTCAAATCCACATGCCCATTTGACACTTTACTGATGGAGCCATCTCCCCAGCACCAGGAGTTCCTTTAAAGTGTGAAGAATGTACATTCATGAATAGGAGCTCCTATTTTTACAAGTATAGAATGAGAATACAGTACTAGAGCCAAAAGGAGAAGCCTACTTCTACCCTCCTGTCATTGAAACCACTTGAGGAAATCTTAACCAGTGCTGTAGAGGAGTGAAGAGGGTGCTGTAAGCTTCACAACCTGGCACTTAGACTCAAAGGATGGGCAACTGTATATAAAAGAGAAAAACAGGAAACCAGTGGATCCGCAAAATGCAATTCAAAATTTCAATGGGAAGAGAAAGGGTGAAAATTCAGAAAACCAAGTGACACAGACTTCTGTAGTGCCAGAGCAGCAAGATGGGGTGAGCGTGAGCCAGTGTGAGGCCAAGGAAGGGGTGAGTGTGAGCCAGTGTGATGCCAAAGAAGGGGTAGAAGGAAGCAGTGTTTAACCCCAGAAATGATTGTGAGAGTTTACATGTCCAGATGTAGTGCTTAGAATAACCATAGCTGTCTCCAATAAGGATCACATCCTGTGTGTTCCATGCTGGTGTCTTTGTTGTTCTGGAACCCAAGGGGATGGCATCATCACTATGGAGGAGGTCAAGGGACCAGAAAGAGAATGAGGTAAACATAAACTTCACATTTCTGGTTGTGTCTTCTTCCAGGAAGTGACACATGCCTTCATTTTCATTCTGTTGACCAAAGAAAGTCACAGGGCTGTGCCATGGCAGCAAGGGAAGTCCCTGGTGTCTGGAAACAATAATTTCCGTGGGCATGTTTGAGAACTAGGCTAACCAATTAGTTGTCTAATGTCAAAATGCTGTCCCTGAAAATTTACATATATATGTAATACTATATGGACTGAGCAGGTTATATTTGTGAACATACATGTATACATATACATTTATGTATACTGTAATAATTAATGAAAGAATAGGCCTTGAATTTGAAGGAGAGGAGTGAGGGATATATGGGAGAGTTTGGAGAGAGGAAAGAGAAGGGAGAAATGTTGTAATTGTGTTGTAATCTCAAAAATTAAATAAATTAAAAAAAAAACAGGCTAACAGTATGTGTGACTGAAGAAGGATTTAGCTTAAGTTCTGGATGTGTTTGGAATAGAAATTTAAAAGAAACAAAATGATGCCTCACATATCAGTGTAATGTTCAGAGGCAGCCAGGAGCACTTAAAATGTTTCCTGGGATGTGTGAGACAGCAAAAGGAAAGTATCTACTCACCACAGCTTCTGATGCAGCGTTCTGCCCTCACATTATTCTTATTTGGTACAGGAAGTAGGCTGACTAATTTTGCAATATGGCTTCCTACATACCCAGGGGTATGCACTCTAAAGGTTAAAGCTGTATGAACAACTTAGAAAGGCTGCCTGGGACCTTGCTTAGATGTGGATGTTCAGAGAGGAAGTTGTGGTGGTTTGAGGGAAAAGGATCCCCACAGGCTAAATGCCTAGTTACCAGGAAGTGGAACTGTTTGGGAGGGATTAAGAGATGTGGCCTTATTGGAGAAGGTGTGTCACTAGGAGTGTTTTGAGGTTTTAAGAGCCTATTGCAGGCCCAGTCTCTTACATGAAGATTAGGATGTAAGCACTCAGCTCCATGTCTGCCTGCCTGTCACCACACATCTTGCCATGTTGATAATGGACTAAACTTCTGAACCTGTAAACAAGGCCCCAACTAAATGCTTTCTTTATAAGAGTTGCCTTGGTCATGGTGTCTTTCACATTAATAGGACAGTGACTAAGACAAAGGTTTTAATGTATATCCAGGAACAAATGTTAATTCCCAAGAGTGGTTCTCAACATTGGTGCACATCAGAACTGTTTGAACTCGAAAAAGCATACAGGTGCTTGAGCTCTACTACCACATAGTCTAGTGTATTCTATCATATTTGCTGTGGGTATGGCATGTGCACAGTGCTTTGGGAGGTTTGTGGGGCACATTATAATCAGCATTACAGTTGGACAGACACCAATCTTCAGAGCACAACATGGCTTAAGGTAGACAGAAAAGTCAGACCACCCCAAGAAGACCTGTGTTCAAATCTACCACCCCAATGCCAAGAAAGTAGGTATTGGCATATGGGCAATAGAGAGTTCACTTCAATATGAGTAAATAAGGAAAACAACTTGGAGATGCTTGGAGTTCCAATGAGTGCTCTGGGTAAAAGGTTAGAATCAAAGAACAGTGTTTGGAATTATTATTTTGGTGATAAAGATACAATCCATGTTTCTTTGTACTGTAATTCATCCTGGTTAGTCCAGAGAATAATGAGTAGTTACGTGGGTGAGACAAAAGGTGAATTTGTTCTCTTTGAGTATATGCTCCAAAATTGTATGTTTTAGGTAACATTTTGAAGGTAAGTGGAGACTTTTATATGTAAACTTTGATGAGGAAATGTTAAAGGATGCTGTGTAGAAACAGAAAGAGATGGTGTACAGTGCTAGCTTTTAAATAGCTCACTTTTCTGCCAGCCACTGTGAAGCCCAGTGTCATTTCCAACCTGGGGTAGAGTGCAGCTCATCTCTGAAATAACCTTCTATTCCACTGCCATGAGCAACAGAGAATTCCTGACAGGACCAAATGCTGTGAGTTCACTTTAAAAAGTGGAATAGGTTGGGAGTATGAGCAGGACCAGCCTGGGGCTGAGGGAGCATATGCATGTGCCTCTGGTGACCAAGAGCACCCTGCACTTGATGTGAAAGAGCAAAGCAGCATGGAATGATCCAGAATGCTCAGCTTTGGGTTTGCCAGGGGCTTTCTATGCAGCATCCCACTTAATCTTCATAATTACCCTACTGTGCCAGTGTTATTAACTCATTCTTCAAAACAGAAAATCAAAGCAGAGAGATGAAATAAACGTCATTGTTCTGGTAGCTTTAGTTGTCAGCTTGACACAGCCTAGAGCCATCTGAGAGGTAAACCTCAGTTGAGGCATTGTCTATGTCTGATTGGTCTGTGGGGGATTGTCTTGATTATAAAAGAGTGCAAGAGGGCCAAGCCCATGGTGGACAGAACCAGGGAGGTGGTCCTGGGCTATATAAGAAAGCCTAGGAGTGATCCAGCAAGCAGTGTCCTCTATGGCTCTTGCCTCCATGTTCCTGACTGAAGTTCTTGTCCTGACTTTCTTCGATGATGGACTATAACACAAGCCTGGATGTGTAAGCCAAATAAAAACTTTCTTCAACAAGTTTCTTTTGGTCAGAGTGCTTTTAATCCCAGCAACAGAATGATACTAGGACAGCCATGAAAGGAGAATCTAAATCCCGATCTGAAAGCCTCAGAAGCCTTTGCTGCCATAATGCATTGTTTAAAAGAGAAAAAGAGAGACTACACAGAACTGGACATCATGGTACTATTGTCACTAGGGTTTGTCCAACACTATATGCTTTTATTAGATTGCATCAGCAGCATCAATGTAATGCAGGACAGTTCCAGCTTCAGAATTATGAAGGTCTCTGAAACAGAACGTACAAGTTTTCACTAATCCAGTAAGTAAATACGGTAAATTCTCAAGTCAGCTTTTATCTCCATGCTGAAGTGGATGTGAGCAAGGGTGGGTAAACTCTGGAGTGGTAACCCAGGGAGAATGTTAGGACAATGGGAAGCACAGGTTGGAGGTCCATCTGACAGTTAAAGTAGGTGGCAGAAAATACCCCTGCAAGGTTGGTAAGTGGGCGTGGCTACATACACCAACAGCCAGAATGTCCCTCTCCCCAGCTTCCTATGAAGACAGAGTTTTCTCACTAGGCTTCTCTTGAAGATATTTCAGAGCCTTTCATCCTCAGATGTGATGTATTACAGCCAGTATCACCCAAGCCCAGCAGAGACCTCTCACAGTTTAGGTTGCCTTCTGCATTAATCAGCTTTCTGTCACCATGAAAAATAACTGACATAATTAACTTTTAAGGAAGAAAGGCATTTCATAGCTTTAGAAATTTTGGTTCACAGTCATTCATCTCCATCAGTTTGGGCCTATGGTGCTAAAGTCATCTTGGTGGCATTGTCAATGAGAGGAGGTCTGTGTACTTCATGGTTGTGAGGACGCATAAGAGAGAATGAGGGAAGGCTAAGAGTCCCAAATATCTACTTTAAGGGCCTGTCCTAAGCACAGGACCTAAATCGTGCCCTAAACATAGGACCTAAATACATGCCTCAAACACAGGACAGTGACTACACTTACCTCCTATAGGTTCTGCCACCTCTTACTGGCATCATGAGCTGGTACTTGAGCCTTCAATATGTGTCCATCAATAACAGTCCAGATCTAACCAATATCACCTCCTTTAAAACTTTTTTTTTCTTGAGACAGGTTTTCTCTATGTAGTTTTGGTGCCTATCCTGGCTCTTGCTCTGTAGACCAGGCTAGCCTTGAATTCACAGAGATCTGCCTGGCTCTGCCTCCTGAGTGCTGGAATTAAAGGTGTGTGCCATCATCACCTGGTTCCTTTAAAACTTTTAACTGTCCTTCCCCTGACTTAGAGACCATGACTGGTGGTGTCATTTAGGTAGGGTTCCACATGACTAGATGAGTCATAGTAACACAGTACCATTTTTACATTTGAGGTTGTCCTCGCTGACCTATTTACTTGATAACCAGTTGCTCTGAGAAACTCTGGAAGCTATGGCAGTGAGACCATCTCAGAGTTGTGGACTGTATTCAAGGCCAAATGGAGGCATGGGGAAAAATGCTTCCACTGGCCAAAGTACTGTTTTCTATAGGATCACATGACAATATGTGCATGGTTCTCATAAGTGCCATGAGATAAGTCCAAGCTATGGCTGCAGACAGACTTGGGTCCAACTCAACTCTTAGTTTTGCTGCACATCTAAGTTTGTGCATCAGATCTTATACAACCTTGGCTCAATGTCTTTGACCTTCAGCACTAGAATACTATGGGGATGGGGTAGACATCTATAATCCTGTGTACACCGTATACTCCCCTGAAAACCAGGGCACCCACCCTAACATGTCTGAGTGTTCTGCATTGGCGGTCTTCCTGAGGCAACCTCCCTTACCTTTTCTGAGGGTTCTCTAATCAATGTCTGATTCTGGTCAGTGACACCACCATGTTCTACCTAGATAATCTTAGGTTGTACTTGCTCAATGATGGCCATTCTTTTCATTAATGGGCTCATTCCTTTCACATTGCCTGTAGGCTCTTCAAGTGATCACCCTTTTGTTGGTATGTGGAAGGCAAAAGTGGCAAGCATCCAAGGAGATCACATTGGGAATACAGAAAAATGCTGTAAGTTCATCAGGAGACATGGTTGAAGAAGTGTGTTCCTCCATTTATATTATAAAACTTTGAACAATGAACTTAATTATCAGAGAGTGAATTATGATACATATCTCTCTCAGAATTCTGGGTTAGAACCCTCATCTGTGACCATCATCACCGAAACATGCTTTGAGAGAGTCACCGGAAGCCAATATTCACAGGTGGTGCAATGAATGATGGTGTTATTACATGACTAATGATGTAACCAACATTAAATAAATGGCATTGGAGAGCTGTAGAGGCAAGAAGATCTATCATGTTTCACCTCAAAAGGCACCAAAGATCCCAACACTGTGAAAAATCACAGCATTGGTACATTTTTTCTCCTAGCTAGAGATGTGAAATTAACTTGGTTCAGAGCAATCAAAATAAGAAATACAGGAAGTATATTTCTGGACTTAAATAAGAAGACCTGATCATGAAAACTGTAAAGAATCTTCCAATACTTCAATGAGACAGAAATATATTTCTTCCCTCTCTGATGTTCTGAAGATAAGTAACTATAGATAACATGGGCTTGTGAATTTCTAAACATATTTGAAAGTTACATTGTGTTATTGTATATAAAGAGTATTTCACAATGGCAAATCACAACTCAGGGCCTTCTGGAAGTGACTAAATAGTCCCAGATACAGCTGGAGGCATCACAGGAACTGATACATGGCATCAGCAAAATACTGTGATGAGTAGTACTTTATTGGGATACAGGAGCCTAAATGTATCCATCTTGTTATAAAAACAAATGCTTTTGGAGAGAATTGGTGACACCTGATTGGTAAGCTTATATATGGTATGAAGAAAGTGCTGCCAATCACGCATCAGGGAAATTAAATGGAAGCAGGACTCTCAGTGCCAGGAATAATAGTATAGCATCACTGTGAGTGTTTGGTATCCACAAGTGCTCATCTGCAGCAGAAGTAGAGACAAGGTGCAGTAATAACCCAGATCCTGCTTACTTTTCCTAATGAGAGCAAACCACAAAATGGAAAACTGACAATGTGAGATAATTCACAATGTCACATTAGCTTTGTTTTCCAATCTCTTTCACAACTGGTCTCCATAAACCCACTGAGTAGTAAATTGGACTGACAAGTTTTACTCCAATCTTCTTCTTGTGCTAATCTTTAGAGAAAGGGCCTAGGCTGTGGTTGTCATAGACAGCACATCAGGGCAGGATTCAAGTGGCTCAAGTTAGTCTGGGATGTGTAGTCCATCATCTGTTTGGCTCTAGGCAAGGAGAACGGAGGGGTTAGCTGTTCACAGACGTCTACCAGGTATACTCACTCCAGGTCCAGGTAGGACAGGTTGACAAGGTATAAGGCCTTGGATCTTCCAAAGACTGATATGTAAAGAGATAACTGGAAGATGTTCTGAAAAAGTCATTATAAAGTCACAAGCAGAGGACCATGAGAGTACAGGACATGGAGTGATTATTATACAGTAGGAACACTGACAAGGTTATATGTCCTTATGGTTGTCCTCAGTGAATAGTACAAGCCACTCAAGTCAATTTCCACATTTTTAGGTAACACATTAAAAATAGAGAAAAGGTACAGATGAGATTAGCCTCAATGTGTTTTTATTAAATCTTATAGGCAATGGATACAAATTATATTTCAATGTTTAATAGATACCAAGTTCTTGATTGATGAGATAGCTTACAGTCATTTTTTTTCCCATTTATAACACATCTCAGTTTGGAGGAATCACAAGTACTGCCAATAGCATTATGATCAGAGAGCCTCCTGAGCAACAGTGAATCCACACATCTTTCCCAAAGGCCTCCAAGGTGCATGTGCATGCTCAGTAAGGACTCCAAGTTTAATGTGGGGGAATATACAGAGATGGCCTGGAGACTTCAGTGTTTGGTAGAATTGGTTCCAGTTCATGCCTTCACAGACTGGTACTGGACAGACTCCAAATCCTGGGGGACTCTATATTATATAAAAGAACTCTGATTATTCCAGGCATATCCAAATTGGGGAGTATCAGTCAATCACCTGAATAGGAGTTATCTGTTGAAATAAAACCAGCCATCATGCATCAGGCTTCTCTTGGGAAGGTCTCACAACACTGGCTGTGTATCACTGCCATCTGTGCAACCTGAAGAGCATCTTTCATGGATTATTCCCAGATTTACTAACCAGAAGCTTATTGAGAAGGGCCCAGACCTCTTGTTTACATCCCCTAGGAAACACTGTGTGGACAGACATTTGCAACACTATCCCTTGATTTGACATGTGGGGCTATGTCTTACCAAGTGTGTGAATTTGTTATTTACTAAGTGTGAGCTTCTGTTTTCTCACCAGAAAAATGGGGAATTCAACACATATATCTATCCACAGTACCCTGGAACTCATCTTTTGTTCTTCCTTATGGTCACCATTCTTCATGAGCTCAGCTAGTCTGTGGCTCTAAAAAGCCTCTACAACAAATGACTCACAATTAAGTCTCCAATTTTCCTATCTTTGCTGGTTGTGCCTACCTTTGTACATAGCATCTCAATGATGCCTGAAAGGGTGCTGTGGGATGTTCTGTATGTCAAATGTGTTGCTCTGATTGGTTAATAAATAAAACACTGATTGGCCAGTAGCCAGGCAGGAAGTATAGCCGAGACAAGCAGAGAAGAGAACTCTGGGAAGTGGAAGGCTAAGGCAAAGAGACACTGCCAGTTGCCACCATGACAAGCAACATGTGAAGATTCTGGTGAGCCACGAACTACGTGGCAAGGTATAGATTAATAGAAATGTGTTAATTTAAGATAGAAGGACTAGATAGCAAGAAGCCTGCCACGGCCATACAGTTTATAAGCAATATAAGACTCTGTATGTTTACTTGGTTGGGTCTGAGTGGCTGTGGGACTGGCGGGTAAGAGAGATTTGTCCTGACTGTGGACCAGGCAGGAGAACTCTAGCTATGAAGAGAAAACTCTAGCTACAAAAGGGTCTCTCTCACCTGTCATGACTAACTCTACCCCAGTGTCAAAAGCCAGTTTATAATTCACTGCAGAAAACAGAAACATTACACAAGCATCTGAACATTCAGGCCACAGACTTGCTCTTATCTGTAGTCATAAGTTTCTCTGGTCCTGCCTGGCTCCACAGTCCCACAGCCACTTATAAATAATCACTCAGAGGCTTACATTAATTACCAACTGTATGGCCTGTGGCAGGCTTCTTGCTAGCTCATTCTTTCATCTTAAATTAACCCATTCCTATTAATCTATATATGTTGCCATGTGGGCATGGCATTACTGGTCTGCTGGCATCTTGTTCTTCCTTTGGCAGCAGGCAGGTGTCTGCCCCACTCTCCTTTCTTCTCCTCTCTCTCCAGCTAGAATGTGCTTCCTAACCTTATTCTTCCTCACCATTGGCCAAACAGCTTTATTTATCAGCCAATCAAAGCAACACATATTTACAGCATATAGGAAGACATCCCACAGCACTTGTCTTCAGTAGTGAGTCTCATCAGCACTGCTTTAGGTAGTTCCAGAATCTGGTCACATCTTTCAAATTCCACATTCCCATTCTGCTGATTTCTTGCCTGTATTGTTTCTATAGCTTGCTCTTTCCTCCCTCCCCACACTGTCTGCTCTCAAAAGAGCACTTTCAGTGACACTTCAGTATCACTGCTTGGCTCAGCTTCAGAAACCTCCCTTCCCAGAGGTCCTTAAAAAACAGGTCCTTAAAAACATTTGCTGCACAACCTTTCTCTCTGGAAGTTTTTATCCTTTTCATAGGGAGTCTGATGTTGTGTCCATTTAGCCTAATGATAATAGTATGTTCACCCCTATGCCCTATAATCCCCTTACTTCCCAAACATGGGTTCTAAGCCAGATTTCCCATGCCAGGCATGTGTTCCTTCCTTGCCTGGGCCTTAAGCCAATAAGAAAGCAAATGGTTTCTCCTGGAACATTAGTGTCACTGTTGCACCTCTGGACTTATCTTGTCATTCCAGCTGTTATTGTAGCTCATAGGTTCAAGTGTGATTAAGACTGTTGATGATATTTCTCTCCAAGAAGCCTGTCAGTTCTAGAAAAGCTATCCAGGAGGTAGAAAGCTTCTTGGTCAGTATCAACTTGATTTCTTCATGTCCTGTGACCAATATGTATCGTGTCTTTGGTAATGGGGTCTTACCGCCAAGTCCAGGTAGGCAACCAAGAGCAATGGCAACAGCCTATATTATTTGGGGAGGTGGTGTCTCTGGGACACTGTAGACTAACATTTTGAGGTGAGTTATACCACACACACAAAAGCAGATATTTTAAGAGAATATCTACCTTGGATGTTGAATTCTTATTCCTATGAAACTTGTGCTAACTTAAATTTATGCTTAAATTCACATTTTCCAATTCTTGCTCCTAGTGGACATTTGGCCTTCAAGTGTAACACTTGGCCTTCCATCTAGAGGAATTTCCCCTCATGACTCACATTGTTATAGAAGAAGCTATTGTATTAAAGATATGATCTCAGCCCTGTAAATGTGTTGGGATTGGGGGTGAATGCCTTCACCACAACCACTGTTTTCCTGTAGAATTTTGACTTGGAGCAAAGAACTGAGTCAGATATATGCAGGAACTTCTTGAGTATATGCAGAGACTGAATTACATCTATAGAAATCCCTAACCTCTGACACCTACCAATGTGACTTAAATGGGAACTTCTCAAGGACAGTGAAATTAAACAGGAGGTCTACAGAACAGAGGAACCTCAACACAAGGAAATGATACTTCCAGGACAAAAGGAAGCAGAGCAGACCTGTTGGCAACTGAGTTTTACTTTTTTCTTTAGCCATTACTCAGAGTTTCTTGCCCTGACTTTTTCAAAAATCCCAAAGTAAGCTTACAGTAAGTCTCCAAATTAATTTCAGTTGGATTTTGTTAGTTGCAATCAAAAGGATCTCTGTCAATGTATGCCTGGCTCAGAAAGATTTCATTTGTAGATAAACTTTTTCTTAAGGAAATTTCTATATTTAAAAATATAACCCTCTTGTACTGTCTGGATTAGCAATACTTAAGCCAAATAGCACTGTTGTACATCCCAAGACCCAGAACAGACCATCTGTGTGAAACTTTAATGCCTTACCATTTGTAATGCCTCTGCATAGAGAGTCTGTGCCATCTGTAAACACTTTTTATAAGTGGGTCTTCATTAGAACTTCTCCAAGTAGCTCAGCTTCTTCAGAGGTGCTTGCACATAGATAAGTCACCATAGCTTTCTCAGGGATTTGGTGAGACATTCAAACAACACATTAAAAATTAGTATGAGGCAGTCATGGGGCAGACATCTATAACTCATGCACTTAGGAGGCTGAGCAGGAGATGGTGGAGTTTGAGGAAAGACATGGTCTAAAAACAGCAAAAGCAAAACAAAATCATTCATAGCAAGGAAACAAGAGAGCAGGGCTAAGTATGTGAACAGTACTGCCTCCAGTGGCTCAGGGTGTAAGGTTATGGAGATAGTGCACTGACTTGTTAGATGGAGAAAGCTGGTCTATCTAACTGCAGAAAGCCAAAGTGAGGCTTCCCTGTTGAGTACTCACCTGGCTTCCTTCTTTTATCTCCACTGGACTGTGGGGTCTGTGAGAGCAATAATCACTTTGAATCCTCAGAGCTTGCTGTTTGTTGTGCTTGGTGGAGAGAAGCAGTCAATAAACATGTTCTGCATGAATGGACACAGTCAGTTATGTGAGTATGCAACTCACAGGATGGAGCAAGAGGGCCAATTCTCTCTTTTTGTGACATTAAAGGCTGTCAATAGACATTATTCTTACAACTTTACTCTTACATTAATGTAACTACCTGGTCTCATGTTTCTTGTCTGCTTTAACTAGCAAATTATCTCTATTGCTCTCTTCACCCCAACAAAGAAAAAATGAAATAAGGAAACAAACAAACAAAAAGAATTTGGCTGATTGGCCCATCTCTTCCCATTGGACCACACAGTTCATTTAGTAGGTGGGTGTCAATCATGCAGAGCTACATGAATGTTCTGGAGTCCAAGCAGCATGGTCTAGATTGAAATAGTTTTACTCAGAGAGACAATGACTATTCTTCCTCACAAGAGCCTATGTATAAACAAAACAAACCTACCTATCACATTAATTTTGGTTGATTATAGTTTAGGGGAGAACCTTCAGTTAATCAGTGGATAAGCTGGCCAACTGTGATAGAAATACTAGTTGAGAGATCCATGTATTCAACATAAAACCTGGCTTTAGACCCAGCTCACTCTTTCTCACACACATAAGATATTTTCTTTTTGTTTAACCCATCTTCCATATTTTCTACTTCTTATTTTCTGAAAAAAGTATTTTTCCCTCTGAAAAAGAACATTTTTCTAGATAAATATACTCATCATTTTGCATAATGATAAAAACATCAATGGCAATCAGAACTCATACATTAGTATATGTTCAGTTTTTTCCTTTCCTGGCTATATTTTGCCTTCTTCACTGAAATAAACACATGGAGTTCACACTCTAGTGTTAATATGGTTCTGAGTCTGAGGGAGTCCAGACATTCAGGTAAATGATTGGAAGACTCCTTCCAAAACCACCACTGTAGGGAGGGACTCCTATTGGTGAAATTATTAAGACCACTCCACATAGTTAAAAGGGAGGTTTATTTTGTGGGGTAACTTACAAATGAAGGGATAGGTAGGTTGTAGGATCTGGCAAAGGTATGGCACAGTCCAGCGGTGTTCTCTGGAGAATTCTGCTCAGTCTACCTCCAGCGTCCAGGTCCAGGAAACAAAAAGATCCCTCTCCTCTCAATCCTGGGTCTTCAGCATCCTCTCTCAGCCCCGCCTTGTAGGCATGACCATTACCAAAGCCTCAATGGGGGTTGGAACTTTCAGGCCAAGGCTGGAATGGCTACCCACTACATCTCCCCCTTTTGTCTAAATAAGAAGGTTCTAACCTAATATAAGACTATATACAAAGAAATGGTTATCAAATATTGTCCAGGAGTAATGAGGGATAATGACCTAGATAAGATGGAACTACCTACAATTAATGCAAACAATATCAAGCAAAAAACACATACTAAAATCCAGGGAAGTCTAGAGCCTGGGTATGTGGCATGTTACAAAGATCATTTCAAAATGGGTCTTATCCTAAAGAACCTGAGTATAATACTTAATATATTCTACCTAAGATATTTTATATGTGTGTGTGTGTGTGTGTGTGTGTATTAAGTTGTAACTATAACTGCTAGTCTTCAGCCTCATCACAGACCTCAGAAGGAATAAAATAATACCTGAGAAATGGGAGCTCATTTAAAATTGTAATGGATAATTAAACAATAGGTTAATAATTAGTCATCTATGATAATCATACTCATAGCCATGTTAGTTAAGTCTTCTAGGTGTACATGATATATTTCGGATAGATAGGTAATCTTGAAATACTTCAAAGACCCACAGAATATGGCATTTAAAATATTTTTAAAAATGTAGACTTTCTGGACAGTGAGACATGTCTGCTCCTGACAGTACTGATTTACTTCAGAGAAAAGGATGGGCATTGAAGACCCTTCATATGGAGTTTATCTTCACCATTTGGGCAAGAAACTGTTCTTGCCTGGACTGCTCGATCAACTGGACATGTAGGACCCATAGAAAGGTGACCTCTGAACTTTGCTTGGCAAAATGGTCCTTTAGGTTCCTGCTTCACAGAGGAAACTGCCAGACATTCTACAGGACACTGAAAAAAGTGACCTAGAGAATCTAGCCCTGTGGACTGAAGACATACGCCCCAACTTTACAAAGGAACATTAGGTGACTGTCCAGACTGCCAGCTGTCTCTGTCTACCCTGCAATACTCCCAAAAGTTGCTTACATCCTTCTCCCATTTCTCAGGTAATATTATGTCCTTTTGAGGTCTTTGATGTAGTTGAAGCTAGATAGTTACAGTTTTCCTTCATTATGATAAAAGATAAGTTAGATATAAAACCTTAGACTCACAAATATAAAATAGATAGGATATCTTCCTTAATATTGTAACTGTAATTCTTGCTTGATAATTGTTTTGTTATATGTAGTTTTATTATGTTAAAGTTAAAACCTTCCTTTTTGAAAAAAAAGAAAAAGGGGAAGTGCTGTGGATGATTCATTGGTAAATAAAACACTGATTGGTCAGTAGCCAGGCAGGAAGTATAGGCGGGACTAAGAGAGAGGAGAATAGAGAGAACAGGAAGGGAGGAGGGAACACAGCAGCGGCCACCAGGACAAGGAAGATGTAAGGTACCAGTAAGCCACAAGCCATGTGGCAAAGTATAGATTAATAGAAATGGGCTGAATATAAGAGTAAGAGCTAGACAGTGGTAGGCCTGAGCTAATGGCCAAGCAGTTTAAATAATATAAACATCTGTGTGTTTATTTTATAAGTGGGCTGTCAGAGTAACAGGGCTTAGCAGGAGCTGGAGAGAAGGTCTCTAGCTACAGACTCAAAGCAACCACTGACTGTGTGCTAGTTCCTATGGCTTTTAGTGATGCTGGTCTGATGCCATCATGAGGTGAAGAGGAAGCTAGGTTGCTGATTGACACACTGAGAAGCACTTGAAGTCCATCAGACATGCTATTTCTTCTCTGAGTTCTCAGGTGACTTTTCTTCTTTTGTCACAAGTCTCATGTATCCCAAACTGGTTTCAGACTTGCTATGTAGACAAAGATGACCTTGAACTTTTGACCCTCTCTCTTTACTTTCTGAGTTCTGGGATTATAGGTTTATATGATGTGAGAGATTGAACATGTGCTAGGTAGCCACTTGGACAACTGAGCATCCTCTGTCCCTTTGAGTGATTTTTATAAATCACCTTGTAGGCCTACTGCCAATAAGGAAGCAAAACCAATTTCCTTAACCTTGGCCTGAGGCAGCTTGGTCTGGAGTTGCAGTGTTTGTTTGACTGACATTTCACAATTCTCTTTGACTGTGTTTGAAGATCGCTGCTTCCCAATTCTTGCTATGTAGACAGACTCAGGGTGAGATAATCATCTCTGTCACTTCTGCTCAGATAGACCATAACCACAAAGAGAAACCTGAGATGTAAAAGGTCCAGAGTTAGTACTCTTCCCACTCCTACTGTAACATGGAACAGTGGTAGGCTTGGGTTATGCTTTTATCAGGATAATTTGAACTCCACTGACTGTGCTCTGTAACTATATTTTTGGTTGTGAGCCTAGCCTTTAACGGCTGAGCCATCTCTCCAGCCCACTCCGTAACTATAGATGTTGCACTGGAACAGTGGTGTGGAATTAATATATAGTTAATTTTTGTTTTCAGTTGTTTTCTTCTGTTTCATTTTGAGAGAGTTACAAATGAGGACATTAATACATTTCTCTTTTCTGAGTTCCCCATTTCCTCTTGTCTCCATCATCTCACTAGACATAAGCTGAGATGGATGTTTCTCATAAACAGATATTTTAATTAGTATTCACCCTTCAAAAACAGGTAGCACAGAAGAGGTTTTCTATGAAAACAAGGTCTCAGGCAATTTGTAAAATTTAATCTCATTTTATCCTCACAGGAGATTTTGAGTATAATAGTGTTGGCTTTATTTTTGTACTAAATAGATTGAAAAGGAGGTATAAAAATAAACTTTATTGGGATTATATCTATATATCTATATATGTATGAAGTATACATATCATAAAGATACAGTATGATGCATTTTCACAAATGGAATAATCTATATAAGCAGTCCTACCTTGAATATAGAACATTAATTTGGTACATCAGAAGCCTGTTGACTTCTCTCTAGTCTCTGCTCTTCTCATCCCCAGTGGCCACCAGTATATACCACAGAAACATTCCTGGCTATTGTTCTTCTCTATTGAACCTTAGAGCATTTGTTGTTTGTGTCATGTTTTTTTATCCAGTATTTTGTGAATTTTATGTGGTTTAAAATTTATTGCTGGGCGTTGGTGGCACATGCCTTTAATCCCAGCACTTGGGAGGCAGAGCCAGACAGATCTCTGTGAGTTTGAGGCCACCCTGGTCTCCAAAGCAAGTTCTAGGAAAAGCACAAAGCTACACAGAGAAACCCTGTCTTGAAAAGCCAAAAAAAATTATTTTTGTTGTTCTGTAGTATTTCATTGAATGACTATCACAATTTCTTATCCATTTCACCTCATGTTCTTTGAAAATGTGGCTTAAACTTCTGAACAAATGCTTTCAGTTTTGAAAGAACGAAATTCTAATGGCAGAAAAATGAGTGTTGTCAACATACTTGGAAAGAGTATCTCACTTTATTCTTGCATTTTCATTTCAGATGCACGTATTAGTCAGAGCCATGAAGGATTCTTCAAGTGTTCAAAGGGGTTCAGTGTAATGTCAACATCCAGCTCTTGATGAGCATTCAGCATTCAGGGGCATCATGATGATCTACTGAGAGTGCTGTGCTAAGAAGCACTGGGCTGGTGTCACACTCATTCTGACCTCTTCTGACTGTCCTCAGCAGGGACTGTGTTGATCTCAAGTAGTGGTCCTGTGATAACCATAGGCACAAGTAATTGAGAAGATACTGGCAGCTCTGAATGGCGCCCCTTCTCCACTCACTCACAAGAATGTGAGTGCCACTCTTGTAAGTTTGTCTGCTCAGCTTTCAACCCAGTCTTAATGTGACAGTCAGATATTAGCAACCTCAGTGACACTGAATGGCAAGACTTGAAATTAGTTGTTTTCTTGGTCTATTGGCTGTGTGATAAGATGTGGGATTAGAAGTCTAGGGCCTTTGAAATTTTTCACATTTTTATATGGGGAAAGACAAGTTTGAATAATGATATGAAGAGACTAAGTTCTGGACAAAGATGGGACCTTAGTAAAGGGACCTCCTCCACCAAGTACTGAAACAGTCCCACCCAGCCCTTTCTTAGGAGATACAATGCAAGGTGGGATGTTCATCCTATATCTCACTGATTTTAAAGTTTCACTATATTTTTCCTGGACCTTTTGTTTTTCTGACTAAAATCTAAGTAATCATTTCCATGTTTAGGAGACAAGACCCTCCTTAGATATTACTTGAAAGCTCATCTTTGTGATTTTTTTCCTCCCCAGTGCTTGTCTGGTTCTAGCTGCACAATTTCAATTTTAAAACCCATGAAGAACACCAGGAAAACCCTTGTAATACAGTGATGTCTTTGCTGTTCAGGGAAAGGAAGATACGGCCTTCTAACTCTTAGAGGAATGGGATAGACAGAGGAGGGGAGGCAAAGATAAGCTGTTTCTGATTTCTCTCCATGTGCCCCAACTGCCTGATTCAGACAATTCTGAAAAGAGGGGACAGAGAAGTAAGTATAGAACATAAACTCTGTGGATGGTGTTGACATAAGAGCAGCTGGAGATAATGTGGTGATATTGTGTCCCCAAGTATATTGTGCACATTAATAAACTTATCTGGGGTCAGAAAACAGAACAGCCTCTGGATAGACATAGAGACCAGAAAATGGTGGCATCACACCTTTAATCCTAGTGTTCTGGAGGCAGAGATCCATCCAGATCTCTGTGAGTTCAAAGCCACAATGGAAACAGCCAGGTATGGTGACTCATGCCTTTAATCTCAGGAAGTGATGGTATGAAGGAGAAAGCTGTATAAGGAGTGAAAACCAGAACTAGAGTCTGTTAAGCTTTTAGGCTTTTGAGCAGCAGTTCAGCTGAGATCCATTTGGATGAGGACACAGAGGCTTCCAGTTTGAGGAATTGGCAAGGTGAGGTTAGCTGTGGCTGGTTCTGTTTCTCTGATCTTCCAGAGTTCACCCCAATACCTGGCTCTGTGTTTGTTTTTATCAATTAGACTATTTAAGATTCATGCTATAGGACAACTAAGCCCCACATCAATCTTGGTGTGTAAATGCTATGCAACATTATTTCTTGGGAGAAGTGAATGCGTATCTCCTCTGCTATCATAGTGAACTGGTGACAGACCAAAGTAAGGACACCAAAAGTCTAACTTGGTACCACTGAGTTTGTTGGGGTTACTTATAGGAGTATGGGTGAGGGGTGTGCTGGCTACTTTTTATGTCAACTTGACACAGGCTAGAGTCATTTCAGAAGAGAGAACATTGGTTGAGAAAATGCCCCCACTATATTTGTCTATATGGAAGGCTTTGAAACATTTTCTTAATTGATGATTGAAAGAGGAGGACCCAGCCCATCATGGGTGGTGTTAACCTGTAAGATGAATTGCTAAATGGTCTTATTAATAAAAAAAAAAAAACAGAGCCAGATATTGGAGTGAAAACTGAGAGATCAGAGAAGCAGAAAGAAGCCAACCACATTATTACCTGCTAGGAAATCCTCAGCCCAAGAGAGACCTACCTTCTTATACTCACGCCTATATGCCTTTCTGTCCCTGCCCTCTTACTTCCTTTTTCTGCCCAGCTACATCACTTCCTGTCTGCACAGACCTCCAGGCCTCCATAGTTAGTGCTGGGATTAAAGGTGTGTACCATCACAACAGGCTCTGTTCCCAGTGTGGCCTTGAACTCACAGGGATCCAGATAGATCTCTGCCTCCCAAATGCTAGGATTACAGGTGTGTGTTACCATTGCCTGACTTCTATGTTTAATATAGTAGCTGGCTTTTTCCTCTGATCTTCAGATAAGCTTTACGGGGGTGCATAAATAAAATATCAGCACATTAACCCTAGACTAGTGGTCTGTGATGTATAAGAAAGCATACCAAGAAAGCCCTGGGGAACAAGCCAGAAAGCAGCATTCCTCCATGCCTTCTGTTATGATTCCTGTTCCAAGTTCCTATCATGGCTTCCCTCAGTGGTGGGCTTATAAGCTGTAATATGAAATAAATCCTCTCCTCCCCTAGTTTATTTTGTTCTTGATATTTTATCACACAATAGAAAACTCTAAGACAAGGGGTTACTTTCAAGTAGCAGGAATGACTCAAAGAAAGATGCATCAGCAAAATCTCACCCCAGCATGGTGACTGCTCATGAAAGCAGGAATCCTGGATCACTGTAGAACTTTCAGGCAGCTTAACAGGCTGGAGAATGCCTCCCCCAGAAAATTCAGCTGGTCTCTGCCTCTTCCTGGAAACTTAATTGGTCTATGAATATCTTTGAGGAGTCCTTCCTACTAATACAAGCATCTAGAGGAAGGGGCCTAGTGCATCTTGTCAGTTTCAGGAACTTCCAGGAGCTTTTGAGTTGTTTGCTTCATGAGTTTTAAGGAGTTTCCCAGAAACATGGACTGTTTCTCCCCCCTTTAAAAGAACATCCTGTGTCTCTCTAAGATGAACCTTTTTAAAAAACTAGGAATAAATTGCTATACAGTAGGAAGTGAGTACTAGCTGAGAAAAGGCTGGAGTAGTATGCCTGTGTAGGGAGAGGCTGGAAAAGGGGCATTGATCTTGTTCCCAAATGGCATAAAAGGGCAGAGAAGAAGCTAGAAATAGAACAAAGAGAAACAGAGGCTTCAAGGAGAATGTGGCATGATTAGCAATTGGGATATAGGTGGAGTTAAGCAGGAAGATTCCCAGCCATTTGGAGATACAGCCCGTTTCATCATCCATGAACATTGGCAGCTGATTCCAGAGGGATTTACACAATCAGAAGCAACGAAAATTGTTGTATAGGCCTATACAGTTCAAGATACACAACCATCTGATTTCAGCTACTTTCTTCCCTCTAATCATGATGGTATACATGGATATTTAGCTATGCTAGTTTGGAGAGTGGATGGGAGAACATCTTGGCAGATAACAGCAGAGACAATGGGAGTCTCTCCACTTAAAGGAGACATGTCTGAGTTACCTATTATTAAATTTACATGCTACCTTGCTATCTAGTGATATGGTGGCTTCGGAACAAAAAAAAAAGGTCAGCAGTAGAAAGTGAACCCATAGTTTTTTTTTTTTTTTTTTTTTTTTTTTTTTTTTTAACTTCCATTCAATGCTACATGGATGCCTAGTTCTCAATATGTATATTTTGATTGTGTGGTTTCTAGAAAAAAACAACAATCCAGTTCTAGGAACACTAAACTTTGTCTCTAAAGTTTAATTTTATATTTTTTGTCCAGTATGAGCTTTAGAAGTTTATCTAGGAGATTTGTTAGGGCAGACACAGGGCATCTGTGGTTAGTGGCAGGAAACAACCTTGAACAGGAACCTATGTAGAGCACAGCTCATGGAGCTTTGCAGATGTGCTGAGAGAACCTAGGGACATATCTGCATGTGATCTGTTTCTCTCCTGTGGTACTGAAGGGTGCTCTTTCCCTAAACCAGTGCTCCTTCCAGGATGCTGGTGCAGTGGCTCCACAGCACATGGTAAGTTACAGTCTTCCTCTGCTGTGACAGGGCAGCGATCTACCTCTATCTCTGAAAACCTACTATGGGAAGCTATCTCCTCAGTTGTCACTTTTTGCTGTATGATGTTGTTAGTCAACAATATAGTTGTGTATCTTTGCCTTGTGCAAGGTGAATTCCTCATGCCTTCTCTCCTAGTAGCTATACTTATCAACTTGACACAACCTAGAGTCATCTGAGAGGAAAGCCTTGAAATTGAATAGTTTCAAGCTCAGATTGGCCTGTGGATATTTGTCGGATAGTGTCTTGATTGTTAAGTCTCAATCCACTGTGGGTAGCACATCAATAGGCAAGTGGTCCAGGGAAGCATAAGAAAGCTAGTTGAGCTTTTGCCTGTGAGCAAGCAGCAAGCAGTGTCCTCCATGGTTTCTGCTTCAAGTTCCTTTCTGTCTTGACTTCCCTCAGTGATGGACCATGACATACACACACACACACACACACACACACACACACACACACACATATGTATATGCTATATAATATATAATAACACACATATATCATATATATGTTAGATAAATCCTTTCCTTTCCTAAATTGCTTCTGGTCAGAATGTTTTATCACAGCAATAGAATGAAATGAGAACACTCCTCATTTCAGAAATAGAATACACATTAACAAACATTATTGAATACTTACTCATGGTTGGTGTCTCCTTAGTCACAGAGGACACAAACAAGCAAGTGATGGCCACATTTTGAGTACTTCACATTTCAGTTGAATCAGATCTCAGAACATTCTGCAGAGTAAACTGAGCATAAAGGTAATAACTAGGGTCCATAGCACTAGTTTTTAGACTGCTCTGCATTTTAAATGTTTTGCTGTTTGCTCTTGTGATGATTCATTTTTGTCCACTTGACAAACTAGTGTTACCTAGGAAGAGGGAACCTCAATTGAGAAATTAACTGTAACAGATTGAACTGTGTTCATGTCTGTGGGGGGCATTTTCTTGATTAATGGTTGATGTGAAAGGGCCCAGTGGGCAGGTGTTATACAAAAGGAAGGAGTCATGAGGAGTACACCAACAGCATTCCTCAATGCTCTCACCATCAGTTCTTTTTTAGAGTATTATTTTGTTTTATTTTATGTGTATGGGTGTTTTACTTGCATATACAATGGTGCACTACATGCATGCCTGGTTCCCATAGAGGTCAGAAGAGGGCATCAAATCTCCTGAAACTGGAGTTACAGATGGTTGTGAGCCACTTTGTGAATGCTGGAAACTGAACTTGGTCCTCTGGAAGAGCAGCCAGTACTCTTAACTGCTGAGCAATCTCTGAAGCCACCCCACACTGCTTCAGTTCTTGCTTTCATAGTCCTGTCATGAATTCCTGCCTTGGTTTCCCTTGGTGAGGAGATGTGACCTGAGTAAGCTGAAGTAAAACTTTTCTTTCCCAGGTTGGTTTTGATCTGTGTTTATTAAAGTGACAGAAAATAACCAGGATGGCTCCTGTCAGGATCTTGCAATAACTTACTATTTGTTTGAATTTTAATTAAGTAGTTTACATTGTAGGCATATCTCGCACTCCTTCATCCATTCCTCAGCTGAGGACACTTAGATAGTTTTCATATCTTGACCACTATAAACAATACTGCGATGAACATAGGAATATATACATTTCTTCAGTATCCTGATTTCAGGGCCAGAGAGATGGCTCACTGCATAAAGGCACTTGCTGCTGAGTTCAATCCCTGGAATCCATATGGTAGATGGAGAAAAACCAATTGCTCAAAGCTATCCTCTGATCTTAAAATGTTTCTTGTGCACCCCAACACACAGATAAATGGAAAAGGTGCTGGGTTCAGTTATTTTAGATGTATTCTCAAATATGATTTATGGATCATGTGGGGTTTTTGAAAATAGATTTTTTATACAAGATATTCTGATTATTTTCCCTTCTCTCAACTCCTTCCAGATCTTCCCTACTTCCCCACCCACCCAAGTCCACACCCTTTCTCTCTTTCATTAGACTACAAACAGACTTCTAGAGAATAAACAAAATAAGATAAAGTAAAAGAAAACAAATGCAGAATAGTGTAAAACAAGCAAAAAGAAAAAAAGTAGAAAAAAAGCACCAGAAATACATGAAGATGCTGGGACCCACACATGCAGTCACTTGTCTGGGAATGTTTTTATTTTATTTAACTTACAGATCTTTTGCTTATATATTATGGTTTCTGATTGCATGTGATTTTAATTTATTTTGTGGAATTTCAAACCCTTTTCCTAGTGATGCACCATTTATAGCCACATCCGCAGTGTACAGGTGACTCTTTTGCTCATGTCCTCACCAACACTCGTGCTTTGATGATGGCCATCCTAACAGGTGTGATGTGGCATCTTGCTGTGGCTTTGGTTTCATCCTCCCAATAACCGTAGATGCTGAGCATCTGCCCCTGTACCTCCCAGCTATTTGCATATTGTCTTTAGAGACAATTCAGGCCACTTGCTCATGTCTTCTTGGGGCTTCGCTATCCTTTTGCTGTTGAGCTGTAGGCATTCCACATATGGCTTAGCCATCAATCTCTGACCATATACATGGTTTTCAGTGTTTCCACACCTTCTGGTGCCCTACTGTGTGTGGTTGTTTCCTTTGTTGTGCTGGAGCCTTTGGATTTAAAGTCATCCTGCCCACATAATTTTGCCTTTTCTGTAACATCTCAGCTGTGTTTATCAGCCCCATGTATGAAGCTTTTCACTTGTATTTTCTTTGAGGAATTTCACAATTTCCATTCTTGTATTTAATTTTTAATATATTGTGTATGTGACATAAATATAGTGTTAAATTTATTCTTTTATATAAATATTTAATCTTCTCAGAACACACAGTTATAAAACAAAACAAGGTAATCCTTTCATACTTAATATGGTCATAAACCTGGAAGACATTATGGTAAGTTGTTGTAGCCCACTAGGTTTCCTAGTGGCTGTACCCAGCAGGACTACATAAGAGGTTTATCAGACCATGGGCCTGGTTACCAGATGTTTGTAAGGGTCTACACTTGACTGTAACTAGCAAGGGGGAGGTCTTTTGTTCCACCCCTTGGCATTGTTATAAATAGACTTTTGGAATAAAGTTCTGGGTGGTGGATAAGGATCCAGGCCCACCCGAGTCTATCCTGTGTTTTCTCTCTCCTATATTTATAACTAAGTCTCTTATTTCTCATTCCTCAAGAGTCCCTGGGATAAATAATGGTGGGGGTTGGTCCCTCACAATAAGTGGAATAAGCCAACCCCAGAAGGATGAATACAGCAAGATTTACTGCATATGAAGTATCATAACAGCCAAATCAAGAAACAAAAAGTAGATTTCTGGGGACCTCTCTAGCACTTTGCTTTTTCCTATTCTCATGTGGTCTTCATTTATCATGGTCTCTTATTCCTTGTTCTCCCTCTCTGTTCTTGATCCAGCTGGGATCTGAATCCACAAAGATACCTCCACTGTAGACTACTGGCAATGGTCGAGAGAAAGCCAGAACTGACCTACTTTGGTGATTGGATAGCCAAACATCCTAACTGTCATGCTAGAAATATCATCCAATGACTGAGGGAAGTAGATGCAAAGATCCATGGCCAGGCCCCAGCTGGAGGTCCAGGAGTCCAATTGGTGAGAAAGAGGGGGGATTGTATGAGAGAGAATTGTTGAGACCAAGGTTGGAAAAAGCACAGGGACAAATAGCCAAACTAATGGAAACACATGAACTATGAACCAATAGCTGAGGAGCCCCCAACTTAATCAGGCCCTCTGGATAAGTAAAACAGTTGATTAGCTTGAACTGTTTGGGAGGCACCCAGGCAGTGGGACCAGGACCTGTCCTTAGTGCATGAGCTGGCTGTTTGGAACCTGGAGCTAATGCAGGAACACTTTGCTCAGCCTAGGAGGAGGGGACTGGACCTGCCTTGACTGAATCTACCAGGTTGAGCTGAATCCCTAGGGTAGTCCTTGCCCTGGAGGAGATGGGAATGGGGGGTGGGCTGGGGGAAGGCGGGGGAGGACAGGAGAATCCATGGCTGATATGTAAAATTAAATTAAATTATAAAATAAAATAAAGAAACAAAAAGTAGATACAGCTCGACTGACAGTGGAAAGCAAGAAAGTACTTACTATCCATGGGGTGTGAGGTTCAGTCAGTGAGTTGAGTAATTTGTACAGATCTGCTGGGTGGTGAGGTATTCTTTCTCAGCAGTGAACCATGAATTTAAAACTTTAGGAGTTGGGTGTCATTGCTAGTGAGCTCACACAAAACATGTATGTTGAATGAAGTAATAAATAAATTAATTAATTATCCTACACTTAGAGATATGCATGAGGGTTTGGGCCAAAATCCAAACCCAAATATTATTGTTCTTACTATAACTTATCCAATCTACCTTGAAAAATTAAAGCTATAACTCATAATGGAATGCATAGATCCATTGAACCCAATGAAAACATATTAAAGAGACCTCACTGGTGTGGAGAACACTTAGAATAGAGGTGAGTTTCCAAAGATCAGAAGAGGAACTGCCCATGCTTAAGCATTTGCTGCAGAGTTGGATTCATGGCCCAGAGATGATGTATCTTCACGGGGCTGAGTGACATCATTTCTGAGCTCAGCTTATTGAGAACCCATGGTTTCTCTGTCTTTCCTCTTAGATCTTAGAGTCCCACAGTGCCTACCCTCTAGACACTGGCATAGGTATAAGTGGTGGCTTTACAGACAAATAGAAGCAATGCATATTAAGTAAACCAAAACTCTGTTTTGCTTTGTGCTTCCTAAGTAGGTAGAGTACAGGGTAGAGTTGGATGCATACAACTATGTGTCCAGCAGATGTCAGCATTGGGCTGCTTCTGCTCATTCAGTTGACCAGTCTCTTCAAAGGACCATCAATATTCAGCATGGAACATACTGAGATGTGAAATAGCAGGTGCAGCGAATCTGTGGTGAGGATGCATTTAATGGGCGAAGGATTCAATATCCCATCCACTAAGCAAACAACTGTATATAAAACCCCATCTGTAGCTTTTTTTAACCATGTCCATTTAAAAAAAATCAATTTATTTCAAAATACCAGTATCCTATTTTGTAGAAGATAGCTTTATAAAATTAGGTGACAAAATGGATTAAAGCCATTGACAGAAATATAAATATTTGAGTAATTTTAGGTTGCATCTGCTACATCAGAAAGAAACACAGAAGGATGAAAAAATGTCTCTTTAGGATATAATTTCAATAAAAGTTTTTGGCAAAATAGATTTTTTAAAGTCACTCTTCCCTCCTCAATACTAAGAATCTCTATCATTTTGAGCAGATTAAAACCACTTCCGATAATATGCACCAGTGAAACTAAATGGGTGGTTGACCAACTTCAGGTGAAATGTTACTGTATAATTCATACCCCACTGGATTGTTTTGCAGGTAGTCAGCACATAGAACACAGCTATTCTGGAACACATTTCAGTTCGTAGTTGTGTAAGAAGGTCAGGCCTTGCACCAGATGTAAATGGACTAATGTGTTCTTTAACTGGAGAGTCTGATGGGCTCAGCCTCTGTAGAATCACTGTATGTCAACATATATCTGTGCATACTGCACCTTCATAAGGACACAGAGAACCAAAGAGGCAAAGTGGCTGATGTGAGGCCTGGAGTGGATATGGGGTACCAGTCTGCTTTCTATGGTCCCTTATTTTGGAACAAAAGATAAGACATGAAGAAATTCTACTGTTGGTTACAGGAGGAACTAAAAATTATTCTTGCACCCCAGGACCTTAGATAGAAGGATACTTGAGCAAGCAGAAGCAGTTATAGTTGCACAATGCCAGGAGCCATGGTATTCCTGAGGTATAGACCAGTGACACTTGGTTATCAAGCACCTTTATAGCTCTTATATACTGAGCTGTTTCTTGTTTGAAAACTCTTTCGGGAACCGTGTGAGCCAAACTGAGAAACAAAGCTTCATAGCAGGAAGCTTTAGTAAATGCTTTTTTAGGTATTTCAGGTCTGTGCACCAGAACAAGCCTGCTGTGGATATTGCTCTGTATAAATAAAATGCTGATTGGCCAGTAGCCAGGCAGGAAGTATAGGCAGGACAAGCAGAGAAAAGAATGCTGGGAAGTGGAAGGCTGAGGCAGAGAGACGCTGCCAGCCACCCTGATGAGAAGCAACATATTAAGATACCGTTAAGCCATGAGTCACATGGCAACTTATAGATTAATAGAAATGAGTTAATTTAAGATATAAGAACAGTTAGCAAGAAGCCTGCCAGGACCATACAGTTTGTAAGCAATATAAGTCTCTGTGTGCTTACTTGGTTGGGTCTGAACGGCTGTGGGACTGGCGTGTGAGAGAGATTTATCCTGACTGTGGGCCAGGCAGGAAAACTCAAGCTACACAAGCCCATCATAGGACTTCCTCAAATCACAGGAGAGATGCCTCTCAAGGCCTCAAGCAGGAGCAGATAGGATCCAAAGTCAAACTGGTAGGTATACATTTACATGTTTTGCTTTTCTTTTTCTTAAATTTGAGGATAAATCTATCTCAATATTTACCAAGTGCTAGTAGTGTTTGTATCACAATTGTCTAATGGATTAGGATTCAGAAGATTGGGTGGCCTAAAGAAAAGAAAATCAACAATAAAAACATCAATTTCAGGGCACAAAATCAAAGAGATGGCTGATCCATCCTACAACTATGGTGTCTCACCATGAGACCAGTAACATGCACTCTGTCACTATGATGAATGTGATTTCAGCCTTGTAAGAGAACCACATTAGATAGTCCATATAGAAATAAAAACCATAACCATAATACCATTTACAGTCTTTCCTCATGCTCAAAACCTTTAACAATGTGCAATGACTCCATTCAATGTGAGTGAGTGACTTGAGGCATCAGCAGTGTGTATATACAGTCATACTAATATGTTAAAAATGACATTCAAAGCATGATCCACTTCACATTTTGTTAGGTGCATTTCAGTGATCATGTAATACACCACTTTCTAGAAATGATGGCTTTGTCAATCTTTCCCTTGCTTTTATTTGAATGATGACAAAGAAGACTTTTTATGGACACTATGCAATATTTCCAACCATCTTTTTTCATCTTCTTGGGGCACTGCTGGAAAACACATTAGGTCATAACTCAGTAATGGAGGAAAATTCTGATGATGAACCTTACTTTTGCAAAGACTCACTGACATTAATCTGCCATATGTGATCACTATGTGTGAGATTGAAGATGGTATTTCAGGTCTGTGTACCAGAACAAGCCCTTCATAGAACTCCCTCAAATCACAGGAGAGATGCCTCTCAAGGCCTCAAGCAGGAGCAGAAGTGTGGGAAGGTTCCAGGGATGAAAATTACCTGCTTTTCCAGTTCATTGTGCCAGGATCAGTGACAAAAATTATTTTGTATTTCCTGGATTTCTGTGGCCTGGATTTATCACATCTGTGGGAAGAAGAAAATGCACTTTAAGATCCAAGTATATTTGCATTTGGATTATCTGGGAAGCATTCAAAATGATACCTTTGGCACACATTCAACACTTTAGCATTTGCATGCCCAGGAAGGAGAGTGTGGGTGGAAAGACAGGAGATGGTTGTGTGGCAGTCACTACCCTTTGTATGATGGGCAAACAAACAAACCAACTTCACATTTGAATGAACCTAGGTAGATTTTTTTTCCAGACTTATTTTATAGGCTTTAAGCATTTAACAGCTACGTTTTCTGTATCTGAGTCTCCATATATCTTTTTCAACATGTATCAGTGTGTGTGTGTGTGTGTGTGTGTGTGTGTGTGTGTGTGTGTGTATGTGTGTGTGTGTGTGTGTGTGTGTCTGTGTGTGTGTGTGTGTCTGTGTGTGTGTGTGTGTGTGTGTGTCTGTGTGTGTCTGTGTTGAGGCTTGGGGGGTTTAGGACATCTTATGTGAAATATAGTCATCATAAAGGCAAAAGGTACCTGCCTACATTTGTATTTGGTACTAATTTTTAGAGGCTTGATTTTCTTTGCAAACCTATGGTCAGTACTTCATAATAAAGATCAAGTGGCTGACTTCTGTGCAGCTGTCCAGGTTGCTGTAGTGGCTTGGTGTGGGTATGCCTTTATAATCCTGAAGACTCTACTTAGAATCGTAAGGAAAATGAATAGATTTTAAATATATTTTTGCCATGTTCTTCAAATGTTGCTTTAAAAATGACAAATGATAAAATATGCACCTAGCCATGGCTGCTTTTGGTTCTGATAAGGTGCCTTTCCTAACACCCTGCTTCTTTCCCTTCTCTCCCTCTGCTCCTCTGTTCCCCTCTGCTCTCTCTCTGTAGAGCTCATTATGACAGCAGCCAGGAAACCTGGCTCTTGAAGACAGAACCGTAATAAGCACCAAAGGGCTGTTCTAAGAACAGTCCTCCACAGTTAATACTGGAGTGGAGGCCTGCTCTGGGATTTCCCCATGTATAGTCTTGTACATTTTTTAATACATGGAGATGATTTTCTGTGTTTGAATGAGACCAATCACATCTCCACCTGTGATGAACACTGAAGATCATTTGGGAGTCATTTTAATGTGAATATGAAATAATTATTTACTAAAAGATAAACTAATGTTGCATGATTGTTATTATTATTTATTTAAAATACAAAGAAAAGGTGACTATATTTTTTTAAATAAAAATTAACAATTGCTTACTAAGTGGTAAACAGTGATTAGAGGTTTATAGTCAAGTCTAAGGTAATCGTGTGTGGACTGCTTTCAGTCCCAGTCAGGGGATAACCTAGAGGCCCAGATGTCTTTGTTGGGAAATGAAATATATTCTAGAGTCAGTCATATGGCTGCCAAGTCCTTAGGTTGCCAAGAACACTCCATGTCAACTGTCACACAGCATGGAGGCGGTGAAGGAAGACTGCCCCCAGCAGCAGGCAGTGGTGCTTCTTAAATACAGGAACCAGAATTCAGACACTGTATGTTTGGTTCTGGAAATCCTTCTTAATAAACAACAGTGAATAGCCGTTAACACCCCTTTACTTTAAATCAGTCTTCTCATCTGAGTATTGTAAAATTCCATGGGAAACTTTACAAGAAGTGATAACTTTAGAGCAGATACACCATTAAGTACCACACATCCTTAATCATTTTATCCTTTGCAATAATAAGGCAATCTCTCAAACAATATTCATCAACATCAAAGACCCCTAATTGAGTTCTGTTTTCCCTGAAATTGTAATGGTTTCCTGTATGTTTCTTAATCATCTACCTTCAACCTTTCTGCTGGGAAACTTCTCTACATGAATAGCTTCCTGAGAGTGAGGCTTTATTGAGATATAGATTTTTCTCACTAAGAAATTAACAGTAATTAATTTTGCTCATTAAATATTTTGCTATTCTGTCTATTGGGTTAATCTGAATGTATACATCAAATTTAAACTTTCTTAGCCCCAAGGGAGGTTCTATGCTTATGACTTAAGTTAGTTCATGAGCTATTCACTATTCATGTTCCAACCATAGACCAACAAACTTAAAATGTAAATTTTTAAATTTTTTGAATACAAGAGGTAGAGTAGACATCCATGATTCTGTAGAAAGACATATCTTCTATAATACAAAAAGCAGCCAAGCAGCCTCCAGACCTTATCTTCCCAGGAGAAGGTGACATCAGGCATCAAATAAAACTGATTTCATTTACTTAAGCTCATATTTTGTGACACTGCAATGTTTAAAGTTGTTTATAGTTAACAAGCTTGGGGACTTTACAGAGGTTGTGTATACCTCAGTGTACATGTTCTCCCACACATGTGGCACTGTAAACATTGCACCTCATGCTCATTTTCATTATAGCTGTTTTTAGCTTGGTGCTGTGGATGGTGATTCTGTGTTCTGTCATTAAAATTCCTCTAAACATAACTTTCTCTAGAGCCAAAGACTCAAGGGTAATTCGCTCCTCAGTGGATCCCAGAAAACATTCTATGGAGATGAAAAAGGCCCTAGACAAAGCCAGTGTATAAAATCCAGCTTCATCAAGCAAGTTACCACTCTTTGTAGTTGGGTAACTGTGGGGACCTGTGAAGCATGCACCTCAGAATTAGCCTCTTGTCTGTTCTGTCCTGTAGGTCCTTATTATCAGTGCCTCTGTGGTTTGTTAATTCCCCTGTACATCTGGCCAGCCCCCATTCATAAGCCCGGGGTTAGGGTAACAGATGCTGATAGGAGTGGACAGTGAATGTAGATCACAGATGGGAGGTCACAGACAGCATCTGCTTCCCTGGGTCAGGGAGGTAAGGTTCAAAGACCTTGGCTCCATTTGGAATCAGGGTAAAATCATGGTTAATACCAAGGTTAAGTCTCACAGCCAGATTATAAAGCAAATGTTACATAGAGAAGACTTACCTATGGAAATATATAAGGAAGATGTCTTTTTAGATATGGGAACACAGCTTTTCAACAGATCCAGCTTCTGGGTTCATGTTCAGGATGGGCACACAGTACTGTTTCTGTCCCCAAGTTTTGAGGGACTTGCCTTCCATATGGGAGCAATGTTATGTTAAGAAAACTATATTTGAACATTAAGATCACACTCATTTTTTTGAGATGCCTATGAGACTTGAGACTGAAGAAACACCATAACTCTTGTTTTCACACTTAATTTAGGAGGTCCTTCTTGGGTGTGCAGTGAGTGGAATCACCCTCACTGCTTAACTTCTTTCTCAAGGGGACTGAAGTAATTAGATGCAACTTAAATATGTGTATGATGTGACTTTTTTTATATATAAAGAGCAGACTTAATAGAATCATCAGTGTTCACTCTTTGGATGTAATTGGAAAAAGTTGTGTGCTTGGGAGTGGAATGAATTCTAATCACCCCTGCTATTAATAGCAATCAGTTAAAGCTCTTTTTGACATCATAAGTTTAAGAACTAAACATGTATAATGGTTTAGCCACTAAGAGGTAAACTTTAGACTCTGCTTTTCATGATGTAGGAGAAGGATTAGGAATTAGTGCTCATTTCCAGTGAGATACAGAAGCAATTGCAGGTTTTAAGAAAATCTTATTTCCATGAGTGGACATCACAGGCAAGCTAACCAGACTGGAGTAGGAGTAACAGAAAATGAAGAGAGACAATCAAAGAGAGAAAACACTTCAGATGCTCAACACCTCACAAGGGCATCTGTTTGCCTGTTATTCAGAAGTGCTGTAAACTGTTGTAAGGAGAACAACAACTAATTGTTGTAAGATCCTCACATAACTGCCTAATAACTTGCACTGTCCTCAGCAGTAGACATCTACTCTGCTAGCCATTTTTACTCTGGATGGATTATTAGGATAATGGAGTGTGCTGGGACTCTGGGATGCACATCACATGGAGGTTGAGATGGTTGCTCTGTCCCTTTCGGTGTTCCTAGGTACCAGAGCAGTGTTTCTCAAAATGTGGATTAAGTCAAACCTTTCACATGGGTTGACTAAGACCATTGGAAAACATAGATATTTACATTGTGATTCCTAACAGTGGCAAAATTACAGTTACGAAGTAGGAACAAAAATAATTTTATGTTTGGGGATCATCACAACATGAGGAACTAGGAAGGTTGAGAAGCACTGTACCAGAACAATGTCTGCTGTACAGGGGGAATTAATGGTTAGCTTTTGATTGGTGTGCTAAGGAGACACCTTGCTGAGTTCCCCAACTTCCAAGTTCTAGGGGCTGTTTTTGAAAGATGTCAGCACCTGGCCACAGAAAATGAGGTTCTGAGATCTTTAGCCCAGCGAGTTAATGCAATGTGGGAAAGTGTAGTGGAAGCTACCATGGGTCATGGAGAGAAAAACGCTGTGAGAGGAAATAAACGATTCAGTTTTCCAAATTCAGCATTGATCTCGAGTGAAGATGGTTCTGTGAGAATGTGAGACAGAACCTGAAGGCATTTTGCACCCCTGGGTGTGTCTCCAGGCCTCTGTTCTGTGCCATTCTAATATGTGTCACCTAACTGTAATTTTTAAAAATTCTCTTTATTTTTTGAGATTATAATATAATTACACCATTTCTACCTTTCCTGCCACCCTTCCCAATCCTCTCATACACACCCCTTCTTGCTTTCTTTCAAATTCATGGCCTCTTTTTTTTTTCATTAATTCTTGTTACATATATATTCATACACACAGACACACATAGACACACACAGACACAGACACATACACATATATATTCCTAGACATAACCTTCCAATTTATATAGTGTTACTTGTATGTATGTTTTCAGGGCTACTTTTTGGTACTGAAAAACCAATTGGTGTACTCTTCCATGGAAAAGAATATTTCTGGGGAATTTCATTATTTTCTTGTATTCTTACTTTTGACTCTTGAGATAACAAACAGTCCAGGACCTGGGCTCAAGGGAGGTGAGTGAGAGAGTCCTCTAACCACTTTCTAGATTATATATAGATACTTTCCATGAGGAGGAAGTGATAAACTTCAAGCAGATTCTGCCTTAGCAGGTGCCCTGCTGCTGTGCTTCAGCCCTGCCATCTGCTTGGGGAATGCAATGGCTCCTCCGTAAGGCCTCTCTGCCTCAGGAGCTCTTCCTGGGGAATGCAATGGCTCCTCTGTAAGTCCTCTCTGCCTTAGGAGCTCTTCTTGGGCTCTGGCTGTCCACTGCTTACTGTGCTGTGCTGTGACACCATGCTGGTGCTTTATGTCTCCAAGGCTGGTGGTCACCACACACCTTTAGATCCTGTCACAATTGATTCCCAGGCTCACTAAAGAAGAATTCCCCACAAAGTGTTCCAGCACTCAGTTTCTGTCTTACAAAGATATGCAAAATGGAGAAAGCGATCTAGAGCCTTGGACCTGGGTTTAGGTTTGAATATATGCACTATCCAGGCACATGCCTTCATCCCTTCTCAGAAACCTGTATCCATGCCACCTCCAATTCACAGCATCATCTTTGCATGTGGCTTTTCTGGTAACAGTCCTTCTGCTTCTGTCTTAGCAGTGGTGATGAGGACTAATGCTTAGAAGTACGTCAGTGCCTTGAAGCATTCATCTGATCTATAAAAATAGGACCTATGATTTCCTAAGAATTAAAATAGGAGAAGTTTTCTGATCTTGAGCGTATGGTTACCTGCCATGTGTTACCTGGTCAATGCTAGTGGCTTGTTAAAAATAATAAAGGGCAAAGGAATGTTAACAGTATAGAAAGGACAAGGAGATGCTCTGACATTTCAGTCTTACTGCCAGTTGGTGTCAGAGGCAGAGTGGGCCCATGAGCTTAGTTTCCTTTAATAGACAGATAATTAATTTTAACACTTAGAATCTTTCTTCATTTCTTAATGGGTGTCAGGTTCCGTTATGAGTAATGCTAATATCAGATACGGTGGAGGCCAAAAGACAGGCCAAGTTCTTAATTCCACACATGCCCTCTGGTTCTCTACTACATCCTGGTGTGGCCTTCTTGTGGGAGGGGCTTGCTTCTCTCCACTTGATTGTGTCTTTCCTTGTTCAGTGACTTGCAGGTGAAAAGGCCAGTGTATTGTTCCTAAACATAAACCAGAAAGGCTTTGAATGATTCTGTTTCCTGGTGGTGCCCACCAGCACCATAGATGCTGCTCTTCAGAAGGAGTGACATTCCTTGCATCCCCTCTGAGAGCAGCCTTTAGGAGTCCCAGCCACCGCAGCTAGAATCAGGAGCACTTTTGCAACCAGGCCAAGGCAGTATCCCTCACTACTTATGATTTTCACTGAAGCCAGTCACTCTAAGACTTGGGATAGGAAGTACTGCAGTGGTAAAAGCTTACAGACACACATAGGTCATGCTATTTAATATTTCTAGTTTATGGATCAGGAGACTTTGAGGCATGGAGGCCAGGCCATCTGTAGTTGCACAGTTGTGGAAAGTAGGTTCTAGGATTTGAATTCAAGCATTCTGTCTCCATGGAGGAAGAGTTCTTCATTTGTCATTTATTAAAATTAATTCTAAGCTAAATTTAATTGTTAAGGAAATCTTTTTGATAACAAAAATAGAAAGGCACAAAGGCACATGCTGTAAAAAAAATCTGCAGGATTTTAAAGTTATGTGTTCCTGGATTTGAATCTCAACTCTTATACATTATGTGAATTTTCTGATGACTGCTAACTGCTCAGAAGAATGACAAGGACATGGACTACTTTATGAGTATTAAATAATCTCCACCCATTGGACATCTGCTCAGTGAGATGTGGCTCAGCATGCTTATATGAGTAACACTAACTAAAACGTCACAGTCCAGAGCAAAAGCAGATGGTGCCCAGCAAGACAAAGAAATGGAGACTGTGTGGCATCAGGGTCCTAATCCACATATTAGAGCCTTGCAGGCAGCCCTTTGCTTGCTTGCTTGCTTACTGTAGAGATTTGGCTCATGTAATTGCAGAGCCTGAGAAGTCTGTACTCAGCCAAACTGGAGATGTAGAAGAGATGGTGGTGTGGTTTAACCGAAAGCCCAAAGTCCTGAGAACAGTAGGTCCCATGGTGTGAGCTCCAGTCTGCATCTGAGCATCATGTTCTAGCTTCAGACACTGTACCAGAAATCCTATCTTATCCTTCTCTCCTGATCACTCTGCTTAAAGTCCCATTGCGTGGGAGAGAGAAATCTGCACTGGTGAGTTTACAATTCAAGTGTGATTCTTGCTTGGGTCTGGGCAGATGGATCAGTCAGTAAAGTACTTGACGTACAAGCTTGTGGACCCAAATTAAGCCTTCCAAAACACAGAAAAATGCTAGATTGTCAGTACACATCTATAATCCCAGCTCTGGGGAGGCAGAGACAGGGAAGTCCCTGGAGTTTGTTGGCTAGTAGGTCTTGCAGAATTGGTTAGCTCTGGGTTCAGTAAGCAACTCTGTCTCAAAAAATAATGTGGGGGGCAATTGGGGAAAACACCTGATGATCAGCTCTGGCTTCCACACACAAGCATCGATACACATACACACCAAAACCCAATCAAAAATCAAATACAAAAGTCAACCTTACAGAAAACCATTACAGCCACATGCAGAATAATGTTTACCCTGACCCCCTGGCTTCCCTGTGGCCCATGCAGATTAACATGCAGAGTGACTCATCACTCTCTGACTTGGGAAGTTGCCAGGAGAGGCTTTCCAAAGGGAGCTGAGAGTTATACTGAGTTTTAGAGAAGACAGCATAAATGATATATTGGATGACATGTATTGACTACTCAGTAAAGGCTGGTTTCTCTCATATCACCTTCACAGGTCATGAGAATAAATACTACTTACTGCCCAGCAAGAACTCTCTGGGGCACAGAGCATGGATGATTCCTCTGCCTTCTATGTCAAAGGAAAGAATTACTGACTCCTGTGGTTTGTTTATAATTGTTCAGCATAGTTCTCACCCCAAATAGAATGCTTTCTGGTGTTTTAAAATCTCCAATTGCTTTTTACTTATGAAGAGAATTTACAGTGAGTTATGCTATAAAGTAATCTAACCTGTTGAGACATACCACATTAGACATTCTCAGACACAGCTTTGCTTCCTTGAGGGGAAGCTGTGAGGGTAGACGGGTAATCGCTGTAACAGGGTCAGCATGTGGGAGATTGATCACACCTAGGAAAGTGACCTCTTCTAGGAACTTTGCAAAAGGCACACCTTTCCTGTTGATTGATTACACATCAGGGTGACCAGCCCTGGCTGAGAGGCTCAGTGTGTTACTCACCTTCTGCTGGCACATGCACTTTTTTTGTTGTTGTTGGTGGTGTTCATGCAAGATTGATGTGGAGCAGCTGTAGTTGGAAGGGCCCAGAAATTCATACCATGAAAACACAGCTAGCTTTGAAAGGAAAAAGGAAAAGAGATTTATTATCCAAAAACACAATTACAATAGGCTCCATTTAAAATGATGATTAAATTTTAATACATCTATAGAGAGTGGTCCTCTTTCTGAGAAAGGGAGCAAGAGTGCATTCATAGAAGAAAGTCTGCTTCCTTCTATATCCTGAGTACATAGCTCCAAGTCTGTGTCAATGGCCAGTCTTGACTCACCAATTCTCATTCCAGATCACAGCTCCCATTTTACCATAGAAAGTCTGTTTACTAAGGATGCCTCTATCTTCTAGTCCACATCGCCAGGGTCAGCATCTAACCAGCCAGCTGCTTCCTCTCATCCTCTTTGGAAGTTGGCAGTTGTTTCCACAGCCTCATATGTTCTGTCTACTTTTGAGCAAGGCCATGCACACAGGACAGTGTGTCCAGGTGGCCTGGGCACCTTGGCTCCTCGGTGCAGGAATCCTTATCTCATTGGCTAGCTTCTTAGAGGGGTCATCTCTCCCTTCATTACCTTAAACTGTGCAGTTCTGAAATGTTAACTTTGACCAGATGTTCCCTTCTGTTCCTATCCTTGTGTCTCCCTCTGTAACTATCCGCAGATCTGACCCTGAAGTCCTCACATCTAATCCATTTTCTTATTTTCTTCCCTCTGTCAGCCCCTCCTGTTGTCCTTTCCTGCTCCCTAACAATTTGTTGTTGTTTTCCTCAAATCTTTTGTTTTTTGCTATCCAACACCTCATCCATGTGAAAACCTTCAACTTTAGATCAATTTGACACCATTTTCTTTCCCTCCTCTCTGCTTAGGAGCTGAGCATTAAAACTAAAAAACAAACAAACATACACCAGATCTCAATTTTGGAAATTAGCATGATTTGCCTGTCACCAATAGCAATTAACTCCATACTTTCCAAGCTTCAGTGAGTGGTGCCATCTAACTCCCCACTTATGGATTTCTCATTGCCTGTGCTGGATAGTTTTCTGTCGATTTGACACAGCTAGAATTATTTGTAAGAAGGAAACCTTAATTAAAAAAATGCCTCCATAAGATCCAGCTATTAGATCAACTTCAGGCTGCCATGATAAAGTACCATACATGGAGTGTCTTAAACAAAACCTTTGTTCAGTGTGTGAAGTTCAAGGTTATGGCAGAATGTGCTGGGGGAAGGCTTTCTCCAGGCTTGTAGATGGCTACTATATACCCCTGCCCCACCCATGGTCTTTTTTCTAAACATATGCACTTTTCCTCCTCCTGGAACATCATCTCTAGGTAACGCCCCACCTTCATGATCTCACTTAATCTAATAACCTCCTAGTGATGGCGCCACCAAAGACAGTGGCCCAGGGAGACTGGAATTTCAACATGTCTGTTAAGGGGCAGAGAGTCTAGTCCTCAGCAGATCCTAAGTTGAACCAACCAGTTGAGATGAAGTCCCAAATTCAATTCAAGCAAATACTTCACAAAGCAATATTACTTCTGAAATGAGAGAGAATAAGTTACATGTGAAGGTGAAGATGCCCCGTTTGGTTGGTTCTTCAAGGAAGGCCCAGCTGCTGAGTGATGCTTGAAAATGGACTTAGTTTAGCATTGGTGCTTTTTCTGCTGAAAGCCTCTTGCTAAGGAATACTCAGTTCCTAGGGTGGCCAAAGTTCAGAAGCACAAGAGCTGACTATTTGGAGATGGCAGATGATGGCTCTAGAGGATTCCAAGGGGGGCTTATGACCTCATCTCAGTATCTTCTTTCTAAAGAATTTAGCTTGCAACTGGTTTAATCTAGTGCCCACGACCCATTGTCACATAATTATAAAGGGTGATCAAAAGAATACAACCAGTTTTGCGTCTTCACAAACACCAGTGCTGCAGCCTGATTCATTGTTTCCAAGAATGTCTACATTTTTAGTGTAAAAACTCACAATCAAAATTTTATAAATTTACATGTGTATATAGGCATTTGTTTACATTCTCTGATTGACATTAACTTGTTTCTTACTCACTAGTGCATAGCTGCATGGTATGTAGACAGTTTGCATATTCCTTTTATTGTCTTCACTACTTTTTCAGCTTTGTCAATGTTAACTTGACAAATACAAATTTGTGTATATTCAGCGTATACTACTTGATGTTCTGCTTCATGTATATGTGTGTGAAGATGATCAAGTAGATTTATATCCCACCATCTCATGTCATAACCTGTTTATTTGTGAGTGATGGGGATATTTAAGATCAACTCCTCAGCCAAATTTAATCACACAACATATTTCTACTAACTCTACATAGCAAACTATCATATGTAGTTGGAGAGCTTCTCTCCAGGTGCCACCAAGCCCCTGTGGTCCCATAACCCATGTATGAAATAATCATACAGACACTTATATTATTTAAACTGCTTGGCCATTAGCTCAGGCCTACCATTGTCTAGCTCTTACTCTTATATTTAGCCCATTTCTATTAATCTATATTTTGCCACATGGCTTACCAGTACCTTACATCTTGTCATGGTCGCGGCTGGCAGTCTATCCTCAGCCTTCCTGTTCCCAGCCTTCTCCTCTTACTTGTCCCGCCTACCTTGTCCTTCCTGCCTGGCTACTAGACAATCAGTACTTTATTTATTTTAACCAATCAGAGCAACACATTTGACATACAGAACATCCCACAGCAGTCATAGGTCTGCACTAGTTATCCATCCTGCAACTGACAGTGTGGGTCCTTTGATTGTCATTTCTGCACTGTCCTCTAGTCCCAGAGCCTTCTGTTGTCTTCACTTTGGCTTCTTCAGACCTTTCACATAGGTGAGATCACACAGTGTATACCTTTCTGCTCAAGTTTCCACTCACCATTAGCACCTTCTGGGCTATCCACATTGTCACAAATAACAGCCCGTTTTTCTTTTCTAAGGCTAAAAGATATTCTATTGCATACACACATATTTACTTGTAATAGTTCATTTATCCATTTACTCATGGACTGACACTTGGTCTTTCTCTACTTTTATGAACAGTATTACAATGAGCTTGGTGATGGAACTACTTCTTTGAGGTAACAATTTCTTTGGACAGACATACACAGGACTGAATACAAGATTATGTGGTATTTCTGTTTTCTAGTATTTGAGGAATTTCTCTATTGAAAGCATGCATTGGCATTCATTGCGCACATCTTTAGTACTTGGGGGCAGTTTAATATTGCCCTTTATACTTTCCCCCAGGTTCTTTTGTCTTCTATGAAATTACTCATTCTTTAAAGTCTGAGACAAATTGTTTTGCAGAATGGAATTCAATTCAGATTTGTTTCTGGTTATTTCTTCATATTTAGTTAGTATTAATAGATAACACTGTGTCTCTTTGACAATGTTAATGACTAGTAAGTCTTTCCACAATAAAGGTTCTTTTATGCGAAACAGGTTTTGATAAAGATTTACAAAGATGGAAGCCCTTTCTCTATCTGAAGAAGTTCTTTGTTTTATCTCTCAGTTTACCTCTTCAAGTCATTCCACCATCTCCTGACATGTGATGGGGACCTTATCAGAAAATCTGGGGACAATGACCTTATAAATGGGCATGTATCCCCAATGGAAATGCCTATTCTTAAAAGTAAAAGTTTGTCCTTATCTTTATATTGTGGCTGTTTTTTCATCTGATGACATGCAGTCTGACTTAAAATACTTGTACTCTTTTACCCATGGATTTGAGCATGTCTGACCTCTTGCAAACTGAGATATTGCTTGCATCTGTACATGTCCTCCATAATATTTAGGAAGTCAAAGGTCAGATGGACATCCACATCTCATAGATTCTTTGTGTCCCTAGAGATCTGTGAAGCAAACCTTAAGAGATGAGAGACAACACAATGCAGATTGCACCTTTGGCCTGCATTGAAGTTGGGGCTACAAGGATACTACAGATGGTTGGCACTGATAAAAGAGATGGAAAGAGGAGGCATACATGGGTACATGTGGACCTCAAGCTCCTGACCATCCCATCCCAATGTGAGTAGACCATTTCCTTTTTTAATTTTTATTAAGTTTTTCATTTATTTTACATCTAAACCTCAGTTTCTCCTCCCTCTTCTCCTCCTATTCCCACCCCTGCCTCCCCTCTGCCCCATCAATCCACTCCTCTATTTCTGTTCTAAAATAGGCAGGCCTCCAATGGAAGTCAACAAAGCATGGTTTATTAAGCTGAGGTGGAACTAAGCTCCTCCCTTTCTATTAAGGCTGGGTGAAACAACTCAGTATGAGGAATAGGTTCCCAAATGCCAGCCAAAGCATTAGAGAAAGGCCCTGATCCCACAGCTAGGGGTCCAGCAGAGAGACCAAGCTACACAACTGTCACACATATGTAAAGGACCTAGGTCTGTCCCATGCAGGCTTCCTAGCTGTTGGTCTAGAGTCTGTGAGTTTCTATTAGTTCAGGTTAATTGTTTCTGTGGGCTCCCCTGTCTTGACCTTGACATCCCTGGCACATACTGAAGCTCTGGTCAGTACTTGATTGTGGATGTCTGCATCTGTGTCTATCAGTTACTGGATCAAGGTTCTTTGATTGCAATTAGAGTAGTCACCAATCTGATTATCAGAGATGGCCATTTAAGGTACCTTCTCCATTATTGCTCAGAGAGACTGAATTGGACTCAGTCCTTTGTGATTTAAAGTTCCGACTTCTTCCTTTTTATTGCTATTTGAACCTGGACATAATACTTACTAATTCAGAGACTCCTTTCCTCATCCCTATACAAGGATAACAGTACCTACACTGTGTGGTTGGAGTACATGCTCTATTCCTTGTTCTAGTAAATATCAAGCATGAACCAGTACTAAAGAACCTTGCTATGGTGTTTGCAATGTACAGATAATATTCACATCACATCACATTTAAGTCTTGCAAAAATCTATAGTGATGTAGTCATCACATTTAAATCTTGCAAAAACTACAGTAAGTGGATTAGTATATTAGCAGATTGCCAAATCTTGTGTGTACAGAGGATCAGCTCTGACATTCATCCTGTTCATTAAACTCCCAAGAGTTAACTGAGTCATGGCATAGTGTCATCTTCCTGCAGGAAGTGGTTTAATATCCCTAAAGTAAATAAATGATTGCATACTTTATGCAAATGCAGACATCACTGAAAGGAAACCATCAACTCCAAATCAAAGAAAAACAAACCATTAAATGGAATTGTAAGAAACAATATTTCTTAGATGTAAACATATCAATACCATATCACAGAGGACATGGTTTAAGCAGGATAAGTAATGAAAATTTTTTGTCTGAATCTGTCAAATGTTAATGGACTTGACATTGTTAATGTAATTCTTGACTGTACATATTATATATACTTATTGAATAGTTTTTCTTATATTAGTTATAAGCTTTTTTTATTTTTAGACAAAAGAGGGGGAAATGTGGTGATATTGTGTTCCCCAAAATATTGTGCACCCTAATAAACTTATCTGGGGTCAGAGAACAGAACAGCTACAATATTAAACATAGAGGTTAGGCAGTGGCAGCACATGCCTTTAATCCTAGCATTCCAGAGGTAGAGATCCACCTTGATCTCTGTGAGTTCAAAGCCACACTGGAAACAGCCAGGCATGGTGACTCATGCCTTTAATCCCAGGAAGTGGTGGCAGAAAGCAGAAAGGTATATAAGGCAAGAAAACAAACAACTAGAGCTGGTTAAGCCTTTAGGCTTTTGAGCAGCAGTTCAGCAGAGATCCATCTAGATAAGGACTCAGAAGCTTCCAGTCTGAGGAAACAGGATCAGCTGAGGAAATGCAAGGTGAGGTGGCTGTGGCTTGTTCTGCTTCTCTGATCTTCCAGCATTGACTCTAATACCTGGCTCCAGGTTTGTTTTTATTAATAAGACTTTTAAGATTCATGCTAAATCATGGTCATCCAGTGTATGTGCAGATGGAACTGCCATTCCTTTGTCTTTTCTAAGAGCTACAAGATAGTATCAGGAATGAGTATTAGGTATCCTAGCTTTTCTTGGCAGTTTTTCATGCTTATTACAGAATCAACTGTTCTACTTGGATCAGTGGGCATTTGATTATACAAAGAGGAATTAATTAATTATTCAAGCAATTATACAAATATTTCAATACATATATGCTGGCCTGCACTTCTGTAAAATTGCTTCTATCTATATGGTTTTTGAATCTAGCAAAAAAAATAGATTAAAAAATATAAATAAGTCAATTATTAACCAAGCCTCTAACTGTGTTTTTGTGCTATGCTCACCTGGAAGTGAAATGTAGTTAAAGTGATTGCAGTTCATCAAAGGAAAATATGAATAGACAAAAGTGCTGTGTAATGGACAAAGTACAGTAGCCGTTAGCTCATGACATGTGCCATAGATGCTCACATTGCCTCCGCACTCTGGAGCATTGGGTTGGGTAGAGAGCTACTTCTACAAGTAGCTGTGGGAGTCAGTCAGTAAGTATTTGTCACCTCCATAACAGAGAACAGCCACTGTGTGAGGTGTGCTCTCTGGGTGCTTCCTGCCTGTAGTCTTTTCTCTGTTGCTAGGAGGAGTGAGTTTCCTGAGGAGAAAAGCTGCCTTGCTTTAAAGTCAGGAAACTTTCAGTTATGTGACTTCTAAAAGGTTCATCAAGTTACTTGCTTTTGAATTGGTACCAAATAAGATAATTGTTTCCATAGTAAGTTTTAGGTCTCTTGATTTGCTTTTCAAATAGGATAAAGATGGTATTGGATGAAGGTGATCACTACATATCAGTTTCCTGTCTAGAGGTCAATGAAGCATATTCTGAGGGCTGGGGCTGCAGCTCAGTGGATGAACACTCAGCTTTTATATTCAAGGGAAGAAAGCATTCTGGTGTCTGGACAGAATGATCCCTTCTGTATGATTTTTGTCTCCAATCATGTACTTCAATAATCTGTCAAAAAATTAGGCTTTATATGTTGCAGTTCTTAAGAGTTTATCAAGTACATTTGTGGATTACCTAAGCTGTCTAACAGGGAAAATAGGATGTAGAGCTGATAAGATAAAAGAGTAGATTATTGAATCTACTTTTAAAAGAACTGCTTGTTTTAAATATTTTACATTGGATTAGATTTTTGTATATTGTATACAAATTTTGTATATTGATACAAATTTGAGATTGATTTTGTTAGAAAATACTGTACATATGTTTCTAATCTTGTTCAAGGTATTGTACCTATAGAGTTCATTTAACAATGTAATGCAAATTGCTACTTCATGAAAATTATTACCAACTATTTAGGATAATAAAGAAATGCAGGTTAGTAGTTAGTCATTACAATCAACTTGTAGTCATATTAGGTATGCTTTCAAGGTCAAGCAGAGACATATTTTAGATAGACAGGTCATCTTCAAACACTTCAGAGATCTACAGAATATGGCATTTAAGATGTTCTAATAACATAGATTGCTTTTCTTTTTTATGACTATGAGACATGTCTGCTCCTGGCAGCACCAATCTACTTCAAAGAAGATGATGGGCATTGAAGAAACTCCATCTGGAGTTTGTTCTCATTGTAGCAAAAGTTAGCCACTGGGCAAGCAAGTCTCTCTCATTGACTACTGACAGTATGCTGTTCAAATGGACAAGCAGGACACAAAAGAAAGGACTACCAAACCTTGCCAAGACAAGGTAGGAAAGCTCTTTAGAAAATACTGCTTCACAGATGAGTCTGTCAGATATGCTAAGCCTATAGGCCAAAGGTAGATGCCCCAACATTGCAGAGAAACCTCTGGTAACTGTCCAGGCAGTCAGCTGTTTCTGTCATAACTTAGATTTTTGGAAGTAGCTTGTTGCACTTCCTGTTTAACTAGGTAATATTATTTCCTTTTCGGGTCTCTGAGGGAATTGAAGATTAAATAGTTATAGTTTTCCTTGTTAACAATTTCAGAAAAGAAACTCACTAAAGAGGTATAAAATGTATAAGTTTGAAAGACATCAAAAGATATTTTGGTAATGTGAATTAGGATAGAAGGTAAAGTAGATACAATCCTTTGATTCACAAATATAGGATAGATAATGGAGTATTTTCTCTGAATTTGTCAAATGCGAATGGACTAGACATTGTTAATGTATTTATTGCATGTATATATTATATATAGTTATTGTACTTATTGTATATAGTTCTTATTATATTAGTTATAACTTTTTTATCTCAGATAAAAAGGGGAAATATGGTGATATTTTATTTGTGCACCCCAATAAAGCTTATCTGGGGAGCCAGCAACTATATTATATAGAGGTCAGGCAGTGGTAGCACATGCCTTTATTCCTAGCATTCAGGAGGCAGAGATTTATCCAGATCTCTGTGAATTCAAGGACACACCAGGAACAGAGCCAGGCATGGTGGCACACGCCTTTAATACAAGCACTAGTTAGCCATAAAGGTCTGGAGATCTGTACAGATAGACAGGAAGTGATAGATCTGGGCAGAAAGAGGGAGTGATGTAGCTGGGTGGAGAGAGGAAGTAAGATGGCAGGGAACAGAAAGGTATGTTATAGTTATGATTATAAAGGAAGTAGCTCTCTCTGGAGGCTGAGGAGTTGGTAAGGTAAGGTTAGCTGTGGCTTGTTCTATTCCTCTGATCTCTCAGTTTTCACCCTAGTATCTGGCTCTAGGTTGTTTTTTATTTTTATTTTTATTTTTTTTTATTAATAAGACCATTTAGCAATTCACCTTGCATAGAGCCTGCACTTCTGACAGATGGGGAAATGGAGAAAAGACTTATTCATTTCAATGACAACTACATAGAGGAAGGCTGAGCTGAGGACAAGCCTCACTTAGGCTCCTAAACCCTTGCTCTTTCACCCCCACAGCAGCTCCACACAAATGCCATTGCCCCAGGGTTCCACCCCACTTTCCCCAACTCACCTCTCCTCACCATATTCCCTTTCTCTCTGCTCTTCTTTGCCATCTACACTGAGTTCTCCATTTCCATTCCACACTTGTCCTCTTTTCTTTATTCTCCTTCATGATCATCTGCTTGGGGTGTTTGACTAGATTGCCACTTGCCAGATAAGGGCAGGGACCCCATCAAGCTGTCCTACCTCATGGTTTGAATCAGGTCTCTAACTTACAGAAGCATGTGGGGTGGGGGTGGGGTCACACTGTAAATAATAAATTAGCATATGTGAAACATAAGGCACCTTCTATTTCCATATCCATACTCTCTATCACTTTAAAATAAGCACTTGTTGAGATTTGTGTTTGACACTATTTTTGGAAATAACTGGTGCAGGCAAGAGCTTGAATAACATGCAGCCCCATCTCTCCAGAGTTCTGGAATCATCTCCCCTGGAGCGAGCAGCTCATCTCCCCATCTGTGCATTTGGTCCCCAGATACCAGTGCACTGCCAGGAAAGGAAGATTCACCTCAGGAGCCTCTATCCTTCTGAACACTAAACCACTGGACACAGAGCTGGGAAAAGCATCTGGATTCTGAGTCCAAGGTTGTGGACCCTCAGGTCCTGGATGAACAATTGTTTCTCAAAGATAAGCTTAATTCTAGGTAAAGAGCCTGGACTAAGACATGGCCCTTGAGTAGATGTGAACTGTGTTCCTGCTTTTCTATCACTGCCCTCTGCAATAACATTGTGAGAGAACAGATGTTTTCCAGGACTGAGGAATGACAGACCAAATTGCTGTAATAATATTGCTTTACCATTCTATCCTGGGCCATTAAGTGTTACTAAGCACACCATGTGCTATGGGTTTTGCCCATGTTGTGATGTAACTGCCCAGGCACTGTTTTCTCCCCCTGACAAAGCTTCCTCAAGCCCACCATTTGAATCAATGGAAGTGTGAAATTTATTTCCAGGTCACTTCTGGATGAGACCACAAGGTCATTAACTGTCATGGAGATGAAAGCTGAGGAAATTGAGGCACAGAGCAGAGAGAGGAGAGGAGATGAGTCCCACTACATTTAAGTTTAAATAGTTCCCCTGTGGTTCTACATTCAGTTCTGTTCTGCTTTTAATTTAAACACTCTCTAGCAGGCAACTGAGTTTTGCTTCTCTCTTGGGTGGTTTTCACCATCCCCTCCCCTTGTGTAGGCACTTAGTGGTAATGGGCACTGTGCATGTATAGCACCTATTAACAATAATGGAAGCTCTGCCTGTGCATCCAGAGGCCATGTGCTCTCAGTTCTGGAACATCTTCAGGAAGACCACTCCTTCTCTGGCATTTGCTGTCATCAGGTCTTTCCTGTGGTCACAGTTTGTGCTGTCAAGAGTGACCACGGTGTAAGACACTACCAGCTTTTCCATGGGAAACCTGCACAACAGACTAAAGAATCTTGGTTTATAGTGTGTGTGTGTGTATGTGTGTGTGTGTGTGTGTGTGTGTGTGTGTGTGTGTGTGTGTGTGTGTGCATGTATGACTAAAACAACAGTCATACAAATCTTGTTAAGAAATAGAAAACAGATCAAAATTCCTTAATTCAGGGCCAAGAGTGGGCTACATCAAAAACTTTAAGGTTGGGAATTAGGGTAGATAATATTGTCTCCTTCCAGGTAATAAATAGCACAGATTTGAACAAAGGAGAAAATAATCCATTAAAAAAATAACAGAGTGCTGTTTATGCAGTGGTACTGACTTCTCTGCAGATACATGTGCCTCAACCTATAGAGATGATTTCTACAACACTTTGCTGAAAAATGGTGGGCCAAGGGTGACTTTACAAGGGACATGAATCACCAGCTCATTACATTTGGAATGAGCTATGCAAAAAAAAAAAAAAAAAAAAAAAAAAAAAAAAAAAAAAAAAAAAAAAGATGATTCATCACTGTTTGTAGGAGTGTCAGATGCACCAACATCACACATCTCAGTGGTTTGAGCATTCATATCTGCTGCAGGCATTTCCCGAATGTCTGATCATCATGGAGTCTTAGGCCCCTGGTCTGGTGGAGATGGATCAAGCATTGGGGTTTGGTCCTGGGAGACAGAGCTATAAAGAGCCTTGGAGTGATTAAGAATGCAAGCCCAGAGAGGTGCCCACCTGTGCCCAGATGTCGCCCCAGCCTCAGGGGATCTTACTTCGAACCCATGTCATCTCATTTGTGAAATGAGCATTTTAATTCTCATCTTAGGGGTGTTGTGAGGATTAAATGATATTGAAAATTGCATTCACAGAATTGTTATCAGCAATTACTTATCTGGAGAGATAAACTTCTACAGTACTAGAAAGCCAGATCACATGAACACCAGTTGTCCTAACGTGTTGTATATTTTAAACACAAATTTAATTTTAATTGTTTAACCATAAACATGCCTGTTATAGCCACTGCTTCTGTTTTCGGGGAAAGATCCACATAATATTCCTAGGTAAAGAATCCCAAAACTTAAGTTGATGCCTGTCCTCTACTCTACTCACTATGTTATTTCCAAGCCAGCCAGAGCTTAACAATTTTGATACATAAGTGTTTTGAACATGGTGAGAGCTTGTATCTTCTTCCTCTCCATACTGTCATTGTGATACTGAAAATGCAAGAGATTTGTAAACAGTGAGGTTTTTGAAAATTTGTTCCATCATCACTCAGTCACTGTGGAGAATGGGTACCAAGATTCCTCTACCTATCCATGAAGATGCTCCCTTCCCTTATACAAAGCAAGACAGTATCTAAGTGCAACCCATACACATGCTCTGTGTGCTGTCCATCATCTTCGGTTTATTTATAATCCTGAATACAATGTCAGCACAATGTGAATAGCTATCAAACTGCATTGTTTGGGGAACAACAAGAAAATATCTGTGCTTACTTAGTTCAAATGCTCCTAAAAATATATTTTCTCCCCTTTTTCCCCCCGAGAGCTGAAGACTGAACCCAGGGCCTTGCACTTGCTAGGCAAGCACTCTACCACTGAGCTAAATCCCCAATCCCTAAAAATATATTTTCTATCATTGCTTATTTGAACTCATGGAAGTGGAACTTTTGGGAACAGAGGGAGCTAACATATATGTGTGTGTGTCACATGACATGTGTTATATATAACATATATAGCACATACATGTACATGTATGTATGTATTGGTTACTGCCTTAGAAATATTGAGCTGTCATTTAAAAATATAGATTGAAGTTGGGCATGGTGGTGCACAACTTTAATTCCAGCACTCAGGAGGCAGAGGCAGGTGGATCTTTGAGTTTGAGGCCAGCCTGGTCTACAGAGCAAGTTTCAGAGCAAGTTTCAGGATAGCCAGGGTTACACAGGGAAACCCTATCTTGATAAAACTATATATATATATATATATATATATATATATATATATATATATATATACATATATATATATACACACACACACACACACACACATATATATATATATATATATATATATATATATATATATATATATGTATATATATATTCATAGAGATCCTTGTACCTCAGCTTTTTGAAAGTTGTGATTACAGGTGTGAGACATCATGCCTGGTACTCAGATGGTTAGCAGTTGGTCACTTAGCATATGATAGTGGAAAGGTGGCTACAGGCATTACCTTTGGTCTCTATAAGCCCGAGTCTCTCAACCTGCCATACAAAGACTGTATGTCAGAGTTAACTTGAGCAAATTCAATTCCAAATAATACAAAAGTGCCCTTAGCAGTTCTGATTCTCCAAAGAAGCTCTTGAGATTGGAGCAAACAGCCTTGATAATGTCTTAGCTTCAGCTGCTGAGGAGATATGGGTGAATGAGTAAAGGGTTGTGTGGATGAGGAAGGTCTAGAAGGTTGCAAAGGGCATGTGTTTTACTGGCTACTTTTTTTTTCTTTTCTTTAGGTCATCATCATCAGCTATAATCAGTGCAATCTAAATTTTAGATGATGCTCTCTGTGTTTCGAAGAGTGAGGCTTATCTTTAGAACTTCTCTGCTTGGTCCCAGAATAGATGGCGAATAACCTGAATAACCACTTTATCATGGCAATGCACATTAAACTCCTCAGTTTTGGAGACATGGATTTTTTTCTACCAGGAAAATTGCATTTATCGGCAGTGATTGGGGTTTTTCCTTTTCTGACATGCCTATTTGTTGAGCAGGAGTTATCAAATTCAAATATGACTTCTACATTTAATACAGTCTGTTTTAAGATGTTTGTAAAAGAGTTAGATGTGGGAGCCTATGGTGATATTGTGTTCCCCAAAATATTGTGCACCCTAATAAATTTATCTGGGGTCAGAGAACAGACAGCCACTAGATACAGAGCCAAAAATGGTGTCTAGAAAATGGGTCAGAGCAAGCCATAGCAAAAGCTGGGCGGTGGTGGTGCACACCTTTAATCCCAGCACTTGGGAGGCAGAGCTAGGCGGATCTCTGTGTGTTCAAGGATACAGCCAGCATGGAGACACACACCTTTAATCCCAGAAATCGAGCCTTTAATCCCAGGGAGTGATGGCAGAAAGAGAAAGATATATAAGTCGTGAAGACCAGAAACTAGCAGCATTTGGCTGTTTAAGCATTTAGGCTTCTGAGCAGCAGTTCAGCTGAGATTCATTTGGATGAGGACACAGAAGCTTCCAGTCTCAAGGAAACAGGATCAGCTGAGGAACTAGTGAGGCGAGGTAGCTGTGTCTTGTTTTGCTTCTCTGATCTTCCAGCATTCACCCCAATAACTGGCCTCAGGCTTGATTTTATTAATAAGACTATTCAAGATTCCTGCTATAGGAGCCCAGCTGGGATACCGGCTCCCACATTTTATAACAGGGTACTCTTGAGACAAGAGGGATAAAAGATTTAATAGAAGGATAGAGGGGAGAGAAACAGAAACATAGGATGGCTTCTAAAAGGCCTGGATCCTTATCCACCAGCCCCTTCTGTCTCTTCAAAGAGGCTATTTATAGAAATGCCAAGGGGTGGAGCAAAAGACCTCCCTCTAGCTAAGCCAAGTGTTGACCCTTCCAATCACCTAGTAACCATGAACATGGTCAAGTAATTCTCTACTGCAACTCTGCTGGGTAAAGGAAGCTCAGATCTCACTAGGAAACCTATGTGGGCCTCCATGCTTAGAATTTTCTTTTAGGAAATATTTAATTTATGCTTTTCTGTTTATCCATTGAAAACACTGAATGTTGCTATTGCATCTGAGAGTCCAGGCTTCTGACTACAGCTCACATGTTTCTGAGTGTCATTGCTGCGTGTGCTGACCTGCTCAGGAAAAAACAGAGTCCCCCCCCCAAGACAAATAATTGCTATCTCATCTGCTTGTTTTACCTTTTGACTTTTCAAAATTAAATTTTGTTCAGACAAGGTCTCACTGTGTAGCCCCTGCTGGCCTAAAACTTGCTGTGTAGATTAGGCTGATTTGGAACAATGACCAGCACACAGTAGGTGATTAGTTTTCTATGGGGTTGTGTCTACATCATGGCACAAGAAACTAACTCAGTCCACTGGACAGATGCAGGTGTGAGACTTGCCTTTTCCATGAGTGTGTAGATATGTTGGTCAAGCCCCACAGCCTCCTTCCACTCCACAGCACTAACTTCCCAGGTCTCTACAGACTGTGCTGCTAATCTCAGTCTGGTGAAGCCTGCATTTAACAGCTGCATTTATCTTATTCCAGAAGCTTTGTCCAGTTATGGCTTTGCTCTAGTGAAATTCACTGAATTCCAGCACTTGCTAGCAGACAGCAAGTCCTGCCAGCTTCATCTGGTCTCACAAGTATACACTGTTCCTTCTTCTGAACCATTTAACTTTCACTTTTAGACTCTTTGGCACCAGAGCAAAGATTTTTTTTCAACTTCTCATGACCTATAGTAAACCTATAGGAACATATTGGAAACCTAATAAATTCATATACAGTTCTCTATCTTTTGTTCTATATGCTATTTAACAACTGTTTTGTTTCCTCTCTAATTTGTGAACATTGTATAGTTGCAGAATATTTTAACTATTTAAAGATGTGCTACATTTGTTTATGCCATGGAATATTACTTTAACTGTGTAAAGGTGTGTTACATTTGTTTACACTGCATTTGTTTAACTATTAAGGATATGTGTTTCATTATGTAAAGATGTGTTGCATTTGTTTCACCTTGCCTGCCTAAGGCACCTGATTCATCTAATGAAGACTTGAATGACCAATAATAGCTAGGTAGACAGAGAATAGGCATAGCTGGCAGGCAGAGAGAATAAGTAGGAGAAGAAATCTAGACTCAAAAAGAATGGGAAAGAGAGAAGAGGAAGAGAACAAGGAGAAAAAGGAGGGCATGCCCAAGGTAAGAAGACAGGCAGCCACCAGCAGGCCAGACATGAGAAGCAGTGGAAGAAAGAAAGAAGGAAAGAAAGAAAGAAGGAAAGAAAGAAAGAAGGAAAGAAAGAAAGAAGGAAAGAAAGAAAGAAGGAAAGAACGAAGGAAAGAAAGAAGGAAAGACAGACAGAAAGAAAGAAAGAAGGAAAGAAAGAAGGAAAGACAGAAGGAAAGACAGAAAGACAGACAGACAGAAAGACAGAAAGACAGAAAGACAGACAGACAGACAGAAAGAAAGAAAGAAAGAAAGGAAAAAAGCAAGCAAGCAAGCAAGCAAGCAAGCAAGCAAAAAGACCCAAGGTAAAAAGTAGATAAAGAGAAACAGGTTAACTTGTTTAAAAAGCTAGCCAGAAATGAGCCTAAGTTAGGCTAAGCATTCATAACTAATAAGAAGTCTCCATGTCATGATTTAGGAGCTGGTTGGGGGCCCAAAAGTAAAACCCTGGTACCCAACTTGGGGCCCAAATTTCTACACAGGGTCTGAGAAAGCTAAAAAAAAGAAAAAAAAAGATGCAGCTCTTTAAGAGCCTCTGCCTTACAGTGGAGCACTTAAACAGCCTTTTTTTATGCTAAGTAGAAACAGTAAGCTAAGTAAAAATACCTGCTGCAGCACAGTCACTGGTATTCCAGAACTGAGGAGTTGAATGCAGTTCCCAGTCACACACCTCTGGACTGGGCCTACACGCTTAAGGCTGAGCTCTCACAAATCCCAAAGCTGCAGCAGAAGACCCAGCAGTAGCTTAGCAGTTTTATATTTGCCCATGCAGACAGAAAAGGCTAGAGATATGTAGTAAAGTAGGTTCAGATGGAACAAAACCTCTAAGCAGGTTACACTGTATTTTAAAATGTGCATAAGCTTAAGAAAGAAAATAGATATAGACAGTCATAGAAAAAAGTATAGAGTTTATAAAAAAAGGAACAAGCTACATAGACATAAAAAATACACAGCAAGCCTGGATTGCTGTGGAATGAACCTCTTGTACACTGTAAAGATTTGTCACTTGAATTGGTTTAATGAAATGCTGATTGGCCAGTAGCCAGGCAGGAGCTGTAAGTGGGGCAAACAAACTAAGAATGCTGGGATGAAGGAGGGTGGAGTCAAGGAGTTGCCAACCCGTTGAAGAGGAAGCAAGATGAGAAGCAAGATGTCATTTTGAGAAAAGGTACCAAGCCATGTGACTAAACATAGATAAGAATTATGGATTAATTTAAGTGTAAGAGCTAGTCAGCAATAAGTCTGAGCTGCCAACTGAGCATTTACAAGTACTATTAAGCCTCAGAGTCAATTATTTGAGAACAGGTAGGTTGGAAATAAACTTTTGCCTACACTGGACCCTGTATTGTATTGTGTTGTCTTTGGATGGTTTGAATGCTGGTGAGAAAATGGCATGCTGATCAACATGGGATTGTAACAGGGACTGCTAAATTAAATCAGCCTAGATACTTTAGGAATGCTTTAACTTTAAAATGGAATTCAAAAAATTTATTGCTTTGGGAAAGAGTTTCCTGTGGAAACAAAAGGCTATGGTTTCATTCAAGGTTGATAGAGATCAGGTTTGGTTGGGGAAGATTCCCTGAAAATCCAGGCTACAGATATAAAGAAATAAACCTAGAAAAACTACAAGACAGCTGATGTATATTTTACCTGCTAAAACATAACACACACACACACACACACACACACACACACACACGCACGCACAACCCCATCATTTTTGGTTGGCTTGTGTACAACTCACAGCCCATACTTGTGATGATGCAGATATGATGATGCACAAAAGTTTGAAGGTTTGTGTGTTTTCACAGAAAGGGGACCAGACACCAATGAAAACAGATGGCCCAGGTGATCCAACCTCTCAGAATTCTGCATTTAGGGCAGCTTCGAGGCTGCTGGCTGAGATGGCCCAGCCTCACAGACTATTCTAGCCATGACTGCAAAGCCTTGTGCTTTCCTATTACACAGAGACTGGAAAGCAAATGTTATTGCAAGTTTTCTAAGGAATTGACCATTATTTCAATATTCTTGGGTTCACTAAAAAGATACCTTTGCCCACAGACAACAAGAAGCAGTCTAGAGAATACAACACTCACATTCCCAAGAAGTGGGTGATTTTTGGTTATTCAGTGGGTTATGAATATTTATCATTTAGGGAGAATATAGGAATATAGGATAAAAAGACAACTATTAAACTAAAATATTTTGCATTGGTATGGACACTGGTATGTTGATACAAATTTAAAGTCATTTTTGTTATACTGTATATATATTTCTACATTTGTTTAAGGTATTGTGCAGTTCATTTAAAAATGTAATATGTAACACAGGCTAGTAGTTAGTCATCTATAATAAACTTATAGTCAGATATGTTTTCAAGGTTAAATAGATATATTTAGACAGATTAGATAGATGATCTTCAAACACTTCAAAGACCTACAGACTATGATATTTAAGATGTTTAATAACCTAAGGTTTTCATGAGAGTGAGACATGTCTGCTCCTGACAGCATCAATTTACTTCAAAGAAATCATGGCATTTAAGAAACTCCATATGGACTTTGCTTTCATTGTGGCAAAGCTAGCCATTTGGGCAAGAAATTGTCCTTGTCTTACCTGCAGAAAGTATGTTGTACAAACTGGATAAGCAGGACACAAAGGAAAAAGACTGTTGAACTTTGCCAAGATAAGGTGGGATAGTCCTTCAAAATTTCTGCTTCATATAGGAGTTTGTCTGATACTCTAGGCTGTAGGCTGAAGATGGATGCCCCACATTGTAGAGAAACCTTGAGTGACTGTGGTGATATACTGTGTACTCTAATAGAATTTGCCTGAAGATCAGAGACAAAGAAACAAGCCACCTCTTACCTCTAGGACTTCTCAGCCTGAAAAGCCTCTAGTTTCTGTCTCCTCATGCCTTATATACCTTTCTCTGCCCATCCATCACTTCCTGGGATTAAAGGTGTGTGTGCTTCCCAGTACTGGCATTAAAGGTGTGTGCCACCACTGCCTGGCTCTGTTTTCTGTCCTAGACTTAGTTAATCTCATGTAGTCCAGGAAGACTTTCAACTCAGATGGATCTCTACCTCTCAAGTGCTAGGACTAAAGGTGTGTGCCACCACTGCCTGGCCTCTTTGTTTAAGCTTGTTCTGTTCTCTGATCTTCAGAAAATTTTATTAGGGTACATAATATATCATCACAGGTGACTGTCCAGATAGCCAGATATCTGTCATTTTAGAAGTGGTTTGCACTGCACTTTCTGTTTACTCAGATAGTATTATATTCTTCTGGGGTCTTTGATGGAGTTAAAGACTAGGTAGTTATAGTTTTCTTTAGTTATAATAGAAGGCAAATTAGGTATAAAACTTTGAACTCACCAAGGTAGGATTAATAATGGATATTTTCTTTGAATTTGCCAAATACAAATAGAGTGGATATTGTAAATGTAATTCTTACTTGATAGCTGCTCTTATTGTATATAGTTTTACTATATTAAAATGAAAACCTTTCTTTTTATTTAGACAAAGGGAGGAATTGTTGTAGAATAGTATGTTACCTATGTAAAGATGTGTTACATTTGTTTATGCCATGGAATATTACTTTAACTGTGTAAAGGTGTGTTACATTTGTTTATGCTACATTTGTTTAATGATGTAAGGATGTGTGTTTCATTATGTAAAGATGTGTTGCATTTGTTTTACCTTGCTTGCCTTAGGCACTTGACAAATCTAATCAAGAGCTGAATAGCCAATAGCTAGGCAGAAAAAGTATAGGCGGGGCTGCTGAGCAGAATGAGTAAGTAGGAGGAGAAATCTAGGCTCAAAAAGAATGAGTGAAAAAAAAAGTGAAAAAGGGGGACAGTTCCAGGGCAAGAAGCCAGGTAGCCACCAGCAGGCCAGATGTGAAAAACAGTGAAAGTAAGATATACAGAAGGACAGAAAAGTAAAAAGCCCCAAAGCAAAAGGTAGATAAACAGGTTAACTTAAAAGAGCTAACCAGAAATGAGCATAAGCTATGCTGAGCATTCATAACTGATAAGAAATCTCCATGTCATAATTTGGGAGCTGGTTGGTGGCCCCAAAGAAAAAGCCTGGTACATTGTATGTTTTGCATTAATTTATTGTGTATTGTATGTGGCATGTGCACCACTACATGTCTGAGGATGGTGTGGAGATCCTACTCTCTTCTTCTACCATTTGAGCTCCAGGATGGCACTCATGTCAGACTTGGCAGCCAGGGCCCTGCCCCTGTGTTATTTTCTCCCAGATTTCCTAGACGGGGTACACAGCCCACATTGCAGAGTGGTGTGTTGTGGGGCACGGGGTCACCATCTTTCTTTGCTTACCACAACTTAACTCTTTTTCTGATAATTTTCCACGTGTTCTGTTCATTTTGTCTTTAACTAACAAGGCAACCTCTTCCTCCAGGAAAGTGTCCTTAGTTCTTTATTAGATATAGCCACATCATTAGAGATTTAAAAAAATAAAACAAGTATGAATGGCAATAATTTATGTTTTTTGTGGATTCCTTCCCAAGATGGTGTTTCAAATATTTTATAGAATACATTTAAAGTCATTTCCTTAGATATTTACTTGAGTGCTTCCTAATCAATCTTAGTTAATTTTAGACACCAGTAGGATGTCTTCATTTAAAGAATTTTTATTTACAGAAAAGTAGATTGTACAACAGCTGGTAGAAAAGAACCCAACATAAAGAACTAAAATATCACAAATAGAAAGACTACTTGTTTTCTAATAACTTGTTTTGGTTTCAAAATGAGCTTGCACTTCTTCTAAATTTGATCACTGGGGGAAAAGACACCAGCTGCTTCAAGGCCTTCTGTATCCTGAAGTCAGATTCATTTCTGATTGTACTTATGTCAGTCCTTAGGTGGGCCACCTATTTAATGTCCCTGCCCTGAGATCTCTTGTTTGTGGAATGGGCTATTGTAGCTGCATCTACTTTTGTGTGAGATTTCTGTGTTTTAAACAGTGTTTGTGGACAACAGTACCTGGCATAGGATGAGCATATGCTACAACTGTAGAGAGATCCTACCAGCCAGCTCCAAACCCAATCCTCTTGTTTATGTTGATTAATGCCATATCAACTGTGGCTCCTTCTGAGTAAGGAGCATGAGTCTCATTAACTGAACTGTTTCCTGGTGTCTGCAGGGCTCTCTGCGAACTAGGGGAAAATGTGGGAGGTTTAGCCCTAATCAACATCATAAGGAGGTCTTGAACTTGTGCTATCTAAAGCCTTAGTGTTAATTGCAGCCTTGTGCCTGAGTGTTGGGCAGCAGGTGGGTCTCGCTTAACTCAGCTCATAGTCAAAGACTCAAGTACAATATGGTAACCAGATGCCATGGCTACAAGTGGCAGGGGAAAGTTCCAGAAGGAGACAGAAGTCTCATACTCTTTATTTGTAGCTTATTTATTCATTTATCTAATGTTTGTTGGTTCTTCTGTGTTCTAAGTGCTATAAGTGCCTAGATGTACAACTTAACAAAAAGAGGAAGAATGACCTGCTATGGGAGCTAAGATGTGTAAAGATAGGTAGGTAATCAGAAAGAGATAGAGGGGGGAGAGCAGGGAGGTGGGTGAAAACAGAGCAAGAGGGAGCACCTTAGCTACAGCCATGTGGAGTCTCTATTTTAAATAACATGAGTGGCTTTTTTTTTTTTTAATAAGTAAGGTGGAAGGAGGTAGAGCTGCCGTCTGTGGAGGCTGGCACAAGCACACTGGAGACAGGGCCCTGGAGGCATGTTAATATTCTGTCATCCCTTGGAATGGACATTAAAAAAAATGTCTTACTCAGTATTTATTTCTGTGGGACAGGGGGATATTGACTTTTCTATTAAGAAAAATTATATGCAAAATGCATTCAGTTAGTAATTCGCCTCAGCTGGGTCAAAGCAGGGGCGAGTGTAGAGCTATTCAACAAGATATTCCCAGTTTTCTTCTCATTCTTCAGTGTGCATGCATTTTCAATTAGAGAACTTTTTGGCAGCTGCATTAAAAATGAACAATTTGATAATGAAACATATTACTGGTCACTGATGAACACCATCATGCCACAGGTTATTTGGTTTTAAAATCCAGCTTAAAGTCAGCTTTCAACAGTCACTCTAGGTTTGTTTTGCTGAAATACTAAATGAATATGTTTTGGGGGACTAGTGGGATAGCTTTATTGACTTTTCTGGGTGCTGGTTCCTTTCCCAGAAACAATGCCAAAGTAAATTTTGCCAGTTAAAAGCAAGTATAGACTAAAGTTAGCACTCCAGCTTGTATTGACCCTCATTGCTGGGCAATGGTGGGAACTGGGTAAATGGAGCCTGGCTACCAAGTGCCTTGTATGATGTATGTGGCTTTTACCACAAGAAACATGAGATTGTAGGGTCCACCGGGGGTCTTGGAGAAGGGGAACCTTCCTGGTGGGGTTGTGGGGGTCCTGCCCTATGGCTAGAACCTGGGGACAAGTTGGGCAGGTCTTCCCCAGAATGGCAGGTGCCCAGAGATGGGACCTAGGGGCATGCCTCTCTGGGTATGACCCCAGGTACTCACCTCTGGTCTAGATGGGAGTTCTGGGGCAGATGGGAGCTGGCAGCTGGTCTCTGAATCTCAGGAAGTGGCTGGGATCTCTGTATCTTGTCTAGATGGGAGCTCCGGGGCCTGGGTCACATTATTGTATCAATAGTTTGAAAGAACCTGAAAGACTGGAGTATTAAGAGCAGATGATGGTCAAGCATTGTACACACTCAGTCTTTGCTTTCCTCCACAGAGCAGCCAGAATTGCTCAACAGCACCTGATTTTCCCTTCCTCTGATTTAAATGACTGGGGGTCTATGCTACATCCATTGGACTCAGCCCACCATATGTTCAATGACATCTTTATAGTTGGTGCCACTGTAAAATATTCCCCATTTTAAAGTGTTCAGATGTATTGCTTTACATGTGTCAGAACCCCACTGTACCTTCTAAATGTTAGTCAAAACCCTGCCTCCTCAGGACATTCTGTACCATGCATTCCCACAGCTCTTTCCACTTTCATTTTTAACTCTTAGAGTTGTAATTAATCATTTTAGAAATGAGTCCTTCACATCTGTCTTCATGAACAGACGGTAACCCACTCTCTTGGTCTGTTTTCTAATCCTGTGATAAATACAGTGACTGGTGGTTCAAATGAGAATGGTTCCATAGGCTCATCTGTTTGCATGCTTAGTCCCCAGGTGATGAACTGTGTAGGAAGGATTAGGAGGTGTGGCCTTGTTGGAGGAGGTGTGTCACTGGGAGTGTGCTTTGAGGTTTCAAAAGCTCACACCAGTCTCAGTCTCATTCTCTGCCTGTTGCCTGGGGACCAGGATGTTAAGCTCTCAGCTGCTGCTCCAGCTCAATGCTTCCTGCCATGATGGTCAAGGGCTAATGCTCTGAACCTGGACTAAATGCTTTCTTTTAAAGTATTGCCATGGTCATAGTGTATCTTCACAATAGAACAATAGCTAAGACAATGACTAAAAGCAACTTTAGGAGGAAAGAATTTATTGCATCTTGCAGGGAAGTCAGGAAAAGAACTAAAGGCAGGAACCTGGAGGCATGAACTGAAGCAGAGACCATAGAAGATGCCGCTTACATGCTCATTTCCCTTGGCTTGCTCAGTTTTCTTCTTCTTCTTTTTCTCTTTCTTCTTTTTCTCTTTCTTCTTTTTCTCTTTCTTCTTCTTCTTCTTCTTCTTCTTCTTCTTCTTCTTCTTCTTCTTCTTCTTCTTCTTCTTCTCCCTCTCCCTCTCCCTCTCCCTCTCCCTCTCCCTCTCCCTCTCCCTCTCCCTCTCCCTCTCCCTCCTCCTCTTCCTCTTCCTCCTCCTCCTCTGTAGTGGGTAACCATCTCAGCCTTGGCCTGGAAGTTCCAACCCCCACTGAGGCTTCTGTAATGGTCACGCCCACAAGGCAGGGCTGAGGGAGGAAGCTGAAGACCCAGGATGGTGAGGAGAGGCTTCTCTTGGTTGCGGGACCCTGGACGTTGGAGGTAGACTGAGTAGAGAACACCGCTGGACTGCGCCATACCTTTCCCAGACCCTGGAACCTATCCCTTCATTTGTAAGTTACCCCACAAAATAAACCTCCCTTTTAACTACGTGGACTGGCCATAATCATTTCACCAATACTCCTCCTCTTCTTCTCCTCCTCCTCCTCCTCCTCACCTTCTTCTTCTATTAAAAAATATATGTATGAATGTTCTGTCTGCATATATGTATGTATGCCACATGTGTGCCTGATACCTGGGAAGGCCAGAAGAGGGTGTATGATCCTCTGGAACTATAGTTACAGATAATTGTGATATGTCACATGGCTGCTAGGAATTGAACCCATATCCTCTGGAAGAGTAGCCAATGTTTTCAATAGTGAGCTACCACTCCAGTCCCCCAGTTAACTTTCTTATATTCCCCAGGACCATGGGCCCAGGAATAGGACTGCCCACATAGTGTTCTGGGCCCTTCTACATCAATCATTAGTCAAGAAATGCCTCACAGACTTCCTACAGGCCGATTGACCAGACTCATTTTCTCAGTTGAGGTTTCCTTTGCCCAGATGTCTCTATTTTATGTCAAGCTGACAGAAAAACAATCAGTACAGTCACCATGAAGGACCTGTGTTTGCTTATTGTCAGCCTTTCACCAGGGTAGTATATGGCTTGTATCTGTCTCCAATAAATGATTCTTAAAGGAATAGCTGAATCCTTGTATATTTTTGTATACATTGTAGCCATGCTTTTCCCTAGATAATCCTTTTCCTTGACAAGGCCTAGGGCACCATCATCAAAAGCAAGCACTCTGGGTATGGGCTTTCCCTGTAGACATTATTTTGGATCAGTGTCCAGCTGCTTATTTTACCTGAGCAGAATGTCTTCTATGTTGCGCAAAGAACAAGCAGATGGCTAAGACAGAAATGTACCTAAATCTAAAGTTACATGCTGAGAAGAGAGTGGGCAAGAAACTGAATTGCTTGTTTTAAAGTAATGAAATCTCCAAATGCAGATATTCCTGAGCCAAAGAAAGGCTTTGGTCAGAGAGCTTGCAAGTATGGGTAATTTTTCCTGAGGTATTAATTTTTCATTTTGAAACTGCATGACTCTGTCCCTGACTCCAGCAGATGACAACTTCAGCCACTCTTTGGCAGGCTTTGGGCATCTGGCTTCAGCTTCCCAGAGCTTCTAGCTTGATCCACATAATAGAGTTTGAATAGAGGGCATTGATGTTCCTGTGTGAAGCCAAGAGAGACAGAGGACTCCCCATAGGGTAAAATAGGAGCTTTCTCATGGTCTGGGTTCTGGGAGCAGAGGGGCCTCTTCCATGCCTACGGTCAGCAGACAGTCATGTGAGGAACACTGGGTAGTGACGAGGAAGCCTTTGAAGGAGGAGTACTTCGTTTTGCACATGAGCTACTTCCGATCTTTGTCAGAGATGTGTTTAGAATGAGACTGTTGCTGCACCTGATTAACTCGTCTGTCTCACATTAAAATGAGAAATGGATGGATGAAAATTCTGTAATTATTATAAAAGTGACAGTGGAATACTTAAAGTTTAAACATAATATTGTACAAGCAATTGACCACAATCAAGATTCATATTATCTATTTTGAATCATGTCTTCATGGAAAGGGACATTGTAGATTGTAGACATTGTGGTTTATAAAGCATTGTGTCCTATTTGAATACATCATCTAACTCTCTAATTGGAAAATCATACGATGCAGTAACACTGAGCCAAACGTTTTTATATATTGTCATCACAATTTATTGCCTATCCTACCAGAGATAAGAGACAAATACTGACAAATACTCAGAGAAATGGGAAGTAAAAGGTTGGTTTTATCCAAAAATCCCATAGGCTTTTAATTACACAGAATGCCACATGTTCTAACTCATTAGCAAAGAAGTAGGATTTCATTTGCTCTCCAGACAATTTGTGTTCTAGACTTCTTGTCAAGGGAACCACTAGGTAGAGAACTAGGTAGAGGATTCTTGAAGCAAGAGATAAACTGAGCTTCAATGAATCTTTATATTCAGAATATGATTTTGGCCCAAATCTTACCTAGTAAATTTTGATTCTGATTAGAAATTTGTTCTGGTAATTCTGTGTTTTATTTGAGTCCTCTCTACCAAAGAGATTCCCCAAAATGCTTCAGGTTTCCTGTCTGCCACAGACTCCATTGAGCTTCAACCTTTCATGTTTAGAGCCTGATTAGCATGAAGACTCACTTAGGAAGTCTCTGTCCTCCCAGGGTAGGACATACATATCCCTCAGGCATTGCTTCCATAAAAGATTGTTCCATTCATTCCCGGTTTCTGGGGTCCTGGTCTGCTGCCCATTCAGGCCCCATTGTCTCCTTCCTAAAATTTTGCTGACTTGATAGTTTTCAACTCTATGTATTTCCTTTTGTTCAAGAATACCAGTTTTAAGTGCATTCCCCATTGAGTCTGAGAAGGAAGATGTTTACAGAGAGAAAATGATACCTGTAAATTTATTTATAGAATGAAGCAGTTTCCTGACAACATTGGATTGTAATATTATCAACATAATTCATGCACTGGGTATAAATATCTTTCCCACAGGTATGTTTCCAGGGTTGACTCTCTTGGACTAGGCTCAGCTGAGAGAAGGAGGCTGGCAATGTTGTTTCTACCCACAGTCTACAAATCTTGGGAGAATAATTTTGTTTTATTATTTTATTCATTTTTATGTGTTATTTTTAGATTTTAGTGCTGAAGATGCCACTTTTTAATAGGAAGAGAATGGATGTTTGTTCCCTTACAGCTTGACAAATTACAGGTAGTGGGTTAGGTGGTCTGAAACCATTTTGTATGGGGGGGGGGGGGAGGGCTTGTGAGCTAAGTGTGATTTGTTCTCAGTTTTAAAGAAATCATACTTAGCCTAGAAAAAGTCTACTATCTAGTATTGTGCAGTTTGCTAACTTTTGCCTTAAAACAACTGATGGTTCAAGAATGACATTTTGCCCAGCACATTCAAGGATCTGGGTTAAATCCCCATGCCACCAAACAAAAAAACCAACATTATAAAAATGTAGCAATTTTCTGCACTATATGGGATCTCATATATATTTACTCAGTGAAACTTTATAAAAGGCCAATAAAACAATTAACAGAGCCCCATTTTATGTATGGGAAAACCAGAATAGATGGGGTTAAAAACATGGGTGCTCTGGCTGTCAGAGCCTAGCCACCAATTAGTCAGAAATTTGTTTGTTTTTAATCAGTGCCACCTTGGACATTGGTCTTCACAGTCACACTGGATGGTAGTGAATTCATAGTCAAACTGGATGGTAGTAAATTCACAGTCAAACTGGATAGTAGTAAAATATTGCTCATGTGTGATGTGAGCAACACATAGTCTTATAATCATGTGAAAGACACCATTAACACATACAAATGGGCAAAGTTATACTGTGAGCACAGCAAGGTTATATGCTGGGTAAAGAACCCCCTCTCCATTTCCTCACTCCTAGAAAGTCATCTGACTAGGTGGTGGCTCTTTAAGCCACTGGTCTTTACTCTCCCCTAAAGCTTAATATCTTATGGTCCCTTGTGAGTCTTTGCTATAGAAATTCATGCCTGGATGCCCAACATTTGAAATGACTATAATTGAAACTTCTAATTCCCAGAGCTATTGGAGGACTTGGGGGGATTCAAGGTCAACTGTAGATCTGTCTTTCTTTTGGCAAGTTAAGGGCTCAGTTCAGTCTCAGGCATATTCCTGCTGTAGAACTATCTTTGCATATTATGAATATGTATTATTCTCATTGGCTAGTAAAGGAGCCGACTGGCCAGTAGCTGGATGGGTAGAGGTTAGTCAGGACTTGACAAAAAGGAGAGAAGTCTCAGGAGTCACAAGGCAACATGAAGAGAAGCAAGATGAACTTATGGTGTTGAAAAAAGGTACCACCATGTGGCAGAGTGTAGATAAGAAACATGGGTTAATTTAAAATGTTAGCTAGTAACAGGCCTGAGCTATCAGCCAAGCATTTCTAAGTAATAATAAATCTTTATGTGGTTATTTGGGAGCTGGCTGGCAGGGCGGAGCTGATCAGTGGTCCAGATGGAAAAACTTTCCCTATGTATTCCTGAATAGCCAGAGGGCTGATCTTCTCTGTTCGCACTTCTTCTCTTATTGTCTGCATTAGTTCCCTTCCTGCTGCTGTGAATGACAACACCCTGATAACAGCAACTTCAGGGAGAAAGGGTACATTTTGGCTCATAGCTCCAGGGTAGAGTCCATCATGGCAGAGGAGTCCTGGAGTTAGGATCCCGAGGCAGCTGTTCATTTGGTACTGATGTCATGGAGCAGGAGATGAAAGTGCTAAACTCTATTTCTCCATTCTTAGCTGTGTTCCCAGCCCATGGGCTGGAGCTGCCTCAGTTAGGATAGAGTCTTCCCTCCTCAGCTTATTAAACATAGAAACCCTCACAGATGTGTTTGGAGGTGAGTTTCTCAGTGACTCTAAAACCAATCAAGTTGACAAGCTTAACTATCACATGATTGCTCTCTGCCTGCCCATTCAGTAAGAAGCTAAGGTTTCTCATACAGAGCTTTCACCCTGCTACCATATCTGATGTCCCCAGTATATTTCTTTGTGGGACTGATTGATTTACCTGTCTTTGGTTTTTAGTTTTGTAAACCTCTACCTCATTGTATTTTCAAAACCTTTATAAATTCACTTTTTATAGAGTTATTTCAAGGGCACTTTGGTAAGAAAACAGAAATAAACACATGTATGCTATTGTTAATCTCAAAGGTGAGAATAAGACCACTACCTCAATTTGGGCCAAACTTGAAGCGAGCTTGATTTTTATTCGAGTGCACCCCTGAATACATTTCTTAGGCCTTTTTAAAGAAGTAAAATAACAAGTAGTTTACAAAAAAGAGATAATGAGGCAATAAGGAAATACAGAAAAAAAAATCTAAAAAAACAAAAGCAAAAACAAAACAAAACCCTAAACTCATGTGGTCACTAGGAAGGGTTCAGGGAGGGTCGGGGAGAGTAAGGGTATTCTCAAAAACAAGCTAAGGTCATGGGCTGGAGAAGGTCAGGTTCCAGGAAACAGAGAGCAACTCAGCTCTTATAGCAAATAGAAGCTTATTTTTAATAATACAGCATAATGGCTCCTGCCTTCAAAAATGGAGTCAGGCAGGTTCTGCACTATATCCAGCATTGGTATATAGAACCCATTGAAATTTTTGTGGCCAGAAGATAGATATGGGATTATACCAGCAGGTTCTACCAGTTGTACTTTATTTCTTCTCTAACACTTCAGGAGATTTTTCCATCATCTCTGAAATTATGAAAATTAGAGTATGCAAGCAAGGGGCCATATGTAAAGCAGAAAACATCTGGGAAGATACTGTTAGAATTCCTAGTCACTCCCCTAGCCACATGTCTGAGCATGTGTTGACCAGTAGCCAGGTAAGATGCTTAGTCATCCTAGGGCTTTATGTCCTACATAATCCATGTGTTGTGTGATCGCAACGTAATCTGCATATAGCATGATCATGTAATTTATGCACATGTGTGGTGTAGCTACATAAGCCTATATGTGCATGTGCAGGGGGGAACCTATAAAAGTGGGTTCCACCTATTTCTTCTCTCTCTTCCTGCAGGGTCATTCCATAGACCTACGCACACCTTTTCTATTCCCTTACCTGAATAAACTCTTATAGTGGGTTTTGTTGTGCCTTGTGGCTTCTCTCACACAGTAAACAGTGCTGCTTAATAAATAACAGACATTATTTTTGTATCAAGAATAGATAGAAGTCAGTGCAGTGGAAAGAGGAGAAGAGGCATAAAGGGTATAACATGATGTCATCATCAGGCCAGTCTAGCATCTCCAGTGGTTAATTCCCTGGGGTTATAGGGACTTGTGGCTGAAGCTTGGCATCTTTAATCTCTACTCTAATGAGTTGAACAGCTCTTCATAGTTCTTTTGGTTCATACCCAGAAGATTGCCAATTGGTAGCAGTCAGTAGGTGCTTGTGGATCTCTCAGAAAGGTTGGAGCCCTGAGATTTTGTGGTGGTATTGTGTTCTCCAAAATATTGTGTGTTCCCTGAAATAAACATATCTGGGGGCAGAGAACAGACAGCCACTAGAACAAAGCCAAAAATGGTGGCTAGAAAATAGGAAGAGTAAGCCCTAACAGAAGTTGAGCTGTGGTGGTACACACCTTTAATCCCAGCACTTGGGAGGCAGAGCCAGGTGGATCTCTGAGTTCAAGGCCACTTTAGAAACAGCTAAGCATGGTGACCCACGCCTTTAATTCCAGAAACCCAACCTTTAATCCCAAGGAGTGGGGGCAGAAAGAGAAAAGTATATAAGGTGTTAGGACCAGGAATTAGGGGAGAGAAAAGCATGTAGTTAGTTAAGCATTTGGTTGGTTAAACATTCAGGCTTTGGAGCAACACAGTTCAGCTGAAATTCATGTGGAAGAGGACTCAGAAGCTTCCAGCCTGAGGAAACAGGATCAGCTGAGGAACTAGCAAGGTGAGATGGCTGTGGCTTGTTCTGTGTCTCTGATCTTGCAGCATTCACCCAAATCGGTTCTGTGTTTCTTATTTAACAAGCCGGTTACATCTACAAGATTTTGTTTACTTTTTAACTGATCCAGCCAGAGGGAGTCTGTAGTGGGTAGCTGCTCCAGCTTTGACCTTGAAGCACTGCCCCTAGTGAGGCAGCAGGTAACTGCTACATCTCTTTGGACCCTTAAGACTTGAGAGGGATACATGCTTGCTCTCTTGGTTACCTTGTGATCCTGGATGCTTGGTTGCAGACTAAGTCAGAGTTCTCCAGAGAACCACGTTGGGCTGTACCTCACTTCTCCTGGATCCTGTAACCAATCTCTTTGCTAGTTATAATTTACCCAAAATAAACCTCTTTGACCATCAGGTAAACTATGTGGAATTGCCTTGTTAATCGCCACTTTAGAAGTCTCCTTGTTTTCATGGCCCAGAGTGGGCTCTGTACTCACTGGAGAACTAACATAAGTACAACTATAGATTAGTGGCTTAGCAGAAAACAAGTGGTCCACTTAGGAGGTTAGGAGGTGAAAGAGTTTTACACATTTTTGAAGGCTTGGACAAGCTTAGGAGAAAAAGTTCACAGAAGATAGCAACAGCAGGCTTTACCACTGAAGAGCTGAAGGGTCAAGGGGAAGGGGATGTTCCTGGGACTCTCAGGAGGGAGTCAGGGATCACATGACAATAGCTAGTTCCAGTAATCTGCCCACACTTTCCCCTAACCCTCTGAACTTCCTAAAGTCAATTCCCGCCAGGACTTTATTTTAGGAAAGAAACATCACACAGCTTTAAACTCTCTCTCATAAGATTTGACCTAGAGAAGTCCTTCTCTGTTGTTCAGTTTCCAACCTACTGAGAATGAAAGCCATTGTAAAATTAAATAAAGAGAAGAAATAGGCACACAAACAAAAGCTTTGAGTGTTTTTCCAATTTTGCATGATTGGATTCATAGAGACAGAATCATTCTGAAAGTATTACAAAACACTCATGCAGCTTGTAAAGTCTGTTCTCAGGAACATTTGACAGATCATACAGCAGGGCCCAGCAGTGGCATTTAGATACGAGACCATAGCAGGATAAAACAAAATCACTAAAAAGGGTCAGGAACAGTGTCACCAAAGGCTGATGTTCACTTTTCTTTATCAGTATTCTTAGAAACACAACAGATTCCTGGTTTGATATAAATACCTCAGGTAAATCCTTTCAAAGTCTACAGCAGACACCTGTACAGTAAAGATTCTGAGAAATCTAGCATTGAAGAATTTTTGTTTAAAACAAGCATTTCTCGATCTCATGTAACTAATGCCTTTATTTGTTTATTTTATGGAATTAAAACCCATTATGACCTTTAAGAAATACCAGATACACATACTCCTGCATAAGAAGGGAGACTAGGTGATTTCTCTTGGCAGTATTCCTAGTTTTATACATATATGAAATATTCAGAATTAGATCTGTCATCAAAGATTGCCAATTTTTAAAAAGCAAACTTGTTTAAACTGAATTTTGCATTTCTTATTCTACACTTTGTATGCTTGTTGTACTGGGGAGGATTTGAGTCAGATATTTGTCAATGCAGCAATTTTCTAATTCCTCATTATTGTTTCTTTGCATAGGAAACCTGTGATTTAAATGACAGCTTCAAATATATTAGAAAAGGCTTGTCTGCTGGCATGCTTCATATGTGTCCATGTCTGAAAATTTATCTTTTCATAAATATCTTGGCAAAACAGAACTGTCAAAATAGCAGTGAAGGGTAACCCATTCTCATCCAGCTAGGCATACACCAGTGTGTGGCTCACCTGCACAGAGTAAAAGCTCTCAGGTTAGGTGGGAGCTCTCAAGTCAGGTGGGAGTGCTCATGTCAGGTGGGAGTGCTCAGGTCAGGTGGAAGCACTCAGGTCAGGTGGGAGCACTCAGGTCAGATGGGTGTGCTCAGGTCAGGTGGGAACACTCAGGTCAGGTGGGAGCACTCAGGTCAGATGGGTGTGCTCAGGTCAGGTGGGAACACTCAGGTCAGGTGGGAGCACTCAGGTCAGGAGAGAGTGCTTAGGTCAGGTGGGAACACTCAGGTCAGGTGGGAGCAGAGGATAAACCTTTGCATCCAAGTTCAGTCAGCCAATGCAGAGAGGCAATCAGAGGATGTTTGACTCTAATTCTGCTTACATCTTAATATCCGAATCTTCTGGGAATAGTCTTGGTTTTAAAACCTTCAACACATTTCATCTTAAGTTTCTTTTGGGCTGCTGTAACTGTTACTTGAGACTGAGTAATTTATGATGATCATAAATTATTTTCTTACAGTTTTGGAACCTATGTGTGGGCAGACTCTGTTTATAGTAAGGATCCCACTCTGCTCACAGCTTGGCATGTGGAACACTGTACCTCTTGGGGGTTGTCACTGTTCCCCAACATAGCAGAAAGTGAAGACAAGGAATACATTCTCAAAAGTCTCTCTTAAGACAGAGCAGGCATTAAAATGTTTTTAAATATATTTCCCCATTCCCTTTCCTCCCTCCAACCCATGTAACCCATCCTGCTCTCTCAAATTCATGGCCTCTGTTCTTTAATTGTTGTTACACACACCCACATACACACACACACACACACACACACACACACACACACTACCAAAGCATTTTTTTTTTTCGAGACAGGGTTTCTCTGTGTAGCTTTGAGCCTTTCCTAGAGCTCACTCTGTAGACCAGGCCTCAAACTCACAAAGATCCGCCTGCCCCTGCCTCATGAGTGCTGGGATTAAAGGCGTGTGCCACCACTGCCTGGCCCAAAAACATGTTTTAACGTCCAGAACTTACTTGAGATAGGGGATTCTGTTCACCTAAATTTCTCTTACCTACCCAAAGCATTTATTCTGGTGGCTGAATTTCAACTCGAATTGTAGAAAGATAGATGGCAAGCCGTGGCAGCCTCTTTTTGCTGTCTATAGCCTAAACTAGAAATTCTATTAAGATTTTTTTTTTTATTTTGATTTGTTGTGGTTTGGATCCAAAATGTTCTTTGTAAGCTCATATTTCAAATTCTCGGTCCCCAGCAGGTAGTGCTATTTTGGGAGACTGTGGAACATTTTGGAGTTGGGTGTGTCTAACAGGAAGAAAATGGATCTCTAATCTGCTTTCTGTTTTCAATCCCCCATGACCTGAAAAGCTTTTACTACAAGGTCCCACTGCCATGAGCTCCACAATGTCTCCCTGCCATGATAGACAGAGCTTTCTGAAACCAAGAGACAAAATAAATGGTTCTCCCTAATTTTTCCATGTCAGGTGCTATGGTCACAGTACCACAAAAGTAATTGGCATAGTTTTCAAAAATATCACATTGAAATATCAGTTTTCCCCTTGCTCAGAAAGGCCATCCTAGGGGCACAATAGTCACTTTACTGACCCCTATTAAGTCATACTTTTAGTTTATCTAGGCACCTGTAAGTCTGCAGGAAGACTGTGGAAAGTGTGTTTATTTACTTGAATATGTGACTTATAAGGATGTGTGAATCCTTAGACCAAAGGGGTGAAAGATTATGTGGAAGTTATTATTGTGGGAGAACTGTTCACACTGCAACCCTGCTGTGCCAATAGCCACTTTGAATCAAGGATGGAATCAGAGGTAGTCTGACCAGGATCAGCCATAGAATTGTTGGAAGGCTGAAGAAGTCAAAGAGAGGGAAGGAGGCTCTCCTTTAACTTGGTATGCCAGACTTTGTTGATTACCATGGAAGGCCTTACCCACTCTGAGGAGTGGATGGGGGTAGAGTTGAGGAGGCGGGAGAAGGGGAGGGAGGGGGGACTGGGGTTGGTATGTAAAATGAAAAAAATTTTATATAAATAAATATATTTAAAAAATGAAATAAATAAAATAAAAAGAAAATGTTCTATGTATCCTATATTTGTGAGTCTAAGGTTTCATATCTAATTTATCTTTTATCATAACTAAGGAAAATTATAACTATCTAGTCTTCAACTACATCAAAGACCTCAGAAGGATATAACATTACCTAAGTAAACTGGAAGAGCATTGTAAGCAACTTTCAAAAATCTAGAATGACCTGGACAGTCATCCAAAGTTCTTCTGCAACATTGGGGCATCCATTCTTCAGCCTACAGGCCTAGTGTCTCTCAGTTGCCTCTCTCTGTGTCTTGTAAAATGTCTGACAGTCTCCTCTATGAAGCAGGAACCTGAAGGAACATCTTGCATCTTAAAGTTAAGTGGTCACTTTTCCATGGGTCCTGCATGTTCAGTCAATATAACACTTTGTCAAGCAGTCCAGGCAAGAACAGTTTCTTGCCCAAATAGCTATTTTTGCCAAGAAGAAAATATACTCCATATGGAGTGTCTTTGGTGCTCTACATCTTCCTTGAATTAATTGGTGCTACCAGGAGCAGACATCTCTCACTGTCCAGAAAGACTAAGTTTTTAAAACATTTTAAATGCCATATTCTGTTGGTCTTTGAAGTTTGGGTTTGAAGATTACCTACCTAATTGAATTATATCTATGTATACCTAGAAAGCATAACACAACTATAAGTTTGACTATCACAGAAGACTAATTGTTAATTTTTATTTCTTAATTATTCATTACAATTTCAAATGAGCTACACAAACGTATCTTAAACAAAAGTAGAAATATACATACAGTATAACAAAATTAACTTTATAATTGTAATAAACTAAAATTTATAGCAATGTAAAACATCTTAAACAAGTTGCTGTTTAAAAGTAGGTTCAATAATCTACCCTTTCATCTATCATATCTATATCCTATCCACCTTTTTTCTTTAGAAAGATATTGACTATTACCAATAACAATTTGTAACCAACAACCTAAACAAAGACAAATATCTATAATTCATTTTTTGGGGGGAATATGGGCATAGTTTTCTAGGTTACTTCTTGCTGATAAGGGGTGCTGTATTCTTATGGGGATCCTGAGAAAATTCGAGATAATGGTCAAGTGCTGGGAAGATCAGCTATAACCTTTGCTGATAGGTACCATCTGTTAAGGTTCATGAGGTCTGGCTTGATCAAATCTGATCCATCTTAACTGGGAACAAATCCATAGCTTCTTGCTTCCTGTGGAAACAAAAGCAGAGCCTCCTTTCCAAAGCAACATATCCTTAGATCCAAATTTTGAAGTCAAGATATCTTTAAAATATACACATTGGTTTAACTGAGCAGCCTTTACAATCAAATGTCTCTCTGTAGTTAAAAATCCCAAAGATGAGGTCTGTGAGGAGCTGTGCTTACAGGTTGCTGTTCTGCAGGATGGGATTTGTGAAAGATGTCAAGAATAAGGCCTACTTTAAGAGATATCAAGTGAGATTTAGAAGGTGGCAAGAGGATAAAACTGACTTCTATGCTTGGAAATGATTGGTGATCCAAGACAAAAATAAGAACAACACACCCAAATACAGGATGATAATTTGTGTAGCCAACAGAGATATCATCAGTCATATTGTGCATGCCTGTATAGAAGGGGACATGATAGTGTGTGCAGCATATGCACACGAGCTACCAAAGTACGGTGTGAAAGTTGGCCTCACAAACTATGCTGTAGCCTATTGCACTGGCCTGCTGCTGGCCCACAGGCTTCTCAATAGGTTTGGTGTGGACAAGATCTATGAAGGCCAAATGGAGGTGACGAGATAAATACAATGTGGAAAGCATTGAAGGTCAGCCTGGTGCCTTCACTTGCTATTTAAATGCAGATCTTGCCCGAACTACAACTGGCAATAAAGTTTTTGGGACCCTGAAGGGAGCTGTGGATAGAAGCTTGTCTATTCCTCATAGTACCAAACAATTCCCTGGTTATGATTCTGAAAGCAAGGAGTTCAACGCAGAAGTACACTGTAAGCACATCATGGGTCAGAATGTCGCAGACTATATGTGCTACCTGATGGAGGAAGACGAAGATGCTTATAAGAAACAGTTCTCTCAGTACCTCAAGAACAACGTGACTCCAGACGTGATGGAGGAGATGTATAAGAAAGCTCATGCTGCTATCTGAGAGAATCCAGTCTATGAGAAGAAGTCCAAGAGAGAAGTGAAGAAGATGAGGTGGAACTGACCCAAAATGTCTCTTGCCTAGAAGAAAGATCGGGTTGCTCAAGAGAAGGCAAACTTCCTCAGAGCTCAGGAAATGACTGCTGAGAGCTAAAGCAATTTTCTATGAAGATTTTTATAAAGATAATAAACTTATTGACTAAGCAGCAAAAAAAAAATCCCAAAGACAATATAATCTAGACTCTCTGTGTGATTTCCATCTTTACATGGCTCACTTTTTATATTTACTTTTACTTTCTCTTTAAAGACTTTATTTTTAAAAATTTTCTGTTTCTTTATATAACTGTATATATTCCTTTTCCTTTCTCTTCCAAGCCTATATACATTTTAATATTGTAAACCATTTAGCAGTTTATTTCATCTGATCTATTTTATTGTGAATCTATTGCTTTAAACTGCAGTATTATTAGGATTGAAATGGCAGCTTTGGCTGCTGGCTCTGCCCACCTCAGCTTTCCAACATGACACAACTACATGCTCGTTGTTGACTTGTGAAGTAGTGGGTCTATGCTTCCATCCAATAGTGTGTAGCTCAAAAACCTTTTCTTTCTTTCCTTTTTTTTTTTTTTTTTTTTTTTTTTTGGTCTGTACTAGCAAAGGTTAAATCTACCATGCACCACACTGTGCAACTTGGAGACATCTCTGTGTACTGTGGTGGAAATCTGCAGCTATGCAACATAGGTCTTGGTGGCTGGTATCCAGCTCCATCTCGCAGGCAGCTGTCAGGAAATGAGTTTGCATTGCTGGTGGCATGACACTATGAGACTAGGAAGCCCAGTATGGCTCCATTTCTGTGCATTCAGAATCTTTAAACTTTCTTAGGTCTATATGGCTCAATGCCTGACAGTAAGCACTAAATATGGCTGGAAGTTTTTCTCTGGTCCCACCAGGCCCCTGCAGTCCCATGGCCTGCTTATAAAATAATCACTCAGAAGCTTATATTAATTATAACTACTTGGCCATTAGCTCAGACTTATTACTGACTAGCTCTTAAACTTAAACTCAGCCCATCTGTTAATATGTAGCCATGTGTTCCATGGCTTTACCTGTGTGCCATTATATGCTGCTCCCTGAACAGCAGGCTGATGTCTCCCGACTCTGTCCTTCTTCTTCCCAGAATTCTCCTAGTTGCTTGCCCCACCTATACTTCCTGCCTGGCTACTGGACAATCAGCATTGTATTAAATCAATTAAATCAGTAGTTGACATCAGAATGGACACCAAGATATGCATTATGTTGGGGAAGAGGTTTTGCTTTTGTTTCCATAGAAGAAAAACTATGGATACCATCAAGATTGATAAAGATTAGATTTGAACAGAAAGCACCACTTGATTAGAAAAGGTGATAGTTCCAAGGGCCATGGCATGGGACAGTAGATGGCAATTAATATTCAAGGTGTCCAGAAGATTAATTCTCTGATGGGAAACCTCATTAGGCATGGCCACAGAGCCACAGCCTCCAGAATTTCATTTGCTTCTGTCTTTAATATTCACATGTGCTATTGCAATTTTTCCCTAAATGGCCATGGGAATTCCTCCATTGCCTGTGCTATAGTGTGTTCCTCTCTTGAATGCAGCCTGATCTATTGGGATCCTTATATGTGAAAATGACTCATCCTTAAGCTGTATTGTCCATTTAATAGCAATAATGTTAGCTTATACAGAGTTTTGATGAATAATTGAATACAAAGTAATGCTACACAAGTCAGGAATTGCAAGTCCCTGAGAGCTGTTCTATATCATAGCTCAGGTTGACATAGGAAAAGAGTTGTATTTCCCTAGCTACTAAGACAGCTATATACTACTGACTGATTTAAAGCTTCAAAGTAACTTTAGATTAGACCAGGTGCCTTGCTAATGGCTTTTAAGATGAAAATTTCACAGGAAAATCAGTTTAATTTATAAGGACAAAATATCCAGCTGTCTGATTTGTTGAATCAAAGTTATAGTTGCAAAGCAGCCTAATTACTATGCTAGCCTAGCTAAGTCTGGCTGACATCTAGGACAGTAATTAACTCTCTACACAAATTCCTAACCTAAGTTTTATGATACAGGCATGCAATATAGAGACTTAAAGTTCAGGCAAATAACTGTTTTTCTTATTTATGTTGGGTCTTTAAACTGTGTGAATGACAGGGAATGATTTCCAGAGGTCTGGGGACAAGCAGTTTTCATTCAGAGACATCTTGGAAAAATTTTTCTAACTGGCCTTTACTACAGAGTATAATCTGGCTTCTTAGCCCTGAGTAAGAGTTGCAAGTTTCCTTTTTTATGGTCTAAAGTTACATGCAAGACATAAAAATACATTTTAAGATTTAAGGGCTTTTAGTGCACTGTGCCTTTTGAGTGAGCTTAGCTGTGATCATATCCCCCCACCCCCACCTTGCAGCTTGTACACTGGGGGGCCTCACAGCCATGCTGTGGCTGCACTCTCCTTCTCTCCGTAAACAATTCTAATTTGAGTAGTGCAAGAAAGCCTGACATTTTTATAATGGTTAATCACAAAATGTTAATTTAAAATGTTACTATAACTTAGAAAAATGCATGATTTCTTTATTTTTCTTAGTCTCCTCAATAGTTGAGCTTTATAACTCTTATAACCCTTTGTAAGATTATCTCTTTAGTTAGATAACATAATGACTTGTTTTTACATTGCAGTTACAGCTGCATTTTACAGCCCCATCAATTAAGAAGTTCAGATTTATTACAAGTGTGTTGTGGTAATATATTGCTCACCCCAATAAAACTTATCTGGGGATCAGAGGACAGAGCCAGCCACTAGATTAGACATAGAGACCAGACAGTGATGGCACACACCTTTAACCCTCTCACTCTGGAGACAGAGATCTGTCTGGATCTCTGTGAGTCCAAGGCTACACTGGAAACAGAGCCAGGTAGTGGTGGCACACAACTTTAACACCAGTACTGGGAAGCATACATGCCTTTAACCTCAGGAAATAATATGCTAAGACACAGAAAGGTATACAAGGTGTGAGGAAACAGGAACTTGCTCTTTTTAGACTGAGGATTTCCTAGAGGAAAGCTAGTGGCAGCAGTAGTTCAACTGAGACCCTCAGGGGTGAGGACTCAGGTTTTCAGTCTGAGGATTTGTGGAAACAGGATATAGGCTGAGGAGTTGGTGAGGTGAGGTTGGCTGGCTTGTTCTCCTTCTCTGATCTTTCAGCTTTCACCCCAATACCTGGCTCCAGGTTTCTTTCTTTCTTTTTTTATTAATAAGACCATTTATCAATTCGTGTTATAGTATGTTGTTGGGATGACTCTGTTTCTTATTGAATGAAATGTGACCTTTAAATGTAACACCTGTATTCAACATGAAAGTTTCTGTTGGGTATATATAGCTGTGTAGAACAAAGAAAGAATAAAAAAGAAAGAAAGAAACCTGGAGCGGGAGATCCCAGCTGTATCAAGAACAGAAAGGGAGAACAAGGAATAACAGACCATGATAAATGAAGACCACATGAGAACAGAAATAGGCAGAGTGCTGGAGAGGTCCCCAGAAATTCACAATGATACATCCTCTGTAGACTGCTGGCAATGGTCAAGAGAAAGCCTGATCTGACCTAGTCTGGTGATCAGATGGCCAAACACCCTAACAGTCGTGCTGGAACTCTCATCCAATAACTGATGGAAGTGGATGCAGAGATGCTCAGCCAGGCCCCAGGTGGAGCTCCAGGAGTCCAATTATCGAGAAAGTGGAGGGACTGTAAGAGCGTGAATTGTTGAGACCAAAATTGGAAAAGCACAGGGACAAATAGCCAAATGAATGGAAGCACATGAATTATGAACCAAAGGCTGTGTAGCCCCCAGCTGGATCAGGCCCTCTGGATAAGTGAGACAATTGAATAGCTTGAACTGTTTGGGAGGCACCCAGGCTGTGGGACCCAGACCTGTCCTTAGTGCATGAGCTGACTGTTTGGAACCTTGGGCTTCCACAGGGACACTTTTCTCAGCCTGGAAAGAGGGGACTGGACCTACCTGTACTGAATCCACCAGGTTTAAATGAATCCCCAGGAGATTCTTGGCCCTGAAGGAGATGGGAATGGAGGGGAGGGGCTGGGGGAAAGGTGGAGGTGGGGGCGGGAGGTGGGAGGACAGGGGAACCCATGCCTGATGTGTAAAATTATAACACAAATATAATAATAATAATAATAATAATAATAATAATAATAATAAAAGAAAGTGATCTCCTATGCCAATGCATTCAAGACTACTTCCTACTTTCTCTTCTATCAGGTTCAGAGTAACTGGATTTATGCTGAGGTCTTTGATCCACTTGGAGTTGAGTTTTGTGCACGGTGACAGATATGGATCTATTTCCAGCCTTCTACACGTTGACATCCAGTTATGCCAGCACCATCTGTTGAAGATGCTTTCTTTTTTCCATTGTACATTTTTGGCTTCTTTGTCAAAAATTATATGTTCATAGGTGTGTAGGTTAATGTCAGGGTCTTCATTCCATTCCATTGATCCACATGTCGATTTTTATGCCAGTACCAAGCTGTTTTTATTACTGTAGCTCTATAGTAGAGCTTGAGGTGGGGATAGTGATGCCTCCAGAGGTTGTTTTATTGTACAGGATTCTTTTGGCTATCCTGGGTTTTTTTTTTTGCCATATGAAGTTGAGTGTTATTCTTTCCAGGTCTGTGAAGAATTGTGTTGGTAATTTGATGGGGATTGCATTGAATCTGTAGATTGCTTTTGGTAAGATCACCATTTTTACTATGTTAATCCTGCCTATCCATGATCATGGGAGATCTTTCCATTTTCTGACATCTTCTTCAATTTCTTTTTTCAGGGACTTAAAGTTCTTGTCATATAGGTCCTTCACATGCTTAGTTAGAGTAACCCCAAGATATTTTATATCATTTGTGGCTATTGTAAAGGGTAATGTATCTCTGATTTCCTTCTCAGCCTGCTTGTATATAGGAGGGCTACTGATTTTTTTGAGTTGATCTTGTATCCTGCTATGTTGCTGAAGGTGTTTGTAAGCTGTATGAGTTCCTTGGTTGAATTTTTGGGGTCACTCATGTATACTATCATGTCATCTGCAAATAGGGAGAGCTTCACTTCTTCCTTTCCAATTTGTATCCCCTTAATCTTCTTATGTTGTCTTATAGCTCTGGCTAGAACTTCAAGTACTATATTGAATAAGTATGGGGAGAGGGGACAGCCTTGCCTTGTTCCTGATATTAGTGGTATTGCTTTGAGTTTCTCTCCATTTAATTTGATGTTGGCTGTTGGCTTGCTGTAGATTGCCTTTATTATGTTTAGGTATGTTCCCTGTATTCCTGATCGCTCCAAGACCTGTATCATGAAGGGGTGTTGGATTTTGTCAAATGCCTTTCCTGCATCTAGTGAGATGATCATGTGGTTTTTTTTCTTTGAGTTTGTTTATATGATGAATTACATTGATGGACTTTTGTATGTTGAACCACCCTTGCATCCCTGGGATGAAGCCTACTTGATCACAATGGATAATTGTTTTGAAGTGTTCTTGGAGTCTGTTTGCCAGAATTTTATTGAGTATTTTTGAATCAATGTTTATGAGGGAGATCAGTCTGTAGTTCTCTTTCTTTGTTGCATCTTTGTTTGCTTTAGGAATTAGGGTAATTGTAGCCTTATAGAAGGAGATTGGTAATATACCTTCTGCTTCTATTGTGTGGAACAATATTACAAAGTATTGGTATTAAGTCTTCTTTGACGATCTGGTAGAATTCTGCACTGAAACCTTCTGGTTTTTTTGGTTGGGAGACTTTTAATGACTGATTCTATTTCCTTAGTGGTTATTGGAATATTTAGATGGTTTATCTGGTCTTGATTTAACTTAGGTATGTTGTACATATCCAGAAAATTATCCATTTCTTTTAGATTTTCCAATTTTGTGGAGTAGAGGTTTTTGAAGTATGACCTGATGATTCTCTGGATTTCCTCATTGCCTGTTATGTCCCCCTTTTCATTTCTGATTTTGTTAATTTGGATGCTCTCTCTTTGTCTTTTGGTTCATTTGGATAAGGGCTTCTCTATCTTGTTGATCTTCTCAAAGAACCAACTCTTTATTTCATTAATCCTTTGTATTGTTCTCTTTATTTCTATTTTATTGATTTCAGCTCTCAATTTGATAATTTCCTGGCGTCCGTTCCTCCTGGGAAACTTTGCTTCTTCCTGTTCAAGAGCTTTCAGGTGTGCTGTCAAGTCACTAGTGTGAGATTTCTCCAGCTTCTGTATGTGGGCATTTAGTGCTATGAATTTCCCTCTTAGCACTGCTTTCATAGTGTCCCATAAGTTTGGGTATGTGGTGTATTCATTTTCATTGATATCTAGGAAGTCTTTAATTTTTTCCTTTATTTCTTCCTAACCCCATTGGTGATTCAGTTGTGCATTATTCAGTTTCCACGAGATTGTACGATTTCTGTAGTTTTTTTTTTTTGTTGTTGTTGAAATCTAACTTTAAACCATGGTGGTCTGATAGAACACAAGAGATTATTCCAATTGTTTTGTATCTGTTGAGATTTGCTTTGTGGCCAAGTATGTGGTCAATTTTAGAGAAGTTTCCAGGATGTGCTGAGAAGAAGGTGTATTTTTTTTTTTTTGTTTGTAGAATGTTCTGTAGATATCGATTAAGTCCATTTGTGTCATACCATCAGTTAAGTCCTTTATTTCTCTGTTACATTTCAATTTGCCTGATCTGTCCAGAGGTGAAAGTGGGGTGTTGAAATCTCACACTATTAATGTGTGGAGATTTATATGTGATTTAAGCTTTAGTAATGTTTCTTTTACATATGTGGGTGCCCTTGTGTTTGGGGCATATGTTCAGAATTGAGACTTCATCTTGGTGGATCTTTCCTGTGATGAGTATGTAATGTCCTTCATCATCTCTTTTGATTGATTTTAGTTTGAAGTCTATTTTTCTGGATATTAGGATGGCTACACCAGCTTGCTTCTTTAGACCCTTTGATTGCAAAGTCTTTTCCGTGCCTTTTATTCTTAGGAAGTGTCTATCTTTGAATTTGAGGTGTGTTTCTTGTATGCAGCAGAAAGATGTATCCTGTTTTTGTATCCATTCTGTTAGTCTGTGTCTTTTTATAGGTGAATTAAGTCCATTGATATTAAGGGATATTAATAACCAGTGACTGTTCATTCCTGCTATTATTTTTATTTTTTGGTTGTAGTGTGTGTGTACTTCTCTTCTTTGGGGTTTACTGCTATGGTGTTATCTATTGCCTGTGTTTTTGAGGGTGTATCTGCCTTCCTTAGTTTGGAATTTTCCTTCTAGTGCTTTCTGTAGAGCTGGATTTGTGGATAAGTATTGTTTAAATCTGGTTTTGTCTTGGAAGGTCTTGTTCACTCCATCTATGATGATTGAAAGTTTTGTTGGGTATATTAGTCTAGACTGGCATCCATGGTCTCTTAGTGTCTGCATTATATCTGTCCAGGTCCTTCTGGCTTTCAAAGTCTCCATTGAGAAATCGGGTGGTATTCTAATGGGTTTGCCTTTATAAGTCACTTGGCCTTTTTCCTTTGCTGCCCTTAATGTATTCTTTCTTTATTCTGTACATTTAGTTGTTTAATTATTATGTGGTGAGCGGACTTTTTTGGGGGGGTCTAGTCTGTTTAGTGTTCTATAGGCTTCTTGTATCTTCATAGGTATTTCTTATGTTGTGAAAGTTTTTTTCTATGATCTTGTTAACTATTTTTTCTGTGCCTTTGAGTTGGTATTCTTCTCCTTCCTTTATCCCTATTATTTGTAGGTTTGGTCTTTTCATGGTGTCCCAAATTTCTTGGATATTTTGGGTCATGACTTTGTTGGTTTTAGTGTTTTCTTTGACTGATGAATCTATTTCTTCTACCATATCTTCAACACCAGAGATCCTCTCTTCCATCTCTTGCATTCTGTTGGTTATACTTGCCTCTGAAGTTCCTGTTCATTTACTCAGATTTTCTATTTCCAGCATTCCTTCTGCTAGTGTCTTCTTCATTTTTTCTATTTCCCTCTTCAGGTCTTGGACTGTTTCCCTCATCTGTTTTGTTGCCTTTTCATGATTTTCTTTCAGGGACTTTTTGTTTTCTTCTCCTTTATTTGTCTTTTCCTCTATTTTTTCAATAGCATTCTTCCCATTTGTCTGTTCCTCCACTTTATTTTTGATTTCTTCTATATAAGGCTCTATCCTCTTCATGATGTTACTTATAAGATTGTTTTCTTCTTCTTCTTTTCTTCTTCTTCTTCTTCTTCTTCTTCTTCTTCTTCTTCTTCTTCTTCTTCTTCTTCTTCTTCTTCTTCTTCCATTTTGTGATGTTCAGGTCTAGCTGTTGGAGAAGGGCTAGGTTCTGGTGATGCTGTATTGCTCTTTATTTTGTTGTATGTATTTCTGCCTTGCCATCTGCCCATCTCCTTGTGGATTCATTCTTGGTCTTATCAGTGTACTTGGTCCAGACAGAGCTGACTGATTTAGGGAGCCTCTCTCTCTGGTCCAGATGGAAGCTCTGTGCCAGATTGGAGCTCTGGTCCAGATGAGAGTGCTGGCTGGGTAAGAGCTGGGTGCTGGCCTCTGAGTCTCAGGAAGTCCCTGGGGTCTCCTTATCTTGTCCAGATGGGAGCTCCTCTTGTCCAGATGGGAGTTCTGGGGCAGGATGGAAGCTCTGGTCCAGATGGGAATTCCAGGCAGGATGGGATGCTGTAGGCTGGTTTCTAACTCTCCGGAAGTGGCTGGGGTCTCTCTGGTCCAGATGGGAGTTCCAAGGCAGGATGGAAGCTGGGGGCTGGTTTCTATGTCTCCGGAAGTGGCTGGAGTCTCCAGCAGATGGGTGTGGGGGCAGGGAGTGGAGGTTGTAGGGTTCACCAAAGGGTTTTGATGAGGGAGAACTTTACCAGTGGGGTTAGGGGGGTCCTGCCCTATGGTGAGAACCTGGGGTCCAGTTGGGCAGGTCTTTCCCTGAGTGGCTGGTGCCCAGGGCTGGGACCCTGGTGCGGGCTTCTCTGGGTGTGACCCCAGGCACTCACCTCTGGTCCAGGTGGGAGTTCCAGGGCAGGATGGAAGCTGGGGGTTGGTCTCTGAGTCTCAGGAAGTGGCTGGGGTCTCGGGCAAATGGGTGTGGGGGCAGGGTGTGGAGACTGCAGCATCTGCCTGCAGTCTTAGAAAAGGGGAGCCTTCCTGCAGGGCTCACCGAGTGGATGGAAACTGGGGCCAAGTTGGGCAGGTCCTCCTGGGATGGCTGGTGCCCAGGGGTGGGACCCAGGGGTGGTTGCCTCTCTGACTATAACCTAAGGCATTCACCTCTGATCCAGAGCTAAATGGTCTTATTAATAAAAACCCAGAGCCAGATTTTGAAGTGCAACTTAGAGATCACAGAAGCAGAAAAAAGCCAGCCACATTCTTACCAATAGGAAATCCTCAGCCAAAGTGAGAGCTACTTCCTGTATACTCATGCCTATATACCTTTCTGTGCCCTGCCATCTTACATCTTCTCTCTGCCCAGTTACATGACTTCCTATCTGTCTATACAGACCTCCAGACCTCTATGGCTAACTAGCACTGGGATTAAAGGTATGTGACACCATGCCTGACTCTGTTCCCTGTGTGGACATGAACTCACAGATATTTGGATGAATCTCTGCCTCCTGAATGCTAGAATTAAAGGAGTGTGCTACTACTGTCTGGCCTCTATGTTTAATATAGTGGCTGGCTTTTTCCTCTGATCTCCATGCAAGCTTTATTTATTAGAACACAAATAAAATATCAGCACAATAGTTCATCAATCACATGGTCATTCCACTAAATTAACTTAAAAGACTGACAGATATCTTCCATTTGATCAGACATATGCTTCCCCAAAAGGGAAACTCACCAAAGTTAGGGTTGGGGCAGGGTTTTGTTTTTGTCTCTCCAGGAGAATAATAGCTTCCAACTAAAGAATCTCAAGACCACTGGACAAATAAGGCATCTGAAGAAGAAGGACAAATCATCCAGAGAAAATGTCCCAAGAAAAAGAGTAAGTTGGCTTAATGATATAACACCTTTCCAATAGGAAAAAAATTCATAAGTCTTCCCAAATGTTTGTTTCTACTGTTTTCTACAGACATTTATAACAAATGGTCTTTTTGTAGTCTCAATCCAATTAAAATTTAAAGCTGACTTTGGATCTCAAGCATGGCTCTCTCTTCTAACCCAAGTGTGCTTGTTAGAAGACAATCTAAAGTCTCTGTCTCATGTCAGAAGAGCAACCTGCTACGGGACAGAGGAAAACCAAAATTAATGGACTCTTCTATTGCCACTAATCTCATAATTCTTTGGTTTATTTTGACTCTTTGATACTTTTTGTAAGGTATAAATAATATCTCAAAATTTGTTAGACACACATATGTATCAACTTTCTGTCATGATATTAATGGTCATATAGATTACTAACTAGTTCTATAAATAGGCTTCATCTAGCTTCCTGTACATGATTTCAGGTTTGAGTCTGAATCAGGTAACTAGGAACTAAGTTTTTGTACCCCAGATGTATTTAATAGAGTGTGGGCCTTTAAATTCTCTGAGATCTGCTGCATATGGCATTTAAAATGTCTACATTTTCCACAGTGAACTGTGACCACTCTTAACAGTGACCTTTCAAGCCTTCGAAAGGATGATGGGGCTCCACAATGATAATTCCACCTGGATTGTGGTAATGCTACTAAGCTGACAAACACCACCCAAAGATTAGCTTTGGACTACAAACTGCTCAGGACAATTTCAAGTCAGTTAGCTAAGTTAGTATATCATCATAGACTACTCCAGCCAGAATTTAAGATAAACCTTGTACTTTCCCATGACATCAAGACTGGACAACAGCCAGCTCTCCAAGGACTTAATCTTTATCTCACTTTTTTCAGGGTTCCCTAAAGATGTTGTTGCCCCAGTCAGCAGGAAATAATTTTAAGAACATGATACTCACATTCCCAAGAGGTGGAGTGGGTTGTTTTTGATCATTCAATGGATATTTGTTATCACTTAGGGTTGTTGGTTACAAGCTGTTATTGATCATAGTAAGGGAGGAAACTAAACAAACAAAACTAGATTCAGGAATCTAATTCTGAAAAGAAAAAGGAGAGGTATAGAAATGATAGGATAAAAAGGTAGATTATTGAATCTACTTTCAAACCAAAAAAAGCAATTACTGTTCTCAAATATTTTACATTGGTATGGATTTTTATATATTGATACAAATTTCAGGTTATTTTTGCTATACTAATTATATGTTTCTATTTTTTGTTTAAGGTGTTGTACCTATGCAGCTCATTAAAAAATGTAATGTAAAGTTCTAGTCCTTGAAAGTGATTAAGGATAATTAAGAAATTCAGGTTAGTTGTTAGTCATCTTATACAATCAAACTAATAGTCATGTTAGGTATGTTTTCATGGCTAAACAGAGACATATTTTAAATAGATAGCTGTCCAACACTTCAGAGGCCTACAGAATATGGCATTTAAAATGTTTTAATAATATTAGCTTTTCACGACAGTGAGACACATCTGCTCCTGGCAGCACCAATTTACTTCAAAAGAGGATGATAGGGATTGAAGAACCTCCACATGGAGTTTTCTTTCTTTTATGATAAAGTTGGCCACTGGAAAAAGAAATTGCCCTTGCCTCAACTGCTATCCAAATTGGATAAGCAGGATACAAAAGAAGGCAACCACCAAACTTTGCCAAGACAAGGTAGGACAGTCCTTCAAAATTCCTGATTCACAGAAAAGTCTGTCAGATATTCTAGGTCCATAGGCTGAACATGGATGCCCCAACATTGCAGAGGAACTTTGGGGTTACTGTCCAAGCAGCCAGACATCTCTTTCCTTTCTGAGTTTTGGAAGTTGCTTGCTCTGCACTTCCTGTTTAATCAGGTGATATTACATCCTTCTCCAGTCTTTGATGGAATTGAAGCTTAGATAGTTAAGAGTTTTCTGTAGTTTTGATGCAATGTAAGAAAGGTATACACCACTTTGGATACAACAAGATAGGATAGATAATGGAACAGATAATGGAGTCTTCACTATCATGGTCCTCTCCAGCCATGAAGAAGAAACAGACTCAGAAGCTCTGACAGCAATATAGTATAATTATATACCTGGATAGTGATGTGCTTTTAGTATTTATTACCAACTTTTAACTTTTTAAAGTTAGCTCTGGGTGTCAGACTCAGGTCTTGAAGCTAGCTACCTTGGCAGGCACTTCTATCAGCTGAGCCAACTTCTAGCCCTTCTTGCTTTTTAATATGGCATTTAATTGTAGGCTTATATAATTTTTACTAACAGCTATGTTTGACATACACCCTGGAACATTCCTGAAAATGGTTTTCTCCAAAAGTGTCTTCATACATCATTGGGTAAGAATACAAGGCTGAGGTTGGACATGATTGAGATTCTCTGCCACTTGGACCTGTGCAACCAGTGGAAGTCTCCATTTCTTTTTTACAGCTTAGTTTTCTTGTGTGGGAGATGAAAGCACAGGGTGAGCCTTTGGGTTGTCCTGAGCATTAAAGTTCATTGATCAAACCTGCTCTTCCTAGAAAGTGCAGCTCCAATGCTAAATATTTCACATAGCCTGCTCTGGAACAGTGCTCATGATGCATCTTTTTCTTTTTTATTAATGAAGGAAGGAAGTCTTCATAGGCCTGTGCTCTGCTCTACATAATGATGTGATTTACATAATTCAAGGGAAGAGAGGTTTTCTTAAAGGCTGGAGTCTATGTTATCTCTGAGAACAAATATTTTTCCTCAGGATGTGTTCAGTTTGGTTCCAACAAGATTTTCTTTTTCTTTTAGAGTTAGAATTGTAAAGGTCTTAATTATTGGAGAATTTATTGTTTCCTAAGACTGGAGACCCACAAGTTCCTAGGCCTGCCTCCTTCATAGATTTGTAGAAAATAATTAAGATCTGAGCAAAAACAACGATCACCATAGAAAAGGAAAGGGACAGCATGAAACTGGGGAACAAGATGAGGCACATAGAGTCAACACAAGAGGAACCCAGTGGAGGTTTCTGTTTCTGGGTGTTGGGCTGTTTCCCCAGTTACAGGCTTGTGGTATCCCAAGACATAGCTAATGTGTCACTATTTCAAGGTACTTTTGATATCAAGGGGCCTAATGGGAAGTCTTTGTGATTGTGAATGTACCTGGAAGGGGACTGGGTGACTCTGGCTGCTTCCTCTTGCTCTTTCTTCCTGGCCATGAGTTGAAGTTTGTCCTGCTGTACACTTGCCATCATTGCCACCTGGTTTACGCACCACAGAAAAAAAACTTAGCAGTTGCCTGACTCACTAAGTTGAACTGAAGCCTCTATACAATGAACTAATATAGACCTCTTATCTTTATAAAGTAATTTTTACAGCTATTTAATTATAATGACAGAAATTAGACTAATATGAACCTACTGTGTTTTATACATGGTGAATAGTAAGAAGGACACTTAATTCTAGTGAACAATGAATGACCCTCATCTGCACTGAGCTTGAATCTATTGGAAAAGTGGATTATCAGCAATTAAATTGATAAAATAGTAATTGCAAGCAGCATCAGGTGCTATGAAGAAGGAAGATTTTGCAAGATTGTGAATGATTTTTTTTTTTCTAAGAGCAATGAAAGTCTCTGAACAGTTTTAAAGATGCCCAGGATATTGATATAGATGTTGTGTGAAGAATTGACTAGAGGGGGCATTATTGGACATACAGAGGCAGTAAGAAAACTCTTGCTGGTTAATAAAGAACTGACTGGCTGGTAGCCATGTAGGACATATAGGTAGGACAGCAAAACTGAGAATAATGGGAAAAAGAGTGGAGTCAGGGGAGTTTCCAGGAGGCACAGAGGGAGCAAGACATGCTGGAAGGCAGGTAAAGCCACAAACCATATGGCAATACATAGATTAATAGAAATGGGTTAATTTAAGTTGTAAGAGCTAGTTAGTAATAAGCCTGAGCTATTGGCCAAGAATTTGTAATTAACATTAAGTCTCTGAGTGGTTATTCGAGAGTGGCTTTGGGACAGAAACTTCCCCTTACACTTCAGGCATGAGCAATGGCTCTGGTGACAGAATTTCATGAATATTTACCAATAATGAAACATCCCCATTATAAGGAACATTAGTGTACATAATTTATCTTTAGTTCAGTGCAATAGTGTCTGTTCCATAGAGAAACGATTTTACTCAACTCTGTATAAAAGTATAAAAATATATTTCAAAATTATTTCCAATAACTTACTAGAAAATCAAAGTCTAAATAGAACAAAATGCTGCTCAGGTATTTTGCAAACAATAGCTGAGATAATTATGGGCCCAGATTAACTCTTCCTACAAGAAGAGGTTGCATTATTGTTGTGTTAAAGTTTCTTTAAAATATATTTTTTTAAGTTTATATGCATGTGTGTAGGTGCCTGTGGAGGCCAGAAGTAAGCAAAGGTTCCCAGGAGCTAAAGACACAGGCTTTTGTGAGCTGCCTGAGTGCTAGGATCTGAACCTCATGATTGAGCAGTGAGGGCTCTTACCTGCTGAGCTCCCTCACCAACTCCTGGTTAAGCTGCTTTTAAGGACACAGGCCAGAGGGGCTTCCTTAGACAGAGGATCTTCCAGGATAGATGTGCAGAATCAGAACCCTTGAGGGTCTCAGGGACTCCGCAGAGCATACGAAATCTTTATTTACCTGGATCACAGGTAAATCAATCACAATGCCTGCCTGTTTTGACTAATAGATAATCAGGGATGAGTATCCTGTACAAGGATTAACATATTCTAAAATGGTACACACCCTGCCAGAAGAAACAGAGGACTGTATTTCTTCAATTTAATAAATTTGATTCCATTTTTAAATTCACAGTTGGAAAAATACCAAATGGCAAAAGTAAATGTTACAAACCCAACACAATTCAAGAATTATTAGTAATTATAAAAATATATATAAAATGAGCTAGTAAACATAAAGACACAAAATGTCAGGTCAGTGTTTCAGAACTGAACACAAAACTTAATTTAAACTCCAACCTGAATAACTTTTAAAAACTCTTGCACATGTAAAATGCCTGTAAAACAGGTGTTACAGCTTAGAAGCAGACATCACACCAGCAAGTGTAAAGCCTGGGTCATCCCTGCTCCACCTTGAAAAAACAGAAGAGGAAGAGGAGGAGAGGAAGGGGGATGAGAAAGAGGGGGATGTTCTGTGATTTTTAAGTTCAAAACAATGGACAAGTTAGAAGCCAGCTACCAGCTGTTAGAGGGTGTAGTGGGCATTTAGGAAGCTGTTCAGAAAGGTGAGGGGGGGCAGAGGGTCAGGAAGAGCTGGTACCTGAGCAACCTGCAAGCACACTGGCATTCTGCTGCTCACTTCCTTCATTATCAGAGGTGATAAGATAAAGAGAAGGCTTTATGGCTTGGTCTGGAATTGCTGATGGCTTCAGTTTTAAGAACCATGCTTTTTTTTTTTTTTTTCTTTTTCTTTCTTTCTTTTTTTTTTTAGCTGAGGATCGAACCCAGGGCCATGTGCTTGCTAGGCAAGTGCTCTACACTGAGCTAAATCCCCAACCCGAGTCATGCTTTCTTTAAAGATTTACTTCAAAGATTCAGTATTTCAAGCAAGGAAATGTTTAAATTTTTATATATGTGGGTTTTTTTCCCCAATAAATCTCAACAAGGATTTCTGTCATTACAAAGAGGCTTGAGCTTTACATGGTAGTTTTTAAAATCAATTTTTTCCCCTAAAAGTTTTATGTAACAAATTTATCTAAACAGCTGATGAAGCTTGATATGCCATTTTTACCATGTGGTTGAAACATTCTTGAATATTTCAATAAAATAAGCAAGAAAATATAGCCTCTTGATTGGGGAGTGTGCAAGATGTACCATATTTTATCATCTAAGTTTTCTTTAAAATATTGAAAGAAAATTCTGAAAATGCTTCAAGGAATTTCACAATAGGCTGAAAGATGCTGTTCACAGATGATTCTCACATTGTGAGTAAAGATGGAGTTCCCACCATCATCCCAAGCCCTTTTGGATCCTCTGCCATGCTCTACCTTTGAGCCATTTCCTCTCCCCAGCTCATCTCAAATGCTGGGGAAAATGAACCTAAGAGGTAATCACCCCATGATGGAAACTAAAACCACCTCTTTCCTTCCAAATGGTGACTGTCACAGTGCCAACGGGACCCCCAGACACAGACTGAGGTCATCGCCAGCCTGGCCAATTACTTACTTCAACTTCTTATTCACACACTGTTGGACTGTGGTCTGTAAGAAAGGCAGAGCTTAGATGTCTCCATGGGTATAGGGGCTTGTTACCAAGCCTGATGCCCTGGTTTGATTTCTAGAATCCATGTGGTGGAAAGGTAACCAACTCCTGCAAGCTGTCCTCTCACACAGTGAATAAATAAAATATAATCACTGAAAAGAATTTAAAAAATAGGTCAGTATTTGTGGACTTTTTACCATATTATAACGCAGTCACACAGGTGTGTCACAGTATAGAATGACACCAGTATGTTCTACATGTCAATCAGCCACTTAAAAATGGGCTGTGCCTCTGAATGTAACCATTTGTCTAACACGCTTTCTCTTGTTACTGCCCAACCCTTTCAGGCTAGTTCCAAACTTAGGAAACATGTTTTATACCTTGCTCCAGGCTCATACCAGAGAATTGGGTGAGAAACTGAAAGTTTCTTCATCAAGTTGAATACATAGTCTATAAGCAGAAATAGCTATAGCTAATTATAACTTACATTGCAGTTAAAAATCAGTTTCTTCAATATTATAGAAACCAGGGTGCATATCTGAGAGAGGGGGGGAAAACGGGCTGCCATGAAATTCGCAAAATGAAGATAATTCTGCAATTGAGGTGATCCCACTGAGTTCCCTGCAGTGGTGCTGTCCTCAGGTATAGGAAATAATTAGGATTTCATATGCAAAAGCATTTGCAGACTCCTGGGATGCACCTGGCAGACTGAGGAAGTGTGAGCTGAGCGCTTTGATTCCTGAGTGCAGGAAAGAGCTTGATAAAGAGACTGTGTGGTGTGGTCACGAAGTGTGAGAGGATGAGGTGTGGGAGAGCCGTCACCACTTCATTCAGTCCACCTGACACACAGATGCTCAGGAAATACAGGTCTGTATGTTGAACTGAGCTGTACTGATTATACCCGTATACGAGGCCACAGTGATATAGATAGCATGCTGTGTCTGGATGGAATTCTCTGGGGCCAACTTGTCATGTCATTGAACATACCTTCGCTCAAACAGTTTACCAATCCTCCCTAAGACTGAAATACGTGTCCCACCTCACTCTTGACACATAACTGGCTACTTTAATTTTACTAATTTGGTGAAAAAATTAGTTACTTGGTGCTTCCTGGGGAAAGATGAACAAATGTCCATTTACCCAAGACAGGGCACCAAGGACAGAACAGAGAAATGCTTCCACTCCAATCTAGCATGCTGGACCACAGAGTTTACCATGGTTGCTTGCAGGGGCATTGATGACTGGGCTAGCTTCATTACCCAAATTGTAGAGGCTGCATCCCAGCAGCTTGCTTGCTTGCAGGCAGCTCTATGGAAGACTCTCTACCCTCCCAAGTTACTCACTATTTATAAAACCTCTGGTGAGGCCCTCTTGTACCTAGTCTTGATTTTAGTTTCCTGGATGAACCTCATGAGCTTCCCTCTTCCAGGAGGGAATGTTTCAATTCAGAGGGAAAAAGCTACAAAATAAACTCAAAAAAGTTATATCACCTTACTTTTTCATTTAAAATTTTGGATAATTAAAAAAAAACTTTAGCACTGGATATAACCCCATTTAATATTTCTGTATCCATCACTTTATAGTTATGCAAACCAAGACACATTTCTTATTATGCATATATCAAATTTTCTTTGTTACATGACAATTTGCCACCAACTTAGAGGCTTAAAGAACACAGATCCCTATGGTACAAGTTCCTGTGGACAGAGTGGAAGATGAGGACTGCCAGGTGGGGTGTCTAGAAGGATGCAAGGAACGTTTTGGCCAGGGTTTGGTTCTGATCAACCTTCCTAGGTAGAGATCTAGTTGTAGACTTTATCGGGTTTTAAGGAAACAGTGAACAACTTGTTTGTAAAAATGAAATTAGGAAGAAGGCCCCATAACCATGGAAAGGAGCTTTGCCATGTGAACACTTTGTCACATGCAGAAGTCTGAGGGGCTCAGGTCAATTGTTTTGCATGGAGATTATGTTCAACATCGGTCAGTGTTTCCTTTTTATTGTGATAAACAAGCACAACTTTCAGAAATCCTTAGGGACCTTTATGGGTGCTTCTGCCCTTGACGTGCATGACATGAGGGCCTTAGATTGTAATCCCTAATAAGTACATATGGATTCTTTCACCCATTCATCCATCAAGTTCTTAATATTTCCCTGGTGATGTCTCATCATGCATAAACAGTTCTGACTGGGAGATCTCTAGAGTATCAAGCAGCACTGCTCTCTCAAATGCCTCAGAATTTAAAGGCCTCCGTCTTGTCAACAGGACAGTGGTGAGGTGGTAAGATAACATTAGTTGTCAAACCTCTCTGATGTAGAACTCAGTATCTGAAACTTCTTACGTCTTCTTAAGTTCACTAATGTTCTAAGGAGACCAACCACGACTACTTCACAAGAATTTACATAGCTGTGCACACCCCACTTCCTCTCTACAGGCTGCTGACTGCTCTTTAGTTCCTCTTCAGCTTTTCTTGACCAAGCTTCCCTACACTTCACCTGTATGAGTCTCTTCCTCCTTGGGACTCTTTGGTGAAACCTTTTGCTCTTGCTGAAAGATAATCCTATGATACAAGTGTTAAGTTCCTGTCATCGCTTTTAGTGATATTTTTATTCTTGGTCCTGGCACAGTTACAGTGACAAGAGTCAAACTTGCTGAGGAAAATAAAGAGGGGGGTCTGCCTTTGTGTGATTATATGTGCATTTATCTAGTGTGTAATTTCTACTTTATCTTAAGTTTTTGGGAACTTGAGAGCATAGTCTCCATGTTATATAGTTTTTAACTCCCTTCTAAACTAGCAGCATTATATATTTATTAGCTAAAGGATGTCTTATGGAATATTGCTCACCTTCTGCTGTCTGCTAAACACTGCATAGGTTCTAGGGCTAAGCATTGTGGCTTGGGAATCAGAACCCAAAGTCAAATGCTAGGCCTGTATGTACTAGTCCCAACAGCGGTGTGTCCCCTGAAAATAAAGTTCTTTGCTTCCTTACCAGCTGAACAGTAAGATGTGGAATCAATCAGAGTTCATGTCCCACTCCCTTTCCTGCTGCTTGTCAATAAGCTTCTTATTGCTCTGTACATGGCATTCAAATCACAGCTACCCTAGGACTCCATGAAGATAGTTCCACAGTCCCTGGGCACCAAAAATCTGTAGATGTTCAAGTGTTACATAAAATGGCACCCTATCTGCATGTAATCTACAATCCTCTTGCATACTTTAACTTTTATCTTTATTATTTATAACATGTAGTACAATATACATGCTATGAAAATGTCAAATGTAATATGCATGGTATATGAATATTTACTATGCAATATTGTTTATGGGATAATGTCCAGAACAAATCTGGACACTACACACATGTTTGGTACAAAATAGAGCCCCCTCAAAGCACACATTCTGTCTTTAGTGAGTGAATTCCAGAACATAGAGCCTGCAGGTTGGAGGGCCATCTGTGGGGTCTTCCCATTTCCATGTTGGCAAGTTACAGCTGGAACAAAGCAGGTTTTATTTTCCACCAGGCTCTCCATTTTAGTGTATTAAAACTACCACCCAGAGTGGTAGCAGGAACCTTTTCCTTGCTGATCTCTGTGGTGGTATTTTCTTTGTGCATCCCAATACAGCTTATCTGAGGATCAGAGAAAAAAGCCAGCCACTATATTAAACATAGAAGTCAGACAGTGGTAGCACTGTGAGTTCAAGGCCACATGGGGAATAGAGCCAGGCATGGTGGCACACACCTTTAATCCCAATGCTAATTAACCATAGAGGTCTGGAGGTCTGTATAGACAGAAAGGAAGTGATGTAGCTGGGCAGAGAGAGGAGGTAAGATGGCAGGGCACAGAAAGGCATATAGGCATGAGTACACGGGAAGTAGCTCTCCCTTTGACTGAGGATTTCTAGAGGTAAGAATGTGGCTGGCTTCTTTCTACTTCTCTGATCTCTCAGTTTTTGCCCCAATTCTGGCTCCAGGTTTTTTATTAAGAAGACTGTTCGGTAGTTAGTATTACAGATTTCTCACATTGGGAATGTGCACCAGCAGGGGCTGAATAAGAAGTTTAATTTTATTTTAAAATAAGGAAATAGAGAAAACAATAGCTTGGTATTTTGTAGATAATAGACTGCTGTTAGGGTGTGAATCATCTCTTGGTATTTTGAGATTGTTAGCTTTGCATACATACCAGCTAGAAGATCACATAGAGTGAGGGTGGTGGGACACGGTGACAGTGGCCTCTTTGAAAATGATAGTCTGAAGAGTCACAGAGAATCTGTGCTGGGACTCTGTGAGGAGGTAACTGGCCACCTGAAAGAATGCAGGGAGAGGAGGGGCTGCATGAAATCTGGGTAAACAATGATTTCAATCAATTAACCTTTAGAAGGAGTGAGATCAGTCATAGCAACTTGGCCTTCTCAGATTATCAGGCAATAGATTTCATATGAGTGACTTCACCAAGAGTTCTTCTGCCTCAGAAAAAGCTTAAACGAAAATCCCACAATTAGAGGATGTATATTGCTGCAAGGCCAGATTTTAGGTAGTAATTACTACAATTATAACACCTTCTGGAAAACACAGTGGACAAATAGCAATGCCAGAGAAGGTGAGGGGCTGGCAACGGTGGCTGAGATTCACTTGGTGTGTAATGAAAACTTTCATGTTCATTATCTTATTAATTCACAGAACAAATGCAAAGATAATGAGTATATAGCAGAGACAAGAGGTATGAATCAAAGGGATCCTTTTCTGAGGCCACATTCTGAACTACAGTATCTGACATAGTTAGGGTCTCTATTGCTGTGATGAAACACCATGGGAAGGAACTTAGGAAGTAAAAGGTTTATTTCACTTCTATTAAATAGTTCATTATAGAAAGCAGTTAGGGCAGGAACCTGAAGGCAGGAACTGTTGCAGAGGCTGAGGAGGGAGGCTGCTTAATGGCATTCTCCTTATGGCTTGCTCAGTCTGCTTTCTATTGGAATCTGAGACCACCCACAGTGACCTGTGCTCTCCCACATCTGGCATCAATCATAAAAATGAACCACAGGCTAACCTGATAATTTCCTCAGTTGACATTCTGTTTCCAAGGTGATGGTCAGGCTGACATGAAACTGACCAGCACACTGTCGTATTTCTTCTGCCTGCCTGCAGCACTGGTTTTGGTGAAGTGTCGTTATCGACCAATCAGAGCAAAATATCTTCACAGCATATAAAAAGACATTCCCCCATCAGTGAAGGGGTTAAACTTTCCCACATTCACAACTGAATTTACGTTTCAGTTCTCAGAGATGGGCAAAACAGGTGTCTTTTCCATGAAGGGCCATTTATCTACAATAACTTTGCATTCAGGAGAAAACAACCCAAGGCCTAAGTCAGGTCAGCCTCATCATGCCCCAAGGATAAATCCAGCAGCCCCTTCTGAGTCACATCCAGACTTGCCCAAGCTTTTGCAAGTATGTCCAAAAATAATAGGACTAAACATCAGCCAATTAAAAGTATTCTAATGTAACTGCTGCTTGCTTATGTCAACCAATTATGTATGAGTTGACTTAACTGTCCCTGAAACTCTGCTTAGCTGTGCTTAAAAGGAGCCTGCATGCTCCTGTTGGGATCATTGTCATTTTGTATTGGTAAATGACTCTGCATATGCTGGTATAGTAAATGCTGTTTGTTACATACTATTTGAGTCTGGAGTCTTCCTTTAGCGTTTTCTCAGACCTTTACATTGGGTGATGCAAGCCCTTCCCCACTCTGCAGCTCAGAGATCTTTCCCTTACATCCCCTGAATCCAGCAAAGTGTGGAAATACATGCTCAAAACTAGGAGAGTTTGGCATGTGGGTGTTAGAGACCCACAAAGGATAGGGCTATGATGCCCTGTACATGGCACCTTTGAAAAGTCACCACATCCCAGCTTCTGTCTGTCAGTGGTAAGAAAGTTCAGGTGATGAACATAAGAGCCACCTACAGCAAACAGTAGAGAGTAGTCTTTGAGAGAAAACCTGAAAACTTTCTTCTTAGGCTTACTCTATGCCCATCAGTCACTTTGGAGGCAATCTGGGCCCTCGACTGTTAAAGGCAAAGTCAACGTCTGCTCATATTATGAATCTCCTTGGGGTTACCTGGCTGGGATGAGATTCCACTGACTGACTCTCCCTCTGCTTTTGCAGTTATCAAGTCTAAGATACTGCTGAGAAATCACTGTTCTAGATTCCTTCTTCCCTGGTTATAAACTGCATTCTTTCTCAGAGTGCTGGCCATCCTTCTGTCCACTCAACATCACCCCTGCCATGCAGTCCATGTCTGTGTATATGTCCAAATCACAGTATGTATATAATGGTACTGATTACAGATGTGTCTCATTCTGCACCTTTGCCCACCTGTTTACCTGGTCATGTAAGCTACTATAATCAGTTCAGCTGGTGAGTCTCAAAGATTTTTCTATCCACAACTGGGCTCTGCTGATAGTGTGAGCTCTACAAACTGTAATCTCACTGTGAGTTGTGGGGAGGGTAATTCCTTAAAGGAACAAAACTGAAGGGTGTTATATTCAACCCTCCCTCTTCCCCACCCTTCTCCCCAGTAGCAGAGGTATCCTAGGGTCTATGGTTGGCAAGCTGGAGACACAGGACAACCAATGGCATAGAAACAACTGAACACCAGTCATCTTGGAACATGACCTAGACAAATCCTGTGCTCCTTTGAATTCTAGATCAGGACACATCTCTGCCCTGATATAGTTAGACAGGAATAGCCCCCTTAATGTGCAGAAGGGCAAGTCTTTGTGTTCTCCCCAGGCCTTTAGCTGGCTGGCAGAGGCTTGCCATATTAGAAAGGGGAAGACAGTGAATCTAATTGTGATCTTATGAAATTTACTTCATAATATCTGACCAAACATTCAGGTACCCTGTGGTCTAATCAAACTGATGCATAAATCCACCAATCATTCGAACTATGTGCTCTGGTTCTCATCTCAAATGGATAAGTGTACTAAGTAGCTGTCCTCAACAGAAGGAAAACATTTCCTTAAAGCCAAAGAAAACCTGCCACTTGGATCAAAGATGTAGAATGGTGCTCCATCGTGGAATGTTAAAACCATGGGGCAGAGATTTCAAAGCCAAACAAAAGCTCAGGTAAGGTGTAGTCATCCAAGAACAGATGTGAGGAAGCAGGATCTTCCAGGTTGTACTGCTATCACCACCAGGAGGTGTAGGGGCAGGTCAGGCACACATATGTGGGTTCACTGGTTGGCCTTCCAGAAAGGAGGCGATGCTCACACTTCTAGGGAGGGAAGGAGGTCATGCTCTGTCTTATGGAAAGTTCCTGAAAGCTTTTACATGCTTCCCTTGCTAACGGCATGCAGCTGTGAACACGTTGTGACAATGTGGTCTATGGAATGTGGATGTAGACTTTATCCTGAGCAGCAATGAATACAGTTTAATGTCAAGGCTTCTGTTACCACAGAGATAAATTGTGAGCAGGTGTTGGAGAGAATCTCTCTAACACTTTTTTTCTGTTTGTTTTTTTGAGACAGGGTTTCTCTGTGTAGCTTTGGTGCCTGTCCTGGATCTTGCTCTATAGATCAAGCTGGCCTTGAATTTATAGAGATCAGCCTGGCTCTGCCTCTCAAGTGCTGGGATTAAAGGCACTGATTTTTAAGGACAAACTGAATCCCGAGGCCATTCCCAAGAGAAATGGCACATTTTTCTACAGTTAAGTGAATGTGTCCCTAGTACAGGGCATTTAACATATTTTAGGATAGTAAGGTGCTAATATTATAGACAATTAACTACTAATATGCTGCTATTAATGATACTATTATTAATAATTTATTATTACTATTTTATTAAGTACACAATTTCTGCCATGCCACCATGTGCATTATACATGACTCACTGGCCCCTGAACCACAGGAAGTGTGGAGGAGAAACAACTGACTTCAGGTCCTGAGGAAGGAGTCAGAGTTACCAGTACACTGTGAGTGGAAATCCACATCGTGAGAAAATGAAAATAAAAACAGCAACAAAATAGTGAGAAGCTGATGTAATTAAGCCATTTAAGAATAAAATTAAGTTAAATAAAAGACCACAGAGAAGATGCCAGAGTATCAGAACTGGACCAAAAGTGAGCCCCCCCACAGGAGGAAGTGAAGACAGACTCAAAATCCCATTCAAACAACTAAAGTTGCCACAGATGTGAGTGGAGCCCACTTGCACCAGAGAGAGCAACACAGGCATCCCCAGTGCAAAGCACCTGATAAAGATACGTGTGCATGGCAATAGATGGATTAAAAGCTCTACAATTATTAGTGATTAATGTTATTATTAATGATTACAGGTGATTATTATTAATAGCATATTGGTTTTATATAAGCAAACACATTCATGGGTTAATTAAGGGTTGTAACTTAAAATGTAGAAGTCATATATAATGCTTTTCTGTGTGCAGTATAATACATTGACTATATATTTCACACAGACAAATTAGGGGATCTTTTGTCATATATCTCTATTGAGGATATGAGGAGAACCATATTCCCTATGGTTCTCAGATGCAGAGACTATTTTCAGAGGAACAAACTCCTTTCTGCCTTTTAATTATTATTTTATATTTTTCATTGTAAGTCATCCAGTACTGAAGAAACAAGCTTGGAGAGTAAAAGCTTGCATCATTTGACATTTTTAGGTTTTCTTTTTCTTTTTCCCCCCTGGTTCCACATGAACAGTGAGCTACCACATTAGTACTCTAAGATTCTAATAGTGGGTGAAGACCAGAGTGGGAGATGCCTGTGGCCTGAGCAGGGATGGCAACCTCTTTGTTCCTCCTGACATTTTTGTCCTCCCACACCTTCCTCTCACTTTCCTTTAGATTACCACAAATGTCAAGGCACACATGTATATTTAGGATAAACAAGTTACATTATTTTGCTGGCAGAAACTATTCTGAACAGAAACTTGTCTTGAACAGGCCTTGGTGTTTTGGCTGCACCTGTCTGTCTATATGCATGTCATTTATTCATATAATGGAAAAATATTTTGACACTGTTTTTCTCATTTTTTTGACTCCTTGAATAATTTCATTACTAGGCTTCTGTATAGCTCTTGGTGCCTGTGTTTTTCTGCTCCTAGGTTTCTATTTTTTTTTTTTTTTTTGTAAATTGAAATAATATGGAAGTGACTTATTTAGTCTGATTTTCAAGGCCCATTCTGGATGGCTGCTACATCTGAATGTTCAAATGCACACATTTAAGACAATCAAATTTAGACTCCTATTGTAAGAATCAAATAAACCAATCATTTTCAGAGCTGAGTCAGGTCATTCAGCAGAACAGACTCCCTGGCCTAAGAGAATCTCTAATGTGTTTTCTCCACTGACAAAGGATGAACAAAAGGAAGGAGGCATCAACATGCACTCGGGGGTGGCACCTGCTTTCCCTCTCCCAGAGATTTTAGGTGGAGAAACAGCCATCAGTATGTGAACTTCGGGATAGATTTTAGAAGCTTTCATCTGTTCAGTCACTCACATTCAGAGGCTAAAATCAGGTGCCTTCACCAGGGCAGTGCCCACTGCTGGAGATGTGGCACATCCTCACCCACAGCACAGCCTATGTCCTGCCCCCTGTCACCATTCATTCTAATGAAGTGCTTCTGCTTCATTTGTGTTTATGTATTTTGTGTCAGAAGTTAGAGGCCATCTTTCAGAAATCAGTTCTTGCTTCCCCTATGGATCCTGGAATATTGATCTCAGGTCATCAGATCCAGAGCAAGCGTCTTGACATGCTGAGCCTTCTTACAGGCTTTGAAAAAGCTTCTGTCTAAAGGAACATTTAAGTGACTGACACGGAAAACTCTCAAGTCCTGTCTTAGTTTCTTTTCTACTGGTGTGAGGAAACACAGTGACCAAGGCAGCTTATTTCTAAAAGTGTTTAATTGGGGGCTTACTCACAGGTCCAGAGGGTTAGTCTGTGATCATTGGGGTGGAAAGCAGGCAGGCATGACACTGGAGCTGTGGCTGAGAGCTCACATTTGATCTGCAAGTTGGAGGCAGAGAGGGAGTAAGACTGGGCCTGATGTGGGCTTTTGAAATCTCAGTAACACATCTTCTCCAAGACCACACATCCTAGTCCTTCTCAAACAGTTCTACCAACTGGGGTAGAAAATATTAAAATATATGAGCCAATGGGGGGCCATTATCATTCGAACTTCCACAGGTTCAGAGACGTTTGGACTAATCAGTCTCCCACGTGGTCTTCCAGAAGCACCTTGGCAACCATTGCTGCTAGGGAACATTCAGAGAGGCAATGGAGACAGGATGCTTGACATTTGGCCAATAGAAAATACAGGAAATGGAAGTGCAGAGAGATTTTTATCAGGCTTTGTTGAAGCTGCATTTGCTATAGCTGCAAGATTTTAGAAGTATTTTCTAAGACATCGATCTTACACAGACGAGCCCATTTTAAAATGGACTCATTAAATCATTCCCTGTCACAGCCAACAGCTGTGTGGAGGCTCGTTAACAATTGAAAAATGAGCCTTTCGGACTTGTTTACTTTATATGGATGCTTATATTTTAAATTTAGTTTTTCTTTTTTATTGTTGTTTCTTCTTTTCTCTGATAACACATCTACACAGGGATCTTGTTGCACTATTACCTGCAAGAATGAAAAGTGTGAATGTTGGAGAAGTTCTCTCTGTTAACTTTTGTTTACAGTCTTGGCATTGCTTGAGATGACAGAGAATCTGAGCCTACTTTCTACTTTAAAGAAGTGAGTCAGTTGAAATCTCATTTACCTTGCTGAAAAACTCAAGAAATACAAGACCCTTGGCATAGGAAACAAGTGATTCCGCATACATTTCTAAGTTTTTTTCCTCCAAGACCTGGGCCTTGATCATTGCTGATCAAGGTTTTTGCTCATTGCCTCCTCCATTAATCAATCCTTGTGAGAGTTGTTTTTGATAGAGTGGTATTTCCTATTTCCCTTCACTACCTGTGATAAGTTAATCTTGTTTGACGTTAGCCTAGAAGGTTCTGTTGCCCTTGGGTTCTGGATCTTGCTTCTTCCCGCTGCTCTCTTAGAGGAAACATGAACTCACTTCTAGTTCCACTTCTCCTTTCAGGAGTTTTGTTTAAAATTTCTACTCAGCATTTGCTCTCAGGTGGTTAGAAGGCTATGGCCTCAACTCAGACATCACCTCTGGTTTTCAGTAGGAAGAGAGATCTTCTCCAGAACACTGGAAAAGTCTGGCATCCTGCTCTTCAGGGAATCCCACTTCCTCTCCTAGTCTCTGAACTCATGTGCATGCCCACAAACACACATGCACAAAACTGAAAATAAATCTTAAAAGAGAATTGATCACTTCCTCTTGGTTTTAAGCTCATATAGGTGGTTTTAATGTACCTGATGGTGGATAGGGCTGCTTGATGGTAGGAAGGGACATCCATGCATATGTTACTAACAGCTTGGTATGTGCAATAGTAGTAGCTTGTTTGCTCTGAGTTAGCACTCCAACCCCAGTGATGCTAACCAGACTGAGTCCAAAGAGCTGGACATGAGGGAGATGTGTGTGTGTGTGTGTGTGTTTAGGGGTGATGAGGAAAAACATACCATACCATGAGTCTCAGGAACGTTCTGGAATGATTAGCTGCCTTTGTGCCCTCCCCTGCATAACCTTCTGGCTGGAGATGAGACACAGCTGGTCTGTTTTTCACAGTCCATTAGCCTTGCATGTTATCATCTCCCAGTCTTTCTGAATCAAACAGCTTCAAGATTTGAGTCCTCTGTTCATTGATGTTTGTGGTGATGAACAGTAAGACCCCACCATTCTGGTTACATATTGTGGGGTGTCCCCTACATTTGAGGAGATGCACTTTAAACTCCAATGTTAGACAAACCCTCATTTATCTCTCTGTTCCCAGTGCTTACCAACATTTCTGATGAAATGTAAGCTCACTCCTTGAATGACAAGTGGATCATACAGAGAATTTTTGTACTTCTCTATTGACTAAAAAAGAAAATTTGTTTGAAAATGATAATTATAGACTACCCAAATAGTGTAAAGAGGAAATTGCCAGTTAGTCACAGCCTCTGGCAAAGGTCTTATGAGTGAAGATTTTGGCCTGTGTTTTTAAAGTTTGGATTCTTTTTGAATTTGAATTCTTTCACCTTTTGGGTTGAAAATAAACACTGAATTTCCTATGGCATTTCAGGGAATGAACTTGATAATTCCTGGCAGTGCTGTTTTGCTCTTTGAAGGCATTCAACAGCAAATACACGCCTGTGAATAAATGTCACCATGCTTAAGGTTTCTATCTGGATTTGGAGCTGGCATCAGGAGAAGAAAGACTATACCTGGTAGTTCTTCATTGATCTGCCTCATGATGCCACTTTGTTCATTTGATTCTGATGGCTCCAGCTGCCATGCTGGCCTTCTAAGGGTTAACTGTTTAATTGAGATATCAGACATTGTGTTAAAAAAAGGCTCTTTCACTTCATGCCCCATCTGTGGAAGAAAATGTAATAATGGAGGGGTCAATGGTCCTCAACTCACAAGTGGCTGAGAGAGGACAGAGCAATAGGGGCTATGTTCAGAGGAACCAAGAGATTGTGGGAAATGTAGCATTTAAAACTCTTGTTTTCCCATTTCAGCTCATTCTTTGTTGTTGAAGGGAGATGGGTGAAAGGAAGCATGGTCCAGGACACACCAAGACCAAGTTCTCAGCACCAAGGAGATTTATTTGCCTCAGGGTAAAAAGGGCAGGAAATAAGAGACAAAGATGGGAGCCCTAGGAAGGGGAAGAAGAGAAGGGAACAAGGGAGAGGGGAAGGGGTGTTTGTCAGGGAGATGGGAGGGCAAAGTCCGCCTCTGGATAGAGAGAAGACAGACATGGCCCATATGCTAATGGCAGTTTATAAAGGAAAAAGGGAAACACTGTGTTAGGCAGATCTTGGTGATCATCCTCTGGAAGTGGCCAAGTAAGGAAGTAGACCTTGGTGGCTAGCTTTAGGAATGTAATCTAATAGTTTGGCAAGATAAAGGGATGGAGAAGGATAAAAGGCAAAAACTGTCAGCACCATGATTGCCAAGTAGAGCCCTTCAATGGGCACTGTGTTTTGTTGCATTTATTGGTGTTCTAAGGACCCTTGTTCCTTCTAGTCTATCTTCCACAGAGTGCTGGTGTTGAGTACACACACACATCCTTATGATGAGCACATGGAAAAGTCTACATGCTACATTTATCTGAATGAACATTTACAAAACTGATTAATAGCAGAATGGGCACCGACTGATCAGAACAATAAGCAACAGCTTCATAGTTAGCAGTGGTCCCAAGGGCCCACAGGTGCGCAGAATAAATCACTACAGTGTTCCCTAAAGGACATCCAAAACTTCTCTTACTGTCTTGTTAAAAAGCACCATTTACAATTCAGTGACATAATCAGAATACTCATTAATGTAACACTTAAAAAAACAGAAATCAATTAAATGTGTGGATATGTGGAGTTAATGATCAGCATTAAAGGGATAGATTGTCTCTTCATCAGTACATGTTGAAGCTGGAAAGAGGACAACATGGAATATTTGTAGGTGAAAAGGTGAACAGAAAGCCGCTTGCTGAGACATCTGGTTCTTGCGTGCCCCTGGGTCTGCATTTCTTGCTGGGCTTTGCTTCCATAATTGATACTCAGGTGAGGAAGAGGGGGCCACAGAGTGAGGGTCGCTTCACCTGCACCCTGTGTTTCCTTGCCATTGAAGTTCCCCCAAAGTCAGAACCTTCTAAGGGTGACTTTGGAATTATATTTGAACCACAGCTCAACTACTTATTAGTCCTGTGACTTTGAGTAAAGACCTTAAATTTGCTGACATTTGGTTTTTTTTTAATCTATAAAACAGAAGAAATGATTACTATCTTGCAGAGAGTTTGTAAGGATTAAGTAGGATGTAAAAATTCCTTTTATATTATAAAGGTTGGACCCAAAAGAGAAACTATTGCATAGTGCATAATTACAGGAGTATATTGTACAGGGAGTTGAGTTCAGAGACCAAAGTCTGAGTCAATTCTTGTTTTTAAAATGTTTTTTTTTAAAATTCCCTATCAATTCTAAATATATTCCTATGTATTTAATAAGACTTCAAGAATATTGATTTGAAATTTGAAATGCAAATCTCATTTTAAAAATTATGTCAGTGTCTTAAAAATTGACTACACAGAATCACAACATTTTTAGTCTAAATTTAATATACACTTAACAACTTGTCTGTCTCTAAGTACAGAGGACCCACAGTGTCTTTGGTTATTATTAGAATGACAGAAAAGGAAGAAGACATCTATTTAAAAGACATTTCTGCAGAACTCAGGCTGAACTGGGAGCAGAGATCAGCAAACTGAGCAGGGAGGCTACAGAGATGGGACCTCCAACAAGAGGATTGGCATGTGACCAGTGATACAACTGAGCTTCTCAATGCCCTTCACCAATCTCAACACTCTCCCCTACATGGTACCGTGCTGAGAGGCAGGGTTTATGATTTCTGAAGATTTTGACTTCTTTGAGGCCAACATGCATTTCAATATAACAAACGTACTTTCTCATGATCATGAGGCTGAATGAGAACAGGAGATTTCTTCATCCTGTTCAATCTGTGGCTACGTCTGCAGTGAGAAGAGCAAAACAAATTCCCCCTTTTTGCATACAGTGCTCTTGGCAGGCAGCAGCATGTCACAAAGAAAATGAAAACATAGGAAGAAACAGCTCAGAGGTAAATAGCATTTGTTGCTTTTGCAAAGGACCCAGGTTTAGTTCCAAGCATACACATGGTGGTGCACAATGTCCTATAACTCTAGTTCCAGGGGATCTGATGCACTCTTCTTGCCTCCACAGGCACCTGCAATGTGGTGCACACATATACAGACACAAATCCACATAGATAATAAAAGTAAAAACTTTAAGAAGTATAGAAAGGTACAAGAATAATTATTTAAAAAAAATAAACAAGAATAGCAGCCACATGATAGATACTAACAAATATTTGCTTAATACATCGTAATAATTGCTCCAAATCTAGACCATGATGATTATACATTAGTTAATAGTTATAAAAAGACAAGAAAGACACATTATAAACTAATCAAGACCTGTAGTGGTGGTGCACACATTTAATCCCAGCACTTGGGAGACAGAGACAGGTGGATCTCTGTGAGTTTGAGAGTTTGAGGCCAGCCTGGTCTATAGAGCATTTCAGGACAGCCAGGACTCCACAGAGAAACCCTGTCTCAGAAAAAAAAAAAGCTAATCAAAATATGTTTTGGGGAAGTTACAGCATCTTGTCCATCACAACTAATATATTAAGTTACAGGATGTTACTTACTTTTGTGTGGGTCTTTTGGTTTGCAGAACCTGGGCCTCACTTATGCTAGGGAAGATCCTACCACTGAGGAACGTGCCCAGCCCTATGCACTGGGTAACTGGATGTTGGGATTGTAGAAGTACTTTGTCCAAAGGCAATCAACAAACAGTCAAGACTTCAATTCCAATGTCCTTTGTCCTCTCACCAGGCTCACTCTGCCCACTCAGTGCAGAGTGACCCTCTGAAACCTGGCTTCATTGAGGATGAGTGAATTCTCCACACATCACCCCATATGCTCGACTTCGCTAGAAGAGTGTACCTTTCCAGCTGCAGATCATTGGTCTGTTCCCACTGTCATCACCACAGCACTGATGATTACAAACTTCCATACAAAAGCATATTCAGATGCTCATGGAAAACAAATAAGTTTGATAGACACAGGGCACAGTTCTGTTTCACTTTACAGGTTTTCCTTTGTTGCTTTCATAATGACTATGCCTAGTTCCCGAAACTTCCCATTAGACACCTGCAAACCAAGGGTCACAGAGGGCCTCTCATGTGGCCAGTATGCCAGAATCCTGCTGATACAGGCAAGGTGATGGGGCTTAGACATGGGTAGTTGCAGAGGTGATCCCAAGGATTTTAAGGTACATCGCCCTAGAAATGTGTGAGAAAGTAGATCTTAGCTGTTTAGACCTTTCTAGAACGTGGCTGTTGGGTGGTAACATTTCTGAAGTTTTCAGGGGCATTGTGCCAGTTGCTCCTTGCAGCTTTCATGATTATTAGGCAAAGGCATACAAGTAGCAGAACCAGGGCTTTACCTTCTGAGTGAGACTCTAGGTGGTTTAGTGTGGTTTAGCAGGAGAGGATATCAGAGCTAGCTGTACTAATCCTAAACAAACTGTAGTAGAAATTGAAATGGTAATTCTTGGCTACATCTGTGTCCCTGGATTAAGACAAAATATCACCAGTGTTCTGGGGAAGAGGACAAGAGAGTTGTAATCTCAGTTTCAACCAGTCTGCCCCCAGTGACCTCCATATGGAAAAGAGGGAATAGATATCTCCTCAGGAAATTCCAGTGAGCAGTGAAACCCAGGGCAGCAATAAAATAAAGAATAGGGAAGATTATTTGCTATCTTAATCATAAAATTATGAAAAGCTCTTGTCAGGGAAATGACCCTCCTCACAGAATATCAAGCCTGTTTGGCTCTCCATCACAGCTTGCACTGAATAAGCTAAGCTCACAATGTTTCCAGAAACACATGTTATATTATTTATTTCTATGACTGGTGAGTAAATAACTTTTCCATAGTCTGCATGACCTTATTTAGTACGTACATATTAATGCCTTAAATTATGTTTCTGCTGCATATTCAATGAGTACACTAATAAAGTCACAGCATCTTCAGGGACCTTGAGCCTGAACTTCAGTCCTTCACTGGCAGAGTCTAAAACTGAATGGAGAAGGCATGGGGAAGATAGCCCAGGAATAGCTGATTCAGGGCATATGCTTATCTCTGGGAATATATGCTCCTGAAATGTTCATATTTAAATACACATTTCTGAGAGAGCCACTCTCTAATACCCTGTCAGATAAGAAAGTTTTGCAAGCTGCCAGTCTACCACTTAGACCACTTGTCTAAGCTAATATCTGTCAGAATGACTGCCAATCCCTGACCCTTGAGTCTCCAGTGTGATTTCCATGTACAGCCAGAACCCTCATGTAGTCTTCTGAGTGCTGGTGAGAGAGGTAACAAGTGACACTGAGTGACCTGTCCTCGATCTGCAAAGGTACACAAGGGCCAGGGCCAGTAAGTGCGAAACCAAGAGCCTAGTGTCAGAGTAGCCATCTTTGGTTTCTAGTCACTGATGACTGGAGCAGACACAGAAGCCCATTTAACTGCCTTGTACTGCACTGTCTGATGGGCTGTTCTTCATCCCAGGACTGTGAGAAGGAGGTGCCTAGGCTTGGTCTGCAGCTGCTTAGCACACAGTGGGTCCTGCATTCAAGTCATGAGTGTTACTCAAAACAAAACAGCAGGAGCAACAAAAACCAGGAACTAAGGAACCTCTGAGGTGGAGATGGATTTGTTTCTGCAAAATTCCTTCTAATGACCCCTAATCCACTCGGCTCCCAAAAAACACTGGAAAGTATATGTGTGTGTGTGTGTGTGTGTGTGTGTGTGTGTGTGTGTGTGTGTGTGTGTGTGTGTGTGTGTGTGTGTGTGTGTGTGTGTGTAGCACATGTGAATGCATCTGTCTGTCTGCCTTTGCATTAAAGCCAGCCATAACCTTGACTCCCTATCTTTTCCCAGTCCTAACACTTACACTGGGGAATTTTGAAAAGTGAGCATACAAAAAAGTACTTTCTTGATAGTTAGTTTTATTCCATCTGCTGTTTTGAAGAAAATGACAACAGAACAAGAGAGAGAAAAGGATGTTTTTCAATTATTTGCATTTAGCTAAAACACCATCAAAAACTGCAAGTTATGTTCTGCTTATGATTGAAGTAGACAAGATGGAAATAGAACAAGAAATAAATTAACAAGATCTATATTTGTCAAAGAAGAAGGAGACAGGAGAAAGAGTGAGCATTTTGGGTACTAATGTGCTCTGCTTCTAGAAAATTCTGAACTAAAACCTCACTGATTATTTCAGACCTAAAAGGGGAGCAGATTTTGTATGATAGTATCTTCATTTGACCACAGGACTCACAGCTTTTCGCAACTTAGTGTTACCAATATTGGAATGTTGCCAACAATAAAAAATATCCTATATTCAGAATTCCTGGGGAAGAATGGTTAACCACCTAATTCTTATTTTCCCTATATGCTGATTTAAATAATGTTATATGACCACAATAATAATTAGTAAATTCTTATTTAAATTATATTTATTTATTTACTGGTTTCATAAAACAAGTTTGGAGCCCTTTCTTCTTGTTCTACCCAATGGATAATGTGAGAAGTATTTGTTAATCCTTTGGAGTCCATGCAGAATCCACAGAGTTCATCTCATCCTGGGCTTTTTTCTTACTTAGTTGGGAGATTTTTTATTACTACTTTAGTCTCATTGCTGGCTATGGAACTGTTTAAATTATTTATAGCACCTTGGTTTAATTTTGGCACATTGTATGCATCTAAAAATTCCTTTATTTCTGTTAGATTTCCAATTTCACAGAACACAACTTTTTAATGTGTCCTTATGAATTTCTGAATTTCATTGGTATCTGCTATAATGCCCCTCCTCATCTTTTCCTTGGCCTTGTAAACTTTCCTCTTCAGCTACCTTCATTGTGCCCTGTAGACTTTATTATATTGTATCCACTTTCATAAACTCCAGGAATTTTTAAGTTTTCTTTCTTGATTTTTTTCAGTGAGTCAGTTACGCTAACCTCCATGCATTTATGTTCTTCCTGTAGGTTGTTGATATCTGCTTTAATTTACTGTGGCCAGATAGAATATGGGAGGTTCTTTCAATTTTCCTATATTTGTTGAGAATTTCTTTGTGTGCTAATATGTGATCAATTTTGGAGAAAGTTCTACATACTGGGAGCAAGATGTGCATTCTTTAGTGTTTATATGTAATGTCCTGTGTGTGCCTGCCAGGTCTACTTGCTTTATGACACCATTTGACTCCAGCGTTTCTGTTTCGTTTTGTTCAGATGACCTATCTATTGGAGAGAATGGAGTACTAAAAGAGCCCATTAGAACCATATTTGGGTTTGTCTGTGTTTTATTTTTCTTCTAATAGATTTTTTAAAAAATTGAATGTACATGTATTTGGTACATAACTTCTTGATATATTATTCCTATAGTGAAATTAAGTGGATTACTTCTTATACTTTTTGATTGTTTTTGGCTTGAAGTCCATTTTGTTAGATACTAGAATGGCTCTTCCTGCTTTTTCACTAACTCTGTTTGGAAAACAGTTTTCCATCATTTTACACTAAGATGGAATCTATTGTTGATGGTGAGGTATATTTCTTGGAGACAGCAAAAAGATGGATTCTGTTTTCTGGTCTATTTATTAGTCTGTGATTTTTATTGAGAATTTATCCCATTAATATTGAGTTATAACTTAAGTTATATGTTAATTCCTATCACTTTATTAATTTTGTGGTGTTTTCTTAGACCTCTTTTGGTGGACTATTATTTATTTATTTATTTGTTTGTTTGTATGTATGCATGTATATATGTATGTACGCATTTATTTATTTATGTATGTATCTATGTATGTATCTATGTATGTATGTATCTATCTATTTATCTATCTATCTATTTATTTATTTATTTATTTATTTATTTATTTATTCCCTGTGACCTCTTGAATGTGATTATCCTTCTCCTCTGACTGATGTTCCTTCTAACATCTGTAGAACAGACTAATGGTCATAAATACCTTCAATTTGTTTTTACCTTGGAAGGTTTTCATTTATCCCTCAATTAAAAGATAGTTTTGCTGAATATAATAGCTGATCTCCCTCGGCCCATCTGGCTTTAAAAGCTTCTATGATAGAATCAGTTGTCATTTTGATGTATCTGCCTTGATAAGTGATTTGACCATTCTTGGTTTCAGCTTTTAATATCCTTTATTCAGCACTTCTGAGATTTTTAAATTGTAATATGTAGTAGGTACTTTAATTTCTAGTTATATTTGGAGTTTGTACACCTACTAAACCTGGGTGAGTATCTCTCCAAGTACAGACACTTTTCTTCTATGGTTTCATTGAAAACAGAGTTTATGCTACTATATATCATTTCTCTTCCTTCTTTTAAGGCAATAATCCAAAGACTTGGCCTTGTCATTGTATCCCAAAACTCTCCCATGTTTGAAGGAGCCCAGAGAGGTTTCCTAGTATGATTTGAGCTTGCTTTACTCAGCAGGAATGCAAAAGTGCATAATTGGACCACAGGCCTGGGTACCAGGTGTTTGGAAGGGTCTCTACTCGGTTGTACGTAGCAAGGGGGAGGTCTTTTGCCCCTCCCCTTAGCATTGTTATAAAAAAAAATTTTGAATAAAATTCTGGGCTAGTGAATATTGATCCAGGTCCTCCTCAAGCTATGCTGTGCTTCTGTCTTTCTTCTTCTTGGCTAGGCCTATCACTCTATATACAAGTTCCTTATTCCTTTCTTCTCCTCATAGAAACCCTTTAAAAGGTCGGAGCAGGCCTCCCACACATGTTCTGTTCATGAAATTTTCTACTATTGACCTTTTCTGAATTGTTAATTTCTTCATTTTTGTCCTCTTAGCCTGCTTTCCACATGATCCTTCTACTGGGTCAGTTTTCTACCAAGATTTGTGTTGGCTTATTGAGTTTTTAATTCAAGCATCATTTTAGTGAATTCTGTTTTCACAGTTTGTACTGACATCCTTATTTCATGCATCTCTGTGTGTTGTTTGAACACAGTTGTAATTGTCCGTCTTTATTCTTTGTCTGGAAGTTCCTCCAGGTTGGCGCTGGAGCAAGCAATGTTAAAACTGTTTTCTAGCACCACAAGTACTGCCAGCTCTGTTCCAGCTGACAGTGGCCTTTACACCGAGAGTTCTCTGTGCCAGTGCCTGGCCGTGTTACATCACAGAGCTCTGCACTGATGAGATCTTAGTAAACTCTCGGGGTTGGGGATTTAGCTCAGTGGTAGAGCGCATGCCTAGCAAGTGCAAAGCCCTGGGTTCGGTCCTCAGCTCTGGAAAAAAAAAAAAAAAAAGAAAGAGATCTTAGTAAACTCTCATTCCCATACCATGGGCAAAGAGGATGGGTACCAGACCCACTGAAAAGCAGGGCAGATGTAATGGATGTGACTAGAACAGTTTATAACAGAATCTCATCACCTGGAGTTTTTGAAATGGGTGAGGACCTTAGACTGTGCAATTTAGCTCCTAGCCCAATATTTGATAAAATGTAGAAAGGAAAACTTTCTTTAAAATTTATTTTTATTTGTTACTGGTTGTATTTGTGAGTGTGTGTTTTGGGACACATGTGCCCTCACTTGTGTGTGGGGTCAAAGGACTTGTGGAGTCGATTGTTGTGGGTTCTGAGGATCTAACTCAGGTCACCAGGCTTGTGTGGCAAGTCCTTCTACCAGCTGTGCCTTCTTGTAGACTACCTTCCCTCATTTCTTTCCCTCCTTGCGTTCTCTTGTATTGTTTTAATTATTTTGGTTGAGCATTTTCTTGGGCAAAGATATAGATAATTAATCAACTCTTAATGGTCAAGTTTTGTTAATTGTGACCAAAACTTAAGAAGGAAAGAGTAGAAAAGAAGTAAGAAGAAACAAGAGGAAGGAAGGCTAGACCATAAAAGAGACAAAGCCTGTGGACAGGAGTAAGAGGAGGGAAGGTTAGACCATGAAAGAGACAAAGCCTGTGGGGGAGAGTCAAGGAGGGAAGGTTAGACCATGAAAGAGACAAAGCCTGTGGGGGAGAGTCAAGGAGGGAAGGTTAGACCATGAAAGAGACAAAGCCTGTGGGGGAGAGTCAAGGAGGGAAGGTTAGACCATGAAAGAGACAACACCTGTGGACAGGAGGAGGAGGGAAGGAGTCCACATTGAAGGAAAGAAGGAGGTCAGTCTCTGCTTCGTAGGAAAGACTTAACTAACAATAAACAAATGAAACTGCTTCAGGTGCTGTTTTATTGGTTTAGAAGACATTTCAGTGTCTACAGTGCTTCTAAAACATCTCACACTAATTCAGAAGCTCTAGGAAACCAGTCTATATTCTGGAGGTTCAAACAGGAGCATACCACAAAGAATGGTGACTGAAATTCTGAGGATAGGAATAGTGCAAAGATTTCACCCTGTTGCTGACTGTCATCAGTTGGTCTACTCAGGTCCTCCACAAAGGGTCACCTCTAGGTGTGGTGACTGAGTTTCTGGAGAGGGGGTAGGCTGTAGAGAGTCAGCTGACCAGGGACTTAACCTTCTCAGGCAGCCTGTACCCAGCTTGAGGCAGGTCACTCTTGACAGGCAAATCTGTGAAGCTGTGTCAGACTGGTATCTCAGATTCTGTCTACCCTGGATCTGTTTCTTCTTCATATCCTCCACATTGATCTCTAATTTGCATCCCATATCCACAGTTTCTAGAAACAGAGACCAACCTGGAACACTTGATCTGGGGAAATATCACTGCCTTTTGACACCTGCAATTTCAAGGATTAGCTTGCTTTTGCGAAGCCCATGGCGTTCCTATTCAGGGGGAAATTTCTTTCTTCAAACTTTGAAATCTAATGTCAGAATAATTAATCATTTTCTGAATGTAAGAGTTAACATAAAAAGGAATATTGGAGTTGGCTGGGGAAAACACTAGAATATTCAATCTTTTATTCCTTAAGCATTGATTGACATCAGTTCCACACCTGCCTAATGCAACATTCCAGGCAAACTATTAAAATGTAACTTAGTCACTACTATTTGAATGACTTTAACTGCAAAGTGAAAGCCTAGGGAACAAAGAGAAAGATTTTGCTGAGAGAAACTGGGAGAAGAAATGACAGGGGCCCATTTATCCTGAGAAAGATGTTAAGGATTCTGGGTGCAGAGTGCAGGGTGCTCAGAGGCTCCAGCTCAGAAAGGGTGTTGCTGTCAGGCAGTAGCAGGTCATCGAGTATGGTGAAGGGCAAGGGGAGCTTGGTGTGAGCCAGGTGGATGCCCAACAGAAGCACATGCCTTTTCCTGTCAGAGGGGAAGGTGGCTTGTTCTGCTCAGGAGTTGGGATTTCTCCAGCAGCTGATGGAGGTCCCACCTCTGCAAGGGGGACCCATGAGACTGATACCTGAGTGCTAACTCTCAGGCAGTTTTTAGATTTTTTTCTTCTGTTGTTGTGGATTCTAATTTTCCCTTTATTAATCATAAATTATTTTCTCATACAATATAATCTGAATACTTTACTCTCTGTCTTAGTTAGGATTTCTATTGCCATGAAGAGATGAAATGGCCATGGCAACTCTTATAAAGGAAAACATTTAATTGGGTGGCTCACTTATAGTTTCAGAGGTTCAGTCCATTATCATCATGGCAGGGAGCAGTGTGCAGACAGACATCATGCTGGCTACATCTTGATCACAAGGCAATAGGAAGTGGACTGTAACACTAAGCAAAAGATACCTCAAAGCTTGCCCCCACAGTGACACACTTCCTTCAACAATGCCACACCTGCTTCAACAAGGCCATACCTCCCAATAGTGCCACTCCCTATGAGCTTATGGGGGCCAATTACATTCAAACTACCATATTCCACTCCCTGGCCCCTATAAGTTTGTTACAATAGCATAATGCAAAATGCATTTAGTCCAACTTCAAAAGTCCCCATATTCTATTACAATCTCAACCATGTTTTAAAGTCCAAAGTTCAAAGACATTTCTGAGATTATACAATCTCTTAACTTGTAATCCCCTGTAAAATTAAAATAAAAAAAGCAGATCACATACTTCCAACATATAATGGCACAGGATATACATTACTTTTCCAAAATGTAGGGAAGGGAGCATAGTGAGGAAATACTGGACCTCAGCAAGACTGAAAACCAGCTGGAAAACTCCAAACTCTGCATCTCTGTCTGATGTCAAAGCACTCTTCTGATCTCCAATTCCTTTCAGCTTTGTTGAGGGCAACACACTTCTTTTTCTGGGGCTGTTTCTACTCCCTGTTAGCAGGTCTCTTTAGCAGGTATCCCATGACTCTGGCATCTCTAACATCTTGGGTTCTCTAAGGCAATCCAGGCTTCAACTTCACAGCTTTACTCAATGACCTCTTTAGACCTCTATTCAGGAATGTATGCCTGGCCTCAGCAGCTCAAGTTCTGCTGCTTACTGGGGCAGGAACATAGTCCCCTCATTCAATTACATCTTTACCAGCTTTCTATCTTTCTCTACCTAAGCTTGGCTGTCCTGAAACTGGATCTCTAGACCAACCAAGCTATTCTTAAACTCAGATTGGCCAGCCTCTGCATTCCAGTATTGGGATTAAAGACATGTACCACTACACCAGGTTCTCAGCTTTTTTTTTTTTTTTTTTTTTTAGTTCCTTTTCACAAGTTGGAAATTTAGCTGGGTGGGATCTTGCCCTGAGGTCACCACTCCCTTTATTCCATTTCTTAATCTGTTTATCTACTTGAACATGGGATTTAGCTCTATTCCACTTCCTGGCACCCCTTTTCTCAAACTGTATATTTTATACTTTTATTTGCTCAGCTTGCTTCTTTTCATTATAAATCTTCATCATAGTTAACACTAATAACCACATGACAGAGTCTATACTAGGTTGTTTTGAGATTTCCTCTGCCAAAAGAATTACATCCACAACTCTTCGCTTTGGCCTCAAGCAGACTGTTTGGACAAGGACAAAAGGCCACTTTCACCAAAATATCACAAGAAAGATATCTAGGCAACATACTAAAATTCTTCTTTTCTGAAACCTATTGAGTGAGCCCCCTACTATTCCTTCTAGTTTCTCCTACCTCCTCTCCCATCCAGATCCACTCCCTTTCTGTCTCTCATTAGAAAAAAAAAGCATGCTTCTAAGAGATAATAACAAAACATAACAAAATGAAGTATAATAAGATAAGACAAAGACAACCACATCAAAGTTGGACAAGGTAAACAAACAGAAAAATAAAAGAACCCCAAGAGAAGGTACAAGAATCAGAGACCACTTTTTTACACAATCAGGAGTCTCATAAAAGTACTGAACTGAAAGCACAGAGGACCTGGTGTAGACTGTGTAGACCTTGTGCTTGCTGCTTTAGTCTCTGTGTGTTCATATGAGCTTTGCTCAGTTGTAGAGGCCCTTGTTCTCCAGGTGTCCTCTGTCCCACCCTGTCTCCCGCACTTCTGTGTCCTCTTCCATGATGTTTCTTGATCTCTGAGTGGAGGGATTTTATGGAGACACCTCATTTAGAGCTATGTATTCCAAGGTGTCTCTCTCTGTCTCTCTCTTCACACACACACACACACACACACACACACACACACACAGACACACACACACACACAGACACACACACACACACACACACACACACAGAGGGGATTTATTGGAATGACTTATAGTCCAACTAATCCAATGATGGCTCACTATGAATGGAGAGTCCAAGAATCCAGTAGTTGCTCAGTCCCATGAGGCTAGCTAGTTGTCTCAGTTCGTCTTCTGTATATGCTGGAGTCCCAAAGTAGGGTTCAATGCCGGTGAAGGAATGGATGTGATGGCAAGACAAGGGCAGGCAGACAAAGAAGGAAATCTTTCTTCTTCCATTGTCCTTATATAGGATTCCAGAAGAAAGTGTGGCCAGATTTAAGGTGTGTCTTCCTGCTTTGAGACCTGAAATAAAGGTATTTGTCATCAAGACTCAGGATCTGGATCAAAAGCCTATGTATTCTAGCCTCAAGATCTAGATCACCACAGGTGTGCCCTTCATTTCTGGATTGTAGTTCATTCCAGATATAGTCAAATTGACCACCAAGGATAGCCATCACAAGGCCCAAGAATGGTTTAGCTGAATCTTGATGTAGATTGATTCCCATCTTTCTGAGGAACTGCCATGTTGACTTCCATAGTAGCTGTACAAATTTGTACTCCCACCAGAAATGGATGAGTGTTCCCCTTGTTCCACATCTTCATCAGCATGAGCTGTCATTTGAATTATTGATGTTAGCCCTTCTGATGAATGTGAGATGAAATCTTAAAGTACTTTTAATTTTTATTTCCCTGAAGGTTAAGGATGTTGAACATTTCTTTAAGTGTTTCTCAGCCATTTTAGTTTTCTCTATTGCAAATTCTCTGTTTCTGCACCCCATTTTTAATTAGGTTATTTGGTTTTTTTGATATCAAGTTTCTTGAGTTCTTTATATATTTTGGAAGTTAGTCTTATATTATATATGTAGTTGGTAAAAATCTTTTCTCATTCTGTAGGCTGCTGCTTTGTCTGAATGACAGTGTCTTTTGCCATGCAAAAGATTTCCAGTTTCTTGAAGTCCCATTTATCAATTGTTGATCTTAGTGCCTGTGCTACCAGTGTTTTGTTCAGAAAGTCCTTTCCTGTGCCAATGAGTTCAAGGTCATTCTCCACTTTCTCTTCTATCAGGTTCAGTGTATCTGGTTTTATGTTGAAGTCTTTGATCCACTTGGACTTGAGTTTTGTGCAGGGTGGTAGGTATGGATCTATTTTCAACCTTCTACTTGCCAACATCTAGTCATGCCAACACCATTTGTTGAAGATGCTTTCCTGTTTCCATTGTATAGTTTTAGCTTCTTTGTCAAAAATCAGGTGTCTGGATTTATGTTTATGTCTTTGATTAGAGTCCATTGACTCACTTGTCTGTTTTTATGACAATACCATTCAGTTTTTATTGCCATAACTCTGTAGTACAATGTGAGATCAGGAATGGTGAAACTTTCTACTGTTCAAGATTGGGGTAGGGGCTAGCTTGAAGACATGAGGAAGAATAAATGCTTATCAATACAACATCTTTGGCAGAAGCCACTTCAGAGGGGGTGGACTCAACTGGACCAAGGGCAGCAAGGGTGCCAAATGATGCAGGAAGGAAAGCCTGAAGTTTCCCCCAACACAGCCTGCCAGAGGTGCCTATCTCCCAGAGTTGTGAGGTGCTCAAACTAACATGGTCTTGGATCAATTAATCAAAAGATCTGTCCTAAAAAGAGGTAGAGGAATCCACAGTTGGATCTAAGTGTGGAGCAGGTAGTAGGAGGCCAGGGCATGGAACAACACTGGGGCTTCTGGGGAGACCAAGAGCATCTGAACTATGCTGGATGGGTGGATGCTGGAGCAATACAGAATGAGCAGATGCAAGTGGCTACTGGAGGTCATCCAGGCAGAAAGCATGAGGAATGAGCGAGGCAGAAAACCCAACACCACTCTACTGTTAGACAATGATGTCATTGAGGGATGCAGGAAACCAGACCAAGGAACATGGGAGAGAGCTGCATTTGAGAACAGCTTCCTGGAGCAGGTTTCTGTTTTGTGTGGTCTAGTATTGGTGTGGGAAAAACACCAAGGGCGGTGGCTGATGAAGAGTTAATACTGTAGATGACTAAGTATAGAAGCTGGGAGAATGTAGTTAAGAAAGATAAGAAGCCTGGGCATGAAGAAGATGAAAAGGATGAAGATGCTGTAGGGAAAATTAAGGGGTAAAGCAGAGGGGGTAAGATCTGGCACTGTGTGCTCTGTGCTTTGTGCTTTGTGGAATTAGGAAATTGTATGTCAGAGATATTGCCCAATGAAGGGAATTCCTAAGAGCCAGTTCATCACTGGCTGAGCCTATGGTCAGTAAGACTGGAAAAAGTTGAATATCATTTGCTGGTCCATGTTCATACACAGTATTGGAGAACGCATTTGAGTTTCAGAGACCATCATGGATATTGGCCATGCAGTTGCGTGTCCTAGTGGCCCATAAAGGGGGTCTGCTCTTAGCATCTTGGACCAACATGAAGAAATAAACACAATGATTAACAATGTGCAGGGGTGAAGTGGCACACCACAGCCACCCACCCTGTTCTTGACACTGTCTGAGGCTGCTGCATGGGGGGTTCTGAGGAAGCAAGTGTGTAAGAGACAGATACATGCGGGTGACAAGCTGCCCCAGGAGGTTTTACCATGCACCCTGTGGCTGTGGCTGAGATATTCCTGCTGTAGGGCTACAATGTAACCATGTCTGACATTTCAGGTGTGAGCACTATCAGGGCAGCTGGGGACCCCAAGCAGCAGGGAACACTGGTGCCAGGCAGGACCTATCTTGGGTTATGACCCCTTCAGCTTGGCTGAGAACCTTCCAGGCATGGGGCTCCCATTGGCCCACACAGCTGCATTCCTTTTTGGAAAAGACCCAGCTTCTTCTCCTTGGTCCCTTTTCCAAGTCCTGCATTGGAGCTCCTGTGCTTCTGAGGAACTTAGAAGGAAATTTGGGGACTTGCCTATGTTCATCTGCATCCATCCTTCCCTCATAACATTCAGACAGTCAGTTACTTCACAGAAATCCCATTCTGACCTTTGTTTTCATCTTCTTGGGGTTTCAGGAAACAGCCCCGTACTGGGTGCTTCTTGTTCTATCAGGCCCGTGGTAGGGACAAGAGTAGGTGGCTGAGGAAGGACATGCGCCTGTTTGTTGTTCAAACACAGAGAACTGAGGAAAGGCCACTTGTAATTTCCATCGTGTAGCATTTGAATAGCTTTGCTTTTCTTGAAAATGATGTTTTAGCCAGTTTTCAAACTGCACCAAAGCAGAATTTATTAACATTTTCTGTCTTCTTTTTTAAATTAAGGCTTTGTTTTCAAACACAAATGAGACATATGAATCTATTAATAACTAAAATATATAGATGCTATCATGAATGAGCACAATGTAAGCAAATCTGAAAGAAATGACCCTAAAGATACAGGAGAACAGCCTGATAAATTCAACCAAAGAAGGTTAATCTTGAATGAAAAGAAAATCTAATGTAGCTGGTGATTAAAAAGTCATGGGCAGAGCAGCCAGTCTTTAGCTGGGGGGTTTAGGCCTAGTGGGTTCTCTACAGTGTTTTTAAATAAGAAACTTCTTACCAAGTAAAAGAGACCCTAGGAGATATACAGAATTAGACGGAAAACAGAACAATTTCCTTGTTTATAATGAGAAAAGAGAAGAGTGGTCTTCCTGTCAGTCACTCATATTACTGGCTGCTTTCATTAAAACTGAACTGCAAGAATTTTTCATTTCTGATAAGAGCCCTCGCTTCCTTCTCCAGCTCATGGGGGCGCAATTGAATGAATGAATGCTTATAAAGAGTCTGATTTTTTAAAAATGGTGTTTTAACTTGATGTTCTGTAAAATGTTCCTCTGTGGTTTCTCTTTTTCTTTTGCTGCTTCTCCTCTCTCTACGTTTCCTCCTTTCCTGTTCTTGTCTTTCTTCTTATTTTTAAAAACAGATTTATTTTTGCTTTTGGTTATGCATGTCTGTGTTTGTGTGTATGAGTGCCGTTTGGGCAGAAGAGGGTGTCAGAGATCCCCTGCAGCTAGAGTTACAGGTAGTTGTGTGTAGCCCAAGTTGGGTGTTGGGAAGCGAATGCAGGTCCTCTGCAAGAGCAGTACATGCTCCTAACAGCCTATTTATCTGTCTCACCAGACCCTTAGACCCTTATTTCATGTTTTTAAGAAGGCTTTTGGGACAGAGCACAGGTTGGCAGGACCAGGAACTCACGAGCCTACTGTTAAGCATCAGGATTTCCACATTCTTGTGTCTGGGTCCAGTTATTAAAGGAGGAGCTTAGAGGTGGCCAGGCCTCAAAGCCAAAGAGGGAAAGGGCTGAAATGAAGTCCATAGTGACCTTTTATGTGTCATTTACACAGTACTCTCTTCTTCAAAGTTCATATACCCACCACTGTGAGCGTTCAGAGGGAGTTCACTTGGCTGGGTGAGTGGACGAAGCTCTGGTATACTGCAGGCCTTCAGTCCTTCCCACTGCTGCTCCCTTGCCAACCTCTGGAACCTTCTCCTCTACAGTGCTGGGATCTCCTACCTCACCCATGCCTAGACACCCTTAGTGCTGGAGTTGCACAGGCTAGAACCATTTCATTTGACTTCTTCACTCTACAGATGTTTGCTGAGGCTTCACATTTTCTAGGCACTATGAGCAGAATTCAGATACAAAATAAAAAACAAGGTGTTTAGTCATCTGATCACCAGACTAGGTCAGATCAGGCTTTCTCTCGACCATTGCCAGCAGACTACAGAGGATATATCATTGTGGATTTCTGGGGACCTCTCGAGCTCTCTGCCTATTCCTGTTCTCATGTGGTCTTTATTTATCATGGTCTGTTATTCCTGATTCTCCCTTTCTGTTCTTGATCCAGCTGGGATTTCCTGCTCCCCTAAGCTTTCTTTCCCTCAAATCTTGCCCTTCATTACTCCCACTGCCGTCTAGGTTGTTCATGTAGATCTCATCCATTTCTCTGTCATTGGGCGATCCCTGTGTCTTTCCTAGGGTCCCATTTTCTAGGTAGCCTCCCTGGAGTTGTGTAGCAGTCTAGTCATCTTTGTTTTACATCTAGTATCCTCCTATGAGTGAGTACATACCATGTTTGTCCTTCTGAGTCTGGGTTACCTCACTCAGGATGATTTTTTCTAGATCTATCCATTTGCCTGCAAACCTCATGATGTCATTGTTTATCTCTGCTGAGTAGTACTCCATTGTGTATATGTACCATATTTTCTTTATCCATTCTTCAGTTGAAGGGCATCTAGGTTGTTTCCAGGTTCTGGCTATTACAAACAAAGCTGATACGAACATAGCTGAGCAAATCATACCTTGTGGTATGATTGAGCATTCCTTGGGTATATGCCCAAGAGTGCTATAGCTGGGTCTTGGGGGAGATGGATTCCCAATTTTCTAAGGAAGCACCATATTGATTTCCAAAGTGGCTGTACAAGCTTGCATTCCCACCAGCAGTGGAGGAGAGTTCCCCTTGCTCCACATCCTCTCCAGCATAAACTGTCTTCTGTGCTTTTGATCTTAGCCATTCTGACAGGTGTAAGGTTGTATCTCAGAGTCGTTTTGATTTGCATTTCCCAGATAATTAGGGATGTTGAGCAATTCCTTAAATGTCTTTCAGCCATTTGAACTTCCTCTGTGGAGAATTCTCTGTTTAGTTCTATAGCCCATTTCTTAATTGGACTGTTGGGCATTTTGATGTCTAATTTCTTGAGTTCTTTATATATTCTGGATATCAGCCCTCTGTCAGATGTGGGGTTGGTGAAGACCTTTTCCCATTTTGTAGGCTGTCGCTAACAGTCGTCTTGGAACTCTCATCCAATAACTGATGGAAGTGGATGCAGAGATCCTCAGCCAGGCCCCAGTTGGAGCTCCAGGTGTCCAACTGTTGAGAAAGAGGAGGGTCTGCAAGAGCGTGAATTGTTGAATCCAAGATTGCAAAAAGCACAGGGACAAATAGCCAAACGAATGGAAGCACATGAATTATGAACCAAAGGCTGTGGAGCCCCCAGCTGGATCAGGCCCTCTGGATAAGTGAGACCATCAAATAGCTTGATCTGTTTGGGAGGCACCCAGTCTGTGGGACCAGGACCTGTCCTTAGTGCATGAGCTGGCTGTTTGAAACCTTGGGCTTATACAGGGACACTTTACTCAGTCTGGAAGGAGGTGACAGGACCTGCCTGTACTGAATCCACCAGGTTTAAATGAATCCCCAGGGGTGCCTTGATCCTGGAGGACATGGGAATGGAGGGGAGGGGCTGGGGGAAGGTGGGGGTATGTGTGGGAGGGGGGAGGACAGGGGAACCCATGGCTGATGTACAGAATTTAAAACACATAATAATAAAGAAAAAAAATAAAAATAAAAAAATAAAAAACAAGCAAAATACACCCACTCTTTTGTTCTATGCCAAAAGCTACCAGTAAAGCAATTTTCCTGTCAAAATCGTATGAGATTATAACTTCTTTCTATCTGTTTTTCCTGCTGAAATACTTTATCACAAACATATTTTCACTTTTGACAAAAGAAAATAGGTTTAATTCTCACCACTGACAACTCTGGAGCATCTTCTAAGGCCCTTGGATTTGTTTGCATGTGGCTGCTCATTCTCACAGCATGCTTAGCTCTGGAGGGAAGTGCCTTGTCTTCCACCTTCCCCATGTCATTATTTTGTTTCTCTCTTTTCTAGACATTTTGCTGAGAACTCACCTGGCTGAAGACAATCTTATTGATGGGCATGGGGCCAGGGTCTAAAATCTGTTGATCTCTCTAGTCTTTTAATCAAAGACCAACAACAGCCACAACAGAAACTGTGTAACCCAGTGCCTCTGGCTGGCTGCCAAGGACTCCAGATACCTCTTTAGAATGTGCAGTGGAAAGAAAGCAACTTCTGTTTCACTAGGAGGAGGGTCTCACACACCAAGCTACATGTCACTGGCCATAAGAGAGGGCAACACAGCCCCGATGGCAAGGGGCGGGCTTGTTTCTCAGCTCTGACCTCAGTGGTGACTGTTACACAAACATGAGGAAGCCTATTATAACAATTCTTCAGGAACGAAATGGCTCTCTAGGCAGTGGGGTTATTTTCTCTCCACAGAACATCCCTAGTGTTGGGCTCAATGGGAAAGACAGGGAAATTGGGCTGATTCTTTACTTTTAGCCTCTGTTAGATGATTGCAAAACATTTTTGTTAGATCACCTGTGGGTATACTTCATCAGCTGGAATGGGATGAATCAAGCAAGCAGAGGCTCCATCCCTGGGGATCCGGTTTCTCAGCCTGCCCTCACTCCTCCGGAATCTCTCTTCCTCCTATGAACATGCCAATACTCAGATTTTACTAATAACCACAGAATTCAGGGTCTACTTCTTTTTCTAAATTTATTGTTGTTGTTGTTGTTGTGGCTGATTGTATCTGCTGGCTTAGGCCTTCCACAGCAGGCCTTTGTTCTGCCCCTCGGCACATAGCCTTTAAAACCACAGTGCATTTTACTAGCATATTAAATAAAAGATAGGAAACAATGCTTGTTTTCCATTCTGCTGGGCTTACACAGGCAGCCTCTTCAAAACTCTGCTAATTTCCACCATGTCCAGCCAGATTTCTAGTTGTTTGTGTAATTATTTTCTACTGTGTTAAAAGAATAAGTCAGATAGGATACGGATTTACCGTTGAAGACTTGGATACCCCAGAAAATACCATGATATTCAGTCTCTTGATTCTCAGATGCGAAGTTATTTTACACAGCAAGGATCCAAAGAAACAACTCATGTAGAGTATGTGATTTTCAGGAACACCAGGCTCTGTCTTGTTCTCATTTACAAACTAAAGATCAATGACAATGTTCTTCTGAAATGTGAGCTGACAGACTTACAGGGCGAAAAGTAGGGTAGTTGCTTTCAGCTAATCTGAAGGCTTTTAGAAAACACTTAATTGGTTTAATTAATTAACTATTAATTAATTATTGTGCATATGCATATGTGCCTGTATGAATTTATGTGCATCACATACATGTGGATGGCAGTCAGAGGGTGTCTGATTCTCTAGAACTGTAGTTATAGGTGTTTGCAACCCATGTAGGTTGGTATTGAGAATGAAACCATGGTTTTCCACAAGCAAGAAATGCTTTTAATCACTGTGTCCAGAGGTTGGGGGTGCGTTTTTAATGTAGTGAGTAGTAAAATGCAGTCTGTACTGATGGCTATTTGAAAATGTTGTTTTACCTGAGTTTTAGGGACAAGTTGTAAGATGATTAGAAATCCAGAGAAAGGTTGCTGTACTGCAGAGCTGAGAATAGAACTCATAATTTTGGTATTCTGCAAATACTACACATTGCTCATTGGAAATGGTGTCATAGAAGGGTTCAGCTGTTGACCATGTAGAAAAATAAATAGCCATGACTAAAGAACTTTAAGAGAATCAGAAGTCAGAATGAAACACTGAAGGTCACTCAGTGCATGGTATCCCAAGCCTGTTTTCTCAGAGGAAAAGCACAGCTGCATTTTGTAGACTTGCGTTTGGGAACAGGACCACTAACTGTGCCTGTGTGATGCTTGGGTCTTGACTTACTCTTCTATTGCTGTGATAAAATACCATGACATAAAAAGGCAAGAGTTTAGATAGATTTGTAGTCCCAGAAGGTTAGAGTCCATTATACCAGAGTGAGGATAATGGCAATAGGACCAGCTGAGAGCTCACATCTCAACTGTCAGCAGAAGGGGGAAATACACTGGGATGTCATGAATCTTTTGAAACCTCAAAGTCCCCTCCCTCAGTGCCCTGCTCCAACAAGGCCACACCTCTTAATTCTTCCCAAGAAGTTCCATCAACTGAGAACCAAGTGTTCAAACACGTGGGGTGGGGCATTCTCATTCAAACCAAGTCAGAACTGAGCCACGAGAGACAACACAGTTCAGGCCTTTGCTGGAGAGGTTGCAGCAAAGCTTCAGCAAACAGGAGTCAGCTGCTGTGGGGGTGATTTGACCTCTTGACATCAGGGCTAAATACCCATGACACCTTGCACCTGCACTGAGGCACTGCCTGTCTGAGTGGCTGCCACAGGGCCCATGCTCTGCTGTGGTGATGGCAACACCTTTGTGGAGGCAGCATCTCTGTTATGTGTTTGGGCATCATACATGTTCCTCAGCCAGGAGTTCACTTTCAGCTTCCACTGTGATTAGTCTAATGGAATTAAAGTTCTCTGTGTGCCACATGTGGTTATTGGAAAATGGACTTAATAATAAAAGTTCCCTGTGTGGGCCTCCATGGCACATCTGTGTCCTCCTCACCCCACTTTGTCTACCAACAAGGTAGTTTCTACCCTGATTTTAAAATTTATCATTTTCATACATGTGCATTTCAATCTATGTATAGTTCCTTAAATACTCAGTAGTTTAAATATTATCTTATATGGTGCTGTTTATATATGAAGGACAGCATCCTCTAAGTACTCACTTTCTCCTCTTGTTAGTATTTTTATGTGCTTAGTTTTGCCAACTCAACAGGTACCCAGGTTGTTTTATTTTATTGGACATTAGCTCTCCAGTGATTATTGAGGTAACCATCTGAGAGAAATTCTTGGCAAATATTCTATTTTATTCTTCATTTTTAATTTCAATGTTTGTGTTTTTTAAATATTCTGGTATATATTTCTGTTATATTTAGTTGTAAATATGTTTTCAAGCCTTCTCATCTTTAAATGTCTTTTGACTCATGAAAGTTTAAAAATTATAAGGTTACTGAATTTATCTATAACTTTTCTCTGGCTTTGTGTCCTTTAAAAAGTTTTCTCTCTTGAAATCATGATAGCCTCTATATAACCCTCTGTAAGTTCTCCAGCTTTGGTTCTCGTATTAAAGTTGTGTATCAGTTGGTGTAGTTGGAGAAGCAATGTCACTAAAAATGTTTGAGTAAGGGGTTTATTTAGGGATCTTATCTGTGTCATTATGGGGACTGATAAAATAGTCTACATTTGATGTTGAGTCAAAAGTCACAGGACAGCCATGGATGAAAGGCAGGAGAGAGTGGGGGAGGAGGGGAGGCAGGAGGGAGGGAAGGCAAGAGAGAAAGGGAGGGAGGAAGGAATAGATGAAACCTTTCACTGTGAGGAACTATCTATCATCTACCTTCGTTTCTCACTGGGTCAGCACTGGTTTTGCTACATCTCCAAGCCTACAGCCTATAGGAAATATGATAGTCACCCCTCCACAAAATTCAGTGAGGCTGGCCAGCAATTGCAGAGAAGAGCAGGGACCAAAGATAGGCCTGACTCATGATGTCCTCTGGCTTCAGGCAGTGATAGGGCACTGCTACTTTCCTTTTCTCTACAGTCCTTGGTGTCTGGACTTAACCACCAGGAATCTACAAAGAAGGAATTCTGGGAGATAGTTTAGCTTAGCCAACTCTGACTTTATAAAACCACCCATGAGATTTGTCCTGCATATTTAAATGCTAATTAAACTATTTTTCAGATACTGAATATTTCATTTTATGCCCAGCTCATCTGCAAGCCCATTTTTGTCTAACATTCACCTGTGGGCTGGAGAGATGATTCCAAGGATGAGTTCCCAGCACTTACATTGGAGCCTCACAACTGAAATGGATGTGATGCTCTCTTCTGGCCTCCTTGGGAACACACACACACACACACACACACACACACACACACACACACACTTTAAAAGAAGAAAGTTTACTATATTTTTGTCCCTCTATATGTTTATTTTGGTTCATCTAATACTTGTTGATTTCTGTGCTTTTGAATCTATTCTACCTTATTAAAAGTATTTATTTATGTATATGTATGTCTATACATAGATATGTGCACCTGAATGCAGCGCTCATGGAGGTCAGAAGAGGGCAACAGATACCCTGGACCAGGAGTTACAGGTGGTTGTGAGCCACTGACACAGGAATGGAACCCCATCCTCTGGAAGAGCAGGAAGCATTCTTAAGCCCTGAGCCATCTCTCCAGCCCCATCTGTGTTACCTTTAAAATATTACGTTATAATAGGTCGGGGATTGTGATGCCTCCAGAGGTTGTTTTATTGTACAGGATTCTTTTGGCTATCCTGGGTTTTTTGTTTTTCCATATGAAGTTGAGTATTATTCTTTCCAGATTTGAATAGCTTGATCTGCTTGGGAGGCACCCAGTCTGTGGGACCAGGATCTGTCCTTAGTGTATGAGCTGGCTGTTTGAAACCTTGGGCTTACACAGGGACACTTTGCTCAGTCTGGAAGGAGGTGACAGGACCTGCCTGTACTGAATCCACTAGGTTTAAATGAATCCCCAGGGGTGCCTTGATCCTGGAGGACATGGGAATGGAGGGGAGGGGCTGGGGAGAGGGTGGAGGTGGGGGGCGGGAGGGGGGAGGACAGGGGAACCCATGGCTGATGTATAAAATTTAAAACACATAATAATAAAGAAAAAATATTACATTATAAATGCAGCACTTATAGATGCAAGTTCTGAATATTGATTTTCAAATCTGTGCAACACATTAAGTATGTAGAACAAATTGTTACTAAGATTTTTTTTTACCTTACAGACTATGTAATAAAAAGCAACAGCCATGTTTGTTATAAATTTTACAATTTTTTATCCTAAAGTGTACTTTTATGCACTTTAACAAACAATTTGAAAATAATTTACACTAAAGTCTATGTTTAATGCTCACAGTAACCACTGGATTTGGAGATTGGCAATATTTTACCAATGCCACATTATTTGCTACTGAAAATACATGTTTATAAAAAGCTGTATTTTACTTCAAGTTTGGACCTGATAAATTGTACATGGTTCACTCAGTACATCTTTTTAAGTATTAAGCATGACTCTGAACACATGGCACATTGAACCTCTTTGTATCTAGAGATGCAATTAAAAATAATGCCCTAAATATTCAAGTTGTGGAGAAAGTTGGCAGCCTGACTCCAGCACTATCCATTTGACCTCTTTTTGTGGCTTGTAAGAGTGCAGTTTGTTTTTAAATGGATGGTGTGTTTAAGATCTAAAGTCATGTTGTTTCCCCCTGACAATTACTAAGATAAAGAAGGAAAGTTTCATGAAGGGAGATTTCCAGCTGAGCTACTGTCCACTAATCAATACCCCTAGTCTCCCACAATGTGCTTGGAGGCCATCTCCAGGGACTGGGCCAAGACTGACTTTTCATAAGCAGAGTTTTGTATTGAGTAGACAGACCGTGAAGAAAAGGTGTTCTGTAGTTCTTCACAGTGCCTCTGGGGGTTAAAATTGAGATTTGTAGATACAATTTATTAAAGATGTTAGAAGAGAGGACTTTGAATGTTTCCTTATAAGGATATCATACATGTTTAAGGATTATGCTAACACCCTGATATAATTATTACTCATTGTGAACGTGAACTGAAATGTCATATTGTATTTTGTAAGTATGTAAAATTACACATCCCTCAGAAAACAAGAAAAGAAAGCCAAGCATGGTGGGTCATGCCTTAATCCCAGGACTGGAGAGTTGAGACTGGAGGATTAGCTCAAGGGAATCTTCAGCTGTATAGTGAAATCAGGGCCAACGTGAGCTACATGAGGAAAGAAAGACTGCCCAAAGGTTCTGTTACCCTAGAACTCTGCAGCATTCTGATTAAACGTCTTCCATCACTCATGCATCTCAAACTTCCTGATCATTTGTTTAATGTAAGCCATTTTATATTCTCATATCTTGTCTCTTTGTTTTTCAGTTTACCATGACTTAAATGTATTTTTTGTTTTGTTTCTGATTATTTGAATAAAGGTTAACTCCCTACAGCATACATGTATCTATCTATCCATATAACTCCAAAAATTAGTACAGTGGTTGATTAATAAATATATTAAATTGATGAAAAAGGATGAGTAATACTTGGTATTCTTAACTGAGAAGTAGTTTATAGTCTTTAATTGCAGCAGCAGAAAACCTCACTGCAGGTGAAACTGCAGTGTCAAGGAAGGCCTTGTGCAGATGTGGAGGAGCTCCTGGAATCCTTGGGCCTCGTCGTTTAGACTGGTGGCTTGGCTGTGCAGTTGTTCTCCTGCCTCAGCCTCCTCATGCTGGAATTACAGGCTTCAGCCTCCATGACTGGCAACCTGAGATTTTTAAAAGGTTTGTTTTCTTTTCTTTCCCACTCCCACCCCTCTTCTTTTCCCCTCCTTTCATCCCATTTTAATTTTGAGTGGCCCAACATTTGATCCCATGGTCAAGAAGCCATTTTCCTAACCATATCACTGTTTGCTATTTGAAGAAACAAAAACACAAAAACAAACAGACAAATGAGCAAAAAAAAAAAAAAAAAAAAAAAAAAAAAGCCACCGAGTCCTCATATGTTCTTTAGCATCCTCATCTCTCCCCTGTCAGCTTTTACCAACAGCAAAGGACACTACTCTGTCTTGATTTCATTCCCCCACTTAGTTCTCAGATACTTTTCCTACATCAGAGAAGGCAAAAGCTTTGCTGAAACTGCCTTCCACTGCAAGGTAGGAGCTCTGACCACTAACTGTTGATGGGTTTTCTTCTGTTCTTTAAGTGCCTATGCAGCCTCCTGAAAGCCGTGCACACCCTCACATGTTTCTTGGAGCATTTGCATCTCTTTAATGCTGATGTTCTCCTCAAGGCCTCCCATCTCTCAGCTCCTCCTGGACAAGTACACATTTGTACATGGTGTTTAGTGACTCATCTGCTTCACAGCTTAATAGCTTAAAAGCAGCTGAAAATGAGCAGATATTATCTTGTTTCTCAGTAAATCTGAAGAGAGATTCATGTTGGGGCCTTGGAACATCATTACTGTGTTGCTGAAAGATATCTACTTATTTAATTTCTTTAAGATAGTCCAGTAGGAAGCCCGGGCTGGCCTCAAACTTGTGATTCTCCTGCTTCATCCGACAGAGTATTTACAATAACAAATGTGTTGCCCATGCCTGACCTTTGGATGATACTTAAATTTATTCTGAGGAATTGGATTATTTTTAGCTATAGAGATATATGAATTATAATCAATTATTTTAGATCTACTTTGTCCATAGGAAGGAAGTCAGAGAAATGCAAAAACATGTTTTGTTTGTCAAGAACTAGAGAGCCATAGGTATTATTCAAGATTAAACTTTATAACTTTAGGTGAACTTTAAAAAAGTCGGCGTTCATCTTGTCTGTGTGGATATTAGATGAGTTGATGACTGTGTTCCATCTGCATTTGCTGAAGGAAAGCAGCAGGGATCATTTGATAAGAAATATCCAGTGGTTTACTGAGAGAATGACCAGGAGTTCAATGTAGATTTGTGATTCTGCATTTGGTCATCACAGATGAGGGCATGGATAGGATGGAAGGGAATGATGCGGCTCATCTAATAAATTAAATTTAGAATTATAGCAAACTCTTTGAAGAGTTAGTGCAATGCTGGTCTTTTGTCTGTCTTGATGCTGAGACACCCTGCAGGAACTGAATAAGAACAATAGATAGTTCAGGCTCATCTCTTCTGCACTTCCATCTGACGGAACGGGAAGATTTAATTAAAGCTGGACTTGATTCAAAGGGAGGGACTATTGTAACAGGCATAATTAAGCTGCTTTCCCAGGGTGCACAGGTCAGGCATTCCTCCTTTTATTGTGTTTTACCTTTAATATTCTTGATTGCATATTCATAACTAACTATGAATTTTTGGCTTCTGTACCAGGTGTTATTCACTAGCATCAGTAAAGATCCCTCTAATGATAGTCCACCTTTATACACTTCTAGGACCTTTTCTTCCCTAATCATTCTCATTTTTTAAATCAAGTAGTAGATAAGAAATCAGTTTTTTTTGTTGCAAAAAGCATGTGTTACAAAGTTAAATAATGCATTGTGCTTATTTTTCTTTCATCAAAATAAAAGTTAAGTAACCATGGATGTAACTAATTAGTCCTCTTACTTTCACAATGAATAGTTACTAAAAACAAATAAAAATAAGGAGATGTATATTAAAATTTGGAGTTGTTTGAAGGTGTGGAATACAACTGTAAAGAAAAATATTAGATAACAATACAACTAGATCAAATAATAATGTCTTTTAATTGAAGTAATTTTGTCAGAACACATATGTATGAAATAACTGTGATGTGGAGCATGGTGTTCCATCAGGCTGCTTGTTTGGGGTAGCACTCCAGGTCTTTCAAGGTAAATGTTGGTTGTTTATTATTTTCTTCTCTGTTCGCAAGTCCTCCCCTGCAAGTCATCTTCATGAGAGTTTCTCACTTCTGGTACTCAGGGGTTTTAATTATTTAATTTGGAGTAAAACAAGTTTAAAAAGATAACAGAAGATACTCATAGTCTCCTTAATTGCTCATCACATCCCCATTAGTGTTTGACTCCCTTATAATCAATACAATGATGCCATTCTTAGTGAGCATGGCTATTTTAACCTTTGTAAATTTGGTCCTTCTTTTTGGTTATGAGTATTTCTTAGAAAATTATAGTTATAAATGTTTGAAAAGAAATTAACGAGTACACAGTAATTGCTTTTGTTAGTTTAAAATTGATTTTAGATATGCTTCCTTGGCTCTATTAAAATATGACAATTATTTCTCTAAAACATACATTTTTATTGTGGAATTCTTTTGCACACACAGGCGTGTGTGTGTGTGTGTGTGTGTGTGTGTGTGTGTGTGTGTTTGTGTGCCTGTGTACCCATGCCTGCAAGTGTGTTAAATGTAAAGTAAAGATGGAGGGAGACATTAGAATATTTTGTATTTAGAGAGATCCTGTCTTATTGACTCTAATGTTTAAGTAAGGAGGTCCCTCCTATGGACATGTCTGAAGTACATAGACAACATTTTAACATCTATTGGCCTTACAGTGATGTTCATTGGTCATATCCTTTGGCCAATGTGACATCAGCAGGATGGATGCAATTTAAACTCTACCTCTGAATGGAAGCACATAAATTATGAACCAAAGGCTGTGGAGCCCCCAGCTGGATCAGGCCCTCTGGATAAGTGAGACAATTGAATTCCTTGAACTGTTTGGGAGGCATCCAGGCTGTGGGACCAGGACCTGTCCTTAGTGCAAGAGCTGGCTGTTTGGAACCTTGGGCTTACACAGGGACACTTTGCTCAGCCTGGAAGGAGGGGACTAGACCTGCCTGTACTGAATCCACCAAGTTTAAGTGAATCCCCAGGGGAGTCTTGGCTCTGGAGGAGATGGGAATGGAAGGGAGGGGATGGGGGAAGGTGGGGGTGGGAGCGGGAGTGGGGAGGACAGGGGAACCCATGGCTGATATGTAAAATTAAAACACAAACATAGTAATAATAAAAAAACCTTTACCTCCATGATGAGGTAGTAACCCAAGATGGCTATCTTGGGGAGTTTGGGTACTATATGTTAAGAAGGTCTCCACTGGCATGCTGGAGATGTAGGCCCAAGAGAGAAACTTCAAATGAAGCAAAACTGCACAGTGCCTTGCAACGATAAGAATAATTAGGGCCATAGGCATCTCAGTGCCAAGGGCTTAGGTGTAAGAAAGAGCTTCTGGAACCTTCCATCAGCTTGTTCTACACCCTACAGTCCCAGAGTGAGCCCAGTACTCAGAGCAGAGCACAAGCTCCAAAAGCTTGTAGAATCATGAAACATGTTTTTGTTTTAAGTTTTGCGTTTCTTGTTAAATGTAAAAAATCCTATAAAAAGAAGTTTATTTCTGGCCACTAGGAAGATTTTCTTTCTCACCTAAAGTCATTATTATGTAGAAACCAAAATGTACACTGCATTCACTCTACAAAAAATTCATCATTTCCAAAGTATGTGAAAACTGACATTGAAGTGTGAGCTTGAGACCCTTTCCATACCCTTTCCCTTCACTAAGAAATATTAGTTGTAATGAAATCATTTGGTAGAACTCAAGTCATTCTTTACATTATCAATTTGATCTATGTAAAGTGAAGTGCTATGCAAATGTTTGCATTAACTGCTCAGCATGGTTACTAAAGGATTTATATTCTAAACTGGAGGAATAATGCCAGGCTGTGACTTGGGTCCATTAATGAAATTTTGATCTTTTGTAATCTTAAAAAAAAAAGAAAGAAAACCAAACCAATAACAGTAACAACAAAAACTTCTGCTCTTAGAAACTGTAATTATGTTGAATAATTTCTCAAATGGTGGAGGAACCCTGAACTGTAGGGTTGGCTACACCTGGGGTGTGAAGCATTCAACTGTGTCATCTTTCACTATTGAATGGTTCATGGTAAAGCTTTGCCAGTGCTGTCATATAATTAAATTGTAAATTCACATCATGTAAAGGCTACACATGTTAAATAAACAAAAGCAAATGTTATGTGTGTTTAGGGCTCTGCTCGCTGACACTGAAGCCCTTGAGAGCAATGAAGAAACAGTGTAAGTTACAATTAGATTTTCTATTATTTGGAACAAGATTTTGTAGAGTTTTATTATTCTAAATAAATATTATAGAGTTTAAAAACATGTCTCTATGTCTCTATTTCTTGGGATAACCCACCTGGCTATTTTTCTCCTGTTCCTGTTCCTGAATAAGACTGATTACTCTAATTTGTATATGTTGTTTTCTTATGAACAGTTTTCTCTATTCTGCCTTTTTTTTTTTTTTTTTTTTTTTTTTGGTGTGTGGTTTTTTGAACAGCAGAACTATTCTGGTAAACAGGTCTTTATAGATCTTTGAATGGTTGTAGCTGATCAATTCTTTAAATTTTGTTTCTTAAGTGACATAATAGATTCAAACTGTTTGCTTTGAAATATGTCTCTCTATAGTCTTGGAGCCTGGTTACTGAAAGGCTTATCCAGCTTTGAATTGTGTTAGGTGCTGTCAGGACAGTTACTCAGAAAGGTTCTTGTTGAGCTGTAGAAATGGTTCAGATCCTCTGAACTGAGGTGTGGTGACATGTGTTCCTGGGTTGTCTAGTTCTGTATCAACTTGCTACAGACTAGAGTCATCTGGGAAGAAGGAAGGACCCTCTGTTGAGAAACTGCCTCAAAGGATTAGTCCCTGATTAAGCCATGAGGAGTGAGCCAGGAAACAGTGCTCCTCTATGGACCCTGATTCCTGCCTCCAGGCCCCTGACTTGAATTCTTTTTTTAAAACATATAACATTTTTATTGGTTATTTGGGAATTTCACATAGTGCACCCCAATTGCCCTTACTTTCCAGTCCTTCCACATCCAACCCCGTCCTTGTGCCACGCCCCCCACCAAAAAAAAAAAAGAAGAAAAGAGAAAAAGTTCAATTTGTGTTTTGTGTTGTCTATATAGTCACTGGAGCATGGTCAAATTTCTGGTGGCTAGTCCCTTAAAGAAAAGTGAGTCCTTCCCTACAAGTAGCCATCTATTGTGGAGAGCTGTACTTCAGCATCCATATCAATATTTAAGAGGGCTCTTCTGGGGTGTGACTTGAACTTTTATCTTGACTTCCTTCCTTAATGGACTGAGATATGGAACTGTAAGGAAAGCAAACCCTTTTCTCTCCAAGTTACATTTGGTCATGGTGTCTAGACACAGCAAGAGAAACCCTAACTTGACAGTCTCCTCGCCAGCACTGAGACACAGGAGCAAGAGGATCTATTAGATTCCATGGGCAATCAATCCAGCCAATGAGTGAGCTCCAGGACCAGTGAGAGACCCTTTATCAAAAAAATAAGGTGAACAGCTTCTGAGGATGATTCCCAGTGTTGATATGTGCCTCTTGCAACACACAGATGCAACACACACACACACACACACACACACACACACACACACAGAGAGAGAGAGAGAGAGAGAGAGAGAGAGAGAGAGAGAGAGAGAGATCCTTGTTAAAATGTTGTAGGTTTTTTTTTTTTTTAAAGAATATTCTGAAGTTGGCCAAATGCTGATACACAGTAATCAGGTGGCTCAAGCAGATCACTGATCTAGAAGATCATCAGGAAGCTACGGGTCTGTGCATTTAGAACATGGTAATTGTCTCAGAGTTCGTTAATAGCCCAAGTACACAAGCTTTCACTCAATGATGAACATTTTCTATCAGAAGTTTTCCTAACTAGGGAGTTCTTGACATGGCCTTCTGATTCAAAGTCTTAGGTACATATCTTCATATCTGAAAAGAATGTTCAAAACATCATGAAATTCTCAAAGTAGATTATTAAAGTAGTTCAGCTTCTACTTAAAGCAGATGTCAAATACTCCATTTAGAAGGGCCTTATTCTAATAATTAGGAGACAATGGAAAGCTCTGGTGGTTTGAATGATAATGACCCTTTTAGGCTCATATGTTTGAATGCTTGATCACTTGGTGGTGGAACTGTTTGGGAAGGATTAAGAGGTGTGGCCTTGTTGGAGGAGGTGTGTCGTTGGGGGCAGGCTTTGAGATTTCAAAAGCCCACTCCATTTCTAATGAGTTTTCTCTGTCTCCTGCTTGCATTGAGTTATGAGGTCTCAGATGTTCCTGCTGCCATCATGGACTCCAACTCTCTTGCACCACAGTCCAATTAAGTCATTCTCTTCTAAGTTCATCTCTGAGATTTATCACAATAGATAAATAACTAACGCAGATAACTAAGACAGAAGTCAAACAAACTGAAATCTACAGATAGAGAAAACCTTTACATTCAAACAACTTTGAAATTGTTACAACTGTCATTGTGTATTATTCATGAAATTAGTGAAAAAGAGTCAAAGTGACAGAAATGTGTCAATCTATAGCATGACTGCATTACTAACTTTTTTCTTTAGCTCGAATTAAGATGGAGACAAAAAGCTCTGGATTTGATATTCTCAGAGGTTTTTGTTTCATTGAAAGTATTTTTTCCATCTTATTTTTTTTCATTTTTTTATTATTATAATTGTGTTTTAATTTTACACATTAGGCATGGGTTCCCCTGTCCTCCCCCTCCCGCACCCACCCCCACCTTCCCCTTATCCCCTCCCTTCTATTCCCATCTCCTCCAGAGCCAAGACTCCCCTGGGGATTCACTTAAACCTGGTGGATTCAGTACAGGCAGGTCCAGTCCCCTCCTTCCAGGCTGAGAAAAGTGTCCCTGTGTAAGCCCAAGGTTCCAAACAGCCAGCTCATGCACTAAGGACAGGTCCTGGTCCCACAGCCTGGATGCTTCCCAAACAGTTCAAGCTATTCAATTGTCTCACTTATCCAGAGGGCCTGATCCAGCTGGGGGCTACACAGCCTTTGGTTCATAATTCATGTGCTTCAATTCATTTGGGTATTTGTCCCTGTGCTTTTTCCAATCTTGGGCTCAACAATTCATGCTCTTACAGTCCCTCCTCTTTCTTGACAATTGGACATCTGGAGCTCCACCTGGGGCCTGGCTGAGGATCTCTGCATCCACTTCCATCAGTTATTAGATGAGAGTTCCAGCTTGACTGGTAGGATGTTTGGCCATCTGATCACCAGACTAGGTCAGATCAGGCTTTCTCTCGACCATTGCCAGCAGTCTACAGAGGATGTATCATTGTGGATTTCTGGGGACCTCTCCAGCACTCTGCCTATTCCTGTTGTCATGTGGTCTTCATTTATCATGGTCTGTTATTCCTTTCTGTTCTTGTTCCAGCTGGGATCTCCTGCTCCCCTAAGCTTTCTTTCCCAAAATCCTTGCCCTTCATTACTCCCACTGTTGTCCAGATTGTTCATGTAGATCTCATCCATTTCTCTGTCATTGGGCAATCCCTATGTCTTTCCTAGGGTCCCATTTTCTAGGTAGCCTCCCTGGAGTTGTGTAGCAGTCTAGTCATCTTTGTTTTACATCTAGTATCCTCCTATGAGTGAGTACATACCGTGTTTGTCCTTCTGAGTCTGGGTTACCTCACTCAGGATGATTTTTTCTAGATCCATCCATTTGCCTGCAAACCTCATGATGTCATTGTTTTTCTCTGCTGAGTAGTACTCCATTGTGTATATGTACCATATTTTCTTTATCAATTCTTCAGTTGAAGGACATCTAGGTTGTTTCCAGGTTCTGGCTATTACAAACAATGCTGATATGAACATAGCTGAGCAAATGCCCTTGTGGTATGATTGAGCATTCCTTGGGTATATGCCCAAGAGTGCTATAGCTGGGTCTTGGGGGAGATGGATTCCCAATTTTCTAAGGAAGCACCATATTGATTTCCAAAGTGGCTGTACAAGCTTGCATTCCCACCAGCAGTGGAGGAGAGTTCCCCTTGCTCCACATCCTCTCCAGCAAAATCTGTCTTCTGTGTTTTTGATCTTAGCCACTCTGACAGGTGTAAGGTGGTATCTCAGAGTCATTTTGATTTGCATTTCCTGGATAATATGTGATGTTGAGCAATTCCTTAAATGTCTTTCAACCATTTGAGCTTCTTCTGTAGAGAATTCTCTGTTTAGTTCTATAGCCCATTTCTTAATTGGACTCTTGGGCATTTTGATGTCTAATTTCTTGAGTTCTTTATATATTCTGAATATCAGCCCTCTGTCAGATGTGGGGTTGGTGAAGACCTTTTCCCACTCTGTAGGCTGTTGTTTTGTCTTGTTGACCATGTCCTTTGCTCTACAAAAGCTTCTCAGTTTCAGCAGGTCCAATTGATTGATTGTTTCTCTCAGTGTGTGTGCTACTGTTGTTACATTTAGAAAGTGAACTCTGGTGCCAATGCGTTCAAGACTACTTCCTACTTTCTCTACTATCAGGTTCAGAGTAACTGGATTTATGTTGAGGTCTTTGATCCACTTGGACTCAAGTTTTGTTCACAGTGACAGATATGGATCTATTTGCAGCCTTCTACACATTGACATCCAGTTATGCCAGCACCATTTGTTGAAGATGCTTTCTTTTTTCCATTGTACATTTTTGGCTTCTTTGTCAAAAATTATATGTTCAAAGGTGTGTGGGTTAATGTCAGGGTCTTCAATTCGATTCCATTGTTCCAGATGTCGGTTTTTATGCCAGTACCAAGCTGTTTTTATTATGGTACCTCTATAGTAGAGCTTGAGGACAGGGATAGTGATGCCTCCAGAGGTTGTTTTATTGTACAGGATTCTTTTGGCTAACCTGGGTTTTTGTTTTTCCATATGAAGTTGAGTATAATTCTTCCCAGGTCTGTGAAGAATTGTGTTGGTAATTTGATGGGGGATGCATTGAATCTGTAGATTGCTTTTGGTAAGATCACCATTTTGACTATGTTAATCCTGCCTATCCATGAGCAAGGGAGGTCTTTCCATTTTCTGACATCTTCAATTTCTTTTTTCAGGGACTTAAAGTTCTTGTCATATAGGTCTTTCACATGCTTAGTTAGAGTAACCCCAAGGTATTTTATATCATTTGTGGCTATTGTAAAGGGTGATGTATCTCTGATTTCCTTCTCAGCCCGTTTGTCTATTGTATATAGGAGGGCTACTGATTTTTTTGAGTTGATCTTGTATCCTGCTATGTTGCTGAAAGTTTTCTTGTCCAGATGGGAGTTCCGGGACAGGATGGAAGCTCTGGTCCATATGGGAGCTCCGGGGCAGGATGGAATGCTGGACACTGCTCTCTAAGTCTCAGGAAGTGGCTGGGGTCTCCAGCAGATGGGTGTGGGGGCAAAGCGTTGAGGTTGTAGTGTCCATAGTGTCCACCAGAGGGTCTCTCTGGTTCAGATGGGAGTTCTGGGGTGGATGGGAGCTGGGGGCTGGTTTCTGAGTCTCAGGAAGTGGCTGGGGTCTCAGGCAAATGGGTGGGGGGGGGGCAGGGTGTGGAGACTGCAGGGTCTGCCTGTGGTCTTAGAAAAGGGGAACCTTCCCACAGGGCCTGCTGATTGGCTGGAAACTGGGGCCATGTTGGGCAAGTCCTGCCAGGATGGTGCCCAGGGGTGGGACCCAGGAGCAGTTGCCTCTCTGACTATAACCCTAGGCACTCACCTCTTGTCTAGATGGCAGTTCCGGGGCAGATCCATTGAAAACATTTTATTACTGATTTATGGCTTGAAGATCACCACAAAAAAAGCCTCAACTGTATCACAGGTGATCTCATTGCTTGATCTCCTTTTGCTTTACTGCTAATGACAACTCTAGATGTTCATTCTTTAGCCTCTTCCTTGATGACATTCAAGCTTCACCAAAGACCCAACTTCTGCTGTGGGTACAGTAGTATCTGTAAGGCACATATCCCAGGAACATTCCTCTTCTGCCTTTAATCTGTGTTTCATCACATTCATTTGTTCAGTGTGACCTGTTTCCTGGCCCTTAGTGTTCAGGCAGAAACATAGTGCTGCGTTCTGTTGGCTGCTGTGAGCCCTAAGGGAGTGATGCTGACATTCAGTACAGAAGTTCTCAGCCAAGCAGATTGATCCCTGAGCACTTCTGTTTCCCCTTGATGCTCTTGTTGTTGTAGAGAATATGAAGACAATTTGAGTGGAGTATTTGATTTGAGAAGTCTGGGCACAGCATTTTGGAGAGAGATGTATCCCACCACTTTATGTTCCTCTAAGACATTCAAAATCAGGAAAAACTATCCACTATAATCTTGATTAATTGTGACCAAGGCATCAGAAATCAATAGAATAAAAAACTGAGCAACACTCATACCTAGAATAACACTTTCAAGTTCTTTGCATGACAGTTTACCAACTAGCACCTGATTCAAAGAAAGCCACAGCCTGTTTCTGCACTCCTCACTCACCACGTGGAGACTGTGCGGACAGGGATCACATAGTGTTTCCAAAGGCTGAGGTCTCTGCCATGCAGGTAAGGTGATGGTTTGGTTAGAGATATCTGAAAATTTGCTGTGTCCACTTGTTCTTTCTACACATTTTTATTTGAAGCTACATTTTTAATTAGATATAAGGATTAGTTAAAAAATATAAAGCAAAAGAGATACAGGTAAATGCTAAAAATTATCCAGAAAATTTAAATGTATTATTTAAAAAGTATTAAAAACATCAAACCAATGCTATATAGTTTACACAGCCATTTTTCTTGTTTTGAAGCTTCTCTAGGCCACAACACTCCTAGTAGGGATTGCTAGTGGAAGTGTATTTGTAGATGTGAAGCAGATGACTTGGAGTTCACTCTTCTCTTCTGTGTAGCATTGTTTATGTCAAAATCCAAACTACACAATTTTCAACACTTAGTGAAGAAAATATTCCACAAAATACTTTCAATTACTGAAGTGTTTCTTTAAATGATGTTTCATTAGGAAGATTGTATATTTCTGGGTCTTAAACAATTTTGGAGTTAATGCACTAGTAGTTTATATGGTAAAACATATTTATATGTAACAATGGGAATTTTGACAGAATATAAGAAGGTATTTTTTGGATAGACAAAGTCATCTCATACTAATATCAATATTTTGTAGAGACCTTCCCAACAATAATTCCATAATAAGTAATATATGATCGAAACTTGAAACTTAAATACATTTTCCTGTAAGACAGCAGCTCCTTTGTTGTGAAGTTGTAATATGTTTCTATTGATTTTCATGTTCTTGACATTTTAAATCTTTGTGCCTAAACTAGACAAACTATGGATTCACAGAAGTCTTTCCCTTGCTTGGTAACCATTCTAACCACACTGTGTATGCAATGAGGGTCAGAGGGATGTGTCAACGGAGGAGAGCATGGGGTGTGTGCACTGCTGACAGAGAGTCCTGTCTTAGAAGGTTAATATGAACTGAAAAACTAATGGTTAAAAATCAAGGCCTAAGCCTAGAATAATGCCTTAAAGTTCCTTATAAAGCACTGTACTGTTTACTGCCCGATTCGAAGAAATCATAGCCTGCTTCTACACTACTGGCATGGATTCTGTTTCTGGAACAGACACCTTTCTTCTTGAGCTGTTTCTGGAGTTAGGTGAGACATTTTTCCATTCCATATTTGGCAATACAAGGAGGCTTGCTTGTTAGGAACAGTTATTTCTATAGCAGAACATTATTCCATTGTTTGTCATGTGACTACAGCCCTGAGTTCAGAAAGGTCAGTGTAGAGAGATGTAGTAACAGCTATGATGAAGTGAGTGCTCCTTCTAATAACACTCCTGACTCCTGCTGTCCAAACTCAGCAGCAGTATCCCATCCTAGACATATACTGTTTCTTATGCAAAAAGGTGTTATCCTGCCATGGTGGCTACCATGTAACCCCAGCACTCAACCTAGCCTGATTGAAGTGGATGGATGATGCTGCCTCAGACCCTGCCCACAAATAATAATAATAATAATAATGATGATGATGATGATGATGATGATGATGATGATGATGTAAAAATTAGTCTTTTGATTCACTAATTGAATTGCTGTAAACTTCTAGAGGAGTTAATTAGTCACGATTCTGCCTTGTGAGTTGTGAATCTCTGGAAATGGTGGGGTCTTGCTCATATGAGAGGCCTCTTAATGCACAACCTTCTCTGGAGGGCTTGGTCCTCTTTGCCTTCATGCCTGTGGCTCCAGGTTCTGGCCCTGGGAGCTGGAGTTGAGACTGTTTCCTACTTTACTGAGTCATCCTAATCCCGAATCTTTGCTTTATCTTCACTGTTACCTCATTCTTGATTCTTGGCTCTTCCTCTCTACTCTCCTTAGCACAACATACGTGTTCATTCTGAACTGAAACACTCCCTCCTGGAGGAAGAAGGGAATGCATATGATTCAGGAAATGAATAAAACTCCAAATCTCTGAAAGTTCATGAAGTTACAGATTCACAGGGCCCTCCCCCAGAGCACACTGATAAAGCAATTATAGGGAGAGGAGATTCTCTGGTGGGGCTGTCTGCAAGGTGAACAGTGTGGTGATATATTGTGTATCAAACAAAGCTTGTCTGAGGATCAGAGGACAGAGCCAGCCACTAGATTAAACATAGAGGCCAGGCAGCAGCGGCACACACTTTTAATCCTAGCACTTGGGAGGCAGAGATCCATCTGGATCTCTGTGAGTTCAAAGCCACCCTGGACTACACGAGATTGATTCAGTCTAGGGGAGAAAGAGAGCCAGGCAGTGGTGGCACACACTTTTAAACCCAACACTTGAGATCTCATGCCTTTGCCACCAGTATTTGGGAAGCACATGCACCATTAATCCCAACACTAGGAAATGATATGGCTGGGCAGAGAAAGGCATATAAGGAGTGAGGAGACAAGAACTAGAGCTCTTTCAGCCAAGGTCTCAGGCTTTCAGTCAGAGGATTCATGGAGTGGTGAGAAGTTTCTCTAGTGGTTTGTTCCTTTGTCTCTCTGATCTTTCAACATTTACCCCAATATCTGGCTCCGGAGTTTTTATTATAAGACCAATTAAGATTCGTGTTACAGAACAGGGTGTCCCAGGGTTGCAGCTTCTGTAAAGTTGTCACCACTTTTAATCATCCAGTTGTCTGAGTCACACCTGCTCCTGTAAGAAACCCAAACAAGCTCATTGGCTAGCCAAGCTTTGTCACTGGTTCCATGTTTGGGGTGGAGAAATGTCCCTTAGCTTTCTATTCCTGTCATTGCTATAAGAATCTCACAGAACAACACTCCTAAGTGAGTTACTACCTCACTCATAAGTCTTGCATTAAAAATTCTCATAAGTCCATATTTTTGCTTAAGTAAATATCATCTTAAAAGAAATAAAATTTTGTAATAAATAAAATATAAACCTACTTGATTTCTATAGTGTGACTTAGGAAAATATTGGGTGGGTCACAGTAACAAGCAAAGGTATTTGTTACATTAAACATATCTGTGGAGGAAAAATATTGATTTTCTTTTTCAGTTTTTTAAGGAAGTGCAGCTGCCATTTCGGTGAGATGGGAACATGTTGTTTAATTTTATACTTGGCAGGGAAAACTGGATCTCAGTCTGGTTATCTGATATAAGCGATTGCAATATCCATTAAAAAGTCATTCTGCTAATGACAAGAAATGTGAAAATGCTACTTTGTTTACAAATGATGAAATGCTTGTGATTATCTCATTAGCCAGGACTCCAAGCAGTTTTTATTTTGTGTTCTTTAAAAAAAACCTACTGCTAATTCAAGGCCAGTCTCTCCTGGACATCTGTGAGAATTCTACAAAAGGAAGGCTTCTGTTGTCTTAATGGTGGTAATTAATCAACCTATTTAAGCTGCTCAACTCAGACTTGATTTTTACAATGGAATTGATGAAAATTAACATTATTATTGAAACATAAAAATGTAACATCAATATTAACTTACAGCACACTGTTTCAATAGACCCTTTAGTAATAATAACAAAAAATCAAAAAGAGTCCCTTAATGTTCTTAGTTCATGTCATGACTTTGGTTTTTATCTGACTGACATGAAGTGACAGCTGTCACTGCAAAGTAAGATGGTCTTCATTTTTCTACCTTAAAACCATGGACATTTGATGCTGAGAGTTTGGGGGCTGGTGAAAAATATGGTGATCTAGGGTTGTGCCATGGTGCTGTGGAAATGGTAGCATTGAACTTCCATTTAATTCCCAAATTTACATTTTAATTTCACTTGTTGATATATTTCCCTGTATGTCTGGAGATATAACAAAGCAGAAAGCATGCCACTCCAACTGCCACATAATTACCACCTCCACCAATGTTCTTGAAAGAAGAAAGAACGGTGTGTGAGTTGACTGCTATTTATTTTGCCTCCCAGTTGTTGCACACAACAGTGAAAATCATACTATAGTTATGAAGGCATTTTTATACAAATCTAAGTTTTACATCAATTCTAAGTCACATTTATAAAAGAAGACCATGGGTCTTAAAATTATATATATGAATATTTAATGTTATAATTACATGGTATTCATGTGGCATTTATTACATCACATTTACATTGTGTTCCTTTTCTTAAATGCTAATAGAAAATTGCACACAGAATACACAGCAGCAGCTTAGGAAGAGAGCAGAGCTCAGTTTGTGCCTTGGCAAGGAATTCTGTATTATTTTCCAGGTGTCTTCTTAAAATAACAAATGTTCAGTGTACATTCAAAACTCTTGGTTTCTATAACTTAATTTTAAGTCAAAGAACCACCCAATGGTTCATTTAGAAATGAAAACCACTGGGAATAGACTGCCCACTGCTCAACTCAACCAAAGAAATTCTTTTCTAAAGAACAACTTCAGAAACCAGGGGAGGAATATGGGAATGAAGAAGGCTTTTGGCTTGGTGTCCCAGGGTGTGGGCTAGGATGGTGTGAAATCACAAAAGCGTCTCTGCTCATTTGTAAACATGAGTGGTCCTGAAAAACAGTAAGTTTCCAGCACTTTCAAGAATAATGGCTCAGGATAAGGCATGCTCATGAGTCTGGACCCTGCTGGAGAGGGGCCAAGACAGCTGAGCACACAGGGGTATGGGTGGTGGTTGTAGTGGCAGTGATTGTGCTGGTCACAGTGGCTTCTGTAGGTGTCCATCCTTGACAAGCCCAGTGTGGCCTCTGGAACTCAGCTGGTCTGAGAGCTATTTGTCATCATTCTTAATAAGATAAAGACAGAGGTCAAGTGTGGGCACCCATAGCACCTTGACTTTCTGGCACAGTCTGAATGTGACTAGTGAGCTTTTTGTTATTGAAAAAAATTTAAATTTTAATCGAATAATTAAAATAATTGAACAGTCCTATGTATATCTTACTTTGCATTTTCACTTCATTTTGTAGCAAGTTATTTTCACCACATTCCAATATAGTGGTTATCAGAGTATTGGGCATGAAGAGAGACAGAAAGAGAGACACACAGAGAGTGAGACTCAGAAAGTTCTTCACTATAGACAATTTGAGAAGAACTAATCTAATGCCAAATATTGACTATTTTGGAACCGTCTATTCATAGTCTAGTGAAGTGTCAGGGTTGGACACTGAAACCTTGGCTGGCCAGCTTTATGCAGGTTGTTGCTATGGTAATAATGGGAGTTACCAACCCTGTAGTTTATCATTTCTTCCCAGCTGACTTCGGGTAGCGTTTACCCTAAGTGATGGTGGGAAGTGCCCGATGGAGTGGGAACCCCCTAGCCCAGGGCAGCCCTCTCTTCCTAGCCTATTATTAAGGTGCCATGTCTGTGGCATCACCTGTGTCAGGTGCAGTGAAGATCAAGGCAAGGATTTCCCAGAACCTGACACACAGTAGGGAGGAAGAGAATATCACTTTCCCCTCCTTTCCTGGTTTAGCATAGAATGGTCAAGGCTGAAACTGGCTCAATAATTCCAACTAACAACTTTTACAAATGCCATTGATTTCTCTGTGACGTCTTTTGGTAATAATGCTATATTTTCTTTCTTTTTTTAAAAAAATGTCAGATTGCTGAGAATACACAACTGAAGAAAAGATTCAAATCTGTTAGGCTTTGTTTCTACCTGCTGAGCCCTACAAGAAAGCTATGGCAATGGACAGAGATAATGTCATAAGCCCTGGCTACAATTTCATCAATGAAATGATATATAATGATTGTGGGCAAGCTGTGTACTAATGATGAAGCCATCTATGCAGCCTATAACAGCCACATGTGGTGAGGAGCCACATTTTACTGTTCTTCACCTATTTATAACTCAATTATCTGGTGTTGCTGGCAAGGGGGGCTGTTTTCTGATTGAGCAATAACTGAGCTATGCTGATGGCAAAAAAGAACCTGTAAAAATGCATTTATCTGTTGTCTCATATCTGACTCTGCAGCTCATGCATTGGCTTCATCAATGAACTGGATTAAACAAAGTGTTTGATTTCCTTTGCTATCTGCATGTGAGAAGGATGCTGAAATCTGGTGTCACCATTAACAAGATGGGCTGCTTGATCTGGTTAAGGAATGATTAGGATCTGCAGAAAAAAAAACCCACACTTTGTTTCTGCTGAGACGCTGTTGGCTGCTGTCATTACTATGGTTGATGCCCACAGGAGTGTATATATGTTTTCTTATCCATCCCTTTATTGATTGGCATCCAGGTTGGTTCCACAACTTAGCCTTTGTGAATAGGCAAGTGCTCCATGGTGTATTAGAGCTTTTTAGATGAATACACAGTATTACAGTTGGGTCATATGGCAGCTGACTAAGAAAAAAATGACAACAGATGCTGGGGACAAATGATGTGGGCCAAAGAATGTTCTCACACCTGTTGGTGTGGATGTGAACTAGTTAGTGTAAAGGGTCCTGAAAAACCAAAATAGGTTTCACATATTTAACAATAATTTAACAATACTAGCTTTGAGAATTAACAAATTGATTTTTTTTTTTTAAAAAAACTGTCAGCTTTAATATTTTCTATTCTATAAAATTATTTGGCTGTGATGCTGAGCAGCAGCAGAGTATGTGAGAGATGGAAATGCCTGGAGAAGGGTTTTCTCAAAGAACAGGGTGGCCACTCATTGCCTTGTGCTGACGGCACTCAGAGAAGCCGTCTCTCACTGAGGCACACAGTGTCACTTTGGTCTCAAAGAACGTAGCTGGAGGAAATGCTATAAAGTTTTTCATACAAACAGGTCTTAGTGGTACAAGAGTCTGACCCATAGAGGAAACTGCCTTAGTTGGGCCATTAACATCAGTTAACTAATGACGCATTCATCAAGCTTTAAATTAGAATACATTTAAATAATTTTGTGTCATAGAAGTGTTTAATACATTAAATAAATGATGTTTAAGTCCTTTAAAGTTTACTTAAAATTCCCCAGGAAGTAAAACACTAATAAGGAGCAAAGTTGGAAACCTGTATCCATTACCAAAATGATAAATGAATCAGCTAATCAAAAGTTCTAAAGATTTTAAAAACAAGTAAATAACTTATTTTAAGCTTTGTTCTGCCAAACTCAAAGGGAAGGTCATCTATTGGTTAAATTATTAAGGCCACTCCACGTAGTTAAAAGGGAGGTTTATTTTGTGGGGTAACTTACAAATGAAGGGGTAGGTTACAGGGTCTGGCAAGGGTATAGCGCAGTCCAGCGGTGTTCTCTGGAGAACTCTGCTCGGTCTACCTCCAGCGTCCAGAGTCCGGGAACCAAGAGCCAGAGCTCTTCCCGATCCTTCGTCTTCCGCTTCCTCCTTCGCCCTGTCTTGTGGGCATGACCATTACCGAAGCCTCAATGGGGGTTGGAACTTCCAGGCCAATGCTGGGATGGCTACCCACTACAGTCATCATTTGAAAAAACTAAAAAAGGTCACTTAATGTCCCCTAGATGTAGCATGAATATTAAATGGTCTTATTAATAAAATCAAACCTGAAACCAGGTATTGGGGTGAATGCTGGAAGATCAGAGAAGCAGAACAAGTCACAGGTACCTCACCTTGCCAATTCCTCAACTGATCCTGTTTCCTCAGACTGGAAGCCTCTGTGTCATCATCCAAATGGATCTCAGCTGAACTGTGCTGCTTGAAAATCTAAGAGCTTAATCAGCTAAAAGCTTCTAGTTTCTGGTCATCATGCCTTATATACCTTTCTGCTTTCTGCCATCACTTTCTGGGATTAAACATGCCTGGATGTTTTCAGGGTGGCCTTGAACTCACAGAGATCCAGATGGATTTCTACCGATGGAATGCTAGGATTAAAGGCATGAGTGCCACCGTTTTCTAGCCTCTGTATCTAGTGGCTGTTCTGTTCTCTGACCCCAGATAAGTTTATTAGGGTGCACACTGTTTTGGAGACCACAATACCACCACACCTAGACATTAATGGACCACATGTGAAGTCACGGCTTCAGCCAGGCCTCAGCTCAGGTGTCAGAAGGATCTACCTTTTTGTCTTTATAGCTGATGGCAAGCAACTTCACAGAGGGGTCATGGAGCAGAGGAGAGGTACAACTGCCCAGGGCAGGGAATGGACTTGGTGTGAGGAGTGGCCATGAACTTACCCCTTGGGTTCTTTCTCTCAATGTCTGCATCATAATTGGGCATCTGCTACAGTGACCATGGGTTTTGGAAAGCTCATGGTAACCTGGACCCATCTTGTAGCAGCATATCAAAGAACACTGCTGCCCTGAAGCTCTTCTCTCCACCTGTTCCCACCAGCCTCTGGGACCTAAACATCTTCATGGGTTCCTTCTTCTGGACTCTGTATGGTTAGGATCCATTACACTTGGCCTTTTGAGATTGGCTTCTTTCACTTGGCAACCCGTGTGTGGTGTGTGTGTGTGTGTGTGTGTGTGTGTGTGTGTGTGTGTGTGTGTGTGTATACATTTGGAGGGGAGAGGACAAAATTGGATATGGTACCTCAGGAGCTGTCTACTAGCAATAGAGTCCCAGGGGGTCTACCTGTTTCTGCCTCCCCAGAAATGGGATTATAGGCATGAGCCACCTCTAGTTTTGTTTGTTATTTTTAAATGGATGATTGTGATTTGTTGGAATGATAATTTAGTATTGAATTTTCACAGATGCAATTCAGCTAATGATACTGATTTGAAATATGGCACACACACAAAATTGTTCCAATTTCTTTCGAAAGTTTGCCCATGAAGTCTAAAATATGCAACCTCAGCAAACATCATTTTAATTTTAAACATCATGTTCTTATTAAACAAAGTACCTGATATCAACTGAAGTTTGGTGCACTAATGTGAAAAAAATGTACAATAAGACAATGTGCAATAATTAATTGTCTCATACCTTGACTGGAAACCATGGAGGAAAACAGCATTCTGTATTTACTCTTTCATTTGTGAAAAGGTTCATATTGGGTTAAAAATGCAATTACATTTTATAGCAATGAAATGATTTCAACAGGACTGTTAAATCACCTCACAATGTAACCAGGGCACTTTACTGCTAGCAACAGCTTGTTTTGCAATTATCACATGGGGCATTTTTCCTAAACTCTAATTCCAATAGATATTGGTTTAATTCATCAGAATTTCCCATTATAGAGTTTTCAGTAGCTCGTCAAGTTATTACTCAGACACAATAGTGTCTGGGTTCTTAAGTATTACAAACTGAATGAGCAGAGAAGAACAGGATCATATCTTATCCTAATGGAAGCAGCAAAGCTTTTCTTCTTTCTTGGCATCCTGAGGGAGGCCACAGTGGCCCATGCTCTGCTCTCTATTTATGTAGTTAGTTAATCCAAAGGAAGCATTCATTAACTTTAATTCTTAGAATCTGTCTAGCTTTAAAGTTCTCTCTTAAGCTCACATTTTACTTAGAACTCAAAAAGTAGATGGAGAAACCAAATAAGCACTTAAGAGGGCATGGATAAATATCCCAAAGTGTGGAGATTTGTACATTTGTCTCTTCCAACTCTTTTGCTCTCTTTGGTTCGCATATAACACATGTGGGACAGGAACCTTATGTAATTGCTTGTAGTGGCTGTTTCACTATGACTACCCTGGGTGTGGTGGTGTAAATGATGCAGGTTTGTCTTCGTCTGTGTTTTACAGTTGCAGAAGTCCAAAGTCACAAGTGGGTTTCACTGGGCCAACCTCAGATACAGTTAGGGCTGCTCCTCCCCAGAGGTACAGGGGAGGAGGGGAGCTGTTTACTAGGTTTCTAAACAGCATTAAAGTAATAACATTAAAGAAATTAAATGGTAGCCTTTAATTTTTTTATTTTCTTTTGGTTTTTTGAGAGAGGGATTCTCTGTGTAGTTTTGGTGCCTATCCTGGATCTCGCTCTGTAGACCAGGCTGGCCTACAACTCACAGAGATCCACCCGCCTCTGCCTCCAGAGTGCTGGGATTAAAGGCATGTGCCACCACCATCCAGCTCTTGCCTTTAATTTTAGCAGTATTTTTTTTTTTTTTTACCAGAAATCATGATAAGACAGAGTTTCAAAGATTCAGAAGTTGGACACTGGTGTCGTGGGTTCTAATGCAGAATAATTTTAGATTCACTAATGCAGATTAAGTCAGTGTAGAACCCACTGCAATCTGACATCTGTGGGTGAGGGTCCTCTCTTCATCTCTGGTCTCTATAAATGGAAATTACATGTGAAAAGTACCTTGTCATCTTGTGAAAAGCTTTGTCAGTGTCAGTTCCTAACATCTGTGACAGATTCCACCAGAGAGAAGGATGGGTGATTCTCCTAAGAGTCAGGTCCTCCCAAGGTGAAGTTGCTGACAGAGCCCTCTAGGGGACATGGTGAAGCAGCAGGGTGGGATTTGTAGGTCAGCCCTGCAAGGTCCAATACCACCCCATCCACACTTGAATGAATTCTTTGCTGTGTGTTTACCCACTACAGTAAGTTCATGAGTCTCCTGGAAGTGTTAATTCTCACCAACCTGTGGTTGAGATGCCAGCTCTCAGCACACTAAAGTGAACTGGACCAGCCTCATGATTATCTTAGAAATGTTAGGATTTACAAATGTCTCTTAGGAATAAAACATGGATTGGCAAGATGGGGAATTGTTTTGCCTGCTTTAAATTGGATTAGTTTCCCTGCCCAAGCCTTAGAGTCTTTATTTCATAGGACTCCTCTTAGGAGATTGTGAGGAAAAGTAAAAGGAATTGCCTGTGCTTTGTAAGGACTTCACTTCAAAGGGTTAACTACTATTTCTACATGCAATTCAACATTATTCTGTACGTTTAATCTAAAACAAGACGATAATCATACTTATGTTCAAGAATAAAACAGTGTAAACTTTTCTTTCAGTTATAGAAACTCACAAGCCAGAAGTAGCTGCTATTTTTAAGACACCAGTGTTTAGGCAGAAAACCCCATGAAGAAAAATAATAACCATGATTTTGTTGTTAGAAGTAGGCAGAGAGACAAGATGTTCTTAAATTTCATTAACAAAATATGTGCATGGAAGAGTTCAAAAATTTTAATTCACTAAACTTTGGCTTTCCTACTGAAGTCAGCTTTTGCTTTTACAGAATATAAATTTAAAAGATATTTGCTTACAAAAGTTGACTCTAATAGTACAATCTGTGTCATTTTGGTGCCAGGTGCAGATACTTTTGTGGTTAGTACTGCATCTAAGTAGAGAGTGAGATTCTAGTGATGTGAACGGACACTTGCAAATGTGTGTTCTTAGCCAGATAATGGCATTAAGGAAGCAGAGGGAAATACGATGTGGGGTCAGGTCAGAATCCAGATTGCCCTAAAGCTTGTTCTTTGTAGAGAACAGTCATTTTTCTTCATCTTCTTGCCACGGTTTCCTTTCTGTTACTGTGACAAACACCCTGGCAAGAAGCAATTTAGAGGGGGCGGAGTCTGTCTGGCCCATGGTTCTGGAAGTCAAGGTAGGAGCTTGAAGCAGCTAGTACATCACACCCACAATTGAGAGCAGAGTGTAATGAATTGATGCATGGATACTTAATCATGAAGTTCATTTTCTGTCTTTTATATTCCAGTCTAGGCTCCATGAAATCATGTATCCAATTTCAGGTAGACTTTCCCACTTCAATGAACACAATCAAGACAGATCTCCCATAGAATAACATAATCTAGACAAATCTCTCAGTGAGGTTCTCTTCTAGGTAATTCTAGATTGTGTCTGTGTTGACAACTAAAACTCACACTAGAACTGTGCTTTCAGTGAGGTGCTTGGATGCTGTCCTGTACCAGCAACATCTTCCTTGTCCTTTTGATAAAGTAGAAAGGTCACTCTCAAATTTGTCATGAAGATTGATTTTTTTTTCCATATGGCAAAGTCAGTTCAGTGTAGCAAAAGTCTTAAATAGTCTTATTCATAAGGACAAACCTGGAGTCTGGAATTGGGGTGAATGTTGGAAGGTCACAGAAGCAGAACAAGCCACAGCTACCTCACCTTGCCAATTCCTCAGCTGATCCTGTTTCCTCAGACTGGAAGCCTCTGAGTCCTTATCCAAATGGATCTCAGCTGAACCGTTGCTCAAAAGCCTAAAAGCTTAACCACACTCAGTTCCTGGTCCTCACGTCTTATATACCTTTCTGCTTTCTACCATCACTTTCTGGGATTAAAGGCTCACTTCCTGGGATTAAAGGTGTGAGTCACCATGCCTGACTGTTTCCAGGATGGATTTAAACTCACAGAGATCCAGAGGATCTCTGCCTCCCAAGTGATAGGATTAAAGATGTGTGTGCCACCATTTTCTGGCCTTGGTCTGTCTAGTGGCTGTTCTGTTCTCTGACCCAGATAAGTTTATTAGGGTGCACAAAATTTTGGGGAACATAATATCACCACAGTTCACTAGCTTTTTTATTATAATGTAATAATTCTGTGAAGGAAGATATGATAGATCCCATTGCTAGCAGAGAGTGGTGCCCTTAACACCAAGAGCAAAGGCATCTGGGAAAGAGTGGCCTGTCTGTACAGAGCTGGGGTTTCAGACTTCTTCCATATGGTGCTGAGTTATGCTATGCTCTTCAGACTCTGCTCCTTGTGGATAATGTAGCCATGGAAATTGATGTTTAGACAAAGAAGATATGTGGCAGATGCCATTCTTGTTTGCCAATAGTAGACTGCTCTGGAGAACTATCGAAGTATAAACACCATGGAGAAGAGAAAGTTATGGGTCACTATGAAGACACCTGTGGATGCCTGTGAGTTTCTATCATAGGTTTTATAACTACATATTGTGACTCTCTTAAAGCATAGTTATAATTTCTTATCCTCATAGGGCACAAGCTACACTTCTATTTGCTGTGATGTATCTGAACCTCCTAGGTGGATGGGGATCTTTGAATGTGCATCTTTCTGAGATCTGGCTGCTGTACATCTCAAGTTTATGTTGCCCCACTGGTAACTTTTAGTGACAAATTAAAACTTTCTAGGGAAAAGTTGCCAGAAATTGTGCTGAACACTGATATCAAGTGCTTAATTAATTAATGAGAAGCTGTAACTGCAGTGGGCATATATCTGGTATTGCATTTTTTTTTTTTTTGGTTTTTTTGAGACAGGGTTTCTCTGTTGCTTTGGAGCCCATCCTAGACTAGATTTGTACACCAGGCTGGCCTTGAACTCACAGAGATCCACCTGCGTCTGCCTCCTGAGTGCTGGGATTACAGGCATGCACTACCACCGCCTGGCCCTGGTATTCCATTTTTAACTTCTGAAAAAAGTTTTATGACAATTTCTTGTTATACTTAGCTTACCATATAATTTTGTTTCATCTGTAGTGATGTTTTCAAATATTAAACAGGCTTGACTTGACCCATGTCAGATATATTTCACAAGTAATACTCTAACAATGTAAAAAGCAGGCTGTCTCAATGTCCATTCCATCTCTTCCTTCTGGTTACCCCTTCCTCACATCTTAGACACTGAATCTTGCCTATTTTTTCTAGTATTTCACTTGAGTTGGTATATCTATAAATAATGTGAACATATGGTTCATGCTAATACTGAGAAGTGCCATTTGTGATGATGTATTTATCCATTCTGTAGTTTTCTGTTGAGCAGAAACCTTCCATGTTCACTTAGTACTTCATCAAAAATAATCAGAAGATTATTTGGAACCTTGACTATATGTGTTTTCCTGTAAATAGTCAAGTTATTGGTCTTGATTTGTATTAAAACAACTTGTCAATATTTCTACTTTCATTAATTAATATCAGTTCTTGAACATAGTCATGGATGTTTTTAGAGGCTATTTTAAATCAACCTTATTCTTTCTCTTCCACACTGATTTAAAATCCCACCTTCACATTCTACTCAAGCATTTACATGTGCACCTAGAATGACTCTTTCAAAGTTGGCGGTTTGCCTTCCATGCCACTCACAATGTCTGTGTTTGTTAAATTTAGCAGAGCTGTATGGTTATGTATGGTGGTATTTTATTTGTACTGAAATGTGATTTTATTTGTATGTTAATAAATAAAGTTGCCTGGGGGTCAGAGCTAATAGCAAGCCATAGCAGAATCTGGGCAGTGGTGGCACATGCCTTTAATCCCAGCACTTGGGAGGCAGAGCTAGGTGGATCTCTCTGTGTTCAAGGATACAGCCAGCATGAAGACACATGCCTTTAATCTCAATACCAACCATAGAAGACCTGGAGATCTGTATAGACAGGCATTGATGAGGAGGTCATGTGGCTGGACTTACAACCAATGAGAAGGCAGAACAGAAAGTTAATAAAAGGACAGACACACAGGAAGCAGGTCTCTTGCTGAGGGGAAGGACAGCAGCAGCAGTGAAGGGTAAGAAAGGGTTTTTAGCTCTTAGCTATTGCTCTGACCTCTTGGGCTTTTAACTCTGAAACTGGCTCTGTGTTTCTTATTTAATAAGACTATTCATCTACAGTTATGAGAATGCTCTACTTTGAATCTATCAGTAGGCACATGGGTACATCAGAGAAAAGCAACCACAAAATATAGACACTTGGTCAATTGGAAGTTCATGAATAGTATCACAAAGCAGATGTCTTCTGGTACCTGCTGTCTGTCAGATGCCCTGGCATTGACATCAGTGGATGGGCTTGGCAGACAGGCCAGTGTGAGCTCCAGAATGTAGATTAATATGTTCTCCTGGCACCAGAAACATGCCATTTGTATCCTTTCATTTGGAGAACTAATTACATAGAATAACTCTAGGTATTAGTTCTTAAAAGAACCTTCACATATAGGAAACTGCCAAGCTATTCAGTTCACATTTCAGCCCTAATTAAGTTCATCTCAAAGTCATTAAAATCTGGCCCAACTGTTTAACATCTTTTTCAGTAGTTCACCTTTAGATGAAAAACATTGTACTTTCTATTTTTTCCATTTTCATTTTTTGTTGTCTAATTAATAGGAACCTTTAGTTTGGGGAGATGAATTTAAAAATGGAATGAGTAGTATAGTCTTTGTGTAATTCTCTGAAGTTTTTTCCATGCCATCATCAAGATGGAAAATGCTTATTGAAAACATTCTGGATGATAGAATTATGTATTCAAAACCATGAAGTCAGTGGTAACTAGTGAAAATAAAATGTATAGTTAGGATAAAATAAAATAGACAGGGTTGGGGTCTGACTTAGGTAAAATGTTTGCTGTGCAAGCAAAAGAGCTGGAGTTCAGATGCCCAGCACCCTTGTACAAGATGAACAGGCATGGTGGCCCTCCTGCAACCTCAGTTCTCTAGAGGCAGAGACAGGGCATTCCCAGAGTGAGCAGGATCACTAACTTGTGGAACCAGTGAGATATCCTGCTTCAACACAGAATTTGGAGTGCAACAAGGAAGACAGCTGAGGTCAGCCTCAGTTATGGACATGCACACATACATGTACAGCCACACTTGGGGGCACGTGCATGTGTTCACACACATGTGCTCACACATATGAACATGCACACACACATGCACACACAGACATCAACTACATATCACACACACACACACACACACACACACACACACACACCACATATACAAATGAGGAAAACAATTTTGGAGCCACTTCCTGTCCTTCATTTTTCTTTAGTCAAAAGGAATAAGCTATGTGTGTATAGGAAGAGTCTCTAGGACATGTATTCACTTCTTAGCTTGTCCTGGTCATCTTTCAGCTAAAATGCTGCTTGGCACTAGAAGCTAGACCCTCCCTTCTACATTGGAATCCATCCAAGGGACTCTAACACCCTGACACCCTGCAGCTCTGTTTCCTTCTGGCTACTCTCCACTTCTGCAGGAAGAATTCTGGGTTCCAGTGATTACCATGAAAATGGAAGACTACTTGACTTAATGGTTTTATACTTTCATTAAAGAAAGTAAATGTTGCCATAGAAAGTAGTATTAATTTACTGCTTAATCATCCCTATAAGGACCGTAGCTGACTTCTGTGCCCTGATGAATGATCTCATTTCTTAAATATTCATTATTTGTACATCCTTGTTTAACCCTCAGATTCCTGAACATTTACCACAATGGAAACTGTGCTATTAACTCTTTATAGATAATAATATCACAGATTAAAGAAAGCTGCTTTTCAGAGCTATTGTGGAGAAGAAGCATTTGCACACTGGGTGAATCAAAATCTATACCCAAAACATAAGGCACAATGAATTTGTGTCCCTTCAAAGACAATACTTTTCCATGGTGCCTTTGACAGTGAGGACAGTTCTTAGAAGGTTTTTTTCTCATAACATCATCATGACATCTGTGCCTCTCTGTCACCAAATATTAGAGTTAAACTCCAGCCCATAATAATCCTTCAGATTGAGAGGTTGCAGCTGAAAATAGCCAGATCCATAGTCAAACTGCTTCTCAGCCTTTCTTGAACATGGATGTGTTCACATGACTACTGTTTGACTCACCAGCCCACAGGCTGTGGAGGGAAGAAGGTCTCCCACTTATAGGTCTCACTCCAGATCAAAAGAGTGTTGAAAGAAAGAGAAAAGAAGATGAAAAACATGACCCTCACTACTTGTCTATAACAAGAGAGAAAGATGGTGTGACTGGCCTGGCTACTTGATGAGGTTGCTCTATTGTTCTGTGATTCTGCAAGCGGAAGCCTCCTGGAGGAGGGGCGCTGGTGCTGTCTGTGTGCACAGGAGTGGGATTCACATTGGACGGTTAACTGGGAGGTTTTGTGTCAACCAAACTTACATCCGGGTAAAGTTACCAGAAAGGACTTTAGTGAAAAGAAACAAGTTCTACCCATAAGGTAACAGGAAATGGCGATTTAGTGACTGAACAGATCAGGTAAGTCCAACAAAATCTACCTCCTTCTTTCTGACCTCCAACTTGCAGCCTTATTTGGCAGTAGGCATTGCTGAGAGTGTGTGCGCACACCCATGGGTCATGAACAGGCCATAGGCCACAGTGTAGCTTCATATATCAAAAGCTTCATACTACTTTCTCCACTCTTTGATTTTGCAGTAAGATGATGGCATATTAAACACACATTTCAAAGAAGTCAGAGCTATATCATTGAGTCCTGCAGGTCCTGCATGGAGGAGGGAACCTCTTACTTCATCTTTGGTGAAGTGTTTTTGCAACAGGCTGTCTCAGTTTGGGTCTCTATTGCCACAAAGAAACACTATGACCAAAAAGCAACTTGGGGAGGAAAGGGCTTATTCAGCTTACACTTCTACATTGCTGTTTATCAACAAAGGAAGTCAGGACAGGAATTCAAGTGGGCAGGAAACTGGAGGCAAGAGCTGATATAGTGGCCATGGAGGAGTGCTGCTTACTGGATTGCTTCTCATGGCTTGCTCAGCTTACTTTCTTATAGAACCCAGGATCACTAGCCAAGGGATGGCACAATCCATCATGGGCTGGACCCTCCCCCATTAATGACTAATTGAGAAAATTAAAAATTATTTTTAATTGTTTGAAGGTGTGTGTCTGCATGTGCATGAGTTTAGGTACCTGAGGAACCCAGAGGCATCAGACCCTCTGGAGCTAGAGTTACAGGTAAATATTTGCAGATTGAGGTGCTGAGAACCAAGCACAGGCTCTATGAAAGAGAAACAACACATCAAAACAATTATCCACCATGATCAAGTAGGCTTCATCCCAGGGATGCAAGGGTGGTTCAACATACAAAAGTCCGTCAATGTAATACACCATATAAACAAACTCAAAGAAAAAAACCACATGATCATCTCACTAGATGCAGAAAAGGCATTTGATAAAATCCAACACCCCTTCATGATACATGTCTTGGAGCGATCAGGAATACAGGGAACATACCTAAACATAATAAAGGCAATCTACAGCAAGCCAACAGCCAACATCAAATTAAATGGAGAGAAACTCAAAGCAATACCACTAAAATCAGGAACAAGACAAGGCTGTCCCCTCTCCCCATACTTATTCAATATAGTACTTGAAGTTCTAGCCAGAGCTATAAGACAACACAAAGAGATTAAGGGGATACAATTTGGAAAGGAAGAAGTCAAGCTATTGGTGAAATTATTAAGGCCACTCCATGTAGTTAAAAGGGAGGTTTATTTTGTGGGGTAACTTACAAATGAAGGGATAGGTTGTAGGGTCTGGCAAAGGTATGGTGTAGTCTGGCGGTGTTCTCTGGAGAACTCTGCTCAGTCTACCTCCTGCGTCCAGCGTCCCAGAACCAAGAGAGAGCCCTCCTCCTGATCCTGGGTCTTCTGCTTCCTCCTCTGCCCTGCCTTGTGGGCGTGACCATTACCAAAGCCTCAGTGGGAGTTAGAAATTCCAGGCCAATGCTGGGATGGCTACCCACAACATCTCCCCCTTTTGTCTAAATAAGAAAGTTCTAACCTAATACAAGACTACGTACAAAGAGATGGTTATCAAATATTGTCCAGGAGTAATGAGGGATAATGACCTAGATAAGTTGGAATTACAATAAGTGAAAACAATATCAAGCAAAAACCACATAGTAAAACCCAGGGAAGTCTAGAGCATGGGTATGTGGCATGTTACAAAGATCATTCCAAAAGGTGTCCTATCCTAAAGAACCTGAGTCTAATACTTAATATATTCTATCTAAGATATTATATATGTATATATACTTGGAACTATAACTGCTAGTCTTCAACCTAATCAAAGACCTGAGAAGGAATATAATAATACCTGAGAAATGGGAGAAGGATGTAAGCAACTTTCGGGAGTCTTGCAAGCATAGACAGAGACAGCTGGCAGCCTAGACAGTCACCTAATGTTTCTCAGCATCATTGGTGCATTCAAATTGGCTACAGGCCTAGGGTATCTGACAGACCATTTTTAGAAGCAGGAATTTTTGAAAGACCATCTTACCCTGTCTTGGCAAAGTATGGTGGTCGCTTTCCTTGTGTCCCGCTTGTCCAAAAAGGACAGCATTTGTACTGTCAGCAGTTGAGGCAAGGGCAGTTCTTTGCCCAGTAGGCCATTTTGTGCCAAGAAGACAAACTTCCAAATGGAAATGTCATAGAAGCCCAACATTCTCTCGGGATCAAATTGGTGTTGCCAGGAGCAATTGTGTCTCACGACAACAGAATTTTAAGTTATTATAAATGCCGTATTCTGTGTGTCTTTGAAGTATTTGAAGATTACCTAACTACAAATGGCGCCCAACATGTTGGCAAGAGTTTCCACCTAAAAACTGAGAAAAAAGATTCTAAACAGAGCTAAAATCAGCTTCCTAGTTGTTCTCTCAAGTTAGCACCAGCCTGCCAGTTTGAGCTACTATGGGGGGTTCCTGGCATGTGCGTCTGACCTACAGTGCAGCGGGAATGAGGAGTCTACAAGCGGCACTTTACTCTGCTGCATGTTAGATTTAGCCTTTGCTAGTTAAAAAAAAAAAAAAAAGGTTTCTGGGCTATACACTGCTTTGATAGAACTGCTTCTGATAGTTGATGGTACACATGGCTCCAGACCCAGAGCTGGCGGTAAAATGTACCACTGCCATGTTGGGAAGCTGAGGTGGGCAGAGCCAGCAGCCACAGTGGCGTTTCAGTCTTACAAAGATGGATATTACACAGAGAATCTGGTTTATGTTGTCTTTGGGATTTTTAACTGCAAAAAAAAGATTTGATCATAAAAACTGTCTCTGCTTTTGTTTCCACAGAAAGCCAGAGGCTGTGGATTTGTTCCAGAATAAGATACATCAGGTTTGATCAGCCAGGACCACCTGAAAGGTCTCCTTTAACACCATGGCCCAGATGATCCGACATCCAGAATGGTTTCAAGGCAACTGGCTCAGAGGTTTACCCTAATGGACTACTCCATAATCCTAAAATTTTCTTTGTGTCTCCATAAGATACAGTGCCCCCCTCCAACAGAAAGAAGTAAAAAAAAACTATGCCCACATTCCCAAAATTATCAAGCTGGCTTTGGAGATGGAATTGGTTCACTCCTTCTCTAAACTGAGACATATTGCTAAAAGAAAAGGTTAAGAGATTCTTGTGTCCCAAATCAAAAGAGCCCTTGGATGTGGGACAGAGAAAAACCAATATTTTTCTTTAAAACAGGCTGATTATAAATGCAATCTCTTTCTAAAGAAGAAAAGGGGATATGATATAGATATAATAGGATAAAAGGGTAGATTAAGGAACTTACTTCTAAAGAGCAACAACTTGTTTAAAATGTTTTACATTGGTATAGACTTTAGTCTATTGATACAAACTTAAAGTTAATTTTGTTATACTGTGTGCATATTTCTACTCATGTTTAAGGTATTATGTTTGTATAACTCATTTTAAATTGTAATGGATAATTAAAAATAGATTAATTAGTCATCTATGATAATCATACTCGTAGCCATGCTACTTCAGTCTTCTAAATATACATAGAGATATTTCAGATAGATAGGTAATCTTCAAATACTTCAAAGGTCTACAGAATATGGCATTTAAAACATTTTTAAAATTTAGACTTTCTGGACAGTGAGACATGTCTGCTCCTGGCAGCACTGTTTTACTTCAGAGAGGAGGATGGTCACTGAAGACACTTCACATGGAGTTTATCTTCACCTTGGCAAAAATAGCCATTTGGACAAGAAACTGTTCTTGCCTGGACTGCTTGATCAACTGGACATGCAGGACCCATAGAAAGGTGACCACTGAACTTTGCTTGACAAAATGGTCCTTCAGGTTCCGGCTTCACAGAGGAAACTGCCGGACATTCTACAGGACACTGAGAGAAGTGACCGAGAGACTCTAGCCCTGTGGGCTGAAGACAAATGCCCCAACTTTACAAAGGAACATTAGATGACTGTCCAGGCTGCCAGCTGTCTCTGTCTACCCTACAAGACTGCCAAAAGTTGCTTGTGTCCTTCTCCCATTTCTCAGGCAATATTATATCCTTCTGAGGTCTTTGATGTGGTTGAAGACTAGATAGTTATAATTTCCTCAGTTATAATAGAAGATAAGTTAGATATAAAACTTTAGACTCACAAATATAAGATAGATAGGATATCTTCTTTAATATTGTAACTGTAATTCTTGCTTGAAAATTGTTTTGTTATCTGTAATTTTACTATGTAAAAGTTAATCCTCCTTTTTTAACAAAAAAGAAAAGGGGAAGTGCTATGGATATCACTCTGTATAAAGTGCTGACTGGCTAGTAGCCAGGCAGGAAGGATAGGTTAGGAGGGACAAGGAAGGAGAGAAGGCTGGGAACAGGAAGGCTGGGAGGAGACACTGCCAGCTGCTGCCATGAGAAGCAACATATAAAGACACTGGTAAGCCACAAGCCATGTGGCAAAATATAGACTAACAGAATGGGCTCAATATAAGAGTAAGAGCTAGACAATGGTAGGCCTGAGCTAATGGCCAAGTAGTTTAAATAATATAAATGTCTGCATGATTATTTTATACATCGGTTGTGGGACCGCAGGGTGCTTGGTGAAACCTGGAGAGAAGCTCTCCAACTACATCAAGCTCTCCCTATTTGCAGATGACATGATAGTATACATGAGTGACCCCCAAAATTCAACCAAGGAACTGATACAGCTAATAAAAACCTTCAGCAACATAGCAGGATACAATATCAACTCAAAAAAATCACTAGCTCTCCTATATACAATAGACAAACAGGCTGGGAAGGAAATCAGAGATATATCACCCTTTACAATAGCCACAAATGATATAAAATACCTTGGGGTTACTCTAACTAAGCATGTGAAGGACTTATATGACAAGAACTTTAAGTCCCTGAGAAAAGAAATTGAAGATGTCAGAAAATGGAAAGATCTCCCATGATCATTGATAGGCAGGATTAACATAGTAAAAATGGTGATCTTACCAAAAGCAATCTACAGATTCAACACAATCTCCATCAAATTACCAACACAATTCTTCAAAGATCTGGAAAGAATAATACTCAACTTTAAATGAAAAAACAAAAAAGCCAGGATAGCCAAAGGAATCCTGTACAATAAAACAACCTCTGGAGGTATCACGATCCCCGACCTCAAGATCTACTATAGAGCTACTATAATAAAAACAGCTTGGTACTGGCATAACAACCGACATCTGGAAGAATGGAATCGAATTGAATACCCTGACATTAATCCACACACCTATGAACACATAATTTTTGACAAAGAAGCCAAAAATGTACAATGGAAAAAAGAAAGCATCTTCAACAAATGGTGCTGGCATAACTGGATGTCAATGTGTAGAAGGCTGCAAATAGATCCATATCTGTCACTGTGAACAAAACTTGAGTCCAAGTGGATCAAAGACCTCAACATAAATCCAGTTACTCTGAACCTGATAGAAGAGAAAGTAGGAAGTACTCTTGAATGCATTGGCACCAGAGATCACTTTCTAAATATAACATCAGTAGCACACACACCGAGAGAAACAATCAATGGGACCAGTTGAAACTGAGAAGCTTTTGTAGAGCAAAGGACACGGTCAACAAAACAAAGCGACAGCCTACAGAATGGGAAAAGGTCTTCACCAACCCCATATCTGACTGAGGGCTAATACCCACAACATATAAAGAACTCAAGAAATTAGACATCAAAATGCCCAATAGTCCAATTAAGAAATGGGCTATAGAACTAAACAGAGAATTCTCTACAGAAGAAGCTCAAATGGTTGAAAGACATTTAAGGAATTGCTCAACATCCCTTATTATCCGGGAAATGCAAATCAAAATGACTCTGAGATACCACCTTACACCTGTCAGAGTGGCTAAGATCAAAAGCACAGAAGACAGCTTATGCTGGAGAGGATGAGGAGCAAGGGGACCTCTCCTCCACTGCTGGTGGGAATGCAAGCTTGTACAGCCACTTTGGAAATCAATATGGCACTTCCTTAGAAAATTGGGAATCCATCTCCCCCAAGACCCAGCTGTAGCACCCAAGGAATGCTTAATCATACCACAAGGGCATTTGCTCAGCTATGTTCATATCAGCATTGTTTGTAATAGCCAGAACCTGGAAAAAACCTAGATGCCCTTCAACTGAAGAATGGATAAAGAATATATGGTACATATACACAATAGAGTACTACTCAGCAGAGAAAAACAATGACATCATGAGGTTTGCAGGCAAATGGATGGATCTAGAAAAAATCATCCTGAGTGAGGTAACCCAGACTCAGAAGGACAAACATGGTATGTACTCACTCATAGGAGGATACTAGATGTAAAACAAAGATGACTAGACTGCTACACAACTCCAGGGAGGCTACCTAGAAAATGGGGCCCTAGGAAAGACACAGGGATCACCCAATGACAGAGAAATGGATGAGATCTACATGAACAACCTGGATGACATTGGGAGTAATGAAGGGCAAGGATTTTGGGAAAGAAAGCTTAGGGGAGCAGGAGATCCCAGCTGGATCAAGAACCGAAAGGGAGAACGAGGAATAACAGACCATGATAAATGATGACCACATGAGAACAGGGAGAGGCAGAGTGCTAGAGAGGTCCCCAGAAATCCACAATGATACATCCTCTATAGACTGCTGGCAATGGTCAAGAGAAAGCCTGATCTGACCTAGTCTGGTGATCAGATGGCCAAACATCCTACCAGTCGAGCTGGAACTCTCATCTAATAACTGATGGAAGTGGATGCAGAGATCCTTGGCCAGGCCCCAGGTGGAGCTCCAGGTGTTCAACTGTTGAGAATGAGGAGGGCCTGCAAGAACGTGAATTGTTGAATCCAAGATTGCAAAAAGCACAGGGACAAATAGCCAATTAAATGGAAGCACATGAATTATGAACCAAAGGCTGTGGAGCCCCCAGCTGGATCAGGCCCTCTGGATAAGTGAGACAATTGAATAGCTTGATCTGTTTGGGAGGTTCCCAGGCTGTGGGACCTGGTCCTGTCCTTGGTGCATGAGCTGGCTGTTTGGAACCTGGGCTTACACAGGGACACATGCTCAGCCTGGAAGGAGGGGACTGGACCTGCGTGTACTGAATCCACCAGGTTTAAATGAGTCCCTAGCGGTGTCTTGGTCCTGGAGGACATGGGAATGGAGGGGAGGGGCTGGGGGGAAGGTTGGGGTGGGGCCAGGAGGGGGGAGGACAGTGGAACCTATGGTGGATGCATAAAATTAAAACACATAATAATAAAAAAATAAAAAATAAACAAAACAAAAGAAAACAAAATAAAAAAAAGAAAGAGAAAAAACTAACTGTTCTTAACCACTAAGTCATCTCTCCAAGCCCACAATTCCTCAATTTTATGATTAAGGAATCAAGCATAGTTTATTACTGGTTTTGTATTTGAAATTATGAAACCTGGGTTTTGTGAGCCACTCACATCAACAATTTTCTTCAATAGTGTAACTATTATTGGAAAGATGAGTTAATTTTTGTACCCCAATGTGATTTGATCTGAACTTTATAGTCTCCTAATTTGTATGTTGAAAAGCTAATCCTTAAGGTTATGGTGGGTGATGCAAGACATTGGTAGATGATTGGCTTAGAGGGAGAAGCCTACTCCACCTACATATGTACCATAGAAACACCAAAAGACCTGTGCTTGCTGATTCCCTCATGAGAGGTCACAGTGACAAATGTATGTGAAGCCACCACTACCATGTCAGCCTTGAGTATTGCAAAGCCATGAGGAGTAAGGCATGGTGGCATACACGCTCTCCATCTTACAATCCTCTGTTGCAACACTTCAGAAATAAGACAGGGCAGAAACATACGGTTGTAGAAATGAAAGTGTTATGTGCAAGGTCAACTACTGATGTCTATGTATGTTTATCATTAGGGTAGGCAACGCTAATTAGAGACAGAAATACAAATGAAATGAGTGATTGATGAGGGTAAGCTGAGTAAGGATTTCCAGATGTTAGAAGGAGAATTGGAACATCTTTCATGGCAAGAATGCTGACATCTGCTAGTGTGGTGGTATTGTGTTCCCCAAAATATTGTGCACCCTAATAAACTTATCTGGGGTCGAGAACAGAACAGCCACTAGACAGACAGAGGCCAGAAAATGGTGGCACACATGCCTTTAATCCTGTCACTTGGGAGGCAGAGATCCACCCGCATCTCTGTGAGTTCAAAGCCATACTGGAAACAGCTAGGCATGGTGACTCATGCATTTAATCCCTGGAAGTGATGGCAGAAAGCAGAAAGATATATGAGGTGTGAGGACCAGGAACTAGAAGCTTTTAGTTGGTTAAGCTTTTAGGCTTTCAAGAAGCAGTTCAGCTGAGATCCATCTGGATGAGGACTCATAGGCTTCCAGTCTGAGGAAATAGCATCAGTTGAGGAATTGGCAAGGTGAGGTGGCTGTGGCTTATTCTGCTTCTCTGATCTTCCAGCATTCACCCCAATACCTGGATTTAGGTTTGATTTAATTAATAAATCCTTTTAAGATTCATGCTACATCTGGTGCCCAACGTTCATGGTATGAATTCATGAAACAACTGCTTTGCTGTGGCCTTGCAGGCCCCAGCTCTGCCCCTAGCTACACTCGACCAGTTGTGGTGGTGCATTCCCATAGGATTTGCTGAAGGAGGCAAGAGGCAGGAGGATCTGGAGTTTGAGGCCAGCCTAGGAGGCTTGCTAAGGAGAAGCTTTGACCCACAAACCATGGCGGAGGGACAATGGAGGCAGCGGCTGCTGCCCAGAATTGCTGGCTCCTTCTCATCATATTGATGACTGCAGTGATGCTGCTACCTGGGATGAACGGTTTACTGCTGCTGGTTCAGAGAAGAATTGCCTGGGCCATCGTGTTACAAGAAAGCATCAGCAAAGGTCAGTTTGGAAAAGTTTGGCAAGATAAATGGTTGGGAGAAATTTGTTATGAAGATATTCTCCTCTAGGGAAGAATGTTCATGGTTTCAAGAGACAGACATTTATCAGACTGTGCTTGCTCCAATCACAGAGGAGGCACACACACACACACAAATTCTGCAGGGAACCATGACCACACCTAACAGCAACTTTGAAATCTTCAAAGGGATGAGAGGACCCCACAATGATGATTCCACATGGACTATGGTAAAGCCACTAAGCTTATTAACACCATGGAAAGATTTACTTTGGACTACAAACTACTCAAGACAATTTTGAGATGGCTAGCTGAGATGATCCAGCCTGACAGACTACTTGAACAAAGACTTGAAACAAGCCCTGCACTTTCTCATTATGCAGCGACTGGACAAATGATACAGGACTTGATAATTAACCCAAACATTTTCTTTTCAGGATTCCCTAAAGGTGTCTTCACCCCTAGAAAGCAAGAAGCAATTTTAAGAAAATGACACCCACATTCCCAAGAGGTGGGGTGGATGGTTTTTTGGTTGTTTAATGAGTTATGGATATTTTCACTGTTTATGATGGTTGGTTACAAGTTGTTAATTGTTAATGGTCAGAAAAAAAAGCTGAACAAAGAGACTAGATTCAGAGTTTTGTTTAGAAAAGGAAAAAGAATATAGATATGAGGTAGATCATTGAATCTACTCTGAGAAAAAAAGATAAAGAAATAATAGAATAAATGGCTAGATCATTGAATCTACTCTAAAAAGAAAAAGGGGAAGATATAAAAAGGACAAAATGCAGATTATTGAATCTATTATGAAACGAAAAAGAGAATATGGATATGATAAGACAAAAAAGGTCAATTACTGAATCTACTTTTAAAAAGGAACTACTTGTTTTGCATAGGATAAGTAATGAAAATTTTTTGTCTGCATTTATCAAATATTACTGGACTGGACATTATTAATATATATTAATGGAGTTTTTTGTCTAAATCTGTGAAATGTTAGTGAGTAGACATTGTTAATGTAATTATTGATGTATATATTGTATATATTTATTGGATATAGTTTTTCTTGTATTAGTTATAAATTTTTTTAATTTTAGACAAAAAAGGGGGAATGTGGTGGTATTGTATTCCCCAAAATATTGTGCACCATAATAAACTTATCTGGGGTCAGAACATCCACTAGACAGAGGCCAGAAAATGGTGGCACTCACACCTTTAATCCTATCACTTGGGAGGCAGAGATCTACTCGCATCTCTGTGAGTTGAAAGCCACATTGGAAACAGCCAGGCATGGTGACTCACACCTTTAATCCCAGGGAGTGATGGCAGGAAGCAGAAAGATATATAAGGCGTGAGGACCAGAAACTAGAAGCTTTTAGCTGGTTAACTTTTTAGACTTTTGAGCAGCAGTTCAGCTGAGACCCATTCGGATGAGGACACAGAGGTTTCCAGTCTGATGAAACAGGATCAGCTGAGGAACTGGCAAGGTGAGGTGGCTGTGGCTGGTTCTGCTTCTCTGATCTTCCAGCATTCACCCCAATAACTGGCCTCAGGTTTGATTTTATTAATAAGACCATTTAAGAATCCTGCTACATGCTAGCCTCCAGGATGGCTCTCTGCATGTCCACTCTCCAGCTGGAACTTCAGCCCGAGAAGAAAGTGCTGGAGAATTTACATTCTAAAGGCTGCACTTGTCATCTTGTAATTTAGTGAAAAACAGGAAACATTAAGAAACAAACATACACTAAGAGGAATGATCAGAAAGATAGACATGTAGGCTCCATGGGGGCCAGGTAGACAACTCCAGGAGATTGTGAACTGTTGGTGGTTCCTGCTGCTGACAGGTGGAAGAAGAAACTAGGAACTTGCAATTGGGTTGGAGACAATGCTGAATTTTTCCCAAGCAATGGAGACAGAAACCTGGCTGGAGTGGATTCATTGGTACGAGGAGAAAGAAATAATGAGGTTGGAGTGATGGGCAGTAGCTTTACATTTGATGACACAAGGGGTGATGTCCAGGCCATAAGTTAAAATGAATTTCACTCTCTCGACATATGTTGGTCCAAATGAAGACTCCAGATCATGTTTACCAAATATTTATTATAGTTCACAGGGCCAGGAAACTGCTGTATCATAAGATCTAGCATTTAATGCTACCTCTTCTCTGAAACTCTTCCTGCCTTCCAGATGGTTGGTTGATCATTTTTCTCTGTTCCCAATGTTTCATATACACATGTCCAGAGCTGTTTTGTGTTGGAATCATTTATTTATACATAGATCCTTCTGATTCCACAGTGAGAGTCCCTCTTTATCAGTCCAGTGTCATACAGTGTGACTTCCACACGTATGATGATGGAGGGAATGGATGAGACTCACATTTTAAGTCAGTCTAAATGACATGGGGCAACACAGATGGGAAACTGACTGATGGAGTGTTATGGATGACAGGTAAGTGTGGTGTCCTCATTCACCTTTTCCAAGATAAAAATCTTGTGACTTGGGGAAACAGAGAGGCCTATTTTTCAAATTTAGCCTTGTGTTGTCTTTTTCAATATAAAACCAAAGCAAGAAGCTGCCACCCAACTAATCTTGGCTTTACATTACCAAGTTCACAATTATCCTCTTCTCATTGTGACATTTGTCCACACCAACTCACCATACATAATAACAGAGAATATAGATGAAGACATGGAAATTTGAAATTTGCCTCATACAAACTTTATAGACTCAGCGCTTAAACTAACATGTCTATAACTTCACTTTAACAAGACAATTGATTGGAAATGTGTTGCTGCTGTATGAAGATATTTTTCTACGGTGATTTTTTCTATGTTAATTTGAACATTAAATGTGACTTTTTTCTTGCATGTGATTTTGTTAGGTATACAAAATTTTCTTTAATAAAACATATTTATTAAATTTATGGAATCCTTTTTGACCTAAAAGCCCAACTGCTCCAAAGAAAGGTCTTTCCAGGGTTTCAAGGATGACTTAATGGTTAAAAACACTATCTACTCTTGCAGAAGACCTTGAGTTTCAGTTTAAAGCCCCCAGAGAACTTCAGTTCCAGGGGATCCAATGCCTTCTTCTGGCCTCCGTGGGTACTAAGTCACGTATGCGATGCATAGATACATACAGGCAAAACACTCACACAAACACACACTTACACATACACACAAAACTTTTCTAACACTATGTTCATTCTGTCTGTTTACATATCTATATCTATCATTCTATCTATCTATCTATCTATCTATCTATCTATCTATCTATCTATCTATTCTCTGCCATTTATTAACTATATATTTTTGAAATTAAAATGTAAGTTTCTGTAAGATGTTAACTTTAGAATTTCTATCAGTTTTGTTTTCAAGTTTATATCACATAAAATGTAACATTAGGATGATGTGTTCAATATATTTATTTGATGAGCAGTCAAAGAATTTGTATGTAGAAAGCAGTAAGAGTAAGCATACAGGTATCATTGAATCTTTTTCTCCAATTATGGTTTATAAAATTGTTACTATATGATAGAGAAGCAAATGTGTAATGACTTTCTGTGTTTTATCTACTCAACATCCACATGCTCTTGGGGATATTGTAAATAGCTAAATATTAACATATGTGGACATTTTAGAAGTGTGTGTATCTTCTAGCAAGGAGGGCTACTATCCTCATCTCTAAATATCACTGAAGAAAGGAAACTCGATCTCTTTCATTATTTTATGCGACATATGAACTGTCTCCATATGTCCTTTAGAAAGAGGTATGATGACTGACTTGTCAAGATCTAATTTCAGATGAATTATCAAACTTTCAAGGAGACAAGGAGTGACAAAATGTAAAATAGTGACTAACAGCTTTTATTCATGTTACCACATTTACTGATTATAATTGTGAAAATTGAAGCTACTTTGCAAAGAGAAGCCATTTGCTTTCCCTCACTCAGAGCCAGGCCACTTAGCTCTCCCTCATTCCTCTATTCCCTCCTTCCTCCCCTACTTCCCTTCCTCCATCTCTCTCTCTTCCCCAGTCCCACCCTCACTTCCTCTATCTTCCTGCCATCTTCAGCCTGTCACTCTTCTCTCTTTGGTCTTAAGGTGTACTTGCATTAGAGAAGCAGCTGCTTTTGTCTTGATGTTTATAGCCGATCTGCCAGGCCACTACATCACCTTTGATTGTCTCTGAGTGAATGAATGATTGCCACAAGAACATTCCAAGTATCTGAGAGAAGTTAGGTCCATTTTCAGTCTGTGTTTGTCAGGGTTCCCTAGAGTAACAGAATTTATAGAATTAATCTATCTGTCTGTCTGTTGGTCTCTCTGTCTAAAGGGGATTTATTAGAGTGGCTTAGAGGCTGTGGTCCAGCTAGTTCAACAATGGCTTACCAACAGAAAGCCCAGGAATCCATAGTTGTTAGGTCCACAATGCTGGACATTTTGATTGGTTTTCAGGCTCTAATGCCAGAGCAGGAGTGGACTTGCTGGTGAGAGTGAGGGCAAGCAGGCAGAGAGAGCAAGCTTCCCTCTTCTATGTCCTGTGTATAGGATGTCAGCAGAAGATGTGGTCCAGATTAAATGTGGATTTTACCACCTCAAAAGATCTAGATTAAAAGTAGGTCCTTCCATCTCAAAAGATCTGGATTGAGGGGAACTGGTGTGTGTGTGTGTGTGTGTGTGTGTGTGTGTGTGTGTGTGTGTGTGTGTGTACATGGGAAGAGGGAAGGTAAGTGCGATCTAGGAGAAGTGGAGTGAGGGGAAACTGTGGTTAGGATATATTATATGAGAGAAGAATCTATTTTCATTTAAGAAAAAAAAAACCCTCACAAGTATACCCAGCTGCTTGGGTTTTAGTTAATTCCAGATGTTGTCATGTTGACAACCAAGAATAGCCATCATACAGTCTAACATTTAAAAGAATTTCCAATATATTGGGAGAATGTTTCTGTAAGGATGTCGGTCTGGGAATGAGTTCATACTGACAACAGAGCAGTTACAGCAGGCCTTGTGTTAGTTATATGCAAACTAGAAACCTTTGTTACCACATGGCAATAACTGAATTGTGAGAAACAAGAATTTTCGAGCACACACACTACTTCATCTTGTAACTTAGATATATACATTTCCAGAAAAAAAAGATCTCACTCAAAATATAAGGAAAACACAAACTTAGTTTTCTTTCTTGACAAAATTTCAAGGCATTAGACTGAAGATGTCCCAAACATAAGCCAGTTATCTAACCAACAGGAAAGACATATTTCCAGAAACAAATTTGATTCCAATTTTTTAAAAAAAAAGTCTGCTTTTCTCCATGTCAGTACTGACAGCAGGTATTGCCTTATGATTAATTAAGTCACAAGATGTTCCTAATGCTAAAATCTCAGCAAAGGAAAGAGAAACAGAAATTGTAGTTTGTGTGGTTGCAATTTCTTCTGTTTATTTATTTGAAATTACCCAGAATACTACATGTCCTGTTTGCAAGCTTGTCTTCCAGACCACTGAAGCAGTGGGATTTTTGTGTGTGTAAATTTTGTTTTGTAAAGGATAACAGCATGAAACAGTTTCAAGTCTCCACCAATCATTTCTTAAGGAGACTATTAAAAAAGAGTTATTGACCCCATTTTTGCCAGGTCACTTGTCAACTGTGTCACAGGGAGATGGGTTTCTAGGCAACCACTGTCTACATCAATGAAGCTACTTAGAAAGCTATGCAGGAGTTCCATGGTCCTATTAGGTGTTTTAGAACAATCAGAAACCTTTTGTTCTTTATTGTTACCCTGTTACAGTCTTCATAGATAACTTATTTGATAAGCTTTTTGTCTAAGTCCCCACACTCTCTTATGAATTCACTGGGCCTGCTGTACTTGTTTAAACACAATTCTGAGCTGCAGGAAGTGTGAATCGGCCTTGGTTAGTATGAAGTTAACATTTTTTTTTTTTTTTTTTTTTTTTAGTGTAAAAAGGTCAGAATTAATGAAGCTAGAAAATCCCCAGTTCCACCAAGTAACTCCCTCATGCTTTTAGTAATCCACTTGAAAGGAAGGAGATAAGCACTTGGGTCCTCATGCGGCTCTTGATGACTTGGAACATGAGGGCTCATCAGTTTCTCTAGCCAAGCAGCCTCTCAGCTCCTGTGAAGGAGGCATGAAATGTCCTCATCATGGCACTGGAATGTGGGCAAAGAAGTCATGTTATCTCATCTGTTAGTTCATGTTTTTTGTTGATGTAAAACACCTACTTCATTAAGAACTAAACATCCCCAATACAAATGCCCCCAAATGAAATTACCTGTTTGTTTGTTTTTTAACAGAGCAGGCCCACGAAGTGATGCAGTCCTTATAGTATATTTTTAAACCCCTTTCCACATGCTCCGCTCCAGAGCACTGAGTGGTGGTTTGTGAAATAAACAAACCAATGAGTCCTTAGACTACAGAGATTGTGAATGTCAGATTTATGAATAACCTAGAGTTTGGTTTGTCAGTTACTGAAATAGAGATTATATTTTCAAATATTCTCAAATATTGGCAATTTAATTCAAATGCTTTAACAATTTTTTTAGCTAGAGTCTCACTATGTAGACCACTCTGGCCTTGAACTCACAGAGATCTACCTGCCTCTGCCTATGGAGTACAAGGAGTAAAGGCATGCGCAACCATGCCAAGTTGCTTTAAAATGTCTTATATCTCATAACTTTAGGAAAAATTTGCTGCAGTGAATGTGCCTGTGTTACATAGTGACCACCACCTTGACTCACCCAACATGATTTATGGGGCCTCTGAACCTTTCCCAGCATTTGAATTCTTCCAAGTTTTGTGTAAAATATGTTGAACCTCTGTTATATGTAGAAGCAGCTGCCCCTGTAGATCAGGGCTCACAATTCACCTGGACTCTCTTCACTCCAGCAGAAGTAGTCTCTAGCATTCATTAGTCAGTCTTTGGTCACAAGCATATTAATTTAGGTAATTTTGACTATGGAGGTGTGTTTTTGGACTGTCCTGTCATCTGGCTATAGCTCTTCTCTATATCTCTCAATAGGAAATTAATATGCTCACTAGATAATGCATGAAACCATGTTTTCCATGACTTCTAAATAAAAGTGACATCTGTGGGATTTGCATCACATTCATATTTTGAGGAAAAAACATTAATATATTCCCTCACATTGCATATAGTATGTATTTAAGCCTCAGACCTCATGGGAGCTTTGGTAAATGAAAGAATAGCTTGTAGTCAATAGATGCATACACAAATAAATCTATATATGGGTGTAAAAATAGGAATATATATCTAGATGCTTGTATCTTTTCCTATTCTGAGGCTATTGGGGAGTGACACACATTAGAGGGATTTGCAATCCACATGTGGCTCCAACACTCCATTTAGTAGACAGTCTATTTCTAGCAACATGAAATTATAGTGGTGTTTTCTACTTGAGATTATTTTAAAGCATTGTGAAAGCCAAGGAGTTGGTGTCTGGTGAGTGTCCTTATAAGGAATGAAGCACCATGGTCCATTTCAGTATCCCTTGGATGAACGTAAAGCTCACCAAACACTTGCAGGGAAACAGGAAGCCGGATCACCTGTTTTTCTAGAAACTGGCTTGCCTGGCACTTCTAGCTTATCTAAGGGATGGAAACTACAGTCTTCCATGTGAAATTATGAGCTATCTCAGAGAGATAGGGGAAATCTGGAACTCCAGGTTACATATTAAATGAGGCTGTGAGTTATATGGAGCATGGAACCCAGGTAAAGTGTAAATTAAATGACAGGGTGGGGATTTGGACTGGGGGCCGCTGTTTATATGGGCATTTCACTGGAGGATGTTGTTTATATGGGAATTTGACTAGAGGCTGTTGTTTATATGGGGATTTCACTAGGGGCTGCTAATAACAGGTGATCAGCAAGATGGTACCTCCCTCAAGTTCCCAGCCAATGAGGAAGAGGGAACAGATAATTATGATTAGCACTTTATCAGAGCTAGTGGCCAACAATGTAGTATGTTAAAATAATCTGACCTGGTTAGACTACTGAGTCTCCAGAGCTCTTACTGTGAAGTGAGGATCTCAATTCTGACAACATAAAACAGAAAATGGGTGTTAGGCCAGTGGGACTGTCACTGGGGAGGATGAGTATCTTGTTCTTTGAGCAGGTAGTTCTTCTAGAGGGTGGCATGGACCCTGTTTATTGTGTGTCCAGACTCCTTTGGTTTGCTTGCCAGTTTAGTATATATGGCTCCTAAATACTTTCTTAGGAAGGTCAGATAAAGGACGTCTGTCTAGTACTTAAATATCTTAGATGAACTATTTTTTGAACTGTGTCCTTTTATTATCCTCACTTACCTTTCCTCTTGATAGCTGAAGTGAGTTTTTATTTCCTGCTGTGTGCAGGTAGTATTGGTGTGTAGGTGTTGTGACCTCTTGTATTCTTCATGGTATGATCCCAGGCTTGGTGTTTGTAGCTTCTGTTTCCATTTTATAATTGAATTCAGGACAAATGTCCAAAGTGGGGGGGGGGGGACAGAGGAAAATCAGAGATGTTAGTGAGTATCACTTTTTGTGGGAGGAAAGTTTGGTGATGTTTCTCCGGAACTGCAGTGATACCCATATTTCTCAATAGCCTATTAAAACAAGAAGGGTCCTTTCCATGATTTGATGTTTTGTTTGACCCTTTACATAGTTCCAATTTATCTTTAATTTTTTAATAAATATTTTATTTGTGTGTGTGTGTGTGTGTGTGTGTGTGTGTGTGTGTTTGTGAGAATAGGTATCTGCATGTGAATTCAATACCCAAGGAAGACAGAAGAGAGTACCAAATACTTTGAAGCTGGAGTTAGAGATGGTTGTGAGAAATCCATTTGGGTCCTGGGAATCAAACTTGGGTCCTCTGTAAGAGCAGTAAGTGTTCTTAACTGTTCAGCTATCTCTCCAGCTGCAACATTCCAGTTCAGTTTGTTTTGACCACAGATAGGCAGACTTAGATAAGAGAGCTTAAGTCACTCTTGTGGAATGGCCTCATTTACATATTGTGGTATTCACAGACCAGGTTTTGTTTAGAAAGCAAGATATGTAAAAGAAATTTTATTTAGATGCTCTGAAGGGTGTGAATACTCTCCATTGTTTTATACCCATATTTCTTAAGAAACCAGAGCCTCATCAGGCATTTGGATTGTCAGTTTGCATGACTGTTGGATTTTATCCCCAGGCTTTATCCTTAGACCTGTGTCACTTCAAGTAAAAACTCTAAAGAATGATATATCTCCAAAAAGTTCCTTTTGGACAAATGTCATACATATTGTCAGACCTTTAGGGAATCATAAAAGATCCAGTTTGGAGCCCTTGAGAACCATAGCATCCAAGTTCTCATACCATGTTGCTATGCAGTGCAGGAGAGACGTGAGACAATGGGGGAACAGGCCTAAGCTGCCATGTATTCATTTCTCTTAAACTAAAAGAATTTAAAATGAATCAAATACATATTTTAATTGATAAACTGACTTTATATTCACCTATTGGAAACAGTACAACATATTTTACATCAGATTATGAAATATGGATGTTTTACTAAAGACAGGAATGGCATTTTCCAGTCTTTAAAGTAAGTACATTTCAGAGGATCTTAAGGCAATACCATTTATCCATATTCATATCTATTGAAATACTGTACACCCACACACTATTCAATAAATAGTTAGAAACCTGACCTCTTTTTTAAAATCATTTCTGGATTTCAAAAACAAAAACCATTTTTATTGAAAAGATTAAATAGGTAACTTTCAGCTGTGTTACAAAGCTAAGCATAATGGGTAAATTAACAATTATTCAGTAATTTGATCAATATCATTGGTTGATTTTGATAGTTCAGTTGCTCAGAGTGTTCAGACTTCACAGATCGGATACTTCTCTATATATGTGCAGTTTTGTACTTAATTATCTGAGTAATTCTTAGCTCTCCAGTCTACTTTCTAGACATAACATAAATGTTATGAGAAGATAATTTTTCAGCCAAGTTATGAACCTCAAAGTGACTTTATGTTTGAAATACTCTCTCTCAAATATCAGTGTCTGCACAAAGCACTCGGTACTCTGGCCCGAGCAGTTTTGATCATTAAATGAATTTCTACCCATCAGGACCTTAGGCATAACAGAATTTGGAATAAGGTCATTGGGAAAAAAATTAGGCCATTTGCAGTTAAACCAAGAATGCAGACCAACAGATTCATCAGCAGAAGTTCCAGCTCTCCCTCACCTGCCCCTCCTGTCTCTTCCCTTCCTTAAATCTTTTTTTTCCTTATCTCCCATTATTCTTTTTTCTTCTCATCCTTCTTCTTTCTCAATAATAATTTTCTTTCCTTCTTTCCTTGAAAATTTAGGGGCAACAGAAGGAATCCCACAAATGGGTATTGTGGAAAACATAATGCTGAAATGAACAGCTAAAAAATTGTATAGATCAGAAGCTAAATTAACTTCATAAAACCACTATTCAGAAATTGCAACAATCTTGTACAGTCAGGACTGATAAAATGGAGTAATCAGACATTTCAGATGCCTGTAAATGTAAAATCACCTACTTGAACATTATATGCAGTACATCCACACAAAAAAGCAAATACTGTAGCCTTATTTTAACAATACTGAACTCATAAATACTCATGATTTCACTCTCTCCAGGAGCCTAAGGACTATGCTGCTGTAATACAGAAAAACATAGTGGATACCTCCTCTATTAAAATGTCACTCAAGAAAGTCTCTTCTAACATAAAGGCAAATACGTGTAGCTACTGAGCTATGACTGTCCTTTGTCACACTCTATGGAAAAACACCAGACTCCACAAATTCGGAATCATGACGACACTTAGAACTAATTATTTGGTTCATCTGTATTTTATACCTCAGTTTACCTCACATATACCCTACACACCTTACACAGAGGAGGCATTTTTAACTCTAGGGAAACGGTCACTGTATAATACGCATTCTCCATCTTCTTCTCTCCCCAAACAATGGTTCAGGTGGCCAACACTCCATGGTAGCACCGCTATCTCTAATAAGTAGGTTATTGTGGAGTGCGTTACTTTAAAGCTGCAATACAAAGAAAAAATTCCGTCGTTTGCTCACTAATTCCACAAAGAACATTTTTTAGTAGCAAATCACCTAGAAATTTAAATGCCATATTTTTCAAAACTCACTTTTAATATATCAGTCAAAATGACATAAATTTATTACAGCTACTAAATTTAATAGCATCATGCCACATTATTGCCATTTCATGGGAAGACTATGTATTTATGTCCCCTCACTTATGATTCATTTTCCTAATTAAAATAGATTTATGGTGTCTTTTGGGTCTAAATTTTATTTCGAAAAAAAATCACAATTTTAAAGCCATCCTTCTAGGGCAAACCATGAACTATCTAAAATAATCACTGTGAAAGTTCTTGCACGTGGTTTTGAGAGTAGGTCTTTAGTTAGTGTGTGCAGAAGGTCACTGTAGAAACTTAGGCGTGCTGAAAGTGGCAACTTCATCAGACCTGAAAAATGGCTTTCAAGGCTCTGGTCTTTCTTTGGTCAAAAGCAAGACCATGAGCCTATTCCTGTAATATAATAGTTAGACTAACAGCATTTTCCTTCAAAAATGTAGTTTTGTTCTTTAAATAGAAAAAATGTAATATTCACAATCATTTAGTGGTTAATATATCCCATGATGCCCTCCTTCTGGTGTGTCCATATCTCACATGTGTCTCATAAGATGCAGGGAAGCATGGTGAGTCTTCAGTTTTGGCATCAGTTTAAATGGAAATGACTACCAAGATTTTGGTGAAGAATTAGTTACTTCAGGGCAGATCTGTTGTGCACCAATGCACAATATTTGTTTAAATATATTTTGGAATTTTAAAGAACATAACATGCATTCCTATCAACCAAATGACAGAAAATCAGAAGAAAAATCAGGGTTTCTGTCACACTAACTTACTGATGTCAAAACCAGATTCATCTGAGCACTCACCACCTCACATCTACTTAGTGAAAGGACTGCAGGTCCGTGTGAAGAAGCTGTTTCAGGACATCAGCTTGCAATGGTTCAGGAGACTGTTGCATTACTGGGGTCTCTGAATATGCTGTCCTCTGACGGCTCATGCCTCCTTCCCACAGTGCACTAAGATGTAACCTCAGCTTCAACCATGTAATTAAATTATTCCATCAAGGAAACTGAGATGCTGTGGGCAAAGTTCTCAGGCTTAGCTTATCAGTGTAATTTACTTTTGCTTCCAAATTGCAATGTTTAGGAAAACATTATGCATTTGTCAGAGACAGAGAGAAGATTACTTTGTGAAGGCACACCCATGCTGAACTTAGAAGGAGAAGCACAGCGAGTTATATTACAAGGCTCATTTCCAAAACCTGGATGTCATGCGAGCAGGGACATCTAGATATGTGTTATATTTTGAAGAAATGATCTGAAGGCAATATTATTTGATTTTTTATCAAAAAAGAAAAAATGCATCTTTGTAAATGTGGGTTGACTCTTATTGAAACAGGGCCCTGAACCCTTGTATTGCAGCCTTAAAGAATCGTGTGTCACTGCAATATCTGTCATGTAAACTACAGCCGGAAGCCTAGCAGACCACGACTGAATGCTTTTGAAAAGTTGTAGATTACAAACATGAAATCACAGTTAATATCCTCTAAAAGTAAGTTCAGAGCTTTCACATCTTAAAAAAGGACAATGTGCAATGCTTCACAAGGTCGTGTGTCTAGTCAAAAGGAGAGGAGAATTAAAGTATTTACACAACCAGCAATTCCACAGACGGCGTCACCCTTGTACAGACAGCCGATTGTATCCCACGCTGCTTCTACCCAACTGCACCAGATTGTATCCAGCCATCAGCACTCTCAGAGGCTCCTTAAAAGCCTTTCATGGGTCTTTAAATTCATTGTAGGATGGCATTCTTCAGGTAGAATATACTGATGATAGAGGACATTGTCAACACAAGGCTCCAGCAGGAGAAAAGGTCGCAGGCACTCCCTGTGATTCCATACTGGGCTGTGCTTGGAGCTGGAAAGGAATGGGAAAGAGTCAGTCAAATATAACTCTCATCTTCTGGTATTCTTGACAGTAGCCAAATGGCAGTGGATGCTATGGAGGTGATGGTGCGGGCAGGAAGGGTTAGGCTCACAATACCTATTCAGATTAACCTCTTGAGATCTCCTTTCTCAAGGGCAAAAGAGCAATGATTTAGTCCACATGGCAGAGCTGTGGTGTGAATTGGAGATGGAACATGCCACACTGGTGTAAACTGGAGATAAAGCACATCACACTGGACCAGAGAGCTCCTGGACCCAACAAAAGCTACTGACATTCTTACTCCTCTTATATGTACTATAAGAATTTGCATTCATGGGCAATGTTCACTTATGTATACATTTTGTGAAGCTTTCATCAATAGGCCAAATGATACCATTAACTGCTGGAAAAATAAACAAAAAAAATAGATTCTCCTTTCCAAATACTTTGTTTTACGCGTGCGTGCGTGCGTGCGTGCATGCGTGCGTGCGTGCGTGCGTGCGTGTGTGTGTGTGTGTGTGTGTGTAAAGACAAACAACTGTAAATATCATTACAATACCATACAACATTAAGCTTACATATGTAAATTCTACCAATAAAAAATGTATCATATGGAGCTGCCTAGGCAAGAGAGAGTTGCTTTTAAAAAGTTTTATCGAAGGGAATTTCTCTTTGGATGCAGTGAGTAACATCGTAACAGTATGAAGAAAGAGACTATCAGCAAAATGCTGGAGCCTCGATGTAGATTAGTCTTGCTGGGCCATGAAATTCAAAGACTGAAGGAGGTGGGACTGAAAGTGTAGCTCCAGGCAGGGAATAGTGCCTGCAATGACAAGGGCACGGCACCACTCAATGTACACATTAGTAATATCTAGGCTGCAGAAGAGTCACCAGGCTTAGGGCACAGCTGTTGTCTGCCAAGCAGGTCTATGCAGCTCCCAGGAAAGATGTTGCTGCTGGCTGTGTGGATCATGTTCTTCTTGAAACTGAGCACCACAACTGCTTGGACTGGTTTGGTACTAATTCTTGTGCATCACAATTTAATAGCAAGAACAATATGACTGCCAGATCGCTTCTAACTACCTTCTGCTAATGAAACTGCATTTCAGGTCCTATGTTTCTGTTGAAATTGAATCCTGTAATAAAGACATACATTTCATCCCTAAGTCTACAACTCAAACCCAGGAGCAGTTTCAATGGAGCTGAGTTTGAATCACCAGCAGTACAGTTTGAATGAAACCTTGGTCACCATGTACAAGAACAATAATTATGTTCTTATATTTCTAAGAAACTATAGTGGATGAGGAAGACACTGGCCCCCACAGAGGGAGCTCGGTGCAGCCAATGTTGGTTCTTGGGGATGAGTGTTGGAGCTGTAAGCAGAGGACATGACAAGAAAGCAGCTACTGGGGTGAGCATGTCCATCAAGCAGGTGCTTTTAATGAAAAGAAGAGGAACCCAGGTCTGCTGCTAACAGAGCTTTTCAGTGTCTGATAACTAAGATATCTAATGTAAAATCATAGAAACGCTTATTTTCTTTTGATGAAGCTCTAAAAGATAATCTTAAAATATCAATATTTAATCGTTAACATCTACTTTAGAGTTTTTTTTTTTTTGTAAAGAATTTTGAGTGCAGTGAAACTAACAGTGAAGGGACAGTAATGAACAAGCACAGAAGGTGGCTTTGTAAACAGAAAAAGGACTTAAAAGCTAATCACGCAAAGTACAGGCAAATTATTTTGTTTTTATTACATGTTAAGGAAAGACCCACCTAGAGTGTAAATGACCTTCAGAAGGCCTGTCTGTTATCTTAACATATCAAAGCTTTCTTGCTTGATTTTTGGCCAACTTTCTATGTAGCATCATATACAATCCTCTACAGGCCCACTGTCATCATCATTGAAAATATTTATTCATATATTTATTTCTAGCATCATTCATATTTCATTTAGGTTTCTATTGCTCAAAACAAAATCTAGGCACATAATAGATGCCTCAAAAATGCTCAAATTGCAGTTTCATTGTGTACTTTGGTCTTATAAAATGTGCTCTCTTTTGAAACAGGATATACCCCTATGTCCTAGATCATAAATAAATGTGCTTCCCTTCATTAATTCAGTATGTTTTTTTTTTTTAATTCAACAGGCACCAAAGAAAATATTAAGTGACTGGGATATAATGAAAACTGCTATAGACACGGCCCTGTGATTAGTTAATTCTATGGACTCCCATGTACATTCCTATTTTGGTATCTGTCTATGATGCCATCTTTCTTCCTAGACACCCCATCTCTTATTCAGCTCACATCACATTTTTTCTTAAACATAACAAAATATTACCAATAATATAATTTTTTAAATTTTATTTCAAATTTTATTTTTATACGGATATTTGTGTTTTAATTTTACATATCAGCCATGGGTTTTCCTGCCCTCCCCACTCCCACCCCCGCCCCTGCCTTTCCCCAGCCCCTTCCCCCATTCCCTTCTCCTCCAGGGCAAAGACTCCCCTGTGGATTCAACTCAACCTGGTAGATTCAGTACAGGTAAGTCCAGACCCCTGCTTCCAGGCTGAGCAAAGTGTCTCCACAAAAGCCCCAGGTTCCAAACAGCCAGCTCATGCACTAAGGACAGGTCCGGGTCCCACTGCCTGGGTGCCTCCCAAACAGTTCAAGCTATTCAGTTGTCTCACTTATCCAGAAGGGGGCTCCACAGCTTTTGTTTCATAACTCATGTGTTTCTATTAGTTTGGCTATTTGTCCCTGTGATTTTTTTCCAATCTTGGTCTCAAAAATTCTCACTCATACAATCCCTCCTCTTTCTTGCCAATTGGACTCCTGGAGCTCCACCTGGGGCCTGGCTGAGGATCTCTATATCCACTTCCATCAGTTATTGGATGAGAGTTCTAGCATGACAGTTAGGGTGTTTGGCCATCTGATCACCAGACTAGGTCAGTTCGGGCTTTCTGTCCACCATTGCCAGTAGTCTACAGTGGAGGTATCATTGTGGATTTCTGGGGGCCTCTCTAGCATTTTGCTTCTTCTTGTTCTCATGTGGTCTTCATTTATCATGGTCTGTTATTCCTTGTTCTCCCTGTTCTTGATCCAGCTGGGGTCTCCCGCTCCCCTAAGCTCTCTTTCCCTCGAACCTTGCCCTTCATTACTCCCACTGTTGTCCAGGTTGTTCATGTAGACCTCATCCATTTCTCTGTCATTGGGCGATCCCTGTGTCTTTCTTAGGGTCCTGTTTTCTAGGTAGCCTCCCTGGAGTTGTGTAGCAGTCTAGTCATCTTTGTTTTACATCTAGTATCCTCCTATGAGTGAGTACATACCATGTTTGTCTTTTTGAGTCTGGTTACCTCACTCAGGACCAGTCATATAATTTTTAAATCAAATAGTTTACAGTTAAAACAACATACTTTTACACACCCTTAATGGCACATAGCAATGCATTTTTTACTTTGCTTGTGGGTGTAATCATAGCATGATTCTCTCTAGAATAAGGCAGCAGCAGCCTCCTTGTCTGCAGAATAGCTTCAATCAGAAAGGCAAAAATGGAGGGCAGTTAGCCAAGGACTTTGAGGTATCATTCCTAACTGTACATGCTGATGTCACCATTCACCCCTTAGACTAAGCCCAGAATTTCTCTGTCTCTGTCTCTGCCTCTCTCTCTCTAATGCTAGGATTGAGGCACATGAAAGCAACTTGTACACAAAGATATGTAGACTCAATTTTCTCCTTCCAGAATGAGTGCCTTATTCTTGCACTAGTGAGCTCAGAGGGTAAAAGCTCTTGCTGCCAAGGCTGATTACCAAGTTCATTCTCTGCCACCCACATGGCAGAAGGAGGGAACAGACTCCTGTAAATTGTCTTCTGATCTCCACACTTGCTCTATGGAATGGGAGTGCACACTCAAACCACACACACACACACACACACACACACACACACACACACATACACACACACTAATAATAAAATCAAGCTTATTGCCATTGTTCATTGACCTTAAAATGTCTGCACAGAACACACCTAATTTTATTAATAATGAGAGGAGAGGTGTACTAGATGCATTTGGGGGGGGGGGCGCAGGCTTTGTCTTATGTAGACTCTCCTCTTCTAGAAGATTACCCAGTCAATTCACACAGGAGGAAACCTGTACTTCATAAGAGTTTCACTGCAAAAGACAGTGGGTCACCCAGGGCTGGCATTGACCTGGATTCTTTGGGTCACCCAGGCTGCCTCTGGTCTAGTGAAGGATGCAGTAGCTTACTAAGGAGAGGCCAAGTGATCAGAGGCTGAGCTGGGCTGGGAAAAGGGCTCTGATTTATGTGAGAAGCCATCTGTTAAAAATGATGATTTTATGACTGAGGCTGGCAGGTTTACTGCAGGAAGCAAGAGCCCAAGGATACTTTAACTTAAGAGCCCAGGATTCCCAGTGCCTCCGAGGGGAAGCCAAAGCTTTTCCCTCTTCCTCCACCTTCTTTCCTTCCACCTCTTTCTTATTTTTTCTTGATGGTAAGTGGACAGATTCTTACTAAGTCTAAGCCAAAGCTGTGGTCCAGAATTAGGACCATAGGCCTCTGTTTTCTGGTTACAACTGGCTCAGACACACATCAAATGCCTGTCACTCAAGCCTTTTTTCTGAATGCCTGGGCTGTCTTATCACCCATTGCAATGTGCATAGGTTGCAGCATTAAGCCTGCATGCTTATTCCCTCCTCCACATTAAATACCAAATGCCACCTCCTGTCCCCCTCAGACTTTCTGCTCAGCTCATACCCTTCCACAAAACAAGCACATTTCACTTCATTACTAACCTACATGGGTTAAATCAGTGTTTTAAAAAACTGTTCTCTGCTTTATCATACAAAAAACCAGCAACTCTTTGAGTTTGTTTTCTTGGCTTCTTTGAATTTTGTTTTAAATGGTGCACATTCGCCTGGCTAGTCATCTCTCCACACTACAGCTGTGGCCCATTCTGCTTTGGATTCCTTGTTTGCTATAGATTCAAGAACATGGGCTTTTAAGAGAGTCACCCTAGGCTGGCCAATCTTCCAGGCAGGGAGAGAAGTACCAAGCTTGTGTGGTATGTAGACTTGGGGGTCTCTCCTGGTGTGGACAGAAGACCTGGTCTAGGTTCTAGCTCATCCCAATGCCATATCTGATTTACTTTGTCTGCTTTATTTTATTTTCAGCCTCAGTTGTTTTCCCTTGTATTGCTCTAGTTTCTATTTTAAAGAAAGAGCAGATGTAGGTGTAAAATATTTAATTTTGGTTTAATACCAATTACTCACCTAGGCAATTTTCTTAACTTACTGAACTAGCTTTGAGTAAATGTTTAAGATTCCTGTGGTAACCTTAGGTAAGATTACTTAAGCCACATGAATTCTGCTCGTGCAAGACAAAACTGGTCTCAACCTATCTATTCCTGAGGAAGTTACAAGTTAGTGGGAATTGAAAAATTTATACCCAATTGGGTCTTATGTAAAGAAGAATGATTGATGGGTACCCAAAGTAGAGCATGCATCAGACACAGAAAAACCATACTCCATTGAGTAGGTCATTCTGACAGCATGACTCTGCCTCACTACACAGAGTGCAGTTTGCTCAAAAGATACCTTTCTCTTGTCCTAATCAATATCCACACCTTACACCACCAGTGTGTGCAAGGATATCTGGAGGTTTTGATTACAACTGTTTACCACATGCCTGGATAAATGAGGTCTTCTCACGCTTCACCTCACAGCTGTGACACAGTGACCTCCAGGGTCAACAATGCACATCCTGTACTGTGGAACCTCTGGGTCCTTCTAGATATTGATGTTTGGGAATTGTACCACTGTAATACAGTGGCAGGGTGGTTGAGCAAAAGACAGCTAGATTTCCAGATGGATTTCACCCAAAACAAAATCATTATACTACGTCCTGTGCTTGGGCATGCAGAGGTCCACACATCATGTACCACTTTGCAAACAACTCTTAATTTGGCAGAATATAGCCTAATTTACAATCCCTAATTTACCACAGAGGGCTTTTCTGGCATCTAACAAGATAATGCAAAAAAGAGACATATGGTCAGTAATTCCCAACAGCCTCCTCTGGTGTAGAAGGAATTGGGATGACAAGTTAGTGTTGGTCTATTTTTCTTATATTAGGGGCCTCAGGTCACAGAAAAAACTGCCATAGGTTGCGTATAAGATGCCTTAGATTTTTGTTTTCAAAGTGTCCACATAGTCAGCAGGCAGTTTTTCCTATAGAAATCCTCTGTATTAGTTACTTTTGTGTCTCTGTGACAGAATCTGAGGGCAACTTAAGGAAGGAAAGTTCAGCTCGTGGTGAAGGAGGGACTGGGTTGGGAGGGCTGGGCTTAGCTCATGAATGGGGGGGGGGGCTTGGCTTATGGTGCAGGGCTGAGGGCCTGACTCAGCTCATGTGGACCAGAGATTGTGATGAAAGGCATCCATATAAGAGTGGATCAGATAACAGGGAAGGCAGCCAGAACCTGGGGAGATGTTACTTCAAAGACTGGATCAGGCCCTCTGGATAAGTGAGACAATTGAATAGCTTGATCTGTTTGGGAGGCACCCAGTCTGTGGGACCAGGATCTGTCCTTAGTGCATGAGCTGGCTGCTTGAAACCTTGGGCTTACACAGGGACACTTTGCTCAGTCTGGAAGGAGGTGACAAGACCTGCCTGTACTGAATCCACCAGGTTTAAATGAATCCCCAGGGGTGCCTTGATCCTGGAGGACATGGGAATGGAAGGGAGGGGCTGAGGGGAAGATGGAGTGGGTTTGGGAGGGAGGAGGACAGGGGAACCCATGGCTGATGTATAAAATTTAAAACACATAATAATAAAGAAAAATAATTAAAAAAAAAATAAAAGACTTTTAGTGACCTGGCTCTGAAAGTGACCAGCACAGGTTTCCACACAGCCTTAAAGCCAAGGACCAAGTGCTCAGAGCAGCAGCCTGTGGGATACATTCAGATTCACAAAGTACATTCTGCATGCTGCACGGAAACAACGTGGAGAAAGTTGGGGGAAATCATCCCATTCCTCTCTATTCTGAGCTCAGAATTGCCCCAAGCTTGCTCCTGGCAGTTGCTACATTATTGTGTGTCAGACCATTGTCCTTGAATCCCATTCTGCTAAAGTTCCTGCTACATCATCCTGTCTCCTGAGCCTCAGTTACACTGTGGTTTTAAACACAAACTCATAGGCATTATTGCCCAATTTCAGAAATATGTCCATTTGTACATAAATACTTTTATCTACTCAGAGCCATAGGAAACTCTCTTAGTCCACTACCTCTAATTTGGGATAAAGAGAATTTTAAAAAAGCAATCAACCAAACATAGACAGATTCTGCTTATTCTATCCATTCTAATCATGGAAATAAAATCTCAAGAGTTTGGATTTCTCCACAATATCCTCTATTTAGGTTGGAGCTTTTGTTTACTCTACTTCCCCAAAACTAGAAGTAATTTACGTGGACATGTTAGCTCTGATGTGAAGTGTCTGTCAGTGTAGATTGCTTTGCATAATCCTAAAGTGGCTCTGAAACTGGTGTGGTCTGGCTATGCAGGTTTATACATCTCAGACTGGCTTGCAAACATCTTCTAACTATGCTGTACATATTTTTGCAGTGTGTGCATATGTGCCTGAAATGCAATCTTTATTGTGTGAAATGTACACATACAAAATACAATATGAATTGTCTTTTATATTTCAGTATATAGGCTGGAGATTGGGCCTTTAAGTCATCATCTTGCTGAAAACCATAAACAAATGGAAGATGGTTTTACAGAGATTAAAAATAGAAGCCCAGTTGTGTTCTTAAGGTTGGCAATCATCCTGCCACCAAGCTGTGTCTTCATTGCTTTCATGGGAAGAGTTGGTAGAAATTTCAAACTGGCAAAGAAAATTTCAAATTTAAGGGATTTTTGAGAGTCTTTATATACTTATGGCTTTCTGGATATGAAATTATTTAGGTTATTATATAGTGTTTCTGAACATGGAGTCTTGATGATGACATTGTCTTGTTTATTATGTTTTATCATTGGCATCTCATGGTAGGACTTTCCAATCCAAACCATGTCCTGTTCAAGAGCTCTATAAGATTTGATTTTGATTATATTTTCTTTCTTAAAGTATACTTTACTGTGGTGATATATTGTGTACCCTAATAATCTTATCTGAGCATCAAAGGACAGAACTAGCCACTATATTAGACATAGATGCCAGACAGTGGTGGCACACACCCTTAATCCTATCACCCCTTAATCCTATCACTCAGGAGGCAGAGATCTGTCTGGATCTCTGTGAGTTCAAGGCCATACCTGAAACAGAGCCAGTCAGTGGTGGCACACAACTTTAATCCCAGTACTGGGAAGGACTCATGACTTTAATCCCAGGCAGTGATGTCTGGACAGAGTAAGGTATATACGGTGTGAGGAAACAGGAACTCTCCCTCTTGAGGCTGGAGATTTCATAGAGGTAAGAATGTAGCTGGCTTGTTCTGTTTCTCTGATCTTTCAGCTTTCACCCCAATATCTGGCTCCATGTTTCGTTTATTAATAAGAGCATTTAGCAATTCATGTTACACTTCATCTTCTGTGTTACTTGTGGTTTTTCAAATTTCAGGAAGGGCAGTGATAGCCTGAGCTGTGGTTCTGGTGGCTCTGATTTATTGTTCCCTTCCTCATGCTCAGGACAGACTTTCAGTTTTTCCTCATTATTTTGTAATAATTTCAGAATCTTTTGGTTATTAACATCGTCCTAATACAGTCTAAATGGTATGTAGGGAATCTGAGGTCTAAATGGTGTGAAGGGAACTTAAAATCACCTGGGATCTTCTGAAGCCACCTCTCCAGCTTGACCCCCATGTGGCCCACCACATTCTACAGGAGACACACATTGGAAAACTCTCCACGTTCATTACAGGCAGCTTCTGTCTGGGCCGAGTTTCTGTATTTGTAACTATCACCCCTCTCCAATGGCACTTGCTAACATTATTAGTATGTTCCAGAAATCTAAGGAGTTCACCTGCTACAACTCTGAAGCTTTATGGACAAGGCTGGTCGGGGTTCAGTTTGTGTCACAGGGAGACACATGGATTCTGTGTTTCCCCTCTGTGCATGGTCCATGAGTCACATCCTATGCTGACTGGAATCAGTCTGCTGCCTCCTGCCCGCCCCTGCACTGTGACCTGTCTTTTCCACTCCCACATATCTCCTTTAGGAGACAGCCTGTGTTTCTTGAAAGCAAGGGTCTTAACTTACTTTTGATCAATTGCTTGGTGATATCAAACATTTATAACAGGGAACAGATGCTTTAATTTCAGCATCTGCATGAAGGTTGCCATAGAACTCAAGCACTGTTGAGAACTCAGAGTTAGGGAGGTGATCCCCACTGAAAAGGAAAGTCCTGTTTTCTTGGTTGCCTATAAGGCTGTCATACCCTAAATATACAGCAAAAGCTCACAGAAGAAACATTGAAGACTCACTCCAGTCTATGATCCTGTTTGATTATGTGAGTAAGGAGTGGAGATTTTATTTCTCAACCTCTGGGCAAGCCAGGAACATTCCATCTCTGCACCTGTTTTGTTGGCTGACTGCAGAGGACATAGAAATGTCCTCTGATGTGACAGTCAAACCAGAAAACTAAGGACAGTGCTTAGCAAATGACAGCTCTCAAAGTGCATCAATATTTAAACATTTAAGAAGGATCCATGGCTCCAAGAGAGACATCTGCTTTTTTGAACAGAGTCTCGTGCAGCAGAATGATCTAAAAGTTTGAGAAAGAAGCATGGCCTTGAGAACTGTCCACAGGTCAGTTCCTTGCCCTCAGGAACCCAGACCAGTCTTGCATCTGTGATCCTCAATGCTTTCTCTGAAAGCATTCGCATCTCTAGCTGTCCCTCAGTATAAACGTCATGCTTTGTTTTCTTCTTATCTTCCCTGGTGGCTTTGACAGTGAGTGCGCATGGAAAATAATAAACAATTGTTCTCTGTATGTCTGTTTTTACCATTTGCATCTTGCCTCAATCTCCCTGACTTAGTGCTTTAGCTGTTGCTATGTCAACCAGCTACGTATGGCATGGCATGTGGGGGGAAGGTTTGAAGTAAACTCACATGGTTCTTCAGAGACCCCAGAAGAATGGAGCCTGGCAAGCACCACTCCAGCAACACAGGTCTGGAATGGATTTTATTCCTTCTCCATTTTACTGAGTCCAGTTTCCTACCCATGTGGCTTAAAATTCTTCCTGAGTTGTTCATCTTGGGAAAAGTTGGAGTCAGCTCCAGCTGTCAGCTCCACACAGTCTAGAGTCACTTGAGAAGGGAGTCTCAGTGAGGGACTGCCCAGATCAGATTTGCCCTAGGGTGTATCTTTCGGACAGTATCTTGGTCCTTAACTGAAGTAGGAAGGCCCAGTCCACTGTGAGCAACACCATCTCCTGGGCAGGTAGTCCTGGGATACATGAGCCTTTGTGTGAGCCAGCAGTGTCCCCCACAGTTTCTGCTTCAATCTCCTGCTTGAGGTCCTGTCCTGACTTTCTTCATTGATGAACTATGACCTGGATGTACAAACCAAACAAATCCTTTCCTTTCCTAAGTTGTTTTTGGCTGAAATTGTTTTATCACAGCAACAGAATGAAACTAGAATAGGGACACCCAGACAAAGACAACAAACACTCTTGCATGACAAAAAGTAAAACAATAGAGTATAAACACTGTATCTGTTGTAACTTCTTACTCTTCCCAGTGCATGGTGCACCACATATAGTAGGTATAGAGTAAATTAATTTTGTTTAACTCAATCAATTGAAATAAACAATTATCTGCTCCTTGACAACAGTCTTATTGGCTAATGATAATCTTTATAGTAACTTCATTTTTTATGAGGTCTACATTAACAATGTCCTTAGTGGGCACATGCTCTCAATTATGATGACAGTGTCTTAAAATTTTAATTAAATCTTATTTTTCCTCATAGTCTTTGTCCCAAGAACATCACCCACTGTTTTACACTGCATCTCTTTGGTTCCTGCTACCCCAGCAACATTGACTAGTGAAAATCTTGTCTCTTGCTGTATTTCTTAAATATTTAAAGGTACTTGTGGTTCTTATACTTTTTTATGACTTCAACCATAAAATGCTCCTCTCCCACAACCTTCAAATGCTGATTCTTGAAAGCTGCTTCTGCCTACAGCCATGAGACTTGTAAAATGAGAAATACAGTGATTAGGGAGGGACCTTGGCGACACACACAGGAGTCATGTTAGGCAAGTCTCATCCAAAGAAGGGGCGGAAGATGAAGAGAAGAAAAGATAAAGCTTGTCCAAGACCTGCAGCACTGAACAGTTCACACTGTGGAATGGAGCTGGTTCTAAGCATGTTCAGTAATTTCTGACAGGAAACAGCTTGTGTGCAGCTCATGCTTTCCTTGGGCGATGGTGAGGATTTAGTAACAATAAGAGAAGGGCCTGCCTTTCAAGCTTTTGCACTGAGTGTCATTATTCTGATTTGTCGTTGTGGATATTCAAGTTTGGGGCTTTACAATACCATTTAGAAGGCATTTGGCTGCAAGTCCTACATCAGGTCTTCCTGGCTCCTGCCTTAAACTTTGTAACTACAGTTCCTTTAGTCACAGACCATTAAGAAAACCCATGATCTTTTATAGGTTTGTTTCATTGAGAGATGCCTCTACTTTAGGGTTTATTCAATTATCCTTCATCTAAATGTAATTTGGAAATGGGGCTTTTAGTCTTATACCAGAAAAATCTTCCTTCAAAAAATGGCTACTTTTCACACCTGTGATCACACTATGTGTTTGCTGAGTACTTATTGGATACACACTGTCAGGCTGAGCCTGCTGTTGAATATAGAGATAGACCAGATTCTTTCTTGGCTTTAAGAAACTTAAAGTCACTGGAGTAAAACACTCTTCACTAGAAGAAAAGGAGTCATTTATCCTAAATCATGTGTTCTCAGAATTCTAGAGTTGTAGTGGGCAGCTGTTCCAGCTTTGACCTTGAAGCACTGCCCCTAGTGAGGCAGCTGGTAAACTGCCATGCAAGCCTATGACCTGCCCTGGGGCATGGCTAAGATGGGAGCCCATAAGAACTGAGATCCATACATGCCAGCCATCTTGACTCCTGATGATCCTGGATGCTGGATTGCAGACCAAGTCAGAGTTCTCCAGAGAACCATGCTGGACTGCACCTCACCTCTCCTGGATCCTGTAACCAACCCCTTTACTGGTTGTAAGTTATCCCAAAATAAACCTCCTTTTAACTACCAGATAAACTATGTGGAGTTGCCTTGTTAAATCCCTGCTTTATAGAGTGGAAACAAACTTTGAATCTTTCCTTTGTCAAAATACAACTTGATCAGAAATCTAACAAGAGAAACACATTCTAGACATATGTCCTGTTAAAGCCATCATGAGACCTGGAATGGAAAGGTAATCAGTGTCTGTCTGGACTTGGGGTTTGGAATCCTTTCTAATCTGCTGCACCTCCCATACTAACTTATTCAGTATCTTATTTCAGGCTTTCACAACTCTCATTGTTTTTAATATTAAATGTAAATAATCTTAAAGTATCTCTAAATCTAATATGATCAAAGTAATTGCCATCTTGTAAATTATCCATCAGATGCATCTTTAGAGATTTTTAAACTCTAAATACAATATAAAATGAGTTTGTTCTGCATACTTATATCTTCCTGATGAATTCAGCTTAGACCTTTTAGCATCTCAAACACAGGAAACCAGGATAAGTCTTTCCTGGTAAGGTAAAAGCAATAGCTGAAGAGCTGTCCTACTGGATTTTTTATGTTCTCAATTGTCAGGAATATTTTCTTTGTGTCAGAGTAGGTCAGGGGCACTGTGCTGCGTGCCTTGACTGTCTGATTCATCTGTCTGAAGCTAAACAACACATGATCCCCAAAGTCAGCATGGTGTGCACACCCTACACAGAAGATACAGCTGCTTTTCATGTTTGTTGTTTTCAACTGAAGGAGAAACTTTGTTTTATTATTCATGATGGAGGTCATGATGTGAGAAGCTGAAGAATGGAAAAGGGATTAAGGGAATGGTATATTCTGGGGAGGAGAACATAGGTGTGTCATTCTGGTTTAACTGCAGTACTTTCTACCTCCCAAGACAGCCACCTCTAAGGAGTGTCTAAGAGTAATCATTCCTGAAACCAGAGCCAAGTTTAAACATGTGTGTTTTAATTCACTCTTCATTTCTCATTACTTTAGCTAAACTCATATTTAGAGGGGGCATTTAAAATCGTAATTATTGAAAGGTATTTCCAAAGTTCCTTGCAAGTTTATTTGCAAGACTTAAAAGAAACAAACATTTCGGTATATTCTCAGAAACACATCATTACAAAAAGGTTAGGATTACATCTTTGTATTTGAGTTAACTATTTCAAATCATGAAATTAGAATTTTTCTCCCTTTACCAGGAAGGGAAAAGATGTAAATGTTAGGAGGTCATTAATTTAATCCCACTCCCACCAAAGATAATAGATGTAAGAAGGATACAATCCCACCCCTATCACAGATACAGGATGTAAGAAGGGTGCAAGACACCCTGGAAATTTCTTAACAATCTTCTTGAAATTTCCTTTGATATTAAACTATTTTTTTGCCTATGATATTTAAATCACTCTTTGGATAGTCTCATAGAAACAGGGTGATTATGAATCTCTTGCAATGTGTTAACATTATGGCACCTATCTGCTTAGAAAGAGTATCTTTATCCAAAGGTATGAACTAGGAACAATGTATCACCAAAAACAGAAATGGAATTTTTCATCAAGTAATATTCCTGCTTATACAAACCAACAATGTTTTAAAAATTTCAATTTAACACTGAAAACGAATTCCAATTTTTCCCCTCTCTTTGACACAGTTGGTAGTACTGTGCATAATGTGTAAGATATGGCACCAATGCCAATTGTTACTGAACTGGCTTATCTGTGTATAGCTCGGTTCAACTTGGCTAAGAGTGATCAGTGAGATGTGCAAACTGACTAGTTCAATACCCCTCAGTTGGCCCTTTTTTCTGTTTTGTTTTTTGTTTGTTTTTGATCCTCTAGGAACAGGGTGAAATCTTACTGCTAAAATTGCTAAGGAAAGGCTCTAGTGTCAAGTATGAAGTCTTTTCTAGGATCAAGCAAATCACAGGTTGAGTCTTGACACAGCCGCTTAGGGCTTCTCCAAGACAGACCCTGCATTACTGTCACTGACCCTGACATGGAAGTAACATTTAAAGTAACAGCACATAAACCTCACAGAGAGAAGTATGGAATCAACCCAAATCTTATTATGTAGAGGAAAAATGTGGTCTTCTTTAGAATTGTTTCTTTTGATTATAACAGTGATTTCTAAGTCACCGTGACAAATCGGCTCACAGTTTATTTTGAGAAGTTAAATTAGAAGACAATGCAGTTCTCTGTAGGTGGCATTTTCATCTCATCATAATAAACAGTCTTCCCAAATGTAAAAGATACTCTCGACAGTAGAGTTCTGTAAGCAAGCAGAAAATTATGTAAAGCTGATTTTCTTATGGTGTGCTTGCTATCTCTTTAAGCTTACTAAATCAGATCCAGGTTTGTAAACACAAAAGCACTGGATCCAAGATACATTTGCTTTGCAAACACTCACAATGAGAACATGTATTTTGCGAGGTATAATTGAAAAATTCCAATCAGTTTTCAAAAGCTAACAAATCAACGGTTGTGTGAGATGAAAAAATAAAAAAAAAAGCCAAACCAATGCGTTCAAGAGTACTTCCAACTTTCTCTACTATCAGGTTCAGAGTAGCTGGATTTATGTTGAGGTCTTTGATCCACTTGGATTTAAGTTTTGTGCATGGTGACAGATATGGATCTACTTGCAGCCTTCTACACATTGACATCCAGTTATGCCAGCACCATTTGTTGAAGATGCTTTCTTTTTTCCATTGTACATTTTTGGCTTCTTTGTTCAAATGACTGTATCGTATCTGCTGTTTGCAAGACTGTACTCTGCAAAAATCCAACATATAATGAAGCCATAGCTTTGTTTACTGAAATTAAAACTTGATTTGATGCTTTTAAATAAATGTTTTTAGAAACAAACAAACAAACAAACAAAAAACAAACCAAAACACATCACCTCTTAACTTATCATAGGCTTAATTGCCTCTCATAATGGAGTGTGACAATGAGATTGCAGTAAACACAGCACCTGCTTTGAAAACCATGATCAAAGAAACACCAGTTAGGAGCTACACTCAACTTCTCCCCAGGTCCTGCACTCATTGATGCATATTTAACTGGGGTTTGCTGTCCTACTTTATTTGAAATGTCATCCCTACCTGGGCAGAAACATATGTATGGAATCAGGTGTCTCTTTGAGTCTCCACTCATGTATGAAGTTCTCTGACAACACCCAAGTCCCTGCCAGAGTAGAGGGGATCAATGGGGAACCAGAGACACAAGCTTACATCATTGATCACAGAGCAAAAACGACTGTTCTCAGGCTCCCTTTGCTCTGCAGAAGAAAGTCTGTTGGTGCTTATGTGAATCCATTCAGTTTAATGCTATTTTAGGCCTGAACCAATATATTCTAGTTAATTTTGAAATTTGTATCTATCTTTTATGTTTTTCTAACACTAACCCCTTCTACGTATTTATAGAAAGGCAGAGAAACCTTTACTCTTTTCTTCTATGAAGTGCTGAGCAAGTACATTAATCCATTGGTTTAAACTATCCTGAAATTGCTAGTTTTGTTTTAGTTAATTCAAATACGTAATGTTTCTTGTTCCTGTGACTAGTGGGATAAGAAAGCAAGTGTTCTAATTCCTGGTGTTACCAGTGTGATTAAGTGTGTGTTAAGGAAAATGTTCTTATTCAGTAAACTCGGGAAGCAATACACATAAATCTGGTTCTATTTTAAGGCATTGTGCCAACTATGAAATGAGACTGTGACATTCTAACATGAATATTCTGGAATTTAAATTAATAGACAGATAATGGCGTGCACAGAACACATAAAAACAGAATACTGGACATGGTATGGTTTGAACTGCTAGAGACAGGAACCTGCAGACAAGAGGACATAGCAATGAGAGATGGTTCTCATGCATGGTGTGCACATTTGTACATGGGACACAGGAAGAACACCACCAGACAAACCCACATCCACACACATGCATCTCACACACACACACACACACACACACACACACACACACACACAAACACACACACACAAACACACTCACACACACAGACATACTCATACTCACATGCCAACTCTTCAGACACAGGCAAGGTGGATACTGGGACTCACAGCCATGGCTGAGGGCAAGATGGATCTAGACAGTCACAGAATGTGAGTCACAGGACAGATCTCCAGAGCATGGCAAGAACCTTCCATGTTCACTGCAGAAGGAAGGGTAGTGGGAAGGTCTACCCTGGTGCAAAGCCTTCTGTCAAGGGGCCTGGAAGCTGAGGGCCATGTCTCTTCTGTGGGCTTAAGGTTTCCCACTGGATACCCATACAGCCTGTGTTAAGTCCCATATAATAAGTGTGTGTACACTGCTACTTTTTAAGCCAGTGCTTCACAAAACAAAATAAAACAAAAAAACAGCTCATTTTCATTTGCCTGTAACATTGCCCTTGTGCCAAGTTAGTGGGGGATAAATTCTAATAAGCCTGGGTTTCAGGCATAATGTCAGTGCATGTTCAGTGAAGATGTAGGGAGATGGATGATTGATTGGAGGCTGCTGGCATTAAGAACAGATCAACCAGGCAGTTTCTTACAGAAACTACGTACTCAAATACTAGTCTAAGAATTCTGCATATACACATGCATTTATTCCTTGAAATCCCTTGTACAGACAGGGAAAATTGAGACATGTGGGTCTCAGATTTAATCCATCCATTGTGACTTTGAGATCTCTGTCTTTTAAATCTCTTAATATGCTGGCCTCTCAACGAGAAGCAGAAAAGATAAAAACCTTAAAAAGTTAGCATCAGATTTTCTGTTTGTTCCACTTCTGTTTTTTTTTTTTTTTTTTTTTTACTGTGTTTTGTTTTGTTTACTGTGATAAAGCGCCCTGACAAGAAGCAACTGAGCAGGGAAAGGATTTAGTGCACAATCTGGATTCAGTCCATCCTTGTGGGGATGTCTCAGTGACAGGAGCATGAAGCTCTGGTCCCACCACACCCACAATGGAGAGTGGGGAGAAATGCATACATACCTACTTGGTTGTGCTTGGATCAGTTTATCCACTCAACTACAGTCCAGTATCACCTGCTTAGGGGATGGTGCTGCCTGCAGTGGACTGGATCTTCCCACATCAATGAACTTAGGGCATGTCTATCCTCCACAGCCCAGTGTAGACAGTTCCCCATTGAGACTCTTTTCCCAGGAGACTCTGGGTTTTGTCATGTTGACAAAGATAATCACATTATTGGGTAATTTAGGAAATGTTTTCATAGACAAAATCCAATTATTTTGAATGAACTTAAACTCAGTGAAAAATGGTTTGCTAAGTAGAAACAAGCCCACACTTTGTATTTAAATCACTTTATGTCAGGACCACATGGCTTTATGTGCTATAGTAGATTTTCTTAGTTTGCAAAAAGAAAAATTAAGACCAAAAGGAAAGATCTAACAGTTAACCTCAAAGTCTAAATTGCATTTCATCTTAATTCAAATACTCAGTGGATTGCAGGATGAAATTCTCACTGATGAAAGGCTGTGTAAAACATCTCTTTTCTAGCAGCCTGAGCCACCACCCAGAGCCAGCAGCCTCTGAGTAGTCTGTCCAGAGAGTCACCCATCAGAAGTTCTCCATTTGTTAGGCCCTCTGTACAACCCAGTCCTTTTTTCTCACCCTGGGAATTTTCCAGCCTGTTCCCAGTCAAAGCTTACTCTTCTGCAGCCAGACAAATGGTAGCAATTAAAAGGTTGCAGGGATAGCACACCACGGTCACAACTGAGGCAGCCTGTTCATCTTAAGGACCACTTCTTTGTGATAACAGCATTTGGGGACATTTCTCTTGGATTGAGGAGATCGCTCAGATGGTAAAGTACTTACTTTGCAAGCACAAGGTCCTGAGTTTGTTTCCCAGGATTTCCATTTTTGAAAAAGCTTTCAATAAAAGCACTAGGAGTTATTCTAGAATCTCAGTGGGTTCTCATCACTGTAAATGGATCAAATGCAAGGAAAATGTGCTAAGGGTAGGGAATATATTTACCTGAAAAAGCTTAATCAGAAAGATCATTATGAAACCTTATAATTCCTTGTCTATGAAATGTGCAGTACAAGCTAATCTATAGAGGTAGGAAGTTAGTGACCTGTTGCTTAGGGCTATGAGGAAGGTGGGGTTGGGGACATTTACAGAGAAAATAGTTCTTTTGCAGGTGATGTTCCAAATTAAATGCTGGGGATTTTTGCATAACTTCATGACTAAGTTCACTGAATTGTATTTTTCAGTGGGTGAATTATAGGCATATTATACCTCAATAAAACCACAGCCCCTGACAATAGAAAACTAATAGATGACTCTTCTCGATCCAAAATCATAGTGATAGCACAAGCATGTGTTATTAAGATATGGCATATGAGTCTAGTGTTTATACCAGATTGTTTAGAACACTTACAGACTTCCTGTCCACTTGGTGTTGGTGGATCATTATGTCCACATGTTCTCTACTTGAGGAAACATGAGTGTGAGGATCCAGCCAAGTGTGGGATATTTGGAAAGAAGGAGACTGTTTATCTAAGATTTAATTAGAAGTTTTGTTTGACATGTACTAAAAGCCACAGCCATGCCAGGAATCACTGATTAAAATGAAGGATGAATTCCTATCAAGTTAAAGGTAGGAGAGCTAAATGGAATATGGATTTCATATTCTAATTATATTTTATTTCTATATTTTTCTGTGGTACTGGGAATTGATACTTAGCTTGTGTATGTCAGTCAAGTACTCTGAACTAAATTATATCCTCAGCCCTGAACAACCATTTCATTAAGCAACAGTCTTTCAAGGTGTGGGTAAGTCTCAAGTCAGCAGGGTGCTCCTTTTGGAGAGACTTCTTTTTACAAAGGCTGCATGCCTTGCAGCACATGGCTGATGAATCCAGTTCTGGTCACTATGGTTACTGATCTGTGCTTCTAACCAGGCAGCTACTAAACCATATTACAAAATGAGGTTCATTGTTAACAGATGAAGTCATGTAAACTGTTTGGAGAGGTTTGGAGGTGAACAAGTGTTTCTTCCAAGCCTTTAGTCAAAGATTGCCAGGCTAGCAGTATACAAATACAACATTGCAGGTGTCCTCATATCTGGGATTGTGCTCAAAATTGGCATGGGGGGATTAATGGATCTTTTGCAAAGATACTTCAGTCTGCATCTTATGAGAGAAATCATCAGCACTGAGACCTTTTGCCATCATGAAGCATTTCTACCCAGTTACGAGGGCACTTCAGGTGTGATGAGTTCCGGAACCTTCATTTTTTGTGTGGTGTTGAAACAGTACTTGGCATAATAATAAGCTCCCTAAGCAAACATAATCATCCTCATCCCACTGAAAAGAGGGATGAAGAACTACTTTCAAGGCAATAAAGACTTTTATGTATTATGTTTTCTTTTTATTTTTTTCATGTTGAAGAATTACATAAACACAGTAGAATTATATAGTATCTTGAAGATCCAAAGACCATGGTCTTGAGTTAAGGGTCTATTGTAAACTTGTGAATCCTAAGCTTACAATTCTGGTTGACAAGAAAGCCTGCAACTTCCATATTATCTTTCAGAAGAAAACAAAGTGATATAGTCATGAGACAACCTGATACCAATTAGTGTTCTCTTTGTCAAAGCCTGAGTGTGCTGATCCCAAAGGTCAAGGGATTTGGCTGGACAGTGATAGCACAGTGGAACAGAGCCCATTTGTATGTAAAGGAGTGAAAAGCAGTGTTGGCCAGAGACACACATGCATAGGCATGGACTCTCAGGTTCACTGCCTTTAGGCTGTCACTCACAACAGAATCACAGTCCCCTACAGCTTTTCCAAGACAGCATATTCACAAATTCTACTTTTTCTGATCTTCACTCTTTATTGTGTTCCTATCATTTCTTTTATTCTTTGTGGACAACAAGAATCATATTTTCTAAGCAACACACAAGGCAGTAAGAGATTATGAGTAAGTTTCTCTGTATTCAAAGATTCAAAACTCACTTGACAGATCCCCATAATTCAAAAGGCCTCTGGAAGGGAAATATTCAGGTGGGAGCCAAAATGGAGGTGTTGACTACAAACTATCATTGGTTTCTTGGGTCCAAATGAATTCTGAGGCATTGCCCATTCTTCAGTACATTTCAGTACATGAATGCACACACCCAAGATGGCTGCACACACTTACATTTGAAAGTTATAGAAGGGCTCTGCTCAGAGATTCTTGTCTCAATCAACCTGCCAGACACCCCTATCACCCTCCAGCACTCACTTTGGTTTGTTCTGTTTTTCCCCCATCTTCACTCTCTAATATTTTCTCCTTTTAGAACTTGTTTGAACTTCATTCTGAAGGGATCTGTGTGTCACCCATCACTGTGTGATGTGCAGCACTCTGCCCCAGTAAATGCTCAACATTTAGTACCTTCATTGTACCACATCGTACCTTATTCCATGAGTAGATCAATACATGTTTTAATCAACACAGCTGATGATTTACTGTGAGTTGAGAAATTAACAACATATTCTATGAGCTATTTTGTACATTTATCTAATTGACTGTCTGTATATAATTCCATATTGCCAGCAATCAAATCTAAGACAAAAAATTAAAGTCATTGCCCTTGCATGAATATGATATCATTCTGATAAGTGATGTGTTCCCAGAATGCAAATTATACTAATTATCAGTAAAAGAAAATATAGCTGGCCTCTGATACATCAACCATCTCAGTAATAATATGCACGTTGTGGTCAATTCTCACGTAATTTTTCTTAAGTGAAAGTACTGTGTGTCTCACCGACAGGAGTTCTCTTAAGAAAATGAAGCTACCAATTTCTTCAGATCTCACCATTCAGGATAGTCCAGGCGCCAATAGCATTGGCAGCAGTTGGAGCTTGTAGGAAGGACAACTTCCAGGTCTCATCCAGATGTTTGCATAAGAATCTTCATTTTGACAAGATCCCTAGATGGCTCAAATGAATATCAAGATTTGATAAAAATGATCCTAGATCTGCATTTCTGTTATTAGAACTAGAAATGCTGTATTTATGGAGCATAGAGTCTTATGTCTGTTTTGATTGGCCCTACAACCTCAATCAGCTTGGCTGATGCAGGTGGGCATCTTCATGAGGCTTTGGATATTAATATTCTCAAATGATTAGAATCATGAAAGTCAATGATTTAAAACAGTCATCCATGTTATAAAATGGTCCAAAGCAGTCAGTTAAATGGAAGCAACTGTGGGTTGTTCACTTTGTGGACTCTGTCTTCATTACTGCACAGGAACCAGGCAAATGCATCGAGGACCTGCACTTTTGTCCAGGAGACATGTTCCTAGAAGTTGTCAGCATGACCATGTCTTAGCATGTGGTCACTCAAAAGACCAGCATGTAGGCTGGTTAATAATTAGTTTAGGTAAAGCAAAGATAGTAACTAATTTGAAATCTGTATGGCTGAGGACACAGAAGACCAATCAGAAGCCAATAAAGTCACAAACATTCACATACGGTCCAGTATGGCAGATGCCTGTGCATCAAGCTTCAGTCTCCCCTTCATCTGTGCTCTTCCCTTGCACCTTTGAGGACCCTTCCATGGACAGAAGTGTGTGCTTTCTTGTCTCGGAAATTTAGTTTAGCCACGAGGCTCTCTTTGGCTAAGGACATGAAATAGAAAGGACATTATTCACTTCCTCATCTGAGCCATGGGAAGAACTACAGTCTGGAAGGTCAACAGTTCCATGAATTCATGTTTTTATCCAACCACTATTGAAATCTTATTTATTTATTCATCAAATGCTCTGTGTGTTTTTCACACTTCAGATTCCTTTATGAGTTGATCCCCTGCAGGAAGCCTTTGCTAAACACTTTGGGTCTTTGTGACCTACCTTTCCCCATTCAGCCCTGTTTTCCATCTTGCTTATTTGATGCTTCACAAATGTATGCCTTTCTAATATCCTGTATTCTAAGTCTACACGAATCCCCTTCCTTTAGTTATAAGTGCTTTGCTCAGTTACAACGTTGCTGGGGGTCAGAGGTCGTTCCTTATACGTCTGCCTTCTATGGTCCTCCAGCACTAGTACATAACAGACACCAAATGTTTATCCTTTTGGAGGGGGTGTCAAATCCAAAAGTGAGAGATGGAACTGTAGCCACTACCATTAATTCCTGAGCGATTAATCACTGAGCATACAGACACAGAGGAGCTGGAGGTCTGCTTTGTCGCTCAGATTCTCTCCAGACAAAGCTTACAGTGGGCTGTACCTTGTCTAATCATAATGGTACTTTCTTTGAGATAAAGATATATTCTTTTTCTAACCGTCACAAGTAATCCCCCTCTGACCTGTTCAGTTTATAGAAGACAATAACCTATAGCAGGCTCAGTTCGACTCTTGTACATTTCCTAGTTTTGTTGGCACATCTGACTGTCAGGATAAAAGGCTATGAGAAATAAGCCCATTTTGATTTTTGTATTAAAGCTGACAGAGATGAGACGCTTGGCCCCACTGATTCATATGCATGTTTAATACCAGCTGCTAGCATCATTTCAGTGTTTGATTCTTGGATCAATAATTATAGGTAATTGATTCTCACTAAGGAGTGTAGCATGAATCTTAAAAAGTCTTATTAATAAAATCAAACCTGAGGCCAGTTATTGGGATGAATTCTGGAAGATCAGAGAAGCAGAACAAGCCACAGCCACCTCACCTTGCCAGTTCCTCAGCTGATTCTGTTTCCTCAGACTGGAAGCCTCTGAGTCCTCATATGCGAATGGATCTCAGCTGAACTATGCTGCTCAGAGCCTAAAAGCTTAACTAGCCAAATGCTTTTAGTTTCTGATCTTTACGCCTTATATATCTGCCTTCTACCATCACTCACTGGGATTAAAGGCTCACTTTCTGGGATTAAAGGCGTGAGTCACAATGCTTGGCTATATCCTTGAACATGCAGAGATCCGGGTAGATCTGGAATGCTAGGATTAAAGGTGTGTGCCACTACTGCCTAACCTCTATGTTTAATATTGTGGCTGTTCTGTCTCTGACCCCAGATAAGTTTATTAGAGTGCACAATATTTTGGAGAACACAATACCACCACAAAGGAGTGTAAAATAATGTCTTTTTTTCCTGGATCATTATCAAATTTTGATCATAGGATCCACAGTTTCCCCCAAATGAGGGTTTTGCTTTTTATATATTTTGAGGATATAAAGACTGTTATGACTAGAGAATATGAAGGAAGATTCCATGTCATCTGTAGCTACTTTGCCAATACCCAAGTCTGTCATTACCATGCAAATGTATTCATAGGCAATATGTAAATGAGCAGGAATAGCTATGTCCAGTAAAATTTATTTATGAACACTGAAACTGTAATCTCATATAATTTTCAAATGTCATGGGATATTATTCTTCTTTTGATTTTTAAAAAGCATTAAAATGTAAAACCCATTTTTATCTCAAGACCCATACAAAAACAGAAGTGGGATGGATGGGTACCTGCCCGTTTATTCATTTACGTATTATCTTGGCCACTTTTGTGTGACCATTTCAGAGTTGAGTCTTTGCAGCAGATTTGAATATTTGTCATAGATGCCTTAAAACCTGAAAAGTTAAAGTATTTGCCATTTGGCTTCAGAAGAAAAGTTTGCCCATTTCTGGTCTAGACACTGATGCCCATCAGTGTTCATCTGTTCTGCTGTATGGAGTATGATGGAGAAGTAAAATGGTGAAATACAATGGTTAGTCAGTCTAGGGTCCACCCCTCTCCCCCAAATTGTGGTCACAAGCTCAGCTGGCTATCCTCTGAGCTGCTGCATGGATCATGATCCCAGACTTTAAGGAGTCACAGCACAGTGTGGCAACATGTATGACTCTGCCCTCTCCCTGTTTACACTTCTTTGACTGTATTTTAGATACTTATAGACAATCAGGAGAACAGTTCATGAGTGCAATTCTCCACCAAAGTGACTCACAAATGCTCTGACTTCTGAACTAGACAAGAAGGCAAGGACCATGGTTAAGGGTGTCCACAGTCAAGAACATTTAACTGCATGTTACTGGTCATGTTCTCAGCAACACCAACAAATTAAAGAGGGAGAATAATCTGGAAGTTAAGACATAGGCTTATTAAAGAGAATAATAATCTGGGTTGCCAAAATTATCATAAAGCAATGATGACCAATGCCAGGTAATATAATTGCAAGGTCTGGAATTGTTTGAAGAAACCCAGTAATAAAAATCTCAAATATTGTTTCACTCCCAGTTAGCTGAAGAGTTATGGCTTCTGAGGAACAGGTTGTGAACTACAAAATCCTGAAGTAGAAGTAATGATGGTAGGGAAAGGAAGTTATCCACTTGGTCCTGACACAGACTACAGAGAGTTTAGGGAGTTCTCCAAACAGGACATTTTCATCTCAACTGTGGATCCTTATCAGGAAATAAATTTAAAATGCTGGGAGGAAAAGGCCAAAGAGATGCTCATAAATAAAGGCAGAAAGCCCTGATAGGCTTTTTCTTATGCTGCAGCACTCAAGTCCAAAGTGAAAACCTGCAGGGACAAGACCAGTGGCCAAGCCAGGCTCAGCATCCTGGAGTTGCCTCTGCTTCCCAAGCCATGAGGCCACATCTTTCTGGTGTAATCCCATAGTGCAAACCACAGTCACTGAAGGTCCCAGCCTTCTATGACAAGAATCATAAAAGAAGAAAGAGACCACATCATACCTGAGTTTCAAGTTCTTCCTTATATTTTTACATATTAGATTATCCATGCATAAGAAGTTGTCAAAATGGCCATGAGATGAAAATTCCTATTGTTTTTAAAAGTCAAAACAACTCAGAATATGAAATTTGAATAGTATTGCCACATGTCAAGTATCAAACCCATTAGGAGACACTTTCCTTCTCCTACTCGAGGCCAAAGTCATTGTAAATCATTTTTCAGAAGCCCATGTGGCAGAGGGGGCAGGAGGCATCCCTGGTTGCTTGTGTGCCAAATAGATTCTGTTTGTCCTGAGAAAACAGACAACACAGCTGGGCCTCTCCTGATGTTTTAGAAATGGGAAAAACACCACATTTTCTTAAATGTCAGAGAATGGTGAATTATTTCAGGGAATGGGGAGGCCATCCTGGGCAACAGGCTCATTATTTTGAGGTGAGAAGAATTGATTTTGACAACACTGGCTTTTAAGGCAATGGATTCCACTACCCAGGAGAGGTAGTTTAGAATGGACACATGGGACATGGGTCAGGTTTTTATGACCAATTTAAGGGATTGTAGATTTAGCTGACAGGTTTAGGTTTTAATTAAAGATAAGGCTATTAGGCTGCTGTATATCTGTGAGAAAGTCTGGTTTCTTGTATTCTTTTATTCAAAATTTCTTTTTCAAGTTTTTAAAATATAAACTTTTAGTTGAAATATGACAGACAAGTACATACAGTATAACAGTACAGCTTGATAATTGTCACAGGGAAATGTTACTGCATACCTTTAGTTCCTTCTTCCCCTTCTAGTAACTTCTATTCCAAGAGGTAGCTGTGGTGCTGATTTGCCACTGTTCAAAACTTGAGCAAATGGGACAAACACTGTGACAGTTAATCTGCACTGAGGCATCTCAGAAGCTTCAGCTCTGTAGACGGCACTCTAACCACTCTGCTTAACTCTGGAGACCTCCTGTTGTAGGAATCCCGGGCATGGAGTGGCCGGTTCACAGGCGGGAGCATGTTCACCTGCTCACACAGGTAAAGGTTCTCTGTGGCTGTGCCCAACCCCTCCCCCCAGGTATGTGACATCATATTCCAACCACTGTACCTCTTCATTAGCTGTTGGGAAGTACAGAGGGGGCTAAAGTGTGGCTTTACGTTGCTTTCGCTTGGTGATTAATGACAGACACCGGGTACCTGCTTATGTATTTCTGGCCATGGGTTTACTGTTTGATGCAGATGTTCTCACACACCGTTCCTTACTGACTGGACTGCCAACAGTGCATTATACATGGTGCTTAAAAAGGCGTGTCATCAGCCTCCTCACAACTGTGTTCCTCTTCCTTCTTAAGATGTCTTGCTTCACAGTGGAGTATGGACCTTTGCATCATCCTCAGCTCTGTCTCACTCTTCATCACACTCCATGTACACCAGGCTCATGAAGAGATAACAGCAAAATTTTGTCCCGTATTCTAACAAACCTGCACTTTCCTAAAAGAATTTCAAAGGTCTATTTTCAAACAAGGCTCTACAATATTTATTCTTTCTTGCCAGTTCCCAGCAACTACATAGGGCTGCTGACAACTTCCTGAAAGTCTAATTCCAGAGGATCCAATGCCCTCCTCTGGCCCTGTGCACACGTGCAAGCGTATACACAAATAAATAAACAATAAAACAATTTAAAAGAAAAATAGAAAAACCAAATTTGCTTCAAGGACCAGGGGATAATTCACTTTTAAAAACTTACTTTATTTTTTTTTAAATATGTTCACAGGGCTGAATGGCTGCCCCATGGAAAGTTAGAAGTACTCTTAAAACAATAGAAACCATTCTTCTTTCCCCACCAGATCAAGAGAAGCCATGTTTGCTGGCTACTGAGAGGTGACTCAGAAGTGCCAGTGATGCCTGTGTCCAAGTGGAATGAGAAGGAAAGATGTGAGGCTCAGTGGAGCGAAGAATGGGCAGGTTCCTCAGAGAGAAAGAGAAGACAGAGCTCTTGCCTCTAGTGCTCTGGCAGGTAGAGAAGAATCCCTGGTAAGAAGAGGCTGACATAGATTCGGGGAAATGGTGACTTTCCAAAGTTGCTGTGAGATAGGTGAAGGCCAGGTCTCCTTAGCACCCAAGGCTCACAACATCCCCTGGTCCAAAGAGCACAGAGAAAAGGTGCTTTCCAGGACAGAATTGAAAGAACACTACTGCCATAAGTACTAAGTTATGTGATATTGACCTTTCTAGAAACTTTGATTTTAGTGCACAGGAATAAAATTTTCACTTCCTTTCATTTTTAATCCTTCTAAGTGGCTGTGACTCACTTGTCCACTTGAGTTCCAAGTCTCCTGAGACTGTGGTCATTTGAAAGAAAGGTGGTGTGAAGCAATAGCTGCTTCTACTTCTGTGTTGGTGGCTCTCAGCACTGCAGACTTTAACCTGATCCTCTCAGAATCTGCATTCCTCCTACCAAGGGTTGAGGAAAAGATGGGGGAGGAAGAGAGGGAAGCATTGGTCAGCAATGTGTGGACTTCACCATTTCTCTTTGTAAATGCATTGAACCAGGAGCTGTATGGCATCAACGAGTATGAAGCTATTATTGGCTGAAACCATATTCAGTGGTACCTACATTTAAAAATGTGAATCATTTGAACCATCACCATGAGAATGTCAAAAACTTCCTTCTGAACTACTATGTGGAGAGGGCACTTTTTTGATGATGCCCAAATCCGTGGTCATCTCTGAAGGTTCTGGGTTATCTCATACATGAACATGAGTTAGTAACACACAAACTATGTTGTAAATTCAAGATGATTTAAATACTATATTTAACATTAGTTTACCTTTTTTTTTTTTTTTGAAACGTCTGTAGTATCAGGGATTGAACCCAGGGCCTCACATCTGATGTAGAAGGGATCTCACTGAAGGATGGCCCAGTCATTGTATCTTTTACTTTGCAGTAGGTGTAGCTAAATCAACCAGGCAGGGGACTTGATCTCACTCTGGGCTGAGGCAGACTTTGACCTTGAAGTCCTAGGATTACTGGCCTGTGCCATCTGGCCTAACTTCAACTTATTGCACTCTTTGTGGCATAATTTTATTTTCTTTTTTCGTATTTATAGCACACCTTGATATATGTTATGTCTCCCCATTCTCACATTTACTGTGTCCTCTGTTCTGTAGACGGAGTTGAGGCTCTAGACATTACTAAAATCACAAAATGCCCATGACTCAGCATAAGGCTTCAGATCCAGATTCACATTGCTGAATACAATCTTCTCATTTAGGACTTGTCTTTGTCTTCTCATTGGTTGATTACATAATTCTGGTATATTTTTTAGGAAGTTAGTTTTTCTGTTTGCCATTCATTCTAAACTCTTAGGAAGGAAGTAGAATTTTGTACAAAAAGTTTGTTGCTTGTGAGTGCTCACTCAGGACTCTGTGTATAATAGTCTGAGGCACCAGGTGGCCACATACAAGGATCACATGGAAACTTACATCTCTGTAGCAAGCCAAACTCAAGGGGCAGCTTCAGGAGGGTTACCAGCACCACTGACAACTGCTTACATAGGTAACATTTTTTTTTTTTTTTTCGAGACAGGGTTTCTCTGTGTAGCTTTGCGCCTTTCCTGGAACTCACTTGGTAGCCCAGGCTGACCTTGAACTCACAGAGATCTGCTTAGCTCTACCTCCCGAGTGCTGGGATTAAAGGCGAGTGCCACCACCGCCCAGCTTTTTGTTTGTTTTATGTTGTGATTCTCTCCAGATAATTTTTAATGGACATGTTCCTTTTAGAACATGGAAAAATTAACTTTTTAAAGAAAATGGGCTTTTGCCAGATCAAAGAATATGTGGGATCCTTGGTTTTGTTAATGTTTTCACAAAGCTTGGACACCTGTAGCTTTCAGTGTCTTGGGATTTGGAGAAGATTCAGACCTAACCTGCTCTGGTGTAGAGAGAAACTACCTTGCATTTATTAGTGAGTTATACCAGAGGGCGCTTGGTAGATACCCTAATGTCTCAGAGCACTATGTGAAGTCCTTTAACTATTATAGAATGTTTTAGTAAAGTTCAGAGTTGTTTGGCTCTCATTTTTCACTTTAGACAATTCTGTAATGTGAAAAACAATGATTTCAGAAAAAACAAAACAACAACAACAAAAAAACTAATGGAACCAAGAGGTGCCCAACTGAGCCACAGGCTTCAGCTTGTGTGTGGATCTGAGGGTGGTGATGTTAGGCAGTGAGTCATGGTCAGGGCTCTGTCCCACACTGGTGTTCTCATGAAAATTATAATATGAGCTTTATGGCAAGTATTTAAACTTCCTTTGAAATAGTATATTTTGTATCTGATTATACCATTGAGTGATATATTAATCTGGCTCCACATTCTAATACAAAGCTCCATAAAATAATGAATCTTGAGTGATTTTATTTTTTGAAAGTATATATTTTCACTATAGCCATTCAGGGCAGAACTGAGAAAGGCTTGAAATTAGCCCCTATTAGATGTATAAAATTAATTCTAAAGTCATAGGACAATTCTTTCCTAGTACACTGAAAATAGTTGTAATTTTATCACAAGGTCAAAAGACATTATATCCTGACAAACTCAGTGTATAAGGCCCCTCAACAGGTGGGTCTGTATACAGCCTCACATATATTCACATTTAATCACCAGATCTACCCTCTGCTACTTTAAATATCCAATTGGATATCTGTTTTCCACTCCCTTAGTCATCTCATGCTCTAAGGTGCATGGAGAGGAGCTCTCAAGGGATGGGAGATAGAATTTACTAGTATAAAAAGGAATGACTGATCAAGAAAGGTTAAACTGAGGTGGAGGGGTGGGGGGCAGAGTAGAGTAAGGAATATGGAGAAGGATTAAAAACTCTGAAGAGCTTATGATCACACACACACACACACACACACACACACACACACACACACACAGATAAAATGGAGTTACCCTACACAGGGCAGTAATATCTCTATTAACCACCAGAAGTTAACAAATAAAAAGCCCAATATCAGGACTGGGCTAATTCTCTTGGTGCTGTGGGCCCATAAGATCCCATAGACCTCAAACATCAAAAGTACTTTCCATTGGTCTTGGTTACTCTCCAGAACATGATGGTGTGAGACTCTATTGCTGATGCTACCAATTTACTTGAGTCATAGACCATGGTAAAATCAAGACAGCACTGACCTGGAAGCTTCATCCCTATGGCCAGCCTTCATAATGCTGGAAGTTACTATGTACACACCACTGAGAAGTAAAAGCAGTTGTCAGTTTTACCCAGCTGTGAACTCTGAAGGCACAATAATTGCTGGCCTGGTAAGACATGCCCAACAGTGGCACAAGCATCAGGGGAGCAAACAACCACTTTACGACTGGATTTAAGGCCTGCTCTGCAAGGTGAAACCCACACCTGGCACCATTGTCAGGCAAGACATGTGACTAGACATGTGATAGGTCCCAGTGGAGAACATACTGTTATGCTGCTAAACATACATGGCAGTAAACTGACTCCTAATAACTTTGCATTGTAACAATAGATCAGTGAACCTCTAAACCTTCATCAGAGAAGCTGCTATTTGTGGTGGATGGTATTTAACACAGAGACCCAGAACTGGCCAAGGTTCAGAGAACAACAGACCACAGAGTGTTCAGCCCTAAATGGAAGATATATACGATACCCTTCCCCAAGGCTTGAGATTATTGCAGAAGAGGGGGTGGAATATTTGGGTAGCATAAATTGGTTTTGAAGGGACTTTTTTTAAAAGAAGGATTTCAAGGTGGGTGGGTCAGAAGTGGCTGGATCTGGGAAGAGTTGTGGGAGGTAAATATGATCAAAGCATATTGTGCAAAACTGGAAACTCTCAAAGAACTAATGAAACTAAAAAATTAGTGATGTGCATCATAATGATGCTTAGAAGTAATTTCTAACTTTTGTAACTAAAGTACCAAAGATTTCCAGTGAATGCTCTGGACCTAGAAGGATTTGCACTGAAATATGCTAAATAAGTTGTTTTAAATGTGTTCAGAGAAGACCGTGCTGTGCAAAGGTCTGAGTGGTTCTTAGAGCCATGCTCCTGCCTCGGGACCATGTGATGTGTAGGCACATTACCTCCTCAGTGAGATTCAGAGGCTTTTTTAGTTAATATCCACACATAAGTATTTCCTAGTTTGTGGATTAAATTATGAAATTTCTGGGGGGGATAATGAATTATTGATGATGAAAAATTGATCTCATTTACTCAAAGTGACTAGGAAGTATCCATAAAAATAATTGCAAGAGAAACACAATAGATAACAGTGCTGACTCTAGGTGCAATGCCACTTGTGCTAACAGCTGTTATAAAAATGTCTGCAGCAGATTTATTGGGGCATCACAAGCACAGGAAGAGTCCTTTGACTTCCAAGAAGATGAAATAACATATAAGTTGTGAATACATAAGTTTTATTCCTATAATCAAAAGTATTTCACCAGTTCAAGAAGTATTTATGAGGCAAATTACTGGAAGAGTACGGAATTAAATTCAGTTTTTATGTGGCACCTTTCATACCCCAAGTATCTCAATAACTTTTGAAAGTACAGCAGTCTGCTGACAAGATGACCTGTAGAGGCCATTATACATCTGGGAGCAGGTGGTACAGGCTTAAGCTCATAGGCTGGTTTTATGGATACAGAATATTTTCTAATCCTCCCTTAACAGTTCTATGGCATCTTTGCAGTCCATGTGAGCTCCCATCATGGACAGACAGGGAGGTGCCAGGGCTTTGTACAGCACAGAAGTGGGCTTCACTGCTGGTATTTCCAGATCAGATAATGACTTTTATGTACTTATTCTTAAAGATTTACCTTTTAATCATGTGTATGCATCTGTTTGTACATATGAGGTTAGAAGAGGAGACATTTGATCCTCTGGAGCTAAACCACATGATGTGGGTTCTGGGAACTGAACTCAGTCCTCTGTAAGAGCAGCAAGTCCTCCTAACTTCTGAGCCATCTCTAGCCCCGTAAGCTTTGATTTAGATGCAGACTTTGAAATTATCCAATCTCTGTGACCAACCACACTAGTGGAAGCCCATGAACTGTGGACTGGTGGCTGTGGAGCCCCCATGGGACTGGACTAGGCCCTCTGGACACGAAGATGGTTGTTTGGCTCAAACTGTTTGGGGGGCACCCTGGCAGGAGGATCGGGATCTGTCCCTGGTCTATGGGCAGGCTTCTGGAATCCGGTGCCTACGATGTGATGCCTTGTACAGCCTTGGTGCAGTAGGAAGGGGCTTGGGCCTGCCTAGGCTCAGTGTGCTGGGCTCTGCTGACTCCTTATGGGAGACCTCAATTTGGGGGATGTGGGGATGCGTGGTGGCTTGGAGAGAGGGCTGGGGGTTGGGAAGAGGAAGGAGAAGGGGTCTGTGGATAGCATTTGGAGTGAGTAGAAAATTTCTTAATAAAGAAAAAAAAAAAAAAAAAAAAAGGAAATTATCCCATCTTTGGCCCTGTGACAAATGTGTAATTTAAACCCTAAACTGATGGGTTTAATGTCAAATGCTATCCAAAGTCCAGGGTATGAGGGGTCTTGCATTTAATTTCATGAAAAGACAATGTTGAAGTGTTTATGCCTACATGATAAAGAAATGGAAAAGCCAAATGTGCACATACACACAAAATACAAACATATCATCCTGTCTTTCCTGGTTGGAGAAGGTCCTAGAAGAATACCCAGTCACTTTTCCAGTACAACTGTGGGTGGGACCTCAAACTGACCTGTATGGTATTTTATGTCACAGACTCTCCTGCAATTAGGGAGTACCAAGAGAAACATGGGTTGAGCAGGAACAGCACAAACACAGAGAGATTACTCCCCTCAGGCAGGAGGCTGGAAACCAGAGCTGGGCCCTTCTTCCTGCTACTTACTTCATTTTCCATGAACTTTGAATACTCCCCATGTGGTCTTTTATTCTATGAATTTTTGGTAGATTCCTGCTTTTGTTTTCTTAGGACTATGTGTCTTTTAATTAATTCCAGGTCCAACTTAATTCGTTAGTGGAAAAAGCCTGATAACCACTGAGAGGCAAGAGCTTAGTATGGGATGGAGGGAGGGGTGAAGAGTTGTGCAAAGATCTTTGACTCTACAGTTGGTTGTTTTATCTGAACCACTCCCCTTTTCTTGGTATTCAATCTTGTTAACTTAAAATTTCTAGTTTATGATTTAGCACTGTTAAAAGCATACATTTATATAGTGGTATTTTATTTGTACTGAAATGTGATTTTATTTGTATATTAATAAAGTTGCCTTGGGGTCAGAGCAAGCCATAGCAGAAGGTGGGTGGTGGTGGTGCACGCCTTTAATCCCAGCACTTGGGAGGCAGAGTTAGGCGGATCTCTGTGTGTTCAAGGAGACAGCCAGCATGGCGACACATGCCTTTAATCTCAATACCAACTATAGAAGACCTGGAGGTCTGTACAGACATGCAGTGATGAGGAGGTCATGTGGCTGGGTTTACAACCAATGAGAAGGCAGAACAGAAAGTCTATATAAAAGACAGGACATAGGAAGTAGCTCTCTTACAGAGAGGAAAGACAGAGCAGCAGTGAAGGGTAAGGTTTTCAGCTCTCAGCTATTGCTCTGACCTCTTGACTTTTAACTCTGCAACTGGCTCTGTGTTTCTTATTTAACAAGATGGTTACATCTACACATTGATTTGATTTTTTTCTTTCCATGTTTTGTGACTTACAAACACAAAGACACACAGAACTTTGCTCCACTGTGCGTGCATTTCACTGCTGTGATATTATTGTGTTATGTGTTGCTTGTTGGAAATGACAGTGTAATCAGAAGATATGTAGATCAGACTGATCAGATACAGTTTGCCTAGGATGTTGTCAAAAGCAACATGAAAGTCACCTGCAGTGAGGACCCACTCAGACCTGGGCAAAGTGAGATGCTGGTCTCTGCCTTGCTGTGCCAATGGAAACCATTGGAACAATTTTCTTCTAAGGCTTTGGAGACTTACTCCCTCTCTCCCACTGGTGATTTGAATGAGAATGGCCTCCAGGCTCATATTTGGGAACTACCTGAGAAGGATTAGGAGGGGTGGCTGGGTTGGAGGAGGTGTGTCACTAGGAGTGTGTTTTGAGGTTTTTAAAAGCTCACATCAGTCTCATTCTCTCTCTCTGCCTACCTGTGAATCAGGATGTAAAGCTCTCAGCTATTGCTCTGGTGCCATGCCTGTCTGCTTCCTGCCATGGTGATCATGAATGAACTCTCTAAAACTGTAAGCAAGTGCCCATTAAATGCTTTCTTGTATAATAGTTCCTTAGCTGAACCAGGCAGTGGTGGCATATGTCTTTAATTCCAGCACTCAGGAGGCAGAGCCAGGTGGATCTCTGTGTGTTTGAGGCTAGCCTGGTCTACAAAGCATGATCCAGGACAGGAACCAAAACTACACAGAGAAACCTTGAAAAAAGAAAAAAAAATACTTAGCCACAGTGTTCTTTACAGCACTAGAACAGCAGAACAGTAACTAAGACATCCCTTGCCTTCCCTTGCCCTTCCTGCTTGTGATATCCAGACCCCTTAAACCTCTTCACATATCCATTGCATTCATAGGATAAAGAAATAGTTCTAGGACACTGGAAAAGGAAAGGGGAGTTCATGTCTAGGGAGCTGTTTAGCATGCTCTTGCTTTGCAGATGCAACAAGGGAGTGAATGTTTCAAAGGTGGGAGGACAATGTTCTGTCTGTTCTCTCCTACCATGTAGGTTCTTGTCAATCAAACTCATGTCATGAAACTTGGGCTGTAAGCATCTGTATCTGCAGACCCATCTTGCTGGACACATAATTTTTAATCCTTACAACAAATGTGTGGAATTGGATGTGATTATATTTTATGAAAAAGGAAATGAAAGTTTAGACTGTCTCCATTATCACCAAACACACAGACATGCTGTTCAATGTTTGCAGACTGCAGAGCCAGTGTCCTGTCCTTGTTCTGCTTGCCTCCTCCAAAGAGTTCAGGCTCACTCCTGGATCAGGTGCCTTAACGTCTTAGATGATGAGAACCTAACCTCTCCATCACATGGTCCAGCCAGAGGCCTGGATGCTCCCAGAAGCCTTTGCATTCTGTAAATGCCCCGAGTCTCCATGTTATCTGTATATTCCCTTTGTCTTCATATTGCATTCTGTCTTGTTGTAATCTGCTCATGTCTTGCAGGCTTTCAAGTTCTTTGATGATTGCAACTGAGTTACATGTTTAGCAATAAGCCCCCAAATCCAGTATACCGCAGTGTTCTATAAACAGGTTCTCATTAAATATTTATTTTACTTGGCAAATGCTGTTTTCTACATGTTGTTATTCAGTTTCTTGCTCAGTTTTGATGTGGCTCTGATCACATGGAAGTCAGAAATGTCAGGGAGTTGGGACTTGGGGACCCAGTTCCTACCTCAGGGTGTGGAGTATGGGGGACAGGGCACAGTCACTAAGCAAAGGAGACTCAAAGGAATGGCCCCATCTTACTCCTAGTAATAAGGGACACATTTTTCCCAGGGCCAATTTCAAGGGTTAATCAAGCACATCTTTGTCATAGAATTACATTGGGCCTTGGTCATTTGTTACTTAAATGACTTTTGCTTTTCTTTATCATGCCTCAGTATCTCCCAATGGCCATCGGCCCCATGTGTCTCTGACAGAGTTATCTTTTCTCTGCCACTTCGAACAAGTCATTCCATTACTCAAAGCCTTCCCCTGCCACATAGACATCACAAACTCACAGACTTCAAGCCTCAAGTTCTTTATCAGCTCTGAACATTTTCTCTCTTTCCTCATTTGCTTCTTACTGTTTTGGTGCCATGGTTAAGTAAAAACTAAGCCCTGCCTCCATCTTTGAGTCCTTATCCTGAAAACACTGCCTTGACATGAAGATAATATTTTTTCATCCTAGAAACTGACAACTCTAAACATCAGCCCTGACATCTCTGAGACCATGAGGTCTTCTCTGACCCCCACTAAAGACAGCAGCAGCACATCCACCCTGCAGACCCCACGCTAATCCGAGATGGGAGAAACTTCAGTTTCTTTTTATAAGTTTCACACTTTTAAAGCTGTGGCTTCAGCAATCCACAGAATAGAGGACTTTTCCACCCATGAACCTCACCTGACAGTAACTACAAATGACTGATCTGGCCTCAGTTTTGTCTTCTGCTTCCCTTCCATGCTGTGACCTAGGCAGCTTTTTCCAGAGCTCTGCTGAGAGTTCATATTCCCTCTGCCCGGAAACCCCAGCCAGCAATACTCAATTAGATGTCACCATGGTCTCAATCCTAGTGCCCGTTGACAGCACTTTTTTGTATCCTATGTTCACCTCATTACTGTAGTTTTTCTTTTCTTTCATTTTTGGGGATAGGGGTTGATGCAGTGAACTTTCTTGATGATATTCAAATGAGTAGGCTCCCTCAAACTGTGAGAGAAGATGGAGTTGAGACAGGGACCTCTCAGCAGCCAAGAGTCCCTCTCTTCCTCTCTGTTCCTGTTGGGGTGGGCAGTTTAGGACTGCTTACTCAGCCATAAGGTCTACCACCCTGTGCTGTAGCTGAATTTGTTGTGTACCATGAAATGATTTTGATGAAGTAGACCTGAGTCCCTCCAAAGTGCCACAGTTGACATTGATGACCTTGGCGGGGGTGGGGTGGGGGGGTGGGGGCTTTGGGGTTGGGGGAGGGTGAGGCATAGGGGGGGGGGGGTGGCTAATCAGCTCTGGGTTGGAATTAACAAACTGGCTCAACTAAACTTTGCAAAGGACTCTCCTAAGCTCTTATTGTATTTCCCAGAGAAGGCAGAATGCTGCTGAGAGAGGGACTGACTGTGTGCTCTGTCTAATCTTCCATCTGACTTATCCAGGGTCATATCCCCTTCAGATGTCCTGGAAAGCTGCACACTCCACCCTGGACTGACTGGAGAAGATGGATTTCAGGTTGAAAGAACCTGTCTGTTGATGGAAGCTGTACCAGAATATGAAGAGAGCTTGGAGGAGAGTGAAATTCAGAGATGGGAAACAGAACCTAGATTTCATCTGAACTGGTTGCTAGGCATGGTCAGGGAGACTACACACCCTTCTTCTAATTCTTCAGAGGCCTCTTTGGAGGAGGAAATTGACCTAAAAAAAAATCAAGCCATAGTTAAACTGCCACAGTGGGAAAAAACAGCAGAATGAGATTTGGACTCTGGTCTGTGACACGGAATTCTCATCCTTCTGCTTCCACATCCTCCATGCTAGAATTATGAGCATGTAACACCACACTTGGTTTATGTGCCATTGAGGATCAAACTTAGGCTTTGTACACGGTACATAAAGTGAGCTCAACCCTAGCTGCCTTCACCTAGTTTTGGGTGATAGGGACTTTTTGTGTCATTCTTTATTTTCACTATTTGTGTAGGCACACTATAAATACATAGTCAATGATACCCTATAAATTAATACTCAAGAGGAAAGTAAGATGGCATTGCTTTCAGAGATCACACATTTGGGATGCACAAAGGCTAGCTTTTTCTTTTTGTCAATTAGACAACGGACAAACCTAGTAAGAAACCGACAAGGGGTCCCAAGACTACCACAGTGTGAGGGCCACCTGCTTGCACCTGCCAGTTTGAGGAGGAAAGAGCCCAGCATCAAAACTGAAAACTGGACACAAGATAAGACCTGGGTGCTCAAGGCCCATCACAAATCATTTGTGAACTTCAGTGACAGAGATGCCCCGGGAGCAGTTGCTAATTGAGTCCCTCATTTCCCAGCATCATGCTTTAGAAAGCAGTTTCTAATATAAGGACATTTTAACTAATTGTTTGAATTTGGTAGAATTTTTGTCATTTGCATTTTGACAAATATTTGTGAGTAGTATGGATAATTAGAGGCTGAATTTTTCAAAAACACTGGAAATCTCAAGCAAGGATCAAACAGTTTGTGGCTTTTGACCATTTATGAAATAGTCTCCTGTTTGAAGCAAACTGCTTGTCAACATTGCAGTCTGGCCAAGGGGGATCTCCAGTATGTCCTCAGGTTATTTACAGCATATCTGAATTGTGGTCACCATTGACATCCTTGTAAATCAAACTCATTGGGTTTTTACTTATTAAATGGAATTGTATAACATACTGTAGGTAATACATTGTTACAATATTCTAGCAAACCCAGAGCCTATCATCATGCTTAGACATCAACCAATGTTAAAAGTCTTAATAGAAAACCAAGAAAGGATTATTCTAAGATGGAGTCATCCCTGACTTGGAGAAAAAATGTTGAGAAGAAAGCTGGGATGGAAAGCATCCCTCCCAGGAGGGTATTTGTTTCAGTGTGTGTGTGTGTGTGTGTGTGTGTGTGTGTGTGTGTGTGTGTGTGTGTGTAGCTGTGCTGCATGCCTTTCCTCTGCATTGCAACAGACTCAGAAGCAGAAGGGCAGCAGCTAAGTCGGAGCCGTAAAACAGACCCACAACCCATGGCACACGAGATTTCTCTAATTTATATTTTTTATGAAACTACCCTCACATTACGTGGTTGCCAGCATAAATAATAAAGCAGTTACTTAAGCAATTTTGCATATACTATACTGGTGAGTAAATGCAACGGCCGCCCTTATCCTCAAACAATAAAACCTACCCGGTCTCCTCATGAGCGATGACTGCATATGCAGGAAAAACCATAACTCATCAAAAGTTTAGCTATTTTCTCTTAAGATGGAAGAACATTTTGCTTCAACACTGAACGTGACATTAAATATTCATGAAGCTGAATAGAGTTTAAAGACTCTCTGGAACTCTTAAATTCTTTTCAACTAGATTGAAGTTCTTTGAACCAGGTAGGTAAAAGCTGCCGTGAACCCGAAGCCGGCACTAAAAGTGGAGGGTTGCTCAGTGCTGGGCAGGCTCTGGCCATCAGGATCGATCCTCTTGAAAAGCCCAACATCCTTTCAAAGTGATTCATGATAACAGCCTCCGTTTGGGTCAAACAGCATTTAACCGCTTGTAAATTTTAATTAAAAGATTTGTCACTTGCACACATAGTTTGTCATCTTGCAACTAAGCGATGTGTCTTTATCAGAAAATGACTTGGGGGAAGGAATTTGTCTAATTTGTCATCTGGACACCCATTAAGATAATTTGGTTGATGCACAGGAATAAAGCTGAAATTTGTGAAATAGGGCCTGCCGCTGTTTGTAAGCAGAACGACAGTGGAAACTACTTAAAAAACATAATTTGTACTCTAATTAAATTCTAATAAGCACCTTACTTCTGGTTATTTTTCATTAACAGATGTTTAACTTTCTCAGAAGAGAAAAATCCTTCAGTATCTGCATGGACAGGTGGCTGTGCAAGGAGCAGACCGCAGAATTAGAATTACCCAGAGAGAATAAACAAGCCCGATCAGAGGCCCTCGGCCCACCGCAAACCCCGCTGAAAAGCCGCAGCCTGGAACACACGCAGAGGTGATTGGATGGTCCACAAGGGACAACTGAGGAACGAGTTGAAAAAGCAATGGAGATTGACTTCTTCCTCTAAATTAGTGTATATGTATATGTGGCAAAAAGGAAGACATTAAAATGCATTAATTTCAGTGTTCGAAAGTAACATGAAAAGCCTTAGAATTTTTAAGCCAGTCGGGCTAAGTCAAGTCAGCAATTCCTTTATGTATAGGGCAGATGTTTTTCTCTTTTTAAAAATTAGATATAAAGTATGTATTTTTATGGAACTTTTAGAATGAAATTTGCTTTTGTTGCATCTCCAGCCCTAGTTCTCACCCTGCATGTCCTCTCCCATCAGCCTTCTGTCCACCATCATACCCAGTCCTCTGTGCCCCACCCCCTACTCTGTGCTCTTGTCCTCCATTCTGGTTGCACAGCTTAAGCCCACTCTGCATCCACTTGGTGCCCACTCCGCATCCACCTGGCATCTACTCTGAACCCACTGCGCACTCACTCCACCCACTCCGCACCCACCTATTCTGCACCCAGGCCACACTCATTCTGTACTCACTCTGCACCCACTCTACCCACTCCACATGCACTCCATACATACTCCACATGCACTCCACACCCACTCCACATGTACTCCACATGCACTCCACACCCATTCCACATGCACTCCACACCCACTCCAAACCCACCTATTCTGCACCCAGGCCACAGTCATTCTGTACCCACTCTGCACCCCCTCTGTACCCACTCCACATGCACTCCATACATACTCCACATGCACTCCACACCCACTCCACATGTACTCCACATGCACTCCACACCCACTCCACATGTACTCCACATGCACTCCACACCCACTCCACATGTACTCCACATGCACTCCATACCTACTCCACATGCACTCCACACCCATTCCACATGCACTCCACACCCATTCCACATGTACTCCACATGCACTCCACACCCATTCCACATGTACTCCACACCCACTCCACATGTATTCCACATGCACTCCATACCTACTCCACATGCATTCCACACCCATTCCACATGTACTCCACACCCACTCCACATGTATTCCACATGCACTCCATACCTACTCCACATGCATTCCACACCCATTCCACATGTACTCCACACCCACTCCATATACACTCCACTGGCACTACACACGCTCTGCACACTCCAGACACTCAGCTTCTACCCTAAGATACTGGTGATGATAATTTGTTAATTTCTTATCAGGAAGAATGGGCCAAACTTTAAGAGAGAGTTGATTCATAAGTTCATTTTGAAAGCAGTGTTTTCATCCTCATTCCTGTCAGAACGTCCTCAAGGGCTTACAAGAACGCAAACCTAGTTAGAATAACCCTCCTTCTTGCAGCCAGGTAAGAAACACTGGGTGGACCTGAATTCAGTCCCAGGGACCGCTATGATGGAAGGGGAAAACAGAGTCCTGAAAATTGTACTCTCAGCTCCGCACTCCCTCTATGGCAATTACACACATGCATGCGTGTGTGTGTGTGTGTGTGTGTGTGTGTGTGTGTGTGTGTGTGTTCATTAAAACAAAAATAAAATAAAAATGCAGAGCAGCACAGGGCTGCCTGTGAATGTCTGACAGGGAGAGTGGTGGTTGCTCACTGAATCAATACACAGTATTAAATATATTAACTTTCTTAATCAATCTTTAGTTAAGTCTGATGTCAAAGTGCAAGAGAATATAATAAATGAACAGAAATATGAACTGTATATAATTTGAAAAAAGAAACATTAGAAATTCAACAGAGGTCAAGTAAGGAGAAAGAAAAATAATTCATAAAGATTTAAAACACAGAACCTTCACACATACACTCTTCATGGGCAAATAAATACTGTGAGGAAGATCCTCTTAAATCCTTTTCAGGGTACAAGTAGCATGGACACCGGGATAGTGGACTCTGAGTCCCCAAGGGGAGAGACTGGAGGTACACACCATTATCCGCAATAGTCCACAGGTATGTCCGGTGTGAACTTGGAGTTTATCCACCATCCTCACACCTCTCTAGGTGATATAATATGTTTTTTTTTCAGATGTATGCAATTATTACTTTCCATAGATAATACTATTTAAAAAGGTGATTTAAACTTTCCAGGTTATAGGACTTCCCTGAAAGAAGATAAAAGTAAAGCAAGCAAGCAAACAAAAATCACTGCTGGGGATGCTGTTAATGTGTTGCTTTGATTGATTGATAAATAAAATGCTGATTGGCCAGTAGCCAGGCAGGAAGTATAGTATAGGTGGGATAAGGAGAGAGGAGGATTCTGGGAAGTGGAAGGCTGAGTCAGGAGATGCTGCCAGCCAGCCGCCGCCATGAGAAGCAAGATGTGAAGGCAGAAATGGGAAAAGGTACCAAGCCACGTGGCTAAACATAAATAAGAATTATGGGATAATTTAAGATGTAAAGTCTACCTAGCGAGAAGCCTGAGCCATTAGGCCAAACAGTTTTAATTAATATAAGCATCTGCATGTTTATTTGGGTCTGAGCAGCTGCAGGAGCTGGGTGGACACAGGAAAACTGCAGCTACAAACCACCATAAAACCATGCTTGAAAATAGTCCAAGCTTGAGTCTTTAAACAAATCTTCTCCAGAAAAACGGAAATAGGAAGAGTTAGCAACATGAACCTGAGACTTTCATGACAAGTATAAAAGATACCTGATTTTGGAATATATAACCCTGAATAACTTTTCATTGGTGTCTTAGTTGGGGTTCTATTGCTGTGAAGAGACACCATGACTACAGCAACTCTTATAATTGGGACTAGCTTACAGTTTAGAGGTTTAGTCCATTATCATTATGGAAGAAAGCATGGTGGCATGCAGGCAGACATGGTGCTGGAGAGGTAGCTGAGAGTCCTACATCTAGATTGGCAGGCAGCTGGAAGAGGGAGTAAGCACTGGTCCTGGCTTGAGCTCTTCTGAAACCTGAAAGCTCACCCCCAGTGACATACTTCATAAAGCCACACCTACTCCAACAAGGCCACATGTCCTAATTCTTTCAAATAATCCCACTCCCTGTGAGCCTATGGAGGCCATTTTCATTCAAACTACCACATTTGGGCAGATAATAAATTGGGCAGGTAATATCATTGTTGATGTTTACCCAAGTAAACCATTGTGTGAAGTTATAGAAGTCAAACAGCAAAAGATAGGGGTATGGTAGTCTATCTAAAAGCTTGCTCATGTATGCGTGTAGACTGTAAACATTAGTGTGTGTTTATGTTCATGTGGTATGGGTCATGGGGTTAGAAATGGGATTGATAAAGGTGTGATAGTTTGAATGAGAATGGCCCCTGCAAGCTCCTATGTGTGTGTGCTTGGTCCCCAGTTGATGGAACTACTTGGGAAGGATAAGGAAGTGTGGCCATGTTGAAGGAGATATGTCACTGGGGCCAAAGCTTTGGTATTTCAAAGACTACACCATTCCCAGTTAGCTCTCTCTCATTCTCCCTCATCCCCCCCCCCCACTCTCATGGTTGTTCACCTCAAATAAAAACTTCACAACCCTGTAAACTTCATGGTTCTTTACTCAACATGGAAGCTCTCAGGTACTGCTTCAGCACCATGCCACCCTGCCTGACACATATTCCTCTCCATTAGGATAATGGACTAATCCTCTGAAACTGTATGCAAACCCCCAATAAAATATTTCCTTTTATAAGTTGCCTTGGTCATGGTGTCTCCTCACAGCAATAGAACCGTAACTAAGATAGAAGTTGATACCAGGACTGGCACTGCTGTGATAGGCCTGGAAATGCTGCTGCTTGGTGCAATGTGGACTTTGGGACTTTGGACTAGAAAAGTGGATGGATGCTTTACATGGGGTCTAGTAGGCCATCCTAGTGGAGCTTGGAAGACAGTAGTTCTGAGAGCAACGTGAACTACTATTTCCAGCTAAGGAAACAACAGCAGCCAGGGTAGAGATAATTCCTGTGATATTTTAGTGAAGAATGTGGATGCCTTTTCTCTTTATTAAAAATCTGCCTGAGGATAAATTGAAGAGTTTTGGATTAATGTCACTGGCAGAGGAGATTTCAAGACAGCCTAGTATTGACAGTGCCATGTGGTTATTAGTGATCACTCTTATGCAGATCTACAATGAAAAAGAGCAAGCAGGGCTAAGAGAAATACAAAATGTACAGTTGAAGAGGAAAGGCGCACCAAGGAATGCAATGTTGGGGCCAAGTTTTGTGCTCAAAGAAATACACAGTTTAAAGAAAGGCCTGGTGTGGGATGGGTCAACAACAACCACAAAAATGGTAGCCTCAAGGTAAGACCCCTACCCAGCTAACCCTGCAACTTGTGAAAGGAAAAGGCCTAAGAGCTTGGTCTAGCCTAAACAATAAAGAAAGCTTAGGCAAATATAGCTTGAAGGGTCCAGGTTCCAGCCACGGCAGGCAAAAGAAACTGGCAGCTTCTGGCAAGTAGTTCTGGCTTTTTAAAGGAATATACAGGAAAGAGTTTGTGGAATCGTCCTCTGTGGTTAAAGAAAGCCACTGAGGCCAGGGATATGATGGAGGAGTCTCTGCATGGAGGCCTGGAGAGACCATGGCATGAAGTCCTGGGTTTTGTTGGAGACTTCAGAGCAATGGGTACCTGCTAAGAATTGCTGAAGACCTGGCATGGACCCACCCCAAGAGAGTAAATTGTGTTACAGTTAGCAATGCTTGTAGGAGTGAGAGATCTGAACATCAGGCATGGAGAGGCAGAATTTGGAGTTTGCTCATCTGGATTTCCTTCTTGCTTTGGTCCAGTATTTCCTCACTAGTTATTTTTCCTCTCTTTTGAAATGGTAATGTTTATTCTGTGCCATTGTATGTTGGAAGTATGTGATTTACTTTTGATTGTGCTTTTATTGGAGGTTGCAGTTAATAGATTGCCTTGAGTCTCAGAAGAGACCTTGAACTTCGGACTTTTAAACAGTGCTGAGACTGTCAGAGATTAGGGGGACTTTTGAAGTTGGATTGGATGTATTTTTGCATTATGGTATAATGACAAGCCATGGAGTGGAATGTGGTGGTTTGAATGAGAACAGCCCCCATAGGCCTATATACTTGAATGCTTAGTCACTAGAAAGTTGAATTGTCTGGGAAGGATTAGGAGGTGTGGGCTTTTTGGAGGAATTACGTCCCTAGGGGTGGGCTTTGAGGTTTCAAAACACTAGGCCCAGTCTCTCTCTCTCCCCATCTGCAACTTTCAGATTAGAAGTAAACTTCAAGCTACCGTTCCAGCACCATGTCTTCCACTACCCTCCCTTCCATGATGATCATGGACTAATCCTTTGAAACGGTAAGTAAATCCCACTTCAATGCTTCCTTTTATAAGTTGCTTTGGTCATGGTGTCTCTTCACAGAAATAAAACAGTCACTAAGACAAAATAGGTGGGAAGATGATGCTATATATATGTTTATATACCTTTTATAAATTCTTCCTTGCATTGCCCGGTTCAACATGAACATAGTATTAGGTGATGGACTGGTTTTTATCGTGTGGCAGGAAGAGAATGTGAAGAACATCTGGAAGTCTTTACAGATAGGAGAGCCTGCATATCTGTCTTTTCTACTCTCAGCTATCAGTTTTGGCAATAAAAATTAAAATTCAAGAAAATAAGATATAGTTGTTGTTGTGCCAAAAGATGACTGTCTCTGATGTTGGGCTGTGCCATGTCTTTAACCGTGTATGGCCCACCAGCTCTCTGATATGGCAATAATGTCATTCTGGGGGAGGCCCCAGTCACAGTGTTTCTTCATGACCTCCTGAAGCCTGGAAACTGGTCGACCATGCTGACAGTCATTAGGCTACTTGATGGAGTATGCAATCATTATAATCAGGTGAGCCACCAGGGCTCAGCTCCAGGTGGGGTGGGAAGGTGACACTGGGCTTGGCTTCAGGGGGAAGAAACAACAGGGGACTTGCCCATGGAGTTTCACTGGATGAAGCCTGCTGTCCTTCCTTCGACTGATTTTACAGATTAAATTTTGTTTTTCAATTCATATGTCTGTGAGTGGGTAAGTGCATGTGAATGCAGGTGCTGGCAGAGGCCAGAAGAGGGCACCAGATCCCCCACTACTGGAGCTACAGGTGTTCTGTCCATCATGGGTTCTGGGAAGAGAACTCTGGTCATCTACAAGAGTAGCCAGTGCTCTGTACTGTGGAATCATCTCTCCAATTCTGCTTTTTAATGTGTGTTCATTAGCTGTAATAAACCATACCCAGTGACCCAGCTTCCAGTGAGTCCTATAAAAGCTTTTAGTGAGTTGCTAAAACTAATGGTCCAATAGAGATCCTTCAAAATTGTTCAGGCAAAAAAAAAAAAGTTTCTGTTCATGCCTATGGGGAGGAGTCCCCTCACAAAGATTGTCTATAAGGGGTGAGGGTTTCTCAGTACTAACTTGATACATATTGTGAAGGCCTAGACTTGACTTTTCAGGCTCCATCTTAGGGAAAGGGCCATCATCTCAGACCACCTGCTGTACTCAGTTCCAGGAAGGACCTCAGAAATGTGTCATGACAACTCTAATGGATACAGGGCAGTATGCGCCTGCAGACATCCTGTCTGTGGTTTATGGACCTTGAAGATATCTAGATAATCCTGCTGAGCAGTCCAGATAATCCTGTTCATCGGGTTGTGGTTCCCTGCCAAAAGTCTAGCCTAATCGTATCAAATGTGGTTTCACACCCAAAGACAAGACCAATAGTTTCAGAAAATCACCTTACCCTGTATCCCTTCTACCCAATCCCAAGTTGCCAAATTCCAGGCTTGTTGTTTTTCCCTATAAAATCCCTCCACACCTGGGTTCATGGCCATTGCCACATTTCTTTCCATCTGCCGTGCGGTGACCCAGGTTGAACCTGAATAAAAGGACCCTTATGTGCTTGCATCGGGAACCGGCTCCTTGGTGGTCTCTGGGGGTTTCTCTCAATTTCAATTTTAGCTAAGCTTTTGGTGAACAGTCTATAAACTAAAAAATTGCTTGACCCATTCAGCCTAAGAAATATTAAAAAGAGGCAGTCCTGATTAATGGTGTTGATATTAGTAATTGGAACACATTTTTAAGACTGTTTTGTGTGGTTTTGCAGTAATTTTTGTTGATATTCACTGGAAATCCTATCTTTAGGGCAGAGAACTTGGCAGGTACTTCTGTTCATCAGGGTCCTTGACAACTGGGCATGAAAAGCTATTTTCTGCCTTTCACAGGGGCTGGTGACAGTGCCTTAATTGTCTCCCTGGAGACTGCAGAGCTCTGAAGGCAGGTTAGCAACTGCCTCCTCAAGAGTCCTGCTCCTGCTCCTCCCTCTGCTGTCACTGCTTGAAGCCAACACCCTCCCTGTACTGGGGCCAAGTCCTCTCCCCACCTCTTACTCCTGTCTACAGAATAGAGGTGTCTGGCCACTTCATTGTAATTGCTGCAGTTGGTGGCAATGAGCATTGGGGACGGGAGGACTAGCAGGAGGCTGAGCCCTCACTGGAATTCCAGAGCCTTCTGATTGTCCTTTTGCTCCCCGATGGGTGACTGGAACCTCACTGCCTTTGTTTCCTGTATATATTTTGACACTTGTCACAGACACCTTAGAGAAAGATGTGGGAGCCATCCTCGTGGCCAGGTAATGATGGTATTTATAGAAGGTTCCTTTTGGAATCCACAGAGGTAAAGATCAACACCTGTAGGGAGCCCAAGGGTGTGAGAAGTGAGAGCCATGGAATCTGTCAAGATCCTTGATGCTGAATCACAGCCTTCACAGATCAACCCACAAGACAATGTATGCTTTTTCCCTCTGTCCCACTTGGCTTTGTTCTAGAAACTAACGCTCACTCTATTGATCCCCTTTGCTATAAAAAGACACAATTACTGCAGCTAAGATGTGAATGTACAATCTTGTATGTGTGCCATTTGGGCTACTGCAGGTGGTTATGCACAGACCAGAGAGCCTGGGTATGCTGTCACCTGGTGGACATCTTTCTAGATCCTCAGTTTGAGGCAAATCCTACAAAACAGAATCTGGAAGTCTTAGCATGGTATTGAGGGCATTTCATGATCTGGCCCATGAGGTCCCTTTTCAGCCTGGAGAAAAACAATGTACATCTGTGGAGCATCTGCAGATGTACTAACTCGCCACCACTGACAGCATCCATGGATATACTGACTTCCATCCTTGCTTGGGATGCTTTTAAAGGCAGTTAGCCTGGCCTCCAAGGACAGGTCTTTTTAGCTTTCTCAGTTCTGAGCTCCAGTTACTCAGGGTTTTTTAAACACTTGCTTGGAAACTCAGCTCTCATGCTTGAAGGTTGTGCACAGATGACCCTGCCTCAGTCCTCATCCCTGATATCCATTTCCTCTGTATGTGATGAGCAGTTAATGAGGAGAAAAACAAAGTGAACACTAGCACCTCACCAATGCTGGCTGGACATAAGCCAGACATACTCCCATCCAATAGGATCAATCTGGAGAGCAAAGCTATCATCAAAGTGGATCTCACCTGCTTGTTTGTCTTCCTGGCAGACTAAATATTTAATAGGAATCTAGTTGTTATTTATTCATTTTTATTAGATCTTTCTGACATCCAACGCTGCATTGTGATGGGCAATTAAGATAAACACATGCTCAAGGAGGAGCCATTCTTACATCAATCCTGGTCAAGTAGAGTGATAGTTTAATCAGCTCTGTGTACAAGCTTTATTTACAGGATTTCCATGTGCCTTGAATGATCTGTATCCTCACTAAGGAGAAAATCAGGAAGATAGGTAGGGATTCCTTTTTGTTGCTCACGTGCATTTAATGTTGCCTTTGGTTTTGTTGTTTACAGTGGGTTTGTGCTTATTAAAATCTTAATACTTTGCTTGGTATATTGTACATATTTGTAAATGTACATGGATCATGTAGATTTTACTTGGATAGAGACTGTTTCAGAAGGATTCACTCGTAAATATTCTCAATGCTTTAAAATGGTCAAAATTAGGTAGGCAGAATTGCCTGAAAATAACAAAATTGAATCAAACACCTTTCAGACAATTGAATAAGCACACTGGGTACATTCTGACTGACAGTGATTACAGCCAATACCTGCTGGGTTTCTGTGATGTGTTCAACATTGTTCTTTATTTTCTACTCCCTTTATTTATTTATGTATTTCTTTTAAGGCACGGTCTCACTATCAGCCTTGCCTGGGCTAGAATTCACTACAAAGATCAGACTGGCCTCACACTTCCAATGTTCCAACTGCCTCCCACTCCCCAGTGCTGAGTTACAGGCATGTACCACCACACTGGATGCTTTAACCTTTTTGAGATAGGGTCTTACGTAGCACAGTCTATTGTATAACCCAGGATAGCACTGAATGCCTGGTCCTCTTGCTTCTGCCTTCAGAGTTCTGGGATTTTAAACTTGTCCCACCACATCCAGCTTTTACTCATTTAACAAAATGACACAGACTGTATTACATTCAAAAGAAATCTGCAATCTAATAATTGTGGATATTTGCGGGCTATAGTGTGGTGTTTCAATGCATGTGTACATGGTTTCATAATTAAACCATAGCCTTTTACATATGCCTCCTCACACCTTCATCATTTCATCAAGCCTCCATTACTTATTTGGGAACAATTGTTATTTCTGTGCAATAGCAGGCCAGGAGCTTCCCATTCACTACAGCATTTGCACACATTTACCAAGTTCTTCTAGGCCCATCCCCACCTTCTCCTACAATCCTGTCTGTGCTTCTATTTCAATGATACTGTATAAGAGTAAGACCATATCGGCTGTTTCATTTCAGGTCCACTGGGGCTCACAGCCTACTGATATCTTGTTGGTTGTGTTTTGGATTATGGAAACTACAGTCCTTTTATACAGTTTGATAACAACTAATCAAAATAGGTAAAATCACACTTACCTTTATGTGACCCTCCTTTTTCCCCCTCCCTGTTCTTTAATAGTGCCTGCTGCTCTTTGCCTGAATGTGGTCCTTTTTATTGTCTGGTAATCTCTGCAGAGAGTCCATGAGGGACCCCGTCCACATTTGCTGCTGTTATCAAAGTGTTCAGTGAGGTTGGCACAGGTGGATAGCAGCGCCTGATTGCTAAAGGGATGAATGCAATAGCAGTCCAGACAGTAAAACACCCACTGTCAGAAACAGATGGATTTCCAAGAGTTCCAAGCCAGTAAGGACTATATAGAAAGACCCTGTCTAAAAAACAAAACAAAACAAACAACACAAAACAACTCACCACAGCCCCTAAAACAAAACAAAACAAAACAGGAATCATGCCCACGCTGGCAATACTGTATCTTCGGTAGCAGACCACAGAGCATCTTGGGAACACTGAAAGTGCAATGTTATATGAAGCAGGAGCTTGTAGAAGTCAGACAATGTACTTAAACATCAACTATTAGGATCAGAGTAGAGATGGTATGTCCTTTCTCCCAACACAGCTTAATTCCTTTATTTTATGTAATAAAATGGACAATGTTTATTAAAGGACAGTCTTCCCCATAACTGTTTTGTGTGATTATTTCAGGTAACAAATTCTGTTTCATAACTGAATGAGGTATGAATTCTTATTAAGTCTTTCTCAGAGAAGGAAGTTGATGTGTCTTTAGTTTAGCTGGCAGAGCACTTGCCAAGTGTGTACCAAGCCCTGATACAATCTCCAGCACACATAAACCAGGCATGATGGGGTACCCTGTAACACCAGTACTCAGCAGATGGAGGCAGGTGGGTCAGAAATTCAAGGTCACCTTCAGCTACATAGTGAATTTGAGGTAATCTACATCATACCACATCTCAAAACAAAATAAAACCTACAGTAAAAGACACAACAGCAAAGCTAGCTAGGGGGACTCTTCCGGCCAGTGTTAGTGGAAGCTCAGAAAGATGATGAAGACAACCCTTCCCATGTGGCCATGTTCTGCCTTTCCCTACCTTGAGAGCCTAGGCATAGATTTGGGGTTCAGTGACTGCACATCTACCTGTAGTACTGAAGAAAAATCTGAAAGGCAAAGCTTGTAGAGACAATCCTTTAACAATTGGCATCTTTCCTTCTGTTATAGCAGTATGTGAGTGCTGCTCCTTCTTGTCTGTCCACACACCCTGAGGGCCCTTCTGAGGGGGCCTTTCTTGCCTCGTGTTTTTCTTTTCATTCTAGCATTAGTTAAACGAAGCAGCACTTTAAGTAGCTCACAGCATTGCTGAGATAACTAGTCCAGGTATTTTTACCAGTGAAGATGTTCCCTCCAGTCAGTAAACATTCTCTAGATACTCCCTCATACACTGATTGTGTTTGTGTGAAAGGCTGTTTTAAGTGACCTCTGACTGGCTGGCCTCTTTATTTCCATCATTTGTGTAGGGAAGACAGGACCCTCAGCAACTCTGAAGGCAAATACCATAGTCATGCCTCTGGCTTACAGCACATCAATCTTCTCCACTTTTCTTCTTTCCACCCTCTGAGGTTTATTTTCTCTCTGACTTTACTTTCTTTTGGGGTAAGGGGGTTGGCTAGACTCTGAAGCCCCAAGACCCAGTTTCTACAGTCAACCTCAAGTCAGAACTAACAGCCATTTAATGTCGGAGCACAATTTTTAACACAGGAAGGAAAACACACACCATAGATCATCTTTCTAAGCAAAACAGAAAAATTGTTAGGTACTGAGAGACAGCAAAGAAAGATTTACCAAATTCTCTATCTCTTTTGTGACTAAAAAAATACTTGTCAAGCAGAAATCACCATTTTAAACAAATCTGAGAACTGAATGATAAGCCTCAGCCATTTTTATGGTTAATTTTCTATTTTTAATTTTCATTTTAGTTTTTTATAAAGGGATTTTTTGTTGTTCCTGGAGGGTGTTTTGAGGTTGAAAATAAAAATTTTTGATGTATATGATTTTTAAGACTCAAGTGAAGGCACTAGTGGAAACTCATGAACTGTGGATTAGTGGCTGTGGAGCCCCCATGGGACTGGACTAGGCCCTCTGGATATGGAAGATGGTTGTTTGGCTCGAACTATTTGAGGGGCACCCAGGCAGGAGGATCGGGATCTGTCCCTGGTCTATGGTCAGGCTTCTGGAATTCAGTGCCTGTGGTGTGACACCTTGCACAGCCCTGGTGCAGTGGGAAGGGGCTTGGACCTGCCTAGGTTCAGTGTGCTGGGCTCTGCTGACTCCCTATGGGAGACCTCGATTTGGGGGATGTGGGGATGCATGGTGGCTTGGGAGAGAGGGCTGGAGGTGGGAGGAGGGAGGAGGGGGGAATCTGTGGATGGTATGTGGAGTGACTCAAGTGAAGGATTGAAGAGGGGATATAGAGAGAAGTCATGGTTTTATGGGGTGGTGGTAGAATGTCATGCAAAGGCTTGAGTACATGAGCTGTGCAGAGACTTGCATATGTGCTGTAGGCTGTAGGCAGGTGATGGAAAGTGGGACATCACAGAGCAGACTCAGGCATGGTCTATCTCTGGACCTGTGCAGAAGCCACTCTGAGTATGAGGCAGCAGGCAAGGAAGAAATGACCACAGGATTTGTTGGTATAAAGCTGTTGCAAGGCCTCTGGCCTCTGTTCCAAGTGAAGTGAGCAGTTCTGGGGATCTGTGAGGCAGGAGTAGGGTGACGAATGTAGGGTCTAAAACTGGGTACTGACTTCAGGGACATGCCAGTAGTGGTCTGAGACCCAGTCAAGAAACATCAGACTAATAGCTGACAGTTAGGAGAAGCCACAGAGCATCCCAGCTTCCACAGAGGAACTGACTCCAACTCAAAATCATTTGTAGGTTGTGTGTTCATCTTCAGTGTGAATTGTCATCTATGGTGGAGTCTGCCAGGCATTGCTGGACAAGAAGGAATGTGTACTCTCAGAGGGAAAAGGCCCAGCTGTGATGACACTACCACCATCTCTGTTCAGAGGCAATAGCCAGTACTCTGTGTTAGGCAGCCAATAGTGTCTGGCTTTGGGTTTTAACAGATAAACTAAACAGAGGTTCTTCATTTTCAACAGCAAATACTGTAACGATCCTCTCAAATGCCACTTTTATGTAGGACTTCATTCACTGTAGTAAAAAGAAAAAAGTCAGAATGTGGTGATATATAGTGTACCTTAATGTACTTTGCATGAGGATCAGAGGACAGTCAGCCACTGTATTAGACATAGAGGCCAGGCAGTGGTGGCACACACACCCTTAATCCTATTACCCAGGAGGCAGAGAACTGTCTGGATCTTTATGAGTTCAAGGCTACACTGAAAACAGAGTCAGACAGTGGTGGCACACACTTTTAATCCCAGTACTGGGAAGCACACACGCCTTTAATTCCAGACAGTGATATCTGGGCAGAGAAAGATATATAAGGCTGAGGAAATAGGAACTCACTCCCGAGACTGAGGGTTTCGTAGAGGTAAGAACTATTGTCTGGCTGTTCTGCTTCTCTGATCTTTCAGCTTTCACCCTGATAACTGGCTCTGGGTTTTTTTTATTAATAAGACCATCTAAGATTTGAACAACACAGAAAACTGGAGATTATAATTTATACTCTCTGGAAAGTATCATAAAGTTGGAAATCATATGAGTTTTCCTCTTTCTTTTCCTTCCATCCTTTTTTCCTTCCTTCTTTCCTTTTATTTCCATTTTCTTTCTGAAGAATTGACAAACTATTCCTGTACCCTCTAGACTGTGACTTTGGACTCTGATCCTAGACAGGAACTCTACAGTTTTCCAATATGAAGCATCCACCTTGTCTCAGCTTCCCATATGGAGATGTGGGCACTGATTTCCAGGGTGATTTGAGCCTTCTAAAGATGACTTTGTTTGGGGGTATGGGTGAAATATGGCCAGGTATTAACTTCTAGAACAATTCAGGTGTAATTTGCCCTTCATACAAGGTTTTGTTTTTCACACCCCAGTGGCAACTTATTTTATTCATGGCTATTGTCTATAACCCTTAGACATACTAGAATTCCACAGCTCTGTATAAAAGATAGCCTTGAAATGCTTTTCTCAAAATAGTGATCATTTGCATTTAGTTGGCAGTGTAAATTTATCTTTCTGTATAATGCTTGCTCCATCTTAAAAAGGCAATATCATAAATGAGATTATCCCTTCAGAAAGCAATCCCAGACTGGAATAAATCAAAATCAGGAAACCTTACAAATGGCCTTTAGTATAATGAATATTACCAGAAAGTGTGTGCAACTGAAGTGTTCAAAACAACAATTTATTGCTGGATTCTCAGTGTGGGTTTCCCCTGTAGGAATGTGTTATTCATCTTTACCCTGGGGTGTTAATAATCTCCCACCATTTTGCAGCTGAAAGAATTGGCAGAGGGTCTCACAAACCTCAGTCTCCCAGTTCTACTCCCTTCTCAGAGAAAGGGGGACACTGAGGTCTACTGATACTCAGAAAAATACAGTTAATGGGAGGAGGAAATTCTGAGAGTGTTTTGCTTCCACCGTGACCAGGTCCACATTTTCTTGGCATTAAAGTATTTTTCTCACTTCCTAGAGTGATTGAGTAGAACACAGCAAACCACTCCTACATAGACCTGACAACTTTCCTATAACATCTATGAAAATGGTGATACTCCTCAGAGTGTTTCCTAACAGCAGACACCACAATTACTAATTATGTGACTGTATAATAGTTGAAGTTTACCCAGGAAGGGAAGGCAGGCAAGTTGCCCTGGCACTAAAATCTTTGCTCAGTTGGTCCATAACTGAACATGGGAGTAAACCAAGAAGGGCAAGGGGTAATTGACCTTGCATAGTATCCTCTTGTCTCTAGTTGCATTCTTTGCCATCAGATATTTTTCTTGATTGTTTTGATGTTTTAACAGACTTTATATTTAAGAGAAGTTTTTTGCTTTGAAGCAAATCAAGTGGAAAATAAAGAGATTTCCCATGTATTCCTAGTGCACACACATTCACAGCCCTCCCCATCAATATGCCTGTTCTGGTGCTTCATGGTTTATTGTTCCCTCATGTGTCATGGCCAGATCAATTCCAAACTTCCATCAGAAGTCATAACAGTGCAGTACACTTTGTCTGGGCAGATGACAACAACATGTGTGATCACATTCACCCTCTATTATGCTTTCTCAGCACCTGTCCTTTGATGCTTGCATCTCATTTATTTTGGGGGTTGATCAACAACCTACTGTCTGGGTGTGACATAGTTTATCATACATGAGAGAATTCCCACCTGTTCCCAATTCTGGTTAATCATGAAGAAAACTGCTTCAGATGTGTCAAGGATGTCATGCAGGCAGTGTGAAAAGTCTTTTGTGCACATTCTGAAGAGACCAGTGGGTGAATTTTAATCTACTTTTATGAGGCACTACCAAGCTGTCTCCCAGGGTGGCCATGACATTTACACACTTCAGCCACCAGTGACTGTTCCTGTTGGTCTACTGACTTGTCTGCACTTGGAATAACCAGGTTTTGAACCATGACCATGCTAACTGAAACACACCCATTATAGCTTTACTCTATATTCCTCATGCCATATAATTTGGATCATCTTTTCATACAATTTCTTTGTTATGAGTGTGTGTGTGTGCGTGTGTGTGTGAGTGTGTGTGTGTGTGTGTGTGTGTGTGTGTGTGTTAGTCCCTTTTAAAGAAGCTGATTCTTGGAATCACTTATGTATACTGTCATACCATCTGAAAATAGCAAAAGTTTGATTTCTTTCTTTCAAATTTGTATCCCCCAATCTCCTTTTGTTGTCTTATTACTCTAGCTAGACTTTCAAGTATTATATTGAATTGATATGGGGAGAATGGAAAGTCTAGTCTTGTTCCTGATTTTAGTGGAATCTCTTTGAGTTTCTCTCCATTTAATCTGATGTTGGCTGTTAGCTTACTGTATATTGATTTTTTTTTTTTTTTTTTTTGGTTTTTCAAGACAGGGTTTCTCTGTGTAGCTTTGCACCCTTCCTGGAACTCACTTGGTAGTCCATGCTGGCTTTGAACTCACAGAGATCCACCTGGCGCTGCCTCCTGAGTGCTGGGATTAAAGGCGTGCACCACCACCACCTGGCATGAATATTTCTTTTATTATATTTAGGTATGTTCCTTGTATCCATGATCTCTCCAAGACTACCAGGGTACTCCTACATCTGATAAACACCTTCAGCAATATGACAGGATACAAGACTAACTAATGCTCTTGGATAAATAGGGTTAACAGTAAAAAAGGCAATGTTACCAAATGCAATCTACAGATTCAATGCAATCTCCATCAAAATCCAAACACAATTCTTCACAGACTTCAATGATCAATACTCAACTTCATATGGAAAAACAAAAAACCCAGGATAGCTAAAAAAAAAATCCTGTACAATAAAGGAAACTTTGGAGGCATTACCATCCTTGACTTCAAGTTCTACTATAATGCTATAATAATAATATCAGCTTGGTATTCACATGAAATCTAACATGTGGACCAATGGAATGGAATTGAAGAAGACACTGACATTAATCCACATACCTATGGATTTGACCTATGGATCTTTGACAAAGAAGCCAAAAATATACAATGGCAAAAGAAAGCATCTTCAACTAGTGGTGCTGGCATAACCAGATGTTAACATGTAGAAGATTGCAAATAGATCCATATCTGTTGCCATGCACAAAACTCAAGTCCACATGCATCAAAGACCTCAACATAAATCCAGTTACACTGAACCTGATAGAAGAAAAAGTGGGAAATAGCCTTTAATGAATTGGCACAGGAGACTACTTCCTGAATGTAACACCAGTAGCACAGACACTGAGAGCGACAATTAATAAATGGGACCTCCTGAAACTGAAAAGCTTCTGTAAGGCAAAGGACAGTGTCAATAAGGCAAAATGGCAGCCTACAGAATGGGAAAAGATGTTCACCAACCCCACATCTGACAGAGGGCTTATCTCCAAAATATATAAAGAACTCAAGAAGCTAGATATCAAAATACCAAATAATCTAATTTAAAAATGGGGTACAGATCTAAACAGAGAATTCTCAATAGAAGAATCTCAAATGGCTGAGATATACTTAAAGAATTGTTCAACATCCTTAGTTATCAGGGAAATGCAAATCAAAATAACTCTGAGATAACATATTACACCTATCAGAATGGCTAAGATAAAAATGCTAAAGACAACCCAAGGAATGTTCAATCATACCACAAGGGCATTGGTTCAGCTATGTTCATATCAGCATTGTTTGTAATAGCCAGAACCTGGAAAAAACCTAGATGCCCTTCAACTGAAGAATGGATAAAGAAAATGTGGTACATATACACAATGGAGTACTACTCAGCAGAGGAAAACAATGACATCATGAGGTTTGCAGGCAAATGGATGGATCTAGAAAAAATCATCCTGAGTGAGGTAACCCAGACTCAGAAGGACAAACATGGTATGTACTCACTCATAGGAGGATACTAGATGTAAAACAAAGATGACTAGACTCCTACACAACTCCAGGGAGGCTACCTAGAAAATGGGACCCTGGGAAAGACACAGGGTTCACCCAATGACAGAGAAATGGATGAGATCTACATGAACAACCTGGACAACAATGGGAGTAATGAAGGGCAAGATTCAAGGGAAAGAAAGCTTAGGGGAGCAGGAAATCCCAGCTGGATCAAGAACAGAAAGGGAGAACGAGGAATAACAGATCATGATAAATGAAGACCACATGAGATCAGGAATAGGCAGAGTGATCGAGAGGTCCCCAGAAATCCACAATGATATATCCTCTGTAGACTGCTGGCAATGGTCAAGAGAAAGCCTGATCTGACCTAGTCTGGTGATCAGATGACTAAACACCCTAACAGTCCTCTTGGAACTCTCATCCAATAACTGATGGAAGTGGATGCAGAGATCCTCAGCCAGGCCCCAGGTGGAGCTCCAGGTGTCCAACTGTCGAGAAAGAGGAGGGACTGCAAGAGCGTGAATTGTTGAATCCAAGATTGCAAAAAGCACAGGGACAAATAGACAAACAAATGGAAGCACATGAATTATGAATCAACGGCTGAGGAGCCCCCAGCTAGATCAGGCCCTCTGGATAAGTGAGACAATTGAATAGCTTGAACTGTTTGGGAAGCACCCAGGCTGTGGGACCAGGACCTGTCCTTAGTGCATGAGCTGGCTGTTTGGAACCTTGGGCTTACACAGGGACACATGCTCAGTCTGGAAGGATGGGACTGGACCTGCCTGTACTGAATCCACCAGGTTTAAATGAATCCCCAGGGGTGTCTTGGGCCTGGAGGAGATGGGAATAAAGGGGAGGGGCAAGGGGAAGGTGGGGGGGGGGGGGGGAGGACCAGGGAACCCATGGCTGATGCATAAAATTAAAACACATATTAATAATAAAATAAATAAATAAATAGAAATGCTAAAGACAGTCTATGTTGGAGAGGATGTGTACTAAGGGGAACACTCTTCCACTGCTAGTGGGGTACTAACTTGTACAGCCACTCTGGAAATCAGTATGGTGATTTCTCAGAAAACTGGAATCAATCTACCTCAAGATCCAGCTACACCACTCTTGGGCATACACTCATAGGATGCTCAATCATACCACAAGGACACTTGCTCAACTATGTTCATAGCAGCATTGTTTGTTATAGCCAGAACCTGGAAACAACCTTGATGCCCCTCAACTAAAGAATGGATAAATAAAATATAGTACATTTACACAATAGAGTATTACTCAGCAGTAAAAAATAATGACAGCTTGAAATTTGCAGGCAATGGATGGAACTAGAAAAAAATCATCCTGAATGAGGTAACCGAGATCCAGAAAGACAAACACTGCATGTACTCACTCATAAGTGGATATAGATATTAGATGTAAAGCAAAAGATAATCAGGCTATAATCTACAGCCCCAGAGAAGCTAGGTAGCAAGGAAGACCCTAAGAGGGATACATGGATTGCCCTGGAGAGGGGAAATAGATTTCCTGTGTAAACTGGGGGCAATAGAGTGGGAGATGGGAACATGAGGGAATAGGGGAAGGATTGAGTGTGAGAGCAATGAAAGAGATCTCTTGATATAGAGAGACATTATAGGGTTAGGGAGAAATCTGGTGCCAGGGAAACTCCAAGGAATCCACAAGGATGACCCCAGCTAAAGACTCCTAGTGATAGTGGAGTGGGTGCCTCAACTGGCCATCTTCTATAATCAGATTGGTGACTACTCTATCATCATAGAACCTTCATCCAGTAACTGATGGAAGCAGATGCAGAGATATACAGCCAAGTACTAGGCCAACTTCTGGCAGTCCAGCTGAATAGAAGGGAGGAGGGATTATCCTAGCAAGGGCAGGGGTCAAGATCATGACAGGGAAATCCACAGAGAAAGCTGATCAGAGCTCTTGGGAGCTCAGGGACTCTAGACCAATATCTGGGGAACCTGCATGGGACTGACTTAGACCCTCTGCATGTGGGTGAGAGATGTGTAGCTTTGTCTGTTTGTGGGGTGCCTAGCAGTGGGACCAAGACCTGTCCCTGGTACATGAACTGGCTTTTTGGAACCTATTCCCTCTGGTGGGATGCCTCACTTGCTCAGTCTTGATGTAGGGGAGAGCAACTTGGTTTTGCCTCAACTTGATATGCCATGCTTTGTTGACTCCCATGGGAGGCCTTACCCTTTCTGAATGGAGAAGGAGGAGGAGTATATGGGGGCGGTGAGATAGGAGGAAGATGGAGGCAGGGAACAGGAGGAGATGATGGATGGAGAACTGTGGTGGGTATGTAAGTTAAAAATTTAATAAAAAAAGCCAATTCTTTTAATGGCTAAATTAAAAAAAAACATTATTTTTGCAAGCACTCCTTTATCCGATATGTAGTTTTTCAAAATTTATTTATTTTATAGTGTCTACTGTGAAGGAAGACAGCACTTACCCTATCTCTTCTGATGCGGGGAGAACATGAAGGGGTTGGGGTGTGCACTACTCCTATCTCCCAGTCTCACAGTTGTGACGGGAAAGCACATTTGTCAAAGGAAGAAGGAGAAATTCAAGGTAAACACCACATGGTGCTGCGTGTGGGTCATGAGTCCCTGCAGGTCAGTCTGTCTCACAGCTAAGAAGCTGCTTTGTTTTTAAGATAGTGTCTTGCTGTGTATCCAAGACTGGCCTCCAAGGCATGTTCCTCTTACCTCAGCCTCTACAGTTCTGGGGTCATCATCAGGATCTATCACAAGATCAAGATTTGGTTCACATAGGGGTTCTCTAAGGTACATAAGACTCAAAGAGACACTTCAGCAATTATTTCATTTTCTGGATAATGTTAGAATGAATTCATTAACTCTTGTATTTAATGAAGCCCCCAGAAACAATGATAACCCAACACAAGAGATTAATAATATAATAATACTTCCAATGCTAACAGTGACCTTTTAAAATTATCCCATCCAAAAGCATAGGGTCCCTAAAATCTTTAGTCCCTTCTTATCCCCACTGTGCTGAGACCATCAGGATAGAGACATTGGTCAGATGGGCAACTAGGCTCATCTGAGTGTCTCAAGTAGCATGGAGGCTTCGCAGCGGTACAAACCTCAGTTGACCCCACTGTATAGAGATAGAAATGCCCAGAGGAAGAAACAAAGCTGTAGAAAGTTTTGTGTCTTTTAAGTTATTTGAAAATGAAAGATTTTCCCCCAAATATCAAGTTTTCCAGTAATAAGAGCAAATTATAGTTTTAGAAAGAATTAACAGCAGCTCAGAAAAGAAATCAGAAATTCTTGAAGAAATAGTCCCACAAGCTAACTGTCAGGGGCTTGGATTCGAGAAGTTCCCCAAGGGCCCAGTTCCCGAAAACATCTCTGTTCAGGTAGGGCTGCCGGGAAGTGAGTGAGTCATGGGGTGCTGACGCCATGGTGAACAGTCTCTGGTGTGTTCTTAATTGATTTGCTCTTGGAACATAACTAATATGTTGGAGTGAGACCTAATTGAGGGTCCTGTTCCAGCTTCTTCCCTCTTTTGTTGCTTTGGGCTGCTATAGGCTGAGTGAGGTCCAGCGCACACTCCTGCAATCTGTTCCCTTTGTGCAGTCCCAAAGTAGTGAAGCCAGGCAACTGTGGAGTAAAGCCTCTGGAACCAGGAGCCAAGGGGGCCTTCCTCTTTTCTAGTTGCTTGATACCAGGGGCCATCAGGTGAGTCCTCTTCTCCATCTGGGGTAGAGACATCCCTGCCCATTTCCTCATGGTGTCCCCCAGGCATAGGAGATAGTGTGGTATCCACAGCCTCCAAGGCAATCTCTCTCTTCACCTGCGCTTGGCATTTTGCTGCCTCTTTGGTCGTTTTGTTTCCGGAGCCTTTGACACATCGTCATGCGAGCTGTTACTCACACAGCACCCCTGACTTCCAGGCTTCTGTGTGTTTACCATCCCACACTATTCCTATTTTTTCATGTCAGCCAAAGTGACTCAAAATGAAAATAATGAGCTGAAGAGGAAATATAGATTTACAAATGGCAAAGTTTGGCTTGAAAACTGAAAGTTGAAGTACTACTTTGTTGTGAACTACATATACCCAGCACACATTAAGAAATACGTTTTGGTAAGAATGAGCAAAATTTCCTTTTGTAAGCATAAGGAAACTTACTTTGGAACTCAGGAAACTTACTGATTCATTAATTTTTTCATAATAAAATAAATTTGTAGTGACTGTTCATCTAGTCTACATACTTGAAATAGTATTTTAATGAAATACATTCATGTTGAAGGTACAGCACATACAACATATTAGCTAACTTGATATTTTATTTAACATCTTTCTGTAGTGACTATGTGTTACCCAATACATTGTGAACACTAATAAACTTATCTGGGGTCAGAGGACAGAACAGCCATTAGATAGACATAGAGGCCAGAAAAATGGTGGCACACACACCTTTAATCCTAGCATTCTGGAGGCAGAGATCCAATCTGGATCTTTGTGAGTTCAAAACCACACTGGAAAAAGCCAGGCATGGAGACACATGCCTTTAATCCCAGGAAGTGATGGTATGAAGCAGGAAGATATATAAGGAGTAAAAAACAGGAACTAGAGTCTGTTAAGCTTTTAGGCTTTTGAGTAGCAGTTCAGCTGAGATCCATTTGGATGAGGACTCAGAAGCTTCCAGTCTAAGGATTTGTGGAAATAGGATCAGCTGAGGAATTGGAGAGGTGAGGTTACCTGTGGCTGGTTCTGTTCCTTTGATCTTTCAGGGTTCGTTCACCCTAATATCTGGCTCCCATGTTTTTTATTTAATAAGACCCTTTAAGATTCGTGCTACATCTTTCTTCTGTTTTTCTTGTACTCTAGTCACTGGGAAATTAAAACAAAACAAAACAAAACATCATTTCCTTATTTTCTTGCAGTTATGTTTCTGGGCATGATTGATGTTCTACAAATCAGAAGTTCATATAAGATTCAAACTCAGGACTTAAAAGAGAGGGAGACAAGAGTGCTGTGTGGCTCTCATGAGAATGGGATAGTTCTGGGTTCACAGGGCTGGTTACTTCTCAATATCTCAAGACTCAAATTAAGGCAGGGTCTTTCTAGAGAAGAGTTTTCATGATGAAATTCCTGAATCCTGGAGCATCCTGATGTTGCCTGAGGAATGCATGAATTTGCTTGGTGGGAGCTGTGGAGTGGGTTTTCCTGGCCCAGCTTGGTACTGAGAGGGCTGGGAGCCAGACCAGGGCCCTGACAGGATCTTAGTAGCCCTAGCAGAGACCAGGCCTTAGTTTAGTTTACTAGAGCTAGCTGGAGATGAGCAAGCAGTTTTCAGGGAAAACCACACCTCAGAAGCAACCAATCAGAAGGCACCCCATAACCTTCTGCTAGCTAAAGACAGCTTTCCCCGCTCTGCTGCTGGAAAGTCGGTAACCAATAGAGCCACCTACCAATCCTATAACAACCTGTAAACTTTTTGTTTAAATCCACCAATCCATGCCCAGACTAATCACTCCTCTCTGGAATGCCCCTAACCCTGCTTAAAAGGAGCCTGCAAGGTTCTCTCAGGGTCACCTTTTACCACTTTGTCAAATGGTTAGACCCCAACATGCTGGTGATTTTTAATAAATGCTCTTCTGATTGCATATGTGACTGATGGTCTTTTATGGAATTTCTTGTGAACCCTAATAGGTATCACCACAGGTCTAGGCAGCTTGCCAGATGGTCCCTGTAAATTGTCTCTTTCTGTATGGGAGACAGAGCAATTTTGTATTGATCATGCTCTAATTTGAGGTTGGGGTTCTGAGTGATTCTGAATCTTCTTAAAGTTATTTTATTCCCTGGATCCCAGTCATTCTCAAACATGACTGTGACTTTTGACCTCATTGTCATTCAGTAGATCAGAGAATGAATCAGATTGATTTCTGTGTGCATGGGTCCCTTTGCCTTCCAACACCCTTTACATCACATTAAATTATCCCAGATAGCTGTCTCTTGTTTACAGTCATCATCGGTGTAGCTAGAAATGCTGAGTTCAAGATTCACTGAAAGTAGAGGCCTTTCCCTCCACCCCCATAAAGATGGTATAGTACAATTGAGCAAAACCATAAAAGGTAGAAATAAAAGGAACCAGATTTAGAAATTGGCTTCACCATTGCATCATGACATGAAGATATTTCCAGGAAAGCAACTGAAGTTTTTCAAGTTTGTTTTGTGACAGCCACAGGCTTTTGTGGAGTTTAAATGGCATGCTGTCTATGAACACAGGCCACACTTCTGCAGGAGAATTACTTCTCAATTTGTGTTACCGGAAATAACATTTTCTTCTTGCTTAAGCCAGTGGAGCTGGGTTTCTCCATTGTTTGCTGTCCATAGCAAGTGTTCCACAAAGCTCTGAGCCTAGTGTCTGGCCATGGCAAGTAGCCAAGTGGTGTTTATTAAAGGAGAATTACATGTGGCAACATTGCAGACATAAGGAAACACAAAGGAATCCACATTTATGTGTGTTTATGATAACAATTGCAGAGGGATGTGCTGGGGCAGGAAATGAGAAGAGGAGAGTTTCAGACCACTTCAGACTTAGTGTGTGAGAACATGAAGAACTCACTGTGAACATGAAGAACATCACTCCATATTTCTAGCCATGGTTAAATGTTTTCCATCTCTAAAAGACTGCATCTTCAAAATGAGAGAATGAGAGAATTGGGTACCCATTAAAACACGTAGGGAAACAGAAAAAAAAATAATCTGCATATTTCTTCCTGTCAACATTCTTGCAGGCAAAACATGTGTTTTGAAGGTTGGTTTCATAGGGCATTGTGATTTGAACACAGCTGTTCCTCTAAAATTCTAACTGCTGAGCCATGATCTCCGAGGGTGAGGCCTCTGCAGGGCTATGAGGATACAAGCTCAGGCCTGCAGCTAATGAACTAAAACAAACTTCTGTGAGTGGCGCCCTCCCAGCCACTGCCACCTGATCACACAACACTGAAGGAGTCCATCCACAGAGGAAGACCAGCTCTTACCAGATGCCAAAGCAGCTGGAACATTGACTTGTTCTATTTGTACTTCACCTTGTTTGTGGTATTTTGTTATAGAATGGGATTAGGCTAACACACAGGGCAGGGATGGAATATAGATCAACGTGACTCAAGCTTTTCAGGTGTTAAGATGTCCCCCTGGGTGGATACTTCTCATGGGAGGAACTTATCTACCTCTGTAAGTATCTCTGTAATAGAACATCCTAAATAATTTGCAATATCAGTACTCATTGAAACCATCAATAGAACTTCATCAGAACACTGTACATGTCTTCTCTCTATCCTGATACCATACTCATTGTCAGCCAGTGCCTCCCTCCAAGTGTCCCCAGGAGGCAGAACCCCATTCCCACTCCTGCTGCCCCAGCTCCTGCAGCTCCATTGTCTCTTCCTGTTCCTTTGGGCTCTTGGCTCCCTGTGCTTATCTCAGTATTTTCCTGAGTTCGTATTCATGGATTCTCTCAGATTTTCACTTCTGAATAACTCAGTACAAAATATGTACTAAACCTGTGCAAGACAGTGGTTTATTATGGTGGTATTGTGTTCCCCAAAATATTGTGCACCCTAATAAACTTATCTGGGGTCAAAGAACAGTTTTATATCTAAAAAAAGGATTGCAAAGTCTTGTCAAAAGTTTCAGAGTCGGTTTTGAGTCAGACACTTAGACAAACTGGTAATAACCATATCAAAAGTTTTTCAGCTATGGAGGCAAAGCAGCCACCTCCACAAGGGTACAATCTGAACTGTTTCTCACCTGCTGCCTATCTATCTACCTTCCTTTCACTCTCACTATGCTCAGGAAAGAACGCACCATCTTCTCTGCAAAAATTATTCTCATTGTGGGAACCTGTCTCTGCTATTGGTTTCCTGGCTAGCCTTCTCACCTGGGGCTAGATGTTTTGGCATTTCCCATACATTTGAACTCCAGTGTTGCTATGCACCAAAGCTTAATCACTTTTCTTTCAAAATAACCCTCATCTTGCTTGTCATCATTTCCTATCATCTGCCTCCCAAACTGGATCACTCTGTGTCCATGTCCCTGCTACTGCTGCATGGTCCTCCTAGTAGTGGAGGCCTGCAACTCCAGGCTCTCGTCCATCTGTCAGGCATGTCCATATGCGTTCTGGAATACCACTGAATGCAGCCCAACACAAAACCATAAACATACAACCTTATATGATATTGTAAAATTTTAATTGCATGATTGTTTTTTAGTGTGACCTTTGTAGATGACAATAGAATGTCAAAAGGTTGGAGATACCACAAAGAAAAGAAAATCTCTACAAATCATCCCTGTGTGTAGAATAGCTGTACACAACCTGAGTATTTACTGATGGGAAGTCTAGTTTCAAAAAACTTCTCATTTGGTTTCAGACAACTTTAACTGGTGGAATGTTCTCCTAATTGTATAATTCTGTACCTTTCCTGCTCTGCTTTTCTCCTCAGACGCATACTGACTTCTCTGAAGTACCAAACCTCACACTTTAAAGAAAACTAGCTCGTGCCTTGAGGTCAAATGCAGAGGTAACTTCCTCCCTGTTTTCCTCCTTGGACAGGACCTCTCACTGTCCAGCTGTCAGACTAGCAATCCTCCTGTCTCTGCTCTAGTACTGCAACTATGGGTGTGCACAGCCATACCTGGCTTCTTACATGTGCACTAATGACTCAAACTAAGCTTCTGATGCTCGTAGGGTGAATGCTTTACCCACTGAGCCAGCTTCCCGCCCCAAGACAATGATTTTCAGATCTGAGTCTTTGGATGGCCTCCATATTGGTATTTTATACTTGCCAGTGTTGTTTAAGATATAGTATCTGTGGGGCTGCCATGATGGCTCAGCAGGGAAAGGTGCTTGCACCTAAGTCTGATGACCTGAGTGAAGTGATCCTTGGGATTCACATGGTAGGAGGCGGGAACAACTAGCAAACTGTCCTTAGACCCACCTTCAAGATAGATGAATATAATTAATTTTTTTTTGCTATCAGGAAATAAAGGGGCCACTTCCCAGATTTTTTATATATAACTCTTTTCATTCTATTCACCTTCCAAATTCAACAATCTTAAGTGTTTCTAGGTTTTTTTGTCTTCCTAGCAAAACTATTTGGCTGAGCCTCACTTAACTTCCTAAACCATCCGGCATCCACCTCTGCTCTAGCTGAGCTCATCATCTCTTCACTAAGCACATCTGACCTAGGCAGGGCTGGGGACATCTCCTCAGCGTCTCCTTTTTTCCATTCATTCACATCCCAAGTGGCTATCTGAAATGATATCTCTTCACCTTGCCTTGGTCCCCTTTTATTTCCTTCACAACCTCACTTGAGAAGATAAAGAAAAGACTTTGGCTTCACCCGGAGGAAAGCCTGACTGCTGTCCATGTCTGCAGGGAGACACTCTCCGGCCCTCATGGACTCAACTTGATTTTGTTTTTATCAGGGTCTTTGGCCTCCAAGCTAACACGTGGCTCTCATGAGCACCCTCACTTCAGCTGCATCAGCTTTGACCTTGTAAATAATGTCATTGAAGGCTGACCTTTATGGGGTGGAAACTCAAGGGCAGCCACATGGGCCATATGCAATTGAGACTCAGTACAAATGCTGGACACTGACTCTGATTACTCATTTTCTGCGTCTCTGCTCTGTAATAAATGGAGAGAGAAGCTTATGCTATGTGTCTGGAGAGTAGGGAGACTTAGTACCAGGCCTTCATGTGGCATAGGTAGCAACTATCCAAACTCTTAGAGTGGGTGCGCAATGCCACTTTAAGCATTAGGATGCTCCTTCCATTATTCATATTAAATTCCTACATTGTTGCAGAATATTTGTTTAACTGTGTAAAGATGTATTGCTGTTTTATCTTTCCTGCCTAAAGTACCTGATTGGTCTAATAAAAAGCTGAATGGCCAATATCAAGGGAGCAGGTATAGACAGTACTTCTGGGCAGGGAGAGTAAGTAGGAGAAGGATTTTAGGCTTGGGGAGGGGGAGAAAGAATAAGAAAAGTCAGGGAGATACCAGGGGCCAGTCAGCCAGAAACATAGAAAGCAGGAAAGTAGGACACACAGAATGAAAGAAAGGTAAAAATCCCTAAGGCCAAATGTAGATGACTAGAAACAGGTTAAAATATGTTAAAAGAGCTACTGGGACAAGCCTAAGCTAAGGTTGAGCATTCATAATTGATGATAAGTCTCTGTGTCTTTATTGGGGAGCTAGATGGCAGCCCAAAGAAAATTCCAACTACACTAATTATCCATGTTATTATTAAAAATAAACAACTATATTAATCTTATTAAACTTGTTGATGATGTAGGTCATTGGAGATAAGTTATTAAGTAGAAATTACAATAAATGACCAACAAAGGTTTAAATTTAATAAGATGGAAAAATCATAATCTACTAATTTCTGAGGTCAGAAGTTTCATAGTTGACCTTGGTCATCAACTTGGTAGGATTTAAAATAACCATGGAAAGAGGACTCTGGACATGTCTGTGAGAGAGTTTCTAGGTAGTTAATGGAGGTGTAACTACCTACCCTAACTGTGGGCATTACTATCCCATGGTCTGGGGGCCCAGACTGAATATAAATGAAAAAGCAAGGTGAGCACCAGCATTCAGCTCTCCCTGCTTCCTGGCTGTGGATGCAGTGTGGACTCAGGTTTCTCCCTTACATGATGGACTGTGTGAGTCTACATATCCACCATGATGGACTGCATGAGTCTACATATCCAGTTGTGCTTGTGAAAAACAAGCACCATACCGACATCTTCAGTCATATTCCCAAGAAGATCCTGTTTTAAATGAAAGTCAGTTATTCAGCCAGCATTCACTAAGTTCAAGCTACTCACTCTCCAGGGATGAATGCCTGATGAATGTGTGTGAGCATCTCTTTGCCACTTGTGTGTATGTGACAAAATTATTCCAGAGACTTCATGCTTAGAAAGTAGATCTCTCTTTTTCTATATTTTACAGTTGTCTCTGATTAGAGGTGTATTGATAGTTTGTGGCTTGTGATTGATAATTTGCCTTGTAATTACAATTTTTCTGACTTCTTTTTCCATAAACAGAGCTGGGCTCTGTTTGATAGCAAGGAATAATCCTAAGTCATGTGACACACCTTAAAACACTGGGAGAAAACAAGTGTTGTATGAGCCGAGCAGTGCAGACGCAAAGCTCAGGACCTGGAGGGAAGAGAGGCTTCACACTGACCTGGACCAGCTCGGGGGACACTCACAGCAGCTTTAAAGTCTTCAGATCAGACATGTGGGTCTGTGTTTTGCTCCCATGCATCAGCAATTGGGAGAGGAGGGGATGGAAAGGATGAGGGTGCATGTGGACCAAAGCCTGACATCCTCTCCTTGGAAAATATACCCTGCCGTCTTGGAGTTACTTTGACTTCTTCATAGATGATGGATTCATAATCTTTTGTGGCTTGGACTATGATTATGACTGCATTCTTTTTTTAAAAAAAATCCAAATTTAATGCTTTCAACAAAGAAAAGCATCTGAAGTAGGCATCCTAGGGGTCTCTGAAAGACCCTAAATTAGGATAGTTTTATAAAAAATGAACATTTGATTACCTTCTAGTCTGTTCATATGACAGGGAGATGTGCAGTAACAAGGCATGAATTCATTATCTACCACCAGAGTCCTATGACAACCTGTCAGTGGAACCAGTGTGTAAGCCTCACTTTGCAGAAACTCCACATCATACCACTCTTCACAGCTCCTTCAACTGCCTGCGACTTTGCGAACATCTATTCCTAACACTGGAGAAGAGAGCCAATCAAAACAATGCATCAAGACTCTATGTGCTTAATCTGTTTTTTTCTTTAATACTAACTTTAAGGAATCAGAAAACTAAAGTATGTGTCTGGTTTCCACGACTCTGGCATCCCATGTTATCAAGAACTGGTGAGAAAGCTTTTAATATTAAAAAATGCCAATAAAAATCGAGTTCTAGTTAAAAATATCTGTTAGATCTTCCAACAGGGGCCATCAACCAACTGATGCTGCCTCATTCCTCTTCTCAAGTACACACACACACACACACACACACACACACACACACACACACATGAGAGAGAGAGAGAGAGAGAGAGAGAGAGAGAGAGAGAGAGAGAGAGCACAAGCGAGAGAGAGAACAATTCTCTTTCTGAACACAATAGCTGTATGGATGCTACACTACAAGAACTATTGGCCATCTTTGTAGTTTCCTCTTCTCAGCCTTCTGAAATATTATCATATTCATTATATGTATATATGGAAAAATATAATATATTAATTATACTTAATTATAATTATAATTTACATTTAATATAATAAAATAATAATAATACACAATGCCATTTTATACTTCTAGAACATTTCTTTGGCAACAGGGTTTTAAATCTATTTTTATAAATAAATTACTGTCAGTGTAGTTGATTTTGGGGAAAAAATGATTTGTTGTTTCTATAAATTTGGTCCTTTAAGAACTTGTGTTCCTTCTCTTACATATATAAGCCTTGGGTCATAAAAAACTAAATAAAGGATAAAATAAAATTATAAAATATTTGGTTGTAAACACATGCAGTATAGGGGAGAGGGTGATGTGAGGACCCAACAAATATCTCAAGTTCCCAAACCAAAGCCCTGCTGTCTCTGAGTTCTGATCAGAATACCCTTCACTATTTGTTAATATCTGGTTGTCTTCAAGTTGGGTATGTAATTCTATATGTCCATGTCATAGTCAAGAAAACAAGCAGCCACTTTATAGGTCTATCCTTCATAGAGACAAACTGTAGTTAAAACCTGCTGCTAATGAACATGGGCTGTCACTAAAACCAGACTATAAAATATAGGAACAGAAGCACATGGCATCCTCTAACAGCCTAGAGGTGGTCCTCACCCCAGAGCCCCCTTCCTTGAGAAGGCTCAGCAATTCTTTGTTCCCATTATGGGGAAATTTATGGCCTTTAAACTCATAGCATTGTAAAACATACCATCACATCCTCCAGATTAAGAAGGTTCTAGCAAGGAAGAGTATGTGCTGAACTAGTTGACATTCATGGGTCTATTAATTTACAAAGTGAAAATTAATATCTTATCAGACATGCCTGGTCTCAAGTCATCAGGGGCAGCTGTGCATTCTCCCTACTTTGCTACTGCCCTAGAGAGGAACTGCTCGGGTCTGCAGCTCCTGCCTGCAATTGCACCAAAAATGAGAGATGGAAGCACAGTCCCGAAAGGTCCAGGCTTGGCTCTGTTCGTCAGTAAATTATGGGAATGCAACTCCTCCAGCTGCCGTGGCTACCTGTCCTCTGCCAGAGTCCCTCACTCTTGTATCTTCTGCCCAGTGGGTCTGGCCATTTGTCTCCACAAGCTAATGTGTAGCTGATCATGTAATGTGCCAAGCCCAATCAGTGTGCTTACTCATGGCCACTCATGGGCTCATTTTCCGTAATCACAGGAGACCTTGGGGTCATTCCTCAACCACAGGAACACTCAGTGGGGAGAGCTGTGGGTGCCTCTACCCAGCTGCCTGCCAGTTCTCTTGGCTTCCATTATCTCATCATTTGGATGTAGCTGGTGGTACTCAAAGTTGTTTCAAAGGCAAATGAGTTCCTCTCAGTGGAAGTCTTCTGCTAACAGCTGCTTCTGCCACAGCAGAATAACAGAGACCAGAGACACCATGGGATGCAAACCTCCTTTGTTTCTTTGTCCTCTTTCAAAATCTAGAAATCTATGCAATGTTAGTTTTAAATAAGAGTTTATTTTATGTTGGAGAAATGAACTTTCCTTGAGTGCCTTACAGAATAGTCGCTAAAATGAGGGCTTGATTAGACTTCTGACACTTCTCTGTATGGCAGTGTTTACTCTCTCTCTCTCTCTCTCTCTCTCTCTCTCTCTCTCTCTCTCTCTCTCTCTGTGTGTGTGTGTGTGTGTGTGTGTGTGTGTGTGTGTATGAGAGAGAATGCACGTGTGTCTCTATGAATGTGTATGAGTGTGTGGGGGGGAGTGTGAAAGTGTGTGGGAGTGTGGGAGTGGGAGTGTGGGAGTGTGGGAGTGGGAGTGTGTGTGTGGAGTGTGTGTGTGTGGAGTGTGTGTGTGTGGAGTGTGTGTGTGGGGGAGAGTGTGTGTGGCGGGGGAGCGTGTGAACAGGTGGAGGTCAGGTGTTTCCCTCTATTGTTCTTCACCTATTTTATGGGAAAGAGTCACTTCCTGAACCTGGAACTTACCATTTTGGTTATACAGGCTGGTCAGTAAGCCCCAGATCCTTCTGTGGTACCCATCCCCTAGCACTTGCATGACAAACTCTTAACACCAGGCCTCACTTTCATGTGGGTGCTGGGGAACTGAATTCTGAATCTCATGCCTGTGCAGTAGGCACATAGTCCATCAACTTGACATATTTACAGTTTTTAAATTCTGAAATCTCCCTTCACAAATGGACTCAGTTGTTATATCTCAACCTTCAGTCAAGGATTGAGTAATTAAAAAAAATTACAATTATTCACATCAGAGAAGGCAAAAAAAGTTTCTACCTCCACAGGGCCTCAGTGTGAGGGTGGTGAGCATCATTATAGCATCCCCCAACCCCCACACAGCATGCAGGACCCTGTGATACCCCTCAGCCTTTGCTGTAGATAGTCACTGTCAAAGTGTTTAGGCACATAGATAAAATTTTGGCAATTTCTTATCTATCATCATCTACTGATGAGAGAGAAATAACTAGCCCACAAAATAAATAATGCAGTGTGTTTTATTGAAATAAATAAAAATGAATCAAAGTATTTTTCCATAATAATACTTTGTATGTATGGACCACAAATGTCCACCATGTTTCTACAGTTTTATTAACTCAATGATTGTAGAATTCACAAATAATAGCATTCATTTTTATGGAATTAAAAATTTATTCAATTTGAAAACTGAACTTTGGCATCTTATTGTTAATAGAGGAAATTATGAGTCTAAAAACAAAGAATCAAATCCACAGAGACTCTGTTGTGTGGTGATATTTTATTTGTATGTTAATAAATAAAGTTTGCCTGGAGATCAGAGGTCATAGCCAGCCATAAACAAATCAGGTGGTGGTGGTACATGTCCTTAATCCTATTACATGGCAGGCAGAGTCTCTGTGTGTTCAAGGACACAGCCAAGCATGGTGACCCACACATTTAATCCCAGTACCAACCATAGAGACCTGGAGGTCTGTATATAGACAGGCAGTGATGAGGAAGTAAGGTGACTGGGTTAAGAGTCAATGAGAAGGCAAAACAGCAAGGCAATAAAGGCTCAGGTTAGACAGAAAAAGGCTCTCTTGGGAAGCTATGGTGATGTGATGAGCTAATGTTAGTTTGGAGGCTATTACTTTGATCTCTATGGCTGTCATCCCTGTATTTGGCTCTGTGTTTCTTGTTTAATAAGACTTTAGCAATTCGTCTACACTGTTGGACTGGAGTTAGGGCTCAGTCTGGGAAAGTGCTGCCTATGGAGGCCTGGTGACTGAGTTTGAATTTCCAAAATTCACATAAAAGCCAGATTCAGAAACAGGAGTGTCTGTGACACCAGTGAACCTACAGAGTGGGAAACAGAAACAGTTGAGCATCTAGCTGGCTTTGTGTGTGCTACAGCAGAGACCTTGTCTCATAAAGGTGAGGGTCAACAATCCATGTTCCCACTGACCTCCACATAGATGTGCACGGCCACATTGATATGCAGAACATACAACCCCCAGTGCGCGCGTGCGCGCGCGCACACACACACACACACACACACACACACACACACACACACACACAGAGAGAGAGAGAGAGAGAGAGAGAGAGAGAGAGAGAGAGAGAGAGAGAGAGAGAGAGAGCAGCACTGCAGGAACAAGTCAATGACCTGAGCTAATACAAATGAGACATTTCAGTAATAACTTCCCCCTTTAATACCATTCTAAATTTCCCTCCAGGGCCCTTGTTTTGCATTCCAAAGGTGAGTTATTGAAATAGTCAATGATGAGGGAAAGATGATTTTATTTGAATTTCAGGTTTATTATAAACTTGAATATATAGTTAGGTCCACACTGTGGTTATTAGAGCAGAGGTCAAGTCTTCCAGAAAAGAAGCACTGTGAGTGTCTGAAGGCTAGCTCACTGGGCACTCATTTTCTTAGGGATGTCTCCAGAGGCATAATTTAGTTGTAAAACTCTCACAGCTTCCAACAATGTTAAAATGAGTCAAGGACCAAGGTTTGGACCTGGCAGGTGATTACAGATATAGGCGAGGATGAACTTTTGAAGTGTGCTTTGGAGGACAGGGAATGAAATGAAGACAGCATTTTGATAATTCTGCAGTTATTTTTTAACTGCCGTTGACTCCAGCATGCACCAAACACATTGCCTCTGGAAAATCTGTTAGATAATATATGGAGGGTTTGTACTTGCCATGTCAGTGAACTTAGAGAATCCCAGTGTAAGATAATGTTCACCAGATCTCTTTATTTTGGGGTGTGAAACTTGGACCTTGAAGACCATGATGCAGAATTCTAGGTCCCAGAGTCTGTTTAACCAACAAAGCCATATTTATTGAAGTGCTCGACAAAAGAGGAATGTTTGTGAAATACATTAATTCTCATGCACTGCGTAGCCTTTGCTCCATATCTGTGCATGTGCATTGCTTTCAATTGCTTATTGCAGGATCAGTACAACAGGGTGGGAAGGTTAGCTTGCATGTGCTCAGCAGCCTCAATGGACCGTCTTTAAGTTAAAGCCATATTTTTAACATAGTTTTTCTATGTAGCTCATGGTGGGCTCTGTCATAATAAATTATCTGATAAGAACTGCAGTTATGGTTGTGTTAAAAGTAACTGAAATCCAAGAGTGGCAAGTCCTTTTACAGATATTCTTATGCTCACAAAGTATCAGCATCTGTGTTTGCACTGAGGAGAGAGAGGCCTATCATCCCACTATTCAATAACAACACAGTGAGAAAATTAATAAGGATTCCCCTTCTTCCTATACCCTAAAACTTAAACTGGCTATATTATTAGTATAGTATATTCTGCTAATATAGTTAAGTTATTGGAAATGTGTAAAATATTGGCACTACTGAAATTTTAGATGAAAGCAAGTGATATAGAAAGGAACTCAGTAATAGCTAGCTAAGGTACCACTACTGTTCTTTATTCTCAGATCCAAATGGTGATTTCCCTCTCAAAATACAGACATATTCCTTTTCTGGGTATAGTCAAGTATTAAAATAGTTTTTAATTACACTAAAATGAGCTTGGCTGATGTAAATAATCTCTACCTGGAATAGTAATGTAAAAAAATTGTATAAATAAGACTCTGGAGGTAAATATATGGATGCTAACATTTGACATGATTATCAATAAATTAGTCATGTTACTTACATATTTAAACTCAGATGAGAGATATCACATGCATATTATACACTAATAAATATAACAGATTAATGTCTTTTGATAAATGAGTTTATAAATTCAATTAAAATATATAACTTAGGCCCCGTGAAGTCAAATGAGTTTTGTAGGAATCTGTTGTATTACTTTGTAGACTTTATCTATTGACTCTGAACTCTGCAGGTCTTCTGCCTCTGTTTTAACTGGGTATATTCAGTTTGCCAGCTGCTGAGTGGTTTTCATTCTATTGGACTTGCACATAAACTTATCCCACCCATCAAAGAATGTGAGCCACAAGGAATAGCTTCCAGAATGGTGAGCATTTCCTTGTACCTGCCAGCTCCCCATCAGTGTCACATGCATGAGTGTGACAGGAACACAGCACAGATGAGGAAGTGGGAAGGTGGTCAGATATGACCATGGAAGGAAGAACCAACCAGCTTGCATTTTCACCATGCTTTTGCAGCTGTTTCATCCCAGCTTGGCTAGAGTTGAAGGACTCACTGACCCATGCTCAGAAGGATCTACTGCAAATGTCCACATGTGATTGAGACACAGGCTTCTGAAAACATGCCAGGTTAGAAGACAACTTAGTTGTGATTTGTCACTTGTAGATATTTTAGTTAGTAATCTTGTAACATGGGAGTTTGAAGAATTCTTTCTTCTCTTGTGAGCTTGCCTTTGATTGGGGGTCAGATACTTGTGTCATTCCAAAACCCTAGATTCCATGCAAATCCCTTAGGGCACCAGAGTGTTCACATCCATCTGACTGGAGACAGTCAATTTTAGTAAGCTTGTAAGGGATACCAAGGCAATTTCACAGCTGATTTAGGTTCACAGAGCTTTTACACCTGGTTTATGGGTCTCTCATAGGAATTAAGAGTTGGAAGCAAACTTTAAGATTATCTAGCCTCTCATTCCACTTTATGATGCTGCATTCCCAGGAGAATAGGGGTTTGCTGATGACAGATGCTTTACACTTTGTTCTAATGAGTTTGAATGAGTTGTGGCATGCCTGAAGTCCAAACAAAACTGACAGAACTCAGAACTTTTGGATGACTAACAATCCTAATCTCTGTGCTGTATTGCTCAAGTACATCATCCAGTTTCACTAAGACCAATACAAATGAAATGTTAAATACAAACAGACCGTGGGGGGCAGCTGCCTCCACAATCAGAGCAAGAGGACTGATCTTCCAGTTTTTGTTTGGCAGTGTGTTTGAACAGTTTCAGTATGTCATTATTACATTTATAGAAGCTATGCTCTCTCAAGGGATTAGTGCAAATCACAGGTGATGAAATAAATGTGGCTGCAGAAGCCCAGATGTTACCAGATCCTAATGCAAACCAGTACTTACATAGGACTGTTGCTTGTGAGTCTTTGGCAGGAGACAGCTCAGAGGTGCCACCTAGCGACTCTAGTCTTCTGGCAGTGAAAAGCAAATACCTTAGCAGAGAATGAGGCTTATGTATATACTTCAGGCCAGAGTCAAGGACAATACTAACAGGATTTCACAGCTTCCTCTGCTTGACCAGATTCAGAGGACACAGTGAGCACCAGACTACCAGCGTTTGAAAGACACAAGGGCAACAACTAACTCCCACAGGTTGCTCACTGAGGGCTTTGCTCCTCACCTGCTCACACCTCTTCAGTTCTGAATAAATACAGCAAGCACTACTTCTACATACGTGATGACAAAAAGGAGACAAAACATTCCTGACTCCACAATCACATCTTCAGATTATTTTTTATGGCCCATGTCCTGGTTACTTTTCTCTTGCTGTAAAGAAACACCATGACCAAGGCAACTTGCAGAAAATAAGAGTTTATATTGTGCCTTTACCATTTCATAGGGTGAATCTACAACCATTATATCAGGGAGCATGGCAACAGGCAGGCAGGCATGGCAGTGGAGCAATAGCTGAGAGCATACTTTATGAGATACAACCACCAGGTGAAAAGAGCGAGCTAACTGGGAATGGCATGTTTCAAACTTCTATTTGAAACCTGAAGTTCAAATGAAACTCCAAGTGACACACCTTCTCCAACAAGGCCTTATCTCCTAATCCTTTCTAAATAGTTCCACCAAGTAGTAATCAAATATTCAAACAAATGAGGCCATGGGGCCATTCTCATTCAAAGCACCACAGAACCCATCACTAAGCACATCGTAAATGCTAATTGTGTGTGTGTGTGTGTGTGTGTGTGTGTGTGTGTGTGTGTGTGTGTGCAGTGATGAATAGATACTGTGCATTTCTCTCAATTTAAGGAATTTCAAGAGAAGTGTTAATTTGGATAGTGGACACTCTCAAATTACCCTCACTACCTATAACCCATAGAAGAAGACTGTTTGGTTACAGTCTCATTTTAAAACCTGAGAGAAATCTGAAATCAAGGGGGTTTGGTGGCTCAAGTGGAAGAGAGGGTAGAGAAATAGACAAACCAAGAACCACACGCTACCATGTATGAAGAAGTGAAATAGACTCCCCTTTGCAACTGACAGCAGAAACTGAATTCATAGGTGGATTCAGTCACATTTAGAACCCAGTCACGTTGACATCATCACTGGTGACATGGGAACTAGAAACTGTCTCTAACTCCCAAGCAGACAACAGTAAAGATGCACATTCCCATGTATGCATGTGGTTGAACAGTGGTGGCAGCTTGCAACTAAAGTGATGAGTGCTGCTTAGGTGGGACAGCCATAGAGCAGAGACAGAAGGTCCATGAGCCACTCATCCACCAGTGTTTTTCTAAAAATCACTCAATGTCTCTTTAACACATCCAGGGTACAAAGTATGACCTTAATGATAGTAGGTTCTGTCTGTTTGTTGAGAAGCTACTGATTGATGTGTCAAGGGGTTGTTTTTGAGAGGCACTTTAAATATATTCAAAATATTTTAAAACTGTTATTCAACCTGATGTATGGGCCTGTGCATTCTATCACCTTTAAGCAAAGCACAGATCTGTCCTGTCTAGTTGCCCCTTTAATGTCACTAGTCTGTTTAGAAACATCAACAGGGTAAATGCAGTTACTCCCACAGGGGCAAGATGAGGACAAGAGCCCCTGGTGATTGATGGCAATGGAGATTCCCCCCTAACCAATAATCTCTCTACCTAGTGCAACAGTGTGACTCCCATCTTTGGGAATAACTTGGGGATAAATAAGTAACTTCTTTGAAAACATGAATACCCCTCAGCAGGTGCACACAGGGCGCTTGTCATTAGGGCTGCTGCTGAAGCATTGGTTTAACACCTGATCAGCTGGGAACTAGGTAAGCATTGCTCAGGTCTGACAACAGGCACCATCCTGGATTCCCTGCACTGCAATATGATCCGGGGGACTGTGAACCATCTCCCCAGATCACCTCAACATGGCAGTGGAGAACAAACACACGAGGGCTCCCCTAGTCTTATTCTTAAAATGTGAAATTTCAGTTAGAACATATTTTTCCCTTTTTAGTTTGCTTTTGGTATTTTCACAGTTAAAGCCAATTTAGGATCTCTGCATTTAGAAGAGCTACAGACAGGTGTATGCTCACTGGTGTTTCAGAATCCCATGTCTGGGAAAGCAACTATTTCCTACATGTTCTATTGAAAATTGAACTAAAAAGTCATCAGCTCTAATCCTTTCAAAATTAGCTTGGTTTCTGGTTCCTTTCTCTAATTGATCTGTTATCCATCTGGGATTTATTTCTTACATTAAGATTTTGTGTTTCTATATTAATATGGGCATACACATGTGTGTGTGTATGTGTGTTTGTGTATAATATAAATTTACTAAGTTTATGAAATGTTGAAATATTATTAGAAATAATTTAGTATTACAAATGTGATCTTTCTAATGTGTTTTACCTTTTCTGCAGTGAAATGGTTGATCAAAAGTAGAGAATATTAACTAAACACATAAATAATCTGGGATCTCACAACTCATTACCTAACTACTGCAAAAGTCCAAGGAGGATTGGGTAAGTTCTGAGGCCAAATTTTAGAGGTAGAGCTGAGTAATTGTCCTGTTATTAAAGGCAGAGCTGCAGTGGCTCGAGGCTGAGGGCCTAACTTCTGGAGCCTGTGGTTTCTTTGTCTTGGGTGGTGGAGAAGAATGATAGGTCCATTTGGGACTTCTAACCTACAAAACTGTGAGATTATAAATCTGTGTTGTTGGATGTTTCCATGGATACAATAATTTCTTATAGAACTGATGGAAAACTCATACATTTGTAAAATAACTTGTTCATTTATCCATTCATTGATTCCCCTTGCCCCCACTTTCAAAGAAACCCTTGTATATTTTGTAAATGTAAGGCACATTTCATCTACAGGGATGCTCATCTTGTTGGCTTCTCAGCTATCCTGGATGGAGAATTATCTTGGTCATACATTACATATCTAGTCAGTGTTAGCCTAGGAGAGCTGCCTTTTGTTCATCTTTACAGCAAAGTAGGAATGATAATGTAATGAATAAACTGCTTCTTCCTCAGAGAGTTTTGGAAAAATTCTGTTTTCCATCTCTGGTCCCTTTTGAGGAGGTTAATCATGAAATCACCCTTCTGGTATAAGCTGCACTCTTTGCTGGATGTGGATCTATGCTAAAAGAAAAGTACAGTGTGAAGTACCAAGTCAAGAACTTATATAAAATACAGAGACATGAATTTCAACTGTTCTAATTCCTCATATTAACCTGCTCACTTATCAATGTATCAGGCAGCGAGTTTGTCCTTGTCACATTCCCATCAGCCTGCCAGATGTCATCATGAAAAAGACAAGAAGTGATGAATGAACAAACCCCTAAAGGGTCTTGCAATCTAGGAGTGTGTCAGGACATCTACTTCCAGATGCAAGGTATGAAGAGTGTGATGGATGTGATGTAAGTGCATAATTACATCAGTTCTCAGGGTACCTGGTAAGGGCTTCACTGATATTCACCATCACAACTGTGTGCTAGTTCATGTAAAGAAAGCAGACACTAGCAATCCCTTGCAACTGTAAAGTGTCTACCTTCTCTATATACAACAGTGGTTTAACATACTAAGAACACGTGATCATAACATGGCATACTTCATGGTGATTGATAATACATTGATTGATAATGTTGGTGGTACCTAATATTGGAATCTAGACATATGCTGTGGGATGTCCTTCTGTATGCTGTGAATGTGTTGTTCACATTGGCTAATAAATAAAGCTGTTTTGGCCTATGGCAAGGCAGCTTAGATGCAGGCTCAAAGTCCAAGCAGAGATATGGAGAGAAGAAAGGAGAGGAGAGAGAGACACCTAGCCACAACCCAAGGAGCAGCAAGATGACAGCAGACCAGTAATGCCATAGCCATGTGGCAAAACATAGATTAATAGAAATGGGTTAATTTAAAACAAAAGAGCAAGAAGCCTTCATAGACAATACAGTTTGTAAATAATATTAAGCCTCTGAGTGATTATTTTATAAGTAGGAGGGGCCATGGAGTTCGCTGGGACTGGACAAATGTACCACTACAGATATACCAGAAGATCAATAGCTTAAATTATGTTTTGAGGCAGAGCTGAAGGTATGCCAACAAGGCAGGACACGGTGGTGAGAGGCATAAGTTAGAAAGCACCCTAGTATTTCATCTTCTTTAAAAGCCATCATGTGCTAAATTATATACTAAGATTTTTTTTTGCTGTATTTCTATCTGGAAATTAATCAACTAATTAAGGATAATTATAATTAATATCTGAATTCATTATTTTGAAGCTTATTAATTGGAATTTGAAATATATTCTGAGTTGTCTTAAATTTCCCTCATGCTAACAATCTGCTTCAATAATGGAAGCTTGATTGTTTCAAATTAGGAAAAAAAAACTTCCACAAATCTTAAAATAAATTTCAAAATAACACTATGTTTGTTAATGATGCTGTAAGAATCCAGCTCAACTTGTAGGGAGGTGCCCCTTCACAAATGGCCATGTTCCTAGGAAATAGCATCAATCTGACTCATTTTGCTTCCATGGGCCTCATTCCTCCTCCTCCTCCTCCTTCATTTTTTTATGTGTGCAGAACTATATTTACAAAACAGATGACACTATGCCTCGATTTAAGGCAGTGGTTCTCAACCTTCCTAATGCTGCAACTCTTTAACAGTTCCTCATGTTGTGGTGATTCCAAACCATAAAATTATTTTATTGCTACTTCTTAACTGTAATTCTGCTACTGTTATGAATTGTAATGTAAATATGCAGATAGTCTTAGGTGACCCCATGAAAGGGTCTGTTCAACCCCCAGGTTGAGAAGCAACTGATGGTTTAAAGAAAAAGAAAAACAACAGCCTTTCCTCAAACTGAAGGATAGATTCAAAGCACCTGCACGATGCTGGAGCTGTCTGTATTGTATTCTCACCATCTTCAGAGAGAGCTGGGGATCATCCTGGTTCACCTTGTCCCTCAGGCCTCATCAACAACATGGCAGGTTTCTCTTCTGACAACTTTGAATTACTTCCCTTCCCTCCTTCCTTCTTACACTGGCTCATATCACACATAAAGCCTTTGCCTCACCATTAATATCTTGAGCAATCCAACACTTAGCCTATGCCTGAGGTTTAATAGACTAAGGTTCCAGGCAAGGTGTACAACACCCTCTGCATCCAGTGTCATGGACTTTCTGAGTGCCACTAAGCTCTCTGATCATTTTACCCTCTGAGTATTCTTGTACCTCCATCCAAGTGTATTGTACTGGTTTATGTCTCCTGTGATTGTGTTGAGCGCTCTGCATACATGGCTTTCCCCCCTTGTCTCCACACTTCACCAAAGTCAGGAATGACTTTGCCTAGAAAGCTTTTTCTGATATTCTTTAGGCAGGATCAGAGTTCCAAGTTCATGTTAGTTCTTTCTATTATATCACTCACTCATTATACAAACCTCTTTTACATCCCTGTCTCACTCACCTACTAAACTGAAAATGAAATGATAGTAGTGGGCAAGTTACCTTTGCATATCTACTGCAAGGTATGATATGTGCCTTGCTCATATGCTCAGTAAATTCTTGGGAAGTGGAAGAAACACAAGCTGATCTGATTGCTGTTTCTATCAGTTATATGGCCCAGCCCTATGCTCCACATGGAAATCTGTCCTATTTTCATCCATTCAACCAACCATCCACCATCTATGTATCAGTGCATCCATTTACTCACCTATCTACCAACTATCCACCAGTACATCCACCATCCACCATCCATCCACCCACCAACCATTTGTCATTGGGCTTCCATCCAGCTTGTCTTCCATGGCTGGTGAGGGACACACATTTAATAGAGTCATTGCAACTTCTAACATTTATGTTAATAATGAAATGGACAAATTACTTGATTTTCTTGCTAGGTTGATTTTTGATGGAAAGTTTTTACTGCTTTCTACCTCTGGGTGTTTTTATTGAGGCTCCTATGAGATTCTTTCCATGCACCAACTTTAGCTTTCATAAGCAACTTATTCATTTGTTTATTTCTCAAGGAATGATAATTTATTGATATTTGTTTTTTCCAGTATAGAATTTGATGTTGTACTTTATAAGATTATGTAATATCCTACTATAAATGCATATAAAATTCTAGCATAAACAGTATTTTAGGAGCTAATACAAGAAAGTGAGTGTTGGTTAAGTTGGTAATGAATTTACTTCAACTTTTGTTGTAATGACTACTTTCCAGATGAGTTTTAAAATGAAAAAAGTTAGGAATCACCCACTGTGAAGCTAAAGGTGTTTGGTAGGCCATTGCAAGGAAACCTGTGATGTTTATGATCATGTGTTAGCTCAAATGCACAATTAAAGTGGCTTCCTCAGTGCTTTCATTGACACCATCTGGTGTTTGTGGAGGACAGAGCATGGAATTATCTCATAAGGATGAAAAATTCAATTATCCACCACCCCCTGTCTTCTACAGTTACTAGCCATTGACTTTAAGCATCCCCTTTGCTTGATGTGTCTAGTAATACCCATGCTCTGCACAACCATTGCTAATTTGTGAGGACAGCTCACACATGTGACAACTCTCTCCAGGCAAGAGTGTATGCTTCTCTCTCTAAACTGAAATTATGGAATATATTATACTAATAGTCAACAATTTGTTGTCTCCTAAGTAGACCCAACCATCCTTAGGTTATCCTTATGCTCTCAGCACTTACTTGGTGCCCAATACAGTTGTTATTCAATAAATGTTTGCTAAATGTTGGACTGTGTTGTTCAGAAGAAATGGGAAATGGGACTTCCTGGGGTAACGAATAAAGGCATTTTTCCTTTTAAGAAAACTCAGCCAGCAAAGTAAAGGTTGATTTGCCAAGTAGATGAATCAAATAGGAATTATTCAGTTTGGGAGTTCTTTATACAACCTGGCATCTCCCTGTGGGTCAAAACAATTCTATTTACAAACATCACTTTTGATGTTTTCACAAATACTTGCCATTGTTTAGATGCAAGCACACGTACTTGATGGCAGAGTTTGGGGTGTTTTTAATTTTGGTTCTGCCACATATCTGCTGAGTTCTCTTTGGTAAATGTTTTCTTTCTCTACTTGGCTGTCAAATGGAACTAGTTTTCATTAATGGATATAAATTCATATTTAAATACCAAAATACATTAAATTTAATAATAGTCATTTTTAAATGGTGGCACTTTACAAAGGTAGTGGGAGAATTGTGTTGCTAAAAATACCAAGTGGTTGATCATTACATGGAAAAATCATATTTTTACATTCCCCATTTCTCTAAGAATAAGTAAATTATTTTTACTATCAATGACATGCACTTAACAATTAAATGATTTCCATAATAATGGTATCCATTTGATGGCTGCTAAGTATTATTTCCTGGAGCCAAGTAAGGACAGATTTCATGTGGGGCTCACTGGTGCCTTGAACAAACACTTCTTCATTCTTTTATTTCTCATCTAAGTGATTGTTTTGAAAGATATACAAAGCCAAGTGGATGCTGGTTTGACTGAAAATAATTTTTGAAGGATGACTGTAAGGCTGGGCAGGCATGACCACCAAGTGTACGGTCAGTGTCAAGAAATCATGGTGGGTTGGTTCTGGGCTAGGAACTTTAGCCTTGAGCTGTCGGAACTGAAGTCATAACAGAGAGCAGTGTGGGCTTAGATATTCAGGCTGCACTAGCAAATCTATCTTAGTGTTAGGGACAGTAGCCCTATTCACTGCACTCCATCTTTTCCTTTTTAAAAAAAATAAAGTTCTATTATCAAAATACACTTCAAAGAAAGTCACAAGATGTGTGTGTGTGCTTTAAGAAAATTAAATAGAAGTGGTGTGTATGTTTGAATAGGACACAGCTCTTCTCTGCCTAATGATGGGCATGTGTTAGCCTGGACCATTACCCAGAATAACACATTCCAGCCAGGCAATTATCATAAAAGGAGACTGAATTCTCAAATTCACCACACGTCTCCCTCATCATGAAAAATGGCCTTTACCTCTCAGACGCTGAGGCTGAGGTGGATCAAAGAAGAGTTTTCTTTTGTTCTTATTGCATCCTCTCTTTTGCGGCCTTTTCTTGAATAATGACATTAATAATTCAGTTTCCACTCTCTTCAATTGTGACACATTTTGACTTTTCAAGAATATATAAAAATATAAGTTATGACTTCAAGACCTTCATTACTTTAGACTGTTCTGAACATGACTGATATAAATCTGTTCTCTCCAATCTATCCTCAATGTGCCTGGTGTTCCTGCAACTACATCCACTTTATCTCTGCTTTAACTCTCTCGAAGTGATATCAGAATTATGAGATCTGCTTCAATTCTGTTGCTATTCTTTCCACTACTTATGTAGAAGCAGTAAATTGGATATTTCTGCTGAATCCTTTAGTGAGAATTTCCACTGTCTATTGTTCTTTGTATGGCATTTCTTAAAGCTTGTTTCAGACGGCTGGGATTCTCCACATTCAGATTCATTTGTGAAAACTTTTAATGGGCGTTTGCTGAGAGCCACTCATTGCCAACCTTCCCCACACCATGTTCAGCACATGCCCATACTTTTAAGTTCATTTGTTTATTCTTAACACCCTGCCAATCCTGCTTAAACCACACGCTTTTTAAATCCCTGCCCAACCACACTGGTCCTGGGAGGTCTTTAATAAAGGAACGATTAATGGAGGCCAAGTTTCACGGATAGCTGTACTTGTTTTCTGTCCTTCAGTTCATTAATTCAGTTCAACATGTATTTATTAACTTTCCCTATAATGAATTTTTTTAAAGCTTACATTATACTTTCAAAGGTCATACTGTGTGGGAATTCAATTTTACAGCAATGGTTTAAACCCAGGCAGCTGGTTGAAATTTGATGTTCTTCAGCATTATGTGGAGAGATAGGAATCTTTAAACAGATAGAAACAATTTCCTTGTTTACTTAAAACAGGCTTTTTAAAAAATGAGTCCAGACTACAGACAAAGCATGTGATACAAAGTGTCTGCTAAGAATGACTCTTGGTTCATTTGTCTTAAACAGTTTCTACCCTCAAACATAGGAAGCAAATCTGTACTTAAATGCTACTAGACACCACTTTTCAAAATAGTTTTCATCCCACTCTTCGCTTGAGTAACTGAGGAAAGTGCCTTAAACTTTTAAATTAGCAAGTTTTTAACCAAGAAATAAGGCCATGTCTTAGGAAGGAAGCAGGTGCACGTTTTATCATTTTATCTACCCAGTAGCTGACTGAAACGTGTGGGAATTACTTAACATCCTTTAGAATTGATAGAGAAAAGGAGATCAAAAGGTACATTCATACAATTAATTCTAAGACCTCATACACCTTGGAATCATGTCACCCTGTGAAGGTTATGGATACCCACAGAGTTAAGTGTTTCATAAGTTGTTATAGGGTAATGGGACAGTCAGGTTTGGATTTACTAAGAATGTTATGCACAAACTTCAGGGGTTATTAGCCCCATCCCAAACAGAACACTGTGATTAATAGTGTCATGTAAACTTTGCCTACATCAGTGATAAAATAGTTTCAGATGGTCTATCCAAATATGCTTCATTTTGAGAGGTTATGAAAATGTGTCTTATAATTTGAGCAGAAAGTGTTGCACCATGAGACTCTTTAAATACTTAATCATAAGTCTGATCTAGCTTGTCTCATTGTGGGGGTGGGGCATTCATAATCACCCAAGCCAATTTAAAGCATTTTTGATTGATTACAATTTGAGATACATTTTTTCCTTTCTAAACCTCTCAGTTTCTCAGATCAGCAAATCCCATTTTAGACTAAAATTTAGTGCCATTTATGGAACAAGAGACAAACAACTATTTAACTAACTTATACCTCCTCATGGGAGGCGGCATCCAAAACCCTTTTACTCAGCGGTTATAGAAGTCCATATAAGTTTTTCAAAGCAAAATGACTTCAGTAGATTTGACTTGCTTCTTTAAATAGCTGTCAGACAATGTTCAGAATGGGCCACTAAATTTCTATGTAACAAGATAAAGGTTGTTTCTAATATCAATAGCTTTTATCTTGACTTTTTATTTTTTTTTGTGTGTGTGTCACTCAGAGATGTTCCCAGTCAAAAACAACTCTTAAAAACACTCTTATAGCAATGGACTATCTTAATAGATGAATGTTTGCAGTTGAATTGGGAACAATCTGAAAATAAAGGCCAACAGCCAAAATCAGTCCTTTGCCTTGACAGCTTGAGAGACCAAAGTCTCCTACTGGAGTGTAGAGAGACAGGGAGAACTTGCCTTCCCAGACAATTTTTTTGTGGAAACAATAAATGGTTTATCGCCTCATAATTATTTTATAATACTGCAATATCAAGCTAAAGTAAATAGTTTTTAAATAACTACTCATAAACCCTTGTAAACTCTCTGCAGCTCTGTTTGTGAAGGCAGAGTGTAGCTAATCAGCTGGTAAGGCTTCAAGTGTGACACAACCCTATAACATGAAGTAACAATGTACACCACCAACCAGGTCAGACATCACGTGCAGGACCCAGAGTGAGAACACATCACAGAGAGACAGAACAGGTGACAGACACCAGAGCCACACCCATGCCTGTAGCCCAGAAGCAACTGGTTGTGTTTCTGTGACAATGCAGAAATCTTGGTTGATGGAAAAAGTACCCAGACATACTTTGTAAATGTATGTGGATACTGACCTGGACTTGTGACAGGACTAGAGGTAGTAGGCTCAATAATTTCTACAAAAAGGGAAAAGGAAAGAAAAGAAAAACATTGTGTGTATTAATCATACATAGAGACAGACACCCATGAAGACAATCAGCAAGCATGCAACAGGTACACAGTAGGACTCTGATGTGCAACTTCCCTAAGTGCAGAACAACTGACAAAACCTTGTGTTTGAGTCTTACAAAAGCCCTTGATGCATGTGCTGTCAGGCCATTTCCTGTGCTGAGCTAACATCCAGGAGGCATTTCTAATTCACTCTACAGAATCATGTTTGCCATGCCAAGGTTCAGGACCTGCCCTTAGAGTTTAAAGGCAATGAAGTTTGAAGGCTTTTCTTCTACTAAAATGCTTAAAAAATCACACACACACACACACACACACACACACACACACACACACACACACATACACACACACACACACACACACACACACACACACACATACACACACACACACACACACACGTCATGTTCTGACAGGGACACTGGTTCCTACACAGTGTTCAGTCAAGATTTGCTTAGTATGAGCTGAAAACTCAAGTCATGGGAAATTTCCAAATGATCCCAGCTTGTCATTTTAAAGATTAAACCTCATCATTTACAAGCACAGAACATGACTACCTAGCTTCCCAGTCATGTCTGTATTTATGTTTTGGAGTAAAAAGTAGGCATTTACACACATACCTGCTGTGGGGTGTCCTGTATGCTGTAAATATATGTTGCTATGATTGGTTGATAAATAAAACGCTGATTGGCCAGTAGCCAGGCGGGAAAGATAGTGTAGATGGGACAAGGAGGAGGAGAATTCTGGGAGGTGGAAGGCTGAGGCAGGGAGATGCTGCCAGGTGCCACCATGAAAAGCAAGGTGTAAAGTACCAGTAAGCCACAAGCCACGTAGCAACTTATAGATTAATAGATATGGGTTAATTTAAGATATAAGAACTAGATAGCAAGAATCCTGAGCCATTAGGCCAAACAGTTTAAATAATATAAGCATCTGTGTGTTTATTTTACAAGTGGGCTGCAGGACTATGGGGGTTCAGCAGAACCCAGAGAGAAACTTTCCAGCTACACATACCCATTGTGGTGGTCAGTGTTGTCCACTTAATTCAAACCAGAGGGTAAGGGAATCTTATTGAGGGATTCTCTAGATTATGTTGCTTGTAGGCATGTCTATTGCTATGGTCTTAATCACATTAATTGAGGCAGTAAGACATGCCTACTGTGGGTAGTATCATTCCCTAGACAGTGGATCCTAAATGTATAAGAGTAGAGAAACTGAACTAGGCACTAGTAGGCATGCATTAATCTATGGCTCTCCTGCTCTTGACCATGGATGTGTTTAGTTCCTTCAATTTCTTCCTACCTTGAATTCACCTTCATGAACTGTAATCTGGATTTGTGGACCAAATAAATCCTTTATTCCTTGAGTTGTTTTTTGTCAGCATTTTATCACAGCAACAGAAAACAAGAATAAGACACCCATACAGTGTGCACATACACATAAAACACATATACAGTCGGAGTACCTGAATCCCATGGTCCTGCTGCCAGATGCACAGATAAATCTCCAATGCAACCTTTTTGCAAATGGCTAACAAACTGTATAGCATTATAATCATTGCTACACCTTCACTCTAGATTTTCTCTTTTTTAAAATAAATATTTCTATTTTATAATTAATTTAATTTTACGTATCAGCCATGGATTCCCCTGACATGTCCTTGGTGCATGAGCTGGCTTTTTGGAACCTAGGGCCTATGCTGAGACACTTTGCTCAGCCTTGGTGCAAGGAGGATGGGACTAGACCTGCCTCAACTGAATCTACCAGGCCAGGCTGACTCCCTGGGGAAACCTTGCCTTAGAGGAGGTGGGAATAGTGGGTGGATTTGGGGGGAAGGCTGGGGGGTAGATTTTTCTCTTTTAATCTTCTTTTGAAGAAAGTCTTGACAGCTGGCACATGTTGGTGATGATGAAAATAGTTATTCAAAGGTCAGCACTGTCACTGGTAATCTAAATGATAGCAGTAGCTCCTTAGTGACTATTGCTAAAGAACAGAACTCAAATATTAGGACATCTTGCATTTTTGAGGAACTGTGGACTGAGGAATCAGCCATGTTTTATTTCCACCATCAAACTTGGTCATCACAAATTTTCCACACTATCAAGAAGACAGCACTAATGTCCAACTGAGTACATTGAAAGTGACCGTGAGAGTAAAAGCAGAGACCCACCACATTCAAGACCTCACAGCTGAGGACAGGTGTGAAGGGCCCATGGGAAATGCTGCTGAGCAGAAGAAAAGAAGTGTCTGTGTATGTTTAATGTACATGTGTGGATGTATCTGTGTGTGCATATGCATGCATGTGTGTATTTGTGTGTGTGTTTGATCTTCCACTGTTTGTGGACTGTCTTTTTCTTATAGGGCAAAGCAAATCAATCTGCAATTCCATTTACAGCAAGCACATTAAAATGTACAATTTCGACTATTTTACTTTGACTGTTAGTTTTAATAATAAAAACCTCATGTGGCGGGAGCTATAAAGTCAGCCTTCCAAAGAAAACATTTTTGAGGTTTAGTTACTTGAGTAAAACTAGTGAGTGTCTGCCCCGTGAGCAGGGTGATTCTTCCAGGACATAGGCTATTTTCTGTTTCTGGGCCAACAGATTCTACAACATAGTCAGACAGCTAACGCAGATGACAACCAGATCTGGGAGTTCTCAGATGGTGAAATATCATAAGCTACAGTTAAAGTGTGGAATTCTAGCCATCTGTCTGACAGTGGGAGCCATGTTATTGAGAAGTTTTGAAAAAATAAGAACATTTAACAATTTCACTACAATTCTATTGATCATAGAAATTAACAAAATCTTACATAAAAATCATAACAGAGAAAAGATGTTCTAGGTGACATTGCTTTTTAGGTGATATGATAAAAATTAGAATATTTTCATGATTATTATGCTTTTAAATTTAAAATATTCTCCTATGACATCTTGGAAATGTTAGTTTAATGCAATAAAATAAATTCATCAATAGAAACTAACTTTATACACTCAGATGAAAGGATTCTTTACGTCAAAAGAGAAAGACAAATATTACATGGGTCAGACAACAAGCCTAAAGACATCTTCATGGGCAAACTACATTCAGTGAGATAGTAAAAGAGGCTTCCATGTTCAGTCATTTGGTCAAGTGAACTTCACTTTCTCTATTGTTCCAAGTGTGTAACTCTGATCTGTAAATTCATTGAGAAAGACTGGTGACACACAGCAAAGACTTCATCTCAGTGAAAGGATGGGGGAAACAGAGCTACTGAACCACCTCCTTACTGTTTGTCTGTGTAGAGCTAAATTGCTGATATAAAGCTACATTGTCTTGCAGAGTGGGCTGTAAAAGAACAGAGGAATTTAGAATGCAAAAAAGTGCTGCAGGCAAGCTCTACACTCAGATTCTGCTTCACAGCCAATTTGAGATTTGTTTCTTCTCAAATAGAGTCATACAAGTTAGATTCCCTTCTGAAGTGAGTTGATGAAAAAAAATAAATATAAACAGAGAATTTAGTTGAGCGTAAGAATCTAGAGGTCACATGTATGTCTGGGCATCATAAAACCAAAGAGAAACCAGTGTAAGACAAAGGGCTAGGAGATGGAAATCGTGGTGCCCAGTCTGTGGCAGGTGAGACCTTGGTGTGAGAAAGTCCACGAATTACAAAGGACTCAGCTCAGCTAGAAACAGTTCTCATCTGCCTCCATTCTGCTGTGTGAGGACCAAAAGTTAATGAAACTCTGAGCTCAACTCTATCATTTGTGAAATTTAGCTGAAAGTCTCTGTTTTGTAGGTTGTGGAAGATGACAATGGGCACTGCATAAATGACCAAGCAAGGTGGGCAGGGTGGGGGATGTGTTACTGTTAGAAAGGAGTGGGGAAATGACTGGGAATAAGGAAAGTGTTTTGAAGTTCTGAAACTTAGGGGAATGTATTTTCTACACAGAAGACAAGATGGAGAACCTGAGCTGTGAGAACTACATAAATATAGTCTACTCAGAAAGTATGTAGGTGTTACTATTCCCAATTAAGCCAATGGACATGGGCATTTTAACAGTTTTGGCTGAGGTAAAGTTTACATTGTAAATTTATAGATTGAGATCTAATAATTGTTTTAAAAGAAACTTACACTTTAACCCTAAAATGGGAGTTTTGTATCAAGTTATAGGCATACATTTCAACACATATAAAAATGATTCAAAATGATACTCTCAGATAGGCAGTGGTGGCGCATGCCTTTAATCCCAGTGAGTTCAAACTCGGTGAGTTCAAAGCCAGCCTGGTCTATAGAGCGAGATCCAGGACAGGTACCAATACTATACGGAGAAACCCTGTCTTGAAAAACCAAACCAAACCAACCAACCAACCAACCAACCTACCAAACAAACAAACAAACAAAACTCCGATACTCTCCTTTATATCTCTAGTTTATGACAACTAGCTGCTGTTTTTAAAAGGGAAACAATAGTTTAGAAAATCTTGTTGAGTAATAGTTGAATTGACTACTTCTATTAAATCTATATTCAGTAGATTCCCTTATGGGCCATTGATTCAATATTTCAGCAATTATTTATTCTGTATATGTTATAGCAACAGCAATTACTGTTTCATTAATTAAAATTGGAAAAATTACAAATTCTTAGAATAGAACAGGCATAAATACTTGACATGTAGTATCATACTCCACTCTCCCAACATTTCTGAGGCAGATGCTGTCCCAGATGCATACCCAGGTGAGGAAAAGAAGCTTAGAGAGGTTAAAAGTCAGGTCATAGTCAGGACCTAAGGAGACAGAGATAGGAGACATTGTGTCTTGGTTTTCTGTTTGCAACATTCAGCTGCATCTGTAATTTCTGCAGTAGAGCGTTCAAAGCAAGGGTTAGGCCACCACTAGGGCCTTTGTACCAATGACTTTTGTTCACCAACCTGGAAAACAGGCAGATTCACCACCTGCTATTTAAGGAGGCTTCTATAATAGATTTTTTTTTTAACCAACAGAAGGATTTACTACGATTTTCCTTTTTACAGTTGTTGAGGCTTATACAGTTGGTATAAGGCTCAGTGTCATAGAAAGAATGTTCAGCTAGTGCAGAGAATTTTAGCAAGACAGAAGCACACGGCTGAGTAAGGCCCTTGCACTTATAAGCCTCCACTTAGCTAACAGTGGTTTACAGAGAGTGCTTAGCTTTCAAGAATGTCGCTGTTTTTATGGGGATCAGAAGGGAGCCACCATTCTGCACCTTAGTCATCAACTTGTGAGCAGAGAAATATCTTTCTTAAAGTGTAGAGTGCACTCTCCTGATGAGCCACAGAGGCCCCAAGAGTCTTCTTTTAGCTCATTAGCTGCAGCACCAGAGTGAGCCTGGGAGGGTTAAGGGCTGCATGTATCATCAAAGTCATTGAGGAACTATGGGATTGGCTGTGGCAGAGGGACAGTTTTGATTGTACATAAAACAGGGTGAAGATAAGTTCACGCAGACAGACAGTTTAGACAGCTGCGTGGAAAACAAGACATGGTGTAAAACCAGGAAATTTTTCTTTATTAAATGTAATTTTGTTCAGGAAAAGAAGAAATCTTAATTAAGAAAGCACAGAGAACAAGTGAGCCACTGACAATGAACCTTTCTGTAGACCATGCTAATTATTGTTCTCTACATTGCGGGGTACCTGATTCCCTGGTACCTTCATGTCTACTTATTTTAGGTCCTATTTTGATACTAGGATGTTATTTTATGTTTATACTGTGATGTAGTGGTGATATGCATGTGTGCTATCTTTTGGACTGTGGAGAGATAACAAGACTGAGCTACAGAAGACAAGTCAGAAATTAATCCTTTTGGTTGCCATGGTTTCACTGAAAGATCTGATTGCTCTTCACTGTGGTGCTGAGGCAGTAGGATGAAGAGCATGCAGCTCTGCCACAGCCAAGGTTACCATTGACTACAGAAGACAGGCTCTAAGCTGGACACAGAAGACTGAACAACCATCGGGACCCAATGTGAGCTCTGGGATTTCCCCTTTACACACACATACATCTGTAATACATCAGCAGGCTTGACGGAGAAGCAGAGGTGGTGTTGGAGCCACCTTTTTGTCCCCGAAAAGAAATGCATGAGTGATCCACATTCACGTGGCATAGCTGATGCCCGATGGCAGGAGCCTCTTTCCAGCACAGACTACAATTTCCAGGCAGCCAGAAGATGTAGCTTTCATCTCTGGAACTCTGAGGTTGAGACACCATGCCAGTTCTGTATTGCACACTTCTAGTATATCGATACTAGCTTCTAATAGTTGGCCCACCTATTTCTCCAGGTGTCTTTGTTTCTAACTCAGGGTGATTAAGGATGGACATTTGAGGGAACTGACCTGTAGCCAAGTCCTAGAACCAGCACTCAGAAGCCTCCACTGTAGGTTTGCATATTTACAAACACAGGTGGAGCCATTTTCCACCCAGCCTCAGTGGGAAAGGTAAACAAGAGCAAACACGAGCCCCATAGCACACTGACTGCAAATAGTTATGTCATTATAAACGGTAGTTTATTTGTTTGCTGTCTGTGTGTGTGTGTGAACATGTGTGTGTGCGTGTACATGTGTGTGTGTGCATGAGTGTGTGTGTGGGCATGTGTGTGTGTGTGTGTGTGTGTGTGTGTGTGTGTGTGTGTGTGTGTGTGTTTGTGTGTGTAGTATGCATGCCTGTGCATGCATGAGTGCATGCAGGTGCATGTGTATGGAACTTTGGGATTGATGTCAAGTGTCTTCCTCAACTATGCTCCACCTTAGGTATTGAAGCAGAGTCTCTTACTGGACTTATAGCTTGCCAGTTCAGCTCATAGCATAGCTGTCTCTGTCTCCAGAGTGACAGGGTTATAGACAGTCACTGCATCAATCTGGATTTTATGTAGACTCGGGATCTGAACTCCTGTGGTCCTCATGCTTGCTGAGCCATCTCTCCAGCTCCTTAGGTTATTATTTTTAAAATTCAAAAGATAGTAGATAACTTTAAAATCATTGTAGCACTATTAACACTTTATGTTGTTATAAATGAGTAGCATACAAATTCAACCTTAAAAGTTCTTTTTCCCAAGAAAACAATTTCTATTAATTAAAGACAAAGAGTATTCCAAACATCGCCAAAGTAACAAAGACTCTGTGTCACTATCAGCTGCACTCAGCCTCCAGAGTTTCATTATAGCTTCACACACACACACACACACACACACACACACACACACACACACACACGGGGGGGTGTGGAGTGTTCCTTGAGATTTAAAAGGAATATTGACACCGAAATCAGCACAGAAAATTGGGTTGCAAAGGAATATAATTCTTTCTAATCTAGAAGAAATCTGAGAGAATTTCTTTTCCATAAAACTTATTTGACAGTAACTGTGGAAGGCAGCAAAAGTCCTTCTGCAGACAGGCCTTGCAGCGATGGAGCTCAGCTGGGGCCCTGCAAATGCAGTAGGGTCCTTCTCACCCCTTCCTGCAGAGTCCAGGCTGTACTGGGCACTGCATCCTTTCCCTGTGTTCTGTCTTCGACATCTAATAACCAGTAGTCTTTGTGGTGTGTACTAATGAACAAAGGCTGCAGATGGAGCCAGATGACAGTCATCTGCTCACATGGGAGATCAGACCTAGTATGCAAAACTCTGAACCCTTATCTCAGCACTCATCCAGCTCCTTTTGTAGTGACTGGTCAGTCGGCTACTTGGTGTTCTACTGGATGTGTGGGAAGACACAGCCTTGGAGGGGAATGTTCTCCCCACTGTACTTTCCTGTGTGCTATTACAGAGAAAATTGAACTTTGGTGGAATTAAAAACTATTCTTGATGCCACGTCAGCCTTATCTATTCAGCCTTCTTCCCACTTACATTCCCCCAAATCTTCCATTCTGTGCTGTCACTAGGTAGAAGACAATAACGATTACAATCTTTGGTACACAATATACATGCAATCCATCACATTATCTTTAAATGTCCATCATGTACCAGGGACTGTACTCAGATCTTTAGAGAGATTATCTTGTTTTTACAATCACCTTATAAGGTAAGATGTTATTTTTCCTTCTTTGCAGCTGGGTAAACTTATGTTCAGAGGAGTTTAATCTACCCAGTGTCACTATTGTGGCATAAAGTAAGCAGATGTGTTTTTCTTCTTTATGTGGGGTGTCAAGACAGGGCTCAAAGCATGTGTGACTTGGCCAAGTATGCTAAGCAAGTGAGCATGCAAGATACACTCATACACAGAAACATCCATGAGCGACACCACACAAGCAGCTGAATCACAGGCACATACAGATGCTTGGCTAATGAGGACGCATGGGTTGCTGAATGAAGGGTGCTTGGATAATACTCACTCCAAAGCCAAGTGTGCAGCCTCCCTCCAAGCATAAATTTTATTTTTTACCACCTATGACCTCTAGACACATTTGAATCAAAACTGATGCCAATTTAGCTAAATTATTAAATTATTATACTCTATTAAATGGTTCAGGAAAAAAATCAATATTAGGAAAATATCATTTACCTAAAGGATATATGGTTGAAATATTTAACAACACAGGAAAGGAGAGTCTATAGTTAGAGGAAGCTTGATGAGTCTCCAGGCTGGGAAGAAACTGTACAGAAAAAGTTGGTTCAACAGTTGCACCCTCAACAGGTACACACACTAGGAAAATGGGATTTTAAACACCTACAGTGGTAAAGAACCTGCTTTAAGGGATTCTGGATATCAGCTCAGTCTGTATGGTGATGTCTTTCAAGCATTAAGACTTGAGTTTGAGCCCCAAATCTACATATGAAGTTGGGTATGGTGGTGTGTACTGGCAACCCCAGTGCCAGAGGCCATTGAGCCAACCTATCAGTGAGTTCCAGGCTTGAGAGAGACCCTGTTTAAAAAATTCGAGGTCAATACAGAAAAAGATGGGAGGAGGGTAAAGGGGAATGATAGGACACAAGTGCTGTGATGAAGGATGGGAGAAGTGGGTTTCTGGGGAGAAGGGAGAGATGTACATACAGAATAAGGAGGGTGGATAAAATAACAGTAAGGACATCTGAGAAAGTCACAAGGAAATATCTATTAACTATTAGCAAAACAAAATAAAACAACCATAAGAACAACAACAACAACAACAACAAAAATCAACCCTATATGTGTAACTTGACATGTAAATGCATATTTATAGTTTTAATGACATCTGGGCCAACAGTGCTCCCTACAAGAGCCAAAAACCACCTAACAAAACCCCAATAGCAGACATGAGAAGCCCTCTTTTGAGTTGTTGGTCAGAGTTGTCCATGAGACCCTAAAAACATACAGCCTATTGCTGTAGCCCTTGGTCACTCCTCAGAGGCAGAAGGTAAGTCCCTATTGATGAAGACATTTCAGAAACAGGGCCCAGAAGCCCCTGAGCTGGATCAGACCTGAATGCCTTCTTCCTGAGGACTAGCTTTCATAGTACTAGAAAGCTCCATGCACGCTTTCAAAGGATTGTGGCAATGCCAGTTCTACCCATCCATGATTCCTATAAGCCACATTAATGACCAGCATGGCACTATGACCTTAAAGGTTCAGTATTTGCACCTATATCTTGGTGGTAACCTGTATCAGGAATATTAAAAATTCTTATTAATAAAATCAAACCTGAGGCCAGTTATGGGGGTGAACACTGAAAGATCAGAGAGACAGAACAAGCCACAGCTTCCTCACTTCGCCAGTTCCTCAGCTGGTCTTGTTTCCTCAGACTGCAAGATTCTGAGCCCTTATCCAAATGAATCTCAGTTGAACTGTGCTGCTCAAAGCCTAAAAGCTTAACCAGCCAAATGCTTCTAGTTTCTGGTCTTCACGCCTTGTATGTCTTTCTCTTTCTGCCATCACTCCCTGGGAGTAAAGGCTCACTTTCTGGGATTAAAGGTGTGAGTCACCATGCCTGGCTATTTCCAATGTGACCTTGAACTCACCAGAGATCTGCCTGGCTCTGCCTCCTGAGTGCTGGGATTAAAGGCGTGTGTTAACACTGCCTAATCTCTATATTTAATATTGTGGTCGTCCTGTTCTCTGACCCCAGATAAGTTTATTAGCGTGCACAATATTTCGGGGAACACAATACCACCACAGTGACCAACTGCTCTCTAATTGGATTTAGGGCTAACTCAACAAGAGGAAAACCATACCCCAAACCTAGATAACTACTCAGTGCTAATGAAATCAAGGTTTTTGGAGGGGAATCTACAACCACTAATTTACTAAACCAGCATAATCCCTGTCAGCAATCTATAAATGTTTGTCCTTAGTATAGTCTTCACCCCCAACAAGAAAATTTCTCTTTGCAAAAGAGACCACTACAGAAAACCACAACCAATCAAAATGCAGAGTTGTGGAGCCCAGTCCCAAATGAATATGCACACAAAACAATCCTATACCTAAGGCTCAGGAAACATTGTGGAAGAGGGGTCAGAAAGACTGTAAAAGCCAGAGGATTTTACATTTTACAAGAGACTGTGTCTCTTACAGAAATCAGAAGCTACATCATAAAGTCTCCCCAGTATGTCCATCCAAACCTGAGCTCAACAAGGACAACAACAGGCACTACAAAGTGGACAGAGAAAAGCCGACAAGGCTGCAACACCACAGAGAACTTGGTAACTGCGGGAGGCTGGGACTGAGGGAGGTTGTCTTCTCCAAGGGAGAGCATACTTACTGATTATCTAGTACCAAATTATCAGCCTTCAAAGCACATACACAGGAAAATTTTACAGACTGAACATGTTATATTTAGGAACACATATGTATATACATTTATACTTCTATACATGCAATAACAATTATTAAAAAGACAAGGCTATGAATTTGAAGGAGAGTGTGGGGGTTATATATAAGGACTTGGAGAGAGAAAAGGGAAAGGAGAAATGTAATTAAATTATAATCTCAACAAAAAAAAAAGGAAAACAATCAAGGTGGACAGTTCCTGAAGAATGACACTGAGATTAACCTTTGGCTGCCACATGCACATAAACACACATGCCTGGGCATATATACACATAAGCCCCTGTGCACACATGTACCCTTGCATTCACCTGGGTGTGCATGTGCACACACACACACACACACACACACACACACACACACACACACATGCAGAGAGACAGAGAGAGAGAGAGAGAGAGAGAGAGAGAGAGAGAGAGAGAGAGAGAGAGAGAACTGCTTTGACTTTTTATAAGATCTAAGATCTCATGGATGGTATTTTGGTTATGAGTCTAGCCTTTTAACGGCTGAGCCAACTCTCCAGCCTGATCTCATGGTATTCTAAACATTACATTTAATCTATCCCTTGCCCTCAGGCCCCAGGAGTTTAATTTTGTGTGCATAAGAAAAACTTGCTTCTCTGAAATATGTACTTTGGGTAAGAATGAATCATAACTGATATTTTGCTCTAGTAAAATGTTCCTGGGATGATTAAAGGTCCTGGAATTTACAGCTTCTGCTTGAAAGGATCCAGACCAACACAAATTTAGAGGTGCTGTATTTGATGGAGTTTGGTTCTCTAGGGTCCAGCTTGTCTGAGCTCATGTGTGTTTTCTGTGGGTCCCTATAGTAGCTTTGCAATTGGGCCAAGTTTGTGTTCAATCTTTATGCCTCCCCCCACATTATCTGCCTTTTCTCTGTTATAACAAATCATTTTATAATTAACTAAAGGAGAATGGAAAAATTATGGTATGGTCAGAGCAGTGATAATCTTGGCTAGATGCTACTATTAGAATTTGCACAGTAAAAACTGATTTATTCAGGTCTTTACTTTTAAAAGGCTCTTAAGAGAAGCTCACATATATGTACACAGTGGCACACATGTGTTCCCATTCATTTAATAAGTAGTTATCAAATATTACTCTGTCCCAGGAATATTTCAGCCCTTGAGATTGTGGAAGTTAAGTTCCTGACTTTATGAAGTTTACATTTAGTGAGAAACAGAATAATAAAAGCCAAAGTGATAACATATGCATATGATTTCAGGTACACAGGACATGGTTACCTTCCACACTGGTGGAGAGGTGCATGCACAGTGTGCTGGTGCAATATAAGTAAAAGAGAACACAATACCCTGTAGTTAGATATTTTCCAGAGTCACTGGGTCAGTGGGTCAGTGGGTCAGCAGAATCCTGGAACTTCATCCACAGTTCTTCCAGGAAGTGGGAAGAACCAATGGTATTGTGGAGAGGGGTAGTGAACTCATTGGTGTTTACCAAGGGGACTGGCACAAGTTGACTGCTCATAGTCAGGGCAATGTGGCTGAGTAGTACCCTGCACATGTGTCCTCTTCCTCTCTGTTGCCACAAGCCTAGGAATGGGGAAATGGTGTTTCTAATTTATTCCTGTGGCTTCCTGAATGTACAAGACGTAACTTCTTCTGCCCAAACCTCACTATTATCATTTGTCAGAGGAGCTGGTGGGATCAGAAGAGCCTCTAAAATACCTTTGGCACATCACTGATCAAACAGCATGTTGCCTCTTGCCTCTAAGTGCCCCATACACTCCAGAGCTCTTACCAGTGCAGAATAGCTGAAGCCCAACTTTTCAGTAAGTCTGAAAAACACCCAACCAGCATGAGTCTGCCTTCTGTTGTTTCAGTGCAGACAAGCATAGTGTTCAAACACAGACACCATGATATACAAGGATCAGCTTGGAAAAGTTTCCCTAACCTGTGGCCTCTTACCCTGGAGTGCCCTGAAGCCATTTCCCACAGTTCTGACTGAAGACAATCATGTCACTGCTTCATTCTTCTCACTTGGTGCCTTTATCTTTATGGAGACCATAGGACTCATCTTAGACACTTTTCTAGCACAGTGTTGGGATAATGTGCATTGAAAGGAATAGAGATCCAAAGTCTCTGTGGCCATGCACACACCTCCACCCCCATCCCCACCCTTTAGTCATCCTACAGCCTGGAGACTTTGTTGTTTTTCCTTAACTAAGCCAAGAGAACAGCTGTCCTTGGCAGACCTGGCTCCTGCATGCTGTGTCATGACCCTATTGCTTCAAAAAGAGCCCCAGGAGGCCTGGAGTGATACAAACCTGCCAGCTTGTCCTGTTCCCAGGGTTCCTCTAGGAATCTCTCCTTCTCTTGGCTCACAGACACTTTCCATGATGGAGCGGAACTTTCTGCTCTAAACCTATGCATTCTTGCATCCTGTCTTCAGTAAGTTTGCCACCCAGTCTCATACTGGCCAAGAACTAGACTTGCTTTTCACAGTGGAAAGGGTGTCTGGGATATTGGGTTTATTTTGATTTACATCACTACAGGGTATGGCCCATGATGCAGGAAGAGAGTATATTCACAGTCAGGAAGCAGAGACCACTTGAATACTTGTGCTCAATTCAGTGGCTTCTTTTTATTCAGTCTGGAACACTATGGAATGGTACCACAAGTAGGCTGGTTTTCACACAGTAATCAACCTAATCTAGATAATTCCATACAGACATGCCTAGAAAGTTAAGTCTAAGTTGATTCTAAATCCCATTAAGTTGACAGTCAAGATTAGCCATCACATTGGCCATAAGCTGACTTGTCATGCACCACCATAAGACAAACCCCAAATACCTCATAATACCTCAACACAGACCCCAAAACAACACCAACCTACCATGGACTAGAACTTCCAAAACTGTGAGTCAAAATAGCCTCTTTTCTTTGAAAGATGATTATCTCCAGTATCTGTTGTCATAGAAACCTGACTGACAGATGTACTAACCACATGTTTGAAAATCATTATCTCATTTCCATTTATAAAATGGCATCTCAGTACATATATGTCTGAATACTTATCTATCTACCTATCTAGAATCACTTTAAACAAAATTACAAAATTACAGCTGTCATGTTATATAATGAAATGCATCTGTACATTTGTCCAAAAACTAAAGACCTGCCTTGCAACCAACTATCAACATTGAACCTAACACAATTAATAATAATTTCCTAATTTGTAATGCTAGTACATATTGTTTGTCCCCAATTATATTTCATAGATTTTTTTTTAAAACAGGGCAATCCTGTTTATAATTTTTAATGGATAGCATAAACTTAGTTTAACTTGCTTTTCATGCTGTATTTTGCACTGTACCGGGTAGATCCAGAACCTGAAATATCACTTAGGATTGTGAGAGTACATATAAATGTACAAACAAAATAGGATGGATCTGCCAAGAAGGAGTAACAAAAGAAGGGGCTGGAATTCACAAGGTCACAGTCTGAGGATCTGATCCTTTCAAAATTGTAAGCCTAGAAAGATTAAATCGACCATAAAACAAAAATGCTCACACATGGTACTCAACTCTCCTTAATGCTCCATGAGTGATCCTGGGTGTTCTAATCAGATGTTAAGTGAAACAGGCACACTATGGCTGCTTTAAAAACAAATAATTCCCCCTTCACCATCCTCCACCCCCATCCAAGATTCAATTAGTCTAATTCAGTCAGTTCCTGCCAGACTCCACACCCTGGATGCAGGACCTCCTCCTGTTAACACAACTGCCCTGGAGGTTCTCTGAGAATATGAGATAGAAGCAAAAATAGAAGGGGGCCATAGTTACAGTATGAAAAGGAACTAGGAATAAAGGGAACACAAATAAAAGTCATTCCCGCTATTTGGAAAAAGCTATGATGATTCTTAAAATGCCATTTATTTCTAGTTCTGAGCATTTATTTTTATTCCTTAGTCATCTATAGTTCTAGATCCCAAATAATACCTGGAGATGGCTGCACATTCAGCCTGTTGCAGAAAAACTGGATCTAGGTCACAGAGGAAAGATACAAAAATTGGTATACCGTAATGTGTGTGTGTGTGTGTGTGTGTGTGTGTGTGTGTGTGTGTGTGTGTGTGTATGTGTGTCTGTATATGTGTGTGTACATGCTATATCATTCAGTTACTGTGCTAGGTGTCTCATTTTAGTTACTCATTACCAAATCAAACATTTTAGACAGTTATATAGAAAAATGAAGGGCCTTGGAAGGTAAGACTTTTTTTTTGTTTTTGTTTTGTTTTGTTTTTTTGTTTGTTTCCTAATGTAATTTTTCCCAGGACAAGAAAATAAAATCTATTAAAGCAAAGTAATGAGGACAGAGTTTTTTGTGTGGGTTTATATGTGTGTGTATGTGCACACGTGCATACAGCTGAAGGCTAGAAGTCAATGATGGGTGTTATTTCTCACCACCTGTTTTATTGAGACAGGAGTTTTCATTGGTCTGAAATTTGCCAACCAAACTTGCCTGGCTTGCAAGTTCCAGGAACCTGTGTATTCCCTCATCCCCTGTGCTGTGATATAAGCTTTCATGTCTTGCTCTTTAATGTGGGTGCAACGGATCATACTCAGGTCCTCACATCTTCAGAGAAAGCAGTTTACCAGCTGAGCCAACATCCTAGTCCATAACCTCATTTTCATGAGTAACACATTGCTTTCATTCTGTACAATTCTCCATCCCTCCCTCCATTGCTCCTCCATCTCCTCCCTTCCTCTCATTGATCTTCTTCTCTTATTCTCTCTTGTCTTTATCTCTTTCTTTAGTAATATTCTTATTTTTGTTTAAAATTTTATGTGGGTTGTAATGCTTTGCAGAAACTTTCTCATGATGAATCTTTCCGTATTCACATTTCATGTGGAGGAGATAAGTGGCATGGAGCAGGGAAACCCAGATCCTGGAGGAAAAAAAAAAAACCTGAGCTGTACATAGAGGACAGTACAGCATGTACTCGTTTCACAGTGGATAAATATGGGATTTCTGTCACTTCTCCATGGACACATTTTTTATTTTGTATTCTGACCATGCATCTGAGTCTGGCTTCATTTACTGTGCTCCTACCAAGTTGAGTATATGGTAGTCCAACCTGGAAATATTGTTAGACCGTGACTTCAATGATTAATTATATCTGTGAAGAGGAATCTAAGTCTTTTAAGTACACAAGAGGTAAACTACCAAAGGCAAGTAACTTTTAAAAAATGATACAATGTATCTTTAGCCTCCAAATATTAATAATCCCTAGTTATTTAATCCATATTTGTCAATATTTAGCAAGTATTAGATGGGCAAATCATTTCTTAATCTAAATAAATTCTGAATTTTTATGGCAAGAATATTTCTCCCAAATGTTCACTTGTTTCACAGAGGTCAAAATAAAAATCTGACAATAAGGAGTACAGTTGCTTAATTCACCTGTAATTCTTTGGATTTGTAGATTTAAAAGACAACAGTATCCCTGTACTTTTGGTGCTGTGTAAATGCTGGCTAGAAGGTGAATAGCATACAGGCAACAGTGAAGATGAGCTACACATGACAACCTAATAAAATACACTTCTACTCAACACTCAAAAAGGAGATTTTAATTTTTAAAAAATGAAGACAGTGATGTATGTATTATGAGGTAATCTTTTGAATTATAGAATAATATTATGTGGCATTTGAGAGGTAGGGTCTTTGGAGGGACTGGGAAGAAGGATATGCCTTTCCAAAGGAAGGGTCTGTACATAGGCTGGCTATGTGATGACTGAGAGTTCTTGTAGGAGGGCCTTTGAAATGTAGTGGTGCCCCTAGCCCACTTGGGCATCTCCCAAGTGTGATGTCCTGCTCTGCCTTGTGATCCTGTGAAGTCTCCACTGTGAGGTCTTCACTACAGATGGCTCCTTTGTTGCTGGACTTCCAGAGTTCTAGCAGAATGAATTTCTCTCCTTTATAGATCACCCAGCCTCACGTATTCAGTTACAGTGAAGGCAAACAGACTAAGACAAATGGATATTGTAGTCACACCATCCTTAGAAAGGAAGCACAGAAAATAGACCTTGTACTCAGTGACACAGAGAAGAGTAGTGTGGGCAGAGTTCACACCCCAGAGTCGGCCTTTAAAGACTTGTCCTCAGTGCTTATGCCAGGGGCTCTTAGGAGGCTTTGGATCAGAGCAGAGTTCAGTAAAGCATGTAAAAAGACAGCTATGTAACTTGAACAGTTGTAGCCAGTGCTAAGACATAAATCACCTGCAAATTTCCTACAGCTCTCAGTGGCTGATGCCTCCTGGATCATTTCTGGCCCTGGTTTATAGACAAAGAAATAATCTAGTGAGCCCAGTGAGCTTCTCTGGTTCAATGTTTCTATTTTTGGCACAATTCTTCTGAGGACATTTTAATGCTGATATTAACTAATGGATAGATGTGACTGAGAACTTTAACCTTTTCTTCTTGACCATTTTGGTGTTTTCAATGTATTCAATAGCTAACATAGAAGCCACTTTTGAGTATTCATTTCATTGGCTTAGCCTTGGTTGATGCTGTCCATATGACTAGTTTATTGGCCCAATGTTGGAATAGCCATGGAGGTATTTGTTTGGGGTGAGATTGAAAGGGTGAGTACATATAGACAGACCAGCAAAGTCACTGAATGGGAAGTGATTGACTCATTCTTCCATTCATAGTCTGTCCATAGGACAACAGCATCTAAACCCCAGACACTGTGGTCATATCACTGATCATGAAGAACAGAAGGAAGAAAAGTCAAGCATAGAAGTAGAATATATAGGAAAAGGTGCATAGAGGTGCCAATGATTTTAAAAATAAACAGAGAAGGTTAATAAATGGAACATTTATCCATGATCAATTCCAGATAGAAGTGAGGATGGTTATGCATTTTAGAAAACTTTGTCATGGGTATGAAGAGTAAATGTTTCTCACACATGCATAAGGAGTTATGATCAGATCCCCGCACCCACTGGGCTTAGTGGTATACATCTGCCTTCCCAGCACTGGATGGATGGAAACAGACAAATTGCCTAGAGTGCACTGGCCAGCCAGACTAACCAATTGGTAGGTTCTTGGTTTAATAAGAGACTTTGACTTAAAGGATAATATGTGGAGCAATAGTGGGAGACACTTTGACCTTTGGCTTCCAAATGTATATATAGACATGTGTACTCCTCACCTTTGCACATGAGTGTACATTCACATATATATTACATGTATACACACACACACACACACACACACACACACACACACACACACACACACACACGAGGAAACTCATCCAGCTCAGACAAAGGAGAGGCTGTGGACAGACACTACCTTGCATTGATAGCCCTGGCTTCCATGACTCTTGCTATTCATGATGGTGTAATAGTGTTGGTGTGTTTAGTCTATAGAACAAAGAGGATGGCTTATTATTCTGCTGAGGTAAAAGAGACATCAGTCTCTTCTGTCTTGTTGCTTCACTCTCTGATCATTACCTAAAGCAGTATATTGGCAAAAGCTACCCTATGAAGAACTTTATCCACCATGGAAATATGTCCTCCAGGCTTGTCAATCATTTCACAGCCCCAGCCACAGCCCCAGCTGTCATTGTGATAAGACCCTGGTCCAGAGCCCCCAAATAAACACTCCAGGAATTCTGACCTAAGGTACATGACTATGGATTGAAGCTACTGGGCTTGAGATAATTTAGTATGCAGCAAAACATAATGAATAGGGGCTGGGGACATGGCTCAGCCATTGGTTCTTGCCATGTAAACCTGAGGACTTGAGTTCAACACCCAGCCCCACACCAAAAGATGGATATGGCATTGTATCTCTGCAAGCCTAGAATAGGGGAGGTGGGGATATGAGGATCTCTGGGGTGTGGTGACAGCTAGTCTTGCCAAATCAGTGAGTTTTGGGTTCAGGAAGAGACCCTGTCTCAAGAAATAAGGCGGAGAGTGACTAATGTTGACCTCTGGCTTCCATCTGCACATGCACACATGTGTGCATGAACCTGCATGAACACACGCACACACAGACATACATAAACACATGCACACACAGACATACATGAACATAAACATATTCAGTATGTAGACATGTACACATGCACACACAGACATACATGAATATAAACATATGCACATGCAGACATGAATACACACACAGACATACATAAACATATGCACATGCAGACATGTACACATGCACACACATACATACATAAACATAAACATATGCCCATGCAAACACATACACATGTATACACAAAACAAAAATAACTCCACTACATATATTTTAATATCTCTTTCCTGGAGTTGGGACTGCATCTATGGACCCCATTGGTTCTTCTACAGCAGGGGCTTCTCCAAGTATTGGCATTCTGTGGCCCTATGCCTGATACTCCCCTGCCACTGTTCACCATCCAAGTGCCACAGTGTATAAAGGATTGCAATATGGAGGTCTTAGGACCTCAGTTTCTAACCCCTACATTGTGCCCTGCAAATCTCAACTTTCAGAGAAGATGACAGCTTTTCAGGGATTGGGCTCCAGTCTGAATTTGACTTTAGCTTTCTGTCGCTGTTGCAAAGGCATCTTACATTCCTGGATATTTTTGACGTTAGAATCATGTGTCAAGATGTTGTTGATTCTAGTGATGGCAATGCTTCCCCTCATATGCAGAGCAGATTGTTAAACATGCCCAGGCTGGGTGCTCCCTTCATTCTGCTGTTTCTGATTTTATTGTCACTTCAGAAATAAACCACAACACATAAAGGCGCCCTGAGAAGGCGGCTTTAAGAGCCCTGGGGTAGAGCTAAAAGCGGCTCCTTGATTTTATGTTTGAGCATCTGGTGCTTACATCAGCTACCACTTGTTTTCAAATATATATTATTTGCAACTTTGTTGAGCTGAATAACATGAGCCCCTTCAGTACAGCAAATATTGTCAACGTACAGTGATTTAAATAAAAGAAGTAGCTAGTCATTTCACATCTAAGTAAGTAGTGTGCACCCAGAGCAGGAGAGCATGGTCACTGAGAGACACTCCATTCTCTGACACAAGACAAATTAGGTCCTTCAAGAGAAGGTACTGAGTCTGAAATCAAGACAGGCATTTGTGGAGTGCTTACTATATCCTAGGCCTTGGGCTTAAACACTTCAAATGTTGTATCTAATTCAGCATGTATTACCATAAATTAGACAAAAAGGATCCAACATTTTCAGGAATTAACCAAGCAGACATTTACTTATTTAGGTATTGCCAGACATAAACCCTGGCATACACAGATCACCCTTCAGAGGCCAGATAGGCCACATTGCTACTGTCTCCTGTGGAAGATGTCAAGTTCCTATCTTGTGTGGGAGTGTAAGAAGGCCCATGCCATGGCTCTTTCATGTTTCTGTCTAGAAATACCAAGTGTCAGAATTGCTCAAAGCATTATTGGTCAAAAGAGGTCACTGGATCTTACCTAAAATCTTCCCCAAAGCCTGGAAGACAAGAGCAACTAAAGAATGGAGAGTTTGTAGAATTCTTTTAATAGATTCCTTTGCAAGTGTTGCTACTGTGGGGCAGAGATAAAATGAGTTTTCAAGGCCATTATCATTGTTTGGTATGATTTGCACCACAGGTCCCCAGCTGGGGCTCTTTTTGGGATGCTGTGGAACCTTAGGAGGTGATTTCTGCTGTCAGACGTGGAGCTCCGGATCTGCTCAGATGTGACCAGTCATGGACAGAGCTCCAGTCTTTCCCAGCCATGATGGACTTTATTCCTTTAAACCATGAACCAAAATGAACCTCTTCTCCTAAGCTGCTTGTTGGGTATTTGATCAAAGTAAGGAGAGTAACTAACACCCTTTTTAACTGGCATGTGCTAGAACTGTATTAACCTAAAACACAAGCTCAGCAGTTAAGAGTGTGGGCTGCTCTGGCAGAGGACCCAAGTTCATTTCCTAGCACCCACATCAGGTGGCTCACAAAGGCCTGTCACTCCAGCTCCAGGGCATCTGATGCCCTCTTCTGGCCTTAATGGGCATCTGTACACATGTTCACAAACTTACATGCACCCCCCCCCCCATTAATAAATTACAACTTTAAAAATCTCCAAATCTAGGGCTGGAGAGATGACTCAGAGGTTAAGAGCACTGGCTGCTCTTCCAGAGGTCCTGAGTTCAATACTCAACAACCACATGGTGGCTCACAACCTCTACAATGAGGTCTGGTGCTCTCTTCTGTGTGTAGACATACATGCAGGCAGAACACTATATATAACAATTTTTTTTTCATTTTTCTTTATTAAGAAATTTTCTGCTCACTCTACATATCACCCACAGATCCCACCTCCTCCCTCCTCCCACCTCCCAGTCCTCCCTCCCAAGCCACCCTACATCCCCACATCCCCCAAATCAAGGTATCCCATGGGGAGTCAGCAGAGCCCAGCACACTGAGCCTAGGCAGGCCCAAGCCCCTCCCTACTGGACCAAGGCTGCATAAGGCATCACACCATAGGCACAAGGCTCCCCAAAGCCTGTCCATATACCCAGGATGGATCCCGATCCCCCTGCCTGGGTGCCCCCCCCCAACAGTTTGAGTCAAACAACTGTCTTCCATATCCAGATGGCCTAGTCCAGTCCCATGGGGGCTCCATAGCCACTAGTCTAGAGTTCATGGGCTTCCACTAATGTGGTCAGTCATCTCTGCACGTCTTCCCATCATGATCTTGATGTCCCCCACCTACAGAATCCCTCCTTTCTCTCATCAGTTGGATTCCTGGAGCTCAGCTTGGTGCCTCCATCAGTCACTGGACAAGGGCTCTATGATGACGTTTAGGGTATTTACTAGACTGGTCACTAGAGTAGACCAGTCCAGGCACCCTCCAGAAACTGCCAGCACTCCAAGGTGGTATCATCCTTGTGGATTCCTGAAAGCCTCCTCAGCACCCTGCTTCTTCCTATTCCCATGATGTCCTCACTCTGGAAATCAGTATGGCAGTTTCTTCGAAAATTGAGAATAAGTCTTCCTCAAAACCCAGCTATACCACTCTTGGGCATATACCTGAGGAATACTCTCAATCTTACCACAAGAACACATGCTCAACTATGTTCATATCAGCATTATTTGTATAGCTCAAACCTGGAAACAACCTAGATGCCCCTCAACTGAAGAATGGATAAAGAAAATATGGCACATATACACAATGGAGTACTATTTAGCAGAAAAAAACAATGATATCATGAAATTTGCAGGCAAATGGATGGATCTAGAAAATATCATTCTGAGTGAGGTAACCCAGACTCAGATGGACAAACATAGTAAGTACTCACTCATAATAAGTGGATACTAGAAATGAGGGAAGGGATGGCCAGACAGCAACCCACAGCTCCAGAGAGGCTAGCTAACAGGGAAAGACTCTAGGAGGGACACATGGATAGCCCCACAAAGGAGAAGTGGATGAGATATACATGAGCAGACTGGGAGTCGGGGGTGGTGGTGGAGGGCAAGGAGTGGAGCATGAGAAGAACATAGGGAAATGGGAGGGTCAAGCTGGAACAGGTACAGAGTGGGAGGGCAGGGAGGGAGATACCATGACAGACAAAGAAATAAATCTTAAAAAACAAGTTGAACATGGTTCAAAATTATTAAAAAAAAAATCTCCAAATCCCACATTCTCCAATACCCTGATTGATTTGTTGTTACTAATTGTTTTAGTTGGTTTTTGAAATAGTAGTTTCTATGACATTTCAAACAGACATATGTCCTGTTCATGTTTTTGTGGTATCCACTCCCCGATTCCTCCTTCTTCAACCTGCCCTTAAATAATCCCTCTTCTTCATACTTTCAAGAGCAAAGTGCATACAGTGCACAGGATCCCTGACTTCTGGGATGTGGTGGGCCCCAGGATATCTACTGTGCCTGAATACATGCTCTCCGAGAGTCTCTTGTGTACTTATTTCACAGCCCTCACTGAATGAGGACAAAGTCTATTTGGCTACCACAGGAAACTCCAGCTCCCAAGGTAGTACCTGCACTTCATCAAGTGTTTGGCGAATCTGGTTGAAATTTACTGGCTGGATGTTGCCCTTTTATAGTGTTATTTTTGTAGTACCATGTTCAGTAGGGTCCAGGGTGTTCATTAAAAACACCCTTTATTTGTCACTTACATGGTACAAGCTATAAAGCCAACCTGCATGACAAACCATTCTCTCCTTATGAATGCTGGGGCATGGTGAGATAATCATCTGTACTGTCCCAGGCAAAATGGCAGAGTCTCAATCTGAACCACCCCTGAATGGTGTCTGGAGCCTCCATGCTCAGTGTTGTTGAGTTTATCCATCTGTGACATTTTCAATCCTTTTCACTGACATGCTACCTTGTGGCCTTTCACAGATCTTTTTTCATTTACATTAATAGATAGGTGACATAGGATTTTAAACATGCAGTTGAAAAGCCCTCTGTTCTCCTAGGTCCTGGTGTGGTCTCTTCCTTGAGTCATTATGCCTGCAAAGGACCCTTTCCAACTCACTCTTGCTTCCTATTTCAATTATCTACCTGGCCTTTCCCTATTTACTGCTGTGGACTTTTATTGAACCTGTCTCTCCAGGGTTGTGACCACAGGTATGGGGCATCCACACTGAAGTCCAGGCTGAGACACACAGCTTACAAAGTCTTACCCCTTCCTGTAAAGGAGTGTCTACCAACCAGATTCTAAGGTTGCAGTGTAGACCACATGTGAGGGATGCCAAGTGCACCCTGCCAACATCCTGGTTTCTCTGTTACAGAATTCAGAAAGTTTAGGCAGTTTTAGTGTGGTATACAAAAAAAAAAAAAAAAAAAAAAAAGATTGTAAATCAGGCACCTTGGGGTCTTTACTTTTATTCAAGTTCTTAACCAAATGACTTTGTATAGGCAGCTATTGAAAGTTAATCAGGGAGAAATACGTTCGTTGAATAAAACTACCATGGCACTAATCAGTCAGAGTATTCATTCCCACTGGCTTGGATGTTGTTCTCAAAATGTTTTTGAACTTTGGACTTTAGACAGGACCTTCAATTGATTGGAGATTTTGTTACTATAACTTTATGTGCATGTGTGTTGTGTATCGATGTGGTATGTGAATATGTGCATGTAAGGACAGAGGTAAACACTGGGTGTCCTCATTAGTCACGATTCACTTCCTTTTTGAGAAGGAGTTTCTCACTGATCTGGGTTTCACCTCTTCAGCTAGGTTGGACAGTGAGCTACAGCCACTCACCTACCAGGGCTGCCCCACAGGAGTGATTTCACCCTGACCTATATTTCATCAGCTAGCTCAGGGAGATGACTTTGGGTGTTTTCTTCAAGATCTTTCTCTCTCTCTCTCTCTCTCTCTCTCTCTCTCTCTCTCTCTCTCTCTCTCTCTCTTAGCTTCAGAAGGGCCTGCGTCAATATTCAATAGCCCAGAATTTTTTTCAAAATGGCTTTTTATAAATGGCAAAGGGGCAAGGCAAAAGATATCCTCCTTATTAGATACAGCCAAGTGCAGAACTTTACAAACACTTGATAACCACACCTGTAGTCAAATCATCCACTTATGCAACCCTGCTGGGTAAAGCAAGCTCAGATTCTCTGACCCTGAATAATTTGGGCCTCTACAAATTCCACTTTCTTTTTCTTTTTTTTTTTTTTTTCTGTGAGGACAGGTTTATTTTGCTATAAACTCGAGAGAGGTTTATTTTGCTATAAGCTCGAGAAGGTTCTCAGGAGAGACAGTGAGAGATGGAATTTTATTATTATTATGATGATGATGATGATGATGATGATGATGATGATGTGTTTTAATTTTATACATCAGCCATGGGTTCCCCTGTCCTCCTCCCTCCTGCCCCCACCCCCACCTTTCCCCCAGTCCCTCCCCTCCATTCCCATGTCCTCCAGGATCAAGGCACCCCTGGGGACTCATTTAAACCTGGTGGATTCAGTACAGGCAGGTCCTGTCACCTCCTTCCAGACTGAGCAAAGTGTCCCTGTATAAGCCCAAGGTTTCAAACAGCCAGCTCATGCACTAAGGACAGGTCCTGGTCCCACAGCCTGAGTGCCTCCCAAACAGATCAAGCTATTCAATTGTCTCACTTATCCAGAGGGCCTGATCTAGCTGGGGGCTCCACAGCCATTGGTTCATAATTCATGTGCTTCCATTCGTTGGGCTATTTGTCCCTGTGCTTTTTCCTATCTTGATCTCAACAATTCATGCTCTTACAGTCCCTCCTCTTTCTCGACAGTTGGACACCTGGAGCTCCACCTGGGGCCTGGCTGAGGATCTCTGCATCCACTTCCATCAGTTATTGGATGAGAGTTCCAAGACGACTGTTAGGGTGTTTAGTTGTCTGATCACCAGACTAGGTCAGATCAGGCTTTCTCTCTCTTAAGAATACACATTGATACCAAAAGAATTTAGAGCCTGGAAGGACTCATTACCAGCCACATGCAGAACAACAGAACAAGGGTGCAAACTATTTGCTGAACAACAGAACCAGTGTGCAAACTCCATTTGCTGAACAACAGAACAAGTGTGCAAGCTCCATTTGCTGAACAACAGAATAAGTGTGCAAGCTCCATTTGCTGAACAGCAGAACAAACGTGCAAACTCCATTTGCTGAACAGCAGAAGTGTGCAAACTCCATTTGCTGAATAGCAGAACAAGTGTGCAAACTCCATTTGCTGAACAACAGAACAAGCGTGCAAACTCCATTTGCTGAACAACAGAACAAGTATGCAAACTCCATTTGCTGAACAGCAGAACAAGTGTGCAAACTCCATTTGCTGAACAACAGAACAAGCGTGCAAACTCCATTTGCTGAACAGAACAAGTATGCAAACTCCATTTGCTGAACAGCAGAACAAGCATGCAAACTCCATTTGCTACCTCCATTTTTCTTCTCACTTTAGAATAGACCACACAGCCACAAGTCCTCTGGCTGACCCTTTCTAGTCTGGCTTCTGACACCTTCAGGTATCCCCTTTGGCATCTGTCATTGTTGCAGCTGCATTGGTAGCAAGACTCTTAAGCAGTGCTGAAGATACCTGGTGATATCTAATGACTTTCCATATCTGGCCAAATTCCTCACACTCTGGTGTTATCTGACCATCCCTGTCTACTTTCACCATGCATTCTGTGAGGTCATCTTAACCAGAATGCTTCTGGCCCAGCTGCTTTCCCCTGGTAATTTCCAACCATTACTATGATGCCCCATTTAAATGCCCAGGAGTCCTTGCTGTGCTCAGCAGCCACCGGTTCCATCCTGAAGTCTTTCCTATACTGCCTGAACGAAATCCGTTTTCAGTGCTTCAGCAACTGCCAGCTCTGTTTTTTCTCCTTTGATGTATATACATAAGCAAAAATGCATTTTGCTTTACAGCAAATTCTCAGGAGAATTCAGCATTGAAGCCCCCAAATCTCCCCACACAGCAAGAATCACATTGCCAGGAAGAGGCAGTTCATTGCATTTGACCTGAATATGGGATATGCATTGGCCTTCTTAGGCTTGTATAACACAACATTTCATTTACTTAGTATATATATATATATATATTCCCAGATGAGAATCATGTCAGTCAGCTTAAACTCCATGTACTTACAATGTAATTTCTCTTTTCCTTTTTCACCTATTATTAAAAATTCTACTTAGTATATACTTTCTAGAAATCAGATTATATTATAAGAAAAATTATTTTCCAATAGTATATGTTTATCAACTTATGTACCAGAGCATGTTAACTTATAATTTTTACTTATTATTCTTAGAATGACCAGTCTCTTCTCTATGTTTTTCTGTCTTTAAATAATAAGGCTATTTAAAACATGTTTGAATAAATAATTAATCACCTAGCCTGGAATCTGTCTAGTACCAAAGTATTAATGCCTGAATTAATTTTCAGCTTATAACTGTTTTCATTTACACCTACTTCCTTGGTAGTTATTTAAGGCAATTTTATCTTCCCTGTCTGGGGCTTATATGTTAATGTATTTCATTTTAATGAACACTTTTAAGCTGCAAAAGTAGGCCAGACGCTACCAGAATGTGTCCTAAGCGGGGAATCTGACTTAAAGATAAACCCTTTAGATGAAAGTTCTCAAAAGGAATGATACAGTGAAGATATTTTAAATTAGTAGCTGAGACATTACTCATCGTAAATAGATTGCTGTCAGAGCTTCCATCTATTTCTTGGAACTAAACATAGGTGAGGTTTGGTGTCTCTTTATTCCCAAGGCTCTGACAGCACTCAAGTAGTCTGTAAAAACAAAAAAGTATTTTCTAACTTAATGATTTTCAAAACAAGCTTTTAACTGAACTTACAGTTTATCTTTGAGTGTATAGTTAGGTCTTAATGCACTTAGCATATTAAAAATAATTATACTTAATTAATTCAAAAGGCTTTCTGTAGTGAGCAATCTCACATTTGTTAATACTGATTTTCTTTCTTCTTTCTTTTTTTAAAAAAATTAAATAACATTTTTTTTCATTTATTTTACATACCAACCACAGTTTCCCCTCCCTCCACTCCTCCTGCCCTCCCTCCCCACTTCCCATCTACCCCACTCCCTTTCCACTCCTCCTCCATCTCCATTCAGAAATGAGCAGGCCTCCCACGGGCTTGGACAGCATGGCACATCAAGTAGAGGCAGGACTGAGCTCCTCCCCCTGCATCAAGGCTGGGCAAGGTAATCAATCCAGCATGGGAAACAGGTTCCCAAAAGCCAGCTAGGATCTGATCTCACTGCTAGGAGTCTTACAAACAGACCAAACTACCCAACTGTCACAGAGTAACTCTCTCTTAGGATGTTTATTTAATAGTAAGCTAGGCTTGTAGAGAAGAGTGCTTCCCTGTACAAATTTAGTCAGCATCCTATATGAAAACTCATTGTTTTAATTAATATTTCAGAGGATTAATAAAAATATGTTCATTGTTTGGCTTCTTCTTTAAAACCTTAAATTATATTAGGTACTAGAGAAAATGGTTTATTATAATATAGATGTTTAGTTAACTTTTTAGCTGTAAAGGACTTCCATCTTCAGAATGTAAGTTTTTATTATTAAAAAGTTGTGCATTAAACAAGCATCAACGACACAAGTATCAGACAAGCGCTAATTGCTTGTACTAGTCTGTTAGTTAGACAAGATTACTTTGGTAATGAGATACAGCTGCTATTAGGGTGGAATGTGAATATAAAAATAAAACAATTACTCTCAAAGGCAGTGATGGCACTGAAACATCCCAAGCGAGGTGTCCTGTCCAGCTTAGGAAGCTTTTGCTTTCCGAGGACTCCTGCAGAGGAGGCAAGACGTAGTCACAGGTGGTCCGAGGATGAAGCGTTTGAGAGCAGTCATGCCCTGTGCCGTACATCTTCTCCCTGCCCTCTTCTTGTCCTGAAGTATGGGGGACCCGGCACTGGGCACCGAGGCTCTCTTCCGGGACAGACATTACCATTACCGTAGATCCCACTGTGTTCATGGTTACTTTTGTTAAGAATATCTAGAGAATCTAGAAACAATCCTTCAGATCTGATTTCCACTTTTGTGGATCTGAGAACTGACCACAACATCGAGTTCTTGGTTTCTTCTTCTCAGTCACACAGGCTGCCAGGGCTGTGGAGGTAGAACCTTCTAAAAGCCAGAGTGGGAACAATTGACATATTTCAGCAGAAAGCTTTGGGCCTGCAAACTCTCCATCCAGGATGGCTATCAAGAAACCCAGCACATTGTAGATGACATCAAACTGCAAAGTCAAAAGCTGTGTGCTCCTGAGAATGTAAAGTCCCATGAAACCAAATGCTAAACAGAGATTCTCTTCCAGTGGGAAAACCCAAGAGGCTGCCTCAAAATACTCAGCTGTCTTGCTTTTCTCCACTCCTGCTCAAGGCAAACATATTAACAGGAATCTTTTCTTGTCTCTCCAATGAGTGAGTACTTGGCATCGTATCTCTTTAAGGAGAGACGCTTAGAATTTCATTTCAGACTATTATTAAGTGGTAACCACCACAGAGCCTCCATTTGGATATTTTGGCACCCCATTTCCCCATTTACATATTGTTTATGTTTCACATGGTATCTCTGTCCTGGCCACTTTCAAAGCTGTCTAAACAGATAGGAATTCCAAAGATCAGGAGTCTGATTGCCTTGTAGTGAGTATTGACAAGTAGGTGAAGCAGCATACAGTTCAGAAGTTGATTAGCAATGCCTGCCTGGGTTGAGGTACAGGAGAAGGCTGTTCCCACGCTGTCCTCTCTGCCTGTGATGGTCAGACTCTTCTCTCTGAACTTGGTTCATGATATAATTTGTAACCTAAATCTAGACAATTAAAACACGCTGCTTATAAAGAACACATAAAGATGACACAGATGTGGTCTCTGCTCTCAGGCATGAAGCACAGATTCCTAGGTAATCAATAAAAATGATAGAAAGATGCCCTCGCCTCTTACCCATTACCACCTATGGCAGGTGAGAGAGCTGGCCTAGGGGTCACAAGAGTGGGAGAGCTAGCCCTGGCCCTCACTGGCTGCAGTACACAAGAGAGCAAGCAGCTCTATACCCTGTCTGGGCAGCACACTAGAGCTGACCCTTATTTCTCAATCTTAGGAGATGAGAATATCTTCAAATATTCTTCTCTTTCATTGAGGCATTAGCAATAGACAGCCTTGAGGAAGGCAAGCCTTTTATCTTTCTTCCCCCCACCAGATAGTAGTTGTGTTTTTATTTGATAATATTCTTAACTATCAGCCAGGAAACTCAGAAAGTTTTAAGTCCTAGGGAGCATATACAGCATATTGGTAGAGTATTTGTCCATCATGTGAGATGCTTTGGGTTCTATTCTCAATACTGCTACATAAATAAATAATAAACAAGCAAGAAAATACATTTTCTATGATGTTACCTAATGCGAGAAAACATGAACACTGACAGTTAAGCAATGCAATGACTAGATCATGAAATATAAAAAAATTCCAGCATGCTTACAAAATATTATGAAGTGTACTATAAAATGCCACTTTTCTACATCGCTTGTCTTTAAATGAAAATCAAATATTTTTGGATGAATTCTGAGAGCTCAGATGCATCAAGCTTTTGTGCATGCTCTCAGCCCCACACTGATAAGAGTGGTTTCTCTGTTGGGCTTTGGGTTTTGGAGCCTAGAGTTTGCATAACCATGAGATACACTGCAAACCTTCTTGCCATCTGATCATTTCCCAGTTAAGAGATTAACCAAGAAGTTCAAAGCACTGAAGACAGGTACGTTTAGTTTAGTTAGAATGGAGAAGACTTTCTGAATGCCAGAAGAATTAAAACAGTCATCATATTATTTTGATTTGCTTAGCAATCCTGGAAGGATTTGCTGTGACAATGTGTATGTCTTTATGTGCATTTTATCTCATGTATAAACAATATTCTAATAAGGGTCATGAAAGTGTGACTTACTCTGTTTGGGTTCTGATAATGTTTTGAAGTGGGTTTCCAGCCATTCCTTACAAGTTCACAGAAATATTTACACTCACACATAACCACAAATAGCAATAACAACACACAGAGGCAGAGAAAGGGAGAGTGGCATGCCAAAGCCAACCTTGTTGTGGAAGGAAGGATGTGTTCTGTTTTGAAAGTAGATATGAATGCTCATTTCACCTGTTCTCTCTCTCTCTCTCTCTCTCTCTCTCTCTCTCTCTCTCTCTCTCTCTCTCTCTGTGTGTGTGTGTGTGTGTGTGCATGTGTGTGACTACATATAGTGATAAAAAAGAACCAATAAGAAGGGCCTTGGGACAGCAGATGTGCAGGAAAGCAGAATATGTATGCCTTTTATTCTAATGAGCAGGATGTGAAGAGTGCAGCAAACTACAAAAATACCTTGCGTTAGGAAAAGCATGGTTTGAAATGGTTTGCACAACATTGTATGTTTCTTTAAAGCACCTAGGAAAGTTGTTCCTGAATACAGACCCTCAAATACTCTGAAGCCTGGCAGTTTATAAAGAATTAGTCACTTAATGTAAGTGTAGTTCATTTTCCTTTTGGGACACAAGTGCTTTTGGAGAATAACATAAGATAATCCCAGGGGTTGTGGGAAGCCAGGGAAATTCAGCTCAGCTCCAGACAAAATTAGCTTTGTAGAGTGTGGAGGGAAGGGGCATCAGGTGCAGAAAGAGTACAGTAAAGGTCCCCCCACCCCGTGCATTTGAAGGAAATAATCAAAGAAAGGGAGAAACCCAAAGCTGGTACTTCTTATTTAGTGTATTTGGCTGAGTCGAGCTAATCATTTGACATGACATCAGATACCAATACCAGGGTGCTGGTTGGTTGAGTCATTCCTGGTGTGACAGTGTTTCTGGGCACTTTGGCAAAACTGTCAGAAAAGGTATGTATGAACATTAGCCTATGAATAAACATGTCTTTTTATCACTACTCAGACATACATATATACATGTAAACTCATATGGTTTCATATTCCTATTTCCAATTCCAACCAAGTTCTCCTTGGTTCATTCTAGCATCTTCTATTGCTTATTTATAACTTTTAACATAATAGAAAACTAGTTCTATATTACTTATACTATAGTTAGTTACTTATTTGTTCAACTAATATACAGTTGATATTCTATCAAGCTTGGTATGGGGCTAGAGAAATGGCTCAGTGGTTAAGAGAACTGGCTGCTTTTCCCAGGGTCATGGGTTTGATTCCCAGCATCCACATATGCCTTACCATGCACTCTTAAGCCATCTTCTGTCTTTTGTGGCCACTGCATTCATGTGGTGCACAGACATAGACAGAGGCACTCAAACATAGACATAAAATAAAAATAAAATAAATCTTTAAAAATTGCTATCCATAATCCTATAAAAATGAATTTATCAACTATGGCAATTTATTTTGTCTTCAGTTTCACAATATCAAATTTAAAGACAATTTCATCAAGTTGTTTAGGTCAGCTCCCATCTTTTTTATCTTAGTGCTACACAGCTGGGCAAATTTATCATGGTCTGCATTCCACCAGCATTACTCTGAGATCCTGCTTGATTTTTTGAAATTTGCATGCAATAAAGTTTGCCTTTCATGGCATCTGTGTCAGTGGGGTTTGGCAATGCAGGGTTTTGTGTACCTACCAGCAGACTACAGCATTGGTTGTTTAGTTTTCAGTGAACACTTCTGAGAGAGAGAGAAAGCAGACAGATCCACAACTGTACCTTGAGGTTTCATCATAGTCAGAAAGAGTGAAGAATGTGATACAATTGCCAGGGAGCACTGTGATTTGACTACTTACTGACCCCACAAACCTCACAGAATTTAATAGCCCCAAACACTACCTACCACACATAGTGAACGCTAATACATCTTAAATCATAAGGTCACCTAAATGTGTCTATTTCTTGATCCTCAAAACAGTCACAAAACTTGAACCAACCTATTGTTTCATCACTACCCCTTACTGGCTAGTCTCTCTCAGGATTGTCAGTATTTTCCTCCAACCAGCTGCACCACCTCCCTTGAAGCCTGGTGTCCATGGTAGTCACCTATGCAGCTATCAGCCTAGCGACTAAGGGTCTATTTCGTTGATGATGAAAATACAATCACATCTATGTTTGAAAATCATCAGTCATAAAATACCTTTACAGTCTTCCAATCATAGCTACAGTGATCTTAAAGGACTCTAAGCGCTCTTACATTATAATATCTAAAGGGAAAGATGAGGAAATTGAGCCTCAGGTTATGTCAAGGCAAAAAATATAATAAATATCAGAGCTAAATTCAAATCCAATCTTCTCTTTCAAATTTCTTACTCTGCCCATCATGTATGCTGAAGCTTTCTGTGCTCCTGGAGGAAGAATACACTTATGACCCCTAAAATGTCCTAGGTGGTGTCATTTTCCCATTATATTTTTTAAAGCAAATTTGCTGTCATTCTTTAAGAAAAAAAAAGTACACCTACTCAGAGTCAGAACTGCTTCTCACATCTCCAGGCTTCAGAACTTTGCTATTTAAGAACAAAGTCAACTTCTTTCCAATAAGCCACCCAATTTTTAAATTAATGTACTTAGTATATTTATCTCTCAAGACCAATTTTGTTTGTTGCATGAAGTCACAACCCAGATCCTAACTTCACCAGCTGAGTGTGGACTTGCCAGGAAAAGAGTAAGCTTTGAACCCACTATCTCCCCTGACTAGGGAAGTGTCCTGAGATTTGCTCTCAGTCCCTGTAATCTCCCAAATGGGGCAATCTTGGGAGTTTTAGTGAGGAATAGATTTGAATCCCCATCCTGTTTGTATAGTGTATGAGTTTGAACATGCCATTTAATGCTCTGAGGCCCAATATTCAATTAATGCAAAAAAAAAAAAAAAAAAAGGAGAGCCTCTTTCAGTAACAGCTGAAGGATTAAGCAGCAATGCCCATGTTGTCTGTATTGCATGTCTGCCTCCATCATGAAAACATTCCCGAGGGCAGGGACTCACATTTCATCTTCCTGTTGGCCCACGAGGGGACCTAAGGAGTTTTGCATGGACCTTGAACATGCTGAGAAGACTTTCTACAACTGAGGTACATCCAAGCTGGTGCTATGAATTCTGACTCAGCATTAAAATTCTACATTCTCCTATAGTGTAATACACAACCAGTATCATCATACACTTAGGTTGCTTTAGATAATTCTCATGTAAATTGATTGTAAATTTACTTATTAGTGGGGTTATACTATGATGCATGTGATGGTCAAAGAATAACTTGCATAATTTGGTTTTCTCCTTCAATCATGGGAGTTCCAGGTTGGGTCTCCAGGCTTCCTGGCAAAACTTCTACACTGTGAGCCATCTCACTGGTCTCATATGAAAATTTTATACACTTTTAATTAAAGCAGAATTGTATCACTTTCTCCATTATCTTTCCTCCCTGTTGCCCCTCTCAGGTCTCCTCCCTGTAACCCTCCCACTCCTTTAGTCTCAAATTGATGGCCTCCTTTCTTTTGATTATTATTGTTACACACACACACACACACACACACACACACACACACACACACATATATATATATATATATATATATATATATATATATATATATACAATTTACTGAATCTGTTTTTGTTGTTTGTGTATATGCTTTAAAGGCTATCACTCTGCATTGGAACAACCAATAAGGGACCTCAGCCCCACGAGAGTATAATTCTCCTTCTCTTACCAGTCACTCATTATCTGTAGTTCTTTGTCTGGGGTTGGAGCTGTGGGAGGTATGCCCTCCTCATAAAAATTTTGTTGCATTCTCATTTCCTTCAACATTCTTTCCAGTTTGGATGATAAACTACAGGATAATGCAATTAAAAGGGGGATGTTTTGACCCTGAACTCACTAGCTCCACTGAATTTAACTTCTTAAAAGAAAATTAAAAAACTTAATGCATGAGGTTGTATGCATGCTCACATTTATACAACACCAACCTTAAGTAAACTTGAATGGAAATTCTTCATTTTTGTTTTGTTTAAGGAAAATTCTACTGTTAGAGCAATGGCCACTGGAAACAGAAGCATTTAAAGCTGGAGCATGTTTGCATTACGATCCTCTGCATGGCAGAAATCCCCGATGTACAGGCTCTGAGCCTTGTGTGGCCAGTGAGGCTGAAGCCCAGAGTGTGCAGTGTTACACAGATGGCATTGGTGTGCTTTTAGTTCCTGTTCTTCCCACATCAAAAATGGGGGGGGGTAATCAGTGCAAAAAATTCTTTTTAGGCCTTTCTTTCATGACTATGAATACATATAGCACTGTGAATCACCCGGTGTAAGAGACTAATTGCATTTCTGTTAGAGTCTTTTAAACACATGAGTAACCATACTTTTGATCAGTTGTGTTGCTGGATTATAAATGGAAGTTAAATAGAGGTGTGAAAGACAAATCCTTGAGTTTCTTTCTGTGGCTGAAACGCTTCCAGAGATCAGGTAGATGCCAAGGTTTGATTTATGTTATTAATAAACATCAGGTAGGATTTGGAAAGGTAACAAGAATAATGGGTGACAGTAAAAGGAAACACTTTTTCAGTAGAACTTGTCCTGCTGTGTCACCTTCCTGTCATTATTGTGACCCCATTTCACAGTGTGTATTGCAGGAGGCAATGGAGAGATCTTATTTCTTTCTTCAAAATATTGTGCATACAGCATCATGTCACCTTGTGGCCTTTCTTGAATATAAGGCAAGGACATCAAGTATATTGCAGCATTTACCATGACCCTCTCAGAGACACACAGATATTAAGCATCTATCCTTCTGCACTGACCTACAGTGATCTCTATCCCAGCACCCTCACCTACTGACCCACAGTCATCTCTACCCCAGCACCCTCACCTACTGACCCACAGTCATCTCTACCCCAGCACCCTCACCTACTGACCCACAGTCATCTCTACTCCAGCACCCTGTCCTTCCTACTGACCCACAGTCATCTCTATCCCAGCACCCTATCCTTTCTACTGACTAATAGTTTGCTCCACTCCACCATCCATAAACTCTTCCATTCATGCTGCATTCATATTTTTATGAAATGCATATCCTTTCTTGAATGTTAAATTACTCAAGCAGAAGTCAGAATGTGACTTGGGGATTCTCACTTACTTTAAAAATGGCTGTTGGGAATGACTTAATATTTAAGTAATTCACTGTATTTGCTGCAGCTGAAGGACTTCCACTTCCCTTCTGTAAAGCCAGTTATATGTGGACAAATACTGACTACCATCTGTAGCCAGATTGTTTTGTGGTGCCAACAAAAATCTGTGGGTCCAACCACAAAATACATTTCTTGTTCATCGTGTGTGTGTGTGTGTGTGTGTGTGTGTGTGTGTGTGTGTGTGTGTGTGTTCTGGCAATCTCACACATGCTGCTCAATTGCTCTACAACAGAGCTCAGTCTTCAGCCCTCATACACCTTACAAATCACTGGTCAGGTGCAGCTTTGTCAAGATTCTGGTCATTTTGCTTTGGACACACATGCACCTTGTCACATCCTTCTTATGGCAGAGGGAAAGTCGGACACACACTGTTAGTTCGATGGTTTCTGCTTAGAGGTGGCATGCATCACTCTGTCATTTCACTGGACAAAACAAGTTCCCTGACCACTGAGGTGGGAGGAGGTCATGCCTATGTTTGCAAGTGTCCAGAGATGTACTCCTCTTCTTACAAGAAATAAAGTGATTCATGTTGGGTAAGAGTCTCACACAGAACATGTGTTTGTTTGTTTATGGGTACATCATGTACTCCAAGCACTGCATTCACAGCATTCAGAGAGGTACTCTGGGGCTTCACATCTATTCAGGTTCAGCAGGAGAGGATAGGTATGATAGGTCTGGAAGATTCTACATCCTCTGGAAAATCCCTCTCTGCAGATCTCACCTGGGAGCTGGTAGACTTATGGCCTGTATGTGAACTCACAGATGATTATTTCCCATCGGCTTGTGCAGCTTTGCAGCTGGACTCTCTGTGCTGGATCACAGAGAATCTGTGAAACATTTTGCAGAATAATGTCCTAAATGCCACATAATTTTAATTGCAGACTAAATGCAAATGGATAATTTAAAATATGCTCCAATCATACCAAGGGGGAGTAATTTATCATCAATTATTGACTGACAGAAATGGTTGTTAGGTCTTTGCTATTATTTAGAAAAAGAGAAAGTTAAAAAGTAGTAAAATTACAGATATGGTAGCAATGGAATTTTTGTTGTTACATTTTCTTTAAGCTTTTGTGTGTGTGTGTGTGTGTGTGTGTGTGTGTGTGTGTGTGTGTGTGTGACACATGTGTGTGGGTGCACACAGATGCCAGAAGAGGGTACCAGATCCCCTGGAGCTAGAGTGAGCTAGAGTGGGGGTGGGTGTTGATTTTGGCTTCACAGGAGCAGCCAGTGCCCTTAAACATTGAGTTGTCTCTCTCTAGTCTCTGTTGTTATATTTTCTTAAAAAAAAAAGAAAAATAATTTTAATGAAAAATGCAGACTAGCATAAAAAGAAGAGTAGAATTTAGTCAATATTTTTAGTCTTTCAATCTGGCGTTGATGGCTAAAGGTAGAAAAGGTAGTGACCTGCATTAGGTCCTGGGATCCAGGACTTACTCTGCAAGCTGTCATCCTTCTGAGCTTTGTGGCACACACACACACACACACACACACACACACACACACACACACACACACACCACACACACACACACACACGTACACGCAACCAATCAAATTTAAAAATTCTAAGGAGCAGCTCCATCAGTGCATCAGTGGCTACTTTGCATATTGTTATAATGTGAGGAGCATTCCTGGGCTTCTCTTCTCAAAGCATCCAACAGCGCTCTTCCTGCAGGGAAATGGGTAGCAGGAAGGACTGGCCCAGGCACTCAAGGCTGTCCTGGGGGAAGCTGTACTTTTGCTGTTTTGAGCTTTTCCGTGAGTTTTATCCACGTACAGTGTTGGATCAGATTTCTGCTGCGTTGTCACTTGACTTAATCCTTGGCTTGGGGTTACTGGAGAATTAAGGGATATTTTTAAAAAAAAAGAAAGAGGAAAAATAAACAGCTGGAGTGTGTGCTTGTGTATGCGTCTCTGTATGTGGATACAATCGTTTAAGACTTTTATAATTCATGTCATTTCTTGTAAATAGACTCAGCAGTTTGAAGAATAAGCCGCTTGCTTCCATAGGGGAAGTAAGTATCTCTCCCTGTGTTTTCCCAAATTGTGTTGTTCTCTGTACAGAGCACTTTTCTTCCTGGAGAACACAGACTTTCTGCACAAGACAGAGCCGCAAGCATGGACATGCAGACAGAGCCCCACAGAGTGGCCACTAATGCTCAGATTCTTCACCAGGTGCAGAGGACAGACAGAAGTGACTGAGCTCAGTGATGGGGCACAGGGCATGACAGAGGACTTAGAAGTAAGATTGAAAACAGGAAATAATGGTGGTGTGAAGGAGCCATGTTAGGTTCATGGGGATAACGGTTTTTGGGGTAGGAGAATCATTATTGATGGGTTTATGAAATTCTTCAAATAATTATATGTTTATTTAAAAAGCTCTGTATCATTTGATCATCTGCTTTTGCTGATCTGTTCCCACATAGGTGACAAATTATAAAACTATTTGCTGAGAGTTCACTCTGTGTCTGGGACACAGAAGAGAAGGCAGTACGAGGAGAGCCACAGAGATAAGATTGGTTTTGGCACAAGCCAAGGAGCACCAAAGATTGCTGGTGATCCCCATAAGCCAGGAGTGTTTGGACCCATTCCCTGGGGCTCAGAAAGGATCCAAACTGTGCTTTCTAACACTGTCACTTAATTTTATTGTTTCTGAATTTTTATTATGCCATTTCACCATTAAAAAGGTTATTAACAAAATAGAGCAGAATATTCTGCAAGGTTTTGTAGATGTTACAAGCTTAGACACCAATAAAGCAGGAACTGGTTGGATCATTCTTAGGCTGCTTTTAAAAATCATGCACTTAATGTTGTTCTCCATCTCACTGCACTGGAGGCATTCTTGCACCTTTCATGGCTTCCAAGGCACCCTTCTTTGCAAGATGTGCTTTGTAAAGTGGACAACTGCTTGGATAGACACCAGGGAGAATATCACAGGCACAGCCTACATTCCACAAATCAAGACATAGTTGTGGAAGAACCAATGGGCACAGAAAGACAGAGGTTTAGAAAACAGAAGGTGAGTGTATGCTGGGGAAAAACCAGGAAAAGGCAGGTGGGGCTTCTGTGTAGAGTGGATAGCGCTGTGCCCTCCACCACAATACAAGCTAGGTTGTGACACTCCACCAGCAGGAAGGAACCACTCCTTCCTTTCTGATGATTCATGCTTGGATCAAAACAGGACTAACTACAATCACACTTAAAACTTTAACCATGAGATGATCATTCTCATAGTAAGTCTTTTTAGTTGGGACACACAGAGAACATGATGAAGTACGACATTAAAGGGGTAAGCATCAGGGGTTGTCTCAGTCTACTGGGCTGACAGAACAGAACCCCACAGACTAGACATCATATAAGCAGCAGGGTCAACTTACTGCCATCTCACTAGGAGATGAGTGGGCAAGGAAACTTAGAGGACTTGTACGGGTCATCCTGGCAGGTAATCCTGACTATGGTGAAGGCATATAGGGCCTCTTTGAAAGGGGCATGGATTCCATTTGGTATTTGGTTGCTTGCTTAAGGCCAAAACTCCTGATATTGGTGCCTTGGAGCAGGGATTTTCACACATGAATTTTAGAGGGACATGAACATCACCTAAGTCTAGAATAAGTGTTCTGGTTCTTTGAGGACAATTGAAGGAATAGAAAGTACACCTTGATTTTATTTAGGCAATGTAGACCCATACTGCCATTCTTCACTCTCTGTTTCATTTCCCCTTTTATCTGTACTCTATCACATTCCCAAACTATGAGCTTCAGATAAAATTGATTGAGCATTGCAGAGCTTGGTGCAATTTCAGAAGTGTGTTTTTATAAAGTCTGCTTTAAATGTAGTTGCTGAGTTTTAGAAAAGTAGCTTGAGGGAAGATTGTTCTAAAAATAATATTCCTAGCAAAAGGCAGAAATAATACAGAAATTGATAAGCCTTCCTATTGCCTATACTTTAATCTGATAGTCTGCACTTTTTTTGAGTAGCTGAATTCTTTGGTCATAATGTTTATTTGTGACTGTTTTCTGGTTTCTTGATACTTAGAACACATTTCAAGTAAACTGTGCACTTTCTCTGTTGCTGTTTTCACATGGTGAGAATATGTACATTATATATTATATGTGTGTATTTTTGTGTAGGAATTCAGCATTCTGTGTAATGATTTCTAGATTTTTCTGTTTTTGATTACTTCACAATAAAGAACATCAGTAAATATAAACATCAAATGCTTGCATCCCTCCACATTTTTATGTTGAAACCTCACATCCCAATACAGAGGTATTAAGAGGTGTAGCTTGGGGCTGGAGAGATGGCTCAGAGGTTAAGAGCACCGACTGCTCTTCCAGAGGCCCTGAGTTAGATTCCCAGCACCCACATGGTGGCTTACAACCATCTGTAATGAGATCTGGCGCCCTCTTCTGTGTAAATAATAAATAAATAAATCTAAAAAACAAAAAAAGAGGTGTAGCTTGGTGAAATAATGAAGTCATGAGTATGGGGTCTCAGGAATGTGATTAGTGTCTTCCTTGTCTTTGGAGTACTACAGCCCAAACCCAGGAACTCATGTACACCAGACAAGCACTCTACAGCCCTAGAAATCAAGATTTGTGTCTCTGTAGAAGATATCTTGGAGAATTCTCTGTCTTCCTGCTGTGTGAGGACCCAGCACAGGCAAGTGTTAAACATCATGGAAGTGGAGATGTGAGTCTTCCATAATAAATGTAAGAAAAAAATACATGTATATACATATATAGCCACTATGCAAATATGTACATGATATGCATATGTTTACATGTGTGTACATGCATATTCAAATTATTATATATATGGTTATCTACATGGAATATCTTTGTTAACTGTTGTTAAAGGGTAATATGCACATTTTAGGATCCTAGAGAAGTTAATGAATCCCTTCATATAAAAAAGGAATTGATTGGTGAAAACTTACAATGATCTAGTGGTGAGGGGAGAGATGAGTGAAAAGGAAGTATTGGGTAATTGAGCCTGGAAACCCCTTCAGTTTGAAAAAGGGAGACAAAAACCATACATGAATGGAAATAAGGATTGGTGTAAATGTGGAGAAACAGGTGAAATTTATTTCTGTTGCCAGAACAATTTAGCATTTCTCATGCATCCTGAAAAACTTCACTAATGAAGTAGATTATGTTTTAAGTATTTTCATGTTTATATATTACAGCAAAACAATCCAGCTTTGCTGGAGTGACACACTGTTGTCACTCTCATCGAATACAGAGACATAGAAACAAATATATGGTACCTGAACTTTATTCTAGCTGTTTATTGATTCTGTTATTTAGAACAAGATGCAGCACTCTCTTTTGGCACAAGACACAGAAGGCATTGTTGAAGGTAGGCCATTGAGGACTCTCCTAGCAGGGATGTAGATGGGTGACTTAACCCACATTTTAAGTGATGAGCAAACAGCTGAGACACAGTGGGTGTCAACACTGAGGTCTTCCCTTGCACACTACCACAGGGCTCTTTTTTCAGTGGGAGGGTAGTAAGCATCACATTCACCAAACAAGCTTCCACTTCAAGTTCCTGCTGATGAGTTTCAGGACATGGACAACTTCTTAAAAAATAGTGGTGTGTGTTTGTGTGTGTGTGTATGCCCTTGTGTTCACTTGTTCATAGTTTATGTTCACATGTGTACTTGTGGAGGTTAGACGTCAGCCTCCAGTGTCTTTTATTGATATGGAGGGTACTGAATACTCTAGGCTTGCTGGCCTTCCTGGCTGGGATTATAAGTATGTGCCACCATGTTTAGCCTTTTATGTGAGCTCTGAGGGTTTATGTCAGCCCTTCATGCTTGCAAGGCATATACTTTGCCAGCTTAGCTACCTCTGCAGATCAGGAAGCTGTGTTTGCTGTTACAGACCTGGACTTTTTAAACACAGGGTTTCTTTTTCAGGTGACACCAATGGATCATCAGGTCCCGTGGAATGGTATGTTCATTCTCAACACCTCAGACCACAGTTTGTCAGCAATCTGAGTTTATGCCCCAGCTCTCATCCATTAACTAGAGTGGTGTTTGATATCTATATGGCTTTAAAATAAATAAAACTGCCTACATTTAAAAACTGGGAAATGACATAAAGCTACCTCCTGGTAATTTAATATCCTCTTGTTATATAAAATATAATATAAAATCAGTATATAAACATCTTTTGTATTTAAAAACACATACTTCTTATGGTTAATTTTTTATTATACAGTAAAATATTTTAAAGGCTCTTATAAGCTTTGTTTATAGTAGTTGTTTACTACTTTTAGACAAAAACTCTCTGAGCTCTTAGTGTATGGCTTTTTAAAAATATATGAAGATTAAGTCTGATAAGCAAGTCATTATGGGCCTCTAAAGAAACTAACCTACAGTGTAATCAGACTGATGATGATCCAACAAAGTATTTGGACTACAGCTCAGTTCAAAACTCTAGTTATTATTCTTTTGTTGTCAATGTGTTTATGTGATTTTACCAGTTCTCTTTGCATTTCTTCTTTTCTTTTTATTTGAAAATAATTATTTTCATACACTATATTCTGTTCATAGTTTCTCCTTCCTCATGTCCTCCCTACCTTTCTACCTCCCTACCTAAGTAACTCCATGCCATCATTCCCATTTTCATAATTTGGATAAAGACACCATAAGGTGACATCTACTGCCTATTTTCCTTTTATCTATCTGTCTGTCTATCTATCTATCTATCTATCTATCTATCTATCTATCTATCCTCTATCTATCTATCAATTTTTGATGCTGGGAAACCAGCTAAGCCCAGGCCAAGGCTTTGATGGACAAAGTCTATACTGCATCACTCCCAGAGCTGTAATCCCTGCCATTCTGGGCAAGCATGTTGGCCTAATTGCTAGACTAAATAGATGGTATGACAAATAGTCAAAGGAGGCATCCATTTTAGGGCATGTATTAAATAAAATGGTCTATTGTATTCTGGCCTCATGTATCTTGTGAAAATTAATAACAAATAGGATATATTCTGTGAACAGAATTTATCATCTCATCTTTCTTGTTCATGAATATATTCTGAGACAGATTTATCTCAAGTTTTCTGAAAGTCAAGGTGAGAGAATTGTGTGTTTGGTTGTAGAGGGAAGCAGTTAGGCAGCCTGGCATCCCATCATTTAGTCCATGCACTCCAACTTTGTAATTCTCTGAGGCACAAGTCCATCCACAGTTAATCATACTCTGAGCTAGTAACATAATTTGGCATTCTAAAAAATAAAATTAAAAAATTCAGCCGGAGTTTTCTATATGATTGATCAATTGAGTCTGCCAAGATCCACATTGAAGTAATTGTCTAAAACACACAAAACTACCAACAATTGTGAGTTTTAGAATCTGAAATGGGCATTCATTATGCACAGATGGCATAATGCACTTACATTTTCCAAAAGTCAACGGTGTGAAAACAGCAGGAACTCTGCTGATTTGTCTACCTCACAGCTGATACTCACATAATTCAGGACAGGGCAGGGTGGATGATCATCTCACACTGAATAACAGTGACATGTCTCAGCCACACTTAGGGGCAAGAATTTTACAAATAAACTCTAAGGATCAGTCTTTTCCTTTTATATTTGAATATTGATCATTTCTGGGTGTCAATGGATGTGATTTTAGTCCTACTGCAAGTTGTTCATTAGAGTTGAAAGCTCTCACAAGCCATCAATGCATTGCTGACCTCTCCCACCTCCATCCCTTATTCTTAATCACAGCTACTGAAAGTGCCCATTAGGCTCCTGACATGCAGCAAACTTCAACAAAGGTGAAAACAAGCCTTTGAGATTCTGAGAGATTCTAATTGTTCCTGGGGAAAAAGTCAGAAAACATTTAAAATGTGAGACTCTGCTTAGATCCTGACCTGAGCAGCCTCTCGTAACTCGTAATTTGAGGACCAGCTTGTAACACACATATCTTAAGCATTCTGAATAGGCGGTGAAGCAGTCCATAGAGCTTCTTCCTCATACATTAACTCTTTCTCATGATTGAGAAAAGCAAATCCTCCAGAGCTTTCTACCAGCAGGTGTTCTAAATTGCTGCCAATCATATGCATTGATTTTTTTTCTAACACAGAGCATGTGTGTTTGAGGCTAGATGGCTTTACACAGCAAGCTTATGAGAGGATGGTTGTCGAAATATATCTGTGTGTTCAATGTTGTTTTGCAAATGCTAAGCACATTAAGCTTCCTCAGGGTTGAAGTATTGCCATGGAAACACTGCCAGTTAATAACTGTGCCTGACTTCTTGTATCTCTGTGTTAGATACTAGTCAATGAATAGAAATAGCACCTTTTGCTTTTGCTGTGTTACATCCTCAGAGGGACCCCAGAAGAGAAGCTAGTGCAGAGCTGATAAAGAGTGACCATGTTGGTCTGTTTGCTGATATCATCTCAAAAGCAGTTTTCTATTACTGAGAAGCCTGGCAAAGAAAGAACCTTTGAGGAAGCCTGGGATAGGAATGCTCAGAGGCCATGTTTTTAGAATGAAAAAGAGATTCCAGACAGTTCTCAAGTCCTGTGGTTTCACTCTCCTATGTATAAAATCACATAGTGATTCTGCCTCTGATGGAAGGACATTTGGGTGTATTTCATTGGTTATAGTCATCTACAAAGAAAGAGCAGCTGATGTCTTGGGTTCAAGTTCTGTCTCTGAGACTGACCTCTCATGCTGAATTCATAGACTGACTTCACATCATGGCATGACTTCTGCAGTTGCATTTTAGAGACAGAATGAGCTGATGGTGCTCATATGTGTATCATACTATGGGCTGACCTGCTCTAAACAATTAAATCAGTGTTCTGGGGTTTCTCTGCATGCATACTTTGCTCTTGTTTACTTTTTTAGGCTGGGCCAGCCCACCATTATCTCCTAAATCCTAGGGAGCAGACAAATAGATTCCTTGGATTTTTGACAAAGATATCCAGAATGGAGATGCAGAGCTTTCCTGAAGAGTCTAGCTGTGTGACTCAGTGTGGTTCTTGAATCCACAGTGTCTCATTCTTCAGGACTCCTCCAGTTCCCATGAAGAACTGTAGCATTAGTGTGCATTTTCCCACAGGCTCCAGTGCATTGTAACAAACATTAGGTCTTGAGAACATAGTCAACATCTTCATCTCTTCTGACTACAGAAGAGCCATTCTTTCCTGGCTTTCTGAAACTGATAAATGCTTTATTGTTACTGATTTTGTTGGAAATGTCAACTATAAAAAGTAAATGCTGTTTTTCAGGCTATTTCTTGTAGGATGAGGTAATGTCCTGAAGACAAAGAGAAGACTCTAGCTGTTACCCAGCCCTGGGTTCTCTGGATGCTGTGTCACCAACAGAAGCATCAGCCTGGCAGGTGCTCACCTAGGAAATCTTGCTGTTCCTATGGCATATGAAACTAATACAATAGGCTCATTCTATTGCAACTGCTTTTGCTGTTGCTGTGAGAAACAGTCTTGTGTCTCTGACCCAAGGGTGTTGTGCTTTCTCTAGTATCTACGGGGTTGTGTCAAGAAGACATCACTGTATGAGAAGAGAAAACACTTCAGAGACTTCAGAGACACTGACACAGAGTTCTACTGTCTTCTTAAAACACAATTATAAAAAACAAAGTGTTTGGAGAAAAGAGTTCTTATCCAAGTTCTACCATAGATGAGTTACAATGAGAATGGTTGTTAATTCTTCCTGCAGTAATTTCTCCACATCTAAAATGAGGGGAGGACCTAGAAGGTGAACTAGATGATGGATGTTTTATGGACAGTATCTTATAGGCAGCATTCTTGTCTTACAAAGTCTTTGTTATATCCTTTCTTCTAAGAGTCAGCACATCTTGTAAATACTGGCAATATAAAATTTATATTCTACTTAGCCTGTGGGACTTGGGAATCTTTTAGCAAACTTTAATAATTTATTTTCCTTAGCCTGCTCCAATTTTATATCAAAGAATATGCATATGTTCTCTGTATGTGTGATGCCTTATTTAGTGAGGATAATTTCTCACCAGATTCAAAATTCAAAACTAATTTTGAGTATCTCTAGGGTTAGTTCAACTTTGATAATTTTCATATCCTGATATTTGGAGAATTATATAATACAGACATATTTGGAAAATGATCTATATCCTCTTTTATCACAAAGTCCTTCTGAGATTAAGTCTATGATGTGATAATTTTTGAAGAAAGAAAGAAAAACAGAATTTAGAGCTACTCCACTTTCAACGTCATAAGCTAAGTGCTGGGTGTTCTTCGGAGATGTTTTCTGCTAAGCCCATGCCACTGCACTCTACAGTCTATGCTCATGGGGAGGCCAGTAATTTATATCAAAATGCTAATTATTTTGTCTCCACCAAAACAATTAAGAAGTGTTCATAACACCTAAACTTCTGTAAAATAACACCAATATATTTCCATTGTAATCCTGTGAGCTTTGAGGGCACAGATAAGACCAAAGTCATCCTACTCCACCTTCATTATCCATGATTTTATTTTTTGAGATTTTTGTTTTCTGAGTCACTCCCTAGTCACACATGGTCTGAAAAGGAATTTCTAGAATGGAAAAATATTGAAAGAAATACTCACATTTTATAATATACATAATCCTGAGAAGATTACTTAAATTTGTGCTTTCACTCCATCTTCGTAAAGGAGTGTCCATATCATGTCCAACCGCCCATCAGTCACATAGATTCTCTTGGTCCCCAGATCTCAAGTGCCTGTCTTCCAGTGGCCCCTAGTTTAATTAATGGTGGTCCTAAAGTATAGCAGAAATGATGAGAGGAAGACACCAGGCACTTCCATGCAGCTAAGCCTGGCCATGCCATGCCATTGAGGATTAGAGACACATCATTTCTAATTGGAGAATATAGATTTTAAGAAGTATTTACAAAAGGAGGAATGGAGAACCCTCTTCTTCCCTCTTTAGCAAGAAACATAGAAATAACACCTGGATTGTTATGGCCACCTTTGACCTTCGTGTGACCTTGGGAGGGGATACTTGCTAATGGAATAGAAACATGGAGATTGGGAGCTACTATACACTGTGGTGATATTCTGGCATTCAGCTACCAGCTGTATATTTTCATGCACGAGGGACCCAGATCTGTGTTTTCTTCGGTCATTATTTCTTTTGCATTTTGTGGCTTACGACTCTTCCTAGTCTCAGGAAATAAAGATGTGCTAAGAAACTGGTCTAAAATGTTCTTCACTGAATTTTAATTTTCAGTTCTTTCCTCCTCTCATAGGATTTTAGTATTAATGAATAAAAATGATGAATTAGGTTTTGGAAAATCCCTGCCCTCTGCTTTACTTTGATAGAATCTTAGTGGTAAAATAGAATATCCATAATAATTTGCCTTTATTCCTAGACCTTTGGTTTAGACAGTGAGAGTTTTAAAATCATTTTAAAGAAGACAAATGTTATAATTTTAAAGCTGTACAGGATCACCCATGAAGAAGCCTACGGCATGGGCACAACCATCTGAGAGCTGTGTCTGCACTCAGTCCTCAACCTAGCTGTGAAGTGAGGTACATGAGTAAGTCAGGAGGTGTGAGAAGGGGTGTTATCAGTGCACACAATGCTGTAATCAACATGGGGACTCTCACAAACATGCACACACACACACACACACATTTCCCTCGGTGTGGTCACTGGCATTTCCAGCTGATGTTGCACTCTCCTCTAGCAATAATACTGACACCAACATAACATATTATCTCCTATCCAGTTCAGCTACTATGGAGTGCTGCAGTGCTGACTCTCAATCCTTGCCTGGAGCTGTCTGTCTCCCATTTGGATGTGCACTCTTTGAACTCCTGAAGCCGTGGTGATCTTAGTCCAGGCTGTTGTGATTCGCTCTGTATTGCCTAATTCACTAACTGAGCTTAGATGGTGAAGCTGACTCTGAACCAGCTCCCCCCAGCAGAGCCTTTACTTTTCCCATCTTTGTGTGTTCACACAGGCATCTGCATTAGACTTACTAACAAAACAAAGCAAAAGGAACAACACAACAAACAACACCCTTTCGCCAACTTAAAAGTATCTCTTGGTCTGGATCTGGTGGCAGTGCACACCTAGGCCAGAGAATTCCTTGGCTACAATAAACTGTAACTAAATGATAAATTATCTTTATGGACTATATTCTGAGAGATATAAATAACATGTATTAATCAGACATATTCTTGTCATTATTAATTAGAGAATTCTTTAATCATAAGATAAGGTGTTATAAATCTACATATTGAGGTTCTCTCTTGATTTGTTTGGGGTCAAAAGTATTTAATTTTATTACATCACTCAGAGATGAAGACTTTTGTGCCTAAGTGTCTCTGGAGGGCTTTTTGCCACATCCTATATAATTTGAAAGCAAGAAAGATTGTCCCCAACAACTACAGTATGAATTAGTGAGTAGATTAACAGTAGAGTACAAAAAAGTTGAAGAAGCATACATTAGTGAAAGGTTACATAGCTCATTAAGTAATGCAGCATTAATTAAATCACTCTTTGATCAGCATAAGAGTAATATAATTAATTTCACAAAAGAGTGAAATGGCTGTTCCACTTTAAGTAATAATCAATAAAGGCATACACACCTCTAGACCACTGCATGGCACATGTGAGAGAGGATTTCCAGAGTAGGAGAGAAATGAAGGCAGAGATATTCTGCTGTGGAGTGTCACAGCAGGGGATATCTTAGGAACCAAAGTATTAGAATATTCTAGCAATTATATTTTGCTCTATGGCCACTCACAGTTTGAAAGCTCTTGATAGTATATGAATAGATGTTTGGGATGTGAACATTTTCATAACATCGTTAAAAGCATCATTTCCTCCCAAGGTCATTCACTGCTTTCCTTCCTCCTGGGGCTATGGCTAACGTACATTTAGTGAGAACCCTGCCGTGCTCCAGCCTCACAGGGTTTCTGTCATTCACTCCTATAGAGGAAAATCACCATGACACTGGAATGGGGAAGGCTATTTCTGTACAGGACCCTGAAAGCACAGGAAAGAAAGGAAAAATAGAGAGATGGGGTTTTGTCAAACTAAGAACCTTCTGTCAGCAAAAGAAACAACCAACAGAATAGAGAGACAACCTATAAATGAATGTGTTTGCAAACTACACTTGTAATAAAGGTTAGTAGATAGAATATATAAGGAATTGGAAAGCAAATAGCAGAGTGAAGAGAAAACCCACAGAGTGGGAGAAAATGTTTATAAACCACACTTCTAACAAGAGGCCAACATTACAATGTATAATGAACTCCCAAAACTTCACAAGCAGAAATAAAGATAAATGGTGCTAGATGTTATTTAATATATATATAAATGGCCAAGAGGAACATGGGGAAATACCCAACATCACTAACCACCAGGGAAATGAAAATCAAAACATAATGATGCACAAGCTCCCTCAGTAAGAATAGGTATTAACAAAGTGAAGAAGGTATTTTCAAAAGAGGATATGCAGAGGAGGCCCCACACACAGTGAGACAATAACTTAGTAGGGTGATATGAAAAGATTAGCTAATAACTTTATATTCGTAGAGTGTGTGAGGCCAAAGATTCCATACCTAGAAACATGGGGGGGGGGGACAGGGATGGAGGAAGGAAGAGAAAGACAGAGAGAGAGAGAGAGAGAGAGAGAGAGAGAGAGAGAGAGAGACAGAGACAGAGAGAGACAGAGAGACAGAGACAGAGAGAGAGACAGAGACAGAGAGAGAGACAGAGAGAGACAGAGATAGAGAACACACACAAAGGATGCACATTCTCACACACAGACACACAGAGAGAATACCACCAAAATGAAGCCATCATGTGATCCAGGAGTCTAACAGTCACCAAGTTTACATCCTAAATGAACTCTACTGGTTTGCTGACTGCTGCTTTATCCCTTACAGCAAAGAAATGAATAGAAATGCCCACCAACTGATAAACATATCAGGAAAACATGTTTCATACATGCAACAGAATGAATGGTATCTAGCCATATAAAAGGTGGAATCTGTCAACTGTGCTCACATGGATGGACCTGGAGGTCAGCATGCAGAGGAGTTGGGAGTAGAGCAGTGGTCACCAGAGGCCTGGGGAGTAAGTGTCACAAAGTTCCAACAGTGGGCTTAAGTTACAGTCTAGAAGCAGCAAGAATTTACAGTAGGACCATGGAGACAACGTGTGTATTAAAGGACACTATGGAAAAGTAGCTTCAACTTATCACTAGACAACAATGTGTGACTAGGGAGACAAATATGCTTAATGCAATTAAAAAGTCTATGTTTCAAAATATTGTATGCTATCCTACAAACACACGTGACATTTATCAGGTAAAAGACACAGCCTTGAGACATTGAAATGAATAATTAAAGCCTGTTTTTTCTTTGGAAGAGTGTAAGCGACTGTTCCCTGTGACAATACTATCAAATGTTTGGGGAAGGAAGTAAGTGGGGTGTTATCATGGAATAAGATTCTACAGAGACTCCTGGGAGCTCCTCTTGCTTCTATCATGGTAAAAAAATTGCAGTCTGCTTCTTGACCTACGACCGCAGTTTGCTATAGTATCTCTACTTGTATAATAACTGCACTGTCTTATTTTCCCACAAAATTTCTTTCTCCTAGATTTTGGCACATACCTGGAAGGACTAGAAGTCATCTTCTCAAAGTCAGAAAATATTCTTAGGGGGAGAAAAGTTTTATTCGTTCAAAACAAGCTTAGATAATCCAGCAAACAAAATGCCCTCTGGGCAACCAATTCCATGACTGTGTATTTTTTTTTTTTTTTGAAAAGTAAGCCTGATTTTCCCTCATGAACTTATAAGAAAACCTTCTGACACATTTGAAATAAAACCTAGTCGCTTCTCAAATTGGCCAATTGCACTCCAGGGCCAACACTGTGAAAATGCATGGATTGCTTGGGTAATTCAATTGCATGTGCAATCGATGCAGGTGTGAAGCTCCCTGGTCAAAGGTTGGCCCTTAGGCTATAATTTAATCAATTTGGGGTAAGTTAAGTTTGATTACATTTTCAGTGATGAAGCTTTCAAAAGCAATTCTGAGCTTGCCTATTTTGGGGCTGTTTGGTTCTGTCTCAAATCTATATTTTTGGTTACAGAGGCAGTTATCCACCTGCCTGTCTTCTTTGGAGTTGATTGGGTTTTGGAGTTGAGGGAAAATGAGAATAAGGTAAACAATGGGGAAGATACAAAATGTTCCAAAATTAAACAAACAAACAAAAGACAAAATAGATGAAACTTTTACTAATGGTATAAGAATGAAGGATGTTTTCATCCTCACCCCATTTTTTGATAGTTTAAACAATGAGAATAAAAGGAAGGAAAAAGTGAAGGAATATAGTGACAAAGAAAAGTCTAGGGGAGAGTCCTAAAGGATGATACACACTGACACACATTGATTTTGGCAAAATAATCCTGTTTCTTCAGGTGTCGCTGGCAGGTGGTTCTGTGTAACAAACAGTGTCAGAGAGGCTTGTCAGTAGGTGCCCTGCTCACCAGACAAACATAAACCCATTCAACATATTTTCCAGACAAGTGAGGTTTGTAAATTGTTGCTCACATCTCCTAAAATTTTAAGTAAGCCAAATTTGTGTCAACTCATAACACACCACTGGATGTATAGCTTAAGATGAATTTGTTTTTGTTTATAGGTATGTGTGTGTCTGCTTACATATGTGCAGGTGCCTGTGGAAGCCAGAAGAGGCAGTAGACCCTCTGGAGCTGGAGCTACAGGCTACTGTGAGCTACCCCATGTTGGTGCTGGGAACCAAAGTCCTCTGACGAAGCAGCAACACTCTTGACAGCTGAGCATCTCTCCAGCCCCAGATAGCAGTTTGTGTATATTGCACAACACACACTGTATCCACACACTGCAACACTCCTAAAGGATCATGAGTCTTAGAGAAAATACAAATGTCACTGGAGTTGTAGCACTATCCAGATTCTTGCGAGTTTCCAAGAAATATGTTTTAGTTCTTCCTTTTAAAAGTTTCAGAAAACTAATTTCTTCAATGTGGCTGACAGCGACCTGCTTGGCTCTGGCAGGAATTTCAGTCTGCCTCACTAATTAGGCAGTTCCACATGTGTGCTAATTGGATTGAGTCTTTAACAAAATCAAAGGAAGGAAGAGTATGAATCGATCTAAAACCATATCGCTGAGCTAAGAGCTCAGTTGCTTCTTTTCATTAAAATTGCTGAACATTGAAGCTTGCCTTTCCTTTTTTTCTTTTAAAGGCAAAATTGGAAAAGAATCTAAGCTATATAAATGCTGGTCATAGCAAAGATGAAATAACATTTCTTGCTTGATGTATCACCTGTCACCGAAGCATGCATTGGACAGGTAGCTAACGTGAGTCTGTAGAGAAATTCCAATTGCACACCTTTGTGTACGGAAGCCTCAGCCAGGCTGTATAGGCTCTCAGTGAAGAGCAGAGGTCTCCAGCAGCTGTAGGTACTACAAATGAATTCACAGTGCTATGGAGAAAGTGTGTCCTATGGAGTTACCATCACTGCTGCAGTAGTTACCTCTTCTTGTTTTTACCTGGAAATTAAAATGGTCTAAAGAAAAAAATAAAAAAATAAGACAATTTCTCTCCCCTCTGTCTTTTTGAGGAATGTCTAATAAATATGCCTTACACTAACCAAAGTGGGAGTTTGGTTACAGTGGCACAGACAATGCTTTTCTTGGCATACATGCCTGGGTCTCTTAATAGGGGTCCACATTTCCATTTTTCAGAGCAAGAAATGAAAGCACAGATGTCCAGGTTGACATGCTGCTTGTCTGCTGCCTACTGTATGTTGTCATGGTCTTTAGATCATGCTTCCAATCTGGCCACAGCTGTAGAGACTGTGGTGAATTTTGGGGTAGGGTGGGGTGGTACTCAGAGATCTCTCAGAAATATCAAGGAAGGAATATGGCAGCATCCTCCAGAAGGACACCTGGAAGTGCTTGGCTGTGAGAAGGGTCTGGTCATAAATTGACTGTGGACTCAAATGGTGCCATGGCTTCATTCTCAAGAGTCCTCATAGCTGCAGCCCTCATGTTCACAAGGCTGCCTTTGGGTCTCATTTATAGTATAGGACTAGGGTTGTGTAAAATAACATAGAAAACCATTAGGTCCAAAGAAGATCCTTTCAGATGCTGCATGCCAGCAGAAAGGAAAATCTGAATGTGAAGAAAACTTTCCAGGAAACAGAATTCCCTGGAGAGGGCAGAGCACCAAGGTCAGTGCAGAAGCTGCCCTACAAACCCTGAAATCCAACACAAAATCTAACACATTGAAATGTAAAATACTTTCAGTCAATAAAAATAATTTTGAGTTCACTGATAAAAATAGTAGAGAAAATATTAGTATAAATATATTTTCAAATTAACCAATACATTCTACTCTTTCTCTATAATGTACAGTGTCCATAGGACCTTAGAGCATTATGTCTGATGAATGCGGAGATTCACATAATCTTCTCATTTTATAGATGAGGAGACTGAGACCACATAGGTGAGCATAAAGACCTCTTCAATTTAGGGCAGAATATCTATGACCTCTGGGATCTGGGTATATGGTGTGGATAAATTTTTATTTTTAAGGTCCTTAATTCCCATAAGCTTGCAGCCTTTCATGGTTCATTGATGACAGTGGCAAATATCAAAGTTCCTTCTCCCTCTCCCTCCTGACCCTTGGTCAGTTCTGGGCAGCATGTGCTGTTTACAGCAGATTGAAATACACTTGTCAAACTGCCTCTTAACCAAGGAGAAAGACAATGGTAGAGTAATTAATCTCCTACAGCCCCTCTAATCAACCTACCCATTCCCTCCACTCAGTACAAGTGAATGCTTATGTGCATGACTGATTTACTTAATAATTCTAGTAAGGATGGTATCATCATGATATGCATTGATGCATTAAGAAACATAGTGAAGAATCAGCTTGTTTTCTTGGGCTACCCAAAGAGACAAAGTTACAGCTCTTCAGTTTACATGGACTTTAGTCTGTTTATGATCATCTTTCAATGTTTGTATAATCTATAACAAAAGAAGAAAAAGGAGGCAGATGTTTCACATACACTTATTTTGTAACAGGTAGTGTGGGGGCTACTGTGTGTCCCATTTACTTTTATTATTTATTTTTGTGACATGTGATGTGTGTGTGTGTGTGTGTGTGTGTGTGTATACTTGTGTGTGCAGGTGAGCATATGCATGTATGTGCTTGTTTATGGAGGTCAGAGGTTGACCTTAGGTGGCTTCCTTAGGTTCTCATGTTTGTACACCAAGATTTAATCAACTGAGCCATCCCTCAGCCTTGTTCTATTTAATTTTAGAACCCTCCATAAAAACAAAGTATTCTGTCCTCTTGCATAGGAGAGATGTATAAGACTCAAAGATTGAGAGAACTGTCCAAAACCCTCCAGTTTAGATCTGCTTAACTCAAGGCTTTAGATGCTCAAATTGGAGAGTGGGTGAGGTTTGGATGCTTATGTGTGAGCTCTGGCTCATCTCCTTCAGTTTCCTCTTCTGTAAAACAAAAGGTTTGTTCTAGAGGACAAGTTTTCAAATCAAATTCTTTGGAACTTCCCGCATTTTGGCAGGCTTCACTGTCATAGTGCAGTGTGATAGTGAGAGAGAGAATGAACAAATCTCTCAAGTTTAACTCCACATCAACCAAAGTGGCTCCAATTCTCTTTGTTCTACACACTCAACACTGCAACCTGTCATCCAGTGATGGACCATAGGGGAGATGATTGTCCCATAGTTCTATAACAGTCTGGTGATATCATGGCTATCATATCATCACAGTTGTGCATTCTCACTGGCTTTTAGCAGCATGGACAGAAAGACCCCTGTTGCAAAGTAGTAAAAATGTCACAGTATAATGACAAATACCAAATAATCCTTGAGAATTTTAATGAATAACTATGCTTCCAGTGCTCTCCCCTTTAAAAATGTAATGTGTGTTGGAGTTTTGCCTGTATGTGTGTCTGTGCACCAGCTGTATGCAGTACCCACAGAGGTCAAAAGAGCCTGTTGGATTCTCTGGGACTGGAATTGATGGTTGTGACTTATTATGGGAGTGCTGGGTCCTCTGCAAGAGCAGACACTGTCTTTACCAATAAGCCATTCCTCCAGCTCCCTTCTATGCTTCTTAACCATTGCTCAGAATTCACTCCCTCTACTTAGGAAAAATAACCTTAACATAAAGTATTCTGTAGTGCTAGCCTGGCAATAACCTCATACACATCTCACAATTACTATGTCTTGATGGCAGTCTTAATTTCTTCATTTTTCCCTTGCTTGGCTCAATGTAACCTCATGTTCTCTTTATCATAGTCCTAGAACAACATACTGTATCACACATGTACTATATAGCCTAGGTATGTGGTAGCTTATATAATTTGTATTTGTGTGAATATAGCGTGTAATGTTGGTGAATATGATGCATTTCTCAGAATTTACCCCCATCATTAAGTTATACATTACTGGACACAGCAAGAGATTGAAGAAGGTTTTATTTGCTGCACAAAGTGGAATATGCCATGTCTGATCCTCCCTGTCTGCAGCTCTACAGTTCTACCCCTGGCACAAAGGGCTAGCTAGATTCTGTAGCATCTGTGCTTGCTTTTGCTGGTGGCAATCTGGTAGCCTGGAGCAACCCAAGCTCCAGTAGTCTCTTCTATTTCCTTGGCTCATGAGAGGTCATCTTTTTGTGTGGTCTAAGAATGCTATATTTACCCATCTTCTTGAGAAATCAACCAATTTCTAGCCATCAGTTGGGGAGAGAAGATCTTCTTGCTGTTTTTTTCTCCATTCACACAAAGTTACATGCACTCACTCTGTGTTGATCTTCTCTGCATGGATCCAGACAGGACAGGATGCCATTGCATAGACTCCTGTTGCTATATCAGAGTGCGTGAACAAGCCCCAAACTAATTCTTTTGTGTTGTTGTTATTTATTATATTTGTGTTTTAATTTTACACTTCAGCCATGGGTTCCCTTGTCCTCCCCCCTCCCGCCCCCCCCCCCCCCCGCCTCCGCCTTCCCCCGGCCCCTCCCCTCCATTCCCATCTCCTCCAGGGCCAAGACTCCCATGAGGATTCACTTAAACCTGGTGGATTCAGTATAGGCAGCTCCAGTCCCCTCCTTCCAGACTGAGCAAAGTGTCCCTGTGTAAGCTCAAGGTTCCAAACAGCCAGCTCATGAACTAAGGACAGGTCCTGGTCCCACAGCCTGGGTGCCTCCCAAACAGATCAAGCTATTCAATTGTCTCACTTATCCAGAGGGCCTGATCCAGCTGGTGGCTCCACAGCTTTTGGTTCATAATTCATGTGCTTCCATTCGTTTGGCTGTTTGTCCCTGTGCTTTTCCAATCTTGGTCTCAACAATTCATGCTCTTGCAGTCCCTCCTCTTTCTCAACAATTGGACACCTGGAGCTCCACTTGGGGCCTGGCTGAAGATCTCTGCATCCACTTCCATTAATTACTGGATGAGAGTTCTAGCATGACTGGTAGGGTGTTTGGCCATCTGATCACCAGACTAGGTCAGATCAGGCTTTCTCTGAACCATTGCCAGCAGTCTACAGAGGATGTATCATTGTGGATTTCTGGGACCTCTCCAGCACTCTGCCTCTCCCTGTTCTCATGTGATCATCATTTATCATGGTCTGTTATTCCTTGTTCTCTTCTGTTCTTGATCCAGCTGGGATCTCCTGCTCCCCTAAGCTTGTACATCCACTTTGGAAATCAATATGGCGCTTCCTTAGAAAATTGGGAATCCATCTCCCCCAAGACCCAGCTGTAGCACTCTTGGGCATATACCCAAGGAATGCTCAATCATACCACAAGGGCATTTGCTCAGCTATGTTCATATCAGCATTGTTTGTAATAGCCAGAACCTGGAAACAACCTAGATGCCCTTCAACTGAAGAATGGATAAAGAAAATATGGTACATATACACAATGGAGTACTACTCAGCAGAGAAAAACAATGACATCATGAGGTTTGCAGGCAAATGGATGGATCTAGAAAAAAATCATCCTGAGTGAGGTAACCCAGACTCAGAAAGACAAACATGGTATGTACTCACTCATAGTAGGATACTAGATGTAAAACAAAGATGACTAGACTGCTACACAACTCCAGGGAGGCTACCTAGAAAACAGGACTCTAGGAAAGACACAGGAATCACCCAGTGACAGAGAAATGGATGAGATCTACATGAACAACATGGACGACAGTGGGAGTAATGAAGGCCAAACTAATTCTTGTCAACACTTACTTTGAGAACACCTAGGAAAGCCTTCCTCTTAACATCTCAAAGCCACAAGGATAAAGGCCTTTGGGGTCATATATCTCTGTGTGTCCTCAGTATTCTCCAAGGGTAGACTGATGATAATCTTTCAGCAAAGATGAAATCCTACCTCTTTCAAGTTATAGAAGCAAAGATCAGTTTTGATCTAGAATATAAAACTTTTAAACTGGTGGTATTGTCATTGTCTTCCAGGTGGGACCAACCACCTATATCAGGCTAAAGCAATGGGAGCCCACAGTGGCTTATTGGCATTTGGGGACATTTTAAGCAAGTAGAGAGCTGAAGCATTATTTTTCAGTAAAGAATAATCTGATGTATCAAACCAGGAAATAGGGGCAACTACCAGCATCCGTCTGGACCTAGTTGTCACACTGTCTCCTTTCACCTTTATTACTTCTATGGAGAAGCTACCAATTGAGCTTTTCATTTCAAATGAAGACATTTTCCATCAAATTATATAGGCTGAGGATAAATAATCTCTTAGAGGTTTTCTGGAGAGTGAAAAAGTAATTCTTGTGAAAGCATTTAATATTGGAAATTCATTTTGGTCTCCAGCAGAGTAGTCAAGGCAGGGAAGAGTTTTGTTGAGTCATTTGAGGTCTTAATGTATAATGCTGAAGAGAACACTGTGTGTCTTTGATTAGATATAGGAACATAGGTAAGAAGGCCCCATAACATTGCCAGGATTTATCTTGCAGCAAAAGATCCACAGGATACTTGGGATAATACTTATAGGGTGGGTTGGCATCCATATATCACAGGGATGTCCCTATGTAGTCTGTAACTGTAAACAGTTTCTCTGTTACTTTTCAGGCTGTATTTGCCCCATGCATGTTCACACACTGGGTCTCAGGGAAATCTGCATTAATATAAAGCTATATGGATTATAAGCACACTTGCTTCTGCAGCTTTCTTTTGTTCCAATTGATTCCTTCTTCAACTTCTCTACAGATGATAAACATTTGGAAACATGCATCCTGAAGTCAACATATGGTTTTGGTTAGAAAGAAAGGAGCAAAGTTCTTGCAATGTGCAGTTTTTGGTTCTCAAAGACAGGATTATGGAGATGGAGTCCCTTCTAACATGCAGCCAGCACTTGAGGAATAGGACCCATAGATGGCAGGGTGAGATCACTCAGTTTCCTTCCTTCAAGGAACAGACACAGAGTAATTCCTGTGTTTCTCATAACACAGGTGAAAACCAACAATAAAATATGCAATTTTGAGTCCCAGAGTTTGTACTTAATAAGGAATTCTATTATTGATAGTTGTCACACTGTTATCCTTTAAGAATAGTGTTAAGAATCTTTCCTAAGCCCTGAGCTACACAGGGCTGCAGAGCTCTCTCTCTCTCCCCATTTTTCTCTCCTGCTTTTCACTGTCTTTCTACCATCTATTTTTCCTCTCACTTGACAAGGAATACTCTTGTAGCAATTTAAAATAATTTTATTGAAAAAATTACTAAAAATCTCTGCTTAAAATTATAGTTCCTTTTATAACTGCAACCAAAAGCCTTAAGAGAAAGGGTTCTAAGGTGGCCAAATGTAGAAATCAAAGCCCTTCTTCGTTTCTTTCCTAGCCCAAATAGGAGGAAGAAGCAAGCTTCAAGTAGATGGGAGTGGTCTGCAGAAAATTGCATTGATGTCTGGTTAGAAAACTCACTGAGGTCAGGGCAACAGCTTGGCAGGTAAGGGAGCGACTGACAGGTACACAGACACTAGCCTGTTAGCCTAAGCAGACCAGGTGCTCTGTGGAAGCATCCAGAATGACAGCTCTGATTCTCCTTTATACAGCCTAATCTCCAGGAAGTGAGGTTTTTACCCATATCTTAACCCCTTCATGTCTATTTAACCTCAGTCTATTGAAACTTGCCACAGAAATTCTAGAGAAATCACCAACAACAATGGCTCAGCATCAGCCTTCCTCTGGATATCTTTCCTTCATGTGTTTCACTGTTCCTGTTTTTGTGAGATATCTGATCTGTCCTCATTGCTCAATCTTCATCCTGTCCTGATATCTTCCAGGGTGTGTCTTTCCTAAACTCTATGTCCAACTGTCTACAGTATGTTGTCTCAAATTAAAATGTCTGAAAATGAACTACTCATCTTTCCAAGTGCTAACTAAAAGTGACAGTTCTCTGTCAATGCTCCTCTTCTGGTTAATGTCAACCACACTAACCACCAGGAGTCATCTGCTCCCTACCCTTTCCTATTCTTTGCAGATTTGGACACTACTTCACACCTCTCAGTTTTCATCTTGGCTACTTTTTTGCATTATTTTTCTTTACCCAGGGTATTTAAAGTTTGTGTGTGTCTTTAGAACCCGCACAGTCTAACAAAGTCTTTCAGAATCCATATCTGCTCATATAATTACTTCCTTAAAGCCATTCAATGACTCCAAGCATAAAGTTGAAACACCTATTCAAGCCTGTCCCAATACTTGTCAATTAATCCAAACTTTCTTCACAATCTCACTTTTCTTACCCTTTACTGTAGCCCTAGGAAAGGACAGCATGTCCTCTAGTGGGTCTGGTTGTTCCATTCTTCCCTGCCATCACATGAGCTGTTCTATATGACTTTCTATTCATCTTTCATCATTGCCTCCTACCCAAGACCAACCAATTTTGCCCCAATCTCTGGGAATACAGACTCCTGTCTGGCTTCTGGTCATTTGGGCCATTGTACTCTATGCTCATGATTATCATTGAGTTGAACTTTTGAAAATTCTACCTCAGAGAATGAGAAAATGATAGCTCAGGTGGTGTATTGAGATGCATATTGGTTGCTTAAAATTCACATAGTGATTTCAGATTTTTCTAGAGGGACAGCCCCATCAGGGCCCTTGAACCTGAATTAGGAGCCCCTTCTCTGCTCCAGAACAGCATCATTGACTATTCTGCAATGGACTCATTTATCCTCCTGGTTCTTTACTCTCACTTTTCTGAGCTCCTTGAGGGGACATTATCTATCTACTTACTCTGCTTTCTCCAATACGTGGCCTATGGCTTTGAATACTGCAGGCTATCAACATAGATATTTGAAAAGTGGGTGCCACTGTAGTGGGTAGCCATTCCAGCCTTGGCCTGGAAGTTCCAACCCCAATTGAGGTTTCAGTAATGGTCATGCCTACAAGGTGGGGCTGAGAGAGGACGCTGAAGATCCAGGGTCAAGAGGAGAGGCTTCTCTTGGTTCCAGGACCCTGGATGCTGGAGGTAGACCGAGCAGAGTTCTCCAGAGAACACAGCCGGACTGTGCCATACCTTTGCCAGACCCGACAACCTACCTATCCCTTCATTTTTAAGTTACCCCACAGAATAAACCTCCCTTTTAACTATGTGGAGTGGCCTTAATAATTTCACCGATATGCCACTACTGAATCAGCCACAAGAGTGACACGTGGAACTGTGTGTTTGTTCCATCTTCATACTTGGAAGACCCCAGATGCCTGAATCATTTTGCTGTGGACAGGTCATTTAATGAGAAATTAACATCCACAAATCCTGGTCACTGCATTAAGAAAGGTATGAGGCAAGCTTATGAGTTAGATTTAGGAGATTATTTCAAGCCTGCTTTCCTTCATCTTTCATGCAAGTGGATTGATTTCCAGAGAAGCCCTCAGGCAAGCAGTAGATAGACAGCCATCAGATAAAGTCATTTATCCCCAGTATACCATAGTGTTCTTTCAGATGCATTGAACTAAGATTTATATATGTAATGATATGGTAACAATGACTACATTTACTGAATACCTCCTTTGTTCCAGAGTCAGGTGTATTAAAGGCATTATCAAGTTCCTACCTTGTGAGGTGGGAACTATGATTGCTCTCAGTTTACTAATGCGTTAACTAAGGATTTGAAACCCATGTAACTTTCATAAAGACACACATAGATGATGTGTAGTAAAACTTCACTTCAAATAAGATCTGTTTGACTCCCATGATGTAAAACAGACACACACACATTCCCACATGTTCTGTTTCTCCCTCCTCTCCCTTCCTTACACATGTTCATAACCCAGTGCACTGGCTTTCCTTTTATATAGTCTTATCTTCGGCTCACCCTGAACTTACAGATTGCCCTGTATCTCTTTGATCATCTGGAAAATGGGAGATTTTGCAAACCAAAAGTAGACTGAAACAGTGGCAAGATTTATCCTAAAGACTACAGACAGTAGCTGATCAAACCTATAAGGGTGACAGTTATACACAGAGATTATTTCTAAACTATGTTCCAAGTGACCATGATAATCTTTCATTCTGTGGCTGGTTTTATGCTCTTAGATTTAGGTGGTGAGGTAGAGTGGCTCAGAGCTTGAACCTGAGAGTCAGACAGCAGAAACTTGAGCTTTAGCTTCATGATGGCTGAATCTGATGGTCTTTGCCACCTAACATTCTCTTTCTAAGTTTCCTTATCTGCAAAGCGGGGATTGGAGAACCCTACCTTTGAGTTGTGTGAGGATTAAATGGACAAATTCCTGTAAGAACTTAGAATAGAATCTGGCCTAGGGTAAAGTAACAGTAAATGTCATTTCTGATACCTGGGGCATCGCCTGGTGTCTCCAGAGGCTAATGAGGAAGATTCACAGCTACAAAACAGCTCACCCTTCATTTACTCATCAGCCCATTCATTTACCTGCTCAGTGTTTAATTTCTTTATTTGTTAAAAATTTACTAATTATCTATTAATAGTAGGCACTGTGCTTGATGATATGGCAGCTAAAGTGATTGAAGAGTCAATGATGCAGTTTGAAAGGCCACAAGACTCAATAGAAAGTTACAAAACGTGGGAAAAACAAGCATAGAGGTTGGAAGTGTTGCTTTCTAGTATGCAAGAATCATGGATTTGATCTCTCTCACCACAAAAATGAAATAAAAGTTAAAACAAAAGCAATAATTACAGTACAGAATAAAAATACTTAGTGTAAAAGAGCTTTGGAAATTGTAGGGAAGAGTTCTACATATATAGACACATCATCAAATATCTAGGACCAGTTCACAGGTGTAGAAAAGTCTGTCCTTTCTGTCTTTATTAACAAATTGTGGAAACTGTGTTAATAGTTAAGAGTAAGTGAGCAAGAGACTCTCTCTCTCTCTCTCTCTCTCTCTCTCTCTCTCTCTGTGTGTGTGTGTGTGTGTGTGTGTGTGTGTGTGTGTGTGTGTGTGTGAGAGAGAGAGAGAGAGAGAGAGAGAGAGAGAGAGAGAGAGAGAAGAGAGAGATTGAGTCTAGTCTCGTTTCCACATCTTGAAGTACATTTTAAAATCACATACATTTAAATAAGTGACATTTGTTTCTAATTTGTCAGGCTATTATTACTTCATTTTTGAACACAGGCTGTGATTTACAAGTTTTCTAGCTGGTTAACATGTTATTAACCCTCAAATTTTCTTTGCTTTTTATAAATTCATTTATTCTTCCAGATTTCTGAATATTTAAGTCATATAAAATATTTACAGTATGCTACAGAACTGTGAATATTCACATTAAATTAGAATCACACTGCTCTTGATATTTTCAGTGGTGTTTGTTACTCATCATGATGCCATATAAAATATGGAGAAAAACTTAGGAAGGATTTCACAGAAGGCCCTTACATGGCAGAGAATGTTTTCCTTTCAAAATCAGTGGTAAGAAATACTAGGAAATATTAAGCTAAAATAATGAAAGGGTTGACATAAACTCAATTTAAAGCTCATAAATCATAACATAAACACAGTGAAGTGTAGTTCGAAGTGAGATGTAACATCTTCATCCCCTTTTGGTTTCTACAAAGGGGAAATGCCCCTGCCTGTGGTGAATGGCACAGCATCTACATTTCCCAGGGTGAGTTGTCATCACAGGCTAACAGGAGTATGTGAGCCATGTTACAGTAAGAATTTTAACTTTGGAAGGAGAAGAATTCAGGCAACCTTGTGGAACTGAGGAAACAGTGGATCTGAATTCTTCTCTGAATATTTTGAAAAAGACCCAATTTTAAAATGAGTGGTATTTTATGGCTGTAGCAATTTGTAAGTCACTCAGCTTCCAAAAGGAACTAATCATAAGTTTTGAGAAGAACATTAGTGTACATTTCTCCTCCTGCAGGTCCCCAGGGCTGCTGGTCATTCACTTCTAGTCCCTGAGATGCATTAGTGTGAGCTCTGAAGACAGGCAGACACCTTGAGGGCAGATACACTAATATAGTTTCAAAGTATCCCTTCCTTTCATCTGCTAAACTTTTGGAGAAAATGGATCATGCCCAAAGGTGCTCATGTCTACCTTTTCAGTCTTTAGATCAGAAGCCCATGACCCTGAGCTAAGCACATCCCCATGAGCCTACCACGTTTCCTTTAAAATCTATGACCTCAAGCTGAACATGCTCAAAAGTATTCTGCTTAGACATGGTGACCCTCAAATTCTTACCCATATACATAAAATAAAGGCTCTTTAAATAACAACCCCACACTTCCTTTGTTAGATAGGCGATGCTGCCGCTTTGTGAATGAACCCACACACTATCTGCAGCAGTAAATCCATTTTCCTCCCTATTTGACTGATTGGTCCTGCTTGGCTTAAACTCACCAAGAGACAACCCATTGTGTTTGGATGCATTGACAATGTAACATTTATCTCAATGTTTACACAGTATTTCTAGATACAAGTTTGAGAAAACATGCTATGTGGGTAGATAGAATACTTCCTCCATGTTTGCTAATTCACTATTTCATTTCATTTATAGCATCTGAACTTTAGGTGACTCCAAGATGAGTGTCTAAGAACAACCAAGAGTAAACCCAAGTCATGGTTATTCCATGCTTCAAGAAAGAACTTTAAAAAATAAAAAACACCGGGGTGGTGGTGGCGCACGCCTTTAATCTCAGCACTCAGGAGGCAGAGACAGGCGGATCTCTGTGAGTTTGAGGCCAGCCTGGTCTACAAAGCGAGTTCCAGGAAAGGCCCAACGAAACTACACAGAGAAACCCTGTCTCGAAAAACCAAAAACAACAACAACAACAACAACAACAAACAAACAAACAAAAAAACAACACAAAAAAAACCAAACCAAACAAACAAAAAAAGGAAAGACAAAGCTCCATTAATCATCTTCAATCAGAAGATGTGTTTCAGCCATTTCTGTAACAACCCTCCCCCCCCCAACTCTAAGAGATTTTTACATATTTAAGGTTACAGGTATTATAAGGTTCTCAAACATCCAGATAATATCAGAACAAACTTCCTGTTTCTAATGTACTTGTTACATTAGGATAAGTCCTAAGGTGAGCATACTCCCTGCGGGGGCTTCATTTCTGCTCGTGCAGAGCAGCTTCGAAGTCCTGAAGTATGCTTTGTGTGCTTTGTGACTTGATTACTTACGGTTGAGGGGCAGGCTTGCGTTGGTTGTGCCCAATTTATTTGCAGCCACACAAGTATAGTTGCCGAAGTGCTCCTGTGTCACATTGGTCACTGTGAGGATGGATCTTGTGCTAAAATTCTGAATGATAATTCCTTGTTGGCCATTGAAGAGCCTAGAAAACAGAATACACTCTAATAAGTATGGGTCTTGAACATCAGTTTTAAGTTCAGCTTAGGCAGAGTTGCCATGGAAACCTGTAGGCTACAGTATAATTACATCTACATGGACCTCAGCAACATGGTGTTAATTCTGTTCTGTAACAGTTCTCTTACTCTGGTGGATTTGAATTCTTGATAGCTGTCCTTTGCGCTGATGGATTAGCCTGCTGCATGACAAGCCAGACCATGGTCTTCATGTGAATTATTACTAGTGTACAAATTAATTCAGCAGTGCAAATGCTTCTTATCCGTCAAAGCCCAGGAAGAAGAAAAAGGAAGCAGATTTAGATATTGGACCAAAAGTTGGGCTGATTGCTCCTGTGTAAGCTGGCTAGTTTATAGGGACCTAAGACACTTCGGATGGCATTCATGGGTAACTCCTCTGAAATCATACTACAACTATGATAGAATTCAAATAAAAAAAATCAATGCTGTATAGCTGTTGCCATGGACAACCAAGGCAGAAATGACTTCCTTTAACCTAGAGAGAGAAGTACAGTAATGCAGACAGCATTTGGGAGCCATCAATACATCTGTCCCATTTTAGGACTGACTTCTGCTTGATACTACTGACTTGCTGAGTGTCTCTCTCCAGACACAGCACCTAAGGCCCTCATTCAAGTGAGCTGACATGGCTTCATGTTGTAGAAACAGGTCACATCTCTCCCTGTTCCTGCCTCTTCCTGATTAGACCCTTGGCTGTGACCTCCTGCTGTTAATGTCACCCAAACCTCCTGTCATCTGCTTCATATTTTGCTAGTGCCTCCAAATTACTCTCTTCCCTGTGTAACCTACTCTTGCATTGTTCTATCAGTTTGCACACATGTGAGGTTTTCTGGACAGATTGAATTGTTTGAATCTCCTCAGAGTCCAGATCACGGGGACAGACTTTCTTCAATGATGGAATTGTGTACCATTTACAGTGATGTTCTAAGTACACAAAGTATTATATAGGTCAGTGGAGTCAGATTAATCATGAGACAAAGACAATTTGAAGACGTTTTCTCTATAAACATAAATTCTGTCTCAATGAGGATAAAAACAGATTCTACCCTCTGCTTGATTTAATCTCAGATTTATGTAAAAGACACACAGTAATACACAGTGGGTAAATTCACCCTGTAAATGGCCAGTTAGAGTTTCCTCTCATGTATGTTTGTTTTAGTACCATACATGTCTGATCATGAAGAAGCTCATCCATGGCCTCTGTGGAATCTGAATTGACTTATGCTCTGTAGCTTGCACTGAATCATGACAAACCATTCTGCATGTAATGAAAATCAGAAGTAGTAAGATATGATTACTTCTGGGTATTATTTCAATTTCCTTAGTGATTGAATTTGACTTATTCAAAATCCAAACTTTAAAAAGATTAATAAAACTTTAGTAGAATAAAGATTAAACAAAATTTAAAATTCAACAGTAATAATGGTCCCCAAATCTAAATGAGAAAATAGACCAAAAATATTTTAAACCTATGAACATATGTGCTAAATTCCCAGTGCCTTATTGTACACTTTCACGCCTCATATTAATAACCTTTAACCAATCGATTAATTAAATAAGTAATATAATTTGATGCCTGAGATTGAACCCAGGAATAAGTGAGCACTCTATCAACTGGGCAACATCTGCATGCATCCTCTTAAATACTTTATTTTAAAATGATTGCATATGCTACATGTACAGACCAGTTTCATTTCCCTACCTGCCTTGGTACTGGGGTTTGTCACTGTGGCCATATCTGTTATAGACACATTTTGTGAGGGCTCTGCAATTTCCTGGTCTCCTGAATCTCTGATATGCCCCAAACTGTCTTGTTGCTACAGAACTGAGAAGAAATGATCTAGAATCTTCCACTGGTTGAGCTCTGAGATGTTCTCAAGGGAGCAATGTGGTGGTATTGTGTTCCCCAAAATATTGTATATGCTAATAAGCTTATCTGGGGACAGAGAACAGGACTGCCACAATATTAAATATGAGGATAGGCAGTGGTAGCACACGCCTTTAATCCCAGCACTCGGGAGGCAGAGCCAGGCGGATCTCTGTGAGTTCAAGGCCACATTGGAAACAGCCAGGCATGGTGACTCACACCTTTAATCCCTGAGAGCCTTTACTCCCAGGTAGTGTTGGCAGAAAACAGAAAGATATATAAGGCGTGAAAACCAGAAACCAGAGCTGGTTAAGCATTCAGGCTGTCAAGCAGTAGTTCAGCTGAGAGCCATTGGGATGAGGAAACAGAAGCTTGCAGTCTGAGGAAAAAAGACCAGCTGAGGAACTAGCAAGGTGAGGTAGCTGTGGCTTGTTCTGTCTCTCTGATCTTTCAGCATTCACCCCAATACCTTTTAAGATTCATGCTACAGAGCAATACATTCAGAAGCTCTCTAGCTCCATTGCTCATCTTTGTCACGGCTATCTCTCTGGATGAGTTGGCTTCCAGTTTCCTGCTCTTCAGTGAGGTGAAGCTGCAGATGTCACTGAGTCATGCATGCAGTGTGCTTATGCTCTATGCAGCTCCTGCTATAACATCCCAGCAGTAGCATCTGCACCATTATCACAGCACCACATCAGAGCACCAACCCAATAGCCAGGAGATGATGAGGACAATGAGAGAGAGAAGTGCCTTCCCTCAGGACTGTCTCTAGGGGAAGCTACTTTCCTGAAATTAATGAAGTCTGTAGCTAACTTCCTTCATCAGCTGAAAGTTTGAGATCTGCTGATCCTTTAAACACCCTTTAAGACATGCTCTTCTCCTGGAGTGCTTTGCAAAGCCATCTTTGAGAGAGTGCAACTACTGAAGTGATTTGTATGTCCAGAGGATGTGCCTCTGTGATTTTTATCACATGCATCTTGGCTTAAGAGTTTTATCAAATATTCAATCAATTCTGAAAACATTTACTAAATCATTATGAGGTGGGAGAGGGAGTCCTATGTCAAGTGGTCAGAGACTAGATTACCACAAACTCTGGATTTCTGAAGGCTGAGATCAAGGAAAAGAAGCAGATGAACACTACTCTAGTCACTGAATGCCAAAATATGAGCCTGCCTAAAAGCTGTAGCATGTATGTCATTAATGTGATCAAAACCAAATAATAAGAATACTTTAATTGATGACTTATTTTTCTTTTTAAAGATTTATTTCAAGATGATTCTCTCTCTCTCTCTCTTTATATATATATATATATATATATATATATACATATATATATGTAATATATATATATATTATATATGTGTGTGAGTGTGTGTGTGTGTGTGTGTGTGTGTGTGTGTGTGTGTATTTATGAGAGACTTTCTTGCGTGAGGACGTAGGTAAGTTGATAGAATGCTGCTCTAGAATGCAAACCTGGAATTGATCCCAAACATTTTATAAGATTAGTGTGATAGCATACACTTCTAATTAGGTGGTGGAGACAGGGCAAACATTCTAATTCTTCAAGGTCATCTGAAGTCACATAGGAAGTTGGAGGCTAGCCTAGGCTACATGAGGTCCCTTAGATATAGAGATAGAGCCTGGCAGTGGTGGCACATACCCTTAATCCCAGCATTGAGAGGCAGAAGCAGGCAGATCTCTGTGAGTTTGAGGCCAGCCTGGTCTGCAAAATGAATTCCAGGATATCCAGAAAAAGAAAGAAAGAAAGAAAGAAAGAAAGAAAGAAAGAAAGAAAGAAAGAAAGAAAGAAGGAAGGAAGGAAGGAAGGAAGGAAGGAAGGAAAGAAAGAAAGAAGGAAAGAGAGAAATAAATGAGAAAGAGATAAAAATATTGCTAGATAATCATTCTTATATTGTTTTATTTTGACTGATTGTTGGCTGCTGTATCCGTCTGAAGAGAATCTCTGCTAAACTAGGAGTTAATGTCATATGCATGGCCTCTTGTTCTTTATAAGAGCAGCTAGAGCATGTGGAGCTTTACAAGGAAGTACCTGGCCATTTATCCTTGTTTACTTTTACTGGGAGAACTTGGGTGTAAGATCCTTCAATTGCTGCAGACTCTGCTGTCCTCCACCCCTGGCTCCAGGTGAAGTTTGCTTCAAATTGAGGGCCATTGCTCTGACTCTCCCTCTGTCTTTGCCTTATAAATGTGTGAGCGGCAGGCTATTTGCTTTGCCAGCATCTTCTTGGGCTACTGTGAGCACAGTCCCATAGGGAATTACTGTATTAGAACAGAGTCCTGTATTTTCTGGCACCACAGGTAACACATGGAAACCAGGGATGCTTAGCTATCAAATGATCACAAATTATAATCATTGTCTCCTTTGGGCTATAGCTATCTAAGGTGACCAAGAGAGCCAGTAGCAAAGTCACCAGAGAAAACCTAACAACATAGTGTTAGCATCAATTGCTAAGACTGCAAACGTAACTGGGACAGCCCCTTTGTGCCTTGCTTAGTCTCAGCCCTCACTCCACTTTTGGGACTTTTGCTGGCTCTTTCTTTCCAGATCAGAATTAACAATAAATGTCATATCCCCAGAATCATGACTATATTTCTATTCTCATTGTACACATATATGTGGAAGATGGTAGTTGTTCTCTAATACATGTATAACTGAAATTCTTCAGTATTTGTATATGAATGTGTAGTGTTAAGTAAGACATTAATTCAGTGAACACCTGGTGAGAATATGAATGAATGTTCTCAGCAGCTCTGGAAGATAGGTGGTATTAGTCCTAGTTTAGAGATGAGGAGGCAGAAGTTTAGAAAAATTAAGCTAATTCATCTTCTACCATCCAATAATTAACAGAGCCTCTATTCAAATCTGGATCTCCTCTGACTGCTGGTGTCCAGGCAGCATAGCAGTTAGTGCTGACCTCTTCAAGCAGAAACTGGATGTTGAGTTTGAATCTGGGGACAGGTGCTTCAGGAAAGTTGAGTTGGGCCATGAAACAGCATCAGCAGAGCTAAATATCTAGCTGACATGCTGCAGTCATGCCAGGAAAGCTAGGCTCAATCCAGGCAGTGAGTCTAATGGGGTAGAAAGTCAACTAAACAGCAAGCTTTCATTCTGAGAGCTTCCTGAATATCTTTCTGGGCCTCGTGACTAATGCTGGGGCTTAGTTCTGCCATGAGTTAAGCTTTGTACACAGCTGCCATTGGCCTCCCCTAGAGTCAGTCTCTCAGGATGCACATAGCCTGGGATGAGAGGCAGCAAATGTGCTCCTCCTCCCTGCTGGAGTTGTGCCCCAGCACACACCCCTCTGGCTGGAGTTACTGCTTGTGGTTTCATCTGTTGGCCTACTATATGGTTAGAGGGGGGAAATCTCTCCTTGTGCAACATGGTTAAAATGGCAGAAAATCAGCCATGGGCCAAAAATGTGACTTCTTTAGTTATAATACTGTCTCCGGAGTCCAAGTTCTAGTAGAGTTGTGGTGTTGAGCTCTGCCTGACCCAGCTGGGTCAGTCACATCTCCTGACATGGATTAAGTTGCACATCTTCACATGTTTATGTCCCTTTTGCCTAGGAGTGTGAAACTGTTTAGTGAAAACATTTCTCATGCCTTTGTTACTTATTGTATCCTAAGCACATTGCCTCTTAAAGCATTGGCACACAATGACTGTCACATGCTTAGCCACATAAATTAGGCTGCTACATCTTTATAAACATTCATATTTTTATCTGTGAAATAGGATAAAATAACCTAGTAGCCAACCATGGGTATAAAAATGGTTTTTAAATGATAATGTATATTCTTTAAGTATATGTACCTCAAATGCGGAGGCACTAGATTATAACAGCTGAAGCCATTGATACACTGCTTCTCAGGCCACAGCAAAATATTAAATATTGAAAAAGGAAATTATTATTATTTTATTATTACTATTTTTGATTTTTCAAGACAGGGTTTCTCTGTGTAGCTTTGTGCCTTTCCTGGAACTCACTCTGTAGCCCAGGCTGGCCTCAAACTCACAGAGATCCACCTGCCTCTGCCTCCCAAGTGCTGGGGTTAGAGGCATGTGCTGCTGCTGCTGCTGCTGCTGCTGCTGCTGCCGCCGCCGCCACCACCACCACCACCACCACCACCAGGCAGGGAATTATTTTTAAAGCAAGGTGGGGGATGACAAAGATCATAGTACTGTGACTTGAAGACATGCCAAATTTTGTATCAGTCATATGCCCATTATCAATCTCATCCAGGCTTTCTGGGGGATCCTTGGGGCAGGAAAAGAGAAAAGGAGGAGTGAGAGCTGAAGTGTGGAAGTGAGTCTCTGTGTGAGCTACTGTAGCAACTTGATAGTTTACTATGTGGCTTGACACTGGAGAACGGAGAACAGAATGGCAGCACTTATTCCTGGGAGCATTCTGAAGACTGTTCTCCACCACTGAGCCCAAAGGGATCTCTATCTTTAGTTGTGCATTTGAATAAATTAATATTATTATAATACATTAGGGTACTTTAATGATTTTAGACTTTATTAAGCTATTTAAAATGTATGCCTTGTTTACTCTATCAATTTTAATGAATTAATAATTTTTTCTTTATTATTATGTGTTTTAAATTTTATACATCAGCCATGGGTTCCCCGGTCCTCACCCTCCCACCAACACCCCCACCTTCTCCCTATCCCCTCCCCTCCATTCCCATCTCATCCAGGGCCAAGACTCCCCTGGGGATTCATTTAAACCTGGTGGATTCAGCACAGGCAGGTCCTGTCCCCTCCTTCCAGGCTGAGCATGTGTCCCTGTGTAAGCTCAAGGTTCCAAACAGCCAGCTCATGCACTGCCCAGTCGCACAGCCTGGGTGCCTCCCAAACAGATCAAGCTATTCAATTGTCTCACTTATCCAGAGGGCCTGATCCAGCTGGGGGGGCTCCACAGCCTTTGGTTCATAATTCATGTGCTTCCATTCATTTGGCTATTTGTCCCTGTGCTTTTTGCAATCTTGGATTAAAAAATTCATGCTCTTGCAGTCCCTCCTCTTTCCTGATAGTTGGACACATGGAGCTCCACCTGGGGCCTGGCTGAGGATCTCTGCATCCACTTCCATCAGTTATTGGATGAGAGTTCCAAGAGGACTGTTAGGGTGTTTAGTCATCTGATCACCAGACTAGGTCAGATCAGGCTTTCTCTCGACCATTGCCAGCAGACTACAGAGGATATATCATTGTGGATTTCTGGGGAACTCTTGAGCACTCTGTCTATTCCTGTTCTCATGTGGTCTTCATTTATCATGGTCTGTTATTCCTCATTCTCCTTTTCTGTTCTTAACCCAGCTGCAATCTCCTGCTCCCCTAAGCTTTCTTTCCCTCAAATCTTGCCCTTATTTACTCCCACTGTTGTCCAGGTTGTTCATGTAGATCTCATCCATTTCTCTGTCATTGGGTGATTCTTGGGTCTTTCCATGTTTGTTTTACATCCAGTATCCTCCTATGAGTAAGTACATACCATGTTTGTCCTTCTGAGTCTGGGTTACCTCACTCAGGATGATTTTTTTCTAGATCCATCCATTTGCCTGCAAACCTCATGATGTCATTTTTTTCTCTGCTGAGTAGTACTCCATTGTGTATATGTACCATATTTTCTTTATCCATTCTTCAGTTGAAGGGCATCTAGGTGGTTTCCAGGTTCTGGCTATTACAAACAATGCTGATATGAACATAGCTGAGCAAATGCCCTTGTGGTATGATTGAGCATTCCTTGGTTATATGCCCAAGAGTGCTATAGCTGGTCTTGGGGGAGATGGATTCCCAATTTTCTAAGGAAGCGCCATATTGATTTCCAAAGTGGCTGTATAAGCTTGCATTCCCACCAGAAGTGGAGGAGAGTTCCCCTTGCTCCACATCCTCTCCAGCATAAGCTGTCTTCTGTGCTTTTGATCTTAGCCATTCTGACAGGTGTAAGGTGGTATCTCAGAGTCGTTTTCATTTGCATTTCCTGGATAATTAGGGATGTTGAGCAATTCCTTAAATGTCTTTCAGCCATTTGAACTTCCTCTGTGGAGAATTCTCTGTTTAGTTCTATAGCCCATTTCTTAATTGGACTGTTGGTCATTTTGATGTCTAATTTCTTGAGTTCTTTATATATTCTGGATATCAGCCCTCTGTCAGATGTGGGGTTGGTGAAGACCTTTTCCCATTCTGTAGGCTGTTGCTTTGACTTGTTGACCGTGTCCTTCGATTCCATTGATCCACATGTTGGTTTTTATGCCAGTACCAAGTTGTTTTTATTACAGTAGCTCCATAGTAGAGCTTGAGGTCGGGGATTGTGATGCCTCAGAGGATGTTTTATTGTACAGGATTCTTTTGGCTATCCTGGGTTTTTTGTTTTTCCATATGAAGTTGAGTATTATTCTTTCCAGATCTGTGAAGAATTGTGTTGGTAATTTGATGGGAATTGCATTGAATCTGTAGATTGCTTTTGGTAAGATCGCTATTTTTACTGTTAATCCTGCCTATCCATGAGCATGGGAGGTCTTTGCATTTTCTGACATCTTCTTCAATTTCATTTTTCAGGGACTTAAAGTTCTTGTCATATAGGTCCTTCACATGCTTAGTTAGTGTAACCCCAAGGTATTTTATATCAATTGTGGCTATTTTAAAGGGTGATGTATCTCTGATTTTCTTCTCAGCCTGTTTGTCTACTATATATAGAAGGGCTACTGATTTTTTTGAGTTGATGTTGTATACTGCAATGTTGCTGAAGGTTTTATTAGCTGTATCAGTTCCTTGGTTGAATTTTTGGGGTCACTCATGTATACGAACATGTCATCTGCAAATAGGGAGAGCTTGACTTCTTCCTTTCCAATTTGTATCCCCTTAACCCCTTATGTTGTCTTATATCTCTGGCTAGAACTTCAAGTACTATATTGAATAAGTAGGGGGAAAGGGGACAGCATTGCCTTATTCCTGATTTTAGTGGTATTGCTTTGAGTTTCTCTCCATTTAATTTGATGTTGGCTGTTGGCTTGCTGTAGATTGCCTTTATTATGTTTAGGTATGTTCCCTGTATTCCTGATCGCTCCAAGACCTTTATCACGAAGGAATGTTGGATTTTGTCAAATGCCTTTTCTGCATCTAGTGAGATGATCATCTGTTTTTTTTCTTTGAGTTTGTTTATATGTTGTATTACATTGACGGACTTTCATATGTTGAACCACCCTTGCATCCCTGGGATGAGGCCTACTTGATCATGGTGGATAATTGTTTTGAAGTGTTCTTGGAGTCTGTTTGCCAGAATTTTATTGAGTATTTTTGCATCAATGTTCATGAGTGAGATCGGTCTGTAGTTCTCTTTCTTTGTTGCATCTTTGTTTCATTTAGGAATCAGGGTAATTTTAGCCTCATAGAAGGAGTTTGGTAATAGTCTTTCTGCTTCTATTGTGTGGAACAATTTAAGGAGTATTGGTATTAAATCTTCTTTGAAGATCTGGTAGAATTCTGCAGTGAATCCTTCAGGTCCAGGGCTTTTTTTTGGTTGGGAGACTTTTAATGACTGATTCTATTTCCTTAGGGGTTATTGGACTATTTAAATGGTTTATCTGGTCTTGATTTAACTTAGGTATGTGGGACCTATCCAGAAAATTATCCATTTCTTTTAGATTTTCCAGTTTTGTGGAGTAGGGGTTTTTGAAGTATGACCTGATGATTCTCTGGATTTCCTCATTGTCTGTTGTTATGTCCCCCTTTTCATTTCTGATTTTGTTAATTTGGATGCTCTCTCTCTGTCTTTTGGTTAGTTTGGATAAGGGTTTGTCTATCTTGTTGATCTTCTCAAAGAACCAACTCTTTGTTTCATTAATCCTTTGTATTGTTCTCTTTATATCTATCTTATTGATTTCAGCTTCAATTTGATAATTTCCTCGCATCTGTTCCTCCTGGGAGACTTGGCCTTTTCCTGTTCAAGGGCTTTCAGGTGTGCTGTCAAGTCACTAACGTGAGATTTCTCCAGCTTCTTTATGTGGGCTTTCAGTGCTATGAATTTCCCTCTTAGCACTGCTTTCATACTATCCCATAAGTTTGAGTATGTGGTGTATTCATTTTCATTGATCTCTAGGAAGTCTTTAATTTCTTTCTTTATTTCTTCCTTAACCCATTGGTGATTCAGTTGAGCATTATTCAGTTTCCATGAGATTGTAGGATTTCTGTAGTTTTTTCTGTGGTTGAAATCTAACTTTAAACCATGGTGGTCTGATAGAACACAGGATGTTATTCCAATTGTTTTGTATCTGTTGAGATTTGCTGTGTGGCCAAGTATGTGGTCGATTTTAGAGAAGGTTCCATGAGGTGCTGAGAAGGTATATTGTTTTCTGTTTGGGTGGAATGTTCTATAGATATCCATTAAGTCCTTTTGAGCCATAACATCAGTTAAGTCCATTATGTCTCTGTTAAGTTTCAATTTGGCTGATCTGTCCAGAGGTGAAAGTGGGGTGTTGAAGTCTCCCACTATTAACGTGTATGGGTTTATATGTGATTTAAGCTTCAGTAATGTTTTTTTTTTTTTACAAATGTGGGTGCCCTTGTGTTTGGGGCATAAATGTTCAGAATTGAGACTTCATCTAGGTGGATCTTTCCTTTGATGAGTATGTAATGTCCTTCATCATCTCTTTTGATTGATTTTAGTTTGAAGTCTATTTTTCTGGATATTAGGAAGGCTACACCAGCTTGCTTCTTAAGACCATTTGATGGGAAAGTCTTTTCCCAGCCTTTTATTCTTAGGAGGTGTCTGTCTTTGAATTTGAGGTGTGTTTCCTGTATGCAGCAGAAAGATGGGTCCTGTTTTCAGATCCATTCTGTTAGCCTCTGTCTTTTATAGGTCAATTAAGTCCATTGATATTAAGGGATATTAATGACCAGTGATTGTTCATTCCTGTTGTTATTTTTATTTTTTGGTTGTAGTGTGTGTGTACTTCTCTTCTTTGGGGTTTACTGCTGTGGTGTTATCTATTGCCTGTGTTTTCATCTGCCTTCCTTTGGTTGGAATTTTCCTTCTAGTGCTTTCTGTAGGGCTGGGTTTGTGGATAAGTATTTTTTAAATCTGGTTTTGTCTTGGAAGTTCTTGTTCACTCCATCTATGATGATTGAAAGTTTTGCTGGGTATATTAGTCTAGGCTGGCATCCATGGTCTCTTAGTGTCTGCATTATATCTGTCCAGGTCCTTCTGGCTTTCAAAGTCTCCATTGAGGAATCGGGTGTTATTCTGATGGGTTTGCCTTTATAAGTCACTTGGACCTTTTCCTTTGCTCCCCTTAATATTCTTTCTTTATTCTGTACGTTTTGTTGTATAATTAGTATGTGGCAAGGGGACTTTTTTGGGGGGTCCAGTCTGTTTGGTGTTCTATAGGCTTCTTCTATCTTCATAGGCATTTCCTTCTTTAAGTTGGGAAAGTTTTCTTCTATGATCTTGTTAAATATATTTTCTGTGCCTTTGAGTTGTTATTCTTCTCCTTCCTCTATCCCTATTATTCGTAGGTTTGGTCTTTTCATGGTGTCCCAAATTTCTTGGACATTTTGGGTCATGACTTTGTTGGTTTTAGTGTTTTCTTTGACTGATGAATCTATTTCTTCTACCATATCTTCAACACCAGAGATCCTCTCTTCCATCTCTTGCATTCTGTTGGTTATACTTGCCTCTGAAGTTCCTGTTTGTTTACTCAGATTTTCTATTTCCAGCATTCCTTCTGCTAGTGTCTTCTTCATTTTTTCTATTTCCCTCTTCAGGTCTTGGATTGTCTCCCTTGCTTTTTCATTATTTTCTTTCAGGGACTTATTGTTTTCTTCTGCTTTAATTGTCCTTTCCTCTAGTTTTTTTTTTTTTTTATAGTATTCTTCGCATTTTTGTTTGTCTGTTCCTCCACTTTATTTTTGATTTCTTCAATATAAGGCTCTAGCCTCTTCATGATGTTACTTATAAGGTTGTTTTCTTCTGCTTCTTCCATTCCGTGATGTTCAGGTCTAGCTGTTGGAGAAGGGCTAGTTTCTGGTGATGCTGTATTGCTCTTTATTTTGTTGTATGTACTTCTGCCTTGGCGTCTGCCCATCTCCTCTTGTGTTCGTTCTTGGTCTTATCAGTGTACTTGGTCCAGAGAGAGTTGACAGATTTAGGGAGCCTCTCTCTGGTCCAAATGGAAGCTCTGGGCCAGATTGGAGTGCTCGTCCAGATGAGAGTCCTGGCCTGATAGGAGCTGGGAGGCTGGACTCTGAGTCTTGGGAAGTCTCTGGGGTCTCCTTATTTTGTCCAGATGTGAGCTCCTCTTGTCCAGATGGGAGTTCCTCTGGTCTCTGGTCCAGATGGGAGTTCCAGGGTGGGATGGAAGCTTGGGGCTGGTCTCTGATTCTCAGGAATTGGCTGGGGTCTCCAGCAGTTGGGTGTGGGGGCAGGGTGTGGAGACTGCAGTCTTGGAAAAGGGGAGCCTTCCTGCAGGGCTCGCCAATTGGCAGGAAACTGGGGCCAAGTTGGTCAGGTCCTCCCAGAGTGGCCTGTGTCCAGCGGTGGGACCCTAGGGCAGTTGCCTCTCTGGCTATAACCCCAGGCACTCACCTGTGGTCTAGATGGGAGTTCCGGGGTGGGCAGGAGCTGCGGGTTGGTCTCTGAGTCTCAGGAAGTGGCTGGGGTCTTGGGCAAATGGGTGTGGGGGCAGGGTGTCGAGACTGCAGTGTCTTCCTGCAGTCTTGGAAAAGGGGAGCCTTCCTGCAGGGCTTGCCAATTGGCAGGAAACTGGGGCCAAGGTGGTCAGGTCCTCCTGGGGTGTCCTGTGTCCAGCGGTGGGACCCAGGTACAGTTGCCTCTCTGACTATAACCCAGGCACTCACCAAATTAATAATTTTAATTAATAATTTTAGATTTAGACTTTGGGGCTGCCTTACTAGTGACAGTTTGATTCACATTGAGGGGACCCTTTAAGCCCCACCTAAAATAATCAAGGCTACAGTGCAGGACCAACTCCCTCTAATAATAGTGGGTCCTATACCCATGACAACCTTGGAAATGACTGAATCTCTCCACTCTGCTTGAACTGTTTTCCCAATAACTGGGTGCTCAAGAGTTTAATGTTTAGTTTTATACTGAATCATAATGATACAGACATACTTCTGAGCTGACAATCACATAGAAGGAAGCCACAAGTTAGCAACAGAAACTACGTTCCTTTTTCTCATCATGTTGGGGTTGGGTTGACATTGATTAAAGCAAGAGGGTCAGTTTGGATATATTCCTTTCCCATTTGAAAGTGACTTTGGGGAGATAGATCACTGGGTAAAGTACTTACCTTATAAGCACCAGGTCTTGAGGCTGATCTCATAAACCCATGTTAAAAAGTAAAGCCAACAAACCAAACAACAAAAGAGAAAACCAGGCATGGTGGCATACACTTAGAATCCCAGTGCTGAGGACATGAAGACAGAATAATTCCTGGGGCTTGATGGCCATCTAGACTAGCCTATTTGACAAGATCCAAATCCCTAAGAGATCTTATTTTTCAAAAACAGCATGGACAGTTCATCTCCAGTGACCAACCCAGGTGACCTCTTCTCCACTGACATATGCACAGTTGTGTATGGAGAACTGCACAAATGTGAGCTTACATGCACATAGACAGGGCTGGGGTGGTGACCTTAGAATTACTATGACCATAACTCACTCATGCAACACATAGTTATACAAACATCATGTCGGGTGCCGGGAAAAGGGCAATGAAAGAATCCCAACTCACACAGACTAGAACTTAGCAAGAGAAATGGATACACTGATGGATCTGAGGATGGGGTGAATATCCAAGAGTCAAGTTGAAGAATCTCCTCCTGGGGCAGGAGGTATCATTCTGGAGGTATCAAGGGAAAATGACTCATAGTAAAACACAATAAGGTCTGAACAATAAGAGAAGCAATAAGAAGCCCTGAGTGTTATGGTGGTTTGAAAGAAAATGGTCCCAGCAGGGAATGGCACTATTAGGTGTGACTTTGTTGGAGTATGTATGGCCTTGTTGTAGGAAATGTGTCACTATGGAAATAGGCTTTGAGGTCTCATATATGCTCAAGCCATGCCCAGTGACAGAGTTCACTTCCTTTTGCCTGTGAATCAAAATGTAAGACTCCCAGCTCCTCTAGCACTATGTCTGCCTGCATGCCACCTGTCATGATGACCTTGAATTAAATTTCTGAAACTGTAAGCTAGCCCCAATTAAAAGTTTCCTTTTATAAGAGTTGCCATGGCTATAGTGTCTCTTCATAGCAATAGAAATCCTAAAACAGGTATAAACAAAGCTTGTACCCCTGTGTATGATAACTGAGCTAGACAGATAAGAAGAGTCTCATGGTTCCTTCCTCCCTTGGGAAATCCTTCCAACTCTTAGGAGCATCTCTCGCTTTTCCTTTCTGCCCTCATTGTTACTTTCCCTTAATTTTTCTCTTTTCTTTAATGTTCTTATTAAGCCTGCTCTTGCTCTGCACACTCTCACAAGAGTCCAAGTCACTAGCTTTCTTGGGCATAACACAATCAATTTGGAGATACTTTCCAGCCTGTCTTTGATTATCTTGTGTGTCCAGCATTTTTGGCCCTTGGGTCATGCCCAACTGGGACTTGAGGATCCTGCTCCATTCAGAAACCCTACAAAATCCCAATAATGAATGACTCTAGAGGCTTTGCTGGGACAGGGGCATCTTCAATGAGGCAAGAGCCTAGGTAGTGAGAGGGAACACATAGGAGCATCAGGGGATAGAGCATGTTAGTGTGTGTATATGTGTGCCTATGTATGTATATGGATACATGCATGTGTATGAGTGTATGTGCATGTGTTTTTGTGTGCATGTGTTTGTATGTGCATGTGTGTATCTGTGAGTGCATATATGCATATGAGTACATGCATATACATGTGTTCATGTACATGCAAGGGTCTTACCAGCAAAGGAACCAGCTAAAGGAGAGGGTGGTGTTGGCTCAGGTGGTTGGAGTCAGAAGTATGAGATTTGTAATCAGAGAAGTAAAGTGTGGCCAGAATGGGATGGCCTGTCATGTAGTGGAGAGAGCAATTTGTTGAGGGAAAATGAAGAAAGTAGTCAGATCAGAGCTTGACTTTGAGTTGACAGCAATGAACTGTGAGAGCACACACTTGTTGACAGTTATGAACTCTAGGAGCACAGACACACTTGTTGGATGGTGGACTCTGCACAGTAGTGACACCTTAGTCCACCTTGTCACTCATCATCCCTCGCACCACTCTCAAACCTCTTTCTTGTGTTCCAGCCTCCAATAATGATGCCGCATTTCACTGTTATCTGGGTAGGAAGCTCTGCTTAGCATTATGTTTTATTCTTCAAACAAATTGTCCCCTGAAATGTTTCCTCATGCATTCTCAATGCACTCTCTCATGTTCTCTCTCTGTCTCTCTCTCTGTCTTTCTCTCTCTCTCTCTCTGTCTCTCTCTGCCTTGTGGCTGTGGGTCAAAATGTAAACTCTCCTTTCACTCAATCATCAGGGACTCTGACTCTCTGAAACAACAAGTCAAATTAAACACTTTCTTTTATAAGTTACCTAAGTCACAGGGTTTCATCAGAGCAAGAGAAAAATAAGAGACGGATCCTATAAGGTCATCATGTGTGATGAGCTTTCTATGTGGCTAATTTTCCGCATTTTTCTACACTGACATCTTCTCTCTCTCTCTCTCTCTCTCTCTCTCTCTCTCTCTCTCTCTCACACACACACACACACACACACACACACACACATATATGAATCTCTGTACATCTTGTGTGAGTCTCTGTACACATGTTTTGTGCATGGAGGTGACTCATCCTTCACACAAATGCTAAACTGGCCACAATAGCCATTTTTCTTCTTTGTGGGGATGTTATAAATAATACTTATACCTGCACAGACTAAGTTGGGAATGTATTACTTAAAATGATATAATGGTAAAGTTCCTACAGTGTCAAGTCCAAATACTACAATTTTAGCAGTACATTATTTTTTAACTTGTCAACTGATAGTTTTTAATGTTTCACTGTGAATTTCTTTTGAATTCATTAGAGTAATTTGTTTTGAGCTCATTTGTAACTTTTATATTCCTATCTTAAGTTATGGTGAATAGTTAGGAAGGACACACTCTTGGAATTAAAGACTTTACCAAAACATGGCCAGAATTAGCCTCTGTGCTAAATGACTACAATTATATCTTTAAAATGTATTTATTGACTTACCATTCTGATAAATATGAATTATCAATTTGAGTACAGTAGCTATTTTGACATATTTATACACATAGAATGAACTAATAAATATACCTACCACCTAAAAGCCTCAGGCAGTCTCAATGATCTAGAGAAATCAGAAAGCATGGCTTTCTGGGTCTTGGGCTTGAATTTCATGAAATCTTCAAAAAGAGGAGAAAATTATGCTATGCAATCATGCAAAAAATTATGATCTAACACAAGATGCTAATGCTACCAAGACAAGAAAGTTTAAATGCTTGGTGCTTTATATCAATTATCTCAAACCCTAATTTTCCCAATACTAAAACATATGTAGAATAAAATTAAGCTTATTAGGATTGTCCCTAGCAGGTGTGCTGAGAGTCTGCTGTTTAAAAATGACTACCTTGTTCCAATGGCTAATGATTCAACAAAAGTGTATAAATGTAATCACTCTCATGATGGTCGTTAAAAAACAGTGCAATAAACTAATTTAAATTGGCAATATTTCTAATATAAAACCCAATTAGATTATCAATAAGACACAGTGTGGGGGAGCCATCTTTGAAGATGGCATCTGATGATCTCAACTCACGATAACATATGCCTAAGAGTTCCCTTCTGTAGAGAGTAGGGCTGTCCCATGCAGCTAATAGAACCCTGCAGAAATGACAGTGTGAAGTCCAACACAAGGTCATGAGAAATATGATATCACAGCTTCTATCCTGCTGTCTCCTAGATCACTGGTTCTGGAGAAAGCCTGTTGCCATGGCACAAAGTCACTCAAGCAGTCCTGTGGAGATACCCACATGGCAAATAATTAATGCCATCTGCCAGGAACTGCCACCAACACCATCTCCCTGGCCATGTGAGTGTGTGTTTGTGTGTGTGTGTGTGTGTGTGTGTGTGTGTGTGTGAGTGTGCATGTCTTTGTGCATTTATCTGCATCTGTGTCTGTGTGTATATATCTGTTTACATGTTTGAATTTGTATCTGTGTGCACGTATCTATATATGTGTATATGTGTATATATGTGTTCATATGTCTCTCTGTGTGTCTGAGTGTGTGTGAGTTCATGTGTGTCTTTGTGCATTTTTGTGTGCTTGTGCATATATGTACATGTCTGTGTGTATGCAAGTACAATGTTCATATCTCTGTGTGAATGTGTCTGTGTATTCATGTGTGTGTGTCTGCATGTGTGCATCTATGTGTGAGTGCATGTATGTATGTCTCTGTGCATGTGTTTGCACATGTGTGTGAATGTTTGTGTGTAAGTGTGTACATGTATGTATGTGTATGAATATGTATGTATGTATGTACATGTGTGTATGTGTGTTATCTGAATGAAAATTTATCTTTGACAATCTTGGTATAAAAGACCAAGCATTTTCTTAAATATAAGTAAAGTCTTGTAGAGATTATTTCTGAGTGAAAATGGAAGGGTCATAGATGAAAGCCCTCTGGGAAACAAAGAGCTTGCCAGAACTATACCATCTTGATGTGGTCTCTGACAGAAGCTTTCTCCTGGATAGGGTACTGGGGGTTCAGAAGAAACTCTGAAACCTGATGTGTGTGTCCCTGTGGCATGTGTACCCAATTCCATTGATACAAATACAGAACTATGTTTGTTATATTGTACACATATTTTTACTCTTATGTAAAATATTTGTATATTGATACAAATGTAAATTTATATCTGTCATACTGTATGTATGTTCTACTTCTGTTTAGGATATTCTGTATACTGATATATACTTAGGATTATTATCATATTACATATTGCACTATACATTCCTACCTCTGTTAAAGATATTTTGTGTATTGTCACAATTTAAAGTCATTGTCCTTTTACTGTACATTTGCTTACAGACTGTTTGCCTTATTTATAGAAAGCTTAGTCCTTAGGTTGTTTAGGTAAATAAGACTTACAGAGTTATTGTCACCTATGCTTGTCATCTCTATAATTATGTTAGTTAGGTTATCCAGATTTATAAATACATAGGTCAGATGGACAGGTAATCTTCAAACACTTCATGGACCTAGAGAATATGACATTTAAATAACTTAGAATTCTGTTGACATGAGACACAATTGCTCCTGGCAACACCAATTTGATCCCGAGAGAATGTTGGGCTTCTAAGACATTTCCATTTTAAAGTTTGTCTTCTTGGCACAAAATGGCCTACTGGACAAAGAACTGCCCTTGCCTCAACTGCTGACAGTACAAATGCTGTCCTTTCTGGACAAGCGGGACACAAGGAAAGCGACCACTATACTTTGCCAAGACAGGGTAAGATGGTCTTTCAGAATTCCTGCTTCTGAAAATGGTCTGTCAGATACTCTAGGCCTGTAGCCAATTTGAATGCACCAAGGATGCTGAGAAACATTAGGTGACTGCCCAGGCTGCTAGCTGTCTCTGTCTACTCTTGCAAGACTCCCGAAAGTTGCTTGCGTCCTTCTCCCATTTCTCAGGTATTATTATATTCCTTCTCAAGTCTTTGATGAGGTTGGAGATTAGCAGTTATAGTTACAACTTAGTATATATACATATATAATACCTTAGATAAAATATATTAAGTATTAGACTCAGGTTCTTTAGGATAGGACACCTTTTGGAATGATCTTTGCAACATGCCACCTACCCATGCCCTAGACTTCCCTGGATTTTACTATATGTTTTTTGTTTGATATTGTTTGCACTTATTGTAATTCCAACTTATCTAGGTCATTATCCCTCATTACTCCTGGACAATATTTGATTACCATCTCTTTATATATAGTCTCGTAGTAGGTTAAAACTTTCTTATTTAGACAAAAGGGGGAGATGTAGTGGATAGCCATCCCAGCATTGGCCTGTTAGTTCCAACCCCCATTGAGGCTTCGGTAATGGTCACACCCACAAGGCAGGGTGGAGGAGGAAGCGGAAGCCCAAGGATCGGGAAGAGGGCTCTTGGTTCCCGGACTCTAGATGCTGGAGGTAGACCGAACAGAGTTCTCCAGAGAACACCGCCGGACTGCACTATACCCTTGCCAGACCCTGTAACCTACCCCTTCATTTGTAAGTTACCCCACAAAATAAACCTCCCTTTTAACTACATGGAGTGGCCTTAATAATTTCACCAATACATTTCTCCAATAAGGACTAAAGTTATATGCCTGCATTGACTGTCCCATTGCTACATGTGCTTCAGGCTGCGAAGGTACCCCAGGGACCACTGTAGCTCTTTTGGCAATGCTTAAAGGATTAAGGAGAGAGTATGACTCCAGAGCATCACAGGCGATTGGAAATAAGGTGGACATTAACAAAGGACCTCGTATTTGGAGGACAAGTGATTCTTACTGTTAGCTTTTGGGAACTAAATGCCACAGATCAAAATCTGAGTTCGAAGGACAGGTTAGACAATCTTGATCAGTGTTAAATCACCTTTTATGGACAACAGGAGACTCAGTGGCTCTTGCAGAGATGTCTTAGTGGAAGGAAGATTGAGGCCTGATTTACTCCAGATATTGCCAAGATGTGTCTCACGCTCATAGATATTTCTTGGGCAACCAGATAAGAATATATCTGAGCAGAAAGTTTTGTGACTTTCAGAAAGTGGAGCAGCACTCTCTAGGAAAACATTCACAGAGATCACCACAAATGAGCTTTCCAACCTGGGTTTCCAGAAACTTACACAGACTATCTTGCTGGATGTACAAACTTAGTGAGTGGAATGAGGGGAATTACATGCCAGTTCATCTAACCCCACTGTGTTTAAACCACCAAGTCTCCTATAAAGTCATTAAGAAAAAGATTTAGAATTGTGGACAGTATAAGTTAATTAGTGAAATTACTGAGAAACTGAAACCTTCCCAGTTTCAAGAAGTGCATATAAAACATTTCCAAACATTGAGGCAAAAACATAGTAACTTAGAACAAAGCATGATGTGGACAGCCTTCATTATTGAGATAAACCTTCTGTTGGTGTGGGAGGCTGTCTTTAGCATAACAACTTCTGATTCCGATTTCAAAAGCAGAAGGATAAAGAAACAGCTCAGGGATAAAGTGCTTGCTGGTTATTAGGGCCCATGCTCATTCCTCCAGGAAAATTGAGGAGTGGCAGGAAATGTCTGTAATCTTGGAGCTGGGGAGACAGAGGTAGGAGGACCCTACAGTCCAGCCAAAATGGCAAATTCTGGTTCAGTGAGAGGCTATGTCATAGCAAACAGGGTGGAGAGTTCACAGATACTGACTGTTCTATGGAGAGGGAATAAACCTGGGCATAGATTTTTGACCTCCACATGTACACCTCGGGTGAGCATGCCTACACACATACATACATGCATACAGTATTCATGTGCACATACAATAAAACCCAGACACCTGTTTACATCATGTCCATGCTCGTTCATTGTGAGACAATATGCAAGCTCTTGTGTGCTTTCATTGGCTCTTTACAGATACCAGCTGAAAGTAGTTATGATTATGATCTTAGTGTGTAAATCCCACACAATTTGTTCAATAGAATTGCAGACAGTATTTAGTTTAATGTTTAGACTTAAAAGAGGCAGTTTCACAAAGTTCCACTTGACATTTTTCTTGGTTATATTCTTTATATTTGAAGGAAAATACAAGTCTATAGAGATAATCCACACTCTCTCCCGTATTGTAGCCTCCAGTTAACCCACAGTGGTCTTCATTTCTGGCTTGGTAAGAGCTACTGGAGAGGTTTGAATGAGTCTACTGCTGGGAAATAAAGTGAAATCTGTTGGCTCATATCTTCCTTTGCTCAGTAGCTCTTGCCAAGATTTCTGGGACATCCCGAGGGCACAGCCATACTAAGCAGAAGTAAAAGAAAAGCTTTGAAAACCCCTTGCTTAGTCCTGTTTTTGTGCATTACTTCTTCTCTACAGGCCTGACAATGAGAGAACATCAACACACAAGCCTATAAAATAAATCATTAAACTTTCTCATCATAGAATAAGGCAGGAGAAGGGTTCTGGCTTATTAAGGAAGCAGAGTACAGACTGCAGCCCCTACTGCTTTTGAAGTATTCTTGTGTAATCTGTTACCAAGCCCTTGAGAGGCATGTTGCCTTTCAAGTAAACATGGTTGCTGGGAAGATAGAGACAGAGAAGGGAGCAGTATCAACAATGGGGGATCTGCAGGCATCTCTGATATTACAGAAACCAATGTGGACATTTCTTCTGCAAAGCTATTAGTTCCTCAGCCCCTGCATGAGCCCTCCATCCTGCTTGCCCATAGGAGGATGAGGTTCATTCAAGCCACTTACAGAAACTGCTGAGAGTTAGTATTGGAACACAAACATTAGCTCAAAGTGCTTGAAACACAGTGATGCTCACAAAGCCCTTACTTCTTCTCTCCTTTGTACCATTCGAAGGCTGGAGGCGGCACACCTGCACCTTCGCATCTTATCAGTCCACTGCGTCCAGGGGTCACAGTGCCAGATTTAATTTCCTGAATCGTAGGTGCAACTGAAAAAGAAACAAAAACACCATGGTGGGTAAAGAGAAGTAATCTTCAGCAGAGATCACACACACACACACACACACACACACACACACACACACACACACACAAGACTATTCCTTCTATATTCAAAGCAATCTCATGCCTGGCAGTCCAGTGCAGGCCAGTCCCTGTGTTTCATGCTTCAAACACTAGACCAAGTCATTTTGAGCTCCATTTTTCAAGTTGGACAATAGATGAATGCTCTAGGGGAGTACAGAGTAAATGCAATACATTTTGGCTGGGTTTCTATTGGAAAAATAGCACAGTGAGGCAAACACCTCATCTGTATCCTGGTCAAACCACGCTCCATCTAGCCCTCTTTTATTGAGCAATCACAGCAGCTGGCACTTGCCGGCTGCTTCAGGTTCTTGATTTCCTCACATGATACTCTGAGCTTGGAGGACATTATTCCCATTTTAACAATATGAAAACCTAAGTTAGCGACATCAAACACTGTAGGAGGATGAAGCAGCTACTTAGATGCAGAATTGGAAGTCAACAATGGTGTGTGAATCTGGGGATCCTTCCTGGTCTCTTATGATAAGTGACTTTGTGACATTGTCTCTTGTCTCAAGATGCTCTTCATTTCCAAAGCTCTGAAGGCTGATTTGGATGCTATGTCCTCCCTACTCCTCACTGTAGCTCCAGGTAAAGCAGGTTTCTGGTTTCCTGGGATAGATCAAACCATAAACTTTAGTCACCAAATGGTTGTTGAGCCTCCAGCACGTGCCAGGCAGTTCTCAAAGTGCAACAAGGCCAAATTCCTAACACATGCATATAGCATGAGTCATATGGAGGTGAGTAAATAGGAGATAGACTACAAACAGCAAATGTCATAGCTAAATGGCTGAAATAAAATGCACAACATTAGAAAGTGACAAATGGATTGTGGTATAGGTAGTGTACTTCTTGGGCCCTGAGTTTTAGCCTCACAGCAGCATTGCCAGAAAGACATAAAGGAATGCAGTGCAGTTTCATTTAGACATCTCAGGTGTTCCTTCTGGTGTGTGTTGTGGTGGTATTGTGCTCCCCAAAATATTGTACACCCTAATAAACTTATCTGGGGTCAGAGAACAGAATAGCTACTAGATATAGAGGCCAGAAAATGGTGGCACATATGCATTTAATCCTATCACTTGGGAGGCAGAAATCCATCTGATCTCTGTGAGTTTAAAGCCACACTGGAAACAGCCAGGCATGGTGACTAATGCCTTTAATCCCAGGAAGTAATGGCAGAAAACAAAAAGGTATATAAGGCGTGAGGACCAGTAACTAGACTGGTTAAGCTTTTAGGCTTTTGAGCAGCAGTTCAGCTGATATTCATTCTGGATGAGAACACAGGCTTCCAGTCTGGGGAAACAGAATCAGCTGAGGAACTGGTGAGGTGAGGAAGCTATGGCTTGTTCTGCTTCTCTGATATTCCAGCATATAATATATACTGGCTCTAGGTTTGTTTTTATTAACAAGACCTTTTAAGATTCTTGCTATATCTGGCACCCAACATTCATGGTATGGATTCATGAAAAAGCTGCTTGCCTGTGGCCTTTTGGGCCCCTGCTCAGACCTGAACTACCCTCAGCCAGTTGTGGTGGCAGACTGGTTGGATTTACTGAAGGAGGCAGAGGTAGGAGGATCCTGAGTTTGAGGCCAGCCTAAGAGGCTTGCTAAGGACAAGCTGTGGCCAGGGCCAAGCCACAAACGGTGGTGGTGGGACCGTGGAGGCAGCTGCTGCTGCTACAAATTGCTGGCTGCTTCTCATTGTGTTGGTGACTGTGGTGATGCTGCTACTTGGGATGAAGGGTTTACTGTTGTTTGTTCAGAAAACAATTGCCAGGACCATTGTGTTATAAGAAAGCATTGGCAAACGTCAGTTTGGAAAAGTTTGGAAAGACAAATGGTGGGAAGAAATTGCTGCGAAGATTTTTCTCTTCTAGGGAAGAACGTTCATGGTTCCAGCAGACAGACATTTCTCAGACTGTGATTGCTCCAAACCACAAAGACACAAAAGAAAAAGAAAAAAAAGAAAGAGAAAAAGAAAAATTCAGCAGGGAACCATGACCACGCCTAATAGCAACTTTGAAATTTTCAAAAAGATGGCAGGATCCTACAATGACAATTCCACATGGACTATGGTAAAGCCATTAAGCCAATTAACACCATGGAAAGATCACCTTTGGACTACAAACTGTTCAGAGGGCTACCTGAGATGACAAAAAAGGGGAAATGTGGTGATATTGTCCTCCCCAAAATATTGTGTACCCTAATAAACTTATCTGGGGTCAGAGAACAGAATAGCTACTAGATACAGAGGCCAGAAAATGGTGGCACACATGCCTTTGCCTTTAATCCTAGCATTCCAGAAGCAGAAATCCACCTGGATCTCTGTGAGTTCAAAGCCACATTGGAAACAGCCAGGCAGGGTGACTCACGCCTTTAATCCCAGGAAGTGATGGCAGGAAGCAGAAAGGTATATAAGGCATGAGGACCAGGAACTAGAGCCTGGTTAAGCTTTTAGGCTTTTGAGCAGCAGTTCAGCTGATACTCATTCTGGATGAGGACTCAGAGGCTTCCAGAATGAGGAAACAGAATCAGCTGAGGAATTGGTGAGGCGAGGAAGCTGTGGCTTGTTCTGCTTCTCTGATCTTCCAGCAATCACCCCATACCTGGCTCTAGGTTTGGTTTTATTAACAAGACCTTTAAAGATTCCTGCTTCAGTGTATGAATGCAGAAACTGTAAGTCCTCCCTGAGAATGAAGAATCCTGAAAAAATAGATGGGGATTGTGTGCTAGCTTTGTGAATATCTGAAGAAAGCCTCCCAGGTAGAGATAATAGCTAAGCTGAGAGACCCTGAAGCCACAGTAATTTTCATCTTGGTGAACAAAGAGGGGATAGTGCCAAAATTGGTGCAGGATGGAGATCAGGAGGGACCTTAAGGTTCCTTGGGGATCTAAAGAAGTCATGCACCATTACATAGGTATATCACCTGGCTTGGGCTTTACAAGGGTCAGAGGATGCTGTGCTGAGGAAAGGCCTGTCTGAGGCCAGAAAGGAACAGAAGGGGTGCTTTGGGAACTGCTGTGAGTGGGCAAACTGTGTAGACACTTGAGGATGGGGAAATGGATTTGGTGCAAATTGGCTGGGAATCACTGAGAAGTTGGGACCATCACGACTTCTTGATAGAAGGAAGTAAGATGTGAAGGTACCATGAGGTGAGGGTGATTGGCTTAGAACACTGGAAGATTTGCTTGGATACCCACATGGTGTGATGGGAACAGTTAGGCAAAAGAGGATAGTCATGTGATGTGATGGGAATGGTCAGGTAGAAGAGGATACCCACATGGTGTGATGGGAATGGTCAGGCAGAAGAGGCTTAGGGAGATGTTAAGAGTTGAATGAAAATGTCTTTTCATGAGTATTTGTATTTTGAGCAAGGTTTGGATATAACAGATTCTAAATGACACCACACCAGAGGAGTCCCTACAACTAGAAGCTTGATATACAAGTCATTTAAAAGTATGTCCTGATTAAGTGTGTACTAGAGATACATTTGAGGTTTCTGCAGAAAGGAATAAGATGGGGAGGCATTAGTGTTGATTCCAGTATCTTGTGAATATGGAAACAGTAACCATTCTTACAAGAGAATATTGTCTATCCTTTAAAAATATCTGCTAAATTAATCATTTTTCTATTCCTGGCATTTCATTTTAAAATAATAATACCTCTATTATCTGCAGCAATTTTATTCTCAATAGTAAAGTTTAAGTTATACTCTAAGGAAAAAATGTAAGGTAATAATTTTAATTGCTTTAATATCTTAGTGAAAATAATGAAAGAATGTTTATCAGAAATGTTTGAATGAGAAAATAATATGAAGTAATATATTGTACACGTAATTAAATATATGAATGTACATATAGAGACAGAAATACAATATAAGGAGGAATTCAATAATCCATAATTTTTATTTTGAATAGAGATTCATGCTGCCTTGGAGAACACAGCCAAAGACACATGAGACATCTACCACACAGCCGCTCACCCATCAGTTGCTAAGTGTCTGCCTAATTGAGAGAGGTGCAGGCTAGGCATCTTGCCTACTGTTCTGAGAGGCTTTTCTGATCCTCTCCTCATCATGCTAACAGGATATAGTCTTTTATGATTTCCAACTACCATTGAAGGCAAAATAACCATATGCAACAGGCCTCTGTCAGAAGCTTCTGCTGATGGTAATGTTAGTGAAATTAGTCTCCCATTTATCAAGGGGGCCATGACTCATTACAAATAAATGCATGAAATCCCAAACATTGCCTGAAAACCCAAGTGTAATGAACCAAAATAAAATACCTAATTCGCCATTAAAAGGCTTTTGTTAACAGTCCCCATGTGCAGATGGCTGGGCACTGTGTGCTTGACAGCCAACATTAAAGAGATAGGACCATATCTGGGAGCATGTAGGCAGCTCTGAAGGACAGTGACTGTAAAGACACATACCATGGCATACAGAATTGTAGACAAAATGCATCAATAATTAATAGAAATATACATTAGAAAATGTCCCAAGTACATATTGTGTGGTAGAAAGACACAGAACTGAGGGCTGTGGGGTGTTAAGTGTGGAGAAGGCTTCTTGTGGACATTTCATTTCATGTCTACAGTTATAAAGTGAGCTAAAGTTTCTATTGATTTTTCTTAGGAAAATGAAAATTCATATTACATTTTAATGCTATTATACATTTTTTGCAAAGACATTGTGGGGAATATGATTCATCTAATTATTTTTCCATAAGTATCAAATTCTTGAAACAATAATAAAAGTCCCCTGTATAGCTGGACACAAACTTCTGTGCATGTGAAGCACTTTGAAGGAAGAAGGATCTCTTTTATATGGATCAATGGCCAAGGTTATTACTTTTGTGGTAAGAGTTGAGTAGAGAATCAAACTTTGGGAAAAGTAGCCATGAGTGCAGTCTACACAAAAGTGAAACAGGCTTAAGAGCCAGTACTAGTTCCTGGAAGCCCAGAGAATGGCCAATGGCTTCAAGAGGATATTTGACAGGACATAGTATGCATAATTCTGTGAGCCTGGTTTTACAGCATCTGAAAGGCCAGCATAGTGGCTTTGGATGCTATGCTATGGAGATGAGGTTTGGCAGATGTTTTACCAGAAGAGTGGCATTTGCCTTTAACCCATGAAGAGTCATTGGCTGCTGGCTGGAATAGCATGTGAAAGGAAAGGAACAGAGCAAGCAGGCTTGTTGAGAGCTAGCCTGAAATCCCTCAGAATGACAAGAAAGTCATAGGCCACTCCATAGAGAAGGTAGGATCTGTGAAAAACAATTAAATAGATCTTTGGCCTATTTGGACCTAACTAGTTGGTTAGTAGCAGCTGGATGATTTAGGGAAATTCTAGGTTCACAGTGCTTTAAACCCTAGTCGTTTGTTTAGGCCCCAGAAATTTCTAAGGATGCCAGGAAGGGTTCATCCCCATAGTGCTTCTCAGAGGAGAAACTGGAAACAGAAGTATTATTACCATATAATTCCAGGTTTTATATAGGCTATTTATGGGTTTCATATTTCTTAAGACATGATCTGGCCTGTTAGGCCTATACCATGTTTTTGGTCATTTGACTCACAACTTGTAGCTGAATTGAGTTCCTCAGGCTTTCAGGTGCTTATGAACCAGGTGGCCTTTAGTGACTCTGGGTATGGAGAAAGTTGCAAGTATTTGCATTGAGGGGGTAGGGTCACCCACTTGCTTGACAACCATTATGCCCAATTAAATTTGCAACTGAGCCTGTAACAGCTGAAATCATAAATATGCTAGGCCAACTTGTCCAAAATAGCAATTCTATACTAAAATGTTGTAAGTTTAAAAACATGGATTGCTTTCTGTCCTGGAAAATGATAAAATGGAGTGATTTTGCTGTGAGTTTCTGCTCTGTGCCAGCCATGCAAACTGTGTCTAAAAATGGGACACACATATTGTCAAGTATTTGTGTTTGAAGACTGTTTTTCCTTTCACAGAAACTGAATCCATTCAAATGCAACATTTCTAAAACACTAACGTGGCAAAGAAAGTTAGTGCTTGAGCCCTCAAATTTTACTAGTACAGTGGTGTTCCTTGTGGGTACATTGAGCACATTTGAGCAAAATGCTTTTTGCCAAGTCATACCTGCCTGTGAGCTGGAGCAGAAGCACAGTGAAAAACAATTGATTTCAGACAATGTCATCAGACAGATGTTAGTAAGTGTTAAGAACAGATGTTGGGGAAAGCCAGCACAAAAGTCAACCAGGGGTCATTCAACAGTTGTGTGATTAGATGCTCTGCAAAGAGGAGTCGTTCCTTTTCTTGTCTTGGTGGGGACAGTTCTTTGTGGTGTGTAGCCAGTAATTTCAGGAAAATGATAATGAAAGGTTCTTTGTCAAAACTCCAGGCTGTGCAGGTGCAGAGAGCAGAAATGCTCTCCTTGGCACTTAAAAGCCTAATCAGACTCATTTTCTGAGTGACACGACAATAGCCCAAAGGCCTTCTTGTCTTTTGCCATTCTTAGTTGGTGATCTGGCTATTTACAGCCTTGTCATCCAAAATACATACATGCTAAAGAATCACTTTAGTAAATTTCCTAAGACAAAGCAGATGAAATGCAACTTGGGAGACTCATTGGCTAAAAGCTGACAACTATCTATGTACTCCAGAATGATGAACAGTGATAAGGGCGGGGCATTAAATAACTGTAATAAGGAAGCATGCCCATGGAGGAATGGGAAGTGTAGGTTTCCCAAAGAATAGGACATCGGAAGAATCATCCTGACAGAAGCTATGTAGGTAAGAAAACAATGATGGCTTTGACTTGGATTCCAGAATTTTTGGGCTAAAATAAAGCAGTCTTTAAAAATAAATTAAAGTTTCCAAAAAAAATCACAGAATAGAAGACGACAGGTCAATTGTGTATGTGTGTGTGTGTGTGTGTGTGTGTGTGTGTGTGTGTGTGTGTGTGTGTATGTGTCTGTATGCACTCATGTATACACAAAATGGTGGAATTCTAGCTCAGGGCTTGGGCAATTAACAACATGCTGTAACAAATAGCCATACTATAGCTCATCACTATATTACCATCACAGATGAGGAGAATAATTGAAAATATTTTCTCTGAAGACAGTAGAATCTCAGTGCACAAATACCAACAATATTTCAGAGTCTATTGATTCACAGAGAAAGGACAGATCAGCAAACTTCAAAAGAAAATGTGTCCTTGGTTTATAAACAAATTTAACTTCAAGGGGAGCCAAGAACTAAACATGTTATTACTGATGGGAAAGGGACATAAAGAACTCATATCATCATAATAACAACAAACATCAAATCAAGATAGAGTTGAATCTTTATCTGTATGATTTGAGGACTCTAGCATTACATTCAATCTCTGGCCAGCATTCACCTTCAGCTTTCTCTAAGATTAAACTGATAGACAGTAGACAGTGGTGAAGTGTGTGGCAAGAAACCTCCACTTGCAGTCATTTGTGGCTCTAACACTCATGAAGTTAAATGCTTCTAAATCTCAGTTTCTTCATCTATAAAATAAGTGATATCTACTTCCCCAAACTGCTGTCCAGGCAATACAAGACAATCCCTGAAGAGCTTAGCTTAGTGGTTTGCACTGAGTTAGAAGTCAATAAAAACAACTAAAGCAGGAGTAATCTCAGGGGAACAAGCACCATGGCCACATACTTTCACTGTGCACAGACTGTCAAGATACAGATGGGAAGCAAAGCTGATTTGTAAAAGTGTGTTTTCCTTACACTAGAGGCCAGTAATTAACTCAACTAGAAGCTGGTCTAGGATATTATTTTTTACTTTACAAGATTTCCACATTCATTCTGCCTTTTAGTAGTTGGTTTATTTAGAAGCCAGATAGGGTAGATTTTGCCTTACATTTGCCTGGCCAAGGAATAAGAGATCTGGGTTTGAAAATGAGATAGAACACGAAAAATACATGTAGCACAAAAGTACATCTTTTAGAAAGGCATGCTTTGAGCTGGGGAATCCTTTGCTTGGGCATTTCAAAATCAATGCATTGATTCAGTTAAATATTTGATGAAATCATTTTCTTTTCCACAGAAGAAAATTCTGGCACTAATTAATACATTTACAACAAAATCACTACACTTAAGTGTGGTGGTATTGTGTTCCCCGAAATATTGTGCACTCTAATAAACTTATTTGGGGTCAAAGAACAGAACAGCCACAATATTAAACATAGAGGTTAGGTGGTAGTAGCACATGCCTTTAATCCTAGAATTCCAGAGGCAGAGATCTACGTGGATCTCTGTGTGTTCAAGGATACAGCTAAGCATGGTGACCCATGCCTTTAATCCCAGGAAAGTGATGGCAGAAAGCAGAAAGGTATATAAGGCGTGAAAACCAGGAACTTCTGCTTAAGCTTTCAGGCTTTTGAGAAGCAGGTCAGCTGGGATTCATTTGGATAAGGACACAGAAGCTTCCAGTCTGAGGAAACAGGATCAGCTGAGGAATTGGCAAGGTGAGGTAGCTGTGGCTTGTTCTGCTTCTCTGATCTTCCAGCATTGACCCCAGTACCTGGCTCCAGGTTTGTTTTTATTAATAAGACCATTTAAGATTCATGCTACATTTAAGCTTTGGGGAACATCTTGGAATAGGATGTGGAATGATTTGAAGAGCCAGAGGACCAGGACACCGGCCGAGAAATAGAAAGACACTAAGGAAAGGAGTGATCTCTGAGGATAGGGGATAAGTTAGAGATAAATTTTATCAAAACACATTGGATGACACTCTCTAAGAATTAGTAAAAAATGTTATAAAAAGATTTTCTGCTTATTGATCTAAATAATACTATGTTTTTAAAAGAAAGACTGGTATCAGTTTCAAAATGTAGTTGTTCTGGACTTCACATGTCTAAGATTCTTGCTATCAGTCTAAACAATGACACCAGTAATACTGGTGATAGATAGACTCCTTCTTTGAGCTCCTCAAGGGTTCATTTTCCATCTGACCTCAGCTTTACCCAAAAGCATGACTGTAAACATAAAGAATTAGAGATGGAACTATAGGCTGGAGCTGGTTCTGCCTTCATAGAATAAGGATAGGATCAGTTTCTTGGTTGACTGAATGGTTTATTATTTCCTCTGGTTACTGTGGCCTTCAATAATCTTAAAATAGAACATTAAGAAGTTGATTAAAATTCAGTTATTAAATTGTTTAATTCTGAGTAATGAATAATTCATACTGCTAATGCATTCTAAAGAATCTTCTTCCATGCATAGTCTTACAGGAAGAGAAAAGAAACCCTCTGAGTATCTAAAAAGAAAAAGAGAAATTAAAGAAAAATGTAATTTATATCATAGAAAGGGGTTGTAAACTATTCATTTCTCCATTCTGCCCTCTATATCAAATGCCTGTGGGAAGAGGATAGAAATCTAACAAGATTACAGAAAATACGTCCCATAAAGAACATCTCCCCAAACAAAAACCACCAATTCCTTAGGGAATTGGTTCCTTTCCTCACTGCTGTGATAAGACACCTGACGAGAAGCCACTCCAGGGAATAGAGGTCTCTGGCTCATATTTTGAAAGGGCACAGTTCATTAAGGAGGTGATGGCCTGGCTGTTGGTGGTAGCTACCACTCAGACATGCAGGAATCCAGAAGCAGACATACATCATGAGCATTGCAGGCATGAGCTCAAGGCCAGCTCCACAGTGACACATAAATCTACCCCTAGTAAGAAAATGAGCCTGTTAGCCAGAACCACATTGACTCCTGTATTTTGAGGTATAAAGTGTCCATCAGCCCATCTTTGTATTCTGGGGAAACTGTGCTGTGGTGTCTCCACATGTTCAGGGAGCAAGGGTACAGATGTGTGTGCAGACCTGTCATGACCCCACAGACAAGAATCTAGTAGGAAGTGTGATCAGTTAAGAAGGAGACAAAAGACAAAAGACAATCAGGAGGTACGCCACCTATGAACAGTGAGTCACAGGAAACCAGAAGAGGCAGGAGGATGGTGGGTAAGAAAACTAGAATTAAAAAAAAAAAAAGTGTTGTGAGTTTATTTGGGACAAGGAATATTTCACAAGGAATAAAACCACTCTTCCTACAGTGATTAAATAAAAACATGACATGACAAAAACTGCCTGACAACAAAGTAATTTGACAATTGAAGAGTGTGTCAAGAAAGAAAAGGTCTAACTGACAAAAAGAAGCCCCATGTCAGCAAGAACAACACACAAACAAGGTGCCAGGAAGACCCAGGTTCCATCCTTCACATATGTATCTATTTAATACAGCTAACATCCTCTCCCTGGTCTCGGTCTCACTGGGTGCCCCTCGCTGCAAATGCCTAGGTCCTCTGTGTTCACTGCTCCCACTCTGAAGAGCTTGTTCAACAGCAACTCTACAACACTGCCAAGTCCTGAGAGACTCAATTTTTGTGTTTAAAATACAAGAAATGCTTTAAGCACACAATGGCAATGACATAGGAATGCTCTTCTCAGGTCAGAGAACTGGAGTTCGGACATCTTCCCAGCCTATGTCAACATACCAAACATTTTATAGTATGGAGGACTGAATAGTTGCTTAAAAAAAAAGTCAACAATCATGATGTATTAGGATTTTATCAAGTGCTTGATTTCAACAATTGCTATAAGGACATGGGACTGAATGAAGGGTCTGCCCTTGTGGACTACATGTTCTAATGAGGGGTGATTACTACCAAATAGAGGGCTAAAAACTGTGATGCAATGATGTTTGGTTTGGGGAGTAAGACTTTTAAGATAGAAGAGGTCATGGGTAGAGGTCATTGGGGTTCTTTTTCCATATAGGGAGTGAGGGTTTTTAAAGAGCAGGGGCTACAAGGAAACGAAGAAGTTGGCCATCATGCAGAGAAGCAGACAATCAACATTCCAGACTGAGGAGGTGTCAAAAATAAAGGCCTTGAAGGGGGCTTCTGAAATATCATAGTTTAAATAGCCCTGGAGAAGGTGCAAGAAAGACGATACCTGTGCTGTATCAACCCATAGTACTAGGGTTTCACAGGTCACTGGTGAATTGAACCCGAGTTCTGAATAACAGAGTAATGTCATGAAGTCATGAACAAGATCATGCTTTGCAGGGATGGATGATTTGCCATGCTTTAACAGAAAAACTGGGGATGCTGTGTTGAGAACAACATGCAGACACAGCAAGGTTGAAAGTGTGAAGGCCAGTGAGAATCTAGCCCCTCAAGCTGAAACTATATATCGGAGGGGATGGTAATGTCTGGGTCACCATGCTTTGTGTATGTGGAGCTGTGGTGATATTTTGTTTGTGATCCAATAAATAAAGCTTGCCTGAAGATCAGAGTGTGGAATTAAATCACCAGTTAGCCATAGAGGCCAGGCAGTGGTGGCACATACCTTTAATCCCAGCACTCAGGAGGCAGAGGCAGAAGTATCTCTGTGAGTTCAAGGTCACCATGGGCTACACAAGATTGATCCAGTCTAAAAGGGAAACAGAGCCAGGCAGTGGTAGCACATGACTTTGACCCAGCCCTTGAGATCTCACACCTTTAATCTCCACACTAGGGAGGTGGAGACAGGAAATGATATGACTGGGTGTAGAGAGGAATATAAGGCAAGTGGAGACAGGAGCTTGGCTCCCTTTTCAGGATGAGGAGTTGGCAAGGTAAGGGGTGGTGACTGTCGCTTGCTCTTTTGTCTCTGGTCTTTCAGCATTTACCCCTATATGTGTCTCTAGGTTCATTTATTAAGAACAATTAGAATTTGTGCTACATGGAGAAGTTATCAGCATACTGTGTCTAGTTTACAGGCAAAATTTGTGTCAAATAAAATAAATTTTATTAATTGCTCAACATCCTTAATCATCAGGGAAATGCAAATCAAAATGACTCTGAGATACCTCCATCTTATACCCATCAGAATGGCTAAGATCATAAACACTGAAGACAGCTTAAACTGGAGAGGATGTAGAGCAAGGGGAACACTCCTTCACTGTTGGTGAGAATGCAAACTTGTACAACCACTCTGGAAATCAATATGATGATTTCTTAGAAAATTGGGAATCAATCTCCCTCCAGACCGAGCCGTACTACTCTTGGGCATATACCCAAGGAATATTCAATCATACCACAAGGACACATGCTTAACTATGTTCATAGCAGCATTATTTGTAATAGCCAGAACCTGGAAACAACCTAGATGCCCTTCAACTGAAAAATGGCTAAAAAATGTGGTACAGATACACAATGGAGTACTACTCAGCAGAGAAAAACAATGACATCATGAGGTTTGCAGGCAAATGGATGGAACTAGAAAAAAATCATCCTGAGTGAGGTAACCCAGACTCAGAAAGACAAACATTGTATGTATTCACTCATAAGTGGATACTAGATGTAAAGCAAAGGATAACCAGACTGCAACTCACAACTCCAGGAAGGCTACCTAGAAAACAGGACCCTAATAAAGACTCAGGGATCACCCAATGACAGAGAAATGGATGAGATCTACATGAGCAAACTGGACATGAGGGGCATGGTAATGAAGGGCAAGAGTCAGGGGAAAGAGAGCTTAGGGGATCGGGAGGTCCCAGCTGGATCAGGAGCAGAGTGGAAGAATGGGGAGGGAGATACCATGATGAATGAAGACTCCAGGGGAATAGGAAGAGGCAGAGTGCTAGAGAGTTCCCCAGAAATCCACAAAGATACCTCCACAATAGACTACTGGCAATGGTCGAAAGAAAGCTCAAGCTGATCTACTCTGGTGATTGGATGGCTGAACACCCTAACTGTCATGATAGAACTCTCATCCAGTGACTGATGGAAGCAGATGCTGAGATCCACAGCCAAGCCCCAGCTAGAGCTCCAGGAGTCCAATCAGTGCAAGAGAGGAGGGATTATATGAGCAAGAAATATTGAAACCATGATTGGAAAAAGCACAGGGACAAATAGCCAAACTAGTGGAAACACATGAACTGTGAACCACTAGCTGAGGAGACCCCATGGAACTGGACCAGCCCCTCTGGATAAGTGAGACAGCTGATTAGGTTGAACTGTTTAGGAGGCCCCCAGGCAGTGGAGCCAGGACCTATCCTTGGTGCATGGGCTGGCTTTTTGGAACCTAGAGCCTATGCTGAGACATTTTTGCTCAGCCTTGGTATAGGGAGGAGGGGACTAGACCTGTCTCAACTGAATCTACCAGTCTGAGCTGAATCCCCAGGGGGTACCTTGCCTTGGAGGAGGTGGGAATGGGGAGTGGATTGGGGGAAAAGGTTGGGGAGTGGGAGGAGGGAGGACAGGGGAATCTGTGGCTGATATGTAGAATTAAATTAACTATAAAATAAAATAATAATTAAAAAATAAAAAGATAAAATAAATAAATTTTAAATAAAAACAATAGTGTTGGCCTTCATGATAGCTTTGGGTAGATGAGAAGCAAGAAACTAAGATGGAAGCCTTCTTAATGCCTGTCCTCTAGCCTGAGACAAACTTTCCTGTGGCATCTTATGCTTAAAGCATCTAGTGTTAAACAAAACAAAACAAATAAACAAAAACCCATCATTTCTCAAATTCTCTAGGATTGTGTGCCTCAGGAAGGACCAATGCAATGTTCACATTTTTGGTAAGTTTTACTGTATAATAATGTCTTACATTTTCATCTCTTTACACACACACATATGTACACACACATACATAATTTAATATATTGAACATAGCATTTAGGTATGATATGAAACAAAGGATCTGAAATAGAACAACTGACTCTTGGATTTTAGATAGTATTGTATGGAGCACTATCAACAAGGGTGTTAGAGCATCACAGTTGGGTAGCAAAATTCTAGAAGATTCTTACATTTTGGTTTTTATATGTGGCTCCCACCAATATATTTCAAGAAGAAAAGAATCTCAGACAATGATGTGGCTAAAGATGACTTTAGTCAGTTATGGCCACAATAACGTGACTTAGTAGCAAATAATAATAAGATTCCTCCTCTCATTGGGTGTCTGTTCTCTTTTGCTGTAATGCTGTAGCTAACAAAGTAGCATGGCCATTTAATCACTTGTGGAGCTGGAGAGAGAACAACTCCTACATGTGTGTGTGGGGGTGGGGGGGTGACAATAATTACCAAGGAATTATCTATACTGTTTTCTATAGGTAGAGGTTTTCAAAATCACTCATGTTCAGTATTTCTTCTATACCCAAGTCAAAGGGATGTGTGAGTCTGCCCACAGAGTTTGCTTTATTTTCTGTTTAAGTGAAGTGTCTAAAAGAAATAGTAGATTCTAGAGTAGTTCAGAGTAGAAAATAGATAAGTGAAGATATACACAGAGAACAGACTGGTAATGGCATCAGGAATGCAGTGAGTGTGTGGTTTGAAAACCAGGGATGGTGAGGAAGGGGTTCTTGAGGTCCTGGGCAGACACTGATGAGACCCATCATGGGACAACTTCAGCTCCACAAGACCATGTGCATTGTACTTGGCATCTTAAACAGACTTTTATTCCTCATGTCACCCAGTCTCTCCATGTTTATTATGCCTATTCTTATTGCTTTCTTCTCTCCACTTATTTCCTCTGTGGTAAAGGACTAAAGCCATGGTGACTGTAGAGAAGCTTGAGGTGCTAATGGAATGAGGAACTTCCTGGTATGCAGTGATGGCTGTGGGGTCTTTCAAGGCTATGAAGTGCCAGGAACACTATAGACACGGTAGGTTTTTGCTGAATAAGTGAATGAGGAAGGGAAGTATCATCTCTATGAAGTACTGTCTGCCACTCTGGGTGCTTTTTATAATTTACCCCCTCCAGAACTTTTCTTTTAAAAATTATTTTACACTTAAGTGTGTGTATGCATGCGTGTGCATGTATGTGTGCACGTGCGGTGCGTGAGTACCTGCACATGCACATATGCCAACACCCCCATTGCCATCACTCTGTATGTGGAGGTCATAGGACGACTTAAAAGAGCCAAATCTTTTTCTTCTGTGTGGGGTCTAAGGTGTGAATTCAGGTTATCAGACTTGATTAGCACGTGGCTCCATGGTCTGATCCATTTTACCAGCCTCCTTATAGTGTAGCACAGTCCCCCAAAGAGTTCTAATGACCCTGGACTGTGTTCAAGGAGTAAAATAATAATCAAATACATTTTATTGTGTGCTTTAATATGTATAACAGTGCCATTTTCTAATAATGCACATTTCCCAAAGATGTTTAACTAGTAAAGATCTACAAATGGAATTCGTTTATTATTATTAGCCTATAATTTCATCTAAAGCTAAAACTTTTCCTAACATTACATATTATAGACACAAGGATCAATATTGTAATTAAATAAATGGATGTGCTTGTTAAAGATCTACTTTTGACCAAAAAGTCCTGTTATTAACTGAATCTGAATTATATTTGCATTTGGGTAATCTATTCACCTTGTGTGTAAACCGAAGTGGGGGTTAAGGTCTGACTGTGTACAATGAGGATATCAGAAGCAATTGGTTTGCTTATCCCTAGGTAGGGGATCTTGAAGCAGGGTGAGCTGTGGTGCCCTGCCCCCATCATTCTGCTTATGTCCCCAGTGTAGGTGCTCTGTCTGGGTTGGAGTTCACTGTTTCAGTGTGGAGCTCACAGTGAGACATGTATGACACATTCTAAGACAGTGAAGTTGGGCTGGATGATGCTCACATCTGACTTCATCCCCAAGTACTTTCCAGTGTGTCTCATGGTACGCCCCATAGCCTCGTGGCCCAAGGAGGTTTTACCCTATTTTTCTTAGGAATTATTTTATTTTAAAGATTGTACATGTGTGTCTTTCTGTTTGTGCGTGTCTGATGGGTGCCCATGGAGGTCAGAAGAAGGCATTGACCACCTGAAGCTGGAATTTCAGGTGATTATGAGCCATCTAGCCCAGAACTTATCTCTAGTCATGTGCAGAAAGAGCTCTTACCTGCTCAATTGCATTCTGAGGTCCTAATTTTACATTCCTCATACAGAGGGAATCCTATGAGGTAGACTGGCCATGTTACCAAATAATACATCTTACAGTGATCTGATGCAGTGTGTTTGTGTGTGTGGGTGTACACATGCATTTTTGTGTGCATGCATGTGCATGTTTGCTTGTGTGTATGTGTGTTTGTGTGTGTGTGTGTGTGTGTGTGTGTTTGTGTGTGTACAAATGCCCACACATATCTTCTATTTCTTCCAAAGTGTAAATAAACCTATATTTGCTAATGGAACCAAATGTCCAAAAGCATATTTCATAAAAAAGGAAATTCAGATTACCCAGCATTGGCTTATCTATACACAATAAGCAAGAAGACTGAGTAGAACAGGTTTTGTCTTTTAATGTTTTAATGAGCTTTGGGACTTCCATGCATACTTGTTATGTTGCCCTAATTACTCATAATAATTCTAATGTGCATTTTATATTTAATTACAATGCTTATAAAGATTTGGTATGGACAGTAAGTTATTACAACTAGCATGTACATAATGATTATGAACTGAATTTATTAGCTTTTACACTAGCACTCAGTGTCGGTAACTTCCAATTTTACCTCAGTGATTAACCACATTGTCTGATTAAACAAATATTTGTGTGAAATTAATTACAAATGCCAAAACAGTGTCCACATATTTCTGCTTTTGCCAAATTTCATCAAGATACATTTTCAGTTTCCAAAATATTCCATTACCAGAAAAACTCATTTTACAATATTAAATACAATTTTTCTCAATTATTTAAAATACCATAGTCTTAAGATATTTCAGTAGAAAGTCTGAGATCAGATGGGTAACATTTGTGATACTAGCTATTTATATTCTAAACACAAAGATAAGCAATTAAATAATCCTCCCACTTGGTAAACACTAAGAATAGTTCATTTCTAACAATAATAATTCTCTTTCCATCTGGCATAATGCATTTCTAGAAACCAGAAGGGATTATTTTTCTTGCAAAATTGTTCATATGTAAAAACTAAACAGAAGCCAACACAGATTCATATTCTGCCCTTGTAGATTAGTGCAGGGCATGAGGCTAGTGGACATTCAGGACATGCTATTTATAGTTAGGATTGACATATGATTTTCTAATGACAATTACCTAGAAAAAGAACTTTGACCAGAACTAACAAGTGTGTGGCTATAACTTTCCTAAGGTGAGTTCTGTTGCTTTGTTCCAGATGGTTGTGCTTGACTCAGGCAGTAATTAACTTCACCTAGCAGAAGCACATGTAAAAGACAGAAATAATACCAGAATTAACAAGCAGATTTTATCTGAAAAATCATGTATATTGGCATCTGTATAGTGTATCAGTTAGCAGCTTTGTATTAAAAATCAGTCCATTAGAAGGCCAGCTTAGGGCAGTATTAGGGAGTGAGACACCAAGCAGTTGTGTTATCTTAAAATTGTGTGTGTGTGTGTGTGTGTGTGTGTGTGTACATGCATGTGCATATACCCATGCATGTGTGTGTAGGTGCACATTCAAGTGGAGGTATCAGAACAACCTGCAGGAATTGTTTTTCTCATTCCAGTGTATTTTTCCTGGTGATTAGACTCAGGTCTTCAGGCTTGATTATGAGTGCTATACCTGCTGAGGCATCTACTGGCCCCAAGGATTTCAATATTTTGAAACTTTAATTCCTGGCTCCACAACACAAGAATGATGAAATATACCATAAAGACTTGTGGAAGTAAATGAGAGTGCACAAATGAAATCATTGCATGTAACAGATACCAAAAACCTGAAAAGGTTCAATCACCCATGTGCTCCCACCATCTGAATCCAACAAGGTCAGAAGTCACCTTCCTAAGACTCCAAAATAGCCTATGCTGGGCTGACTGTGAAGTGTGCTTGCAGGTCATACATGAATGTATATATGTATACATGAGTGTGCATGCAGGCTACACATGAATGTTTGCATGCGTACACAAGTGTACACATGCACACATGGTTATCAAGCTCCACTAACTGTTTCCTGCTGTAAGTGTTACATACCATGGGCTTGAGTTGCTAGTCTGTACTTCTCATGCTTTTATGTCAAAAACCATCTGTAAACCCATATGATGCTTGCTGACCTATGCAATGAATTGAAATAAGATTCTTATAGTATCCCTAATAGTAAAACATTATAGCTAACAATTTTATGTTATAGAAAATGTATTCCAGAATAATGACCATTCCTGTAGCGTATGACTACGGCACCATTATTAAAAATTAGAGCAACTCTCTCCTGAAATACATTATAACGTCTAAGTTTGGGTTTAAGTCCTTATTGTCAGTTTCTGACAAACATTTATTGAATATTGCTGAATATCAATGATACAGAAGAGGTCTTGCAGCTGAAATCCATACATACTCATCATATGAAGCACACTGATGAAAAAAACATTAAGGTTTCTGTGATTCAGTCTACTGACTTAAGGAAAGATTTTTCCAGGGTTATTCTCTTTGGGAAGCTATGTCTGTGGTAAGATAGAATGAGGAAGTTATCTGGCAAAACTTCTCTTCAATCCACTCAATATTGTCACGAAAACATTCTTTGATTATTCATTTAGTTTCACCAGATGGCTAAATGCATATTTTTATGTAACTCTACTCATATATTAGTGCTGCATCCAGCCTTCATCAGCGAGGCTTCTTACTGCAGTGGGTGGTGGTTGATGCAAAAGCTGTAACTATCCAACACACTGACAATAAATGATGGTAGAATGCTGAAATCACCCCTCCAAGACTCGGGGGCCATCACAGAAGAGGGGCCAGAACAAATCCAAGAAGCAGAGGATGGGGATATTTGCAACAAAACAATGCCTTTTGAATATGACACAGTCATCACATGTATTGACTGACTGCAACTGTGGTTTCCTTTGCTGGACCTGCACAGGATGGCCCCTCAATGTTTCCACATGAATGGGGGAGGTGTGGAGCCCTGCTCACCTCTAGAAACCATTAGCAATTAAAAGCTGTTGGGGAGAGTGTCATTTTTTTCCCCAGTGGTATAGCCTTGGTAAACTGCCTTTACTCCAGTAAATAACCTTCCACCCTTGGTTGTGCAGAAAAGTATAATTAAAGTCAGGAAAGTAGGAAGATGAGAGAAAGAGGAATAGGGGTTAAAATGACAGACACTGTATAAATGCTTGACACTGTTAAACAGAAGAGCAGCTGTGCATCTTTGAAACATTTCTGTTGAGTTCTGTTTTTAACCATTTCTTTGGTATTCATGGACTTCATCCAACACCTCCAATCCCAATGGTGAACTACCTGTTTCCATTGCTGGTTTGTAGTTCCCTTTGTTCTGTCAGGAAATGCTGCTAGGGTCCCTGTCACCTTTTTAGTGACTATATGGTAGTCCCTCAGTGGTCATAGTGAATTACTGTAGTACCAGCTTTTACTGAGTGCTTTCAAAGCCTCAATAAGCTTACTGCTGATAATTTTCCTGTGGTCTAAAATTAACTCTTCTGAGATAACACTGTGGCCAGTTCAGGAACCCTGACAGTCTGAATAAAAATGGGAAATACCCAAGAAAGGTGTTTGCTGAACATGGGTCTAAGTATGGCTCTACCCCCACTGTATCTGAATTAGTTATGTGAATGTGATTTCTCAATGGTCTCTTGATCACTCAAAAAGGAGGAACTACTGATGTCTGTGAACACAGGTCCATAGATGGACCCCTTTCTCCTGGGAAGAAGAAGGGCACATACTGTTTCCATGAGGGAAATTTTACAAACAGAAGTCCTGAGTGTCTGCAACAAACTAGAAGACAAGTCCACCTGTAGAGGGTGGTAGAATCCTTTGCATGGGGCCAGGAGCCACAAGGCATACTGACAAGGTGAAGAATTATAACAGAAAACTTAAGAATGCAGAGAGAGAGATTGGGGGAGAGATTGGGGGAGAGACTGGGGGAGAGATTGGGGGAGAGACTGGGTCATTCTGACTTGAGGTTGCAGGTATCATGTGAGGAATTCCTACAGTTGTTTGCCTGCCCAAATGGATATGAGCACAGCAGTGTGTGAGTCCCATAGGATTTTCATAGTATCTTCTGACAGATTATGGCTATTTTATGGGTCAACAGATGGACTCATTTTGTATGGGACTGGCTTGAGCAAGCCTGTGGGCCATACCTGACCTTAAGCAAACAGCAGGTGGACCTAGTGTGTGGCTTGGCAAATCACTCCTGGCAAAATTGTGCTGGCCAACTGTTTGTGAACACAGACAGCAGGGGGTGATGGTGGGTACCATTCACACTGGCTCTGATGTGCAGGCAACTGAGGCTTGACTTTGAACTTTTCTGGCACCTGCCACCTGGTGGGTAGAGGAATTGGCATCATCCATGTTGTCATTGTATTTTTCACCCAAGTCTGCAGATAGAAAGCCAGGTTTTTTCCATCACAATGACACTGGGTCCCCCAAGGACAAATCCTTCAGTTCAGGTGAAACCACTTCTGTGTATCTTTTGCTTTAAATTGCTATGATAAGTGAAAGAGGAGATGACAAAAGGGCTAAGTTAGAAGCATGAGGACTGTTCACAGCTCTTCATGGCATTGCTACAGTAGTCTATGGTTCTTGAGCTCCAAGAGAAAAAACTCAACTAGACAAAAGAAGAGTGCAGAAAGCAATATACTAAAGCAACGGCGTTTCTGAAAAGCTATGAGCGATCCATGGGAGGGAGGAGCACACATCATCTGGGGGTCCCTACATCTATCCTGTCTGCTCTTATCTATCTTATGTCAACTTTCTCATTACTGGTGAATTTTAAATATTTCCTTCCTACTGTATGCTTGTTCAGAACCAGTTTGAACTAGAAGTTGCCTTCTCCCTTTAGACTGCTCCTTATTTTGTGGTTAGTCTTATTGCTGACTGTTGGTTGGGACATTGTTGCCTCACTGTGAAAATACCCCATTATTTTAAAGTTGAGGCTTTACTAGGAAAACAAGGACCAGGGATTCAGGAGTTTTTCAGGAACACAAACAGGAAACAGGGCTTGTAGTGCCTTGTAGATACCTCATCCCTTTCTCCCAGATCCACCACTCATGTACAACTTCTACCTCACAACTCCACATTATTATGGTCTCCAGTTGGGTCTATCCTTACTCATCACATACTCTTATGATGAATCTTGATTACTGAGATCCAAATGCAGCTTCATTCACAAGTTGGTCTGGATTTTGCTAACAGAAAGAATGAGGACCCTTATAAGGAGAACATCCTATGGAAGTAGAGAATCTAGTAACATTGCTGCAGAGTTAATGATTTAAAGTCAGACAGACAGCACTTGACAGAAGGAAGGAACCAGATTGGTTCTAGAGGTCAGTAAAGAAACACTAGATCTGTCATATGACTTGAGGAGCAATAGATGATCAAAATATAGAGAAACCCCAGAGGACAGGGGAAGAAAGAGACTGAACAAAGATGGCTAAAATTGTAGCAGGGAGTACAGGCAGACATTAAAGGGAACAGAAGACACTGAAAGCCAGAAGGCAGTAATGATAAGAGAGTATCCAGTTCCCACGCTCTTAATCAAGAAATCAGAGAAGGGCAGTGCAGTAGGGCAGAACAAAACAAACAACCATATACAGCAAAAAATAAACCCATAGTTTGGCCAAGATGAAATGGGACTTTGGCTGCAACTCAGGACTGCTCCTGGAGGGGGGCTGAGAACAGTGCTAGGAGCTGCTGGGAACACTGAAGCAATGACCAAGGTATGCAAGATGAGAGAGGGATTCAAGGGGTTAATAAGCTGGAAAAAGGAATGAAATGGTTGAGAGGAGGGATGAGAGGGAAGGGAAGCTGGGGATGTCACAACTACTCCTGAGTTTTCAGCCCTTCCTGACACAGCTTCAGTTTGGAATCTGACATGGCCTTGAGACACCAGAAGTCAATATTAGATGAAGAGATGTATAGAAAGGTCTAGAGCCCAGAGAAAAAGTCTGTCCTGGTGTTAAGAATGTTTGAGTCACTGGTGTTAATTGAAGTCATGGGTCAGATCTCGGGAGTGACACAGAGATTTTAAAATTAAAAAAAAATAGCATCTTCTATTTACTGGACACATTTAGACTTTCTCAGAGTATCTCATATTTCATTCTTGAAAACTGATAAAGGTTTTAGGTTCTTGCACTGTCAGGCACATGATTCTATAAAATGATCGAATGCTAAAAATTCTTTAAGCAAATGAGCAAACACTCAATTATGAAGCAATGTAAAGATGGAAATTTAAAGTGCTATTAAGATCTTTCATATAGTCACAATGATTCTGTTAAACGAATACTGTTGCTATTTTCATATCTTTTAAGTCTTTTTTGGATAGTAATACTTACAATGGGGGTATTATAGCAGAATTGTCTTACTGTAAGTTCTGAGGAAGATATTGGTTTTGACAAAGGTGACATTAAATATGGAAGGAGTATAAAAAGAGACAAATCATTCTTATTTCTAATTAGTGGCAGGGAAATTTAGCATCCAGACATTGTGTCTAAGCCCTCCCCAACCCACTTTTATTCATTTAGTTTTTATTTTTATCATCAAAACTGTAGAATTGTTCTTGAATAGAATGGTAAATAGAATTCCATGTAAGAAGAAAACAAAACCCAAACCAAAAACACTCTTGAAAGTTTAGCATCTCTAGCAGGGCAAAGGTTAATCACAGTGTGAGAGACTGGTCAACTAACAGGAAGTAGCATCAGTCATTGCCATCAAAAGCAAGTGCTTCAGTTCTGAGTGGCAAGCCATAACAGTCTGTAGACCTGAGTGTCTACTCTCTAGGAAAATCACGAGATAACATCTTTCAGACATTCAGGGTCCATTTGATTCAGCTTTATGAAAAGCCCACATCATCTTGAGCAATCATACTGTCAGACATTTTTTAGCTTGCAGAATGGTCATTTTCATAGTGGAATGTTGCTCAATGGAAAAATTAATAAAAGCCATAAAACATGTATCTGAAAGGAACACATTCTGTGGCAAGCTACACAGTTCTGTCTTATATACTTTTAGGTCACTGGTTTTCTAACTATATTCTGCTAGCTCGAAGTCAAGGGAGAACAGAATGAAGCCAGTGTGTAGACCCACATGAGTATTTGTAGGGGAAAAAATGGCAAGCAGGGAGAAATTTATTGTGTGAAATTCACAGCATGGAGAACAAAAGCGTGATATGTCTTCTCTCCTTTATCATGATGGTAAGCTATGGAAAGCATAGCTTACCATCACCTAGGGCCATGTGGCTCTCATGCTGTAGTGGGTAAATTCTGTGTGTTCTTTTAAGGAGCTTACCCTGCTTCTCATGCTTCTGCAGCAGATCCATGTGTGCACTATTAGAGTTCATGTTTACTTGAAATGTATATTCAAAGAGAGGTGTGTATGTTTAGAGCTTTATGCCATTTATGGATAAATGAAATAGGTCTCCTCCTCCTTTCAAAGACCCAAAGTTTTTCCCATTATTCAATTACCTCCACCATGGGAAGCCACAGTCCCTATGCTAAGCTTGCAGGCATTTTGCTCATCTTATGAAATTCTATTTACCCTTGACATACAAAAATGTCTCCAAAATGTCAATGATAAAGATAAAACCCAAAATATGTAGAAAATAATGTAATGTAAAAGTAAAGGTAGGCAATAGAGTCGTGATTATCTTCATGCAGTATGGTATTATGCAATGAGTTTTCTATATACTCTGAAGTAGCAGTCATAGGATAAAAGTCTAAATGATTTTCCTCAGTGGAGTCATATTGAATCTTCATAACACTTTATGTTTTAGGTAATTACAGTCTTACTGTGATGACAACAGAAAAGCTGTCTCTCATATGTCACAGTGGTTGTTCAGAATTTACCATGCATATATTTCTCTAAGAGCAGAAGAAAGGAAGGAAGAAAATGAAGAAGAGGAATCAGAAATTCCCCTTTTACAGGCTTGAGAGAGGCTATATTTACAATTCCACACAAGCACAACACACTGTCTTTGTGCTCACTGACATCCCAGCTGAGTAGCCATACTGGTGATTAAATGATGTGTCAGACTCAGCACTAAGTTCCTACCATGTACTTTCTTACTTAGGAACACATGTGTCCCATACTATTTTCTTCCAGTTTTAAATGAGACATTGATGAGGTTAAATAATCCAAGATTCCTCAGTTGGTAAGATAGATTCATATCCAGTCTTATTTCCTCAATATATTTTCATGATCCTCACTAATGTGGTGCTGTTGACATGGGTTCTTTTGACAGGGTAACCCATGCCCAGCCAATGCCATCTTGAGAGATACTCTTTTTATCTCAGTTAAGAGGCCATTATTGCTTTGAAGCCCAGCTAAAACCTCCCATAAAGCTGTAACCCTCCTTACAGTGTAGCTCATTTGAGACTTCCATGCTGATAGCCTGGTAAGTTTTTGTATTAGTTATTTCTCTGTTGCCACAATAAAACAACATGACCAAAAGCAACTTAAGGAAGAATTAATTTTGGCTTATGGTCCCAGAAAGATAGAGCCGATAATGGCTGAGAAGACACAGCATGGCATCAAGACCAGGAAGCTGGCTGACCACATCTTCATCCACACACTGGCAGCAGAAAGAGAGAGAACAGGAAATGGACTGAGACTTTAAACTCCCAGAGATGTACTTCCGCCAGCAAGGCTTCATCTCCTAAACTTCAGGACTTAGAGATTCTATAACATACCTAAACAACGCCACCAACTAGGGACCCAGTCTTCAAATATATGAACTTATCAGGGACATTTCTCATTCAAACCACTATGGTTTTGGAAAGGAATTAAATGCTACTTGATACTCCAAGCCTCTTCTATCACTACGATAATTTTGAATATTCATTACTAAAAGGACAAAGTCCTCTAATGAGTGGTACAGATTATAGAGCAGGGTTGAGGAAATATTTAAAAGTGTCTGGATCCAGAAAGAACTCAAATGAGAATAATATCTATTAGTGTTGATGCTCCAGGTGGTATATGAACTACTCCATAGGAACACAGACTGAGCACTTAGTCTATGCCATAGATCTATGTCTTTTCATTTGCCAATTCACTTAGCCTTCACAATTTACTAAGTACTGTCATGATTTCCATTTTAGCAGAGGCAGAGGGATGTTCATAGTCCAAGCTGAACTCTTAGCTACTACTATCCTATGGATGATAAAGGTTTGAGTTGAGTGACATTAATGACATACCCTGAGGCTAAAGTTTCTAGGCATGTCTGTAAGGATAGCATTTGCATTTTCTAGAGACCTCCTTCCAAAGTACACTTTCCTTCTATATTAAATCTTTCAGTAATAATGCCATAGTGTTTCAATGTGGAGAGAACTCTACTACCTCTTAACAGATATCCTTATATTTATTTCATGTATCCAGAAAGAAGAATAAAATGAATTATCATAGATGAAAATAGGTCTGTGCTCAAATGCAGACTGGTAAGTGCCTAAGCTGCTTCACATAGCTTGTGTTCCTATGCCCATGCTCAGCTCCTCCACCACGCGTGCTGACGTCAGGGTAGACCCTGATAAACACAAACATCAGCCATCTCTGTGCAGATGAACAGATGTGCAGGAAAAATAAAAAGGTCAGCATGCAAGTCCCCTGTGCCTAATCACAGGCTTTGTCACTAGGTGAGTTCATGCTTTATGGCTTTCAGCAGCTGTGATTACCAAGCGTTTCTCAATTCTTCAGTGTACAGCTACAAAGAGCTGGCTCAACAAAGTCCCTTTTCATTACAAATGTTTCTTACTGGTTCTTTCATTGCCGCTCTTGTGGAAGACATTCTGTCAATATTTTCTCAGTGTCTGTGTGTCAGATGGCTTGCAAAAGACAGTGTATGATGACCTGGCCACACAGTAGCAGGACACACACACACACACACACACACACACACACACACAAACACCCCCCATATGTGGTGTCTGTATGTGTGTACACTTATGTGCATTAATGGAGTGAGTTGGAAGATGGGGCAGTCCTTGGATGCTAGGTATATTAATATTTTTTTAAACCAATATAGTGCTCTGTTGATGAGGGAGTTAGAATCACTGGCCATTACTCACTTATGTTTGGGCTCCAGGCATCTATGAATTGCCAAATAATGTGGTATGGGCCCAAAAGGCAGGCATGTGTCATCCATGAGCCTTGGTACCAAAGTCAGCATGAATGAGATGCTTTATTCAAGGTGCCTTTATGATGTGCAGAAGAATGAAGGGAGGAGATGGACAGATATGACATAAATAAGATGTCCAAGGAGAAAAATTAGTTCATTCATGTAGCATGCATTTCCTCTAAGTCACAGGAACCACTGCTCCTCCATCTACATGCAAACATCATGTATCAAGGCTGAACAACCATGCTTCTTGTTCTGAGGGCAGATTCCAGCCATTGTATTCCTGGCTTCTGTTCACATTGTATTTTCATTACCAACTGTGGATCGAGGATATTTCCTCTGCAATTACTCTAAGAATGAATAAAGTCTGTTCTGCAAATGATTGCTCTCTAGCCAGGAGTTTCCATATGGGTCACACTGCAGGCAAATTATGTGATAAATGCATTCCACTGGGGATCTGTTCATGTTTGATGTGTGGTACACTGTTATCATGGCAAAAGGAGATCTTGGCCATGGAGAGAGAAGTGCAATGTGCAGGATTTGGGCTCTGTAGAGACCTGTGGAACAGACTCTCAACTTCCAGGAGCATGGGGCTCCCTTGAAGTTGAAACAATGCCTTTGGCTTCCAAAAATTCTTGGTGACAGAGAAGATTTTTCAGAGCATCAAAGTGAATAATCTCCTTCACATCCTTCTCTAGTCTTCCAGTCAACTGAAGCTAGGGTGATAACCTGAACAGAATATTCTGGCAACAGTGAAGGGTAGGAAATTTCTCTCCTGAATTTCTGACTAGACAGTGTCTAACAGTGGTATGAGGTGTTCAAATATGTACTCTATTTTTTAGTCCAATGGGTAAAAACTGAATTTTTTATTTTTTTATATCCATGTTTCCTAGAAGAGGTTTGTGTGTGTCACATGAGCTCAGTCCAGGCTTTTGGGGTAGATGGCATATGATGACTCACTTTTGGACAATTAACCAAAGTATCCACAAAAATGAAGTTCACCCAGAGTCTCTCTAGAAAGCCACTGTTTTTGCATGTTTTGATTTTACAGAAACCTTGAAACTAAATCTGTAATTCACCAACTGAGATGTGGCTTCTCAGGACACTGTTCATTACCATCATGTAATAAACAGGAGTGCACAAGTCACCATTAGCACAGAACAGATTGTTTGAGTAGCAAAGACAGCAGCTGCCATGACTTGAGTGTGTGTTTGTGAATCAGCTTTACTGACAGCCTATTTGCTTGAAAAGCCACTGTTCCCTGACAATGTGTTACAGTTTGTGTGTGTGTGTGTGTGTGTGTGTGTGTGTGTGTATCAAGAAAAGTCAGACAGCTGCTGAGCACAAGTCAGTGAAGCCACAGCTCTGTGAACTATGCTAGGAAGAGTGCTAACAAGGATGCTGAGAAACACACACACATACACACACATTCATACATATACACACATATATGGACATACACATACAGATATGCACATATATACAGGCACACAATGTACACACAGATGTATATATATGAACATACGTACACACATAAATATGTATACATATATAAGCACAAGGGTGCATATATTACTATACCCATGCACACACACACACACACACACACACACACACACACACACACACACTCCTGCACAGACATATACATGCACCTCATCCCCACACACACTGGTGCATGTAAGATTGTGTGTGGTGCTGGTAGCTTTCTCTGTATGCTCTAAGTTGGTCCTTCTGTCTAAGGGGTTTTATTTGTAACCAAACAAGACTGAGGTGAACATAAACCCTCAGGAAAAGAAAGCTCATCACACCTCTTAAATCTGAAGACTGTCACAAATGAATCTCAGGGCCAGAGGAAATGCTACTCTCAGTTTTAATGCTGGGGTAAAAGAGCAAGGGCATGGTGTCTGTGGTGGGTGCTGGCTGACATCAGAAAACAGCTGGTCCTTTGGAAGGCAAGCAGGTTGCACATACTTGACAGGGCTCTTCGGTGTAGAGAAGCTTCTGCAGCAGCAGCCACCACACAGGGCCTCTGCCTGAGCAGAGCTCTGGGGATAAGAATAGTTCAGATGTTCTTGGGTTACTTGAAAAGTGACAGGATGACATGCTACAGGAACAAGCTCACAGCCTTGCTCATTTGGGCTTCTCTGCAAGGTTCACTAATTTGCACTCCCTGAGCTCTTCCTCAGAGTGATCCATATGTTCTGGGCTGTAGGAAACACAGCTAGTGAATGTGGTGCCTGGTCCACGCTCCCATTTGTCACCATCATATAATTGGCAGCGTTTCTGGCCTCTATTCAAATGCGAGGCAGCAGCAGAATAACCAGCCTGCCTGCAAGTCTGTGAGCACCTCCAGGACAAAGCCCAGCCTTCTTAGCAGGCGTGGCCCAGCAAACAAGTGCTTGCACTGACGGAAAACTACTTAAACTGTGGGGTAAAGAGAGATGGTGAAGCACAAGGGGACAGGACTCTACCCAGACCCCTGCAGAGTTGCTTCCTCCTCCCTCTGACCTGACCTGACACTTCCTCAGGCTTGCTATGACTTGGGGTTGTGAACACAGGTGCAGGGACACAGTTGTCAGAATATATTCATGCCATGGAGTCAGGCAGGGAAGCCTTGTGTCTTTGATCATGTGGCCTTTTACCAAGGCAACATTGGCCATGCAGCGGGTTCAGAGAACAGCTAAGGCTAGAAACAATGGAGTGTTCAGAAACTGGAAGTAGAATTTGAGAATATAGTCAAGATTCAGGCTGCAAAAGTATAATTGGACAGATATTTCCCCAACTTTCAGCTCCATCCTGCTGTTCTCTGAGAGACATGTGTTCCATTCATCTATTATGCTGCTGCAGTGTGTTCCCAAGATCGTGTGCAGGACGCAGGGTTGGCACAGGAAAGAATCAGAAGACACAGAGGGAAGACATTCTTGTTTTTAAAATAGTCACTTCTTGCAATCTTGGATTCAACAATTCACGCTCTTGCAGACCCTCCTCTTTCTCGACAGTTGGACACCTGGAGCTCCACCTGGGGCCTGGCTGAGGATTTCTGCATCCACTTCCATCAGTTATTGGATGAAAGTTCCAAGACGACTGTTAGGGTGTTTGGCCATCTGATCACCAGACTAGGTCAGATCAGGCTTTCTCTCAACCATTGCCAGCAGACTACAGAGGATATATCATTGTGGATTTCTGGTGACCTCTTGAGCACTCTGCCTATTCCTGGTCTCATGTGGTCTTCATTTATCGTGGTCTGTTACTCCTCATTCTCCCTTTCTGTTTTTGATCCAGCTGGGATCTCCTGCTCCCCTAAGCTTTCTTTCCCTCAAATCTTGCCCATCATTATCCCACTGTCATCCAGGTTTATGTAGATCTCATCCATTTCTCTGTCATTGGGTGATCCTTGGGTCTTTCCTAGGGTCCCGTTTTCTAGGTAGCCTCCCTGGAGTTGTGTAGCAGTCTAGTCAGCTTTGTTTTACATTTAGTATCCTCCTATGAGTGAGTACATACCGTGTTTGTCCTTCTGAGTCTGGGTTACCTCACTCAGGATGATTTTTTCTAGATCCATCCATTTGCCTGCAAACCTCATGATGTCATTGTTCTTCTCTGCTGAGTAGTACTCCCTTGTGTATATTTACCATATTTGGACAAATAGCCAAACGAATGGAAGCACATGAATTATGAACCAAAGGCTGTGGAGCCCCCAGCTGGATCAGGCCCTCTGGATAAGTGAGACCATTGACTAGCTTGATCTGTTTGGGAGGCATCCAGTCTGTGGGACCAGGATCTGTCCTTAGTGCATGAGCTGGATGTTTGAAACCTTGGGCTTACACAGGGACATTTTGCTCAGTCTGGAAGGAGGTGACAGGACCTGCCTGTACTGAATCTACCAGGTTTAAATGAATCCCCAGGAGTGCCTTGATCCTGGAAGACATGGGAATGGAGGGGAGGGTCTGGGGGAGAAGGTGGGGGTGGGGACGGGAGGGGGGAGGGCAGGGGAACTCATGGCTGATGTATAAAATTTAAAACACATAATAATAAAGAAAAAATTATTTATTCAAAAAAACAAAAAACAACAAAAAAATAGTCACTTCTGCTAGCATGTACTAAATACAAATATCTATGCACAAGGGTGGATGCTGTGGCTTTTAAACTCTGGGTTTCTTGAAATTGAGGTTCAGAATACATATTGTAATTTTCCTAAATTCAAAATGACCTCATAAGCAATTGAGAGTCATTTGAGAGCCAGCAGAAAGCCTCCAGGACTGACACTTGATGTGTTCAGGAATATAAAGTCAGTAGAAACAATTCCTTAGTTTTCCCCATGGATTTTTGTAGAAATGGAATCAAATTTAAATGAGTAAACAACTGGTGGCAGTTTCTATTACATATGGAAACATGATTGTAAGTTTCCTGATGAAAACCATGAAATAGCCACAGGAAACAGCAGCAAACAGTGGGGCGTTTGTTCTTTTGTTCTCAGTTATAGGGTCTTTGTCCAGCACTGATGTGTTCCCAGCCACCCAAGTGAATGCTACTTGGTGTTGGGAGCAAAAGCTGAACAGCCTCCCACAAGTTCCCAACCTAGCACTGCCCCACTTACGATTGACAGCCTCTGCAGCTCTTTAGTCCTGTTTCATTCCTGTCTAGCTCATGGAGGTCAACACTGGATCTTGGCAGTGAGGTATCCCTAGAGTAGGAATGGCTTCCCTAGACAGCCAGGCCCCCAACTGCCTCACCTTGTTCCTGTGCAGACACTGCCTTCTCAATGATTCTATATTGAGTAGTGCATGGCAAACTCTTTCCCCAGCAACTTAACACGCTTGATTTTTTTTTATATAGCTTCTTTCTTTCTGAAATGTTCCTTGCTTCCTAATATATAATTTACCTTTTGCTTGACTTCCACTGGCAATACTCAGTGTTCTCCCTGCCTCACTCTCTCCTTCCTCCTCTTCTTCCTTATTCTTCTCCTGATAAAGTCAATGCTCCAAGAATCTAGATTGAGAGTTATTTCTTTTTTATACTCTAATCTTCTATCAGATGGTTCAGTAAGAACCTGTTGAATGACTATGAGGGGCTTGGGGGTCATTAAAAAGGTACCTAAACCCAGGCCTCAGTGCTTACATTGTTTGAATAATAATAACCTCAAAGTGTTTCACCTCAAGCCATGGTTGTGATCCTTAGGGCTGTCACCAGGCCTGATAGTCTCCAGATGCCCCTCAGCAGAGAAGTCTGTATCTAGGAGGACTTTCTGCTGACTTCCATAGACCACGTAGATACTGTCACTGAAGAATTCTGAACGATTCCCTATGATTTTGTATCTGCCCACTTGTTTTCCTGCTGACATTTGAATTTTTTGTAGCTCTACTCTCTGCTCAGTGTGCTACCTTCACAGTCAGTCCAGAGTGTTCTCTCAGGCCCAAATCCTCATCCCAAATTGGGAACCAGCAGATAGTAATTTGGGCTTATGTGGTATCCTAAAGTTCTTCATTCTTTTTTTTTTTTCAACTTGAGAAGAAGGCTTATATTCCAATTGGGAATTATTTTTAGAAAAATCCACACTGTTGATTTTTGAAAAAAAAAATGCACTTAGAATGCTTCACAATCCAATACAGGAAAATCCCTTGTTGAGGGTTAGATAGGCTGAGTCCTCCATTTAGGACCTAGGACAATAGTAATTCCTCAGAAAACTGTATCTTTGATGCAGAGAGCAATTGGAGCTTAGTGAATCACAGTTGCCACCACTAACTTCCCCTTTTACGGCATCCTTTTTAAAACACAATATGGTCCTGAACACCCTGGGTTTTCTTATTCTAAAAGCCTGAAAAGTATTTATCTTTCATGAATTATTTTTATAATGTAGCAACAAATGAGAGAAATAGATCTTTACGTTAGGTCTTTCTCTCTCTGTTTGTATGTGTTTTTAAAATACAAAAGACCCATTTGAAACCCTTGGTAAGATTTAGTGTCTTTCATAGGAAATGGTGGAATGATGCTTTTGGCTGTTTGAAGAATATTCTAGAAATATGAGGCTCACGTGTATTTCCATGATATCCTTAGTCCTCTGACAGATTTCACATTGCAGGATAAATAGATATTCAGTTTCAATCAGTGTCAATCAGCTGACACTGTGCTGTGGAGAAGTTCAGTAATGACCGTGAACATCCATGCTCAATCACTGCCTAGCTGCCTTGTGCCACATAGGTCATGAACTTTGGGTGTGCAATTCTGGATTGCAATATTAATAGGAAAGAAGAATTACTTTCCAGAATTTTATGACATTCTTTTATTCCAACCTCACCTTGTAAGGTGGAAATACAAGCAATAGTTTGCTCCTGGATGGAAAAAGTTTGCCATGGCAACATTTTTATTTTTCTAGACTATTACTTTGCTATTTGTTATTTTAAATCACATGCATGTGTGTGTATGATGAACATATATATATATATATATATATATATATATATATATATATATATATGATTATGGATGGTGGGTGATGACAGCTAATCTTTAGTAGAATTTATTTTTCCCCTGTGTTACTTTCTCAGATCTGTGAACGGGCATAACATCTCCTCCAATAATGGAGAAGTAGTAGTAACTCACAATGACATCACCTGGAAACTAACCAGAGCTTATTACTCTGGAAGATCCACTAGGAATATTCAGAATTAACTGGTATCTTCAGGTAAGATGGGTCTTAGGCCAAAATTCATGATGCTGGTCTGTTCTGTCTCATTCATTATGATGCAACCAGACAATCTAAGAAAGAAGAAATGGCAACTGAGGGGTTTGAAGAGTCAGTTCTCTGTTAATCACAGGCTAGAGGTAGGGACAACTCCAGAGAAAAAGCTCACCTGGTTACACAGAGTATCAAAGAGATGACAGGCTTTCTTACAAAGATCAAGAGCTTATGATGGCAGCCAAAGAAAGCTATTTCTAGACAACATAGTCCCTGATACATTAATATTTTAAAAATAATAATTATTATAGAAACAGACTGTGCCTGATTTCATTAAGGCATGAGTTAGCAATGGCTATGATGCTCAATATTGAACAACAACAAGTATCATTTTCAGAATATTTTGGTTTTAGCCATACCATCCTAGTATCATTAGAAAAAGACAATTCAAGGGAATAGCTTATCTGACAAAGGCAAAACCAACAGGATCATTCATCAAACCCTTGTGTTCAGCCTACTTTTGGCTGAATTACTCTCTTCATGAGTTCTGTCCAGTCTCAGATCTATGCTAAAGGAGGGTGTCTTTAGAATACTTTGTTTTCTAAGTCTTCTTAGAACACTCTTCTGTCTTCAGAACTTTTTTGCTCAGTTTTTGAAAGCTCCTGGAAAGTCATACTCTTTTCCTAACCATGGCCATTAGTCTACCTTGTGGAATATTAGTTTAAGATGTATTAGATTCATTTATGCTGTGGACTATTTGTTTAATGATGCAAAGATGTGTTGCATTCTTTTATGTTGCATTTGTTTAACTCTGCAAAACTATGTTACTGTGCCGGCCTAAAACACCTGATTGGTTTAATAAAGAGCTGAACAGCCAATAGTTAGGCAGGGGAGGGATAGTCAGGGCTGGCAGGCAGAAAAAAATAAATCGAAGAGAGAAGAGGGAGGAGTGAAAAAAGGAGGAGAAAGGGGAATGCCAGGGGCCAGCCACCCAGCCCCACAACCACCATGAAGTAGGAAGGGAAGAAAGACATATATAAGAGAGGAAAGTAAAAGCTCAGAGGCAAAAAGTAGATGGGATAATTAGTTGAGAAAATCTGGTGAGAAATAAGCCAAGCTAAGACTTATTTCATAAATAAGAATAAGTATTTATTTGGGAGCTGGGTAGCAGGCCCCCAAAGAGCAAAAAGTTAAAAAAAAACAAAAACAAAAACCAAAACAATGATCAATGATAAGTCTAGCTTTGGGGACAAGTTTTACAAGTTTGATCCTGTGAGTTTCCTGAGCTCAGAATCTGCAGGAAGACATCCCCACATTTGTGTCACACTGCACAGGTACAGGAAACTGCCTTTCCTCCTTTCCTCCCAAGCCTCTGCAGTGTGCTACTCATTTGCTTTTACAATGAATTCCGGAAAGGAATGAAACCAAAGGACAGGACCTGAATGTCAGATAGAAACCAAACTTATTAGCATCTTAAAATGAACAAGAGGATTATGTCTTGTCTACGAACAAATGATCCGCCTCTGAATGGTATGGGCATACAGGACACAGCATCCTGTGGTGCACTGAAAAAGAGTCTGTTGTGTTGGCTACATAGCTCAGAGAGGAGAGGCTCTGACTACCTAGATACCATTCCCAGATCCCACAAGATGTCAGGAGAGAACTGACTCCTGGGTACTATGCTCTGACCTTTATGTGCTTGCCCTACCTTCCTCATACACACACTAAAATAAACACATTTTAAAAATTAAAACCATATTTTTATGCCATGGCTCCTTCAAGTGTTATCTACAAAGTATGGACTGAAGAGATGTCAGCAAAGTTCTTGCTTTGCAAGAATAGAGACCTGATCGTGGTTCTTGGCACCTGCTGCAGTGTCAATGCTGGAGAGAAGGAATAGGAGGCTCCAGGGGCTTTCTGTAAGCAGCTGAGAATAAGTGCTGACCTTTGGGCCTCAGCAAGAGACTCTGTCACAAAAACAAGACAGGTGGCTACTGAAGAATAATGCCTAGGGTTGACCTCTGTCCTCTACGTACACATGAATCCATGAGCATGCACGTGTGCACACATACACATATACATCCATACCTACATAAAAAATAAATAATAAGCTGAAAATATAAGCCAGACATGGGTGTGTTTGTGTGTGTGTGTGTGTGTGTGTATTCACAGATATAGTATATACATACATTTTTTTAAACTTCTAATATAATATCTATGTGGAAAAACAATGGAAGGCCTTTCCATTCCAATGAAAAATGACATTTAACATATTCCTCAGGATTTCCTAGAGAAAGAAAAATATGTAGTGAGTTGGCACTGTCCCCATTCACAGATGTTTATGACTTTCTTAGAATGCTTTAGGGTCTAAAATACCTTATAAATCATTTTGGCCAAAAAATAGTTTTGCTCAGAAAATTCAATTTAGGGCCCCCCAAAAAGATTGGTTTCCAAATCATCTGACTACAGGGTAGAAGCAAATGGTTCAACTGTCTAAAGCTGCACATGCAGGGAAGCAAAGATCTTGTTTTCCTTAAATTACAATCAGCATTGCTCTAGAAACAGACAACTCGAGGGTGAAACTTTACAGAGATGAAATCTAATATTTATGAGAGCAAAGAGTTCTGTTTATTCAACCCTGTTCTCTCATTTTAAAGACGGCAAAACTGAGTTTCAGAAAAGGTAAATGATTCATTCAGCAGGCAAATGGAGTCTGCTCAGCCTTGTAAAACTCTGGCTGGAGAAGATCCCAGGTGGAGGGAGTACGCACTGGCTTGATACCTCCTGGGATGACTGCACAGCCGAGGAGCATCTGGATTCCCACTGCAGACCCCAGTACACAAATGCCTGCGTGTTCCTCCGTATGTTTTCCCGCAAGTACTTTCCCAGGCTTGTTTTGCTTTCAGACAGTCTTGTGTAGCTCAGGTCTCAGACTCACTATGCAGCTGAGGATGACCCTGAATTTCTGGCCTTCCTCCCTCCACCTCCTGAGTGTGAGAGCTACTGTTTACTTGGTGCTGGGGGTCAGATGCAGGGTTTTACACATGCTAGTCAAGCCTTCTACACACTGGTGCCTGTCCACAGACCCTCTAATACTTTGGTACTGCTATGAGCCTGACATTTCCTGGTATCACCCAAGGAGCAGGTTTGCAAATGTTCCATCGTCTCTTGTGCTCTTTACTGTGTATCTCGGTGACATCCAGTTTCTACTATTATCTTTTTTTAATGAAACCCACATCTTCTTTCCACTTCTTCAATTCACTTTTCCCACACTTATCCTTTGAGCTGCAACCAAATATTCCTATTATGTCATATATATGTGTATATATACGTACATATATACATATGTATATTATGAGAGTTAGAAATTAAATTAGGGGTCACACAAGTATTAGTGTTAGTCAGGATTATTATCAGAAGGACAATTTTGCAACTTAGGTGGTAAGAGTTAAAATGCACCTCTGACGACCCACAGATTCCAATCAGAAGAAGCTGCCCTAAGGACATAGACAACAGTATGCCACAGAGCAATGACTAAGGCTTGTCATGGAATTGCAGAAAAAAAAAAATTGGAAGTGACCTTTCACAGAATGAAATGTGTTTGTAAATTATAGCAGTTGCACAAACACTATTTAGCCACTGAAAAATGTGTTAATCTGTGAACAGGATATAAATGACATCTAAGTAAACAAGGTACCAAACCTTATGCATAAATGTGTAGGGCCACAAAATCAAAAACTGTTTATAGGGGTTGTTTGGAATAAATAATCTTGTTCTCTTCACCCTCTGCTTGCTAATGCAGTTGGAATCTTAAATGTTCTTATTAATGAATTAAATGCTTAACTAACTCTGGTGCCTGGTTTTCACATCATATATATCTTTCTACTTTCTGCATCACTCCCTGGGATTAAAGGCTGGGCTTCTGGGATTAAAGGCGCAGATCACCATGCTTAGCTGTTTCTAAAGTGGCCTTGAACACACAGAGATCCACCTGGCTCTGCCTCCCAAGTGCTGGGATTAAAGGTGTGCACCACCACCACCACCACCACCACCACCACCACCACCACCACCGCCCAACTTCTGCTATGGCTTGCTCTGACCCATTTTCTAGCCACCATTTCTGGCTCTGTTCTAGTGGCTGTCTGTTCTCTGACCCCAGATAAATTTATTTCGGGCAACATACAATATTTTGGGGGAACACAATACCACCACATGCTAAGATGGATAGTGAATTTGCATCACTAAGAACTGAGACTGTAAACATGGAAGAATGCTTTCCAAACACTCCTTGTCCAGTCGGTCTGACCATCAGCTGGGAACTGGACAGTCTCCATACTTATGGTTCCCCTCCATGTGAGGTTAGGCAGTCAGACAGCCTCCCTGACTCTCAGTCTCTACTTCTTAAATTGGCTTAGTAATGGATTATTATTTTTTACCTTGATAGCATTCTTAATTCTATTGTGAGAACCAAAGTTAAATTTTAAGTTTTAATTTTTATGCCTCAGAGATCCATGAAACAAAACTGCCTCTGATCTGCATGCCCCTTGCCCAAGAACAGATAGTTCCTGAAATGCTAGAGGCTATTGTTTACAGGAGATAATAAGCCACATGTTTTCACTCCCCTAAATATGCCTGTTTGACCCATCTGCACCAGATGTGCATGATCACATTGTGGGTGTGAGTTCACAGGCAGGAAATATATCAGGATATGCTTGCCCCTAAATTGGATGTAGGCTAGGTATATGTCAGGATGTATGTTTGCTCCTGGTTGGACTTGATGGGAAATGCAATGAACTATGGGTTTTCTTTCTTAAGCTGTTGCAAACTGTAACTTGGGGTCATTTCCTAGGAATCTGAGTATGGACCTGGCCAGAGCCCATCTACCTGACCAATATTTAATTAAAGCTTGCTTGAAATTTGGCTTTGAACTGTGGTAGTGGTTTTCTTCTGGATCAGTGGGGTTAACATTTTCTGGTGGCCCCAGCAAGATTCAGAATACCCACCCAAATTCAGAATCTAGACCTTCACTCTGGACCTCTAGGGCTGAAGGAATGCTTCAGGAGGCATGTGCCTTGAGATATTTCAAGGTTCTGAAGCTGCTTTCAGTTTTCAGACTATTAGTGAACTGTCATGCTGAGAAAAGCAGCAAGCATCTATGGAGGCCTCCTGGTGAGTCATAGTCTGGTTCTGTTTTGTGGAATTTCTATCTGGGATGTGGAGGGGGTTCAAGGGGACTTCAATGTTCTCCCATCAAGGGCATATAGCTAGATGTTGCCTGCCCATCTGGCTCTGGTTCTGGTTGGAAAGTTTTGTTTCCTTCAGAAAGTTTTATTTGTCTTATCGAAAGTTTTGTCTATTTCTCTAGGAAGTTGTGTATGCTTATTTTGTTGGAACATTTTGTCTGTGTTTTCTGTGTGTTCATATGTCTTATTGCAAGCATGGAGCTGAGACAGAAATGGTTCAGATATTTTTGCTGTTTCTGTGTGCTGTCTGCCGGTGACCACATGGATGCATTCATGGCCAGAGCTCAGAATTTATCTCTGTGCTCTCTGGTCACTGGATCAGGTTAGCAAGAATTTGGATGTCTTTTTGGTGTAGACAATATTAAAATTGTTTTATGCTATTCTATATTTTATTTGAAAGATGGCTCTAGAGTTGGATTATGGCTTTCCGTTTGCTAACCCCAAGCATGTTTAAAAATGTCCTCTATGTTGCTGTGTCTGATCCACCTGACAGGGTGACAGGGAAACGAACAAACCAGAATGGCCAAAGAATTTGGTTTATGTGAGCATTCTATGCTTCAAGATTTATAGGTTTATTTTGTTGGACATGATTGAAAATCAGGGGAAAAATTTAAAACTAGTAACACTGGTTTTATCTATGCATGGGTAATTTTAAAGGAACTATGTGACATGATTCCATTTTGGATTGCTACCATCTTCAGGCAGCCACATGGCTGTTTGCCAGCTTTGCTAGGATTAGAGAAGGTAAATGTCAGGTGACTTTACCATCTTTGGTTGGCCACCTGTCTGGTAGCCGTCTCTGCTAGGGTTAGAGAAGATGGATGTCACATGATTTCACCACTATCTTGATTAAAGGTGACCATTTGTAGTGGGCCTACCAAGGAGTCATCAACAGGCCTCTGAAATATCTTGGATTAGGATGGATTTTTGTATAATTCTTGTCTTTTCCTGAAAACAAGGTTTATGAAAGATAGGATTTTAAAACAATGTTTGTTTAATAAGGCATTAATGCCAAACCTGCACCTCCATGCTTTTATATGCAAGAACTGTATTGAAGGGCCTAATCACTGGGAAAGTTGAACTACTGGCTCAGAGAATATCTCTCCTTACCTAAGTTATGTCTAGCTATTGGTAGAAGTATTAAGGCAACTCCACATAGTTAAAGGGAGGTTTATTTTGTGGGGTAACTTACAAGTAAAGGGATAGGTAACAGGGTCTGGGAGGGTGTAGTGCAGTCCAGCAGTGTTCTCTGGAGAACTCTGCCTGTCTCAGCCCTGCCTCATAGGCGTGACAGTTACTGGAAGCCTCAGTGAGGGTAGTACTTCCAGGTCAAAGCTACATCTAGCCTCCTTGTATTTGCTAACTTTGTAAAGCTTAAGCTATTTTGATAAACTAAGTCATATAAAAAACTGTTATATTCTGTAATGGTGTACTCTAAAAGTTTCAGGAAATTTCTTAGTCTCTCTTTGGACTATGTTTATGAGTTAAAAGGTTTATTTTGATACTAAAGGAGCTTCAATTCAGAAATTGTTTTTTAAGGCTCAAACTTAACAGAGATAAAGCTATAAAGTCCTTTTCCTAAGGTCAAGCATTTAGACAAAAGTCCCAGTTTCCTCAGGGGTTTAATGAAAGTTCTTGCTTGCTAAAAAGGGAGTCACTCTCCTTATTTCTGCCAAATGGAAGTAGTCTTTCCATTAACACATGGCTGTGGTGCCTATTAACTTGTCAAGGGCAATGCTAACCTCTAGGCTCCCTCAGTCCATGCTCACAAGCCCTACCCCAGCAAGCCCTAGTCTGAAAAAAGTTATTGTAAACTGTAAGGATAATTAAGAAAAAGATAACTTGCTGTGGATATCACTCTGTGTTAATAAAGTTCTGATTGGCCAATGGCTAGGCAGGAAGTATAGGCGGGACAAGAGAATTCTGGGAAGTAGAAGTCTGGGGAGACACTGCCAGCCGCCGCCATGAGAAGCAACATGTAAAGACACGGGTAAGCCACAAGCCATGTGGAAAAGTATAGATAAGCAGAAATGGGTTAATTTAAGATAAAAAAAAAGTAGATAACAAGAAGCCTGCCACAGCCATACAGTTTGTAAACAATGTAAGTTTCTGTGTGCTTTCTTGGTTGGGTCTGAGTGACTGTGGGACTGGTGGGTAGGAGAGATTTGTCCTGACTGGGCCAGGCAGGAAAACTCTAACAGCAATAACTATATGCAGTTTAAAAATAACAAAGTCTTTAAAGAAAGAATAAAGTGTAGAGGGGCTCTAAAACCCTTGACCACACAGCAGCCATGACAGGCTTAGGGGCCCAGACACAGCTTCTGTGACAGGCTTACTGGCTGGCAACACCCAGATCCAGGAAAAGCCTTAAGCTGATACCATCAGGATTCCACCCAGGGGTAAGGAAGTACCTGACACCCCAAACATTCCAACCATTAGATAAGATGGCCAGATGCTCTTGAGTCCAGCACACACCTATTTTTGTTTTACAGATACCCCTAGACAATTGTCAGCCAATCAGGGTCCTGAATCCTGGAAATCCCCTCACCTCAACCTCTGCTATGGTAACAACTCTGCCTACCTGAGTTCAGCTCTCTGCTTTCACGGCTGCATTTGACAGACAGAGGGACCAATCCCCAAAGCTTGAAATAAAGGCTCTTTGCTTTTACATGTGGGATTCAGTCTCCATGGTGGTCTTTTGGGCGTCCCCAAGATCAAAAGTAAAATAAAATAAAATAAACCACATAAGGATGGGAAATACACAGGGCACCTGGATTTTGTATGTTGCTTTGTTGACTCTGAATTTTGTAAATGCTGATGAGTGAACAGCAGCTGCTGAGACATTGGATTGTAGAAGAAAGTGCTAAATTTAACCAGACTAAATAATTTAGGGATGTCTTGGCTTCTGAATAGAAATCAGGAGATGTGTTGCATTGGAGGAAAAGTTGTCCTTTTGTTTCCATGGGGAAGAAAAAGCTATGGATTCTTTCAAAATTAATAAAAATCAGATTTGACTAGGGGAGACCTCCTGAGGATCTTGGCTGCAGACATGAGGGAGGAAGGCAAGAGAGACTATAGGACAGGTGATGTGTATACTGATCCCTCTACATAGGAACAGCTCTGAGACTGGATGAGACATGATAAATCTTGTTGGCTATGGAGTTCTCATAACAGTTTGTTTGTACAATCCAAGTGGACTTATAAAGTTGACAGATTTTGTCTTTTACCTGCTCAAACATAAAACAAATCATCTTTAGCTGACTTGTGCACACTGAACGTTCCATATTTGTGTTAATACAGATATGCATGTTATTTTTAAAATTCTGTATGTTTTTCAGAACAAAAGAACTGGACAAGACAGGTAGCCCAAATGATTCAGCCTCTCAGAAGGCCTCAGTTATAATTTCCTCAAAAATCTACATCCAGAACAACTTCAAAGTTGTTAGTTGCGATGATCTAGCCTCACAGACTACTCCAGCTAAGACTTCAGATAAGTGCTACACTTGTCCATCACACAGAGACTAAAGGAAAAATAATACAGCCAGCTCTCCCAAGATGACCATATCCCAATTTTTTAAGGGTCTCCTAGAAATGCCACCACAGCAGACAACAGGAAGCAGTCTAGAGAACATGACATCCACATTCTCAAGAATTGGGGTGGTGATTTCTGGTCATTTGGTGGATGTATGTCATTATTTGGGGGGGGCTGGTTGCAAGTTGTTATTGGTAATGCTCAGGAAGGAAACTAAACAAAGGAGGTTAGATTCAGGAATATTTTTTTAAGAGAGGGGATATTAGGAAAGGGTATATTATTGAATCTACTTTAAAAATAAAAATGATAAGATAAAAAGGAAGATTATTGAGTCCATGTTTAAACTAAACAACAACTAGTAGTCTCAAATATTTCACATTGGTATAGATTTTTATATATTGATACAAATTTAAAGTTATTTTTGTTATACTATATATATGTTTCTACTCTTGCTTAAGGTATTATACCTATATATCTCATTTAAAAATGTAATGTATAATTAAGAAATATAGGTTAATAGTTAGTCATCTATAATAATCAAACTTATAATGTCATGTCAGATATGTTTTCAAGGTTAAGCCTAGATTTGTTTAGCTTTGATATACTTAATATTTAATGGTTCTCAAACTTGTCAGAGATCTGATGAATATGGCATTTAAAATGTTTAACATTTTTAGAAAAGCTTAATAAGACAGACAGACTCCCAGATCCTAGCAATGACCCAGAGGTCTTCAAAAAAGATGATGGGCACCACAATGTCTCCACCTCAATTGTGGTGATTATAACCACTAGGCATGAATGTCCTAATGCAGCACATGCTTTCAGGACCTGGCTCAAACTGTGGACAAGCAGGGCACAAAAGAGTTGACAGACTCACTTTGCCTGGAAAAAGTAAGATCAGTCTCTCTGATGTCCCTCCTCCACAGGAATGCTTCTCACTTTCTGACCTGGAAGCCAAAGACTGATGCTGTCCTGGTACATTCTCTCCAATGTAATGGATACCACAGCAGCCTGGGATGACCATCTAGGTAATGGACTAGTTTCTGTCATTTTAAATGATACATAAGGCATTTGAACTATACTTCATGCTATAATTTATCCCTCTCGGATCTCCAATGGTATTGATGGCTAGGCTAACTAAACTTTGTCAGTTTAGCAGCAGCAGGCAGCCAGGTTCTTCCCCAAGGCTGCAGCCAGCTTGTTAGCTGATTTTGTATGTAAAAACCAAACTTTGCTTTTTCTAGAGATACTAGATCTCCTATAGAGAAAAGGCAGACAGGTTTGTCTTGCAAACAGACTTCATATTAAAAGATAAGCAGGTTTCAGATATAACTTTCCACTTAAAGGAGCATGATGTGAAGTGACTGTTCTCAGTAATAACTGCTTGTATTTCTGGGAAATGATTATATGGGGAAAAGGGGGTTAAAGTATATCCAAGTTTTGAAGATCTAAAAAAATGTTTTAAGGTATTTAAAGGTCTGAGGACACAAGTCTATATAATTTCTGAGGGTCTAAGATATATAATGGTCCGAAGATATGAAAGTTTAAATAAGTTATGAGGGACTCAGCAAATGATATAAGATGTATAAATATAAGTTGTAAAGATGTAAGTAAATGATTTACAGTATATGAGAATGGTAATTCAGATTCCTTTCCCCTTCTATGCTGTTGTTACACAAAGACTTCAGAAGTTCAGAGTTTTAACACTGATTGATGGAGTTCTGATAAGCTAGTAGAGCAGTAACTACTTACTGTTCAGTCATAAGCTCAAGATTTTAAATTTCCTTTGCTTGTCTTCTAAATAAAGACTTAAAGGCCAAAGACATCTCTGTCCAATCTCTATATAACTGTCTGGACCGATGAAAAAATGTTCATGCTTTTTAACACAAATCTATAGCCTTTTCTAGGACACAAATGTGTGAGGTTACTCCAATTATTTTCCAGACATATCACCTGGTTTTGCTACAATGTGGATTTCAGTACAGACTGGTGATGCTAATATATCTAAAACTTTTATGCCTTTTGGAAAATGAAAAATTCATGTAAGTTTCAGAGACTTGGATCCATTTTTTACAGGTCAAAAGGCTTCCAGTACAGCCTAATTTTCCTCACCTGTCTATTCTTGAGGACGATCTCTCTCTCTCTCTCTCTCTCTCTCTCTCTCTCTCCCCCCCCCCCCCCCCCCCGTCTCCCCATCTCCTCACCCCATCAATTACAAGGACTATGAGCCTGAAAATTCCAAATATAAGATTTTCCTTTAAGTTCCTAAATTTTAATTTCTGTCCCTAGTCTATATGTCTCAACAGATTTCCACTTGGCTGACATCCAAGCATCAGCTGTTTACTACATGCTCTAATATGTAAGCTCTGGAGTTTCTGAAAGTTGATGTGGACCAATCCAGCTGATGTGAATCCTCCCTGTCTCCAGCTAGGCCAGTGAACCAGATGCTTCTGATGAATGTCCCTTTGTATGAATTCCCTTCTTGCCTTTGACTAGCATTCTAATCTTCCTAGGCCCTGACAACAACATCCTAGTTTCATCAGGAAGTATTTACAGAAAAGTGTACATCATCCCTTGTCCTCCAACAGGCTGGAATGTTAGATAAAAAGGAAACTCCTTGGTATAGGGGACAGAATGACTACCTATAGTGCCTATTGGCATTCCAGGGAAGGTACCTATTAAAACCAAATAGACCCCGATTTATCAACAGGTAGATTCATTAGCTGAATTAGTTCTATAGGGCTATGATAGGGCACTCAACCTTCTCTATGTAAAACGGAGAAGTTATTGTATAGCTTGAAAAGAAAATTGTTGTTTCTATATAAAACACTCAGGAATCATTAGAAATAATCTGACTGTATTCAGAAAAAAATCATTACAAAAAAAGGGACCTGAGATGAAGTAAATAGCTGGTCTACATTCTCATTTCCATGTTCCTCTAGATAGTGACTCTGATGTAAGTCATCAGAGGGCCTTTGGCCCTTGTGCTTCTGCTAATTGCTGTTGTTTTTTGTAATATTGATGTCTTAACTAAATGATATCCCTGTCTGTGTATCATTAAGCTGATGGTTATTAGATTCCAATATAAGTAGGCATCCATCACAGAATCAAGGATTTGACTCAGGCTACAACTCAAGATGGAAATGTGAGAGCCAAAATTACATTTTAAGTTTTAATTACTATGCCTGAGAAATCCATGAAACAAAAATGCCTCTGATCTGCAAGCCCCTTGCCCAAAGAAAGATAGTTCCTAAAATGCTGGAGGCTATTGTTTATGGGAGACAACAAGTCACATGTTTCTACTTCCCTGAATAAGTTTATTTGACTCATCTGCATTGGATGTTTTTGATCACATTGTGGGTGTAAGTTCACAGGCAGGAAATACATCAGAATATATGCTTGCCCCTGAATTGGATGTAGGCTGGGTATACATCAGAATGCATGCTTTCCCCTGATTGGAGCTGATGAAAAATGCAATGAATTATGGGTTTTCCTTCTTAAGCTGAGGCAAATTGTGACTCAGGGCCATTTCTCAGGAACCTGGGTATGTTCCTTGCCAGATCCTATTCACCTGGCCAGTATTTAATTAAAGCTTGCTTGACATTTGGCTTTAAACTTTGGTAGCGGTTTTATTCTCTATCCACGGGACTAACACTATCAGTCTATTGAAACTACAATGTATGATGTAAAGAAGAATATTGAAGGTTACATATATGCTCCACACAAGGTATGAAACACAACTATTAAACATGAAGGTAGGGGTTTGTAGAATTAGAAAAACTGCATTCTTAAATTCAGTACTTCAGATTTGTGTATGGGTGTATGTGTGTGCTGGTGCATGTGTACATGTGTTTGGAGGTCAACCTCAAATGCCATTCTTCAGTTTCTACCAACCTTGTTTTTTAAGACAGTGTCTTTCATTGGCCTGGCACTTGTTGAGCAGGCTGGCCATCTGGCCAGTGAGCCCCAAGGATCTTCCTACTCTTGGGATTACAAGTACATTCCACATGCCCAGCTTTTCCTGGTTCTGGGGATCAAATCAAGGCCTTATGCTTGGGCAACAAGCATTTTACAGACTGAATCATCTCCCCATTCCATCATTGTACATCTTAGACAACTTCAAATAGAACAAATAAACAGATGCATAGCTCAAAACCTTTATTTCCCTCTTTTTTGATCACTGATGGGGAAACCTTAAACTTTGGAGTCAGACCATGTAAAATGCTAAGATGGTCAACAGAAACATCAGTGACCTTGAATAACAGGATCTACAGCTATCAGGGTTTCTGCTGCTAACTGGAAGTGAGAGCTTACACTATTTATGATGAAATGACTCCAGACAGATGGGAAAGTTGGATCAAGTGGAGTCAGAAGTTTGGGTTCTAATTAGATCCAGCTGTTACACACACACACACACACACACACACACACACACCAGCTCTTTATCTTCAGGACTTAATACTAGTAGGAACAAGTGTCACATTTTGAACTCAACTTGAACCTGTCAGTATGGAAATACAAAAACAACACATCTTGAAATGTAGCTGTGTCTGTCTCATTACAAAAGAACCTGCGTTCTTGTCCCTGTTAGGGAGTGAAGGTCAAACAAGCTTTCTGCCGGCCGCTTGCTCCTGGCTGTGTTTACTTTCTCTCCTTTTGGGCTTTGAATTTTTTCAAAAACCAAACTTTGAACAACAGGGCTTTGTTTTTTAAAGGTCTATTTCCCTCATCTTTGATTTAGGTAAATGTCCTGTTATTGCTGTGTTCTCTAAAACAAAAATCATATTTAGGGTAAGAGGAAAAGACCCTAAAAGAGTGGATCTCAGCTAACAGCAGCTATGTGTGTTCAGGGTGTTTCTTAATGATTCCAGGCAGTCTCTGCTTAATATCTTTATTTAGGAAACTGGAGTGATAATTAGGTAAGAAATGACTTTATTCCTCCAAGGGAAATATTAACATTGTCTAGCTAGTGCATTTTTAGCTTGATCTTAAAAATACTTCTTCAAAAAACAAACAGAAACCCATAACTATGTGGTAAATGTATTTATCCATTTCCTTTATTGAGATATATCAGTCCCCACACAGTGCCTGGACCACACTTAGTGCTAAAGTACTTTTGGGATGACAAAGGAAATAAAATTTAAGGCTAGGCTTTTGTTGGGGAATGAATTTGGGGCAAATATTTCAAGTAAAATAGAACACGTGATCTCCTCATGGGGATAATCTTCACTAGTTTCTGAAGGCTCCTGTAATCTGCATGGCTCAAACCAACTTTAGGAGGAACTAAGTTCTGTCTCTCAGTCAGCTCACCCTTTACACGACCTCAGCAAAGTCAGCTCACTCTTCACATGACCTCAGCAAAGTTATCTCAACCTTCACATGACCTCAGGAAAGTCAGATCACCCCTCACGTGACTTTAATGAAGTCAGCTCACCATTCATATGACCTTAGCAAAGTTACTGATTATTTGGGGCAGGATTGTTTTAAGACCTGCATAAGATATGTATGAGTTCTCCAGACAGAGTCATAGGCACACCCTTGCACACTCAGATGTGAACTCACTGATTCTCTTGTCCCACCATCATTTTGTCACTGTATGTGTGGTTGACATCTCAGATGTCATTTCCCTGTGTGTCCTCTGCTCCCTGAGTCAAATGCATTACTGAGTTACTAAGTTAGGGCATTTGTTGCATTCCAGTAATAGCCATATAGACTCCTCCATGAACATTCTACGCCATGTAATTCTCTTATTAATAACAGCCACACAACAGTGGATAATGTCCACACCCTGGTGCTAGGTGTCACCTGTGGTGATACTATATTTGTAAAATGTGATGTTATTTGTATATTAATAAAGTTGCCTTGGGGTCAGAGCAAGCCAGAGCAGAAGCTGGGTGGTGGTGGTGGTGGTGGTGGTGGTGGTGGTGGTGGTGCATGCCTTTAATCCCAGCACTTGGGAGGCAGAGCTAGGTAGATCTCTGTGTGTTCAAGGACACAGCCAGCATGGCAGACACATGCCTTTAATCTCAATGCCAACCATAGAAGACCTGGAGGTCTGTACAGACAGGCAGTGATGAGGAGGTCATGTGGCTGGGTTTACAGCCAATGAGAAAACAGAACAGAAAGTCTATAAAAAAAGACAGGACACACAGAAGTAGGTCTCTTGCGGAGAGGAAAGACAGCAGAAGCAGTGAAGGGTAAGGCTTTCAGCTATTGCTCTGACCTCTTGGTTTTTAACTCTGCAACTGGCTCTGTGTTTCTTATTTAACAAGATGGTTACATCTACAGTCATCTACACATTATCATATTTAATACCAGTCATTTTATAAGATAGAACCAGCACTTTTATTTCATCTTTCTCTGTTGATATTACAGTTCTCCAACAAGTAAATAATTTCCTGTAAATTCTTGGAGTATGGAAACTACATCCCAGAAATTCTACTGTGGTTCTTAGAAGTTCTCTTATTTGGAGTCAATGACACTTTCATGCTGTCAGCTGTTTTATAGACAGTGAGACAAGGGCTTAAAGAAGATAACATACTCTTAGACTCCAAATGAAATAGGATGTAAAACAAAGCGTTTCTAACCTCAGCTCTAAGCCTGCATGCTTCCATTGTGCAGAAAACAGTGCTATCTTATTTCTACCGAGTTTTCAAGAAATAGTTATTTATGAGGCTGTATTTCTGCTAGGCTTGGTGGCTCATGGCTGTAATTATAGGACTTGAGAGGTTGAAGCCAGAGGACCATGAATTCAAGGTCATCTTTGAGTACACGAAAAAGACTCTGCTTCAAACAATATGACAAGGAAGCCTATCTATATCATCATAGATATAATTATTCATTATATTCATTCATTATATGCCATGATATTATCTCTGTCATTATTTACAAAATTAATTTTTCAGACTGTGGTAAAAAGTAGTGCCATTTGTCTTTTTTTTTTTTTTTTTTTTGGGTAGGAAACCAAATAAAACCTTTCCTGGTTAATTCCACTTTTTGTTTTGTTTTAATGTTATAGATCAAAAGTCAGCCTATGGTCACATGAAGCTTCCTATGTTTGTCCAATGTCAATAAAATTTTACTGAAACACAGCACCCCATCCCTTTATGTTTTCTGTGAGTACTTTGCTAAACAGTTTTGAATTTACCAAAAAACATACAGCACCTAACATTGTTAACCATTTGGTCTTTGAGATGTTTACCAACCTCTGTTCTAAACCATCCCTGTGGAGACATGGACATACAGTGGGGTAAGATGGCATAATTTAAAATAATTTTAGAACCTAAGTGCACAAACTTTTTATTTGACTATCTCAAAAACTTCCACTTCAAAAACTCTGTCCAACAAGCTATATTAAAAAAGGACCTTTTCCCATCTCATTGACCTTTATTTTTGATTGCCTGTCTTGTTGGATTCTTTGAAGTATTCTAAATTTTCTTTATTGTGGCTTGTAGGCTGACGATACAGCTTTGCCTGACCGTGAATCATCCTGGCCAACCTATGCACACTGTAATTGATCTCCCTTACAGTGTACAGTTGTCAGCCACAGGCACACCCTTGAATACTGCATCTGGCACTACTTCCATACACATCACAGTTGCCACCTATGCTGCTGCTGCAAGGTGGCTGCCCTAAGTTTTGCATATTAATTTCTTATCATGAACATTAAAGTCAGTTATGAATACTTTCCATTTGATAGGTGACAACATACAGGGTTAAGCTCTTCAGCAAATCTCTCAAACCCACACTGCTAAAACTTGCCAAGCCATTTTTAAACCCCTGACTACCAGCTAAAATTTGACTCTTTCTAGTGCAGGACACTGTGGCTGTATTTTCTTTGTGCACCCCAATAAAGTTTATCTGGAGATCAGAGGAAAAAGCCAGCCACTAAATTAAACATAGAAGTCAGGCAATGGTAGCACATGCCTTTAATCCTAGCATTCGGGAAGCAGAGATTCATTTGGATCTCTGTGAGTTCAAGGCCACACTGGGAACAGAGCCAGACATGGTAGAACATGCCTTAAATTCCAACACTAGTTAACCATAAAGGTCTGGAGGTCTGTACAGACAGGAAGTGATAGAGCTGGGCAGAAATAGGAAGTGGTGTATCTTGGCAGAGAGAGAGGAAGTGAGAGGGCAGGGCACAGAAAGGATATAGGCATGAAGATACAGGAAGTAGCTCTCTCTGAAGACTGAGGAGTTGGTAAGGTGAGCTTGGCTGTGGCTTGTCCTATTCCTCTGATCTTTCAGTTTTCATGCCAATATCTGGATCTGTTTTTTTTATTATTATTAATAAAACCACTTAGCAATCTGTCTTAGAGGACAGATTTTTCGCTGTAGAACAATATTTACATAGATGTGTGCATACATTTAAAAAGGAAGATCCACCAAGACACAAACAGACAGAACAAAATTAAATGCATGCTACCAACTGCAAGGAACTGGTCTGAAAAGACTGTGTGGTTTGTGTTTGTCTAAAGTATGTTCTTTATCACCCAAAATGGTAGCCTATAAAAAGAGCTGCAAGTGGCATGTATGATGGTGGGGATAAGGCTGAACATGTGGTTCCCAGAAGCATTGATGCCATTCTGTGCACACTGATGCTAGAAAGTAGCCTTAGAAACTGAAACCTTAATAAGTATAGCACTAAACATAATTCTAAAGTAAATGTGGGCTTAGCTACATTGGATGTCTGAATTCTAGTTTACTGATTATGACACATATGCCACACTGATTTGAGACCTAATATGCTGAGAACAAGGAGATGGGGTGAGCAGGTGTGCAGAAACTCTGCAGTTTGGGTAAAATTTCCTCTAAACTTGCAACTTCTAAAAATAAAGCATATCCAAAGTAAAATAAATATTAATAAACCATAGAGAGACTGAGTCTTCCCTTACCAACTGGTCCCTTTCCTTTGTCTATTTGAGGTATTCTGACTGTCATTTCTGTACCCTCAGCATGGCCAGTATTGTGTGGAAAAGCAGAGCAAGACTCCAGTGGGGACAGGGGATTTATGGGAGTTGGTATCAAGTAGGCCATGTGATAGACAGTTTTCAAACTGGTCCTGACCAGAGTTGACAAGTGATTCACTTAGAGCAAGTGAGTGAACTAAGCATTAGTAATGCATACTCTGGGATGCTGGCTTTCAGCACAAACAGAAATTTCAGAGGAGTCCAAGAGGCATGTTCAGAAATGGGATGCTAAGGCTTTTCCTACTGACAAAACGCTCTTTTGATAGGCAGTGATTGGGAAGCATATGGCAGATCCTACACTGTGAAGTCTGATGTTAAATCAAATCCCTCATCATCATCAGGCTATGTGTACACGAATTTGTGTATTTATTTATCTTCAGATCTCTTTTTGGCCATGTTCAACTGAAACTTCACCCATGGAGGACAAACTACAGGTCAGTTCTACTCAGGGAAGTGCATTAAGTTCATTAAGAATGCTTCTGGTCACCTGTTCTAGACTTGTTAACTACTTTCATTGAGGTAGAATCCAGAACTAATTACTCTAAAGAAATCACTCTGCTGTTCTGAACCATTGGTGAGTTTTCAAAGAAGCTGTGGATCTTTCACAAAGAGGAGATAGTATCCAAGAAAGTGTGTGCTCAAGAGAGGGACACACCCAAGATGCTGAACACAGGAGCCTATGAAAACGACACCATCTCCAACCTCTTCAGACAGTGTTTAAAAACACACTCAAAATCTCAGGATCACTGGGTAAGGAGGTCAGAGGACATGAGTCCCAGCTGAGGAGCTTCTGGAGTTGATAGGTGCTGGAGAGGAAGTCAGTTTTCTTCATGGAGGCAGACCAGGTAGGTTGAACATGCTGCAGTGAGTAACCATACACCTATGAATATATGGATTTAGTGAGCTAAAGAATGGGGTTTTGAGGGAGACTCAGTCGGGTTAAGGTGTGGAAAGAGTTGAAGTGAGTGAGTGGTGGGGCTGAGTATTCAAGGATGTCCAAGAAGGTAGATGTATTTCTCAAGTGATAAACTGAAGATGTACTTTTTAAAAAGAGTATACTTCCTATATGAAAACTTTTTTTGCAAAAATCTCCTTCCACTTTAGAAAGTTTGATTATTCCTTTTCTTCATACTACAAAGCATCTGACATTACTGTATACAGTATGAAATTCAAAAGCTGCAAAGAGAACTCATAGATCATCCACATCATAGAACTGTCTACTTTCCCTATGGAGGAGGCACAGCTGCTGAGGCTCCACTCCCTGATTTGGGTCTTAGGAAGGATCCAGACTGGATGGAATCAGACTCCTCTGCCTAACTGGCCTTGCACTGAGAGTCAAAGTGTGTACCTAACTGCATCTATTCACTAAAGCTACCATCATCACCATTTCAATGGTTTGAAAGGAAGATATATGGTCTTACCATCTACACACACACACACACACACACACACACACACACACACACACACACAGACTTGTTAACTACCTTTGGGAAGAGTGTGATAATAAACAATCCAGGTCTTTGATCTTGTAGGGTTCAGGGACTTCAGTGTAGGAAGCACAGGAGAGGATTTTTCTAACAATTAGTTACAACATGAGATAACTAAGAAAAATGCTGTAATGGTTTATTCCAGGAACTGAGGCTAATCCTACACTAGATTTGTTACAGGGAATGCAGGCAGAGGCAAGAGTGTTAAGCAGGGATCCTGTGGAGCAGCGCAGTTTGATGAAGGAGATCTGAGACAGCAGTCCACAAAGAATGTCTTGAAATAGCTTCACACTCAGACAGTGAGTCACAATGGCATAAAGAAAGAGCAAATTCGTCAAAAGCCAAACACAAACTGATGCTTCTTCACAGGGACCAGACCTGAGATTGGGCTCCAACAATGGTTCAAAGGGATTCTGTCTCAACCTTTACAAAAACTGTAGTAAGTGTGGGGAAAACCTAGAGATCAAGAGCAAAATAACATTCTCTGCCAAACATCTGTTCTCTAGGGAGTTAAGTACTTGTTTTTATGTATAAACACCACACTAGTAAGTAATGTGAGTACATACTCTTTATTGCCTTGTGTTTTGGGGAAAGCAAATCACAGGCTATGAGGATGTCCCTAAGTTCTCTGTCCATATTTAGGAAGAAATACTGTGTTTCATTCTCAGAAATGCTCAACACAAAAAGCTCACACAGGAAAGCAGATTTTAATAATGACGAAGATAAAAACAACTACTTGTAATACTTAACCAATGCTTTCACAGTAAAAAATACAAAATGTTTTCAGAATCTGTAGCTGGGGTCAAAGTATATAATTAAAGCAGCATGGCTGATGTTAACCAGAGCAGTCTAGATTTCCATTGGTAGACATATCTCCATATGTCCTTCGCAATCATAATTCAAATGTCATCCCTTCCATGACCTCTGCACAGCCCCATGTAATGCATAATTAATTGCTTCTTACTCTATGCATCCATAACATCACTGGCATACCCCACAGACAATGAAAGTTATCATTGCCACCCTTTCCTCAATATTTGGAATGGGATATTAGGAACAATAATTGTTTATTAATCATAAACATAATATCATATTTAAAGATGCACAGAGAATTAGGTAAGTTGAAGAGATTGTTGGCTTGTTGAAATAAAGTGAATATGCTTAATGCTTAACCAAATAAACCTTTCTGTAATGATCTGTTCAATAATATGGCAGTAATTATCTTCCCTGTGCAAGGATAAACCATGTCTCACTTCCTGTGCTATAGAAACCTGCATTTTCAAGACCGCCAGAAATCTCCCCTTACTGTGGCATCTTTTTCCGTCACTTAACATGGTCCACATGTTAGAGGCTGGATTATTCATGAGGTCCAATGGGAGATCATACTCTCTATCTCTTCCATGGACACAATTTACTTTTGTTCTGGAAAGAGCATTTTAATCCTGATTATGTAGGTCTACTCAATAATTTTCAATTGATAATAATCAGAAATTATAATAGGTCAGAAAATTAAAAGTATAAAATAACTAGTGTCTCTAGAAAAAGAACAAGCCTCACTTTATATATGATATATACATGTAAAATACAAAGCAAAACAAAAAAATAAAATATAAGTTAGGAAACTTTGGAGAAGTTCTGAGCACATTTAACTTCTTTGAAAGTTTTGTACTTTAAAATGATACAAAAATGCTGTGTTGTTCTAGCATGAAAATATTGAAATTATTATGAAATTACTATGAAAATATTCAAACTGCTTATTGAACAAAACACAAATGTGAATTAAGAACTCTTACTTCATAAAGAAATATGCCAAAGCATTTGCAATCATTTTTATTAAGTGTACAGGCTTCTACCTCTTGAGTTTTCTGCAGTTGGCTTGGCCTGTTCTGAGGCCCCATTGTTGTGGTGACAGGTCATGGCAAGACACTGGCCAGCAGATGCTGTCCTTCTCCTGCAGGTCTTCTTTCTTACTTGCTAGTAGTTTGACCCAGGTCAAGCCTTGCTATAAATTGCCAGAGACTTGTAAGCTTTAGTGTTATTAGAAAGGGTCAACCACTGTATGCTTTATACAGAGGGACCATAAGGAGGAAAGCTAGTTTGAACAGCAGATTGTTCTTCAGTGGCCAAAGCACCCTTTTAGACTCCCCCACCAGGCACAGAGGGCTGATTTATTCTGTCTTCTTCTGACTACTAACACTTAAACTCAGGTCTATGTCTTTGCAAATGTCAGGATCACTACATCAGCCAGCTGATGACCTTATTATGATAAACATGCCAAAAACAAAAACAAAAACAAAAACAAAAAAACAAAAGATAAGAGAACCTTCCTGTTCCCACACGCCGTAACTGTAGAATTCTACATGTACAGTACAGCTTTAAGCATCTTGACTTTTCTGGTACCGTTCATCACAGTGAGCATTGCACAAACAGCTTCAACACAGCAGGAGGCAGCTGATCAAGCTTTATTCTCACTGAACAATGTAAATGATGGTAAACCCATGGCTATTGCACATTGCCTTTTCTAATTCTGTAAATTGCTGACTGAACCATACAGATGTCTGTCCAAATGATGGGTTAGCAAGAATGCATGAGAAGCTGTTACTATGTACTAGGCATCTATGACAAACAGCAGGTTCCATGCAGCTCTCTCCAATGCCCATGAATATCTCCTTGGGTAGTTGCCACTTTGTTCATCTAAGAAAGGAACTGAACTCAAAGAAAATAAGTAAATACTCATAGTCACATGGGGAGCAAGTAAAAATGAGGAAATGAGAAAACTTGATGCCAAATCCTTGCCTTTCCACCCTGCCATCTCACCAAGCTGTTGTTAGATCTAAAATATTTGTCTTTCCTTCCTGCTTTTTATAAGCTCTATCGACTAAGACCAGATTTGTAGAAGGAATATAGCATGAAGCTTAACATTTTAGCATTGTGAATTACAAAGATTTGGATTAAAAGCCTATTAATCAACTGCATGGCCTTGGAAAAGCCTGCAATTTCTTTCTGTAGCTCAAGGACAATGGGGACATTCACTTCTTAGATTTGTTGTGAAGGAAAAAATAAAATAATGTGTGTAGTGTGGCTAGTGTCCAGTTGGTACACAGTAGTTAGTCAATGTACATGTAACATCACAACCTGGTATTGAACTGAGAAGGTTTGGGAGTTGCAAATATCTGCTTTAAATCCACATCTAGCCACTGGCTGGGTGTGAATCCCTGTTCATTCCCCACACGACCTGATTGCCTTCTCAGTAAGTGAATTACCCAATGCAGCTAGCACACTACTGAGTGTGTTATGGGATGCTCCAAACCTAGACACGTTGGCCATTTTCATTAGGTTCAATGACATCAGAAGAGATTTAACATCAGCTATGTCTGTCACATGGGGCTGTAAACCTCCAGCTGAGAAGGCCTCTCCCCCTGTTACTATACAGCTGCATGTGTGACATGCCCCAGATTTACAGACTGAATCTTTTTTCTACCTCTTACTAATAAGGCTTTAATATTTAATTGTACAAGTGCAATAATAATGGGAGTATCATATGTAATTAGTCAATCACAAATGCTTTTTAGAGCTCTTTGCATTTACAACATGAATGTGATCATCTCTATAACTCCTGAAAATGTGCAATAATATTATATATTATACAATAAAAGAAATGTTCAAAGTCATTTGTGTAAAGTGTCATTCATCTGAAACCTCTCAATATCTCAGATTTTAAAATATAAATAACACCAGTTTGATATAGTTAAAGTTACACATAAGCATGATAAATTTCTTATCTAATGGAAACACCTCATAAGTATCAATGTTGTAACCTTGTGCTATCTGCCCACTCTCTGGAATTAGTTACACCAACTTTGTCTTTTTATTCTTCTAGTGACTATATAAACTACATTAGTGCATTGCTTTATCTAGCCACACTTAAAGTTTGCATACCACTTTTAGCAATAAAGAGTGAAATTAGCCTTTTTCCCCTTTTCATTTCCTCTTTTTCTATTCTATTTATGTGTTTGTGTACATACATGTATGTATGTGTGGATGTGTGTGCCTGTGCATGCATGTGTAGGTATCAGAGTTTGAAATCTGGTGTCTTCCTATGCTGCTTTTCACCTTATTTGAACGTGCTTCATATGTATGTGTGTTGTGTGTGGCATGTTGTGCTTGTGCTTGCTAGTGCAAATGTGTTTGAAATCTGAACTTTGGAAGTGTGGCCACCTTCTCGTGTTTACTATTTTATCATTTTCTACTTTAACGTTATGTTTTCATTTCAAGTAAGGTTTGCTTGTGGCCTCCAGCTTGCTTCTGCCCTCCTTTTCTTGCTGGGATTCTAACAACTATCTAATGTTACTACTATATGTGACTTCATTTCTTTTAGCACTTTCTGTGGGAATTTGAAGAAGGAAAAAGCTAAATTGTGTTAGATCTGCTACTTTGTAGTATATATGAAAGACATTGCATTATATGCTAATTTTGCCAAAACTAAAAATATTTAGGTGTGTTAGGTATCATTACACATGATTAAATCACATAAATTAGTGCCAGCCCCTGGCTAATGGAGTAAACCCAAAACACATTTTTATTTCAAAAATAGAACAATAATTGAGCTGGATTCCTTATTTGACATAATGTCAATGTATTTTCAGGTCTTTCTGACTCTATAACCATAAACAAATAGCATTCACAGATGATTCAAAACTATTAAATCTACTAAATTTCCTTTTGTATATATTTTAAATGAAATCTTGTAAGAATTTGTCAACTTCCTTTTCTTCTATATTTCAAAACCTTGCCTGTGTCATTTAGCCTCTTAGGGAACAAAAAAGATCCTATCTCCATGGAAGGCTTGGGTTTATTGTATATGTATTTTTTTGTGTTTCTGACACTTCCCTTACCTTGATCTGTCTAGTTTGATCCCATTATTGACACAGAACAGTGGCTTGCCATTTGGACTTACTTTATCTAGAGAAACGTAAGTTTCTAGGATAGATAACCTTTAATAAGAAAGAATAAATACACACTTTCTATCAAACCCTTCTTTGTAATAACTATCCCAATGTGGAAATGACTTAAGTCCAACAATATCAGGCCAAAGTAAAATAACTGTCAAAGGTTAGGTCAGTAAAAGAAAATTTAATAACAGCATATCAAATATTTACCAAAGCTATTTGCAAAGTTAAATCATTCATGAAAATATATTAAACCATTTAAGATGGGCTTTCATGTGACAAATGAGGGACACTTAGCACAGTATTCTGTGGTAATGAAACTAATTTTTCTAAAACTATGCTTTCCTTCAAGTATGATTTTTATATATCTTGATGATTGAGGGGCAAAAATACGTATGAGTTCTGTTACAGTCTTAGTTCACAGGACTTGCTCTTGACCTGAAATTATAGTGAGTTTGTGAGGCTCCTACAAGCAAAACAGATGCATAGGTTTATCAGGGGCCATTGAGTGTGTTACAACTTCCCAGTGAGACTCTCTAGGGTCAGTTCCTGACTCATCCCATGTACTTGGTTGACTCCTTCAACACTGTCCCGTGGTGACAGAGGCAGGATATTTAGTGTGTTTTTCCTGAGAGAAAAAACACTTCTGCACACCTTGAAAATCTGCAGAGAAGTGATCCTCAGCCTGCTTCAGTGTGGAACAATTCTATTGTAGAGTATTCCTTTTCTTGTTGGTTGAACTCTGTTGTTCTCCATTAAAGTTGTGTTCTTGGTCCTGACTCTTCTTTGAAACTAAACAAATATTTAGTCTTTGTTTCTTGTAGAAGAATCTCATTTATTTGGAGACTGGTTACCATTTTTAAAATCTCTGTTTTTCTGACAAATTATTCTGTGTGACTGAATTGTGCCCCTCAGAATGTGTCTTCCAGGAGCTTGAACTCTGTGCTCAGTCTTGGCACATGCTGCTTCACTTTTGAACATCTATGACCTGGTTTCCTGGTGCCTCTGAGAGTTAAAATTCCTACACAAGGTTGTTATTTCAAGTTGCTGAATGTGCTTATTTAGTTGACCTTCTGTCCTGAGTGTTTCAGATCAAACAGAGAACAGGAGGGAGTTTCTCCTCAATGAGTCAACAGTGGAGAACCTCATCTTATTTCTTGTCATATTACAATACCATGAAGCAATAACTCCAGTTCCAGTGCCAAGGAAACTCCAGTGCCAAGGAAACATGCAAATGTATCTACAAAAGATCCTGTTTTCCTAAACATCTTCACTCAAGGACATTACAACAGCTCTATCTTTTACAGCTGTTTCCTATTCTGAACACAGTGAAAACAATTTTAGCATTTCCAACACTATTTCTAAGAATACTAATTTGCATTCAAATCATTGTTCTTAAGCCAAAAAAATTCCTTTATGAAAACACATGCTGAGAAATTTCCTCTAGGGAGATTCATTTGTCTAACTCTGATCATTAAGGAATAGAAAAAAGACTCACCATGTAGATAGGAATAGCCAGTCCTTTTAGAAGCCTAAGTATGGGGACCCAGTCAGCAATGAAAATGAAATATACAAACTCTGTCCTGAATTAGTGATAGGATATTGTACATATGTACATGTCTGTCTTTAGAAAGATATTCTGAACTCTCAGAAATATCAGTTCCAGGTGAACAGACCATGCTGAAAGTACCCTTACATTAGAATTGATGCCAAATCTACCTACTAATAGGTCAGAATTCTTTTGTTATGCAAATTTATTTAAAAATTGAGTTTGACTCACTAGAGGACGTTCCTCAGGAGAGGAATAAAACCTCTGTGCTTCATCTTTTTCTAAAACGTAACTTTGAATGATTTTTAAAACTAATTTATTTTATACCCCCATGGCAGTTTCCCCTCCCTCCGCTCCTCCCATTCTTTTCCCCCACCTCCCTTACCCTACCAATCTACTCCTCTTGTTTCTCTTCAGAAAAGGGCAGGCCTCCCATAGCTATCAAAAACAAAACAAAACAAAAAACCAAAAACAACAACAACAAAAAACAAAAAAAAAAAAAAAAAAAAACATAGCTTACCAAGCACCTCTCCTTGTATTAAGGCTGGGCAAGGCAATCCAGCATAAGGACTAGGTCCCCAAAAGCCAGCCAAAGAGCTAAAAATAGCCTCTGTTGTCAATGTCAGGAGTTCTGAAAGAAAGCCAAGCTACACAGCTGTAACATATATGTATAGGGCCTATATCAGTCCTGTGTAGGCTCCCTGATTGTTGGTACAGATTTTGTGAGCTCCTATGAGCTCAGGTTAGTTGATTTTGTGGATTTTCTTATAATGTCCTTGACCCCCCTGGCACCCCCAATCCTTCCTTCCTCTCTTCAGCAGGGTTTCTGAGCTCAGCCTTAGGTTGTGGGTCTCTGTATCTGTTTCATCAGTAACTGGATGAAGCCTCTTTGATGACAACTGGGGTAGGCAACAATCATGTCTGTCTTTTTGGGTCTGGGTTACCTCACTCAGGATATTTTCTAGTTCCATCCATTTACCTTCAAATTTCATGATGTCATTGTTTTTAACAACTGAGTAATTCTCCATACATACCTAAATAGAGAATTCTCAACGGAAGAATCTAAAATGGCTGAGAAATACTTAAATATTAAACATCTTTTTACCATCAGGGAAATGTAAATCAAATGATTCGGAAATTCCATTTTACACTTGTCAGAATGGCTAAGATAAAAATACAAGTGGTAGCTCATGCTAGAAAGGATGTAGAACAAGAACACTCCTCCATTGCTGGTGGAAGTGCAAACTTGTATAAACACTTTGGAAATTAATATGTCAATTTCTCAGAAAATTTGGCATTGATCTACCTCAAGACTCAGCTATACCAGTCTTGGGCATATACCCAAAGGATGCTCAATCATACTACAAGGACACTTGCTCAATTATGTTCATAGCACCTTTATTTGTAATAGCTAGAACCTGGAAACAACCTAGATGTTCCTTAACTGAAGAATGGATTAAGAAAATGTGATACTTTTGAATAATTTTCTAATATTAAATTGTAAACCACATTCCACTATGAGATTTAGTTTGCTTCTGGGGCTGTTCCATCATTTTCCAACTACAGAAGCCTGTAAAAAAATGCCTCATGATCTCAAATTTAACAAATTCATTTGCAGTATTCTGCAAGCATCTGGCAGCAGGTGTTAACAAATACCTGATCCACAATCAGCACTTGTAGGATCAACACACAGCACCTTTCTACAGCAAACTATTCATTATCATGTCTGGCCATAAATGAAGTCCACAAGGCAAAGGGAATGGGCATGGGCTCTTCAGCAAGAAGCTTCTACTAGTTGAGCCTTGTATCAGGTAAATAGAGTAAATAGAAGCTTAACAGACTCCAAGAATGCAGAATGCAGTTCATGAGAGGCCTTTACTGCTAAGGGTAGAGGCACTCCATCTCTGATGTGACCCTTGTAAGTCGGCTGAAAAGTTCATCCTGAATGCTTTGAGTAACTGGCCATGATGGGCATTGAAACCAATTTTTCAAGCTCCATGATAAATTTAGTATGTCTCTATAACTATACTATAAAACCAAGGTCTGTGAAAAGCAATGGAGAATGTGACCATCAACTTTAGAAATATTATACCAGATGGAAAAATTAGCCACTTGGTGGCTTGATGAACAGAGGTCGTGATGGTGTCAGGACATCGGAGTTTGAGTTCTGGTTTACATATCCAGGTCTGTGGCAGAGGGATAGCTGTCTAAATCTAAGGAGTGAGTCTAGGAACACTACTTACTCAGAAGATGTTAAATAAAATATATATTTTTAAAAATCTTACTCATGGTAGCATTAGCTTGGAGTAATCAGTTTTGAGAGTTAATTTGGCAAAAATCTTACAAAAACTTTTTACTTGCATTGACTAAGATCGTGACACCCAAACCAGAGTGCCCATAATAAATGCTTTATATTCAATATTGTGGCCAGTATAACAATTTATTTGCCTTATTTTAGTGGTACCTGTGATGTAAGAGCAGCCTGAAAGGAATGAGCATCTGCTTCGTGCTCAGGGAAGTACTGGATGGGCTCAGACACAAATGAACCTTAGATATTTCATTATGATTAAGTACATTTAGTCTCTAAGGAGTCACAGTGTGTTATAATAAAACCACAGGGCTATTTTCAATACTTTGCTTTATTTATTTATTTATTTATTTATTTATTTATTGCTGAGTTTTTAAATCCAGTTTTTATTTATTTATACTCTTTAAACTGGGTGATAGTTATAAAGAATTCAATTCATTATTTCAACTAGGGTTAGCCAATCAATCCTCCTAGATAGAAGGATGTGGGTATGGGTCTTCTGAATATTTTGCAGAGCTCAGAACAACTCCTACAGGTTCATGCTGGTGGTCTATTACCACTTGCTCTTCTTTCTCAAGGGAGGACAGTGGATCCTCAATGAACGGCAGAAAGGAAAAACAGGCTATGCTTTCTTTCTTGGAGGATGAGTACTGAACCTGTGTGTTCCCAGGGCAGAGTTGAAACTCTATGGAAGCTGCCTCCTGATTTCTACTCTGTTCACTCTTTGGTTGCATTCTTAGTCTGGTAACCTCTTGTTGCCCCATGAAGAACTTTAAAGTCTATTTAACTACTCTCATTGAATTTGTTTTTCATTTTTAATTTTAAAGGGAAATTTGTTTCTGTTTTCTGTTTATTTGAACACTTCTTTGTGGTAAATTTCTCACAATGCCGTTGGGTCAGTTGATAAACATATTCTATATTTTCACAGAGAGAGGCTACAACACTCACATACATGTACTACCCTCACATATTAACACATGCTTACCTAGCATTTGACTCTGAAGTCTGTGATGTTCCCACTGAGCTCAGTGCTAAGTTTAAAAATACACAGCACACATTTAACCATGGGTCAGAAACAATGTACAGGTAGAGTTGACTTGAGGGAGCTAGGCACACAGGACTCTTCCCAGTGTGGTGTTTATTACTCAACACCTTGACAATATGGCTGCCAAACAAGACCTAAACCATCATGATACCAATAGACATGGCATTATCTGTTTTCACCAAATAAAATATAAGTATCTTGGAAATGGTTTATTTTTAATTCTTCATGGTCTTACCTGTGATGTAACATTCTTAATTCACTGAAGCAAAGCTGAATAGAGGGAGTCTGCAGTTACTGTTTACATGTGTCCATGCACCCGTGGTCTAAAGCAAAAGGGCAGCCTAGTCTACTGAGCAACACATGGGAACACTGAACTTCACAGTATTTCAAAAAAAATTAAATGCTTGAGCCCAGTTACAGGGTGACAACTATCCCACCAGCTGATTTACATGTGAGTTTCTGGAATGCCAGGCCCAGAAGTCCCTGAGAGGAAACATCTCCTCTGTCTTGAGCCAGTGTAAAGAGTTTGGATTCAGCACCAGACCAGCACCACTGAAACAAAGCCTTTTCTTGATTCCTAACTCTATGTGTTTGAAACTGGGTTGCAGCTTAAAAAAAACTAGTGAAAGAAAACTAATGTTTGATACTAAGAAAGTAGCTCAGACACAATAAATACATCCCATGATGCCACTGGACCCAGATTTGAGTGCTGTGTGTAGAGTGAGGAACATGGGTTCTAGTTCTCTGGAGTCTCAGCATTGAGGCTAACAGCTGGATCATTTAGAATGATGCTAAGCCTTTAGAGTTGAGTTCTTCTATTCATAAAACATAAAAATATTGCTTACCACAAAGTGTTTTTTATGGGAATTAAGATAGGTTAATGTGTGTGAATGTGCTTTGTCAGGTCTAAATTTTAATTATTCTTATTTTCCTACTTGAGATGAGTGTCCCAAGTTACCAAGAATGTCTCTTGCACACACCAAAGGTCATTACAGGCAGGAAGATTGGTAATGACAAAATATTTTAGGTCTCAAAAGTTTTGTTTTTTTTAATTATGAAAATATGGGTAATAAATGTCCTGTAAGTCTCAAATAAATGCTGCTGGCATCTGATCAGAAAAGTGGCCTTGGAGCTTCTGCTCCTGTTTCTCTAAGCCTAGGGCATCAGTGAGCTACACTGGGGAAAACAGTTAACAACTCTAGTTGGCAGGCAGGGACAAGAGCACAGTGTAAGCAGGAATCCCCTTTTCCCCCAGCAGGGCCTTGCTAGCTGCTGCTGGTGAAACTCTCTTTGTCTCCCTTGCCCTTCTAGATGTCTAGCAACACAGACCAAAGTATAAGATACTTTACTTTCCTAGACCACTCTGTCAGTCATGAGGGAGAAAAGGGACTGGAGAAAATCCCCCAAAAGGAGGGTTTTCTCAGCAAGCGGCTGTTGGTGAGGAGGAGCACCAGACTGGAAGACACTCAATGAGTCAAGAGTAGGGAAGTTTGGATTTGCATCTCTCCTTCAATTATGCAGGGTAAGCTCAAGCCTGGTCCTCTCTGTCCACACACAGTACCTGCTCCTGATGGTTTGATGTGAGGCTACTTCAACTCTCAGCACTTTATTTACCTGGGAGATGGAGATGACAGTTTTGACCGAAAGGCACACTAGAAATATTTAATAAGGTAATGCATCGAGTGACATGCTGGCTTGCCATGAGACTTCCCAGTGCTGCTCTTAGGGAAGCCCTTGTCATCAGCCCCCATCCTGCCACTGCCCCCCTTCCCAAGATGCATTGTTGCTGGTCCTTGCTTAAGATAAACTTTTAACCTTCCATCATGTGGCAGCCTCATCATTACCATATACCTTTCAATGATTAACAATCAATTTCAATATCATCTTTTAAATCCAACCCACTGCACTGTCAAATGATTATGTTCTATAATTAAATTAATGGAATTGAACTTTAGTGCTTGCTGTGTGGCTGCCTTTATTTGGTGTCTGCTCTTCTCTAATTGAGTGGCTACTGGGTGCTGGTGTAAAGTCACCATATTTATTTTACAGTTGCAGGGGAACAAGTCTTTACTATAATTTTAAAAGATACCTATAAACAGGGGTAATTTCACAGGATCCTATCATTTGCTATTCATTAATTTAGGATTAGACAATTTAGCATTCTTTAAAATGAAAAGCCTGTTTCACAAACTGTATGTCTCATCCTTCCTTATCTCAGCTGGACCACAGAACACTCACATTTACTGATGTCCTTAGACACTGTTGGCAATCTGCAAAGCCAGTGAGGCCTGCATAGCATGCAGTCTTTTGTCCTGTGACATTAACATCTTGTTATTCAGAGACTAGAGATGTGAAGAAAAAAGGACTATCAAGAAGAAATCAGCATTTGCCTTATCAAATGTAGTAGAAAATGCTAATGTGGTTTATTAGTAATAGGAAATTAGATTATAACTTTATCTATTTAAGTCAACTTGAAAATCACCTTCACAAGTTCTGTTTTGACATGGGTGGAATCAGGTTCTAACAGACACTTCTCATAGAGTGCAAATGTGGGCAGGATAGTTGCTTTATAAAGCATAGTAATGAAATTATGCACACACTTCTAAAACAGTTTGTGTTAACATGTAAGGAATATGTATGCATTATTATATTTACACTATGAAGAAAGTCAGGAAACTGATTATTTATATCCAGCTGGAAATAATCAGGAGATAAGGGGAACTTTAAGCCAGATGAGTTTTGTATATGTACCTGAAACACTGAAGGGCTGTGACATTGGTAAAATGAACCCTCATATTGAAGGCTTTCCTCTTTAGTATATCACTCTGAAACTCAGCATGAATTTCATTTGTCAATTACATGGTGTGGCAAGAATGTGATTTATTCTGTAATGAAATGAGTATAATGCAGGAAGTAGTGAAGGGTTTATTCAAATGTGTTAAATGCCACACGTGAACACCTTCTGAGTGACTGAGAATCAACACATTTAATAACAACCCTCACTCACTGGCTGTCAGTCTACCCACAGCAAGTCTCATACAACGGCCACATCAAAGGGCTCTGTGTTGAGTACACACTGTGCCTGCATGGCAGGTCTATTCCCCTCTGAACCAACTGCAGGAATGAGCCTCTTTGGACTTATTACTCCATTTTTCACAGGAGAGCTATTTACCAAGTGCTGTGTACAGTGCTGAGGGCACAGTACAACAGGAAAGTGCAAACAATGGGTTATTTAACCAAAGGAGATTTTAGAAGCCTGCCAAGGGTAGCAAGGTGAGGGGGCAGTGAAGGACAAGGAGCAAAGGGGTCAAGCCAGTAAGGGTCTCTCATGAGAAAATATCTTAAAGGCTAATTGGATAAGGAGCAGGGCCCAGGAAGTATGTGGTAAATAATACTCCACAAATCTTGTGAAGGGGTTGGAAATCAAGCCAATTCCAATTTAAGTTTCTGTTGAAATTCCTGCCTGCTAGGTTTTTGTTTTATTTTACTTCGACTATTTTTGAAACAAGGGTTCATGCATCCCAGTATGGCCTCACACTTGTGGTGAAACCAAGGACAATCTTGAACCCTAGACCCTCTTCCTCTCACCTCCCAAGTGCTGGGATTGTAGACTTTTACTATAAAGTGTAGTGGTGCCTGGGTTTCTTCAGCCAAAGATTCCACTAACAGAGCCATAGCCCTGGTCACCATTCCTTGCTTTTCTCCTTGTCTCTATTCTACTGTGCATTTTAATGTGCCTTCTACCAATGCAGGAAGTCTGCTGACACGAGGTCACTCCTAGGTGCAGTCCATAGCTCTTCCTTCTTCACGTTACCTTTAAAGGCAGTTGGTCAAGTTTAATAAAAATACTTACTGAGACTGTCATTCAAAGCGTTTAATTTGCAGATTATTTTGACAGCAATTGATCATTTTAACATGAAAATTTTAATTCAGAACTTTAGCTTTCTTTATTTATTTTCAATAAGTCTTTAATCATTTCCACAAAAGATCTGGATATACTCACTTTGTAGGAAGGTGTCTGGGGTTCCCTTGGGTGCTCTCATAACATAATCATTCCCCTAAATGCCCTTAGTATCAGTACTGCCACACAGGATTAAGTGCATTCTGTAGGGATACATCCAGAACAAAGGCATTTATTCTTTCTTTTATTTGCCTTTTTTTCTGAGAAATTCTACTGAAATACTGCCTATAATGATGAACAATTCTTTGATTTCTTTATGTGAAAGGAAAGCTACCTAATTCTTCAATATTAAGTAACATATTTAATGTAGTTCTTTTGAATGGGTCTCACTAGGTTACATTTCATTCTGTTTACATTTCATGAGTTTATTAACTATGGAGGTTCACCAATTTTCCCATGGAATCTGTTAAAATCTATTAATTTCCCTTTGATCTGTAACATTAATCAGTGTTCAGTTCCTAGGAAAACATCCTGATCATGATTTTCCTACATTGCTGGTAGCAACACGCTGTCTAATACCTAGATAACAACCTCTGCTTTCATTTTGAAACAGGTGGATCTGCTGCATCCATGTCTCCCGCCCTCCCTGTGTGATTCAGTCCTGAAGAGCTAGTGAGCTTTTAACTGTGCATTTCTTTTATACTGTCTCAAGCTCTCTTATGCACATTTGAATTTCACACTGTCACTTAAGAAAGAGGTCTCAGTGATCATCCTGACTTCAGATCCTTACAATTCTCTCATTATTGCAGCTGTTGGTAAAATGGGATCTTTAGGAATTTATCCATTTCACCTTTGGTGCATATTCTCAAGATGTTCTCAGGGGCAGCATCCTTAGAACTTTGAAGCCAAGCTGCATCATTTCGTGTTCTTTTTCCTTCTCGGTCTTCATTGTATCATTTGATGGCTTCGCTTACTTTTGATTAATTTCCTTAGAAGTTTGTCTCTTATGTCAGCCCTCAACTTAGTTCTTAGCTTGCCTTGTTCTATTACATGCTTCTATTTCATTAACTTTTCATCTATAATAATCAATAGGCTTGCTGTTTTCCATGACAAGGACTTTAGAAATGTTCAGACCACTGCTCACCTCCTGGTTCTCATGTTGTAATCTTACACTGGTTCTAGTCTCTTTCATTCCACAGATTAGACAATTAAAAAAATGAAGTTGAGAAGCAGTGGGGGGGGGGGGCTTGGGAGGAGTTGGGGAAAGAATGTGGAGTGGAAATGATACAAGTACAGTAATCATGCATGAAATTCTCAAAAATGATAAAAAGACATGTTCATATCTAATTAATGTTTAAAGTCCTAATACATCTTCCAATGAAATCTCTTTACCCATTTATCTGCAGAATTGTCATGCTGCTGCAGTAATACAAATGTCCCCACTTTCAGTGGTTTATGTAACAGAAGCTTGTTCTTCATCCCTCTGAAATCATCTGCTGGTTCAGGTAACTCTCCTGAGAGCCTTCCACATGCTACACTGTACCCGGAACTGCAGCTTCTATCACCTCTGTATTGATACACATATTGATCCTATGGTTAACAGCTTTGTTCAGGATAGGGCTGGATAGTGGATGCCAGCATTTAACTAATTTCCTCTAGAGCGGTGGATGCACTCATTTTCCTTCAGCAGTGATTCCACTAACCTGAGGGAGGCAGGATAATCTTCCCTAGACATTTCTTCTGTGCCTGAAGAATTGGTGTTCTTCAAATGCTCCTGTCAGACACTAGGGTCATTTCATGACAGTCTTGAGTATCTGCTGATTCCCAATTTCCTCATGTATTGAGGCATTGTGGGTTCTAAGTCATCTCCTGGGACAACAGCACCACATTTTCTTGTTGTCTTCTGACATCTATTGCTCCTGAGAATCAACCATCAGCTGGAGTCCTGTTCCTTCCTAGGTCATTGGTCTTTATGTCCTTTGGTGTACTGTCCCTTCCATTGCAACATCTACACACAGTTATGTTTTATTTCCCATTCATATTGATTTACACTGAGATGGTTTTTATAAAGACTTTTTATAAAGATCTGGTTAGTTTTAATTACCTGTATGCATATGCATCTGTGGGGGGATACGTGCATGTGAGTGTGAGGGCCCACACAGGCCAGAAGGTGTTCCATTCCCTAGGAGGTTGTGAGTCATACAACAAAGGAGGTGGGAATCAAGTTCAGGTTTTCTGCAAGAGCAGCAAATGCTCTAAACCACATTTTAGTTTGAATATATCATGTATTTCCACCAATATTTCCCTTCCAACTTGTCCTTCCAGGAACTCTTACATCCATGTTAGTGAAGAAAAAATAAATAAGTACTGATGAGGATGTAAATTAATATAGTCACTATAGAAATCATCAGGCAAAGTCTTTCAACTATTATATGTTAGATTTTTAGGGGTTCTTTAGTTTGATAATTAGGTACTTTTATAATAATTCTGAAAATTCTGAACTATTATTTTCCCTGAAAGTTACCTCTACCCCCCCTCCTTTTTTCTATAATATATCCATATGGGACCATATTTATACACGATGCATAGTCATATAATGTGCCTTGAATCCCTGCAATCCCTTCTCTGCACATTGTTGAGGATTGAACCTAGAACATAATGCATGTTGGACACAACTTCTACACCTAAACTGATGATTTAGCACTGTGTTTCTCTTTCTAGAATTCTGCCTGTAGAATTCTAGAATTTTTTCTTGCTATACCTTCCACTTTCTTAACTCTGTTCAACTCTATCTAGCTCATTTTATTGCAATTACTCTGATTTGCATTTTTGGAAAGTCTATGTGGACACATTTTCTCAGGTTACACCTTCATTCTTGCTTCTTTAAAGTTACAACTGTTAATTTTAGCATAAAACGTTCCAATTTTACCTTTTTCTCTGTGTTATTAATTCTAATTTATTTATAATTCTTCAAGTAAAGTATGTGAATTTTGACTCCAAGATTTTCATGAAATTTGCTAATAGAGAGTTTGCTATGAGTATAAAATTATAGTTCTCTAGAGATTTATTTATCTACTAATCTTCAATGGGTCCCACCTACTTAAGTGATTAATACAGATTTTTAGAAAAATAAAACCAAAATGTGGCTCCATGCTCATTTGGGACTTAAGCTGCAGATTCTATGTTTCCTCCCTGTGAAATCAGAGCCTAGCTTGAGATAAGACACATTATCCCCCACATGTGGTGGTCAGGGGTGCTGCATTCTGGGGCAGGGTTTCAGGGTGCATGACTTTGTGGAAAGGGTACTGTACAACTGTTCATGACTGCCCCCTGCTTCCTACATCCTTCACTTTCATTGGAATGAGTGCTTGAGTCTCAGGTCTTTCACGGTGCATTTTGAGGAGAAAGACAAAGATGAGGTCTGCACTGCAATACCTTGGAGAGGTTTCATGCTGATTAATTTTAGAGCTCAGTGTGTATTTTGTTTTAATTCCATAATCATGAGGTGTTTTCACACATTTTAGTAATTTTATCCAGCTTCCTTGCTGTCTGAGAACCAGAGACATAAATTATCAAAATGAAAAGTCTCTGCAGGCTTTGGTTTGGACTTTTCAAGATGGACACTGGTTGCTTTCAAGAATTCTTTTTTGATACGAAAAGCTAATCAATTTACAGTCCTGCTCCTATGTTCTCCCTGAGCAGCATGGTTGTGATTTGCTCCTGTTGCCCTCCGACCTATGTGCTCCCTTTTTTATTTGGGTGTGTCTAGTGTTTGTTTCCATAATCCACAGTTGTGGGCTTTCTTGCTTCTCTGCAGTGTGTGTATTTTCTCTCAAGTATGAAGCTTTTAATTGAGAATTCATGATTCTATCTGTGCAAAAGTTTTGGACCCTGCTTTAAAATGTAGTATATAAAACATGATGCTTTTCATTCTGTCAAACATCTAGGGACCAAGTCCTCTGCAATGCCTTCCATCATAACTGCCCCTGGCTTCCTTACATTCTTATAGATGGAGTGAATCCAGACCCAGGAAGCTTCATAGTTGAGAACTTTCAGAAAGATTTTCCCTCACACAACCTCTCTTCCCTCAACCTTTTGTGTCAAGGTTGGGATGGGTGAAGTGGGGCAAGATACTGACTTTCACCCTATTTTGCTACCTGACTTCCCCTCTTTATGACAGAGAGTGACTGGAGCCATCCTTCTTCCATACAAGGCCAGTGCTTTGTCTCCAGTCTCCCTAACCTGCACCTCTGCACAGAACAGCATTGGAAGATGAGTTCTCCCAGTTTGTATGCTGTCCTGTGGGGGGCATAGCCCTCACCCAATGCACTTCTTAGTAGTTCTGTGTCTAACAACATGAGAGTGTTGTCTGTATGTCTTATATGGACTGTGGTAGGAGAAAACACACCAGCTTTCTTGCTATCACAGTACATCATTTAAAATACAATGCACTCCTGACTTTTCTGTAAGCCTTTCATCTCAGCCTCATCCTCCCACCCCCCTTCATGCATGGCTCTGTTATATTTCTGTGGAAGAAAAAGTATCTCTTTGCTTAATACTAACACTTTAGTTTTAAATTCTAAAAGTCCTTCCTTTTGCTTCAGTTAAAAGCTTCTAAGCTTTTAAGAGCCACACCCTTTCACTGTTTGGCTTGTATGTGTGCATGTTTCCCTCATCCCTGCTGCTCTTTGCCTAGTCCTCCTTGAATGGATACTCACCAGTGTGTAGATCTACAGTGTATAAATACACCATCCTGCAGCTGGTTGGATGCATTTCCCAAGTATAGAGCAAGTCTATGGCCCACACGCTCTTCTCTTCTGTGTCTAACAAGATTAATTGAGCAGAATTCACAGGACCAACTCAGTTCCTTATTTATCTCGGTTCCCAAAGCAGGAACCAATGAAAAGTCACAATTCCCAGCATGGTTAAAGCATTCCCCACAGAACAGGAAGAGCCTGCGATAAAGGAGCTGGTGACAGCTGGACCGCCTTTGAGGCTGTGGTCTCACACAGGGGAAATGGTTTTGTTGGTACACTTCGGAAGTTTGTCAGGCAAAAGAAAAGGAGCTGATGGAGGAAAGTGAAGTCTTCTGTCTTTGTCAGAGGCAGGGCTTTCTTCCAGGAGGTAAATTGGGGTTGGTGTTTTTCAGTTAAACCCTTGAGCCTTTGATCGTTTCTCTGGATTCCTCCTGAATTCCTCTGTGGGTTTGGGTTGAGCAAACACTGTTCTGTCCTCTGTGCTTTGGTTTATTTTGCCAGGAAAGTTCATCTCAGAGGCTGGTAGTCAGTTATTATTTTGAATCCAATTGTGCTTTGAACAAAATCATACTTGGCTTCAAAGGCTTCCATGACTCACAAAATCTGCAAACAGAAATTCAGTTGGTTCTGCTGCTCCGGGGAGGCAGAGAGGCCCGTGCTCCTCGAAGCCGGCTTTTATGGTTTCTTGTAGGCAGAACGTTTGAAGTAGGACAAAATGCATAAATGATACATTTTATCCAGGGCGTTCATGCCTGCATCCCCCATTACATTAGTCAGAGGAGGCTACATACTGGGAACAGAGTCCCAAGCAGACAATCAGTCGGTAAAACAGCTTGGTGCGCACTCACCTGAAAGTCAAGAATACTTTGGGTCAGCACCGGGAGAGAAGCAAGATGGGTGGGTAGTAGCAAGAATCCGCTTCTCTGTCCACTCAGGGCCTTGATGGTGGTCCAGTGTAGCCTTCAGGTCACGGTTGAGGTAACTGACTCTGAGATCAGGAAGGGAAAGGGAGCAAGGCAGTGCTCTCAGGAAGTGATAAGAAGCCCTGACTGGAAGTGGCCTCCATTGCTTGAGCTCAGTCTGAGGGTCAAAGGTCCTGCAGCCAGGCCAGACTAAGTGGCCTGGGGGGCATGTAAATAAAGGGCTGAAACAAGATTCTGAAGGGCCCTTTGACATTAATGTAATGTCATTGTAAGCATTCCTGCACAATTCTGCGTTCTTAGCGTTATACATACTGATCAGTAAACACTCTATGACTATAATGATTCCCTGTTCTCTCTGGCTGGATAGAAAAGTTAATGAGACAAAATTAGCAAAGACTGGATCTGCAGGTGACTCACACAGTGTTCCAAAGTCCTTTTTCTGTTAGCAGAGAGAAACAGAAGGATTCCTCAGACCATTATGCCCACAAAGATGAAGGGCATCATCATGAGTGAGGCATGGGTGAACTTCCTCTGGTTAGACAGCCTGCCATGGAGTGCAGGCTAGAGGGGCGTGATGCATGCACAGATACTCAGGGTGCAAAGTACTCACTTGTTTAAAGTCAAAATATGATTATTACACAAAAACTCAGTTGTGTGAAATTCATAGATCATGTTGTAATACTCAATAACTTAGGGATTTTATCCAAAATACTAACCCTAACTTTGAAAGACTTGAGGGTAAATACAGTTTTCTGTTTTACAGTCACCTCCTAACCACTTCTAAACAGACAATGCCTTAAGGCCATTGGAGCAGAGCAACACTTTAAAACTACCTGCTCTGGATGTGTTAAGTAGAGCTCTGTCATCTTTCATTTTACCTATGAAATCTACAACTGTTTTATGCTCCTGGATCAGTAAGCATTTTTCTAAAGTTTTTATTTTATTGTGTTTTATTTTTCTGCACTGCTGTTACTTTAACCTCGAAGCAGCAGGCTGCATGGTGCTGAGGCTTTGTTATGCTCCCCATCATACAAAGGCTCTCATTTCTGGAGCTTCATGAACAAAGCTGTTTGAGGGCCACATGATTCCTCAGGATTATTTATTGTGATTGTTTTCTTTATTCACAGAAAATCCTCATTTTTTCTCTCTCCACACTTTTTTTCAGCCTCAACCATTCTGGCAGCACCTGTGCACATTTGGATGACTCAAATCCTCTTGCTCGGCAGTCCTGTCTTCTCTCCTTCAACCTTCATCTCCCTAAAAGTCTCTAGAGTTAGCAATTTGTAAGAAATGATTAGGTTCCTTTTTCAATTTCCTTGGAGCCAGGGAGTTACAAAGAAGGGACCACAGCCTTAAAGTCGGCTTTTAAGGCTCGGTTCCAATCCCCTCTGTGCCACCTGTGATCTGATTTTAAAATTATCAGAATCTAACTGTACCCATCCATTCAATGGAAGAACTTAGCTGGTTGTCAGGAATGTACATGTTTTTTTTTATATATGTATTTTTTATTTAACTCATTGGCCAACCTATTGTGTATGAACTCAGTCAATTCCCATAACCCCAACATCACAGTTGAATAAATTGTCACACAAAGGGATCAGTTAGTTCAATTGTTTCCCATAACAGCCAATGGAAGGACTTTGATTGAAGGCTGGGGTGACCTGCTACAGATCCTGTGTGCAGAACCCTGTGCCTTACTGCCTCAAACTTGGGGAGATTAGAGTTGTCTCCATCCTCAGCTGTGAACCAATGACTCTTTTGCTTTCATATATTTTGCTACTTTACCCTCAAGAAGTCTGTAAGATGGGTACAACTACCTCCACGTTTTTATGAAAGGAAGCCAGTGGTTTCCTGAGTACTCCAGAGTTAGCAAGCAACCAAGTGGTTTTGGGGCTAAGTTCATGTGACTCCAAATTATGCCTTGTAACCCCACACTTCACCATACTGACAGCTGTCCTAAGTTGTATTACTTGGAACTTTATTTCTCCTCCTTTATTTTTCTTGCTGTTTCCATGAATTGGCATCAGACAACAAACAGGCTGCCTAAGTTTGCTGGCAAAGCATCAAAGAAGTAAATTATCACACTTAATTTCTCTCTAAAAGTCACCAAGTAAAATTACAAGATTAAAACACCTTGAAGTTAAACAGCTCTTAAAGCTTTGGCTTGCTACCTGTTGGGTACCATCCATGCTTCCAGGAATGCATCAATAACCATCAAAGGAAGCTATCAGGATCTCAGGTGCGGGTGACACCAGAAAAGGGCTCTATCATTTTTTTCATGAAAGAATGAATTCAGACCAATATGCTTCAATATTTCCCCTAAAAGTTGTACAATCAGTTAAAATACTAAGATAAAAATATAATTTAGATGTTTTATTTTCTGCCGGGTCTTTATTTCTTTATCCTGAAGTCCCCAAACTTAAGATTTTATTATGACTTAGTCAATATTCAAAAAGCACTTGCACCTGTTTAATCATAGTAAATATAATAGTCAATAATTCAGCAATTAAAATAATGTACATTAAATATATTGTTATTCCTCACTGCAAAAATTATTTCTTGGTGTAGTTTAACATGTCTTCACATGTGGGAAGAAATGAGAGAAAGGAAAGAGGAAATTTTTAAGAGGCAATTAAAAATGAATGTAATTTGCTAGTGGTGGGGGAGAGAGAATGAGAATAAATAAATGCCAAAATAAGTGGGAAAGGAGCATGCCAGCTTATGTGCATAAAGGTTGCTTCCCACAATGTATTCCAATTTTCCTTCCAAACCTTTGTGCACATTGACAGTACTGCCACAGACTCTTCCACTGGCCACTCATTCATTTCTTCACACACATTCAACAGAAGAACATCAGCCATTGTTACCCTGTTCAATTGCATCAATGTGTGTGAGGATTCAAGACTAACCTGGTGTCACTCTAGTCTACAAATGGCACTCAAATGTTGAGTAAAAGTTTCAGTGCTATGAATTCTATGGCTTGATACCCATGCTTCCAGAGGGAACTGCTAATCCTCTGGATTTAAGTAAGTCCAGGTTTTTAGACAGAGGTTTTGTGTTGGCTGATGTAAAGTCTCAATGAAGCCTGTAGGTCACCTAAAGAATATAGGTGAGGCCATTGGTGGTTTTCAGGGTCTGGCCCTCTGGCAGCTCACCAGGAGACCATACCTCTAGATGATAAACCCACACTATTGTGTGGCTGTTGTTATTTCTTTCTTAACTTTAATACTTCAATTTATCATGAAATAATTTCTAAGCTCAAGCATCTAAGCTCAAGATCCTATACTATACTTCCTGCCTGGCTACTAGCCAATCAGCATTTTATTTGCCAATCAATCAGAGCAACACATTCACAGCACACAGAAAGATATCCCCAACAATTTGGTTGAGGACCCAGGCATGGTAGTACATGCCTTTGATCCCAGGACTCAGGATGCAGAAGCAGGCAAATCTCTGTGAGTTTGAGGCCATTGTGGTCTACAGAGTGAATTTTAGGACAGCCAGGACTATACAGAGAAACCCTTTCTCAAAAAATAAAAAAAGAAAGAAAAAGAGTTTGGTTGACTGTGGAAAGTGAGGTTTATGTGGACCTCTTGCACTTTGAAAACTAGTGTCTTCCTCATTCACCACAGCACAGAACCAACAAAAGACACTGAGTATAGTTGCTGAGTGACTTAATCATTATACTAGATTCTCCCAGTCCAATAATTCTACAGGGCAAAAGACGATGATCAGGTTTCCCTATAACTTTTACATAGAGGGTATATTGATCAAGTATGTATGTATTTATTTATTTTTTATTCTTTTCTCACACATTACATCTTGACCACTGTTCTGCTCCCTCTGCTCCTTCCAGTCCCCCTCCCTGCCCTCCCCGATCCACTGTTTCACTTCAGAAAAGAGCAGACCTCCAGGGGATAACAGCCAAACACAGCATAACAAGTTATAATAAGTCTAGGCACAAACCCTCATGTCAAGGCTGCATGAGGCAACACAGTAGAAGGAAAAGGATCCCAAGAGCAGGCAAAAGAGTCAGAGACAGCCCAGTTCCAAGTGTTAGGAGTCCCAAAAGAACACCAATATAACATTTTGGTATCAGCATTTTCAAATGGATCCAATAAAGATACCCTGATATTTACACAGTGCTTTTATACAGAGAGAAGGGGCACTAATTCCATTTTATGAAGATAAGGCAGTTGAAGTATAGAGAGTTTAAAACATGTCATACCTTTCCTGATCTCCAAGAACAAAATATATATGGTTAAAGAAATACATTAATTGACTGTAAAAGTATAAAATTCAACCAAATTAAAGTGAAAAGATATCTGCATATGACTTTAGTTTTTGCAATGATGGATTCACATATTGACCATTTCAATCAGTATTAGAATGATTTAGCTCACAATTTTCAGTAAATGGAATTGAGTGGTCCTTTCCACAGCAAAATAAATAGTAAAGACATTTTTGGGTATGCTAGGAACCAAGCTTTTATCCAATATATCAAAGGTACATATTTGTGCATAATTTTGCATCTGCTACATATTCATTTATGGAAATGTGCACTTTATCTTCCAGTATAACTAGCTCCAAACACGTGGACTAGAATGTTCCAATTAGGTTGACTTAGTACAGTTGCTCCAAAGCTGGAATTGAGGGGCCACAGGGAATAGGCAGTAGGAGAAGCTCCTGAGGAATGCAACCAATGTTCTTAGGCTAGTCATAAAGTTCTTCCCAGATGTCAAACTTATGATTGGAAGAAATTGCATCTGTCAACAGCTATCACCTTGATACAGAGAGGACTCAGCATTCAGAGGCTGAGTGGAGTGAGGAGACTACAGGGACCTGCAGCAGGACACTGAGGGTTGCCTGAATTACTACTTAGTCCTTTGGATTTTATTTCAGCCTGTATAATAATCCCTACTCATTTATCCCTTCTTTTCCATCTGATGATAATTTAGGCCAAATTGAATGTCCATTTTACATTATTATATTTACAGCTAATAAACTCTTATTTTTTACAGTCACAATTTGGGAAATAAAAAACATGAGTATCTCTCAATAAAAATACAGGTTCATACATCATCTCCAGAAGGATTATGAAGGTCTCAGCATCTCAGTATTTCTATGCTTTCACTTAATTCTTTATCTGCTGGTTACTGTGACACAGTCAAGGGCTCAGGCTGAGACCCAGTCTTCAAGAAGTTAATTATGTAGAAAAGGGAGGAAAACAGGGAGGGGATATATTTATAATTATAAATAGTTATTTATAATTCAGTGCAAGTGTGGTGCTACACCAATCCTAAGGTGCTAGGCATGACTGTTAACAGCATACCACACAACCTTGGAGTGTCGAAGGGGCCTTGACCCTGAAGGGCAAAACTGAACTTGACATTAAAAAATATATTATTATTAAGAACAAGAGGGAGGATCCACCACGTGAAAGCAGCAACAGCAGCATGTGCTTAGCTTGACAGGAGGCAGAGGACAGGAAGTGCCCTTTCAGTCAGCCTGCAATGGCCTGGCTGTAGTGCATAAGGGAGCCAACAGTGGAGAGGAAGACACTTCCTCAGAGCATGATGGCTACCTCCCAGGAAGAGTACCTTAGAAGATGATGCTTCCTCTGAGAATCATGGAACCTCAGAGGAGACACAGCTGGGAGTTTGTGCATTCAGTAGGGATGCTTAGATCCAGTGCTCAGCTATCAAAGGAAGAATAACTTGGGGTGATTAACTATTCAGAGAAACATCTGCATATTAAATAAGTTATTTACATGTTTTTATTTCCTACATCTGTTGGGAAGGCTTGGGAGGCTTCTGGTTTGTCACTGCAAGGGTAAAGCAGAGTAAAACTGCAATACTCAGAGCAAAAACAGGGCTACAAGCTGTGAGCAGCTAAGGGGTCTGGGACAAACTGCAGAAGGTTTGGCAGTGAATGGCTAATCGCCCACAGGGAACATTTCAAACAATATGTCTCCTCAAAAGAACAGTATTTAAAAGAACTTAGAACTGAACATTCCCTTTTCTCCTTGTGGAGTTCACAGTGGAAGAGATCCAAGGTCATCATGTGCACACATCCCCGAAATGCAACTAAATATACAATTAAGGGACACAGTTCTCCTGTTGAGGGAGACATGGTTTGCCCTTTGTTTTACACACCCAACATAACTGTCCTTAGCAGTGAGCATGAGGAGACTATAAAAACGTGAGTCCAAGACTCAAATGTATTCACCCAAACCCTTAAGTGAATTTTCGGAGGAGTTTTAGTGATAAAGGCCTGTGAAGCATCGTCTCCATTTAGCTATAAATCAGAATGCCTCTATGGTCATTAAATGTGCATTTTTTATTATTTTCCATTTTCTTAACCTGAAAGATGGAGCCATTTTATTGCTTCAATACAAGAGCAAATACTTCTTGATGAGGATTATTCATGTTCAGTTTCATTTCTAGTTCTTTCTAGGTTGACATATGTAAGTCAGAAAATAAAATTATAGGTGTAACAGCATCAGAAAAAACACCGTGGTCAGAAAACAATTTCAAACAGGAGGAAGATACTATACAGGATAAGCAGAGAGGAGAATTTTAGGAAGTAGAAGGCTGAATCAGGAGACACAGCCAGCCACTGCTGCCATGAGCAGTAAGATGTAAAGATACTGGTAAGCCACAAGCCACATGGCAACTTATAGATTTATAGAAATTTATAGAAATAGTTAATTTAAGATATAAGAACTAGATAACAAGAAGCCTGTCACGGCCATTCAGTTTATAAGTAATATAAGTCTCTGTGTGTTTACTTGGGTCAGAGTGGCTGTGGCCCCAAGTGGGACTGGAAAAAACTCCAGCTACACTAAATTATTTTTTTTCTTTTATTAAATTTCTTTTTATTTATTTTATATACCAACCACAGTTTCTTCTCCCTCCTCTCCCCACGTTGCCTCTCCAACCCCCTTCTACCCCTCCCCATCCATTCTTTCTCATCTCCACTTAGAAAGATAAGGCCTCCAACGGTAGTCAACAAAGCATGGCATATCAAGTTGAGGCAGGACCAACATCAAGGTTGAGTGAGGCATCTCACTACAGGGAATAGGTTCCAAAAAGTCAGCTCATGTGCCAGGGACAGGTCCTGGTCTCACTGCTAGGGGCCCCACAAACAGACCAAGTTATACAACTATCACCCACATGCAGAGAATTAAGCTCTTATTTATAAAATATGCATATAATTTTATTCTTATCAGTTTTGTATGTAAAAAACGTTTACTACTTATTATACTCACATATAAAACATATATCTTTGAGTTTACAGAAATAGAATTTGAAATTCAGATAGGTAAAGTAAAGCTTCCCTAGGGTGTTGGAAGTCAGCTGGTCATGGGAGGCAGTTTATCTCTACTGGACTGTAAGGACCACATTTCCAAGACATTCTCCATTAGAAGATCCCCTCTAGTGGGACAGAGGTTCAGTCATTCCTGTCCCTGCTTCTCAGTACCAGCACCAACAGTGAACAGCAGTGTCTTAGGCTTCTGAGATCTGGGACTCAGCTTTTTTCACCAACCTCCATTGCAAAATCAGCTTCCACCTCTCTCTATTTAGAATCCACTCTGCTGGTTTCCACATTTTGTTTTCTCTTATCCTAGCCAGAACTTCCCTGGTTCTGTTCCTGCCTTTCCCTTCAGGTCAACCCATGGGCTTTCTGAAATTCAATCAGCCTTCTACTTTATAATTAGTAAACATGGGCCTGGAACCTACTACACTGTGAGTGAGAATGGAATACAAATGCCAATAAGAAAACAAACCTGTCTGCACAGAAATCCACTAGCTATACCTGAGTTAACAGTGTCTCCACTCTCCCTGCCTCCCCAGTGGAGTTCAGTGCATGTGCATAGTCTGTGTGTATTTGTGTACCCTGTGTGTCAGTTCATGTGTGTGTGTGCTTATTGTGTGTATACAGAACTCCTCATGTACAGCCAAGGTGTGTGAGCAATCATGCATGAGAGGGCGCCTACTGCCTATGCTACTAGGGGCATAGTAGGATCTTATTAGGAATGTATGTTTCTGTGTCTGCTTGCCACACAATTCTGCTGGGTCTTGGATTTGTGCAATGGGGGGGATTTGGCTCCTTTCCTTTTTGAAGTCAGCTCAGTAAAATCAACAGGTAGCTCTTAGTCTTTGGCATGTGAAGGGACAATTTCAAAAGATTACTACTTTGAAACTTTATCACAACCAAGAGACACAATACACATACTATACTGCGCACACCTGCACCTCAAACAGTAGTCAGATCTGTGCAACATTGGCTCAGAAAATAATGAAATTCAACAAATCTGTTGTGAAGCACATTGTTCATGGGATGTTTGTGAAGATCTGAGTGACTGAAACTGATTTAGAGAGAACTAAAAGACAAAACATTGCAAATGCAGCAAGGAAATACAGGAAAGAGGATTCCTTATTCACTCTCCCTGTGAGTGTAAACTGATGCCCCTACTGTGGAATTCAGTGTAGAGGCCCCTCAAAAGCTAAAAACAGGTTGAACTTGTGACCCAGCCACCTCACACCTTGGCCCATGCCTAAGTATTCTTCATCCAATGTCAGAGACCCTTACTCATCCATGTTCACTGATGTTCTATTCACAATAGAAAGGACGTGGAGTCAGTCTAGAGGCCCATGAACCAATGAGTGGATAATGAAAGTGTAGTTCATATACACATTGGAATTTTATTTAGTTATAAGGAAAATGAACTTTTAGGTAAATGCTGAATAAATGTCTCATATTCTCTCATATGTGGGGATCCTAGCTTCAGTTCTTTATATCTGTGTCTTTAACTAGAGAATCTGTGGAAGTAAAAAATTGGAAAAAAGCTTTAGGAGAAAGTGATACCTTAATGAATGGGAGATAGGCTAACATAGAGAGGGGTAAGCAGGGTTAACCAAAACCAAGGATGCGTGAAAAAGCCATATGGAAATTGATTTTATTTTGTATTTAATTGCTCTGTAAATCAATAAAAATATATGTTATAAAGAATCTTGTCAGGTGCACTTTAAGGTTGAAGTGATTAGCATTATTTCCCTGGTAAAAAGTCTACTTGCTGCTTATCCTTGTCAAATTAGTTATTTTAAAAGGAATTTGTTGTTAATTAAAAAGCATTTCCCCACCTTTCTTCCCAATTCTCTTTATCCATCCTGATGTGGCTTTTTTTTTTTAATGGTGATCAGTGATTTTTTTTTTGTCCTAACTGTTCTGAAGTTCCCACACTAAGTAAGTCACTGACTCAGATTCTACAGCCTGTGGACTTTTGCCCAAATTCTCCCACTTCCACCTTATGGACAGGAAGATGGTTCTTCGAGGTTGCTGTCACTTCTTTATGCATTAAGGGCAGAATGCTCATTTCTAATTTACTATCTGTAACCATATCATCTAGGTGACAGTGCTATTGTCTCTGTGGAGTGAAGGGCAGGTCGGCTTGCAGTCTGGTGTTATAAGGACATGAATCCTGATGCATGGGGAAGATTTTCTTGGTGACCTGTGGTCAATCCTGTGTCCTAAGTCCAGGTTTCATGGCTGTGGTATGAAGCACTGTGTGGTTAGTAATAACTCAGTCTTCAAATTAGTGGTGGTCATCAGAACTGGGGAAAATGACATACATTGTCAGTACTCTTGCTATCATGGTATGGTGGGCAATAAATTCTCTTTGGTTACTGTTTCCTCTAGTGCCCATGAAGCTGTCAGATGGTATCCATTCTAAGTTATGAATCCTGATTGCCCATCTCTGCCCTTTTGCATGGATTGGATCCCCCTCCCCACACAGACTTTTAGAGGGTAACATAGTTAGGTTGAAATGCTTTTCTATTTAGTTCCTTCTAGGTCTAAAGTTTTTATTTGTCTAGGAAAACATAGAGAAGAATGAAGAGTCCAATGACAATGAACTCGTGGTTGGGTGGGCTAACAGGACTGTGTGAGGAGAAAGGAGAAGATTATCCTAGGGGATGGGATTCCCTACTTCACAGCCACTGGCTTTCATCAGAGACATCTTTTTAAAGACCGGGTGGACCTAGAGTGGATGCATCAAGAGCTCAGTGTTTGTGCATTGACAGCTTTGACTATTTCTTAATACTCACTCCTTAATTGTTTCTTCCATCCCAACCATGTAAAATTCAAATCTACAAATATATCCACTAACACATTTACCAGGTTCTCTTGTCTGGTTTGTTATCTTCCACTCCTGAATTCCAAAGGTATTAAATAACAACTCTCTGCAATGAAAGTCCTGAAAGTCAGTGGAAGTCTTCTGCAATAAAAAGTCCCAAGAATCTAGGAACTTATGAAAAAACTTATCTCCAAGGCATCAGCCATGGGATGCTGATTCAGCTGGGATATGGGGGTGCTGGAATGTTTGAGCTCCTCAAGGCTCTGCTTTTTCTCTTCATAGAATTCTGAACATTTCCTCCAGAAGCTTCATCCTGACCAGGCACACTGTTCACTTGTTCAGTCTTAGTGAGGTATTTCTCCCAAAGTGTGTAGATCAGCTGCTGACACACATTGTCTGATGACAATGATCTGCTCTGGTAGGTAGTTGGATGCCAGGACTGTTTAGAGTTAGCATTTGTCCCATGAGACTGAAAGATTCATGTTCACATAAAGTAACTGATGATTGCCATTAGTGTTTATAGATATATTTAGAACAGTTCCATGTGATCTGGTTATCAATACTACACAAAAATTATCAAAGTCATATGTAGAAAAGTACATAAATGGAATGAAAATATACAGAAGATATACCTTGTACATATTTTGGGTAAGATACTTTCATCCTCACAGTACTTTCTTTGAAAACTTAAATAATAAAAGTAAATTTGAAGGAAAGACTTAGGGTACATTGTGGAAAAGTACAGACAATTTTATACACAGGTCAAGAATGTTTGCAGCTGTCATTTTTTCCATTTTGAAAATGGGTGTGGTGTCACAGTGTTGATGACTCTGTGTGCATCTAACTCATACTTAACTTTACAATGATAGTGTTTATGGGAAAATGATTTATTAATTTTCCCAGTTTTTTTCAAGCACAATAGAATTCAACCATCCATCTGACCAAGCCTTACCACCCTACTCTTGTCTTTGTGTGAAATGCTTCCTATCTATGCCTACCAAGTCTCATCAAGTACTGCACACTGGAGCTCAGGACTGGTGTCCAAGGGAGACCCAGAAGGGGCACAGCATGTGTGTACAGTGCACAGTGCTTTAGAGACAAGGGTGAGGCCACTTAGAGTGATGAGCATGAAGATCATACTGGAAAACTTCAGTCTGTTCATCACTCAAACTATTGCTGGGATCTGCTGAGGCCATTGCTGTGCAGATGTCTGACCTAGGTAAGTGGTTCTGACCAGCAAGACACCTTGATGTAAAGCAGCCACAGCAAATTCAGACATTTCTCAATAGTTATGGTGAAAAACAGAAGAGACTTACAGTTCACGACCACTCTCACTTTCTTCACATCTGGGAATGACACGTCGTTCTCTGCACTGCATTCATACTCCCCAGCCTGGTCCCTTGTAATTCCATAAATGTCCAAATATTGTCCATTTTCAAATGGCTTTGCTACAACAATAACAGAAGATATACAGCACATTTAATTGTTTCTGCCACAAGCTTAATTCAGAGAAAACAACAACCTTAGCAGTTCCTACCAGACATTGCTAACCAGACAATTCCATATGCAACAGAAAACGCAGTCGTAATAAAAAGCAACAGCAGAACAAGGGTCCCTAGAATAGGATGACCACATGTTCTCCTTAATCAGTTGTGGTCTCTAAACCCTTCACATGGCATGGCCCTGAACCATGTCCTTGCAGTGTGGACAGAATTCACCAATGTATGTTGACATATATATAGTGTAAAATCACAGCTGGACACTTCCCCAAACTTAATGTTACTTTTCTCTGGGGGCACCTTCCCTCCACTCATGGTTTCCAGCCAGATGGCTTGATGAAAATACACAGGTCTATAAAACCAGTGCCAAGAGCCCCCATCCAAAATTGCCAATGCTCCCAAGCAAGTCACACTGTAAATGCTATATGCAAATCACCCAGTGAATCTCAGGCAAAACATTTAATGACTTTCATCTAAGAGTTAAGTGGTTATACAAACAAACCAAATTATCTTTATTTTTTATTATTCTGGGGAAAACATTCTGTTTGACTAAAAATAACAGTAGATTAACAATATAAAGTCATAATCACAGAAGGAAGACTATCCCCAAGTTAATGAGATTGGAAATCAAGACTCCTTTCTTCAGTAATGGGATTCATGCTCAAATAAAAGCAGAGTCATTGGGCAGCCAGGGTCCTGACAGTTATAGTCTCTACAGAGAAGCTGTGGTGCTAAAAGTGTGGGGGGGTCCTCCCTCCCTGTCTTTAGCTGGATGTAAAATGAATTCACATTTCAGTGCCTACAGAAGAGGCTGGCAATCAAGGAGTTCTCCCACTAACCAGCATTTCCCAGAGTCAAGGCTGCCTTTGTCTTCATGCTGCCATCCTTCCAGAAATAAAATGACCCAGAAGTTAGGAAGTTAATGGAATTCACTTTCAATAAATCTAAGGAAATTCAGTTATAGCCTTTAAAATCTAGAATGCACATCAATTAATGTATCCCCCTGTGGGTTTTGCCTAGCACAGTATTTGATGTCACAGTTTGCCCTCGAAATGACCATGACTGCCAATAAAAGACACAGTGTTTTGAATATACACAACTCTTTTTCTGTTTACCCAGTTGCTCTCAATTTGCAGGAGGTGAGAGTTAAACCTCTGAGATGGTTAGTTGCCTGACAAACTATTTGTGGATGTAAGATTAAAAAATAATAGTTAATTTCACAGTCCAAACTGCTGAAATCCAGTCATGTTGAGCGTTTGTCATGAAGACTATAGCCCTGTCTCTCACTCTATGCATGGACACAGTACTCTTTCCCATGGCTCCTTTTCTGTCTTATTCTCACAACTCCAGTTTCAAAGGCTCAAACCCCTCTGTTAAAACAACTGAAACTTGGAAGATAAATCCTCATCCACACCAGGCATGCATTGCAACCTATCTGAATGGTCAAGGTTCATGCAATCATTAACCAAGTAATTAAACACATGCTCTTTAGTTCTTAGTGCTTAACCATAGCAGGAATAAGAACACTAGCCTTTAAAGTATTGAAGGTTAAAGATAAACACAACAGATCTTTGAAGATTTTCATTTTAATGGTTTTATTAGCATATATCAATTATACATGATAATGAGATTCATCACACACTTTCCTACATGTGTTTGATATATTTTGATCATATTCATCCCGTTACCCTTTCTTGTCCCTCTGTCAATCCTATTTATCTCTTTCCTCTTCCCTAGGTATCCTTTCTTCTGCTTTCATGCTTTGTGTGACCTAGTGAATTTCATTAGGGTTGTTTATAGGATGTGGGTGAGAGTTTGTTTACAGGAGCATGTGCACATTATCAGTGGCTGCACCACTGAAGAAAATGATCCTTTCCTCATCATTAACCATTATCACTGTGTAAATTCTCATGGAAGGGTATGTTTCTTGAGCTCCTTGCCTTCCCAGGAGAAGATAACATTATAACTTTTAAAAAATGCATACCAGGATTAATAAGTATAATAAAATGTGAGAAGCAATAGGTTCATAATATATATTACAAACACTGAGAAGAAATGTAGGATGCCATGTATGGAAATGTCACCATTGCACTAGCCAGCTCCAGAGACACAATTCAAACAACAAACTGTGTGTGTGTATCCCTGGCATAGACATGGGGGACACAGTCTATAGAACCACTTTGGAGATCTTTATTCACCCGGCCTCACAGTGAAATCTGAGTTGACAGCAGCCAATGAGTGGATGCTACAGTCAGCCATCAGTCACATGATCCCAATATAAAACTGCCTTCCATGAGGAAAACACACCACAGGGTCATTTTGCCATCCCCACCTGACTATTGAAACTTAAAATCTGATGTTGTGTTCACTCTCCATGCCATAAAAGGTAGGCACACAGGGTGTCTGCCTTATGTGGGTAAGACGTCTATTCTGAACTCACTTTTGCTCAGTTCTAGTGCTGATCTTTCTAGAACTGAATTCCAGATTAGAAAATTAAGAGCTGTGTTTGTCAAGATATAAACATTCAATAGGACATTTCAGTCCATCAATACAAATCAGCTCAACCCACCCTACAGTGGAAAAGAAGGACTGAGCTCAATGAGTGTAAAGAGAAAAGCCAAAGACCATTACCCTGAACAAGACAGGGATCTCCTCAGTCCTTGAGCAACTTCTACAGTGTGATGGTTTTCATCTCCTAGTGGGCTTCAAATTCAATGAGGATGCATATAAAGTACAACAGCAGTCCCCTGGTCATGGTGCTTTCACTCCCAACAGTGAAGCTTCTGTTCTGCTCATTCTGTGTGCTGTCATGTCATCCTCACATAGCATATACTTAATAAATATTTATTGAATGAGTACTTATAGCAAAAGTGAGAATAAAGTCCTGTGAACTAAAAATCCACATTTGAAGAAGTCCCCACTTTGCTTTCACAGTCAAGGAGAAGGAAATGAATCTTTTAAAGAGTTGTCAGGTTGATTGACATCCTGACATGACAGAAAGTGACCAGTTGAGAGCAAATCCTGTAGTTATTGCCAATCCTTTATAAGATAACAAAGACTAGCAAAACATTAAATACCACATTGCAAGATAAAGATAAGAACTGACTATAAGGTAAAAGGTTTACTTTGCATATAATCTCTTACAAATAGGGACATACTTTTCTAAATACTAAATAAACAAACAAACAAACAAATAAATAAATAAATAAATGGAGGACTGGAGAGATGGTTTAGTGGTTAAGAGCACTGCCTGTTCTTGCATAGGAATTAGTTTAGTTCCTAGCATCCACATTGTGGCTCATGACCATCTACGTTCTGCTAGCTTTACCCCTAGGGAATTCTCAAGCCTCTGTGGGAGCCCCTGAGTTATAAGTATCTAAACACATTTAGTATTGTGATATGACCATAGTTAACAACCACTCTTCAGAACCACTTTAATGGTTTCCAAAATCTTTGCTCAGAAAGAGGTATCGTACTTGTTCAGGGTTTCTTGCAGAAAGATGTATTGTTAGAATCTCACAGCCACTAGAACTTAATGTCACTCCCCCATAAATTTGTAAATATCTTTAAAATGGCTCATTTGCACATAAAGGGATGGCTATTTCTCATCAGTTTGTTATCCAACCTCATATTTGAGATTATGAAGCATCTCTTATAGGCATCATCTCATGATGTATAATCAGGGATGTGAGGTATATTTCATGGGCCAATATCCCAGCTCCATTCCTCATTATTAAATCTACAAGCAGTGTATGAGGGCAGTGACAGAGCCTGTCTTGTCAGGTCATTCTGTTGAATGAGATATACAAATAAATCACTCACATCACTGTATGACACACAATGAGTGTAAAATACACATTATCTCTTATTATAATACACAACCTTGGGTATGCAAGAGAGTTTAGTTTGGAAATTGGTTCCATACTGAGGGGTTACTATATTCAAGGATTCACTTCTGCCTTATCCAGGTCTTTAATAGACATGGGAATTAGGACTGAGCAGGAGACACCAACAGCAATGACCATCCCTGCTCTTCTATTACCTCAGCAATTAAATATAACACATGTCTTGTCCATCATCTGTTAATAGGACTGTAAGCTTATACTTCATTGGAGTTACTTCTCAGGGACAATGTAGTCTTTCCTATTTCTTGTTATGTGTGTTTATGAGTTTGCATATGTATACACACATATATGATGGTCTGAAAAGTTTCTAGTATAAAAACAGCACCTTGAAGAAAAACAAGCCTTGAAGCATTATTTTTTTTCTGATAAGACTGGTAGAATGATATAACAAGCAATAGGGTCCCCACTGCACACCTCAGGCTAACAAATAATAAGCCCAATTCCAGGAATTGGCTATGTCATTTGTGGTTGTTGGTCAGTAAGGTCCTGTAGATCATCAAATATTACAAGCTATTGCTGTCACTCTTAGCTTAAATCCATAACTGAATGGTAATTGAAGTCATTATATCTTCAAGTCATAGGACATTGAGAAATTAAGCTAGAACTGATCTGGAAACATCACCCCTATTGTCTAGCTTTCATAGTGCTGGAAGGTGCTATTTATACTCCTGGAAAAGAAATCACTAGTCTTACATAGCTGTGAACCCTACAAGCTACACAGTATAGACCAGATTGACAAGTTATGCCCACTGCTACAACAGTGGCATGAACATCATGGAGTAACCAACCACTTCTGATTGGAATTAAGTCCTGCTTCACAAGATGGAACCCATACCATGTACCAAGAACTTATAGTTACACAGATGATAGGATCTAGTGGAGAAGCTAATTTTATTATTTTGCTGGATAGACATAGTTTTAAACCAACTCCCAAGGATTTAGCAGATTATACTCATAGATAAATGCATCTCTCAACCTTCATGGGAGGAGCTTCTTTGTGCAATTAATGATGATTAACACCAATCTGTAACTGGTCAAGGTGAAGAAAACATCAGATTGCAGAATGCTTTGCCCTCAGTGAAACATCTATACCATATAACTACCCAAGGAGGCTCAAGGATCATTGCACAGAGGGCCAGGAAAGATGATAATAGCCAGAGGTAGTGGATGACTACAAGGAAACAGTCTTTTCTGGACACAGCAGGGTAGCTGCACATAAGACTCTCAATAATTGTGACAGAATGCTCAGGTCCTACACACGCTCAAACCAGACAAAATGGCAGCATGAAAAGGAGCAGTGGGCACAAAGTCTCATCTCTAGCTGGTGAGCTATTGGCAACTGGTAGCTGCTCTGAGAGGGAAAGTTGGGTTTCTTTAATGATTGTGACCCCTGGTGAGCTGACCTCCAGTGGAAGGCCCCACATCCAAGAGTGAATGGGCAGCACAAAGTCTTGATGCGTTTAAAAGCAAAACAACAAACATACCCAAAGGACACAAAATTAGGCGATTAGGAAAGGGGAGCTAGATCTGTGAGGAATTAGGAAGGTAAATATGATCAAAATACATTGCATTAAATTCTTAAAGAGTGGGTGAAAATAAAGAACAGCAGACTGAGATGAATACTTATGGCCAATCTTCATGCAGTCTGCCCTTCTCTGCTACTGCCCTGAACTCTTCCTATTCTACTCAGACATCTGACGTTCCTAACCTTCAGTTCACAGAAGAGAGCAGAAAGATACTCAGAGGAGCCTTTCCTGATTCATTGTCTAGTCTCACAACCCACATTTCAACCTTAATTAAAAAGCAAAAATAGCATAGAGAAACGCAACCAAACAGAGGTAAGTTGGCCCCTTCTGTGGCATAGAAACATTCACTGCCACTTACTTAACTCTTAGCAATTCCTATTGTATCTTTCTTTATATTACACTGATGATCTTTGAAATAAAAGGCTGTTCCTCATTCTATACCCCATATTAGGGCTATAGTTGTTGACTATATTTTCACGGGAAAACAAGAAAATAGAAAGTCCTGAGCAGTTAACATTTCATTATAAGAGACATTATTATCATTATTTAAAATATTGCAATTAATCATTAAGCAAAAATAATACTGTTTATCTTTTCTTCAGTCCTTATTTTGTTCAAGACATGATGCTCAATAGCTCTCTGTGAATTAATTCCCCAGTGACACTTCAATTAACTTATGGGGTAAGGCCCATTGTTTTGGCCCTTGGTATCCATAGACTCTGAATGCATGGATTCAACCAGCAAGAACTATATTGCTTTTTTTTTTCTTAATCTTTTTCTCTTTCTTCTTCTTTTTTTAATGTTTCTGTACTAAACATATACAAACTGATTTTCTTATCATTGTTCCATAAACAGTACAACATAAGAACTACTTATGGAAAATTTACATTGTGTTAGGCATTGTAAATAGTTTATATGGTAAAGTACAAGAGGTGATCCAATTATATTCAAGCACAAACCTACTTTAAATAAAGGAACTTGGGCATTTATAGAGTTTGACATCTGTGGAAGGTCCCAGAGTCAGTCCTCCAAGCAAGGTGGGCTCTCTTGATAGAACAAGGCAATGATGGCTAAGTGGTTAATCATTTTGCTAATGAACTCAGTTACAGATGTGAAATCAAAAACCAACTCCTGAACCTCAGGGTTGGATTCACATGAGGCTCAGATGTACAACTTAAAAACAAGCAGCAGAATGGCCTTTCATAGGAACTACATTAAAGTGTTTGTTTTTGGAACAACATCCTGTAATTCAAATGCATGTTGACATTTGAAAAATGCTTTTTGATCTCATTCTAACCTCTTGTAACTGCTATAACATGTTAGTGCAAACCTGCTTGATTAAAATCAATAAATTAATGCAGCTGTCAATTATCTCACAGTTTTTTAGGTGTGTGTGTGTGTGTGTGTGTGTGTGTGTGTGTGTGTGTGTGTGTATCCATGTTTGTTAATTAGAGTAATGTCTCCTCCAAAGAAAGCTTCTTCCTCGTCACTGGGGTAATTGGTCATACGTAAGCAGTAGACTTGCCAGTGGGATTGCACTAAGAACCTTAACATGGGGAATCAAGTCACAGAAGTTCCAAGAGCAACAGAATCTTGGTAACCAACAGGAGCCTTGAAAAGGCCTCTACTACCCACTTCTGACTTAGACAATGGTGAAGTGAGTCATGAGCCATTTCAGGGGAAGTTGTGGAAGTCCCTCAATGACCAGCCAGGTTCTGATTCTCCATTAGAGTTTCTGCCTGGGAACATACCTGTCAATACCTGGCTTCTACTAGAGAGCTCAGTACTAAACTTCTAACCTACAGAGTACAAGAGGATTCTTTAGTCCTACACAAGTTTGTGGCAATGTTTTTTACAGTAACAACACAGAACTTGTGCCACACACTCAACAAAAATCAGCAGGGGCATTCTGGATTACAGCATTGACATCGTTGGTGGCCACTGTTCTGGCATAGTTTTCATTACACTTTGTAGATCTGCTTCCACATACACGTTGTTCTTTAGATAATAATTTTCAGAGACAGTAGGAGATAGAAAAGTTCTCATGGTGTAATTTATGAAGTTGCTGAGGTCATTAATCCTCCCAAATAATACAAGTGAGTTTCAGGAAAAAATGAATTCGAAGAGAACATTCTTTTTGAAGCAAAAACCTTTATGAGAACGTACTAAAAATATATCAGTTAATGCAATTCTGGGAAGTGTTGTTTGAGCACAGAAATAATGGAATTTCAAGGTGCAATAAGAGAAGGGTTATTAGGAAAGATGAAATTATGGAAGTTACCTCCTGAGATGATTCTAACAGTGTTCAGAAACAAATAAAACAAGCAGTAAATAAAAAGCTCAACTTTCCCAATTTTTTCTTTGACATTTTCATAGTCTACCATAGAGTGGTGAGGGAAGATCTCAGTTCACAGTCATTGATTTTTTTCTGACTGTCACTTGATGTTTATGCTTTCATCATGAGTTCACTCAGATGACAGTGATTGCACCCCAACACCTGACCGGTAAACAAGAGCTTTTTTTTACATCAGAAAGTATACAGTTCTTTGTGGAAACAAAAGAATTAGCAGGTAATTTTAATAAAGTCTAGTAAGTGCTATATTTGGCATAAATGCAGGGTTCTATTCATCATCATTGTGATAAGGAATCATCCCTAAGCAAGACTCTGAAAATTGGATTAAGTCTGAACATTAGCTTCATGAGAGTGGACAGGAGTGAGTCTGGAGTTATAAGCAGAAATCATAGGCTAGAGGGACTTTTATACTGCAAAAACCAATTTGCATTCTAGCTGTGAGAAGTATTGGATCTGTTCAAAGAAGAGTGCTGGAGTACAATTACTATTCTAATTTCAAAATGTGGCTTCTGGAATTCCACTCCTTACTGTATTTAGGAACAATGACCATGTGTATCTTCTTAATATTTACCTCTCTATGATTGATCAAAACCAAGTTTTTCATACTTTAGACAACAGAAAGCACCAGATTAGGATCCCTTTGGCACACATAGTTGTCTGTGGAAGCCTCATTGCCTTGTTGAGGGGAGGAAGGAGAGGTGAACTCAGGCAGCATGAGTGACATGAAGGTTCTGCTGTCCAATGTGGTCATCAGAATAGCAATGCCTGTTTTCAAGAGCTCATCATGAGGCCTGATGACCACTGATATCCACTTAAGGAAGCAGAGATTGCAGAGGTTTATTGGACCCTCACCTGAGACCCCTTGTCCATGCCAGTCATCCATAAGTGATCCTCTTCTGTTTTCTCTTGGCCTTGAGGGCTTGTGAAGTGCTATGCTACATAAGCTGACTAGGTGAAACAAGGGGGACTCTATATGTGCAGCTATAGGGAGGCCCTCACACATTGGTGGAATCTTTGGGTTAATACAGAGATCTTTAGGAGGATGTAGGTATTGTTTATATCTCCCCAGGGAAAGGATTCTCATAAGTTCTAATGGAATGAACCTATACAGACAAAAAGTTAAAGAAATCAACAGGTAATCTATGTTCCTTATGAAGTGCTATGTTATATAGTCACTGGAAGGAATTCCTCAAAGTTTAGAAAAGAGAATATTGGTGTCTTTTTGTAAAAACACAGAAATAAGTAAAACTTCAGATTGTTTGTCTGAAACTATGTAAGCCAATGACAATGGAACACTACTCCATAAGGACAAGATCCACTATCAGTGTGGTGAATTAAAAATTAAAGCAACAATAAAACAAGAAACCCATTCAAGAAAAACAGGTTTAATAATGGAAATAATAAAGAGAGGTAATCAATAAAATCTAAATGGACAATCAGGGGGAAAAATCAATGAAACAAAATGTTGATCCCTTAAAAGATCACTGAAATAGATAATCCTTGACCAGACTGGCAGAGAATAAAGACAAAGATGGCCAGGGTATGCTCATTAACCACAAAGGAAAACAACATTGATGTTCCAGGGAAGTGAGTGGTTCATGAGCAAGCAGATGCTGATGGACTTCATGGTCCAGATCAAATGACAGACATTTTAAAAGACAAAGAGGAAGTAGAAAACCTACATATGTAATGTATTTCTAATGCAAGAGACCAAATTTCTAACTAGACAACTTTGGGTATATATACATATTCAACTTTCAAAAGAAATAATACATAACTTACAGGAATTCTTTCTGGAAGCTCATAGGACCACTCCTTAATTCATTATATGAAAATATTATTACAAAACATCATATCAAGTGACATAAGATGCCAACCATGAACAGAGATCTGAAATCCTTTGAATAAATATTTGATAACAAATCCAATAGTGAGTAAAAATGATATTAACAAATTGTGGTTTATCTGAATGAAAAATTTACACAATATGATTCACTAGACTACCACTACTACCAACAAAAATAATAAATTTTCTATTTACATACAGAAAAATCATTGAAAGAATTCAGTATTTAATTAAAAAATTCAGAAAATGAAACAAAACCTTCTGAACTTGGTGGCTTTTATAAATAAATTATACCTCTGCAGGATGTAGTGACAAAAGGATAAATGTTTCCCATCTGCTGTGATCAATTACAGGTCTACTCTGAACCGATTCACACTCTGCATAGAGTAAGTGAACATTCAGTGTTGAACGCTATTTGAATCTTAATTCTGGGAATGTCCTAGAAGGAAATGAAGGAAGATCACCATGCCTTTGTGAGAGGCATGGAGATCTCACGTAAATATTAAACACATAACCAACCTGAGATATATTGATAATTTGGATTCCATCACAATTAATAAAACTTGCTTTACAAATCCAAGCCACATAGAAAAGAAAATATCGGTAAGTCATAATGTCAGGCAAACATCAGAGAAATCACAAACATCAGGACTTGTATTCACAAATGTTAAAGAATAAGTCACATAAGAAACCTTCAGAACTCACTAGAAATAATACTGGTTTAGCAATGTGGCCATAGTAGGTTCTTGTTTAAGGTATATGACCTCACTAGCCCTGGGCAGTGGGCTAGGTTTCCAGTACCAGGAATTATTTATCTCCTATTGAGTAGGCTACAAGTCCAATTAGACAGCTGTTAGTTACCACTAACATGTACCACTTTTTGTTCCTTGACAGATATCCAGGCCTTGAAGTTGGAATATTGACTTCTTCCCTCCCTTGGCAGTTTACACAGTATTTTCTACCTTTCTCTATTGAAGATAGACTATAGGAAGGAGGGTTTCAGGTCAGCTTCAGCTAAGAGCATTCAAGTCCTGTGTCTTCAGCATTAGGGGGCCCAAAAGGCAAGCAAGGAAAAAAGACATAGTCTATACTATTTTGGGAGTCACTTTCACTACTCTGACTAAACATTCAAAGGGACATTTTTCATGGGCCAGGATATTTCTTTACTACACTGTAACTCTACTACAGGTAAATGTAGATTCCACCACTGCTCACCAAAGCAGCCTCTCTTTACAGCAAATAGAGACCAACATAGATGGCCTCAACTGTATTGAATGCAGAGATCAACAGAGTCTGGGGAGCCCAGCCCCAACAGATGTATCTACATCTTGGCTACTGCATCTATGGCTCAGAGAGCATCTTAGAATAAAGGGAAGATATACTATAAGAACCAGAACACCAGGAAGTCTGCTTTGAAACAGTTTGTCCTAGAAAAAGTCTTCATAAACAAGACCAGAACAGTGGCCACAGCAATGGACATGGTACTGGGAAAGAGATAAAATTTTATGGGATCACCCTGGACAAAGAACTACAAGAAACTAATGAATGCTGAGAGAGAGAGAGAATTAGCCTCTCTCAGGGATGAGCCCCATTGTCTTGGTTATCCAATGCAGTGTGATCAGTCCTGATATTATGCACACACAAACAACAAAAATGGATTAAGCAGGTTGTATTTACATATTTGTGCATACTTATATGTGTAACAACTATAGTGAAAGAAAAAGATGCTATTGAGTTAAGAGTAGAAGTCATGGAAGGATTTGAGGGGAGGGAACCTTTGAGATCTGGGAGGAAAAGGGCAAGGGAAAGTGATCTAATTGCGCTTTAATTAAAAATGTATAAAACCTCGATCTTTAAAAAAGTAAAATATAAATTTGAAGTCTCAATAGAAACACAATCTTGTTGAAAATGGATGAAATATTAGAATATTACACAACACATCAGATAGTAGACATTTGGATGACCAATCAATCATTCTGAAATCAAAGATTGTATTCACACATCACACAGTAACTGGGATTATCAATGGCTGTTACAATGATGAATCATTCAGAAATCAAATATGGTATTCACACATCATATAGTAGCTAGGTTTATCAATAGGTGTTAGGATGATCAATCATTTTAAAATCACAATTTCAAGGACAAAGAAATACTACTGCAACTGTTTTGGAAGACTCAAACAGCAGACCAGAATGATAATGCCTCCAGAGAACAGAATTTGTCTACATTGTTGGGCTGAAGTCACCTTGGATGGCTGTCACTTAACGGGTCATCTAATATCTTCATTCCAGTATCAACTGAAGCCTTCAATAGTTAAACAAAACTATGTGAATGAATAATAACATTACTGATAATTGCTAACAGTACAAACTGCTCCATTATCCTTCAACCTGCATGTACAGAGGGAATTGTGTTGCCTCCTTTTCCCAGCTAACACACTATCATTTAGCTATAAATTTATCCATGCATATACATGTGTGGATGAATCACAAACATACTTCACTAAGTTGAAGAAATTAGATTCCATGGGCTACATATGATATCATCTCATTTACATTATAATGTGGAAATTATAAAAGTATCAGGTTGAAAATATTAATTTTCTGTCAGGTGCTGGGGTAGGTAGGCTGACTGACACTAGAAGTGGACATTATGAGGGGATTTCATGACAGTGAAATTCATGTGTCTCTATCAGAGAGGTGGGTATGTGATTGTGCCTCTGTTGACAGCCCCCAAACTACTCACTCTAAAACAGACTTAATAAGACAAAGGCTAGTGGAAACATTACTATACATGCACTAACATCTGAAATGGGAAAGATTTAGGACTTCAAATGCTGGTGAGGATGCAGAATTCACAGCATTGTTCTCCTCAATAACTCTCATGGAAATCCCCCTGCCTCAGTCCTGTCAGGCAGTGAGGGAATTTTAGTATTCTAATTGGTTTTTGGCTAACAATGCCATAGATGTTCTACAGAGGCCACGTGAATCACAGCCCATGTGAATATTTGTCGCCTCAGGTTTCAAGGGGTTTCATAATACTGCCCTGCCGTATTAGCTTTGTGACCCAGAAACCTATTTGAGTGATATACTCTGTTCTTCATGGTATGCCTGGATAATGGAACCCGAATCTCTGCAGGTCTATTTGTATCATAAGTTCCTGTAGCAAAACTAAACAATTGGGAGATGGCCTGTAGGAAATCCACTCACTTCTTTCCTATTTTCATTTTCTTTTCTGTGTATTAGAAAACTGTGGCCTTTGAGTGCCTTACTTAAGGACATTTTACACTTATGTTTAAAGGCTAGGTCTGGTGGCACACTTCCCTCAGTGCAATATCCAGGAGAAAGGAGGGTTATTACAAATACAATGTCAACCTGAGCTAGCTTGTAGCAAGATAGCAAGATACTGTCTCAAAAACCAAATAAATGAGCCCCAGAGCTGGGGTGTAACTCATCCATAGAGCTCTGAGTGACAGGACTAGCATTGAACAGGTAAGAAAGTCTCTTTCAACTATTGTTTCGAGACAGGCTACCCATGTAGCCCAGGTGGGTCTCACATCTAGTTCAACCTGCCAAGAAATCACCTTATTTTTTGAGGCATATTCACTCACTGAACTGTATCCAATTGAGCCAGATTGATGAGCAGACCCAGGATACCCCTGTCCTGATCTCCTTCTGCAGTATGGGATTACAAATACACACTATGACCTCTGCACCTGAGTCTCTGTGTGGAAGCTGCGTATCAGATTCAGGCCCATGGGTACTTAACAACTAACTGAGCTTACCACCCCCCCAGTCAATATTTAATTTCCAATGGTTACTTTCTTCATAAGGACAAGGCCAAATTCCACTCTCCAGCATCATTATGAACACTAAACTTGAGAGTATTATAAAGCTCTAATTAGAATTTTTATTAATATAAATGTATTAATAAAATTAATATTGGCCTTAATGCAGTTTTGTGCATTGGCTAGGTTGTCTGCACTAACAGGAGAGAATTGTGTTGTGAAAGATGCAAAGAAATTTAATCTGTGTCAATCAAACCTTGGCTGGAAAAGTAGTTCAATGGCGCTACACTCATGCCAATTCTTTCCTAGTAGAGAGTGCCCTACAACTCCAGGTACTAAAATCCCCCTGCCTCAATTTTCTTTGTGCTGGGGTAATGAGCATGGAATGTACACAGTACTTTTCTGGTTTGACTAAAGAAACTAGATTTATGAATTATGTTCATTGTAAGCTTTTCTGCTCCTGAACTTCCTGCTGTTCTAGGAGTCTGTGGCTGAAAGCATCTTTTGTTACAAACCCTTGTTTAACATGTCCTAACAATGACATTAACACTATAAGCCTACTCGAATATACTTCCTGTAAGTCCTGGCTGAGAAAATTATTGACTTTATTCAACAGCTGGGATTTTAATCTTTGACATATTTGTTGTGCCCAAGGATCTATTAAGGAGAGAAAACATTGGACAAAAATGAACTAGACCCATATTTCTGACAGTTTTTTTTTTTGGTTGGTTGCTTGTTTTTACCAAATATATGTTTGGATGTTTCTAAACTTCAAGTTTATTGTGATTTGTATAAATGTGAGCAGTTATTCATAGTCATTCTGCTTTTGTACCCTTTTGCTTCAGGAAATCAACTGTTTAAACTATTTCCTTAGACCTGTGGAATGGCGGCTAGTAAAGCATTTTCCATGAAAGCAGGAGAAGTGGGTCCCCAAACCCACTTAAAACCCAGGCACAAGAGCACATGACTATAACCCCAGCACTGGCAAGTTGCAGATGGGTAGCCCAGCTTGCTAGTCAGTCTAGCCTAACTGGTGAGCTTTAGGTTCAGAGAGAGACCATGCCTTAAAATATGAAAAACAAATAGAGGAGAATACCTGACTTTGCCCTCTGGCCTCTGTGTGCACACATGTGCATGCATGTACACACACACACACACACACACACACACACACACACACACACATGGAATTTTAGAATGTATAAAGAGGTTCCTTTGCATTTAGCAATGGGGGTTGGCAGTTGGTTATCCAAAGGAAAAACATCCTTTCAGTATTGGAGGTGAAAGGAAGCTAGCACGTTGTGGAAAAGTGTTAATTTATTTATGGTATGACAGAAGGAAATCAGAGATATTAAGATTTTCCTAATTTACACAAAACCCCTGATTCTTTTACAGATTTAAGTAAGTCGATTTATCTAATTAGCTGTAAAAGAATTTCAGTAACAAAATATGTGCTTACAACCCCCATCTTGTAGACTACTGACCCCAGTATCTGCACCAACTTTCTTTTAAAACCTTTCCCTTTATTCTCACACTATACTTGGGGATTACGCAGTCCAAGAGCACAGGAGAGTTGCACAGACTCCCTCTAGGTTGTACCTGACCTGACAAGGTAGATATCAGCAAGCAATCTCAAAATACTTACCCATAGGACAATTCTGCCTATGTGTGTATGTGTACATGTGTGTGCACTGACCTGTATGTGCCTATAGCATTTTTGGCTTTAATATGCCAGCAACAATCTTGCCTGTCTCAAGAATTCTGTCTCTGGTATCAACTGTGGTCCATGGCTTCCACTTTCTTCAGACTGATTGCCTAGTCACCAAGAGGGGTGATGGTCACAAGGGGTCACTTTGTTGAGGATCTGAAGTGCCTTGTGAAGAATGCAGGGAAAGGGCTCAGAGAAAAACAGTAGGTGTGCTAGGCTCTGCAGAAGAGCAAGAAGAAGCAAGGAAGGTCAATGAGCCATGAGTAGGTGGACCTCAGTTCACATGCTGCCTCTACCAGGGTAAGAAGTTTGCATGCTCCATGTTTTCATTGGGTGAAGTGTAATGTGTCTTTGTTTGATGGACGTTGTTTTTAAAATATTTTTGGCTTTAAAATGCATTTAAGTTGCTTGAAAACTAACTTTTAAGATTTTATCCCCTCCCCCGCAGTGAGACCAACATAAAGGTCAGTCTAGACCTAGGAATTCCCCCTCCTACACCAAGTGACACAATTTAGATCCTGCTGTGTGTATCTTCTCCTGCCTTTGCCAGTGAAGGGGTCACTCACTCTACAGGTGTCCAACTGTCCCCCTTAACTCCTGCCCCCCACCTCAGCTCCACTGTATCTTTCCTGCAACTGTTATCTGATGTCAGCTCCCCCTGGATTCTGCTTTCCCCCCACAGAGCCTCAGAGGTTGCCTGTATCTCACTCCTTGCCTTACAGGCTCTCAGCACAGGAAACCATGGAGAGGACTCTCATTTCTTCCCTACTTCTGTGGAATCAGCATCCTCCATTGCTAAATATCCAGCATCCCCCAAACTGCTGTTTTAGATGCTTGGCCAACTTTTCAGTCATTTGATTGAAAGATTATATGTGCTTCATTACTCCCACTGTTGTCCAGGTTGTTCATGTAGATCTCATCCATTTCTCTGTCATTGGGTGATTCTTGGGTCTTTCCTAGGGTCCCATTTTCTAGGTAGCCTCCCTGGAATTGTGTAGCAGTCTAGTCATCTTTGTTTTACATCTAGTATCTTACTATGAGTGAGTACATACCATGTTTGTCCTTCTGAGTCTGGGTTACCTCACTCAGGATGATTTTTTCTAGATCCATCCATTTGCCTGCAAACCTCATGATGTCATTGTTTTTCTCTGCTGAGTAGTACTCCATTGTGTAAATGTACCATATTTTCTTTATCCATTCTTCAGTTGAAGGGCATCTAGGTTGTTTCCAGGTTCTGGCTATTACAAACAATGCTGATATGAAAATAGTTGAGCAAGTGCCCTGTGGTATGATTGAGCATTCCTTGGGTATATGCCCAAGAGTGCTACAGCTGGGTCTTGGGGGAGATGGATTCCCAATTTTCTAAGGAAGCACCATATTGATTTCCAAAGTGGCTGTACAAGCTTGCATTCCCACCAGCAGTGGAGGAGAATTCCCCTTGCTCCACATCCTCTCCAGCATAAGCTGTCTTCTGTGTTTTTGATCTTAGCCATTCTGACAGGTGTAAAGTGGTATCTCAGAGTCTGAGTAAGGAAGGGCAAGGTTTGAGGGAAAGAAAGCTTAGGGGAGCAGGGGATCCCAGCTGGATCAAAAACAGAAAGGGAGAATGAGGAATACCAGACCATGATAAATGAAGACCACATAAGAACAGGAATAGGCAGAGTGCTGGAGAGGTCCCCTCAAATCCACAATGATACATCCTCTGTAGACTGCTGGCAATGGTCAAGAGAAAGCCTGATCTGACCTAGTCTGGAGATCAGATGGCCAAACACCCTAACAGTCATGCTGGAACTCTCATCCAATAACTGATGGAAGTGGATGCAGAGATCCTCAGCCAGGCCCCAGGTGGAGCTCCAGATGTCCAATTGCCGAGAAAGAGGAGGAACTGTAAGATTGTGAATTGTTGAGACCAAGATTGGAAAAAGCACAGGGACAAATAGCCAAACATGAATTATGAACCAAAGGCTGTGGAGACCCCAGCTGGATCAGGCCCTCTGGATAAGTGAGACAGTTGAATAGCTTGAACTCTTTGGGAGGCATCCAGGCTGTGGGACCAGGACCTGTCCTTAGTGTATTAGCTGGCTGTTTGGAACTTTGGGCTTACACAGGGACACTTTGCTCAGCCTGGAAGGAGGGGACTGGACCTGCCTGTACTGAATCCAGCAGGTTTAAATGAATCCCCAGGGGAGTCTTGGCCCTGGAGGAGATGGGAATGGAGGGGAGGGGCTGGGGATAGGTGGGGGTGGGGGTGGTTATGGGAGGGGGGAGGACAGAGGAACCCATGGCTGATGTGTAAAATTAAAACACAAATATAATAATAATAATAATAATAATAATAATAATAATAATAATTTTAAAAAGTAAGATTGTATGTGGTTTGGTTATTTCTTGGCTGGGAACACAAGTCAGGGTGTTTTGAAAAGAGGCAGCCTAGGGAGGCTTCAACCAGCCACAAAAGCTTCAGTTTAATGTGGGTCAGCCAGTATGCTTGGTCGTGGTCTAAAGGACACTAGGCTCTTTGTGTACACAACATTTTCTCCCAGTGTCCTATTTTCAATGATTCATTCCTTATGAACGCAGCCCCAGCAAGACAGTCCTGATGAGAGCTCCGGAAGTGAATGGGCTCACCACTTGTCAGCTATTTCCATGACCTTTTAGTTTTCCACTTAGTCTTTGGTTAGGAAGATGTAATTGCATGTTTTAAATACATTAAAAAATTTGGTTTAATTGGGTTTTATTCCATATTAAATCAAAACGTATTAAAAACACAATGTTTACAGACTGGGGAGATGGCTCAGGGGCTAAGCTCATGTGATGCTCCAGCAAAGGACCAGAGATATGTTCCAGCACCATTTCAGATGGCTCATAACTGCCAGTAATGCCAGCTCCAGATGATCTCATAACTCAGCTCCAGATGATCTCATAACTTTGGCTTCTGTGGGCACCTGCACTCATATACAGGTACACATTGAAAAGTAATAAAACTAAGTCTTTTTAAAGCATAATGGTAGTTTGTCCAGTATTTCTCAAAATTCTACTTGTAGAGCCCATTCTCTTAAATCTACAGTTTGAGTTTTGTTATTATTGTTGTCCCTCTCTCAGGAGATACTGCATTGGTCAAAGTTTATCATCCTTTTTTTTTTCCCTGAAAAATCCCTTTATTAGTATTGGCTCCAGCACAGTTTTAATAGTTTTAGAGCTTTGGAGAATATGCCAAAGGAGGCCAATGTCTGTTGTTACCACAATGATAGGAGAGCTGACTCTGTTCAATGCCCCTCTTCTTCTAATAAATGGCATTTTCTCTTATGTCTGTCACCTTCTAATTTGAAAAGTACCAGAAGTGCTGTCATCAGCAAGTGGACATGTGCTGAAGAATGTATGGAAGACAGCATCTGGGTACTGATGTTTGAGCATAATGTCTGTTGCTTGGAGTTGGTATTCAGGAGACTCGAATAGTGCTCATGTGATATTTATTGAACTACAGCTGTTACTGTCAGGCATTAGCTGGAATGTGTTTTTGTTCCTTATGAAGTCCAGACTCTCCTCTCAGTGATTCCTTTGTGTGTGTGTGTGTGTGTGTGTGTGTGTGTGTGTGTGTGTGTGTGTGTATGTGTATTGTCAGTAATCATAAGGCATGGGCCTTTTTACCTCTGTCTAGTTTTGGAGCCAGCAGAAACCCATTTTCTGAGACTCTCTGAGTGAGCTCTGCTCATTCCAGAGATACGGCAAGTGCTTTCGTGAAGGGTGTGACTCTGAGAAGGGTGTGGTGTAGCATTAGCTCTAACTACAGCTTTCTTCCTTTAAAGAAAATAAAGATTTTATTTTAATTTTATTTATGTGGGTCTGCATCTATGTGTGCTCACCTGTGTGCAGTGCCCATGGAAGCCAGATTGATCCCTCTGGAGCAGAAGTTATAGGTAATTGTGAGCATCCTGAAGCTTGTGCTGGGAGCTGAGCTCCACAAAAGCAGCATATGGTCTTATCTGCTGAGATATTTCTCCAGCACACATGATGCTCTCTCTTTCTATGAGACAGAATCTCAGTTCAGATTACTTAATGGAAAAAGGCATTTGTTATTTTAGTAGCTGAATCAGACCCAGAAGTTAGAAGCTTGCACCAGGAACTAACACACTGGCCAGAGTTCACAAGGGCTGTTCTTTTTGGTAATGGCTTCTGTGTGTTACCCCTAGATAGGTTCATTTTGTGGAATGTAAAGGAAAGCTCCCATCCCTGGGCTTTCATCTCCTGTAATGACTTTGACTTTAGAAGGACTCAGTCCCCACCTCTTTATGCTCTCTCTCCCTCTCTCATTTTTTGTATGTATATGTATGTACATGTGATGTGCATGCAGTATGCATGTAGTTGTGTAGGTCCTGAGGATCTTTACATTCAAGACATGCTAACTGATACACAAAACCAGTAAATTGCAGATCTACCTCTCTGAGGAAGGATTAGCCCTACCCTTGCACTATAGCTACCTGATAAGAGTTTAGGAGGATCTAAATATAGCATTAAGCCATTGGGGGAAACACTAAGAGATGCCACTACCCACCTCATGCCCAGCATGTTCATAAACATATCTGAAAGACACACAGGCCCTAAATTGAGCATATGGCATAAGAGTCCTGTCAGTAATATGTGCTGTGGTGTAAGAAGGATCTGTAGTAAATTCATAAATTGATGCAGTTCTCATAGTGGGCCATTGTGGTAAAGACACCAAGGCTTGTCCAGCATGAAAGACGGAGAGACACTCATGACTGCTGTGGGATGTTCAAGTATGCCAAATGCATTGCTCTGATTGGTTAAAATAAAACACTGATTGGCCAGTAGCCAGGCAGGAAGTATAGGTGGGACAAGCAGAGAAGAGAATTCTGGGAAGTAGAAGGCAGAGGCAGAGAGATACTGCCAGCCACCTCCATGACAAGCAAGATGTAAGGTACTGGTAAGCCACGAGCCACGTGGCAACTTATAGACTAACAGAAATAGGTTAATTTAAGATATAAGAACTAGATAGCAAGAAGCCTGCCACAGCCATACAGTTTGTAAGCAATATAAGTTTCTGTGTGTTTACTTGGTTGGGTCTGAGAGTCTATGGGCCTGGCATGTGAGAGAGATTTGTCCTGACCATTGGCAAGGCAGGAAAACTCTAGCTATACATGACACTTCTAGAATACAGTAGGGGCCAGTGGTCCTGCTTTACTTCTGCTCATTGGAAGCTCCGAGTCTTGAAGATAGAATTCTGGGTGCTTGTTAGTGTTTGAGGACCATCGACAGGGCTTCTGGTAGAACATGGCCCTTGTTGGTATGAAATCGTTAGAAATGGCAGGCCTGGCCAATATTAAAGAGAGATACAGTGGAAAAGGATGGGTACTGAAACATTGTCTCAAGCCCAAGCAGTGAACTGAGCACAGACTCAGTCTCAGACCCTACACAGCATAAGCAAAGCCCTCTCAGTGCCGAGTCAGAGCAGTTACATCCAGACCAGAAGCATCCAGTGAGGAGGAGAAGGCACTGCTGTAGGTTTTTACAGGGCAGGGACCTGAGAAACTCACCGAAAGCCAAGCTTGGCACAATTGACCAATTTACCAACTGTGCAGGCAGGTTATGGAAGGCACAGAAATGTGGAGGGAACCTGGAGATGGGGAAGAATGACATATCAGGACCTAGGCAGCGAAACCCAGGGATGAGATAGAGCTGAAAAAACACAAGGCAAGGCTGACGTTGCTGCAGAGCTAACTGGCTCATGCCTGTTTCCTAGTGGTTCCCTTCTCCAGAAATGACTGGTGGTTGTAGGACAGCAAAGAAACCACAGGTCTCCTACATTAGGACAGGTCCGCATTTGAGGGTCTAGTTTTTCACACATATGCTTAACATGCTTTTATTGATGTTTTGTTTTTTAAAACCCCACTATTAGCCATCTTTACCACTCCTGCCCACACTCACTCCTTGATTTTGGAGTAGCTGACTCACTTTGGAGGAATCATGTAATCTCTCTCAACTTTGCTCCTCTGGAGAGATGAAAGCATCACCAATGAGAGAAGTTCAGAGTAACTAAGCCACACTATGCCCTGGTGCACAGCACCAGGCTGCAGACAGTGTTAGTGCCATTTCTTCAGCTCGTCACTATTCTGCCATCTCCTCCTCATTCCCACTTACTGATGCTGAGCGGAGCAAAGCAAGGCCCACAGAAGCCAATTGCCCTTTCTATGAGTCTGTTCCTCCTCAGAGTGAAACCTGATGGAGAGATCATATGGGAGCCAGGTGAGTTTTGAAGCAACAGTTGGTGGAAGTTCACTGTACAGTCTGCATAGGGTGTAATGCAAGAGAGACTGGAAGGTCTTCCTTAAGTCCCAGCCTCATGATCAGCCTCCTGCATTCTTTTGAGTTACAGCTACTCAGAATCTGCCCCTTCCCTTCTGTTCCAGCCTCATCAGCATCTGTTGCCGTTGCAGGCATGAAGCTCCTGTACTGGGGACCATCCTGGCTGCTGACTATGTACTGAATGCTTACCCAAACCCCAGTGTGCCTGAGTCTGTTTCTGTCTGCACGTATTTGGTCAAATGCCACCTCCTAGGCCACGCAACCCTAGAACCATGCTTAAATGGTAGCTCTTTCCCACCCCTGCTGTCACTCTCTCCCCAAAACATTATCACATCCCCTTCTTGTCCCTTCTAACACACCACGTGATTCACTAGAATACTAAGTATTATCAGCAGCCTTTCTTACAGCCATGACATTTCCATGAGGAAGGAAGCTTTGCTCATTGTATTTACTTCACATACTGGGCTTTGACTATAGGTTCTCATACTCTTCTTGCATTAATAGAAGATGTGATTAACTGGAGAAATACGAGACCTTTACCTTAGCAAGTTAACAAAACTCATTAAGGGAAGAAATGAACAGTTTCAATAAGAATTAAAATTTGCTTTTATTGATTTGGAGGTTATCCTTAATAGAGAGAATCCAACACTAACTTCAAAATCAAATCTGTTGAAAGCCAAGAGAGAGGATTTCTAAGAGAGGATAGTAGAGGGCCCAGGAGATTCTCTGGGAAATGGGGAGAGACTCTAATGTCAAGGGGCGTGGCTTTACTATAAAGCAACACAGCAACTCTGAATTGCCAGTTGGAAAAGTCACTGCATTGTGCACAGTTTCTATCATGTATGGCTTCCATAGGATAAATACTAGTTGGTCCAACAATGAGTTGTTGATGGAAGTTGCCAATGCTTGCTTTTCACAATGGCACTGTCAAGAACTAGGGTATGATTTTGGAAGAGAGATAAAATCAGAGTCTGTGGAAGTAAGTCTGCACATCTAAGCTGCAACTCTCTCTGCTGTGGTAGCAGTGGCAATGATTTTTCAAAACATCTGTGAGTAAAACTTGCGGTCTGGTTTTTTGTCTTCTGCTTGTGCCAGATGCAGATTTCATATTTTTACATATATTTGGACACTATCTGGGAAATATGTAAGGCTTCTCAATCTTTGAAGGTACACTTTTGAAAAGCATTTTAAGTTTTTCCAAAATGTTATGAAATAGACCAACTTATATATTGTTATTATGATAGGTTATTAAACAGAATTAAAAGTTCTTAATTTTCACAAATGTTTTAATATAGTTTATTATTTAATTACATTTAAATCTTATCTTGGTTTGCTTGACTCACTACCAGGAGCTGTACAGTGGTGTGTTTGTGTGTGGGGTGTAATGATTCTATCTAGGCATATGTTTCTGTGTTGAGTGTATGCAAGTTTGTGTCTATGCAAGAGCTTGTGTGTTGAGTGTTTGTTGAATAGTGCATGTGATTATGCCTATTCATGTGTGAGTGTTGAGCGTGTCTTTATAATATAATTATATAAAAACTTGATCATGAAAAGAAAGATGAGCAGTAATTAAGCATGCTTTTGTCATGGTTAGAATTTTTACTTCTGTGTTTCTAAGAAACACTGAGGATCAGAAAATATGAAGTTTCTGAATTGTGTTCTTTACAAGGATTTGTGGTTTCAGGAATTTAATGAATAAAAGATCAAGGTTATAGTTCATGTTAATGAAAGTCTAAGTCAGGAAGTGACTCTGCTCTTCAGTCTTTATGTGGTCTTATTCCAGCATCCCTTCCAGTTTTGGAAACAACTTGTTTGGTAGAATAGGGCAAGCAGGCCCTTTCAGGCACCCACCTGTTCTCAGCTTTGGTGTACAGCACTAGCACTTGCTGTCTGGACCCAGATCTGTGCTCACTGGCACCTGAGGTCTGAAGGCACATGTCCCCCAAATCACTCAGGGTCTTCTCTAAGAAGCAGAGAAATGTAACAAATGTGCTTTTGTGGTTTCCTTTTCATTTAATACAAATGTCACTAACTAAAGATAATACTTTGGTTAGAAAAATAATATACACAAAGAACAATGTATTTGTGCTATAGAAACATAAGCTCTTAGGGTTTTTTCTTCTCATTTTTTATTTATATTAGTATTTATTTTTAGGAAGAAATTTCATTTAAAAAATTACCCTGTTTCTTTTTGGCTCCCACCAGTGGAGCCGGCAAAATTGGATTTCCCTATAACAATTGCTGCTGGAGTCATCTGCAGGGACAGGTGGCTATGACATACTGTTTTCATATTCAGGGTCTTCTGGAGGCTTCTGCTCTGCAGCACAACAATGAGACAGCCCTAAAGGATCAGTTCAGCTAGGGCTTAACATCAGGGTGGCCTGAAGGTCAAAGCTATAACTTCTTTGATATTTCAGTGCTTTATTGTGCTTATATGTGAAAAAGGTTGAGAAAAGGGAGATTCTCTTTAGACAGTGATAAGGCTTCTGTTCTACCCTAATCATGAAGGTATCAATAAGTCAAGTTCCTGTCTCCAGTCTTCAAGCTACATGGGTATACATCAGTAATTATAAAGAATTTAAACTTCATGAATCAGGTGCAGTGCTCAGCCCAACATATATATCACACACCCCCTCCACGGCTCAGGGACCGTCACAAATGAGGGGTAGAAATATTGTAAGAGCCAGAGGTCAGGAAAGAATGGAGTGAAACAGTGTCGCTGGACATGGTGGACCTCTGAACTCAGGCACTCACAGCAGCTGTTGGTTACCTGCACCAGATCAAGCCAGTCAGCATTCTGGCAAGGAATGGGAAGTGACAGAACACCTAGCTGAGGAACTACAGACAGTTGGGAGTGTCTGGGGTCGGGAAAGCCTGTTTCTTTAGTGGTATGGCTTCTGGTAGATTGATCATGATCTAGTGTATGACCTCACCTTCATGCATACAAGGGCAGCACAATTTGGACTCAGTGAGGTACAAAACTATGGGAAAAACATGAATTTTGAAGAGGGACATGAAATAGGGGTCCAGAATTTGGAGGGGAAAAAAGTAAGGAGGGGAATATGATCTAAATACATTGTATGTGTATATGAAATTCTCAAAGCATAAACAGAAATAGTATAAAAGACCCCCAATAGGCAAAAACCACTCAAAAGATTTCAGATTATGAAATTGATGATATCTTTGTTTTACTTTTAAATTACGATTTCATAAATGTGTGAAGTACATTACAATTATGATGTAGAATCAACTATCTCCTATTTTTTTTGTTTCAGAAACTCATTGTTAACTGACAAGTTGGTTCATATACTCACAATTTCCTGTTCTCATCTCACTAGCACCATGTGCAACACATGGTACTGTTTGCTTTGTGTGTGTGATCCATGTTCTGTGTCATATGCTAGAAATATAAGACATGATGCATTGCCTGCTTAATTAATAGATAGTTTGGAAATGCATGAGGATACCACCTAATGCAACATTTTTCTATGAAAGTAAAATGTTCAGCTTAAATTTTATTAAAACTTCTACTTGATATCTCTTTTTTGTTTTTGTAATATGGGTCTTACCCAGGGCCCTAGTATGCCAGTCTAGCATCTGAACCCCTCAGCTGCACTTCCTGTCTACAAGCTTCAGGAGAAGCTCCCATGTCAGCACTAACAAGCTGTAAAAAAACAAAACAAAACTCCTGCTCACTGTCCTCACAGGTCTCTTAGGATTTGCTGCTTTTTGGTAAAAATCAAGTTTAGTTTTCTGAGAGACACTTTCCAAAGATTTATCCATATTCTCTAGCTAAGGATGTACATTGATATGTCTGTGAAATACTACTGAGAACTGCTGAGTTTCTCTCTATGCACAAAAAGAGTAAAGACTGCAACAGGAGAGGCAGGATGAGAGAGCCAGCAGAAGCAACTGATTTTATAGACTGTTTCCATAGCAAGGTTTCAGAGTAAGCTCCCAGAGGCCCAAGAAACACTAGATTAAGGAGAAAAAAAATCACACATCGTTATTGTTAAACTTCCAAGGCCATTAGAAGAAGCTACTGGGCCATGAGCATCTTGAGGACAGAAATTCTTAGTTTCTCAAGTCTAATATCTCAAGACACTTTTTTTTTTCTGTTTTATACAGGCTTGTTGGAATCATGGCTAAGAAGGATTCTGAAATGCTGTCGAGTGCTTCTAGCATTTAAGATTAGATGAGGACTTAAAAGGCCAGTGTTCTTCCATTTAATACTCAAACATCTGATGCATCTGGTCCTCTTTAAAAAACATCATCTTTGGGGAAGATGACCAAAATCAATAAGAGTTCTGCAGGTGGGTGTGGATTCCGTGGGCACAGTCTACAGATGTGCATTTTTACATCCAACTCTGGATGTTTTGACTGTGAAGCTGAATTGCATGTATTTGCCAGAAGAGAGGGAACATTTCCTTGGGGTTTTAGCCTGTTTTCTGAGCAGTTTGCTGTGTTCTGAACGTTCCTTTATTCTTCATTCAGCCTCCCATCACTCAGATCAAGTGGAAGTTAGGAAAATGGACCTGACTCATTATTGACGCTTCAGCTTCATGCCACGTTTCCACTGACAGGCCCAATGCTCTGAGAACTTTTCAATAAAGCAAAATTCCTATGAATTGTTTGGATGGAAAAACAGATGAAGGTCAGGGTCCCAAGAAAAGTTTCAGTCTGAGCATTTCTATAAACTACATCTGACTGCTGGGATATCGATGGAAGTGTCTAGTAAAGTCACTAGCATTCACTTAACTTCCAGTGCAGTGGCCCAGAACAGTCCTGTGCCTGAGCCTCCTATGATCTGAAGGCACAGCCATGCTTGTTTCTCTTGTTCCCACCCCTTTTCCAGTAACAATGCCTGGCTTTTCTCCACAGTTATCCACTATTCTTAGTCATTTTCCCCAAATATCCCTTGGAATCTTTATGTTTAATAATATTCATTCCACCATCTCATCCACTCCCTAAGCCTCTAAACTTGCATCACCAGAGGCCAGATGCTTCCTGCTTCTTGGGTTTCAGTTAGATTTACATGAAGTTTCCACATGGAGACTCGACTGCTACATCCAATTCAGCATGAGTTTACCCATTCTTGATATTCTGATTCATTCATTAAATGATCAATTTATTTAGTTAGTTATGCATGTATGTATTTAATGTGTGATGTGTATAGCAAACATATGTTGTATTGTGTGTACATGGTATATAGACATTAATGTGTGGGTGGACATCAGCTGTGCATTGGGTATTTTCCTTTATGATTTTCTACCACCTTCTTTTGAGACAGCATTGCTCACTAACCTGAAAGCTTACAGCTTTGGCTAGGCTGACTTGACGGTGATTTATCCATCTCAGCTGCCAATATTAGGGCTACAAGCACACAGAGTCAGGCACGGCTTCCTATGTGGGGGCTTAGGATTTGAACACACGTCTTCATGCTTGCAAAGAAACCACTCTTAACTACTGAGCCATCTATCTCAGGTCTAATGCATGTCTTATTGTTCATGCTTCAAAAACACATTTCAATTTGAATCTCCATCACAAAGTCTCCTCAGTTTCAAGTTAAATATTATAATTACCACAAAATTTGCTTATTTATGGTTATTTTTACTTGTGTGGTAATTTTAATCACCAGTAACTATAAACTGTTGAAAACTCAAGACATATGATGTAATTTCCAAAATATTTAAAAAAACGGAGTGAACATAAATTTGCTGTGCAATGAGAGAGTGTTGAATTAGATGAACGAATGAAGGAGACATCCTCTCCTACAATGCTGGAGAAGATGCACCAATTACACAATTAGTGCAAAAACTGCACTGGAGCATGATAATTGCAGATATTAAAATAAAAACATAAGCAAGATTTCAGTAAAGACTGCCAAGTGAATATTTTACATGGCATATCTACATAAAATTATCCATAAAGTAAACAAAACACTAATTAACAATACACATGCATGAGTGAATACATGTAACATTTAAAGCTTGTTTGAGGTTGCTTAGATCCAGCCTCTGAACTGTCTCTGAGAGTGTGGTGCCAGGGGCAGTACTGAATGTAGCTCACTGTAGAGTAATGCTGTGAGCTCACAGGCATCTGAGCAAAATGATTCCAGGACGGATGCTATGAATCAAAGGTCTTTGGGAAAGATGGAGAAATGCATCCAATTTGGACTTAAGGTTTTTGCATTCTATTCAAATGTCCAATTCAAAGGGGAGGACAGCCACAGAATGTCTTTCGATATCCCTAGCAGTCTACCTTCATTGTTACTGTTTAAACATTTTCTTCATTCTCAGTATAGAAAGCTCAGAATCATAAAAGAACAACGATCAAAACCAGTCTTGCTAATTAGACAAGGTATCTTCTATTGTGTATTAGTTCAGCTATCTATATAGTATTTTTCTTCTGTTTTTGTGTAGCTATTGAAAACATGTTTATCTACAATGGGATCTAGGTTCTGATATTTAATGATCTCCATCTTCATGAAAGTTATTTTGTCTCTTTTTGTTTGCATAAAAATACATAATCAACAATTTGCTTTGAGTGAGTACAGTTCCTTCAATCATGATTTTACTTATATCCAACTCACACCTAACAGAATGAAGCCTGAATGGAGTGAGAGGTCCACCTAGACCCAAGTTTCCCTAGGACATAAGCTATCATGAGGAGTCCCACTTTCACCCACATGGTTCTTGTCAGTGTTAGTCAAAACCTGAATATTTGCTGAAGAATTGAATGTATTTTTAGACATGAAGTAGAAAAAAACATGGGTAAATATCTACCTCTCTCACAATTAAGAAAAACAAAATTCTGCGATTCTACTCTAACAATGCTAAAAATGCCAAATGACATCCAACATCACAAAGATGTATTTTGAGAAGATCTTGTAAAGGGGCTCAGGTAGGAAGAGTGGAAGAAGCAAAATGGTGAAGTTGGATGCTTCCTAAAATTGTCCTTAAATATAGATGGGAAAAACCCAAAAACCATTCATGCATGAGTTAAAAGAATTTATTTGTGAAAACTAGTCATTTGGCTGTAATAATCCTTAAGAGAAGTTAGAGGAGAAACCTGAATTTTAAAATTTTGATTTTTCAGTTTATGAGAAAAGAAATGAAACAGGCTGGACCAGATTACAACCCCTAATGACTGCTAAATCCTATCCTTTTATTTAACCAGGTTTTGATAGTTTTAGAATTTAAAATCCAGGTCTTGCTTTCCCTGTGTATTTCACATACATTCTCTCCCTAGATGGAGGTGAGAAAATGGTTTTTCCTTCTTAGAGAGGAATGCTAGGGAAGCTGCTGTTCTTCCCTCATGGTGGACATGAAGTCATTGGATGTTACTGTCACAGAACCAGAGAGGCATGCGCTGCAAGCCAGCACAAGAATTCCCTCACACGGTCAGGGGCTCATTTATCTCATCTTCAGTTGCCTTTAATTTCTTGATTGGCAGGTATAAACACACCAGGCAAACGGGAAGGTAAAATATATTTTTATGTCTTCCAATCTCTGTCCCTACAAATGAAGAAAAGGCAGAAATGATTTCCTCATGGGTCTGTTTCTGGAAGTTGCGGTTGGATCCAGCCACAGGCCAGTAGCTGCCCTTTCGACTCCATCTTAGGCTCTTGCTGGCTCAGACTCTTGGGCCAGTGGTGACAGGGATTGCAAGCCACTTAGCCAGTGTGCTCCTTTCCAAAGCCAAGCTTGCTGAGCAGAGTGGACAACTGTCAGTCTCACAGGCACTCCCAGCTCCGATCCCTACTCATTCTCCTCTGAAACAAACCTCTGAAAAGCATGTTCGTGTCGCTTGTCCCCTTTATGAATTTTGGGCTTCATGATTGCATGATCCAATCTCTCTGCCTTCCTTATTCAATTCCAATTCTGATCTATGTTTATTCCTGGGGATTAAAGCCAGCCGCATACAACTGAACAGAGCACGCACTTTTAAAACCATTCTTCATTCTGTCCACACAGCTGTCTATTCTCTCTTGGTCTACCTCTCCACAACTGCATTCCTCCCACGATTTATAGTTGTATCTCAAATAAAAGCTGGCTTTCCTTGCATGGCCCTCAGAGAACCAGGAAATTGATTCATTCACTCAATAAGGATTGTATTGAGCACCTATTGAGATACAGGCAACAGGAGAACAAGGGAACCAAGCTCGTAAAAATCACCACCTTTATGAAGTTAATAGATTCTTGTCTTCAGGTACCCATGTCCCTGCAGGTTTGATCTTTATAAAAGCATGGGTCTGCTAATACTATTCAATGCTCAGAAGCCTTTAATGGCTTTCAATCTTCACTGCATAAAAAAACAAAGTCTAAAATCTCCACCAAGCACTAAAATCCTCATGCTGTTCTCCAAACACTCCTATATCACTACTCATCGTGGCTAGGCTCTTGACAGTCTGCCCTTTCCCATTACCAAGTTAACAAATTTTGTGATGCTAGACATACACATGCCCTGTCCAGACACGGTCCTCTCACTAGTTAGTTTCATTCCACAAGACTTAGAACATTCATTTCTACAACATGGGTACTTGTGCTCTTGTCTTGCTATTGAAGCAATCAAGTGTGGTTTGCTTTCTTCCACATCTCTTCTCTCCATTTGGATCTCTGATGTAGAATAATTTTCAACAAATCATTTCATTATTACAATGTAATACCTGAAGTATTCTTTAGGCTTTTTTTGGTCCATCTGTGCCTTGTGCAAATTAGTTATCTGACACTTGGGTGAACATAAATTTTAAAAAGAAATAATGGAAATTGTAGAATTAAAGTATCTACTTGAAAAACATTGAGTCAAAGTTGCATTTTGGACACATGACTAGTTTGGCTTAGAAGCTCAGTCCTGAAGAGACTTTCCTCAGAAAGATCACACCTCAAGTCTTACTTATGTTTGATTAAAATCACATTTAGATGGAATTTTGGATGTTAGACTTGAGAGTTGACCTTGGAACAATCAAGACTTTGGACTCTGCTGAAATGGAAGAAATGAATATAGTTTCCAAGCATGAAGGACATTGGATTGAACAGCAAAGATGGAAAAATTTTCTAACCAGATGTTTACTGGTGAGATTCTAAAGCCCCAGTGAGCAACTAGTCTGAGATATGTGTTACAAACAGTGACCAAAAGGGGTGGGACACATTGCTTCTGACCCAGCAACTAATGGGAAATATGAATTACATAGTATGGAGTTACCTTTCCCTGAGAAAAATATAGCTGAATATTCATATAAAAACACAGTGGATGACCAGCCTGAGCACCCCGAGTGGCTCTTGTTACCTGTGTTCCAGTGAGGCTTTGATTTGAGTAGTTTAAAGCACTCAGTGACTTTCCCCAAGGCTTGAGGAAAATTTCAGCTAGAGTTTTCACAACATCAGCCACTTTGTTAATAAAGGAGTTAATTTTAACTAATGCTGAGTACTTTGAATATGAAAGTGTCTGTCAGTATGTTGTTTTTAAAAATAGTTTCTTCCATGCTGAAAACAGAATCTTATTTATAGAGAGCCTTGAAATGGCAGTCCTGTTGCACTTCTTGGCCATGCTATCGAGTCCTTATAATTTGCAATGGAGCCCTCAGAGGGTCAGCTTGGCTCCCTGGTCTTTGTGTTGCTGTGGCAAAAGCTGAAGCTGAAGATCTCTTCTGTCATTGCAAATGCCCTTTGGTTTTGAAATGGGTCTCATGGCTGAGATTCTTCTCTACATAATCACTATGTAAACCTCATGAATCCTTCAGTCAGAAACTAAAGGTTTATATAAACTCTACCATTCCTTCCTTTACACTAAGAATTCAGTATAAAATGAATCATTTCTGTTAAAAGTTGGAAACATGTTTGGCATTACTTAGATGCTTCTCTATTGAATTCTAAAATCTGCTGTTCCTGTTGGTTTATGTGATTTGAACATTAATTATCAAAAAAGTGATGATGGTGTAATGTTTACAAATATAGATCCAATACTGTCAAAGTATGGCAGGGGACATTCAAACTTTATCTATCTATCTATCTATCTATCTATCTATCTATCTATTTATTTATTTTTTGATTTTTCAAGACAGGGTTTCTCTGTAGCTTTGGAGCCTGTCCTGGACTAGCTCTGTAGACCAGGCTGGCCTTGAACTCACAGAGATCCACCTGCCTCTGCCTCCTGAGTGCTGGGATTACAAGTGTGCACCACCACCGTCCGGCCAAACTTTATTATTTCATTTTATTTTTCTATTCTCAAACTCTAGCATGAAGTTTAAGAACACGGACTTTATACCAATAAGGCTTAGGATCCATCATTAACTGTAATCTTTAGCTTTCATTTGTTCTCTCTAAAAGGAAAGATGTTCATTGTATGTTCTAGGTGGTTAAGGAAGATGTCATCATTCTTACAAATGTGCCCATACATATTAATGGCAATGAAAAGATGCTCTGCAAAATTAAAATCATAAAAATAAACAGCAGTCGCCCAAGTTCATGGTGCACAAATTTTAGTAGGTACTTCACATTCTCATATTTTATCCAAATCTTTAAAATCTGGACCTGAAATTTTCCATAAAGAGTCGAGAGTAAATGCATTAAAATTTTAATTTGTGGGATATGTGGTCTCCACAGCACCACTTGATTAGGTAGCTGTACAGTGAGAGCAGGTTGGAAGAATAACCCATATTGATTGTAGTTGCCACTGTGTGGAACTGGGAATGGACACCCAGCAGTGGGATTCTCTTGTTGGTGAGCCTCCAAGACATGTTTTGCTGACCCTCTTCTAAATCACTGGACAACATCTGCAAAAATCTGTAGTTAACAAAATGTTCCTAGATCCAGTATATAAAATGGCTAATGCTGCTCCATTACTCTTTAATTACAGAAAATGAGTGAGGTAAGAAATTTATAATGCTTACTTTCAAAACATGAAATTATTTTTTGGCATTTAACAATTGACCTTTGATAGATTCTGGGACAGGGAAGTCATCGTCTTCACTTGTGAACCTGCTACTGGGCCCACCAGACACTAACCGATAACCTTAAACCCAGGGCTACACAAGCAGTACTGGTTAAACAGAGAGGCTAACAAGACCAATGAATCAACAGAAATGTGAGACAGATTGGTGTGAGGCATGTGAGATGGGAGCACACAGCTATAGCAGGGAAGCTGGAAAGGGTAGGGTGCAATGGCCAGTGTGTATTATGTGTATATGCCAACACACAAACAAAGAACTCAGGAAATACATTTTTTGGGGGGAATTATGGGGAGTTGACAGGACTGATGTAGATGAGAGAGAGCAGGGGTTAGGGTAATCAGAATACATTACTTACATGTATGAAACCATCAAAGAACAAAGTTAGCTAACTGAAAAATAAAGATTAGTTTTATAATGTTTTCTTTTGTATGTCTTCTCTCTTTTCCATTCCGTTTAGTTAAAACATTTAACTGAAGAACTGCTGCAGATTATTTTGAACAATTTTACTTGGTCCCATAAACTCAGGCCCTGCTGTCACCACTGTTGGAAAAAGAAATTCATATAAATGCAGGGCCCACAGAGTACAAATTAATATTTGTCTCTCTGAAAGAAAAACATTTCATTACTAGGTGGTAGAGTTCTGTTCCAGCACTGACTAGAGCTTGGAAGGACTTTCAGTTCAGCTTTTATGTACAAATGGCTGCTCTCCATGTGTCCCAGACAAGTGAGCTGCTCACCTGCACTAAGAGCGTTAACACAGAGGAGGGTTATGGATCAGCTAGAGAAGTGGGAAACTCAGCAAGGGCTGGTGAACTTGGATGATCTGTTTTGGGGAGTGGAATGCTTTCTAGTCTACTAATCTGACTATATCTGAAAGCTATGAAATAGCCCAGATTCATCATTTTTAAAGAAAGGAAATGCCCTTTTGTTCACTGCTTGTTACTAAAGCCCATTGGTGACAGCCACCTGACATTAGTTAGGTTTCAGCATCACACAGACACCAATTTCCTGTAGAAATGTTCTCTGTCCTGTCTGTCAGAACCCAAACAGTGCCACTCAACAGAAAGGAACACACACACGCAAATACATTTCTAAGTTTCCCAGATTTAAATCTGTGAGCCTTGCCCACAGTTCCATTTCCCCTTTAATTGTAGAGCAAGTTCTGCCTCCCATGTGCCTTTCAGGCAGCCTGGATATTAGTCATGAGGAATGGGAGAACCTTTGTCTCAATTACAGGGAGAGCCTATCTGATTGTAAGGGTCACTGCAGTTTTCAATCCTTTTCTGAAAATAAAGGCTACAGCCGGTGTGAAGTTTCCAGCCGCATCGCTGGCTCTCACATGACTATTAAATCGAGTGTGAGAGGGAGGATCCTTCCTTAAGACTAAGTCCTCCAGTGAGCAGTGAAATACCTAAGCTTTTTATCATAGGAAGGGGCAATTGACTTGGTGACAAATAGATACTCTGGAAGAGAGCTATTCAGAAGTCAGGGACATAAATCTTAGCAGCAACTAAGAGAGGATGGAGCGTTCCCTCAGTGGGCGGATATTTACTGGATGGGATCAGATGCAGAAAGCAGATCAGTCAACTTTCTCCCATTAAACCCATCTTGTGTACAGCTCAGAATCGATAGAAAAACAGAAACAAATGTAGGATTTACTTGGTGTTTTTTCCTGAAAGCAAACAATTTCCCGGAGAATCTTAATAATCATTATAAAATAATAGAAGCAGAATACCAGGAGTGACAAGGGGTTCCTTGCATCCACAAAAGGGTCTTGTTTTGCTTCCTGTTACTCTGTACTCTTGTTATTCTATATTTGAGCAGGCAAACAATAATTTACAAAGTTCAAGGGGAGGGAGGGAAGGTTGGCAAAATTGAAGGCTTGTGCTATTTTTTAGGGCCATTTACATTTTAAATGCCATGATGACTCTACTGGCAATACTTTTAAGACAGTTAGAGACTCCTAGGTCTGAATGTGTGGTATAATACTGTAATCCTGTATGTAGTGCCAAGCCAAAATAAAATGACTGCTGATTTTATAAATGTATAGATGTCTGTTATGCCTGCTTGTCATCAAAACAATCCAGGTAGGGGAGTGTGACTTTGCATTATCAGAAGATAAAACCCCAAGAGAAATACCACAAAGATCACCATGAAAACCTGCAGGAAGCTGCCTCCAGCACTCTCCTTGCTTCTCATCTTTCCTGGTGAACAACATGTATCCTTTACAGTCTCGCTCCAGTACCACTAATCAAGATTGTATTGATTCACAATGTAGTTTCTTTCTGTAGGAACTATGAACTCCATTATTGATTAAAGCTACATGAGAGCCAGCACTGACCCACTAAAGTGTGTGTGTGTGGGGGGGGGGGGGGCAAACACACTCTATTCTAATTGAAAAGGCAGATTGTTAACTTCTTGTGTTTTAAACAAATGCACATGTACAGGTAAAGAGAAGTGAGACAGCTGCATTCCACCTCGTCAGTGACTTATGGCCTTCGTGTTCTGGGAGGGAAACATGCAAAGTTCAGAGGCTATGGAGCATGGCTCGGTATCTCTGCTTTTTAAGTAGGCAAATGATATATATATATATATTCCACCTCTTAAAATATTTTATTATCATTTCCAGAAAGAAAAAAAAAACCTATGTGCTATTTTATGTTCATGTGGTGACATAATTTAAAACAAATGAAATCAAATACAATTTCACTTTGGCATGAAAAATGGATAGTGTGTTTGAAGCTTTGATACACAGGGAGACTGAGTTGTACAAAGGCAGTAATATGTTTCTTACAATTCAGTGCTGGAGAAGCAAAGAAAGCCATTTAGAGACTGATCAAAGAAAATTATCTAGAGAAAATAGAACAGAAATATTGCAGGTAGAGAATGGAGGCAGTGGGAAGGAGGTCTTTGTAAACAGGGCAACAGGATTACAGCATTCTACATTTTCTGAAAACTAACCAGGTTTGTTTTAAAATAAGAACAATACTTTCATTACACCCCCACCAACACACATGCTTCCACAATCAAAAACTAACAAAATAATTTTTCTTTTGACCCAGATTCAGGTACTGAGTCCTTTGAGGCAGTATGTGGGGGCATACTTAGTTTTGGATATGGGGTGCCACAGCATTTATGGATAGATGTTTAGTTAAGTTAATCTCAGGTAAAATACTGAATATAATACATTCTCAATGAAAAACGTATTCAAAATTTACACAGGCAAGTACTACCCGGGGTTTCTGAGTTTAATAATTTTACTTAGTTTTTATAAATACAGCTTATTTGTGAGTAAAATGGACAGAATGATAACCTACCATGCTTGTGTGCCAGCCTGTGGTATATGCTATTGGCAACTACCTACAGACTGCCTCTTTCCTTCAGCATGGGACTCTGCTGTGCAGCTCATCATGAACTCTACCCTCCCCTGGGCCTCCGTTGGGCTTTCCCATCCCATTCTCTCCACTTGGCCAACATTACTGAAGTAGCTACCCTAGCTAGTAGGGTATTCTCAGTTCCTGCTCACTCCATGGAGTATCCAACCTCACCTCTGCTCAGTACTTGGTATAAACCACTGTTGTGTTAGCTTTTTGTTCCACAGTATATCAATGCACCTAGCTGCTCACCCTAGTATCTACCAGTGATTCAAACAGCACATTCAATAACACTTTGCTGACTGCTGAGTGTCCCTTGTGAAATGTCTCTCAAACATTTCAAACATTACCCAGAAACCCATCTTTCCTGATGAAATGGACAATACCCCAGTTGTATCACTCTGTGCTCCATCAGTGTGGTTTGTAGTGAGCTTCTGATTGTCCTGGGAAATGAAATATTACTTAATTTTGTGTTTTAAAAAATGTTTATGTATACCTTGGATTTCTTTAAATTTTTAAGCCCCTGAGCATAAATGTACACAAATATAAATCTAAGTTTCTATATTTAAGACAATGTACTGAGAAACAATGTATTTATAATATGAATTATATCATCATGACTAGAATTAATGGACTTTGAAGTCCAGGATATTTTGAAATTGTTTTATTTCTTTGTTTTAGGTGTAAGAATGTATTTGGTATAAATCTATGTACCTTTGCTTTGTTGTGATAGCCTGGGTAGGAAGTAGCACCCACCTGACTGCAGAATTCAGGTTCAGTTTTATGCCCTCTCCAATCAGAGGCAAACTCTGTACTGAGGTCATCCCCAGATCTGCCACATTAATGTGCCATTTCAAATTTATTTGTACAGTTTACTTGTTTCACTCCCAAAGCATGGAGACAGTGCTTCTTACAGGTTAGATTGCAGTATAATTTGAACACATCAAGGGGAGTATCAGACTTACAGAGCCATGAGTGATGAACATTTAACACAATGGGTTCCTGCGAAAGGTGTAAGCGGCTTTGCCGAGGACATCACTGAAGATCAATACGATTAAATCACACATTTTCCCACTGTTTGACTTCCCAAATCCCAGGCAGAGACCCTATTGATTTTATTTGACAGTTTTTCCCACTGTTTGTTTCTTGTGCTTTCTCTAGCCAGTGGGTGTTGATCACAGAGTGACTTTTATCTTACTTTGCAGGAACTGTTCAGCCCAGAGCTGCTTGAGTGGCTGTCCCTCAGTGGAGTGAACAGGCCTCCTGGGCAAATGTGCTCGTTCTCAGCTCCTGCTCTAGGAAAACAACAACAACAAAAACCAAAAACCTTCCTAACTCATAAGAGGCTACATAAATTGGCTCAGAGCAGTTCTATTCCTAGAGAGAGGTCCAGAGACACATTTTATCTATCAATAGAAAAATACAATCAAGGATGTAACCCTTCAGAATTGTGTTATCAAATCTACCCCCGGCATAGGCATGGAAAAAACTGTGTAAGAGAAATATTAAATATAATTATAATAACAGGAGAATATGAAGTCAGATTCAGAGAACTTGAGGGAAGTGGTCATTATTATTGGGTTTTCTAGTTAAGGTGAACTTGGCAAAATAAAATAATAATGATTTACTTAGTGGATTCATTGTATAACACATGGAGAAGCAGATCTTTGACAGGATTACAAAATATAGTGATAATTCTAACCACCCAAATATTGGCCTTGTCAGATGCAATGAGAATTCAAATACTGTGTAAAACCCAGATGAAAATACACTGAAAGTGGGGGTGGGGATTTTTTTTTTTTTTTTTATCTGCAGGGCACTTCAGCAAACTATTTTTGCAATTTCAGGACAGTAGATATCTTCAGATGTGCAGGTCCCCAGTTACTGCTGTCCTACACAACCTGCTGCTGCAGCCTGAATCATATAAAGACCTGGGGGCTTTACCCAGTGACACCGTTCACAAAGCAGGCAGGAGAAGGAATGTGTCCCACAGAGAACATTGCCCCAATATACAAAAGATATACAGTTACTGTTTCACTAGCTGCCTAGATGAACAAGATAAAGGCAATCATCTGCCCTCTATGGTCACTCCCATTTTGCCCTGGATTTTCTAGCTTCATGGCCATTTCTCTTAGCCCTACTGCATCCTTTGTTCTGAAATGTCATAAGGAAATGGAGAAATTTTGTTTAATAAATTTCCTTGCTTGCTAATATGAAGTTTTGTCTCTCTCTCTCTAAAAACAAACAAACAAACAAAAACATCCAGACCTATAAGTGATAGGAAATCACAACATGTCCACACAGTTGGGCTTGCCTGGTGGACTGCCTAGTTATTTCCGGTTCAAAATAGCCACTTCAGGGTCAAACATTTCATGTGGCTAGGACTCTGTGGCTTTATATGATTGCATAAAGCACGCGAGCAGCCATGTAATCTACGTGCATGCGTGGAGTAGCCACATGCGGTCCTGTACGCATGTGTGGCCCACTCTTTAAAAAGCCGGCGCCATTTAGCACAGGTCTCTCTTCTCTCTCTCCTCTTCTCACTCACATGTGTTTCACACAGGCCTGTCACGTCTGTTCCTATCCTATATTAATACACAACTCTTCTGTGGATTTGTCGTGTTCGGGAGGTGTTCCTCACGGGGTAAGAGTGCTGCCAAATAACTAACAATAAGTCAAATGACACTGAGCCCATCACTGATGCACCCTCTGAGTTTCCTAAGTACCAGTATTCAACAAGGCAGCAGTTCAGATAGGACATACATAGCCTTCTGCCACTTACAGCAACAGTTCCCTGCTTAACTGGATCACAAATCTATTTTACAATATCTCTCTTATTGAAAATTTTAGACACCTTGGCTGCTCTGATGTCAACATCAATTCACAATATCAAGTTCACAGGCAGAAATTCTACTTCTGCCGACTAAGGTTTGGATAAGGTTACCACCTGTTAAAAACCAACACAACCTACCTGCACTTTTGTGTAGATAGTGATTCACATTCTGCACAAGTATAGCTAATGACTTGTGCTTTGGATCCACCAGAATTGAGTGTGAATTCTGACTTACAATGACAACTGCTATCCTTGGGAACATGTTACATGCTAAGAGCCTCAGATGATTTGGCTCCAAAATAAATAATATTATCTATATTACAGGTTCAAGAAATGCAAATAAATCACCTGGGGAATAGTAAGTACTTACCAAAAGTTTGGCAAAGTAGACTATGCTTGAGTCTACATTTCTTGGTGGAATAGGGAGAGATCAGGAGATGAATCATACAAATCAGCAAATGTGTTTTCTGGTGTTATTTTTCATTCACTGGTAGACTATGTGAAGGAAGCCGAGTAACAATTAGGGATCTCACAGTGGTGGGTGGGTGTGGTTAAGTCATTTGCTCAGGTTTGAATGCTTGTCCAAAAGGACAAGGGTTGTCCTTATTACAATTACAGAGACACTCCCTTCCTTTCCACCACAGCTCCAGGATTCACTGAGCCCCAGTCTGGCCTTGGCTCTAGGATGCTAACCCTGCCTGTCCAGGAACCTTATTTTCCTCTTTGTTTCTAGAATTTGCTGTGGTTGTGACTCCAGTATCACCTTCAATGGGGACAATTTAGATCTGTGAATGTTTGGAGATATAAATAAAATAAAAATATTTCAATAATCAGTATGAAAACCCATCTCTGAGAAAGCTGACGTTGAGGGACAATCTGAATTGCATCGTAATCTTGCTTAATGTTTAGTCTAGACATCATGATTAAAGATGATTATGTCAGGGCCTTAACAAGCTCAACATGTGTCCTTCCATTTTGTGGGTTTGTAGAAATCATACTCTATTCAACCCCATCACATCTGATTACCTCCATCTGTAGGAAGGAATCCTAGAGAGGACAAATAAAAACCGAAGCCCAACAAGGATTGAGATGGGGTTATATTACCAAGCTACCCATGTCAGAGTTACATTTCACCTTTATAGTTTCAGTTGTTGTCACAGGCCTGACAGCACGCAGAGGAAAACTTCAGGACTTTCAGTACGACTTTGAACACTGAAATCTTCCTTTTTCCAGGTATAAGAGCAAATTGTATTTGGATGAAAATTTGTCTTAGGGTAAGCAAGGTTTTTGTACCTGTACACATCTGATTCCACAGGTGTGAGGCTGGTTGGATATATTTCCCCTGGGTATCTAATTATAGCTACCTGTTTTCCCCCTTCTTCCTAGTTAGCCTTTTGGAATATGCAGGAGGAACTGATGGCTGTAGATGAAAGAGAAAGGTCTCTTCTTTGGGAGACTACATTTCCCATCATAGACCACAAGGAGAAAAAAGGGTGGAGAGTCATGTGAGTAGTAAATTGACAAGTGAGAAGCAGTCACACCCCAGAGAGATGAGTTGAGCATAAAGCATGCACCTTATCAAGAAGAAGAGAACAGGAGCCTGGAGATGATTCAGTGGACAAGAGCCCTCACAGAGGACTCAGGTTCAGTTCCCAGAACCTACATGATGGCTTATAACTCCCATAGCTCCAGTTCTTGGGGACATGAGGCCCCAATATATTCAGTGGCTCCTTAAGCAAGACTTGAGTGGACTGGGTTCTATTGTCTTTCATCAGTGCCCTATCTGGTATGAACACATCTGTTCACACCTCCCTAGGAGAACTCACAAAGCAGTTAAGCCCTCATAGTTGCCGTTTAGAGTCTGTAGTTAATGTGTGGGTGTTTTATTGTCTGCATCTCAAACATTATAAATTCTTTTAAAACACTAGCTGGTTTTCCTTCTTAGCATTGTGTTCCTATCCCCTGAGGTGTGAGGCATATATTTGGTAGATTTCTTTTGAGGAGAGTAGATGTTGCAAAAGTGTCTATAATATAACCGCTCTATGATGATTTAATTTTTTTTTTTATAGCTTAAGTTGTCTATTCTCACAAACTTGTAAATTAGATGGAAAGCTTTATGCTATATTTGTATCAGGATGAAATTAAGTCTCTCTGCTTTTTAATATACCAGAGGCATCTAAGAACAATTTTCACAAGCAACAGGAGTTATTGATCACTCCTGACAGCTCAGGCTGGAATTAGCACATGGTTGGGGAGTGTCTGGAAAGAGCTGGTTGATTTGCTGCTGGGTCACATTTTAGTCATCTTTTGTCTCTCTTTCCTTATGTCTGGATATTTTAAAATGTCATTCAAGAATTTACTTTAAAAATTTTCAGTCCTTTCAATCCATCACATTTTAATATAGTAATCTGCTGGGCATCTGCAGAATATAGGTTTATATATTAAATAGGTAGAATTGCTTGTACTAAATCAATTCAGTGTATCAGGCCTGCACTGAGTTACAAGCAGAGGTCTGAAAAAAAATTTATCTTTCAGATGTGTCTTTAAAATCCACAATTATTTCTTATCATGCCACAGAAGGAAAATGGAAAAGGATTCCATGAGGGGCCCAGCCTCACAGAGGCCATTGCTGGGTGGCCTTTTCTTCCCCTGGACTGGCTTTTTTGTCCTGTAATTGAATTGAATCTGTTTCTCAAGCCAATCCTCCCAGACAGCTTCTCATCTGAGAGCTCTGGAGATGTATTGCACTAATATATCGTTCAGATGACAATGTGATGGTGATGCATGGGAAGATCTATCTTCAGAGTTCCAGGCCAAGACAAACGCCTGGCACCAGAAGGCAGGCAAGCCTACTGCAGAGAGAAATGTTTAAAAACAGCAACGGGAGGGAGGGGGAGGAACTCTAAAGAAGAGAATTCTTTTAATGAATCCTATGGTCCTTTGCACTACCAAGACCAGTTTTCAAGACATTAATGTGACTTGTTACTGATTGGTGAATGTATGAATAAGGAATGTGAGTTTTGTGATCAAATACAGTTATACACATACACTGTCACCCCCACCAACCCCCACTCACCCCACCCATCTACCCACATCCATAGCCCTACACAAATCCCCTACTCTATTCCCACCCCACGTACTCTCACCCACTCCTACACACTCACACCTCTATACCCCCATCTTCATATTCTTCTACCTGTGGGAGTCTGTGGGAGACCACCTCTGATCTGTTCCCACCTATTGAAGGGTTCTTAGTTGGAGGAGAGAGGGATGAGAAAATATTAAATAGAAAGATAGACCTAGACAACAAGGAGAAAAACAGAGACGCAGGATAGCTTTGGGAGTACCTTGGGTCAATATCCAACAGCCTCAGGCATTTATTTAAAAGGGCTTTTTATACAAATGCCAAGGGGAGCCGCAAAAGACTTCCCTCTTGCGAGATCAAAGCACACCATACAGCCAAGTGTAGACCATTTGAAACACTTGGTAACCATGCTGGTGGTCAAATCATCCCATTATGCAGCCCTGCTGGGTAAAGCAAACTCAGATTTCTCTTACCCTGAGTAAGTTCTCACTAGCAAGCCTCTGTGGGTCTCCACACCCACACAGCCATATAACCACACCCCACCACACTCACCCATACACATACTGGATGTAAGAAATACAGATTTACACACAAACTTTTATGTGCAATCAATGTTATAGTTTAACTCCTTGGCCAGCCTGGTAAAATTAGTTTCTCCCCACTTCATGAAATATTTCATTTTGTTGGGAGATAGTTCACTAATTTTGATCCTTTTGAAAAGAAAAAAATCATTTGTAACAATTGCAAAGATGGTGGAAAGGCCACATCATGGTAGAAAACGCTCACTGTAACACTCCTGGATGCTTTGTCAAGCTGCAACTGTGTTGCATAGTAAACTAGTATCAGATGACTGACTTCTGTTCCTGGAGTTCTTATCATCCTTTTACATTAGCTCTGTCTAGGATGTTAAGGACACAAAACTTAGGGAGATTTGGTTCCTTTATTCTGTTCTAATCCCTCAGGAATCTGTGAGCAAGAGTCTTTATTTTATAAACTTTTTTTCTATAATACAGAATAAAAGTGGGAAAATATTTTCAATAAAAATGAAAACAAAACCAAAGCAAATCAAAGCAAACTTCGTATCCCTCCTCCAGTGTATAAGTCTTGTCCTTCTTCCTCTTTGCTCACGGGCTGTTGGACTCTGAATGAATAATTTAAAATTTATTTCTGGAAGTCACTCTGGGTCTTGCTCAGTAAACATTCTCTCCTCTCATTTCTACTTAGAAAAGACAACATTCTAGATTCTACCTGATGGTGATGTTGTTCTGTATGCTGTGAATATGTGTTGACCTGACTGGTTGATAAATAAAGCTGTTTGGCCAATGGTGAGGCAGAATAAGGTTAGGCGAGACATTCCAACTAGGGAGAGAGGTTGGAGAAAGACAGAATAGAGGAGACCCTGCTAGCCACCACCAGGAGAAGCAAGATGTAAAGTACCAGTAAGCCACAAGCCACATGGCAAAGTATAGATTTATAGAAATGGGTTAATTTAAGATATAAGAGCTTGCTAGCAAGAAGCCTAACATGGCCATAGTTTAAAAATAATATAAGCCTCTGTGTGTTTACTTGGGTCTGAGCAGTTGCAGGACCAGGCAAGACACAGGAATTTTATAAGTGGTTGTATGACCTTGGTGTGGGGCCAGCCAAGGAAAACTTCCAACTACAACTACATCACCAGCTTCTAAATGAAACTGTCACTTCACATTGATCTACTTTATCACAGAAGAGCATTTTATTTTATTGCTCCTCAAACAGCTTCAAGAGAAAAATAAAGTATATGAGGAATGTTAACAATGGGAGCTAATAGCATAGATTCTTAGTTCATCTAATTCTATTTATGTTGATGTGGTAAAATATACTGACAAGCAAAATCTTAGGGAAAGAGGGGTCTTATTTCATCTTATGATTCCAGATTACAATTAATCATGGTGGGGAAGCCAAGGAAGAAACTTCAGACATCTTGTCCTAACCTATCTGCCATCAATAGAACAATGAAATGAAATGCATGGTTGCTTGCTTGCTGGCTTGTGCTCAGTTTTGCGGGGCATGTGGGCTGCAATGATGGCACCTAAAGGAAGTTGGACAAGTGGAGCCCAAGTTGTTTACCCTGAGATTAGATTGGATACAGAAATCAGGCAAGATGATGTCAGCACATAAATAGCTTGTAGACAAAGGAATGAATACAGGGTGCCTAAACAGGTGACCTTTAAAATGATTGGTTGGTTCCTTCCACCCCTTCCTAGGGTTCTGCAGTTTTCTGCTTTAAAAGATGCTTACTGCTTAATAATAAATGAGTTCCTGCTTGACTTGATTCCCTGAGGCATCTGATTGTCTCCAGAACAAAAGGGAGGCTGGGGAATGGGTGAGCAGTGCACTTACCTTTCATCAGACCAGTCCATCCACGTTTGGGTGGGCTAAAACCATACACAGTTTTATTTTTTGATTTTTTCCACTTTATTGCCTTTTACCAGAACTCCCTGCCAAGGGAATGGTGCTGCCCACAGTGGGCTTAGTTTTCCTACACCAATTAACATAATTAATACAACCACTCATGGGCCAACCCAATATAGAGAATTATTTATTGAGACTCTCCAGATTAGTCTAGGCTGTGTCAAGGTTGACAAAGTTGACATTAGTTTGGAATGACTGTCCTTTAAAATTCTTTGCCTATAATACCTCTGGTTTAATTGTCTATTCATGATATTATCATTTCCATTTTGTAGATGGAGAAACTAAGCAAGCATACAGTCTGCTTTAAAATCCTCCCTAATTTCAGCCCTGTGGAATGGCATAGGAGGGAACTGAAATCAGGTATCTAAGTATTAGCTAGGTCTTTTTTTTTCCCCCAAGACAGGGTTTCTCTGTGTAGCTTTGCACCTTTCCTGGAACTCACTTTGGAGATCAGGCTGGCCTCTAACTCATAGAGATCCACCTGCCTCTGCCTCCCGAGTGCTGGGATTAAAGTCGTGCACCACCACTGCCTGGCCTAGCTAGGTCTTCTTAAGCACTGAGCTGTGTTGTCTCTTTAAAAAGATCTTGATAATTACAAAAATAATGTTTGCTCTTTCTATAATTTTATTGGGAAAGATATAGTAATATATGTTCTAAATGCAAAATTAACTCTCCATTACATTAGCTTTGAAAATATAAACCGCTAAATGTAGGTTTATAAGTCAATGGTAAGGCTATAGAGTCCTGAATGTTTATCTCTTAACAAATTCAATCAACAAATATTTATTAAATGAAGACCTCATTCTCTGCAACTATAACTTCCTGGACCGAGTCCAAACCCGAGTGTGAAAAGGACAGCATATAAGCAAGTTTATTAGAGAGTCAGTGACCCAAGATGTTAGAGCCATTCTGATTTCCTACTAGTGATATTGATTCTGAGTTGTGTTTAACTAAATGTGTCATTTAGAACATGTCACAGTATAGTTACAATTCAGTACTGATGTGTGTTCTTCATTTGGACTGAAGGAAAATGAACTTAGTTTTCTTTTCAGGAAAATTCCTCAAAAAAAAAAAAAAAATCCTTACTCCAAACTGATCATGTGACCTTTGTCTGCTTTTTTGTTGTTTTAATAAAAATGATTATTAAAATATTCTGTCTTCATTAATCATGAAAATCTCAGTGTATGATTAGGAATACTATGGAATTCCCTGACAATTCCATTGTTTCTTTACTAAAAGCAGCTTTGATGAACACAATCTTACATTTATGGGGGTGAAAGACCAAACTGTATTTTCACTGATTGTGGGTTCGATTGATCAGCATACCCTGGGGTCAAATGAACAGCTTAGGTTCTTTCCATTGTGAAAATGGCCCATGATTTATAAGACTGTATGAAAATCAATGGACAAATGTTACACTAATGTGTTTGAGCTTTTCCTGGAACCAATAGAGTAATGAATAACCACTGCTAAATATCAGCACCATACACAGGCTTTTTGTAGGGTTACCGTTTCCTCCTGTTCTCCCTGGATCCTTAGAATGTTTTTCCCCATGGACTTTGACCTCAGCTTGAATTATCATGAGATAGCCAACCACGTTTTTTTTTTTTTTTTTTTTTTTTTTTTTTTTTTTTTTTTTTTTTTTTTTTTTTTAATGTGGAGCTGAGGATCTAATCCAGGGCCTTGTGCTTGCTAGCAAGTGCTCTACCACTGAGCTAAATCCCCAACCCCCCAACCACGGTTTTTAAATTAATTAATAAAATTTAACCAAGTTAATTACTTTTTTATACATACTTACATATGGCCTAAACATGTCATTTCTAATTCATATAACACAACATTAAACTATTGGGAGAAGATTCTGGAAAATGCTTAATTTTCTGCTATAAATTTGCCATTATCTTCTTTTTCAGTCCAGTACACTGAGGGGAGGAGACATTACCTCTGATGTCTCTGACTTTTTTATTGCCCTGTCTCTTTCAGACTTGCACAAAATCAAGTTCCACAAAAAGGGAAGAGAAGAAAAAAGAATGGAAAAGAACAGAACAGAAAAGAATCTTTTGTAAAGTGCATGGTGGGTTTGTTTTCTTCTATCATGTGGATAAGTCCTTTTCTCTGAGAATGGGGAATTATTTTTTATATCAGTTCATTGTATCATCAGGCCCATTGTTTGGTCTTACATGTGTTTAAAAATACTAAAATTTTCCTGCTTGCTATGTTTAAATAGCAGGCATTAACAGTTCTGAATACAAACAATCTTGCCCACCAATAGCCAAAGGAAAGTAGCAGGGACTTTGCAAACAGACGAAGTTAAAATTATAAAGAAAGTCTCAGAACAAAGAGGTAATTTTAACTGCATCTATGAATTATTGGTGTGCAATCTTATGGTAAAAGTTTAACTTGGCATCATTATGCAGATTCATTCTTTATATAATTATCCATTATGCAAAGCCATTATGGAAATTCAGAGAAGCCCCACATCCAGGCTATTCCACAATGGAGCTGGAGCCACAGCCTACAATCTGAAGATCTAGTATTGTTGAAATATCATCAGCATAAATTGCTAGTTTTACTGATTTTTTTTCTCTTTATTTCTAACATCACAGAGCAAAGTGCAGTGTCAGGACTGCAAACCTGAAATGGTGTTTGGGTGACAGGCTGCAGCCCACACAAGGCTCCATAGCATGCAGTTTGCATGCTGTTGGCCCAGGACTCTCTTCCACAAAACAGAAGCAACAGTAGATTGGAAACACTAATGAAAACTAACACTTCTGGATTATACCTGTGATGACATGAGCTAATTCCACAATTATTTTAAACAATAGACTCCTGTAGTGTACATGGTTTTTAAGATTCACTTTCATTTCACTTCCATTTTTCTGATAGCATAATTAGCATTTTCTGTCTTTGGGTTTTATAATATACAAATTTGGAAGTTTATATGGAATAAACTGGAAAATAATATTGTATGTCCAAGTGTCTTCTAGTGTCAGAGTCAACAAATCTTTTTCATTTTAAAGATTTATTTTTAACAATGACACTAGGTTCTATGTGCTATATACTATTGTGCTGGCTCATCTTATGTCAACTTGAAAGACAAACTAGAGTTATCTGGAAGCAAGGAACCTTAATTGATAAAATGTCTCCATAATATGGGGCTATGGACAAGTCTGTAGGGAACTTTCTTAATTGGTGATTAATGAGGGAAGGCTCAGCCCATTGTTAGTGGTGCCATCCCTGGAGTGGTAGTCCTGGTTTCTATAAGAAAGCAGGCTGAGAAAGCCATATTAAGCAAGCCAGTAAGAAGCACCCCTCCATGGCCTCTGAATCAGCTTTTGCCTCTAGATTTCTGTCCTGTTTGATTTCCTATCCTGACTTCCTTCAGTGATGAACAATGATAGGGAAGTGTAAGCCAGATAAACCCTTTCCTGCTTAAGTTGCTTTGCTCATGGTGTTTCATCACAGCAATGGTAACCCTAATTAGGACAACTATATGCTGTTTGCAACAGACTCATTCAAAATAACATGTACAGATTGAAAAATAAACTCAATTCTTCTTTGAAGATTTAGTATTTATTTATTTTTGTTTACTTTGATGTGATTTTATTTGTTTTTTAACCTGCCCTAAATATCTTTTTTTATTAAGAAATTTTTCATTCAATTTACATGCCAACCATAGATCCCCCTCTCTTTCCTCCTCCCACCCCTCCAACCTTTCCCCCAACCCACCCCTCATTCCCTTCTCCAACAAGGTAAGGACTCCCACCCTCAACTGAAGAATGGATAAAGAAAATGTCTCACACACACACACACACACACACACACACACACACACACAATGGAGTACTACTCAGCAGTAAAAAACAATGACATCATGAAGTTTGCAGGCAAATACATGAAACTAGAAAATATCACCCTGAGTGAGGTAACCCAGACTCAGAAGGGCAGACATGGTATGTATTCACTCATAAGTGGATACTAGATATAAAGCAAAGGATAACCAGACTACAACCCAAGCTCCAGAGAAGCTAGCTAACAAGGAGAACCCTAAGAGGGATGCATGGATCACCCTGAGAAGGGGAAATAAATGAGATCTCCATGAGTGAACTGGGGTTGAGGGGTGGGCAATGAAGGTTAGGGGATGAGGGATGAGAATGTTAGGGAACAGGATGGTCAAGCTGGAACAGGGATGGCGTGGGAAAGCAAAGAAAGAGTTACCATGATAGAGGGAGACATCATGGGAATAGGGGGCAACCTGGTCCAGGGAAGTTCCCAGGAATTCATAAGGATGACTCCAGCTTAGACTACTAGCAATAGTGGAGAGGATGCCTGAACTGGCTTATCTCAGTAATCAAGTTTGTGAATACCCTGTCATCATAGATCTGAAGATTTATTTTTATATGCAATAAACAAGAAAAAGCAAATAATCTACAATACATTGTTAAAACTGAACCTGGAGCTCATGTTTCATCTGGGCAGGTGGCTGAGTGTACCCTGAGGGCCTTCCTCCCCAGCACCAGGACTATGGCTGCATTGATTATAGTTCTGTGCTACCATGTCTGGCTTTATATGAGTTTAGGGTTTCCCAACCTACATCCCCATGCTTGTAGAGCAACCATTTCACTCACTGACCTACTTCCTAGAACCGAAAGTAATTTTTGAGATTGTAGTCTCATTTGGGTGAAACTATGTGGATTATACCCAAGTCACCAATTGGTTCCTCAATTTTAGGAAGCTGATGGGATGTTCTGTGTGGTCCAAGCCACAAACACATTTCAGTAGTGTATTAGCTATCAACCCTACAGAATGTTTCCATAGGTCATGACCTCTGTCTTATTCTCTGAACTAACCATTTCACTGACTACTGTGTTTTGGGAAAAACAATTTATATTGGAAGCATAAAGAAATTCACTCTTTAGCCTATAAAAGTAGTATGTTAGTCAGATGAAGTGCTGGTTCTCAAGCCCAGTGTTAATGAGACTAATGTACAGAGTCTTGAGCTCCATGTTGCATGCTCAGTGTGATTCTGAAAATTCTTCAGGAGTTAAGGACTTAGCTAAGGATGGGAGGAAGCAGTCACATTCCACATAAGTCAACATCAAACTGTCTACAGGGTCAGCAATTACTTTCTCATAATTTCTTTGACTTCACAAAACAGTTTTTTTCTGGTAATTACACACACACACACACACACACACACACACACACACACACACACACACACTGAAATCCTTTTTAGAGCTATTCTATAAAACTAAATAAAATGCTTTTCTTTGTTTTCTTTTTTTTAATTCCTTGATTCCTTCCTTAATTTTTGTTCTCTCTCTCTCTCTCTCTCTCTCTCTCTCTCTCTCTCTCTCTCTCTCTCTCTCTCTCTCTCTCTCTCTCTCTCTCTCTCTCTCTCCTTTCTTTCTTTCTCTTTATTTACTTATTTTATTTTATTTTTGCTGAAAGAAGAAGTAAATGCTTGGTTTTGGCTGCCCTCCCTGACCTCTTCCTTTCTCCATCTCCTTGACTCCCAGTCCCACCTAACCCATCCCTTCCCCAGTGCCCTTTCATTCCTCATCCTAAAGTCATGTACTTCTTGTGTTTACTAGAACTTCAGAGAAAAACTCTGAACAGCTGATTTGCTGATTATTCTACCATAGCAGATCAATGGTGCTGCATGCGTATACTGTCAGTTGGAATTAAGTAAGCAGTTTATTCCAGAGTAGGGGCAAGACATAGACAAGAGCCCAGTGCTTTGTAATGCCAGATCATACAGATATATGGCAGGCACATCATATAAGGTCATAGACTCAGACACACCCCTTACTGACTAAGTTAAGAACAATTTGAACATCTAAATGATTAAACAGTAATTGTAGCATGAATCTTAAAGAGTCTTATTAATAAAATCAAACCCGGAGCCAGGTATTGGGGTGAATGCTGGAAGATCAAGAGACAGAACAAGCCACAGCTTCCTCACCTTGCTAGTTCCTCAGGTTATCCTGTTTCCTAAGGCTGGAAGCTTCTGAGTCCTCATCCAGAATGGGTCTCAACTGAACTGCTACTAGAAGCCTGAAGTTTAACCAGCCAAAATGCTTCTAGTTGCTGGTCTTCAGCCTTATATACCTTTCTGTTTCTGCCATCACTCCCTGGGATGAAAGGCTCACTCCCTGGGATGAAAGGCGTGTGCTCCCACTGCCTAACCTCTATATTTAATACTGTGGCCGTTCTGTTCTCTGACCCCATAAAAGTTTATTAGCATGCACAATATTTTGGGGAACACAATACCACCACAAGTAATGAATTATAAACCAACAGGAACATTTTTCAAAATGTTGCTAATCTACCAACAAAAGTATTTTAATAAATAAACAAGAAATAGGGTGCTATGAATTTCTTGTTGGCAGCACACTATTAGGAACTAACTGGTACATAACGAAGTGTTGCTGAGCTACAAAGAAGGCATCCGTTCCACCAGCAAAGAAAAGCAGGAATGATGAAGGACTCACAATGATGTCACCAAGAAAGGGAAGACTGACAACACAAGACAATTGCCTGTCATGTTGTGAACTCTCTCCTACTGTTTATTGGAAGCATGGTGTGAGGAAAGGAAGAAACCATACAGTCTAGAAATCAATTAGCTCCATGACTGGTGAACAAAAATTAAAGCTGCCAATGGGGGAAGGATGGATGTCATGTGCCTCTACGTGGGACCCCTGAGAAAAGACAGAATCTACTTAGTTCCTAATAGCTACAGGTATCTCATAGCCAGGAGGAAATAGGTTATTACTCTGAAGTAGGAGATTGCTATTTTTTAAAATGTGAACATTGTTGTAACCTGAAGCCAGAAGAATCCACCTCCAAAGTGGAGGGTGTTAACACTGACCTAGGGCCAAAAGACAGTGCAGGGTCCTGACTCCTTCTATATTTGAAGAAAATGTCTGCTCAAGAGCACAGTGCTGTGTCAGGAGGGCAAAAACACTGGATTCAGTTATCAATGTAAGATTCAGTGTTAAATTTTCTGCCACTGAATAGCCTTGAAACTCACTCTGTAGACTAGGCTAACTTTGATCTCATGGCCATCCACCTACTTCAACCTCCTAATTGGTGGACTTATAGGCCTGTACTACCACATAAGGCTTGAAGCTAAGACCCTTGAGATTTTGTAAATTCTTTATAACCAGAAAGAAAAATTACCTAGATATAAAGAAAACCAAGAAATAAATCATCTTATGAAAAAATATACACTCCCTGACTTAATTATAGTTCAGTCTGAGAGTTTTGAGTATATCATGCTGCAGAAATGATATATACTCAAGGGAATTAGCTTGAAAGTGGATACATAGTGCACATTCTCATAAGAATGTACTGGGGCAGGTCTAGGGCAACCACACTGTTGAGCTATGATACTGGGGGCACTAAGTATACCTGGGTGTAATGTGCTCTTTCTATGAGCTGATCAGCAAGAGAAAGCAAACTAGGGCACATGCTAAGCAGCTTGCAGAGAAATAAACCATGAATATAAATGAATTCAGGAATTCATTGATCCAAAATATCAGTGAAGCACATGGAGGTAGCATGAGTGTGGCCACTCCTGCCTCCAGGGCTGCTTGGGGCATGATCATGTCAGGGATTTACATGTCTACAGATTAGGGAAGATCTAGAGTAAGCCACCATCCTGAGACCTGCTAGGAAACTGGTAAACAAAACAAAATGAAACAAATTATGTTACATGTGTACAGAACCCAGCCATGGCTTCTACTGAGAGCGCTAAGCCTGTTCATGTACTGACAGCTATTTTTAGCTATATATTCTTCCATGACACAGCAAAGGAGAACAGCAGATAATGCAGGACATTGGTGTTTTTTAGGTAAAAAGTGAACAGGTAAGTAAAATTCACAATTTTGCTTTCAAGTATAAATATAAAAGTTAATAGAATTATCAGGCATGCTTCATGAAGTAGCATTTGAATGTCGACCCTTAGCATGTTATAATTTGAAATTTATGAAAATATTCTCAGAGTCCAGCTATTCATAGAAAATTATTAATGTTTATGCTAATTTTACTCATTTTCTTGGTATGCCAGGATCAGAAAAATGAATCTGTGCCATTTAATTTATAAACCCAATCTGCCTTCCTTCAGTTTGTGATGCTATCTGTAATCTTTATTCTAATAACTTCAGTAACTGGCATTCTTGTTATTTAATTAAACTAAAATATATCTACAAATATATGAAAAGGCAAATGTACGTGGCAAGCAAGCACAGTAAAATGGGAGTGTTAACTCCAAAATATTAATCTAAAATTATATGTAGATAGAAATTGTGTGCTTCATTCTTACAAAACTCATAATGCCACCAGATTTAATCCCTAGAGAGATGATTAAGAATCATTTGTACATTTGACTATTACCTTATAATTCTCAAGGTACATTTACATCTATTATTTCATTCAAGTCCCATTATATCTGAGATACGAAGCTGGAAAAAGAATGCTGGTTACTGTGAGATGGGAGTCATAAATACAAGACATCTACTGCACACCCTGTCTCATATTAGTGCTCTCACACCTTTCTTTGAAATTTTCTTTTTAAACATTTATTTACTTATTTATGTTATGTGCATTGGTGTTTTGCCTGCAGGTTAGTCTGTGTGAGAGTGTCACATCTTGGATTTACAGAGTTGTTAGCTGCCACGTGAGTGCTGGGATTTGAACCCAGGTCCTTTAGAAGAGCAGTCGGTAAGTACTCTTAACTGTTGAGCCATCTCTCCAGCCCTAGTGCTGTTACATCCTGCTCTTAGGAAATGCCAAGAGAACAGATGTTGAGGTTCTCATGATGAAAACAGTGGCAACACACTTATTAGCTAGCTAGTTCTGTTTGAGAGTGTATAGCCTTCAAACTATACATACCTTATAAATACACATGACTCTGTCAATCTAAAAAATAGAGATCATTGTTACACACTTTTGGAAAGTAGAAAACACTCGAGGACAGCAGAAAGCCAGTCAAGGACTGGATGATTCCAAGAATAGGCATTTCAGGCCTAGAAACCTGTGCATCAGATGCTTGGTCTCAGTTTGTGCCACTTCTAGCCTATAGAGAGCCTGCCATGAGTTTGACGTTCACATGTCAGTTTTGTGGTTTCTGTCAAATGAGGTGCTGTCAGTCAACAATACACTCAAACTTCAGAACTGTCATAGGGGCACAATGCACACTGCATACGTGTGTAATGCTGGTATATTGATTTTCTCTTCCATTAATAGCAATACTTAGCACATGGTGTGGGTGATTCTCATTAGACCCACTGTGTAAATGAGGCAACTGGAAGACACTTAAGGATGAACAGTATTAAATAAAGCATTAGCAGATGAAGTAGATGTTCCAAATGTGCTCTTTCTACGCCTACATAAAATGTTCCCTTCTGATTTTATTAACAGCAGTTTCATTGTTCACTCCAGCTTTGTTGAAGTTTTTTCTTCCAAAAATAAAAAAAAACAACACACAACTGAAATGAAATTGTATTAATCTGAGAAAGTGGTGCAATCCTAGACAATGAAATAACACCTTCACTTTCAAGAAATGCTCAAAACTACAGGGTGAAAACTTTTACTTCTTTATTTTGATGTATTTATTTGGGGTGGGGCTATATGCATAGGCATGTGTGCAGATGCATGCACCTGTGTGCAGACGGAGTCCAAAGGTGGACTTTTAGTGCCCTGCTCCATCACTGTCTTTATCATTCCTTCAAGTCAGAGTTTTTCAGAAAAGCTAGAGCCAGGCCAAGGGCTTGCATGCCTGGGGCTTCTCCTGTTACTTGCAAATTGCATACAAGCTTTGGCCTTGTGAATGCAGACACTGGCCTATTTGTATAATGGTTGTCACTAACTTGCTAAAATTGACTTCAAGTCTTCTGGAAGATGTGCACACTGTAGTAGAAGTCATGAGTACCCAGGAACATGTCACAGGCCTCATGTCACCAGTTGTATGATTTGTGTGTTAAAATCACTTCCATGTTAGGACTTTTAGATCCCTTCACCCAATAAATTTAATTCTAACTCCCAAATCTTTGATTTTGCACAGTGGCTTGAAATCAGACCTAGCAGCTCACAATCTGTATAATTCCATTCTCTCCTGATTACCTCAGCAGTGCATACTGGTTACCAACATGTGAATGTTGTTGAATAAGTCCCTCACACATTTAAATGAACAGATTTTTTTCCTGTAGCAATACTTCTATTTGAGGCTTTTTTATTGATTTGTGATTACCCAGAATATTAAAATGTAAACAACCTTGTCTAGGAATCAAGAGGCCTTATTACTGACTGACAGCTTGGGCTGTTCATTCCTTCAGTTGTCTTGAGCCATGCTGTCTGTAGGCATAATCTCATGAAAGAGGAGAGAAATGAAAGGGCTTTGCTCACTCTCTGAGCCAGCCATGCTGCATGTCAGCACTCACCTGATGGGGAGATGTGCCTCCAGGAAATGGCAGGCTCTGGCTTCCCGGTGGCCAAACAAGTGAGGGTGACATTGGTTCCTTCGTTGATGGTCATGTCATTTGAGATGTCATATATTTTTGGAGGAACTGAAAAGACAAATACACAGTGGTGAGACTCAGTATCTCTAAGACATTGTTGAAATACCCTTGAGTAACTCCATGACTTCCTAACAGACAGGTTTGGTGATAACCATTCTTCAGTCCTCTAGTCTTACCTCCTGGAGAGCTCTGTAGAAACTTAGACCTCTGATAAATATTTGGTTCATTGGTTATATTTATTTTCTCCAATCATTTGATATGAAGTGCTTCAATATGAATACAACTTTAATAATAAAGTTTTAGTATCAACTAAATTTGTACTATGAGTGACTTGTGCTGAGTAATTTAGAACATGGACCTAGTTCCCCATTCTACCTAGAATCATTAATGTAATGAGAGCTCTGCCTTGAAAATGGTTACTAGCACACCCTCTGTGCCTGAGCTGCATGACACAGTGTAGGGGTGAAATGGAGGGTTGTTTTAGGGTCACAGAGGTATGTGCAGCTTCTGCTTCATACCAAAGATAATGGCTGGACATTCTTGGAGTCAATGTTATAGGAAGCAGAAATAGTTTAGTAAGAACTCATGTCGGTAATAATAAGAGTTCCCAGGAGTAGGTCGCACCAGGGCTTGCCTGCCTGTCATGCTTTTGTATGTGGCAGCTTTACAAGGGTGAAGTGTAGTGGATAGCCATCCCAGCATTGGCCTGGAAGTTCCAACCCCCATTGAGGCTTCAGTAATGATCATGCCCACAAGGCGGGGCAGAGGAGGGAGCGGAAGACCGAGGATCAAGAGGAGGTCGCTCTCTTGGTTCGGGGACGCTGGACGCAGGAGGTAGACCGAGCAGAGTTCTCCAGAGAACACCGCCGGACTGTGCTATACCTTTGCCAGACCCTGCAACCTACCCCTTCATTTGTAAGTTACCCTACAAAATAAACCTCCCTTTTAACTACGTGGAGTGGCCTTAATAATTTCACCAATAGTGAAGGGGAAACCTAGTGGGAGCTTTCTGATGCCTTAGACTGGGGAAACTTTTATCCCAGATTTTATTGTGAAATATAATTTGTTAAATGTTGGCTGAAAAATACTCTAAATTTAAAACATAAAAGAAATGTTCTAGGATTAAATTGTCATATTCTGACAAGCCAGTTGGTCTGATTTAAGCCTCCACAGCATGGGTCTGTGGTCTCTGCTGGTTGCCAGTCTTGTGGAACAAGCACTTTGAATTATCTTTACCTCAGAGTCTTCACTGAGATTCAGAGGCAAAAATTGGATGGCTACTCCATGGCCACAGTGGAAATATGTGAGCCAGCACAGGCTCAGAGGTAAGAAAGGAACCTGGCATCAGCATCCCTGTTCTAATTGACCAGTGTGGTACACATGTGTGACACTGGGGTTTAGCTTCAGAAGTGTTCTCAAGCGTCATCATCATCCTGGCAGTGATGTTATCACTTTGACAATGATGTCATCACTCTGACAATGATATCATCACACTGACAATAATGTCATCACTCTGACAATGTCCTCACAACTTAGACAGTGCTATTTTCACTGTGACCATGATGTCATCATTTTAAAAATGTACACAGATGGCATGTGGAAGCTTAATTTATGCTTGACTGTAAACAATAGCAATATTTTGATGAAGCCAGTGAAATTTAAGTAAAAGAGAATTATTCACCTTGATGGATTAGAAAACTGACCTTTCCTGAAGGATCATTGAGTTATTCCATTCTGGTCTGTATTTTTCAATAGTTATTTTAAAGCCCAGTAGCTAAACATTGTAATTTTAGAATAAGTTATCTATTTGTATATTTATCTTTGAATATTTTTCATAGAACCAAAGCTGTACCACAAGAAAATCAAGTTGATATATTTGTAACCATAGGCATTGGTTCATGTGACTGAGGAAGAACATGGCTGCTGAGTACCACTTGAGTATGTCCAAATGACACATTTTAAATACAATCATCAAGCTCTTTACTTAGTTCTTCTCCAGAAAACAACAACAACAGTTCTAAACTGAATTCTCTTTTCAGTTTAACTGAAATAAACAGAAATAGAGAACTTAACATTCAGGAAGAAAGATACAGAGATTTTGGGAACTGAAGAGTTACTAGAAATGAAGTTACAACACCAGAAAAATATCATTTGGGGGTCTCGTGATGGCTCAGCTCCAAAGAGCTTGCTGTATAAAAAGGAGGAGCTGAGTCTGCATCTCTAGCACCCATGTGAAACACCAGGCATGGTGGTGCATGTCTCTAATACCACAGGAGACATTGGGCTCCTGGGGTTTTGCTGGCCACTGCAGTAGAATTGTGAGCTGCAGTTACTGTGAGACACCCCAGATGGAAAGGGAGGGAGGAGGGCACAGGACATGAACTGCTGGCCTTCTCCCTCTCTCTCTCTCTCTCTCTCTCTCTCTCTCTCTCTCTCACACACACACACACACACACACACACACACACACACACACACACAAGAATACACACAAACATGTATACATATACAAATAAGCACACACATATAAACCATAAACACTATACTATATATAATATGTAAGATATTAGATTTAGGCATAAGTCCACTAAACTGTGAGATACTTGTACATATGTATACATATACATACCTACATACAGGTATAAAATGCCAATGTCCACTACAGAAAAATGCTAGATAGTACTTACACAGAGTTTTAGCCAATTATGGATAATTTTCTTCAGAAAGTCAGATGTTTTAACTGACTCAAAGGTGGGCAAGAATATGTATATTTAATAAAAATACTGCCATCCTGTGAAAACCATGGACTCTGGTCCTCTACATTGTTCCCTTTTGTCAATCCTATCTGAGCCTATATCCACCCGTACCTCTGGTGCAGTATCACACTGAGTTCATAGTAAGCGTTAGTGTTTGACTAAATGTGAAACAACCCAGTCTCTTAGCCATACAGTTTGACTGAACATTTCACACTTAGATGTCAGTTGTGAGAGGAGGTGTGAATTCCAAGGTGTCACCTGTCATTTCAGAGATGACAGTCACCTCCTGATGTATACTACAGAGAGGAAATATCTGGAAGAAGGGTACTAATAAGAAAAAAAAATTCTCTGGCTGAGTTTTTCCCAGGATGCATCAAATGCCAGCAGCAGGTGCCTTTTGGAAGTGCAAGTGACCTCCTTTTGTGCAGTTGCTTGTGGAAGTGAGAACAAGTGAGCATTATTGCTGAATATTCAAAATCACTGCACATTCAGCTTTCAAGGCTTCCAGTTTTTACCAAATGCTCTGGAAAGAATCATTCTTGACCTCCAGAAAATACAGGAAGTTAAAACGATAATCCTCACCCCTAAGACATTTAAAGGAGAGTGAGCAGGTAGGGAAGTAACTAAGAGAGATGCTTCCCAGATCACCTTCCACATCTTTGCCAAAGCTGGTTTTTATAAAGCCCAGTGTATAACCATTTGTGTAGCTCATGCTCAGCCTGTAAGGGAGGAGAACGACCTACCCCAGTGCCAGACAGCTAAGGGGGACATGGAGACGGGTCAAATGGGTGAAAGTCATAGTGGTCTTTTAAGCTGAGTGCACAGAGGCCCCAGGAGCTTCCCAAGATGCACCAGTTAAGGGGGTGGGGAAGGGAAAGTTGTTAAGGTTCTACCATGACTGGAACAGGGCAGGAGATCACAATCCACTGAAGTCAGCCAGAGCTGATTCCTCTAGCTGCTTGTGTGTCTCTGTAATGAAGGCCATATGTGGGAGGATCATTCAGAGTATTTGTGTGAACTCAGTGCTCATAGTGACACAGAAAAAAATAAATAAAAGAAAATGCTTAATATTCTGTATATGTGTTCTTTTTATCAGAATTTCATTTAATTTTGATTTTTTAAATTCTTATTTACTTTAAAATTCTCTGGGAATTTTACAGTACGTGTTCCCATTCTCTATGTACTTAGTTTATACTCCCTCAGGTGCTTTCCTATTAATGCACTTAGTCAATTAATGATTTTTAAAGCATTAGTTAAATAGCTATAGTTTTAAGAAGTATCTTTGAATCCTGTGTACATTGTTTCTGTATTTGTGATCTGGAGCACAGAAATAATTTATTTTGTGCAAAACGTATTCTTCTAAATGTGAACTATGGTGGGCAAGAAGTGTGTGGGGGTGCACACCCATTCCTGAGCAATGTGGAGATCGGAGGGCATCCATCCTCTCATTCCTCCATTTAATGAACTCAGGTCATCAGGCTGAGGCAAGCAACATTATACACCCCTCACGCCCAAAGTTAACTACTTTTAAACTCACATCCACTTAATTTAACATAACCTGTCTTTGTCTCCATGTTGTTTGTGGTCTTGAAACCCAGTTGTTTCATTTGCACCCTTTCTTCAAATATTCATTGGCCCCCAGACAGGAGATGAGTCATGCTTAGATGTGTCTCTGGATTCTCTAAAGGTAATTTATTTCCTGGGACACTGTCCAGTGTTCACAGTGACCACCATATCCTCAGCATCAAAACCATGCCTCCTATTATTACCATATAAAATCAGGGCAGTGTTTCACAAACAAACTTCATATGCTAATTCTCTGAGGGTACAGGCTCTTTTCCAAAATCCTCACTATCAGCCCTGTTGGGACTGCCAAAAACATTAGCTCTCTCATCCTAACTTGCTTACCAGAAGAATTAAGAAATAAAAATACAAAGTGATTCTGCTTCTTTACATCATAATTGATTTCATTTTCTCCCGCTTTATGTCTTTTACCCTCAGAACTTGTCACATGAACAGTGACATGAATTCTTGAAAGGACTTTTTGAGTCCTTCACATAATAGACTTTCCGAGTGTGTGCTCCTGTCTACGTTTTCTCCTTTCTCAGATCTGCACAGTGAAGTCCTAACTCCAAAGCTGATGGGGATAGGAGGCACTTCCAGAATAATGTAGTCATGAGGGTGATGAGGACCAGTATAAAAGAGACCCCTGTGCACTAGGTACACCCTTGTCCTCTAAGAAGATGTGACATATGAGGAAGGGGCCCTTCCCACCTCCTGTGTCAGCATCTTTGGCCTTCTGAACCTCCAGAACAGGAAGAAGTAAATTTCTGCCACTTACAAGTGACTCTTTGCTCTCTGTTGGTGCCACTAGTTTTCATTTATATTTATTTTATTTTATTTTTATCTTCATTTTGTAGAGCAGAAGTCGAGGCCTAGAGTAAAACCCTCTTTACTCATCTGGAACTGGAAAATCCCTGGCATCTATGAGATGAATATCTGTAGTGTTCACGTGTATAGTAAGCTAATATTTCCTTAACTTTTTCTGTGAACATTCCCCATGAAATTGCTGGCAGAAGTTTCTGTTCTGCCAGAAGGTCCCAAACAATGGAAACAGACTGATATTAATTATAAATGATTGGCTGATAGCTCAGGCTTATTACTAATTAACTCTTACAACTTAAATTAACCCATTTCCCTTAATCTACATTCTACCACATGACTCATGGTTTTACCTGTCCTCCAGCATGTCCTACTCCTCTGTGGCCCCTGGTGACTCCTCTGACTCTGCTGCTCTTCACCCCAACATTCTCTCAGTCTTAGGCTACCTCACTTAATTTTTTGTGCCCAGCTATTGACCAATTAGCTTTTTATTAACAAAGAAAGCAAGACATATTTACAATGTACAGCAGAATTATTCCACAGCAGAAACCTCTATCCACCATGAGAAGGACACTATAATTTTGAGAACATGGTGAAGATGCCATTATCATTTCTCATTGTGGATGGTCTGAGCACAGGGTCCCTTTCAACTCATCTATTTACCTGGTTTCTTTTGAACAATGCCTGTCATATTTTTCTCAAACTCTGAGATGGAGCTGGACAATAATCATACACATTTACTTTAGCTGAATGTGATGTTGTATTTTAGGTAGTGTTATGTGTGCTAGCTACAGTGATTCTTGTTTATTTGGCTTTACTTTTGAAGATGTGCAAGGGTAGATTAAAGAATTGGCTTTGGGCTTGGGAGATGGCTGCATGGGTAAAATGTTAGCTGTGTGAACATGAGGATAAGAGTTTGGATCTTCAGCACTCATATAAAATGGGCTTCTATTCTCAGAGCTGGGGCAGATATTGAAGGATCCCCAGGGGCTTTCTGTCCAGTCGGCGTACTGAATCAGCAAGATCCAGGTCCAAGTCTCAAAAACATAACCAGCCAAACTCACAAAAATGTTGGTGAGTGACAGGCAGACCCTGACATTGACCTGTGCCCCACATGTACACACAGTGCACAGCACATACATACTCCCACAGAAGAACACACCTGTCACTGTCATTGTTTATTCCCTGCATAGTGTAGAGGCTGTTAGTTCAGAAACTGTGCTTCAGAAGCTTTTCCAAACCCTCGAATAAACAAGTTAGACAGAACTATATATCTTGGGAGAATTGGATTTTTCTTTTCGCTCTTGATCTGGCAATAGCTGGCAGTATCAAAAGAACATTCCTCCTTCCACAGAGCTGGCACCTCCCTTTCCATCTTGGCCAGTCCCCAGAAGGTACAAGCCCATTTCTGCTTTAGAGTCAACCTTCTGGAAAGGTGCTGTTCTCAAACTGAGAGAAGAAATTGCTTCATGATTTTTTTCTAAATGTGCTTGTAGGTGCTTGATGGTTTTGTGGCCCACATCTAAGCGGCAAAAACCACTCTCCCAGCTGACAGACTGTAACTGACTTTATAGTTTATGGCATTTCAGAGATGTGTGTGGCTTCTCTCCTCATCCCATCACTCAAAGACAGTGAAAAGAAGAAAAAAAAATACCACAGCATAAGTTATAGATGTAAGCTTGCCAGATTCATGAATTGCCTACTGATGGAATATGCCAGAACAACTTAGGGGTAAAGAACATGTTTAGAGAAATACATCTTTCTCTTCTAGCTCCAACTTTGAATCATGTTGCAAACTTTAGTATTTTTCCTCATTTAAAAGCTATGCCTAATCATTTCTCAATCTATTGTGTTCTTCAGCTATTAAACAAGACCACATAGCAGTCACCTGTTAGCACCCAGATGGCCATCCATACACTCACTCAGTGGATATTTCACAAGTCCCTGCTGCATCAGAAAGGTAGTCTCAAAAGGTCCATCTCTGTAGAGTTAGAGATTCATAACATTACTAATTATAATATGGACTCACAACACCTACAAAGAGGTGTCCACATAATGTTTTGGGACTATAAAATTATAACTTGTTTTTTCTGAAGGTGAGAATAGGCAAAGGTGCTCATATTTGACCACATTTTTGAAACAGAAGAAATGTGGGTAGGATGTGATGATTAAAACTGTATTTTCTTGTATCCAGGTAATGGAGAGGTACAATCTAATGAGTTTTTCCAATCCTGGTTGGGAGGAGAGGCAGACAGAGAGCTCTTAGAACAGTGGGTATATGGTCTAGGTAATGAGTATTTGATATAATTCAGTTACTCCTCCTTAAAATCTGTCCTTTGGTCAGAGACTCTCTGATTCTTCTGGTTGAGACTTGTTTCTCTGATTCCTGTCTCTTTTCTCCCATGTCCATGGTCTAGATGGGAGGGTGCTTAGGTGCTTGCAATTTGTTATTAAATGTTAAGATCAGCAAGGTGCGTGAAGAAGGGCAGCCACACTGGAGACACAAGCTTTTTCCCATTAGGTCATTTCCTCCTGAGAAGCCTGGAACAGGTTACCTGAAGCAGCAAGACATTTAGCATTTCAGGAAACATGAGTGGTGATGGGGGAAAGACCCCCATGTAGCATGGAGCGGTGGGTAAACTCAACATGGACATCGTTTCCTCTTCCTTTTACCCTTGTCTCTTGTCATTTTAACATGGGGGCAGAGAAACTCAGGGATAAGAACACGAAGAATCTGATAAATTTAAGGGATATTTCCTCATTGAAAATGTTCTTGCATTATAGCTTTTCAATGACAAATGGAAACAAACAGGCTTAAGAGAAGGCTGAGTATACTTGAAAACTAAATGTGACCAAAGAATTTAAATAGTCCTTTGGCCTTAAAGAAGACCTGAAGCAGTGAACTAACAGTTTTCATATTTTTGTTGGGAGGCAGATTTCTTACTTGCTTTAAAACACTGAGGAAGTAAAATGCAACATTGCTGCATTAGAGTTTTCACATTTGGGTGGGTATAGGATTGTTATTTTTGTTTCATTTGGGCTTTGGGATCAATAGTTGCTGGCTCCAGCAGGGAATGTTTGCACACTGGAGTTCAGATCCCTGGTGCACCTCCGGTTGGCATCAGCTTTAGTGTCTTGGATGTTCAGACATAAATGCAGGACTGGAATTATAGCAGCAGCAGTAGGGAGGTCAAGGCACGCTGGGCAAAACTGGTGTCACAGGCTCAGGAAACAAGCTGTGGGTGTAGGCTGCAACCCAGGCTGCCCAGGAACCAACCCCATTTCTTCAAACCTGCTGAGATGGTAACATTTTATTAAGAATTGATAATGAGTATTTTCCTGGAAACCGTTTGGCAAAGTATTTTAAGAACTTTAGAAAAACCCACTGCGTAGCTACAATGAGTCTCTTTCCAGGAATTTAGATCAAGGAATGGAGGTGCCTGTTTGTAGTATGGTTATTCTTCCTATAAACCTGCTGACCAGCTTTGGAGCAGAGCCATGGGAGTGCCCTCTGCACAAGCTGAAAAGACTTCTTGCCTCCTCCTCGGGGCTTGGAGTGAATCATTTTCCTAAACCAGAGAAAACAGCACATCTATGTCAAACTAGAACCCAGATGCCTGCTTTGCAAACATTTCCCATAGCAGAGAGCTTGCTCCAGGCTTTTTAAAACCCAAGGGTTGGAATGCACCCTTGGAGCTGTGGAGTACTTATGTACCACCTGCCTTGATTTCATGAAGAATGCCCACTCCACTTCACTGGGTTCAATGTGAGCAGTCCTCACAGGCCCAGGGCTCTGTAGCTATTTTATTTTTACATCTTTTTTTTTTTTTTTAAATCAGATTTTGTGTCTAAAAGCTGCTATGGTGTTCTTGTGCTTGCAAAGTAAATGTGCTATTTCAGCACCATTAGAAAAATGTCTTCTTTGAAGTACACTCATGCCTTTGTTCTTTGTAAATAATATTTATTATCCTAATTATGAAGATGACACCCATTTACTGAAATTAATGAGTGAAAAAACATGTAAAGAATAAGAAAAAATATCATAGATTGTAGCATCTGAAATGGACTGTGTTGGTTAAAACAAAGTATTGTTGTATTGTCATGTGACTCAATATCATACCACCATTAGATGTAATCATTATTAGTAGCTTAATGTATTTTACCTAGGTACTTTTAGGCATTCAGCTTTACATAGATCCTCAATATTTCCATGTAGTCCTAAAAGCTCACTATGGATGAAGCTTTGGGTGGCAATAAACAATGTCTCCTCAGACTGTGTAGTTTTGAAAGTGAGCTGGAGTGGGGGTTGGGTGGGAATTGAAGATGTTTGCTTTGGCTCTCTGCCTTTTTTTTTTTTTATTGTTGGCAAAGTGCCTGGCAGAGAATGCCTGCAGCAAGGGTGAAGAGCTGGTAGCTGGTGTGGCATGTGTCACAGAACAGAATTCTCAGCACCCAAGATTCCACTCCTACCCACTCACAGGCCATGGATTTCTAACACCCCTCCCGACCCTGCTTGCTTTGACTTTGGTTTGCTACTAATGATTCCAACAGGGGAGTTGGAATCTGAATGACTTCCAAACTGGGTCATAAAGTAATGGCATTTGTCTCTTGCCCTGTTCTCCAGGAACACTCATTCCTGGAGGCTTGGGAGACTGTGTCATTAGTCTGACCACCCTGGAACCACCCTGTTAGAGACAGCACATGGAGATGTCCCATGTGAAAACCACATGATGAGATTGAGACATCAGGAATATAGCCTGAGATGCCTTACAGGTTATAGGAGTCCTAAGTAGGCAACTCATCCTGGTGAGACTGTAGATGGCGGGTCCAAATATCTCAGAGTATAGTTTCACTTGCAAGGCAAATGGTCACAGTTTGTACTTACTCAACTTTAGCATGATTTTCAGAGTAACAAAAGATGAAAGGTTTATGCTGCTTGACTTCATGGCTTATGAAACCACCACAGAAAAGTGTTATCTATAAATATGGACAATGGAGAAGAGACCCTAGAAATGGGTGCTCAGAGGCAGCTTGGTCAAAACTGATTGCTAGTGTTAGGAATAAAAATATTTTTAGTGGAGTAGATATACAGAAGTTGGTCATGCAGAGTTCATCTTCAGACTAAGCTATAGCTCCCCAGGGAAGAGTATTGCGCCACAGAATACCCACTACTGATTATATCCATCTAAAAATGGAAATCTAACTAGGTCCATGCTGGATTACTTTGCCCGGCCTTTATACAGGGGGAGGAGCTCAGTTCTACCTCAACTTGATATGCCATGTTATGTTCAAGCCCATGGGAGGCCTTCCTCTTTCTGAATGGAGACGAAGGAGGGGGTAGATGGGGAGGGGGTAGAAGAGAGTCAGGGGGGAGGAAATGAGAGGAGGAAGGAGAAACTATTGTCATTGTGTAAAATAAAGGAAAAATGTTAATTAAAAAAAGAATTGACTCCATCAGATTGGCCTACAGACCTGTCTGTGTGAAGTAGGAGGACCCAGTCCACTTTGGGTGGTACCATCCTTAGGCAGCTAGTCCTACACTACATAAGAGAGCTGGCTAAGCATGATCCTGTTGTAAGCTGGAGAGAGAGTCAGAAAATAGTGTTCCTCCTCAAATTCTGCTTCCTTTAAGCTCCTGCTTAAGTTTCTTCCCTGGCTTTCCTTGGTGGTAGGTTGTGACATGGAAGTGCCAGACAAATAAACCCTTTTCTCTTAAATTGCTTTTGCTCAGTCACAGCAATAAACCTCAGTGCTCTTCAGACTTTAAACTTTGTGTCATAAAAACTCCATCACAGCATCTGTGGTATTAGCCTGTCATCAACTCAAACTGCACCTTCAAGGGTACTAGAAGAACCTTGCTCTAACAGAAGACCCTCAGCCTTCACACCCTAATGCAGAATCTTCCCAGTCTCCGAGAAAAACAGCACCTGTAGACTTATATGGAAAGTCTTCACCACAGGCTGTGTATGCTCTAGGTGCAGATGGGAGGTAATAGTCTCCCCGTCTCAATTGAACCAGTGGAAGAGTTCAGCATCTACTCTGGAAGACCCAAGGACCCGCTTCCACATCATGTTGCTTGGCTTCTTATAAAACCAATGCATTACTGTACTACACACTAGTGTGTGGCTCTCTTGTCACAGAGTGTGTGATTAGATCTCAGGAGTGACTGGAGTGTCGCCTAAGGAAGTGTTATGAGAAGGGAGTCTATTCAGAAACATGAGTGATAAATCCATGATTCCAGTTAATTTTCTGCTTCTAAAAATAAGTTTTCCTATACCATCTTAATGATCTTTCTTATCTCCTTTTCACAAAGATAATGAGTTGTATTTTTTTCTTATGTTACAACCAAGTGTTATCAAGCAACTATACTCTAGCAGATAGCAGTGTTGATGGCAATATGCACAGATCCTCTATTAAACTGGGTTAAAAGGTAATTTTCCATGCTACTGGCCCCTAGGTCATTAGCCACAGTGGCCTAAGTGCATTCTCTTATAATTCAATATCAAAGAAATTGCTTTTCTGGCATTAACTGTATTATATTCAAAATTATATAAATTATTGAAATACTATGCCTCTGCCAAGATATAAGACAGTTTACATGAAAAAAAAATTGAGTTTTAAATTATTCATTGGGGAAAAGTCAGTCTCCTGACAGAAATTGTTTTATAGTGGGGCCAGCTTCTGGGATTTACATTTAAAGATGAGTCACACGGCTGAAAGCTCCAGGCAGGGACTAATGATTTCCTTAGCCTTAAATAGGAGTCCATGTGTTCAACTCCTTGGTTTCTTTGTGTAAGACAGTGTGACACAGAGAGTCTTGTGTCTCAGACTCTCTTAGGAGCATTTTCATTGGTCATAAAATGCTCTGATGCAAACACTGTAAGTACTGATTCAATGCAGTCAAGGATCTGCCCAGAAATATTGAAATTTTGTGATTTCACTTTAGTATTTTGACTGGAATATAATTCAACTACATACACATGCCTATATAATTAATGAAGTAAATATGTACACATAAATACATGCTTAACATATCTGTAGTTCTGTGGACACATGGGTGTGTATTAGTGACACAGTTGAACGCATATTGGAGTTGGTCTTTGTGCTTCTGTCTGATAAATGAAGTATAGTATAGGAAATACATTAGTCCTAAGAAATGTAACCTTGAAAGGTCTCTCTCCTCCGGACTTGTAACACATTCATTTAGGTTGAATTTTTTCATTTATCCCTTGGTATGCATGGAGGACTGTGCTAGATGTTAGTGATTTCAAATTTAATAACACAAAGTTGCTGTTTTCTGGCAGGATACAGACTGTGGGAGGAAACAAACACAGAAACAGATTAAAATATAATTATACCAAGCTTTGTGAGAGCAAGGCATGCGAGCTATGCCCCTCTTAATGAAAATTTATCCAGACCATATACAGATGGAAGTATAGTTATGGAAGAGACACACAGGGCCATTTTGGAATAAGATACTGAAACCATCTAAATACAGAAGTGCACATCAGGTAGAGAGAGACACTGGACTGCTGGGAAACACCAGACAACTCGTGACTTATTCTTTTTTGAAAGGGATATAATTCTGTAGTAGTATAATATAAAAGAAGTAAGTTTAAGTGTGATACTACTACAGAATTATATCCCTTTCACAAAAGAATAGGCTTCTTCTCTTTCTGCCTGTCTGCAGAGAGCAGATGAACACATTATGTTGATTCCCGAGTACTCAGTAGGGTCACACTTAGTACACAGTGAGTACCAAGTGTTGAAGGGAAATATTGCCATCATTTCTAAATGGTCCTATTTGAGGATCTGTTCTCAGTGCAGACACTAAAATGTAGTTCTCCCCATTTATTCACTATATTCTGAAGCGCAAAAGGTTTTGACAATTTTTCCCTTCTGAATGAAAAAATGCACCGTGTGTGAGGACTCCCTAGGGTAGTGGGATGTTTGGGTTTTTCTTCACTTCTCCAGGGTGCCAGGTGTAGAGTCCATTTTCATACCTCAGCTGAAAAGCACCATGTGATTTGGGCTCTCTAGATACCACCACATGATACTTATAAGGACTTAATGTGAAGTTCAAAAGGAAAAGGAAACTCTTTTGGGCATGTTGCTGCCTAACAGCATCCCCAGCTCACTGAGGCTTTTGGTTTTGAATATTCCAGTCTCCTTATTTGATAAACTCTCCACAGAGAAGGTAAGCCCTTCTTTCTTTCTGGACCACTGGAATCCTAAATACACAGCTCTCCAAATGTTCATTTTCCTCCACCTCCGAGTCTCACAAATGCTCAACAGCAGGCTTTATAGATGCCACCCTAGTGAGAAGCTGGGGAGACAGGAACCACAGAAATTTAGGGCTGTAGGTGAAGACAGGAGAGTTTCAAGGACTATGCCAAAATAACCCAATTTACCTTTTTATGGGTCACTACTTAGTGGATAAATGGGATGCTGTGGACACATGGAGTGTATCTGATATCAGGAGCTTTGGGCAGTTGTTTCTGATTATCCAATATAGACCACACAGCAAATGGAGTCATTTCTGATGTTTCAATATTAGCAGCACTAGCAGTGGGTGTTTCTTGGTGGTAAGGAAGATCTTAGGGACATTCCAGGGCAACTGTGGGTGGTCTTTTCCTTCATCCGAATGTAACCATTGTATGGATATGTTGGAAACAGATTAACAGGATTACCCTAGGGGTTTGAGTTCATATTGAGAAGATATGTAATTAGAGACCATTCTCAATGGTAAAAGGTTTACAGATAATGAGTCGCAGGACACATATGAAGGAAGTGGGAGTATTGACAGAAAGAAATGTTCAAGGGTGATAAAGGCATGGGTACACCTGCGGGTGTGTTCTGTGCTGACCTGGTAGGCATAGTGAAGGCAGATATAATGAGGCATCCTGAATAAGAAATGGCATTCTGGAAAAAGAGATGTGAACCCCCTCTGATCAAAGGAGTTTCAGATGTAATGGAAGACTGTGTAAGTAGGGAAGGGATTGCTAGATGCTCATGAATAGTGATCTTGGAGATTTTCTACTGCTAGGTCCTTGATCTTGCTTTACTCTCTGGATGCGTAAAGGGGAAGGAAATTGGAATAAAATGTCACAAGCACATTACAGGGCCAGGGAGGTGAAGTGACTAGGTGTGACATGGGAGAGGTAAGTGATGAGAGACAGGTACATAAGTCATAGATGGTGGCTAAGCACTGGGTAAGGGGGAAGAAGAGAGAGAGGTGGAGAGAGAGAGAGAGACAGAGAGAGAGAGAGAGAGACAGAGAGACAGAGAGACAGAGAGACAGAGAGACAGAGACAGAGAGAGAGACAGAGAGACAGAGAGACAGAGACAGAGAGAGGCAAAAGTATAGAGCTGAAGCCCTTCACGTGCCCCTGGTTCTGCCCCATGTAGTATTCCCATCACATTGGCATAGCCTTGCCAACAGCCCACTGAATGCAGTTGACACCTGCATCTGGAAGCTAATTCTTGGACTTTCAGGAATTTTGTGACTTACATTTTAAGCGTAGCCATCCCTAAACATGATGGGAGACAGGGAGCTAGTTCAGAGGCTACAAGTACCGGCTGCTCTTGTAAAAGACCCAGGTTCAGTTCCCAGCACCCACATGGTGGCTCACAACAATCTGCACCTCCATTTCTAGGGGATCTGATGCCCTCTTCTTTCCTCCCTGGGCAGCAGGCAAGGATGTAGTACATATAAACATATGTAGGTAACACACACACACACACACACAATTAAATAAGGTTAAAAGAAGTTTTCAAAGTCCTGCACAGGTACTACACCTGACACTATTACATTTTACTTTGTCTCTCTCAGTGTCCTCTACATGTGTCGCAAATATATGGTGGGAAACTCGTCACTATTTCCCTCCTCTCAGCTTTATGTTAGTGATTCCTTGGTGATGGCTGTGGACTCTGTGTGGGAATTAGCATATGCTACACTTCATGATATTTGTTGAACTGCTTATTAAATATTGATCAACAACCTAATGACATTTACATCTATATCTATATACAAAGGATACACCTTAACGAAGGTTGTTTATGCAATAGCTATCCAATTGTTTTGCAACTAGAATATTCTATGGTACTACATCTCTTTCTTTTTGGTACTGAGACTATAAAAAGGAATCAAAGATACATTGTTGCTCTCAAACAGCTTTGGGCTTAGCTAAGAGGGATGAGGATGCCAACAACTATAAAATGAAATATGGAAGTCCAAAGTGATAGGAAAGTATCAGAAATAGGAATGAAGACAGGAATAGCAAGACTTTATGGGGAAGAAGAACAGGTGGAGTGGGTGATGGGAAAAACTTGGAATAGGAATCAAAACTTAGACTTGGCTTAGAAGGATAGAATAAATTTGGGAGTGTGGGAGTTATGTGATCACTATCTGGGATTAAGAACATAAGGTACAAGGGCCACATTAGTACACAATGCGGCTTAATTGTGAAGGAACATGAATGGAAATAAGGATGGGAACATCTTGGAGACAAGATGGAAACAACAAAGAGTGGAATAAATCATGGAGGACCTTGAGGTAAGCAGGAATAAAACAGACAAGTGCAGATACAGGTATCATAAGTGCATCAATGGTGACTGTATTCTGTGAGAGGTTAAAACTCAACTGGCCCACAGATGTTCCTGCTGGATGCCTTGAATGGAAATACCATCTTAAAACTGAATTAATAAATTAAACAACTAATTAATCAATTGGTGCGTGTGCCCTTGTAAATGTGGCATGGTACAGGTACTGAAGTCAGAAGACAATGTGCAGGAGTTGGTTCTCTCCTTTAACATGCAGAGCATGTTGGAATGAGATTGGCAGGTTAGACACAAGCACTCTTTCCTACTAAGCCATATCACAGTCTCACAAATAACATTTCATTAATATCCTTATAGGAGATTATTTCCTGTTCTTTGAAACTCCACTGGCCACTTGTCATTCATCTATAGCATGAATCTCTTACCCCGTGTTTATACCTAAGCAAGTTAGGATTCATATAGCTCACAGTGTGTGAATGCAGATTGACATGTTAGTATAAACACGGAGCTGTGTTCCGCAGCTGGTGAGCAACACACAGGGCCTTCCCACCCTGCTTCTTCAGACACCAAGCCCACACGCTTTCCGTCTTCATTCCTCTTTCCCTCCTCCCCACCTGCCTTTGAATCATTTGAGTCTCCAGGAGTGGGCGACAGTCTGCCTTGCAAGCATCTTGCAGAAACAGCACTGACCACAGCTGCTTTCAGTCAGTTGCTTACTGTTCTGAAGAAAACAGTAACCAGAAGACAGTGAGTCCCCAGGCAGTGGGATCTGTTATGTCTGACAGGGACAGCTTTGCATAGGGAGTTGGCAGAACCATGCTGTGAGGATTCTACCTGCCATTACCATCAGGCTGGGGGCACTTACAGTACAGCAGGGCCTTTGGGAAGAAAGTTCTTTGCTTGCTACTGACTAGCATTTTATTTTTTAAAAGAATTAAATACGTTATGGGGAAAGCAAATACTTCTGTAGTAGATTTTGAAATATAGTCTGTTCCCTTTGGGGTAGAAGCACAGCTGCTAACTGTTCAAGCTCATTCCCTCTCTTTGGTGCACAGCTAGACAACTAGATTTTGTTTCTCAGAATTCTTTGTAGTTTCTAGAGTCCCAGTTTCAATCAAGGGGATTTGAGCAGAAGTGTTTTGTGATTCCCCCTGTTAATTCCTATGAATTGTGAGCTTGGAAACCACATACTGAAGAGGGCAGAGAGCCACAGCAGAAGGGGTCAGTCTGTACAGTAGGCAGGCTGCTTGCATGGAGCACTTATTCTGAATATTCTATGAGAGAGAAACGTGTCAGAAATGTTGAAAGAACTAGTTTCTATACCATATAATCCATGTGAAAGGGAGTCAAGCTTCAAAAATTAAGGCAACATTTATTATCTTATTAGCCTCTTCCTCAAAATATAATGAGTAACATACTCATTCATCTGAGGTAAGATATGTAATGTCATATTAAATAGGTTAAAAGACTGTAAATGAAAATTAACTTCATTTGAGATTGCAGAAAAGTTATTTTCTGATTGAAGCCACCAACTGACTCTAGCAGTATAGATAAGAATCAAGTCTAAATAAGACACCTCATGTCAAGAGTGAGAAGAGTATTTAACAAGTTATTACTTAACGCTTCATAAAAATTGATCACAGGAGAACTATAAACATATGATTAAATAAGAAAATACTGTCATTCATAATGGAATTGAAGATTGGTGGTAGAAAGTTTTTATTGTATGATAAAGAGATATAAACTGCATAATGCCTGTCACCTGTGATTGTGGTGGTGGGCAGATTTATTATAAGAAAGACAAGCCCACACTCACTGCTCTAACCACTTTAGGCTCAAAAGCAAGTCAGAAACTTAAGGGTTGGAAGTAGAGCAGACCAGCTACTCAGTGCATAATGTAATTTCAATAGAAACTTCAAACCAACATCAGGAGAATTCGCTTAGATTAGGATGTTAATTCTTCATAAAGTAACCCATGCAATTGATGTAATTATGATAAAAATGAATTTATTAACAGAATCAAACAAGAATAATTAATTTTAAAAAGGATAAGGAGAAGTTGAGACTGATCTAAAAAAGAAGACTACAGGGAGGAGTTTATTCTGTGATCTTCTGAAGACTAACACAGAAACCTCAGGCCTGAGGCTGGAGAGATGGCTGTTAAGAGCCTTTGCTGTTCTTGCAGAGAACCTGCGTTCAGTTCCCACTACCAAACTGGGCAGCTCACAACAGCTGTAAACCACGGGCATAGGAGATCTGAAACTCCACTGTTCTCCTCCATGGCACCTGTATGCATGTGCGCATACTACCACTTAGACACACATGCATACACACATTTTTTTAATTAAAAATTAGAAACAACAACAAGAAGATTCCCTCAGGTTAAGCATTCAGACTAGAATGAAACAGATTCACACAAAAATCACCCACTGCTCACAGAACATACCTATTCCCACACTGAATGCAATGGTAGAATGCCAGACAATAGGGACAAATGATTTGGTCAACAGCACTAGACGATAGGTTGTCCCTATGGAAAATTGTAAAAGTGAATTCTAACCTCAAATTACATATAGAACAAAACTGCACATAGAGGCCCATATATCAAAGCATATTTGTAAACTTTAAAGAAGAATTGCTTCATGATACTGAAGTTCGTAAAGATCATGACACAAAATATAAGTCAATTTCAAAACATAGCATGGGACTGTGTTAAATGTAAGCACAGATGTACTTGTGCATATTCGAGATATCAAAAAGTATTTTGGTGAAGACACAGATTTGTGGACAGTCTTCACAATGAATGTAAACTGATAACATTAGAGTCATGAACACACACACATACACATCAGCAAAGTCATCCAGGAAAAGAAAGAATCGTTCAACAGATAAATAATGTGAGTAGGATATGCAACAACAAGAAAATTTGATGGAAAATTATTTGAAATACTGGTAAGAAAATCTTTGCTATTAAAGCACTTAAATATTAAAAAACCTTGAAATCTATAATATTGCTAAGACTTTCAATATTAGATCATACTAAGTGAAAGATATCAGAAGATGGAAAAACAAAAACAAAACGAAAACCAAAATACCATACAGTTGAAAGCAACATGAATCTTCAAATAACTAAAATCAGGAAATGAGACCAAAGACTAAGGTGTGACATTTCAATTTCACTTCTCAGTATTTGCTGACATACAGCCTTGCTGCTTCAACAGAAGCTATGTCATCCTTGTTAGACCAACTGCAACTTAGCAGTCTCCCCAGGTAAGTCCTTTCTGAGGTCCGACGAGCAAGGCCTAAGACTACAGCAGCAGGTCTCAGTGTGGACAAGATCACCTGGGATGTCTTTAAAATTGCCACTGGAGATGTCCGCTGCAGACAAATGGGCTTGTATCCACAAATTTCCAAAGCTCTCTGAATTCCAGTATGTACCCACACAGCAAAGCTTCACTTCAGTATAAGTACAACCATTTGTCACCTCAAGATGGGAAGAAATTCTGAAAGATGTGGGTAGAGAACACCATCAATGTGTGAGCATCAGGGATGTGTGTAACTCTCCAATGTAGACCTAGAGGTACAGGACTTGAACTCTCAATGTCATCAGATATGGTCAGCACATTGTGCATGGGGCTGCAGTTGACATTGCAGCTACTGCATTATAGTCAACATGCTTGCAAGTACATGACTATAAATAGTGAACAAAAGTACAGGAGGGGAACACGTAAACGGGGGGGGGGGCACTCACTTACAGTCTTTAGGTATTATGAAGCATTATGCACTGCACACAGCTATGTAGCTGTAATTTCATCTACCTGGCAGCCTAAGGGGTCTGATTTCTCACCATGTGTGCAATGAAGCCATTTTCCATTCACCACAGTTGTAACTTCAGCGTGGAGACAGAGACTCAGCAACCCTGCTGGAACCTTGCAAAGCCAGTGTTGTCCATGTAGCTTGTCCTTGTGACAGACGGCTGCATGACAGAGATTGCACACTTGGGAAGAACTGACACCTGCCCAATTCTAAACATCTGTGGAGCTGTACAATGTCAGGTTCTACAACCAAATCCCCAACTGCAGATGAGTCTGGGTCTTTGTAAGTCCATACCAACTATTCTAAAAACCCAGTTATGGTTTTTGAGTATAATGTATGACACAGTTTTTTTTAAGAAATGGCACACTCTAAGCTCTTGGATGGATATCCAATCTTGTCCTTTCCTATGCACTGCACAAAAACAAAACAAAACAAAACAAAAACAAAAAAACCTTTTCTAGTGATGACTGTGTTTCACTGTTCCCACAGCAGAGAGCAGCACAGAGTTTCAGCATGAGGCTGGTCACTCACACCACTGAGGGAAGTGGGCAGAAAGAGGACACTCTTCATGTGATCCATGAGGTGTTTTGTGTTTTGAAGTCTTGGAGGTCCAGACAAAGTTATTTTTATTGCATCAGGAAGAGATTGTACTCCAGTGTGCTTCCACTGGGATCAAATATCAGAAAACATCATGGCATCAAATCAAATTTTAAAAAAGCCAAAAGGGTCAAACAGTGTGGGTACATGATAGACTGTGGTGGCCAGATGGTTCTGAATGGGAGGAGTTTTCAAAGTAAGTTCAAGAATGAAAATTTCTCAATAATTTTATCCAACAGAATGTCAGTAAACATCTATGTGAACAAAATTGCACCATACTGGAACAGGGTCAGTGTCTTGCTCCTTCACGGTCCCCTTAAAGACTTGAGAACTTTGCCTGTAAAGGGAGACATCAGAAAGAAGCCAAGAAATTCAACAACTAAAAAGCAAGTAGAGAGTTTGTTCTGAAATAGTCTAGACAGAACTTTTGATTGGAGTGTCAGAAGGGTTTGAGCTGGGGTCAAGAAGATGCAGTTGTGGAATTCTCGTTTTTACAACAGGCATGTACAAAATTGTCAATGATTATTTGTCAAATGATAAAGAAGGATTTGTACCATAAAGGAAAAGAGGAAGTAGTTTCAGAGAAATCCCACAATTTCCAGAAAATTGGGTATGAATACAAAAGGAGAAAAAGAAAAATATTTCATAAGTATTACATGATAAACACTGTACTTCCATGCTCAGATCCACCATCTCATTCAGCAACAAACCTCACAAAACTATTTTTCATGCTGTAAAAGAGAAATTATTGCCTGGTGGTGGTGGTGCATGCCTTTAATTCCAGCACTTGGGAGGGAGAGCCATGCAGATCTCTGTGAGTTGGAGGCCAGCCTGGACTACAGAGCGAGATCAGTATAGGCACCAAAACTACTAGGTCCTCCCGAAGCTATCCTGTGTTTCTGTCTTTCTCCTCTCTGCTGTCTTTCTATCTAAAATTTTCTTATCCCTCTCTCTTCCTTATAGTTGGGAGCTGGCCTCTCACAGTCCAGACTGCTGGGGAATGGAGGATCATATTAAGGAAAGTATGATTTAAAAAAAAAATAGAAGAAATGGAAAAGTTAGTGTGCAGACAGAGCACTTGCATGGCTACAACCCCTGTAAACTATTACACTAAATGTGGAGATTCTGAGGAGCAGAATCTAACTTCATTAGAGAACTAATTATTCTGCCTATCTCTTTAGAATGGCTTACAGTGAGTGTAAGCCAGGTGACTGAGCAGCCCAACTGGAATGTTTAAGTCTCCACCCAGACCATGGATTCTATTCTTTTGACCAGGAGGGTTTTTTTTTGTTTGTTTGTTTGTTTGTTTGTTTGTTTTTTCCACTCCAATAGTATTTTCTGGTTCTTAATTTATTTTGTAAAACTTGGATAACTGAAGAATAGATCATGACACTTTTGTGAAAATATGCAATATAAGGGCAGAAATAGAACATTGCTTGACATGAATTATGGGTGTGATAAATGATAGCTTTGTGGAGGCAGAATTTAAATACTTGTGCATTAGAGAGTCATCATTCTTTTTTGGTTTCTTTTTTTTTATATAATTCACAACAGTTCTGAATAAATTATATATTTCTCTTAATCTACTTAGCTGTTTTTATTTCAATCACACTCCTTGCAGATTCCACTCTTAGATTTGTCATAAACAAGCATTTTCTATCTGTACTTATCATTTTTATTGAACACCAAATATGAAATATAAGCAGAACTTACTTTGTTTAGCCTAGGCCACTAGGACCTAGCTGTAGAAGTTGTTTGACCAGAAAATCTCTGCTGTTGCATTGGTATCTTTTCTTTTCAGGATAAAAAGCCTGAGTTCCCCAAAATAGCCAATCAATAGATGATGTCAAAGGATACAATAGACAGACAGCTAGGAGATTTCTCCTCATAGAGAACGAGGAACACTGCTGGATAGGAGAAAGCAGCAGTAAAGGCAGCCGCTGAAGCTGTGGTTAGCTTTGTGATATTGCCACTGATCCAAGCAGAGACTTATGGTTAGTCAAAGTGCTAAGACTAGGTAACCATTGAGTGGTTCGGCTTTAGGAAGGACACACATGTCACCCTCTTGCAATGCTCAGAAACTCAGGAGATGCAGCTGAAAGAACATGGGAGCAGGACAATGGAGAGGAGGACAATGAAATGCTGCTTTAGGGACGTGATGTCTACAAGGCACAAACAATGACATCACAGCTGGAGCTGCTTGTATAGGCCATGCAGGAGACCAAGTCTCCACACATGTAGTCATGACACTATTAAATTTCAAATACTTAACCTGTTTCACAGGTTAAATTGAACCTGATCTCAGGTAGGTCCTAACTGGTATCTCAACACATCAGAATTAGGTTTTATGTAAATGGGATATTAAATTCAGAATTGATGTTAATTAGAATGAATTGATGTTGATGTTGAAATGGGGTGAATGCCTTTGCAATGTGAGCACATGGAGTTGGTGAGGGGTGAGGAGCTGTGGGAAAGAGATCATAGATTCAACTTCAGTACTTCCTGAATCTAGATGTTAAGGCTCTCCTCCTCAATATAGTTTCTTTTCTTACTTTCTTTTTCTTTCTCTCTCTTCTTTCTTTCTTTTAGTTTTTAAAGATGGTTTCACTGCATAGCCCCAGCTGGCCTGGAACTCACTCTGTAAACCAGGCTGACCTCAAACTCACAGAGATCTGCCTGCTTCTGCCTCCCAAGTGCTGGGATCAACAGCATACACCACCACCGCCCAGCCCCAGTATGGTTTGTATATTAAAGGCAAAAAGAGAAAAATAAAAGATGAAGCTATAGGGGTGGGAACCTAAATAGAACATGAGCAGAAATCTTAAGAGATGAGGAGGGGTGTTGGAGCTTCTCAGAATACATGGAGAAGGTGATGGGCAAAAAGTCATTAAGACCAGGACAGCATGAGAGACCTGGAGAGAGATGCACCAGGATCCATCTCTACATGCCTTTGATCTTAGAGCTACTCTAGAACTACAAGAAAACAAATGCCTGTAGTGACAGCCTGAGTAGAATTGTGTGTCACCATAGTCAAGAGAGAAGGGAGCGTGCCTTCTGATGACGATGGTGTCTTCTCCCTCCGGTTCCTGTAAGCACTCTCTGGTTCTCAAAGCCCATTTGTGTCCTTTGCTTCTGACATGGCTTTTCCAGGGCCTGATGCATTTCCATAGTTTGGTCTCTTCTTTATGAGCCACTCATCATTTGTCCCCCAGTCTCTAAAAGGTCTTTATTCAAATGTCACTTCATCAAAAACTATTTCCCTGCTCATCCTATATGTGCATTTGATCTTTCTGTGGTCCCCGATAAAGACCCTTTCTTAGAATTCATCAACTTCTAATGTATCAAGATTATTATTTAACCATTTTTACTTTTTCTTTCCCTCCCATCAAAATAAATATTTCCCGAATCACAAATCTCACCAGCTTAGTTGCTGTTAGCTCCATTGCACACTCCAGTTTCTATCATTTCTTGGGTAATAAGCCTGTGTTAAATCATTGTGATGCATCTATTTTATTTCTCTAATAAAGAACAACAATCTTCATATTAGCATTGATAGCAGTTATATGGTAAATATAAAATGTATTATAGCTGTCAAGCTTTTTACATATTTTAAATATAAATAGATTAAAATGAAATAATAAACCATTAACCTTAAATGTTAGTGATTCATAATATGTGGGAGAGAAATTAGGAGTCTAAGACTCAACTGTACCATTTTTATCATTTTTTTCTATTATGTGAACAAATTTTTTTATGAAGTAGTTGGAAATCATTGCTAGGAATATAGCACATACCTTAGGTTGTGTTTGCATATATATGTGCTACAAACCTTGTGATAGACAACAATCAAAAGTCCTGTTGCCAATACCCCAACCACTGGGAACATTGCAAAGTAAATTAATTGGTAAGAACAGATGTCAGACACGTTCTAGTCGATGCTGGCAGGGGTCCATTGTCTGGCTTCACTTACAGAGTATGTGCATTCTACACACAGAGATGCCATCCAATTCATGTTCACATGTGAATTGCAGGGATGGCTTTGCTCTCTTTTAAAGTATCACTTTCTAGGATAATAATACATAGCAAAATCTCAGAGATAATTGCATGTTCATGTTGCATATTTTGTGTTAGAGATTTCACTGGTGCTCATCAAGGTTTGTAAACACAACTTTCAATTTCTCATGTTTTGAAATGTGTATTCACTTGGTGTATTTAAATGGAATTTTTTTATGTATGTTCTAAGTAGCAGGCATTGGAAAAACAACCAGAAATTTAACAGCAAGCAACAAAAGAATAAGAAAAGAATTATTTTTGCTAATATCTAACTTCCCTTTATTCAAATAAAATGATAGAATAAATTCATTATGATATAAGGATTTGAATTTATTGCATTTTCCCCACGGAAAATTGTGCAAAATATCCACATCACATTTACCAGGAAATTTCCACTGTTGTTTCTAAAATCAAGCAAGATATAAGTCAATAACAACAGCAATGGGACAGACCATGAATAAACTGCAGTTTTGTGAAATACCAGGTCACAGTAGAAAGCCTTTGTGTCCTTTTGTGTCCAGACTGGGCTTTTTACTCTATATTTTTTAGTCAGTTGTTGATTTATGCTGGCTACAATAATACTGAAATTCTTAGAATATTTTTTAAATATGTAAGAATATTTTTTAAAAATATAAATTCTAAGTTTCATGTGAGTTGTTTTATTTTGAAATTCTGTTTTCATTGATAGAGCAGCCAGAGCCCCATGCAGCATCTTTCTAGTTTCATACAGAAAAAGACCATTGTGATCATCTCTTAGTTTGTTCTGCTCCACCTGGAATCACCTCCTTCTTCATCATGTACAAGTGGCTGAACATCACCCTTTGAAATATTTTAAAGATGTCACCTATTTATTCCAAACATATCATGACTTGATTAAACTGATTGAAATAAAGATTTTTTGGTCCCTAACACATAAAATTATGAATAACATGATGAAACACAACACCCACCCAAGCTCCAAGAATATGTCTATAAACACTAAAACATGGAATATTTTAAGGGAAATTCACTGTGAGCTCTTCTGGAACCGAGGACTTGAGTCACCCAAAAGAGAAGATTGAGATATGTCATGACTTTTCAAACTTTATTCTTCTTCATCTATGAAGACATTTCCAAACTTTGTTAAAGGTCTCATCACAGGTTGGTTCTCCACTTCTAGTCACCAGCTGGTTATGGAGGAGACAGCATATATACCTCTCTATTAATTGGGTGATTTATGTATTCCCATAATCATAAAGTAATCTCAAGGAGAGAGGCAAACCTGCTGGCACAGAACTCACTTCTGCAGGGACATGCTCTAGTGTTTATTATACTTCCATGAGGTCACATGCCTTCAGGAAAACAAGAGAATGCACCACTTGCTACAATCCCAGGTAACACCAATCTTGAACTTCTAAAGCATCAAAGTGAAAATGAACAGGACTTTGTCTCCTTATTACATATTGTCATTTCAGAAAAAAAATGGAGAACAGTGAAAAAAAGAGAGATTTCTTCAGAGTGGTACATGCCCAGAGAGAATATGTGCTTTTCCCCTCTTAAAGCAAATTACCTAAAGCTTTTAAATCAATGCTCAGCAAATTATCTCAAAGCAAATAAAAATAACAATAACAGCACCTGTCTGGCTGTAGCTTGCTTCCTGCATATGCCAATTTGTCACTGGCTTACAAACCTAATAAGAGTCTGTGTTTGGCTTTCTCCATTTCCATAATGAAATCTTTAACAGCCCTGTGATTGAAGAGCATCCTTTAAAGATCTGCACCTATTGCTTATTAAACACACATCTCCATGTGTGTGAGGCTGCAGGAGAGGGCACTGACAAGATGAGTGATAGCTAGACAGAGAAGAAAAATAGCAATGCCTCCCCTCTCTAGTCTGTTTCCAATTTATCGTGTTGTGGGAACCCGTGGGCCCAGGTAGAGGGTTGTGCTTCTAAAAGGTTCTGATTAACCTGTATCACCATGCTTCTACTGTCATCATTACACAGGCAGCTAAGTAAACAGATATAATAGGCCTTGGTTTCATCTCTAGGAATTTATTGCCATGGAAATCCACCCAGTTCTCTCATTTATCTCACTTTTCAAAGAGTGATTTAAGGGCCACCCACGTGGCAAAATAACATAAGCTAAATTGCTTCCATTGTTCATTCATTCATAAAACAGTTTCCCCACATCATCTTTTTGCTAGGTTTTGTGCTAGGCACCAAGGCTATAAAGATTAACATGCCTTTCAATTCCTTGTAATGTGATAAATCTAGATGATCAAAGTATACTAATTAAAATCTGAAAAATCATTTTATTTATTGAAGGCATCTGTAGCAATAATAAGTAGCAATAAATTAATAGATGAAAATGTCTCTATTAAACTCATTCTGTTCAAACATGTAACTTTCTGTTAACACAAAGCCAATGTGTATAATTTGGTGTATGTGTGTGTATGTGTGTGTGTGTGTGTGTGTGTGTGTGTGTGTGTGTGTGTGTCAGTTTGCATGCATGCCTAAGACCTAGAGAATACTGAGTAATTGCATACAGGCTGGTTACAAATAAACTAAATGACATATGACTTTCCAAAGTATTTTTTCTTCTTGTGATCACAAAGAGGTATGTGGTTTGAGCATGCCAGGTGAACAAATATGAAAGTGTCCAATAATGAGAAACTTAAACCTTCTGAGACACAAGTCTTTTAAAAGATTTTGAAAAGGGTTTTATTGTCAGTTAACTGGGGTGGTTGAGCCAAACAAATTGCTTATGAACCAAGAGCTGCTTTATGTCAGAGGAAACAAAACATCTTCATTTATCCAAACTTTGGCAACACTTTTCTTAGTTATAAAACACAACTGGAATCAGCAGCGGAAAGGAGTGGTGCCTCTGTGGGGAGGGGAGAGTGTCCTGCACTCATGCTCAGCTTATCTCTGCATCCTAGTCCCTCACAGCTACTCGCTTTAAATAAGATAAATAGTGTCCAACTACATTGCAGTCGTATTGTAAAATCAGTTTTCCTTCTACCAAGAGAACACAACTGTCAGCATAATGCACACTTCCCCCTTCATTCTCTCCAGCTTCCTCTCTGCCATTTCCTGAGAGTGAACTTAGTCCAGTTCCCAACACAGGATCAGTATTCTCACTGCAACACCATGTCAAAAATATAGCAAGGAAATGTATTAAACACTTAGCATGAAAGACTTTCATCAAAATTCTGGTTTTTGTTGTTGTTGTTTTTTTTGTTTTGTTTGTTTGTTTTCATGGGAACACACACAATGGACAAAGTTTCTGCTCTTGGCTCTGAATCATTGAAACCCCTGTGATGGGCTAGAAGAAGTGAGCAAGCAGTCAGCTCAGATCGGTCTCTGTGGCCTCAGCTCTTAACTCAGAGTGTGCAGTTTGCTCTGAGCTTGTGGTCACCACATGTGACTCCAATGAATGCTGCCTGCAACACCTACAGCAAACTCAAGACTACAGAATGTTTATCACACATGAAACTTGTTTCTGTTTTGTAGACTCATATGGTCTAGTTCTGAAAAACAGGGATTTTACTATTTTCCTAGCATCCTCATTCCTCAGCACATAAGTATTAAATTACCATATATTTGTATTGAATTGTGATAGAATTTAAATGTTAAAAATTGCTGTTTGGATTGTTGACTTGATTTTCATACAAAATTATTAAATGAATTTGGGTATGAGTTTGAGATATATTTTCCAGCTATTTATGAAGTGGCAATAAACACATGTATGCTATTTTATACTACATATTTACATAGAGTGGCATTCTGAGCACAACAATTAGAAAATTAAAATATGAATCAACTCTAAAAAAATACTGAAGATGTTCTGCATCCTTCAGCATCAAAATTCAGCTGGCAATTAATTTGTTATATAAAGGTAAGCATGCACTTCCACCTTAAGAATTCAAATGTCCTTTTGTCTTTAATAAATGGTGAATTTACACATATATCAAAGAATTGTTTCAAGGTAAATTTATCCATGATTTATTGTCAGTCAATATTTTATCTGTATACCTATGTTATGTACTATTTTAACTGGGCTACATAAAAATGTCTGGGCCATAGGCTGATAGCTAAAAAGTTTAAGCAGCTCTGTTCTCCACTGAATAATGACAAATTGAGTTCTCCCACAAACTTCCTGTGAGTCACAGGCCACCTGCCACTTCCTCCCTCTCTGTACCAGCTGCACTTTCATATTGGAAAACCTAACTTCATGTGTTGAACCAGGAAGCCTCTCCTGTCTGGAACACAGGACACAGACTTCTGTCCACATGCTCTCTATCTTCCTTTTACCAAAAACACAGTATTTATTTTCTCTATCATAGTCCAGCTTTTTAATCCTGCTTGTATTACATCCCCATGTCTTCTCAGAAACTTCTTCAACCAAGGAGTTTTACTTTAACTGACAGTGCTATTTTTTCCTTATACTTTAAAATCAGCAAAAACTGCCCTGAAGTTGCCTCCTGTCTTCCATCTCCCTCTGTTTATTTGCCAGAGTAAACTGGCTTTCCAAGTCCTCTATAACTATCCCTTCACAGTCCACTTGCTCATGTCTGGATATCTTTTCCTCTAGTGAACTCCACATCTGAAGAGTCACTGGCCTCAGAGTCCACATGGGGAATTACTGCCTGTGTCCTACAAACCTGGGCTCTTAGACTTCACAGTTTTCATTACTGCCTTCCTCAACTGCCCATGGCTAGTGACTAAGGTGGTGGGAGTATAAAGTCCCAGATGTTTCACTGGTGTGGACTCATTATGGTGGCCACTGTGACTCTAGACCTTCAGCACCAACTTGGAGGAACCTCAGCAGACATTCATCACAGCCTGACCCCTACCTGTTTTCTTCTTTCTTCTCATAATGAACTTTTCTGCTAAACATATCCACACTGACAATCTGCTTCCAGAAAACAATCTGAGTCAGTCAGTTCCAGAGGCTATAAGGTGGGTTTTGCTTCTGAGTTGAGAATAAATGCTACCTAGCAGGCAATGATGACCTCAATGGTAAAGGTCAGCAAGGTTAGCACCTGTGGACTGTAGTACATCATTGAAACATCCACCTTTGGATTTCGGTGAAGCACAACCACAAACTCATAAAAAGCCATGCCCTATTAGCTGGAATGTCTCCGGTTGTGGGATACAGGGAAAAGGATGCACATCAGGTTGACAGGAGTGCACAGCTCCTACAAAGTCCTCTGGTCCTTCATAACAATGCACAATACAGTGCTCACCAGTGCAAATGGCTGGCACTCATTTGTAATATTGTAAGTTTAAGCTGAGATACAAACTACGGCTACAGCCACAACAGCTAATGGAGATTCAGGACAATAAATGCAAAAATATTTCATTACATTTTATTCTATGTGCCAAAATGTTTTGCAATAAATAAATAAATATGTCACATTTTAAAATTTGGTTTTAAAAATTTGGACTTGAGAAATAATTGAAAAAATATATATGGCTAAGAATTCATTTCTAATGTACAGTTTTGCCATATAGTAAAAAACAAGACAAAAAAATCTCAAAATTTAATTGCCCAGTGTGAGAAAGGTTTAAATACCAATGGCAGCCATGATTATGATGGAAACACTGTGGTACACACCCTGAAGAAATTTTGGCTCCTTGAACCCTAGCTTTTCTGAGTCTCCCTTCCCGGATCACAGTTTGTGTTTAACTTGCTCCTGGGTGAAAGACAGTGTAGCGTTCTTTGTCTTCTAAGGGGACCAGGGTCTGATTCATATTCTCTGTGTTCCAAGGGAATGAGTCACAGGTCATCCACATCATGGCTTAGTCTTCCTTCTATATTCATTGACTGATGTGGAGCAGCCCAAGAAGTAGGAGATGTTCTGTATTCAGTGGCCCCAGACATGGATGGAATGCATTCACTGCAGCTGAATATCTGGCCTGCCACTGGATTCCCAAGACTATTCAAATGAGGCTGAAATATCAAATGGAGTAAGGACAGATTTACTGACATGGGTGTGTCTTCTTAAGGTACAAGAGTTAAAGAGCCAGGATCCATCCTGAGGGATAATGTGGATTCCATGTTAGGATGACTCCTAGAAACTTTGGGACAATGATAGTGCATACTGAGCAAACATCAAATGCTGCCATTGCCACACAGACTATAGGGAAAGGAATCAGATGTTCAGAGACAAGCTGGCATGGATATTAGATGAATCCTTGATATACTAGTAGGTGGTTTTGTTCCACACAAAGCTAAAGGACATACCTAACAAGGGGATGTGGTATGTGCCAAAGGGTGATGCCAGCACCAGCATTATGTGGTAGCACTCTGGACCAGGAATAAAAGAAGCTGTTTTATATATATATATATATATTTCACTGGGAATTATGACTTCAAGATACAAAGCAATGAAGTTTTTGGAATGAAAGTTATATCTGAATGATAGCCAAAGAACTCTGACCCATACCAAGTAATAGCAGAACACAGCACCCACAGGGGAAATCACTAGACTGCCAATAGAGCACTGTTCATCTATGCCAGCAAAAATCTTAAGCCTGCATGACCAGAACTATGAGGATTGTATCAATAAAACTCATCAAACCTTGCCAAGTTTCCAGGAGGAGTTAGCTTTCAATCAAGTCCTGCTACATTTGGCAGGAGAAAAAAAAATCTGTGAGTCTGGTGTATCTAGTCAGCACAGGAGTGATTCCTGTAGTCTTCCTCAAGAGGACTGGACATTTGGTTTCAGAGGTTAAATACATAGTTATTCAGGGGACTATTGGGCATAGGATTGAAGCTGGTGTTAATATTCCAAAGAAAATCATCATGGTCTCTCTCATAGCTAGAGGCCATAAAGGGAGCAGAGGTTGATAGAGTACACAGGTTGTGGTTACTACCCATCTTATAGCTCATATAATGGTGACCATTTCTCTTGTTTTTAGGTGTGCAATCAGTAAAATACTTGTGTTGCTTTTAGGTCACTATCAGACAAGATGTGCTCAAATGAAGGTCTTTAACTTCTTCCCTCCCTGGTAAGTCAACATAGAAAATCAAATTTAGCAATTCACCCTAGGAGTGGGAGATTGAGTGGACATTAGTGTCTCCTTCACAAATATAAATGCTTCAGAGGTATTTTTTTATCATTGTACCAATATTTAATTCACTAGTCTGAACTCCAGAGAAACAAGATGGGTCCAGAAGATAGCTGCAGGCTTGACCCATTAAGAGTCCCTCTGCAGCTGCTGTACCAGATGTGGTATGTTTACTGGAGCAGATTAATATAGCCTCAGGATTTTGGGATGAAGCCATCTTTCTGGAAAAATCTGTTCTTTTCTATCTCAATCAGGAAAGACAATCAGAAACAGTTCACATTTATATGGATTCAACATTATTAATTTACAGTTTTGCCCTGGGGCAATGTTAACACTTCTTCCCTCTGTTATGATATAGTCGGAGGAGACCAGCACCATCTGCCCAGCCAGGGCACTTTTCATCAGTTTGTTCCATTGCCGGAGCTATGATGATTGTGCCAGAGGAACATGGGGTATCCAGCACTCTGGAGGCCTTGTTAGAACATGTGCATTCTAGAAAGTAGGAGACAAACCTCTGAAGGTTTGAAGCATGCCAGTGAAGGGTGAACGGTTGCTTATACTAGTTTGTACAGCCATGTAATGATGGTGCTCTCATGGGTTTTCTTGGGTTCGAAAAATGAGCCTGTTGATCTCATGCCTACAAGTACACTATACTGCTTAGCATGACAATTTGGCTCAGACTCCATAGAAGCTCTGAGCAGAAACTGTCTGGGTTGTTGTGTAAATCTCCACATGGTGGTCATATGATTGAATATATTATATGACAGAGGAGCAATCAGAGGTGGGGAAGGTACTACTTGGAATTTGTGGCAAGACTACTTGGATAATCACAAAGGTGACTTCCACTGCTCTGAGGAGATGCAACACCACTTTAATGGAGAGGAGACCACTACATTTCCTACTGTTTTATAGAGTTCTAGCATAGACAGAACACTTGGCCATGGTATACTAAGTGATGCTGACCACAAATGACATGATTATGAACTTGGTTCATCCAGACCCATGAGCCTTCAAGACTGCTTGCTGTTGCATCCCTTCTCACAACCTTCATAAGGAGTAGTTCATCTCAGATAAAGGAGGAGCAGTGCTGGAAGACACAACCAATCTGCATGAGCAGGACTAGAGTCTAGGGCAACATCAGCACCCCTCCCCACTCAACATCTAGGCTAGTTGTGAGACATTCAGATAGGGGAGGAAACATCAATCTGATTTTTTTTTCCACAAGAATTCTAGCCCAAGGCAGACAATCTCTACAATGTGGGCCTATTAGGCACCAGGTAAAATAGTAGTAGGGAAATGTTTGCTGTCTTAACAAGTATGGCCTTCAGGCAGTGAGTGTGGCCATTCACTTCATACAGGAAAATAACTGCTGAAAAAATGGAGAAGAGAAAGCCCAGACAAATAGCCTAGAATAAAAAACTAGAATGGTCCTCAGAGAAGCATGATAACACAGAGGCTCAAGGATGCTATGGGAATCTTTGAACAACAGGCCAATGTCCACCAAAGGACATACTGGTAGAGAGGCACTAAAGACCACAGTACATAGATATCTAGCCAGATATTGCCAGACAGCTCCGACACATTATATCAAATATTTTTGGAGGAGAGTTGTCATTCCCCAGGACCCAGGATATGGTCTGTATTGAAAACATTTGATGCAGAGTCCCATATAGAAAAAAAAAATACATGGGTCTAAGAATCAAGAGAGGGAGCACTTAATTTTACTCTGCGTAGAAACTACAGTTCCCTGTAACTGTTAGTATGTATCCTGCAGGGTTCTAAAGAGTAGCAAAGTAGCTAGGTGTGGTGGTATTGTGTTCCCCAAAATATTGTGCACCCTAATAAACATATCTGAGGTCAGAGAACAGAACAGCCACTAGATATAGAGGCCAGGAAATAGAAACACTAGAAACAGCCAGGCATGGTAACAAGAGCCTTTAATCCCAGGAAGTGATGGCAGAAAGCAGAAAGGTATGTAAGGCATGAAGACCAGAAACTAGAAGCATTTGGCCTGGTTAAGCTTTTAGGCTTTGAGCAACAGTTCAGCTGAGATCCATTTGGATGAGGACACAGAGGCTTCCAGTCTGAGGAAACAGGATCAGCTGAGGAACTGGTGAGGTGAGGTGGCTGTGGCTTGTTCTGTTTCTCTGATCTTCCAGCATTCACCCCAGGTTTCAGGTTTGATTTTATTAATAAGACCTGTTAAGATTCTTGCTATAGCAGGGATACAGCGCATAGATACAGTGTTTATATAGCATGTGCAGAACTTTGCCTTCATTCTCAGTACTACCAAATTCCTATGACATTTCTAGCCCCAGAACTAAATGTTTCTGCATAGAATAATAGACAGTAAATATACATATTATCTTCTAAGACAAATATATGAAAATATATTTGCACTCGAATACTGACTCTAAATTATCTAACTTTCATCCTCCCATCATGAAGCAATTGTGATAGAAAATAAGAGTGTAAATAAACTTTAATATTTAGGGACTGTTTGCTTTTCTTTAAAAAAAAAAGAAAAGAAAACAGACACTGTATTCCAAGGGTGATGTTTTTTTTTTTTTTCTGTGAAGACTGATATGAAATGAACTTGGCTGCTTTGATCTGCTCTCCCTCCTGTCCTCAACATTCTTTTTTCCTCCATTTCCTAGAGTATGACATCTCAGCCTACAATACAAAGATATATGACCTAAATTTTAGAAAGCTTACAGCTTGGGTTTGCAGGCTGTGTTTTGTTTCTTCTACAATATTTCCAGAATTTTTATTTCCTTATGAAAAGGCTGAACAGATAAAGTGTTGAGGAAACAGTTATAATGATAGCAGACTTACACCTGCCCACGCTCTGCTGCAGATTTATGGCCAACACAGCCGATTTTGCCATCTGGGTCAAAGTCATATGTTCACTGGAAATATTTTGGTAAGTTATTGCTGGTGTTTTCCACATTGCAGGTGGTGATTGCATGAGTTTATGGCACGTTCACAATGGTGTGCCTGCCTGAGGTACTCAGAAGTTGTGAATGCTTACAGAAGCTATTTGATTAAATGAAATGTGCTCTATTCATCCTGCTAAGCACCATGGGAGATGCTTCCTAAATATAAAATGTAATCCTAAGAAAGTTGCCAAGCTATTCTCCTTGGTTGTTTCTAGAAGCATAGGGCTGGGTACTCAAGGGAAACAAAACAAAAACAAAAACAAAAAGACACTGGCTACTATGGATGTTGAAGTATAAATCACCCAAGAGAAGAATTCAGCTAGGCCCTCGATGTCTGCTAGTCCAGAAAACATCATAACTAGTTAAATTTGAAGATTCAGCCTTTAGCATGTTCTTAAATGTAGTATTTTTGTTACTGAAAACACTATAGGTGTTTTTGTTTATTTTGTTAATTACACTAGTATATTTGGAAGGGGAGACAGGGTTATAGGAAGAAAATTAAAACTAGGAAAGTAAACACAGGGGCTGAGGATTCTGATGTAAATTCTACTACGCAATATGCATCTAAGCTTAGCTGCTGCTGCCTGCAATGCACAGGGGGATGACAGCAGAAAACACACCTTTGGAAGTACCATTCAAAGGGAGCAATTTTACATTGCTGGCTAATAAATTTTGTCAGCTGCACACTGCTGCATACCCACTACCCACGATGAAGTTTGGAGAGCTCAGCAACTCTAGAGTCTGCCGAGGCTCTGTCTGGTCAGGGCCTGTCCTTCCACATACACTACAGCCAGGTTAGTTTTGCCTGCCCTTGCATTTGGCTACAGTAGAATCGCCTAAAGCCATTTCTTCATTCTATCTGTGAGGGTTTTTGTTTTTTCCAATTTAACATTTATTTATTCCAACTACTGAGTGGTATAATGATATGCAATATGCAAGGATTTGCTCATCCCATTCCCACTAATGGGAATTTGAGTTTAGCTGTTTGATTCTGTTACTTTGTTGGTTTTCATCTGCAATGCTTTGTGGGTACATATTTTCAGTTGTCTTGAGGTCAAGTTTATGTGTGGAAATTCTAGGCTCTGAGATAGATGACTGATGCTGTACAAACTGCTAGAGGACCTCCACAAGGATGGGGCCATGTTCTACTCCAGGACAGGATTCTAGTTACTCTGATGGGTCTGAGCATCTGTTTTTCTAGGTTTTCTGGGAAGTGGGGACAAGGCCTCCTTCTGGCTCTCAAATGCACCTCCCAGGTGAGACAGGAGCTTCATTTTGCATGCAAACCGCAGCACAGAGGAAACAGGGCTAAGTATTTAGGAAGCAGCCTACTTCTTTTACCTGTTTTGCATTCCTGAAACATTTTATAACTGACCCTCCATGGCTTGTGAAGCCCACACATGCTTCAGTGCCCCTTACATTTCAGATGACCTAGGGTTGGACCTCCTTGAAATAAGATTCTGATTCAGAAATGAGCCATTGGCTTGTCCCAAAGATTCTGGCAGGTTTAGTACTAACGTGTTTGCTGTTTTAAGGAATGGAAACACTGAACAGTTGTGAAAAGTATTGGTTTTAAGCTAAAGAAGACTAAATCCTAGCCCATGTTGAACTTCCAAAAGATTTTGGATGAATCTATCTGACCCCTACCCTCTTCAGTTTCCTCAGATGTGGCTATCGGTTCACAAAGGTTGCCCCTGCATCTAGTGCACACCACAAACCCCTGCCTCTGGATCTAGTGAACTACACACCCAAAGCATATCAGAAGAAAGGGAAAATAAAAAAAAATTCTAATTCTAATATATTAATATATTAAATTATAACATGCACACATTTCTAATTAGGAAGGTGGTTGCCATACAAAAGTCTAATTCTAATATATTAACATTTTTTCTTTTAGAATTATGCATGCTTAAGGTTTTAAAGTAGTCACGGACTCTGACCAGCCCTCAAGAAGCCCTCCTTGCTAGTTTCATCTGGTTTTTTCTCCCATAGTGTTTTCCTAGTTGCAGATCTTGACATTCTAAAATTTCATAACCCAAGTAGACAATGAGGGAGAAAATGTGATCTGACAGCTTTGTGAAAATGGGCATCTTAGGGTGACCCCTGCCTTCCCTCAGGTGGCTGTCTAATATTGCATGGTCTCTGTTTCTGGATTCTCCCTGACCCTCACCTGCTCCTATTTGTTACGCAACAATCCTCATCGTGAGATTTTTGATTATGAACTAAAACTTTTCTTAGCAAAATCATCCTTCTGCTAATCATTCTTTTACTAAAACTTCCTCAGTGTTTAAATGAAAATGGCACTAGCACTTCCTTCAGCACTCCTCTGTTTGCTCTGTCTTGCTTTCTCATCAGCTGTAGCTTCCTAAACAGCCCTCCCAAGGTTTAACAGCGCTGCAGAAGCATCGCTATGCATGCTCTCACAGAAGAGGGATTGGTTCATTTCTGCTGCCTTCCCATCTCAGGAGACTGCAGAAGTCAGGAAGGAAGATGCCCCATGCTTCTCTGTGAAAAGGAGGGATGTGAGGCTTTGGATACATCACAAGACAGCACAAGGCCAGTCATCCTTATTAAAAGGATATATCTCAAAATGTAAATTGGTTTTGAGTTGTTGAAATTTCTTATCATTGACAAGGAAAGGGTTAGCTGGTTTCTAATGTAATTGGATCCTCTCAATGTCAAAATAAAACGGCTCTTTACATAGAATATTTGGACACATTTGTGAGACTAGGGATAATGACAAAGGTAAAGAGAATGCCAATTATACTAATTGGACATTTGTCTACAAATAAGGCTTTACCATCAACAACAGTTAACATGCCTTCAGTGAAGATGGGTGCAAACATCCAGCTTTCATCAGCAGGGACCTAAGCAAGCCTCCCCTTGGAAGCCTATATTTCTTCCCAGAGCATTTGTTCTCACTGGCTTTTCTCTTTGGACAAGGGTTTCTCAAAACACAGGCTAAGATGCATGGTGACTTACAGCAAATAGCCAATGGTTACACTAAAAAGAAACAAAAGACCAAAGAATCTTCACTTCTGTGCTCTGCTGTATCTGATTTCATGGACAAATAGAACAGAGGAAATAAAAAAAAAATCTTCCTGTGGAAACACAGGATGCCTTTTGCTCCTGATGGAGCCCCCTCAACTTTCTCCATGAAGAGGAGAGATCTGATAGGCTGTTGGGAATCCTCAGAAGAATGGTCAGCTTTTTATTTTATGGTGGATTATGGGGTTCACCACCAGGCAACAGCCATTCTGTCAAGCTCCCCTCTCACTCAGTAAAGGAGCTGGGACTCTAGGCATGATTGCCCTTTGTTTCTGATTTCTACATTTTCTTTACCAACCACAATTCATTTAGTTTTGTAGCAGAACCCAAGAGAAGACTAGGGCTAGTACTTGCCTGTTTCTTTAATTTCTCCTGTTTTTATTTGTGTGTGAGTGTGTGTGTGTGTGTGTGTGTGTGTGCCTGCAAGCACATTAGCATGCATGGACTACCAGCAAACCTCATGTGTCTCTTCTCAGGTACTCCACATCTTATTTTCTGAGACAGGGCCTCTCACTGAACTTGGGCTCCCCCATTTGGCAATATTGGCAGTCAGTGATCCCCAAGACCCTCCTCTGTCTGCCCTAGCACTGGGATTACAGGCATTAGCACCTGTAACTTTGTCCATGTGTCCTGGGGACAGAACCCAGCTCCAGACACTTGTGTGGCAACCACTTTCCTAATGAACTATCTCACCAGCCCCTAGTTCTTAATTCATAACTCAGAAAGAGCAGAGACTGAATGCAAAATTAAACATTTGTTTCAAGAGTAAATATCTGAAGATAAATAAAACAAACAAAACAAAACAAAAGTGAAATAAAACCCGCACATAAACTTCTTACCTTCTTTTCCCTCAGATCAGAAATTTTATGTAATCAAACCCAAAGATAAACAGGTATTTAAAAATTTTATCTTTTTTGCAACTAACACAGGTAGAAATAGAAATTTTATTTCAACCATAAAGATACAAAAAGAAAAAGAACATCTACAGAGTCAAATTAAAGCTAAAGTAAAGAAGATAAAAATGACTATTTTACTTTTCACAGCAAATTCAGGAATTCAAATTCCTTTGTAACATACTTGAAATCTCAGCATCAGGCAACGGGCAGAGATCTGTGCAGTCAAAGGGCTATTGAATTATGGGACTAAACCCTGAAAGAGTGTGTAATGAGTATGATGAAGAGCTATGGACTAATATTTTGGATGAACAGAAGTGAGGTAAATCATACTGTCCCATTATTGTTAACCATGCGCACTCCACCATGATGCCAGGGCTGTTCAGCCTAGGTTGTTCCTTATGTCTAAAATGTTCAGTTCTCTGCTCATTATTAGTTCTCAATGTTTCAATATATATGTAGTGATATTGTGTTCCCCAATATATTGTGCACCCTAATAAACTTACCTGGGGTCAGAGAACAGAAGAGCCATTAGATATAGAGGTCAGAAAATGGTGGCACACACACCTTTAATCCTAGCATTCCAGAGGCAGAGATCCACCGGGATCTCTGTGAGTTCAAAGCCACACTGGAAACAGCCAGGCATGGTGATTCATGCCTTTAATCCCAGGAAGTAATAGCAGGAAGCAGAAAGGTATGTAAGGGGTGAGGCCTGGTTAAGCCTTTAGGCTTTTAGCAGCAGTTCAGCTGAGATTCATTCTGGATGAAGACTCAGAGGCTTCCAGTCTGAGGAAACAGGATCAGCTGAGGAATTGGTGAGGTGAGGAAGCTGTAGCTTGTTCTGCTTCTCTGATCTTTCAGCATTCACTCCAATACCTGGCTCTGGGCTTGTTTTATAAATAAGACCTTTAGAGATTCGTGCTACATATATATGCCTTTCTTCTATTTTCACTGCTTTCTTGGTGATGTAAGAGACAGGGATAGCAAGAAAGGATAGGAAGTAAGGAAGAGGAGGTAGCAGTTGTATTTTGGCTCCAGTAGTGAGCACTATGGAGCACTGTGCATTGTGACACAAGCTGTTTGTTGATCTTCTCCAAAAACAGACAGTTTCCCTGCCCCCTCTTCATTGTCCCTCTCCCTAGAGTCTCTCTTTTCCCCCCCTCTTCCTCTCCCTCCTCCTACCTCTCCTCTTTGGTTTCTCCTTTCTTCCCCCCTTCAGTCTGCAGCCTTCACACATCCTTGCCTGTCTTCCTCTCTCGAATGCTGGTCATATCTGGGTGACACAGTGTATCTTCCTTGTGTTTCCCTGGTAACCAAGGCTGACCGGCACCAGGCACAGAGTGTCTGAGCTACTGCTTCCTGTCAGCTGTGGCTTCTCCCAGTTTGGCACCACCGTTTACCACAGCGGGAACTGTGCTCCTTCAAGGAAAAAATGTGTGGGATTTGTGTCTCCTTCCCAATCACACAGAACAAAGGGGGGACAACCTATGAGACAAGAGTGTGCACAGAGAGGTCTCTCCCCACTGGAGGGAAGGAAGCATGGTCCCAGTAGACACTGTGTGGCATAAGCCCTGTCAATCCTCCGTTCCCACCTAATGTCTCTTGCTGATACCTGGGGTTTGAGTCCCATGCAAGGTGAAACAGGACTCAGTGTACTTTGTGATCCCTCCCCCCCATCTCTCTCTTCTTCCTTCCTTTTCTTTGTCTGTCTGTCTTTGTCTGTCTGTCTCCTTTTGATTAATGGTTCCTGAGTTATTTAGGAATATTTTTTTCTTGACTTGGCAATTCGGTGCATTCAAAATGAAATCAATTAGTATTAAATCCCCAAAGATATTTTTTGTCATATCACAAATTCCTTCTGGTTTTTCCTGAAAAATTAAACTGCAATCTTCATCTCTTTTGAGGTTTAACAGATATTGGATCCAGCGAATCTCTGGCATCACCAACCAGTAAGTAAGACTCGCTACACTCCCAGCAGTCCTCCAAATCGCAATGCAATAAGCTCCTATCAATTTGACGAGGCAGACAGCCAGTCCTTCTTGAAGATATCACACTCCAGTTATTTCAGGCAGGGGCTTGGGTAGGAAATCAGGGCTGCTGTGTGCAGATCCACAGCCCCTCAGCTTTGTGGTCTTGGGTTCTGAAGACGCTTTCTGTCTTAACCGCTACACTCCAGCATGAACCTTGATGATTTCCACCCAAACCAGAAGCAATAGAAGCATTCTATTCTCTGTCTAGCAAAGATTTCAGAGAACAGAGACCTCAGGGTCAAGGGTCTGCCATGAAAGGTTAAGAGTCTTCCTCAAGGAGGGAGGTCTGGGAAATATAAGGCCAACCACCAGCCCCTTTGACTAGTGCCCCTTATAGTCTGTCTAACAGTAACAGATACTTTTACTCAAGGGAATTTTCTTGAAAGAAGGTAATTAACCATTTCCTCCAAGCTTTTCATTAGGACATGAGGACACTGTTAGAGGTTTATACACATCAATGCAAAGTACAGGTTAAATTCTCTTCCATGGCCCTGGCCCTTTATATATCAATAAATGATAGTGTCTACCTCTGCATTTCTGAGCGTTCCTGTTCCTATACATAAAAGACAATGGGGCAGGGGTGGTACAGTATCTGCCAAGTTTTCTCTGACTCATTCACTTTTTATCTCATCCATCATTTACTGAATCTACAGGTGTGAGAGAGCGCTTGACCGAGACTTGAAGATTATTTTCTTGAAGTGATTAATAATAGGTATTTTCAGCTCCATAGGGCATAAAACCATTGTAACAAGTATTCAATAAGGCCATTGCTGAAGGAAACAGCCACAAACAATATCTGAAATAGTAATAGTGAAAATGTTAAAAAAAAAAAAACCCTAAGGAAAGCAAAAGAAGCCTTGGTCAGAGCTGGTCCATAGAATCCTGAATTAGCCCCTGCTTTCTAATCAGTGGTAAAGGAACAGATATTCCTGTGATGTGGGCACTTGGCATCAGTTAAGTATTAAGAGAAAAAGAAAAAGAAAATCACACCAGAAGTGGTCTGGAACCCTGACTTCTCCAGGGCACCCTGTGCTTTATTCTCTGCTGACACTGCCTTCTCTCGGCATTGTAAAGTTTTGCTCTTAGCTGTTATAATTTTGCCATTCACTCAGAAAACAACGACTTTGTATTCACCATGTGCAAGGCTCTTGTATTATGGGAAACATAGTTACACGGCCAAATTCATTCTTTAAAAGGCCACACCACCAATGCAGCAAACAGCCTATGTACCACTAGCATAATCTGGATCCAGATCTGGGGATGTATGAACCTGTTGAATTAAGAACAGTTTCTAAATGTTGACATCTGTGCTCCCCACTGTAGCTTTAAACCTACATCCATCACATAGAGTAGTAGAAATAAAACATACTATAGTTTCCTTTGATTTGACAAATCTACATATAAAAACAAAAAGCCTCACCTGGCTCTCCTAGAACCTTCCATCTGCTAGCCTACTCTCCTTTCTCCTCTCCAGGGCTGCCCCACCCTGCCAGCCTTCCCCCTGGGTGCCTTGAGGAACCTGCTGCAAGTTTTGTGACTGGTGCTCATCCCACAAGCTAGTCATAGCAAGAGACCAAACCTACTATCACGCTCCCTCTGCTTTTCCTACCCTGTCTATGCCCCCAGCTCTATGACATGGGACCTCCTCCCCCGTCCTGGGCTTAGGACACTGCTGCTTCCCACAGTGAAATGTAAGAGAGCTACTCACTTTGGTTCCACCCCTCACAGCACCCTTAAACTGCCCATCCTACTGTCCTAGCTCAGACTCTCTAGTTATTCATGAGGTCTGGTGAGAGATCTGCTCTACTAGCTCCAGCACTTTGGGCCTGCCACCCTACCTGATGATTCTGTTATGAAAGGTTAAAACTTCATATCAAAAGACACAACCAACAACCTAATTCCAGATGCCTGAAAAAACAAAACAACAATCTGTAACTGTTAAAGATCACAAACCATTAGTGATTGTCCTAACTGGAACAACTTGACAAAATTCAAAACACTGATTTCAAAAGAACAGTTATAAACATGTTTGAAGAATTAAAAAAAAAAAAACAAAGAAGCCGTGAAATAACATATAAGTGAAATTAGAGAGGATACAAACAAAATGAAGTCCAAGAAAATAAAAATGAATGAATAACAGGAACAATTGAGGGTATAGAAATGAATTCAATTAAAGAAAGAGGCAGAAATACTGAAAGAAACTCAAATGGAAATTAAGTTTAAATGAATGCTTCAGTGATATATTGAAAAACTCAGTGGAAAGCCTCAACAACAAAATAGATTATGTAAAGGACAGAGTATCATGTCTTGAAGCCAAGGTAAAAGAAGTAGATTATTCAATCAAAGACAATGATAAGTTTAAAAATATTCTCATAAATGGAACATAAGATACCTTTAAAAGAAAGAATCTATGAATTATGGGCTTGAAAGAAGAATAACGTAAGTCTAGGGCAAAGAACGGATAGCCAACAGGGACGTAGAAGAAAACACCCTAAGTCCAGGTACAAGCATATGCCCAGGGTGGCACAGCATTGCACAGGACGCCAAGTGGTAAGGCCAGAAGACAAGCTTCTCATGTCACAGGTAAACACCAAACATAACAAAACAAGGGTAGCACTACTAGCAGCAAGAGGGAAGTCCCACATCACAAACAAGGATGGTCTCAACAGAATAACTCCCAGTTTATCAATGGAAACTTTAGGACCCAGAAGAGCTTAAAACTTTCAAATTCTAAAAGAACACAGATGCCCACCCAGACTAGGGAAAGCTATACATCTTAATTAAAGGTTGGAGAAACATTTTTCTGTGGTAAAAACAGGCTAACAGGAATTTACAAACACCAAACCAGCCCTACAAAGAATTCTAGAGGGAGTATTGTAGACTGAAGAGAAAGGTAGTACACCCATGAAATTGTTCAGAGAAATAAATGATGCTAAGATAGAAGCTTTGTAAAACAGGACCATGAAATTTCAATAATCATTCAGAATGTTAATGATCTCAATTTTATAACCAAAAGATACAGTTAGCTAAATGGATCAGAAAACAGGGCCCACATTTTTGCTGTCTACAAGAAATACACTTCACCCTCAATAATAGATGCTACCTTATAATGAAGAAAGGAGAACAGAACTTTAAACCAATGGGAACTGTAAGCAAGCAGTGTTACTGTTATGATATATACTCACTACCACTTAATATTCTACATATTGATATGGAAAGGAAACTTCCAAACTCTTTATCCAGAGGAAGAATTACTTTAATAATAAAACCAGAGAGAGACACAGCACAGAAAACTACAGCAAATATACTCAAGGAATATGGATACAAGTATTCTCATAATACACTTATAAATAAATAAAACAAAGACACACTCATCATAAAGATCATTCTCCATTATTACAGTGGCTTTATCCCAGAGATTCAGGGATGGTTCAATATAAAGAAATCATTAAGCAATAATAAATCATATACATGGACTTAAAGACAAAAACTCATGTTATCATCTCAGTAAATAGAGAAAGGGCCCTTGACCAAAACCCAACATCCTTTCATGATACAAGTCCTAGAGAAAACAGGATTAGAGGGAACATATCTCAACACAGTACATTTATAGATGACAGATCCAAAGTCATCATTCAATTCTCCAGATACCAGGCTACCTTTACACTGCTAGTTGCTACCAATGAATCAAATCATGAAACATGGTTTCTGCCCCTAGATACTTTTAGAGAGTAAAAACTTTACAAAAGCTGAAATTTGCATGAATGAAAGCAACTTTCATCTGAGGTCTTGCATGCTGTCTATTACATTCATTATCATAGTCACACAACATAAAACAAAGCCGTTCCATTCTCTTTCAGAAGTAAGGATTTGCAAATGGGGAAATGTATCAAATATCCTGACATATTTGCAAGGAAAATATTCTGGGAATCAAAGGTACTGTTATTGAATGAAAGGCACAATTCTGTAAGTAAGCACTCACAGGATCATGTGACATGCTGTGGAAGGTATTAAGCATGCAACCAAGACAGTGCTGGGATCCCATAGAGCCCTGTTCATAGACATGGGGAGGGTCTGGGCATGCACTCGTCTCCAGGCACTTGTGAGTTTCTGTCAGGCAGGGAAGACAAAGGCAATCTTGTGATGGAGAACAAGCAGAACAAAAGGAACACAGCAGAGGTGAGCATGCTGCTTTTGTGTGTGGCTGGCAGCATTAGACAAGCAAGAGCCTGGTATGCAAGGATGAAGACATCAAGTAGGGATCAGTTTTATCAATGGCAGAGCACGTGGCTCTGGGTGGCAGAAATGGAAGTGGGCAGGAGCCTCAACGGTCTGGACTGGTGTGAATGCAGAAGACAGGCTAGAATCACAGAGCACCATGAGAACAACTGTCCAGCCATCCTGAGCCTCGATGACTGTGACCACAGAGGAAAGAGAGAAGGACAGGGACTGAAAGACAGTTCAAAGGCAAAATAACAGGACTTGATGACAAGCTGACTAGCGGGCTTGAATGAGAGGGAAGAGTACAAGATAGTGTGGAAGAATGGTGACACCAGTGACAGAATCAACATAGCACTTTGAGCTGACAAGCAGATGATCAAAGTGACAGAGCACTCCCTCCTGCCATATGCCAGCACGTCAGAGACACTCAGCTGAAAGTAGGTTTTGTTTTTTTTCCTAGACCCTTCTTGCTGGGGAGTGCATGGGCAAATGACAAACTCTTACAAAAAGAAGCTCTCTCAGGTACTAGCTGATGTGACCTCAAGTGTCAAAACAAATTAAAAGCCCATAGAGTGAGGGTCAGCTCTGATGTCCCCACAGGTTAGAACTGCAAACAGCCATTACTTTCTCCTGGAGAACTTTCAAATAGCTCCCCAGTAGGCCCATAACAAAGCATCCAATAACATTTGGTTGCTTCTCAATGAAGATTTGCCGAATGGGTGACAGGATACACAGGGGTTAACAAGAAGTTCATGAAGAGCTAGTTTCCTCTCATGTGGCTCACCATCTCAACAGAGTAGAGAAGAAATGTAGTAGTTCACAAAACCAAGGTACAATCACGTGAACAGGACAGCTACTTCTGAAAGTCAAGTATGGTGGAAATAAAACAAACAGAAACATCACTGTGGGTTGATGGCATTTGAGTACTTACTGTGAGTGTCTGTCTCTATCCTGTGTCTATCAATTTACACAACCACATCAAACTTTAAGCATTTGCTGTGGGTTGACAGTGGCAGTAGACTGGTATAAATTGGCTGCACTTTATAAATGAGCATTTCAAAAACAAATGTCCACCTTATCTGGATTTGTTTCAATTTCTATATCAATAGATGGTTTCATGTGAGCTATACTGACTGTAAATAACAGATTAACCATTAAAAACATAGAGTATTAGTAAATAACTGTGTGTCTACTTACTTGAAAGTAGAACTGAAAGGAACCAGCTATATCTTGGCCTTTGAAGTTGCAAAGATAATTTATGAGAAGCTGACTTGTGTGTCAGCAGAGGTGATCCACAGGAAAGGATTCTTAGCATTTCAACTAACAAGGAATGCACCTGATTTCCTCAAAGCAGGTCACTAATGAGATCAGCAGATGATAAACTTATTGTTTACTATGGGTTTTCTCCAGTAATATAAATGGAAGCCAAATATTGATCAAATTTTATTTGTTTTATTTGAAAAAAGTACTTCTGTACCTGTCAGTGATGAGATGCTGGGAGTTTTAACAGGGAAATAAAATAAGCCTCATAAAATTCTGAGCTGGATAGTATTGTATAAAACAAACATGTCTAACTCTTCTCAGCAAAGCCTTCCCTTTCCCAGGTGATAGGAACAGAGCGTTACACACCAAGAAAAGAACTGTTTTTTTCCCATGGTTGGTCAAGCCTGGTTCTCTAGAGGGAAGATTTTCTGGAGGAAACCTGTCCGTGAGCTGTAGGGAGTGGGGAAGGAAATGACACTCAGGCCAGATTCAATGGCCAAAGCCACTCTGGGCTAATCACAATTTGGTCTTAGTGTGAGTCACTTGGGAGCTTGATTGATCTTTGATCTCTTGACTCTGGTTTACAACAGAGTAAGGCCCAGTCCAGTGCCATAGAGCAGCTGTTCTGATTTGTAGCTGGTCTCAAAAGGGTGCATGAAGAAATGGGGGTACACACAGCTTTTTCCTATGGTGGATTGTTCCAACATTTTCCTGGAACTTTGGATTTATTTTTCTCTAGATCTGTGTTTCTCTCACTTTGGTACATTTATAGAATCTGATCCCGGTTTCACTGTGATAACACACAATGACAAGGCATCTTATGGAGGGAACAGTTTATTTGAGGATTAAGCTTTCTGAGGGATAATAATCCATACCACCACAATGGGGAAGCATAGCAGTCAGTAGGAATGGTGTCTAGAGAAGAAGCTAAGCGCTCACTTCCTGTTTCACAAGCGTGAGTCAGAGAGAGATAATTCGGAATGGTATGCGCTTTTAAAAACTTAAAGCTGTCCCCAGCAAGGCCACATATCCTAACCCTTCCCCCAAATTTCCACTGACTGAGGATCAAGTATTCAAATATCTGAGACATTGGAGGGCATTCACATTTAAACCACCACAGGCAGTATTAGGACATATGTTTTGCAGGTCTCCAACATCAGACGGTAACTTCTCAGATCGACAGCTGTGTGAGCCATTGTCTCCTTGTGAAGTCTGCCTCTTTGGAGGACACTGACAATGAACAAGTAAGTGCTTGACCATTCTCTTCCAATCAGGACAAGACCTGGCCTTAAGAGTCAGACCACACAGTGCTAAATAGAGATGCCACCTGTTTGCTGTTACGCCAGTAGAGTTTGCTTGTTTGCTGAAAAGGTGATTGTGGTTAACCATCAGTGCTGATTTGTGACTTCATGAGGTAGCAGACACATCAGATGTTTGTTCCTAAAGAAAAAAGCACAAGCAGAGCCACTCATCTGTATCTTCTCGCAGCTCATAGACAGCTTTGTAACTCCGAAGGTCTGAAGTTCTGGAGCAGGCTGGGTGACTTCAGTAAGGGTCCTCGGGGTCTTTTCTAATTAGCCAGTTTACTTACATGGCAGGTTTTAGGCTGTCTTCCAGACAGAGCCAGGGTGGTAATGGGGCCACTTATTTCTATATTATGTCTTCATGATGTGGAAGAGATCAAGTCATGAATGTGTGGATGCTCCCAACCCCCATAGACCAAGGGAGGTTGGTGTAGCTTTGCTCCTGGTGCCTTCTGTTGGTTAAAGCCAGTCTCAAAGCAGGCGGGATGAAGGACTGGAAGACAGACCCATGCTCTTAACAGTCTGTTGCACAGAACCAAAGGTAGAGGGGGCAGAGGAGAAATCACACTAACACCTGTAACTCACTGTGGTACAGCACACAGCATTTATAAAAGCACAGCGTTTATTACGGGCATTGTGAACTCTCACTTCACTTTCATCTCTTATTTCAGGTATGAAGCACCGTGGGGAAGGGATGGTCAGGATGGGGATTGCAGGTTCGATGTCAGCCTGGGCTACTGAGTGAATCCCACCCCTCTGTAGTGGGATGTAGTGATGGGAAACTCATCAAGACCCTGCCTCCAGAGAAAAAAGAACAAAGAGCAGCATTGTTGGCTACATCTCTGTGGGAGAGCACTGACCTCACACATGTGAGGCTCAGATTCTCTCCTTACGACTATAAATGGGTCAGAGCTGTTTAAAGAAAAAGCTCTCTTCCCATCACTTAGTCCTCTGACAGCCAATTCAAGAAATAATTACTAGGGATTGCTTCTAGAATTTTCTTGAATCTGTGGTTTCTGAATAATCTGATTCATTATTGTAGACAAGGAAGACATAAAGGCGTCATGGTTGAAAAGCTATTACCTAGGATGATTTGTTTGAGTTATAACCTGCCCAGTTATAACTATGGTACAGACTTGTTGGCTTGTGTTTTACTGCCTCAGTTTTTTATTTGTTTATTTGTTGTTTTTTCCCTTAAATGCAGTTGTGAGATACTACAACTTTAAAAACCATGCCTGGCACACATTAACTGTTTTCATGTGCCATAGCTTCCAATGTCTGACAGTATGAGCTATGGTAGAATCCATCCAGTATCTGTCTAGCATCCATCATTGTCTCATCTCTTAACTATGTCTCACATGCTACCGACTTCTGAGTTACTTTGTGTGTGCGTATGTATGTTTGTCATCATGTTAGTTTATATGTATGTATGTGGATACCCATGGATATCAGAAGAGAGCATTAGCATCTCCTTGAGCAATTGTGAGCTGCCCTTATGTGGGCATTGGGAACAAAACAGATCTTTTTTAGGAGCAGCAACTACTTCTAACCACGAAGTCATTGCTCCAGCCCCTTCTGAGATACTTTCAAGTGGAAAAAACAAACCATGAATATTAATTCTATACTTACCTTTTAAAGGGCATTCTGAGTACATAATGAACTTAAATCTTTTGCATTTTGTATTACAAATAATTTTGATATCAATTATTGTTCAGATTCTGTTTTGTTTTCTATATTCATTGTCTTATATCTCTGTAAAACCACAGAAATGGATTACCTGTGTAATTATACAGAAGATAAGTGTGTCTGCACAGCCAAAGCAACTTTGAGCAATTAATTAACTTCCAGAGTAGCAAAAAGAAATATTTACCAATATTATCTGAAGTAAACACTCCTTTGGCACACACAGTTATAGAAAGCAATGCATGCTGGGAAATTATTATTTCTCCTAGTTGTTATCAAGAGTGACTGTGATGGAGAGTTAGTGTACCACTAAAATCCAACACTTGGTAAGTACAGCCAGGCCAAGCTGCACAGTGCCCAGAAGCCAGTCTGGACTACATGAGATCCTGTTGTGAAACAAAACAAAACAAAAATCAAGAAAAAGTTTGGAGAAAAGGGATTGGAGAACTTCCAACTTTAGAAACAAATATTTAAAAATCATATTTGAAAGATCTCACTCTCGTCTAGGCAACACTGCACATACATTTGTGCACGCATGAAAATGTTTACAGTGCTCTTTGCTGTCAGTCACAAAGAACAATAAATAAAACATAATGAGGTGGAATTCCTTACTTGTTGCCTTTACTGCACATCTTAGAAAAGACAGAGTGAAAAGTTAGGATTGATAACTCAGTGCCCTGCAGAGTCACATAACTGCATCAGGCAGTACTTCTGAGAAGGATGGAAGAGGAGAGGACCTTGAAGGGCAGGAGGGAAGGGACCTGGTAAAAAGGAGGAAATCTAGGAAGCTACACATGATTGTCTTGGCCAAATCTGAATTGTGTTCAGCTCCCCCTTGTTCTAGCCTCTTGTGTTTCTCTGGCTTTCTATCCTTCATCAGCACCAACCTTCTCACAAGAAACCCATGGTTAATAATCCTAAGAGCATCCTTGGAGTTGGCTCGGGAGGTGTTTGTTCAAAACAGCTCATAAGAGCATAAGATAACTATGGTTTTTTTATTGTGCTAAACTCTATTTACTTGACTTTTAGATTTGCTTAAAATGTATTTACCTTTTTCTCTCTTTTTTTTTTAAATTTTATTTTATTTAACTTTTTTTCCCATTTATTTTATATACTGACACAGTTTCCCCTCATTTTTCTCCTCCTCTTCACTCCCTCCAACTCCCATCAACCCCTCTCCACACCCTCTCCTCCTTGTCTCCATTCAGAAAGGTCTCCCATGGGCTTGAACAAAGCATGGCACATCAAGTTGAGATAGGACTGAGCTCCTCCCCCTGCATCAAGGCTGAGCACGATAATCCAGCATGGGAACAGGTTCCCAAAAGTCAGCTAAGTGCCAGGGATAGGTCCTGATCTCACTGCTAGGAGCCTTACAAACAGACCAAGCTACCCAACTGTCACACACACGCAGAGGGCCTAGGTCGGTCTCATGTAGGTTGGCTTAACTGTTGGTCCAGAGTCCATGTGCTCCCAGGAGGTCAGGTCAGCAGTCTCTGTGGGTTCCCCAGTCATGACACTGACGCCCCTGGCTCCTACAATCCCTCCTTCCTTTCTTCAGGAGGATTTCTGGAGCTCCACCCAGTGCTTGGCTGTGGATCTCTGCATCTGCTTCCATCAGTAAATGGATAAAGGCTCTCTGATGACAATTAGGTAGTCACCAGTCTGATTACAGTAGATGGCCAGTTCAGGGTAAACTGGGGGTGGAGGTGGAGGGAATGGGAAATGGGTAATGGGAAATTGAAGGAGCCAGCTGGGAGTGCTGAACCTGGAGGTGGGTTGAGAGTAGGATGGAGGGGGAGAGTAAAGGAAGAGACATCTTGATGGGGGGACCATTTCAAGATTAGGGAGAAACCTGGTGCCAGGGAAACACCAAGGAATCCACAAAAGTCACAACAGCTAAGACTCCCAGCAATTGTGGAGAGGGTACCTGAATTGGCCAACTACTGTAGTCAGATAACTATGATCTAAAGACAACTTCCATGCCAGGAATGTCATCATGTTACCCTTTCTCCTAACCATCATATTGCAAAGGTCTGTATTATTCCACTTTCAGACAGGAGAGGCTCATGTTGGCCTCAATGGGAAGAGGATCTGGGTCTCCCGAACCTTTGTTCTTAGCATTTGAACACTGGTGCTGTATTTCCTTTCAGATTCATTCTTTAGTCTTACCTAGAACACTTAGTCAAGCTTGTTGCCTCCTTAACACTCTCTATATTTTTCTGTTGTAATAATGATTGGCTCTAATACTCTACTGTCCATCTATATTAATGGTGGGGAGATGGATCAGGCATTAAGAATACTGGCTGATCTTCTAGAGGACCCAGTTTTGATCCCAGCATCTACAAGATGACTCACAATCACATGTAACTAGTTCCAGGGGATCCACTGTCCTCTAAAAGTATATAGATACAGGTGCAGAAAACATATCAAATAAAACAATAAATGTTGAAAAAAGCAGGTAGCCTTATGTTTCCTATAAGATTGTACTTCTTAATTCACTCATACATTTAAACGAAAATATAATTACATCACTTCCCCCTTTCCTTTCCTTATTGCAGCCCCTCCTATGCCTTTAAGCTGCTAACCTCTTTGATTATTATTGTTACACACACACACACACACACACACACACACACACACACACACTGCACATATGCCAATATATGGACAAATATATAAATACACCCTGATGAGTCTGGTTTTATTATTTGTGTGTGTGTATATTTCTAGGTTGACAACTTCATATTGGATAGCCAATCAGCGGCTCATCCTGAGAGAGGCTAATTCCCTCCCCAGCAGTTATTAGCTGCCTATTTGTCTAGGTGTGGGACCCTGTAGATTTTTCCCTTCCATGTTAGTATGTCCATTGATATTCTCATTGTTCAGGTCTTGTTTATGTAGCCATTTCTATAAGATACTGTTTCACAGAAGACTTCCTGATATTCTGGCTTTTACAAGCTTTCTGCCTTCTGGAATGTTCCTGAAGCCATAGATGCAGAAGCTCTATTGTATCCAAAATTATACACAATTCATATAAGTCTATGTGAACACACATGCATATAAGAATATATGTTAAAGGAAGTTAAGCCACATGGACTGACAGTGCTCCCCACAAAAACCACAGACTAACAAAATGCCAAGTATCAGGCATGAGAAATGTCCTTTAGACTGTTTGGCCAGGGTGGTCTAAGTGACTCCCAAACAATACAGACCATGGCTGTTTCTCTTAGTTGCCTCTCAAGGATTGAGCATAAACCTTTATTGCAGAAGACACTGCACACTGAGGTCACAAGACTCAGATGATCTGATCTAGATCTGACCCAGAGGCTCATCCTTGAGATTTAGCTTCCATAGTACCATAAAGTATAATGTAAGCTGCCAAGGGAGGGGAACACTTAAACAGTCCTACCCAGATGTAACCCCTATGAGCCTCAATAGTGGCCAGCATGTCAAGAATCCATAAAGGTGCAGTAGTGGCACTCAGATGTAGATGATAACCAATAGTTGTCTAATTGCACTTAAGGTCCACACAATGGGAAGGAAATCATGCCTGTTATTGAAATGTCAGCCTACTACTCAGGGCTTGTGAAGCCATGAACCATAGAAAATCATCTTCTAAGCCATTTTGCTAGACCAGAGTAATTCCTTACTACATTCTAAATGCTATCCTTATATCCACAGATGAATGTTGTTACCACCTCTAACCAAATAGACTTCACTCTCTAGTGATTGTTATTTTATTATTCAATATGCAACTGCAAATCTCCATCAACACAGCTTCAGTTAACATCTTTGAAACCATGAAGCAAGGCCTATGGAAAAGATATGAGTTGTGAATCACTCACAATCAAGCATTGTTTAGTTATAACTGATAATAAAATACAAATAGTGTTCCCTCTTTTCTCTGCTACATCAACGGGTAACATTTTTTTTAAACTAAGAGGACTCAGAGTCTCTCTAATGTTCTAAAATAAGAATGTTAGCCAAGTCTTCTGAATAAGGCTCATTCTTCTAAAGGTTTAACACTCTAGATAATGATCTGTTTCTTCACATAATATGAAGTGCCTTGATGAAACTATAGCAGTTTTCAATTGGTAGGGTCTATTTTTTTCTTTTCTCACCTAAAAAGAGTATAACTTTAAACTATGCATTGTGAAAAAAATGTCATCAGGAAAATCCCAAATATATGCTTTTGAAAAAAATAACCTGAAATTCCAAGAAATAAATTTCCATGGCACAAACAATCTAGGAGCTATATACCCAGGGGAAAACTGGCCACACAGAGGCCAAATGTAGTGTAATTTATTGTTAAAGTACAAGCATGCAGGAAACACAGGGCTGTGCACTTTGGGAGGGCTACAGACTCATTTGAAAATTAGTAATGAAACTGTAAATAAACTATTTCTATAAATGAATGCTCTGCCCTCTCCAAACTATTATGGAAACATTGCTATATCACCAAATAAAGACCTCTTAGCTTTGAATAAAGTAAGAACATTTATATATCAGAGAACTGAGCACTCTTCTACAAAGAATGGAGGTCATAATAGAAGGTTATATGTGGTGGGGCTGTAGGCCAGTTCTGTGGAATATATAAAGGGATACTGAGAGTTTATGGCAGTGGGCATGAGGTGTTTTATTTGCTCTTAGGAATCCTTAACTGTACTGTGTTAAGCATCTTCACATATGATATGCATTTGTTTTTTTAATGACATTAATTAAATTCATAAGTAAGATAGAATATCAAGTGAGGAGATATCATGTAATTGTACAAATAGCTTGGGGAAAATGGCTTGAAATTAATCAAACAAGATTTAATCTTGAATTTAACAGCCAAATTTTGATTTTAAAAGATCAAATAAAGGCTGAAGTACAAATAAAATTGATTTTGATAATATGTATTTCCAATATCTAATATAAAATTGATTTGATATTCTGCAATGGGGTTGGAGAAAATGCAAATTGCTTTAAAAACAACTAAAAAGACATTTGAAATCTTTACAATTATTCATTACCCAAAACAACTCCAGTGCCTGGTTAACCAGGTTTTGAAAAGTGAAATGCTGTATCTTAAGGGACTATATTGTAGTTAGATATCCATCTGATAGATGGAAGATGTACACAGAGAACAGCAAATAAGACTGAAGAGGGAGCATATAATTGGGCGAGAAGAAAAGTGACTTGGCTGTGACAATTCTTCACAAATTCTTTAGGGAGGCCAAATGAATCTAAAAAACAGTAGTACTTAAAATTATGGGAAACAAAATGAAAACATCAAAACTCCGTGCCTTGGATAGAAGAAAACAATTGAGCCTTTGATCACACAGGCTGCATCTTCATAGAACTCACCATTATTACTAGACAACAATTCAGAGGATTTGAGTCTAACAAGGGCATTTAAACTTTTCTCATAATGGAAACTCCATCCACCTTTTTGTAAAACATATCTATTCTATTCTCAAAGAAAATGCATTCCAGAAGGTTCTTCATAGTGCATCTCTTGCAACATTCCCTGAGCCCTCCATTGTTCTTTGAAGGAGATTCTGAAACTGGAGTTACATAATTACAATTTGCAAAATAAGGCCGCTATTCTGAGATTCTTACTGGCAATCTCTCCCTACTGGTATTAGAAAAACAGCAGCAGAATTTAGCTGCAGGTGACGATGTAAAAGATACCAAACAAGAATGTAATGAGGCTTTTCCATTTTTAGCAAATGTGATTATGTGTATTATCTCCAGAGTGGATTTCTCTTTTTCTGTAAATATAATTCCTGGAAACACTTGCTTTAGGGAAAGGTTATAGAAGCAGCTGAGTTGCGTTTCTCTATAATGCCTGATTTAAGAAACCCAGGAAACTCTGTGTGTCAACATCCACTGGATAATACACCATGCATAAAATACCATTAAACAGATGCAAGTTTGTTAGGGATTTGCCTGGATAGCATTCAAAGATGTTCAGAATCATCACATCATTACAAAATGTTAAAACTCAGTACTTTTACATATCTCAACTAAAGAAATATTTTCAACAATTCACTCTGGTGCTGAAGATCATCAGAGGGATAAAGACTCTCCTCAGTGTCGTGTGTCTTTGTTGTTGATTATATGAAAACAAAGGCTTTGTCTTTCTTTTCTGTTGTATTGAAAGACAAATGCTTTGGCATTCACAGCTTATTTTGGTTGAAGAATGTAGACCCTACTAAAATACATTAAGTGAGCTCTGAATAACACCAGGGAATTGAGAAGACTGTGCATAGGTTGGCACTAACTACAAATAGTTAATTTGCTAGGTCAACTTGGCTGGGCTATGGTACCTACATGTTTGATGGAATAGTTCAGATGTTTCTAGAAGAGGGTTTTAGGTGAAAATCAATCATATTGATGGATTTTGAATAGCACACATGCTTCCTGTGCTAGTCACTTGAATGTCTGACCAGAACAAAAGACTGACACTTTTACTCTGGAGGGAAGTCAGCACATCTCTGAGATCCTGATAAGTGCAGGGACTCTTTCCTAAGTCTCCAGCCAGCCAGCAGCCAGTCTCTATAATCACATGATCAATCACTACAAATCTTTCTGAATATATGCAGGCTCAACTGGTTCTGTTTCTTTGTATAATCCTAACTGTCAAGTGCTGTATAGCCATCAGACATCTGTATAATGGAATGAGCAATGGCTTAATTTAGATCACCTTGCTAGGACATTTATTTGGTCCATTAGCCAGTAACGATGGACAATATCACCAATAGCTTTATTTTATGACAAATGGTATACTTCATTAGGTATACTTTTAAAATTCTCACACGGTTGCTTTGAAGTAGGGCCCAATGTCCCCATCTGCATGAGGAAACTGAGGAGCCTTTAAGGGTCAGCACTGGAATGGCACACTGTGCCTACACCAGTGATCTCATTGGACCCCATCTTAAGCATCTGAAGGGACATGTGAGGAATTCTTAGTGAAGTGAACAAAATATGATCACTCTTCTGCTTCTGTAGAGTGGCAGGAACTTCAAATGTTAATTTAAACTTCAACCTCATGACATTTTCAGGAGACATGTATCTCCTTTGGGTAGGGAGGTAGGATTACTTATGATACTTATAGCATTCAAGGAATTGCTTGCAAAGATGTAACTCACACTTGAATTCCATTCATTAGTTCAATGAATACAATTGTATCAAATCTTGTGTTGATTAACAAATAGTTCTTCAAATACTATCCTTTTCAATAACTTGTACATATATCTTTGCAACTAGGGACGACTCACTGTTAAGTCAGTATGAAGTCTGGGCTCTATGGAACTATTCTGGGCATAAGCAATCCCTGAGTACCTGGGATTCCTCATCTGCAGAATACAAACAAAGCACCCACTTGACAGGTCAACATGAATACACACACCACACTCAGCATCCCATGGTGCAGGACTACACTCCCAGCTGTCAGCCTCCTTTCCATGTAACTTTCCAGCCCCCACATCACCTACCTAGTTCAGGGATTTTTATCTGGTTAATTTGTTGATAATAGCTCCCAGCTATGGCATTCTTATAATACATGGAGTGAAACATTAATACTCTTTGTAAATTGTTTTGACATAGTCATTAATACCCACTCTTTCAACTGAAGAACTGGAGACTATTAGAGACAGTAGAGACAACATTTAATTCAGGTCTCTATCAAAACAATTTGAATTTTACTCTACCGGATTGCCAGTTTCCCTTGTGTGAATTGTTGCAGGCGTTTTCTTCTTGAGAAATTCTACAGGAAGGTGCCCCTTGTAATGGTTAATTTTCGTTGTCAAAATGGAAAGGCCTACTCTGAGCGTGCCTGGTACCAGCCCATGGGATTTTGCCCTGGACTAAATTAAAGAGAACCATGAAGGATTCAAGCTAAGCTGCAGCATTCATCGCCCTGCTTCCTGGGTACAAAGTGTGCCTTATGCTCCTGTGGCCATACCTTCTCCACAAGGGATTGAATCCTCAAACATGAGCAAAAGTGAACCCTTCCTTTCTTACATTGCTTTTTTGGTGATTTGTCAAGGCAATGAGAAAAGTAATGAACACACCACTGACCACAATGTTCTGCCCTTTCTCCCCTCTGCATACTGCTCAAGGGCCTCTTGTCACAGTTTGGGAGCCAGACAGTGACTGGTCTGGTTCCTTAGATAGTGGAGCAGAATAAAATTGAAGGTTAGGAAAGCCTGGTCCCTGCTGATACTTGTGAAGGGAAAATGACTCCTTACCCCTTAAGCTCAGTTTGAGATGCACCATGGACCAGTCATGGATAACATTTATCTCTTAATGCCTGTTTCTTGGAAAAATAAGATGGGATGTTTGTTCTGACGAGTCTTCCAGGACCTTGAGTTTGAGATCTTAACCAAACCAGGAAGCACCCAGAAATGTGCTTAAAATTGAAATATATTTTAATATAGGTAATAAAACTTTCCTAACATATGTTGGCAACATTTATCTACTGCAATAAATATCTTTCAATTTTTATATTATATTTTCTTGAATGCAGTTTTACTCATAGTATCATTAGAAATTTCATGTAAAAAATACCAAAAGTGCATTTCTGTTTTTATTATTATAGCATGGAATGATTTTATATATCATCAGATACCCTCCCAGGTGACTTGAGCCTGCCATTTGAATTCTAGGATGTACCTAACCTTGTGGTCACTTTGTGGCCATCATTATCCTCTGGTGACTCAGGACACAATATTGTGGTATTTACAGACTGATGCTTTGTAACCAACAAGATAAGTCATTCTCAGCTATGGCATTATGCTGCTAAGCTAAATATGAAATTACCCTAATATCATTTGTGAGATGGAGGATTATTGCATTCTCTGAAACCTGGCACAATACTGCTATTTTTAAAACTCTATGTCTATGGACAGAAATTCTGCCTTTTTTATTTTGTAAAATTATTTGACATTTTTAAAAGAGAAAACAACCCTAGCATTGCCTTGAATGTCACACCAGGTGGGTGCACAAAGCAAGTGGATTTCAGTGCTGCCCATTAGGAAACTCACTCTGACGAGAGGACAGGCTGGATAGTATGGCTGAGGAGCATGCAAAGTCCTGTCCTGCAGAACATAAACATGGGCTTTCTAATCTTGGAAAGGCATAGGTTCTGATGTGGGACTCGAACATTAGAATGAGAAGCCAAACAAGCAAGAGAAGTGCAAACAAACAGAAAGGAAACTGGTGGCTGGCTAGGGAAAGTTCCACATAAATCAACTTACTACAAGGCCGTAGAAGAGCAGATACTGAGGCATTGCCTCCCCAACCCTGAAATGGTGCCAGACAAAGTGATTTTAGTACCTCTATACCAAATGAGTGACAAGGCAAGAGGGTGCCCAGGCCAATTGTCCACCTTCTGTGTGTTTTGAGAAGAAAGAGGACTCAAAAGCCTAATTACACCCAGAGATTATAACAAATGATAGCCACCAAGGGTAGACGCTCTTAAAAATAATTTTAAGCCCAGAAGAAGAGAGGGGAATCTCAGTCGTGAGGTCCAAAGCCAACTTGAAAACTCCAGAAACCTCTTTCTATAAATTTAGGTTTGACATTTAAAAGTCTGAAATTGGCCTATTTTCGCACCTCATTGTTTGTCTAATTGGAAAGACAACTTGGAAACCTACCAGAAATGACACCATTCTGTTAGCACAATGTTCTGCTGGAAGCAGGGCCTGTCTAATTGACAGGAGACGGGGAGTTTAAACGTGGCGGCTGTGTGGCTGTGCAGGGATTTTAAACAGCCTCTCTCAGCCTTGCTTCGGTTTCTCCCTAAAGTCGGGCCATCTTTTTAATTGAACTGAGAGGGAGGGAAGAGGTTGTCTGGCTGTCTTCTCTGATGAGTTTCTTCTGTGGCTGTCACTCACTCCAGGGGGATTGGAATGGGGCTAAGGGGACAGGTTCAGTATTTTAAAAAATTGCCTGCCATGTATTTTCCCCCAAATGTCAGGTGGCGGCCTCTATTAGAATTATACCATTCATCAAATTAATGAGAACTGTGGATGTAACCAGCTCCCCACAAAGATGTAGTGCTGCAGTGGGGAAAGGCAGAGATTGGAGGGCCTTTATGCAGTAGCCTTCCCTGGTGGCCACTTGGGTTTGAGTCACGCCTCTGTGCATACTGGAGACCCTTGATTTTGTAGCCGTTTAGTGCTCTCTAAAGGGCAAGGAAAAGTTACCAAATCAAAGTCAATTTCACTTAGGTTTAAGGGAAGAACATCCCACTTTCCTTGCCACAACTGGGCATTTTAAAGACAATTAATGATCAGTACTCAATGATCAAAATCTCAGGTTCCACAGAGTCCTTCAGAAAGAGGGGGAATCTGTGAAGGGAACCATGAGATTATCCTTCAGCATTTGAACACAGTCAACATGTCTGAATTCTGCCTTCATATGATATAGACTAGCAGGGACGAGTAAAATTAGGACCCATGTTTTCAGACTGAATAGGACTAAGAAGTCCCTTGACAGTCTTTGGACACCTCACAGCAGCTTATGAGGTTTTTTTTTTCTTTCTTCAGTATAGCTTCCTAGCATATAACTGCAATCCCAGTACTCAGAAAACTGAGACATGATTTCCAGGACAGCCTGGGCTACATGTGAATTCCAGGCCAGCTTGGGCTATAGAGGGAAATTTTCTCAAAACAGACAGACAGACAAACAAACACACAGAATTTTCTTAATATGATTACCTTTGGGGCAACCCAGATAAAGCTTCACTGTTAAGAATACTATAGAATGGATATTTTATTCAAATAAATTTAATGGAAATTGTTCTTATGAAATAATCACTTTATTTTAATTGCAGAGTATTCAGCCATAGAGGAATACGTGCTGTGTTAATTTCCAAATAACATTCAGAGAGGGTAGCTCATTTTCCATGCTATGTTTTGATAATTAATGACATGGTTTCATATATTTGCACAAAATAAATTTTACCCCATAAAATCATATTGTATATGAATAAGAAGCTATAAACAATAATATGATTAGTTAATAATTGAAGTGAAAATTACTGTTACTATAAAATTAGCGGCAGAGATGGCTGAAAGAGCATCTAAGAGAGAAAATCCTAAGTTAGGGAGCTTGGAGCTTAGTGGAAGAAACTAGACTCCCCAGTTTTTTCACGGTTATCATGAAAACTAAGTGTTATAAATAGTATCTGTCATGCATTCACCCTATGCCGTACTCTACCATACCTACTTAACATTCAACAATTTCACAATGTCCCTGGGAATAGGCATTCTTATGACATGTTAGTTAGCAAGTGAGGAAACTGAGACACAAGGAGATGAAGCTGACCCAATTCTTGTGGGGGAAAAAAGGCAGGAGACCAGATTCAGAGAGCATTGTCCCCTCCCAGGACCCATAGCCTCATTCTCTTTGACATGGAGCTGGATGTTGGAAATGTAATTCCTTCTTTTTCTCTGGCTGTCTTTGAATGTGGAGCTGAGTGGAAGGAATGTATCTCCTAGTTGATAAAATTCTTCCCATAGAGATGATTTCTAATCTTCAGAACTGAAGTGTCCCATAAGCCTTGTCTATCTAATACAACAAGGATTTTTAAGAACTTGAACAGATATCTGCTTTGTGTTTTAGACAGACAATGACCCAAGCCATAAGGCTGGCTATAGAAACGACTGCACCCATGGATCTTTTCTAAGGGGAATAATCTTAAATAAGAAATGAGATAGGTCACTATTTATTTGCTATTTCTTTTTTTAATTAAAGATTTTATTTATTCATTTAAAATGTGTATATATGTATCTGTGCATGGGGATATGCACACGAGTGCATTGCTAATGGAGGCCAGAAAAGGGCATCAACCTCCCTGGAGCTAGAGTTATATGAGGTTATGAACAACCCTATTTGTATGTTGGGAACTGAACTCTGGTGCTCTCCACCCTCAAGTCATCTCTACAGCCCATGCTTTTATCTTCTTTTGTCAGTGTATCGTACACCCATGGAGAGCCTTGGACATCCACGCAGTCTAACTAGTTGCCCATGCTTGTTTGTGGACACACACTTCATCATAGTATCTTTGGTCTGTTATGACAAAATACTTGGAGTAATTTATAAATAACAAATTTCTCACAGTTCTGAAATTCAAAAACTGCAAAGTCCAAGTGCCAAGTTCCACGGTGGAGAGCCTGTTTCTTGTGCCCCCATCTGCTGCACTCTAACTCAGTTCACCACAGGCCCCTTAAAGGCTGTAATTCCATACCATGGGCAGAAACTTGTACCCTTTAAGGTACTCTTAGAACTCAGGTTTGGAGAGGAGGTTTCTATGATTGAGCTTTTGGGAAATGTTCATAGTCAGAAAGCACCATATTCTGGAGTACATCAAACCCAAACTGTTCCTCTCACCCAGTGCCCCACTCTCAGAAAATGAACTCCAATTCCTTGTCCCCATTCCCTCCTTCTCCCCCTGACTTTTAGCATCAACAAAATCCCCCAATACTTAGGATGGGACATATGCTTCAGATTCCAAACCAACAGTAATAAGCCAAGAATAGTTAACTACCATAGGGAATAATATTGTGACCTCATTATGTCTGTTTAGATTGTTACTGAGAATTTATTGTTCACTTATTTGGGGGAGATTTTTCTCCCTGGAGAAACATAAACAACATTTAATTCCTCCTCAGATGGTCCCAATTACAAGCCAACATGGGATTTCACTAGAATTCACCTTGGGTTTTGTTACAGAACATGAGTAAAGGTTTATTAGCTTGAGCATGGGTTATCCAAAGCAGCTACAGTGGAAGATCTGTACTCAGGGTAGATGGTGTTTCACCGTATCCACATAAATGGAGCCTTGTCCCCTATCCTTCCCAAGCATTTACACTGGAGCTGTTCTCTGAGACATAGAACCTATGCAATTAGTATAGAATTACATACTAATGAGTGTAAAGAGAAGCTGGATTCTAGGTGGTAAGGGTCCAATGAAAGAGACAATGACATCAGTCACACGACCATGATGGATTCTCAAAATTAGGCACAGCTGATCTCATGATTATCAACAGTTTGGTTCACAGGAAAGTACTAAAGAACACTTGTTACATCTTAGTTGACAAAGATTCATATATATCCATATGGCTGAGCAAGATATTCTGATATCAGCAAGCCCAGAGGAAGAGCTGAGTCAATCTAGTCAGCATCAGCTGTCATGTGCATGGACCACTTATTTACGCCTGATGAGAACACTGACAGTATAGTGCCTTAGCATAGAACTTGTTAATTATGCAAAATAAACTTCTAGAATCCCCAGCTGGAACACTCTGTACACAGCAGTATTTTAGGGACCTCACGTGCAGATGCCTATATGGAACTTATTTACCTCATTCACACTGGAGCAGAACAGACTGATGTAGATTTATTTTAATTTTCATGTATTTGCTTTTATAATGATTTCTCTCTGTGTGTCTCTGTGTCTCCTCTATCTTTGTCTGTCTCCCAAGAGAGTAGCAAAGTGGGAAAGATTTGGCATCTAGTCATGAATTCAGATGTTCTGGCAGTTCAGATGGCCTAGAGGGCATCTAGGGGATATAATTTTGCTTATTATCTGGGGTAAAAACCATGACAATAATTTGGAGATTTTTCCTGTGTAAAGTATACTTCAAAATGAGCCTAGTGATGAAGACCTCAGGCTTAGACTTCATAAATGCTCAGGGCACATTTTAAAGTCACTCACTTGTGAGTCAAGGTTTGCAGAGGTGTTACTGGCCCAGGGGACAATCAGAACTTCAGTTTATCCTAACATCTGTTCCTAGGGGTTTGAGATGAGCCTGGTATCTGGGGGGCTCTGAAAGTGCAGATTGTTACTCCCAAGGAGAAGGGAGCCCTCCTGACAGACAGCCTGGCCATCTGTGTGACAGAAAAGGAAGCTTTGGCAGGAAACAATACAGCACAGCAAGGCATCCTGGTTTGAACAAAATGTTTTCATGCCATGTGTTACCATGGGGATTGTTTTGCAGTTGACATTACCACCCACTTGTCAGCCTGGGTTTACTTCCTGACCAAATGAAGTTCTTTGTTTTTCATTCCTTCTTAATATTTTAGAAATACATTGTGAGTCTGTTTTCTAAATGACTTAATGAACAATGTTGATGGATTATACTAGTTAAGACTTTCAGTCATAATCAGTCAGAGGGAGCTGAGGATGAAGTATTTTCTTTAAAATGCCTTTTGTTTTTAATTAATATATTAATACATTTAAACACAGCACACTGCTTATATTAGAAGAGAGAGGATGTTTAAGTCTTATATATTTTGTGAACCTCACTCACTACCATTTCGTCAGGCTCTGTGGACAAGTGTCTGTCCATAGGCTAAGAAGCTGGGCCAGATCTGTAGTGGGTCTAGAGTGAAGACTGAGAAGTCCAATAGTGTTTAAAAAAAGAGGCTCAGTGTGGGGAGAAACATCAAAACAGATGTTCTAGGCTGATTTTATAGGGACTTGAAATCTAAGCAACAGCAAAGGGACCAGGACCACAAATCCAAATAGCTGGCAGCCTGGCTTCCACATCCAGCTCCGTATGGATCACAAATATCTATGTATATATCTCTTCTAAATGACACTTGAAAGATTAGAAATTTAAAAAATATTCTTAAATTTTTTTTCACAAAAAACCACCTATATAATTAAATACAAAAGCAATCAGTTTGAACTAATTCCCTATGGAGATCTGAGTTGGCCCATGCCTGTGGCTCTGTGAATCACTATTGCCTGGGTTTACCTGATTCACCATTTTGTTACCAACATGGCCCAATTAGTTTCTCAACAATGAGCCTGGCCTGATTGCTCAGCATGAAAAGCAAAGGTATTTTCAGAAGTGTTGCTCCTGCACTGGGTGAATTAGATCATAGAGGAACTGGAGTGGGCAAGTAAACACAGGCTTCAAGTTTAAACACAGGCAATGCCAGAGAAAGTGGGAGTATGAAAGCTGTTTCAGAGACAGACTTGAGAGGGAGAGACAAATAACCATTCAAGATGGGGGTCCCATAAGAGTGATAGCATGAAGATGGGGAGTCCCTAGCAGCAATGGTGTAATCCAGAGATTAGGCATTTATGTCTCCTTTAAGAAATAAGTACATTGCATACATGTATGTGATGCTTTTGTATTATTCTCAACCCATCATCTCTCACGTGGCTTGCATCCCTCCTAACAGATCCATTTCCCATACTAATGTCTTCTTGTTTTGTTTTGTAACCACTGAGCTTAGCCAGGGGAGTGTGGGGTCATGCCTCACTCATGGTCTATCACTTTTTTATCTTTTATGTGGATGCAAGGACTCCATTAAGTCCTCATAGTGAATGGAGGAGACTTTGGGGTATAGTCAAACTGTGCATATCAACTTGAGGAAATTTCCAGTAATCATGAGTCATGGGAAAATCTATGCTGACCTCTCCAAGACATTTGCCAGTGCTGATCAATAATAATAAAATGTGAATCATGAGGAGAAAGATGAAAATGTGTTTGTTACTGTAATTGCTTATCAAGGTAAATTAAGGGAACTTGCATGAACCACAATACTGCATTTCACAGACCCTACTCTGAATGATTTGCAGCTTCCAAATCCAGAGCTTAATGAATTCTCTAGTACGAACATTCTCTTGTTCATTATTCCACATCATTTAAGGACTGGGAATTTAATGTGACTTTGGTGAGTGATACCTCCTTAAATATCAAGCTATGTTTAGAAGCCCTCCTGAGACACACTTGTGTTGAAAGTTAATGCCAACCATAATGGGGTACACTTCCTCCAGATTCTGTCTTGGAAGTTCTAGAAGGTATGTAGCACATCAGAGATTTAATTCATTCTGAATGACTTGAAAGGAGGGCAATATAGGGGCATTCTCTAGAGAAAGTGGATGGCTAACTGCTTACTCTATCTTGATTCTCTTTAGTTCATTCTTTATGTCTCTGTGTAAAAACAGCCAGATACATAAAGGGCTTATGACTTTACAGAAGAAAAACAAGTTAGGTTTATTAAAGGAAATTTCTTTCTGGAAACTACCAAAGGCACCCGTGATTTCTGGAAATGACTCCTTGATAAGTCAGGTCCTCTGGGCTGCTGGCACTGTAGGGCTGTGTGAATGTAGGAGCAGTGGTGAAATGTGTAAAGGGGAAGGCCAAGCAGGAGGGGAGCTGAGGATTTGACTGTTCACTACTCTGCTTCCCGGGAAAGCTGATCTATCCCAGGAACTTTTGTGTTTACATCTTGTGTTCATTCTGCTTTGGCCCTTCCTTGTTAACCTGGAGAACTCATACTCATCCATTAAAAGTAGGGTCTCAGGCCCTGCTTATGTTATGAAATGTCCCTTAACTATTCCTACCAACATGTGTGGGCATTCCCCTATGGCCTTATTTCTATATTTAGTGTGCTGAATTTTTGACTATTGATTTTCTCTCTGTGGGCTCTAGAATTCTACTTTTGTGCTTCCAAGTTCAGCCCAAGATTATATTAATCTTTATAATATCAAAATGGATATTATCACCTTGAATAAATTCACTTGGAATAATTTAGTAAATCAAATAAAATATATATGCACACAAGCTCCCTATTTCTATATAGCACCTGATATTTAGGAGACACTAAATGTATATAAAACCCAATAACATATATACATAATTTGATCAGTCAGGAAATATTAAGAATTATAATCTTTTCTCTGAACTATGTTCTTACTCTGTAGCCCAGGCTAAGCCAGAACTCACTATGCAGCGTAGGATAGCCTGTGTCCCAAGAGAATCCTCCTACTTCAGCCTTCTGAATGGTTTACTGTAGATGTAACCATCTTGTTAAATAAGAAACACAGAGCCAATTGCAGAGCTAAAAACCAAGAGGTCAGAGCAATAGCTGAGAGCTGAAAACCTTACCCTTCACTGCTGCTCTGTCTTTCCTCTCTGCAAGAGACCTACTTCTGTGTGTTTTTTCTTTTTTATATACTTTCTGTTCTGCTTTTGTAAACCCAGCCACATGACCTCCTCATCACTGCCTGTCTGTACAGACCTCCAGGTCTTCTATGGTTGGTATTGAGATTAAAGGCATGTGTCGCCATGCTGGCTGTATCCTTGAACACACAGAGATCGGCCTATCTCTGCCTCCCAAGTGCTGGGATTAAAGGCGTGCACCAGCACCACCCAGCTTCTGCTATGGCTTGCTCTGACCCCAAGGCAGCTTTATTAACATACAAATAAAATCACATTTCAATACAAATAAAATATCACTATAGTTTACAGACATAAACTATCAGGTCGTGTGTGTGTGTGTGTGTGTGTGTGTGTGTGTATTATTAAGTATCCATTTAGGAGTTTCCACAGACTGTGTTCACAGGCATCAAGTTTCAACAATTGTTGCATCATAGCACAGGACTCCTTTATGAGTCCTGGAAGCCATAGAGTTCTGGATCTTGGACTTAAGATCTTCAACATTTACTTTTTTTAAAGGTATGCTAGATCTCTTTAATATTAATGTCCTCTAGTGTTATCACTTTTTAAATTATTTTGTTCATTTTACTTACTAACCACAGATCCTCCTCGTATCCCTCCTCCTGCTCCCCTCAACCCACCCTCATCACACTTACCTTTTAAATTCTCTGAAGTGAATGCAAACGTAAGCACACAGAAGTTCTAGAAACAGCTTCCCTTGCATTAATTCCCCATCAAAAAATGTGACTTAGGTGTATTATTCTCCCCTGTGTAGCCTGTCAGGTCATGTGGTAACCCATTTCATTTTCTCTCAATAAACTCAAATGCCTGACTTGCCAAGTTCCTCATAAGGGAGGTGCAGCCATTAGAAAGCAGACTCAGTTTTTCAACCCATACATAATTGCTGACAAACAATGTTTGGATAATCCTTGGCTTCCCGGGCAGCCCATGATGGAACTTCATATTTCATCCATGGGTGAAACTATTTGGAAGATCCTCAGTATTTTTGGTTTTGTTCTTCTAAAAATGAAATAAATGATTCTGGGGACTCCTTTGGTGCTAGAGGAAAAGCAGTTAAGTTACAAAATAGAAATAGCCAACTCCACTCTGGAAGAAGCTGCCACAGCCATTTAATCTCTAAAGGAAACATAAAGATATGTAAGATATGTGTATTGACATATGAAAAATTCTACAAAATTAATTGAAAAGGTGCTTAATGCTGGGCTTGAATGTGTTAATAACAATAAGATTGTGATTTTGATTATACCAATCATCTTTATGGTACAGTACCCACAGCTCTGAATTATTCATTTTTTAACAGTCTTGAAATTAATAATGCTCTCTTAAATTAGCATTACACTTTTCTGTTGAGGTCCTCTAAGCATTTTAGAGGACACAGGTAATACTTGTGGCACCATAAAAAAAAAAAAAATTGTTGTTCTAAAGGTGAGGGAAAGTGTCTGAAGTCACATGATCGGCTTCCAGGAACCTTCTGCAGGGGAGTGTCCTGCACCTTACTGTGTAAGAAGAGCCCTGATTCAGTATTCAGGTTTCACAGCACCAGTTTCCAGCCTCAGAGGGGCTTCACAGCTCCATGCACTATAGTACAGGTCAGCATCTGACTTCCAGTCTCACAAGGATCTCTGGCTGCAACTAAGCTGGGACAGAACAAAGGCTAAAGTTTACAAAGTATGTATTCAGAGCACTGAGCCCCGAATCTGTGAGAAATGGTATCTCCAGTCAACGGATGCTTGATCTCAGGGAACACTTTGATAGGTAATAGAGCAAAGTACTCCCACTCATAAGGAAATGCCCTCATACAGTTTCTTAGGGAGAGAACACAGAGGAACTCATGATGGTTGTAGATAGAAGTGATGCATCACTTATAATTTACTCCTCAATCTCATTATTTTATCTGCTTATTTGCTGACTTAACCAACATTTCTTTACATTGTGCCAGACAGTGATCAGCAAGATTTAACTCCCTCTTTAAAGGAACTTACAGTTGAATATCCCTCACACCTTGGAAACAGCCTGAGCCTGGCAGGTGCTGGTTTCTGCCGGGAGGGAGCAACACAGCAGTGAGATGGACAGAATCCCCAACCTGTTACAGATCCCACCCCACTCATCATTTACTGTTTTGGGCATTTAATGATACTTTTCACCACTGTGCCAATTCTTGTAGAAAAATATAAATCTACATGATCCAGTTTTGGTTTATTTAAGGGAATTGTGGGGCTCAAGGGAGATTTTCAAAGCAGTAAAGAATGTTTTCTATTTTGTTAAAGTTGGTGTCCCTTGGATCCCTGCCTTACATGACAGGCATCTTAGGAGAAGTAAGCTGACACAGTTTTTTATGTGTGGTTTTCAGGGTGTGATGGAAGAAGTTGGGCCTTTGAGCTCAGAAAGGCAGAATCCCAAGCCTCAGAGAACATCTTGGGGTAGAAGAGCAAAGAACTCAAGAGCTGGAGGATGGGGAGGAGGGCTGTTTTCTGAATCCACAGCAGCTGTGATCACCTGTACGAGATCAAACAAGATAAGCCAACATTCCAACAGGAAACACTAACTAGACTCTGGGTTACAAACAAGAAAAGAAATGAGGGGAAAGATAGGACCTGGAAGTGGGGAGGGTCTGTTAGGGGCAGCCATGGAGGTGTGGGCGAGAGTTGGGGCTCATATGATCATGGTATATTTCTTACATATTTGGAATTGTCAAAGAACCAATAAAACTATTCTTTAAAAGGACAGAGCTGGACTCCCCTCTATATCTGAGAGAGTACCAAAGGGATTTTCCTGCATTGTAAAATGAACAGAGTCCATGCAATATGTGAGGGTACCTGGAAACAGCATGCCAGAGGGTCAAGGACATTGCTAACCCATTGCTTCTGGATAGTTGCAAAAACACAGTACTGAACTAATTATTAACATGGCAGGCTTCTCTGACAGAAAAGGGAACACAGTACTGGAAGTCATCGGACAGTGGGGTCTTAAAAAATTGGGTTCTAGGACTCAGTCCAAAGCTATCCCTCAGATCCTTGACACATAAACTTCTCATGTTAAAAATGTCCTGAGGTGTGTGCCTGGGGTTATAGCCAGAGAGGCAACTACCCCTGGGTCCCACCACTGGACACAGGCCATCCCAGGAGGACCTGACCAACTTGGCCCCAGTTTCCGGCCAATTGGCAGGCCCTGCGGGAAGGCTCCCCTTTTCCAAGACTGCAGGCAGACACTGCAGTCTCCACACCCTGGCCCCATACCCATTTAACCAAGACCCCAGCCACTTCCTGAGACTCAGAGACCAACCCCCAGCTCCCATCTGGACCAGAGGTGAGTGCCTGGGGTTATAGTCAGAGAGGCAACTGCCTCTGGGTCCCACCACTGGACACAGGCCATCCCGGGAGGAACTGCCCAACTTGGCCCCAGTTTCCGGCCAATTGGCTGGCCCTGCGGGAAGGCTTCCCTTTTCCAAGACTCCAGGCAGACCCTGCAGTCTCCACACCCATCTGCTGAGACCCCAGCCACTTCCTGAGAATCAGAGACTAGCCCACAGCTTCCATCCTGCCCTGGAATTCCCAACTGGACCAGAGACCAGAGGAACTCCCATCTGGACAAGAGACCAGAGGAACTCCCACCTGGACAAGAGGGGCTCCCATCTGGACAAAATAAGGAGACCCCAGGGACTTCCCGAGACTCAGAGTCCAGCCTCCCAGCTCCTATCAGGCCAGGACTCTCATCTGGACCAGCACTCCAATCTGGCCCAGAGCTTCCATCTGGACCAGAGAGAGGCTCCCTAAATCTGTCAACTCTCTCTGGACCAAGTACACTGATAAGACCAAGAACGAACCCAAGAGGAGATGGGCAGATGTCAAGGCAGAAGTATATACGACAAAATAAAGAGCAATACAGCATCACCAGAACATAGCCCTTCTCCAACAGTTAGACCTGAACATCATTGAATGGAAGAAGAAGAAGAAGAAGAAGAAGAAGAAGAAGAAGAAGAAGAAGAAGAAGAAGAAGAATGAAGAGGCTAGAGCCTTATATACAAGAAATTAAAAATACAGTAGAGGAAGAGACAAACAAAAAATTGGAAGAACGCTATAAGAAACTAGAGGAAAGGACAATTAAAGCAGAAGAAAAAAATAAGTCCTTGAAAGAAAATCATGAAAAAGCAATGAAACACATGAGGGAAACAGTCCAAGACCTGAAGAGGGAAAAAATGAAGAAGACATTAGCAGAAGGAATGCTGGAAATAGAAAATCTGAGTAAACAAACAGGAACTTCAGAAGCAAGTATAACCAACAGAATGCAAGAGATGGAAGAGAGGATCTCTGGTGTTGAAGATACATTAGAAGAAGTAGATTCATCAGTCAAAGAAAACACTAAAACCAACAAAGTCATGACCCAAAATGTCCAAGAAATTTGGGACACCATGAAGAGACCAAACCTATGAATAATAGGGATAGAGAAAGGAGAAGAATAACAACTCAAAGGCACAGAAAATATATTTAACAAGATCATAGAAGAAAACTTTCCCAACTTAAAGAAGGAAATGCCTATGAGGGTACAAGAAGCCTATAGAACACCAAACAGACTGGACCCCCCAAAAAAGTCCCCTTGACACATATAATTACACAACTAAACATAAAGAATAAAGAAAGAATATTAAGGGCAGCAAAGGAAAAGGTCCAAGTGACTTATAAAGGCAAACCCATCAGAATAACACCCGATTCCTCAATGGAGACTTTGAAAGCCAGAAGGACCTGGACAGATATAATGCAGACACTAAGAGACCATGGATGCCAGCCTAGACTAATATACCCAGCAAAACTTTCAATCATCATAGATGGAGTGAACAAGATCTCCCAAGACAAAACCAGATTTAAACAATACTTATCCACAAACCCAGCCCTACAGAAAGCACTAGAAGGAAAATTCCAACCTAAGGAAGGCAGATACACCCATGAAAACACAGCCAATATATAACACCACAGCAGTAAACCCCAAAGAAGAGAAGTACACACACACACTACCACCAAAAAAATAAAAGTAACAACAGGAATGAACAATCACTGGTCATTAATATCCCTTAGTATCAATGGACTTAATTCACCTATAAAACGACACAGACTAACAGAATGGATCTGAAAACAGGACCCATCTTTCTGCTGCATACAAGAAACACACCTCAAATTCAAAGACAGACACCTCCTAAGAATAAAAGGCTGGGAAAAGACTTTCCAATTAAATGGTCTTAAGAAGCAAGCTGGTGTAGCCATCCTAATATCCAGCAAAATAGACTTCAAACTAAAATCAATTAAAAGAGATGATGAAGGACATTACATACTCATCGCAGGAAAGATCCACCAAGATGAAGTCTCAATTCTGAACATTTATGCCCCAAACACAAGGGCACCCACATATGTAAAAGAAACATTACTAAAGCTTAAATCACATATAAATCCCTACACATTAATAGTGGGAGACTTCAACAACCCACTTTCACCTCTGGACAGATCGGCCAAATTGAAACTTAACAGAGACATAATGGACTTATCTGATGTTATGGCTCAAATAGACTTAATCAATATCTACAGAACATTCCACCTGAACAAAAAAGAATATACCTTCTTCTCAGCACCCCATGGAGCCTTCTCTAAAATAGACCACATACTTGGCCACAAAGCAAATCTCAACAGATATAAAACAATTGGAATAACCTCCTGTGTTCTATAAGACCATCATAGTTTAAAGTTAGATTTCAACCACAGAAAAAACTACAGAAATCCTACAATCTCAGGGAAACTGAATAATGCTCAACTGAATCACCAATGGGTTAAGGAAGAAATAAAGAAAGAAATTAAAGACTTCCTAGAGATCAATGAAAATGAATACACCACATACCCAAACTTATGGGATAGTATGAAAGCAGTGCTAAGAGGGAAATTCATAGCACTGAATACCCACATAAAGAAGCTGGAGAAATCTCATGCTAGTGACTTGACAGCACACCTGAAAGCCCTTGAACAGGAAGAAGCAACTCCCAGGAGGAACAGGCACCAGGAAATTATCAAATTGAGAGCTGAAATCAATAAAATAGAAATAAAGAGAACAATACAAAGGATTAATGAAACAAAGAGTTGGTTCTTTGAGAAGATCAACAAGATAGACAGGCCCTTATCCAAACTAACCAAAAGACAGGGAGAGCATGCAAATTAACAAAATCAGAAATGAAAAGGGGGACATAACAACAGACAATGAGGAAATCCAGAGAATCATCAGGTCATACTTCAAAAACCTCTACTCCACAAAACTGGAAAATCTAAAAGAAATGGATAATTTTCTGGATAGGTACCACATACCTAAGTGAAATCAAGATCAGATAAACCATTTAAACAGTCCAATAACCCCTAAGGAAATAGAATCAGTCATTAAAATCTCCCAACCAAAAAAAGCCCTGGACCAGATGGTTTCACTGCAGAATTCTACCAGATCTTCAAAGAAGACTTAATACCAATACTCTTTAAATTTTTCCACACAATAGAAGCAGAAGGTATATTACCAAACTCCTTCTATGAGGATAAAATTACCCTGATTCCTAAACCCAACAAAGATGCAACAAAGAAAGAGAACTACAGACCAATCTCCCTCATGAACATTGATGCAAAAATACTCAGTAAAATTCTGGGAACAGACTCCAAGAACACATCAATCAATTATCCACCATGATCAAGTAGGCTTCATCCCAGGGATGCAAGGCTGGTTCAACATATGAAAGTCCGTCAATGTAATACACCATATAAACAAACTCAAAGAAAAAAACCACATGATCATCTCACTAGATGCAGAAAAGGCATTTGATAAAATCCAACACCCCTTCATGATAAAGGTCTTGGAGCGATCAGCAATACAGGGAACATACCTAAACATAATAAAGGCAATCTACAGCAAGCCAACAGCCAACATCAAATTAAATGGAGAGAAACTCAAAGCAATACCACTAAAATCAGGAACAAGGCAAGGCTGTCCCCTCTCCCCCTACTTATTCAATATAGTACTTGAAGTTCTAGCCAGAGCTATAAGACAACATAAAGAGATTAAGGGGTTACAAATTGGAAAGGAAGAAGTGAAGCTCTCCCTATTTGCAGATGACATGTTAGTATACATGAGTGACCCCCAAAATTCAACCAAGGAACTGATACAGCTAATGAAATCCTTCAGTAACATAGCAGGATACAAGATCAACTCAAAAAAAATCAGTAGCCCTCTATACACAATAGACAAACAGGCTGAGAAGGAAATCAGAGATACATCACCCTTTACAATAGCCACAAATGATATAAAATACCTTGGGGTTACTCTAACTAAGCACGTGAAGGACCTATATGATAAGAACTTTAAGTCCCTGAAAAAAGAAATTGAAGATGTCAGAAAATGGAAAGATCTCCCATGCTCATGGATAGGCAGGATTAACATGGTAAAAATGGCAATCTTACCATAAGCAATCTACAGATGCAATGCAATTCCCATCAAATTACCAACACAATTCTTCACAGATCTGGAAAGAATAATACTCAACTTCATATGGCAAAACAAAAAACCCAGGATAGCCAAAAGAATCCTGTACAATAAAACAACCTCTGGAGGCATCACAATCCCTGATCTCAAGCTCTACTATAGAGCTACTGTAATAAAAACAGCTTGGTACTGGCATAAAAACTGACATGTGGACCAATGGAATTGAATTGAAGACCCTGACATTAACACGCACACCTTTGAACATATAATTTTTGACAAAGAAGCCAAAAATGTACAATGGAAAAAAGAAAGCATCTTCAACAAATGGTGCTGGCATAACTGGATGTCAATGTGTAGAAGGCTGCAAATAGATCCATATCTGTCACCATGCACAAATCTTAAGTTCAAGTGGATCAAAGACCTCAACATAAATCCAGTTACTCTGACCCTGATAGAAGAGAAAGTAGGAAGTACTCTTGAATGCATTGGAACCGGAGATCACTTTCTAAATATAACACCAGTAGCACAGACACTGAGAGAAACAATCAATCAATGGGATCTGTTGAAACTGAGAAGCTTTTGTAGAGCAAAGAACAAGGTCAACAAGAGAAAGCGACAGCCTACAGAATGGGAAAAGATCTTCAACCCCACATCTGACAGAGGGCTGATATCCAGAATATATAAAGAACTCAAGAAATTAGACATCAAAATGCCCAACAATCCAATTAAGAAATGGGCTATAGAACTAAACAGAGAATTCTCCACAGAATAAGTTCAAATGGCTGAAAGACATTTAAGGAATTGCTCAACATCCCTAATTATCAGGAAAATGCAAATCAAAATGACTCTGAGATAACACCTTTCACCTGTCAGAGTGGCTAAGATCAAAAACACAGAAGACAGCTTATGCTGGAGAGGATGTGGAGCAAGGGGAACTCTCCTCCACTGCTAGTGGGAATGCAAGCTTGTACAGCCACTTTGGAAATCAATATGGCGCTTCCTTAAAAAATTGGGAATCCATCTCCCCCAAGACCCAGCTGTAGCACTCTTCTGCATATACCCAAGGAATGCTCAATCATACCACAAGGGCATTTGCTCAGCTATGTTCCTGTCAGCATTGTTTGTAATAGCCAGAACCTGGAAACAACCTGGATGCCCTTCAACTGAAGAATGGATAAAGAAAATATGGTACATATACACAATGGAGTACTACTCAGCAGAGAAAAACAATGACATCATGAGGTTTGCAGGCAATTGGATGGATCTAGAAAAAAATCATTCTGAGTGAGGTGACCCAGACTCAGAAAGACAAACATGGTGTGTACTCACTTATAGGAGGATACTAGATGTAAAACAAAGATGACTAGACTGCTACACAAATCCAGGGAGGCTACCTAGAAAACAGTACCCTAGGAAAGACCCAGGGATCACCCAATGACAGAGAAATGGATGAGATCTACATGAACAACCTGGACGACAGTGGGAGTAATGATGGGCAAGATTTGAGGGAAAGACAGCTTAGGGGAGCAGGAAATTCCAGCTGGATCAAGAACAGAAAGGGAGAATGAGGAATAACAGACCATGATAAATGAAGACCACATGAGAACAGGAATAGGCAGAGTGCTGGAGAGGTTCCCAGAAATCCACAATGATATATCCTCTGTAAACTGCTGGCAGTGGTGGAGGGAGGGCCTGATCTGACCTGGTCTTGTGATCAGATGACTAAACACCCTAGCAGTTGTCTTGGAACTCTTGTCCAATAACTGATGGAAGTGGATGCAGAGATCCTAGGCCAGGTCCCAGGTGGAGCTCCAGGTGTCCAACTGTCGAGAAGGAGGAGGGACTGCAAGAGCGTAAATTTTTGAATCCAAGATTGCAAAATGCACAGGGACAAATAGCCAAACTAATGGAAGCACATGAATTATGAACCAACGGCTGTGGAGCCCCCAGCTGGAACAGGCTCTCTGGATAAGTGAGAGAATTGAATAGCTTGATCTGTTTGGGAGGCTCCCAGTCTGTGGGACCGGGACCTGTCCTTGGTGCATGAGCTGGCTGTTTGGAACCTTGGGCTTACACAGGGACACATAGCTTAGCCTGGAAGGAGGGGGTTGGACCTGCCTGTACTGAAGCCACCAGGTTTAAATGAGTCCCCAGGGGTGTCTTGGTCCTTGAGGACATGGGAATGGAGGGGAGGTGCTTGGGGGAAGGCGGGTGTGGGGGCGGGAGGGGGGATGACAGGGGAACCTATGGCTGATGTGTAAAATTAAAACACATAATAAAAAAAAAAGAAAAACAAAACAAAACAAAATATCCTAATGCATAGATTGCTTTGGATTCCTCAGGTACCCTGTATGAAAAGCTGTGTAAATTATAGAACTCTACAGGAATACACAGGATGAGTGTTTGTCTTTTGTTAATGACATACCATCTCCACGAAGCTTAGTTTCCACATGGCATATACTCTCAGACTATCTCAAATGTTTATAAAGCTCTCCACCACCGTATAATTTCAGGAAAATAATTGATGGTTTTAAGGATTTCTGGGCAAAGCCTTTCTTCCCTCTTTCTTGGAAAACAGGTGAGTTTCACCAGGATCCTTCTCTCAGGATTTGAGCTACATCACTGAGTTTGGTAGTTTTGGTTTTCTTCAGCTTTCTACCACCAACTGTTGTTCTTGGTTTCTACTTTCTTGTGGCTGATTTTCCCCTTGTAAACATTTTCCCCAGTGTATGACTGAAGCAGCCCTCATAATGGCCACTTTGGCAGTATAAATACACTGATGCCTTGCTGATCCCTCATGGCCACAGTCTGGAGAGCATAGCTGAGGTCTCCTTCAGTTTCTCCAGACTGAAGATGATATTCTCCCTTTTCATTTACTTTTAAGACATCCTTTTCTGAAACTCAGGACTCTGCTGCTCAGACTGAAGTTTCCAGCAATCCTTGCAGGCAAACATTAAAAGCCATAATGTCTTCTATACAGGATAGTTAGGCTGCCCACAGAGTCAAGCCTTTGTGTAGCATATATCTGAACCCATCATGTAAAACCTGGAGGAGGCTGCAGGTTCTAATGGGAAATTATTACAGTCAAACCTTGCTAATTTATATAAGTGATAGAGACTCCTACTTCAAATTGCTGAATTTCTCAGAGATAATTGAATAAATGGAAAGAACCTAAAGAAACTGAGCTGACATTTCCCATGTTTCCAGGCTGCTTGAATCCCTCAGTGGTTGTTCCTATCCTATGATCCTTAAGGAAAACAAATTCAGTGGTAGAGCGCTCGCCTAGCAAGCGCAAGGCCCTGGGTTCGATCCTCAGCTCAAAAAAAAAAAAAAAAAAACCCAAAAATGAACAATTAAAGCATTTTAAAACCCTGGAAATACCTGATAGCTAGTCAAGACGTGTGTATATACATTGCAAATATATGGAAGAAAACGATATACTAGATATATTACATTAAAATAATAATTACCACATTCAAGATGTCATGATTTAACTAGCTGAAATGAATAAAAGTGGCACTTAGTTATTTTTTTTATTTGTCTTTCTGTATGTGTTCAATAAGAAAAAATGTATATAAAATGTAGCAGTCTTCACTACCTGGGTTTCTACTATCCAGGCCAGGATCACCCAGGACCTGATTGCTTAGACTTCTGCTACTGCATTTCCTACTGCTTTGGGCCTCCAGCTGGACACATTTCCTTCCTTCCTTCGTTCCTTTCTTCCTTCGTTCCTTCGTTCCTTCGTTCCTTCCTTCCTTCCTTCCTTCCTTCCTTCCTTCCTTCCTTCCTTCCTTCCTTCTTTTTTCTCAGTGTAGCTTTGTGCCTTTTTCCTGGAACTCACTTGGTAGCCCAGGCTGGCCTCGAACTCACAGAGATCCACCTGGCTCTGCCTCCTGAGTACTGAGATTGCAGGTGTGCGCCACCACCGCCTGGATTTCAGTGACTGCACAGCTCTCTGACAGCACAAACCCAAGAAACTATGATGGCCCACAAGGCCCTGGGGCAAAGGTCTGACTTCTCCTATCTACCCCTATTTCTCCATCCCTCCCTTTCTCTGTTCCAGAGACAGTGGCCTTTCTTCTGGATGTATAATACTCTGAGCATTTCCCTGTCCCAGAACTGTGAACCTGCCTTGCCTCCTTTACAGTTTACAAAGTCTTAGTTCTCAGTGGCTTGTCCACTGACCATCCTATCTCAAGCATTACACTCTTCATGCATTTTATCCACACTATTCCCTATCATTACATGCAGAAGCCAGCAGAGTACACAGGTGCAGCCATGCACTTTCTGTTGGTTATGTTCTAATAAAATTTCACTTACCCATGCTTGGAGTATACAGATTTGGTCTATGGTTGAATTTGCTGATCTCAGATTGAACATAGATAACTTCTTATCTTTCTTATTGCTAGTCACATTTTTAATGCAGATTCCATAAGAAGAGTTTGGTTTTCTGCAACAGTACCTAAATCATAGCCGCTACTCAACAAAGTGGCACACACACACACACACACACACACACACACACACACACACACACAAACAGGACACATTTTAAAATTGTTCCATTTAACATCAACACAACAGACACACTGCCAGATGAGGATATTAGACAGGACTCGTCTCCTGCACTGGCTTCCCTTGGAACACAGACAAGGGCCATCTGCCACACTCACAATGATTAACAAAGGAAAACAAGCTGCCAACAGTCTGTTTCCAGAGCCTTCTTCTGTGTGATCAGGACTGAGAGTTTTCTTCCAAGTTCAGTTCAGCCCCTCCAGGACACACATGGCCCTGGTGTCCTACAGGTACACCAAGAAATTCCAAGATCTGTGGAAGATGCACTAATGTGCAGAGGGTGTGAAAGACTCATCTCCCAAACAATCAGTCCCTTTGTAGGGGAAAGAGACAGAGCACGCCTGTCTCATTGCAGCTTCATAGTGGCTTCATCACTGTTTCCTGAGAGCTTCACACCAGATTCATGCTTGTTTCCTGTTATGTCCTACAGGCCTTATCAGTGAACATTGACTCACAAGCTAGGAAGGATAGTTACACACTAAAACTATTCATTCTTTTCTATTTTATAAACTGTTAATTATAACTGTAAGTTTGTGGATAAAAATTGATTTTATGACTTACCAATTCAAAGAGGAATGCTTAAATTGAGCTGTCCTCATTGTTAGTCTCTCTTGACGGTATGTCTTATTTATTTTTTCTTCTTTTGTGTGTTTATGTTCGGAGGGCCTGCCTATTAACATATATATTTGTGTGTGTGTGTGTGTGTGTGTGTGTGTGTGTGTGTGTGTGTGTGCAGGCCAGAGGTTGACAATGGGTATCTTCTCAGATTGCTCTGCACCTTAGATGCTGAAGTATCAGCACATGGACTTGGTAATCTAGTGGCTAACTCACTCTGGAGAATCTCATCTGTTTCCTGAGTGCTGAGATTACAGGTAGGGGGTGCCACATCAATCCAGAATTGATGCAGGTGCAGGACCTTCACTGACTGGGGCATTAGTCCAGCACTCAGGAGGCACTGTTAACTCAGTCCACTCATATTATTTACCAAGGAGATTCTGCAGAGCAGTTGATTTTGCCCATAACTACTGGAGACTGTGTTGCTTTAGGTCATGTTATATTTCAGGAAATTATTACTGGAGGTACTGTGTGCACTTCACAATGACTTATTAAATTTAGTGATTAATAAAAGCAGTGTTTGAATAATAATTATACTAGAATTTATATTTTGCTAAATACAGTGGCCATAAGTCTTAGAATATAGTGACCATATTTATGATTATGAACTTAGGTTTTGAGGATGTGTGACATCGAAAATTACAGCATGGTCCTTAAGACCCATTGTGCAGAATCACAGGAATAAAGCATGTTACTGCTAAAAAGTCTATAGGGATTTAAATTAAACCTGTCCTTTTTTATTTAAAAATTTTTATTCATTTTACATATTAACCACAGATCCTGCTCTCATCCTTCCTCCTCCCATCCTCAACTCAACCCCCATCCCCTCCTCCAAAAGAGAAAGGGCTCCCATGGGAAGTCAGCAAAGCCTGGTACATTCAGTTGAGGCAGGACCAAGCCCCTCCCTGCTGCATCAAGGCTGAGCAAGGCATTCTACCATAGAGAAAGCCAGCTCATGCACCAGGGGTAGATTCTGATCCCACTGCCAGGGGCCCCTCAAACAAACCAAGCTGCCTGTCTTTTATGTACAGATAGAAAATGAAAGTCCTTCCCCAGAAAGGATGAAGAGTCTTCCCAGTGGAAAAACACTCTGGGATTAGAACAGTGAACACATGGAAAGGAGAATGGAGATTACTACACATGTTCAGGACCAATTACAATAGTAATCCATGACAATGCCTCATTTTTCTCTCATTAAACGACAGTTGTATTTTTGTCTTTTCTGAATCATCATTGTATGAGAATCATCTTCTGGTCAGGAAAATAAATAAAAACTGTAACTTTAATTTTTTTCAACACTGAAAAATCTTGTAAAGGAAAGCTGAGCCAAAAGTAAAAGATAAACAAAAACAAATAAAAACGGATGTAAGTAGGAAGGGAGGATTGCCCATGGCTTGCCCTCCCAAACTATTCTTCCCTCACTCCATTTCCTCATAACAGGGCTGGCCTGAAGAGGTTTCCCCGGGAAGTGGGTGCTGTTTGAGTCACCTGCATGCCATTCTCCATGGGGGGTGTGTGTGTGTGACTCTCTTCTATGCTCTGTGCACTATGGACTGTATTTCATTTAACTCAATCTATGATGTCTCTCTGAAGAGGGGCCCAGTGCATCCATTTTTGAAACCCATCATTTGCCCCCAAAATCCTATTTGATTATAAGTGACTGAAAGACAGACTATCATTTTATTGTCTCTCTCTCTTCTCAACTAGATTTCCCCTACAACACACAGAGATGTTTTCAGAGCAGGTAGGACCCTTCTCAACTGAGCTATGAAAGTACCAGTTTCCCAGAGCACTTTCAGAGAACACAGCTTTGAATACTCAGGACCAAAGTGATGGTTGTCCACAAAAAACAGACTGTGAACTAATAGGACATTAAGGTATCAATTTAACATTGATATATTGAGCATTTTATAGCCACAATATTTTTCTTTTAAATTAGCATTTTATTTTGTATGTATGAGTGTCTTGCTTGCATCTATCTGTGCATCATGCATGTGTGGTGCCCATGGAGGACAGAACAGAGTTCTGCATCCCCTGGGACTGGAGTTACAGATGGCCGTGAGCTTCCACATGGGTGCTGGGAACTGAAACCAGATCCCATGCAAGAGCAGCTGGTGCTCTTAACCACTGATCCATCCAACAAGCTCTATATCTATAGTCTTATGTAATATTACCCAATTTATTAATGTAACATTGTTTTGATAGATGTGATTTAAACTAAGAAAAAAATAAGTGACTTTGCTGGAAGATGCAGAACCGCGCTCAGAAGTCTTGACATAGTTTTGGCAAGAAAGTTTGATAAAGAATCACTCTGTTCTGTCCTCTTTTGATTGCCCAGGCTGACAGATGCCACATGGCTGTCAGTACCATAAAACACATATGCCTCCAGGGTGCACTGGTTTTAGACTCTTCCTTGGTCTCACTCATGGTTAGTGACTTATAGTCATGGAAACTACAGATCATCCCATGTGGAGGATAAGGCCATGTAGCTCCTTCCATTGACCATCCCAGAAGTTGGGCTTGTCCGTTCCTCTCTCTCAAGCTACCCAATACTCCAGCGAGTGCTCTGTCATATTCCACATGGTGTAGCATGCCTGGATCTTGAGATACTATGTGTATATTTCAGGATAGTCTGATGACACCCAGAAATCAGAAGGCCCTTAGAGGAAGACATAAAAATAAACTTTTCTGTGACAGAGTTGTGAGTAAAATGACCTCCCTCCCCAAACCACTTATGGATGTTGTATTCCAGGCAAAAAAAAAGTGGCAGGTGGCATTTTTCATACCTTAATTTATTGACCTGATGCCCTCCAGCCTCCACAGCACCTTCATTTGATGGAAATTAAAGAAAATTTCAAAGCAAAGGGCAACACAAGACTGGAGCTATTTCCAGTCTGAGCAAGAACGGCAGTCATAAAGAGAAAGCTCCCTCCCAGAAAACACAATAAATAAAACATCAAAAGCACAAACAGAAGAACTCAATTAAAATATAAAAGTTTTCATCATTTCCCCGAAGGACACCCGCATTATTATTTATTATTTATGCATAGTTCCAGGTGTAGTTGCCTTTCTACTCCACGATGAAAGTCACCTGAGAAACAAAACAGTGTCTTGAAGGGCTGATTGAGGGGAACAGCCGGAACAAGAATGTTTGACTATTTCATGAAAACACAGGAAAATGCATACAACATTTCTGTTTTTACAAACATTTGTTTTTATTTTTAATTGTGTGTGTGTGTGGGGGGGGCATGTGAGTGCAGTTGCCAGCAGAGGCCAGAAGAGGGCTTTGGACTCTCTGGAGTCGTAGATACAGGTAAGCCACCTGGTGTGGGTGCTGGGAACTGAACTGGGTCCTCTGAGAGAGCCGTGCACACTCTTAACAACCAAGCTCTACTGCTGTCAGCACTATTACGTGATAGTCTTTAGGGAGAATATTTTCTGGCAAAAGCTCCAACAAAGAGATGGCCATGGTCAGATCAGGACTAGATGTGTGCTTTACTTTGACAAACAAACACATGCAGAATAAAACAAGATTGACAAGAGCTTTTGGCTTCCACTGTAGCCTCCTGATGCCTGGCTCACTTATTCTCAGCTTTAGTTGTCTGGTGGGTTAGTTCTGAAAAGTTCTCCTAGCTGTGTCTGGAAGGCTAGTGGAAAATGTATAGCACTGTTTGAGCTCTGAGGACCTGTATAAGAACCTCTGAGTGGCAGGGTGCTTGTCTCTATGCACAAGGCCCTGGATCTATCTAGAGCAAAACTCTTCTTACTAAAAAGAATAAAATAATAGCTTTAATTACAAAGTACCTTGAACAGTTTCTGTTGCCCTTCTCAACAACACACATATACATCACATGTATTGGGAATATGTACTATATTGTTCTTCTTTACTTTCATGCATGTATATGCATGCAGAGGTCAGAAGCCAACCCCAGCTGTCATTCATACATCACAGTCAATATATATATATTGCAACAGGGTTTCTTACTGGCTTGCTGTGGATATCACTCTGTGTAAATAAAGTTCTGATTGGCCAGTGGCCATGCAGGAAGTATAGGCGGGACAAGAGAGAAGAGAATTCTGGGAAGTAGAAGGCTGGGGAGAGACACCGCCAGCTGCCGCCATGAAAAGCAACATGTAAAGACACTGGTAAGCCACAAGCCATGTGGCAAAGTATAGACTAACAGAAATGGGTTAATTTAAGATAGAAGAAGTAGATAACAAGAAGCCTGCCACGGCCATACAGTTTATAAACAATGTAAGTTTCTGTGTGCTTTCTTAGTTGGGTCTGAGCGACTATGGGACTGGCAGGTGAGAGGGATTTGTCCTGACTGGGCCAGGCAGGAAAACTCTAACTACACTGGCTTGAAGTCTTGAAGTAGGCTAGTTGGCTGACCACCAAACTCTAGGGATTCATCTATCTTTGTCTCCCAGCACTGGAATTATAAATGTGCTATATGGCACCTAGCTTTTTACATGGTTCCGGGAGCTGAACTTACCTTTCCATGCTTGTCAGGAAAGCAGTCAGCTCAGTGAGGCATCCTCAGGCACCATTGTTCCTATTCCATCAGCAGGTATTCATTAGGATGACAACATTTAGACACCCCTCCATCCCCCAAATGTTGTAGTCTGCCTTCCAAAACCTCATGGACTGATAGCAACATTTAAAAAAGTTGACCCTAATTAAAAAAAAAAAAAGAGTGGCCCTCTGAAGAGGAATATATAGATTCCCAAGAGAGTGGGATATTACAAAGCTAACACACCCTCAGTGACTGAGTCTTCTGTGCACTTGGTATTTATCTCCCCACACCTCTGCAGTCTTTCAATTCAACAAAGAAAACTTCACCAAAGCCAACCAGCAGCTAATCTGATTTTGGGCTTTTGGTTCTAAAAGTGTGAACTATATAACCTCTTTTATTACTAAGTGACAAGCTAAGGCATTTTGTGACAGTAACAGAAAATGGACTAACTTGACAACCTGGTTTGAAATATTTTCATTTTCTGCCACGGGAATGTGTGTGTGTGTGTGTTTGTGTGTGCGTATACATGTCCACAAATAGAAACCTGTCATCCCAGTTAATATAAAGAAAGTTGAAAAAGAAAAAAAAGAAAAAATTCCTGAGGGGATGGCTCATCAGGTACAGTATTTCCAGAGCAAACATTAGGATCTGAGGTCAGAACCCAGGACCCAAGTAACAGCCCATGAATGCTGAGTTTGGGGACTTTATACATACAGTTACAACACCAGGGAGGTAGAGAGAGTAGTGTCCACTGTGATTGCTGACCACTCAGCCTAGCCAACTGATAAATTCCATGTTGAGAGAGACACTGTCTCAAAAGTGTTGTGGACAGTGATGAAGAAGACACTGACATGGACCTCTGGCTGCCATTTAAAGATGCACACAGCCACCTGAATGTGCACATACATAGACACATACAAACTCCTATACTAATACACATAAACACATACATAATAGCCCACTACACATATATACCAAAATAATATGAGTAATACATCTAGGATATTCAATTGTGTGTTACAAAAATCTATTGGAGCCATTTTCAAATCTGCAATTGAACAATAATTAAAACCAACATAAGGCTAACAAAGTAGCTCCTAAGTTGTCCATTGGCAATCAGGAACTGGGCTTAACCCAGTGTTGCCATGGTTTCTGCTATTGCTACATAACCTACATGCCTCCACCCACTTAATTCTTTTGGTATTTCAATACTTGAAAACTGATAGGAATCCACAGCTGTTGTGACTAATGTCAATTGGACTTTTAATGTCATGAAATTTTATACATCTTCATTAAGATGACTGTAATGCTAAATTATTTCATCATATATTTTCTGCAACATTATTTTAGAAAGAGTCTTATGCAGCCCAGGCTAGCCTAGACTTCTTCATATACCTGAAGATGATTTTGAATTTTGGGCCTCAGCCACCACACTTGGTTTTGCTCAGATAATGATCAAATCCAGGACTTACTCTTCCTAATCAATCACTTTGTCAGCTGAACCCTTCCTCCACTCCGTCCTCCATCATGCTGGTCTTTAAAATGTTTCACAAAGGGTAGTTAACTTCCCTGAAGTTATAGAGGAGAGTGGCCACAGATCTGACTCAAGAGGAAAGAGTGACCTTGTTGTTTAGTTCACAGGGGATTTTGCCTTCTGAAAATAATGGGGTGTGCTTTCAGAAGGTAAGTCAAGGTATCTCATCATTCAACCTCTCTACACAGCAGGTGTGCTCTGAAAACAGAAATGCATCTGCTCAAGGACATGGGGCCAGGGAACATTGTGGAAGAAAGCAGAAGTCAGAGGAGGGAGATGAATGCTCTGAACACTGCCTCCTGGACATAACATGACATAAGAACTCACAGTATGTGTGGTTAACTACACAACATTAAAGCAACCCTTTTCAGAGGGTTATTTAAAAAATAATGTGTTAGGAGGTCCAGGTAGAACTGGATGTAGTAAGCAGATGTGATAAGTTATAGTAATACATAGATGGTATTTTCAACGAATAACAAAAAACAATATGGTGCTAAAAATCTAAATGAATGTCAATCAACTTCATATAATAAGATTTTATACCAATTAGAGACAGCCTAATGGATTACAATAAAAAGTGAAATCATGACATTTGAAGGAAAATGGATAAAACTGAATATCATTGTATTAAGTGCAATAAAACTTAGGAAGACACCTATTGCATTTTCTCTCATATGTAGAGTAGCATTTATACACTTAATAACTAGGATGTGGGAATGGTAGGGGTGTGAAGGAACCTGAAGAGAGATGGTATGGAGAACAAGAGAGGAAAAGGGGATTAAAAAGAAAGCCAAATATTATATTCTTTTGTACTGGTAAAACCTAGAATTATCTAGACAAACATTAATATATTAAAATTAAATGAAATGTAAGCAGAGGTAAAGGAGAATGAGGGTAAATATGGGCTAAGTATATGAGAGATACCTATGGATGCTTCAAAGGAAGCCACTATTTTGCATTATAAAATACTAACTAAAAAAGAGAAAATGATTTTCTACTTGTTTATTTCTAGCATATAGGAAGGTCATTAAACTTTTTATATTGACCTCTTATTTGGAATAAATTTGGAATTTTCTACATATATATTCATGTTACCTATGAATAAAGATTCTTTAACTTTTTGCTTAAAAATAAGATAATTTAATTTTCAGAGTTTTATGTAGTCATGAAGGTGAAATGATGATGCTATGTATTATACAATTTTTGAATTTAACAAATGATTAAATGGATCAGCACTCAGAAGATACAAGTAGAAGTATGCTGCAAGCTCAGAACTCACAGATCAAAGCCTAGTGTTGGCCAGCTAGGGCTGTATAGTAAGACCCTTGTCAGACAAACAAATAAGCAGATACCTTATGTTTCCTTTGAATAGAACTGGTGGTTGTTAAGTCTATCTCAAATAGCATTTTAGCACAGGTAAACATAAGTTTAATCAGCAGATCTGAGGAAACCATATTACTGACTTGTAGAGTTATCATCTGTCATCGATCACCTGTCTATCATTTATCATCTGTTTATCCATCCACCCATCCACCTTCCCATCCTATTGTCTGTCTATCTGCCTGTCATCTATCTATCTATCTATCTATCTATCTATCTATCTATCTATCTATCATCTATTTCTGTCTTGCTACCTACCTGTTTAGCTGTTATCTATGTACCCATCTATCATCTATCAGTTATTTGTCTGTTATCAATCCTTGTCACCCTCTACATATCTATATGTCCATACTGCTACAGGATGTTGTTTGGAGCAGAGTGTGCCTCTAAAGCTGAGCTGTCAGCAATGCTACAGTAATCCCCAGTATCATCTTAGTTATCACATGGATTTCTAGCTCATTGATCAGTGAACTTGTTTCTGGTTCACAGTGTTATCTTCCCTCTTACCTGTGCATGCACCTCACTTCCTCTTTTCCTACTCTCATCTCCCTTCTCCTCCTCTCTTCACCGCTCTCCACTTTGCCTTTGGCTCAGTCTATCTTGTCCTTCATATTTTAAAATAGACATCAGTTCTGCTCAAACTGTACCCTCAGTTCTCCACCCTAGTTAAGACATCTGCTAACACTGTCACCACAAACCTTTCCTGGCACCCCAAACTAGGGTGTTCTTTTTTTAAACCTCCCTCCTCCAGAAGTTCAAATTTTACTTGGGCAGAATTTCTCAGTGTCTTGTTCATAGATAGTATTCATTACTAAGTGCTTCTCTAGAATTAAAATCCTTGTCCAGGTAAATATTTGCTAAATGAGTAGATCACTGTCAGGAAGAGATGCTCATTAAAATGAAATAAATTAATATTAGGCAACACTTAGAAATCCTCGGGACTGATTATATGAAGAGTTAAGTAGATACACGTTAAAAAGAGTGAACCCACAAATTAACCTCATGCTAATAATAAATAATAAAATAATTAGTGAGTACTCATGAAATAAAAACTCATAGAATATGGTTAACAGCTATAAAGTAATCCTAATGGGAAATTTTGTAGATAAAATTGACTGCCTGTTTGGAATGCTAGAAGATAAAAAATAGTCCATAATAGAAATGCAGTTACTCTTCTTATTATTTAATGTGAAGGATACAACTCAAATAGGCTCACTATTTGAAGGTATTTTGTCATGGAAAAGGTAGATGAGTGGAGCAAAGGTTGGGAATTTTCCAGATCACATTTGTATAGATAGACATCAAATTTGATAAAACAAGGAAACATGGAGTTAATAAGAAAATGTTTTCTGTAAAGAATAATTAATCCCTTCCCTGTCACCTAATGATGCTGAAAACTATTTACATCCTTACAATACTCTGTAATATGTCACAGTGACCTTGCATGCTACTGGATTGCTCAGGCTTGTTCTGATAGTTTTTATAGCATGTTTATAAACTGCCATTTTAACTTATTAAAACTCAAATCATACAAATTTTTGGCCATAGTAATCATATTGACAAAGATTTTCTTGAAACACTATGGTTTTATAAATATTAATTGTTTAATGCAAAGGATTAAAATAGTTAATGCAGAAATACATTATGAGTGTTATTAATAGAGATACAATTGATATATTCTTCCCTAAGAACTGGTGAAAAAGCCAACATCAGTTTGAAATAGTCACCACAGATCAGAGCAAATCCTCTTTAAATTTAGAAATCTATCAATGAGCCTGAAAACCCTGGACTGAAACAAATTCATACTTCATTTGTGTCTCAATTAAAACTAAGGTGGAAGCAGGCAGGGATTGCTATCCGATTCTTAATTCTAGAATTTGATATTGTAAGATCTGAAGGATTAGGTGGTAATTTTATCATCCATTCTGTTACACAGTGTGAAACTATTCTGGCCTGGAGCGAGGATGAAGAATCAGCCTATGAATGTGGCTATTACCTGGTCTGCAAGTGCCTTTTTATGCATTCAAGTCTGTGAGTGCAAATGTAAGCTCATCTCAGACTCATGAGATGTTTTGTAATGAATTGCTAACCTGGAGGGGTGAATGCTCAAAACACTGTAGAGGCAACATGTGCCCAAAATGCAATAAACTAACACATTTTTGTATGTGCCTTGCCTAAGCAGGATTTTGAAAATTCACCCTGGAGGCTGGACTGTTCTGTTTATAGGAATCTTAGATTGCCAGTGAGACCTAGGGATAAGAGAGCTATGACAAGTAGGCCTAACAGCAGCTAAATTCATTTCAGGGTTCCATTGAGTAGAGGGCCCTTGGAGAAGTTGTATTTCTGCATTTTTTTCTCCATCTTGTTACAAATATCAAATACTCTATTTATCAGCAATGTTTTGGTAACTCAAGGGTGAAGAAATATCTTATAAAAAGCCACATTTTCAGGTTTACTAGTGTAGGTGATACATTCATTATACCAAGAGAAAAATCACAACACTGTAGGGGCCACTCAAAAGAGAGTGACAGTCATTATCATATCATATCTAAGCCTTAGAGCCCTAAAATGTCAGTATCTCTGTAGATGCCACATTGACGGAGCAGTATGTTTGGTAGGTTTTGTGATATAGTTGGAAGGTTGAGGATAGTTTTGCCTTGTTGAAGAACCTTTAATGGCAGGATTTTAAGTATCATGAGAAAATTTAAAATCAGCATTACTCATAACCAAGCCCTTTCTCTTGTCACTCCTTGGGGGTAAAACAATGTTTATTTCAGGGTCCGAATGTATATCACAAGGCCCCATCACTGCAGTCTGAAGACTGGTGGCATGCTGTCTGAGGAAACTGTGTGTTTCATATTGGTGTGTCAATACAGGTCAAACCAATCAGTCCATGGCAATAAAATCCTGACTTTCAAACAGGTAAGAAGGGCTCTAACTCATATGATGTTTACCATCATTATGATAAAAACAATCTTTTATTGAGACATATTTACTTTTCTTTTACTTATTTTAGAAAATTTCATGTACTCTACCACTTAGCCCCAGGTTCCTTTTGTTCTACTGGGGCTATTCACTTGGGTATTAATTGAAGTTTCCCCTCACTACTGGACATGGTCTATGTTTAGTTAGGAATAGCAGAGATACCAACATCTCCTGGAGAGGAATCATGGGAAACATCTCTCAGCAATGCTTGATTTTGCTTACACTGGATCCACTACAATCCTTGCACTTTTGGACTGGGAAGTCAATAAAGTTACTGCTTTGGTTAAGTAACAGAGTGGAAGTTAGCACAAAGAATGGCAGTCATAGGCAACTTTTAAAATGTCTCTAAATGTTATAATAGAATATTTGCATGCTGGCTAAAATTCACATTAAAAGAGAGACATTTTCTTGAAGATTCACCTGTGTGGTGACTGCTTTTAATGCACTCTGCTCGGGTACAGTAATGCCTACTCTATTTACCAGCGCTACATCACTGCAGGCCTCAGACTATCAGTAGTCTTGACCTGTCACACAGTGCTTCTCATCTCCACTGGACACTGAACACACATTGTGACCTGTGCATTTGGGGATATAACAGCAAAACTATTGTGGATTATTTTTTGTTCTTTAAGATGTCATGAGGTATCACTATTACAGATGCTCTCAAAAGTTCTAAGAACATGCTTCTTTCTTCATTAAGTAAAGAACTTGTCCTTTTTCTGTTATAGGAACCCATTTTGCACTTCTCTTGGTAAGCCCCTAATCACTAACATCTCCACTGCTGTGCTTTGGAGTCATTATTGAGCAAAGGAAGGGTGACCTGAAACAAATGCTGTGACACCATGAACAACAGCCTGTGAACTGAGGGTTAGGAGTGTGGACAGACTATCCCTTCCAAAGGATTAACCCTGCAGGCTTGACAGAAATGGGGTCCCAGCTAAAAAACGTGAATTCTGTATTTCTGATATCACAGGCAGCAAACTTGAACAACCCTCCTCATCTTTAAAGCTCTGTGAGTTTCAGCACATGTTTGTACCGGCTGTTGTGAGAAGGCCAGTGGCTTTGCTGGGCTGCAGTCGCTGGCTCTGCATATTGTATGGAAAGTCAGTAATTGGGAGCTGAGATTAGATAACACAGGTGAATGCGGAGCTCTTTTTCTCTTTTGTTGGAGGATTCTAAACATTCTTTCCTTTGCCTGTAAGAAGGTAATGCTCAGTACAGCTGCTTCTTCAGTACTCAGAAACACTGATGAGTCCTTTGTGCACTGTGGTCCCAGTACATTCCAAGTAACACTGAGTATGAGCCCAGCCTGTCAGACAATGTCAGACCTCAGTGCTGTGCTCCTTCCCACAAGGCTGAGAGTGGCATGTGGGGATGATAGTGAACATGGCAGGTGACCCATGGTACCACACACCCTTTTCTAAGTTTCTCTGTCTTTACTGTACTTTGTCTTTATCTTTTATCTTGTTGATAGTTAATGGAAACTACAGTGTCCGTGGGCCTCAATGATGTTTTATGTTCAAAACAAAAATGATCTTCTCTCACAGGTCATATACTACCATTCCTTGCTGTTTCTCTGTCACTATAATTTACACCTGAAGGACTGAAGTACATTGAATGTCTAAATAAGTGGAGAATACAGGATGAATAGGATATGCTACTTTTTTTTTTTCTAATGCAAGAGTTCATATATCCACTTCCACAGAAGAACAGCTGTGTCCACAAAGTGATTTGGGCTTCAGGTTTGAAAAATATTTAAATAAATATACAAAGCTTATAAAGCCCATGGCTAAACATCATATCTTCATTTTACTTTTCAGTGTAGAGATATCAAGTATATACTGATAAGAAAACATTGCTGCCAAATATTTTTAAAAAGAAATTCCACTGGACAATGTTTTAGTTAAATGTTTGGGATGCAAATGTTTTGTTAAATTTTTATATGTATTTGCAGTTGTGTCACTAAGGAATCTTGAACCAGTTAATTAAGGTATATAAAATGGTTTCCTTCTTTGTATGATAAGGAAATGGCATCTAGCTATTGATAAGTATAGTGAAATAAAATGAAGACTGCATAGAAACTGTGTTCTAAACAATCTGTATACACTTGTGCAATTGTGTCACTGCGCTGCTGTTGTGAGTAGCTTCTGTTCTCACATCAACCTTCTCACACACCTTCCTCCTCTAAAGCAGTGGAAATGCCTGAGAAGAATGTGATGGGTGAAGCCGGCAGCGAATCGAGCTGCAGTGGGTGTTGCTGTAGTGCTGGAACGGTGGCATTCATCATCGCTATGTTTGAGAATGTACATTTAGCTTTGGTTGAATTGTTCACATCAAAACAAAACCTCATCTGTATTACAGAAACTCTGCCGTGTTGGGCTTTGAACATAATCCAAGACACTGTAGATGGGAACAGAATTGGGCATTTGGAAAAACCCGAGTGAGAAAGGCGTTCTTCATTCTTCGTGCTTATTTGCTTCAAAGGGTGCTCTGATTTTGCTAATTGTTCAAAGAGCGCTTCGATTTGCTATTTTCTGCAAACAGTATTCTAATCCAGTTTAGCTTCTGGGTTGCAGCTGTGTTCAAGTGGCCTAATAGGTTTGCTGCATGCTGCACTACATTGCAATTAATTCACTTGGGTTCTTCATGTGAAATGATTTACACCTATTTAGAAGTAAATTGGAAGCCATTCCACTATTGCATCTGAAGTCATTAACACAGCTTTTAGACGACATTAATATGCACTTAATCCTTTTCGGATAAGGATCTCAAAGCACTCCAAACTCATTATCATTAATGCAGGGAGAGAGATTGAAAGCTGTATTCAGAAGTGACTTGGAAGGTGGGAAATAAACAGAAATTCATTTTTTAAATTTTGACAGTTATGGTTAATTTTATTTTCTACAACTCCCAGCTTCTTGCTTTCTTTGAACTTGACTGTCTGGGTTTGTGAGTAATACTTCTTCAACCAACTCTTAATGTTCGCATCATACTTTATAGGCCCAAATTATCTGAGTTTTGGACCTTATATCTTCCTCAGTACCACTTCCTGACTTATCTCAGCTGAATATTATAATATTAAAATGATCATGACTTCACTGAATAGCAACAGGCTGAGATGAGCTGAAGTGGGACGGCCTATTTCTTATGCGCATTCCTAGGACAGTAACTGTTACTGAATAATTTAGAATCACCAGTAGACAAACTCTGAACATGTGCCTGACCATTTCTAGAGTATGATTGGAAAAGTTATTAAATGACATTACTCAAACCTTTGAGTAAGGACTCTGGTGCTGTCTACATTTTGGAATGTAAGCTGCAATGAGAAGATGCTTAGAGCAAGCAGGCCCTGCAGGAGGATTCGTACACTGAGCTAGAAGAGATGTGAATTATGTAAGTTTGGCACAGATGGAAATGATATACCTTTTGAGCAATGGAGAGTCTCAGGCTAAGGGTGGAGTGTGAGGACCAGGCCAAGTGTGCTGGGGCACCAAAGAGCTTTACAGTGATGACAGGAAGTGCATCAGAAACAAGAAGCCTGAGAGTAAGCAAGCCAGCAGGAAGCAGCCTTGCATAGCCTAGACCAAGCAGAGACTCCAGAGTCCAAGGGAGGGAGACCATTGGTCCACTAGAGCTGACTGACACATAGCACGTTTTCACTCCATGTTCTAGAAGGTTACAAATCTGAGATTAGGCCATGGGGACAGACTTGGGCTGAGGACTGTCTCTCAGGCTTGTAGATGGCTATCTTTTTTTCTCTGTGTCACATAGTTGTCTCTGTGTGTTGGTGCATGTCTTCGTCTCCTCTACAATCTCACTGTCATACTGATTAGAGTCTGCTCGCATAGGCTCTTTAATGTTAGCTATTAAAGACCCTATTTCCAAACACAGCCATATTAGGACAAAAGGGGTCAAGAATTAGCCACATAAATTCAAGAGTGGCACAATTTACAGTGGCCAACAAAATCAAATGGAAAAAAAAGAGAGGGGCTGTGGTTTTAGTTTGTTAACTTACTATTAAGTTCACATCTTAATCTCACTGGGGTTCTTGGCCAATGGTCCCCATCTGAAGATGGTGCTCATTCTGCCCAGTTGGGAGGACCAACACCTTTGTCCTTGACTCATATCATCCTGGACATTTCATATGCTACTCTCTGCATGGCCTAAACTCCATTCAGAGACAGCAGCGTCGGACACAAGTGACTCTAAAGTCACCCTCACCTCGTGGAGACACTTCAGGCAAAGGGGGAAAGCATCTTCTCACCATTTTGGGTTTTGTATTCTGAACACCAAATTTTCTTAGCTGCTTCAGAGTGAAGGTGATGAAATCAATTATATATACATACATATATATAATCTTAGTGAGTTGTTAAATAATATATGTGGAGAATAAATGGCTCTTCCTAGAATTGATATATTAGATTGAGAAAAGGAGAAAACTTGACAAAAATAGTGGACCACATATTGCCAGTTGTCCATCCTTCATCAGTAAAATGATAAAAAAAAAAAACAAAAAAACAAACAAACAAACAAAAACTGCAGGACAGATAGTGAGAGGTGAAACCAAATACCAAGGTGAGGAAATTAGATGTCCCTCCTTACCCTACCCACATAGGACATGGAGGGCTGAAAACATCATCTCAGCAGGCAAGTAAGTCTGGTGTGAAAGGAGAAGCATTTCTAAAGACTGAGGTGCCTTTGGAAAGTCTAGGTCTACCAGCTAATTAGCTCTGTGGGATGATTTGACTGAGTGTAGCTGCTGACTTGTTGACAAGATAACGCCAACATTTAGGTAATACACCCTGACAGTTACACAGGAAATCCTAGATTTAAGAGTCTAAGCTCCCTAAACTTCACAGACTTTTAGTTCATATACAAGCTATGAAGAATATCTTCTTTTTACTTTGGGAAAAACAATTTCACTTTCTCTTTACAAAAAAAAATTCACATGAAAACATCTTAGAAATACCAGTGTTTTCCCATGACATTTGCAACATTCCTTGAGACTAGATGCTTTTTGTCTCCCTCTACATTCAGGTAGATCATTGAATAAAGCTATTTTAACTTAAATATTAATTTATAAGCAATAAAAGTATAAACCATTAAAACTTTCTTTGCTGATGTCCCACTTTAGAAAATTAGTCTGACTAACAAAACTCCAACAAGGAATAATTTTCAGCATGGCTTTAGAACTGAGGTTTTCATGTGACTTCTGCAGGAAATCTTACCAGGAGAACTAATGATGTAAATGCATTTCCTTTTCAATATTTTCACTAGCATATGCTTTCCTTCAACTTAACCTCAACATGAAGAGATACTAAAGGGCTTTTGTTTGAAAATACCCCATATATGAGGGAGGAAACCTTGATTATATACTTCAAATTTATATAATAGTTTTTATGAACAAAGATGTGTGTAATTTTAAACATTTTATTGATATATTTTCTGAAAATAGACCATTCATATTTCAAATATGTATTCTGAGTTTTAAACTGATACTTGGTGTCATCCCCTTTTAATTGACAAAATTACAATTTTTAATATGTTTAAAGGCTTAGTTTTCTGATAAGACAACATCAGTGAGTGAAAAGGCACTGAGTTCACTATTTTGTTTGTTTCTTCATATTAAATTTTAAGACATCTCTTGCTTCTCTTCTGTAAATGTTTTTAACTTCTTTGAAGTGAACTCAAAGCACTTTGATACAGAAAGAGCTTTTTATACTTGAATGGTCCTTTGCAAAGTATTCTTTCACCCTCTGGTAAAATATTATTTTTCTGGTTTATATGATGATAACCTACTGCCGTCAATCCTGGCTGCATGTATAACTATTTTTATTCATGCTCTTAAATGCAACATTTCAAAGGAAGTTAAGAGTTGTGAACACAGAGTGCCTGCTTACAGCAGCTAGAATTCCCTTTAAGATTGTATATATTGCCACAGCAAGCAATACACAGGTGAAGGGGATTAATATTTATTTAATTATTGACTAGTATTTTTAGATTCAATTTTTGGTTTGGAATCAAGCTTCCTGGAATTCTGTAAGAGTGATAGGCAATTTATTTAGTCAGTGCAATAATAACATCAAGCATGGAAGACAAGGATGAGCTGCTGCCAGGTTCTTATGTAGGAGAAATTTATTTCACAGACTTGCACTTCCCTGGAGTTTCACTCACAGTTTTTTAACTAAGAAGGATTTTTCAAAAGAGTTCTGGTTAGCCAGAACACCTCTATTGTGTGGCATATTTCTAGCCTCAAGGGAATCCTTTCTCTAGAAAATCTAAGATAATAGGATCTTGAAATATGCAGATATTTTGTGAGAAGCTTTTGTCAGGGACAAGAGGGTCTGATTCAAAAAGGAGACACGAAAGAAAAGAGTAGAAAAAAGAGCAGTGGTTCAGGGAGCAGAGTGTCGGCCCTGCTCAAAGTCAGCTTTTGATAAGAGTACTATTGATAATTCCCTTTTTCCTGTGCCAGTGACATCACCAGCTCTTTTAACATTTGCACAAGATTACATAGTCTTAAATCACACTCTAAAATATATCTTGTCTGTTAATTACTAAGCAATTAGCACTTCCAACCAATTCTGCATCTATATTTCCCAACAAATCTCCTACTGTGCTCACTTATTTTAAAATTTACAGAATGCTTAAAAACAACACTATGAGCAAACCACTTCAGACAAAGGTTCTACACAATGGTTTGCTCCATTTGATTAGTCATTGATAAATTTGTTGGTATTTTCCTGAAGATGCTGTCATGTGATTTTTCTCATTTGTAATGATAAGCCAGACAACTATATACAAATGTGTGTGTGTGTGTGTGTGTGTGTGTGTGTGTGTGTGTGTGTGTGTGTGTGTTAGGTCATATATTTTCCCTAAGTATCTATCCTCCTGACTGCTTTTCACTTGTAATTTTAAGGACACACACTTAATTTGTTCCTTTGGCTACACCTGTTTACAACAGGAAGCAACAGTCTCTTGCCTGGTTGATAAGGTGGTGGACCACTGTAATCTACATTTCAGAGATATACATTTCAGCTCTAGATACTTCCAAAGGTAGAGAATGTGTGGAGAAAATTAATCTGTACCCAACATATGTGCTCATATGAACACAATTGATAATGCTCCCTTAGAAACCTGTGCCTCCCTGTACAACCCAACAGCTCTGTCCTCTGTCCCACTGCCCAGTGTAGACATGAAGACATGAAGACAGTGTACCACCAAAGCAAGTAGATGCAAGACTGGCATTAGTTACAGGGGTAATTTAAACCTACTAATTTTCTACCCTCTCCTTTCTATTTAATGGCGTGGCTGATGACAAAATATTCCTCATACACAGGGCATCAAGTTGTCCATATCTAAAACCAGAGGAAAAGTAATCTTTGCCTGAGGATTACATCCTAGAATAGCATCTTCGGGAATGGTTTCTCCCCACAGGACTTTTATTATTAATGGGAACTGCCCACGTATTTTGAGGGAAGAATAGACTTCCTCAATTAGAAGACCTTTCAAGAGAGTTAACAGAGAATTTGTTCTTTCATTTAGGGAGGAGAATGCTTCCCATGAGAACCCTGAATCTTTCATGGCTGCCATTCTTGCAAATACAACGTGTAAAACTTTTAGTTCCTTAAAAATTAAACTGACACTATGAAATTTAATAAGGCTTAAAGGAGACCTGGCTTTAGCATCCCTGTGTTCTCACCACCCACTTCTCTTGATAACAGGGTGTGGACTTCACAGAATAAAAGATCTTCATCTTCCTGGGGGACAAAAGTACCTTGAATACTCCCAATGATTTCAGACTGGGTCTGTCAGGCTAGTGAAGTCTAAGGGAAAGGATGCCTTTTGCTTGGATTTACTAGGTATGGTATTTGTGTAAAATTCCTTTGCTGTTAGAAGTTCTAAAATTCTATTTGGGAGACAAGTTACCTGATCTGTAGGCTGAAAGATTAGAGAAAATATATGTAAAGTACCTGGCACATATGTAACTATTTACATGAATAGTTGGTAATCATACGCTTGTTATTGGAACAATGTTTGCTCATATTTAATATACTATAGCATATGTAAACAAAATGCTGTATTCTGTAGTTTTTACTATGCAGCTTCAAGGTGTTAGTCTTTCTGGACCTCAATTCCCCCTATCTATAGAGTATTATATGAACATTCAAAAAAATCACAGATGCTCAACTGGTAACCACCACTGCTGTCAGACTTACTAATTATGGACATATGTTTTCTCTCCTTTGTTCTATTCTGACACAAAACTCCCATCTTGATTTTGCAGCATTTGATATTATAGAAAAGAAAATAATTTTTATATTTTCCCACACACTGAAAGGCCCAATATCTGTAGAATTGATTAATATCCCACCACTGTCCAATTAGCTTCATGTTTACAAACCTTGGATTTTTTATTAGTAGAAAAAAATAGGAATAATTTTGTGCTGGACAAGAAACTATGTTCCAGGTAGATGACTCACACTGAAATCCCCAGCAAAGGTATTGCCTGACTATCAGAGAAATCATGACAGGTTAAAGCACACAACCAAATGCTTTTTTCATAAAGCAACTTAAGGAAAAGCTTTCTTAATGCTCAAGTCAGAACAGTCTGATGAGCACAAAGAACACAGAAGGCTGGAAAGGCTGCTGAGAGTGAAGTTCAAGCAAGATTAAGGTTCTGAAAAATACTTTGCAAAGAAGTAACGTAATTAAAATGATTTTACCTCCTCTCTCAGGTCTATAACTCTTGTGTGTTCTCAACCACAACACACTTCTCTCTTTATGCTTTACTCTGATCAATGAAATCAAATTGCTCAGCTTATCTGCAAGGCCCCTAAAGTTCACAGAAAATGTCGGAGTCCACCCCATCCTGCTCTGCACCTTTCTCTAACACTGTCTTAGTTGGCTACTGCCCCCTCTTCCCCAGGGTTATCTGTAGATTGGACCTTGCCTTTCTTTTTTATTCTTTTGTTTGTTTGTTTTTAGAGACCAGGTAACTCTGTGTAGTTTTGGTGCCTGTCCTGGATCTTGCTCTATAGCCCAGGCTGGCCTCGAACTCACAGAGATCTGTCTGGCTCTGCCTTCCAAGTGCTGGATTAAAGGTGTGCACCACCACTGCCCAGCCTTCTTCTTTATTCTTATTGTTGTTTCAAGATTGATGATTACTAGGATAGCTAGGTATGAAAATTGGAATTTCCATTGTTTGTAAAGTTACTGTGGCTACAGCACATTCTATACATCCATGCAGAAACGCATAGTCTGAACACAGCTTAGCAGGCCACTAAACATGCAGTTATTCAAACAATAGCTCATTTCCTCAATTTGATTTTAGTTTACTTATTTTTGATATTTGGTTACTAGTTCTATAAAGCTACAAAAATAAATAATTCAACATACAGAATTATATATTTGGAGGAGCAAAATTAAATATCAGTAATCAGTATCAATATTATATGTCTCTCCACACGAAAGGCTTTGTTTCTTACTTATGATCTCTAGTACCCAAAATATTGGCATGTGAACCTGCAGGCACGTGACATACTCTCCACTTTCAGGACAATAACTCATTATCATTGGAAATGACATTTAATGACTTTCAGCAGGGACAGGAAACTTGTCAGCAGTCCTGATACTTGGGGTTCCACAGCAGTTGCTGAGAGGTATTCCAAATTCACATAGACGGGTTAGAATCTTCCTTCATTTTTTCCTGTTGACACTTCTTTTTGTATCCGAGACAAGAATGTGGAGGACTCTGAAGCCAATTCCAGAGACTTCCCTGTTTTAACAAGGTGGGTCCCTGCCAAGCATTAACCTTAACCTTTTTTTTTTTTTCCATAATCCTCTGATGACTTTGAGCCCTGTCTTGGTCAAAACGGACTCACAGTATAGCAATGGGGGAATTTATCTAAGCAAAGGTGTTGGTGATTTCAGTCTGACATCCCCACCTGCGTGATTCTAAAGATGTCACTGATAACGAGCACAGCAAACAATTAGCTTCATCCAAGAAACAATCCTCAAATCGTCCGCAGCATCTGTTCATCCCAGCTCCAGCTAATCAGAGCCAGGACTCCCCAAGGCACCTTCCTTCTCAGCTTCAAGTCTAATTATGCTTCCTGAATTCCAACCCAGTGAGGTGCTTATGGCTTGATCGGGAGAAAATGCCCATCATTCATAGCAGAAAAAACAGAATCCTTGCCTAAGTGGGAAGAATGCCACTTGCAATTCTCCCCAAAGACCTGAGGTACAGAAGCCATATTTCCTGTGGGATTTCTACTTGTTCAGACCCCCTGCCTCAGTTAATGTTTTATTATAAAAAAATCTGCACATAAGCTGTTTTTAAATTTCTATACTAAAAAATAAAATTAGCAATTCAAGTAAGAGAGTTTCAGTGAATTCAAAACACATAGAATTCACACATGAAAACCGAAATATTAAATAAAATGTATAAATGTCCTAGGGATGGTTCACAAACTACCAATTAATCTCATAGACAGAATGTTTCCTGTCCATACACAGAACACCAGAGAACAGAGTGCTCATATTTTAGGAGCTGATTACATATATTAGTATTATTACAATTTATCCAAGTATCTAGTGAAATAGTATAGCTTTCTTTTCATTTGTGTCTGTTCTGGAGTTGTGTGAAGAGTTTTCATTACAAATAAATATCTTATATATAGTCATTGTGGAAAAAGATAAACCACGTTTTCACAGAAATGTCTTTATATGATAAGGCATGTAGTGTATAGAAAGGCTTTTAATAAGCAGGTCAAAGATGTAGATGAAAAGATTTATACTTAAAATCCTAATTAAATCTTGCCATAGGTTTCTATATCACCAGATGACAGCTTTTCCACTTACATGCTTCTGGGAAAAGACTACTGTGCATTAGCAGTCCTGGGACAAGCATGAACCCTAACACCTGTAAGCTTTCAAGATAGTTGATAATTACACATCAAGCAACAAAAGTTGCTGAGGTTGGGAAGCAAAGGGCTGAGAGTGGTCCAGGGACCACTGGCTTCCAAGCCAAGGAATCTTCTCCCTGGGGGATCACCACAGTTCTTTAGGCTCTGATAAGAATAGCCAATGACAGTCTGTTGGCTAGGGTAGTGCCAACCTAAGAACAATAAGACATATTAATTCTATTTTCATTTCTTGCCATAGTATTAGCCTGACTTTCCTATGAGAATAATTGCACATTTTCCTCCTTGGAGTCCTCAGATCAAAGAATTCATGTTAAATTAAAACTTATTGAAAAGTGGGGAAAAGTAAGGAGAGCTAGAAACAGAATGTAGTTGTCAGCAGTGGATTGGTCTTTATTTCTTCACATCCAAAGAGGCAAAGATTTCATTATATCTTATATATTATTATTATTATTATTATTATTTTATTTTGTCATGTTTCATTTAGCCCAGGCTCCCTCAAACTCACCATGTAGCAGAGGATGGCCATGAATTTTTGAGTGTTAATTGAGGGAAAAAGATTCTCTCTGAATGGAGACAGCACTATCCATTGGGGAAAGAGGAGAAACCAGCTGAGCCGTCAAATGTCCACTACACACTTGTTCTGCGCCTATGGTCTCATGCCTTTGTCACCAGCCAGGAGTCAGGCCCACTGTCCAGCCATCCCCCTCTGATGGACTGTGTCTTCTCAGCTCTGACCCAAAACAGCCTCTTCTTTCAGGTGGTTCCTGTCTGGTATTTGGTCAGAGTAATGTGGAGAGTAACTAATGAGGTGTGTATATTTCCTATAAAGCAAACTATTACTATTAATTATACTGGTATTGTTCTTGATTTCCACTTACAAAGCATGTCTAGAAGCAAACACAAGCTATCCCTTCCTCCCCAACATAAACAGCCTAGAAGGAAGCTCACCATGACATGAGCATCAGAAGAGCCTATATAAACAGAAGCATTCTTGGCTGGGTGTAGAATACAACTCCTTTCTCCTGGTTTTGTTTTTTAAGAAAGAATCATGAGAAATGGGGAAGAGCAAGTTCAATAAAGCACATGCCACATGTGGAAATTTCTGTGAGAATGGCCATTATAGGCACATATGTTTGAACAATTGGTCTCCACTTGGTGGAACTGTTTGGGAAGGATTATGGGATATGGCATTGTTAGAGGATGTGTGCCATTGGAGGTGTGCTTTGAGGTTTCAAAAGTTCATGCCTTTCTCAGTTAGCCCTTGCTACCTCACACTTGAGAATTGGCTGTAAGTTCTCAGCTACCACTCCAGTACCATGCCTGGCCATCTGCTTCCATGCCCCCTGCCATGGGTGCTCATGTACTCCAACTCTCTGAGATTGTAAGCACCTCCCACCCTCCACCCCCCCCCCCAAAACTCTTCCTTCTACAAGTTTTCTCAGTCATGGTGTCTTTGCACAGCAACAGAAAAGTAACTCTGACATCATGTAAACATGAGGACCTAGAATCCAAGGGGAGACAGGAAGGGCAAAATCCTGGAGATCACTGGCTGGACAGCTCAGCCTAATCAGGAGATCTGGGTCTCAAACAATAAGTGGATGACACACAAGGAAGGAAGCTGATGTTGACTAATGCCCTCCACATGCATATGTTATGTATGTGCACCCATACACACGTGTGTAATACCAAAATGAACACAAAATTACCACATGCACACACATGATAATACTGAAATATTTAATATCTCTACTCTTTATTTTTAACCCTATTTGAAGTTTATCTGAAATAGAGATAAAATCATATTAACCCTACAATTTTAATGGGATTAATTCAGACTTTAAAACACAGAATGGCTGCACTGTCCAGTGTGGAAAATTGTAATTGACACAAAGAAAAGTGAATCTACAAATAAAGGCACACTAAAATATATTAAAGTATTCACTCACTTTTTTTAACTCAAAATTTTGTAAAACATTTTGTGCTAAGTTCCTAATAAAATTTGGAGGAATGTTTATCTACAGACATATTTAAGTGAGTTTCATCCAACAAATTTTAGCAGTACTGAATTTCCAAAAATTTTAATCAATATTGTATTTTAAAGAACTAGCCACAATTTATTCATGAATCCAGGTGAAAAAAAATTCCAGTGTAAGATTTTTAAGTTCATAGTTCCAGTAGGAAGTCAATGGACAGAGTTTGATGGGAAATAACGTCTTTTCAATGTAAGTTCTGGAATGTCACAGTCTTTACTGACTCCTGGCTGCTGTGGATATCACTCTGTATAAATAAAGTGCTGATTGGCTAGTAGCCAGGCAGGAAGGATAGGGTAGGTGGGACAAGGAAGAGGAGAAGGCTGGGAACAGGAAGGCTGGGAGGGGACACTGCCAGCCGCTGCCATGAGAAGTAACATGTAAAGACACCTGTAAGCCAAAAGCCATGTGGCAAAGTATAGACTAACAAAAATGGGCTAAATGTAAGAGTAAGAGCTAGACAATGGTAGGCCTGAGCTAATGGCCAAGCAGTTTAAATAATATAAGTGTCTGTATGATTATTTTATATGTGGGTTGTGGGACTGCAGGGGCTTGGTGGAACCTGGAAAGAAGCTCTCCAACTATGCCTGGCCTATGATGGAGGACATTCATTGACTATGTCTCACTGATGCTGTCTGAATAGACAAGACACCCAGTCTGACATTGTAAAATCACTATGGTTTGTTTACAACTTTCATTTTCAAGGAAGTTAGTAAGTGCCCTCTCAGTAGCACAGCTGTGTCTTTTAATTTTTCATTCTTTGATGCATTTTTACACAGTCTGTCTGAAATGGAATCATCTCATAAAATGTTTATAGTCATCAAAATCACAAACTTTCCTCAGAGAAAAAACTGCCAGGTAGCTTTTGTAAAATTAGAAGTCTTTATATTCTAATAAGTTTTTGAACACTATAAACATTTCTTACAATAATTGAGACTAAAAGTTCTACTCTAGTGAAAAATAAACAGCAATCTCCTCTCTAAATGTCCAGAATACACAAAAATATGCTGATGACCCATAGTCCCCTGGAGAGGATATTCTGTAGCTTTCAAAAAATTGGGACATTAAAGCTTTGCCTCCTGCACTGATGCCTGCTAACTGTGCTAAGTGCTAAAGTATTTCTCAATGGTTTGTAAATGGCTATACAGATGTAAGACAGGTAACAGACAGACATATAGATGATGCATGACATGGAGACAGGTGATAAATGATAGATAGATAAATAATAGATGGGATGATAGAGAGACAAGGGAGAGGGAAGATAGATATATGGACATAGTATACAGATTCCAGATGGACAGGAGAAAATATGGATTTAAGGCTTAGATGACACAATGAATTTCAAGATATGGAGGGTTTAAGTAGTCAAATGGAACAAGCAGGAGACCTCAAATGGATAGGTCTGCAGATGGGGTCAGCTCTTAGAAGTTCTTGCATACTAGGTTAGATCAGGAAGACTGGAAATCAATGGCCAGAGTTTCATCTGCAAAGATGCTATGACTGTGGTGTCAAAATAGACTGGGAGAAACACTGAGGCAAGTACTATCAGCACACATGTGCTCCAGGCTCTAGCTCCTTGAAGGGCTTGAAGAGTGATGGAGATGCATTACAGACTTTAGTATCTGCAATGAGCACGATTTATCCAAATTAAAACAATAGGTATGTTCTAATTAAATGTATACAGTTTCATTTCTGGGAATTCTTTTGATATGTGTGGGTATATCTTTTCTGAAGTCAGGCTATTTCATAGTTAGAAAGGACAAAATCCAGTTTAAGCAGAAAACATACATTTACAGAATGTTCCATATTTGCCTTTTAATCTTATCCAAAATTAACAAAGATGAAGCATTTAATTAAATGTCCAAATGGTCAAGGACACTGGTTTAGGAACCTCTTAGGAGCCTCTCTTAAATCTTAAGATTTCAGTTGATGATTACTTTCTATTCTGTTTTTCTCTCTGTCTTTCAGATGAAGCAGTGATGGGAGTATTTACAGTACAAACATGGCCAGGGAAGGACACTTGATGTGCACACAACCATTAAACCCTAAGACTGATCACTGGCTGCTCAAGTTTCCATTTCTTCTCTTATAGATGAACAGTACAGTGGCCCACTGTGCATGAAACTTGCTTAAGGAGGCTGTGGTATGGCTTCTTTGGTCTGATACATGGGAATTTCCTCACATGATACATGAAGTATTTGTGATCATACATGGATGCCAAAGTGGGACTGAGTCAACTGAACCAGAGTAAAGTCTTACAACCCATGAAGTAGAAGTTTAAAAGCACAACAATCTCTTTTTTCCCCATGAGTCTGTCTAGTATATATACAATCTATTCTTTATCACAACCATGCAAATATTTCCATTACTTATTGTTATTATGAATTAAAATTGTTTATTTTACTCATTTCATTATATTGAATTGTCCAATTATTTGTTGAGGCAATTTCACAATGTAAAAATCCCTCAGCATATTTATTTAGTTTTTTGAAACAGAAATAGTTCATTTTCATTTAATAATATTCAAATCATCTTAATTGCATTCACTGATACATGTAATGTTTTGAATCTTAATAATTAGAGTTATTTAACTTGCAGGGTAGCTGACTATGCACTGGAAAATGAGGGCAGGCCTCTAATTAATGGAGGAGAAGAGTGTTTGCATGTTTTAATAACTTTTAAGAGGAAACATAAGATTTAAACTGTCCACTCAATTACAGATGCTAGAGACAGAAGACACATTTCTTTGCTTATCTTGTCTTTAAACATGCATTGAATTATTCCATATAAAATAAGGTTTTGTTTAATTAAAATTAGTTAAATATTGTACCAGGGAAAGATACATTGAAGAGAAGGAATCTGTAAAACAAGAAGGAAGATCTATAATGGGTTACAGTTATACTTAGTTACACAATTAAAATTAAAATGAAGCAGATACACACTACCACAGTCACTGTATTGGCTAGCTGAGCAAAGTTCTAGGGATCCAAAAACATTACTTATTTGGTCAAGTCATGGGCTAGTACACGATTCAGTTACAGATCCATCTGAACTCAATACTCATATTTTTTGTACAATAAATTCAACTGTGATGATAATGTTGGTACTTATTGAGGTTTTGCTGAAGTGTCATATGGGATCCACCAAACATGTTTCAAATTCTTGATGGAAGTTTGAAAACAACACTTGTGTTCAAGAAAGTAGGCAGAACTAAAATGATCCCAAAACCAGGAATAAACTCATCACTTTGCTTTTAGCCAAGCATTCCTGACACTGTTGGGGCTGCTAACCTCTGTACCAGCATTTGCTACAGGACAAGAATCTCTGCACATTTTATAGCTTTTCAGAGAGAAGAAAAGATTTAGGCCACCCCTCAGTTACAGAGGCTAGGATGGAAGGCATATTTGTTTGTTTAACAAGTCCTTTAATATGTGCAGAATTATTCCACTTAAAGTTCCAATGTCCCAAGGCAACTGCTGCAAGCCGATTTCCTGTTTGTCCTATATCTATTGCTGCTAGAATGTACATCCCACATAAGCAGGCTCCTGCAGTTTTCCTGTAGGCTGCTGAATTAATAGCTTTCACACTGTACAGGGTATATAGTAAGTGCTAAAAATATGGCTATTGACATCTTGGTGGATCTACAGCATAAATGACTGGATTACAGAAGCTCTAAAGAACATCAAGATGTCTCACCAAAATCACAGTTCCTCCTAAACATAATGTGACAGTAAGGTTCCGATGACAGCCTGTGTACAGGTTCCTTCCCTAAGAATGAGATACAGATATTTTATATGTGATTCCTGCACACAACATACAAGAATGGAGAAGAAAATTCAATAATGGTGTATCTTCCTTATAAGTAATTATTATTCATCTTAACAATTACATTTCTAGGAAAAGTAAGAAAGAAAAATCTTATTTTATCTCACAAACTCAGAATGTGAGTCAGACAAAGGGCTGGCCAACGTTCACAGGCCCAGAGGATGATTGGCCACTGCCGCCACTGCCCATTGCTGATCTACTCAATGATAAATGGCACGACAGTGCCTATGACTGTGTGCTTTGATGTTGGACAAGAGAAAGGACATATGTTCACTGAAGCCTGTTTGAATACAAGACATCTTTTAGTTCATGTATTTTATTAGCTCTAAAATGTTGAAAAATCAACGAAGTTGGAACATTTTTTTTTCTATAAGGTTTACTTCTTCTTTTTTTGTTTTTGTTTTTGTTTTTTGTTTATTGAGACAGGGTTTCTCTGTGTAGCTTTGTGCCTTTCCTGGAACTCACTTTGGAGACCAGGCTGGCCTCGAACTCACAGAGATCCGCCTGCCTCTGCCTCCTGAGTGCTGGGATTAAAGGTGTGTGTGCCACCACCGCCCAGCCAAGGTTTGTTTCTTAAGTTACATTTAACACACCTTTATATAATATAATGTGACAGGTTCATTATAGCCAGAATATTTATATCTATGGGAAAATTTGTTGAAATATTGACAAATTTACCAAGATTTTATTTTTATAAATCCATGTCTATTTAGTATCTACACAAATTTTCAGTTACATTTAAAATAAACATTGTAACTTTAAATTTTATTTCAAGAATACATCTTTGCCTCCTGGTAAGGTGTTTAATACTAAGCAATCAGCCCTAAACATACACGCATACAAGTAACACTAAATGCTCTCAGCAGGTTGTATCTATATCAAAATCTATATCCATATTTACCTGATTCTCTCTCTCTCTCTCTCTCTCTCTCTCTCTCTCTCTCTCTCTCTGTCCCTCCCTCTCTCTCTGTTCCTCCTTCTCTCTCTCCCCCCCTCTCTGTGACAATATTACTTAAAGAAGAGGTCGTAAGTTTGTGTTGGAGTAGGAGGGCATGGAAGGAGTTGGAGAGGGAGAGGGTAAAGTAAGAATCGTGTAAATATCGTACTCGTGTATGGAATTCTAAGACAATGAGTCAGTAACTTCAGCACTCCTATATTCTCTTCCTGTGTATGTTTCATTCAGTGCTCACGGGCTCAGCGCTGCAACTGTGACCACATTTGAAAGTTTTCATTGCCAGTTATTTAAGCCACATAACTTGTATTGTCTAAACAAATTTAGCTGTTAAATAACATGACCAAATGATGTTATCACTAATTTAAAACTATACTTTCAAATATATATTAAAGCACACACACACAAAAAAGCTGTTACTGTTTTCTGGGTTAACTTCGTGAAGAAGTTGTGGTATTTTTATCTTTTTTGTTTGTTTGTTTGTTTTTTGTTTTTGTTTTTTGAGACAGGGTTTCTCTGTGTAGCTTTGTGCCTTTCCTGGAACTCACTTTGTAGACCAGGCTGGCCTCAAACTCACAAAGATCTGCTTGCCTCTGCCTCCCAAGTGCTGGGATTAAAGGTGTGTGCCACCACCGCCTGGTGATATTTTTATGTTATTTATTCACTAGCTAAGTTATCAGGAGTATTTGTGATGATGAATTACTGAAATATTGGAAAGCCCTCTTCTTATTTTCTATTTTTAATTTATTTATGATCTTTAGGTCTTACGTGTAGGGATTTTCAGAATTGATGAAAATGAAGACACTTGATCTAACATATGTAAGATTACAAAGAAACTCCAGTTGAAAGATCAGAAAACACATCTTACTTCAGGTCACTGTGACTCAAATCCACATATTTCTGTAAACCAGCACAAGTGTGATTGACTTTTGAGGCCAATTGGAGTCTAACCAACTTTTTCTGTTTATGCCACTACTACACTTTACAAATAAGAAAAAAATTATAAATAAGAAAAAATTATAAATAAGAAAAAAATTATGTGCTTTTGTCTGAAATACTGTAGAAGGGACTTTAGTTTTGACACTAATTCTATGTACTTCACACTGTAAACTATTAACTAAACTTAACAAGAGTTTTCTACAATGGTGGCAGCTCATTAACTTAATATGTCTGATACTATTAGTTTTAAATCAGCCAAAGCACACTGGTGTGACTTCAGCCTTTCATATAGAAATATCTTAGAGCCCATGGCTAGGGTGAATACTTACTTCTGTAGTAAGAGTCACCAGCTTTATATTTTGGAGTGTCCAAATTCATTGCCATTAGATAAATTCTTTGGTTTTGGTGTATAGAGTCACATCTCAAAATATATATATATAAAATCTCTAAGTATACTTACATGTGTGACTCTCTAATTCCCAACTCTCTCTGTATCTATCTATACATTTATATTTATGTCACCTTTCTCATATACAATATCTTCTCTCCATATGCCTGTATGGACACAGCATTCATTTTCTTTCCAATAGTCAGAGATACATATAAACTGTATGCTATTATTTATTGACTTTAATGTTAGTCCACAAAGCAGATTTCTGCACTTATAATTTGCATGAGTCTCATTCTTTCATTTAATAAAAATTGATTTATTACTTTGCTGTTCCTATCTGCACAGGATGAGAGCTCACAGTGATCACTCCATGTCATCGCTCTGCTCTATATTATATTACAGTCCTTTAGTGTATCTTTTATCTAGCCAAAATGAAATCCACTCTGAATCTGTGCCTCAGGGAACAAAAGCAATTGCAGCTTTGCTGAGGGGAGCAACTGTATCCATCAGCATATACAAAACCAGGGAGATGGAACTTGTTTTTTTTTTTTTTTTTTTTTATTAACAACTGGGTCTCTAGTAGATACTGTTTAATGAAATTAATTTATATTGTTAATCAAAACTTGCATTATAACCCTGTAGGGCATCAGTATTAATAACTCTGACATGCCAATTCCATCCAACAGACAGCAATATTTGATATTTTTAGTCTTACTTCCAAAATACAGTTGCTTGCTTTGTGGTATTAAGCACCTCGACAACTTTAAATGAAAGATAATGTGGTTACCACAGGAGAAACAGAGTTTGATATAAATTGATGTAAACTTAGTGCAGTAGAAATCTTTCTCAAACATCCAACTGCTGTCACTGGGGTTTTAGCAACCCTCTCTTCAAATATGGCATCTGGTGAGAGATGAGGTGTCTTCTCCAGAAGATATATGAATGTCTGCTCCGTACAGGGGTCGGCAGCCACCACAAAGCATCACTGAACAAGCCATGACTGACAGGTAGCCTGGTACTGCAATGACTCACTACTGGATTGTCACACTTATTGGAAGCTCAATGTATTTGTTACCCATCCTTCAACTCTGCTTTACAAAGAATTCGACACCAGGATGCAGTTGAATGCAACAATTTGCTACTGAGGTACACATTTCACAGGACACTGAAATAAGATCTGACAGCAGGCAGCATGCATTTTAGTGTTTCTTGTACTCAGTGTACCATCTTGGTGCTCCTTCCCTTCTGAATTCAGTCAGTTCCTCTCTATTGCAGCCATTCAAAGAACATGCCAATGCACAACTCAGTTCTCTATAACATGATAATGTTCTGGAAACACTGAGAGGACTTTCGCTTTAGTCACGGCATTTTTGTATTCACTGAAAGGTGTTTCTCATTATCTGTGTTGTGAGTATAAAGATAGAGAAACCAGTATTTTGCTTGAGATGTTGAACAGAACTCATGTGGATCTAGCACCTCAATTCAAGTCTAATGCTTATTGATGTACAACTCAAAATGTGCATCAACTTTTACTTCCTCCATATATGTATAGACATATTTCATTTATGTTAAAGTATATTTTCAAAAAGTTATATCATATGAGCCAAAACTAAAACTCCCCATGTCATAACATTCTAAGTAAAATATTTTGCTCATGTTTATATATTATTCAAATCTAGGAAACTGTTCATTTAGTTGTAATTCTCTTCTTTCATTGGACCATTGTAAATTTAATCTATAGAAGTGAAAATCATGACAGTTATTATAGTTACATCATTCATGCACTTTGACATGCAGCTGAGAAAAGTCTGTGATTCAAGCTGCTCACTGGGAACTCTGAAACCTCATAAAGCTGCTGAGTTGACAAATCCTTTTCTATTCAAATAAGCACTATCAGATTTAATTTGTGTAAGGATTTTCTTTTAAGCATTTTCACTGGAAGTATCATTTCTATTAATTCTTTCCAGTTTACCAAGAAACACAAGATGAAGAGAAGTAATTCTTTCACATTCTGCTCCCTTGGTTGCTTTGGCTATGGGCTTTAACCAGCCCATCCTTATACCTTCCTTGTGTCCACCCTGAGGGGCAGTCAGCAAGGAGGATCAAGAGGCCACCTGTGATGATGTTCCTTTCTGTCCACTGTAGGAGCCACCAGCCTTGTCCTTTTGCATTCACTCACCCATATCAATCCAGATGGCCCAAACCCAACATATCTATGAAGATTTCAATGTAAAGTCTTCTGGATCTGGCTTCTGGCTTCTGTTTTCTTGCTTCCTGTTCTAGAAATCACAGGGTCTTGACTTATCCCAGCCAATATGTTGGTATAATTGGTAAAAAAAAATAAATAAATTTAACCACTATTAGAAGAATCAAATATGGGCAGAATATATGTAAAATTATGGGCACAGAGAATTTGAAAGAGCTATGAATTGGTCCCACAGGGAGCAGAAGAGACCTCAACTCCTCTCCAGAGTGACCTGTATCCCAGTACAATGCAGTCTTCAGAAAGTGAAATCAGGCTACAAACCTGGATTATGGCAAAGTCTGAACCTCAGCTGCTGAACCAAGAATAGAAAATGTGTCACAATTAACAGATGCAACTCCAGAAAAGAAAACAGTGAGGGGAAGGAACTGCCTTGGGTTAAAGGGACTCAAGCACTGTCTTCTGGACTTTGATGGAATCCTCCATGAAACTGGAGGAGGTGAAGACCAAGAAAGGACCGCATTCCAGACATCCTGTCTTGTTAACTCTGCAAGCCCAAAGTCAGTCAACTGCAATGGGACCCCTCCAATTTTAAATTGTCCATTACAAACCTGAAACTGCACAATGAATTATTAAAATTATTAACTACATGCAGAATCATACAAATGATTAGTACTCTCTATTCAAGATAAATTCATATGTTTTTGTTGTTAGTAATTAAAATATTAGTTTCATTTATTTTGTTTCCTGTATTTTCTCTCAGCTGGTAAATGAACCATTTTTTTTTAAATAATGTGTATGTGTGCATTCACGTGTGTGTGTGTGTGTGTGTGTGTGTGTGTGTGTGTGTGTGTGTTTATGTGTGCACATATATGTGTTTGGGGGGCACATGCACACAACAGCAGACATGTGGAGATCATAGGAGCAGTGGGGTTACAGACAAATGGCTCAACACCTGGCCATTTACATGTGTTCTGGGAATTCAGACTCAGGTCTTCAAGCTTGCACATCAAGTGTTTCACCCATTGAATCACCCCAGCTCCCCCTCATTTATTTATTGTACACACACACACACACACACATTTCGTTTTTCAAGACAGGGTTTCCCTGTGTAGCTTTGTGCCTTTCCTGGAACTCTCTTTGGAGACAAGGCTGGCCTCAAACTCACAGAGATCTCCCTGTGTCTGCCTCCCAAGTGCTGAGACTAAAGGCGTGCGCCACCACCGCCTGGCTTTGGACCTATATTTAAAAGAATGTTAAATTTGAAATTGTTGGTGACAAGTTAATCATTAAAAAATTCAAGTTTTAAAAAACATGCAAGTCTCAGTAGAGTAAATGGCTCAGGACTCTGATATAGAGAGACAATAGAGCTCCCTCTAGACAGAGACCTGGGCTCTCACAAACAACTAACTTTTTGCTACAAGTCTCCAGAGGCACAGTCCAGAGAAGTAGTTTGTTAACAGAGCACTTTGCAAATGTGCTGCTGCATGCAGTTATGATCTTATATGGATGGCTGTTTTATCTCCCTTAGAGAACTTCCAGGAGACTAGAAGAGGAAGGGTATGGAGAAACAAACTGGCTAGCGTCCTGAAAGTTCCATTTTCAATATCTTCATAAACACACCCAACATTAAAACCACAATTAATCTCCTCATCTTCATGGATGATAAGTAGCATTGTGATTGGTTAATCACCACAAAACACTGTGAACTCAAAAGAGATTTCTTCACGTGTGTGTGTGTGTGTGTGTGTGGTTGTTGTTGTTGTTCTGAGAGGTGGACGGGATGATAGCTGTAGCTAGAACAGGTAGGTAATTTTATAACCAAAACTGACATCATATTCAAGAACTGGCAGTTTAAGAGAGTAATAATTGCCAGTTTTAAGTGGAAAGGGGGATACATGCATTTGAAAGTCTTTTGAAAATTTATTTTATTCCACTTTGCACAATTGTTCACATAATTTATCTTGTTAGTTTTAAATGTAAGTCTCCTTTGGCCAGATTTTGGAAATAAATTAGACTTCACAAATATTATAAATACTGAATAATCAATATATTAATATTGAGGAGGCATTTGAAGGATTTATTAACTACAAAAAGACAGCAAATATTATATCAGAAATATTAAACATGTTAAGAGGTATCATCAAATTTATTTGTGCATAGAAGCAGTTCAGTGGTTTGCTACAGAATCAATCTAGTCTATGATGGGATAAGGAAGGGCTTAGAGAACAATAAAAGGAAGATGGACAGTAAACTCAGTGGATAGAAGAAGACAGGAGCATCTTTTTATAAAGTTCTTTCCCCCCTCATTGACTTTATTCCATGTAACTCCATGAACTCAGAAACAAAAAGCTTCCCAGTTAACACTCAGTAGAGGCTCTCACACATTTTGTGAACACTGAACAGGCCCTGCGGGCCAGATACCATGCTAAGTTCTGGTGAGGCTCTTTACGTACAGCATTAGTCTCAATATTTCACAGACATTAATTCTGGAGACATTTACAAGCAGGGATATTTTAGAAAGGCTTTTGGTTTAAACCAATTTTGCAATTCTGGAGTCAATCAAGTACTTGTATCTTCATGGAGAGCCAGCAGCCCAAGGTCAACCAGATTATTGTGAGAAGAATGAACAAACGTGATTGAAGGTGCTAATTCTAATTGTTTGCGAAAGGTGATGGTGTTATCCATGGTAGAATGAAATTTAGATCCAGACATTTTAAGTTGAAAATTAATTATAAAGTTTTACAACCATGTCTACCATTCTATATCAACTTACTCTTGGATTGAACATCTTTATATAGTTTATGACAATGCTAACTTTTTTCTACTTAAAGTCATTTTCTCTAACCTTTCATTAGAACATATTTAACTGTTTGGTGGTTTGTATGACAATGGCTCCCATAAGTCTCCCACATTTGAATGCTTGGTCCCGACTGGTGGCTATTAGGAGAAGATTAGGAAGTGTGGCCTTGCAGGGGTTGTGTGTCACTGGTGATGGGCTTTGAGGTTCCAAAGATTGGTGCCGTTCCCATGTCCTCTGTTTTCTTTTTTTTTTTTAACATTATATTTGTATTTTAATTTTACACATCAGCCATGGGTTCCCCTGTCCTCCCCCCTCCCGCCCCATCCCCACCTTCCTCCGGCCCCTCCCCTCCATTCCCATCTCCTCCAGGGCCAAGACTCCCCTGGGGATTCATTTAAACCTGGTGGATTCAGTACAGGCAGGTCCAGTCCCCTCCTTCCAGGCTGAGCAAAGTGTCCCTGTGTAAGCCCAAGGTTCCAAACAGCCAGCTCATGCACTAAGGACAGGTCCTGGTCCCACAGCCTGGATGCCTCCCAAACAATTCAAGCTATTCAATTGTCTCACTTATCCAGAGGGCCTGCTCCAGCTGGGGGCTCCACAGCCTTTGCTTCATAATTCATGTGCTTCCATTCGTTTGGCTATTTCTGCCTGTGCTTTTTCCAAACTTGGTCTCAACAACTCACAGTCTTACAGTCCCTCCTCTTTCTCAACAATTGGACACCTGGAGCTCCACCTGGGGCCTGGCTGAGGATCTCTGCATCCACTTCCATCAGTTATTGGATGAGAGTTCCAGCACGACTGTTAGGGTGTTTGGCCATCTGATCACCAGACTAGGTCAGATCAGGCTTTCTCTTGACCATTGCCAGCAGTCTACAGAAGATGTATCATTGTGAATTTCTGGGGACCTCTTCAGCACTCTGCCTATTCCTGTTCTCATGTGGTCTTCATTTATCATGGTCTGTTATTCCTTGTTCTCCCTTTCTATTCTTGGTCCCGCTGGAATCTCCTGCTCCCCTAAGCTTTCTTTCCCTCAAATCTTGCCCATCATTACTCCCACTGTCGTCCAGGTTGTTCATGTAGATCTCATCCATTTCTCTGTCATTGGGTGATCCCTGGGTCTTTCCTAGGGTCCCGATTTCTAGGTAGCCTCCCTGGAGTTGTGTAGCAATCTAGTCATCTTTGTTTTACATCTAGTATCCTCCTATGAGTGAGTACATACCATGTTTGTCCTTCTGAGTCTGGGTTACCTCACTCAGGATGATTTTTTCTAGATTCATCCATTTGCCTGAAAACCTCATGATGTCATTTTTTTTCCTCTGATGAGTAGTACTCCATTGTGTATATGTACCATATTTTCTTTATCCATTCTTCAGTTGAAGGGCATCTAGGTTGTTTCCTGGTTCTGGCTATTACAAACATATGAACATAGCTAAGCAAATGCCCTTGTGGTATGATTGAGCATTCCTTGGGTATATGCCCAAGAGTGCTACAGCTGGGTCTTGGGGGAGATTGCTGTGGATATCGCTCTGTACAAATAAAATGCTGTTTGGCCAGTGGCTAGGCAGGAAGTATAGGCGGAACAAGAGAGAAGAGGATTCTGGGAAGCAGAAGGCTGGAGAGACACTGCCAGCCTCCGCCATGAGAAGCAACATGTAAAGACACTGGTAAGCCACAAGCCATGTGACAAAGTATAGATAAACAGAAATGGGTTAATTTAAGATAGAAAAGGTAGATAACAAGCAGCCTGCCATAGCCATACAGTTTGTAAACAATGTAAGTTTCTGTGTGTTTACTTGTTTGGGTCTGAGCGACTGTGGGACTGGCGGGTAAGAGAGATTTGTCCTGACTATGGGCCAGGCAGGAAAACTCTAACTACAAATGGCGTCCAACGTATTGACAAGAATTTCCACCTAAAACATGAGAAAAAAGATTCTAAGACAGAGGTAAAAACAGCTTCCTAATTGTCTCTCTCAAGTTAGTGGCAGCCTGCCGGTTTGAGCTACTATGGCGGGTTCCTGGCTTGTGTGTCTGACCTGCACTGTGGCGGGAATGAGGAGTCTACAGGCGGCACTTTACTCTGCTGCATGGTGGATTTAACCTTTGCTAGTTAAAAAAAAAAAAAAAGTTTCTGGGCTATGCACTGCTTCTGATAGTTGATGGTACACATGGCTCCAGACCCAGAGCTGGCAGTAAACTGTACCACTGCCATGTTGGGAAGCTGAGGTGGGTGGAGCCAGCAGCCACAGCAGTGTTTCAGTCTTACAAAGATGGATATTACACAGAGAATCTGGTTTATGTTGTCTTTGGGATTTTTAACTACAGAAAAAGATTTGATCATAAAAGCTGTTGAGTTAAACAAATATGTAAATTTTAAAGGTACCTTGACTTCAAAATTTGGATATAAGGACATGTTGCTTTGGAAAGGAGTCTCCGCTTTTGTTTCCACAGAAAACCAGAGGCTGTGGATTTGTTCCAGATTAAGATACATCAGGTTTGATCAGCCAAGACCACCTGAAAGGTCTCCAATGACACAATGGCCCAGATGATCCAACATCCAGAATGGTTTCAAGGCAACTGGCTCAGAGGTTCACCCTAATGGACTACTCCATAATCCTAAAATTTTCTTTGTGTCACCATAAGATGCAGCGCCCCCCTCCAGCAGGAAGTAGTAAGAGAAACTATGTCCACATTCCCAAAAGTATCAAGCTGGCTTTGGAGATGGAATTGGGTCACTCCTTCTCTAAACCCAGACATATTGCTAAAAGAAAAGGTTAAGAGATTCTTGTGTCCCAAATCAGAAGAGCCCTCTGGTGTGGGACAGAGAAAAACCAGTATTTTTCTTTAAAGAAGATTGATTATGAACATGATCTCTTTCTAAAGAAGAAAAGGGGATATGATATAGACATAATAGGATAAAAGGGTAGTTTAAGGAACTTACTTCTAAAGAGCAACAACTTGTTTAAAATGTTTTACATTGGTATAGACTTTAGTCTATTGATACAAACTTAAAGTTAATTTTGGTATACTGTGTGCATATTTCTACTCATGTTTAAGGTATTATGTTTGTATAGCTCATTTAAATTGTAATGGATAATTAAAAATAGATTAATAATTAGTCATCTATGATAATCATACTTGTAGCCATGTTAGTTAAGTCTTCTAGGTATACATAGAGATATTTCAGATAGATAGGTAATCTTCAAATATTTCAAAGACCTACAGAATATGGCATTTAAAATACTTTTAAAATTTAGACTTTCTGGACAATGAGACATGTCTGCTCCTGGCAGCACCAATTTACTTCAGAGAGGAGGATGGGCATTGAAGACACTTCATATCTTATCTTCACCTTTGCAAAAATAGCCATTTGGGCAAGAAACTGTTCTTGCCTGGACTGCTTGATTGACTGGACATGCAGGACCCATAGAAAGGTGACCACTAAACTTTGCTTGACAAAATGGTCCTTCAGGTTCCTGCTTCGCAGAGGAAACTGCCAGACATTCTACAGGACACTGAGAGAAGTGACCGAGAGACTCTAGCCCTGTGGGCTGAAGACAAATGCCCCAACTTTACAAAGGAACATTAGGTGACTGTCCAGGCTACCAGCTGTCTCTGTCTGCTCTTGCAAGACTCCTGAAAAATGCTTGCATCCTTCTCCTGGTTCTCAGATAATATTATATCCTTCTGAGATCTTTGATGTGGTTGAAGGCTAGATAGTTACAATTTCCTCAGTTATGATAAAATATAAGTTAGATATAAAACCTTAGACTCATAAATATAAGATAGATAGGATATCTTCTTTAATAATGTAACTATAATTCTTGCTTGATAATTGTTTTGTTATATGTAATTTTACTATGTAAAAGTTAAAACCTTCCTTTAAAAAAAAAAAAAAGAAAAGGGGAAGTGCTGTGGATATCGCTCTGTACAAATAAAATGCTGTTTGGCCAGTGGCTAGGCAGGAAGTATAGGCAGGACAAGAGAGAAGAGGATTCTGGGAAGTAGAAGGCTGGAGAGTCACTGCCAGCTGCCGCCATGAGAAGCAACATGTACAGACACTGGTAAGCCACAAGCCATGTGGCAAAGTATAGATTAACAGAAATGGGTTAATTTAAGATAGAAAAGGTAGATAATAAGCAGCCTGCCATGGCCATACAGTTTGTAAACAATGTAAGTTTCTGTGTGTTTACTTGTTTGGGTCTGAGCAACTGTGGGACTGGCAGGTAAGAGAGATTTGTCCTGACTATGGGCCAGGCAGGAAAACTCTAACTACAGGAGATGGATTCCCAATTTTCTAAAGAAGCACCATATTGATTTCCAAAGTGGCTGCACAAGCTTGCATTCCTACCAGCAATGGAGGAGAGTTCCCCTTGCTCCACATCCTCTCTAGCATAAGCTGTCTTCTGTGTTTTTGATCTTAGCCATTCTGACAGATGTAAGGTAGTATCTCAGAGTCGTTTTCATTTTCATTTCCTTGATAATTGGGGATGTTGAGCAATTCCTTAAATGTCTTTCAGCCATTTGAACTTCCTCTGTTGAGAATTCCCCATTTAGTTCTATAGCCCATTTCTTAATTGGCCATGTCCTCTGTTTCCTATCTGTCGCTCAGATGTGAGTAAAGCTGAGTTCCCAGCCACTGCTATAGTGCCATGCCTGCCTGTCTACCTGCGGCCATGCTCCCTGTAATGATGGTGATGGAATCCCTCTGGAGCCATAAACCTAAATAAATTCTTCCTAGTATAAAGTGTATTAGTCTTTGTGTTTTATGACAGCAACAGCAAAGTAACTAATGCAGTTGTAACTTTGAACAGTGCACATCAGAACCTATATTCGTGCATTATAACTTCATAAAATGTGAAGGCAACCCTTTTCCTGCATTTTTTGCTGTTGTTTACTACTAAAAACAAAAGAAAAGCATCCTGCATGCTGTCACTTCTAAACTCACAATTGTGTCTGACATTCTCATGATTTTCTTGCATGGACCATTAGAATTGTCTTTCTATTATCTTATCTTGACTTAAATTCCAATTGTTTTCTTTCTAATTGTTCAGTACTTTCTAATCTTTTAAGAGAAATGAATGGATAATACACATGCAAAGTAACAACAGCAAAAGAACTGGCATTCCTAAGGCTCATTGTTCTTGAGTCATTAATGCATGGTTGCTAAGTCTAGTAACACAAAATATTTCCTTTGAGGAAACAGAAAGAAGGCAGATGGAGTCTTCAACTGCTCTCCTTGGTGTTTGCAAGACATTATTTTCCCAACTTGTCCCAGGGTCTCTAATCCCTCAGTGCCAAGTGCTTCTTTGTGAAGAGTTGATCACAATACCATCATCCTCTGCCATTAACATAAGAATGGCTAAATTTGAAACAATAACGTTCTAATTTCAACAATGTAAGAAGATTGGAGATATTTCTGGCCCTTGGGACTAGTGCTTATGGTCAACCTATAGCATAATTTGGAAATGCCAAACCTGAGCAGAAATTAACTCTTTCCATGCCAGAAAAAACCATGCCACTTTCTGTGTCCATGAATGACAGTGGCAGAGCAGTCAGGAGAACAGGAATATATTGTTTTCCTTTCTTCAGAACAATCCTGAGTCCAGTCTCACCACAGAAATATTCCATCCATCCTTGATTTCAGCCATCAAAATTGAGCTGATGTGTTACTAATTTGGCTAATTAAATGAAACCCTTTTCATTTCACTCCCACACTGAACAGAAATGAAGGAAACATGAAACTGTTGGCTGTAACTGAGGACGTTAAATGGAAACTTCACTTGCAGGAAATTATAGTGTGTCAATAGGCAGTCCTTCAGAAGAAGCAAGAACTGATGACATTGTTCATAAGGACACCTCAAAACCCACACCCGTGTAGAAAACATATGCTTTTCCCCATGATGAAAATAAAGTCTCTGTATGTATACACTTTATATTAACTGTGTATGTACTTGAAGCACACTCTTCTGTGGTTGCACATACTCTCCTCATCTGTTAACTTCTCAGGAGCATGTGACATCTACACAAATGTCATTCTGGTCACTAAGTGCTGCCATCCTGCGATCATCCCACCTTTCATGAAACTTCCCTTAGGTACCCACTTGGTGCCACTGCTCCCATTATCTGTTCAGGCAATTTACTGTTCTCCCAATTTACTGTTCATGCCCTTCACCTTCTCCAGGGGAGTATGGAGGTGTCCCCTTCCTCAGATCCCAGTAAGGCCCACAGCAATCTATTACCCAACAATCAAGTCATACCATATTTTGGGAACAGCACTATTGAATAGTTAGGAAGACTTCACTGCTGTGTACCTTAGCAGAGGAACACACACAAAGCCATGAAGGCCTTGACCTTATGTCATATAAACTCAAGCCAAATCTTAAAGAGTAGGACATTGTCTGCTTTAGAGACCAGGAAAAACACTCCTAGGAGTTCAGAGCAGACCATGCTCCAGGCAGCAGGTGAGTGCTGGGAAGTCTGCTGTCTGCTGGTAGTATCACAAGCCCCTTCTCCATGGTGCCTGCTTACTTCTCTGATTGAACTGTCAGGCAGTCAGTTCAGAGGACAACTTCAGTTGTCTACTTCATTCTGTATTCGTAAGTGTATTTCCTCAATTTATATCTTAATAAATCCCTATTACCCGTTAAATAGACTCATATGGATTGATCTTAATAATTCGCTGCATTGCATCTCTGTTAAGTCAGGGTAACTGACTCCTGCATAGCCTAATCCAGAATAATTTTTCTAGATGCAGTAAATTTGACAAAAATCATTAACTTTTTACAATTTCAGAAAATTACTAGGTACAACTGAGCTATTAGTGTCCACTTTTTAAAAAGTTTGTATTCATCTATTGTATGTGTGCAGACACATGCATGACATAGCAGGATACAGATGTGAAAAGGAGATTGCAGTTTTGTAGGAGTCAATTCTCTCCTGCCATGTGGGGCCTGGGATGGAACTGGACTCAGCAGGCTTGGCAGTGAGCATGTTCATTTACTGGCTGAACATCATTCTAGCTCCCGTGTTCTCTCTCAGAAGTTACACATCTTTGCCCCACTCCTGTTCCTCCACTTCCATGGTCTGTACACTAGTTTTCACAATACTGTGCTAGTGGTTGGTCAACTGGGACCCATTCCTCAGGAATTTCCAGCATACACTTATTCTACCCCAATCAAAGAAATTGACATATTGCTTCTATTCTAGGCATCTGTGAACAAATGCACACAGAATCCCCTTTAACCCAAAGTTCACTCTGTGAGAGAACTGAGTCAGGCAGTGACCGCACCTATCCAGATAACTCTGTACCATCACCTAACACCACGAATCTTGGACGATTCATTAACTGTTAACATGTTCTCTCTGAACTGATTTTCTTTCCTTCCTTCCGAGCATAAAAGCTTTCCATTGAGTTTACTGCTAGAAGCTTAGAAAACATCTCACTCCTCCTCTTTCTACTCTTCCTCCTCCTATTCCTCTTCCTACTCTTCCTCCTCCTCCCCTTCCTCCTCTTCCTCCTCCTCCTCACCATCATCATCATCATCACCATTAAAACCATAGTCACTTATTTATGGAGAAGGAAAATATTTGAAAAACGACTACACTGCTATTTACTTTAACATATTTTTTGGCTTAAGAATCTATTAATTTCAAGTGAAATTTCCTCATTTGAACAAACATGTAACTTTTCCTTGTGGTAAAACTTTTTCTCATTATCTACAATAAGATACAACAGCAATCAAGTAACCTTCTGTTTGGGTTTGAAGAACTTGTTTACAATCTCAGGTCTATATTGTCACCCTCTTTTGTGTCCCTGAGACCCTCACCTGCACCCCCTCATCAGTGTCCCTGAGACCCTCACCTGCACCCCCTTATCAGTGTCCCTGAGACCCTCACCTGCACACCCTCATCAGTGTCCCTCAGACCCTCACCAGCACCCCCTCATCAGTGTCCCTGAGACCCTCACCTGCACCCCCTCATCAGTGTCCCTGAGACCCTCACCAGCACCCCCTCATCAATGTCCCTGAGACCCTCACCTGCACCCCCTCATCAGTGTCCCTGAGACCCTCACCTGCACACCCTCATCAATGTTCCTGAGACCCTCACCAGCACCCCCTCATCAGTGTCCCTGAGACCCTCACCTGCACACCCTCATCAGTGTCCCTGAGACCCTCACCTGCACCCCCTCATCAATGTCCCTGAGGCCCTCACCAGCACCCCCTCATCAATGTCCCTGAGACCCTCACCAGCACCCCCTCATCAGTGTCCCTGAGGCCCTCACCTGTACCCCCTCATCAGTGTCCCTGAGGCCCTCACCAGCACCCCCTCATCAGTGTCCCTCAGACCCTGACTAGCATCATGATTTCCTGGGAGCTTGTGACTGAGCATCCCTTTAGCAGTGATCTTGTACATACACCACTCATGCTGCTGCTCCCCATATCTGAAGAACCCTCCTTGTCACCTCTTGTCCTCAAGCCCCCATGCCCTTTGACAGTGGATGTCACACTTTCAGTGGTTCCTTAGCACCTTTGGGATATTAAATTCACTGTCCATTCAGCTCTGTACTACTTGCTGTCTCTAAGGGCGACTTCCAAGAAGAGTTGAGACTTCTTTTTTGTAACTAAATTTCTTTCTCCACCAATTATTTTACTACAGACATTGGCTATGACTGTTTTATTTCACTTCTGATACTGTGATAAAATAACTTGACAGGAGTAACTTAGGAGAGACAGGGGTTTATTCGTATTACCATTCCATGTTACAGTCCATCATCATGGGGGGAGGGCAGGGGTCATAACGGCAGGATCTTGAAGCATTCCCTTATAGTGAGGAGCAGAGAGAAATGAATATAGAAAGGTCTACTGCCCTGAGGGCTTCTACTCTTGTAGAGTCCAGGGGATGCTGCTGGGGTCTATGTCCTGTCTGTGCCTTTTCAGTAAAGGCAGTGAAGACATTCTCTCAGGTAGGTCCACAGACAGGCTAACCAGATCCACACCATCTTCGAGACTCTCCTTCCAGAAAGTTCTGGGTTGTCTGAAGTTGACAATTAAACTAACTACCATGAAGACCCTTCAGCAAAAAGTGGTCTACTGCTTGTCTCCATCCTGCTGTTACATCACCTGGTCCCCTTTTACATTCACTCACTTCTTTATCTCCGACTCTAGGAATCACGTCTGAGTTTAAGCTCCTTGAAAAGAAATATTTATTTTGTATGTTGTGTTTCAACACCTGCAGCAATGCCCAGCACAGGAAAATGTCCAGAGAATGTTGTAGTGACAGAGCTCCTGCCCAAATTCAGTTAGTCTCTTTGCCAGAGAAAACTCCCCAATTGCTCTTAACTGCTTTACCCACAAGGCGCAGGTGCAGCTGTAAAAATCATGGCCCAGAATACTGCTGGTCAGCCCCTAGTTCTCAGGGTAGCAGACTCACAATCATGGTATGTGGCCTCATGGGGGAATTTTTCCTAAAGTTGCAGTCAGGGTATATAAAGGAAGATTTCTTTTACTATTCATACCACATTATATTTGTAACTCAAACATTCATTAAAGATGCAACTGAAATGCTAATGATAATTACACCCAAAAAGGTAATAAACAGAAGCCCAAGGCTCACATAAATGCCAACATTTAATAATTATGCATACTTTTAGCTTTCCTCCTACATTTATCTTAATTTCTGATAATTAGTTTAGTAAATCTTGAGTTCTCAACATATGTGTACTTAATTTTAAGATTTGTTTTTAGGTTTGCTTATTAGACCTAGGAATAATATATACCTTTCATTAACATGAAAAGGTAATTATCTTGACTTAGAAGAGATGCCTATATAGAAGGTTTAGTAACATGACTGTTGAAGAAAGTGACAGGAATGAGATACCGAAAAAGATCACTATCAACCATGAGTCATTTAGCCAAATAGTAACAACCCAAGTCTTAATCAAAAAGGAGCTACTTCTCAAGTGAGTAAAATCTACAAAGACAATGTGGAAGGGAAGGGCAGCTTGGGCTTGCTGACAGGACACCCCTGAAAGCAGGGAACCTCCCCAGAGCCCAGAGGGTAGGTCTGCCCAGGGCCTCCATCCTTAGCTCCAGCATGAGCTATGCCCAAGGCAAGATGAACGGTTTAGTCAGAGCTGGAGCCCAACTCAGCACAGCCAGGCAGGAACAGGAGCTCTACCTCTGAGGGAGGAGGCAAGAACCAGCCTCAGATCTTACTGCCTCCTGACTATCTCCCCTCTGGGTGAGACTTACAAAACCAGAAAACATTGCAAGCCATGGTCTATTCTTGGGAAAGACACAGAGCAAAAGAAGAGCAATAGGTGGGTCTGAGAAGTAGACTGAGGTCAGTGCACAACAGCTTTCTTTAATTTTAGAATAGTAATTTGAGTTAAAAAATATGGAATTATTTCCAATTACTCTAGCTCAAAACCTTAACATTAGTACAAATTTATTACATTCCCTTTTTACATAAAATTTCCCCAGGAGAAGAGAGAGTAATTAATTTTACTAATATTTTAGTTTAACTTTATTGTCTCTTCTGGTAAATGGAAATCCCTAGGAATCAATAGGAGCAATATCAATTGCATCCTAATCACAGAGAAAGAAGGGATTTGTCTGCACAAGGCATACTCTTTGGACAAAGGGAACTCATAACATTTTTTGAATGTGTTTTGTGAATGAGAAGCTGCTAGAAATGTCTTAATGTCCAGCTGTTCCTGACCTTTACACAGCAAACATGTGCACCGGCTTGTGTTTTTCACCTTGGAGAGACAGGCACTTACAGGCAGAAGGGATGCATGCATGTCACCTCACACAGAGTTATTTGTGTTTTTCAATATCCAAATGAAGAGTTGTGATTTGAGTGCTTATTAAATTAAACACATTTTCCTGGGAACTTCTTGACAGGAGCAGGGAGCAGGATAATCACTGAATGAACTGGAAGTGGGGCTTGGTGATAAATATCATGGCCCTTCTTCCAGTGAGGCTCCTGCCCCTAAAATTCTACAACCTTCTCAAACCGCACCAGCAGCTGGGGACTGACTGCTCAACACATGAGGCCATGGGGCACTGTACGTCTAAATCGTGGCAGTAGCAGTAGCAGCAGTCATTTGGAAGCCCTCTAAGTAGAGGAAACACAGACAGTAGTGCAAATGTGACAAATGGCTCAGAATTCTGTCCCTCTGTTCTTCAGCATCCTGTCCCCGGCTTTTTAGTGCATTCTCCCATCCGTGTGCTCAAATGAAGCCTGCAAGAATGAGTAGAACTGAGAGAAATTTTAATTGTTTGTCTTTGGCCCCTTTCCAATGTAAATCTCTTCGTGTGTTTGTTTCTAAGGCCCTTGGCTGTAACCTTTCAAACCAACTCTGCTTTATGTAAAGCACTTTTTTTTAAAACCTCAAAACAGCATTGCTAGGACATTTTGTCAAATGCTGGTATCTCATTTATTATTTTTTTACTTCAATATGCAATCACCAGTCTGTATTTGTGAATAGCTAAGGATTAGCAGAGGATAAAGATGCAGGACCCAGAGTGAAAATAAGCAAGCCAAGTCATAAATGCAAGGCTAATCCCTTGAATTTAAATTTTTCTTGTTATGTCAGCATTCCTGGTACTAATGCCTTAAAGATAGAATCTCTACATTAAGTCAGCTTAGGCAGTGGGCTGGCATAATGCCATCCAGGGAGGAAAAAAATGTAGCTGTGTCCAATCCTAGTCTTCCCAGGCCCTATTCTGCATGTTTGTGAGTTAAAAGGCTCAGAACCCTGGTTCCCACCCAACAGTTCAAAAGAAAGAGTAGGGCATTCTTGATCTGTATGCTGATGCAATATTTGAAATGCTAAGAACACAGAGAGAAGAACCACAGTTCTGCTTTTCAGATTAGTTCTTGACCACAGACAGAGTGCCTGGGACCCACCAGGTGGGAGAGTTGGCAGTTGGGTGCTGGCACAGCCCACTTTCCCTGAGTCTTTCTACTGCTCTGTCCACATCATTAATCAGAAGACACCAAGGACATGAATGGAGACAACAGACCTGAGGTAGAGGTCCCCCTGACTCTGCAAAGTAAACTCTGACAGTTGACATTGGTCACATCTTCCTTTTAAAACTGTACATGTTAAATTCTTATTTATCACCAATCACAAAGATAAAATATATAATTAACAGATTCAATTTTTCTTGCATACATTTTTATCTTGGTCCCCCTAATATAGGTTATAGGTGGTCTGGTGTTTAAGATTTAACAAAAGAAAATAGCAAGATTCTAATAACCTCCAGTAACAACTTAATTATATATATGACTTGAAAAAGAAAGATGGTATTTCAGAGATGAAATCATGTTACAATGATCATAGGAAAAGGTAATTTATTCCACTGACTTTGGTTTTATTTGCAGAGTGTCTTGAAATCAGGGCAGGCAATGTTTGGTGATGTATTTATGCAGAATTCTCATGGCAGTACTGCACTTTGCACTGGGATTTGACAGGTATCACATAGTTATTTTTCCTTTTTTCAGAAAAATTAAGATATTAAAAAATAAGTGAGAAAAATAACCATTGTAGAATAGAAGTGCAAAACACAATGGTACCATACACACAGACAGACATACCCACATACAAACATGCATGCATGTAGACACACACAGACATACACATAGACACAAAGACACACACACACATGAAGCCATGTTCTAAGCCTTAGATACTTTCTAAACCATGATTCTTAGGAATTGTAATAAATATCCATTTGCCATCAAAGGGCTTTTAGTGGCAGAAAATCGTTCTTGAATGTTTAATTTAAAATTCATAGAAAATTTCATTTGAATTCTATTTTATTTTATCTGTATAAGTGTGTGTCTGCATGTATGTCTGTGCTCACTGCTAATGAAAAGCAGAAAAAGTATGGGATCCCATGGGACAGGAGTGAAAGATAGTGTGAGCCACCATGTGGGTGCAGGGAACTATGTCCTCTATAAGAGCAATAAATGTTTTTAACTCCTGGGTTCTCTCTCCATCACACATTTAATTACTTGAAAATATTTTCAAACTTCATTCTGAAGTATATGCTATCAGAAACAACAACATTGTTTTCCTTGGTCTCTAGATGAACGAAGGCTTCTGCTGTGGAATACCTTTCTGTACGCTGTGAATGTGTTGCTCTGATTGGTTGATAAATGAAACACTGATTAGCCAGTAGCCAGGCATGAAGTATGGGCAGGATAAGCAGACTCTGGGAAGAGGAAGGCTGCATCAGGAGTCACCATCCAGACACACAGGAAGCAGGATGACAAGGCAGAACTGAGAAAAGGTACCAAGCCACATGGCGTAACATAGATAAGAATTATGGGTTAATTTAAGCATAAAAGCTAGTCAGTAATAAGCCTAAGCTAATGGCCATACAGTTTGTAACTAATACAAGCTTCTGTGTGTTTATCTGAGTCTGAGCAGCTGAGTACAGGCTGGAACACTGGAAAACTTGCAACTATATTTGGCGTACCAACATGGGGCTCTCTAATTTCCATAAGGCCTAAAAGAGTTTAAAAAGGGCTTCTAAACATACAATAACAGAGCCTAACATGGCTTTCTACTTTATGTCTCATGTGGGTCAAGATATAGAGACACCAAGGTACAGAGAAGCCATGGCATGTGGATTTGAGCTACAGTATGGCAGGTTCATAGAATATGGGCTTAGTGCAGCATGGTAGATTCCTGCCACAGTACACAGTGGCATCTGTAAGCCACGCAGCATAGTAAGTGGTGGATATAGCCTTTGCTAGTACAGACCAAAAAGAAGAAAAAGAAAAAAAAAAAAAAGGAAAGCTTTTTGGGCTATACACTGTGGATGGAAGAAGCGTAGACCCACTGCTTCCCAGAGTCTGTGATGAGCATGGTTCCCCCAGAACTGGTGGTAAATATAGTTCCGCCAAGTTGGGAAGCTGAGGTGGGCAGAGTCAGCAGCCAAGGCTTCCATTTCAGTACTAGCCACTGCAGTTTAAAGCAACAGATTTACAATAAGGCAGATTCAGATGGGATAAGTCTTTAAATGGTTTACAGTGTGTATAAAAATATATGTAGGCTTGGAAGAAAGAAGAAAATGAATATAGACAGTAATATAAAGAAATAGTTTTAAAAAAGTAAATTCTTTTAAAGGGACAGTAAAAGTAATATGAAAAATAAGTCACCTAAAAGTGGAAATCACACAGAGTCTGGTTTATATTGTCTTTGGAATTTTTAACTGCAGAGAGATATTCAATTGTAAATGCTGCTAAGTTAAACCGATTTGTATATTTTAAAGGTATCTTGACTTCAAATTTGAATCTAAGGATAGGTTGCTTTGGAAAGGTTCTGCTTTTGTTTCCACAGGAAGCAAGAGGCTATGGATTTGTTCTAGGTTAAGATAGATCAGATTTAATAAAACCAGTCCTCCTAAACCTTAACAGAGGTACCTATCAACAGAGGTTATACCCAGTATTACCAGGACTTGAGCATTTTCTCGAATTTTCTCAGGATCACCATAATCTTGCCAGCACCCTCTATCAGCAGGAAGTAGTATGAGAAACTATGCCCAAATTTCCAGAATATTGTTTATTTTTATTTAAAGCGGGTTAATTATAAATACAATCTCTTTCTAAAGAAGAAAAGGGGATAGTATAAATATAATAGGAAGAAAGGGTATATTATTGAACCTACTCTTAAAGAGCAACAACTTGCTTAAAAATATTTTACATTGCTATGGATTTTAGTTTATTGATACAAATTTAAAGTTAATTTTGTTATACTTTATGTATATTTTTACACTTGTTTAAAGTATTTTGTGCAAATCATTTGAAATTGTAGTACATAATTAAGAAATACAGATTAATAATAAGTCATTTATGATAATCACACTTATAGTCATGCTAGTTAAATTTTCTAGGTATACACAGATATATTTCAATTAGGTAGGTAATCTTCAGATGCTTCAAAGACCTACAGAATATGACATTAAAATGTTTTAAAAACCTAGATTTTCTGGACAGTGAGATACATCTGCTCTTGGCAGCACCAATTTACTTTGAAGAGAAAGATGAGCATCAAAGACACTCCATATGGAGTTTATCTTCTTCTTGGCAAAAATAGCCATTTGGGCAAGAAACTGTTCTTGCCTGGACTGCTTGACAAAATGTTGCATTGACTGGACATGAAGGACCCAAAGAAAAGGTGACCACTGAACTTTGCAGGGCAAGATGGTCCTTCAGGTTCCTGCTTCACAAAGAAACTGCCAGACATTCTACAGGACATAAAGAGAAGTGACTGAGAAACTCTGGGCCTATAGGCTGGAGAAGGATGCCTCAACGTTGCAGAGAAACTTTGGGTAACTCTCCAGGTAGCCAGCTGTCTCTATCATTCTAGAGTTTTGGAAGTTGCTTACAATGTACTTCTTACTTACTTAGATAATATTATATCTTTCTAGGGTCTTTGATGTAGTTGAAGACTAGATAGTTATAGTTATGGTTTTCCTTGGTTATGATAAAAGGTAGATAAGATATGAAACTTTAGACTCATAAATAAATAGGACTCATAAATAGGACAGCTAGAATATTTTCTTTAATTTTGCCAAATATAAATAGACTAGATATTGTAACTGTAATTCTTGCTTGATAACTGTTCTATTTTACTATGTTAAAGTTAAAACCTTCCTTTTTGATTAGACAGAAAAGGGGAAGTGTTGTGGAATGTCTTTCTGTATGCTGTAAATGTCTGTGAGAAGGAGGTCACTGGCAGAACTTCTGATCAGCCCTAATTACAAATGATACAACTCAGTGGCCTCTGCTGCTGTCACTTCCACAATCTTTATCCAGCTCATAAAGGAATTATTTCACATATTTTGCATTTCCTCCACTTCCCTGTATAAAACACACTGTAGATGGGAGCTTAACTGTGTGTTGTCTATCCACACAGTTTTGATTGCTCCATTCTAATGTCTCTTGCTCTCAAGTGACCATGAAGGTTTGCAACAGTTTCCTGTGCTCTTTACAGTGACAGATTTCCACCTGAGGAACTTTCAGACAGCTCTGGATATAGAAGTATGTAAAATAACTATATAATTGAACATTACTGACAATAAATTATAAAGAAATTTATTTTAAACTAATTATTAGTATGATTATAATTTCATTAGTTTTAAGGACTAAAAATTATATACTAATGAGGTAGATGTGTTGTTTATTTTTGCAGAAAGAATTAAATTTCAACTGAATATTTTATACTCCAGAATGTACAGTGTCTTCAACTTTTGTCAGAGTTGACTGATATTTTGACTCTGATTATACTCTCCTCCTCATGTATGTAGTACAAACTGGCAACACTATACGTATAGAATTTCAGAAGTTTCTGGAGATTCTATGCGAATTGCAAGCTGATATTCACCTATCTAGAGATAGTTATGAAGCTCGAGCAGGCGACACTGACAGCACTTTAGTTTTTTGTTTTGTTTTGTTGTTGTTGTTTGTTTTTTGTTTTTGTTTTTGTTTTTTTTTTTCGAGACAGGGTTTCTCTGTGTAGCTTTGGTACCTGTCCTGGAACTCACTCTGTAGCCCAGGCTGGCCTCGAACTCAGAGATCCACCTGCCTCTGCCTCCCGAGTGCTGGATTACAGGCGACACACCACCACCGCCCGGCTACTAACAGCACTTTTAAAATGAAATATTTGAACGAAGTCCAAGCCAAACATACACTGGTTTAGCACTCACATCCTGAAGCACAAGGTAGTGCTGTCTGAATCACATGTGGACAGCTCAGCTGGTGCACAGTGTGCATGCTGTGTGCTGGCAACCAAGGCTGCAGTGAACGCAAGAGACGCAACACAGGTGGGACATGCCCAAACCTTAGATTGATCATAGGATTTGTTCTAGAGTTAATTTTCAGTTACTGCACATTCAGAATCCTTTTGAAGCCTGCCAAGTTTCCTCTGCCCCCACATTCAGTCACATGACTGGAGGTGGAGTGTGGTACATGCCTTGGGAAGCTAAGCTCGTAAGAAATAACAGTAACGTTTTCACTTTGTATATAGCAATGGTTCTCAACCTATGGGTCGTGACCCCTTTGGTAAACCAACCACTATTTCCAAAAATACTTACAAAAATTCATTATAATTCATAACAGTAGCAAAATTACAGTTATGAACTAGCAACAAATGAGGAACTGTGCTAAATGGTCACAGCATTAGGAAGGTTGAGAGCCACTGGTGTATAGTAATGAGTACGTTACAGACTTTTAGCAAAGCTTTTCTTGTATCAGAGCTTTTGTTAGTATTTAAATTCTTACAAACTAATTTTTGAGTGGGAAAATATGTGGGAAAATATGATCACTGTACCTACAGAGGAAAAATTTTGTAAAAGAATAATATTGATATAAATCCTCTCTTTCAACTTTGTTCTTTTATCTCAATTACAGAAAACTAATGCCTAATAATCCTACTTTCAAAAACATAAAAGGAATAATACCTAGGAGAGAAGAAAATTTATCTTGTGGATAAAACACATATTTAAGGATTTTACTGAAAATAGTTCAATTAACTTTTGTGGGCTATTCTAGTTAAACCAACAACTTCAGGGATGTGGGTGCATTTGAATAGATGGAGGAGAAAGTTTCTGAGAAGCTGGTCTGGGCAATCTGCCTTACAAGCATAACATTTCTCACAGGGTGGTTGTGTGAAAAGGAAAGCCATAAATGCCAACCAAAATGCTTTAAATTTTAGTAGTTATGTAACATGTCATTGCCTAAAAATGCTAGCTCTTCACAGTGAGGATGATAGACCTGAGTTTTAAATGTACTTAAAAGACATTTTACCCAAAGATTCATAAGTGAGGCATCATGTTCTGAACTTTATTGGTATGAGACATGACCCCAACAAATACAGCCCCAAATACTTAAAGGAATTAGATATTTCATAGAAGTCAAAGTACCTAGGAGTGTAGGTAGGGAGGTCGTTTAACTCTACTGCTTTATCACTTTAACTAAACTGTAAAGATGATGATATGATCACATTACAGGAAAGGGGCATGCACAGACCTCCACCAACAGTTACTGGAACAAAGAAAACTATATACAAATACCAGTGTGCCATGGAAGATGCATCCCCAGTGTTCACTTGTAGTTAATCCACCTACAAGTCACCTTTGTCTTGTATCTAAGAGCCTCCTGTGTAACTACTTAATCTTTTTTGGAATGCCATGAGGTTACATTGCTTAAAGGGAAGGGATCTAGGGATAAAGAAATAGCATTCAGCAAAGTTATGAAATAGTTGATTTTTTAAACTTTTAGCTATTTAACTATTCACTTTTATACTGAAAATATTATCCTGTTTTAGAGAAGTTTTAGGAAAATTTCTCCATTTCTTTGTGTTTCAGATCATATCCAAACCTGGGTTTCTGGGCATGAGTATCCTTTTCCCCATGTATATAAATTAGACTTCAGAGTGGGGCCATGAAAGTGCCATCCATGAATGTGGAATGTCTAATATAGTACTTTTCCTCATGCTGATAAGTTTTCTGTTTCTTCTTGTTATTTGTAGAAAAGTTTGAGATGTTGGCTGCTTCAGAAGATGGTATGCCATGTCCTGATGCATCCAGTATCTACACCTATTGTTTGAGTGCAGGGAGTCTCTTCCCATTTCAATCTCTTGGGAGAGGCCAGCTATGGCTCTGGGTTGCTCTTTATGTATCTACCCAACCTGTAACCCAAGTGTGCTGTCACTCTTTCTGTTGTGTACAGTCAAGCTTTAACGTTCACAAATGGTCACTAGCTTTAAGTTAAGAATGTTTTGTCTTTAAACAATATGGGTTTATACCATGTCCACACATAATAATGCTCTTCTGATGCTCAGTGGTTAAGGATAATTTTAAGACACCTGCACTTGGTACAAGAAAGAACCAATGTGATAAGTGAGCTGCTGGAAGGTCATCTGGAGAACATTAGGTTCTAAGATTTATTTCTAGATTAAGAGAATAGCCAAAAGATGTCTATGTGTTATTAAAATGGCATCTTATTGAATTTACTTATTTAATTTTTCACTTTTCTTCAATGACTGGCCCAGGGGCTGACACTGTACATCCTGTATTGCTTACTGCTAAGATGGTCCTGACTTCATGATTGTCTGAAATAGTCTCTGAGATGCTGCTTTCTCTCTGAGTAACAGGATCAGAGCACCAAGAAAGTGTTTAACCTTATGGACCATCAAATGAATAACTGATCTTGTTTTCTTCCCTATATTGACTGCTAGGAATCTCAGGGCTAAATATTTCATGAAACTTGAATATATGTAGGCTCACCTGTGACTATGTCTTACTCTCACTTTCTTTATCTTGGCTCCTATTTCTTCTGTTTGTTTTGGAAGGATGAATACTTCTTTATAAGCCACTTAAAATCTCTTCCATAATAAAATTATTAATAATACATGGTGTTTGAGCTTTCCATTATTCCACTTTACAAAGACATTTTCAAAACATTGTTGCAGTCAAGCAAGAACCTCACTGTTGTTGTAGTTTTGGATCCCAGTGTAGAAATCTCTGAAAGAAGAGGGAGTCCACGGTATCTAATAGGAAGACCCTTGCACCTGACCACTGTGACAAAAAGGAAAACACAGACAGAACTGCAGGGATAGGAAGTAGAGCTGCTGTGTACATCGGACAGTAGCCAGTTGCTTTAGAAAGAGCTCTGGACCGACACTGCCAAGATAGTTATCTCACAGTGTGCTGCAAGCAAGATGTATTGTACCCACTGCCTTAAACTGAAATTGACTCCTGGGCTTTCTAAGCAGGCCCAGATGACTGAATTGGAAACAATCCTCACCACTGTGTGCTGTCTGCTGACTACATTCCTAGAAACTAGAGAAGCCCATTACAAGTTCCTTATGTCATTGTAATATGGAGTTATGTATTTTTAAAAAGATACCTAGTATGTATCTCCCTGAAATAAGTGATTATTAATCTTTTGGGACAGTTTGATCAGATTGCTAAATACCCAAGTGATTAGCAAAGCACATGTCTGGTTGTGGTTGTGAAGGTATTTTTTAGAGATGATTAGATCGTGAGTGCTTTTATCTAATGGATGGTTCAGTTCATGGATGAGATATAGCATTATAAATTTCTTGAGAGATGATGAGACCTACTTGGTGCATATGAGTCAGTGGGTGTGTTCTGGTGAAATATATCTTATCCTGGACACTGTTTCAATCCATGTCCTCTGTTTCTTGAATTCCATGATGGGAATGGTTTTGTAGTGAGACATTGATCAATTTTTTTTTTTTAAACCCAAGCAATCCCCCCCCCCGCCCCCCGCAAGGTTTTCTCTGGTCACAGAGATGAGTCACTAATGTGGAAAATTGACTCCAGGAGTTAGATTATTGCTGTTTTGGAAGATGTATAGACTTTGTGAGAGGAATTTAGAAAAGTTTGGAAGAACAGGCTAGATAAGGCCTAGAATGCTGTAAGTACAGATAATAGGCAATTCTGGGAAACTCAGAATCCGAAATGCTGACGGTACTGTAGCCATAAAGGCTTGTGCTAAGGAGACAGCCCAGGGTTTAGACATGCACTGGTCTTACAGAGGACCTGAGTGTGGTTCCCAGCACACATAGGGCAGCACACAACCACCTGTAACTCCATGGGTCTAATGTTCCTTTCCTCTATAACACCCCCACTCACACAGTTTAAAAACAAGTAAATAAGTTTGTTCTGATGGGCTTTGAACAGCAATAAAATTCTTGAGAATTAAACAAAAAGTCCATATAACAATAGGGAACAGAAATTGTCTGCTTTTTCATGTCCTAGGGTGTTTTTTTCTATTTTTAATGAAATTGAATTTAAATAAAGAACTCAAGAAAACATCTAGTACAGGCTACAAATTGTCACTTAATGTGAAAGTTTTTCCCTTGAGAATGCAGGCTGCCTGGAGTGCCTTTCCTGGAAAGGGGATGCTGTTACGTGAGTTTTCTAGATCTTATACTCAGGTATTCAAAAACTGATGTAGCCTTCATAAAAGTGGCACTGGGGTGATGCCCACATTGGCAACAGATTTTGACATTATCTCCACGAAGTCGGCTTTGCAAATGTGAAACATGTCAGATCTGTGGGGTCATGGGGGCTTTTACACAGATTTCAAAGCAAGACCTAGGAGCTTAATCTAAGTATGACAGGGCTTGTGTCCATGTAGACAGCCTTTAAGATAGATATGCATATAATAGCAAGGTGAGTTGTTAATGTCCAAGGCAATTTCAGGAAGTTAGAGACACTGGAAACTGAATGTCTTCCAAAGATGATCATAAGAAACCAGTGCATACCCAGCATAGAAGGCACATGTTCTCCAATTGTAACACCACTGAGCAAGGGCTTTCTGTGACCACTGACCATATTACCATGTATCCCAGATGCTGGACGTGAAGTTAAAAGACCTAGTGTTTTCTCTGCTCAGTCCAAATCCAGCTTTGTACTAATTCTTCGTTATCCTAACACCCCTTACATACGAAATGGAAATATCCACTCTGTGACATGCATGCAATTACATTTTAATTTCATTAGGATTTACAACTAAGAATTTTCCTTAAGTACCACAGAAGATATTGGCCCCTGTCTTAATTAGGGTTACGACCGCTGTAATGAAACACCATGACCAAAAGTGAGTGGGTTTATTTTGCTTACAGTTCCACATCATAGTCTATCTTTGGAGGGAATCAGGGCAGAAACTCAAACAGGGTAGGGACCCAAAGTCAGGAGCTGACAAAGAGGCCAAAAGGAGTGCTGCTCTCATGCCTTACTCAGCCTGCCTCTCTATAGACCCAGGACCACCAGCCCAGGGGTGTCACCACCACAATGGGATGCACCCTTCCCATCAACCACTAATTAAGAAAATACCCTACAGGCTTGCCTGCTTCCAGGCTGATCTTCTGGAGGCATTTTCTCAATTGAGGTTTATTTCTCTCAGATGACTGTAGTTTGTGTCAAGTTGACATAAAACTAGGCAGCACAGACTCTAATTTTGAACCATTAGAAAAACAAATAGAAAGAAATTATAGAAACAACACCCTTCACAATAGCCACAAATAATATAAAATATCTTGAAGAAACTCTAACCAAGCAGGTGAAGGACCTATGATTAAAAACTTCAAGTCTTTGAAGTAGGAAATTGAAAAACATAACTGGAGATGGAATGATCTCCCATGCTAATGGATTGGTAGGATTAACATAGTAAAAATGATCATCCTATCAAAAGCAACCCCATCAAATTTCCAGCACAATTCTTTACAGACTTTGAAAGGGTAATACTGAACTTCATATGGAAAAACCATCAAACAAACAAACAACAGCAAAAAAAAAAAAAAAAAGGATAGCCAAAACAATCCTGAACAGTGAAAGAACTTCCAGAGGTATCACCATTCCTGATTTCAATCTGTACTATAGAACTGTAGTAATAAAAAAACTCAAGGTTTTGGCATTAAAAGATCCATGTTGATCAATGGAACTGAATTGGAGACCCATACATAAATCCACAGACCTATGAACATTTCAGTTTTGACAAAGAGCAAGAAATACACAATGGAAAAAAGAAAGCATCTTCAACAAATGGTGCTAGTCTAACTGGATATCTGAATGTAGAAGAATGAAAATAGATCTGTATTTATCACCTTGCACAAAACTCAAGTCCAAGTGGATCAAAGACTTCAACATAAAACCAGATACACTGAATCTGATAGAAGAGAAAGTAGAGAATAGCCTTGAATTCATTGGTACAGGAGACAAGTTTCTGAACAGAATACCAACAGCACAGGCACTAAGATCAACAATTAATAAATGGCATCACATGAAACTGAAAAACTTCTGTAAGGCAAAGGACACTGTCAATAGGACAAAAAGGCAGCCTACAGAATGGGAAATATTTTTTTCCATCTTCACATCAGATAGAGGCCTAATATCCAAAATATATAAAGAACTTAAGAAACTAGATATCAAGAAAACAAATAATCCAATTTAAAAATAGGGTACAAGTCTAAATAGAGAATTCTTAATACAGGAAATCTAAATAGCCAAGAAACATTTAAAGAAATGTTCATAATCTTTAGTTGTCAGGGATATGCAAATAAAACCTACTTTGAGATTCTATCTTATACTTGTCCGAATGGTTACGATAAATTAACACAAGTGACAGCTCATGTTGGTGAGGATGTAGAGTAAGGGGAACAATCTTCCACTTCCTTGTGGAAGTGCAAAATCATACAACCACTATAGAAAGCAATATGGTGGTTCCTCAAAAACTGTGAATTGATCTACCCCAAGACCCAGCTATACCACTCTTGGGCATATACCCAAAGGATGCTCAGTCATACCACAAGGATACTTGCTCATTGCACTATGCTCATAGAGGCTTTATTCATAATATCTAGAAACTGGAAACAACCCAAATGTCCCTCAAGTGAAGAAGGATAAAGAAGATGTGGTACATTCACACAATGGAGTATTAAACAGTTGTTAAAAAATGGAATCATGAAATTTGCACATAAATGGACAGAACTAGAAAAAAATCATCCTGAGTGAAGTAACCCAGACCTAGAAAGATAAACTTGGTATTTACTCACTTAAAAGTTGATATTAGCTGTTAAGTCAATGATAATCATGCTATAACCTACAGGGCCCGAGAGGCTAAGTAATAAGGAGGGCTCTAAGACGGATACATGGATTTGCTTGGAAAGGGAAAATAGAATAGATTTTGTGGGTGGACTGGGTGGGTGTAGATGAGAACAGGAGGGAATCAGAGGAGGGATGGAAGGAGAGAGCACTGGGAGAAACAACTGGAGTAGTAGGTCATTTGGTGGGGGATGATGTGGACCTAGTCCAGTAGAAACTCTCAGAGTTCTATGAGGGTGATCTGTGGTGGCACTGTGTTCCCTGAAATATTGTGCACCCTAACAAACTTATCTGGGGTCAGAGACAAAACAGCCACAATATTAAACATAGAGGATAGGCAGTGGTAGCACACGTCTTTAATCCTAGCATTCCAGAGGCAGAAATCCATCTTTTCAAGGATTTAGCCAAGCATGGTGACTCATGACTTTAATCCCAGAAAGCAAGCCTTTAATCCCAGGGAGTGATGGTAGAAAACAGAAAGGTATGTAAGGCGTGGAGGACCAGAAACTAGAAGCATTTGGCTGGTTAAGCTTTTAGGCTTGAGTAGCACAGTTCAGCTGAGACCCATCCTGCATGAGGATTCAGAAGCTTCCAGTCTGAAGAAACAGATCAGCCGAGGAACTGGTGAGGTGAGGTAGCTGTGGCTTGTTCTGCTTCTCTGATTTTCCAGCATTCATCCCAATAACTAGCCTCAGGTTTGATTTTACAAATAAGACTCTTTAAGATTCATGCTACAGTGATCTTAGTGAGGATGCCTAGTAATGGAGCACCTGGAGCCTGAACTGGCCATCCTCTATAGCTAGGCAAGACTTCCAGAGGTAGGATTGGGACACCAACCCAGGCACAAAACCTTTGACCTATAATATGTGGTGATATTGCATTCCCCAATATATTGTGCATCCTAATAATCTTATCTGGGGTCAGAGAACAGAACAGCCACTAGATAGACATAGAGGCCAGGCAGTGGTGGCACACACACCTTGAATCTTAGCATTCCAAAGGCAGAGAGATCCATCTGGATCTCTGTGAGTTCAAAGCCACACTGGAAACAGCCAAGAATGGTGACACATGCCTTTAATCCCAGGAAGTGATGGCAAGAAGCAGAAAGGTATATAAGGTGTGAGGACCAGGAACTAGATAGAGCCTGTTAAGCTTTTAGGCTTTTGAGCAGCAGTTCAGCTGAGATCCATTTTTGGATGAGGACTCAGAGGCTTCCAGTCTGAGGAAACAGGACTAGCTGAGGAATTGGTGAGGTGAAGTTAGATGTGACTTGTGTTCTGTCTCTCTGGTCTTCCAGCATTCACCCCAATACCTGGTCCTCTGTTTTTATTAATAAGACCTTTTAAGATTCATGTTGCAATAATCTGTCTTGCCTGCAAGATAAGGTGAGGTAATGGTAGTGCAGAACTTGTGGGAGTGGCCAACCAAGAGACTCCTCCACCTTGAGGACCATGCCTTATAGAGGGATCCCACACCTGACAATGCCTAGATGGCCAGGAATCAGAGGTTGGATAGCCCAGAAACCTAGGAAACAATCAAACATGACTGGAAAAACCCACCTACCCCTCCACCCAACCAACAAACCAATCAACCAATCAAAACAAGCAAAAACAAAAATACATCAATGAAATTATTCCTAATGATATTTTGTTATATTTATAGATAGGTGCCTATTGCAATTGTCATCCAAGGGACTACCACCTGCAGCTGATAGACACAAATTCAGAGACCTACAGCCAAACATTAGGTGGAGAGAAAACACAAGTTGGAGATCTCCACTGGGTCTCTACCCTTGGAGCTTGGGAGCCCAGTGGAAGAGGGGGAGGAAGAAATATAGGAGCCAGAGGGATTGAGAACACCTTTGCCTTAATGCATCTCATACTTCCCACCATGGTGGTCTGATGCCTTGCAAATGTTGAAACCATGTAGGCTGTCCTATCAGATATCTTGTCACAAGGAGGAAAGTAATTATGTGTAAGGCCCCTGTTGGGTGATCAAATTCCATAAATGCTTATTTAACATGGAAAATATTTGAATGTCATTTTGCACCATGAATAATCTTCTCTTTGTGTAACAGAGGTGAAAGTAATTGTCTAGGGGATTGCTGAATTAATTCCTTTCCACAAAGAACTGAAATGCCATTAAAAGAGCTCACAGTAAGGAGAAAGGGAAGCAACAGCTTTACCGCTTCCAGATTGGAGAGGCCCAAAACCAGAAGTCCCTTAAATGGGCTATGCTGGCTTGGGTATTTTATTAGGGTCCTTGGGTCCTCCCCTTTCCCCGCATTGGCCTTTTGGGAACAAGAAGTCAGCATTTCAGGGAGCCTGCTTTCACTTTCTGTGTTCCTCTACGACCCCTTCATTTAGGCATTTTGGAATGTTCAAAGTAGAAAATATTAAGTCATATTTTCAAATGAGCACCATTTAGATTTCCCATCATCCAGAATTATCACTAGGACTTCTGACTTGAAGCCAATCTTTCATTCCTATGTATTTTTATTCTTATTTAGCATTGCTTCACATTGTTAAAAAAATTCATATTATTAGAGATTTCAATTTATCATCACTATATTGTAGATAATCAATGAAAAATTATTTTCCTTTTTGAACACATTTTCAAATTTTTCTACATCAATATAATCTGTGATATATCACATTATTTGAATTTCATGGGTGCATGAGCTTAACTCAGGTGGCTTGAGTAGTTTTTCAGGTAAAAAATCTAGTAGTCATTCCATTATCCACTTCATTAGGGAATTCAGGATTAGATTTCAGATGTGCTGATTTTTATTCCTGTGATCATCCTTCTCTATTGTTCTATTGTTCATATAAATAATTTAAAGTCATAAACAGCAGCAATGAATTCTCTGTGTAGTTCCTGTGTTTATAATAACCCATCTTTGTTAATCTACTTTCTAAAATAATTTTTTAAGTCTAGATACCCTAACAACAAGGCTACACAATGAAAATAGGCTTTGTTGATAGGTGTGTGACAGAGGCAATGGATACATTTTTGCCTTAGTTGCTCAGTTTCTTTATCTTGGTGAATGAAGGATAGAAAAATCATTTGTCAAAGAGCACATCCTTCTAAATTATCCAGATTAGCCCAAGTGTTTATGTCTACCCATTTATTTTTGCTCATTGAGAAGAAATGTAACTTAAGTAGGATTAACATTTTATGGCATTTATTTAGTTCTTGAGTTGACTGACAAGCCTATTAATGTATTCCATGAGCCTTATTACTGTAATTGGAAAATGGCCCACATGCCAATCAACTTATAATAAGTAATTATGTTCATAAATACTGTAAAATTATTAGCTTTTAATTTCATCTCATGACATAACTTCAAAACAGTTGCATGGATTTTTTATTTCTAAAGGAACAAAATATACTGACAAGAATTCAGCAAGCACATTCTTAACTGCTCAGAAGTTCATGATCATCAGATGACCTTCAGAAACTATCTGAGAAGGCTTGCAATTTTTTAAAAAGTGCTTAGCAGTGTAAAACAGCTTCTGCAATAAAAAGTTGAAAAGAAACACCTAGGGAATTAAGCAGATGCTAGAAAAGGATATGTATCCTACTGTCCAGTTTACATGTGGAGATGTGACATGGGGAGAGAGAGAATGAAATCAGGATGCATTTCATATTGAGAAATACAGCATAGAAACCTACAGGTTTTAAAGGACACTCCAATGTCACATCTTGACTGGCTCATACATTGTCATACAAATACTTTCTCTTAGTAAGAAAGGCTTGCCATCCCCCCCCCCCTACTTTTTTAAATTCAGATAAGAAGGAAAAGAAGGGGAGAGATTATGAACAGACCAGAAAGGTGTATCTGAGCTCTGCAATTTCATGCCCACTTTAAAGCCAGATAAATCTTTGTCCTCTGGGTTCCTGGGATAATCTATGTAAAAAGATGGACCCTGCGCTGTAGATGCATGTCACTGAAAACCCTGGGCTCAGACAGCCGTCCCACAGAAAACAGGTAGAATCCTGTGAAAACATTACTTTGAAGAACACTTATCACCATATGGAAAACAAAATCTACAATCTAGTGATTTGGTTTTCATTGTAAACTGTCTCCTTAGAGCAAATTATGTAAGTAAGAAGTTTAATGACCATGACTGAAATATTTTATAATAATTAAAGTTGTTCTTGCATTGAGGTTCTTATGTTATATGAGGGAATAGCCATCAGTTAGGAAGATTAGAGATCAACACTGTCATATAGATAACCCATAAACTAAATTCAAATCAGGCCTTGACTTACTGAAGGAGAAACTTGAAGATAACAATACCAACTCTCCCATTTAACTCCATCAGGCACCAAGTGCCCATGGGTGCTGTAGAATAGAATATTTGTTTAACTAAGTAAAGATGGGTTACATTTGTTTGTGTTGCAGAATAATTGTAGTTGCTTTGTCTATGCTTCATTTGTTTAATTATATAAAGATGTGTGTTGCTATTTTACCTTGCCTGCCTAAGGCACCTGAATGGTCTAATAAAAAGCTGAATAGCCAATAACTAGACAGAGGAGGAATAGGCAGGGATGGTGGACATAGAGAAAAGGGAAGCCAGCCAGCTAGCTGGGGCCAGTTAGACACAGAAGAGGCAGGAAAGCAGGATGGACACAGTACACAGATAAGGTTTCAGGCAGCAAATAGACTAACACAATGGGTTAATTTAAGTTAAAAAAAGAGATAACTAGAAACAAGCCTAAGCTAAGGCTGAGAATTCATAATTAATAACAAGTCTCTGTGTCATGATTTAGGAGCTGGTTGGCAACCCAAAGAGAAATCCTGCTACATTTGAGTAGGCCATGTCATGATTCATTTTGTTACTATGTTGACTCATGGTTATCACAGCAGCATTTTGAGATCCAGAAAGCAAAATATTTTCATGCACCCAAAACATATAAAACTTAAGGACCAGTACATTATTTAGTGCAAAACTACACATTTTCATCCTTCTCAGATCATGGTCATATGTTTTCTTGAAATATACTTGCATTGACAAACCTGGGCTCTCACAGTTAAGTATGAAAGGGCAAAAAATACATATTTACAGATTACTAGTTGACTTGCACTGTTATCTGTTGAAGTCCAATCAAACAAAAGGCACTGGGAAATACCTTTCCAAATATTCCGTGTCTGTATCTAACGAATTATTCTGGAATGCTACATTTTGCGTTGTCACTCAAATGCAGGTGGAGAGTCATTATGTAGGAAGGTTGGGGGAGGTAGCTTTTAGAGTTACCACCCACAATTCACAAGGCTGTCACTTTTCAACTTATCTTCTCTGGGTTTTTAAGTATTTATTTTAATGTATCAATTATGGGTTCTCCAAGATTTATTTCAGAGATGACTCAAGGGAAGATATGTAATATATCATATACAAAAATCATAATGTGGCATTAATGGCCATCACTTGTTCTTGTAAGTGGGGATTCCTGGATCTAAATAGTCATTATCCTTTAATGGAATCTAGAAGATAATTCAGAGGATAATGACAACATGTTGAATACTGGTAGTTTTCTGTGAGTCATCTCAATATTAGTATTAAATATTTCACACACAAATTTTCACAAGGAGCCTCCTGCAAACATATAAAGTACAGATTTTTGGTATCTTAATAGAGATTTCAAGCTCAGCCCTCTCCTGCAGTTTATCAGGAAACACTCACCTTGCACAGTAAGGTGAACCTGCATTGTCCTTGGTGTGTGTTGGGTCTGCACAGAACAGGTGTATGGGCCATCATCTGTCACATCAACATTCTGTATCTGGAGGCTGTAGTCTCTTTTATTCAATGTGGAAATGGAAACTCGAGGATCCACTGACCACTTGTCACCTCCAGCAAAAATGATACTTGACCTGTTGAGCCAGGCACCCTTTGAAGCTCCATCCTCCAAGTAACACCTAAACAGGGAGGGAGTGGAAGGGGGGATAGCAAAGGAGGGAGGAAAGGAAGATGGGGAGGGAGGAAGCAGGGAGAGAGGGAGGGAAGGAGGGAAAGAGAGAGAACTGTTAATCTAAATGAGAATGAGTAACATCATCTTTGTTCTGTGTATCCTTTCCACACAGTGAATATCAGTAGAGCATCAGATGTAACATCATATATTCCAGAGATGTGAAGCTACTGATGCTCACCCATCCTTTATGCACTGTGTTCTGATGCACAGTACAATTCTCAGTACTTATGAAATTTATTGTGCATGTGTATGCCTGTGTTTCAGTTCAGAGCCTAACTCTCATCCCATTCTCTTCATTTATATAATGATTACTAAATATAAATAAAGTCCACACACTTTTACATAAAATAACACTTCTCTGACACTATAGGAGTAGAAGAGGTCTGAGCAAGACAGCTTTGAGCTGGTCTAGCTCTGTATAAAATGTACCAGCTATAGAAAGCATAAGAGCACCACAGAACTGATAATCCTAAGAAAATCTGCCAAGTAGCAAGCTTGTAAAAATCTATTATGACCTTCAATTTTCAAGATATAAGCTACTTTTACCAAATGGCTGCTGTCATCAGTGTTTGGCTGACACTAGACTTTAGTGACAAAACTGTGTTGTCTTTTCAATAAAGTGTCAACTAGTTTTATTTTTTTTCCCCATGAGACATTCACTTATCAACAAACTGTTATAAGACCCCTATTTTATGGCTGGAAATGTGCTTGTTTTTTGTTTTCTAGAAGTTGTCATCTGGTAACAAAAACAGGCAAGCAGGGTTGTTTTTGTGTGTGTGTGTGTGTGTGTGTGTGTGTGTGTGTGTGTGTGACTATAGAGAGGAGAGGATATGTAGATGAAATCAGACAAGGGGCATGAGAAATTTGGGATTCTCAGGCCCAAACAGGGGTGTCAAGGATGGATATACCAACAGTTTTTGGAAGACGGGCTATCTGAGATGTACAGAGGGGTGTGGAAGTCATGGGTCATAAGGTGAAAGCCAGCTTCACAGAAATGTAAATACGCAAAGGTGTGGAGTAGGAGAGAAGAACAATAGGACTGTAGAGACAATCTGGAGATGGCCAATGAGAAGAAGCGTGATGGTGCATCATATGGTGAATCCTGAAGCCAGTTACTCCAAGTGAGACTCTGGAACAAGCCTTAGAAACACAGTCCTATGTTCAATAGTAGGCAGCAGGATGAGACAGGAACAGAAGGCTAAGGTCATACACCAGTGATTTTGCTGAGGCCTGAAATTCAATGTTTCATTTTGAAAAAGTTCTGTTACAAATTAAAGACTAGTTTTCTTAAATGAGTACAAAGCACTGCTACTGAAGGGGAACACATGCATCCAAACAGTCTGACAGCATTTCCACAGAACACCTTGGGGGACTGAACACAAGAGTCTGAGATTGCTACAAAATTGCAAGCTGAAGGCAACTGGCAGCCACTACCAAGTTTATGAAACTAATCAGGGGTGAACAAGGAACAAGGTTCCAGAAGAATCTAATTTGCAGTCAGCTTCCCCATCTACAGAATCCAAAGTGGTAGGGGTTGTAAAGGTCATTTTTTAATTGAAAAGCTTTTCCTTATGTATTTAATGAAGAAAATAAAACCTCTTTAATGCTATAATTAAACAATTGCAGTGTGTTATTAATTCTTAATAGTATACAGAAAGAAGATAGAGGGAACATATTTCTCATTAAACGAGATCATATCCATGCTGGTGTCAGATTGAACTCTCTACATTTATTAAGTGGATCCATCAAGTGCTCCTTGTGTGACCTCTGCATTCCTTGCATTTATATAATAGGGTGCTTAACACAGCCCTAGAGGCTATGGCTTGCAACACCCTTTATCCCTAGAAAATGAATCGAGATGTCAAGGTTCAAAGAGTTCCCCAAGATATGGCATTGGTGGGTGGCAGGATTGCATTTGCAATCAAATCTTTTTTTTTTTTTTTTTTTTTTTTTTAATATACATCCAATGCCCTTTCCACAGCAATGCAGATCAAAGACTTAAAAATTTCAGAAATGGAAAGATGATTAGAATGTTGCAGATGTTACTGCGAGTAATTTCTTATTTACTGAACGTGACAGATTGCTTAACCTGTCTATTCTAAAGGAAGCAGAAAATTAATTAGGGATGGGTATTTTGCATGGAAGTCTGATTTGGTGACTCTTGCTGGGCAGTTCCCTTTCTCTAGAGACAGGCAAAGCTTTGCTTGCATCTGGGGTCAAGGGGACTTCCCACATTAGCTGGCACATCTAGTCAGAAACTTCATCCCTTGTTTTGGTGCCACAGAGGACACCACAGAAAAACAGACTGGCCTTTGCCAAGGAGAACAGGGAAATAAGGTTCTGTTGTATGTCCTCGGCCGGAAGAGGAACTGTCCATAACTATCATTGGCTCCAACCCAGTGTTCTGTAGGGCACATGATTAGGAAATTGTTCAAATGAGAATCAGATAAAAATACAGATTTTGATCAGTTCCATGCATTTCTACCCCTTTCTTCTCAATCACACTTAATAGAGCTTCAGCAACTAAAATTATGGAATGTGGAATTTTACAAATTGGGTATAATCAGGCTTAGGCACAGCATGGGGCTTTCTAGAGCCAAAGGATGTGGGTATAGAATGTTTGTAGCTTTAAGGTTAAGGCAATGGTTGCATGAAATCCATTAGGGAGGCCAAGTCCATACACACACACACACACACACACACACACACACACACACACACTTGTATATATATTTTGTTATTTTTAGCATTATTATATGGAATCCTTTAGAATATCAACATTTCCTAGTCAAGCTTGTTTGCATTTGTCCTCCACCAAAGCATTTTCCTTTAAAACACAGGGAGCTATCTGATGTGTTAAGAAATTCACTAGGGAGTGGAAGTACATTAGCTGTGGTGGGATGGGAGTGTCAGCCACATGAGGAACAGTTATAAATACTTACTTTTCTGATCTTTAGGTACCTAAATCTTTTGATGCTGCTGCTACTTTGTTTTATATCTGGAGCCTACAATAAAAATCTCCATTAAACCTGATCTATGTAGGATTCATTTAATGTAAACGGCATAGCACATCCTGATTTGCCCAGAATGGGAAGTGGAAAATATCATTCAAACTATATATCCCTGCCCCCAACACCTGCAGCCAGATCTTTTCTTCCTACAAGACACAGGGAACCTTTAACACTCAAATAAGGTCAAGCTGAGGCTTCCTATTGCACTCTAAAGAAAACATGATTCCCCATGGGTCTCCAACACATGCTGTGTAGGTAGGTCCTCCATGTATTTCTGACCTTGCTGGTTGTGTTGGATGTTTCTCTGTGGCTGTTCCCTGCTGGCCAGGACTGCCTGTCTTGGGAAGTTTACAAAGTTCGTTTATTTCCCAGGGAGTCTCTTCCCTTAGCATTCTCTGTTACTAGTTCCATTGTTTTACTAGTGCGATCACTAAATTATTTGACCTAATAATTGACTATATAACCCATCACTGTTCCAAGCATCATCATTGGACATACTATTTACTTGACTGAATGAACAGAGAAAGATTTGAAGTGATGGGCAGAGGCGGGCAGATAGTATATAAATGTCTAAGCCAGTGGTTTTCAACCTTCCTATTGCTGTGGCCCTTTAATATAATTCCTCATATTGCGGTGATGCCCAACTATAGAATTACTTTGTTGCTACTTCATAACTGTAAATTTTGCTTATGTAATGAATTGTAATGTAAACATATAGGATATCTGATATGCAAACCCCAAAGGAGTCATGACCCACAGGTTGAGAACTACTGCTCTAAGTGATCACATACTTGAGAATCTGAATTAAGACACAACTGCACTGTTTGACTTGAGGAGTTTTTCCAAAACACAAGATGCTATGCAGAATGTTCCAGACACATTACACTATCAGACTTGTGAGTTGGATGTTTCTATTATCTTTGCTTCACAGATGCAGAGAGAAAGAGACAGACGGCTTTTGACTTAAACAAATGAACCATGGGCCACAGTAACATACCCTGTGGCATTGTGGACAGTTCTGGTTCATTCTTCAGGGATATTCTTGCAAAGGACAGATTGTTAAAGTGAGAACGTTAGGTTGTTAGTGGGATGAAGTAAACCCCATTCATTCTCTGACCAAAACCTGTCATTTTACCTCTCTGTTTGTAGTCTCAGAATCTCTTTGAAGTATAGACAAATAATCCAAATAAAATGCCCTATACTGATACACACACACACACACACACACACACACACACACACACACATATATATATATATATATATATATATATATATATATATATATATAGAGAGAGAGAGAGAGAGAGAGAGAGAGAGAGGATAGCACATCTTTTCTAGAAAAAATGTTTTTCCATTTAAAAGAAAACCTGCTAGACTACTGGCTTTGTCAGGAGATGAAGAAAGAGGGCCCCAAAATACACTCGTCAGCACAAGCTGTGTTAGTGCCACACCAAACAACACACAGAGGCTTACATTCCCAGTCAGTCATCTGCATATTTCTTATTCACAGTGACAAACATCTGGATATTGGAAAATGTACAAAAACTAGCTTGCAATATTTCACTTTGCTTCACAGTTGTTAATTGTACAAACCCAGGCTGAGGAAGGCAATTCTTCCTTCCTCTGAACTCTTTCAGGAAGCTTCCTTGTAGCTAGCTGTTAAGAGAGGAATCTCCAGGCTGGCTGGGTATGAAATCCTAGCGGATCCCACTGGTGTAACAATTCTAACAGATTCTTCTGGAGATACCAACCTCATGGGGATCAAATCCTGAAGGCTGACTCAGGGAGCTCACAGGAAATTAGCTTAATATGCTGTTTATTACTTTCTAAAATTCTGCTAAGGAAAAATCCTGTTGCTGCTGAAGAACAACTTTGCAAACTTAGGTCTTTAATCCTGTTTCACAGTGTCATGATGAGGCTTCCCATCACATGGTCCCATGTAGGAAAGCCGACCAGCTCTGTGAAGACAGGTCAGTTTCCTCACAATGTGTTGATTAATGAGGGCATCTACTAAAGACACTAATTAATGAAAGAAAGAAGGAACAATTCTCTCCAATTCAAATCTAAGCTATGTGAAAATGACTTTCTAATGAAAGGGTATACCAGTTAACTACACCATAATCTTTGCTATAACATAGAATTCCTGCCACATAAACATCTCCCTATGTCTTAATCACAAAGTCCATGTGTCAGAGAATTTTCAAAGGCATACCAAAAATTTCAGAAACCTATAAAATCTCTATGTAACCTTTCTCACATGCAACCATATTTTAATTAAAACTAAAATAAATTAATGAAAAAAGAATGTCTTGATATTATGGCAACTGGGCCAAACTGGAGTAAGGGAAATAAAAAGGAAAAGAAATACAATAAATTCTAACCTCATTCCTATTTTAAAGGCATCCTTTTCCTAATGTCTTTCAAAATCACATATCTGTATGTTCATGTAAGGTTATACATGTCTGTTTATCTATCTATGCAGAATTTACTTCTAAATTATCTAGAATGCAATTCTTAGACAATAAAATCACAGAGTTGGTTGTGGATTTTGAGATTTCTACAACTGCTCTCTGACATCACCAAGTGACAGATACTTTTCTAAGCATATTAGGTTTTGTTTTTTTTTTTTTCTTTTTTTCATTAAGATCTGACAAGTCCTTGAGGTATTTAGGTCTAGCCAAACATTACCATACCATTATGTTCATTTACAATGAGTAACATAGTCACAGAGCCAGCAAGTGACTTGTAGGTGGCATGCACATCGAAATTTGTGATGCATAAAAGCACCATTAACACAACACATGCATATTAAGTCTCCAGTCCCATACTTAGTCTTGTTGATGGGATCTGCACACTTATTGTTCATGGGAATTATACCACATTAGCAATGTGCTTGCTTTTCCTATAGTATCAGGAAAGAAAAAAATATACACTTACACCAATAACATTGATTTCTTGTTCTGTGAAAGAAGAAAATTTATCTCCTATATATTTTATTCAAGATCTTCTTTGTGATAATCTTTTAAGTATAGATGAGCAAAGGATTGAAAGCCACCACCTACAAGTAAAAGCAAATTTCCAAATGTCTGAACTGTTTCCCATTATACATTAGAAGTGAACATGACAAAAATAAAATTTTGCCAGTTTTTCTGGATTTTATTTCATTGAGAACTCTATATCTCAATATTCCCTAAAAGTCTATTTTAAAAATGATGAGAAAATAGATTTATAATCTTCTGTATCATTGAAATGTAGAATTTAATCTGCTTATAGATATTTTGCAGGTAAGCCTGTGTTACCGTATTTCAGAATTTTAAGTATTTAGAGGATTACTGAAGTTTTACTATGTATTAAACCAGATTTCCAAATATTCAATCTATGTTCACCTAGAATTAACCCACATGCTTTTGCAATAACACATATTGATGCATTTTATTTAAATTTTTCTGTGTTTAAAAGTGATAATGCCGATGATTTAAGGGTCATAATGCATTATTTGCAAATAATTAACACAGCATTACCTTCCCTTAAGTAAAATGGCTATAAGTGGTGAGAAAGATGCCTCATGTACTCAAAATAAAGAAATCAGGCAGCTCCCAATGAGCAAATGCATGCTCTTTGATTTTCCACCTGTGACAGAAAGAAGCATCTTGTCCTGATAACAAGGATGTATTTCATCAGGTGGATGGCTACTGTGAGCGAAGACACATAAAGGAAGCCTTGCATATTATCTCATTTGACACTTGCAAACACCCTGAGAAGGGGTCCTAGCAGCCTGTTTTCAGATCTGCATGCACAGGCACAGGAAGTGACCATCTAGAAGGAAGGCCTCACGTACTGGAGAAGCCCGTTCAAAGCTCCTCGTTGCAATGGCTTTAAACAAATCTCATGTCAGAAAACTGTCATTGCCACACTTTAAATTTTGAATTCAGTGAAGCTAGCTTGCTTTCTCCCCACGTGGACTCAAATATGAGATATTCAAATCTGGAAGAGTGTCAAGTCTTTTTGCTAACTGGCAGGTGCTCCAAACCTCTGTGGGGATTTTCATCTGCATTGCTGTCTTCCTGACAGACGCTTGCAGAAGAAATTGGACTTCCACCTCACAAGCTACAATGGGTATGAATGCTGCATTCAAAATGCCTGCAGTAGGGTTTAAGGTACTAGGGGCCGGCAGGGAGATAGAAACCCAGAGAAGGACTGAGATTTAGTTCTGGTTGCTGCCGCTCCAGCCGCCTGTGTGGACCTCACTCCCGAAGCAAGAAGCAAAAGTAGAAGAATCACTTGCAGCAGATTCTCTCACTCCCATCAGACACCTTTGCATCTAAACCATTAGATGAGCTGTAATTGCATATAAATGCCAATAAGACAAGCAGCTTGCTGTGCATGTACAGTCAGACTCTAAAAACCAGCAAGAGAACTCTTCAGTATCTTTGAATATTGATGTTTGAATAACAAAATGAATTCCTTTTTCTCTCCTAAAATTTTTTCAAATAGAAAGTATTCTGAGTACAGATTTCATTTTATAAATAAGAATGGCTCACAGCACAAGTGATTAAAGTCAGCTTTGTAACTGATAACTAAAGGGTCATTAATCCATATTTATCTGTCCTTTCAAGAAAATTAAATAAGCCATAATTCAACATGAGCTAAGTCTTAACATATAAACCATGGGTACCACTCAGAGGAAAAAGTGAGTGTGATTTTCTTTATTATCTCAGACATCTTTCTGTAAACATTTTTAAACTGATAATATTCCCTCCCAAATTTAAAAAAAAAGCTGAAAACAATTCCAAATTTAAAATTTATTAGATATTATTTTTTGACAAAGGCAAACTATAGTCTTTTGCTAACATTGAAGCTCAATCATCTTTCCAATGTTTTAACCCAGAGAAGCCAATTTTCCCTAGTTTTCTCACCTGTGCAATGGGGTTATGAAGTATCTCTACCAGACAATATTGTTATGAGGACTAAGAATGTCAGGATGGAGCCAGGTGTGTGTATGAATACAATTAACTATTGTTATACTGCCTTACTGTTCCTAACTTTAGGCTTCAGAATAAGACAAACACAACTCTATACACTGTAAAAAAAAATGATATAAATATGATTAGAACAAAGGAGGCCATTTATAGAGCAAGACTAGACACCAGGACATTTGCTCATTTCCCTGGGCACAGGTCTGTCTGGTTTACACTTGAGCACACTCCTGAAAGCACTTCTTGTCCTTAACACTCTGAGAAGAGCACTTTCAGTGATTTCCCACCTCCTAAGCTAACTACACAGACAAAGGCACCATTTTACTCTCCTAGAGTTCAAAATTTGCATTAAAGAAAACAGCACCTGGTTTATAACCAATTGTTTTAGGCAAATAATAATGTCTGTAAAGCCTTTATTCACAAAATAGAGATAACATACCATTTAATAAATGACTTCTCATTTGAATGGGATCAGTCTGTAAAAGGAATGAGGTTCTCAAAGTCATGAAGTTAGAAAATGATTTATGAACGTAAGTCCAATGTCAGGCTTTGTGATCTAACTCTTCTTAAACCTCAGGCTATAGTTAGGAACTTTCATTCAGAGAGGGGATGGACAGACAAATCTCAAATACCTTGAGGTGAGCTTAAGAGTTAACTGTTCTTTCTCTTGCTTCTGTGATACACGGCATATGTTTGCAGACTGTGTACAACCATTAACTTGACATTTAGAATGTTTACCCCATCCTTTGGTCTTTTCAAACTTATAACTTCATATGACTATAAGTATGTCCATTTAAAAAATTCTCCTTTTTTTCAGCTGTAGAGCCTCCATGGGACTGTACTAGGCCCTCTGCATAAGCGAAGACAGTTGTGTAGCTAGATCTGCTGAAGGGGCCCCCTGTCAGTAGGATCAGGATCCATCCCTGGAGTATGAGCTAGCTTTTTGGAGCCCACTACCTATGGTGGGACACCTTGCATAGCCTTAAGGCAGGGAGAGGGCCTTGGACCTGCCTTTACTGAGTGTACCAGGCTATGCTGTCTCCCCATGGAAGGCTTTACCTTCTTGTAGGAGGGAATGAGGAGTGGGTTGGGGGAGGGAAGACTGGATAGGAAGGAGGAGGGAAGAGGGGAATCTGTAATTGGTATGTAAAATAAATAAAAAATTTTCTTACTTAAAAAAAATTCTTTTTCTCAATTTAAGTGAATCCAAAGAAATCTGGATAATATTGATTGGATGTTTATTTAACAGCTATTTTAAAAAGTATATAGCTAATTCTAACATCCAAAGGAAATGCTATATTGGTGAAATTATTAAGGCCACTTCACGTAGTTAAAAGGGAAGTTTATTTTGTGGGGTAACTTACAAACGAAGGGATAGGTTGCAGGGTCTGGGAAAGGTATGGTGCAATCCAGTGGTGTTCTCTGGAGAACTCTGCTCGGTCTACCTCCAGTGTCATTAAGAGAGCCTCTCCTCTTGATCCTGGGTCTTCAGGGTCCTCTCTCAGCCCCGCCTTGTAGGCGTGACTGAAGACTCAATGGGGATTGGAATTTCCAGGCCAAGGCTGGAATGGCTACCCACTACATCTCCCCCTTTTGTCTAAATAAGAAGGTTCTATCCTAATACAAGACTATATACAAAGAAATGGTTATCAAATATTGTCCAGGAGTAATGAGGGATAATGACCTAGGTAAGTTGGAATTACAATCAATGCAAACAATATCAAGCAAAAAACACATACTAAAATCCATGGAAGTCTAGAGTGTGGGTAGGTGGCATGTTATAAAGATCATTCCAAAGTGTCTTATCCTAAAGAACCTGAGCCTAATACTTAATATATTATATCTAAGAATACACACACACACACACACACACACACACACACACACACACACACACAAAGTTGTAACTATAACTGCTAGGCTTCAACCTCATCAAAGACCTGAGAAGGAATATAATAATACCTGAGAAATGGTAGAAGGATGCAAGCAACTTTTGGGAGTCTTGCAAGAGTAGACAGAGAGAGCTGGCAGCCTGGACAGTCACTTAATGTTACTCTATAAGTTGCCATGTGGCTTGTAGCTTACCAGTACCTTACATCTTTCTTGTCATGGCAGTGGCTGGCAGTGTCTCTCTACCCAGCCTTCCACTTGCCACAATTCTCCTCCTCTTGTCCTGCCTACTCTATCCTTCTTGCCTGGCTACTGGCCAATTAGCACTTTATTTATTTTAACCAATCAGAGCAACACATTTGACATACAGAACATCCCACAGCAATGCTAGATGGTTTATTTTTTGCCTCAGACTGAAATGACTTCCATTTTTAACACATAATTCATTACTAATTTAATTTTTTGGTATTTTACATCTTTTACTGATATCCTATCTTGTCTTCTCTAAAATTAAATACATAAGCTGGCATGAAAATAACTCTGTGATCATAAAAATATAAGACAATATTGCAAGTAAAAAATTAATGTCTTATTATTAATAGTATGGGACTAATCAAAGCAAATATATTATGGTAAATATTTATTAAGTTTATTTGTGCTTTAAGAAGTTAATAATGTTTGTGTTAATGAGAATATTTATCTAGATACATGGAAAAAAACCCTAAATTTTGCTTATGCAAAAAAGGGCTCAGAATTAAATCTTCCTAGATTTTACATTTGTTATTTGGAAACTAGGAGAAAACCTGCTTTTAATAAATCTCTGGCTATGCGTAAACGTGCATTAATACTTCTCACACCTTCTACCTCCTAAAAGCAATGAAGTAACAACTCTGTGATTGGTGTCCGTTGAATCACGGGAGCTGCTCTACCCGCTGAAGATCCCATTGAATATTCAAATGTATTCTTGCCAAAATTATCCATAGTAAAATGCCTCACAGCCTAGGGTATTTACTATCTTCTTGTTCTTATTCTTTTTTGTTTGTTTGTTTTGTTTTTCTAGACTGGTTTCTCTGTGTAGCTTTGGAGCCTGTCCCAGAACTCTCTCTCTGTAGACCAGGCCGGCTTGGAACTCACACAGATCTGCCTACCTCTGCCTCTGCAGGACATGTACCACCACTGGCTTGGCTCTCTCACCCTTAGTATCTTAAGTAGTCTCTGCTACATGTCAACTTGTTTGTCTGGCACCAGAATCTGAGACTTGACTCTTCCTGCTGCAGAGGTTTTATGAAACGTGACTTTGCATAACACGTGGGAGCATGAGTTGCCACTCACAGGTAGATTTCCAGGTGGGCTCTACAATTTAGGGCCAAACCTACCCTTTGCCTTTTCCCCTGCAGTCCTCGGCAAGGTGCCCACACCTAAGAGCATTTGGCATTCAGGGCATGCTAGGTTCTTTTTCTACTTTTTTGCTGTCTGTATATTTGCCTCCAGACTTCCTCCTTTTAGGGTTTAGTTTCTGCCTACACAGGTGGTTAAAGAGCCATGTGTGGGAATCTCTGTGATGTCTACCCACAGACCAAAGCTGTGCCCAGCGACACTGTGAATGGGAAGCACAGTAACCTACTATTCACACCATTCTGAGTTAAGCTTGTGCTGAAAGTTGCATTTTTCAAAATTAAAACATAACAAATGAGGGTACTGCAGTCTGGGCTGTAACTGCCTATGCTCCAGCTATTAAGACTCATCTATTTGGATTTATATTTGATTCAGGCAATGTGATTTTTTTGTTTTCCCTATGACCTCAAAATACTGCACTTTGGAAGAATAGTCTTATAGTTGTGTCCCTCAGGGATCCTACATCGGGGTCAAGGTTCAGTTATTCATGAGAAAAAGGTAAGTTTGTCATTCAATGTCTTCATGTTCACCCTCTTTCCTTGCTAAACACACTGATAATCACTTTCAGCATAATTTATAGTTAGTATAACACACATTGGAGGAATGTAATTAACTGTAAAACGGCAAATAAATGATAAGTCAGGGAAGAACAATGAAAATGGTAGGCTTTTTAAAAATAAAAACTACAAAACATTGTTACTTAAATTGAAATTCTTTTTCCTTTGAAATATTCTTATCTTCAAATGCTGTTTTATTGTTGAGCTGGTTTCCAATGTAAAAGGTCCCATACTATATTCTCAACAATTCTCTACCTCGGTCATTAATCTCTCCTGGGAAGCTGTCAGAATCCTTTATTAAAATCGAAATATACTATATCCACTTTTCTTATCTTTCACAGTTTGTTATTTTGAGCAGCCTGGCAAGTTGGTTAAGCACAAACTGTAGTGTAAAATCATGTTAGGAATACAGCCACACTCCGATTCTGTTACTACACCCATGATGGTTTCTATGGTCGATACCAACGATGCAGGTCTATTGTTTCTTGCTTTTTCTTGTCTCCTGGGCTCCTTCATTCATGATTTTGTTCTAATTCAAAGGACTCCATGGATGCCAAACTGTTTAGACACATTTATCTTTTTTTCCGTCTCTAATTGGCCTCTGTAATTATGAGCCCTTGGAAGACATAATTGTATTTTCTTCTCCTTTTTCCCCATTAAATCATTAGTTAATAATCTATATATGTTCAGGATTTCTGATCAGCTGTGTCCAATTCTTTCAAGGCCTACCTTCTTTTTTTGTGTATCAAGTTCAAAGGAGGGGAGGGATAGGTTATAAAATACAGACTTTATGGACAGCTAATATATTTTAAAGAGGTATTTTATTGAGTTATAAGTAAATGGATGGATGAAATTTTCATTTTAAATACACACTAGTCCAATAATTAAAGGAAATGGATTTTGGCAGACTATACTTTTGATTTTGCCAAATGCCAAATTGTCTTACACATAATGGGAAACATTTGCTTGCCATCTTTAGCAATGGCCGAAAGTCATCATTATCTAGCAGATGCTGTGTGGCTGTGGCAAGATGAGTTGGTCATCACAGTGAGGATCTGTGTGCAGAGATGGTCAGACTCCATTTTCATACTTAAACAGAGAAAACAGGGTAAATCCGACGTACTTTTCTAATCTCACAAAGAAACAAGCATATTTCAAAATGAATGAAATTGCTCTCTGAATTCATTCCCACTTCAATTCCCTCAAGGACTTTCCTTTTGAGCTCTATGTGAAGAGACCAGAAAATTAAAAGAAATAAGAACACATTTTATTTCCAATATACTGGCAATCTTAAAAGAGATTAAGCAAAATATCCCATATGACCACCATGATGAAAGAAGCATCCTAAGGTGTTCCATGGTTGATGAGCACCAGGAAGATAGCTCATTTGTCATGGCAACAGAATGAGAAAAACTCACTAGAGAATGAACCAAGTGAGGTGGCTTATTGCAGGTAGGGATCACTTCCAGAAATACAGATGGGTGTGTAACAGTGAGGGACCGACGGGAGCACAGAAGAAGGGAGTGGGAAGGGAGATTGTGTGATTGCAATATGAGTGCACAGGATGGTGGGGGGGGGAGGAACCAGTGTCCAAAACACTTCTGGGGGCGAAAGCTGGATGCCTGCACATGCCACAGGCTTAAAATTCTTTCAGTAGGCAATGACATGATGATGTTTTCATAACAGATAAGGGACAGTCTTGAAAAGCACTTATAAAGACAGTTTTTAAAAAGTATATCATAGAAATGGGACAGTAAACCAAATGAAATTTAAATTTTATAAATCAATAAATGTCATATTATTGTCTGTTTTCTATGCTTAAAGAAAAGAAGTCTCCAGAGCTATAAGGAACTTCCCCAGTATAGGAGAACCACAATATGTTCATGTTGTGGATGATTTCTTCACCCACCTGACCAGCCATGCATTCATCTACCCACCCATCCATACATATATTCATGGCTACACTTATCCATTCAGTCATCAATCTATCTACTCACACATACATCTATCTATCCAGTTATCCATCAATCATTATTCATTCATCCTCTATCTACTTAACCACTCATCCATCATGCATGCATCTATTCATCTACCCACCTGTCTACCTACAAATACATCCATTCATCCATTCATTCAGGCATCCATCCATCCACCTGTTGTATTATTATTTTTACCAACAAATTACTTAAATCTGATGAAGTTGAAATTATCCCAGAAAAACTAGGAAGTCACAGAATAAGGAAACATATAGGCCTAAATGTATCATAAGAATATCTCATTGAAACAGTATAACTTACACAGGTCCACATACAGTCTACTATGAAATTAGGATTTTAAAAACAATTGACTTAGAAGAAATGTGATCATTTCTGCCAACAATCCCTTTGTCAACAACAATACATTTAAAGAAGCAAAGGTTAGAAAGTCATAGTCAATATCCAATGGTTAGTCCTGAAAGCAGATAGAGGTCTTTCCAATCAGCCATATGTAAAAATGCAGAAGACACCAGTGCTCTTTTAGTCAGAATAGGCCAGTGGGGTGGGTGCCAGGCAAAGATAATGGCTTTCTTCTAAAGCATCACCTGTGAGATATGGGTAACATCACCAAAGGAAACTGCCACCTAGTAATTATGGACTCAGCCTTCAGTAAAGAGGAATACATGGGATTGCCTAGCATGGACATTAGCACAGTGCTATTGCATATTAGAAGCTTTAAAATCAGAAACTTGAAGATTCAGCACATTTTATATTGAGAACAGGAAAAGTATTTCAGCACAAAATCCAGGTTTTAAGAAGGCACCCTGCTCCCCAGTGCCTTCTGCGGCACAGAAGCCAGGAGATTGATGGCATCAGCCAGAAGGATTCTTCTTGTGCAAACTACCCAGAGAACTCCCAGGGGACAGGTGACAGAGTTAGAAGGGAGACTTCCAGGAGTGTATAGAAACCAGGTGCAGCAAGAGAAAGACCTGCTATCATCACTTATCAAGCTTAGTCTTTTAAAAAGGAGTAGACTTGTGTACTACATAAGGTTTTAATAGCTTTTCAATCTGGGGTGTTCTCACTGCATCCTAATGTTTCTAAGTTTGCTTCCTCTGGTGTGTTAGTTGTATACAACAGGTATTACTTATAGATAAAACCAGCTGCTGAAATGATCTGTATGGTTTGTAGTATTTGACATCACACATTTCAAAAGTCCTGTTTGCCTTCTGTTGAGTTGACAAGTATCATTTGATTCTTGAGACTTTCATGTTAAAATTTTTGTTAACAGTTTGTTTTCTACAGCTTATATTATTTGTACTAGAGTTCTTTATATTCTAGTTGATATTTTGTTATCAAAATACAGTTAACGAATGTTTTATTCTCCTTTATCTTAGCTTAGGTATACCTAAGAAGTAGGAAACCATCTGATACCATGGGATCTCTCTGAAGAAGAAGTGCTGCTTTTTGGCTGGGCTACTTTTCAAGCCAGTTCTTTAAATCTGCCTGTCTCTATGCCACAGTGCCAGAATTGCAGGTGCCCACAGCAAGGCAACTGGAGGAATCAAGATGTTAAAAACAAAGCCTATATCAGCACATCTTTGTACACAGTGCAATCATAAACCAATAATAATAATAATAATAATAATAATAATAATAATAATAATAATAAAGCTTCAGTCTGGTACCTGTCAATCACACATGATGCCTGAATAAAAATTATCATCACTTTTTCTAACATTGATTTTATAAAATGTACTTAGTAATGCTCTATACAGTATTCAAGTATACAAAAGTACTTTATACAGTTAATGTTGTTGCCAAATTTTACAAAAGAACACATGCCTCTTAAGAGAATTAATAGCTCAAAGAAACAAATTGGGTAGAGCTAGAACAGGAGCCTGAATTGGAGTATAAAGGAATCTGAGTGACTGGTGGTTTTTTACCACTGTCCAGAAGAGAACAGAACAATGTGTAAGGGACCCTACCTACCTTCATATCACTGAAAACTCACTCTCTTGAGTAACAACTACATAAAAGATTCTAGGAATGAAACCAGACTCTTCCATGGGTAAGATCAATTCATGAATGCCATGAAGACAGTGCACAAAGGAACAGAAGACAGCTCAGCATGGGAGGTAAGCTTTGATATCTTCAACGTTCCTTTTCCACCTACAGATGTACCTCTAGTCAGGTACAGAAGTACCTCTGACCCTGGGCTCCAGGCCTTTTTAAAGTGACAGATCTCAGACTCTGTGAAGCCTAGACAGAAGTGTTGCAGTCCCTGAAGAATGGATATGTCTACACATGTGCATTCACATGGATCTACAAGCTGCTTGCCTGTTCACCTGAAATCCAAGAGACTGCAGGCAGGATTCATGCTGCATCCTCTCCAAGGGACAGCTATCAGTGATAGCATGGAGGTCTGGCTTCAGCTTTAGCATTGAAAGAACAAATTTCAGACATTTGTAACTACACTCCTGTGTTCAATCCCCCAAGAATTAACCAATGAAACTGCCAGCATCCTGTCTGTCAGAGCAATTCCAGAGGCATATCAGCAACTATACTGACCATTATGTACAACTTGCTAAGGTTCCTCAGGTCCCATTATGGTTGAGAGTATGAAATCATTTTTCACAGAACCTCCCACCTGGATCAGTCAACTGTGGACATACCAAGTATGGTGTGGGGGTCTGTGCATAAAAACACTGAGCCTGAGTCACTCACAGTGGATAAATACGTGGAGGCGGCAGTGGAACAGATCCATTCAGTTATTTTCATTAGTGTTTTCCAGTGAAGCCATGTGTTGGAGAAAGACCTAGGGACTCATAGCAGGCTCTCTAGTGAAAAGCTAAGTCTTCTCAGACATAATAATAGTAAACAGGAATAAAGTGGGTAACTTGAGATTTGATTTATAAATTTGTCATCAAGTCAAGGTAAGAAGTGAAGATCAAGGTCTCTAAGCCACTCATCTTCAATATCTACTGTCACACCAGCAGCATGTCCTGCTATTTATCTTTTGTTGATTTTAATGGTCACATAAAAGCAGGCAGTCTAAGGTATGACTATAGGGAAGGAGAACTCTCATCAACACAACCTGTTGTAAAGTAGCTCAAAAGTTGAACCTGAAGACGGGGACTCTGATTCTCATTCTGGCATCCTGGAAGTATTACTAGGGACTTGGTGTTTTCCAGTGCTTAACAGCTGAATATGACCAATCTTTCCCAGAGGGTGTCCATGGAGACCAGCAAGCATCACTTTGAATTACTCTTTCATGTAGATAAGCAAATTGAAATGATGTTTCCTCCTTACAGAAATACATCACACAATAGGAGAATATTCATGAGGTTTGTAAAAGAAATAAATAACACAAAGATATGCCCTTCCTTCCTAGACTTCAAACTCAACATCCCAGGTCAATCTAGAATTAATCAATGGGGTGACTGTATCCAACATACACTCCAGTTACACTCTCATCTTGTCCATTATGCTTCATTTAGCGACTCTGGCTAGAGAGAGGAATAAGTGGGGTAGTCACTGCATGAGGAATAATGCAAGGTAAGCTGCCTGTCATCCTGTGTGCTCTAGGTCATCCTAACTCTAAAACCTGGTTTCATAAGCACTGACATAACCCCAAGGCACTTCCAGACGAAGTATTAGCTCATGATCCATGAAAAAGAACTGAATCAAATTGTGTGTTATTGCTTGTTTTATTAATTAATGCAAATTAGTGTAGGGATTTATGGTAAAAATGTAAAATAGGCTTGGGAATAAAACTCAGTGGTAAATCAGTGGTATTGTAAGGGTGAGCCCCTTAGTTCAATTCCATGTACTGTGTGGTACTTGTGTGTGTGTGTGTGTGTGTGTGTGTGTGTGTGTGTGTGTGTGTGTGTGTTATGAGGGCTAAAATTACGTTTTCACTTTAAATTAATGTGCTTAAGAGATGTATAAAATGCTGGGCAGTGGTGGCACACTCCTTTAATCCCAGCACTTGGGAGGCAGAGCCAGAAGGATCTCTGAGTTCAAGGCCAGCCCTGTCTACAAAGCAAGATCCAGGACAGGCACCAAAACTACACAGAGAAACCCTGTCTCAAAATAAATAAATAAATAAATAAATAGGGATGTATAAAACAAAAATGTCTCTAACCTGTCTAACCTGTAAAGCCCATTTGCCCAAGGACAGATAACTTCCACAATGCTGGGGGCTATTGCTCATGTAAGATAACAATCCACATTTCACTCCTCAAACAAAGGTTGGTTGCCTCCACTTCATAGGATGTGCTTGATCCATGTAGTCAGGAAGTATATAGGTAGTAAGTATGTCAGGATGTATGCTTGCCTCCATTGGACAAAGGCAGGAAGTACATAGCCTTTTCAGTTTTGCCTTTATAAGCACCTAACTATCATAATTCAATGCCATTTTCTGAGAATCCTGGGTATGGACCTGGCCACTATCAATCTTCCTAGCCAGTGTTTATTTAGTACTTGTTGCAAATTTGGTTCAAAAATTGTGGTAGTCATCTTATTCTCACCTGGTGGGATAAACAGTGTGTGTGTGTGTGTGTGTGTGTGTGTGTGTGTGTGTGTGTGTGTGTGTGTGACAGAGACAGAGACAGAGAGACAGAGACAGACAGAGAGACAGAGAGGAGAAAATAAGAAGGAAAAGCTTTAAAACAAAAGTAGAGAGTCTCAATACATGTGTCCCTGCATCCCTCCCCCCTTGTTGTCAGGCTTGGCAGCAGGTACCTTTCCTCGCTGAGCTATGCCACCAGCTCCAGATTCTCTGATCTAATATAATAGCTGTATATGAGCGATATATAACGAAAGTGCTTATGCGTCTGCAGCTGAGCACAATAACGTGTATACTTTACACGAGACTTAGAATACTAATACATCGCCACTGTATGTAGTTAAAACTGTTCTAAATAATTATGCTCAAACAGTAATCACATTGAAAATGTTAATTGGGTTTGAAACTAATTGAACATATCTACTTATCTCATTGTTAATACAAAATTATTTAGCATGGATCAAAGTCCACGTGAATAAAATATTTCTGGCAAATCCTTTCATGTAAACAAAATGCTATGTCTGGCTCTGCTGAGCTCAAGGGGAAAATTCACAAATAAGATACAGTTTTCATAACGGTTCCTCTCACCACCGTTCTGCCCACTGATTAATTATCCTGAAATTCTACCTTGGTTACACAGTTCTGCTATCCATCAAATAACCCCTCATGGCACAGAGAATCAAATTCAAGGGCATTGTCCTGGAATTGGCGATATTTTATGACCTGACTTCTATTTACTTCTGATCCATTTTACCTTAGAACCTTTCACAATGACCTTTACATAACAGGCAACTCAATCCTGCATAATTACCACACTGAGCCATTAATGATGGATTTCCCCGAAACATCCACATTCTAGTTACCACACTTTAGAGTTTTCCTGAGCCTTTAATGTCCGTTTTAAATTCCTCTTTGAAGTTCTCCTTGCTTACTGTGCTGTAGGAACAGCATTTCTACTGAAGCATATGTAATTAGAGTAGGTCATGGAAGACTTTTCTAGAAAGTCTCTATCTCCCCACATCCACGTAGCATACACAATCAGGACATTTTAAAAATGAAATTGTGAGATGGGTACAATGCTTGCACATTCCTTTCTACTACATCCCCCTCAGGACCATCATGCTTTTTAGCAACCACAGTGCTGTGGCATGAATGTGAAATAGCTGCTATAGGCTTGCATGTTTGAACATTGCTCCCCAAAGGATAGGATGTTTTAGAAGGCTGTGGAAGCATTCCTAGAGAAAGTGGGCCCCTGGGGTGGGGCTTGAGGTTTTATAATCCAGCTCCACTTCCTATTCACTCTCTGCACCCTGACACAGGATGCTTGTGACCCACTTCCACCCACTTACGCCTTCATGCTTGCTACACAGTAGGCTGCTTCCCCTTTAGCTGGAAGCTAAGCCAAGCCCTTCCTTCTTCCAGAAGTTTTATGTCAGGTAATTTGTCATAGCTACGAGAAAGATAACAAACACACAGGTCTTCCATTTTCTTATCTCTTATGAGTTTGTATGTTAGCCAGACATTTGCTATTTATGCCCAATGTATAAATGGAAATAATGTATACATGGAAGTAAAAATTTTGGATTTCCCTAAAAGAGTCTAGATAAAAAGAAACAGGTAAATGAGAAGAAACAAGGAGAGTCTTGAGTTCCTAACACTCCCATGGTGGTGACCTGAGCATAGCCCTGATTCACCATTCCTAGCATCTGGATGAGTAGAAACACCAGGAACTTGAGTTCTTCCAGCATGGCCTTTTCCTCAGGGCTGCTGTCAGTTGACAATTTCCCTTTGTGCTCTTGGATGAAAGGTTGCTGTCTGTATGAGACCATCCTTGCCCTCCACTCTTGAACTAACTCTCAACTGGCATTGCCACAGGACTGTTATTTTTTTGTCAATACAATAAAAATCAGTTCCATTATGTCAATAAAAATGACAAAGCTCTCCCCTCTGTTATTATTGATAACATGTTGGTCTCCAGTCTATGCTTGCAACTAAGATCCCCTTCAATTCTAGAGCCCTAGAGAGGGGCTCTCAAGTTACAAGCAGAGTTTTTGCCCTATATTGCCTCAAGATTATGCCAGCTGTTATAAAAGTCTGTCGTGTTACACAGCAATTTTTTTTATTCTGGTTAATTCTTGATAAATTACAAATGTCAATAAATCTAAATTCTAAATACTTTCCTTCCCTAAACTTCCTCTTTCTTTAGCAACATTTTTTACTGGAAGAAAAGTATCTTTTTTAAATGAATGATAAATTATTTTAATACAACCATTAGGTAAGAAGGCACTAGACAGAGTTTTCTGTTTTTCTTTAGTCTGATCTATGTTAGGTTTAAATAAACTAAAGTGACAGATCATCTGGAACTAGAGTTACAGGTGGTTGTAAGCTGCCTTCTAGGTACTGGGAATGTATAAAATCTGTTGCTAAAAGGGACACCATGGGTGGATCCATCAGACATACTTCTAAGTGAATCTACAACAGATTTTAAACTTTTTTCCAATCCCTATACTTACACAGTGCCCTTCATTGTTTCTCTCCCACCATATGGATCCCAGGGACTAAACTTGGGTCCTTAGGTTTGGCTGATGGTGCCTTAACCACTGAGCCACATTACCAGCCCCAATTAGTCAATTTTTAATTTAATACTTCTGCAAAATGTCACTATTAACAAGTACCTTAAGTAGTTGTGACTTAATGAGATGATGTCTTTAAAGGTTTTGTCCTTACATCATCATTCTGGGATGCAGGCCAGCCTAAAAAGCGGGCGGGCCCTCTGTGCCCCCCTTTCTCTGTTTCTGCCCTCCACGGTCTCTCTGTCTCTCTCTCTCCCTCTCTCTCCTTCTCTCCCCCTCTCTCCCAATAAAATTCTAGAAAGGTAACCATGGCTTGTGATTCTTCCACCAGCATGCTCCTCAGCCAGCATGGCTGCCATGGGCGGTGGCCAGCACCAGCAGCGCCGATTTAACCAACAATGTCCACAAAAATTTCCAGTGAACTGTAACTCCCCTCCTAATAAACTGTAGTGAACAGCAGAAGTTTGAGTTCAGAAAATCTAGATTGAAATATTATTTTGCAAATTTTCATTCCATGAATTAGAAAGTCATATGACTTGTCTGAGCTCCATTTTGTTGTTTTTGGAACCACACATTAGGCTAACTTGACGTAATGCTCCTGATGTCATGATCAGCTCTACTTTGGGGATGCTTTTATATTTATTATTCATAAGAAAGCCATGAACACAGAAACAACAAAACTGACTCATTAAATCAAAGCAACAGTTCCATGAATGTGGGGAAAAATGTCTTAGAAAGTGATGGATGCCAAATGTCCGGACAGACCGAGGGAAGCGTCTATCATTACCACACCTTTCCTGAGGTCCAAGTCTAGTGCTCACATGTCAACACTAGAGGAATGTGAGGTTACGACAAAAAGGTTATTAGGAATAAATGAGAAAACATAACTTTGCTCCAGCTTTACATGGTTATGTCTGTGGGGGGGGGGGGATTGGTGGGGGGAAGTATATAATCAGTATGACAGAAATCCACAGAGGTTGCCTTTACATATTTTCTCCTTAAAATGATTTCTTCCCTTATTAAACTACCATTTTACATTCTCTCAAGTAAAATGAGCAGGAATGAACATTTACAAAGGAAATTAAACCCTCTTGATCTAGCCTGGTCAGTGGTCAGGCTATATAAGTGGGGAATTAGCCTGCAATCATAGATATAATGATACCACATTATAATGAAAATCTGCCCTGGTTGGCTCCATTCAATATACTTAAAAGTCCTTTAGAAATTAAGTTGCACCTATCTCTTGGATAATGATATGTTAAATCAGATCTGATTATTGCATTTACAGATGCTAATTTGGGAGGATAAAAGTGGCTCCTATGTATTTTTCTCAAAGGATCCACTGTTAAAAAGTCCTGATTTTCAGTCTGCTCTTTCCAAATTTCCCACGTACTTTTTCTAAGTCTGTCTTTTACATTCTCTCATTCTTGAAATGTTACCTCACTAATCCCAGTCCTGAAGGGACATCAAAATCATACAGAGCTTAAATAACACTCACCACAAAGTAGCCTATAGAGGGTCTGATTAAAAAATGAATGCCTGGGGCTGGGGAGATAGTACACGCTGTTCTTGCAGAAGACCTGAGTTCTGTTCCTAACACTGAGTTGGGCAACTCCCAAGCTCTACGGAATCTTCTGGCCTCCATGGACACCTATGCATTGATGTAGACATGCACATATGCACATAAATTTTAAAATATTTTCAAATGGTGAATGCTCATGATAAGAAGAAATCATGTAAGCATAGTCATCTGTTAAAACTTTTAGTGTCCTTTCAATGAATTGTTTACTATTACTTGCATATATTCCTAAAATTATGTGAACAAAATATTCTTCCATGTGCATAATCATTTTAAAATGTTAACATAATAACATCTCATGTGTAATGGACTGTAAACAGCTCATTTTTCTCCCTGACACATCCAACACAATGATGATAGCCATCATTCTGAGTGGCCTGCATGTAGGGTCCTTCCTTTAATGTTTCTGAGTGTATACCCACAATCTAAATGCAAGAGAAGACTTAGATAATCCATTTATTGAGCAGGGTGCACTACCAGGAGGCAGCTGGCTCTGAGGCTATCCAGAGTCACTCCGCCTAATAAGGAGAATAAAAAGCATTCTGTTGGTTTGAGACTGGTTAATGCACAGTAGCAGTGAGGTGACCCTGCAGCCTAATACAGAGGGGTAGGGCTGCTGTCTGAAGGCTGTGCAAATATTTTCCTCTCTGAACTGACTTCTCAAATGGTATGTAGTTAATAGTCCTGCCACCTGGGTACTTCTTGGAGAAATTTATGTATTTTATAAAGGTATGATTACACACGTATGTACTATATTGCAATTAAATAGTTTTGTGACTTGTTATCTGTATATTTAGATTTGTGTATGTGCATGTGCTTGTGTGTGTGTGAGTGTGTAACAACAATTATAGAAGAAGAGATAATGAACACAGGAGTGCATGAAGGAACTGGTGGGGTAGGGGAGGGAATGATACAGACACAACGCGATGGTGTGAATGAGAATGTCCCCAATAGACTCATGAATTTGAACACCTAGTCCCTGTCGGCAGTGCTCTTTGGGGAGGGGTAGGTGTGGCCTTGTGGAGGAAGTGTGTCACTGGGGGTGGGCTTTAAGAGATTCAAGCCTTGCTCTACCCACAGTCTGCCCCTCTGTTTTGTGCTTAAGGTTCTAGATGTAAGGCCCTGTTAATTAAAATTTTACATGTAACATTCTGTGCTATAATATAAAAATTCACTTGAAATGAGTAAATATTCAATGTTATAACATAATCTAGCATAAAAAATTAGGGAGAATTTGGAAACATGCATTTGGGGAATGACTTGAGTTCAGCTCAATATGTTCTGGAGAGTGTATTAAGATAGTAATCTTTATCAAATAGCAGGGAGAGAAAAGAAAAAATTAATATATTTATGGAGTAAAAGGTCATGGCAGTATGGAAATGGAAGGTTTATGTATATGTAACATGATTTTAAAAAGTCCATCTGAGAACAAGGTATTGCATCTGTTAACATATTAATTAAATAGCCATTCACAGCACTACACAGACCGCTAATATGACACCATCAAATGCCAGGACTCAATCTCAGCCATCCAAATGTCAGAGTGTTAGAGAGAAGGAATAATGTTCCAGGCCTATGTACATGTGCTTGTGTGCTGGGTATTTTAAATTTCAAAATGAACACTTCTCATAATACCCAGGCCAGTTACTCCTTGCAGCCTGTCAGTGAAACTACTTATTTGAATGATAGCTATAAGTTGAAGTAAACTTATTCAAGTTAAGTTTTAAATATCACCTTATTAACACATATTCTCTAATGCCATAATTTAGATTTTATGTGTATATAGGGCTGGAGCTCAGTGGTAAAATGCTTGCTGCATGAGCATGAAGACTGAACTTGATCCTAACACGCATGTTAAAAAACTGGATGTGTGGTGGCTACTCACAATCCCAGAACGGGGGAGGCTCCTTGGTCGGCCATAGACAAACCAGGTATCCCAGGTTCTGGTGAGAACCTCAGACTCAAAAAACACAGTGGGAGGTGTTCCCAAAGATGCCACACAAGGCTGTCCTCTTGCCTCCATGTACATGCACACACACAAACACACACACACTCACACACATGCACATGTACACACTCACACAAACATGAGCACGCACACACATAACATGAGCACACACACACACATATACATACACCATGTTTATAGATGAAAATTTCTTAGATATCATGGCTAAAATACCAGAAGAAGCTCTATCTCCTCGTCCCCATCCCTTGTTTCTTTTTCTGCCATGTGCCTGCTGGACTACATTTCTAGTTCTTCAGAAACTGAAATTCAATTTGAATCCCTTGTTTGGATTTCTAAATGTGAGCTCTGCTTGTCTCCTGATTTCCAGCACAGGAATTGCAGGTGCTGCTACCATACCCAGTCCTGCCTCACTAACATGGGAGGGAAAGTCAGAAGTTCCTGCCATGGATACCACCTGATGCAGATGGTAGATTCTCAGTCTGACATTCCGCACTGTGGTAGAGAAGCAGAAATTAATGCAGGTAACAGAACATGAAAACAAACAGGCTTTAAAATCTACACAATGGGCTGGCAAGATGGTTCAGCAGGTAAAGATGCTTGCCCTAGGCCTGACAATTTGAGTTTGACCCCTGGGAACTACATGGTGGAAAGAGAAATTTAACTTCTGCAAGATGTCTTCTGACTTCCATATGCATGCTCTGGCATGCACATAACCACACATGCTGACATCCATGTGCCTATGTACATATGTGTACACACAAAGAAACAAAGAATTGAATAAATAAGTGTAGCATGAATCTTAAAGGTACTTGTTAATAAAAACAAACCTGAGGCTAGTTATTGGGGTGAAAGCTGGAAGATCAGAGAAGCAGAAAAAGCCACAGCTATCTCACCTTGCTAGTTCCTCAGGTGATCCTGTTTCCTCAGGCTGGAAGCTTCTGAGTCCTCCTCCACATGAATCTGTGTTGCTCCAAAGCCTGAATGCTTAACCAACCAAATGCTTAACTAACTACATGCTTTACTACTTTAGTTCCTGGTCGTCACGCCTTATATACCTTTCTCTTTTTGCCTCCACTCCCTGGGATTAAAGGTTGGGTTTCTGGGATTAAAGGCATGCGTCACCATGTTTAGCTGTTTCTAAAGTAGCCTTGAACTCAGAGATCCGGCTAGCTCTGCCTCCCAAGTGCTGGGATTAAAGGCGTGCACCACCACCACCCAACTTCTGTTATGGCTTACTCTTCCCATTTTCTAGCCACCATTTTTGGCTTTGTTCTAGTGGCTGTCTGTTCTCTGACCCCAGATATGTTTATTTCGGGGAACACACAATATTTCAGGGAACACAATGCCCACCACAAATAAGACCCTTCATAATGTTTAATGTGCTCATGCTAGCAGAGACCATGCAAGTGATTTTTACTATAACTTTATATACTGTAGGGTAAATCTAGGCTCAGCCAGCTGGGTCATTAATGCAGGTGTTGAAATAATTGGCTCCATTTGTTTCTCTTTCAGGAAATCCAGATGAACTTGAGAAATGTTCAGGGCTCAGGAAGAAACACAAATTTCTTCACTGGTGTAATAGGGTATGACAAAAACACAAGTACTGAGAATGGTCGATTGCTGTGGGAGATGCAATTATGACAAAGTAGTGAATGGATAACTGATATAACACTCAAAAAATTCAGACAAGTACCACAGCCCTGTAGAAATGTATTATGATGGCAGGAAAAGGCCACATGTGTGTGAGAAGTGTTCTTCATCACAGCACATAGTCAGGAAAAAGTAGAGAGTTCAACTATTATCCTCAGCTGCCAACTCCTCCCCTGTGTCACTCACAGGAAGGTTGCATCCACATTTTATATCACAGCAGAATTCCATGGGAAAGAGAAACTTAAAATTTTAATTTTGAAGAATATGAACATATTTTCATTTGAATTAATTTAGAAGATGGGCCAGTTGCAGAAGTGACAGATATGCATGATAATTTTACCACAGAGAAAAATTAATACTCTATAAAATAAATAATTACATTTCTCAGTAATCCTAGCTTGATAAATTCCCAATAAAACAAAAAATATAGAGAAATGGCGACTCTATCCTGAGAATGTGCTTGCCAATATTCCTCCTTGGTGTATACAATTCACTTCCATGTAAATAATTCCTAAGTTTCTTAGCTTTTCTGAGTGTTTATAACACAAACATTTGATGGTGCATCATGCTTTTTATCTTCAGACCACATGACAGATAAATCCTGTACAGACAACCAGATGAGAAATGATACCAGGGACTACATATAGTGCTGATGGCTAGTGTTCTCAATATCACATAATAAACTGGTGTCACTCAGAGATCCATAAGCTGAGATGGAGCCATTCTACAGAACAAATGGTACCAGCTGTAGACACAACACAGCCAATGGCTTTAAATATAGAGGGTGGCTTCCAGCAAACATGGGCGATTTCTTAGGTTGTTACAATCAAACGTGTTTCTCATAATGCCTGGTTCTCTCACCAGCCTAATATTTTACTTCAGCAGTCTGCTGCCCTTAGTAACCATGGGAATTTACTGGCATTCCCTTCAGAAATTAAGTGGGTATAACCATACATTGCACAGCAAGGGACTTAGACACACATCATCAAGACCATCACATTTCAACAAAGACCTACAAGAAGAACCCTCCCATGCCACCATTGGAAGAACCCTCCCATGCCCACCCATAGGTCAAGCAAAAACACAGGCTAGTTTATGTAATGCATAATGTATGCTGAATATTAAATATTAAATGATGCTAGGATATCAAGTTTACTGTGTTTTTGAGTGAGTTAGAAATCTCAGTACATTTGTTCTATATTTACTTTTTTATTTTTAAATAATTTCTTTTTTATTCTATGTGTATTGGTGTTTTTCCTACATGTAGGTCTGTGTGAAGGTGTCAGATCCCCTGGAACCTGAGTTATAGAGAATTATAAACTAATATGTGGGTGCTGGAAATTGAACCTGGGTCTCTTACCTTTGAGCCAATTCCAGCCCCCCCTCATAATTATTTATTTAATAAATATATTTACAGGGGCCCATTACCTACCCAGTGTGAACACCAAAGGCAGAACCATGGGACAACACATAAAAATGCAATGACATAAGCACTCCAATCAGAGATTCCTAATTCACATTACAGGGAAATAGTCTTGCTATGTTCCTCAATATTATTAGGGAGAGAGACCTAGCATGTTGAAAAACTATTATGTAAATAGTCTAGAGATAAAAATAGAAACGTTGTGCTTTTTGTTGCTATTTGTTTGTTTTATATAGAGGAAGTTTTACAGATTTTAGTGCTAACACCAGACTAAACATTCTTTAGATAATGTTCAGAAATGTATATTGTCTGTATGCAAGCTTATCTGTTATTTTCTAATTGGAAATATTTCTCAATATGTGTAAAACTGCCTGTTAGACCCACGGCCACTCTGTAGTTTGGTAAAGCATCTTATATATTTATTTTTTTTGCCAAGAAATCAATGAATGGCAGTCCATGTTTGGGGCAAATAATTGTTTGCTCACGAAAATCGAGCTTGTTGAATTGAAAATATATTTTAAAATGTTGCTCTTTAGCACAGAAGAAAGTGGCTTCCTAAGAAGATACTTGCTATACTTTGAGGCCCTGAATCTCCCATGGAAGGATGTGCATACCATACTGTTTTAGGAACTGAGATTGTCTCATTGAGATCTATCCTATATACCTGTGTCCTTCTTCATATGACTTGGGTGAGTACTCCAAGAAGCATATGCCATATATGGCGCTTCTGCACAGTGGGATGTGGTCCAGGAGACTCAGCCAGTCAAATTCTTCCCTTACTGCTCTTCCATGAAAATCCATTTCTTACCTCTATGCTCTAGGCTTGGTGTTTCAAAATGCACAGTTGGAATGGATTCATTCAGCATGAGGAAACAGCATTTCTCCATAATTCCTGCAGCCTGATTAGGAGACTCTGAGTTTGTGAAGAAGCAGTGACTGACAGATGAGCCTTTGATTCTCAGCTGTTCCCTAGGAAGCCCAGATGCACTTCCTTCTTGAGGAACAGAGAACCAGAGATTCAGAATAAGCTCCTTCAGCACTAGATGAAGACGTGAATCACGCGCTACTAGGAGCATATATAAAGATATTATTCTGGCTTCAATAGGTCTTTCAGTCTGATCATTTTTTATTCGACATGTATTCCAGTGGCAGCTGCTGCTCTACTGCACAGTGTGTATTGAAAACATATTGAGCAGCTATGTTAAGAATGCAGCTGAGAATGGAGGAGTTTATTCCCATGTATTAGAAGGCCATTGCACATGGCAGGCTACCATGATGGTCAGAATAGGTATTGCCTTCACTACTGTATTAGAACAAAGCCCACCCAACAAACCTATTTCAAGACACCAGAAGTGGCAATCCTGTTGAAGGCATATTGTGAAGAGACAGAGGAAGGAGTGTTGAGGAAGAGGGAGCATCATGGCAGACAGCTTGGAGGCCAGAGTTGCCAAAGCACAGACTACACTTGGGAGGACAGACAAATCATAGCACGGGAGGCCAGCAGGAGCCAGATCCTCCTGGGCCCTAATGACCACCCCACACTAAAGATGGTCCTAACACATCAAACAATACAGTCAGGGAGCAGAGGTTATGCTTCAGAAAAATTCATTCTGAATTTAATAATACTGCCCAAGTCACACAATCTCAGACATTCTTACATTTAAAGGGAGCAAATTCACCTAGGTCACCGGAATAATTTTTAAGTGAAATGTATTCTGGGACAGTCACAAACAGAGAGTGAAAAGATTCAGAGACAGTTCATATTTTAATTTAGAGCCCACATTCACCCTTGCAGTGAGGTGAAGCAGGTCACCAACCTGCACACTGAATTATGCTTAGATCTTTAGGTAGGTATTTAATATAGAAATAGGTTCTTATGATATGTAATAATTGCTTATATTTTCTGAGATAAAATGATTCTGGTTTTCCAAAGGACAGGCACCATAACACAGATGTATAAAGACTAAGGGAGAGATCAGAATTCTGCTGCCCAAAGGGAGGGGAGCCAGGGACCACAGACCCAGAGATATGAGGGAATGTTTGTTCTCTTCAGCCTTTGGGAGCCACCAGGACAACTGCTGATTTGTGCCTTGAAGATCTTACAGAGAACAGTGACCTCTTCTTGTTTAGGTGACCTGATAATAATGCTTTGCTCCTCAGGCCTCAGAACCTCAACAAACCCAGATACTCTTGGTGTATGCTCAATTAATCTAATACCTTTTTGTGCCACATTCCCTTCTTTGTAAAACGAGAAAATGACTTCATCCACAATGAGTGGGGCTGTTTTGTGAATTGTGAGAGACTACACCTGTAAACTACACAGGGCATGAGTGTGTAACACATGTAAGTAACGTTCCTTATTACACCTGGAGTGGAACGTACAGGCAGGGAGTGAACAGAAATGGTCAACAATTGTGTTCAATCCTAGCCAAAAGGCCAAGGCCTGGCAGAAAAGTTCAATGATTCAACACATTGTTGTTTATAATCCATCACATCTGGCCTGATACTTTTTAATTAAGTTCACTTGCCAATGACACATTCTGTTTAATTGAATGTGGGAATATGTGGTTTAATTGTCAATTTAATAGATAAAATATTTCTAGTCTTTAATTAAAACATGACCATGCATTTTAAGAGAGAATCATTAGCCCTCACAGCTGTATATTGAGCCTCTATGGCCGCACTTCCCAGTATGTCTGTTAACACTGAATCAGTCACCCCGTTTTCTCTCTCTCCCCTCTAAGGGCAGTTCTAACCCAGTATCATATGTTACAAAAATATTCACATGTCTCTGTAACCCTCTTGAGGCTGTTTTTAGGGAAATAATAGCATAGATGACTGAAATGAACTACCCACTGCAGCACAATTTGCCATGGAGTGTTGCATGTCATTACCTCAGGAACACGCAGTATGGCAATCACTCTGAGCAGTGATAACGCATAATTGTATGCTAGTCATAAATTATAGGTGAGTGGCAGCTTGGGCTAACGAGTGCCAAGCTGCAGAGCAGGCACTGTAGTGATTAGAGGAGATGTGGTTGCAAATGCATTAATTACTGATGGATTACAAAGCTTTTCAAATTAAAAATGGCAGGTTATATAAGTAGACACCAGGCTGGGTGGACACTTAGATCAACAAAGTGTCGTACCTCAAGAAGCCTTGTTGTCCTGCAACTCAGAGGGGCTAACAACATGAGGGGTGTGGAGGAGAGAAAAGTGGCAGCTGAGACCCAAACACTCCATCTGTGGAGACAATTTCTTCAAAAAGATTTCTGCCAGATTTAATTTATTTTGAATCAATTTAGAAAGAATTTGGTTATATTTAATCTCACTTCTGTTTTTTCCTTTTTTTACATCTCAAATTTTATTTATGTTGTTCCTGATATGGACAAGATCATTCTTCATTGACTAGCAGTCAGTATCTGTTCCTCCAGAGGAGATTTCAAAAATCTTTTGAAAAATGCTATCATTTTATCATTTTATTCCTTGTTACATAGATATATCATATTCAACTGGTATGCTCAGGGCACTGTGAAATTTCTGTTTATCCTGAAGCAGCTGAACTCCAAGGTAATCTATGAGTTAGAACTGAGACTAAAGGTCACATGACTAATCTCTCCTCCCCAGTAGACACTGCACAGTTTAGCATCTTATTGTTTGCTTTGCTTCAAAATCGGAAACACAATAACTGCATTTTCTTAACAGTGAGATTTCAAAAATGTCTTCTCCAAAGTCTCATAGTAAGAGTTATCATAAAATGAGTGACATTTGGACACAGACAGAGCCAGCACACAAAGTGTTGGGAATGGGTCAAAGTTTTGCTAATGTAATAAAACATGAAGTGTTCATAGGCACATTTAATCACCCTGAGTTGTCTGTCATCAGGTGACAGTTCCTACCTTATATACTCTTATAAAGTGATTTTCTGGGACATTTAGAGTCTGTCTAGTAATCATTTGTACAAAAAAAAGGTATATGTTACAGTAATCATGGCTTTCCTGGGAAGGAGAGGCTTCCTGTTTCTGTAAATTAGCTTTAAGGTCTTCAAAAGTCATGACTTCTGTATGAAATAGCTGAAAGTGCCATTTGCATTAGTCATGTTTTTATCAAAAGACAAGTTGGGAACCTTTTTTTTTTTTAACATTTTCTTGATCATACAATACATAAGAATGCTATCATAAAATAACTGATGATTTAAATAAATTAGTAAATTGATTTTTCTTCTGCTTTGAGTTTCTGTACGTCACACCAATCATGTCTCCCTGTGTTCTTCACTGTGAATGTGGCTTTCTCGTCACCAGCCCCATACAGACAGAGCTTCATTACCTGAGTACCTTTCTCAGTCGAACACAATATCTTCAGCAGCAAGTGTCTCTTAATTATTTATGGGACAAAGCATTTAAAGTACAGCTAATGTTTAACAAACACAGACTTCCCCACAACTGACATCATATGAGGCAGGAGGCTGTCCCCTCTTTTCATCTTCCACCTCACAGACTAGTGTTTAAAACTCTTCCTATCAATCAACATGCACTGAGAGACTTCTCCAAAGTAGAACAGGAGAATGCAAACATTTACATCACCTTAGTAACACATACTCAGACCATATATCAAGGTATTTTGAATAGTTTAATAAAAATTAATATACTGGCGATAGTACATTAATAATAAATGCTATGTCTTGGAATATGTTATACTGACCAGCTTGTCTGGTAGACGTGGTACTAAAATCTATCTTTACAATGACTCATTTAACACTCACAATTATCTTATGTTACAAGTTGAATACATCCAATGTCAGGCCTGCTTTCATGCCAGATTACACACATGGAAAATATAGAAAATTGTGTGATCAAGAAATTCCTTGAAGCCATCACAGATGGTAAGATTTGCACCAGAGTCTACAAGTATATGCTGGTGTCTGACACTGCACTGGTTATCAGTGACAGCATCACTCATAGTCTAAAATGAATGTTTTCAGCTGTTTTTCATCACTGCCTCCTAAGGTATATTGATGGCATTTCACAAACTTGGATATAAGAGAAAAGATTTTAAATAAGAAATCCAAATGGTGGTCCCTCAGAAGACTTAATTACTCTACTATAGGAATATTATCTCAGTTGGACAAAGATTCCTTGCAGATGAATTAAAAAGTCTGAGACACAAATATCATCTCTCAGTATCTGACAGACCAAGGACGATGGAATAGAAGCACTTTGTGGGGAGGTTCTCTTCTTCCACCAAAATAAAACTGAAGAAAAGTAAAGACTGGATATTTGACAGAGCAGAGGAAGGAAGTTTGAGGGAGGCAAGACCAATGCATAGAGGCCATAGGCCAAAGAACAAGGAAGGCAGCAGAGGGAAGAGGGGCCTGGACAGAGTGGGGAGGGAGTGATACTCTGGCTTCACTTTTAATTTTATACAAAGAAAGAATAGTTTAAGACAGCATGCGTTTCAAGTGTGATCTTGCCTAAGGCTTCATTAGTAGGAGGACTAATGAGGAAATTCCTCCACAGCTCTTCTCTGTTCCTTTCTTTCTTCCCCTCCTTTCCTTACCTCTTTCTCCGTCTTCCTTTCTCCCCCTTCTCTCTCTTCCACTGTAGCAACTGATTCTAAACTTCATGGCATATTTTCTTTCAGCTCACTTATTATGCTAAATAAACTTTACTATATAAGAATTTAGCCTTGATAAGAAGGCAACGGAGGCAGTGGACTTAGCAAAACAGTTCTGTCTCCTCACCAATACATTTTATCTCCTCCTGGCAGACGCTCACACCTCTGCCTCAGCAAAGCCTCCTGAAGAACAGCCCACACCTTACCAGGTTCCTCCAAAATATGCAAAGTATTGGTTTCCACACAGTGATTTTTCTCTTGAAAATTACCCTTTACCTGTTTTCTTGTTCAAAATAATTTGGGGGATTTTCCTATCTCAACAATATTTCAACCTAATTACATTACCCCCTGATACATAACAAATATTCTTATGTGAATAAATAAAATGAATAAAGTAACAATTATGTTTATTTACTTTGAGAATAAAAACACACTTTTGCATAGATTCTGAACTACATTATTCAATTTGTTTTTCTTAGAATTTTAATAACTATTAAATATAACTTCTTTAATAATAGTAGTATTCAAAAAATATTCTACGTACTGATGAGGTTTAAATTATAAGCATACACCACTTACTAGTTTTGAATATGGCACTAATGAAACAATCACTAAAATTTATAAAGTTAATGGTGGCATATCTTGATCTGCCAGCAATATTTAATAATTATTCAAGAGCAAGGTGTTTCTGAATCTTATATAATTAATAGTTATTTTGAAAAGAAATTAGCCTGTTTAATATGCAATGGTAGAAAAATCATTTTAGTGAAGTTCTACATCTGATTTCATTAGAGATCAGTATCTCTATTTATTCTATAAATATGACAGACTAATACTGTGACATACTGAACAGTGTACACCTGGCTCATTCTGCTCTAACCATGCTCAAGTTCTCACTGAATCAATGGCTGCTTTAGTGAGCAGCAGAAAAGCACTGGCAGAGAGTATCAGATCCCTTTGTGTGGACACTGCCTTTACGATGTTCTTGATGTTCAGGGTGAAAAGCAAGGAAGAGATCAGATTTGTGGAGCTCCAGTGGAATGCCTGACATTAGAGAGCCCATCTCCTTCCTTCATTGTCTGTTATTCCCTAAAGTTCCATTTTCTAAGAGATTTAGCTTGGATCAATTATTACATAAGTGTGGTGATATGTTCTGTACCCTGATAAAATTTGCCCAAAGATCAGAGAGACAAGGGAACAAACCACTGCCATGTCTCATCTCTAGGACTCCTTGGCCTGAAAAGCCTTCAGTTCCTGTCTCCTCAAGCTTATATACCTTTCTCTGCCCAGCCATCACTTCCTTCTTAGTGTTGGGATTAAAGGCATGCAACTCTGAAGTATTGAGATTAAAAGTGTGTGCCACCACTGCCTGGCTCAGTTTTTCTCCTAGACTGAGTCAATTTCATGTAGTCCAGGGTGGCTTTGAACTCGCAGAGATCCAGAGGGATCTCTGCCTCCCAAGTGCTAGAAATAATGGTGTGTGCCACCACTACCTGGCCTCTAGGTTTAATGTAGTGGCTTGTTCTGTCCTCTGATATTCAGGCAAATTTTATTAGAGTACAATATGTATCACTACACATAAGAATTATGAAATTTAGTTAAAATAGATTTTATACTTTTTCTAGAGAAGCACTTAACATATTTCAAATGTTTTTGATAGCAGAGTTGTAGCATGTGGTCATCATAATTTCAAAAGCAGAAAACCAGTGGGTCTTTATTTGGAAGGCACCGGGAGGGCATGGAAAGTTCCTGTCATCTCAAGTCCTGTGCCTTCGTAGATATATTTCCTTGTTCCCCAACCATGGAGTGTGTCCCACATCATAAGGGTGTGCCTAAGAACCTTAACAATGTAGAAACACAAGAGTGCAAGGGTGCAAGGATCCTAATGGTAGGATTGAGGGCAAGGTAGATGCCTGGGGCTCTACTGAAACCACAGACTGTCCTGTCTTGCTCCTTCAGCAAACACTCCATCCCCCTCCACCCCCACAGGGTTTCTCTGTGTAACACTCCTGGCTGTCCTGGAACTTGCTCAGTAGACCAGGCTGGCCTTGTACTCACAGAGATCCACCTGCCTCTGCCTCCCAAGTGCTGGGATTAAAGGTGCACACCACCACTGCCAGGCTTGGGAAGTTGATATTTTCATTCAAACATGTTTTTTTTAATTTAACTGTTCTTGTTTCACTTCAGGAACTCATATGACCTCAGTAAACTCAAAACAGTCAAGAGTCAGCAACTCTCCCCTTGTCTGCTTTAGGGGGTGCATGGGAGCCCAGAGAAGAGTGTCAGGGGAAGTCCTCTCACTCTGAAATCTCAGCCTCTTTGATTTATAGATAAATTTACTGGAAGGTTTCCTGTGAATATGTAAAATCTAAACACAGGGTCTCCTTGCTTTTATTTTTAATAACTGATAAGTAAATTAGGTTGAAGTAAATTAGTCTAATACTGGAAATGCTGGCAGAATTGTGTGTGTGAGGGGATGTGGAGGGTGTATGTTAATGTGTATATATGTCTGAATGTGTATATGTGTGTGCTTGTGTGGTTTTGTGTGTGTTTGCTCCTTATATTATCTCAAGTACAGACAACTATTTATCTTTCAGTGTTTGGATATGGGCCTTTTAAAAGAAGTTTCTTCTCAGACATAATTTCTCTATGATTTGCTATAAAATGTAACTGCTTTCAGATCTGTGTGCGATGGACTCTGTTCTGTGCGGTTTTACTGAGAAGCCTTTCCCTTCAAATGTCATAATTGCATTTCCTGTGAGAGCAACAGATATATTCTGAGTGAAAAGTCACTAAAATAAAAGGAAACTTTCAATATGTTTTATAATAGATTTGAATAGAAAGTTTGCACAAATACTTAAAAATTGAGATCCAAAGTTTGCTCAGTTTTTTGTCTGGTAAACTAACTCTGTAACCTATTTAGAGATGCTAAAAGTAGAGTTTACGATGGAAAATTTGTAAGATAGTTATAGATGGCTAGGTCAGTGAGATATAATGGCTAAAACTATGAGGTTCCATTTACCCCCTGAATTTCACAGTCTCTGGGATAATGCAGGCATGCTCTGCTATCACTGAGATAAACTCACTGCCTGAGGGGAATCTGGAAACCTTCAAAATGTTCCAAGAGTGAGTGTCACATACTTTGTAGTTAATCTCTTTAAAAATTCCCCCAAAGAGCTGATCCAAAATGACCTTCACTTTGTAGTTATCTGTGTTTCCTGTAATGGAAAGACAGAACACACCCACATCCCCCATTACCACACAACAGAGCATGTATCAGGTCACATGATTTTCCTGTCTTATTAAAAACTTTAAATAATATTTTATTTGTAAAATTTGTAGAGGAAAATATTACAGAAAATAAATGCAAGGTAAGAGAAAAAATAAAAACAATTCTTAGCAGTAGAATAAAACAGAAGAACAACAAAGGGTACAGTATCCTCAGAGCACACAGTCAGTATCAAGTTTGATCTGAACACACTTCTCCTGGTTGTTGCTGTCTGGAGTGAGGTGGGGCAAACTTGAGTGGTGAGTTCTGATAGGACAGTTCAGGAGAACCATCTAAACTAACCTATTGACACTTAAAAGTACCTTCACCTCTTCAGTAGCCAGGGCCTATTCGTCATGGTGATGGAGGAAGGTCCAGGCCATAAGTGATGCGAGAAATTATATGAAAAACAATGGCCAATGCTTAAGTACCAGAAACATTTTGTGTTTTGTTGAAGCAAATGAGGATTAAATGTAAAACTTAGATGAAGTAGATGGTATCTTTGCATTTATAAATCTTTCATTTCTTCCTCATGTTAAATTCTTTTTACCCATTTATATAATTGTTTAGTTATGAGTTCCCAACAACATGTCCTTATTTTCTACCCTGGCTTCTATGATACACTTTAAAGAGAAATGGAGATGAAATGAAATGTCAGTTCTGAGTGTGTAACTAACACCCACCAATCTTAGCCTGAGAAACTGCAAAGCAGGGATGGGCTTCACATCAAACAACCCCAGCAAAAGGACTGTGAAACTTTTCAGTTTAGGGTTAGAATTCTGGACTTCACATCATCATGTGTTTAATTAATCTCAAAATTAGATGAAAATGTCAATAAAACAAATAAAAAGAATAAGAGTAAATAGAAAAACATGATCAGGACAGCCCAGTGTGATGGTGAAGCCTGACCCATAAAACATAAATTTTTAAAAAATGCTCTCAGGGTTAAGAAGAGATTCTGCATCCATGACAAAAAGTCACTGGATGACAACAATACAGTGCTTCAGAAAAATAAACAAAATGTGCACAACACAAGTAGAAAAGCCAGAAGACAAGTTAAAATAATCTATAAATAACAATGCAGTTGAAAGTGGTGCATTCATTAACTTTCTAAAAAAGCTTTAGTTTAGTCATAGTATCCTCTGTTTATGACAAGTTGTTTTTAGCAGTGATACTGAGGGTGCTGATATCTGACAGCAAATGAAGCAGGACATTAAGAGATAAGACAGTACAATACAAAACCAGAAGGGCCATTGGGAGAGTAGATATGTCAGTTTTCATAGTTGTAGCTCACAAGAAATGGTTGAATTGAAAAGTCCCCAAATAGCACATATGCTAATTATTTAGAACAAGGTGTCACATGCAGGAAGAGACAGAAACAGATGTTGCAAGAGTAACTTCTGAGGAGCCCAAAGTAGTACTGGGAAGGCTTTGATTAATCGTTGACTTTTAAGTAATGCATGTGGATTGCTTTGATAAAAGGAAGAAATCTATCTAAAAATAAAACAAGAATTCAGATGTAAGCTGTTACTATTTGTGACTGTTCATCATGGGAGCTGTGCTACTCTACATAAGACTGTGGTTTACAAAGATTACTGTAAATGATCCCTCCATGTGTTAAAATTTGCTGTAAATTATAGAAGGGAAGATACTATCCAAGTACCAACCAAAGTGTATTATAACCTCTTTGTGACCTCAATCAGCTCTCCTAACAGTGAGTTAAAGACCATGTAGTGTGTTTGAAAGATGGTCACCTCCTCACCCCAGAAATGGAGCACACGGAAAGTCAGGATATCAAGCGACCTGCCCTACAAGTTCTTGCATGTGATCCCTTGGCATATCATTTACAAAATGAGGTCCAAATCCCTTGTCTCACAAGAATGTGTGATGAGGCTCATAATCCAAATACCCAACTCCAGGTTCAAACTTTAATGTACCATGATCCAGTTCCTCCACCAAGTACTTAATTCCATCAGTACTAAACAACCCATCCTGAACTCAATGCCTTTGCACCCCAGTAATAATCCTATGCCATTCCTCACTCTGAAGTGCTTTCCTGTCCTCCACTTGGCTCTCTTGCTAACTCTGTAACTTTTAGACATCCTTTCTAAAATCCTCCTCACTCTCAGACTGAGTTTCCTAACCTGCTTCTTTTAGCAGCAAAAGATATTAAATCTAGCGTTGTCCCCCAAGAACTTCTGTGTGTAAACATTCTTTGTTCTGTGGCATTATTACCATCTAGTTCATTAGATCATAAAATGTATACTTTTAAACATTAAGAAACATGTAAAAAAATTTCAGGATAAGTCAAATATTCAATATTTAAAAACTTGAGTTCCCAAAAAGTGAAACCTTTGTTTATTCAAGCATTAAAACTAAATTCCAACTTGAAATATGGGCTTATTGTCCAAGTTTGAACTTGTAGAGTCAATACTGAACTCACAAATACTTATGTGCTTTTTTTCTCCTCGGCGACTTCCATCAAGCAGCACTCTTGCACTCCCATGTCCTTAATCACGCTACAGTTCCTTCACTCTGGTACATGGTGTGGGCAGTTTGCAGAGCGTCTTTACATTCACTATAACCAGCCTAGAGTTCTGAATTTGTTTACTTCAGCTGAACACTCTTCATGCCTGAAATCACACAGCTATTAATTTAAAAATGTCTGACTGTTGTTTCCTGTTGTCTTTCCAGCTCTGAAAAACTAGCCATGGCATATTTTATTTCCTTCTAACAATCCTAAAATTCCTTCATCAAGGCTGAGTGTTTATCTGAATTTCATAAATATTGACTGATGAGCTTGGAACAGGCTGAACAATGTATGGGTACAGTTAAATCTCCAAGTGGTTTCATACACTCAAATAGAGCAACAGCAGGAATCAGACAGAACCAGCTAACTGAATTTTGGTAGAAAGTGTTTGTCACTGAGATTAATTTAGGAATATAACAGCAATTATAAACAAAGTATAATTTATAAAAATGTGTTTCAAGGGGAGGAACCCTTGAAGGGATTAACATCCATGCACAAGAAAATTGTCATCTTCTATTAGTACAGATGGAAAGATGAGTGTTTCTATCTTGCTTGTGAGCAACTGGCTGGCACACTGCCTTCAAGGGACATTCATTTATGTTCCTGGGGATACACATGCAGTTCTCATGAATTCCAAGAATACAACAAAACCCAGGTGCAAGCTGCAAGCATTTGATAAATCTGATAGTACTGTTCCATCATCCAAGAAACATGGGTCATGATCCTCTGATGATCACTAAAAACACTTTACAGTAAAAGTCATTTCTCCTGTTCTTCTAAGGAAGTATTTGTAAAATCCAAGCAAAACTGGATTCAAAAATTATAATTATTTAAAACAATAAGTAAGTCACTATTCTACATTGATGAAAATACAGACAATTTGACACATATAGCCTGAAAGACAAAGCAGCAGAAAATATTTCTTACCATTCCACAGAGGTAAGATTTAAAATCTCCGTAGAGACTCACAGGAGTCTGTGCTGACAGGGTTTGGATCATGGGTAAAGGGTGTTCTTCCTGCATTTAAAGAGCACAGCACAGTTCACTGCCTCCAGGAATCTCTGCCTGGAAGTTCAGTCAAGTGTTATATCCAGCAACATAATCAAAAGCCAATTCTGCCATGCCCAGTTGCCCTCAAGAAGTTTAGTCTGTACTGTGAACAAATGATGCTTCAGAACAAAGATTTGGATAGAAGTTTCACAGTGGAAAGTGGACAATGGAGAATGTGTGTAATGACAGGAACATCTCCACACATGGAGGAAGATTACCTCAGCAGTGGCGCTTACACAGTATACAGATGCAGTGGGCATGCACATTGTATGGTAATGCACAGAAGTGGGTTACACTTCCACCACATTTGTTTATGATCAATTAGCTTTTCCCTTCTCTGTAACTTCCTCCTATCTATAATTTCACCTAAGAAACTTTCCTATCTGTCATGTATTTTAACTGAAAATAATAAACTATTCTTCAAATAATTGTCACTTAAAGCATTCATGAAATTGTTCTATGACTCACTATGTCAATACTCTCATAATTCCACCTCACTGAATATTTTGTGCTCTTCCACTGGGGCCCAAGTCTAGCTTACAGGAAAGTCTTTGATGGGTCAGTCATTGCAGCTACCACCTGTAGTTTACACTTCTTCCTCCCCACCCCTGACTTCATCCTTTTTCCATTCAATAATCTGGGCCATCCTTTTGCTCCACGACTGAGCTTCCTTCGAATGTCCCAATTCTCCAGGATTCCTTGCCTAGAAGAATAATCAGCCCTACTCATATGCACACACACACACACACACACACACACACACACACACACACACACATACAAGCACACACACATATACACATACACAGATATAAACACACACATATTAACACATATACACATACAAACACACACATGCTTAAAAAGTAACATATCCATAATAAGCAGCTCAGAAGGCAAAGAGAAAAACAAAATTAAGATTTGCATAATTATAATGGATGCTTTGGGCTTGGACAAGTTTGAGTGGAATTTTGGGAGCTTTGGCAAATGGTTCAGTGCTTTTCAGTCTCAGTGGGATTAAATGAGCACAATGTCTCATCTCCCATATCTTCAAAGAAAAAAAAATCACAGAAATCACACAAAACATATGAGAAAATGCTTACTGTGAACTGATCATCCATTGAGTGTCCAATGATTATATGAGGAAAATTTCTGAACACTGGTATTTCTGAATATTAACACTTTTCCTATCAAGGACATGGTTCAAAATTGTTTTACCCTTGCTCTATTTTATAAACATAAGTATACTAAATGATATCGACAATCATATCAAATTAAAAGGTGCATTCTAGAGTAACCCAAACATTACTATAAGCCTGTGGCATGTTCTTAACTATTTAAGCTCTCTTAAAAAACACAGAAGTGAATCCTGTCTTCTCCTAACATTGTACAGGAAACCTCTAGAGAGAGTAGTTTGGTTACCCAGAACTCCCGTCTAATGAGTGCCACGGCCAGAAAGAGACCCAGGCCATTTGTCTACTAGATCTAAGCTCTCAGTACTGTGTTAACATTGTGAGGGGATCTTGGGCCTCTTCTTCAAAATATAAGAATAATATTTTCTTCATAAAAGAAAGCATAACTATCCCAGCACATCAGCATGAGTCCTAATTGTCTGGGAAGAACCAGCTCTGCTAAGGTGTTCAGAACACTACAAAATACAAGGCGTGCTGAGTTTCCCTTGAACTGTCTCCATTCATTTCCCTTTTATCTCTTGAAAACATTTCCCTATGAGTCTATGAAATAAAAAATAATGCTCAAATTGATGTGGTGAGCACTTTACGTGGGAAGCTCTTTTAATCTTCATAGGGTTATTATGTAAGAAAACTGGGGACTATGGAGGTTAAGTAACTTGCTCAAGGTAACACAAACAGACATTCCCTTAATTGGAATTTAAATGTGGGCAGGCTAATTCTGGATTCCACATGACTATTGTATTTTCCAGAATTTTCACAGTAATATGGAAGAATGTTCATTTGTGAGCTTATTCAAGGAAGAACTTTGAAAATGTATAGATGGATATAATAAATCATACATATTTTCATGTTTAAAGTTTTTTTTATTCCCTATACATGAATGTCCTGCCTTTGTGTATGTTTGTGTATCACATATGTGCCTAGTATCTTTGGAGACCAGAAGAGGGAATTGGATCCCTAGAACTGGGGTGGGAACTGAACATGGGTTCCTCTACAAGAGTAGTTGATCCCATTAAATGCTGAGCCACCTTGCCAGCCATATGATGATGTCTAGACATGGTCACCATGGTGCAATGCACACAATTAAAAGCAAGAAGGACTATGTTGAATCTGTCAAGAATTCCATTTATTTTATACCAGTGCTTCCCAAGACCTTCTAGGAATAAAAGTATTTATAAATTGCTTAATCATTCCCTAATTGGTAGACAAGTGGCGTTGTTTTAACATACTTGTCAGTGTGATATACTCAATACAATACATGTCTTCAACCACCAGAGTTTCTTGTGTTTAAACAGGGGTAATTTTCTGTATAAGATAGAAATTAGAATGGGAAACAGTTGAAAACACGTTTAGAATAGAAAATACTGTAAAAGCAGATGGCGAGGAAATCTGCAGGACATGGGAATCCTGAAATACTTGTGTACATTTTTATTCTTTCACCTCAATCTTATCTGAAAAGGCACAGCTAATTAAATTTGTTTCAGTATGTGAGAGTTCTGTATGTGGAAAGGTAATTGTTTTTTATCATTTCATAAAATATAGCTCAACTACAAAAACATTTAATCCTCTAAATCCAGGATATTTATCACTGGCTTAAAGTTGGGCTCCAGGCCTTCCCCACAGCTGGCCATTAATCTCCCAGATATGCTCCACACAATAGTGCATTATGGGACTTTAAAAGAAGCATTTGTCTTGGCTGAGTGAATGCTAAAATGAGACTTCCCTCTGCAGTTCTTCCCAGTCCTCTTTGCACTTACTCCTCTCCCATGTCACCTGGTTCCCAAATTTCTTCACTTTTATTTTTATATTTCCTTCCTGGAACATATGCCATGAAGGGTTTTCAAATTCCAGACACCCGCAGAGAGCTCTAGGATTGTGATGTGTGCTATGGAGATGGTCTAGGAAGAAGGATGCTTCAAAATACCCCATCCTCTCAATTTCCTGAGCTACTTACAGTATGAAAGAGATACATATCCCCAACACTCTGAAACTCCAAAGATGCTCCCCTGGAGTGTCCAGATTCCAAAGGTCCACTCTCACCACTGTCCTCTAGCATCATGATTCTGCCACAGATGAGTCAGAAACCTTCAGCAGCTGCAAAGGTCTGAGGAGCAGAAAGGGAATGTAGGACCTGCAGCAGTGGGTGGCAGGAACTAAGAGTCAATACAATAGTTAGTATAATAGTCTATAAGAGTGAAATCCACAATATATGTTCTGATATTATTATGAGGCAGAAATATTTCATAAAGAAATTTAGTGTGATAGAAACAGAAGTTGTCATGTTTGGGGGTCAAGGAATTTCCAGAAAGAGATAATTTTTGTTGTCTGGGAGTCACATTGGAATCAGCAGTTCTGCCATTTAGTAGCGAAGCCTTGTTAGTCTCAAAGTCTCAAAGAATCAAAGTCCAGTTCTCCCCCCACCCCCATCTGATTAATCCAGTGTGTATTTCAGCCTTAGATAGCTGAATCCAGATAAAAGGAACAAGATGGGGAGGACAGGCACTGAACGAGCTGCTTGAGGGTCTCAACTGAGGCCTGGCTAGCTTCGTATCTGGCACCCACAGGAGATAAAGAGACAGAGGAGAGAGACAGACAGATAGAGAAAGAGAGAGAGAGAGAGAGAGAGAGAGAGAGAGAGAGAGAGAGAGAGACAGAGACAGAGAACTATCAATCAGCAAGGACTGTGAGGAAATATAAATGACTCACAAGGCAGTGAGTGTTCTGGGGATAGACTTAAGAAGGGAGTGGTGTGGACACGACACTGAATAATGCTAATCAGTAGTTCACAATTGACCATAGACGGAAGGAGCAGAAAAACAAGGAGTCTCTGCAGAAGCAGAGATATGCCCAGAGCATTCTGTGATCCTCTTTGACTGAGCAGGGACAGCGTCCATTGGAGAATATATAGTTGAAGTAAGTTCCCCATCACATTTCAACTACTGAGCATCAAGAAAATAAACAGACCTGTTTGTGGCACAAAAGGGAAGAAAATTACATGCATTCCTGGCCAAGGGAAGATCTTGAATGTTGGGATGAATCAGAGAAATCAGGAGATTTTTATAAAATCTGTTTTATCAAAGCCATTTATTTTCCGAGTCTCTTAGCTGCTTTTCTGTGTAATTAACTCTCTGTGAGTTTGTTTATAACATAATCAGCTTTGCCACATGGAACTTGAAAGAGTAGTTACTCATTCCAAAAGCATGCATCTTGGGTATTTTAAAATCATTAGGAGATTCTTTCCAGCCCTAAGCTGATAATGAGAAAAGACTCATTTCTTGTTCACTAAGGCCACTTGATTCCAGAGGCCACAGATGAAAGAGCAGTCTGACTCATGTGGACATTTCCTTGTAATAGCAGAGGCAATCATGGTCCACCCCACAGAGCATGTTGGACATCCAGGCATCAGGTGTCTGCTGATCACTGAGATGCTCTCAGGTCAACCCCAGTGCTCAACCCAAACCATAGTACACACAGAAGCCAGAACTCACAGCTTTGTCCGAAAAAGGGAAATTAAAACTGTGTATGTACATATGATGTGAAAGGAGAGAACGAGAGAGAAGGAGAAGGGGAGGGAGATCATATAAGGATAGTGTAACATGGCAGGGAGCACAAGATTAAAAGGGATAAATTGGAAAGGCCAACAGATACTACTACATTTAATATGTGTACAGAGTTTGCCATGCAGCACACACAAAACCTGCCCATTATAAATCTTTGAGTGTCTAGAGAAAGCAAAGGGAACACAAATCTGTCGTAAATGAAAATAACAGAACAGCTGCCCAAGACTAGTAACATCATGGTCTCAGAGGAAAACCAACAAATGACATTTTACTCAACCACAGACTCCCTAACTACTTCCTAGACATTTGCCCTTGTACTCACAGGTGAGTGTTGTCCTCACCCCTCATCAACAGATGAAGATCCTTACAGAACCAGAGCCAATAAAAATGCAAAGTTATAGGGCCAATCCCAGAGGACACAGCCACAAAAACACTCTTGCACCCAAGGATCAGTGAACATTGCTGAAGAATGGATAGAAAGAGTGTAAGAGCCACAAGGCTGGGTAGTTTTCTGTTAGATTGTGACTCCTAGTAATGTTAGAAATTACACTCATGAAGTCTTACCAACTGCCTAAACATGAGCTGAATGAAGACAAAAACTATTATGCCCAAGTGTACTGGGGTAAAGCCCACGAGGCCTCAACCCTACACAAAATGGTCTTCCCCAGGAAACAGTGTACCAAAGCCCTGCTTCAATATCTAGTTATGTTTACCTGAGCTGTTCCTGGAGGAAGTTCTCATAGGTGGACAAATCCCCAAGTACACAGAAGCCTCAACCCTTGTTTGTCAGCTTTCCACTCACAGATGTTCAATGAGAACAACATAAATTAGATCTGCATTTTAAAAATGCTTTCAGTAGCTGTTTGTAGAGGGAAAGTAGACAAGTGGCTATTTTGAAAGCTGATATACTGGGTCAGAATACTCAACATATGATAAAAATTAATGAGCCTCTAAGATCCAGCTGCAGGTTCGATCAATCCAACAGCAGCGTTTTGTTTCCTGAGTAGGACAAATGAGTAATGACAGTCCATGGCTGGCACATTCATGACTGCAAATGTTATTAATGATTTTAATACATCTTTTAAAATGACCCAAGTCCATTAAAAATCCTACCAGCTTGCTCTTTAAACTTCTGGAAAATAAAGTTTACAGCTGACCATATATCGCACCAGCAAATACATTACAGAGAACATTTAATTGTATGTTCGGTGGATGAATCAGTATATTCCCCACAAGCCTAAGGAGGAGTCCCTACTTTTCTTTTACAAAACACCAAAACAAATTAAAAAGACATTGGAAACATTTTTTGATGTAGTGGCTACACTGGGATTTCTCAAGCAAGGTTCGTTTTCTCATTTTTATACTTTTTTTTATGTTTTTTTCCAGACTCTGGCCACATGTAAGTCCTAATATATGTCTAACTATCTTAGCTGTTTTCTCTCACCCTTTCTGATCTCTGATGTATACACTAAGGCCAATAACCCTAACGTGGACCCACTACTTTATGTATGCATGTTGTGTTTGCACAGCACAGTGTGTCTGCAAACAATTGAGATATTGTCAGCACTAGTCTCCAGGGTATCTACAGCACTCCTTTTCTGTCAGAATCAAATAGCTGTAATGTAGTTGTAATGTTTTGTTTTTGACAAACAGCACAATGGCTATCCAGAAGTTGTTGGTCCCATACAGAAAAAGAAATTAAATCTGTCATGAAATGAATACTGGAATACAATGAGTTTGCAGAGAAAAAGATATTACTGTTTAATAGTGATAAACAAACTTGTGCTCTTGCCTTGTGAATTGTGTGCAATAGTTTTATTCATAGAGTTTTGGCAGGAATTGTTACAACCTGAGTGCTGTATATATGCGCCCTTCCAGTGAGTCCACCGTCTTTCCCAATCGCCCCTAAGGGCATCATAACATATGGTGCTTATATCCATTATGGTATTCTGCAAAAACTTACTGGTCATAGACTAAAAAATACTGCCAAAATGAATCTTTATAGTTGATGTACATAATTTTGAATAATATTGTGTTTCTTGCAATTTATCACTCATAAAATGGTGATAATTTACTAAAATTATATTTAAAAATATGTCTTTTAGAACATCCCTGATCTACAGGGTCAGAGCTTATACTGGTAATTTGGTAAGATATACAATATGAGTTCTAACTAGATATGTCATTAATACTCTTATTTTCACCAGAAGATTTGGTCCCCAATCTTGTCAGGGTTGCTGACAGGAGGGTCAATCATAGTCTCAGCTACCATAGTATGTCTTGTCTACACAGGTCCTGCCTGAAAAACCCAAACAAGGAAAGAAAAAACTTAGTTCTAGGCTCCTTATTCCTCCTCATTTTCATTTTGATGGTGAGAGAGTTTTCACCACATAACCTTCATGTGACTTCTTAGTTACAGTGAGGATGCTTCCCTTTGGTGTGCCCAAGCCACCTTTGGAAGTCAACCAAATGGTGTTCATACATCCTGCTGGTTCAGCAATTCCCCCAACAGTGTTCCCTGGAATCAATATTGCTTAATTCCTTGTGTCTCTTGTGTTTAGAGCTGATGTCATATTAGAGAGACAAAGAGCTGGATGCCCTCTATATTACACAGTGTATTGGATTGATCCTGCCCCAGTCCTAACAGAACTCAAACTCCATAATCACTATGTGAGCTGCTGAGGAATTTGTTCACCTCTACTCCTTTGACCTCCCCCTGACTCTTCAGTTGGAGTTCACAGAGTCATGTAATCAGCCTCATCTCAACTTTTGCTTCTATTACCTTCTTTAGTTTCTATCTCCTCTTTTGAGGACCCAAAATACACTTTTTTATACCATATAGAAGATACTCACTTTCCACACATTGTGTTCTGTACCTCCTTCCCTGGTACCTTCTATACCTGGACTGCCTGTACCTGCTCATGTGATGGCTTTCAAGGATCCTCAGACCTCTAAGGACCTGGGTTCTTCTCTTTTGAGTTTCTTTGTTCACTACATACACTCTCAGGATGAGTTACATAGAATAGAATGCATTTACCTGCACTCAATTTCCTCATTATTTAATCTAAGGGATTACAAATTATTTTAAATAAGAGCCAAATATCAAACTTTATATTCCAAAATGTAACTATTATAGCTGAATGCCAATAGATTTAAAAATATAGGTTGAACTACTACATTTGTAGCATTATTCATCATTTACTACCAAAATAACTGGCTTAGGTTTCATTTTTGGAGATTATTAAAATCATAGGTTCTATTAATTAAATATTATAGGTGCATACCTCTTAATTTTATTGCAGAAAGTGAATTCACAAATATGAAGGATAATATAAAATAAGAGATTTCGCAAACTACTGCAGTATCCAAAGATTTTACTATTAAAAAGACCTTAAATATATGAAGGATACACTAACGTGTGATAGTCTTAAAAGTGCCCATAATAATAGGTTGAAAGAAGTATTGCCTTATATAATTGGCATGAGTCATATTTATAATTTTAAATTTTCTAGTATTCTCAGCTAACCCACAATGAAAAGATTCAGGTGACATTAATTTTGACAACACACTTTCTGTAGCTCAATTTATCTAAAACATTATTTCAACATATAATGACATAAAATTATTAATGAATTAATGAACTAAGGTAAAAACCACTTTTTTTTTTGTTTTTTTGAGACAGGGTTTTCTTTTACATTAGTTCCCCGAAATGTAGTGTGAATTTTACTGACACAGTGTAGCTCAGCTCAGAACACACACATATTTAACACTCACTCATCACAAGTGGCCAGTGGTATTTCAGAACACATGAGCAAAAGAATATTGTCAACTACATTCCCAAAGAGCAGCGTGTGTCAAACAACTGAGGTCTATAGGATACTAAAAGCAATAAGCAAAAGTTACTACATTCAATTGTGCTAATGTCTCAACCCCTAAGTTTATCTTTCCCCAAACTGTTCAGTGCCAAGGGGTATGCAGAAAAGTTTTCTGTTTTTATAGAAGTTTGGGGGCAAGTATTTTTTCCCAGAAGGCTTCTGTCCACATCTTATGGAGGGAAGAAAAGTGACAGTAGAGTTCCAGAGTCATGTCCAGAGAGACTGAGTGCCTACACAGTGCCCAGAACATTGGTCCTAGAACAATGACCTCTGCTGTGGATTCCCCATTGAAGAGTCAAGTCCCCCCAGAAGGAGAAATCCTTGTTCTCTTGTTTTCACATTTGTCTATGACCTTGATATTTGGCACCTTTCTCATGTTGCATGCTATGAACTCACATGCCAGAAGGCATCCAGAGCAATGTGAGTCCTAGAGAGACGGCAAGACACCCAGAGACACCAAATTTATAAGGAGAACCTGCTTTGCTACTTGTGGGATCCCCTGAAAGAATGTTCAGTGTCTAGAAGAGCATCATTATAAAGTCAGAACCAACACATGAACTCAATAAAAGTAGTGCATCCCAGAATGCCATGGCTCAGATAAAGCCTTCTCTGGTCACAACAGAACCACACTCAGATCAGACTCAAGAGCTAGAATCAAGCTACAACAGGATAGATGTAGAAGGGTTGAACATTCCATGAGGAGGCTCTGTGACTTCTTTGTGAGAGGTTGTGGAGAAGTGCTAAGATTCAACAGAAGGTGCCACAGATCCAAAGACCATTGGGCCTCTGCTGATAAAAGCAGTAGGGATGCAGTGTAGCCTGACTGTAAGAGAGCACATGTCTTTTGAAGTAACAGACCATGTATAGGTCTACCCAAGTGCACCTGAGCCCAGCTTATACTGCTATGTCCTGGATGTCAGGGATGGAGCTTCATGGTGTATTGTTTTTTCTGCTGCATGCCATGATTGTTTTTTTATGATGTCTTTTCTTATAACATCCTTCATGCCTTGCCAGTTTACATTGTGGTTTGGTTTTATAGGGCTCATGGTTAAGTAATTATATCTAAGAAGACACTGAAATTTGAATATTGCTTAAACTGTAAGGACATGGATACTTAAAGTTGGATATTAAATTGGCAATGGGCAAACTTGTGATGGTTGATATTAACGGTCAATGTAACATGGTTTAGAATCACCTGGGAGATTGATGCAAACCTCTAGCTATGTCTGTGAGGCATTTCAGAAATTGAGAGTGAGGAAGATCCATCCTCAATAAGGTGGCTCCATTTCATGGACTGGGGACTTAGACATAGTAAAAGAGTGAAAAGGAGATAGTCAATAAAACATACTAAGTTCAGTCCAAGGGTGTCAGGTAGGTGGGAAGGTGACCATTGGGATTTTCTTCATAGTGTGTACCTTCATGATCTCATCAGGTTAATGGGGAATTGATGATTTCAACCCCCAAAGAGAAGTCCAGAGAGGCTGTTCTTGGGAACACCCTATGATTGTAATCACAACATGAATAACATTGCTGTTACACACATCTCAGAGATGTGTTACCTACTATCAGGGGAAGATTGGCAATTATTTTGGAGAATAATCAGGATATAAGCAAATATGTTTGCCAAACAATTAAGAAATTATGTATCTGAAGAGGTGGGGATTACTACATTTATAAACTTTTCCATGGACACCTCCACCCTACAGAATTAATGGAAATCACTTAATAGCATTAGAAGCCTTAAGATATAAATCTATATGTGATGGTGCCCAACTTCCAGCATTTGAAAGGAGTAAGACCATCTCTATCACATAATGAATCAGATGCCAGCACAAGCTACATATGACCCAACTAGAAAAATCAAAGGCTACCAACCAAAATATAATTTAAAGGGTTTTTATCTTGCCCTTTTTTGATCTGTTTGATCTTTCACGCTGATACATTCTCAAAAAATATACTGGAAAGATATAAAAGCCAGGCGGTGGTGTCGCATGCCTGTAATCCCAGCACTCGGGAAGAGGCAGAGCCAGGTGGCTCTCTGTGAGTTCGAGGCCAGCCTGGGCTACCAAGTAAGTTCCAGGAAAGGCGCAAAGCTACTCAGAGAAACCCTGTCTTGAAAAAACCAGAATAAACAAACAAACAAACAAACAAATAAATGATAAATAAACAAACAAATAAATAAATAGACATAAAGCCTGCTTTCTATATGTGACTAATTATGCCAAGAAGTCTCATCTCATTTTCTAATACCATTGACAATCAACAATTTATTTCTCTGATCACTTCCTCAGTTACCAATTACAATTCTAGTATAAGATTCTAGAACAATTTTCTAAATAAAATTAAATTGAATTTTTGTTTTAATGTTATCTCTGAATTTCTTTTTTTTTTTCCTGTTCCTACTAGCTAGCTTTGATCTTTATGGTTTGACAGTGATTCAGAAAATAAATTTTCTTCAGATTAGGAATATTTATGCATGTATATCAGTCAGCTTTGCAAGTTATAAAAAGTGGGGAATAGATATTAACCTGAGGAAAGTATAGCATCCATATGAACCACCAAGGAAGCTCTGTGGACAGGAGGCTCTTCTATGTGGTCTTAGAAGATGGCTTTGGGTAGGTGTATGTAATAAGTGAGTGAACTGTAAGTCATAAAATTATTACCATTGCTACTTCATAACTGGAATTTTGCTCCTGTTATGAATCATAATGTAAATATCTGTGTTTTCAGATGGTCTTAGGGAACCCCTGTGATAGGGTTGCTACATCTTCAAAAGGGATTGTGACCCACAGGTTGAGAACCACTACTCTAACAACCCCTTAGAATCTAAGGTTTCATTTTTTTTCCTTAGGCTTTTTCACAGTGATGATTTGAGGCTTACTTAAGACTCCTGTGGACCGAATCACCCATCACAGAAAACATAGTCCTTAAATCGAACACCACTCCCTTCCCAATCACCTCAGAAATATCTTGCTTTTTCCCACAGGCCCCCCTTCAGAAGATAGCCCCCTCTTTTCCAAGGCTGGGTCAATCTCACCTCCATTATCTTTTTCCTCCTCACCAGTCTTTACCTGGGTGAATCTTTAATCTTTTATTCCCACAAAGTTCCAGGAACTATAAAAGGATCAAGAGTTAGAACAATAAATAAGAGCATCTTGGCTTTCAGAGGGGGGACCTGCTGTGCTACACACATCCTTCACTTGTGAGCTTTGACCCGTGCATTCTGGGTAAGTGCTTTCCAGAGCTGAGGCTGGGCTCTCGGCCGACCTTTCTCCAGTCTTTGTTTTCCTTGATCCTTTTAAAAACTTATTTCTCCTTTTATTCCTGTAAAAGTGCATTTTCTAAATTATCACTGCCTGCTTCCTCCAAGACGATTGTGGTCTTTTTCCCCCTAACTCATACTATTTCTAGATGATACTCGCATGCAGCAATGCCTCCTCTGCTTGGCATCTCTCAAAATGAAACATTGTGTTCTTAACGTCAGTTCTACATTCCAAATAACTTTTCATTATCAGTCAATATGGCTAAAACCAAATTACTCCAAAATATCTTTCTTTCTTTCTCTCTTTTTCTTTCTTTCTTTCTCTCTCTTTCCTTCCTTCCTTTCCTTCCTTCCTTCCTTTCCTTCCTTCCTTCCTTCCTTCCTTCCTTCCTTCCTTCCTTCCTTCCTTCCCTCCCTCCCTCCCTCCCTCCCTCCCTCCCTCCCTCCCTCTCTCTCTCTCTCTCTCTCTCTCTCTCTCTCTCTATATATATATATATATATATATATATATATTTTTTTTTTTTTGAGACAGGTTTTTCTGTATAGTTTTGGTGCCTGTCCTGGATCTTGCCCTGTAAACCAGGCTGGCCTGTAACTCACAGAGATCTGCCTGGCTCTGCCTCCCAAATGCTGGGTTTAAAGTTGTAGGCCACCACCACCTGGGCCAAAAATTCTTTTCTTTTCTTTTTTTTTTTTTTGTGCTTAACTCTTTTTTATTTAAATATATTTATTTATTAATTTTTTTTTCTTTTTACATATCAACACCACTTCCCCCTCCCTCCCGTTCCCCCGCCTCCTCACCTCCTTCACACTCTACCCCCATCCACTCCTCAGAGTGGGTAAGGCCTCCCATGGTAGTCAACAAGGTCTGGCATATATCAATATTGTCTCAGTCACATGAATTTCTGGACTTTGAATATAAAAGTGGGTCTCTATAAAATCTTGCTGCTTTCAATGTCTTTTTACACATCTTTGAACTTTTATTTATATTTTAATGCCCATTAAATTAAGTTTTATTTTTGTATCTATTTATTTTGAGATTATAATATAATTACATCATATTTGCCTTCCCTTTCTTCCATCCAACCTCTCCCATGCACCTCCTTTGCTTTCTCTCAAATTTATGGTATCTTTTTATAATTGCTATTACATATATATGTGTATATATGTATGTATATAACATTCCTAAATATATAAATACAAATTGCTTAGTCCACATTATCTTTAATTTCTTCTCTTATACCATACATTCTATACATACTGACAGCTGACCCCTGAATCTTCTAATCAAGAGACTTGGAGTTCAGTCTCTTCTATCTAATCCCTGGAAGAAAATCCAATCTGATTCTGCTGCTACTCTTTTTTTTTTTTTTTCAACCATCTGAGTTTAAAGTCCATTCTCCCACACATGCCACTTTCTAATCCCCACCATTCTTGCCTACTTGGTATATTCCAAACTGCAGCATTTGGATTACCTATGGGAGAGCAAGGTACTTATCCTTGCTATCCTCATGTGTTGTTAAAACTTTACAATCATAAAATGCAAATGTTCTTTCCCATAGAGACTTATAGCATATTCAGTGACAACACTTTACTCTTCAGACCAACATCGCCTCTTTCTATCCTGCCTTCTATTTGTAGCTCCTAGAATATTCTAATCTCCTATGAATTTTCTGAAAACAGATAACACATCATTTTTATTTCTTTCTAATAAAAAATTACAATTTCTTTTGGTGTGTTTTTGTAGTTTGAGTTTTCCTGCCTGGCCCACAGTCAGGACAAATCTCTCTTACCTGCCAGTCCCATAGTCGCTCAGACCCAACCAAGAAAGCACACAGAAACTTATATTGCTTACAAACTGTATGGCTGTGGCAGGCTGCTTGTTATCTACCTTTTCTATCTTAAATTAACCCATTTTTGTTAGTCTGTTTTTAATGAATGCACTCTTTTTTAAAAGCATAAGTTATGTATTAACAAGTACTATCTTTCTCAGATTTTCTTTCCACTTTATAAATTTCTTGTGAGTTTAATTGAGAGTATCCAATGATCTAGGTCTATTTTGTAACTATCTGCACTATCTATTTTGACAGTGATCAATTTTTAAATCTTTACATAAGCTCTGACACCATGCCTCTGCTTCTCTATGATTATATCAAGTATTACTCTTTAATTAACATTCTTACATTGAAATTTTTATTTCATTTGTAAAACTTAACAATTTTAAAATAAGTGTTTAATATCCTTAAATTGAGAAAAAAATATCAGGGGCTGGAAGGGAGGCTTAGGTGTTAAGAGTGTGCACTAGTTTTGCAGCAGACATAGATTCAGTTCCCAGCACCCACATGGTTGCTTGCAACCAGCCATAACTTCAGTTATGGGATCTAGCACCCTCTTCTGCTCCCCCGTGTTCCTGAGTGGACGTGGTACTCTTATATTTATAAGTCTCTCTCTCTCTCTCTCTCTCTCTCTCTCTCTCTCTCTCTCTCTCTCTCTCTCTCTCTCTCTCTCTCTCTCTCTCTGTCTCTGTCTCTCTGTCTTGCACACACACACACACACACACACACACACACACACACACACACACACTAAATACAACCTTTACAAAGCAGAAAAGAAAAGGAAAATGCATAAGCAGCATTACTTGTAGAAGAGTCTAAGGGTTTTCATCTAAGGGGTAAACTCCAGGATGTTGTTTTCAGTGGAGTTTGAGCCCCGTCAAGAGGCCCTGCAACTGAGCTGCATCCCATCCCTACTCTAAACCTATCATCCTAGTGTGTGTTATACTAGATAAAGATGTAAACAGGCTGCATCTTGTAGTAATACTGAAGTTTCCTTGTAACTGACTTTTTGTGTTATTAAAGTTATTAAAAAGGAAGAGATCTTCTAGGCAATCAGCATGGCCATCGGTAAGTTTATGTCTTCATCCCCAGTGCCACAGATCCAGCATCAGGTGCTCTCTCTGCAGCATGACCAACTGAAATGGCCTTCCAAATGTGGCAGGTCTCCCTTCCTGTTACCACCATAGTGTGTTTCTAACACAGCCATGGCTGGGTCTTCTCACTTAGGATGACCCTATGTCTTCTATTGCTTACAAAATAAAATTCCTAAATGCTTGTGTTGTAATGTAATAGTTCCTGTAATAGAAGTGTAATATTAGTCTAGTTTTATAATACTAGTTTATCTCATGCAAATGGATGACCAAACAAAATAAATTTCTTGCATTTTTAAGACCCTAGGTTTTCTTCTCCATGTAAGATACTCTTCCTATCTGTTCCCCACTTTCTTCATAGGTGCTTCTTATTCGTACATCCAATCTTCATTTAACTAAGGATACACTCTTTTTTTTTAACATGTTTATTATTATATAGGCTTTCGTTTTCACTAATTATATATTTATATCTATATTTCATTCCCTCAAACATACATAAACTTTACAATATAAAGGGTTTAATATAGACCATATGAAATGCAGTTTGTGATTATTGTATAGAAAATACATACATGCCACACCTATCATCTGCGTATATACAGCACATGCGTACCCAGTACTATATGCTCCATGTGTATGAGAGGCACACAGCAGGGAGGATAGATTCAGAGGAATGTTTTCTAGTGTTGTGCTCGGTGAGACAAACATCGTAACACATGACTTGAAACATGACATAACCAGGATCATTTTCTCAAAAGTGGAAAACGGGACTAAATGGGTTGGTTTTTGTCTTCCCATCTAGGAAGCACACAGATGGCAGAATTTTATCTCCGTTTCAGTTTTGCATCACTGGCAGATATGAATTTCTAAAACATTCTTTCTGAATCCCAATTATTTTGACATCACAAAATTACAGTGCTGGAAGAGAATACAAGAATGCCCACTGGAAGATTCAATGAGGCCATCATTACTTGGGGAAATCTCTTCTATTTTTAAGAATTCAACTTTGAACAGGGTTTCACAGCCTGCCCTATTCCTTCAACTTTTCAAGTTTAATAATGCCCATCATTAGTTCCTGTGGACAGTTTGGAGATTACTTTTCATGGTAATTGAACCATTACTTCACCCTCTTCCAATACCATTTTTTCTTTCTTTTCTGGAAGATATAATGACATAATACTAGAAATTCTAGCAAATTTGTATTGGTCAGAATATGCAGCAGCTGGGACAAGTGGGTCTCAGCTCCAACTGAAAGTTGTAGCTGTGTCTACAAGTACCTGTTTCTCTCACACTTACTAATTCTACCTTCTGAAAATGTCTAAGGTTTACTTTTCCAATTCCCATGGGCCTGATCTCTAGATTGGCTTCCTCTGAGACCACTTGGTCAACAGACACTGACAACTTCCTTGTTTATGGAATCCAAACCATTCTCTCTGAGCTTCGGACATCAGCTTTATACCTGGTATGCTGTGGGTTGTGATTAGCAAGTCTGCTTTCTTTGTGTCTCTGTGTCTGATTCAGTCTGTTTTCTTTAAAAAGTCTTCTGTTGCAAAAGTCAGCTCCACGACTGAGGCCTGTTGTGTATTGGCCACTGTTCTATGAGTTGTACGTACTCTGGACCCTTAAGCTCTCATGGTGTCAAATTAATATGAAGCTAGGCAGCACTCAGAGGACTGTGCAACACAGCCTAGGTCTTAAATGTGCATCCAAATCTGAGCTTGAGCCTATGATCCTAAATTTCTGGTTTATTTTGAAAACTTGAGCATCATGCTGTCCACTCTTTGACAATGATTGTGACATGTGGCCATTTTCTTCATAAATTGTCTTTAGTTTCCATGTAAGTTTGAACTTCGTGTAAAGTTATTAATACAATTAAAGCAAGTGTCATTTATTTGGTCTTTACTTGATATTAAATACTTATAATAGTCATGTTTGATACTCTGTAATAATGTTTTCATTTACAGATAAGGTAGATTTGGGAAAATTGTTTAGAAAACTTACACCTGTTTAAGATTTATCAATTTACAAAGTAGAAATTTCTCACTGTAATCAATAATATAATTTGAAACTTTATTTCCTCCTAAATATATTCCATTACTTATAGATTTAAAAGCACTGTTTGTTAAGGTAAATGGTTACCATCATATATCAGAAGGGGAATTGCATTTAATTTAATCACATCTTAAGTTTGAAAAATTACTTTATTCATTTTTTTATGTTATATGTCACAAGGTCAATTTTCTATTTAAATAGCACCTAACAATGAATCAATGAGCACTTTGTCAGACCACATAGAGGTGATTTTTCTGTGGCATTTGCTATTTGCTTTACTGTTCACTTTACTCTTGGGCTCTATTAGTCTCAGCACATCCAGCCTCTGAGACCTGACCTGCTCTGAGAAAAGAACCTGAGGTTTCATTCCAGAGTGGGGTCTGCACCTTAGCAAACCTCTGAAATTTTGTGTGCCTGTTAATGTTGAAAAGCTTTCTTTCAGCTATGGTGTTTTGCAAGGTCACAGCACATGGTGTTCTAAAATCAAAATTCAGGAAAATGTTGAAATAAAAATATTAATACCATGCTATCCAGGAGAGGACAATAGAAATAAAAATCAATGAAAAGCAGGTACTGGGCACTTGTCAGCTCTTTGGAAGTGCAGAAGTTTATTGCAAAGACAGCTTGTTGTCCCTGCACAGACCTGTAAGCTCTCCAGGGCTTGACAGAGATGGAAGCCAGCTTCTCTTGGCAACAGGGAAGAGGGAGGGAGAGTTCTAGATTTTGTGGAGTTGCAGTGCATGGAAGATGTGGTCCTCAAAATACAAACATGTCTTTTTCCCAAATGTCCTCAACTCAAAATCAACATTAGAATCCACGCTACAATTTTCCTAGATGCACAGAATATATAGTTTTAAAAAATTTTTTTTTTGTTTCGAAATTAGGAAACTAATAAAAAAAAATTCTATCCTCTCCTAGTTAATGTTTTTTTTTTTCTTTTTGTCCCAGCTTTTCTAAGATTAACATGGTGTTTTTAACTATCTATTAAAAAAATTTGCCTTTTTTTTTCTGAGACAGGGTTTCTCTGTGTAGCTTTGTGCCTTTTTCCTGGAACTCACTTGATAGCCCAGGCTGGCCTCGAACTCACAGAGATCCACCTGCCTCTGCCTCCCGAGTACTGGGATTAAAGGCGTGTGCCACCACTGCCTGGCTAGGAGAACATTAACTGGAGCCTGCATTTAAACTCGTTCTGCCCTGACTTCACATCATTTCATGTGAGAGGTAAACTACATTAGGAATAATTTAAAAATCATTCCTGTCAATTACTAATATCATCATTTTAGTGAAACATTTTTTAAAGTGTGGGAAATTGTTATGAAATCATTAAAAAAATGAATCCTCTGTATTTTAAAATTGCCTGGTGGGATGGCTGCTCTCCACTTTTCCAGTTCACACCATCCTGTCATTTCCACTGAGTTCTGAGTATTGTCCACCTTGCTATGGATGAGCAATGCCATCCTAACAAGGAAAAAATCTGACTGAGAGGAGCAGGCACCAGTCACGCACCTGTTCATGCTTTTTCCAGGAGCCTGTGATCCAGGAAGATGCACAGATGTTTTTGTTAAAAAGCAGAAAAGCACATGCAGGGTGCCCATCTTGAAATAAATGCTCCTCCATAGGTGCTGAAATGACTAGGTGGCAGAGTGCTGGAGTAACACAGCCACATAGGATAAGGAAATAATATAAAAATTTCATAGTTTTATTACTAATCAATAGTGCCATATTGATTGTCTACTCAAGTGTAAATCGATACTAACTTTTAAAAATGCAACTCAGCAATCCATTAATTATTCTTTGCAAATGGCAACAGAGAGTTTACCACAGATCTCTTGTGGCTTCCTCAAGCCAATGCAAAGGACACAGTCCAGTGCTGTATGTCCCTAGGCTTGCTAGCAGTAATGGCTGCTAATGGGTCCCAATCTGAGAAGCACATGAAGAAAAAATATTGAGGAAGTTGCAACTGTTACTCACCCATAGAGTGGTTTAAAAGCAGCACTTAGGGAAAGGCAGAGTTCAAATAGCTGCTTGTGAGACTTTCCTCTCTCTCTCCCCTCTATCACACACACACACACACACACACACACACACACACACACACACACACACGCACACACACACCAGTGATGCAAAGAGATAGATGAGATCTCTTAAATAAACTGGGAATGAAGGGGCTGGTTCATATAAGCCTTGTGCAGAAATGACATGAAACCAGTATACAAATAAATAAATAATCAAAACTGTGTATTCTGTATGATTTCCCAGACTCAATTTAATACAGAGGAAAACTGAACTGTAGAAATGCCAGAACGGAGTGTTTTACTATGTTTCATGATCGTCATGAAGCCTATAATTGACTTAAAAAAAGTCTCATCATTATCCTGGAGCTTGAGTCCCTTTCATGGAGTAACAGGTCAGTTCACAGACCAATGAATCAGAAAATAATAGGTAGAAAATAAAGGCATATTTTCTCACATTTATTGATTTTTGTGTGATCAAGCCCAGCTGAGATACTGGAGAAGCAAGAAGTAGAGGTGGCCATCGTGTGTCCAATCTTCCCATAACCAATGGCTGCTTTACACAGCAACCTTAGTGTTCATTTCCCATCCTTTGTCCATTATGTATCATATTCATAATTATGTAGATTATAGCTTATTACATATACATGTTATATATATATATATATACATTGCATATGCATATATTATATATACATATATAAAAGGATAGACAGAGATTTATGGATTCTGGACAGCAGATAAAGGAAGACAGTTTATAGTAACTGGAAGTATTTAAATCTGCACTACAGAAAATTTTCATGACATTTGCAGATAGTTGTGATGTACACTTATACCCTAGCCTTATGGTAACATTAAAAAAAATATTTTTGGTTTTGGTTTTGGTTTTGGTTTGGTGTTTTTTTTTGTTTTTTTTTTTTTTTTGGTTTTCCGAGACAGGGTTTCTCTGTGTAGCTTTGTGCCTTTTTCCTGGAACTCACTTGGTAGCCCAGGCTGGCCTTGAACTCACAGAGATCCACCTGCCTCTGCCTCCATAGTGCTGGGATTAAAGGCATGCACCACCACCACCCAACCAAAAAAAATGTTTCAATATCTAGAAAAATCATAAATAATGCTTTGATTTAGAATATGATAATTAGGAAAAATATGACTTCATTATCATTTCAATGCCTCAGAGATCTGAGTACCTTGAAGTCTAAGAACTCAGTGTTTTATTAATAAGAAGGAAATAAGGACTGTTGTTACAATGTGTCTACTGTCTATATGGTATACCTAGAAAAAGACCCCATGGTGGTCATATAAAGATTAACTCACAACCCCGTCTTCCTCCTGGGTTCTGGGTTCCATGGAGGTGACTGAGATGAGTGAATTCCTGGTAGTCTCACTCACTGGCTGCTCTTCTCAAGCCAAGCCCAGGTGGCTAAGACAGCTATTATTATATAGTCTGGTCACACTAGGACACAAGAATGGATCTTAGTACTGACAGCGAGTCACTGTGCTTCTAAGCTCTGTTTACTTGGCTGTGATACCAGTTTCCTATGGAGAACTAAGGAGACAACATGGGAATAGTGAATTCAGAATATCCCACCCTATGTCAAGACCAAAGGAAAGCTGCCATAAGCACAACCAGGAAGCAGCTGCAGGACTGTGCAGACCTAAGCCTAAGTGCACATCCTAACTGAAGAGATGCTCATTAAATAGTAAAGTGATCTGCTCTTTGTCCTTACAAATTGCAGTTATTAAAGACCATGGTAATCAACATTATTAATGATTTTTAAATTTGATAATTCATGTTTTAACCTTAGATATTATCTGAATTTTCCTTTTTCAGAAAGACATAAAGGGTTATCTTTAAAACACAGAAGCTGATGGTTTTATTTTTTGATTGTTTTTTTTTTCCATGTAGTTCTGTAAACCTTGATCATGATGAATGACGAGTAAATCAGAATTACATATTCCCACCATTTAAAAAGCAATTTAGTGGCCTGTGGATGTTTTTAGTGATGCCAGGAATTCTGAGCTTTTGTCAGAAAACAATCACCCATACAGACTCAGAAAAGATGTTTAGAATCATCAAGGAAACCCAACGCATCACTAACCACCTACATTCTCACCACTTTCCTGTATCCATCATATGTTTCCTCATTGTGAGTGCTGCATAAACAGTTATTCAGTCGTGCCTTCCTGTTTCCCAGCCATCTCCTGTGCCCTGGCATTCATTTTTACAAGGCAGGTGTCATTATCACCAAACATATCAAAGGTTTAAATTCCTTTCGAAAGCTAAATTCACAATGGGCTGCCACGTTTGCCATTAGTATGTCTGCCATTTAATCATGTCATTTATTTAATTTCAAACCTTTCCTAGTGAACTCACATATATTGAAATAAAACATGCAAATAAATTCCATCACTGGAGAAGAGTAAATTCACCCGTGAAGCAGAATGGATTTCCATTTCCCTAATGCACACTGGCACTTCTGGGCGTCCACTTACATTAGCCTATAAAAGTGTCCCAGCCCTGTCAGCACCAAGAGCCTGTGAAGATGATAAGCTTGCCTAGAAAAGGACTTGCAAGCCTCACAGGCAGAGTAGAAACACCCAGTGCATTTAAAATCCTAGAATTAGAATTCTCTACCACAAATGTAATACATGTTCTACTAAAATAATTACTTTCCTTCTTGAATGTTAGTGCCACAAACCAAGTGGCCTGCTCACGTTCAGTCCTGGGCAATGCACAGCTCAAGAGAGCCGCCTCTGTGTCAGGGAGGAAGGACAAGGCCACATGGGTCAGGTATGTTATGTGTTTTGACGCTAAGCTCCAGATAATTAGCCAGGAATCTAAGTGAATAACGAGATGCAATTACTCACAGAAAGCTTTTCAGAAAAGTTCCACTGAAAATGGTAACATTAACAACCCAATCCTGAGTGGTAAGTCCAGTTTCTAGTCTCCTGACTTCCTCCACACAACCATGACAAGGTGTGTAGTGTGGCAGCTTGTTATAACTGAGCTAGGCTGCCTTTAATGGTTTCCTGCAATCCTGGGTTGAGAAGTCTCTAGCATCCTCACTTCTCACAGAGGCTTAAGCATGAACATGGATGACTGTTCCTTCATGAAAGGGTAAAGTAAGGCAAGATGGTAGAGGGCTGTGATGGCTGATCTTGATTGTCAACTTGACTATATGTGTAATCAACTAAAATTTAAGCAACTGGGCATATCTAAGAGGGGAATATCCTCTCTTGATTCAATCAATTGAGGTGAGAAGACCCACAGTAAATCTGGCTCATATCTTCTGGTGGCAATCCACATAAAAGGTCATGGAAGAAGGAAGCTCCTGCATTTTTCCTCTGACCTCATTAATGCCGGTAAGTTAATCTACCCTGGCACTGAATCATTCCTTTGCTGATGTTAGAACCTAAGACAAGTTGAAAATTCCATCCCAGTGGACTGAGCAACTATAAGTTTCTTGGCCTTTCCATTAAAGATGGCCATTGTTGGACTAGTTGGACCATAGCTGATAATCTACTCTAAAAAAAAAATCCCATATATATATGATATTAGTTTTGTTACGATTATTAGTTTTGATATATTTTATATATGTTTCTCTAGAGAAACAGAACTAATATATAATATATAGTATTTTATACACACACACACACACACACACACACACACACACACACGTATATATAATATTACAAGGGTTAAGGTAAAAATTTTGCTTTAGTTTTATGTGTTTTAATGAGTTTCTGCTTCTCTGAATTTCTCTTCACCATCACAGGATCTAACACCATTCCCTTCATTGTTCAAAATGCTTCCTCTAATAAATAGCTAGTTCTCTGCCACAAAACAGGCTGGAGAAGCTCAGGGTTAATGGGCTGGATGTTCTTGCAGAGGACCTGGGTTTGATTCCCAGCATTCTTACAATGGTTCACAACCAGGGATCCACCTCTCTTGTGGCCTCTGCAGGTACTACACACACATGGTGCACAGACACATGCAGGCAAAACACCCACACGTAAAAGAATAAACTAAAACAATGCAGGGGCTTTTTAAAAAGATGCAAATTTTAAGCAGAAGTTTAGGCTGGAAGCAACTAGTTCACACCAGCTCTCACTCACACTGGTTCCAGTCCTGAGGCTTAGATATATGACTGGCTATTTCCTTCACAACTTTTTACACATTTTCAGAGTTTGGAGTTCCTTTTTGAAATGAATGTCTCAAAGTGAAGACAGGCATTAAATCCTTTTAAAACTTCTTTTGCTCTTTCTATTCCAAAGAGTGAAAAAGGGCACGTAAGAGTGGTGGCTAGTCAGGGAGCAGGGAGAAATTTTCTCTTTTCCTGTGTAACTGATTTTCTGGGTCAAGCTCAGTGTGAGCTTTGCTGATTGGCAGCAGGGAGGCCAAGGTGCGTGGAGGAGGCTCTTGTCTCCAACCAGCCCAGCTTTTCTCTGGCAGGGACATGCTAAGCTGCAATTGTCTGTAGCCACTGGCATGCAAAAGTCAAGCACTGTAGACAGCAGGAGAGAGGGGAACAGGGCAGAACTGAACAGGTCTCCACACAAAGTGAGTCTTTAAAGAATTCACTCTTGTTTCCCTTTTGTTAAGATCCTGTTTGTTTGGAATTGATAAGCTTAGATTAATTCTGATTAATTTGTTCAGGGCATATTTTGAAAACCTCTGTCATTATCTATCCATCTAGGAAACTTTTGGCCCGTTCTTCAAAAAACACACTAACAACGTTAACGTGATACTCTGTGCTTTGTCAGCTTTTTTGTTTGTTTCTTTTTTGAGGCTTACAAGTCCAGTGAACCATTTATCATCCAGCCATATGAGTTTTGGGGAGCAGAGGAAAAGCATTGGGGTGTTGAGGAGAGATAATGAAGGAAGTGTACCATGTAGGTAAATGTTCTAATTGTGTAAATAAATGGAGACATTTTCCCTATAATTTCATTAAATAAACTCCAACCTCACCCTAGGTAAAAGTGTGGTGTAGATGCCTGAGTTCATTGGTGGTTTGAATGGATGCCAACTGTTATGAATTGCCTTTGCAAAAGAGAGTAAACTGAGTTTGGCAGACTTACTATGCCCAGGTCTCATTTTAAAAGCAGACTTGTTAGAAACTTCTTTGCAGTGGCCCCAACCCAAAAGATGAAACTTTCAGAGCATCTCTGCTTCTCTTGTGCTTAGTACCTTTTTGTTCTAACAAATCACTTTCATGGGCCACCAGTATGTATCAGCACTTCTCATGTGTTCTCGACAAGAGTCTAAGGCACAGGCCAAGCTGCTTAACTGAAGAAGGCGCTAATTCCTTATTTATAAATGCTTAGGTAGCTGGCATCTCCCCTATAGAGATGTTTTAAGTAAAATGCAATTAGATCCCTTATCACAACTCTGACTCTGAATGATCATAACATGGCTTCGTGTTTCTGTAAGATCTGCAATTGTGAAGTCACTAAAACCGAACACTGGTCACTATGTGGCAGTGTGCATGGTTCTGAAATTAACTTGACACTTAGCATAGTTTGTCTGGAGTATGAAGTTCATGGGAACGCAGAGAATAAACAATTTCACTCCTGGGTCATTCTCAGTAAAAACCACCTACAATATCTGCAAGAGTGACCTGCTGGGCTGAGTTTTGGAATCTCAGAATCACTTTGGGTAGATTATAGAAGAAACAAATCTACATTAAAATCTTATCTTAGGGCATGCCAGTGTTAGGAACTGCTAACCCACCTGATCTGCCATGCTCTGTAACAGAGCATCATCAACTTGTTACAATTCCCTGTTGCTCCCATAAAAATAAATAAATAAATAAATAACCAGAACTCAAATATACATTCCCTTCATCATCAACACCTCAGCCACCAAGATTGTAAGATTTTATGTCTCCCTCACATGTTAGGTACGTCTCCCTTCCTAAGTGTTCTATGCTCTTGTGAACAATCACATATGGATTCTTACATAAGATTCTAATTTTAGTTTCATTTAAATCCAAAAGAAGCATAGTTTCCCCCAACTTCTGTTTTTCTTCTTTCTTTTTAAAAATCATTCCACTTTTAAATGCTGTTTTGCTATATTTATAAAAAGCACAATCTTCAGATTAAAAATAAACTCTCTCAATAACATACTCCTCAGAGTGCTTACCAGCTGCCATCTGGAAATGGACATATGTGTCCTAAAGTCTAGGGGTACTGAAAGCAACCCATGGGGCTCTATATTCAAGACCTTGGATTCTGCTCTCCATCACAGCCCATTAATATTTTGGATTTAGAAGGCACTGCATTACAAGAAACTCAATGATGGCAATCAGGTGCTTTTCTTTTATTTGGCTCTAGCATCTGCCAATACAGTCATATCAAAGGCATTATGATCTTATGGAATGAATGAAACAGATTCAGGTATTGTAATTTAAGGCCAGATCTAATTGTGAGGTCAGCCATAGCAAACTACTGCTAGTTAAATCAGATAAGTGAAAAATCCCCATCTCCTATAAGCAGAGACTAGATACACAATAAGAAAACACACAGAGGAATGACAAGAAAGTGGGGGAGAGAGAGAGAGAGAGAGAGACAGAGAGAGAGAGAGAGAGAGAGAGAGAGAGAGACAGAGAGAGACAGAGAGAGACAGAGAGAGACAGAGACGGAGAGACAGAGACGGAGAGACAGAGAGAGGAGAGATTTAAAAGTATTATGACTGAAAATTAAATTCCTGATGCCACTGACTGTCCTGCCAACCTGTCAGTTGTATTTGCAGCTGGACAAAAGGAAGGAGCAAGAAAAGAGGTGTTTTCCATTTAATAGCAACAAATCAAATGAAAGCCAGTTCTTGGCAGCCGTGAAGACATCTACACAGGCCCACATCCCTCACTTGTAAGTCCGGTCAGATGCATTAAAAAATGATGCAAGGAGCTAGGAAGACAGGGTTGCTGGGTAGAAGCAGAGAAGGAAAAAAAGAACAAATGGTTCCATAAAATTTCCAATTTCAAAATGCCTATTTTTGTCTCTATTTTTTAATTAGTATAAAGTCATACTCTTTCCTCCTTCTGTTCCCTGAAGAGAATATGATGGAAATGTATAAAAATGCAGTTTCTGCCTTATGCACAGTACACAGCTCTATGTACCTGCCAGTCTCAACTAAAGCACTGTGAAGTTCTCCCCTGGCTATTTATATCCCCTCTCTTAAAGGATGACAAGGGATTTTCACTGCAAGCAGGGCTATGTGCAACTCTAAAGAAACATAGCTTAGGCTAAGAGAGCCAGTCTTAGGCACAAGGGGGACTGAGGCTTGGCATGGCAAATCTTGAAAACACATTTCTGACTTTCAAGCCTTGCCATAAGGAGGCACTAGACACCAAATCCCAGTGCAAAAAGGAAACAAACAGAATAACGGACCCTGGAGTCCTGAGACAACAGTGAGAATCAAGAGGATATTGTGAGCTCAGCATGTCCAAGACGCTCATTACAGGCAAGGGCCTATGTAGCATGTGGTGGATAGTAGAATAATTGAAGAAAACAGTGAGTGGGAAGATAGCTTCAAGAATGGGGAGTTTAAATTTATGTAATAACACTGACCTTACTTATGGACTTAGCAGATCAAACACTCTCTGAGACTAGGTAGTAAACCCAGAAAGCTCCCAGATCTTCATGTTAATTCTCTGGATGGAAATACTTCCTAACGCACAGTGAGGTCATCACAGCCAATAACAGGAGCTCAAGCAAGAATCCACAGACATGCCAGGAATTAATGAGCTGCAGTGTTTACCCTCAAACATCTGACACTTCTAGGCATAGACAGACACTCCTACAGATGACTGTGCATAGTATGTGTCTGCAAACTGTAGAATTCAGAGCAGAAATGGGGCATGGTGGAATTGTATGTCATCTTTGTTGTGATGCAGGGTTTAGGTAAGGAGGATGACTTATCCTCTGTAGGCAAGACCATGGGTCTCAGAGGAAATCAACGTTGGCTCCAAATCTAAGGAGTTTAGAAGCTTCCAGAACTGGCAATGTTGAGTGAGTTAGAGTACAGGAGAGTTCACAAAGGAATAGGGGTAAATAAAATGTCTTGAAGTGTGCAGGACCCACAGGGGTCAATGTAGAAAGGGAAAAATCTGAGGAATTTACATACGTTTGGAGATGTTTGGAGCATAAAGGGTACCCAAGGCTTTGCTGTATTAGTGAACTTGGCACTACATTTATAGAAACAGCTGTCTGTGATTCACTTTTATAGTGAAGAAAGTATATTTTCCAAAATTATATTAAAAACAGGACAGATACAGGTAGGCTTGTGAAGAAAGCTCACCACTTGGTTTTCTCTGAACTGCACTCTGACCATGGGAAGAAAGACTGACACCTTCAGCATATGTGGAAAGACTTTGGTCCTAAAGAGAACCATTCATGAATTCTAGTATATTCTTGAGGCAAAACAGACTTGGTCATATTTGGTTATAAATCTATCTTTTCCTCATATAATCACTTCTTGTTTACATCACCCTCAGGATTCACCTTTCATGTACAGAAGAAGCCTGTAAATCTCTGAGTCATTCTGAGGTAAAGGGAAATCATTCTTTAATGACACTCCCTTATGAAGAGGTTTTCCACATTTGATTGTTAATAAATTGGTCTGCCTTTTCTCACATAATCATTGTCCTTTTGTCCATAGTGGAAGGGAAATGGCTCTTCATAAATGTCAATGCTTAAGCATATGTTTTTTGCTAATATAAAGTGTTTGTAATCAAACGGATCTACAAAACCAACAGTAGCAGTTGGTAATATTACAAATTAATAGTTGGAGGTTATTCTCTGTTTTGCTAGAACATCTAGAATGTTCTAAGATATACTGATTTTGATGCAGTTAAAATTTTCCCTAAATTAATCTGGTTACCTGATTGAAAACATTACACCAATCACTTGTGAATACCCTCTACTCTGATACTTGGTAATTAGCCTATATGTTCTGTTTAATTCAAGCAGTTGAAAACCAAGCAATCTGAGTTTTGCAGGCATTGTGATTAGTAGGTGCGTGTTTTCCTAAGAAATCATTTAAGCATTACTTGGGGGGAGTGCCAATCCCAAGAGATGTTCTGTAGGAAAAATGAGTGCAGGGGTTTCATAGTTAAATTTTGAAACTGTAGGATTTCAAGAAATCTGCAATGCACATTAACATTCCTAAAGCTCCTGGAATTACTGAAGGAGGTTTTCAAGAGCAGTGCTACTATTCTGTAGGTGGCATTTTCTAGATGCATGCACCACTTTCACCACATCTCCCTTGGAAGTGGTGCTTGTCAATACTGTCATCATGATAACTGGTGTTTATTGATTGCTTAGTGTACACTGTTCAGTCCATACTATGACATGACACTGGTTGGCATTTCTGCTACATTATTACACCTTGTCTTATCTAAAGAAGGCTTTGCTATATCAGAAGCCACTAGAAAGCCCCTAACTTGAAAAATGATAAAGTTTGAATTATTAGGTGCTTCAAGTTCAACAGCTTTGTTCTTAGCCAACAAGTCCCATTATTATACTACACGTTTTCTTTTCCTTTTTACCTCACCAAAACCTTGAAAGATGTAGAAGGGATGATACCAGTTCTTGAAGACAAGTTAGAAGAAAGATCCCCCAGTGAAAGAAAATATTAAATTTTAAAAAAATCAGGCACAAACATCTAGGAAATCTGGAATACTATGGTAAAACCAAATCTATGAATAACAGATATAGAAAAAGGAGAAGAAACCCAAGTAAAAGGTACAGAAAATATTCTTAATAAAATTACAGGAGAAAAATTTTCCAGTATAAATAAAGTGATGCCTATCAAGGTACAAAAGGCAAACAGAACAGCAAGTAGCCAGGGTCAGAGAATAAATTCCCCAAAATGTATCATAAACAAAACACTAGATGTATGGAACAACAACAAAATAGTAAAGGACACAAGGGAAGAAGTCTTAGTAACATATAGTGACCATTAGAAGAACACCTGATTGGGGCTGGAGAGATGGCTCAGAGGTTAAGAGCACTGACTGCTCTTTCAGAGGTCCTTAGTTCAATTCCCAGCAACCACATGGTGGCTCACAACCACCTGTAATGAGATCTGGTGCCCTCTTCTGGCCTGCAAGGACACATGGAGGCAGAATACTGTATACATAATAAAGAAATCTTATTAAAATAAATAAATAAATAAAAACACCTGGCTTCTAATAGAGATTCTGAAAGAGAGAAGGGACTGGATGGATGCTCTATAAATATAGATGCAGCCCAGACCACTATACCCGGAAAAACTATTAATCTTTAATTAAAGAACAAAGAAAAACATTTCATGGTTAAAACAAATTTAATTCACTCATACAAAAGTTGTTCTTAGACACTGATATCATAGTCTTTAGCTGTCATTGTTAGTACTGTTCCTGACTTGAGTTCAAGCTCCTGAAGATTATTTCTGATACTTAGTTCATGTCCATAAAACATTACAGAATTATTTTAAAATGTACGAAGCCTAAAATTCTTAAAATGCACTACAATATTACAACTTGATAACAAAATTCAATGAAATACTATGCTTAAATATTCATTTATACATTTTAAAGCATCATATAAAAGTTACATTTTCACTAAACATTGAGTTTTTACAAATAATTCTTAGGTTTGGTAGCAAATACTGTGATCACAGCACTCAGGAGGCAGAGGCAGGATCACTTTCAGTTTAAATACTGTTTTCCAAGCTATCCAGGGCTATCCAGGAAGACCCCATTTCCAAAACCCACAAATGAATATTTAAAAAAAAAAAAACCTGCATTCTTATGTTAACTGTGATGTCATCTTTTCACAAGAATACCTACTATTTACAGGTTGTCTAGGAGGTATCCATTCTTCCTATTAACCTGAGCTTAAACTGTCTAGAATAAGCCACAGGATGAATTCTTTCATAAACTCAGGTCCAAAGCATTGGCATTTAGTTGTCATTTTCATCGTATTACAATGTTATTTTGGAAGGATATATTTTGAGACATGCAAGTTAGTTAGACTGGACTTCACATAATACTTTTAAGTTCTCAGCATTGTTGATACCCACAGAGTGATCTCAGATGATTAGGTCAGAGTTTTCGTTTTTCTTTTTTTAAACAAGGAAACGTAATTATATACATACATGTGGGCATATGAATATAACAAGCTTATGTGAATTTGTCATATGAACATAGTCAGAAGCAACAATGACTGATGTAATTACTCATTTTGGTATTCTTATGAATATAAGTGAAATTAGAAATACATGTTGCCTTGAAAACAGTATATAATATGCAGTGTAGCTTTTTGCCTATCTTCTTTTAAAATAAACACACATTTAAAAATATATGATCATAAAATATGTCCTTTATTATCCTATCAGCCTTAGTGTTAACATACAGAATGTTCTAAAAACTTGTGATGGAAGCCAGCACACTGAGTACTGCTCAGCCTGTCTGCTCCTCCCACCATGGGCAAGATGACCAGGGGATCACAACCACAATGCCAGAAAACCAGTGCTTTGGTGGTGTCCTGCTGAATAGTGCAGATGAAAGCTGAGAATTTGTCTGTTCCCCAAAAGAGCAAAATCAGCAACTGTGGCTTTTATTTTAAGCCAATTTTCTCAATTTAGGGAATTAGTCTTCATTCTGGATCACTTCATCTTACAGTTTTATATTTAATGTCTATTTAAATTAAGCAAGTTTTTTGATGTTTCCCTGGCTGATTTGGTTCTGGACTTGCAGATAATAATAACCAAGCTGACCTGATGAAAAGAATACAAATTTAAACTGAAAGTGAGGAATAAAATTAAAGGAAACTAAGCATGATAGGAACTCACAATAGCTGTGTGTAAAGCCCAACAAATATTTTATTGTAATCATTAGAGATCACCCAGTGCATGACTGAGTTATGGCAGCCCATCACTGTCTACACATGCATATGCGCCTCTCACAGACAGAGAAACTGATTTCAAGAAGCTGACTTGGCCTGGGTGGTCCAAGTTTGAGAGTGATAACCAAGTTACAAACTAAGGCTTAGGTGCCTCTGGTAACCCTTTCCTCCTACATCCATTGGTCCCCCGAAACACAAAAGGCTTGATATCTACCTGGAAGATGACACACAGAGAAAAATTCATGGAACTATCTGTAACACTTTCAAGATGAAGGTAGTATAACCAAGATACAGGATGTTTTAACACTTAAGTGTTCTCACTTTTGGGGACAGTAGCACTAATACTTGCAAGCTGATTAAGAGATACTTATAAAAACATACACTCCTAACCTTGAGGTGTTTGGGTTCAACCAAAGAGTGTTTACTATACACTATAAGTAATTTGGACTTTCTGGAGATTCTAATTTTGTGCCCACTCAATTCTGTTGTTTTTGTTATTGTTGTTTTGTTTTGTTTTTGCAAATAACTAAATTATCAGCACAATTATTCATCATGGGATATAATTAGTTTCTTTTTCAGTTTTAAGTGTGAAGGAATAAATGGTCATTGATTGAATTAAGCTTTATATGTTGCATTGCTGTATGTGTCCTATAAACTCACATTCTATATCGTTTCACTTCAGAGGGAGACCATGAACTGTATTCCATGAGTCATGAATGCATACAGCTGTAAGTTTAATATATACATTGACAGAAGTATGTACAAGTCAAGGGGAAATGAGAGGAGTGGAAAATATGAAAAGAGAGGTGACTAGAATGAAAGCAGACTGTGTCAGGTGGTCGGATACAGCTTGAACACTGTAGAGCATCAAAGTATGGTAGATCTGGGGAGCTGCGGGGCAGACAAGACAGCTTCACCAGCCTTCTGCATTGTGCCATCCATGCACCCTAAGACGTTTGACTTGACTTTGTCATTTTTAAAAGCAAACCAAGGTATCTATGGCAGAAAAAGCCTCACAATGGCACCAACACATACAGATATCTTGGGGCTTGACAGGGTACCTGGAAGCTTTTCATTCAGAAGAATGTTTCCTGAGAAAATGGGTGAAAAAAAAACCTGAAGGATCACTTTTTGAAAAATTCAAATAAAGTTTTAAACAATCCAACATTTTTATCTTCTCAGATATCTTAGGAGTTTCACCTCAGCAGGATTTTTTTTCTGTGAAAAAACTCACAGCAGAAAGATGCAGTAAATATTTCTAGTAAATCTAATACATTCTAATCCTTTTCTTCTGCAGATAATTGGTTTTCTTTTAATTAGTCATAGTTTAAAAAAGAAAGTGTCTTCTGAAATGACTTTGGGATGTTATTTTAAATATCACCACAAAAATAATAGTTTCAATTATAAGGAATTAAAGAACAGGGGTTATTTAATTTCATGATGATTCCCAGATTGGCATAGATATTCCTTTTTATACAGCAGCCTACAGGAGTGGACCACTAAGGTGAGGATGAAAGCTCCCTGAGGATAAATTTGTTTGTTTGATCCACTGAATTTTGAAAATCTACAATTGTGTCAAGCTCACTAACAGCATTTGGTATATATTTCTATAACACGCAAACAACTGGATGTACAGAGACACAGATTTCAGAACTGCCCACAGCTAATAACAATGCTATAGTTTTGTTTGTTTATTTTTGTGTGTGTATGTATTCTGTATGGAAAGGAATAACTGAGTTAAAATTGTGAGCAGCCTTTAGAAAGTCTACTCTAATACAGACACTGTTCAAGATCTAGGAATAGATAACAAACATTTATGGTTTGCTGGATGTAGAAAAATTAACAAAACAAATTGATCATTGACCTGTACTCTAAAGGCTTTAAACAACTACTGAAGGCTAAGTCATCTCTCTCTCCTTTCTATTGACAGCTTATTATTGAGGTTTTCTGAGAATGAAGTACTAAAATATTCTACTATGATACACACACATACACACACACACACACACACACACACACACACACACACACACAAATACATACATACATAGTTTCTGTAACTTTTCAGGTAATTCTGATGTACAGCCAGTCCATGAAACATCTAAAATAATCAACATTACAATCAAAGAACATAAAACCCAAGTACGGCAACTGTCATAAAGAAGCTAGTGTAGAATACGGGAACTTATCCTGAGTGGATGAGTAGCAGGCAGAAGCCTATAGTAGAGGGAAATCCTGGAATCCCAGGAGGCTGCATGGCTGATTTGAGTCATGTTTTGTCAGGAGTTCAGTCTCTCATTGTGCATGATAAGAGGGCAGAAGTAATCTAAGTGGAGAATAGGTAAGGTAACCTCAGTTCCCAGCACAAGCACTAGTTGCAAAGAGCATGGACTAGGAGTGGAAACAAGAAATCCCATTGGAAAACACAAGCAACAGGAGTCAGTAAATAGTTTGATTACAGAGGGATGCATGTCATCATGGACTGGATATGATGTGTAGGAAAGTGGAGGAACTGATGTTGATTCTGGAGTCCTCATTCCAAGCAATGAGGTAGCAGGTGAAAGTGACATACATGTTGTCTAACTGAAGAGACAGAACACCGGTTTTGGTGACTAAAGCACCACATGACAGTCACACATTGAGAGTTGTGTCTTTTCTTCCTCTACACATGCAGCATTTATCACACAGACACAGGATGCAAGCCCATCAGCATCACCAAATGCTCATCTACAAATCACCCCTACACATAAGGGGCTCTACACTAAGAACAGAGAAAGTAGAATAGAGGACAGTAGATGGCACCTGTATTGAATTCACTGAGAATAACTCAACAACTGGTAAAAGTACAATTGATGAAAAAATAAATCATTTGTTGCTAAATGAATACATCTCTACCAACAGGGAGCTTTCAGATAGCAAAGGCATCCCCAAGCTGACTTTGTCTTAACTCTAAAGATGTCATTTCCTTCACTTTTCTGGATCAGTGGTTCTCAGTCTTCCTGACACCGTGACCCTTAAATATAGTTCCTCATGTGTGGTGACCCCCAACCTAGAGCAGTGGTTCTCAGCCTTCCTGACACTGTGACCCTTAAATACAGTTCCTCATGTTGTGGTGACCCCAAACCATAAAATTATTTTTGTTGCTACTTCATAACTGTATTTTGCTACTGATATGAATCATAATATAGATCTTTTAAGAGATAAAGAGTTGGCAGCAGGGTTCATGATCCACAGGTTGATAACCACTGATTTGGATGACTGTTCAGATTCATCACTCAGCTAAGAGACTGAGTTTGTATTTCTAGGTCTATAGCACACACAAAAAAAATACATAAAAGGCCTAATTGTGTATGGAATATAACACAGCAGGGACACATTTAAACACCAGATTGGCACAGCTCCTAGGATGTAATAATAAACATCATGAAAGCAGTGGGTCTCTCCACACTTACTTTGATAATTACCAAATTAATCAGATTTGAAAAAAATAGGTTAGTACACAAAGATGTGAACAAGTTAATTAATTAATGAGATTTATTCAATGGTTATAATTGACCAGTGCTTCAAGCAGAAGAAAATAAATCCCCAAGAGCCACTGAGATGGTCACAACTTTAGTATACCCTCTCCTCGGGATGTCCACAGGAGGCTGACAATGAGAAACACACTGGACACTCAGCTCCACAGATGTTCAAATCTCTTACATAAAATGACATCATGTTTGACTTCAACCTATTCACGCCCCTCATACAGCTCTACGATTCATAGTCTACAGTGTAATTGCTGTGCAAATACAACCAGCCCATAACATTCTTGTGCTGAAATCTACAATTGACCTTGCACACACAGATATGCAAAATAAACACCCCAGAAAGTTCCCAAGCAAGACCAGGGACTACACTGACTTTGAGTGAGTTCAGTGGTGGAACATAGGAACTATGAGATTCTATGCTGCAGTTGTCAGTAATATATGCTTAGGGCAGTTATAGCTCCAAAGAGCATGACAGGCTGTTTTCCTTGTTATCATTCCCCAAACAACACAATATTCCAATGACTTACAAAGCAGTCACGTAGCAGTATCGAGAGTAATAGATTATCAGGGATACCTGAGAGAGTGAGCAGAGGTTGTGTGATAATATCAAATTATTATATATGTAGGGGTTGAACTTTGGAGTTTGGCATCCACAAGGTTCCTTAACCACCACCACCTCCCCCTGCCCTTGCACAGACAGCTGGGAACCACTGCACTTGCTGTAATGGACAACTCCTGTTCAGAGCACAGACAACGCACATAGGTCTAATTGGGCATATCAGTGTGATAACAGCACCAAGCTTTCTTTTCCTCGAAAGAACACCATGTGGTTAACCTGGTGCTGGGAGTGCAGCAAGCTCAAGTTTTGACTGTCAGAACCTTGTAGGTAATTAGCTTTTCTGCAGATTGAAGCCCCCAATTGGTTGAGTCAATAGTGTACAGCCCAGAGTTATTAAGCGGCAACAGAACTAAGACTCAATGGATGCTGCAATAACTATTCTGGTAACAAATAAATCTCAGATTAAAGAAAAAAAAGCTACATTTTTAAAACCTCGTTTTCATGGAAGTGTAATAACAGAGTTCTAACAACATATGATTGAAGAAGGAACCATAATGAGAATTTGAAATAAATAAGTGAACTCAGTAGTCAAACAAATACAGAACCTTATTGCATCTGAATATCATATTATTAAACAGAACACTTGAAAAAACAATTATTCACTAATAATGACTGAATACTGAAAAGTGATGGCCCAATATCTATATCCAGATAAAACATAAAGTAATAAATTTAAGGGAAGTGGAGAAGTGATTTCAGTAGGAGCAGTAAAGGAGGTATTAGCAATTCAGAAATAACAGTATTGTAACATCTCAGAGCTCGAGACACATGAAGCTCATAAAAAGAAGAAGTTTTCAATACTATATTGCAAATGAAAAAGGAACTCAGAGATACTATAAAAATTAAAAAAATATTTTGACAAGTTCAGGAAGACACTTTAAGTATCTATTTAAAATGGTAGTTATCCTATTTTTTTAACTCAAAAAATGTTCACTAAAAAGATGATGAAGAGACTCTGTTAATTTTCCTAAACTCAGAAAATTAAATCACAACCAGAGGTCATGCTGCAGGACTAGCTGGCTCAGTGACTTATGGGAAAATTCCATCCATTATTTGAAAAAGTCTAATCCAATGTTAAATGCATTCAATTAGATATAAGCACAAAATTCTGGATTTCTGCTTTAATTAACCATAATTTGGATACCCAAACCAAACAAAGAAACAATAAGAACAGGGAATTATAAATAATTCTTTTTAATAAATGTAAATTCAAAAATTCTAATGCAAAGTAATTCAAGCAGTATAAAAAATACAATTTAAATATTTTAAACCTAGTTCCAGGATTCTTTTTAGATTAGTAATGTGTTAAAGAAGGAAACAAAAAATGCATTCAACAATTACTAATTATTTATAAGAAAATATGTGCAAACTAATGGGGTCATACTGTTGATGGACAAAGGCATTTCCTTTAGAGAATGACTTGATATCTGCCACTGCTCCTTAAATATTTGAAGTATTTCATCCACATCAATAGGGCAAGAAAAGGAAATTGGGACTATGGGCTCCCTCAGTATGCAGTTTATTGTTAACCGCTACCCAGTGTGAGGACTTTTATAGTGAAATTAAATGATTACTTCATAGGGGTGTTGGTTATGCAATCAGTACAAAAGAATCCAAATAGCTTTTATACAGTGGCCAAAATATATAGATTAATGTTAAAATGTGACTTAGATATTAACAATGACACAAAGCTTCTGAAAAAAATTTCATAAGATATCTAAGAAACAATGTTCTTATATTTCAAAACTAAACACTTAAGTCCACTGAACTTGCAAGGTTCCTGGCATGTACCAACCACAGCTAGGTCTTTAAAATTACCCAAATATTTGAAACTGTAAAGATAATATAAAATGATATAAATATATAAAGTAGTAAGAATATATTGTTTGCGTACCCCTTTATTAATTATTTCATTTCCACAAATCATTTCTTCTGGTTTGTGATGCCCTGAGACAATAGAAACACTTGAAGATATAAGAGTGAAATAAGAAATAAGGCAACTTCGGTTGCTAATGGAATTCATGATCTGTTATATTTGTCCCAACCATGTGTACAGTAGTTTCTCTGCATAGAAATCAGCTGTTATACCAGATCGCTGTGCAGAAGCCTCTGGTTTTATCTTTCTTGCAGAGGTATTGGAGCCTGAGCAGAGAGGCACATGTCTGATTCACATTAAGCCCAAACCCTTAACACAAATAGAATTACCTCACTTTATTTGCTCATGTGTCTGTAACCTCTGAGCTAAGTGTTCACAGCTTCTCTCCACGTCTATCTGCTAGATGAATCCTAAAAGTTGATTTATCAGGGGAATATTAAAGAGGCTTAGTGGTCTTTAAGATGCAGAAGCACATTTCCCCACACAGAGAGGCAAAGAGACTTGTTTTTGAGTAATGAGAGTCATTGCACTAAATCCCCCATAATGAGATTAGAAATATCTTGAAAGTTAAAGCAGGAGGTTTTTAAAGTTAATGTAAGGCTTCCATGACAGATTATACTTCATGTTTAAAACACTATGATGAAACAAATCTTAATAAATAACACAACAATAGTTACTAGAATAACAAATTAAAGAGTTGAGCCATGTAAAGCTTTGATATACATAGAGGATCAAGAGACACTAAAGCAAAAGAGAAAACCATTTAATGAACCAACAAAAAGCGCATCCTTGGAGTACTGGTGTCTACTACATGCTTCTGCGTTATCCTATTTTCCTACCAGATCACACTGTGCTCTCCTATCCTGACACACTGAGTTTCATGAAGAAAAGGATGTGCTCAGTCCAAGACAGAGGCAGAGGCAGGAGGATGTTTGCTGACAACCAGGGTGCAGACTTCTTACCTTCATCATGTTACAAATGATCCTTAGGTACCCACAAGATGCCTCAGTGGATAAAAGCATTTGCTGCCAAATCTGGCAGCCAAAGTTCAATCTCTTGGACCCACATGGTAGAAGGAGAGAGCTAACCCCTGCAAGTTGACCTCTGACCTCTCCACCAGGTGCTCTGTGACACATGCACACCCATCCATACATCTACATATCTATAGGCACACACATATGAAATAAGAAAAAAAAAGAAGGAAGAAAGTGAGGAAAGAAGGAAGGAAGAAAAAAAAGGATAAAAGATGTTAAAAATAATCTTGAAAAACACTAAATATGCTAACATATAATGTAAGACATAATTTATAATGAGCACTGATATGAATGTATTCACTTTCATTGATAAATTGCCATTGTAAACTTAGATTCAAATATTTTATTCATGTAGGTGATTTCTCAGATGAACAATTAGTTGCATTTACTTGTGGTCACTCAATTTTGAAGGAAGTTCTTTTTGATAAACTAAGGATGAACAATAGAAGCAAAGCAACAAAATAAGAATGAGAAATAAATGAACTAATTAAATAAAAACTACTTTGTAAATTTTGTCACAAAAGAAGCACAACACTATAGTCCATTAAGGATATGTCCTTAGGAAGATTTAAATCCACTAGTCCATTTTCAGGCCACACAAGCAAAGTGCTTCTTAGCTAAGCTCTTAATGATCACGTTTCCAAGTAATTTCCTCAGGTTGTTATGAACTTTGTATTATAAATAAAGAAGCAAATATCAAGATCCTTTCTAGAATGTTCCCAGAGCTATGCTGCATTATATTAAGACAATTTCCATACCTCTTTCTGTAGTTAGTCGAGGGGTAATGTCTGTCTGTCATCATGAGACATAAGACACTTCATATGCCTGGAACCTGACAGTTACAAATCTCAGGAACTTCTCTTCATGCAAAGCCTGACAGGTGTAAACTTTCCTCTTAGAAAGACACTCTGTGCTTGTGTTTCAGAATGGAAAATACAGGTTTCTAAGCATCATATCCACATGAGCAGGATGTAATTAGCTCTCCCTTTAGGGCACCTAGTCAGCTTGTGTGAAAATGACTATCCATAGTCTCTTAAAATCATAATACTTGAGAGATAGAGTGAAAAATTTAATATACTTTTCTACAAATGAACTATGGCCTAAGTTTCCAAATATACAGACTCAGCTTTTAAAGGAAATATGCCAGTTTAGACACAAAATGCTACTTGTTACTCATTAACATGAACTTTTGTGTGTCATATTGACTTTACCACAACAGCCAGAAGGTACTTTTATTCTGTGTATATTTAACATTTAAAATATTACTCTAAGGAAAAATACCTTTAATACTGAACTAAAATGATTATATGCAAATACAATAATTTATTGTTTGATTCAGTAAATATATAGGGAATGCTTTCCTGTTTCTAGGTTTTGTGGTAATCAATGGGAATAAAAAGTTAACTAAGAGTTAGTCCAATTAAGCTCAGACTCAATCCCAGACCAGTCAGAACACCCTACTAATGTGTTACTAAAGTTTGTTTGTTTGTTTTAGCCATGCTTGAAATTCTGAGAATAAAGCAAGCTTTGACTCCCTCTGTCTACCTACAAACATTGCCCACTTCTGACTCCTACTAAAAAAATCCTGTAACAAATCACTGATGAGAAAACACATCCAATATCTCATAACTTTCTACCACAAATCATGGTTGAGTCCTGAGGATGATCTCCCTGCAAGTCCTGATACACATGTCCGTGCAGTCACTGAATGCTTCTGTCTTCAAACGCTGTGTCTCCCTCTCCTGCTTCAGCAAGGGGACCACGCAGCCATCATTGCCTGTCACCATCACCATCACAACAGCACTCAGATCCACGCTGTAATCTTGTTTATTTTAGTTTAGCTTCCACACTCTGTGAAATTATTTCTCAGAAAATCTGAATATTATTTTTGTTCTTTTGCGGAAAGGATTTTGTATGGGGGATCTAATTTGACATAGCAAAAATGGAATCCATGTAAAATGTGTAGTTGGTATACTCAGAGGCTGATGGCTAGTTGAGCATGAGTAGATGAGCATAATTATTATTTTTCTCTGCCTATAGGATAAAGATGAAATTACAATCCATCTCTTCACCCCTGTCTACCTCCCTGAGCACTTCACCCCAAATTACAGCTTCCTGAGCACAGTTCACGTCATTAAGTGATTTCAGGTCACTGTCCTTATCCATACAGACACCTTTACCTAGAGCAACTTCTGCCCTCTTACATCTGCAATGACTGCATAACCTTCATAATTCTCAAAGAGTTCTGACTTTGCCAACTGTTCTGACCTTCTCCAGTCCAACCTTACTGCGTTCATCTTCGTGTCTCACTTTTCCTATATTACCCTATTATACCAGTGTGAAACTGCTAGAGTTTCAAAATTTCTTCCGTTAAATGAAGCACCTTTTAAAGATATGAGTCATATCTATCTCTAACTTAATGGGTAACAATAGAAATATTTAGTAAATGAAGTAAAATTTAAAAATCATAAAAATATAAAATGTTAATAGGAGCACCTCTGAAACAGACAATAACAAAGAAAAATGAATCAAATGATTGACTAAAGATTATCCAACTATTTACACTGATGTGCAAAGATTGATGCTTATAATTCACAAAGAGAATTTGAAAATACAGAGAAAAAGGGCTAGTGATAAAAGATAAAGAATTGAAACATGAAATATCCATTTGGAGACAAATGAAGAAAAGAAAGTGTCAGAAGCACCTTGGGGGCTGAACCGAGGAAGAAAGAAAGCAGAGGCCAAAATTTGGGCACCTACAGCAGGTCTGCTGGCTGGCATGAACTCAGAGCAAGGACTTAATGATTTAGTACAGAGTCAGCATGGCATATTAATTGATAAGTAATGTTGTTTCCTATAGAACATAAGCACATTAGAAAAATGTGGCTATTTCAATAGAAAACAATGTGTCAAGTTGAAAAATTATTCAAATCATTACTCTATGTACTAAAAACTAACAAAATGGAAGAGAATGTGGCTATGAAGTTACAGGGACTCTAAGGTGAGTTGGTGTCAAGAGATTGCCAACAATTTGTGGAAAATTAAGGCTAATATTATCTTGTTAAGGAATTAAAAATACATAAGAAATAAAGAAGTAATAAAGTCAAATTAGAGCAATTCTAGTCCATCTCTACTGTCTATTAGTAAAATAACACATGCAAATAAAATGTTTTTCTTACAGAAAGTGTAAGTCCCTCTTAATAATTGATACTGGTTTCTTTCTTGCCCCTGAGAACTGTGTAATAAGAAGTGCTTTTAAAATCTGAACTGTGGAGAAAGTGGTCAGCCTGGCCCAAGTCACTGGGGTCAAGATTTCCTGTACTAGGGAAAGAAGGAAGAAACACAAACACAGCAGCAATCACAGAGCTTTGGCTGAAAAGTCCACATGCATTCTAGGGAGGAGACCGTTGTGTAAAACCATAAAAAGAAAGAAACTCAGGAAGAGGAAGCACTACTCACACTTTGTGCACTGCTTCATAAAACTGAGCCTTCCTTAAACTCAAGTGCTTTCATTACTGAAATGAGTTATCTACAGACTCTTCTAGGTGACTGTCAACAAGTCACCAGATTAGTCAGCCCCGTATGCAGTGGGACCCAGAGAATATCAATTGGCACCTGCTCAGTCACAGCCTTTCCTGGCCTTGAGCTGCCCCAGAGAGGTGCGTCTGTCTTTTGCCAGAGAGATTACAAGATTATCCTTTAGAAGTAGGACTTGGCTTTCTGCAGTGGTTTTAAAATTACATCTGTGAATTTCAAGTCTTCATAGAGCTACAGGAAGAGCCCCTGGCAACAGGAAGTTGTGTGGGGGAAAAAGTAAGCAAGACAGGCCAGCAGACTGGACCCCTTAGTCCCAACCTTGTTTACTTGGGGGCCACTCCATTACACATGGGTTACTTGTTAAAATTCTGCTTCAAATTTTGTTTGAAATTGAATCCATAGTCTACTGGAAACATGATCCTCAGAACTGTCTAGTGACAGTTACTCCTGACACTAAATGACAACACAGTTTGGAAGGGAAAGTCATAGCTGCTGTGAACATTACTCAGGGCTTCAGAGGCAGCTGATAAAATGGAAGAGTCCAGACAGTGAGTAAAAAGCAACCCAAAATTTCAAATATGAGAAGAGACAGAAGAATTAATATTGTGAAATCTATATTAAGATTTTAAGGTTGACCAGGGTTTAGAGTAATTTGGGGATCTGGAAAGGGCTATCTAAGTCAGGCCCAGTTAGATACAGAGATGAAGCAAGTACATGGAGACATGGCCTGGACAAGGTTGGTGGCAGGGAGTGCTATATCTGAGAATTCTATGGAATGTACTTTCGATGGAATGACCTAATTCACAATGTGGCCTGCCTTCCACCATAGGAAATATTCAAGAAAGGCTGGAGGATTTTCTTACTGAGTACCTGTGATACACTGAGCAATTCACAATCAGCTTTAACAACGATGTCACACATCAGTTAGCTATGAATGTGTCTTCACTCCTCACAACCAATTTAATATAACCGACAAGAGCATTTTTAAGTAGCTGGATGTGAGAGTTCTCAAACCTCTAACATCAAGACTCAAAGACTGTGTGCTAAGTGTAGTGGGCCATTCTAGATACCCCAAAGAGTGGATATGCAGATGGTGATAACACCAAGATCAGACAGAATGAAGAAGGGCCGAGAAGAGCACAGTGTCGAGAACATGGGGAAGAATATGAAGTTGCACTATACACACACCCTGCCAGCTTAAAAAAATCACATCCATCCCCTCTGATTGTTCCCAGGGTACAATCTCAGAGAAGAAGCTAAAGATAACACATTTAAGCTTCTCCAACTCTACTCATCATTAAAGAGTCTTTCATAGACCATATAGAATCTGGTCCAAAGCAGAATACTTGGATTTGAATTCACAGCTATAACTTTCATCAGTTCCTTTCAGTGTCTTTGAAAGGCTGGGAGTGTATAGGTCACTCTTGGGAAGGCTGGGCGTGCACTGGTCACTCACTGCCCAAAGTGTCAAGATCCACATTTGATCATCAAGTCTCACATCTGAATAGTTCCCTGAGATAGTTTCCTCCTTAATTCATATTTATCTTCAGCAAATATTCCTGATCACAGAAGAGCCCAGGCTGTAATTTCTGCACATATTAACATTAACCTGGGCTTAGTTGTTGTATCATGGTCTGCCTTCATGCACAAGTTCCTTATTTAGATTAGTGATAACCTGTGCTTAGCCATGGCATTGAGGTGCAGCCTCATGCGTGCTTTCCTTGTTTACAGAGAAGAAATAAGCATAGAATCTTTTTTAAGGGCTTGTTGCAAAGTATTTAAACAGAGCTTTGTATATGATGTTCATTGCAAGTTAGCACTCTTATTCAACACTTTATTCTTAAACTTGTATCAGTATTTCCAGAAATCACAAAGAAGACTGCAAAGTTTCTGAGGTTAGACAACTGGCATAATCAAGATTTTGTTACCACCTAAGAGTCAGTCTGAAAATAATAGCAAGGGCGTTTCCATAAGCACTAAATTAAACTTCAGGCTTTGGCACCATTATAAATTAATATATTTACTTAGCTTAAGTAACTATGCAATCTCTTAATATATGTGTGGGGCATGCCTAGCATGAAGAGAGGAATGTCGCTGTTTCAGAATCACATATTTTATTGAAGAGCCTTTGGGCTATTTTAATATTCAAATCAGATGCATATTAGCAGCAATAATGTAAGATTAATATTTGTGCAGGCACCTGCTCCTCTAACAGCATGCATTACAGTCAAGCTATTACCCTGGGATAATGGAGGGAGGTTTAAAAGCTCTGCTAAAAGAAGGTCTTTGTACAGGTCGGACTTTTATTCTGCTATGAGTGTTCTGTTAAAGACACTGTATCTTCAGGTAGAAAATACACATTGCAGCTTTTTTAGTATTTCAGGTACAAGTAGATTCACACTGCTTAGATTGTGACCACATTAGTGGAGACAATCACTTCATAATCAACTGTTTAGTTTTCATCATTTAATTGGTTGCAAGAAATCTATCAAACTTTTGATACACCAAAAATAAATGGCATCTAATTGAGTTTATGAGCAAAGTAGCTTCCAAGAGCCAGTATTTCACAATGTTATTGACACAGTGCTGAATGTGCCGTGTGTGCTGCCTCACAAAAGCCTACACCAACTCGGATCCCTTGATTTGTGAATTCCATTTCAAAATATTAATACAGCCATTCCAGGCAGCACATATCCAGACTGTCCCATGCCACTAACGTGAATGAAGCCACTTGGACTCAGCTTAAAAACATCCCCTAAGCTGTGCTGTAATTATCCAGTATCATGGACTACCCAGAGATGATGGGGTTTTTTTTTTTGTTTGTTTGTTTGTTTTTTGAGACAGGCTTTCTCTGTATAGCCTCGGCTGTCCTAGAACTCACTCTATAGACCAGGCTGGCTTGAAAACCAGAGATTCACCTGTTTCTACTGCCCAAGTGTGGGGATTAAAGGTGATTGCCACCACCACCACCAGGCTCAGAGTTAATGTTTAATTTTAACATTTTTCTTTTACTTTAAACAAGAAAAACAACAAAATAAAATTCTTCCACTACAGAATACACATTTCAATCTGTGAGTATTTCAGAAAGCTTGGATAAAGCTGACTTCCTTCCCTGTACTATTTTTGCTAATTAGCTGTGAGGCTGAAGGCCTCTGAGAAGTATGTAGGATGGAATGACTGGCCTTGGTTTGTACATAAAGTTAGATTCAGAACTCTTGGTTTGGAACACTTGGCCACTGAGTATACAATGGTCATGGCCAAAACTCACAGGTGCACTGCCTCCATCTCTTACTGTTTTATGTCTTCCATCCTCAAAAAATGTTAGAAGGGCTCCACTGTGCATGCAGGTGTGACCACACACTGTGGTGTGTAAATTGCCTCTCTTCTCAGACTAGCAGGACAGGAGATAGAAAAATGTTTTCCAATATTTACTTCTTGCCTTGCTTCTAATTAACTGGTGATAACTTTGGAGAAACACATGCTGTAACTCTCTTTCTTTGGATCAAAACACAAGCTACATCTCTCTCTCTACCCCCTCCCCCATCTTTCCCTTTGAAAACTTCTTCATGCTTTATGTTATTCACCAGATCTTGCTACGTGACAACATTAGACAGAATGAGCTGAGAATCAGGAGTCTGAACACTAGAGGGTACCTGCTGCCCTTTGCATAGCTAAAAGGCCTTTGGAAGAGGCAGCACAACACTTACCATACTGGGCCTTACGGCAGAACAAAACTAAAAAAATCAGGCAGGTTACATTTTACCAACAGTTTTCACAAAATTACCAGCATCAAGATTTGCTTGCACCTGTCACCTCCTTGACCTCTAAGTTACTTCCCCGTTTCCAGAGAATCTCAGTCTTAGCAAGCCAAACACAGCATTTCTTAAACTCAGGTAGTCAACAGATGTGGAGTTCAAACTCAAGCAACTTATTGTTTCACTGTGTCTAGAAATTTTCCCACAGAACATAACACTGACGTGAGGATGGGTGAACATTGTGGGGACCCACTGACAGACAGGGGAGAAGCAACTTGCCTCAGTCGGAACACTTGATAAGAACCAAAATCTTTGCAGGACTCAACATGTCCATGAACCCAATGTGTGCTGGGTGATTTGTCTATATTCCTTCACAAACCCCAGCTCCCTTTTTGTCTCTGTTTTACCCAAGAGCAAAGATAGAGCCTGAAGGAAAAAAAGTTGGGAAACAGACATGACCACGGAGCCTGTGGAATCAGGTACCTTCATCACCATATCCTATGATCTTCAGGTCACACACATTTAGACATGACTTTGAGTGGAAGAAACTACATTGCATTTGAGAATGTTAAAGGTATCTGACTCAAGACCAGAATTGGGAGATTCCTTCAAACAGCAAGCCAGCAGCTTGTTATTTCCAAACTGCTCTCAGGTTTAGTATGCTTGTTGAGGAGGAGCTGTGAGGAAGGTGCTGTCCCCTGCAGTCTATCTTCCCTGATATGATAGTCTGTGTAGCTTCTTCATAAACTGAGGCACAAACTTACCTTTGTAGCTCAAATGTCCATAGAAAAATCAGGAGATTTTTAATATATACTTAACATTTGTGAATTTTACAACTGCTCAGATGGCTCTGCGCCCACTTAGGCTATGGTAGAAAAAAAAATACATACCTAAGTCGTTATTAAAATAATACTAAAGTAAAAGTGTGAAAAATTAAAGATCATATTTGAAAAACATGTTTCTATTGTGGCTTTATAATATTTAAGGAGAAAGATGCAGATATTTCTAAATTGATCACTCACATGGAGAACTCAATACTAGAAGATAAAGCCTCCCATAAATAGGACAAATAATTATAAATAATTAATGTGACTTTTATTATTTTAATTTCTGTAATAAGATGACTTCAAAGTAGACATAATTGTGGAAAGACCATAGAAAACAGAGACAGAAACAGGAAAATCAAAAACAACCTTTAAACCAGAGTGATGTTATTTGTATAGCAAGCCAGCTCAGGGCTCCCACAAAATCCATTGCTCACATTCCTGACTCCAGAGGGGTCCCTGCAGCCATGCATGCCATCTGCCTGTCCCAGCCCTGCTGCCCCACCTGTGCAGAGCAACTCCCACTGTGCTCTGCCCACGCTGCAAATCAGGTGACATCAGAGTCTTTGACCTTCCAGACCCTGACATTTTATACTTAAAATCTAATAAACAAAGGGTGGGACTGACTTTGAGTAGACAGGTTGCAAATATATGTAGGAATAGATATTTAATATGAAAAATGTAAATACATTTTAAGACCACATTTAAAAAGAATAATAGTCATATTTTATTCAGTGCTTTCAAAATCCCAATACTGTTAACAAGGTATTTTGTAGCTTTCACATTAATAGCTACATACAGTCCCAGCAGAAAATCAATAGCATTGTTATTGTCACTTCAGAAATGAGGAGCTGTGCATGAGTCACACACCTAATAATAGACTCACCAGAAGACCATCCTGTAGACTCGGCCAGGGCCCTCTGTAGCCTGTACAACCTTCTGGCTTCTGCCAGTTCTTTGGAAGGTCCCGGCTTTTCTGTCTGTTCTTTACCTGCTTAGTGACCCTCATCTGCCAGTTTTTTTTCTTCTTACTGACACCAGAGACAAAAACAATAGAATGAAATAACTTAAATCAGTCAACTATTTCCTGAATTTGTGTAAGACTGCCTCACTCCATTCTATGGAAGCATCTAAAAGTAGCCTCACCATGTGTGGCAAGGATGTTCAGCACTGCATAGGAAATATCAACAGAGCAGATCCTCATTAGCAAATGTACATCCAGGATACAAGTTCTCCAGATCATCAATTTTATTTACTCCCTGGATGCTCCATAATTAACTGCTCTCACCTGTGTTCTGGCGGTCCCACAATATCATCACCATCTGCTCTGTTCCTCATCCCATTTTCCATCTTTAGCCAATACTGGTCATACTGATCATTTTCTAGATAAGTAGCCAGATTTAAGTGGTTTGATTCAAATTTAAGCAAAATTGCACCCCAAGTAACTCAGGGGTCTACTGCTGTGAGACTGTTTTCATCTCATTGGCTCCTACACTTTGCAAAGCTCCCTCTGAGGGCAGGAGCAGGCTCTTCACATACCTGTGGGATGACTGTACCTGAACATCACTCAGAGAAGACTCCAGTGGCAGACATCTACCTAAGTACAGCCATGGTCATCCAACAAACCAGGGATTAATACACCCGGGTCCAGAACAAGGTCCTTTCCCAAGTAAAGCTCAAGTGCCTTTCACTAAAGCCCAGCGCCTTGAAAAGGAATTGCCAAGGTCAGGGCTGCAGAGTGAGTCTGCACACAGCCCAGACACTGTGTTTGACACAGACAGAAGACACATTATTTCTAAATCTCTTTCACACAGGCTCACCATTTGAATATTGTTCCTTGTCACAAAACATCAAAGACAAAGACTAGGAGGGAACATCCCAGACTTCTGGAAGCTTGAGACCTCTCAAAGTAACACTTCCCAGGTGGGCAGTGGCAGCCAAGTGAGATCAGGATGCTTTAAGGAATCCCCATTGTCTTCTAAGCACAAAGTAAAGGATGTGCAAGGGTTTCCTCTTTTGTTTGTTTTCAGTGCAGGGGATGAAGTCGCATTGCTGGACATGCACTTTACCCAGGATTCCATCCCCAGTGCCAAGAATGTTGCCTGAGGAATGCATGCTTCAGTGCTTGGGGGCTTTCTGACCAACACAGCACTCTATCTGACTTGCATATCAGCCAGACTATGATAACTTCTTTCTTAAGTGTAAAGAGAAGCTGGGGTTAAATGAAAGAGAAATTTTCCGCTAAAGGGAAACAAGGAGGGAAGGCAAAGCTGATCCAGGGAACCACCCTGAGGTGACAGAAGAAATGGCTGTCTTTGATGGACAGCAGAGAATGAGTCAGGGTACTTACTGGGAATAGATGGAGAAGTGAGGGAATAACAAACCCTGCAGTGTGCTTCTGTCACAGTGATTCCTAAGAGCCCAATTGATAACATCATAAAAACTGCTTGGTATGAAGGAAGGTGAACTTTAGCCTGTAAAATCTTTCAGAAGCAAGAATAATTCATTGGGGTTTCTGATAAGGACATGGGCCTGGACAGTTCCAAGATTCAAGACTGTGAGGTAAACAAGGTACCAGATAAACTAAATGCAAGGCATGCCTCTTCTCAGAAGACCCGACAGAATCCCCAGCAGAGATGTAGAATCAGCAAGAGAATAGCCACATCAGCAGAAGTCTCACATAGGAAGTAACAGCATGAAGAAGTATGATTCTCTGGTTGTAATATTCTAATATTAATCTGCTTTGCATTAACAGTAAGAACATACTGAATACGGGAGAGAAGAAACATGAACATCCTTTGTGTTACCAGATACAGCTCAACACTGTGATCAAGACAGTGAGGAAGACTGTAGGAATGTGACTTTTTAGAAAGCTGGGAGGATGTGAAGGATGCAAGAGATATGCTGAGCAACTGGGTAAGCGAAGCAAACACTCAGGACAAATCCTGTGGGGCAGGAGGAAAAACCAATGGTATGCAGAACATTCTGCAGCATCACCCAAACTGAGGCCTTTGATGAGCCCACAGTCCAATATTCACTAAGCTTTTACTAAACTGATGATATTTCTAAAATATTTAAGAATATTTATCACAAGATACAACATTGATATCACGTACTTTGTTAAAAAGAGCATTTCCCACATATTACAAAGTGAAAGAAATAGGCAGATTAAGTGCACATGGATGTATAAAATAGTAGTTTATGCCTTATGTGCAGTTGAGAAGACATTGAAAGATGTTCAAAACCTCCAGTAGTTTCAAGTCTGAAAAATTAAAAAAAAATAAACTATTTAAACACCTGTGTAACATATTATTTAAAGCTGTTGGGATTGTATATGAGTCTCTGTTATATTGCATGTAATTTCAAGCCTCAAATGCAGTAGAAGACCCTGATAGCAGCAACTTTGTCACAGCCATCACCCAAGTCCAAGATTGGAGCTGGCAAAGTGCTGGGTAACGTAAGCCAGATAAACACTTGTCACAGGAGAGCTCTGATGAGTCTGCAGAAGAAATGACAAGAGCTGGAATCACAGGAGAGGACTGTCCTCAGCATTCACCCAGTGCAGAGCCGGAACTTAAATTCCACTTACATAAAAAACACTTTCTTGAGTAAATTGGTGACAATAGACCCTGAGTATAAGATGGAAATGGAGTAGATGCTGATTATGATGGACCTGTCAGCCTGCTCTAACCCTTGGCAGTCATACTGTAAAGTAAGAGCTCTGACAAGAAATCAGAGAACAAAGCCATCAGCTGGGAACCTTCTGAAAGGAAGGAAATGGTGTGTGTGTGTGTGTGTGTGTGTGTGTGTGTGTGTGTGTGTACCCATGCACGAACATTTGTGCAGGAGCATTACAGACAAGAAAAGGAATACCTTAATATCACAAAGCTCTTGCTGTAAGGTATGCACCTGAGTGAAACCTATGATGAATATACAAAAGAAAATTCCCATGGTGGAAACTATGAAAATAGCATCATAAATTTGGCCAAGAATAAAATCTAGCTCATATTACAGCTGGAAACCATCTCCAGTACACGGATTTTGCAATCTTTAATGTAATATTTCTCCAGTAAAGACTGTGGATTAAAAGTAGATAAAAATGGAAGGGATCTAGCTCTCTCTGGCCATTACATAATAAACTGGGTTCTGTTTTGGTTTCACTATACATAAATACCATGTTCCAGGTACCAGATGCCAATGATACCAAACTGCCACTCACTACAGAAGAAAAATGTGTTTTAAATGATTAATTTCCCCACAGACAGGGTATTAATAATTTAGTCTAAAAGATAACTTATCCGTGGGACATTTTAAGCATACCTTGACTATGTCATCTTGCTGTGGGATGTTCTGTATGTCAAATGTGTTGCTCTGATTGGTTAAAATAAATAAAGTGCTGATTGGCCAGTAGCCAGGCAGGAAGGAGAGGGTAGGCGGGACAAGGAAGAGGAGAAGGCTGGGAACAGGAAGGCGGGGAGGAGACACTGCCAGCCACTGACAATGAGAAGCAACATGTAAAGACACTGGTAAGCCACAAGCCATGTGGCAAAGTATAGATTTACAGAAATGAGTTAATTTAAGATAGAAAAGGTAGATAACAAACAGCCTGCCATGGCCATACAGTTTGTAAGCAATGTAAGTTTCTGTGTGCTTTCTTGGTTGGGTCTGAGCAACTGTGGGACTGGTGGGTAAGAGAGATTTGTCCTGACTATGGGCCAGGCAGAAAAACTCCAACTACATCATCTTAGTTTTGGGAACTAGATCTTTTTCACGCTCATTTGTGATGTGTTGACTCTTGTTCCTAACACTCTAGTCATCTGTTTCTGGTTTCCCTCTGAAGGTGTTTGAGGTCTCAAATAAATGCTATTCTTTTTTATTTTTTCACACATAGTTACAAAAGTTAATATGTGTCAGCAGTACTTATACTTTGATTAAAATTTCTAAGATTTTTAGGCTTTATTTCCTTGAATAAATTTCCTGTCCCATAGCTTCATATTCTGAAAGATTTTTTTTCTTTTTGTCATCTGAAGTACATATTCTAATTTTTTTTCCATCTTGCACTTCTTGTGTCATCAAAGTGTCAAGACTAGAACATGGCTAGTTAGGGTACCCCCGATTTCCACTGTGAGATGCTGACCTCCCCTACTCACCAGGCAGATTTTCGTAGGGAATATTCTAGTGATGTTATTATAGAATGCCACATGTGTCACTTAGGGTCAGTAGAAGGTTGGTGGGAATAAAGCTGGAGTGCTTGACATTGATGGACAGTCTCTACCTTAGGTCAGGGGACAAAACCTTCATTTCTCAGAGCACAAGGACCACAGAGCCACAGAGACAAAGGACTGCTATGCTGCCACTCTATTCTTCAAAGGCAGCAGAGAGTGTGGTTGCTCCCTGCAGTTCTTCAGGTTGAGTTTACTTCAGACAGACCTCATGTAGATTAGATACAGAGGAACACAGCCTGGCATGGCAATGATTTTCTTCCTCAGGAAACTGTCCTTTGAGTCATGGAGAAGCTACAGAAACTTCATGATGCAGAGAAGCTGCAGGAATCCAGCCAAGAACACACATCCTGTACATGGAGAAAGGCAATGGAGTATTTCTAGCACAGATATGTCCAATAAAGCATCAAGTGTGCACTTTGGTTGCCTGCCAAGAACAGAGCATTCACATGCTGCATAAATGCACAGAGTTGAAGTTCTTGCCTCTTTTCTCAACTTGACCTCTGACCTCTCCCCTGGTAACTCTGGGAAGTTCAGATGCTATAAAGGTGCCAGTCACCAAGAGGAACAAAAAGCCAAAGCTGTCTCCCTTCTTATGCACACTGCAGGTTTTGAAAGAGTCCAAGCTGGGGATAAAAATGGGAATTTAGGCCATTGAGCATTGCACAGCTTCATGTTGCCGACACATTAGTTCTGTCCAACTGCTACCTGCTCTCACTCTATTGCGCTGTCTAGAAAATCTCCACCCCAGCTTCTCCTCACACTCCTGATTCCTGTGGCACTTTTAGACAGAGGCAGACAGAACCTTTTTTCTGGTTTGGTCTACAGACACTGTCTCTTTCCAAGTATGTCCAGTTACATGCAGAGATTTGCATTTCTCATGTTGGGTCAACCTCACAGAACTCAAACTCTTAAAAGTGATACTAGGCACCAATCTACTCTGGATCAGTGAGGCGGATGCCTCCTTTAAGGGCCATAGGTTAAGGCCACATACATCCTTATGCTTTCTTAACTGCTTCACCTGGAATTAATTGTCCTTGTGTTTCTCCTCTGCTCCTCTTTCCTGCTCTAGTCTATTTTAATTAAAAAATTTTAACTTATTTTACATACCAACCACAGTTTCCCCTCCCTCTTCTCCTCCTGTCCCCCCACCTCCTTTCTATTCCCCAATGCACTCCTCAGAAAGGGTAAGGCCTCCTCTAGTCTTTTAATTCTTCATAAAACACTAAACACTACCAGCTTTTCACTGTTTCTGTTTTACTAGTAGGTCCCTGGCTTAAATGCTCACTAACTCTGGATCACACATATCTGAGTAACAGTCGGTGCTAGAGAACACAGTTTATAAAAATTTATTGAGAATTTTTCTTACAGATTACCCACAAACAATTTAAAATGACTTCCAGATAAATTCCAAAGACTAATTTTAATTCACCCTAAAAATAAATAAAAATCACATCATAAGCTACACTCTCTGAAATGAATTGTATGATCTATAATAAAATGATGGAGTCACTGTGTTGGCACTGTACAGAACCAGATGGCTATGTGTTTTCAATTACATTCTATTTGAGGTCTTTAAATGTGGGTCTTCCATCACATTCTGAAATGGCCTGAATGGCACTGAATAAATGAGTCATGTATTGACTTCCAGAACAAGGTGATTATAGCATACAGTGAGATGTGCATTCTTCAGCTCCCTTTGCTGCAGCTAATCTGGCAGGGTACCATGGCCCCGAGAATTCTGTGTTGACTCTGTAGTTTTTCTTTCACTATGTACTAAAGCAAAGCACCATGTGGAGTCTCTGTTTCTTAAGTTTCCAAAGCTAAAACTTAAGATTGTAGTAATTAGAGTTTGAAAGATACAGAAACATCTCCAGAAATAAATGTCTTGTCCTTGTGTGCTGCGATATCCCTTACAGTGATTGGTGCACAAGAATGGTGCACCACGGTGCATGCTTCAAACATATTGAATCTCTCTGAGCTTCAGTTCATGCACTTCTTTCAAAACTACAGTGCTCATTGGATATATGCAGGTTACTTGGTCTATAATTGTTAATATGGATAAGACTTGACTATTGAGCATGGGTAGAAAAGAGCAGGAAAAAGAACAATGCCCTCAGAAGATAATAGGGCTATGGTGCTTTCTATAACACAGGTTTCCACAAACACATACTGATGACATATGTGAGGGCAGCATGTGCCATATGTTGCCTATAGCATTAGGCATGGATAAGTTATGTCTATGGCCACTCAAATTACTGAATTATAATATAAGCAAGGCACAGAATTATGATCTCACTCACTAAAGAAGCATAAACCAATATTGGCTGCTGAGCAAATTCCTTACATTACCAGGGAAAGCATCTCCTTGTAGTAATCACTGATTAAGCACCATACTGCTTGATGATAGAGGGAAATTATCAGATGTATATGAGTCTTTCAGTTTTTTGATGAATGGCTTCTGAATAAAGTCACTTAATTCAGGGTTTTTCCACCAGAATGAACAGCAGAAGTAAAGAACTATTTCATAATTGCACCTGATGTGCCATCCCATGGTACACAGAGTCAGGGTAGGTGCAGAAATTCTGGAGTCCAGGAGTCCTATTGATCCTCTAACAAGAACCAACATACTTGTTGGTCTTGTTACTCTCCACAGTACTTCCATTCAGAAGGACTTTCAAGCCTTGTCTAACACAATTCTGACCTCATGCAGCAACATGTAGCTCTGTTAGTATCCTATGACTCACAATTAAGCTGGGAGGTCTTCAAAGTCACTTCAATTGTTAGTAGGTAAAATGGAGACTATGAGCTGGAGTTCCCATAATGGTAGCAAGGCACCTAACAGCATGGCATCCAGGAGGGGTCTCTGATTTTTTTTCTGGTTTCAGAGGCTCAGCATCCAGTCCACGGACAACACTTGGGTTCAGTCCAGGTCCTGTGCCTGTGGTGAGGATACACACAAGGGAGGCTGGAGTGTGTGGAAAAGCCCATTCACTTCATAGTGGCCACGAAGGAGATTGAGAGACAGAAAGGGCCTGTGGACAAGACACCTTGGAGGACTTAGCATGGTGAGCCAGTGATCCGATTCCCTAGCTCCTGAAGTTCTAAAGCCCTAAAACATCATCTACAGGTGGGAACCTTGTCTTCAATACACGACTTTGTCCAGAACAAATACCATACATGAGACATAACCTACAGCCCATAGCCCCCTCTTAATAAGTGAGTACACAGGTCTATAGTTTAAAGTATTTTCCATGGGAGAGATAAACTCAGAGCCAGAAATCAACTCCAGAGATACTGGTCCTTACTTCAGTTCAGTGATATTGAGTCTGGAATGTTCTGCTCTAACACAACAAATAAACCACAGGCTGAAAACTGTCCCCAGATACATGACCTGAAGCAAGAGGTATCTATTTCAGGACAGATTAAAGCAAGAAAATGATTCACGTATTCAATGTATTCATCAAGAAATGAAATAATCTTAGTTGTTTAAAAGTTTTGGCCATTAAATAAAGTATATCAGAAGCAGGTAGAATTACACCTTTTGTGGAAAAGAAAGTACTTTTTACAGAAATCTGTAGGCAATGTGCCTACTTCTGAGCTATCTCTTAGTTTCCAGGGTGTCAGTCAATGAGAAAGTGGGCCACTTTCAAGCCTAAGGAATGTCACTCAGTTCTAGAAAGGTGATCTGTCCTCTAGAACTGTACTGCATCTGTGATCTTCAAACACAAGAATTGATAATTAAGGAAACATACCTTTAATATAATATTCTAATAATGTTTTATCATTATTACTGGGATATTAGTAAACAGGCATTTCATTAGTTACAAACAAGCAACTAAAATATTAAATGCCGTAGATTACAATAGTAAATTTTCCTGGGGTCAGGCCAAATGGTTCATCAGGTATAGGTCCTGGTTGCCAAGCCACTGACCTGAGTTTGTTCTCCAGGACACACATGGTGAGAGGAGAAATTATTATTGGAAAGTTGTCCTCTGACCTCCACAGCCATTCAACAAGATATGAGCCTTCCCCAACTCTACCCCTTCCCTACCACACATAAATAAAGGAATATCATATTTTTAATTCTGAAATATAACTCATAATTCTTTTTAAAAGGCCAGACTTGGTCAGTGTTTATTTTAAATCCACAAGCAGTTATTACTGTCTTAATCATCATTCAAATTCATGAACTAGCAACATGCAAAAATCCAGAAATAAAATTTTCAACCTGAAAAGTCTATATTTCTTACTGTGTGAAAAGTTCTTATTTCTTGGTAAGGGTTTTTCTTCATATTTTGAAAGCATTTTTTATCAATTTATATGACTGAGGTTTTATTACATTTTGGTGTATGTAAAATCTTTTATTCTTCAGCAGGTGAAGTAAAATGTAGTATTTTATTTATACATAAAGAAATTAACTCTTTTCTGTGCTTCCTCCCTGTGCTCGCTCTCTCTCTCTCTCTCTCTCTCTCTCTCTCTCTCTCTCTCTCTTCCCACCATCTTCCTTTCTCTTCAGAGCTGGCCTCTTTCTAATAAAGTTCTTTCTAACTCTGGGAAAAAAAGAAAGTAAAACTTATTCTAGGCTTGAGGTTCTCTGAAGTCCAGTGCTGTATGTAACACAGAATCAGGCCACAGTGAGACAGCTAGTGCTTGGACTCTCCTGCACTTCTCACACAAGCTCATGTCATGGCATGAAATGAAAATTTGAACCAAGTTCAGAGTTCATGACAACCAGAAAATCAGTCTTCAAAAGTAAATTGCTAGAGCATGTCCTTAGAGTAAAGGGGACTCTATCCATTCCATTTGCTCACAGCCCTTTCAACCTCGTGTTTTAAAGTAAAACAAAAAAGTGCTCATGTGAGAGTGAGCATGTATGAGTGCACACATGAGAGCAGCTGTCCATGGAGGCCAGAAGAAGGGGCTAGACACTTGAAAGTTGGAGTTATAGAAAACTGTGAGCCCCATGTGGTTGGTGGGATTGAACTTGTCTCCTCTGCAAGAGCAGTAAGCGTTCTTAACCATTGAGCCCCTCCTGCCTTGTATGTTGAATAGAGTCTGCCAATAATCTATCACTGTTTTAAATGATCAAGCTCCTTCAGGTTTAACGATACCTCAATACATATTACAGAGTGACATTTTCACAAAAGGACAACAGTTGACAAATAGAGTGGAGAGAAACTACAGCAGGAGCCAGCCCCGACTCCACTGAAAAAGATGAATCAAAGAATCCTCCGTGGTGCCAACAGAAATCAGTCTTATATACAAGATGCTCTCCTGGGCCTTCCTGAAAACTTTGGACCTGAATCCTAGAACATCTTCAAAGTGAGCACATACTCACTCAGAAGTCCAGTTCTTTTCTGCCTTGTCCATATTCTGTAGACATTAAAAATCAAATCAAACAATTAAGTAATTTTATAGCAGCAAGCCAAAAATTCCCAGAGTAAGGACTCCATGGTAACCATCTTTATATGACATGCTCCAATCTTATAAGCTGGTTTTACTCTCTAAGAAAGAAACCAGCCAAGTACTCACTAACTAAACAATAGCACAGTTTATATAATTTTATTAAACATATGTCTGATAATTAAATAACACACTACTATGGGTCTACTTAGATAGAAGTTTTACTAAGTGATCTCTGAGGAACATACTTGAATGGACACTGGAATATGAAAGCCCTGAGTCTCAGGGCACAGATGAGGAAGCCATGTCAGGGAGGAAGAAATAAAAACTGATAGCTTTTTTTTCAAGTGACCACAAGTAACATTGTGGGCTTGACAAGAATATGAGGGTTCCTAGAGTCTGAGATGAAGGAAAGAATTACACTGGGGATACTAAGTCATCCACATACTCTGTGACTTTCCTCCATCTCCTGTGTGAACAGGCCAGCCTGCCAGTCTCCACTGAGGATGAACTTGGGCAGATCAGCACCATCTCTTCCTGTTCTTTGCAGTTCAGGTCTTGGTAAATTGTGTCACTAATACAAGCTGAATTGTTTTACTCTTCATGTAGTACAGTCTATTAAATATAGAATGGTTGAGCCTTTTGAAACAGCAGTTTTGAAAATCTAAGTCAGTACCAGCTTCTCGATAGGGTAGACGGAAGGGAAGGCTTTCTATGTCTTCTTTGCTTCTTTTGTTAATTCACATGTAGTTGGACTTTTTTCATTGAGATGAAGAAAACTGTTAATATAGGATTAGAAATTAAATGATAATACTTACTCAGATAAGATAATATTTTCAATACTAAGATAAAAGTAATAGTTTCAGAAAGTAATAAAAACTCAAAATTAAATAGTGTGCACTATGTGAGACTAAATTTGTCGATAAGGCTGAATATTAAAAATCATCTCAGTCAGGCATGTTGCTGCACACCTGTGATCCTAAAACTTGGGAGTCTGAGACAGATGGACCACAAGGTCAAGGCCAGCCTGAGCTACATATCAAGATGTTAACTAAAGAATCATCTGAAAAATACATTAAAATCCTTAGCAAATTAAACTACTGCAAAAGAACTAGCACTGTACATGCACATAATTCAGGCATTATTTTATAGTAGGAATTTTAATTTTTCTGTTAGAAAGTTAAACCAGAACCTTGTCCATGTTATGCAAGCCTTTGTGCACCTCAGCTCATAAGTAAATAATGTCATTTAAATTTAAGTTACAACTTGAGGTTAACCAGTCTGTCACATCTTCATAATAATGACCAAGTAGTTACTTGGCTGCTCTTGTCTCTGCAAGTTCTTTTCTAGTGCTTACTTAACTTGCAGCTTAAAGAACTGGATTATCCTCTGGGGATGCGTCTTCTGTCCATTCTAGTTGTAGTTGATGTGGGAAGAAGAGCATTTCCTACCTTCCAGACTTCTCTCTAGCAATTCCATTGCATATAGGCAGCACTTGTATGTAAGTCATGTGACCCAGGCTCCCAAACCTCAGCAACATATCTCCACCAATAAAGCTGATGGTGACACGCCAGGATATTAGGGCAAGGACCACATGTAACTTTTGAAGCTGGTGAAGCTGGTGAGAAGACTTTTTTTTTCTTTTAAAGATTTATTTATTTATTACATATACTATGTTCTGCCTGCATATATGCCTGCATGCCAGAAGAGGGCACCAGATCTCATTATAGATGGTTAGCCACCATGTGGTTGCTGGGAATTGAACTCAGGACCACTGGAAGAGCGGAAGTGCTCTTAACCTCTGAATCATCTCTCCAGCCCATTCAAGTTGGTGAACAAGAGACGTTGAGCTCTGAGTTCCTCTGTTGAGTTGCTAGACTGTGGGGGGAAGCAAGGGCCACGGAGACATACAAGCAGCCACAGGAGAGGTCAACACAGAATAGACTGGGTGCCTTCTATGAAGATAGCACCTGCCATGTATGAGTCATTTGGGGATTGCTTCAGGTCCTCAGACCAGTCGGACTTTGAGCTTGGGAACTACACGAAACTAACTATTCTCAAAATATACAAGAAGTAACAGAATCACATTCTTGCATAATACAAACCCAATAAAGAAAGTAAAAATACATACTTCACGTACAGATCCTTGGTTCACAGATTTCAGAAACCTTTTCACTGAGCTTTGATTCTTATGTTTTCACTTTTGTCCATTTCCCCTGGGATGTAATTTTCTACTCCACCAGACTTCTTCCTGTCTTTACATTCCCAATCTACTTTTCTTTTCTCAGTATTGATTGTGATGTTATCTAAGTGTGTTCAGCTTGGGTCTTCTCTGACCAGACACTCATCTGTCAACTTCAGAGAACATATTAGCATCAATGTTCAAAGGTCACTTTTGCTTGTTATGAGTCTATAAATAAAATCTTGAATGCTATCAGAACAAGACAACTTGCTTTTAGAAAGGTGTATTTATGCCTGAGTTTACCTCTTTTTATTTTTAGAATCTAGAACATTTTTGTTTTCAGCATTATATTGACAAGCAAAGGAAGAAATAACTCTTCTGGTGTGATTATGACAACACTGTGATTTGCTCATTACTTCATTTTACTGAAGATTACAAACTTTCTAGGGACCCTTTGAAAATCATCAGTGTCACTGATATCCTTGAGCATTTAAGAACTTTCTTGGCCAAGGAAGGACCGAGCTTGGAAGCAGAAGCTCTGTAACTGGGGGCTCTAGCATAACCTTCTTGAGGCTTGGAGATAGTTATAGCTCCCCAGCTTTGGAGAAGAAAGGAACTCTATACCAGGTCAGAGAATACTGCCTGTAATGCCGAGGGACTTCAGTCTATTGTCCTGAGGGCTAATGGTGGTGTGGGAGACAGCCTCTTGAACAGTAACAGTTCAGGAACCATTTAAGGCCATAGAAAGAGAATGCAGAGTGCTTCTATCCTACATTAGTGTTAGCTTCCAAGAGCTTCCCACCAAGGCCTTGGTTCACCTTCAGCAAAACATCCAAGACATGAAATCACCTTGGAACTATCTTTAGAACCTGTTTGTTCTGGGAGTAGGAGAAGTGGCTCCATCAGTAGTGAACAAAGCTTCCTAGAAAGAAGCGGTAACTACCAAAGCCAATGGACTAATTACAACATCTGTAATTCTCCAGAGTTGCAAGTGTCCAGAGCCAAGGCATCTTAAACTATTTTTAGGCCCTTACAGAGCCATTGAGTCTAACTCTGTGTGTGAAACAATGTCCTTGTGACTATTAGGTAAGTCCTTTGGAATATATGACAGATACTTAGCTTCCAACAGCCCTAAATCTAAGAACCTCACCAGTTAACAACAGCTGAGACCCATAGCAGAGATGGCCTGCTTTGGTATAACATCCAACCTGGTGATCCCACCAGTGTGCTAAGAATGTTGATTTCTGAGTTTCTTTGTTCTGCTACTACCTGAAAGTAAACCTTTATTGTGGAGCTGTGGTCACTCAAACTTTGATTCTAGAATAAATTATCTCCTATCCTCTTATCTCCTTTGAGGTGAGAGCAGTTTTTTTTTTCTTTTTGTTGTTGTTGGTGGTCATGGTGGTGATGTTTGTTTTGTTTTTGTAATATTGACAAGTGCCTGCCTGGTATGCAGGAAGCCTTGGTCTCAGTCTCTAGTCCCACACTGACCAGGGTCCACATTATCATTACCAAACTCAACAGGTGGAAGCAGGAGAATAGAGGCTCAGTAACAGAGTGAGTTTTCATACTAGCCTAGACTATATGAGATCCATCCACAAAATGCACACTTATACATATATGTATGTACATACCTGAATATTATACATGCATATACACATTCATATGTGTACATGCAAATAACACATGCCTATACATGCATGTAGTACATATAAATAAATAAAATAAATACAAATAAAGAACTCCTTGCTGTTTTAATTTACTTAAAGGTTTTTCTGTATTTTACAAACAAAAGATAAGTGATGTCATTGGCTCAAATCTGACCCTAGTCACTGCTCAATGAATTAAAATGAAAATAATCTTAGAGAATGCTTGTGTCCTAGAGAAATAGCCAACCCACCAGAGACATAATCTCCTTTAGGAGACCTGACACCTGGGCATTTGCTCCCAGGCTCATGCATTTCCAACCCAGAGGGGACAAACACATAGATGTCAAGATGATGTACTCATAATCAGTGTCCACAATAGAGCACAGATTCAAATATAGAAGAAACATAAAACTCTGTAAGTTATAGAGAAAATTAACTTTAAGCTGAGTTAAGGTTTGATTTACTTTTAATTTGCACAAGTTTGATTTCCTGTGTTTTCATCTTGTTTTTAGAACTGGGTCATTAACTTTTGCAGAAAATGGTGTGACAGTATTCAACAGTTTAACTTGGTATAGAGCTAAGCTAAAGTGTTCATCACACAGCTTTCATCAACAGTGTGGGGTTCTGCTTAGGGTCTGCCTCTCTAGTCTCCACAGTGACTCCACCAAAGCCGCTGTGGGTGTGGAGGTGGTGCTGACTAAGAACATGTCTTACGCTTTGTGGCACTTGCTTTCTCCCCAGGCTAAGCCCACATGGCCCATCTCTACATTTCTATCACTTTCTCCTTCTGACACCACTTTTCTTACTGTACTGTAGTTTTTTTTTATGTCACCAGATTGTGGTAGATTGTGGTCTATTCAGGACTAAAAGTACTTATTTCTTTGTTGGTTCATGCACGTGCTAATGAGTGCTTCCTGGAGATGTAAAGGCTCACAAGCTGACAGGTGGATAAACACAATTTAAAAAACAAAAAAAAACAAAAAAAACCCTCTCCTTTGTTTTGATATTTTTTGCAGAGAGCTTGTCTGTGTAAGACAAATAGTTTAATTCAGGAAGTACTTTCCATCTTCTTTGTTTGGTGAAGAAAATCCAGCTAGAACTCAAGTAGAGCCCATATTTAAACTTGAGATAGTTTAAGTTTTCAGTACGTAATACCAGGTAAACTATAACTTTTAAGAAAAAAAAACTATACTTAACATGATTTTTAAGTTAGAGCCAACAGCTCATATCAAATATAAACAGTGCTCTTACTATTGCCAGTTAAATTAGGACTCTGTACAGCTTGAAGATGTTTTAAAATTATCTTTTAATTTTAACATCATATAAATTACACTTGGCTCTGGATATAATTGACTTGATCAATTCTTTGAAAGCAATTGCCAAGAAACACGCAAAGTAGTTAACATTAAACTCAAAGGCCATGCATCCTCAGCCAAATTCTATCTGTAATTGGGGAACTCAGATAAATTAGGGAAACTAGAAATGGTTGGTTTTTGCCCTCATCTATTCAGACTCTTCTAATCAGATGTTAGTTCTGTGCTTCTATTTACACCAGAGTCCCCATGTTAGGGAGTGTCAAGTGATTCTAAAATTAACATGAACATTTTTTCTAGTTTAATTTTACTTAAGGATTTCTCCACCTGAACCATATTAAAACCTCAGCTAAATATTTGTAGAACTTGATTGAACAGTCCAAATATTCAGAATGAAGCCATTTCTTTTGACAGAAGTCATTGTTTAAGCAATTAGAAGAATATGAAGCCATAAGGTTGACAGGAAATGATCTAAGCCTACTGAAGTTAATTAGCTCTGGGGAATAATTTTGAAATAGTAGGTGCATTAGGTAGAGAAAATTACAGTGAAATATCTCCTGTATAAAAATAAAGCTTGTGCAGCAAAAATAAAGCTAAAGAAAACTGCCTTTCTATCTTATGGGTGATCACCAGTGCCATGGTGTTGACACTTAGGTCTGAAGAGGGCAGGGCAGGACCTATGGAGGCTAGCCTCCACTTAATCATTCAATTCCAGCTCCAACTTCCAGATCTTCATGTCTCTTTTTCTCTTGGTTTGGTGAAAAAATGTTTTTGGAGCTTTAAGTTTTAGACATCAGACCCTGGAAGAGATGATTCCTTCCCTGGCTCAAGTCAACAAGCTGCAGACTGTAATTCTAGCTATCTCATCTGTCTGCTTGCTTTTTGTAGCCCAGGTTAGCCTTAAACTCTCCATGTGGCTGGTCAGCCTTGGACTCCTGGCTCCTCAACCTCCCCAGCCATGAGGTTCCAGGTCTACTTTAACAGCATGGTGACTATGCTGCCATTAAGCTGCATCTAATATTTGACTTCACATCTGCGGCAAGCATTTAAAATAGTTTGTAAGTACTTGTCTCTTCCCTTATCCGTTTATAAAATGAAATTCCCGCTACTATCCACACAGAGAATACACACAGAACATAGTTTCTCTACAATAGAACACTGGACTCCTGCTATAAACTAAGGAGTTACGGTTTACAATTTCAGGAGAGGGCAGGTGGACACTAATTATCCTCAGAGATCAGAGATGGCCTTATCATCACAAATTCATTCAATTCAAGGTGACCATAATATACAATAATGATAATGCATATGGCAGCACTCATCTTCAAAGGTTTTCCCAAACACTGAGCAATTAGCAAGATTGCACATTCTGGGGCTGACACATAAACTTCATAGTTTTCTCTATAAAGTGATTTGGCTATGGTAATGAGTGTATATATAATTTTCATTAATGGAGACCAGTACTTGCTAAATATTTTATCTCTATTACCTGTATTGAATAGTTTTCCAAGTTATACAAACTGGAAGAATATTTAAAACTAGAGATTTATATTGAAGACAATGTTTATCCTTGATGGCATAGTCTAGTTATTTTGAAGCCATTTTTAGCTACTTGAAAATGTAAAAAAGTCTTTCCCATGACAAATAAACAAGTGATTATCACCTGTGCTCATATCTGTCTTTCCCCCATCACTACTGTTGTGTGTGTAACTTCCTCTAGAATTCATTACTGTTTAAATACATTCTTTCTTTCAGTATATTGGAGATAAATGTAATCTTTTTGTAACTATGTGGGAAAATGACAATAGGCAAAGCATGACTGATTATATAGATTGTGCCTTGTTTTCTACATTTATAAACAACATTTACAAAGAAATCTTGGATAAAAGTGTACTAGCCTATCTCTAAATTCATTAAAGGTGTATGTAAAACACTTGGGAAACCTGAAAACAAATGCCAATTTGGATGTGTTGGGGAAGTTTTAAATAGAATTGGGTCAAAACCTATTTTTCAGCAGTATTCACATTATATACCAAACCTCTCATTTTTTAAAGCCTCGTTGGAGACATAAAATACAAGTACAGAAAGAAAGATTAGGAGCTCAGTCATGCCTCAAGTACCTTCTGGGTTCTAGTTCTGGAATGGCTGCTCCCTGCAAAAGTACCTGAACACCTCTGATCTCCACTTCCATTGTTCCTAAGAGTGTGAGTTAATTCTACTGTGTTCCCATTTGAATGCATGTAGTATCTCCTCAATAGGTTCCATGTGTACTATTCTTGGCAACTGGGTGCACCAGAGAGTTCTTTGAGGGATGGAAATGGCTGATAAGGGTCATGAATCTCCTGGTTCTGTCTGAACAAGGACCTGCCCCTTTAAGATAGCCACCACTTTTCAGAGTCCAGACCCACAGACCAAGAGATCAGGCCACATGTCTGTAGCTCTTTCTGGAATAGAGTTCAGAAATCATCTACGATATAGCCTGGCAGCAGGTTCTAATTTGTGGACCTAACAAGTACCTGGTTGTTCTATGCTTTTTGTAACATATGCTATGTTAAATTAAAGCATGTGAACAAAACTTCCTGCTACCCCAACACTTATAGAAGTCTAATATGTCCATGTTCTTTTGGATTGTTCTGAGGATTTCTCAAGAGGCTGATTTTCTGCAGATACCTCTGCTCCCCAGCATGCATTTAAGGTTCCTGCCATGTTTTTTACACACACACACACACACACACACACACACACACACACACACACACGAGAGAGAGAGAGACCTTCATTTGCATATTTCCAAAGTAGAATTAGAAATGATTGATTGATACTTTATCTGTCAACATAAGGAAGCTGACTTTGCTGATGACTATACAGAATTTGGTTGGATTGGGGTAAGAATCTAAAAGGGCTATTTCTCCATCTTACCCTCCCAGCATCCTCCTCCAGCCCAATTTAAAGCAGCTGCCTATCAGTGAGGCTCTGCAGGACCCACGTAACGGGGGCAGGAAGCTTGTCAGTTTTGAGGGCAACATTAGCTTTTCACCACATTACTATATTAAGAAACAAATGTTCCCTTTGTTCATTAATAACATTATTCCCAGAGCTCTATGTCCTTGGATTATATTTAAACTATAGCTCAGTAGCCAGTAATTTGTTTTTTTAATCAAATTAGTTCCTTTTCATTACACACAACACTGTTTTATATATGAACTAACAGATTATGAAAGTTAACTTTTGTTTTGAAATATGTTTACACTCTACTTCCTCTACTTGCCACAAATAAGTTCAGTCAATCTCCACAGTGATGCCCTGATTCAGGTCACACATGGGTCTTCCCATGTCCATTAACTACAGGACTCATAGGCCATTCTGTGCCTACCCTCTCACCAACCCCCATGAGAAGGTAGAACCACTCTCCCTTACATCCCAAAGATGTGGACAGGGAGCGTTTACATCAGCAGATTCTATCCTGATTAAAAAATGGTTCTACTCTCCCTCAATTTCTAAGATTTCCCGACAGCCATACCAGTGCACTGTTAGCTTCCTATGTGCTTTGGGGAAGATTCTCCTTGGCCTATAATTCAGTTATTTAATGATAAAATGAATGAGAAAATCATGAGTGTCCCCATGCAAACTAAGAAGCAGATTCCTATGTTAATGCTGTAGCTGGAGTTGGAAGGAAGGCTCATTAAGAGCACATGCTGTTCTTTCAGGGGACCCAATTCACTTCCCAGCAACCACATGGCAGCTCACATCCATCTGTAACACCAGCTCAGGGGATAAGATGCTCTCTGGCCCTGCAGTCACTGCATGCATGTGGCATACATACATACATACATACATACATACATACATACATACAGGCAAACCCTCAGATACAAAAATAAAAATAAATCACTTCACTGTGCCATTTAGGCGACACATTATTGGAGCATTTCTTATGCTTCTATTTAGTTTTCCCACGTTAGATTGGCATGGATGCTACTTTGGTAGCAGACTTTCCTCACAGGCTATTCTTATACCCGTCATAACTTCACAAAATTCTGAGGTCCTGATATGAGTAAGAAACAGTTTGCAATTAACTTAGTTTAACATTTGGAAGAAACAAAAAGAACACATGTTCTTCCATTCTCAAACTACTTTACTATCTGGCTAGCCTCACAGGATGCGGCTGGAGGGGATGGGAGAGCCTTTGCTGAGGGCCCCACAGCTCTGAAGTAGGCCTCCCTGTCTTGGTGGTTCTTCACACAAAGTATGAAGTCACATAGTATCCTGGACTGGGTGGGGGTGGAGGGAGAGGTTTGACTCTACACTTTCATTTTTTCACTAGGGATTTGGAGGCTTTGAGGGGATAGGTGCTTTCCCTCAGAAGGATGGCCACTGATAGAAGTGTCTTCCATCTTGCTTGTGATGTAGGGTTGCCGCCCTTCTGTTAGGCTCTGCTGACGTGGGTGCAGCCACCTCGTCAGTGACTCATCTCGGCAGTCATATTGGGCTAGAGCTGTAAAGGACAGCTTTTGTTAACAGATGGCCCCACAGACAATATTCTGCATGTGTTTTCCTGGATGGTCTCGACTTCTCTGGATAGACCCACAATCTATCAGCCTAAACAACACAAATTTATGTTGCCCAGGATGCCGTTCTCATCAGTGCTGGGGTTCTTGTGAGTCTACCCCAGGCCCTCTCTAGCAGGAGCCTCTCTGTGATTTGACTGTTTATATCTGGGTAATACAAAAGGAAATGAAAGAAACATTATTCATGGTGCACGGTGCGGTGTGGGTGATATTTTTCTGTTCAGGCCTGGTCTGGTTTCACATGGGGTTACACTGAAGGCTGGCATCAAGTCTGGAATTGAAGTACTTCTCACTGGCATGACTACATGGATTCAGCTCCCATGATACCTGCTTCGCATCAAGCTGAAAAATTCAAGGTTTTCAGCTGGTCTCTAAAAACAAACCCTTAAGACTTTAGACTCACTGAGCTTAGAAGGAATATTTCAATGGCATATTTGGTTCTGTCTAGTTTAGTTCAAGTGGAAACTTTAAGGATGGCACTCATGTCAACACCCTGACATTCTGGTGACCTGGGTAAATCCTGCAGCCCTACTTATGGTTCTGTTAATAGGTTTGTAGCTGACTTACCCGTCAAGGTAAGCTCTGAATACCCCCAGCAACACTGTGTAATTTTCTCAAACAAATCAGTATGTGTTTCAAGTTACACATATAATTGTTTTGTGTTTTGTTGCCTGACTCTTCTCCTCGAAATGCATGAAAGAATTAAATGTTTAAATTGTTTCCTTTAATTCCCTCTATGTACTTCAGTGGGAGGAATTAACCTAAGCACTCTTAAAGGGACTGTATATGTAATATTAAAAACAGAACATCTCATTTCCCTTTTATTTCTATTGTGGGGATAGTGAACACCAGAGGTTGTAATGAAGGCTTTGCTTTCACAGCAATGCAGAGTGAAAAAGGCAGACTGGAAACAGAACCGGAAACTTGCCTTTAGATTGGTCCCAAGGTCTCCTGCAACACAACACTCTTAGGCTTTTATTTTTCTTCTTGCCCTCACCTCTGAGGTTATGAGCAAAGACATCAAAACAGCTGCATAGAGACTGGTGTCTTCCTCCAGCCTGGGCCTACTTCAGAGTCCTCCTCTGGACTTCAGGTAAGGGGGTGGACACAGCGGAAGCCAGATGGCTGATTGAAGGCAGGATCAAGTTCAGAATGTGGTCATAATATTGTGTCCATTGTGGGTTGTGTGAGTCTGTAAACTGGTGTTCTAAGAGGGACAGAACTAGCAGGATGGATGTTTAGCTTCAAATGAATTGTTTATTTTCCACAGCTGGGCATCCACTAAGGCTGTCACACATGACAGGAGCCAAGATGCTCAGGCCAGAGCAGCCCCAGCCTGACTTGAACCTGGAGGATGTCCTGGGAGGTCTTTAGTCCAGACTGGGGACTCGAAGAAGCCAGCCTCTGACATCAGTGAGGAGATGCTATGTCAGCAGCGGAGACAAGTTGCTGCCAGAGTGAAGACAGGCAGACAAGGAAAACAGAGGCTTTTTCTACACTTCCTTTCATTTGGACTTTTACTGTGTCCTTCTGCACTTCAAAGGACCTGATCAAGAAAACCCCTGACAAGCACATCCATGGCTTGCCTTTCTGCTGACTCCATACCTAGTCACATTAACAACCACAGAGAGACTCCACTTTCTCTTTACCTCTCTCCATCCTTCTTTATACCTCCTTTCCCTCTTCTCCTTCCACCCTCCCCCCCTCCTCCCTCCCCTGCATCTCTGAGACAGGGGCTCACTTTGTTGGGCAGGCTAGTTTCAGAATATTGGTAATCCTCCTGCCTCATCAGACCAAAGGTGGCATTGCAGATATGGACCCCAAGTTCCAGCTACACATCCATCTTTTATCCCTATTTGTGGACTCACAGAGCTCTCAAAGTTTTATGGGTTTTATAGGTCATTTTCCATGACAAGTTGTTACATATTAGATCCTCTTTCAAGTGAAACTTTATTTTCTGGAGTTTAAAAACTGTAGAATTTAGTCAGGTATTCCTTACACAGTTGAACATTCTATGTGTTTTTAAAGCTTAAATGAGAGTGTACAGAACTAAGTAAAACAATATCCTTCTCTATTTGATTTTTGTCTCACTCACATACTAGGTAGAATTTTCAGCTTTAGTCTAAAGCAGATCAAAAATTTTATGAATATTCACTCAACAAACATGCCTCAATAATTAGGAAATCAAGGACTAAGACATTCATATACTATAAATGTTAAATCATAAATAATATTTTTACAAATGGATATTATACATATATAAACTAATCTGAAAAATGCACATGAGGGAGAGAAAGGATATCCCTACTAGATTTGAAATCTTTGTTTCCTGTGTGGTCTGTGGTCTCTCCAGGACAATAGCACCTTAAGCATTTCAGATTTTATCACGATTTAGTCAGAAAGACAGGCTTAAAGAATCCATCTTGTAGTCCTCTGACAAAGTAATTGGCTGGAAAAATTATAATAAAATTTTCATAAAGTTCACATTCATGAAGTGGCAAAAATTGCTTTTAGGAAATTACTATATTAATAATTTACACCCTTGTCAATAGCATTTCCCAGATAACCCCAGCTCTCTACCTCCAAGACTAGCAGCTACCTTGACCTCCACATACACACAGTTAAATATACTGAGGCACATTGAGATCTGCACCCAGATTACTCATTTAAGACAGCTCCTTGTTTAATTAGAGATTTATCATCTTAACTAGCCATACCACTGCTTGGAATTAGTTTTCCAGGGTTTGTGGAATTAAAGATGGTAAAAATTGATGAGCTCTGACTGCATTTCCCCCCAAAGGGTACAAACTTTTATTACATTTCTGATGCAAAACACTATTAGCCTGTAACCTAACCCTGTTAATCTCCTCAAGTTGGGCTTATGCGTTTCTGCTTGTCTCAAAATTTTTAATGAAAGATCTATGACTTTCACAGGCAGTTTTAATAACCTCTTTAATCGCACCCCTGCCCTTGTTTGGAGGAATTAATACAACAAGATCCTGGATTAGAGAAAACTTTTAAAATCAGAGATAAGTCAAACACTGTGACATTCAATTGGGGAGAGGTAGTCATCCTGAGACAGACATGAACAAGGAACTATGGTGATATTTTATTTGTACTGAAATGTGATTTTATTTGTATGTTAATAAAGTTGCCCTGGGGTCAGAGCAAGCTATAGCAGAAGCTGTGTAGTGGTGGTTGCATGCCTTTAATCCCAGTACTTGGCAGGCAGAGCTAGGTGGATCTCTGTGTGTTCAAGGATACAGCCAGCATGGTGACACATGCCTTTAATCTCAATACCAACCATAGAAGACAGGTAGTGACGAGGAGGTCATGTGTTGGGTTAACAACCAATGAGAAGGCAGAACAGAAAGTCTATAAAAAAGACAGGACACAGGAAGTAGGCCTCTTGTGGAGAGGAAAGACAGCAGCAGCAGTGAAGGTTAAGGTTTACAGCTCTCAGCTATTGCTCTGACCTCTTGGCTATTAACTCTGTATTTGGCTCTGTGTTTCTTATTTAACAAGATGGTTACATCTACAAAGAACGTCACTCTGTTTCCAGATGTATCCATGTTATTAACTAAGGACAGAGGAGTCATCTGTTACTTTCCATGCTGCAGACTGCAGATGTCTGGTCATTAAGCTGGTCCCATGCTAAAACTATATTCAAAAAGAGAACGGATTGACTTCCTGCATTAGAGTCTCTTAAGAGGTTGAAGTTTCCTTTCTTTCCCCAATCACAAACTAGAGGCAACTTTGACCTCAATGTTTCCAAAGACCAATACAGTTCACTCACAAATGGTCTCTCCTCTCTTCTTTATTGTTAATGTTTTCCTGTGTGTGTGTGCATCTACCTGTCTTTGCATTGCCTAGATCTTACCAGAGGTCCCAAGATCCTCCTGTCTTTGGCTCCCCAGAGCTGGGGTAACATGCCCTTCACCACACAGCATGTTTTACATGGTTTTGGAACAGGTAAGCACTTTACTGACTTTTCTTCCCAGGCTTTTAACTCTACTTTTCTGTCGAATAGAAATTGTGTTGAGCTAAGAGGAACCTACCCTGTAGTGGAGAGGGTAAGATGGTCTTTCAGAATTCCTGCTTCTGAAAATGGTCTGTCAGATACTCTAGGCCTATAGCCAATTTAAATACACCAACGATGCTGAGAAACATTAGGTGACTGTCCAGGCTGCCAGCTGTCTCTGTCTGCTCTTGCAAGACTCCCAAAAGTTGCTTGCGTCCTTCTCCCATTTCTCAGGTATTATTATATTCCTTCTCAGGTCTTTGATGAGATTGAAGACTAGCAGTTATAGTTACAACTTAGTATACATATAATATCTTAGATAGAATATATTAAATATTAGACTCGGGTTCTTTAGGATAGGACACCTTTTGGAATGATCTTTGTAATATGCCACCTACCCACGCTCTAGACTTCCTGGATTTTAGTATGTGTTTCTAGTTTGATATTGTTTGCATTGATTGTAGTTCCATGTTATCTAGGTCATTATCCTTCATTACTCCTGGACAATATTTGATAACCATTTCTTTGTATATAGTCTTGTATTAGGTTAGAACCTTCTAATTTAGACAAAAGGGGGAGCTGTAGTGGGTAGCCATTCCATCCTTGGTCTGGAAGTTCCAACCCCCATTGAGGCTTCGGTAATGGTCACGCCTATAATGCAGGGCTGAGAGGGGATGCTGAAGATCCAGGATCCAGATGACAGGAATCTCTTGGTGTTTGGACCCTGTACGCTGGAGGTAGACTGAGCAGAATTCTCCAGAGAACACTGCCGGACTGCGCCATACCTTTGCCAGACCCTACAACCTACCTATCCCTTCATTTGTAAGTTACCTCACAAAATAAACCTCCCTTTTAACTATGTGGAGTGGCTTTAATAATTTCACCAATATTAACCCAAAGTGGATAAAGTCACCCATGTACGCTCAGTCAGAGTGGGATGTATGAGGTACTTGCACCCAGTGAATTGTCTGAATGCCATCTTGGGCAATAAAGTTCATCTTTTAGCAATGATTTAAGTCAAAAGAAAGAAAAGAAAAAATACTTTCTCTTCTTAACCTAGATTAGAGATTTCAAAGTTGGATTCTGTGGTCCAGAACTGCCTATAATATATAAAATATAGGAGTACAGTGACCCATGTAACCTGTCTCTGACTGTAGTGATGGGCTAATAACAATAACAGCTTCATTATAACTTAAATGTGTATATATATATATATATATATATATATATATATATATTCAATATACATATATTAATATACATAATCCAATTATATATATTCACATATATAATGTTCAATATATTATTTAATATAGTCAATACATTATTAATAATCACAGCTTCATTATAAGCAGGGTATAAACATTTAACAAAGTGAAATAGAGAAACTCTGCCTCAAAATTGCATTTAAATTGATTACTTTTGGATAATCAATGGAATTTTTTTCCTGAAATGCCAGTTTTAAACATAGAACCACTATGGTTTATCCTAATATACATTACCACATTACCCTTTCTACTCTGTTCACAGTGAGATGCCTAGGCAGGTTTGACCCCCAGCACACTGTGTGGTATATAATAACACATAAAGAAAGATTCAGTGAACAAAATCAAATACAGAGTTGAATTTCAGGCTTTACCCACTGATATATACATATATAAAAGAGTAACTCAAAAAGTAGGCACAAACCATTGGGTGCTTTGCCCTGAACTTAACATGCAACCCACCCTATCTAAGACTCACAGAGAAAGGGGTGGAAAGAGTAAGAGACAGAGACAGAGCAGGGAGAAGGGCTGTGAATACTGTGTCCTGGGCATGACACAGCCAATGGCATTGTGAACTCAAGCTGCAGGCACTTTACAAGACTGAACTCATCAACAGTCAATCATGGAGGGGGCAGAACTTATGGGGCCATTCCCATTCTTCCTGAAATACTGGCCACTGATAGATTCTGCAGTGGAGAACCACCATTATCTTCAGTTGTATATCCACTGAGGGGCCCATTGAGCTCCAATGGATAATTCTAGACCCATGGTCTCATACATGATTAAACTCAGTAAATCTCAAAAGCAATAAAAAGCATGAATGTGGGAGAGAACTTGTAGGAAGGAGAGAAGAAGGAGGGGAGACGGTGACAGTGAAGTGTTATAATCAAAATGTATGCTGCACATACACAAAACCAGCAATAGACAAATTTAACAGTTAAATAAATGTCAGGAAGTCTAGTCTCTTTGAATACCTTAACATCTATTTTCAGAGCTATTGTTGGTGTTCTTTCCTGGTAGTGATTCTTATGCACTTCTGTCTTGTTCCATAAAAGCAGGTGCTCTGTGATTTTGCCTGAAAGTCCTGGTATCTTGCCCTCCTTTCTCAGAGTGCTTTAGGATTTTTATCCTGGGGCCCTTTGCCCTCAGTCTCTTCTCAATCTAACCACATCACAAGTTGTTTTCCAGTGATAATTTTCTGCTGACTCAACCTTGTTGTTTTCTGATGTCAGTTTCCAAATAGCTCCCATGTCACTGCTTAAGAAACAGAGCCCAAATTACTGGGTGTTATTTGAGAAATTTTTTCCTAATGGCTCCTGGAATTTTCTTCATGAATTACCACTCCAAGTGAGACATCTTGTGTGCTGATAAGGGGATGGCCCAAACCATGGCTTTACCATGACACTGCTTTTCTACTTTTAGTAATTCTTGGAAGCATTTTTTTCTTTTTACATGTTGCAAACCTCTTTCAAAGTCATCCATTCTTTAAAGGCTTTTAGAAGATCACAGTCAGAATTCATCACTCAATCCTGTGATGCCATAATACATACTCAGTCCTTTTATGAACACAGCTATGACCTGAATTGTTAGCATGATTTAGTGGATGTTACGTTGTGTACATTTGTGTCTTGCCCTCTCAGGGGCATTAAAAGTAGATATTTATTTGACTTTAAACATCCAGCTTGTAGAGTGGTGTAAGGAAGCAGAAATTGTTCAATAAATGTAAACAGAGAATATTTAATGTTGCTAGAGAACACTGGGGACAGAGTGTCAAGCCAGCCAGATGTTTGCCCACATTCCTCCACCCTAAGCCTCGGGTCAGGAGAGCGTGGCTCAGGTCTCCTCAGTTGCTCACTGGGAAGATATTTTGACCTGACTTGCTGATTCTTCTACATCCAGGGAGTGGTCTATGAAAGGAAGTCACCAAGATGGCTTTTGCCTGTGAGATTCCATATTGTTCTTTGAAAAACTGCAGAGATCAGTCCTACATCAAGATTCATTATCTGTTTCAAAAGAAATAAAATCTATTTACTCTCAGACCACTTATCATACTGTATCGATAGAAATTGTTTCATCCTATCAATCTGTGCATTTTGAAGATAAACACCTTCCTTTTCAGGTCTCTTATTCCAGTGGCACAACAGACACTATTTTACATACATATTCTCTAATAGATGAGGTTCAGGGGCTCAAATAACTTAGTAGACTTGTCCTATAGCAGATACACAACTTGATCACAAGTTTCACTTATTTTGAAGTCTACTTCCCCAAACATTCTGAAACTAAAGCATGGTATCTGTTGTGAAACTAGCTGCATAGACTTAAAACCATAGATTAACATTTCATGGAAGTTTCTCACAAGTTTAGGGGATCCCTCAGCCAGGAAAGTCCTACCTTGCAAATCAGAACCCCAGAGCCAACATGAGAAAGCTAGGCATGGTGGCAGACACTTGTGATCCAGATACTGGGGAGGCAGAGACGGGAGGGTCCCTGGGATGCACTGTGTAGTCAGCTTGGCCTACTTGGTAAGTTCTAGGCCTGTGAAAAATCCTGTCTTAAATATCAAGGTAGACACTGTCCTAGGAACAGCAGCTGAGGTTGAACCCTCCTTTCCCTGTGCATATGCAAACATGCATGCGTGTGCACATGAACATGTGCACATTAAGTATCACATAGACCATTCCAAAGAGGAACCCAGAACTAGCATACTTTGCATATAACCATGTGCTTTTTCCTCAGCTGTGAACTCGTTCTGCAATGTTCATCACACTGGCTACACAGTCTTCCTAAGACTTAATTTTCCCAGAATCCCCCTCAAAGATGGAGTCTGCAGCGAGTGAGCTTTAATGTAGTTTTTTGACAGCTACTGTACTGTAAAGTAAAGGTTGGTGATAAGATGGCTTATAGACTCAATTTCAGCTTAAAGAGCAATCCAACAGGCACATTTTTATAAATTTTCCTATTTTGGAGGAAAAAGACATATCTTAAAAGTATATAAAAGAGAAAGGATCATTCCTTCTTGCATTTGTTTTACTCAAGTTGTGCTAGGTGGAAAAGCAGGGAGGGCTTTGAGCGGATGCTGAGGGCTGATGGGTAACTATGGTTCTCTCATTTATTTTGTGGAGAAAAGAATTTATCAGAAATCACACTGCCTTTCCAGCCTCTTAGGAAGAACAATTTTACAATGCCTCATTCTCTTCAGTTATTAAAAATAAACCCTCCAAATACAGAAACCAGAGAGTTACTGAATAGAGGGAGTCACCTAATCCTCTCTCGGTATGTGAAGGAGCAAGTGTATTTTACCTCCCAGCTTTGTAATGTCACCAATAACCAGCCAAGACAATCTTGGCCGAACAAGGAATGTGTTGACAGTGTCTAAGCAAACTTCTCAAGGCTCAGACAGATGGGATAAAACCACAGTGCACTGGTCCTTAGCTCAAGAGTGTCTTTTATATTGGTCCTATTCTTTCATCACTCATATCAAATATGATAATTCTTGCCAATGTAACAAAGGAAGTATTTAGTTTAAATGTCTTTCCAGAATATACTTTTAATAGGCTCTATGTTGCCAAGAGAGGGTTCTATACAAAAAAAAATAAATAAACAGAGTAGTCACCAATCCCCAGAATAAAAAACAGGACAATATTTTCTGCTTGAAACCTTACCTAACACATGACATTTGGACCATTCTTCAATTTTTTTGAATCAGTTTTTTTTTAATCTTTCATGATTCCATCAGCACATTTGGGGTATTGAAGGAAAGGATGACTCATGTTTCCATGTCACACAGAGAGTACACAAAGCCTGGCCTGGAGTCAGGGCACTCATTGGTACCACTGCATCCAAGCCCATGTCATTACTGTTAACATTATTGTAATTTTCATATCCAACTGTAGATAATAACTCCAATATTCCCAGGAACACAAAACCCAAATATCCTCTAAAGACAGAAACAAGAGAGTTATCAAAGTGTATGTTGGTCTGTGTGTGTGTGTGTGTGTGTGTGTGTGTGTGTGTGTGTGTATACATATATATGTATGATTGTATGTATCATGTATACACAAAACATAAGCAAGCATATAAAAACTACCACTTTATACCAGGATTCTTCTCTTCTTCTTCACACTTAAATTCACAATAGTTGTGATAGCATACACCAGGCCTGTGCAAGCCCAAGACAGACCAAGTCCCAGCATGGAGAGAAGAAGTGGACATATAAACCTCCCCCTGACCATGAAGATATTGGCAACTTCCAAGTTCTGACAGAAAGAGAGACAGTGTAATCCTGAGATTATGGCCCTGGTATATCAACCTCTCTCCAGGGGAAGACCACACATCCAGGAATATTTGGGCAGAACCAAAAAATAAAACAAAAACAAAAAGAACAAAAAATTATGGACATAAAGTTCAGTGGTTAAGGAGTTGGGGAAAATCTGGGAAAAAGATCGAAGTCTGAAAGAACTAATGAAAATTAATGTAAAAAATAATACCAGTATATATGAAATTGTGTAGAACAAGTAGAAAACACTCTAGTAATAATAATAAGAAGAAGAATAGTTTCTAAGTAACTTAGTTTTTCCAGGAGATGACTGGGTCATGGGCTACTTTCTAAAGCTCGATTCTAACAAGTTTACACATAAGATTGAGGAACTACAAAGACAGTCAATTTTCCTAAGACCTCTCAGCCAATCATTGATGGAGCTGGGGTACAAATTGAGATACTCTCACCTTGATCCATAAGTCTGTCCTTCCTCACATTAACTGCACTAACTTCTATATATAGGGGCATCTGTAAAAATGATGTTCCAATTATATAGCAAATCCCATTTATTCCCCCAAGTCCAGACAGGACACATAATCACCAAGACTGCTGTGAGCAACCTTTCCTACAAGTATCCTCAGAGTTGCTCTGAAAGCACAGATTTAGAACACAGCCATAGCATTGGGAACAGTGATTCAGAAACAGATGAGCTTCTTGAAAACATGAGGATGGACTTACATTTTTGCATGGACAAGGAAAATGGTAAATAACAATTGACTGTTCTGGAGTGAATTGAGTCCTTCCAAGATTTATATTGAAAACCTAAACCCAATGGAACCACAATATACATACTGTCTTCAAGGAAGTAACTAAGGTTAAACAGGATCATAAGTTTGGGGCTGTGATCCAATAAGATGGGCACCATTAACAAGAAGAGGGTCAGACACCAAGGAAGCAAGAGTGCAGAGAACAGGTCCAGTGAGAACACAGCAACCTCCCAGCCAAGCAGTAAGATCTCAGGAGAAATCCTCCTTGCTACTATGCTGATTTTCAAGCTCCAACACGTGGGCTCAGAGTTATGGAAGGCCTTAGCAGAATGTGCTAAGCACAGGAAAGGATGGCAGAACACAAACCAAGAAGTTCACTGAGAACAGTAACCTGTTGTTCCAACTACTCAGTCTCTAGCTTTGTTACAGGTCCCATAAATGACCAGAATTGACAAACATGATTTATAATTGCAATAAAAAAATAGTTAAATTGCTAGTGCGATGGCTCACCCAATGGAGATGCTTTCTGTCGGGCATTAAGGCCTTGTGAATAATTAGATCCCCAGAACCCACATGGCAGACAGAGAGAACCAACCCTCTCACTTGTCTCCTGACATCTACAAACAACACATCATGGTGCCTGAGAACCTGCATGTATACACACATGAAATAAATCAACAAACATTAAATATATGTAAGTATGTATGAATGTATGTACTATGTATGTATTGTGTATATATGCACGATGAATGTATGGGTGTATGTATTATGATATATGCATGCATGAATGTATGTATGTATAAGTTTTAAAGAGATGTGTACAGAAAGAATGTTTAAAGACAGATATAAAGTGGATAAGAAATTCACAAGCAGGTGAGAATATGCTTTCAGTTTTTCCAGGACCTACTCACACCTCAGAAGCTGTTAATCAAGCTCATCGAGTGCTGGGTAATGGGCATCTGCTGGAAGCAATAAATGCTACTTTGTTAATTGAAGCAACATTTTGGGGCAAAAAAATACCAGTTCCTATAGACACGGGAAAGATTGGTTTGATTTGTAAAACAAATTGCATACCTTTTTAATTTTAAGATCCTAGCTCATCTCATGAGTCTTTGACGTTCAGTAACACGCTGCATATTAGAGATTTACATTTTGTTGTGGTCTGACAGTGCTTGGACATGCTCAATCCCCATTACCTTTAATGAAGGTGGAGTTCAAACTGGTTCATAAAAAGTTCACAGTGTGAATTAGGTTTAGATTCCATAAAGATAAGATTCATCTCACTGAACCTCCACCATCAATCAGAAGATAAAGCAGCATTTTAACAGCATGGCCATTTCTTACTGCATGAAAAAAATCTTTCTTAGATGTCAACTCCAATTTTAGAAATTACAACTTGTTCAACTTATAAAAATTTGAAGATAGGTGCTATAATTTGCAGTTGATTTACTAGCTGCAGATCCCATGTGAAATAAAGTTTTAAACCCAGTGATTTTTCCTCATCTTAGTTCCAGCTTGTCAATTTTGTTGTCCATTCTAACAAGAAACGTACTCAGTGATGCATAGTAATATCAGCTTGGTGGATTTGAATAGACATCACATCTGAGGGAAAAAACTGTTCTTAAAATGTTTCATTTCCATAGACCTGTTAACTTGTGTATTTCCTCTTCAGCATAGGCATAAAAAACTGATAGGTGCTTTCAAATTTTCTTGAAATGGATATAATTGCAATAAATAATTTTATCAACCTCAAGATTATCTTCATCATAAAATGCTTGGTGCATACATCTTCACAGGGATGAACTAACTACTGCATGGCTTCCTTAGGTAAACACCTTGGCATTTGGCTATAAAATGGATGTGAAAAGGATCTTTAAAAGTACACAATTCAAAGGAAATGAGCTTGACTATTTGCAGTTACTTTAAAATCACAATTAAAGGCTCACTGACAATTGTTCAATGTGCTGTGGCATGTGGATGGATAGGTGGGTTATGAGAGTGATGGCTGAGAATATGCGTGAATGTTTAGCATCCATGCATATACATCAATGTTTCAAAAAGATCTCATATGACAGCCCAACTTCTTAAACAACTTACTTTAAGGGAGCATAGCCTATTTTAGCACAGTGGTGGCCAGTGTGAGAATACTGACCAACTTCACCTGAATTGAACAGTACTGATAGTCATGTACTAACAATTATATGGTCATTTCCTTAAACAGCTCATCTCCAAACTCCTGCTTGGAGTTGTCATTTAAAATGTTTATTATAATTATTTGCTTGGATGGGGAGGAAGAGGGAGAAGGAGAGAGGAGGGAAAGGGAGGGGAGAAATTATGGATACATTCACACAGGCCATGACACAAATAAAAATCTGGGGGTCACATGACAACATGTGGTATAAAGCTCTATTATCTACTATATGGGTCCCAGAGACTGAACTCAGGTCTGAAGGCATCACAGAAGTCCCTTTACCTACTGGGCCATCTTGCTGTTCCCATTGGGAATAACTCTTGAGGGATTCACTAACTGAAAGCATATATAGGTATCTAAATAATTATTTCAAGCATGAAACAACAAGTGCCTATTGTCAGAATTATATTATTTAATAATTAAAGCTAAAAATATATTATTTTGAAATAATTATTTTGCTTAGAGAAACCACTGTATTTCCTAATAGAGAAAGATGAATATTTTAACCAACAATTAAATAATTATCCTAAATAATCCCCCTGTTTCATGTATTGTTGAAGGACATTAAATATCTTTTTTTTTCTTGAGGAGAAATATTAACTAAAGAATTTTATATGGTGCTGGACATACAACCCATCCAGTGATGTTCCTAACAAAACATGCCTGCCTGTGTTCCTTCTTCTAGTATATATAATGTGCACCCACTGTCCTTTCAGGTACCTTTTGCTCACTCTTGTGAGAAGCCTTTCCCAGAACTCACCAAAGTGACATCCTGGAGCCAAGGACAATGATGTCCAATTAAAATTAACTGTGTCTGTGCCCACTGTAGTGACCTTGACTCTCCTGTAAAACAGGCCTTTGATACTTTTGGAATTCATATGGGAATACATGTCCCAGAACAATTCAGTCATGTCAGAATTAAATGTATGTTTTTCCACATGTACCTCAGCAGTTTTGACCAACTATTTTTTCTCTAGATGGGATTTCAAAACCTAGAAGATAAGTTCAAACACCTTTCTCTTTATTTTTTGATCTACTCAAAATAGATTTCTACTGAATTTTCATGGCTGTATGTAATTCTTGATAGTAATATGATTTATTTATTTCATAATCTATATTCCATGACAATTAAAACTAGGTCTCATGTCACCGATATAATTTTAAGAATCTTCTCTTATTTCATGGAAAAAATATAGAGGTTTTTTTTTCTGGTCTTATTTTGCTTTATTTGGACTTTTTTTCCCTCCACCTTCCCCCCATCCCCTCCCCTCCATTCCCATCTCCTCCAGGGCCAATAAAAACACACATTATAAAATACCATAAACATTGAAAGCTGATTCTCAAGTTATAGATTTTTCCTCATTATATATACCAAAAAGTGGATTGTATTAATTAAATTGGCTTCAAGCTTTCTGAGGTCTCTAATAACTTTTGTAATTATCACTTGATGTTTTTCCTTGCACTTGCAAAATTGAAATCTCATTCCTGATGGTTGCTGCTTGAACCTGGTCTCAGTTTTCCCCAAAGAGTCATAAGACTCTCATTCCAAGGTTTGTTGACATTAGCTATCAGTAGTGCCTTACTCAAATGTGGTTTGTTTGTTTGTTTGTTTTAACACTTCAATTTCCTGTGCTTTGATTTTATTGTGCTATATGGTGGGAGTCTGGGATGTGATAAAACAGAAAGAACTTTATTGTAAGTAATCAAATATACAGGCTGAGACATCAACAGCTAAATATTGAATTGGGAACACTAAATCACAGGTATTTTTATTAAGTCCTATGCCACTGTGAAGTTAAAAACAAACTAATGCTGAGTGTAAATGCTGGCGTTGGTGTTCATGGACTCCTCAGGAAAAAAAAATAGGTATCATATATCACACACATACATCCACACTGCAGTATGGCTGATTTTGTTCAGCCATTTGCAATCTTCAGGAAATACTAAATAAAATAAAATTATTTGATAGCATAGTTAACAGTGTATAAAAAATTAACGTATCTCCTCCAGAGGCAGGAAGACCTGTAAAATCATGGCCAGCCTCCTCTATATATTGAAGTATAGGATAGTCAGGGCAACATAGTGAAGCCATTTTTAAAATAAATTAAAAAAACTAAAAACATATCTCAAAACATAAGATGATATTCATTTTTACCTTAACATTTGATGTAAAAACCATGGTATCTCCATAAATAAAGTGTCCTTTCTACTTCTCTCAAATGTATCCTCCCTGTGTTTTCTAACAAGTAACTGTAAATAACAATTCTTTTAAGTGTTGTTACTGTAATGTGAGACTAAGGGATATTTATTTTGTTAAACAGTTGGGAAGAGCATCCAGAGCTTGAAGATATAACATTATACATATGTCCAAATTTTCATCAACAACTTGAGAAATGGCCCTAGATGGAAAAGCTATGGCAGGTTTGACTTCATTGTTCTTTTAGGATAAAAATACAAAAATCTAGCATTTTAGTTACAGAAGCAAGAAAAACATATGCACTTCATATATTTGACTACAAATTAAATTCAGCTGAATAAAAATTATATAAATTTAAAAAATGGATCTAAAAAAATTATCCAGTGTTCATCAAGAAGAAATCAATGGAAAACATTAAAGACATGAAGGAAAGGGGTATAAAATCCAGGCGCATAAGAGCAAAAGGTGAAAGAGGGTAGAGGAGAGGCAACATGACCAAGTAATGATCTTTTCCCCATTCCTTAGCAGATTATTAACTCCTAAGTTCAAGACATGCAACATATCCCTGCTGTGGGATGTTCAAGGATGTCAAATGTGTTGCTCTGATTGGTTAAAATAAAACACTGATTGGTCAGTAGCCAGGCAGGAAGTATAGGTGGGACTAAGAAAGAGGAGAATTGGGAAAAGAGGAAGGCAGGGGAGAGAGACGCTGCCAGCCACCGCCCTGAAAAGCAAGATGTGAGGTACAGGTAAGCCACGAGCTACGTGGCAAAGTATAGATTAATAGAAATGGGCTAAATGTAAGAGTAAGAGCTAGACAATGGTAGGCCTGAGCTAATGGCCAAGCAGTTTAAATAATATAAGTGTCTGTGTTTTTATTTTATAAGTGGGTTGTTGGACTAACAGAGCTTGGTGGAGGCTGGAGAGAAGGTTTCCAACTACAGATCCCAAATGCATAGATAGATATAAACATACCTATATCCAACGTTGTCATACCAGAAGACACCAAACATGTGTTTCAAGAAAACAAAAGGGAAACATTAACTCAATTATTTAGTCTTTAATTCCATCAAAGACCCAGAAGGATACAATGTAGTTTTACTATGACAAAGTCAAAACCTTTCACTTTTATTTAAACAAAAGGGGGACATGTTGTAGAATATTATTTGAAGATATGTTACATTTGTTTATGCTGTGGAACATTTATTTAATGACACAAAGATATGTTGCATTCTTTTGGTTAAAAAAGAAAGAAAGAAAACAAAAGGGATACAAAGATGTTGAGAAACACTCAACATTCATAAAATGCGGCAGAATAACCCCAAAAGTCTGACAGAGCAAGTAATACTTTCCAATTCTAAGAACCAGCTCAGAACTTACACCAAGCAAATATCACATAAAGAGTGCTTATGTCCTGATGATTTAACATAAAGTGATTTTGTTGGGGGGAAAAAAACTACAAAGAGTAACCTTTAAGAAGAAAATCCTAAAACTATATTTATCTTTTTAATTTGTCTTATTTCAGTTAAAATAATAAAAGACTCCTCATCCTACCATCTACATCAGTAACTGACTCATGGAAAAAGGAAATACAGCCCATGCAAACACCAACCTTTTATTTAGCCAAGAATAAAAACAAAACCAAAAGATGTGCTGGAAAATGAAATGAAAACCAGTCATTCCTCATAAGGCGTCTTTGTTAGGAGTTTGAATTTCTTCCAAAGGGTCTTTGTGACATGAATCTTAAAGCGTTCTTATTAATAAAGAACAAAAACCCGAGGCCAGTTATTGGGGTGAATGCTGGAAGATCAGAGACACAGAACAAGCCACAGTTTCCTCACCTCGCCAGTCCCTCAGCTGGTTTTGTTTCGTCAGACTGGAGGCTTCTGAGTCCTCCTCCCAATGGCTCTCAGCTGAACTGTGTTGCTCCCAAGCCTGAATGCTTCTCTAGCCAAATGCTTAACTAAATACATGCTTTTCTCTCCTCTAATTCCTGGTCCTCACGCCTTATATACTTTTCTCTTTCTGTCCCCACTCCTTGGGATTAAAGGTTGGGTTTCTGGGATTAAAGGAGTGGGTCACCATGCTTAACTGTTTCTAAAGTGGCCTTGAACTCAGAGATCCACCTGGCTCTGCCTCCCAAGTGCTGGGATTAAAGGTGTATACCACCACCGCCCAACTTCTGTTAGGGCTTACTCTTTCTATTTTCTAGCCACCATTTTTGGCTTTGTTCTAGTGGCTGCCTGTTCTCTGACCCCAGATATGTTTATTTCGGGGAACACACAATATTTCAGGGAACACAATACCCACCACAGGTCTTGATCCTGAGATTGGGCTCATGGTGGAGTTGAGAGTTGTGGTCTTTTAGTGGAAGGGGACAGGGGCATGGCCATGGTGGGAACTGTGGGCCTGCAACATTCCATTCTACTGTATTTCTGGTCCTGACATGAGTCCATCTGCTATGTTCTCCTCATTTTTGATGGTAATTTCTCTAACCATGGCCAGAGCCTCATCATGGATGAGTCTCTACAGCTATAAGCTGGGGAAATCTTCCTTCTTATGAATTAATTGTCTTAGGTATTTCATTATATTAATATAAAGCTTGCTACATAAGATAAATCTAGGATTTTGACTTTCACTATTTGAGACTTATGTGGCTAAATAATGCCAATTTTATCAATTATTACATATGTTATTGGCTCTCCTAAGATACTTTTTTAAAAATTTTATAATTTCAAATTATTCAGGGTTTTGTGGATAGTAGGCTAAGCTACATTTTGAACTCCTTATAATTTTTATTAGTTCTTTTATTTTTTAATATTATAATATAGCCGGGTGGCAGTGGTGCACACCTTTAATCCCAGCACTCGGGAGGCAGAGGCTGATGGATCTCTGTGAGTTTGAGGGCCAGCCTGGGCTACAGAGTGAGTTCCAGGAAAGGCACAAAGCTACACAGAGAAATCCTGTCTCAAAAAACGAAAAAAAAAAAAAGATTATAATATAATTACATCTTTCTGTTCTTTGCTTTCCTCCCTCTAAATCCATCATAAATTCCTCCTCACTCTCTTTCAAATTCATGTCCCTCATTTTTCATCAATAACAATCAAGTGTTATTTACATGTATAATATGTACATACACACACATGTATATTTCTAAATGTAACCTGCACAGTCTACATAATGTTAATTTGTATGTATATGTTTTTAAAGTTGATACTTTTTTATTGGATAATCAATTAGTATGTTCTTCCCTGATGAAAACTACTTCTCTCACTCCCAGCCTTCCTCAGCTGTCTATAATTCCTTGTGTAAGGTTGAGGCCTTGTGAGCTTTCCTTCATCCACTTTGGCAAGTCTACTGGCACCCTCCTTGTTCAGTTCCCATTTCAGCAGTCACGCTGGTGAGACTGGGTGTATTTTCTGACATTACTAGGACATATACTTTCACCACAAACTCCCTGGCCCTCCTGCTCTTACAGTCTTTGTGAAATGTTCCCTGAGACTTACGTGTGGGTGCACTGATTTATGTATCCAGTGGTGCTGGGCTCCAAAGCTCTGGAGTTTGATTGGCTGTGGTGATATATAATGATCTCCAGCTGTTGCAAAGAGAAGTTTTCTTGAAATCTGAACATTTGGGGCTAGCTTCTTATATACTATGCAACTTACAAGAGATTAATATCTACACATTATAAGATTTCTCCATTTTGGGGCTTACAATATTTTATTCTAAATTTAGTTATTTATAATTTCCACGCAGATCTTCCTGTTTCTGGAAGAAAATAATCTGATAAAAGCAACTCAAGGGAGAAACATATTATTTACCTTATAGTTCAAAACACAGCCCATCATGACAAGGAGGTCAAGGCAGCAGGAGCTTGAAGCAGATGGTCATAGGGCACCCACAGTTAGGAAGCAGAGAGTAAGGAATGCTGATGCTCAACAGTCCTCTTTTATTTCATAAAGTCCAGGATTCCCACACAAGGAATGGCCCCACTCAACTTCAATTAACATCTTCAAACATCCTCAACATAATGTACCAAGCAACACTAAACTGCTTGCAAGATAGTTTTGTACATTCTCTCTCTCTCTCTCTCTCTCTCTCTCTCTCTCTCTCTCTCTCTCATACACACACACACACACACACACACACACACACACACACACACACACTCAAAGAAAATAAAGAAAACAGGGCATGAATTTCTGAATTTGAGAGGGGGGGGTTGGGAGAGAAGACATGAGAGGAGTTGGAAAGAGAAAAGGGAAGGATAAAAATGCTGCAATTATTTTTTAATTAAAATAAAATTTTAAGACATAATCCTTCACAGCCACCAGAGGTTAACTTTAATCTAAATAATCACTCCCAGGTGTGCCTGGAGGCTTGTCTCTTTGGTGAGTCTAGATCCTGTGAAAACGACAATTAGCAGTAATCATCACTCCTCTTAATGTTTCTAATTTTGGTGAGAGGTTATTATTTCCAACTATGTATCTAAGATATACATTTTACCTGACATTCCTATGTTTGCCTTTAAGGACATAAATTCAAATGAACTTCAGCTTAAAATGTTGAAGTTTTAATTCCATTACTAAATATAATCCCAAACCACTAAGCATGTTAATATTTTTCTATGAATTATGTTAAAACTCTGGATATTCTTGAAATTATTACCATACTTTAGGCGACCAAACAGTTGCAGAAACATTGAACAAACATTGAGTTTTGCAAAATTAGAGAGCTATATGACTGCAGATGAAGTAGAAGAAGCATCTAGGTAGCAAATGAGTTTTCCTGGGTTTAAGGGAAGCTTGTGGAGGTTGGGGATTTAGCTCAGTGGTAGAGTACTTGCCTAGCAGGCACAAGGCCCTGGGTTTGGTCCTTAGCTCCAGAAAAAAACAAACAAACGAACAAAAAGGAAGCTTGTGTTCTAGCTGCCAGCCTATAACAAACAATACCTAATTCAGACAAGTTATTTAGGTGAAGTAGACTGTGTTCATTTAAATTCTACTGGATACACCTACCATACTCCTGCATCTGGGCTCTGGGAGCATTGCAGAAGAGAGGGAAAATATTGTAAGAGCCAGAGGACCAGGTCATTTGGTATGTCTCCTAGAAATGTCAAATGCTACACCCATAAAGCCTCACCAACATGAATACCTAATCTTGAGCTGAACAAAGATAATAATAGACATACCAAAGTCGATGTGAGAAAGCCCATGAAGTCTCAACCCAATACAAAGAACAGTAGGAAGTAGGGAATGTTGAGAACAAACAAAGTAGTTCCCCAGTGAAGAGACTAGTTGGCTATCTAATACCAAATGCTCAGCCCTGAGAACATATATATGAGTAACATTAAATAGATTGAGCAGGTCGTATTTAGAAACATTCATGATAGACATACATATATGCACAAAAATGAAAGAAGAGACCATATGAGAAGGTTTGGAGGAAAGAATCAGAAGGGGAAATGATATAATTATAATATAATTTCAAAAACAAAAGCTTAAAATAATAGTCTACTAAGCATCGTGCAAGAAAATCATGAAGAACATTTACTGGAACTAAAAAAAATGTAACAGTTTAGCTTTTCTCTTTTTCAAAACAATAAAAACTGTGAGCTTCAGGCATGATTTCTGAAATTACTTTAGTAATGTCAAGCTGTGAACCTTGTATAGATCATCTGCATATCCTAATTTTCATCCAGATTTTTATGATGCTGACCATCTGGAGGGGTGAACATGAGTGGGAACCACCCAAGTCCTTTACACAGAGGCTAAAGGCATGCCTAGTACTTTTAAACATCTATCTCTGTTGAGCCTAAGGAAGTGTCCTCATCAATATGATGGAAGATGGAAGCATGATGGTGTGTTCTGTGCAGCATTCCTCCTCTCCATATTAAACCATGCCAGCTGAATGAACAAGAGTAACAGCTCCTAATTACCGACACAGAGATCAAGAGACAAAGATGGGGTCAAGGTGCTAGTTTTTGGATGACATTATGAGGGTTTTCCTGATACTGACTTTGTGAATCTTAATTTTAATGAACTCTCAATTTATTATTATTCATTCATTATTATTCATTCATTCATTATTATTACCACTTGTAAGTGTGATAGTAATAAAGGTTTAAAGTGACTTATTTTAAGCACAAACAGAATATTATAGACAAAGTTATTATCCAGAAGTGGATAGAAATCTTACATCAATTGTGCCAAGTGTTCACACTTGCTTAATGTTAAATTATATACCTCAAGTATATGACATTAGTTTTGTTTAAGTGGTTACATAATTTAATCACAAGTAATCTATAGAAACAAAAATGTCTACAAAATATATGAGTAGCTGAAATAATCATCCATTCATAAACATCTAAGTAGATTTTGGGTAAAACAGTCATAAGCAGCAGTACCAATTATCCAGGTATAATTTCCACACTATCTTCCAGGTTAACCCAAGTAAGTCCAAAATTTTATGGACTGGGTCCAAAGTACAAAGAATATTTTTCACATTTCTCTCTGAGAGAGAAATCCTGTAAATTTCCAGAATACAGAATTGTAAACAGTGGTTTCTCTCCTGTCAGCCAGTTCTCGAATATCCAGCACCTGCTTCCAGAATAACTGACTCCAGGATACAGAAGGGTCCTCCCACAGCACAGAAATCACATGGCAAGAAGGCAGGGCCCTTTCTTGTTAAGGATGTAAAGTGATTGGCTTGGTGAACCATAGGCACTGGTCCGCCATAGGCACATTGCAAATACTAAACCACATTGGAGAAAAGTGTAGAAAGTGTAAAATTTTAAAAAGGCGAAGACAAAAAGAGAAAGAAAGGCCCCTCACCCAAACAGCACAACTGAGGTTCTAGCCTTTTGAACAGATGTCAACCCATAGCTTTCTTGACTGATTCCCTCTTCCTTGTTGTAGGAACCGCCTAAGCCAGTGCAACCCATGGAGCACCTGCTGCTCTGGTGGTTTCAGGTCTCTCATTGGGTAACTTAACAACACTCTTTGCAAGGGGCCCTGACCTGCATTATCACAGCATTGTTCATGATAAACAATTTGACAGAAGTTTGTTCAGTGGGAACATCCCTGTAAGTTTTATTTACTTACTCTCATCAGAGAGTTGTGCACTGTTCAAGTGATCTGAATCACTCTACCTTCGTGTACCAGAATTGAGTCCAGTGACAAGGTTTCTGTTTACTCAACCCTATAATCCCAGTGGACAGGAAAGCTGATGAAATCACTTCATGGTGTGGGTTGCTCTGTGATCTGAGAAGAAACATTCTTCCACATCTGATGGGATCCTGGACGACTGTTCATTTCCCTTCACCAAGGCCAGACACAGATTCCACACACTCCCATATTTTCCCTCATAATGATAAGAAGAATGGTTAATCAGCCCTCACAAGCACACAGTCCCACACAGTGGTCCTCCAGAAAACAGGCTGCCTTCAAGGAAAGAGACTCTCCTATGTTGCTCCCTCCCAGTGTCATTCATCCCATGCCCCACACTGTGTCTTCTAGCTTTATTTATTCATCCCTATTAAGAAAAGTCTTTTGTCTACTTACATGTTGAGATATTGGAAGGTGTAATATCCTGTGTGCATTTTGGAAAAGTCCCCAGACCTTTAAGGCATGACTCACATGCCCCATGTTGAAACAATCATTTGATCATCTGAAGTCAGGTTTGCCTTTCCTCTGCTGTCTGTCATAGAAACTGCCTTCCCCCTTTCATTTCTCTCTGTTTCCTACAACCTCCAGTTGTGAAATTCAAAATTTGGTCTATATTTCTTATCATCTCTTGAAACTAGAAGTATCAATATGCAACGGATTGGATATTTATGTTCTCTTAAACTCTTACAATGAAATTTTAACTCCCCAGCTGAAAGCATAAGGTAGGAGAAGAAACTTTCAGGAGGTCATAAGGTTATGAGAGTATGGGTTTCATTACATGACAATGCCCTTCTAGAAGACACCAGAAACTAGACAGTCACTTCCATCAAAGGAGGAGAAACATAGTAAAATAGAAAACAGGCTCTCACCAGACAAAAAATCTGTTAGCATCTTGAACTTGGAATTTTTGGTGGTGAAAACAAACCTCTTTGTTTGTAAGCTACATAGTTTGTGTTATTTTGTCCTAGCACATCCAATACACAGAGGAAGAAAGATGACTTGTTTTCTCCTCTCCCACACCATTCTCAGGTGTGACTGACAGTGGCAGCTATTCCAGTTTCCCATGTGGTCAGCTGACCATGACATTCTCCATGGATGTAAGCTAAAAAATTATAACACTAGCATAAATATCCCATCATTCACATATGTACATATTACATGAACATATATTCATATTTACAGGATATACATGTAAGTGGATGACAGACTATTGATAGAAAATAGACAAGTGATAGATGTTATGTAGGTTGATAGATGGATAGATGATACATAGGTAGATAAATTGAGTATAGCTCGAGAGGTAATAGATGATACACATGATGCTTGAATGATAGAAAATGATAGATAGATAGATAGATAGATAGATAGATAGAAGATATATGAATAGATATACAGATAGTTGATAGACATATAGATAGATAGTTGATAGATAGATAGATAGCAATAGATAAACAGAATGTATTTATTCCCTTTCTTTTGATATCAAGACTAACATATAATACAACAAATCCTGATCTGTGAGAGGTAGGCAAAGTTGGTATTCAAGATCCAGACACTATGAATCAAAGGGAATGTGCACTTTTCCCATATCTTTTTCTTTTCTTTGTTCACAGCCCCAGGATGTGATGTCTGCAGTTGGAGCGGCCTCACTGGACACTAAGATATATTCCCTGTATGTGGAGAGGGGCAGGATGGAAAGGATGGAGTGAGACTCCAGGGAACAGGACTAACGCTTGTGGCAGCACATCATTTCCACTCTACTTTCTCCACACAAAATCACTACTAAAGTGTTATGAAGAAAAAATATATCAAGGCCCCTATTACCTCAGGGTAAGTCTCATTTACTCATACTGAAAAAAAAGTGTTTAAAACTATTCTTTCTCAAGCTGAGTATAAAGCAAATACATGGAAGTTGTCTGAATAGTGTATGGTTGTTAGAAATTAAGATAAAGCGGCAGTTCTTTGAAGTCTTTTTCTGTAGTTCTGATGTGGCAAATGATTTCAAATAGCCACAGCTGAGAAAAGATATAGGAAAGACTCCTGCCCTGTTGAAAAGATGTATTGCTTATTAGCTCAAACTTACATAGTCTGATTCATAATAACAAAATTCTTATATCTCTATCCATTATATCTTGTTTGTTTTTGTCTTTTGAGACAGGGTCTTATAATGTAGCCCAGCCTGGCTTCAACCCATGTTCTCCTCAGTCTCCCAAAAGCCGAAGTCAGGCCCATCTCCACATCTGGGAACTTGTGAACTTTAAGATAAAATCTCATTATAATGCAATACAGTATTTTGGAAAGTTCACATGCACAAATATATGTATACACCTATACATATGTACATGTGTGTACATATATACTTATCTATCCTCATATGTGCAAACTCATAATACATATGTAATCTTCCTAGATTGAATGTTATATATTTAGGACTAAAAGTACATAAACTAAAATATGCTATTCATCACCTTATTTGAGATTATAACTGATTTCTGGGTGACTTTATGTTGTTCATAATCAGAATTAGGATTCACAAACAACCACACACTGTCATTCTAGACTACAGAAAATTTTGCCTAATTATTTTACCAGTGGGAGCAGAAATCCACCAGTTAAGCCACTGTTCCAGCCATTGGATATTCATATGAAAACAATATGCCAGGTGACTTTTAGTATTTAAACTAGTATCAGATATAAGAATGAAGCTCTCCTATTTCAAAGTCTAGTTTAAAGATGAGGGAAGGAAGGAAGGAAGGAAGGAAGGAAGGAAGGAAGGAAGGAAGGAATGGAGGGAGGGACGGAGGGAGGGAGGGAGGGAGGGAGGGAGGGAGGGAGGGAAGGAAGGAAGGAAGGAAGGAAGGAAGGAAGGAAGGAAGGAAGGGGAGAAGAAAGGGAGGGAGAAAGAAAGGAAAGACTCCAGAAAAGTAAAAGATTTTCCTGAAGACTGTGAAAACATAACAGAATCAGACTTAATAATAAATATGTATTTCATGTCTAGTATTCAGTCAATACAAATATAGGTTGAATGGGTCACCTGTGAGCTATTACAGAAATAATCAAAACTCATTCTGCCCACTTTTCTTTTATATTTAGAATAATGCAAGAGAAATAGCTACTATATACCTCTCTGATCTTTCTACTATGTTGAAGAGAATCCTAAATTTTTATTTTAGATAATAAGAGATGTTTCTGTATCTTAATGCAGTCCTTAATGGTTTCAAAATTAAGCATAAAATATTTTAACTATTTGGCTTGTATTTATGTATAAATACCATCCAATACCCCCTATGGCTCCTTTCCTCAAACATAAAACTATTGCTAAAAAATAAAAATAAATAAATAAAAACAAATAGAAGGTTTCACTGTGCTCACCATTGACCCCACATTCCTGGGTACAGATAACTGTCCTCTAAGGCATCTCTGAAGAACTTCCCATTGCACGGGGGGGGGGGGGGGGAGCGGAGGAGGGTCAACGAAAGAAGGAATGTGAATTATAAATAGTCTTCCCTTGGAAAGTGGTGGTGATGAACATGCACACACACTGCTTGGTGACTGATACAGCATTCCTAAGAAGATGACAACAATGAATAACATTAAGACACGGGATGATGATGGCAAAGGCTTTAGCTTCCCATAACTGCAACACAGACAAGGAGACATCAGCCTGTACACAGTTATGGAGGAGACTCTAGTCCATACTGCTCAATGGCCATAAGGCAGCATACCATAGTGAAACTCCTGATAGAGTAAATCTACTCTCTTCATAAAAGAGTGACCCATGATACCACCACAGCTTTCACATGCCTGCATATAAATGCTAAGCACTTGCTAAGGGGTGCCAGCTCTCAGAGACTTCCCAATAATGCCACCCTGGGGACCAAGACTTTTAACACATGGACTTTTGGAAGACATTTACAGTCAGAATTGCCATTCAGTTGTTGTGATTCAGATGTTATTATTAATTTTTGGAACAGAGATTGTTTCTAATTGCTGTATCCATATGCAGATACACATTCAAAGTAAAGATACAGCCATTATCCTCAAACAACCCTATCTTAGCTACAGGCTACAGCTACAGAGATGGCTTGGTTGGCAAAGTGCTTTTATTCAAGCAGGAGAATCCAAATTCTAATGGCCAGCACCCACAGAAAAGCCTGGTTCATCCTGCACTTAAAATCTCAATTCTAGGTGCATAGAGAAAGGGAGTGCCTGGTGGTCACTGGACAGGAAGTCTAGTGAGTAGATGAGATCCAAGCCCAGGCGGATCCTGCCCCAGATAATAAAGAGAGGGCAATGTAAGAAGATATCTACTGTGGGTCTCTGGTATTGATATGAGCACTTATCTACACAAGGTATGCATGCCCACACACAAGCACTTGCACATGTAACCTTCTTATCTGAGGATATACCAAAAAAAAAAAAAAAATCCAGGACTAGAAACCTGACATCTATTATACCAGTGGTTCATTTTCTCAATGAAACGCCTACCTGGGTTAACCTCAGACAGGAATGGACCCAGGAACTTAAATCAGACTCACACAATACAGAAAAAACAATATAACTAAAGCATCACAGTGCAGGGAATTCAATTCTGAGTGCCTCATTGCACTCTCATGTAACATATGGCTTTCCTAACACTTTCTTAACAAAATTTGGCATTAAATTCAAGCTTAACTTCCCTCATAGACAAAAGGAATGGCCATCAATATCAAGCATATAAGCTGAGGGTGGAAATTCAGGCTGAGGGAATGTAGGGTTGCTGTGCAGCCTTTGAGATGTGTGACCTTTGATTCTCTACCATAATCAGCTCACCCCAAACACAGAACAACTATGTGTTTCAGTGTTAAAAGTAAAGCAAAATCAATTGAAATATCAATAGCCCATGATTTAAATTCTAGGGTCAATATATCTGTGTTACAGAAACAAATCAAGAGTGCTATTCTCCCTATGCTATTGATTATGGTTAGCATAGTTCATATAGATTGGAAATCAAGCAAAAAAATTACAGAATGAGAGATCCCATGTTTCCTTCAAAATAAATTCTACAATTAAGATCAAAACTAACTATGTGAACCAGATTGGACAAGCTTAGCTTTGTCCTTTTTTATTTAACTAATTACCATGCAAGGGTTGCCCTAGTGCCCCTGCCCTCCACATGCTCCACTCCAGGTATCAGAGCAGAACATTCTTTGACTCCATGAACCCACAATGTTGTCCTTATCTATCAAGGACAGTGTTCTCACTGGGGTACACTCTTAGTGTACATTCCCTGGGTTTGGCGAAAATGTATAATCCACATGACAACTTTTCAGATTGCACAAAATGATAACATTTACATCAGATTATTTTATTATTATCAGAATGTTTTAAATAAACCCTGTACACTGTACTAAATAATATATGTCACAGTTAGTCATGAGTGTGTGCACATAGTCACAGATATTAGGTGAATAGTATTTATTAGTAGTACTAGTTATTAATAGTATTTAGATACAAATGTATTTATTATAAATGGGTCAGAGATAATCTTTCCGGAAAAATAGAAATCACTGAGCAATACAACTCTTTTTTTTGTTTGTTTGTTTTTTTGTTTTTTTGTTTTTCAAGACCGAGTTTCTCTGTGTAGCTTTGCACCTTTCCTGGAACTCACTTGTTAGCCCAGGCTGGCCTCGAACTCAGAGAGATCTGCCTGGCTCTGCCTCCCAAGTGCTGGGATTAAAGGCATGCCCCACCAATGCCCAGCTCAATACAACTCTTATTGTATGTTTTCAGTATGGTTTTAACTAAGTCATGAAAAATAACATATTTCCTACAGAAAAAAAATGTCTAGTTTAAAGTTAGTAGAATAATAAAGTTTATTCCTTCATGGGAATTTGTTTGACTCCAAACTCAAACCACATATTCTCAGCTCTTACTTCTGTATCCATAAAAAATAATGTGTGAAACTTTGACACACTCCTTTTATCTTTCCAATATTCTTTTCTTTTCTACAATTCTTGTTAGTTATTACCTGTGTCTACTTGCAGTGATTTAAATATTACCCTGCCCCAGAGACACATGATTAAATTATGGACTATTAAATGTATGAAGCTAATTAGCCAAGTGATTAATTTTAAATTTGGTTGAGATAAGAAACACTGAATTATATCTAACCTCAGGGATATGCACTATGAATTCTCCTAATTTCTTAAATATAAGAATGATTAGTATCACATTTTTTGGCCAGTTTCATTGCAGAATTGGGAAAATTGTAAATTAAAGGTGGGCTGGCTAGAAGACCAAGAGCAATTAGGTTTCAAATTCTACCCAAAAATTAGAAATGTAAAATTGGTAATGATTTCTCCAAACAACTAACCCACATATTATTTAAAAGATGTCTGTAACACAGACATGGTGAGTTACACTTGTAAGCTCATTGCTTGAGAGGCTGAAGCAGGAGGATGACCATGAGTTGATGCCATTCTGGAATACAGAGTGCGTTCCAGACCAGATAAGGCTAAACAGCAAGACCCTGTCTTAAAACACCCAACAAAGAAAGAGGAGGGATGAAGAGGAGGAAGAAGAGAAAGGGGAGGGATGGAGATGGGTAGGAGGAGCGAGTGGAAGGCCTATGCTACATTCAAATATATCTATGAATAAATCTCCCCAAAGACTTAGTCTGTTCCCCGGGGCCTTGACACAGAGCCATTCAGCTCCATGGTAATTGTTACCAGGATGCTGACAGATGAACTTCATCAAAGAAAGTTCTGTAGCTGAGGCCAGACAGGGAAAAAACAAGAGGAATGTAGGTATTCTCAATTCAATTTATACTATTTTTCTAAACTAAAACGCACAAGCTTCCATGATGGACAAGGCAGAGAGGGCTTATTCCACAATTAATATGCAGGGAAATCTATACATTAGTTTACACCCACATTTACAGGAATTACCTCTAGATCTCATATTGACAGAAGAGGTTCTTTAGTTTTATGAGCCCAAGACACCCATCTATATGTCTAGCTTTTCCTCCATTGCCTTTAATTAAAATAATTCCAGGATCATCTACCTGATAATTTGGATGAATTTTTTAAACAGGAAGCAAGCTTGCTTAATGCACACACAACTAACCTTTCCTGACACCAACTAATAGTGCTTGAAAATAAAGTAAGCATACTCCCAGCAGGCCAAGGGCCCACCTCGGAACACTGGAACATTTAGACTCCTGTGCTTCCTTGGTAGACAGGAGAATTGTGGGCTTTGGGCAAGCTGTGCAAGACCCAGATCTAATTTTTACTTTTGAAAAGTGGCTGAGTTCTCCATAGAGCCATCAGGCTAAGATTCCATATTGCAATACTCCCTCTGGTCAAATTTTAGAGATTTTTGTGGGGATGTTTTAAGAAGTTTTGAGAAGTGTGTTGGAAAGCATGCATGTCCCATGCCTCTGATGATTATTGTGGTTCTGACTGATGGGACAATCCTCCTGCCAAACAGCAGACAATGGTTCAGTCAGTCTGACCAGTACTCTAGAATCTAAGAAAAGAACTCCTCCCTAGACCCAGGGGGTCTAGGTTTACTCACTGACTGAAAGTTTCTCCTCATGGTCACATGTGATGTGACTACATGGAGGGTGATGATGCTCACGACCACCCCACCTTCTCAGCCCTGCTTATTATTTTCTAGTCCTTATGCCCCCATTCTTCTTCTCTACTCTTTCTTCCTTTTTTCTTCATTTATGCCCATGAATCTGACAAAAAGCTTGTCATTGTCAAGGACAACACAAGAGAAACAAACAAATAGCCACAGTGATCACTGTGCATCATCACACTGTTTGCATTCAAGCTCCATAGGGGTGTAGAGCACAGAAGAGCTCCCTAGATTTACTGCATGGTGGGGAGGGGTCTTTAAGCTTTCAGAGAAGTTTCTTCCCAGAGATTGAGTGATAATGTCAGTCCTGATGAGACAATGTACTACAGACTGCATAGACTAAACAAATTTATCTCTCTTCCTCCTAGAGATCAACTGAGTGATGTTTTGGTCTGCTGGGACCTTTACAAAATACCACAGATTGAAAGCTGAAACAACAAAACTTACTTCCTGAAGTCAAGAGACTGAGCAGTCCTGTCAGGTCTGACTAAAATCTTTTGGTTCAGAGGGATTGCTGTTATCTTATCATTGGCTGCGATCTCCCTGAGCAAACAGGACTCTCTCTCTGTGTGAGTGTGTGTGTGTGTGTGTGTGTGTGTGTGTGTGTGTGTGTGTGTGTGTTGAAAGTATGTGAATGTGGACGTGATCAACAAATGAAAATAATATTGTGGTGTTTTGTCTGTTATTCAATCCATAATGAATGGATGAAAACCCAGATTTTCTTCTTTTGATTCCACAATGCACCATTTCCTCAGATTCCTATCAGCACTGATGAGTATTTAATTTTATTTGGGACCATTGAAAAGGCTTGTTCCACCACTAAAGTTCCTTAAAGCAAGTGACTCAAATGTAACAGCAAATAGCTAAATATTTTAATATTATGCATCTAACCATTTTGCATGACACATCTCATAAGAACTTACAAAACTGGCTTTGCATCTTCTGGATTTGGGGGAGAATTTATTTGCAAGTCTTATTACCCATCATCCAGTGTTTACAAATGTGTGAAGCCAAGATTATTCTGTGGCCATTATGTTTTATAATGTCAGGTGTTTATTATTCTGAATGCAAACTTTATTTACATATCAAAAACTAATGAGATATGAGAACGTCCTGACACAGAGTTATACTTGTAATGTGTTTTTTTCTACCTAGAAAAATGTTTGCAAATGGGAATCTCATTTATGCCATTACTTATAATTCAGTATTTTACTAAAACTATGCCTTGGTTAGATCAAATTTATAAATCTTGTCAGTAAATATTCTCAGCACAACCTTCTGATTTCTTAATGAGTTTCTTGCAAAAGAAGAAGTTAGATAATTAGCATGCTGCTGCTCGGGCAACAAGCATCCCAGTGTTTCCAATATGATGGACTTCAGGCTTCAAAGTAGAAAGACACGTGAGTAGATCATTAAACCAAAAAAACTTAGCAATATGATGTATTTTATAGAAGTTTGCTAAAAGTCAGTATTCTAACACATCATGTTTTAAGGAATTTTGAATTACTTCCTACATTTGTCTTGTATTTAATTATCAGTGGTTACATCTCACTAAATAAAGGTAATTCAAAACAATGTGTGCCTGCATTTCTGAGGCTCTCCTAGTGCTCACAATCCACGTTTCTAATGATTCCATAATTACAGATTAAAGTAAAGATATATAGAGGACAATGTCAGAATGTTGTAGAAGAAAACAAGAGCTGATTTACCTATGGTGAGGTAGACATTAAGAGTGAATAGACAGTGCTCAGAAAGGGGCAAGTGCTTGTCCAAAGGCTCTGGATCGAATGGGTGAGGAGGGTCCTGTTCTTTCTATCTCAAAGAAACCATGGTAGGGTGAAGAAACTGTGTGTACTGGGGGTTTCCATAATGTGAGTTGGCAGACACTGCGCTGATTAATTATGGAATGTGCTTTCATGATGGAATGTAGTCCTCATTTAGACTGACAAATGAGGGCCCCAGACAAAGTTATTAGGCTGGCATCTCAATTATTTTGTCTGGGCAGTTGTTTATTTATTGGTTATGTGGATTTTAAGAGAAAAGGAACTGATGTAGTCTAGAGCAAAGATGTGAGGGATGAATGGCCAGTGCAATGGAGGGGAAGCCATGCCTAGGACCAGGGAAATTTACTTATTACCAGTTCTAGATTCATGATACAGTCTCTTCATCCTCAAACTCCCTAGAGAAGAGAATTTGCAATAGCAACTCTGAGAGGCTATGGATGCTTTCTTTCTTTCTTTCTTTCTTTCTTTCTTTCTTTCTTTTTTTTTGTCTTTCTCCAATATTTAGGTTTTTTTCTATTTCTTTTTTTCTCTTATTTTATTTATTATGTTTGTGTTTTAATTTTACACATCAGCCATGGGTTCCCCTGTCCTCCCTCATCCTGCCCTCACCTCCACCTTCCCCCCAGCCCCTCCCCTGCATTCCCATCTCCTCCAGGGCCAAGACTCCCTTGGGGATTCAGCTCAACCTGGTGGATTCAGTACAGGCAGGTCCAGTCCCCTCCTTCCAGGCTGAGCATGTGTCCCTGTGTAAGTCCAAGGTCCCAAACAGCCAGCTCATGCACTAAGGACAGGTCCGGGTCCCACAGCCTGGGTGCCTCCCAAGCAGTTCAAGCTATTCAATTGTCTCACTTATCCAGAGGGCCTGATTCATTGCATCTTCCTCATTAAGACAACAACATCTGAAAGTAAAATTTCACATCCTCAATTCTTAGAAACACAAACACTTTTACTTACAATTGGTATTCAGTCTCAGGATAGTCACTCTTAACTTAGATGACACACCATAATAAGATCTAAGACACTTCCCTGAATGAACCATGCTTCCCACTGGCTGGTTTCTCACCTCTTCTCCAGAGTCAAAAGTTCATAGTCAAGAACCGTGGAGCATCCATACACTAGTCATCTGCTCCTCTTAGCAACTGCTTTTTAAGGATTCTGTGCTCCTTGGCCCTCCCCTCTTGGCCCAGGAAACTGTAGGTGTCCCTCCCAAACCTCCCCTACCATGGCTGACCACCCACCTAACCACCCCCATCCCTGCTCACTTCTACATTCGCTGGGTCCTAGTCACTGAGCTGAGATCTCTTTACAGTAATTACATTCTAACTCCTGACAGATCATTATTTTCCTGACAGAGCCCACCATGCCCATGCCATAGCAAATGCCATCATGAATTGTTCAGTAGTCAATCAATTATTGGTAGCTTTACTTTAAAAAAATAAATAAAAAAAACCATAAACCTAAAATGGGATTCTCATGAGATATAGGACTATTCTTTCTTAAACTAAATTATTGTAAAATAACAGAAACCAGTCAAACTGATGGCAACTTTGAAAGCACCCCATAACTTAAGAGCCAGTAACAGTAAAGATCTTTGTGAGTCAGAATACAGATGTGTTTAATCGCAGTACATGCATGCACCACTGCGACACGAGAAATGAATAAAGTAAATTCTGATGCCATAAAGTTAACACTTTCATAATGTCCACAACTGGGGCAACAACAAGCTCCTAAATTTATCCAACATTTGCATGAGATTTGGTCACAATGTCACAGAGTATCTTCAGTTGATGTTCATTCTCTCTCTGTCCCACACCCTGCTCTCCCTAACAGGATCACATCATGTTACCCAAGATGACTTCACAGGTGCTCAGTGCCCCAGACTACCCTTTTCCTTAAAATCCTCATACCTCAGCTCTTAGAATGCCAAGATTAATTCAGTAATAATAGTTTAATAATAATTCATGTTTATTTTTACTCCAGAACATAAATACTGCCTTGAAAATCTATTTTCTGTTGCTTAGAATAATTAGACTATAGTCATATTTTTCTTACTTCATAAATGATTTCCTACTTGCTACTTTAGTGGGCAAAATTATTCAACTTTTTAGAGTATAATTACAGTAGGAATCAAAAGGAATATTTAAGAACACTTCTCCTAATTGAATAGAACAGTATATATTTCCTTTAAATAATTTATATTAATTAGCAGACTCTTGCTCAGTACTCACCCATGACAAACAATGCTCTAGATCTAGTCCTGGCTTTCTGTGAATGCTAACTTTAGCACACTGGTTGCATTTCTCAAAATCAGAACATGTTTGTTTATTGTTGTTTCCCAAAATCTTAGTCATAATTTTACAACTAGGAGTTAAAAAGAAGCACTTGTTTATTGCCTTGGTCCTTTCTTATGTAAATATTTCATATACTAAAGTATGTTATGATCCTACTGTTTTGAGTGCTGTCTACAGTCCTAGCCAGCCTTAGCAAATGATGTCTACACAGGTTTGATTTTAATCAACAGGACTTGGTTCTTTCCTGGCCATGGGAGTATTTTTATTTCATATTAGTCTTCCATTTCTCATTCTGTTCCTACATTCTCATACTTACTTTTAATGGTTAAACTAATGATTTAAATGTCTTTTTACTTAAGCTTTGATCTTAAGTGTCTGATTTTCTAAGTATCTGGTCATATTGTTAAGAGGACACACAGCATAGGACTTTCCTACCTCTGTGGATCCTATTTATTCACAATTCAAATATGAGTCTTAAGTGATCAATTTTCCAATTAAGGCTGAAAATAGAGCCAATCAGGAGAAATGACGTCTGACGTTCCAAGGTAAAATTGAATATTTCATTATAAATATTTTCAAAGAAGCAAATCTCTCCATTAATTTCAATTTTAAGAACTTCTAATTATTTTACTCTGAGCTAATATAGGATCAGAGGTTTGACAAAATAAAATTTGAGTGGATAAAACAATAAAGCAAATGGTTACCTCAGAGTAGTTAAGTAAAACACATATACGGCAATGAAGTATCACTGGTTGGAGGAAAAAAATGACTCTAATGTCACTTGGGCTGAGGAGACGACACAGTGAGTAATTACTCTACCAGGACTGTGGCTTTATACTCTTTCAGCAGACGCGTAAGAAGCTGGGCAAGCAGAGTGTGCCTATAACTCCAGCTCTGGGGAGGCAGAGGCAAGATGACCACTAGGCCTTGCTGGCAGCCTTGGCAGTCAAATCATTAACTCTTTCTTAAAAAATAAATAAGATGGACAATAATATTAACACCTGATACTGACCTCTGGCTTCCACATTCACATACCAACATCTGTACATACACAGAAATGTATACATGCATACACACTACACATACACACACAGACACATCACTATGATGCAAACTGATACTTTTAAATACTATTTTATATAGTCTTCCACAGGTGTTCAGTTGTAACTTTCATTTTCTTGTAACTGTAAAAATAAGTGCTCTAGTAGACTAGACTTGAAACCTGATACAGCCATCTTGAAGCTAACAGGCATTTAAATTTAGTGAGCTTCTCTATTTAAGGAGGCAGGGCCTACAGCAGCTTTTTTGCTTTTTTCTCCTACAGATTTTGTGAGGATTGACATGGAGAAAGAGCAACCACATCTAGTGGGAACAGTGGCCCATGCCAGGTGTCACCAATGTGGCATCCTACCACAGTGAGACTGGGGACAATCTCTGTGCTGCACCTGACCCCCTAATGGCATAGGCCTCCAAGACTTACCACTGGAGTGCCTGATCTCATCAAGTCTCTTCCCAGAAAGCCAATCTCAACTACTTAATAGAAAAGGAGGTGAATTTGGTCATAAATTGAGCTTAGTAACTTTAATCACAGATGGAAATTCAACGTGGTCTCTTTGCTGCCAAGTCTTCCTGCTTTGTGCTTTACAAAAGGCTCACAACTCGAGGAAACTGTCCCTGGCTTTTGTACAGACTATGGAGGGACACCAGATGATTCTCTAAGACCAGACCAAACCTCCCCAGAGCCTGTTCTCAGATCCACCAAGCTGCTTTACACCTGACAGCCAGGACGTTGCCCCACCACCCTATGGAGAGCTCTAGGATCAAATACATGGACAAAGAATGAGGGTCCTCCTTCTTCACAGTACCTCCTTTCTTCACAGGCTTTGCTGTTGATAATAGCCTATGTATCTGTTCATTTGGAGCAGGATTTACTGGTCTGAGGCTTAGCCTATCATGCTCTTCCCATTTGCCTGTGCTATGGGGCCAATGTGACTCCACTTATAGACACCATTGCCTTGTAAAGTGAGGGCATAATTGATCTTTTAGCAGGAGAAAGAACAGATAGGGAACACAGTATCTTTTAGAAAACCTATCTGTGACACTGATGTATCAAACATCAAACATCTGGTACCTGGGGGTGTCCTGTGTGAGACCTGATTGGCTCTTTATTCACTTCATCTGCAGCCTGGGGAGGCTGTCACTTCTACCATATGCAGGAATTACAGTCACATGACATTGCTCCGTTGTGCCCACTGACTCAAAATTTTATACCATAACTCCACCTGACTCAAACCTATGTTAAGTGAACAATTACTTTATAGGTCCTTTTTTATTTTCTTATTTGGAATCATTTCTGTTCATATTTGAAGAAATCTAAACTTTAGCTTTACCTGACTAACAATTTCCCCAGTAATTTAGATGGACATTAAAATGTAATAATCACAGGTAAGTTGAGAGTTCTAAGCAGCCCAGCTTCACATGAATTCTACAGATCTGAGCTTCAGGGATCACACTTGCTCATTAAGTAGTTCGCTCTCTGCACCATCTCCTAGCCCTCTGCTTTGTTTTGGAACAAACCTACCTTTGAGGCTGTCTTATGGATGCTCAAATATTCTCCAAGTGCAGAGACAGGACAAAGTTCGTCTTTAGTGGAAGAGGTGGCATGTTCTTTTCATGTAAATCAAAATTTGAAAATTAAATCTAAGACAACTAAATATTTCATTAAATTCTCCCAAAGCATTTCAGTTTAAAATTGGCAGCATGATAATAATCAAAATTTCAAATTGTATCATTCTTTCCAATTCTTTTATATTATTATATTTATTATGGAACATTTAATTACTTAATACATCTTCATTATTACATTGATTCTGTACTAAAAAGTTTGCAATGATAGAATGATGTCTTTAATTTTATTTTAAAATTTAAGTATTAAAGTTTTATCAGATAATTTTCAGGAACCTTGGGATATTTTGAGTAATGAACTTCTTAGCATTTCTTCTCTCCTCCTCATTTCTCCCTAAGGCAGACTTCAAAGTTCTTTTGTTATGCTTAAGAATGATTTTCTTTCAAAGTATAATTGTCTTCTTAACCTGGCACACATTTATTGTATACTTTCATATAATTTGTCTTAATTACAAGTGAGATGTTTAAGATGTGTCTAGTCCATCATTTGTAAGGTTTTGAGGTTGAGGTTTTTCTTTTCACATGGAAAACGCAAAAGGCAGATGTTAGTCTACACTTTGGCCATGCTTTCCAAACTCAGTGATTTAAAATAATGACTGCATAAACCTTCTTGTTCTCATGAGTTGTCTTCTTTATTATTGTACAGTGTTCTTCACGACTCACTGTGGTCTTTGTTAACAGAGTTGGAGAAATTTTTAATTCACTGTACAAAATTAGTTTTTACTTTTTTTTCTTTTTAAACAGGGACTTGGCATTCCTATCCTTTTAACTTTAATTTTCTCATCTATGTAATTCTTGTTGATAAAGTTAGCATTCAACCTCTATATAAATTCAGGTGTTATTTTAAAACAACAATGTCTTACTGTGTTTCTGAAAATGGTCCTAATCCCTTTTGGTTGGTATTGCTTTAAATAAATAAAAAGACTGAGTACTGAATACGTAGCCATAACACTAGAATTGGGTGTGAAGTTGACAGTGTTTGTGTCTGCAACTGCATGGTAATGAACGATAAATAAAACAGAAATAGTGATCTCTGAATTGCCAATATAGAATAATGAAATTTAAGTACTATAGTGACAAATATAAAGCAATTTTATTTTCTTCTAAGGACTATAGAAACTTTAAAAAATACACTTGTAATTTCCATCTCATTGATTCTCGATTTTGGAGAAATACAAAGAGTGATTTGGAGCTATGGTTATGAAAGGACCCAAGAACAGAGCTAAACACCAAATCAATACTTAATTTCCAAACATCCACAGGGAAAGTTAACAAATTCGACCCAAACTTTCCACTGTGGCCACAGCAGAGAAAACCACACACTGGTGTCCTTGTTTAACTTTAAATTGATTTTCTCTGACTTCACTACTCCTTCCTTTTCTATTACCACAATTACACCACAGCATTGACTCACCTTAAACTCATACAAAACACCTACAGGCTCTTGTTAGCTCCAGGTTCATTCAGTAATTCAGGACTTGTATAGAACCCACCTAGTATGTATGCATTCATCTGAATCACAATTCACTGAACTCCAGGTGTCAACACAGCCTGACATGGTTTCCATCATAAACACAAACGAAGCAATTGTAGGCTATTTGTAAACATATCCATTAATGGTATTCCATATGGTGTGAACATACCATACCATTCTGAGAACCAAAGGGGCCACGGAGGGAAGTAATTTCCACCTTTGTGTTCATGTTGCAGCCTCACACTAAGTGGTTACTGTTGTAACAAAGCAGTAAAGATTAAGATACTTAATAATAAAAATAATTTTCTCTTAGTTGGAGCCTGTACACATAAGGTCCTGATGCTCTGCTAGGCTCACAGAAGCCACTCTTCTCTGGCCTCCTTTGGCCTTGTCTCTCTCTGTTCACATATGAAGGGACAGGAGACGCTACTGGTTTTCCATCAACTGCACTGTGGCTATCTAATTCCAATTACTTCTCCAAGGCTCTATTCTATGAATAGCACTAGCATGGGGCTTAGGACTTCAGCTTGTGGGGTTTTAAGCACACAATTCAGTCCACAATGGTCCTTAAGCACAATTAATGAAGGTTTTGTTTTCCTGCAGTGATGGGACTTGGAAGTTACCCTCAGCTGCATAATGAGACCTTGTCTGAAGGAAAGAAAGAAAAAAGAAAGACTGGAGGAGAAGTAAGTGAAAAGGGAGGGGAAGGAAAGGAAAGCGATAAATGAAGCTAAAATTTCTTCAGCCCTAGGGCTCTAGTTTTCTCAACAGTTTTCTGTGAATCCTGCCCTATGATGGCACCCACAACAATCTCCTAACAGCAATCTCAGTGGGGAAAAAAGCTACTTAGAAATTTGATGAATATGATGCCAATGGTGGTATTTCAAGCCCCCTCCAAATTCAATTATGTTCTAAAATATTCAGAAGCCTAATGGTAAGAAAGTTCCATGGTCTTTGTGATTATGACCTTTAAAATTAACATGCTAAATACAAAAAAAGCATTGATTTGCATAAATATTGCAGTCCAGCTATTTCATAAGAACTTGGCAGCAGGCTGCAGCCTTCTGTATAACTGTGGCCTTTGCAGCTGCAGTATGAAAATATCTCAAGTTCGAAGCACACTCACACTTGCAGACAACTGAGATCAGCTTAGCTTTGTGGATACTCTGCTGTGTAACTGACAGCTGGTGAGAGCCCAGAGAAGAGCTATGCTAGAGAGGGGTTTGGGCGGCTTTATGAATTCCCCAGCAAACTGGATAGTCCCAGGTTGATATGTAGCAAATAATTTAAGATGTAGTCAAAATACCATCTCACTGATCTGTCGCTTTCTGATTCTTTTAGCTGCATTATGGAAAACTGCATAGATGTCTATTCATGGGTAATGGACAAAGCCTTGCATCTGAGTGTCACATGCCAAATGCTGGTCATGAATCTGTGCTGGCCTCAGTGCTACTGACACTGTCTTGGCTTTAGAGCAGCTTCAGTTAGAAATGACTGGTGTGGGGCATAGGAAAGTGAGGAACTTCTTTCCATTTCTGAGGTGTATATTAATCCTCTTCTCTGCTCCCCCAGTGTTGTGATCCAGCCCTGAGAGAGGTGAGGGTATACTTGCACGGAAAATGAGAGGAGAAGCCAAGGGAAGATTCTCAAAGCAATTTAACCTCTGGGAATGCAGATCAGAATCATAATTCAACAGAAAATTGTTCTATACAGAAGAGATTTAATGAAATTTTAAAAGATCATATATCTTAGGAAGGGATGCCATATACTTAATTTTTAAGTTACAACATATGTGTATTTTGGAAAAGGATTAATAATGACTCTGAACATCATGGTGGTCCCCAGAACTGACATTTTGTCTACAGCTGCTCTTCCCATTACATTATTCCATCCTTTCTTTTCTCCATCTTCCTTCTCTTTATCCTTCCTTTGAACCACTTTTCATTCCTTCTTTCTTCTCTCTATCCTCTCCTTCTTTTCCTTCACTTCTTCCCCAGTGATAGTCACTCTCATTTGCTTCTTTTAAAAACCTGGTATAATTTCAGAAACAGAAGCTCTTTTCTTTTTCCTTTTTAAAATTAATTAATTTATTTATTTATTTTACATCCTAACTGCAGTTTCCCCTCCCTCCTCTCCACATTTCCTCCATTTCTGTTTAATAAGTGGCAGGCTACAATGAGTATCAACAACATATTGCATATCTAGTTGAAGTAGGACTAAGCTCCTCTCTTTGTACTAAGGCTGGGCAAGGCAAGCCAATATGAGGAACAGGTTCCCAAAAGCCAGCCAAAGCAACAGGAACATCCCATGCTCCCACTATTAGGACTCCCACAAGTAGACCAAGCTATACAATTGTCACTTATATATATGAGTGTCTAATCCATCTCATGCAGACTCCTTGCAAGCTCCTATGAGCCCAGTTTAGTTGTTTCTGTGAGTTTCTTTGTAATGTCCTTGATCCCTTTGGTTTGCACAATTCCTCCTCTCCATCTTCAGCAGGATTCCTGAAGCTAGGCCTAACGTTTGGCTGTGGGTCCCTGCATCTTTTTCCATCAGTTACAGATGAAGGCTCTCTTCTGACAATTGGGTTATTCACCAATCTATGAGTACAGGAGTTATAGGACTAATCTATATCCTATGCATCATTATGCTGACATGTTTTTTTTTTTTTTTCTCTAATCATGTTTGGTTCTATTTTAAGTATCTGGGCCATCCAGCTTCTGGATCCTGGCCCTCCAGGTAGTGTCAGTGGTGGGCTCACTCTCATGTTATGGGTCTGAGGCTGGACCTGTCATTGGTTGGCCACTCCCACAATCTCTGTACCACCCTCACCACCTAGTCCCCCATCCCCATGCATCTCATAGGCAGGACAGATTGTAGGTAGAAGTTTATGTAGCTTGGTTGGTATCCCAATCCCTTCATTGGAAACCTTACCTGGTCATAGGAGATGGCAAGCTCAGGCTACATATCTGCTATTGTTAGGAGTCTTAGTTGGGGTCCTACTTGTAGGTTCCTGGGAGATATCCTTGCAGCAGGTTTTTATCTGACCCTGAAATGCCCCCAAATCTTCATTACTCTCTTTCAGTACTCTCCTCCTCCATTTACCCACAACCTGACTGCACATATTCCCATCCCCACCCATCTGCAGTCCACTCACAAATCTCTTCTTGGAAATCAAGGGGATAAAAACCAGGAAGCAAGAAGTCAAAGTATCATTATTTTCTGAGAAGGGACACCCAAACTTCTACTAGGGAACTCCCACAGTTGATAAACACATGTATTCAAGTTGTTGGATATAAGAGTAACTCAAAATCAGTAGCCCTCCTACTTACAAGTGATAAATAGGCTGAGAAAGAAAATAGGGCATCAATACAATGCCCAATAGCCTCAAATAATGGAAATTATCTTGGTTTAATTCTAACCAAGCAAGTGAAATACATGTATGACAAGAACTTCAAGCCTTTGAAAAAAGAAATTGGAGAAGATATCAGCAGATGGAAAAATCTCTCATGCTCATGGATCAGTAGAATTAACATAGTAAAAATGGAAATCTTACCAAAAGCAATCTACAGATTCAATGCAATCTCATTTGAAATCCCAACATTTTCTTCTATAATTCAAGACTTGAAAGCTTAATTGAAAAACAGAGACACTAAAGAAAACTCAATAAAAAATGAAATAGAATTGAAAAATTAAACAACCATGAAACTCAGGTGAAAACCTTACAAGTAGAATGTATCAGGTAGAGAGCAGAATATTACTACTTGATGATAAAATAAAGGAACTGGGCCATTATAATGCACACAGGGAATATAGAGGAAGTTTAGTACACTAGAAAAGTCCATGTGTATGGATTGTAGGCAAGGAAGAGGGAGAATAATACCAGTCCAAGGGCATGGACCAGATCTTCAACAGTATCACCAAATAAAAGTATTCCCTATTTAGGGAAAGATATGGAAACAAGAAACCCACAGTACAACAAACAGGACCAGAAAAGAAATTCTCTATGGCATATTAGATAAAACACTATACAGAGCAAAGGGAGATTATTGAAAGCTACAAAAGAAAACCACTGGTCATATATAAAGAAAAACCAGAATAACGGATGACTCTGAAGGGAAAAACTAAAATCCATGAATCTTGAAAATTGTACTCTAAGTTCTAAAAGACCACAGATGCTAACCCAGACTATTTGACTCAGAAAAATCTATCTACCATAGTTAATGGAGAAAGAAAAAGTTGCTACAATATCAATAAGCTAAAAGAACTGTCTACCAAACCAGTCCCATAGAGAATAATAAAACCAATTCTTTATGTTAAAGACAGAAATAAGCATAACCAAAAGACTACAGAACAAAAAAAGAAAGTATAATTACTGAAACACAAATGAGATGGATAAAAAAAAAACAAATAAACCAGAAACACATACACATAAACACACCTTACAATAATGACTCATAATGTTCTTTGAGAATTACTTATTTTTCATTTTATATTTGTAGATGCTTTCCCTACATGTGTATCTGTGTACCACAAACACACTCTGCCCATAATGTCAAGTAGAGGGTCAGAAGTTATAGATGGATCTGAAGTCACAGGAGATTGTTATTTGTACTGTGGGTACCAGGAATTGAATCTGGGTCCTCTGGAAGAGCAGTAAGTGCTTTGAAACTATGACCATTTCTCCAGTCATAATAACTTTAAATATGAAAGGCCTAAAATATCTAATCAAAAGACACAGATGAGTTGATGGATCAAGAATCAGATTCCAGCATCAGCAACCACAGGATCCACAGGCTCCATCTGCACTGATTGGTAGAAAAGGTGAATGTCTGAGCTCCTGGCTGGACCCCCTTCTCACAACCACCTCAGTCATAGCAACCACCCCCTCAACAATCTCCTGCTGTATCAGCAACCACCAGAGCCACAGGATCCACTTGCATGGATTGGAGGAAGAGATGGATAAACTGCAGTGTAACAATGCATTCAACAACATAAAGTGCAATATAGCACCACCAGAAACTAGTGGTTCTACAACAGCAAGACCCAAATATCCCAACACAGATGTAGCAGAAAAAAAAGAACCATAGAAATAACTTTATGAAGATGACAGAGGCCTTTAAAGAGGAAATGAAAAAAATCCCTCAAAGAAATCAAGGAAAAGACAAACAAAAAATTAGAAGTAATCAATAAATCCATTAAAGAAAGCCAAGAAAAAACAACCAAACAGGTGAAGGAAACAGTTTAAGACTTGATAATTGAAATAGAGTAAATAAAGAAAATACAAATCAAGGGAATTCTGGAGATGGAAAATCTGGATAAACAAACAGAAACTACATAGGCAAGCCTAACCAACAGAATATGAGAGATGGAAGAGAATCTCAGGCATTGAAGATACAATGGAGGAAATAGATTGATCAGTCAAATAAAATGTGAAATCCAACAAATTCTTAACACAAAATGTCTAGGAAATCTGAGACATCATGAAAGACCAAACCTAAGAATAATAGAGATAGAAGAAGAAGAAGAATTCCAGCTCAAAGGCACAGAAAATTTATTCAACAAAATTATACAAGAAAACTTTCTTAACCTAAAGAGAAACATACCTATGAATCTGGTCTTGTCATGGCCCATCCTGCCTTCTCCACCTATGGTGGTTGAAAGCTCTGCTGGGTATAGTACTCTGGTTGACAGCTCTGCTGGGTATAGTACTCTGGTTGACAGCTCTGCTGGGTATAGTACTCTGGTTGACAGCTCTGCTGGGTATAGTACTCTGGTTGACAGCTCTGCTGGGTATAGTACTCTGGTTGAAAGCTCTGCTGGGTATAGTACTCTGGTTGAAAGCTCTGCTGGGTATAGTACTCTGGTTGAAAGCTTTGCTGGGTATAGTACTCTGGGTTGCTGTGTGCCCAACAGCTGTCCAGGACCTTCTGGCTTTCAAAGTTTGCACTGTGAAGTTGAGTGTTATTCTTGTCACTTGGCCATTTTCCTTTGCAGCTCTTAATCTTCTTTCTTTATTCTGTAGGCTTAGTGTTTTGATTATGATGTGGTGAGGGGATGTTTTTTGGTACAGAAGCTCTTTTGAAAGAAACTCCTTAAAATTTGAGTTTATACTTCAAAGGAAGAGCAATGACCCTCCAAAGAGATATGTATTTAAATTCTCTTAAATTAAATGTGGATACAGTAAATGATGGAGGTGATTAATGTAAAAGTTTCCAAACTTGGAGTTGCTCTTAGATTGTGTATTTGGACCCAACATAATTACAAAAATATATTAAATGAAAGGCCAGGGACAAGACTTGGAGAAGCAGATGTGTCCACTAAGTACAGACTCAAATGGCCTGGTGGCTTTGAAGATTTTTTTTTAAAGGCCATCAGACAACACATGGGTAATTTTCCAACGTTAGAAAGTACAAGGGCTTTCTTGGCTTCTCAGAGGAGAGCCCTTCTGCCCTTGACCTGTCCTAGGCCTCAGTACCTGGCCAAAGATCCTGATAGCACAACTAGGCCTTTTATTCTGAAGCCACACATTTGTGGTTATATAATGAGGGGGCTCACCACCACAGCCAAATGCACAGTTATCACAGCTGATAGATTCTTGACAGAGCCCTACATTCTTATTTCTCAAGTGTCCCATTTAGTTTTATAGAAGAACACTCTGTCTCCTTTGTCCTTATATACCCTCATTTAAGATGATTTTAAATTAAGTTTACTAATTACAAAGGTAATTAAATTGACATCTGTAAACAAATGCAACTATTCTTTCTGAATACAGCTCAACCAATAGAAAGAAATATGTCTGAATTCATTAGGAAGAAGCTGCTTGCACAGGGATAGTATCATAGCAACACCCAAGATGTGTATGAGAGTAGGGAACACCACTCATCCCTTGGGAAGACCTTACAGCATCCTTGTTCAAAGATACCCTACTATGAATTAATAATTATGAGACACAGTCAATGCTCTGTTTTGTTATCATCTATCTATCTATCTATCTATCTATCTATCTATCTATCCATCTATCATCTACCTACTCATCTATTATCTATATACTTATCCACCCATTCATCTGTCATCTATAGCTATCTACTTATCCACCCATTCATCTATCTATCTATCTATCCATCCATCCATCTATCTATCTATCTATCTATCTATCTATCTATTACCTATCAGTCATCTATCTATTTTTCTTTTTATCACACATTTCATCTTTCTAGATTTCAAACTCTTTCCCATACTCTCTCCAGAAGTCTTTCTAGACATAGCTCTGATCTGTTTTGTTGCCATCTCAAATCCCTTCTTAATCCACTTTGTTTGAGGCTACCACTGGGTTTGGATTTTAAGACACAGCCCTTCCTCCACAAACACACCATCTTCCAAATCTCCCTTGACATACCAAGCCTTATCCTTGCTGAGGTTCCTGAACATCTCAGAATGGGCCTCTTCTTACAATGTTTTTTAATCCTGTATATTTTATAGCTAATGCCTTACTCCTTGAGTCATACATCCCTTATTCAGAGGGTATTTATGATTTTCTTTCTAGAATCTTTAGCCAGGATGATCCCAGGATGATCCCTACCATGAGCCATCAGGTTTCAAGTTTACTCCCCACATTCAAGGGCAATAAACCTCAAGGCTGGGATGGCAGAGCTCCTGCTTTTGCTTAGGACCAATCCAAATGTCAGTCAACATTTTTATCAATATATTAATTCAGCATATTTACATGAATGCAAGTATATTCCACTAGATCTAACAAATATTTGACAATTTTCATTCAAATACACTAATTTGAATAAATAAATATGTGTTCTGCATATTTCTTAATAAAAGTTGGTATTATAACTCTGCACCCTTCAAAAGCATACAGTTTCTCCAGAGAAATATATTCTCACTATGCCAGTTTCTGAACAAGATAATGCTATTTTTAAAACTTGTAATTTTTCCATGAATAATTATTTCAATATAATTAATTTATTTTCATTAACAATGAAATGAGTGTTTATCCTCTACCAGAAGTGGCACCAGAGTCAGAGCACTGGAAACATTTTAAATTACATGCAGCAGGTTTTTGTCCAAGAGATATTTGTCATTGATACATGCCAAGCATTCACAGGAGGGGAACACCCATAGGCACCTGACAGTTAATTTGATGAAAAGCTATAGTTTCTATTTGAATTTCCTTCATTTAATCTTAAGTCTCAATTAGCCAAACTCAAAGCACTCAAAGAATAATACTCAAAATTGCAAAATAGAGAAACAACATTTACGACCACAAAAGCACTCATTGTGAACTTTTATCGTTTTATGTGCACAGTCCCCATTCCTGGGAAAAATGTACTAACTCTCTGAGTAGGAAATATTCAAAGTAAATTCAATATCTGAGCAAATGCTTTTATCACTAGGAATTCCCACTATAAACCTATAAGTTAGGATTTTCAAATATGACCTTCTTAGGCATTTTAAACTTCTTAATGCTAATTTGCAAAGCATTGTATATAAGGATTGGGTAATTGACAGAAAGATGTTCCTTTCATCACATTCAGCCTTGCAGTAAGTTAGAAACACAGTCTTGGGTACAGAGAGCAAGCAGAGTGCCTTTACTCAATGGACATCATAGTAACAGGACTGTTGACTTTTACCCTGGCTGTGATCAGTTCAAACCTTTGGCTTTCCTTTTCAGACCAGGTCCATGAGCCTTCTAGATGTAGAATAAGAGGCTTAAAGTGACATTTTAAAGGGCAAAACTGTCAGAAGAAGGTTTGGGGTTACCTCAGAATTTCACTAGTGAAGTTATAAGATCTTAAATATGTTGAAGACTGCAAAAAGGCTAAGAGAAGGACACTGGACAGTCATTGGACACAAGATAAAGAAACAAGAAAAGAGTAACCACTACATGACTATTCTGTAATTTAAGAGCAGCATCTAGATGGCAGGCAATATGGCTCTTCACGTAAAGGAACTTGCCACCAATCTCAGGGCTTGGGTTTGAGCTCTTAGACCAATATGGTAGAAGGAGAGAATTGACTCCTCTAGCTGTCCTCTCACAAGACATGTTTTGTCTGTGGTAAGCATGGATACACACATACACACACACAATGAAATGTAAAAACTAAAAGAGTAGCAGCTATAATAGTTCCACTAATCACAGTTTTCTAGGGCAGAAGCAGTCACATATACCAATCAAATATCCAACAGAGCTGTAACAGTAGTGACAGAATGACATGGTGGTGGACTGCTGAGACAGACTAGCTACAGAGCACACCCTCGGAATGCACATGGCAGCAGCACAGGGCAAGTCTCTGAGCATACTGACCATGCTGGCCTGCCTGAGACACAACTCATCAAGCAGCCCATGCGCTCTTCACTCCTTTTAAACAGATATGGTCACACGATCTCAGCAGGACAGCAAATGTCTGGCCTTGCAGACCCCCTGGTTTACATTATGAAAAGCTGACAGCTCAGCTCCAGTGTGGCTTCTCAGGCATCAGCTGATGTGCCTGCCTCCTGTGTCAGCCGACATGACTGTGTGGTGACAGATCCTGTTTCAGCATGGATGCCGAGCAGAGCACTGCCAACCTCAGCAAGTAAAGCTGAAACTCGACCTGTGTCATTAAAGCCAGGGCATGAGATACCTGCTTCTATTCCACAGTTGTCTATATGCTAGAGGGTAGCACAAATCAGAAGACTCATTAATTTTATAGAGAGGAAGATCCACCAAGACTGTTCTAAAGATGATTGGGCAGGATGAAGGTGCAGCACTTGGTACCCAGAGCAACAAACAGCAGAGATAACAGGTGAAATTTGACTGGAGGTTGAGTGAATGCATGGCTTTGGAAAAACGTGAGTTGCTTATTTCAAAAACCTTCAGATGAAGGAAATACTCACAAAAAGAATAACTCCACCCACTGTTATCACATAACCAAGAAAGGAGAATACTGTATAGGCAGGTCCATGTTAAAGATCTTTAAATGCCTTCACAGAAATTTGCTTTTCAAAACTGTAAAGGGAAGGTGTTTTTACATGTATTGAGGACAAAATAATTCAGAAACATCTAAAGAAAACACAATCTAAAATTCACCAGAGATGCCAGATGGAGGTACAACCCTAAATGCGATTAAGAAAAATATGACTGCTCTAGAAGCTAAATTAATTTCTGAGCTAAAGAAAAACAGATTAGTTCACTTCTTTTCTAAAGTTACTTTATTGTTTTAAAAGAAATGCTAGGATGAAATGAATAATTACTGGTAAACTAGTTTCAGCCATAAGGAGTTAGCAACAGCAATGCTAAGGAATGTTTAGGAAACATGACCCTTGCATACAGTCAGAACAACTCCTGGCAGAGCATATCAAACGCTGGCTACAAGGCTAGGGCAATGGACTCTTGATGTCTGTATAAAGATTAGACTTTAGTCATCATTTGCTATTACTCTGTTCTGTAGCACGAAAAGAAACAATGGAGCACTAGGATCCAATTAGGAAAAGCACTGATCTGAGAACACACAATATGGAAATTTTACTGTCTACTGCCCAAAGTTCTTCATTCATAGGCATGCCTGACTGTATAGAAAAAAGTTCAGTAGACGTTGCTAACTACATTCACTTAAGTTATTCACAATATAGCTTAGCTAGCAGCTCTTAATCTCAACTATGAAATAAGGAGGCTAGATGAGAAATAACATAGACTTAAATAACAAGCAGTTGGTTTTCAGGATGGTTGGATTACTCCTCCACACTGACAGGTTATAAATGCTGTCCCACATCCTGGAATGGAAAAATGTAATGGAAATGTGACTAAGGAAGACAGTGATGAATTCTAAAGAATAAATGCATTGATATTTTTAATAGAGAAGGACTGTAGACCCTGGTTTATGAGAGATTGGAGATTAATTTATTGATTTTAAGTTTTGGATAAAGCCTTAGGTATAATTTGTAAGCATCAGCACTTACTTAATGAACCCAGTTTCCTGATATGTTTGATGAGATTGGAGGGGGTCTCAGGCTGAGACACATTTATTCTAAGTACACAGACTTGGGGAGTGCCTCAGTTTCCCAGAAACTGAAAGGCACACAATGTTACAAGAGCCAAGGTCTCTAAAAACCTATAACACATGCCTTTCAAAGCAGCTGACCAGGAAAAAGGATTCCCTGTGATACCTGGCTGCTGTCAGTGGCACTGTAGTTCTCTCTGCCAAAAGGTTAGATGCATAATGATTCCATGTTTCCTGTTCCTTTAACACCAGGTGAGAGACTCAGAAAGACTTAACGGAAACCTACAGATGTAAAGTTATAAAGGTGTCAAGTTTATCTGTAACACTCTCAAGGAACAACTTTTCAGATAAGAAAAGTTCGCTTCTGAAGTCTTGGACCTCATGGGAGGACCCATGGTCACAATGTCAGTCTAAAGCAGAGGGGCATCAGATAGAACGAACACAAATGGCATGCAAACTCATGTCACTTAGACATTCTATGCTGTTGCTTGTGTTTTTAGTTTTCTAGGTTTTATTTGATTTAAGGAGTAGGAGCCAGAGGCTGGTATGCAGACTGTGATGACTTATGTCAGTATGCAGACTTCTCAAGCACCAGGATGAGCTAAGTCAGTGAGGACTTGGGATGGTACTCAGACCTCCCCAGCTTGATTTGTCTTCCCCACAGAAAAGGGAGCGACCTTGATTTATAGTGAGGATTAAGTTTTCTAAGCCTTGGAGAGATTAGTGCAGGGGAGTGAAAATGCTATTTTCTTATTATTATCACTATTACCATTATTATCTATTGTAAAACTTTGTACATTATGGAGATAAATGTATTCTTACATATTCTAATATAAACATGTCTAAGAATATAATTAAATTTTACTTTATTTTAATAAAAATAAAAATTTAAATATAAAAAATAAAAGATTAAATATTTTATCATTGCATTCTAGGTTTTCAAGAAATTAACACTCTAATCTGGGCACTTCTTTTCTCTCCTCAAAATAAGGCAGTATAGGAAGTGAAATCACGAGAAAATAAATCATTAGGGTGATGGTGCCAGCAAGCCCATGTAAAGCTCTGTTTATTAACTCAATTTATTTTAGACATGAGTAATTATTAAGCTTGGTGTTTCCTACAGTGTGATGGGCAAACATGAGCAAGAAGGGCAGAGCCTGGGGTGATGGCACTTGCCTCACACCCACTTCCTGTTTTCATCTGAAGTTCTCCAGGCTGCTGTCCCACAGACCTCTTGTTCTTGCTCACTGTGAGAGGGTAAACAAGGGTCTTAGCAGGAGCCCCTGGGAAAGGTGTGGGAGCTGGGAGAGGGAAATAGGAGGAGGAACTTTGCACACAGCCCATAGGAAGGTGAAATGATGAACCTGACCTTCTCCAGCTGGTGCTTTATTTGGCTCTCCCAAAGAGGTTGGGTCACATCCAGATGCGAGCCTGAGGGTGCGAGTGCCCATGTGGCTGTGTGAGACAGGAATTTATGTCCATTTTAGTCCACATCCCAGATAGTTCATAGTACTGGGAAGCCCAGGCCATTTCTCCACTTTCTCCTCCAACAGTTAGGAAAAGCAGTCTATTTCTTCACACCTGCCTCCTCTGTCTCTGTTCACCTCTTTGTCTTATTTTTCATTATATTATAGCATCTAAGTACTTGAAAATCTAAAGTGATTATGAAAGTCCATCCTCATTATATCTTCATTATAATTTATCTCTTCTTAATCTTTCCCTTGATTCATAACCATTTTTATAATGTGCTCATTCATGTTTTATTTTGTGGTATTGTTTTCCGCTCCTGCAGACTCACCTGTTTTCTCATAAGTAACTGACTCATGAGGACTCGGATAATATAGCATGGTAATGATTGCTGTGTTCTTCCTTTTTTGAGGAATGAGCCAATGACTTCAAGAAAGGTGAGACTTGGCCCACCACACAGGGAGGTTTCTTTTTCCAGGCTTTGAAGTGTTTTCTCGGGGTTTTAGGGTGAAGAAAAAATGATGTACTGAGAGAGAGGGTCTGCGGTAAATACGGATAATGGTTCTTTTGTGGCTTCCTAGAAGCAAGAGATACCAAGGCTTTGTCTCGTGTAAATAAAATAGACCTCATTTTATTTGTTTCTTCTACAGGGACTGCTCTGCAGCCTCGGTTCCCTGATTCCTCCATCCTTCATTGGAAAGGTCCTCTAGCAGGAGGGTGTACTTTGAAAGTTATACAAAGATTTCAGATCTCAGTTGTCAGCATATGTTGTGATTGGTCTTGGCATATTGGCTGTCTGTGCTGTGGCTGCAGTGAGGCTCCACTTCACACCACGATCCTTTTCTCATCCCCCCCCCTGCCCCCCAGTGCAACTGCTGTGGCAGGGTGCGCGACAATGCAGGCTTCCTCCTAGATGGATCTAGCATTGTTCTCATGATCTCTAATGCACAAATTCCTTCCCTTCACAGATCTGCCTTGATCCTCTCTTGAAGAATTGTTTTGCAAACCTGTCTCCAACCTCATTCATATTTTGTATTTGAATAGACTTCTGGTCAACATTCTTGAAAGTCAGCATTGTGAACTGTGCCATCATGCATCAAGGAAGAGTCTCAGTGACAAGGTCAAGAGTCAACCCAACATGTCAGTCCTGCTGTGTCTGGAAGACACTGTCTCCTCCATGTCATCCATCCCCATTCAGTGAAGATAACCCATAGACCTATGAGGAGTTGACTGTGTCCAGAAAACCATGGTTCAGTGTCCACCGGACCCTCTGAAACTGTAAATCAACTCAAGGACTGTGGTACCCAGGGAAATTGTGGGCCAGATTTATTGTTAATATGGTTGAATGGAAATGCAAAATCTGATAATGAAATAAGTGGAGAAGGTAAAGAAAGTAAACTTGTAGGTCAGTTAGGTGGTGAGGTAACTGCTAATCATAGCAAGAGGGGCTGAGAAAATAGGAACAAACCTTCATAGGAAAAAAAGGTGGGCTTATAAACTATAAAAATTTATTTAAATATAAGGATGCTAAGAAACCTATGTTTATAAGGAGCTTAGTGTATGCATATGCATATGTGCATATGTATATATGTATGTGTATACACATGTGTATACATGCATATGTATATTCATGTGTTTTGTGTATCTATGTTTTTTGCATTTGTGTGTTTACAAGTGTATTAGTACATGGGTGTGAGCATGTATAATGCATGTCTGTATTTCTGCAAGTGTTTATATGTATATTTGTGGTTTCTTGGAAGTGTATATGTTCTGTGGGTATGTGTATATGTGTATTACTTTGTTCATGAGCATATATGTGCATGAGTGTAGGTTTGTGTTTGTGCATGTGTGTATTCATGCATATATCTGTGCGTGCGTGCATGTGTGTGTGTGTGTGTGTGTGTGTGTGTGTGTGTGTGTGTGTGTTTGAGTGCTCTTAATAGAAGAAGAGAAGCAACATTAGAAGGGAAATAGTAAGTGACAGACAGTAGATAAGTTGGGGGTGGTGGTGGGAGAAGGTGGGGAAGGCAGAGGACATGGACTGAACTACAGCACATTTCAAATGGCTCTTCCTGCTCCGATTCAGACTGTGATATTTCTCTCTGTAATCTCGGATTTAGTGTGGAATTTGTCCTCTCATAGTAAGGTGGCTTCCATTCTCCTCAAATACCAGCAGACTGTCAGTTTCTCAGTCAGATACTGCACAATTCAGTTCTTACAATTGTATTCGACTCTTGTGTGTGACAGCTCCACACACAGCATTATCAATCAATCCCTTACGTTCGTGGGTTCTCCATGCTGTTTCCATGTACTAACGCTGTCTGCTCACCTGCTTGTCATAAATACAACATGACTATATCTGACAGTACTTCACAGTTTTCAAAATTGTGTGTTGAAGCAGATGTTTACGTAACAGATGCACATACACACACTCACATAAACATGTACACACACATGCACACACACAGGTACACAGGCACATGAACACACACACTTACATACACATGTGCTCATATGGACACACACATAGGCACACATATGCACACAATTATACATGTGCACACACATACACACTCACACACATGCACACACATTCACACCCACACTCACATGCAGACACACACACACACACACTAACACATGTGCATATACACATGCTCACACACATACATAACTTCTGCTTCTCTGGACCACTTTCCCTAAGATGCTGAGCATGACTTGGAGGACTCAGAATGATTACCTAAATAAAAATACAGGTTTTTGGTTGGCATTTTATAAGATCCTGTCTGCCTTTCCAAAGAGAAGTCTGGAAAGGTGGAACCAGGCCGTTTATTTAGTTCCACCTTCCCATGAAGGAGAAAGACCAAGCACACACTTCCTTGGAGCAACCTATTCACATAAGAGTCAAGCAAGTGAACCTATAATTTGTCAAAATTATTTATATGTATTCATGAATACTCTGTTCTTCTGAACAGAGCTGAATCTTTCTTTTTTAAGGGAATATTTGTTACTCTTGATTTCTATGTCCACTTGGGATCCATAGAATCATGAAGTAGCTGCTTTTCAAACCTGAAACATTTTTTTGACATAACTCAAGAGTTCTACTTCATCTCTGAAGTGGGGATGGCTTTGTCAGGGCCTGAGAACTTCCCATCAATCTGGACATTAGAAATGTTTTTACATGTTGCCTAACTTTAAAATTGAAATGTGGACATTGATCAGCCTCAATAAAACAGAAACACACACACACACACACACACACACACACACACACACACACACAGAAATCTGGAGAGTTGATACTAACCCTTTAGCACCAAGGATCAACAAAAGGGGAACTGAGTTTTTCTATTCTCAAAATATCACTCAGACGCTCCCCTCTGGGAAGTGCAGGCGGCAGTAAAGGATTTTTTTCCTGGCCATTGTGGTGGCACAGGCCTTTAATCCCAGGACTCCAGAGGCAGAGGCCGATGGATCTTTTGAGTTGAAGGTCAGCCTGGTCTACAGAGCTAGTTCCAGAGTAGACAAGGAACACAAAGACAAGTACACAAAGAAATCATATCTTGAAAAACAAACAAATAAACAATAGAGAGAAGAAAAGAAAAATATTTATTTATTGTATGTTGTGTGTTAGTGCTTTGTCTGAATGTGTTTCTGTGCATAACTTGCCTGCCAGGTACACAGGGGGCCTGAGAGGGTGTTGGATCTCCTGAAATTGGAGTTACAGATGTTGTGAGTCATCCTGTGGGTGTGGAACTGAACCTGGGTCCTCTGCAAGAGCAGCCAATGCACATAACTGCTGAGCCATCTCTGTAGCCCAGGATTTTTACTTTTTATGTAACGATGTTCTGTGGTTTTGTATTGTCCTAATTGTGCACATTAAAAGATACAGAGAAAGTAGAGCCATAAACCATAAGCTAAAAAATATGTGTTGATCTAATCTCTTTGTAAATTACCTGTGATCTGCAAGGCTACTTACACACTGGAGCTACATTTGGGATCCGTTCTGCAAATGAAGACCTCTCTCAACTGTGAACAAAACCATGTGATTTACAACCCCAGATTTAGCAATCTAGATTCCCTGAAAGCCATAATGATTTAACTTTGTACTCATTAACACAATTGTAGTACATATACAATATAATCAATAAATATTTGTTGAATAAAATGGGCAGAAGTGGTTCTCAGCTAATTACAGCTAATTTAATCCCTACTTAATGAAAATAAAGTTTCCCAACACAATTTCCATGGTGCACTTCTTACAAAGTTGTTTTAATTAGTTTGCTTTATGCAGAATATTTATACCGACTTTTAGATAATAGCTTAATTAAAAACACATTTAAATTACATAAATAGAGATAAACACTTAAATCTTCAAATGAAATAGTTTAGAAAAGTGGTGTTGTATTATTTATTTTTATCCATTTATTTTGGCACAAAATTGCTAATACTATCTCTACCCTGATATTCACATTTGCAGATCTTTTCACTGATTTTTATAAGAATATTAATTTAAGTGTATTAAGAGATATTAAAATAGTTCACTAATAGCTTAGCTTTGAGAATGTGTTTGATTATTGCAGGGCTGGAAGCTTTTGTTGTTTTCTATGAACTTGGGCTCAAACAGAAGAACAGGGAAGAAAAAGCCATTTTAGTTTAATGTTTTTTTCTTCCCTCAATCTTTGTAGCTTTATCTTAATTGATGAGTCTGATTAATACTTATTAAGCATAGGTGACACATTTTTTTACACAGTATAGCACATGCTCCGAAAACATTGTATGCCTTCTTTACAATAATTGCCTAATTAAATCTTTCTTTTATTTAAGCTAAAGCTGTTTATGCATGACTTCTTATATATAACAACCCCAACCACAAGGTTTAAGGATGTGTTTGTGCCTCTGCTATTCATATCAGCAGGCTTCAAAAACACCAGAAAATTATCTCTTTGGAAATAAAGACCAAATGAAGAGAAAGCAGAATTTAGCAAGGCAAGTGGTTAATTCTGTCCTGAAATCTGTCAGCTTTCAATGCACAAAGGGAGAAGGCAAGAGATTAAGGTAGAAAAGCCAGGAACTCCTGAACAGGCTTCATCCCCAGATAACTGTAGCACTGGGGACAGACTATCTGCTTGACACAGGATGACCTTGACCTGGTGACAGTGTAAGGACATTTCTCTTTGCCCTGTCCTGGAAGCCAAAAGCACATTCCCTGAGAGCAAGAAAATTCTCCTGGGGAGGGAGTTGTAGACAGCATGTGCTGAGCATGGACACCTGCTGGCTTCGTGTCCTTAATACAGGCTAGACCATAAGCAGGATGCTCACTTGCCTTGAGGTATTTTTGATCCCCAAGTGCCACCTGCTCTAGAAACTGCAGCCAAGTGTTATTTAAGAGACATGGCCGAAAGTACAGAAAGGAAGACTTGAGACTGCACAGCAGGATCTAAACCTGGTAGCTACTCACACAGAAGGACATCTCTCATTTCTGGGACTAGGGTGAATGGAGTGAGTATGGGACAGAGCTGGGGAGTCTCTTGAGTAAGAGTTTCTCCTCTCCTCCCCTCTCCTCTCCTGCTCTTCTCCCCTACCCTCCCTTCCCCTCCCTTCCCTCCCCTCTCCTCCCCTCTCCTCTCCTCTCCTCTCCTGCTCTCCTCCCCTCTCCTCCCCTCTCCTCTCCTCTCCTCTCCTGCTCTCCTCCCCTCTCCTCTCCTCCCCTCCGTTCCCCTCCCCTCCCCTCTCCTCTCCTCTCCCTCCTCTTCTTCTGGAACTCATGTCCCCACCACAGGCTTTTAACAATAATTTAACCCCTCTATAATTGATGAGTTTTTAAGCACATATTAAACACAGAGGCAGGTGGATCTCTCTGAGTTCAAGGCCAGCCTGGTCTACAGAGCTAGTTCCAGAACAGACAAGGCTACACAAAGAAATCTTATCTTGAAAAACATACAAATAAACAATAGAGAAAAGAAAAGGAAAAGATATTTATTCATTATACGTTGTGTGTGAGTGCTTTGTCTGAATGTGTTTCTGTGTATAACTTGCCTGATTTTTTTTCCCACAAACCATAAACACTGAACTAACCAGGCAATAAGTTATTATTAGATAGGTTAGCTGAGAAGGTTACTAGAAACTTGCAAGAACGGTGAACTTTGCATTAGTTCTTCTGTTGCTGGGATAAATACCATGGCAAAGGCAACTTACATAAGGAACTGTTTATTTGGCTTAAGGTTCCAGAGAGATAGCAGTCCATCCTGGCAGGGAGGGGTCCCAGCAGGGTGCAGACAGCATGGTTGGAACAGAAGCTAGAAGGTCATATCTTGAACCACAAGCAAGAAGCAGAGAGCACACTGGGAATGGGGCACATGGCATTTAACCTCAAAACCTGTCCCCCAGTGGCATAATTCCTCCAGCAAGGCAATACTCCCTAATATCCCCAGATAGTGCCACCAATTGAGAACCAACAATTCAAACATCATACTCTAGGCCAGAATTTCTCCTGCAAAGTACCACACATATAGATTGCATTTACTCCTTAACTCCTTACTGCTATCAACTGCTATTCAAGAATTGTTTCAGGGGTTGGGGATTTAGCTTAGTGGTAGAGCGCTTGCTAGGCAAGTGCAAGGCCCTGGGTTCAATCCTCAGCTCTACACACACACACACACACACACACACACACAAAAAAAAAAAAAAAAAAAAAAAAAAAGAATTGATTCAGATTTGCCTCACTATATAATGGGATCAGTAGCAATAAGTCAGTAATAGGGAAGTTATTTCATCTTTGTGTGCTTAGTGCATTAAGAACATTAGAAAAGAGGAAAAAAGAGGGAAATGTACTCTTGGAGCACAAAGGAAGTGACTATGCATTTCTCTACAATGTAGTGGGATAGGAGAGGATAACACCTGGTTTTGAAGGATGGATAGGAGTGTGATACAAGTGAATTAGGAGATAAGTATACACGTTAATTCAGAAAAACAAAGAACACAGATACAGGTAAGTGCCATGAATTCAATCCAAATTTAATAGAACACCATCTATTAAAATTGATGTCTAAAAGTGACAAGGTAACTTGAAGCAAAAATAATAAAGTAATTATCATGTATTTTTTCATTTATAGTGATGGCCTGAATTTGTTAAGAAATAAAAGACAAAGATTCACTAATAGATTGATATAGATTAAGATGCATGAATAGTTTTCAAAACTGCCTTTTAAGTAGAAAGGAAGACACCATCTCAAAAATGTAGTATGTGCCTGAACACAAGGGTAAGAAAAAGAAATAAAGACAGAGGTCTCTTTCTATTTGTGCAATCAAAGAGATAGCCTGGGGTATCATCTTGGAGGAAATGCATCACTAGGCACAGTTTACACTGCTGTGAGTCTCCAGATAGTCTCATGGTCCTCAACAGGTTACAGTGAGCCCTGTCACACTGGGGGCAGCTGGCAGCATATGGGGGAGGTAGCTTGGTCTGTTCTAAGTAGTGCTGAGCTTATGGTGATAACAGAGATGGATGCCACTAACCATCCTACAAGATACAGGACATCCCACTAACAAAAGCTTTCCAGCCTAAGAGAAAGCTAAGATGAAGCAGTCTGACATGGACAGGATCTTCTAAATTTTACATAAATTAGACACATAAGCCTTAAAGTTTGTTTCTTTGGTTCCCAAATACTAAAGGAATACTGAAGATAAACAGTCCAGATGAGGGAACAAGTTGGATGGGGGACTGGAACCAAATTTATAAACATAATATGGTTCAAGAATATTAGAAAGGGGGTAAACTGTGCATTCTTCAGATACAACATCAACTGCTTTTCAGAAAGGCAAAATCTAAGGTATATATATATTATGTTGGCAAGAATGGTTCAGTTCACTGATAAAAGAGAAAGAGTCCTTTAGAAAATGCTATTACTAAACGGTAAAGCTGGAAAGATAGAAAATGTATATTTTGTAAATAAACTTAGCACTTACAAGTGAAATTCACCACTGATGCAAAGACCATTTTAATGCTTCCTCTAGCTGCATGTGATTTAACAGTTCATAAGATGCCCATTTAACAAAATCCATATTTTAAAAGATGAAATTAAAGCCTATTATAAATTCATTCTATCCTCCCTCACACTAGGCAGTTTTCAGTAACTGCAATATCAGTTGGAATCTGTATGATTTAAATATTTACAATTTCCTTTAATGTATGATGGTATAATACAAATTTGTGTGAGTTTTTTAATGATGGGTAATGAAGGGAATAGCCTTGAAAGTCCAACTCACTGGGAAGGATTTGGACAAGCTGCTAAAGCCAGTGCTGACACCAAAACTATACTTAAGTTTAAATTCTTATCTTGACATTACAAACAAACCCTAACTGCTACCCATACCTTCCCAAAGCAAAGGTCAATCTTTGGGGGAGTCATCACACATCAAAATCCTTTCTTGTTTTTTTCTTTCATTTCTGGAGTTTTAAAATTAATTGCATAGAATTCTCAGTTGACATTTAAAAACGTAACACAAGCTAGGCTGGGGTGATGGCTTAGTTGTTGAGTATGTGGCTTCTAAGCATGAGAACCTGCATCTGATCCCCTGAAATCCAAGTAAAGGCCAGGTGGGTATAGCCACCAACCAATAGTATCTCCAGGTTAGGAGTGCTGAGATGAGATGCCTGCAGCAAACTGGCTTGTCAGAGCACATGTCAGCAGCTCCAGGCTTGATTTGGAGAGCCTGCCTCATTGAGTAAGCAGAAAAAAAAAATGTGTTTCTGGCATCAACTCTATCCTCCATGTACACACACAAGAGCTCTACACACATCACATGCCTGTCATACATGCATATCACACAGACACACAAATACATGGGAAAATACTATTAGCACACTAATTAAGCTCTAGTATACTCAGGCTTATACAATGAACAAATACAAAAGTATAATGATACAGTCTTCCTACACACAATGTTCTTTATCAATTCACCAGAGAGCAGATGAATCTGGGACTCGATTTTCCTTCAAAGCTGGCAGGAAATATCTTTGAAGAAGGAAATGCCCTGTGATTGCTACCAGTGGGAATTCACAGATGCAAAAAGCAAAATATGCTGGTGGGTAAAGACCAGTAGACCTTCCTTCCGGAAAATAAAATAAACCAGTTCTTTTCTAGATATTGGCTCAAAATCTGTCATAGCAGTAGAAAAGAGATCAGAAAAAAATTTAAATTGATCCATAGTTATCAAAAACTTATTATCTTGGCCTCTTTCAAAACAGCCACTCAAATCACAGAATTGTCTGTAACTGCTGCTCACAAAAGTATCAGAAGAGAGCACAGATGTGCCTGAAGCTGGTTTGCAGCGAACCACACAGAGCACTGCAAGAAAGACACTGAAGATCTGAACCCTAAATGTCCAGCCTGAATCCACTCGCAATTGATGATAGGAACTGAACATGTCCTCTTCCATTTCCAGAAAGGGAGCCACAGCCTCCACGAGCTGCAGTTATTTGTAACACAAAGCATTGGTGGTGCCAACCAAGGGGCTCCACACATAAGTGAAGCCCCCTCCAGCGTTACCTCACTGGGACACTGTGTAAAGCAGCCTTTGTGCCAACACCCAAAGTGCACGTTTCAAACCTAAGAAAGAGAAATAACTTGTGAATTTTATTCCCAATGCATTCATTAACTTCCAGTGCTTTTACAAACACAGGTATACAGAATCTGTGGCCTTGATTACAGCAAGATCATGTGTGTGTGTGACATGTGTGTGATATGTGATACATATGTATATGCAATATATTTAATTCTATTTAATCCTATGTGAAAATGTTCAGGGTATGCTATGGCAGCAGTTTTTAGAAGACAATTCTTCAGACTGCAGTACAGTTTCCTGAACCTGGCAGACATGCTGAGCCTAACAAACTCTTTTTGAGGCAAAATGACTCAAAATTCCATGATGGAGATGTGAGTTCTAGACTCCTTTCACATTCTCTAAGCATAGCCTTTGACCCTCCTAGGAATTTCTATTTAAAACATCCATCAGCCCCTCTTCATGTCACTTAATAAGCCTCATGCTAGATCGTTTATTTTTGGAACACTGTTAAATCTCTGTGTAAAAATCTGTAAATTTGGAATTAAAGATTCAATGACCTTTTCTGAGATTGTTTACTGTCTTTACCATGTCCATCCAACTCATTACAATGAACATTTTAATTTAAAGGCCAGATAGAATCAGTTACACATTGGGGTACAAGATGGCATTGCTGGGTCCCTAGGACCACAGCTCTTTCAAATTTCCCACACAGCCAACAAAATGTAGAGAAGCATTGATATTTAAGAAATGAGCCCATCTGCCCAGGAACTCCCATCTGGACCAGAGGTGAGTGCCTGGGGTTATAGTCAGAGAGGCAACTGCCCCTGGGTTCCACCCCTGGGCACCATCCTGGGAGGACCTGCCCAACTTGGCCCCAATTTCCTGCCAATCTACAGGCCCTGTGGGAAGGCTCACCTTTTCCAAGACTGCAGGCAGACCCTGCAGTCTCCACACCCTGCCTCCACACCCATTTGCCCAAGACCCCAGCCACTTCCTGAAACTCAGAGACCACCCCCCAGCTCCCACCTGCCCCAGAACTCCCATCTGGACCAGAGAGACCCTCCAGTGGACACTACAACCTCAACACCTTGCCCCCATACCCATCTGGTGGAGACTTAGAGACCAGTGTCCAGCATTCCATCCTGCCCCGGAACTCCCATCTGGACCACAGAGCCCCCAGCTCCCATCCGCCCCTGAACTCCCATCTGGACCAGAGCTTCCATCCTATCCTGGAATTCCCATATGGACAAGAGGAGCTCCCATCTGGACAAGATAAGGAGACCCCAGGGACTACCTGAGACTCAGAGTCCAGCCCCTCAGTTCCTATCCGGCCAGCACTCTCATCTGGACCAGAGCTCCCATCCAGCCAAGAGCTTCCATCTGGACCAGTGAGAGGCTCCCAAAATCTGTCAGCTCTGTATGGACCAAGCACACTGATAAGACCAAGAACGAACCCACAAGGAGATGGGCAGACGTCAAGGCAGAAGAACATACAACAAAATAAAGAGCAATACAGAATCACCAGAACCTAGCCCTTCTCCAACAGCTAGACCTAAACATCATGGAATGGAACAACAAGAAGAAAACAACCTTATAAGTAACATCATGAAGAGGCTAGAGCCTTATATAGAAGAAATCAAAAATAAAGTGGTGGAACAGACAAACAAAAAATGGGAAGAACGCTATAAACTCTAGAGGAAAGGGCAATTAAAGAAGAAGAAAACAATAAGTCCCTGAAAGAAAATCATGAAAATGCAAGGGAAAGAGTCCAAGACCTAAAGAGGGAAATAGAAAAAATGAAGACACTAGCAGAAGGAATGCTGGAAATAGAAAATCTGAGTAAACAAAAAGGAACTTTAGATGCAATTATAATGAACAGAATGCAAGAAATGGAAGAGAGGATCTCTGGTGTTGAAGATACATTAGAAGAAGTAGATTCATCAGTCAAAGAAAACACTAAAACCAACAAAGTCATGACCCAAAATGTCCAAGAAATTTGGGACACCATGAAAAGACCAAACCTACAAATAATAGGGATAGAGGAAGGAGAAGATTACCAACTCAAAGGCACAGAAAATATATTTAACAAGATCATAGAAGAAAACATTCCCAACTTAAAGCATGAAATGCTTATGAAGATACAAGAAGCCTATAGAACACCAAACAGACTGGACCCCCAAAAAAAGTCCCCTCGCCACATAATAATTAAACAACAAAAGATACAGAATAAAGAAAGAATATTAAGGGCAGCAAAGGAAAAGGTCCAAGTGACTTATAAAGGCAAACCCATCAGAATAACACCTGATTCCTCAATGGAGACTTTGAAAGCCAGAAGGAGCTGGACAGATATAATGCAGACACTAAGAGACCATGGATGCCAGCCTAGACTAATATACCCAGCAAAACTTTTAATCATCGTAGATGGAGTGAACAAGACCTTCCAAGACAAAACCAGATTTAAACAATACTTATTCACAAACCCAGCCCTACAAAAAGCACTAGAATGAAAATTCCAACCTAAGGAAGGCAGATACACCCATGAAAACACAGCCAATAGATAACACCACAGCAGTAAACCCCAAAGAAGAGAAGTACACACACACTACCACCAAAAAAATAAAAATAACAACAGGAATGAACAATCACTGGTCATTAATATCCCTTAATATCAATGGACTTAATTCACCTATAAAAAGACAGAGGCTAACAGAATGGATCTGAAAACAGGACACATCTTTTTGCTGCATACAAGAAACACACCTCAAATTCAAAGACAGACACCTCCTAAGAATAAAAGGCTGGGAAAAGACTTTCCAATTAAATGGTCTTAAGAAGCAAGCTGGTGTAGCCATCCTAATATCCAGCAAAATAGACTTCAAACTAAAATCAATCAAAAGAGATGATGAAGGACATTACATACTCATCACAGGAAAGATCCAACAAGATAAAGTCTCAATTCTGAATATTTATGCACCAAACACAAGGGCAGCCACATATGTAAATGAAACATTACTAAAGCTTAAATCACATATAACCCCCCCACATTAGTAGTGGGAGATTTCAACACTCCACTTTCACCTCTGGACAGATCGGCCAAATTGAAACTTAAGAAAGACATAATCATCTTAACTGATGTTATGGCTCAAATGTACTTAATTGATATCTACAGAATATTCCACCTGAACAAAAAAGAATATACCTTCTTCTCAGCACCCCATGGAACTATAGTGATATTTTATTTGTATTGAAATGTGATTTTATTTGTATGTCAATAAAGTTGCCTTGAGGTCAGAGCAAGCCAGAGCAGAAGCCGAGCAGTAGTGGGGCACGCTCTTAATCCCAGCACTTGGGAGGCAGAGCTAGGCGGATCTCTGTGTGTTCAAGGACATAGCCAGCATAGCAGACACACGCCTTTAATTTCAATACCAACCATAGAAGACCTGGAGGTCTGTACAAACAGGCAGTGACGAGGAGGTCATGTGGCTGGGTTACAACCAATGAGGGAGGAGAACAGAAAGTTTTAAATAGACAGGACGCACAGAAGTAGGTCTCTTGCAGAGAGGAGGAACCGCAGAAGCAGTGAAGGGTAAGGTTTTCTGCTTTGGCTCTGACCTCGTGGTTTTTAACTCTGCAACTGGCTCTGTGTTTCTTATTTAACAAGCAGGATACATCTACATGGAACCTTCTCTAAAATCGGCCACATACTTGGCCACAAAGCAAATCTCAACAGATACAAAACAATTGGAATAACCTCCTGGGTTCTATCGGACGACCATGGTTTAAAGTTAGATTTCAACAACAGAAAAAAACTACAGAAATCCTACAATCTCATGGAAACTGAAGAATGCTCAACTGAATCACCAATGAGCTAAGGAAGAAATAAAGAAAGAAATTAAAGACTTCCTAGAGATCAATGAAAATGAATACACCAGATACCCAAACTTATAGGACACTATGAAAGCACTGCTAAGAGGGAAATTCATAGCACTAAATACCCACATAAAGAAGCTGGAGTGATCTCATGCTAGTGACTTGACAGCACACCTGAAAGCCCTTGAACAGGAAGAAGCAAAGTCTCCCAGGAGGGACAGATGCCAGGAAATTATCAAATTGAAAGCTGAATTCAATAAAATAGAAATAAAGAGAACAATACAAAGGATTAATGAAACAAAGTGTTGGTTCTTTGAGAAGATCAACAAGATAGCCCTTATCCAAACTAACCAAAAGAAAGAGAGAGAGCATCCAATTTAACAAAATCAGAAATGAAAAGGGGGACATAACAACAGACAATGAGGAATTGTCCAGATCCAGAGAATCATCAGGTCATACTTCAAAAACCTCTACTCCACAAAACTGGAAAATCTAAAAGAAATGGATAATTTTCTGGATAGGTACTACATACCTAAGTTAAATCAAGATCAGATGAACCATTTAAATGGTCCAATAACCCCCAAGGAAATAGAATCAGTCATTAAAAGTCTCCCAACCAAAAAAAAAAAAAAAAAAGCCCTGGACCAGATGGTTTCAGTGCAGAATTCTACCAGATCTTCAAAGAAGACTTAATACTAATATTCTTTAAATTGTTCCACACAATAGAAGCAGAAAGAATATTACCAAACTCCTTCTATGAGGATAAAATTACCCTGATTCCTAAACCAAACAAAGATGCAACAAAGAAAGAGAAATACAGACTGATCTCCCTCATTAACATTGATGCAAAAATACTCAATAAAATACTGGCAAACAGACTCCAAGAACACATCAAAACAATTATCCACCATGATGAAGTTGGCTTCATCCCAGGGATGCAAAGGTGGTTCAACATAAGAAAGTCCATCAATGTAATACACCATATAAACAAACTCAAATAGAAAAACCACATGATCATCTCACTAGATGCTGAAAAGGCATTTGACAAAATCCAACACCCCTTCATGATAAAGGTCTTGGTGCGATCAGCAATACAGGGAACATACCTAAACATAATAAAGGCAATCTACAGCAAGCCAACAGCCAACATCAAATTAAATGGAGAGAAACTCAAAGCAATACCACTAAAATGAGGAACAAGGCAAGGCTGTCCCCTCTCCCCATACTTATTCAATATAGTACTTGAAGTTCTAGCCAGAGCTATAAGATAATATAAGGAGAATAAGGGGATACAAATTGGAAAGGATGACATGGTAGTATACATGAGTGACCCCCAAAATTCAACCAAGGAACTAATAGAGCTAATAAAAAACCTTCAGCAACATAGCAGGATACAAGATCAACTCAAAAAAATCAGTAGTCCTCCTATATACAATAGACAAACAGGCTGAGAAGGAAATCAGAGATACATCACCCTTTACAATAGCCACAAATGATATAAAACACTTTGGGGTTACACTAACTAAGCAAGTGAAGGACCTATATGGCAAGAACTTTAAGTCCCTGAAAAAAGAAATTGAAGAAGATGTCAGAAAATAGAAAGATCTCCCATGCTCATGGATAGGCAGGATTAACATAGTAAAAATGGTGATCTTACCAAAAGCAATCTACAGATTCAATGCAATACCCATCAAATTACCAAGACAATTCTTCACACATCTAGAAAGAATAATACTCAACTTCATATGGAAAAACAAAAAACCGAGGATAGCCAAAAGAATCCTGTACAATAAAAGCACCTCTGGAGGCATCACGATCCCCGACCTCAAGCTCTACTATAGAGCTACCATAATAAAAACAGCTTGGTAATGGGCATAAAAACAGACACGTGGACCACTGAAATCGAATTGAAGACCCTGACATTAACGCACACAGCTATGAACATATAATTTTTGACAAAGAAGCCAAAAATGTACAATGGAAAAAAGAAAGCATCTTCAACAAATGGTGCTGGCATAACTGGATGTCAATGTGTAGAAGGCTGCAAATAGATCCATATCTGTCACCATGCACAAAGCTTAAGTCCAAGTAGATCAAAGACCTCAACATAAATCCAGTTAATCTCAACCTGATAGAAGAGAAAGTAGGAAGTAGTCTTGAACGCATTGGCACAGGAGATCACTTTCTAAATATAACACCAGTAGCACAGACACAGAGAGAAACAATCAATCAATGGGACCTGTTGAAACTGAGAAGCTTTTGTAGAGCAAAGGACATGGTCAACAAGTCAAAGTGACAGCCTACAGAATGGGAAAAGGTCTTCATCCACTCCACATCTGACAGAGGGCTGATATCCAGAATATATAAAGAACTCAAGAAATTATACATCAAAATGCTCAGCAGTCCAATTAAGAAATGGGCTATAGAACTAAACAGAGAATTCTCCACAGAGGAAGTTCAAATGGCTGAAAGACATTTAAGGAATTGCTCAACATCCCTAATTATCCGGGAAATGCAAATCAAAACAACTCTGAGATACCACCTTACACCTGTCAGAGTGGCTAAGATCAAAAACACAGAAGAGAGCTTATGATGGAGAGGATGCGGAGCAACTGGAACTCTCCTCCAATAATGGTGGGAATGCAAGCTTGTGCAGCCACTTTGGAGATCAATATGATGCTTTCTTAGAAAATAGGGAATCCATCTCCCCCAAGATCCAGCTATAGCACTCTTGGGCATATACCCAAGGAATGCTCAATCATACCACAAGGGCATTTGCTCGGCTATATTCATATCAGCATTGTTTCTAATAGCCAGAATCTGGAAACAAGCTAGATGCCCTTCAACTGAAGAATGGATAAAGAAAATATGGTACATATACCCAATGGAGTACTAGTCAGCAGAGAAAAACAATGACATCATGAGGTTTGGAGGCAAATAGATGGATCTAGAAAAAAATCATCCTGAGTGAGGTAACCCAGACTCAGAAGGACAAACATGGTATGTACTCACTCATAGGAGGATACTAGATGTAAAATAAGGATGACTAGACTGCTACACAACTCCAGGGAGGCTACCTAGAAAACGGGACTCTAGGAAAAACACAGGGATCACCCAATGACAGAGAAATGAATGAGATCTACATGAACAACCTGGATGACAATGGGAGTAATGAAGGGCGAGGTTTGAGGGAAAGAAATCTTAGGGGAGCAGGAGATTCCAGCTGGATCAAGAACAGAAAGGGAGAATGAGGAACAACAGACCATGATAAATGAAGACCACCTGAGAACAGGAATAGGCAGAGTACTCGAGAGGTCCTGTTAAATCCACAATGATACATCCTCTGTAGATTGTTGGCAATGGACAAGAGAAAGCCTGATCTGACCTAGTCTGGTGATCAGATGGCCAAACACCCTACCAGTCAAGCTGGAACTCTCATCCAATAACTGATGGAAGTGGATGCTGCAAAGATCCTCAGCCAGGCCCCAGGTGGAGCTCCAGGTGTCCAATTGTTGAGAAAGAGGAGGGACTGTAAGAGCGTGAATTGTTGAGACCAAGATTGGAAAAATCACAGGGACAAATAGCCAAAGGAATGGAAGCACATGAATTATGAACCAAAGGCTGTGGAGCCCCAGCTGGATCTGGCCCTCTGGATAAGTGAGACAATTGAATAGCTTGAACTGTTTGGGAGGCATCCAGGCTGTGGGACCAGGACCTGTCCTTAGTGCATGAGCTGGCTGTTTGGAACCTTGGGCTTACACAGGGACACTTTGCTCAGCCTGGAAGGAAGGGACTGGACCTGCCTCTACTGAATCCACCAGGTTTAAATGAATCCCCAGGGGTGTCTTGGCCCTGGAGGAGATGGGAATACAGGGGAGGGGATGGAGAGAAGGTGGGACTGGGGGCGGGAGGGGGGAGGACAGGGGAACCCATGGCTGATGTGTTAAATTAAAACACAAATATAATTTTTAAAAAATTCCCTGAGATGAATAGAAACAAGTTAAATTAAGTTAAAAGAGCTAGTGGGACAAGCCTAAGCTAACGCCACATTTATAATTAATAATAAGTCTCTGTGTCTTTCTATGGGAGCTGGTTAGTGGCCCAAAGAAAATGCCAGCTACACACACACACACACACACACACACACACACACACACACACTGAGAGAGAGAGAGAGAGAGAGAGAGAGAGAGAGAGAGAGAGAGAGAGAAAGAGATGATACATATGTATAATGCACACATATAAAATATGAAATAAAAATTTAAAAGATAAAAAAAAGTAATGAAATGCCCTCATGTGTAACATGCGCTTGAACATCTAAAATAACTTCCTTTCCCCATCCATGCTGGGAGTTTTGCTGCCTTTGCCTTATGCACATCTCTACCCCTCATCCTTTCCACAGTGAGCCCTGGGCCTTGGGAAATTGGTCAGAGTAGTGTTTGTGTGTGTGTGTGTGTGTGTGTGTGTGTGTGTGTGTGTGTGTGTATGTGCCATTTAGAGATGAGCACTGCACATTCTCTCATTCTCTGCACGCTTGTGGTTCTGTGAAATAATCACTAACTACTGAAAAAGAAAGTTTCTCTGATGAGGGTTGAGAGACGTAGTAATCTATTTATCTATCTATCTATCATCTATCTATCTAATTTATATGCCTTCAAAATATGTTCAGAATGTAATCAGTTTTCACCTTATAGCAAGAGGCCATTGCAGAATGAGTCAAGATATTAACCTCCCAGTGACCTGGGTTGGGCAGGGGAGTGGGGGGAGCTTCAACATAAATAAAGTCACCAAATGATGGCAGCCATTATTGTATCAGCCACCCCTTGCTTCTGCCATGCCTTCACAGGCTGTCCTCACCACCTAGTTCCAGATAACCAGTGACACAGACAGTCTCTCTTCTGCTTAAATATCGGGTGTTTCCCATTTTGTTCAGACACAATTCCCTTTTCCTACACAGTGGTGGGGAGCTGATATGTCATCCCCAGGTCACTCTTTCCTTCTTTGTGCTAAAAGGAAAGCACTGATTATCTGGTCTTCTCTGTAGTCCTGCAGGTTACACTTTTTCCCCTGAGGACCCAAACCTTGAAAATTCCCTCTGTATTGATGACTCTGTTGAGCTGTTATTAAAAACATTGGAGGATCAAACTGTTGAACACACAGAAACTTGACTTAACTTTAACCAGCATCCTTTAAGTTCCATAAAAACTATACAAAAGGACATACTGGGTACAGCACTTCTCTTCTGTCAGGGGAACGCTGATGTCCTCTGAATATGAATTCCTTTACTGAACACTTTAGAGAGGTGCCTGGTGAGCCTGAGTTGGGTGGTTTGGGAAGCCTCTTGTGCAGCCACTTCCCTACTGAGGACAAGAGTCCAACACTAAGACTCCTCAATCTGCAGTGCTTTTGCTCTTAGGACTTAATCCTTGTACTGCTCTGATGTCTCCAGTAAGCCTCAAATTCCCTAAAGACTCATCTGTTGTCCACAACATGGCATAAGCAATGTGAGCAAATCTCATGAGTTACATCTCAGGCACCTTGATGTTTGTTTGTCTTTTTTTCTTTTTCTTTCTTTCTCTCTTTCTCTCTTTCTCTCTTTCTCTCTTTCTTTCTTTCTTTCTTTCTTTCTTTCTTTCTTTCTTTCTTTCTCTCTTTCTTTTTTCTGACACAAGGTTTCTCTGTGTAGCTTTGATGCCTTTCCTGTAACTTACTCTGTAGCCCAGGCTAACCTCAAACTCACAGAGATCCACCTGCCTCTGCCTCCTGAGTGCTGGGATTAAAGGCATAAGCCACCACTGCCCAGCTGATAATTTTCTACAAAATGCCATGCATTCATTGCTAGGTGAAGTGGCAAATTCTTGCAACCCAAGAAGATGAGCAATTGAAATAAATGAATCATGAATTTTCAGAGTTTGAGGCCAGTTTAGGCCACATGGTGAGTTTTGCCCTGCCTGGCTACAGAGAGAGACCCTGTTTCTAAAACAAAATAATTGATAATTAACAAATTTAAAAAATCCTAACATTGCAGAAGAGGTGGCAGGATGACTTTAAAAGTTAGTGTCCAGGGGTGTCTGCTACTAGACAGTGTTTTCTTGACATAACACTGATGCTTTACCCACTTGCTCTAACAAAATGGCCACCTCAACAAGACCTGAATCATGCCCATACCAGTTAGCACAGTAGCTCAGCTATGAAGACTTCTAAGGCACCAACCTAGATGAAATGCTATGGACAGTCAATGGTCATGATAGGTGATGCAAAATGGTCAGCTCCAAACATGTGCATGCACAAGTAAGAGAGAATAGGATCAGCAGGTCTTACACATGTGTGTAACAATAGTTATAGAAGAACAACACCATGGACTTGAGGGGGATTGTGGGAACATGAAAGGAGCTGAAGAAGGGAGACAGGTTTACAGATGATGTAATATGGTATTCATGTACGAAAATCTCGAAAACTAAAATAAATAAATTACAAAACCACAAACCTGTATGCTTAAATCTCATTTAGATTCATAGATTGAAGGAAAGGGCAGATGGATCATAAATGTATGACTGACAGAAGAAAGAAGGAAAGATAAAGAAATGGAGAAGTAAATTGAACATGAACTACATGACCACAAGGACCTGAATGAAGCTGTCTGTCATACTGACATCTTCTAACTGGCAGACACTTAAATACCATAAGCCCTGCCTTCCAAGAGTGATAACTGAATAGGGAGAACTTTGTGCCCATCCTTCATCATGCTTAGATTGACTTTGTCTGATTTTACTTCTGGAAACCAATGTAGGCACCTCATTCTGGCATATGCAATAATACACAATGGTATGCTATACTTTGCCAGAAATTCTATAAATGAAATCAAGAATAACACCCTTTCCTTGGCTTTCAAGAACAGAAAGGGAGAACAAGGAATAACAGACCATGATAAATGATGACCACGTGAGAACAGGAATAGGCAGAGTGCTCGAGAGGTTCCCAGAAATCCACAATGATACATCTTCTGTAGACTGCTGGCAATGGTTGAGAGAAAGCCTGATCTGACCTAGTCTGGTGATCAGATGGCCAAACACCCTACCAGTGGAGCTGGAACTCTCATCCAATAACTGATTGAAGTGGATGCAGAGATCCTCAGCCAGGCCCCAGGTGGAGCTCCAGGTGTCCAATTGTTGAGAAAGAGGAGGGACTGTAAGAGCATGAATTGTTGAGGTCAAGATTGAAAAAAGCACAGGGACAAATAGCCAAAGGAATGGAAACACATGAATTATGAACCAAAGGCTGTGGAGCCCCCTAGCTGGATCAGGTCCTCTGGATAAGTGAGACAATTGAATAGCTTGAACTGTTTGGGAGGCATCCAGGCTGTGGGACCAGGACCTGTCCTTAGTGCATGAGCTGGCTGTTTGGAACCTTGGGCTTACACAGGGACACTTTGCTCAGCCTGAGGAATCCACCAGGTTTAAATGAATCCCCAGGGGAGTCTTGGCCCTGGAGGAGATGGGAATGGAGGGGAGGGGGTTGGGAAAGGTGGAGGTGGGGGTGGGATGGGGGAGGACAGGGGAACCCATGGCTGATGTGTAAAATTAAAACACAAATATAATAATAATAATAAAATAATAATAATAATAAATTAAAAAAAGAGCATTCATTGTGTATAGAATCAAGTCAGTCAACTGTCCTACTGTTATAGTCTCTAAATGAATGTTGGGAAAAGAAACATAATCAGTGTAATTAGCTCACTAGGTGGAAAGATCCATGATAATATAAAGATGTTACAAAGAATTTGTTTTTATAAATCTTAAAAAAAAAAAAAAAAGAAATACAACTCAACTTCAAAGACAGACACTACCTCAGAGTAAAAGGCTGGGGAAAGACTTCCCAATCAAACAGACTTAAAAAGCAAGCTGGCATAGTTATCCTAATATCTAACAAAATAGACTTCAAACTAAAATCAATCAAAAGAGACTGAGAAGCACATAGAAGCAGTCATTAAAAGTCTTCCAACCAAAAACGCCCAGGACCAGATAGTTTCAGCACAGAATACTACCACATCTTCAAAGAAGAGTTAATACCAACACTCTTCAAATTGTTCCACAAAATAGAAAGAGAAGGAACATTACAAAACTCGTTTTATGAGGCTACAGTTGCCAAAGTCACACAAAGATGCAACAAAGAATGAGAATTACAGACCAATCTCTCTCATGAAAATTGATGCAAAAATACTCAATAAAATATCGGCAAACAGATTCCAAAAACACATCAAAAAATTATCCAATATGATCAAATAGGATTTATCCCTGAGATACAAGGATGGTTCAACATATGAAAAATTTTCAATGTAATACATTATATAAACAAACTGAAAGAAAAAAAACACATGATCATTTCATTAGATGCTGAAAAGCCTTTGGCAAAATTCAACACCTCTTGATGATGAATGTCTTGGAGAGATCAGGAATACAAGGAACATACCTAAACATAATAAAGGCAATTTACAGCGAGCCAACAGCCAACATCAAATTAAATGGAGAGAAACTCAGAACGATTTCACTAAAATGAGAAACAAGACAAGGCTGTCTCCTCTCCGCATATTTATTCAATATAGTATTTGAAGTTCTAGCTAGAGCAATAAGACAACAAAAGGGGGTCAAGGGGATAAAAATTTGAAAGGAAGAAGTCAACCTTTCACTATTTGCAGATGATGTGCTAGTATACATAAGTGACCTCAAAAATTTACCAGGCAATTCCTACAGCTGATAAACACCTTCAGTAATGTGGCAAGATACAAGATTAACTCAAAAAAATCAGTAGCCCTCCAATACACAAATGAAAAGTGGGCTGAGAAAAAAACCAGAGAAACATCACCGTTTATAATAGCCACAAATAATATAAAATACCTTGGGGTGACTATAACTATAACTAAGCGAGTCAGAGACCTGTACAACAAGAACTTTAAGTCCCTGAAGAAATAAACTGAAGAGGATATCAGAAAATGGGACCACCATGGCTTAAAGTTAGATTTCAACAACAACAAAAATAAAAGAAAGCCTACAAGCTTTCTAGTCTTGGAATGACATGAAATTTTATGAGGAAATTAAAATAGTAGGCTTCAAAACCCCACACTCAGTAAATAGGATCTTCCATGCAACTTTATGTCATGTAGCATCCTGATCTACATTTGGAAAGGTTATTAAAATTTGAATATGTTGCTCAATTAAGCTGAACTACAATTGGACATAAATGTCCTTCAATTTATTGGTACATTTTATTAAGCTTCACTTTATTAAGTCACTAACAAGAATATTGGCCAAAGTGTGACAGCTTAATTCAAGCAACATAGTTCACCAAGAATGACTAGCTAAACTCTATGCACAAATGATGGTAAAATACCCCAGACAACAATATCCCTTTGAGCTGAGGCCACAAAAGCAAAGGAGCTGTTTCTCTAATGCACTGTTCTATGTAGTTTATGGCCATCTACCATGCTAGGTTTGCAGAAGTAAATCCTTGTAACTGCTAGTCAAACAAGGACAGTTAATAGAAGCTTTACCAGCACCATCAAGGATATAATTAACAATTTACAGCAGAAAGGAAAGCACCATAATAAAAAAAAAAAAAAAAGTCAGCTGCTAATAAAAAGGAATGCAGTAAGCACACTGGCAGCATGTCCTGAGGAGACTGTAATGAGTAGAGGCCCCTCTCAGGAAGCATCCCTGGGGCTGAAGGGATGACTCTGAGGTCAAGAGTGTTTACTGTTCTTGCAGGAAAACCTGAGTCTGGTTCCCAGCACCCACATCTGGAGTTGCACAGCTGCCTGTAACTTCAGCGTCAGGAGATCCAACACTCCCTTCTGGTCTCCTCAGGTACTGCACTCACAGGTGCACACACCTACTCCTATAGACACATAATTAAAAGGAATGTAAAACAATCTTAAAGAGAACATCCTTTGATAAGAGGCCATGCACAGATGGGGAGAACTGTACTCCTCATTCACTCAGCTTTTCCACACTCCAGCCCCGGGCCCTCCTGTCTGAAGAGGTAATTAGTACTTAAATTTCATAATTTAATGGTTCATTATGCAGGGTTCTAGTCTGTCAGGATATGCTATTTTTTATTTCTTTCTAAGCAAAAGGCAATTCTGAATGATTATCAGAGACATTTAGAAATTAAAATACATGACCAAAAAAAAATGTGATTCTGGCCTCATCTACAGGACTGGTAACTGCTGTTCATTCACCAGACAGTGGGTGGCAAAAAGTCCACACTCCCAAAATGTGGCCTGTATTTCTGCAAGAGAGAGAATTGCCCAGGACAAGCACTGCAGTTAGACCATGAGCCATGAGCATTAGTTCATAGGAATGAACCATGGTTTTGTTCCTCAAAATGTATGTGTTAAAGGCCCACTCTCCAGCCCTGGAACAATGAGAAGGTGGAAACCTTTGCAGCAGAGCTGGGTAGATATCCCAGCCATGCTCAGGCAACCCCATGGTGTTTCCATACCTCCTGCTTCTGCTCTTTAGCTTTTATGACGATTAGCTCATTTCTTTCCAGCTCCTATAGATTGCTATGATATGCTCACTCTAGCCAGACCCAAAATCTAAGAGGAAAATTAGTCATGGACAAGAATCTCCAAAGAACTGTGGATATCAGTAAACCTTTTCCCTTCAGAAAGTTGAAGGGTCTCAGATATTTTGTTACAGTAACAGAAGGTTGACTGACAAGAGATAGAGAAATGTTAGATGATTAGATATCAGAAGCTTGTGTTATTTTATATTTGAAACACATTATGATTTGTTTTAACTGGTTATGTATTTAGTCCAAGTCTGTACACACAGGGCGTATAAGCTACATATGACCTCAGTGTATCTTCCTGTATAGTATAAACCATCTGTCGATTACTTCCAGTACAAAGTAATCATCACTGTATATGAAATTATCACATTATATTCTTCAGAACACAATGATGACAATTACCTTCCTGGATTCAGTACCAGTGCAATCTAACAACAATGTTCCATCCACTTTATGTTCTGAGTGTCTCTAGATCATACAGGAGACTGTAAGTGGTAATTATGATTTGTTTTCATATATGATTATTCTTTAAAAATGAATGAAAAGCCGGGCAGTGGTGGCGCATGCCTGTAATCCCAGCACTCGGGAGGCAGAGGCAGGTGGATCTCTGTGAGTTTGAGGCTAGCCTGCTCTACAAAGCGAGTTCAGGACAGCCTCCAAAGCTACAGAGAAACCCTGTCTCAAAAACAAACAAACAAAAGAATGAAAACCCAATTCTTTGTATATTCCTCAAGTTTACAGTACGTGGACTCAGCACACTTCTTTGCCCACTTGGTCTGCAGCAGACGCGATGAGCAGACTGAGAAGAACGTCTGCAGGAGCCATGTGGCTACAACTGGTTCTGGGCGGCTACATGCAGCTCCCTACTTGGAAGTGAACCCTTGTATATTACCCATTAAAGACTATCAAAAGAATATAAATAGTCCTAAAAAAATTCCCAAAACAGAAAACAGGCAAAAAAAAAAAAAAAAAAAAGAAAGAAAGAAAATTAAAGCAAGGAGATCATTCCTCATCCATGACTGTGACCTTGTATCCCAAAGGCTTTTCAGGGCAGCCCTGTGTCATCCTGTTACAGGCACAAGTCCAGGCAGCCTGCACTGATGGATGCCCAAGTTTCACATTCAGTGTTCTGTGACACATGTCAACTTATTGACCTTAATGTAGCCTCTGCTTCTCTCATGCAGATTAAGAGGTGCCTAATTTAAAAAGGGGATTATGATAATGTCTATCACATATTTTAAGGATTATTAGAGAGATAATATGGGGGATTTATGTTTATCCAAATAAAGATTTATTCAAAATGCATAGAAGATAATATGGAGGCTTTACCAGGAGTACTGGTGAGACCACTGAACTTCAGTGGTGACTAATAAGATTATGCAGCTGATATGAGTTAATTCTCACTATGGATTAACAGTAGAGAAATTTTATTTGTCATTGTTTGTTGAAAATGTCTTTTCATTGTGGTGTTGTCTTTAGGCTGACAGAATTGCTCTCACATATGAATTGAAAAACCATGACAGAAGATAATATTCCCATTTACAGTCCTGGGGGCGAAGTGAAAATGCAATGGGACCACAGCCCCCTTTATGCTAGGGACACTGCTGGAGTGACCCTGCACAGTAACAGTAACCCAGTTTCCCTATTCAGTGTCTTGTCATGTCAGTATGCCCATAAACAACCCACGGTTTACAAAAATGTTGAGAGCTGACTTACCCTGTATTTAAATAAACATATACTAATGGCTAATCATGGGCTTGAACCAAAGAAATCATTCTGTCAGCATTTTTAAACAGCCTTTTAGACTTTCATCACCTCAGCTGCAAAGGGAAATTGAAAAGATATGTTGTATACTCACTCCCCACAGTGAAAGGGTATAGTTTTGTGAGATGTGAAGCCAGGAGGTTACAGAAAGGCAACCTCTCTTATTTCTCTTTGGCCAAAGCAACCATGGCCACTAGCACCTGAGGAAGACAGACATACTTCGCGCATGAACTGCAAATCTGAGCATGTGTGTGTATGTTTACTTTGAAATACAATAATATTCATCAAAGTTTAATAAAAATATCTAGAAGTTAAATTGAAGTCAATTTGTTACATTTGTAAATAATTATGTTCTTATTAAAAAAACAGTGAAAAATTAAATTCTTAAAAATTTGTAAGTGTTGGCAAGTTTTTGTCAGGTGTTGAGGATCCTATTGCCCTTTCTTGATTCAGTTCAAAATCACCAAACAATAGTCACAGTCATGGCTTGGATCAAAAGCTCATTTTTAAGGCTGACTTTGAACAAATTTTTGCTCATATGTAACAGCAACATACACTCAATCTGAAAGAACCAGGGTCTTTATACAGCCTTCCTCCCTGCAGGGCATAGTCCTTCACCTGTAAAGACACCTTCACCTCCCCAGATGCAGCCAGACCACCTTGTATGAGGACAGAGGCAGGAGCCCACAGCAGCCTGTACCTGGAGGGAACAGGGTGAATGAGATTTCAGATAAAAGAAAAGGCATTTAGCTTTTAATTTTTGTATAATTCTTAATGACTATACTAATGTGTGAATTTTATGATTAACTTACAGGTCTTTTTAATACTATGATTAAATATTCACATTTTTCATATCCACAGGATAATAGTCTCTGAAGAAGATATTGTTATCTAATGGAAAATATACTTTAAATCATTATGGAAAGGAATAGAAAATGATTTCTTGCTTACATATACATATACAGACAGATATTTAGTAACTCTCAATTGTAAATTGAGGTCACTGTCTTTATAAAACTGCCTTGACAACTGAGAAAATCACTTTAAATACCCATATTCAGTAATTTAGGAGGCCAGGTGACTACAGTGGACTTGCAGATGGAGTGGAGAGTTTTCTCCACTCTTCTGCATCGATTTTATTTTTGGTGCAAATCATAATCCTCAGTGTTCTGAAGATTTAAAATAAATAAAAGACCACTGTCACCTAAGGGAAATGGGATTCTGAGGAGGCAGAGTGTGATGTGATGAACAGTATCCCTTAGGACAAGCTTCTAGAATACCTGTGAGGCGGTGGTTCTGGTATCCTGGGTGTGGCTGATGGATGAAGTGAGATCAGGCATGAGAAGCCTCCTAGGAGTCATTCGCTTCCTCCCCACTGCAGGCGTGAGGTGACCAAAGACACCTGGCTGCTCAGAGTACCTGTTGCCTAACTCTACCTTTCAGCAAACTCTTCCTTCCTTGTGTGGCTTTTGTTAGGGTATTTTATCACAGCCCCAGGTAATGTGATAAAGACAATGGCACAGTCAAGTAATGTTCTGAAATGTTCTAGAAACGCATGTGATTTTCCAGCTCACCATAAAGCACCTGAGTTTATCAGAGAGTGAGAGTTATAACTTATTCATGTATTGACCTGACAGACACACCTGCCCATAGGGAACACCTTGTATTCAATTGGACCTTGAATTTTCAGCATTACTGGTGTTTGAGGTATTTTTTTATTCATACAAAAAAGATATAATCTCAAAACTATAAGCAATACTGTTATAAACAGGTCAGCGGCTAGTTATATATGTACATAAACAGAACCATGGGGTGTGAGTGGGAAGTTCGGAATCCAGCGATTATGTACACAACAAAGGCTCATATTTAGGCAGACAAACATTTCAAATGTGATGGAACAAACAGTAATGTTGTACAGTTTACTCAATTAATCCTTTAAGTCCTCGCTGAGTAACCAACACTTACATGTCATCACGCTGGCCTCTCCTTGTGAGTATTGAATATCTTCTTGCTTCTCTCACTGTCCCTCAGCCCTCCACAAACCAATTGCCTGTCCTTTTCCTGATTTTTGAAGTCACATTTCTCCCCTTAGCAAATTACAGAAGACGTAGTTCTGGTCTTTTGTGGCCCAGCTGTGCATGGTCCTTTTATGATTGGTTATTCTCTCAACACACCAGATATACTAACTCCCATGGAAAACAGGTGCCAGCTATGTGGTCACAGAGTGAGGAAAATCACCAATGCTTCTCTCACAACTGTGAATCTGGGTTTTGTAAAGAGACACAGGGTGTGTAAAAGGCCTTCAGAGAAAGAACATAGAGAAGTAACTCAAGAGAAGAACCTTTTCAGTATCATGGGATAAGACACTTAGCAAAGGCATCTCCATATCCACACCAAAAAAGCCATGCTGTGTGTTCTTCTGGGTCGATGAATGTAGCCATGTCATTCTGATGTTATTCTGATCACTTTAATCATATATATTCAGCCCAAGGGAAGTGAGGAGGCAGCATCTACTCCTATTACAGAAACAGAATGTAGAGTGTGCAAGGCTTCAGCAAGCACAGGGTGTTGAGCAGGGAATGGAGGGGTCACACGAGTACTTCAGATGGAAGACACCCTGCTTCTCTGAAATATATGTTTGCTTGCTCCCTCAATGTAGTGGATGGTTTTGATGCCAAGTCTAGGTGCAATGGGGTTGCACTGTATGTATATCTCTCTCCTAAGTAAAGAGGCATTTTTACACAAGACACATCACCCAGAACAGTTGACTTCCCAGGGGAATTCTGCTTTGATATTGTCTTCTTCTCTGTGTCCCGGAATGCTTCTCCTTAGCACCATTTATTTGCTTAGATATCATTTTCCTTAATTATTATAAATACACCATCATGCTGCTAAATTTTCATTTGATTACAGAAACAGTATTATTTCCCTTGATGATTATCCCAATTCCATCCACTATTCCATATTCAAATAGGACATCACACACCTCGTTTCACTTTTTACTCAAATGTTAGATTTCCATCTCTTATGACCTATGTTACCTTTATTTTGGAATCATGATAATTCAGTTCAGCTTTGAAAGTTGAAGAACACTTTTGAGAAAAATGGTGTAGGAGAAAGTTGAATTCTTACTACATCATGAGGTACAATCACTTGTGAATTTATAGATTCCTAGTGTTCCCTAGTGAATGTGCTGTATGATTGGAGCTTTGTGCTAATGCAATCTCTTATATTGTAAGGAATAAGTATTACGTGGTGTGTGAGCATATGTGTGTGCATGTGAGTATGCATGTTTGTGTATATGCATGCATGTATGCCTATTTGTGTATATGTGTGCATTTGCATGCATGATGCAAAGTCATATTTGTGCAATAAAATCTGTATTTTCAAAGTTCATATTTAATACACATGAGTTCCTTATAAAGAATGGTCATTTGAGAGATACTTAAATTTAAAATTAACATGAAAAAATAGTGTATATTTCCACACAAACTTCTGGGGGAAGCATGAGTCTATTATCTCAAGCTAATGGGTTTAACCCTCAGATAATCACTCTGAGACCAGCCAGTGGTCTGCCTGTCACCACTGCTCTCCAAAGGCCTACCACGAGTCTCTCTCTGTGATTCTCTCCACACACCACTGCTCTGAATGCCCTCATGATTTATCTAGTAATAACTCATTTTTATGGTCATTAAAGTTCCAGGACTGAGTGTCTTCAACCAACAAACTTTGCAGATTGCCTCTGCCTCTCCTTTATTACTTTTTAGTATTCATCTGAGCCACCACCAACCCTGACAGCTGTCAGGAGCCAAAGTCTTTTAAGATATGAGAGCACTATGAATTTGTACCTGACACACATTGACTTGGAAGGAAGCACCATTAATCACTTATTTTAAAAGAATTTATAATAAGAGTTGAAACTTGGCTGAGACTTCCCATTAACCATGTGAAGTTGAGGAACTATCAGAGAAGCCAAACTTAAGCACTGCACAAATGAACTGAAAGAACTTTGAAAATGTCAGTATAGCTATTTGAAGATAAGTAAGTGAAACCAAGTGAGGTAACTAGAAACTTATGGAAATCCAAACACAGGCATCAGAATAAACTGTTTATTTAAAAGTCGGAAAGTTCAGAATAGTGACATTTGGGGTATATTTGCCTATTATTTATATCATGGAAAATGGGGTCATGGTTTTAAACAAATACCTTAAAAAATAAGAAAGGTGGACACAGGCAATTAGTGTCTGGCTTAAGAAGTAAGAAAATTGTGTTATCCATTCAAAAAGGCTGAAGGGAAAGTGAATCTACAAAAAGATAAAACAATACCCAAGACTCTGTGCAGACTGTTGATCACACCAGCAAATCCCTATAAGTCTTTCCAGTGGACAAACATGTGAGCATTTTTAGAAAGAGTGAAACACATATCACATCAAAAAGTAAAGCAGAGAGTCATACATTTCTGAGAATACACATGACATTATTTTGGACCTATTTTATGGTATGTTATATTGTCTGAGAAGAATCAAGTCCTGAGACAAGTGATGGTTGAGTGCTCAGCCCTACAGAGGGTATTTATGCAAAACCATCTAAGGCCTGGGTAACATCATGAAAGAGACACAGAAAACAATCTAAGAGCCATGAGATTGAAGAGATGTGAAACATTGTCACCAGGGCATCACAGCCATTGCAAGCAAGATCCTACAGTTGCTGAGCTTGTCTTCATTACCCTGCCCTGCTGAGACCGGACCTGTCAATAGTCAGTCATGGAGTTGAAAGGGACTCACAGGGGTCTACCCCTCCCTGCTGAATATAGGCTATTGAAGGATTCTAGGAAAAGAGCAATCATTGGCCTCAGTTATGTGTCCACAGGTGAGCCCACCAGGCTGTTTCAAAGCTACAGTCACACAGGCAGCCAAGGTTAAACTCAGTGGGTCTAAAACAGCAAAAATGTACTAATGTAGGAAAGTGAATGTAGGGAGGAAGGGGCTTTCTAGGGAGAGGATAGGAGAGGTGAGAGTAGCAAGGATGTATTTATTATATATACATGTGGAATTGTACAAGAGCATATTTAATAAACATTATAATTATAAAATCAGTTTCTGGGGACACACTATTATTAATATTTAGACACATTCAAAATGATGTTTTGCTTTGAATGAATATTTCAAACAATATTAGACATATGTAAGTAGAGGATCAAATTGAGATAAAGCATAGAGATGACAGATGGCCAGTGATCGTCAGCCTGTTTGTGTGAGGTGAGAGGTGTGACTGGAGTGTTTATGTAGATGTGTTTATGCGTTAGGGTTTCCAATAGTCATTCAAGTGAGGAAAGATTTTTGTCTAAGCACAGAGCTTATGTAGATAATAGATATTAGAAGACGGGTAAGTAAAGATAACAGAGGAGAAGAATGAAAAGAAAACTACTACCAGAAAACATTGTGAGCACCCAAGGACTAAGGAGAAGTCACAGGATGAACTTACGAGAGGTAAAATATGTGAGTGACTGACAGCTGTCCATCAATTCACAATGGGAGTGTGGTCATATTTTAAATATGTTTCTGTACACTTATGGATACCATCTTGTAAAATCTTCGGTCCCTGAGGGTGAATGTGTGGTGACAGAAAACTGAAATGTGCTGCTCCTGGTCATGTGGGTGGAGGTCATGCTGAGTTGGGATAAATATGGACTGAGAGAAGACTGGGTGGGCATATTTGGGATGTTTATAATTCTGGCAAGTGATGTCAATCAAACATGAAGGTGGCTTTGTCGCAATGGCGAGGGAGAAGATTCAGACACAGGAATAAGCATTTTAAGGGATAAAGTGTAGTCCTGAAAATTTTGCTCCAACCAAATTCAGCAGACACTCCAATTATAAACTCCTATGTTTTACTTCCTTGTTTATAATCTCTGGATCCTGGTCCATAAAAAGACTCCTGATAATGATCATTTTCCCCCAGAGTTTTCCAGCATCTGCTTTTATCATCAGATTAACTCAGGAAGCTAAGTTTTCCTCACATTACAGGGGATACCGACATAATAGAAAAAAGTTTATAAAATGATTCTTTAAAAATTATTTGTATGTATGTATGCAGGTGTGAATGTAAGCCTGCTTTCTTTACGTGCACAATACATGTGCAGTGCCTAGAAAGGCCAGAGGGGGCACCAGATTCTCCCAGAGCAGGAGATGGAGGTGGATGGGAGCCGCCATGAGTGTGCTGAGAACTTAACCTGTGTTCTCTGAAAGACTGGCAAGTGCTCCCAACCACTGAGCAGTCTCCCAGGCCCTTTGAAAATCTTCCTGATGAGAGTATTGCAGGAATTATCAACTCAAGTTAAAATTCACCAAGACTTAAATAAACCTGCAGTTGGTTAAGACATCAAAATAACACTGGTGCATTCTATGGTTAAAAAAAAAAAAAAAAAAAGCAAGTTGACCAAATTCAGAATCTGAACTTACAAAGTAACAATGGATGCTTGCAGTAACATTAAAGTCACATCCTAAAAAGGACCTTTAGGATAACAGTTCTCCACAGGGAAGATCTGAGCCCTGCTGCTTTAGCAGTTACCATGTGTCCATAGGTCACTGAGTACATTAATGCATTAATAAATTAACCTTGGGATGAATGTCAGCAGACCATGTCCGAACAGGAAAAACTAAAAGGAGGCTGCTAGGAAAGGACAGGCTAGTTCTGCATGGTTTGTACACGGCAAGAAATAAAAACTTTATTATATGCAAGGATAATAACCTATTAGGGGAATAAAATGCCAGTATATAAAATACTAACACTTAATTCAATTTTGGGCTTTAATTATCTTTTCTCTGTGTATTTTTGAGTGACATGTTCATGTATGCACGTGTGTTCATGTTCCTATGTGTGTTGGTGCACACAAAGCCCAGATGTCCACATTGCATGTCTTCCTCAGTCACAGGCCAATGTCCATTACTCAAGCATGAGTTCACTGGTTTGACTGTATGGCATGGCCCTAAGAATCTTCCTGACTCCACCCTAGCACTTGAATTATGGGTGAACATTGAGTATCAGTCCTGGCTTCTCCTGTGGGTGCTGGGGTCTAAACTCACCCTTCAGAAACACTATTCTGAGGGAACACCCACCAGTAACTACTTTTCTTTTTATAAATATTATTCCACTTTTGCTGTAGCTGTTTAAAAGTTTTAGGATGTTCCAAAAGAATCACAGCTCTCACTTATGCCATGAGAACTTTCTAATTGTTCTAACCTTTCAGTCATTGCAAAAGCCGTGGTGACTCCTTGCCGTTGTGGCTCCAAGAGCACCTCTCAGGATTCAAAGTGCTCACTTCAGATATGCACAGGTAAAGGACACTTGGAGGTGAGCTATCTGCTTGGTGATAGACTCCATCCCTAATGAAAGTCCCAAGTCACCATTTAAGGGAAGAAATGTCAGGAGCATCCAAAGCACGTCACCTAGTGGTTCAGTCAATTATCCTAAAAATAATCCCAATTTCCATTTTGAAATAATTAACATTTTGGCAAAGGTGGTGTCTCTTTATAGCTAGTCATTTCATTGTGACTTGGGTTCTTTAAAAATGAAATGTTAACTACGTGGCAGTTTTATGCAATTTTTACTATTGTCACTAATTCAGGGTATAGATTCAAAATACAAAACTTATCTCCAGCTCCCTATTCTATTAAGTATTTTATATATAATTGCTAAGCTCACCATAACAGATTTCATACCTATAGACCTGGCTCAGATGTTCTATGTACAGTAAGAACAGTACATCAAATACAAGAAGACAGACTTTTGCAAAATTCCATGTCTACTCCAATCCTCTGTTTCCCTGTGCACCCAATAAAGAAAACAGAAAGCTTTTAACACACAATGAAGGAAGTAACAAAGCTATGTAACTGTGGCATCTTACATAAGAACATGTCCAAATGAGCAGGATGAAGCAAAAAACCTCAAACATTAACTTGACAGAGAGATGGAGAGACTATGAGGAAACAGCTCCAACTATATTGCCACATTTGATCCATTCAGGACCTAGCAGAGTCCACAGCAGCTTCAGCAGGACATGGAAGGCACCTGCAGTACAGCTCCAGCTCACGAACCTGGTCCTCGGCACTCTGAGTCATTAGGCTATTCACTGACAGAGAACCTAAAACTTTCCCATCTTCTTCCATTCCCTAGCTCCCAGCAAATACTAATCAAGAGGCAGGATTTCATTCTTGTCAATTTACAAACTATGGGGTAAATATCCATATCCTGAATATCCAATATATTCCAAAAGTTTCAAAACATGTGGGTTTTAATATACAATGAGGTATGGATAGTAGAAAAGTCTATATAGATGTTTCAGGAATGAGTAAAATCCCTGAAAGCAAGGACTCCTCTGACCCTAGAGGATTTGGATAAGAGGTATTCAATATTATGTGTTTTGTTTGTTTGTTTGTTTTTTGTTTTTCGAGATAGGGTTTCTCTGTGTAGCTTTGCGCCTTTCCTGGATCTCACTTGGTAGACCAGGCTGGCCTTGAACTCACAAAGATCTGCCTCCCTCTGCCTCCCAAGTGCTGGGATTAAAGGCATGTGCCACCACTGCCCGGCTATATTACGTGTTTTGTGCAAGTCTGCCATTCTGGGGAATGTCTTTCTGTATGTTGTGAATATATGTTGTTCCAATTGGTTAATAAATAAGCTGCTTTGGCTCATGGCAAGACAGCTTAGAGGCAGATGAGAAATTCAAGGAGAGATTCAGGAAAGAGAAAGGCAGAGTCTAGGGGTACACCAACCTGCTGCCCAAGAAATAACATGCCAGCAGATCAATAAGCCATGGAACATGTGGCAAAACATAGATTAATAGAAATGGGTTAATTTAGGATATAAGAGCTAGCTAACAAGAGGCCTGCCATAGGCCATACAGTTGATAATTAATATTAAGCCTCTGAATGATTATTTTATAAGCAGCTGAGAGATAATGGGGCCAGGCAGAACTGGAAAAACCTTCTGACTACATTTTCCAGGTGGTGTGAGGTAGACACAGCTTTAATCCTTACCTTTAGCTTTTAGGAGCTTAAGTAAACTGTAGTTCATTGGTGCTCCTTCATTTCACATCCTCTTCAAACCAACTTAATTGACAGGTTGCACTAAGAGCATCAGGAAATGGGTAAAGGGTTGGGATGTTGAAGTAGAATCATAGGTCTCTTCAAGAAAGAATTTCAAACATAAGAGAAGTACCTTCAGCCTGCCTGAATCTTCATACATGTGCTCAGAGGCCACACGACACTGCTTATACTACTATGGGTGAGTGTTTAAAGGACCTCACAGAACAGGTCTGTCAAGGCTTATTCTGTTTTATACTCTGAACAATCAGATTTTCACTGTAAATTTCCATTAGCATATAAAACACTCTTCAGCCTTTGGCTATTTAGGGCTTTTGGAACCAAGGTAGTCCCTTAACTCTGTTGCATAAGCCTTCAAAGGAATTGCCTAACATGTCCGAATCAGAACAAAGACCGCATTCCATTTGTTTATTTATTGAAAGCAGTACAACCTTCATCTTATTTCTGCTACGTGTGTAGTTTTATGTTCCAAATGGATTTTGCTGTTAGCAGTCATTTATTCCCAGGGTAAGTTTGGCTTTTCTTATGAGGCACAGTCCAGCTCTTCAGAAAACTCTCCTGCTCATCATGTGTTTTTTCTCATTGTTTTAACCATGGTATTCTTGTTATCCAAGAACTGCAGCAAATCTGTGACAACTCCACCTTCATTTTATAATTTATGCCCACTATGAACCAGTAAAATCCAGTTAGCAGCATTAAAGGAATACAATGTGTAAGAGTATAAATCTCACACTAAGTAAACATCATGGAAATACTTCCCCTTTTAATTCTGAACATTTTTATTTCATGTCATTGGGTATTTTAAAAGATATTTTTAATGAAACATTTTCTTAACTTCAATTCTTGTACAACATTCTACCTTTTAATTGCTTATATTCTTCATGTAACAAAGTACTTAGATGTGTGTTTTAATATTGCATTGATAAATGGCACTGGCTTCCAAAACAGGAAGATATTAGATAAATATATCAGTGGTAAAGTGTGTGTGTGTGTGTGTGTGTGTGTGTGTGTGTGTGTGTGTGTGTTTATGCAGTTGTGTAAGTGCATGGTGTGTGAGGAGGTGAAAGAACAACTTTTCAGGAGCAGGCACTCTACTTACTCCTTGTTGACAGGAGTCTGTCTTGTTTCTGATCTACTGGGTATTCCAGGATAATTGGCCTGGACCTTACTGTAAATTTTCTTATCTCTGCCTCTAAGCCCTTTCTTTAGGAGTGCTGTTTACAGGTTTACATGAGATTCAGGGACTGTAATTGAGGTCGTTAGGATCAAATTGCAAGCACTTTGCCCACTGCACTAAGCCAAATTTCTAGACCAATATTAGCCTCTCATAAAGAGCGTTTAGTGTCCATGCTCATCAATCCAAGGCTTTAATACCACAGTCACTGACTGTGATATGTTTTCCAGATTCTGATGTATGGCTCTCATTTTTCCCACACATGGATTTGTATGACAGACTAAAAACTGAGCCTATGGCCGCTCTCAGCTCTCACCCTTACAGCTGGTGTATATTCACAAAGTGCCTTCTTATGCAGAGATGGTTCTCTGAATTTGAGCTAGACCAATGACACATCAGTCAGGCTTTCATGACGAAGACACTGACAAGGAAACTGTGGCATCTGGGCAAGAGCAGCTGCTTGTCACAGATCCATGATGTTGGGAGATTGTGGCTTATTAACACTGACATATGGAATAGGAAATTCTGTTTGAAGATAGTTAACACTGGTACACACTTAAGAACAAAGCTGCACATACACAAGGTCCTGAGAGTATAAGAAGTAGTCACCTAGGAGTGAGTGTCAAAGGAAATTTGCTTGAACAAATCTCTCTATTTATACTGTCTGATCATGGTAGAACTGTGAAAAAAAACAAAGGCTCCTCAAACCCAAGTGAGGGTCAATATATGGAAAATCATGTGAAATCAGACAATGGAAATGATTAGTGATCTTGGAATATTGCTCCAGTAGCATATTTGAGAAACCACTAAAATCCAAGCATTCTACATCACCTCAGAGACTGAGCTGCTGTCCTTGGTGGGAACTAGGGACTTAGGGAGACTGCAGGGTTATTTCCATATCTAAAGACATTCTAGGAGTATTTTAATGAAGATTATACTCTTCAACATTGGTCGTGCATGAGGATTCGATATGATGATGCATTTCAGGAAGGAACATATCTGTTGGACACTGATACTTCTCTGAGGCTCTGAGATCTAGTGGTACCTCTGCCAAGCTCTCCCAAGCAGACAGAAGCCACCTGGCTGAGATGCTGCTGAAGGGCATGGTGGCCCAGTGACCTGGCCCATGCATGTGGTGCCTACTTGGTGAATCCTGCTGTCATGTTCCTTCTCCCCTTCCTCTGCTAATGCCTTTGCTTCTAATGTTCTGAGGCAGAGCTTCAAAAAAGTCGTACAGAACTGTTAAGAGAGAGACCTCTAGACCATCAAAAAGGAAGTCTGAGCTCTGTCCAGGCCACCACACTCAAGACTGGAGAACAAACTGAGCTACTATTTGAAAGTGAACAGTAGGAAGGACAGTGTGTACTACTTGACTGTCTTAGTTCATCCTTCAGCTGTATGAAATGTGAGATGATCAACACAATGAAGATATTGCTGGTTTTAAGCAGTTAATACCCTTAAGTGTCTGAGAATTCAACTGATGAAATGAGGCCTAGAGAAATACAACCCAACAGGATAAATGAACCTGCAATCAAATGAAACACAGGTGTAAGGTCTTCATAGGGCTAAAAACTATCAGGTGAATGTCCAGGTGGAGAGAACCTGCTGTGTAATGTAGACTTAGCCCAAAGCTTCCTAAACAGCTGCTAAAGGTCAGAAACAGTTACCTCCTGTGCACTTGCAGGTAGCCAGGGTCCTCCAGGTCCAGCAGTTTGGTGTCAACTAGTAAGTTACAGGATCAGCTGTAATTTCTTATTCCTGGCAAAGATTCAGAGGCTTTAAGATACTGGGAGGTGTGTAAGGGTCAGTCCCTTTACTGTTTTCACTTTCCACCCTTCATAAGAACTCTAATCTCTAAGAAAATGAGGCCAAACTTGGTTGATTAAACACAACACTTTAAGTATTGCACTGAGGTACAGCTGGTGCACAGAACATGGGTCCAATATTGGGTTCACATCTGTAAGGACATGGGTTACTTGTTTCTGCACAACACAAAAGTTTCGCATTCACTTCAAGGGCAGTTCCAGGTGTCACATGTATCCAGTACTACAGAACTTCAGGAAGTAGTGTTGCTGGCTATCACCAAGTAATAACGTGGCAGGGCCATGTACCTACTTTCTGCAACCTGACACTTGGTGTCCAAAAGTTAAAATACAATGGAAGGATTCAAAGCATGTGTTTTTTAATTGTTCTCTCCATGATACTTTATTTGAATGTAATACTGATATTTTGAATATAATTTCTGATTGAATATAATTCTGATTGTGTGAGTACAACTTATTTCCTGCCATACGTATTTTGTAAGAACTTTTCAGTGTTTTAGAGAGATATGATTTGGGGCAAAAGTTAAGTGACGATTCAAAATGAAGATATGAACAAGTCAGCATTATCTATGAACAGGACTGGATTTACATATTCTATGTATGAATGAATTTAGTTTTAGAATTAAAATAAATACATGTTAAATATCTAGAGCAGTTTTAGTCTCAATAATATTAGACTTTCAGGAAATAACTGGAGTCTAACAAAATAGTAAGTACTTTAAAATCATAGTTAAGTTAACTGTTTTATAATCTATTAATTTCTTATTTTGAAAACTTATCTTCATGTTTGTAGCTTTTTAAACAAGTGACCAAAGTTTCTGCAAGCAATGCTTCTCCTCTGAAAGAGAAGTGGGGCTCTCAGATACTGGCTTAACTGTTTATACAACAGCACTGAATGTAAAGGTATAAAGGTCTCATTCCCTTTTCCAGCTCCTGCACCTGCTACCATCACAGAAGGAGCAGGTGTCCCAGTGTGAGCAATATTAGCACTAAAAGATCAGACTGCTGGGTGATGAAGGCTCTTCTCAATGGAATATTATATCAAAATACTTTTAAATTCCCTGAAGAGCAAAGGTGTGAAGGCAAATTAAACATTAAAAACTCTAAAACTATAACTACCTCTGAAGTTTTATTAGTTTACATTTACAATACAAATGGAATGTGTGCTTGGGAGGCATTTATAATGTGAGGTTGGATTTGTATAGGACACTATAGGAAATGTCTTTACATAAAGATGTTCACTTTAGCAGTAATCAGACCCCAGAAGCAGCAAGGATGTAGATAATCTAACTATTAAAGTCTGAATTTTAAAATTTTAAATAACCCACATTTTAATGATATATTCTGGTTTTAATTAAGGCAGAATCACTGAAAATACTAGGCAAAGCAGATTTCACTTGCACTTTTTATTCATGCAAAGGTGACTAAAATTCTATTTGGGGGGACTGTAGAGAAGACTCATTGTATAAAGGCATTTGCTGCCCGGCCTGATGACCTGATCCCAAGTCCTGGGATCCATATAACAGAACAAAAGGAGAGAATCAACTCTTTGAAACTGTCTATCCTCCATACATGTGCCCTCCAAGCACACACTGAATAAAGCTGCCATGATGTAGACACTACACAAGTTGTTCCCAGTACTCTGTTCCATGCTTCATGGTAAACAGAACTCTAAGCAGGGACCAGAACAGCTGTATGTTGTAGTGGGTAGCCATTCCATCCTTGGCCTGGAAGTTCCAACCCCCATTGAGGCTTCAGTAATGGTCATGCCTACAAGGCAGGGCCGAGAGAGGACGCTGAAGACCCAGGATCCAAATGAGAAGGATCTCTTGGTGCCTGAACCCTGGACGCTGGAGGTAGACTGAGGAGAGTTCTCCAGAGAACACCGCTGGACTGTGCCATACCTTTGCCAGACCCTACAACCTACCTATCCCTTCATTTGTAAGTTATGCCACAAAATAAACCTCCCTTTTCACTACGTGGAGTGGCCTTAATAGCTCTCTAGCTACAGTATGTATTCACTGATGTCAGTGTGGCAAGTGCTTCTGTCCCATGTTCAGAGTCGCAGGCTTTTGCTCTAAGCAATGCTCCAGAAATTCCAAGATCACCAAAGGTGATCTGGGAAGGCTGTCTCTCACAGTAGAGTGCCCACTATTGACCCTCCAATGGGTGCTCAGAGGACTCTCTTAGTTCCACTTTTGGAAGCTTGTACCTACACATCCAGACTTGCATGTGTGTGGAGCAGCCTGAGTGTTAATCCTGTTCCAAACTGACTAGACAGGTGCACCTCAACCTGGCTGGTACTGCTCCAGGGGGAGTTTGAAAATATCTTGAGGCAGTTTTGGTTGATATGACTTGATGTGTAAAATGGGCATCTAGAAGGCAGAAGCCAGGCACACACCTCATCACACTACAATGTAAAGCATGTTCACTTGTTCAAAGAATGAACAGCACAAAATCAGCACTTCCAATACACTAACAGTCTGGATCCCCCTTACATTCTCCTTAAGTTTTCATTTAACTAGGGTTATATAGGGTTACACATCTGACTCAATGGTGATATCAGAAATTCTGGAAAAGTTAGCCACCACAGCTAGGCTTAGGTAATTTAATTTGTTTAAACTAAACAGTATACGGCACACAAGGAAAAACCAGAGAAATAGAAAGGCATTCTGCAGTGTCCCAACTCAAGCAACAGCCCTCAGTGAAAAATGCTTGCTTAGCAAACTAATGGCATCCTGTGTGACTCAGGCAGGAAGCAAAGCTTTTAGGCCATGGGAAATGCAGTAAAGAGCACGAGGAGTATGCCCAGAAGGTCCCAGAAATCATGAAGAGATCAGCTGAGCTCTTTAGACAAATGTCATCATATAATCCTGCACAGGGCATAGTGACTACAAGCATCAGGTAATACCACACTTGGTGACTAATATTTAGACATATATTCACTCCTACAATATAAAGTAAAATAATATAAAAGGCAATTCTCCGAGCCCTGAGAACACAGTGGTTTAAAATCACTGTTTCTGCTCTCTTGGAGATAACATTAACAGACCATTGCAATAATGAACACCTAAGTATTTTAATAGCTTGTCATACTTAGTGAGGAAATTATTAGTGAAAATCATTATTGCTGGAGGAAGACACATTTTTCTGATAAGACAGGAGACTGCTATTTCCCAGTAAGGTTACAAGGAGTAAGTGGTTAGAAAACATGAATTTACATTGCCTTCAATTTTGACATTCGTGAAATATAACCAAATTATAATGTTTAATAAATCTTCACTTATCTTTGGGAAAGGATTAGAAGGCCAGTATGAGAGTTCCTGTGGGGCTATGATGCCCATCACAGTCTTGTCCTGACTGTAACTGGATGCTCATCATTCTGAGCATGACTTTTACCACAGCAGATGAGGATAAGCACCTCTCTTGGGCACTCATGAAATTACCAATTAATTATTGTACTGGACAAACACAATAACTTAGTAGGTGAAGCCTATCTCCAAGTGTTCATGTCCAAAGTAAATAACACATGGTGGGAAGTTAACTGTGAAGCCTTTTGTTGAATGAGTGTTTGCCATCACTCATATTTACACTCATACTTCTGTTTGCTTCCCACTATGCTTGAACCATAAGTACACAAACATACTTGGGAGAGATTAACTACTAATAGCATTAAGCTAGAAATGTGAACAAAATGTTAACTAAATAGAGATAAGAAATGTAATTGCAGAAAGATTAAATTCTTAAGGGAGGATTCAATATATCAGTGGAACACTTTATCTGATTTAACTACAGTAACTAAATGGGTTGTTTGAAAATTCCAGGTCAAATTTTTCTGAAATACAAAGCCATATGGAAAGTTACCATCTTATAGCCAAATATAAAAATATAATTTTTATTTAAAAATGTTTGGGGGGAGATAGCATATAGAGCTTGAAGAAGTAATTCTTAGGAACCATGGATTATCCCATTGAGAACACAGTGCATATGCTGGATTTCGCCTTGTGCACTCTTGGTCATGGAATCCCTAGGGGACCCCAATAGTACATGCTCCTGCCATTCTTCTCAGATGCCCATCAGAACTAGAGGATGGGACTCTATTGTTGAAAACACCATGCCTCTTGGTTATGTAATAAAGAGATGTCAATTGGAAGTAAGCTAGAAGCTTTCTTCCTGCTAGCTAGTTTCAGGCTCCTGAAGGGAAAAGGCATCAACAGTTTTGTCCAGCTCTGAACTCTTTACACTATGACACCAACTGACTGGCAAGATAAGTCATCTGAGCAATGGTTAAACCTGCACTATAGGGGGGACCAACCTTATTCTCCCCTGGAGGGAATTCATATTTGGTCATTAAAACCCTGATGGGAAGGTCATAGGCCCTACAGGGGTAGTTAATTCTTTCATTTAACTAAACTGATATAGCATTCCTCATGTGTGTTTATACTCACAGATAATTGCCACTCTCAGCTTTAATCAGAGAAGTCCCTCATTCAAGTTAACTGAAGGAGGGCAACAATTTTTGATTGCACATGTTGCTGAGAATAAGTGATAAGTAAGTGCTTAGTCCTAAATAAGACATTTGTTCTCCTCTGTATTTTTTTCCTGTGTCTGCAAAAAAAAGGAGAAGGAAAGATTGCAAGGCTCAGAAGAAGTAGAGGCCTGGGAATGCCATCATTTGGAAAATGCACAGTCATTACAAATCATGAACTCTTAACAACTGTGGGTGCCTTCACTGGGTCTGTACAAGACTGGCCCATTTGCAGCCAGACATGAGTGGAAGAGAAGACCGTGGACCCTATCCAAAGTTCTGAGCTTTTTCATATAGACAGATTTGGGAAAGGGAGTCATTGTCTTCAATGTGAATCCACTCTCACTGAGGATCCCATCAAGTTCTAATGGAGAGTCCTAATCCTGTGATCATACTGATGGCCCTGGTTAAACTTTATGGACCACAAGTCAAAACTAAAAGCCATGAATCTGAGATTCATACAGGTATGGAGGAGGGGGTTGATAGAGGTAGGAGGAAGGCAAGATAAAGTTAAAGAGGAAGTGATCAGAATGCCTTGTACACATATCTGAGATTTACAAAGAATTGACTTAAAAATTACTTTCTAAAATGAATTCTGTCCTCTGACATAACATTAGGACAGAGGCTATGGCTGTTTTCTTGACTGAAGGTGATAGAGAGATGACAGATAAATTACAGATGATAGATGATAGATTATAGATATGTAGACATCAAATACAGAAAAGGAAGAAATAAGATAGGTATATGGTTTATGGCAGATGACAGATTTTAGATAGCTATACACATGGATGACAGATAGATAGATGATTGATAGCTTATCTATTAAAGACAGATATATAGATGAGTAATAGATGGTGGATTACAGACTACAAAAGTTGTATAGATGATACATAAATTAATTGTTACATAGATACATAGACCATAGATGATAGGCAGATGGTAGATGATATATGATACACAGATTGATTAGTATGAGCAGACAGAAAATCAGAGAGTATATGTACATATAATCGTAATTAGAAAGAAAAATGTGTTAATTAACTGTGGCTTGCTCGGTCATGTTTCTAACAGAAACTAGAAAACAAGAACTATAAAAAAGTAGTCGTTCAATATATATATTTGTGTATGTATGTATACATATATATGTAACATTATATAGATTGAGAAGAATGTATTTATATATTTAAGAATGAATATATATATATGTATATATGTACACACGTATATATATATAAAAAATTAAAGAAAAAAGCCAGAGGCCACAAATTTTAGAGGGAGCACATGGAGGGTACATGAGAGGGGCTGGAGGGAGGGAGAAGAACTGTAAAAGGTAAGAATGACTCTATAGAAAACAAATTTTCTTTTAATTGAAAGAAACACTTTATACTCAGGCCACGAAAGTGCAAACTTCAAGGACAAAGGAAATATAGTAACTCACTCCTTTCAAGTTTCAAGCTATAAACAAAAATAGGAGGTCTCCTCTGAAGAAGCTTCTGTCTGCATCTGTGAGATGAGCACACAAGAGTCTTAAGTGGGTTCAGTGTGCCAAGTTGCTCTTTACCTGAAGCTTGCTTTGGGGTGAACTGCTGCAATGAGACCTCAGTGACCATTGAAAAGAAAGAGAAAAGAAAAAGGAATAATCTAACTAACTCTGAGAGAAAGCAGCTTCCATTTGGAGCAGAGTCAATTGGAATCATTTTTCTTTTCTTTTCTTTTTTCTTTTTCTTGTTTTTCCTGTCTGTGGCAAAAACAGGCCTCTCCTTGACTAACCTAAACCCAGGGATAGCAATCTGTTCATCTTACTGTCTTTTGGCCTGTCTCCAAATTTAAGATCTGGCAGCCTCCAGTGCTTACTGCACACATATCTTGGACCAGATCTGATATTTCTCCCAATGTCTCCTTTGTTCTCTGTCCCCATTTCATGTGATCACCTTCTTTCTTTCGGCTTTCTCTGCCCTCCTACTAACAGGGAGGCTTAAGGGTAAAGGTAAATCCTTGGGGAAGCAGGGGTGGGATGCAGTCCAGGGAACAGCACTTTCCTCACAACAGATAAACAAACAACAAAGGAAACAAAACAAAACCAGAAATAATCTACATTCTTTAGAATGCTCAATAGTTAGGCATTTTAGAGTGCCAGCATCCTGAATGTCATTCACAGCTGTGTTTATTTTCTCATGCCTCCTCTTTGTATTACAGAAAGAAAACCAGGCTTGAGAAACCAAATGAAGTTTATCTGCTTGGATTTGTTAGTCTGACAGAGGAGCTATATGGACAGATACAACACAAACAATCTGAGCATGAAAGACATGTTTTACAAATATTCCTGGCCTGGCAAGATGGCGAGGTAGGTAAAAGCACTTGCCAGGTAAGATTGACAACCTGAATCCAATCTCTAAGAACCACATAAATCATTTACAGACATCTGTAATCTCACTGCTGTTATGAGATGAGAAAAGGAGACAGAGAATTGAATGGAGAGAGGTGGGCCAGTTAGCCTGCAGTTTGCAGCATTGTGGCCCAAAGGAAAAGAGAACCTGCTTAGAACAGGGGAGGGGAGAAAACCAACCAACAATAATTGTCCCTGACCTCCAAAGGCTCACCATCACACACATAAGGTCACACACACACACACACACACACACACACACACACAAACACTCACATGTGCGCACAGGAGAGAGGGAGAGAGAGAGAGAGAGAGAGAGAGAGAGAGAGAGAGAGAGAGAGAGAGATAACATGTAATGGAAAAATCCTAGTGTGTATAAAATATCATTAGGAAAACATCCCAATCAAATGCAAATCTAATCTTTTCTCTACTAAAATACCTTTCCTGGGTCCTTCATCTATTATATGTTCCCCATAGTTCATCACATTAAACTTATCTCATGGCTGTTATGAAGTAATTACAATTTATCAGAACATCTCTCTGTAAAATCTGCCATTAAGAAATCAACCTCTATAAAGGGAACGAGGGGGACAATAACAGTTGTCTCCAACTATAACATTAAAGCCCAGTGGGATAAGTTCTAATTAGAAAGCTCAGCCATGTTCAGAAACAGTTTAGAGTGAACCATGTTGGAATAACCAGAAGATATCCTGTAGGTAGAGGAAGCCACTTGGTCTTAACACTCAGTAAATACACTGACTGACAATGAATAAGATTTCACAAAGACATCAGAAAGAGAGCAAGCAGAGTTCATGACTCTACAGCAGCTGTGCCATTTAGTTTCTGAGAGCTTTTGTCCAGAAACCCCCAGAACATTCTGGAGTGTAAAACAGTCCAGAAGGTGCATCTGTGATGCAGTGTATCTGTTGCTTCAATAGACTAGGTGCCAGCTTCTTGTGCATAGGACATCAACACATCCCACTCTGCCTTCTAGATTGGCCGTAATCTTCCTGGTGAGTTATATCTCCTATCTCATTCCTCATCACATACATGGTCCTACCCACCACAGCCTCATCTTCTTGAAAGAAGAAATGAAACATGTTTGTATCCAGACATGGTTCCACCACGGAATTAGCCCTCACACTGTGGTTTTGTGAGTAAGCACCGTCTCTGCTCTAAGAAGCATCCCTCCTCCTAGATACCAAGTCTTTAGTACCTGAAGTTACCTGGGTGCTTGCATGATCATGGATGAAAATTTGATGTTTCTGTTTCACTGGCTCATGATACTTGACTCCCAGTATCATGGATTGCATTTGGACAGCCATGCCAAAATGCCCACCACGTACTACCAGGGACATATTCTTCTTCCTATATTTATTTCTTTTCTCAGTACTTTTCTCTCTCAAACAATATCTCACAAAAGAGGAATGGCTTCAGATATGAATCTGATGAAGTTTTGAGCTTGCAGCATCAGATTTCTCACCACAAAACTGGACCCCTGTCACCAGACTTTAGGTTAAGAAACTGTGTTCACTTACCTGTAGAAATAACTACTATTAAAATGATGAAAGCTAAGTGTGGGTGAGGAATATGAATTAGCATAGCCCCAGGGAAACATCAAGTATGTCCTCAGAAAAATCATCCTATTCTACACTGGATACATAAATATATGTGTATACATACATACCCACATACTTATAGACAAGAGTGTAAGCACATATACACATATATGCATATGTGTATATTGTCTTCATATCCATAGCCATATCTATAGATCCTAAGATATCTTTAAATAAAATATGACTTGTGGGGCTGGAAAGATGACTCCGTGGGTAAGAGCACTTGCTGCTCTTCCAGAGTACCAGGGTAGAGTTCCCAGCACCCATGTGTTGGTTCCAGATAATCTGATGCCCTCTTTTGTCTCCACTAGTACTACACACAGGTGGTGTGCTGACACACATAAGGAATTTGAGTCATTTGAAACAGAACTGGTAAAAGTGGAGAGCACTGAGCTAAGAAACAAGCCAGGCAGAGAAAAAGTCCCCCTCATCTCCGCATCATATGAAACAGCTGAACTCACAGATGTAAAGAGAAAAGAATCAATGCAGACAAGGAAGAACTCATCGAAGACAGAAATGTGGAACTATTCTTAGATACATATAACAGAAAGCCAGTTGGAGGTGGGTTGAAATCACTGTGGGAACATTGTAAATTATGAAACCATGACAAGTGAATGAGAGGCAACATTTTTACATGCTTTCTGAATGCAAGCTTGTACAGCCACTTTGGAAATCAATATGGCGCTTCCTTAGAAAATTGGGAATCTATTTCCCCCAGGACCCAGCTATACTACTCTTGGGTATATACCCAAAGAATGCTCAATCATACCACAAGGGCATTTGCTCAGCTATGTTCATATCAGCATTGTTTGTAATAGCCAGAACCTAGAAACAACCTAGATGCCCTTCAACTGAAGAATGGATAAAGAAAAAGTGGTACATATGCACAATGGAGTACCACTCAGCAGAGAAAAACAATGACATCATGAGGTTTGCAGGCAAATGGATGGATGTAGAAAAAATCATCCTGAGTTAGGTAACCCAGACTCAGAAAGACGAACATGGTATGGACTCACTCATAGGAGGATACTAGATGTAAAACAAAGATGACTAGACTGCTACACAACTCCAGGGAGGCTACCTAGAAAACAGGACCCTAAGAAAGACACAGGGATCGCCTGATGACAGAGAAATGGATGAGATCTACATGAACAACCTGGACGACAGTGGGAATAATGAAGGGCAAGGTTCGAGGGAAAGAGAGCTTAGGGGAACAGGAGGTCCCAGCTGGATCAAGAACAGAAAGGGAGAACAAGGAATAACAGACCATGATAAATAAAGACTACATGAGAATAGGAAGAAGCAAAGTGCTAGAGAGGTCCCCAGAAATCCACAAGGATACATCCTCTGTAGACTGCTGGCAATGGTTGAGAGAAAGCCTGATCTTACCTAGTCTGGTGATCAGATGACCAAACACCCTAACTGTTGTGCTGGAACTGATGGAAGTGGATACAGAGATCCTCGGCCAGGCCCCAGATGGAGCTCCAGGAGTCCAATTGTGTTTTCTAAATACACGTTTAGAGAATGAAATGAGATAGTTCTACTTTTAATGATGAGCTCACGTTAGCTGCAGTGGTTCACTCATTGTCTGGTATTTCCATAACACATGTGTCTTGTGTGGCACATTTCCACCCACATCCCTTCCTTAGTTCCTAGAGTCTCTTTTCATTTCTTTCTTCCCACCAGACTTCCCAGTCCCAGTGAACAGTAAAACAGGTAACTTCTGAACTATATTTTTGGTTTTGAGTCTAGGCTTTAATAGCTGAGTAATCTTAACATGGGGTGGGGGGACTTAGACTTACAACAACCTGATATCCATGTTCTGTCAATATCCATGGGAGGACTGCCCTTTTCTGATCATGGAGGAGAAATTGATGGGGAGGGCAGAAGGAGGGAGAGGGAGAGGGACTGGGAGGACAGGAAGGGGAGGAAATTACAACTGTGGCCAGGATGTAAAACAAATAATAAAAAAGGGGGGGAAAGAAACATCATTTATCATGGTCTCTCTTTCCTTGTTCTCCCTCTCTGTTCTTGATCCAGCTGGGACCTCCTGCTCCCCTAAGCTCTCTTTCCCCTGACCCTTGCCCTCTATTACCCTCCCCACCCCCATATTGTTCATGTAGATCTCATCCATTTCTCTGTCGTTGGGTGATCCCTGTGTCTTTCTTAGGGTCCCGTTTTCTAGGTAGCCTCCCTGGAGTTGTGTAGCAGTCTAGTCATCTTTGTTTTACATCTAGTATCCTCCTATGAGTGAGTACATACCATGTTTGTCCTTCTGAGTCTGGGTTACCTCACTCAGGATGATTTTTTCTAGATCCATCCATTTGCCTGCAAACCTCACAATGTCATTGTTTTTCTCTGTTGAGTAGTACATGAGCTGGCTTTTTGGAGCCTGGGGCCTATGCTGGGACACTTTGCTCAGCCTGGGTGAAGAGAGGAGGGGACTGGACTTGCCTCTACTGAATCTACCAGGCTAAGCTGAATCCCCAGGGGAGTCCTTGCCCTGGAGGAGATGGGAATGGGGGGTACATGGGGTTGGAGGAGGGAGGACAAGGGAATCCTTGGCTGATATGTAAAATTAAATTAAATTATAAAATTAAAAAATAATAAAAAATGTGAGGAGAAAAAAAGAAAAGAAACTTAAGAAATCCTGGTCCTAACCACTTGCTGGGAGGGCGTGGCTGTGAACATGAGACTAAAACTCAATAAACTGAATGCCCACACAGCAGTGCTTCCATTAAAACAACAACAACAACAAATAGAAGACTTCAAGATAACACACATGGTGGTGTAGTGGTGGTGTAGTGTATATGACAAATTTTCCAATACCTTTAAATCTCTAAAGCAAATGATACAAATTCAAGTATTTTTAATTTGTCTGTTTCCTGTCTCTGTATAAAACCTCCTTTTAATTTGAAATCTTTGCATCTTTTCCTTAAGTTATTTTTTCTTCTCAAAGCCACAGTTTATTTTAATTTAGCTTTCTGGATAAGGTAATATTTAAATAAACCTTGACAGGAGGAACTCATTTAATTTTTTTAAATGAAATGTTAAGGTTTCCATGTAATTCTCCTGTGTAGTTGGTTTATGTGAATTCATTTCTAAAGCATCAAAGTTTACAATTTTACAAATGAAGCTTAATAAAAGTGTTATTCCAATGTATGAGCTGCAGATAAACAATAAAAGTCCATCGCTTGGAAGCAGATGGGGGAGCGAAAGGAGAGGTAGCTTCTTTGTTTTGTTTGAACACACAGTGTTGACACACCCACACAACATGGAGGAGAACAGAACAGACAGGAGGGTGTCAGTCTGTGAAGCTCACTCCAGCTTGGGTAGAATAATTAACAACTTATTTCAGGAGGTGGAGGTATGCACATCTGTCTAGACCACACATCTCTTCAGAATACGGACAAGTTCACTATCCATAGGGAAACTGAAGCAAAACCAAAAATTTTACAAGATTTAGAAGATCTGTGGAAAGGTTTTCAATTGCAGAAACTGTATCAAAGGCATATAAGAGAAAGATTAGCATAAGTCTGAGTTATGAGAGATGAAGAAGAGAGCAGTGGACATAAAAATAAATTTTAAAAGTCTATCATGAGAAGAACTACTACTATTATTCTTCTCAGTTAAACAAACGTGGAATTAGCAGGAAGCTGCAAGGAGTTAGACTGTCTTGCAAATTCAAAGCTCATTAACAGGGGAAAATATTAACTGTACACTTCTCATCCACATTAGGAAGGCAGTGGATGTAATGAATGTTTAAATATCATTTGCATTTTCATATTATCTTAAAAGATTCTATTTTCAGGAAAATAATCAAGGTGTATCTGTCAGTATATTTTATTCAATATAACACACTGGATTTTTTTTAAAGCTTCAGATATTCACAATTTATTAATTAACAATTTGTTGTATTGTACACTAATTTGATCATACATATACTACTTTATGTAATTTTAATTCCTATTTTAATCTTATTTATTATATGCTATCTTGCCTCAGTCCTAAACTTACTATATAATCTCATAATTTAGGAATTAAGCAAACTGAGTCCTTTATGGTTTTTAATATTATTTCTGCCTCTGACCTTTTCCAAGATTCAACAGGTTAATGAAGTATAAATTTTCCAGTGGTAACCGCTATGCAAATACTGCTTTACCTCCTGCAGGGCTCTGTATGAGGCCACCTCTTCAGAGAGTGGACTAGTCCTGATGGTCCCCTCCCCCACTGTTCTTAACATAAAATTATGCCTGAAGCTTCTCAATCCTGAAGAAGTGCTTCCAAATTTAGTGAACTTTAGCAAATGTCAGTTAAAGGTTCACTGACAAATTAGAGGTGAGTGGAAGACAAATTAAACACTTCCACAACGGTTCAGCAGGAGAGAGCAGAGGTGGGTGCTTCAGCCCAGTCTTTCAGGGCATGTAGCTATGTGACCCATTCACACCAGTTTTCAGGATTCATGGATTCCAAATGCCTGTTTGTTTATGATAAAACAACTCGCAGAGACACTTAAGACTCAGAACAGACTGTGTTTTTACAGCTTTCTAAACCTCCTACCCAGTCGCAGCCTAGGCCTTCATATAGGCAGAAGCACCCACTCCAGGCTCAGAGAGAGGAAATACTTTTGTTCTCCCCAAATGCCCAGGGCTCACATGTCAGAGGCATCTGGCTATTGTTCTAATAGATGGATGTTTTCTATATCTTTGTTGCTTTGTGCGTGTGTGTGTGTGTGTGTGTGTGTGTGTGTGTGTGTGTGTGTGTGTCTGTGTGTGTGATGTGAATCCACATTTTCACATAAATATTTTGATGCAGGCACTCCTAGTGGACGGATCTCTTTGAGATTACAGTTCCTTGATTATCTTTCCAGATTCCTTTCATAATAATACAGATTACTATCTGACATACTATGTGCTGATGTGTCAGTCATTTACTTCTCTGTTTTTTGTCTCCTATCTAGAAGTAAAGTTCTATGAGGGCTGGGACATGGGATGCTGTGCTCTGCAATAAAGCCTGTGTTTAGCACCCAGTAAATAATCTGTGTTATTTATTCAGAGAATGGGATGAACTTCCAAAGTAAAAGGGATTGAGGAACCTATAAATCTTTCAGCTCACTGACTGCTGTTATCGAGTGGGATCATTTTAATTATTTAACAAGATAACTAATAACTCCAGATCAATCTATTTTATTTATGCTATTTTCTATTCCATTTCATCCACATTTTCAGAGCAGAATATGTTTTTCATGTCACTAATACAGATATTCCAAATCACAGTCAAAACATTCATTGCACTAACTTCAAAGTTTGTACATCATCAGATTAATTGTGAAGAAAGAGAAAGCATAGCTGATTCTCTGAGGTTTCCCTCATAGTAAACAAGCTAATGAAACTGCCCTGTGTGCTGAAAGGGAGAAAAAAGTTTGTCCCCAAATTGTTTATAATGTCCTACATGAGAAATGTTTACAGAGAGATTAGCTATGCTTGTTTTATTTATTTTTGTTTTTAATCTTTTGAGACAGTCTCATGTAGGAAAATATTTTTTAGATCATATTACCTTGTTAATAGGACCAGAATCCATAGTTGCATTTCTACAACAGTGCTGGGTACTTTCTGCAATGATGTGAGGTATAAGAATTTGTTTATGAAACCATTAAAGTAAGCAAAGTCTAGTTCTTGGGACAAATGTCACTAAAGCTGTAAAGACCTCATGACAAAGGTATTAACCATGCTGCATCTGTAAATCTGAAAGTACATGTTGGACATCAACACTGGCTCCTGGTTTATACATGGAAACACTTTGGGGTGTGTGTGTGTGTGTGTGTGTGTGTGTGTGTGTGTGTGTGTGTGTGTTTGCCATTAACATGCCAAATAAGTGCATCTTCAACTAACAGCAAATAGACCTTCCATCATTAAATGTTTGACACTTCAGTTTTAGAGACAGGGTCTTACTCTGTATCCCAGATTAATGTCCAACCATGGCAACCCTCCAGCTTCAGCATCCTAAACAGTAGGGTTACAGGTATGAGCCACCACAATACCCAGCTTTAAAGGTATTTTAATTTAGACTGAATACACTTTACTCTTCTGTTTTCTTTGGATAAAGAATAAAATTAAATGTTGAAATGTCAACACTTAAACCTTAACAAAATTTATTCACCATCAGTTTCAAACTATGTTTTAAGAGAAGCTCCAGATATTTCTAAGAATTGTTTATGTGAGATTTTATGAGAAGACATCAAAGTGGATGAAATGACTACCATCATTAATATTAACATATTGTTTCCATAATTGAACATCTTTTTCCAAATTATTGCAACTTGGATCTGCTTTTAAATATTGTATAAAGACAATTTAAGACCAAATTTCCCAGACTATGAGTTTGAAAATACAACTGTCTCAAAGGGACATTGACTGGGAAAAATACTAATGGGCTACAGCTAAGAACTTTCTCTAGTGGGAGTTTTCTCCAGGCCTGCTATAGCTCACAGCCACTCTGGCCCAAGTAAACACACAGAAACTTCTATTACTTATAATATGGCTGTGTCAGGCTTCTTGCTATCTAGTTTCTTATATATTAAATTAACCCATTTTTATTAATCTATAAGTTGCCACATGACTTGTGGCTTACCAGTACTTTACATCTTACTTCTTATGGTGGCGGCAGCTGGAAGTGTCTCCTGAACCAGCCTTCCACTTGCCAAAATTCTCCTCTCTCTTTGTCCTACCTATACTTCCTGCCTGGCTACTGGTCAATCAGCATTTTATTTATTAACCAATCAGAGTGACACATTCACAGCATGCAGATATCCCAAGCACTTCCCCTTTTCTTTTTTTTTTAAGGAAGGTTTTAACTTTAACATAGTAAAATTATATATAAGAAAACAATTATCAAGCAAGAATTATAGTTATAATATCTAGTTTATTTGTATTAGGCAAAATTCAAGAAGATATCCTATCTACCCTATATTTGTGAGTCTAAGGTTTCATATCTAACTTATCTTTTATAATAACTAAGGAAACTATAACTATCTAGTCTTCAACTACATCAAAGACCTCAGAAGGATATGTTATTACCTGAGAAACAGGAGAAGAACAACTTTCAGGAGTCTTGCGAGAGTAGACAGAGACAGCTGGCAGCCTGGACAGTCATCCAAAGTTCCTCTGTAAAGTTGGGGCATCTGTCTTCAGACAACAGTCCTAGGGTCTCTCAGTCACTTTTCTCTGTGTCCTGTAGAATGTCTGGTAGTTTCCTCTGTGAAGCAGGAACCTGAAGGACCATTTTGCCAAGCAAAGTTCAGTAGTCACCTTTCTATACGTCCTGCATGTCCAGTTGATCAAGCAGTCTGGGCAAAAACAGTTTCTTGCCCAAATGGCTATTTTTGCCAAGAATAAGATAAACTCCATATAGAGTGTCTTCAATGCCCATCCTCCTCTTTGAAGTAAATCAGTGCTGCCAGGAGCAGACATGTCTCACTGTGCAGAAAGTCTAAATTTTTGAAACATTTTAAATGTCGCATTCTGTAGACCTTTGAAGTATTTGAAGATTACCTACCTATCTGAAATATATCTATGTATACCTAGAAAACTTAACTAACATGGCCACAAGTTTGACTATCATAGAAGACTAATTATTAATCTGTATTTCTTAATTGTCCATTAAAATTTAAATGAGTTACATAAACATAATACCTTAAACAAGAGTAGAAATATATATACAGAACAAAATCAACTCTAAATTTGTTTCAATAAACCAAAATCTGTAACAATGTAAAACATTTTAAGCAAGTTACTCTTTAAAAGTAGGTTCAATAATCTACCCTTTTATCTTATCATATCTATATACTATATTTCCATATCATATCCCCCTTTCTTCTTTAGAAAGAGATTGTATTTATAATTAACCTGTTTTAAATAAAAATATTGTTTTTTTCCTATGTCCCACACCAGAGGGCTCTTCTGATATGGGATAGTAGAATCTCTTAATCTTTTCTTTTAGCAATATGCTTGGGTTTAGAGAAGGAGTGAACCAATTCCATCTCCAAAGCCAGCTTGTTATATTTGGGAATTTAGGCGTAGCTTCTCATACTATTTCCTGCTGGATGAGGGTGCTGTATTCTTATGGAGACATAAAAATTTTTTTAGGATTATGGAGTAGTCTGTGAGGATGTATTGTGTGAGCCAATTGTCTTGAAACCATTCTGGATGTTGGATCATCTGGGCCATGTTGTCATGGGAGACCTTTCAGGTGGTCTTGGCTTGTCAAACCTGGTGTATCTGAATCTGGAACAAATCAATAGCCTCTGGCTTTCTGTGGAAACAAGCTTCCTTTCCAAAGCAACATATCCTTATATCCAAATTTTGAAGTCAAGGTACCTTTAAAATATACATATTGGTTTAACTTATCTACCTTTACAATCAAATATCTCTCTGCAGTTAAAAATATCAAAGACAACACAATCCAGATTCTCTGTGTAATATCCATCTTTACGTGGCTTACTTTTTTATATTACATTTACTTTTTCTTTAAAAACTTTATTTTTAAAACTATTTCTTTATATAACTGCATATATTACTTTTTTTCAAGCCTATGTACATTTTTACACACATTGTAAACCATTCAGAGGTTTATCCCATCTGAATCTGTCTTATTGTGAACCTCTTGCTTTAAATTACAGCATTACTAAGACTGAAACAACAGCTGTGGATGCTGGCTCTGCCCACATCAGCATCCCAACATGGCAGTGATACATTTTCCACCAGCTCTGGGTCTGGACATCATGTGTACCATCAACTCTCAGAAGCAGTGAGTCTATGCTTCTATCAAAGCAGTGTGTAGCCAAGAAACATCTTTTTTTTTTCTTTTTTTTTTTGACTAGCAAAAACTATATCCACCACACAACATAATGCACACCTCTGTGTAATATGGTGTAGGTCAAGCCCACATGCCACAATCTTGCCATAGAGTAGCTCATGCATGCTGACTGTCACTAACTTGAGAGAGACAACTAGGACACTGTTTTTAGCTCCATTTTAGAATCTTTTTTTTTTTTTTCAGTTGTAGGTGGAAACTCTTGCTGTTGGGCACCTTTTATAACTGAAGTTTTCCTGGTCCTGCCTGGCCCACCGTCAGGACAAATCTCTCTCCTGCCAGTCCTGCAGCTGCTCAGACCCAAGTAAACACACAAAGGCTTATATTATTTACATACTGTATGGCCTAATGGCTCAGGCTTCTTGCTAGCTAGATCTTACATCTTAAATTAACCCATTTCTATAAACCTATACCTTGCCACGTGGCTTGTGGCTTACCGGTACTTTACATCTTACTTCTCTTGGTGGTGGCAGCTGGCAGTGTCTCCTGACTCAGCCTTCCACTTCCCAGAATTATACTCTTTATTTGTCCTGCCTATACTTCCTGCCTGGCTAATGGTCAATCAGCACTTTATTTATTAACCAATCAGAGCAACACATTCATAGCATACAGATATCCACAGCAACTTTCAGACTGTAAAATAGCCATCAGGAGTTGGTGGCAGGGAGAAGTGGTCACTGTTTATGATTATATCATTTTTTACATTGAACCAGCATGATTGATTTTCAATAAGAGCATCCCACAAGTGCCCATTCACTAGATTTCCAGTATGATACCCACACTGGGTCCTTCTCCAGATGAAGGATTTCAAATGTTTCATTATTATAATCAAATGTCACAGAAAAGTTTCAGTGACTAAGACAGAAATTTCCTACAAACTCCTTGCCACATTCACAGAGCCACATTCACTATTAACACCCCATACAAGGAACACATAGAACTGATGAGCTGCCATGTTCTGGTTCTCATTGTCACTCAGACTCAAGTCTCCATTCACTTCACTGTTGCAATTGCACAATTGTTCTCCTGAGACAAATAGATAATGCCACATTTACCATCAGAGTATCACAGGGATGCCTCCAAAGGCCCTAAACTCTCTGAGCCCTGGAAGTTCATCCCCCACCCTCCTCACTCCAGCCATCAGTGACTTTCACTTTCTCCAGAGTTTGTTGTGCTTGATAATTTTAAACCCTGTGACAAGTGCATTCATAGGCCTTTCTTGAGCCATCTAGTCGGTTAAGTCATGGATCTGAGTTTAAACAAAGCTTTTTCTCTCACCACATGCATTTCTAAATCATCATCATCCTCTTACTATTGATTTGCTTGCATCCTTATGTTGATGGATATAAAAGAAACTTATTTGTTTTCTAAGAGCCTAAAAAACAAAAGAAAGAGTTTTCATGCCCTGAGCTTTATTTTGTTGCATTACTATGGTCTTAGAGAGGCAATGTGGAAAGTGGGGAAGGAACAAAAGGAAAGCCTTCAGAATTAGAAGACAAGAGACTGCCCATCACTAAGGGAATTGGATTAAAGGTAGGAATTATTCACTTCATCTGACAGGTGCACACTCTTATCAGTTACCAAGTTCAGACATCATAGACTAGACTCATGTCCACATCGTGAACTTCTTTCTGCTGTAACATAGCACTTCAATTACCACATGGTTGATAAGAAGGAACTTAGAAGGACCAGGGACCAGGGTTTATTCTGACTTACAGTTTAAGGAATCTACAGTCCATTGTAGCAGAGAAGGCACAGAGGCTGTGTCCACCCACAGTGGGCAGGAAGTGGGGAGAGCTTACTTAATCCCAAGACCCACCCTTAGGACTCACTTCTTCCACGAATACTCTGCCTCCTAACAGTTCTACAACAGCACCACCATCTGGGAACCAAATATTCAAGCATTTCACATTCAACCAGTAACAGGCATACATCTTCAGCTGGAAGCAGTCACCAAGTGAAGACAATGCATGCCATGATGGTCAGGTGTCAATCATCATTTGAAGCTTACCATGATAGACGTTAATTCCTACCTTGAGCTTCCCAGGGTCTCCTAACTCCAGATAATGCCAGGGTCATCAGCTGTTCCTCTGTATGTGATAGGGATAAGATTAATAGTCTAATTGCACTTTCAAATGCAGCTCTCAACTCTCACTTAGATGGCAAAATCTTTGTGTTTCTCTATATTGAACTTTAAATTTTATATGAAAGCAATGGATTTTTGTGCTCCTGCAATTGAGATATCTCAGAGAAGCATAGCATTGTAGCATTATTTTTAATATACAATCTTTAAAAAAAGCAAAGAAATAAAGGCTTCTGTATGCTCTAGGGAAATTTCTAAGCATTGGAACATTGCCATTCAACACAGGCCAGGACTAAATCCCTCTTGAAGATTATCTAAGAAAACACATGAACTGCACTAGTACTGAATTCATATCAAATATTTCATTACAAATTAATTCAAAATTCAACATAAAATTATCCATAAGCCAACTGTCATTTTTAGCCAATGTTTTTCACACTTCTATTGATGCTATGAGGAACTTTCTACATAATTTTCTCCTATCTGTGTCATCTCTTAGGGCATCACAAATATCGTATTTCATAACCATCCTTAAAATTTCCCAGTACTATACCCACTCAGTGTTTTGTGTTTGTTTAAAGCACTAGTAGACAAACCCAGCATGTTCTGAGCACTGTGCCAATCCTCAGAATGCAAAACCTATATCCAACACCAATAGATGAATCTACCACAGTCCACATAGGAAAACCACAGGAGCAGCCATGTGCTCACAGAAAAGAGTACAGGGCTTTGAGTGTCCAAGGAACAGACACCCAAGTAAGACTGTCTCCCAGGGAAGCCAGTTCTACTGAGATAAAGTGCTAATGGACACATAGTCAACACATAATGTCAGTGTTAGTAGCTTGCACTGGCAACCTGAAACAGATCCTGAGAGTAGGGGCACTATCATGGGGAGGCCACTGACAGGCCACTGCAGGGAGAGAACTGTCCAGGTTTCAGAGCAGGACCTGGATGTCAATGGAGACAGAATGCCTCACATGGGACAGTGATAAGCCTTCTAATGCTGGGTCAGTGAACATTTTCTCATGTGCCACAGTCACTACTGATCTCTGAGAATCTATTATTTGTGTTGCATCTGTGATGCACATGTGGTCTTGGCTAACTGTCTGGTGGTGGCATCCCTTCTTACTACTTTCCAAACAAAAACTCTGATGCAAGAAGGTGAGGAACTTTCTTTATGCCACCACTTAACCACGGACAACTCAGTATTCTAACCCAGGCAAGTACTAAGGAGGTCGTGGGGACAACTCAACACCCAGTCATTATTGTTTGCTGGAAACCAGTGTCTCCTGCTAAACCAACACAAGATGCTCATCCCAGCCATGCAGCATACACTGCACACTCTAAGCTTCCCTAGCACTGGGCTTTCATTTCATATTCTTATATTTAATTATTCTAATATTACATTGAATATCACTGTGTATATTCACTCCATGTTTAATTTCACTATTTAAATGTTTATCTGGACAGTAGATCTAATTAATAATTCTTAAAAACTCTTTGAATTCAATCTTTACTTCTGTCTTTCCAGAAAACATGGATAATCTCTCTTCCTAGAAGAACTAAACAATAGTATTTAAATATAATAGCATAGTTGCTTTTGTTTGCATGTTTTATTTTTTATTTCAAGCTTTCTAAAAACTTGTATGTATTCATGGGTTATTTTTACAACTTACAAGTGCATCACAAAGAGTGGAAGAAGCAGTTGACTTCCATCAGAAAAGCTGCCTGATGCACACACACCAGGTTATTTTTTTCCTCTCCAGGTCCTAACTCTGGGCTTTGATAACTCCAGTTGCCATGGTGATATAATATTACAAATTAATGATAATATTAGCTTATGATTATTCAAAATAGAAAGATCATTTAAAAGCTCCCATGCAAAGAATTATACAAGAAAGCTGGTAGTGGAGGATATTAAATTGCATTTTTCTCAGTCAGTTTTCCATTCTTTAGAGAGAAGGGCTTAGACTCTAGGAGGCAATTTATCCATGTGGTTGAAATGATGGCCATTGCTGTTCTTTTTGTTTCATCCTCACTTAATTTTACCCTCAAAATAATTTTACTAAAAATATCACAGCTGTTGGATTTGTGTTGTTACCCTTTGTATTTTGTGGCTTTTATGAGTCACTCACCATGTCACATTATCCTGTTAGCCCCTCCCTTCTCTGAGTGTCAGGTGCCCACTGGGTGACCGAGTCCCAATTAGCTCTTCTCAGAGGCATCTATCAGGGCCCTCCCTTGTCCTCAGCTGATTCTGTTTGACAGTCTGTATGACACAGCAGGTTGAATCTGAACAGCAGTGACTCATGGAGGCCTCTTTCAGCTTCGACTGTGTCTCTCTAGGAATCATAGCTCTCCACTTTTCCCGAGGCTAAAAGAATTCTAAGGTTTTGGCATTACCTACTCATTAGACCTTTGGCTACATTTCTTATTTTCCTTCTGGACACATTCTAAGTTAAAAATTTCAGATACATGAAAGAATGATATGAAAATGGATCAGATACATAATTTCCTGAAGGTTCAGGAATTGGATGTAAATATTCCCATTTTTCTCAACTTTTTTTATATGCTCCCATAATATTTTTTGAAAATTCCTTTCTTCTGTGCCATGATACATACTTCCACACTGTGTTTAGGCTGGAGTCATTTTTGCAATGTTTTCAGCCAGGCATAAGTCTTCTTGTGAGCTACAGGAGGCTTTCTTGTGCCTCAGTTTCCACTTTAGAATGAAAAGTGACTTGTGTCATCGTATTTGTACATTGAGTTGCTGTTCTTTATGAGCCGTCCTTCCTTCTAGACTGCCTGCAGGAAATCCCACAGTGGATACAGCCTCCCGTACAGCACCCTGACTACATTTTCTTGCTCTGACCTACTTATAGTTGAATGTGTAAAACTTTCAAGCCTAACAGCTAAATAGACTCCAGTGTTCTGATTTGAAGTCTAGCAATCTTGAGATTACTAAGGGAACCCCATTCCTAGCTTATTTTCTGTAAGATACCTAATGAAGGAACCTCAATCAACTTCACATCCATGAGCTAGGAAAAAGCCAAATTGAAGTGGCTTATTATAATTCCTGGTCAGAGCTGAATTGACTATTATGAATTTAAAAATATGTTCTGAAGGTATGTGGCCTAAAGATATGGCAATTTGGAATGTCTCTGAGTGTTTGTGTGTGTGTGTGTGTGTGTGTGTGTGTGTGTGTGTGTGTGTGTGTGATTTTGCCATTAACATGCCAAATAAGTGCATCTTCAACTAACAGCAAATAGACATGTCATCATTAAATGTTTGACACTTCAGTTGTAGAGACAGGTCTGTGTTTGTAGAATAGCTATTTTCTGGAAACGGTTGCTGTACACAGGATTTTGGAAAAATTCACTAGTCTATGTGAAATACTCACAGTGATCCTGGTTCATGGAGTACTGGGTACTCAGCACATGAAAGGATGAAGCCATTGATAAAGTGATTGTAATAGTCATGGAGATTTATTTTATTTTTATTTTTTCCTTTATTAAGAAATTTTTTATTCATTTTACATACCAACCACAGATCCCCTTCTCATCCTCCTCCTGCTCCCTTCCCTAGTCTCCCCACATTCCCATCCACTCCTCTGAAAAGGTAAGACCTCCCATGGGGAGTCAGCAAAGCCTGGTACTTTCAGCTGAAGCAGCCCCGCCCCCTTGCATCAAGGCTGTGCAAGGTTTCCAACCATAGGTAATGGGCTCCAAAAGCTAACTCATGCACCAGGGATAGATCCTGCTCCCATTGCCAGGGGCCTCTTAAATAGACCAAGTAACACAACTGTCTAACTTATGCAGAGGGCCTAGTCAAGTCCCATGTAGGCTCCACAGCTGTCAGTCTAAAGTTTGTGAGTTCCCACTAGTTTGGTTCAGTTGTCTCTGTAGGTTTCCCCATCAATATCTTGATGCTTCTTGCTCATATAATCCCTTCCCCTCTCTTTGAATGGACTCCTGGGGTTCAGCCTGGTGCTTGGCTGTGGATCTCTGTATCTGCTTCCATCAGTTACTCAATGAAGGCTCTATGATGACAATTTAATTTCTAGAACCCACATAGACTGCTGGGAACAGTGTCAGGTGTTTGTAATCCTAGTGCATGGGGACAAGTATTGGAGACAAGCAGGTTCCAGGACTCTCTAGCTACCCAGCATAGCTGTCTTGGTGAGATCCAGGTCAGTGAGAATCCCTGTCTCAGAAATATTGAAAGCTCAGGAAGATCAATACCCAGGGTTGTCCTCCAGTATCCACATGTTGTGCACACACTCTTCTAGCCAATGTCTAGGCATAGGATGCAGGTTTGGACTGGAGTTGGTGATACTATTTTGGGAGATACTAGAAACTTCAGGCATGTTACCTTACCTGGAGAACTGTGTCACTGAGGGCATGCTCTTCAAGGGTGTATTTCATCCATAGCGCTTCTCTCTCATTTCTTCTTCTCTATGTCCACATGAGCTGTGGAGCCTCTGCTACAAGCTCCAGACTCTGTGATATTCTGGTTCACCACAGAGAAGCATGCATGTATCCAATGTCAATGGCACAGATCTCTAAGCCAAAGAGTCAAAGTCAATAATTCCTCTTTGTAAGATGTTCTTTTGGTGTTCTAGTGACAGCTCCAGGAAGCTGTGTACTACCTGAAGTCTGTCCTAGTCATCCCCTTTACCTTTCTCTAAGTTTCATTTACAAACATTCTGCATCCAATCCCAGAACAATGACCAAGTCTTGGAAGATCCAAGCAAAGCAGCTATAAATGATCATTGTTGTCTGGTTAATATCAGGTGTGAAGAATATGACAGAAGAAACACCTTTAATGTAACATTTCAAGATTCAGTCTTGGTGATGACTGCATCACCCTCAGTGCACATCTCTAGGTCCTATGATCTTCAAAGTAGAGAAGAACAGGACACTACACTTTTAATTCTGCCAGGAGAAAAACTATGAGTGATTTTACAAATGAGATGACATTTAAAATTAGAGTTCAGTTCCCAGTAATATTTTCTGTAGTAAAAAAGAACAAAGAAAGAGGTGGTTGGTAGATAATATTCCCAACAGGAACACCATAATGGACATACACAAAACTGTGTGTAACATTTGAGGGATGTTCAGGGGATCTCCTGACACCTTAGCAGTCTGACTAGTTGTAATTGAGCCATTGTGTAGATGACACTTCTGGGGCGAAACTTGTGCTGATTCTGTTTCTTTCAACATTTAATTTTCTTGACAGATAAGTATTCCTCCTTTCTGTCTGGGATCATGAAAACCACCTAGACTTGGTGGGAGGGGACAGCACAGTAGATAAGGCAGCACTTGAGATGTCAGAGCTCCTTATGCCATCACGGCCCTGGCAGAAACTATGACACAGGATGTCTGAGTTCCTGTGCTCATGGAGTTGGGGAGCAGCAGAAACCCACTGGTAACATCAGAACACTCAGACACTGAACACGGATGCTGGACAAGGGGCAACAAAATGACAGTGGAGGAGACAGCAGATGAGTAAGCTGCAGTGGAGTGCAGAGTCAAAGAGGCAGAGCCCAAGAGAAAGGGTAAAACTGGTTCTAAAAACAACTAAGTGATGAAAGAGGATGTGTGGTTGGACACCCAATGTCAAGTTCACAAGCCTCACACAGTGCACTGAGAAAGACAGAGACCTGGTGACACATCCTGACCACAGCCTCTGCCTTTATCTCTGGGTTTGTCTTTTTTGCCTGTGCTTTATGCATGGCTACTGCCATTTTCATTGGCTTTATCAAGAACACTGGAACAGGCAGCCTGATCCTCATGTCCATTTGATCCTTATATTGAGGGTCAGTACTGAGGATCCTCAGACTGACACAATTACTGAATTCATGCCCCACCTCAGAAGTGCTGTTGATTCCTTGGTGTTTGTCAAAGTTATCAATCCTTTAAATCCTTCACATGGTGTTTCTTTATCACAGGTGTATAGAAACAACACCCTATCACTCAGAAAAAGTACTGTCAGTACTTCTGTACATATATCACAAGTATGTCTGTAAAATGTGGGAGCTGGACTCCTCAAGTCAGTCCTTCAGAAGCCAACACACTTCATGCAACTGACATCATAAATGTAGCATTTACATAGGCAGCTCTGAAAATTGAGAAACAACAGGCTTCTCTCCCCAGGTGAATGGTAGAATGGCTGAATTCTAAGTTGAGGGAGGGGGGTAGAAAATTGCACAGATGGAAATGGAACTCATTGGAATGTTTCCATGCATTAAATAGCATTTTCTAACATTAAAATGATATTTTCTACTCTGGGCCAACAACTTGGAGAAGAGAAAAAAATGAAAAATATGAAAATATACCTGGTATTTTAGTAGGTCAGACCCCGAGAAGAAAAAAATCTGGTAGAATTATTCTCTAGGACAGTGGTTCTCAACCTTCTTAATGCTGTGAACCTTTAATACAGTTCCTCATGGTTAGTGACCCCCAACCATGAAATTATTTGTTGTCACTTCATAACTGTGTTTTTTCTACTGTTACAAATCATAATGTTAATATCTGATATTCAGGCTATCTTATATGTGACCCCAAAGGGGTAACAACCCAGAGGTTGAGAACCCCTGTGCTAAGGCCTATGTGCATGCATTTCAATCAGCTGTTCAGCTTTATTTGTAGAAGACCAACATGTATGCTGTCTTCCTGAACATAATGTAATTGAATTATAAATACAATGAGAAAATACATAAAGGCTTATATCAGTGATCAAATAACATGCTACACTCACTTTCATTGATGCTGTGGGATGTTCAAGTATGTCAAATGAGTTGCTCTGACTGACTAAAATAAATAAAGTGCTGATTGGCCAGTAGCCAGGCAGGAAGGATAGGGTAGGAGGGACAAGGAGGAGGAGAATTGTGGGAAGTGAAGGCTGGGGCAGGGAGACACTGCCAGCGGCCGCCATGACAAAAAAAGATGTAAGGTACTGGTAAGCCACGAGCCACATGACAACTTATAGATTAATAGAAATGGGTTAATTTAAGATAGAAGAAGCAGATAACAAGAAGCCTGCCATGACCATACAATTTGTAAGCAATATAAGTCTCTATGTGCTTACTTGGTTGGGTCTGAGTGACTGTGGGACTGGTGGGTAAGAGAGATTTGTCCTGACTGTGGGCCAGGCAAGAAAACTCTAACTACAAATGGTGCCCAATGTGGGGCAAGAGTTTCCACCTAAAGCCTGAGAAAAAAGATTCTAAAACGGAGCTAAAAACAGCTTCCTAGTTGTCTCTTTCAAGTTAGTGGCAGCCTGCCTGTTTGAGCTACTATGGCGGGTTCCTGGCGTGTATGCCTGACCTGCAGTGTGGCGGGAATGAGAAGTCTACAAGTGGCACTTTACTCTGCTGCATGGTGGATATAGCCTTTGGTAGATTAAAAAAAAAAAAATTCTGGGCTATGTGCTGCTTTGATAGAACTGCTTCTGATAGTCGATGGTACATATGGTTCCAGACCCAGAGCTGAAGATAAACTGTACCACCACCACTTTGGAAAGCTGAGGTGGGTGGAGCTAGCAGCAAAAGTGGCCTTTCAGTCTTACAAAGATGGATATTACACAGAGAATCTGGTTTGTGTTGTCTTTGGGATTTTTAACTACAGAAAAAGATTTGATCATAAAAGCTGTTGAGTTAAACAAATATGTAAATTTTAAAGGTACCTTGACTTCAAAATTTGGATATAAAGATATGTTGCTTTGGAAAAGAGTCTCTGCTTTTGTTTCCACAGAAAGCCAGAGGCTATGGATTTGTTCCAGATTAAGATACATCAGGTTTGATCAGCCAAGACCACCTGAAAGGTCTCCGATGACACCATTGCCCAGATGATCCAACATCCAAAATGGTTTCAAGGCAACTGGCTCAGAGGTGTACCCTCGTGGACTACTCCATAATCCTAAAATTTTCTTTGTGTTCCCATAAGATACAGCATCCCCCTCCAGCAGGAAGTAGTAAGAAAAACTATGCCCACATTCCCCAAATTATAAATCTGGCTTTGGAAATGGAATTGGCTCACTCCTTCTCTAAACCCAGGCATATTACTAAAAGAAAAGGTTAAGAGAATCTTGTGTCCCAAATCAGAAGAGCCCTCTGATGTGGGATAGATAAAAACCAATATTTTTATTTAAATCAGGTTGATTATAAATATGATCTCTTTCTAAAGAAAAAAAAGGGCATATGATATAGATATAATAGGATAAAAGGGTAGATTAATGAACTTACTTTTAAAGAACAACAGCTTATTTCAAATGTCTTACATTGGTATAGATTTTAGTCTATTGATACAAACTTAAAGTTAATTTTGTTATACTGTATATATATTTATACTCTTGTTTGAGGTATTATGTTTATGCAACTCATTTAGATTGTAATGGAAAATTAAGAAATACAGATCAATTAGTCTTCTATGATAGTCAAACTTATAGTCATGTTAAGTTTTCTAGATATACATAGATATGTTTCAGATAGACAGGTAATCTTCAAACACTTCAAAGGTCTACAGAAGATGGCATTTAAAATATTTTTAAAATTTAGACTTTCTGGACAGTGAGACATGTCTGCTACTGGAAGCACCAATTTACTTCAGAGAGGAGGATGGGCATCAAAGACACTCCATATGGAGTTTTTCTTCACCTTGGCAAAAATAGCCATTTGGGAAAGAAACTTTTTTTACCCAGACTGCTTGATTGACTGGACATGCAGGACCCATAGAAAGGTGACCACTAAACTTTGCTTGACAAAATGGTCCTCCAGGTTCCTGCCTCACAGAGGAAACTGCCAGACATTCTACAGGACACTGAGAGAAGTGACCAAGAGACTCTAGCACTGTGAGCTGAAGACAAATGCCCCAACTTTACAAAGGAACATTAGGTGACTGTCCAGGCTGCTAGCTGTCTCTGTCTACCCTGCAAGACTCCAAAAAGTTGCTTGCATCCTTCTCCTGGTTCTCAGGTAATATTGTATATCCTTCTGAGGTCTTTGATGTAGTTGAAGACTAAATATTTATAATTTCCTCAGTTATGATAAAAGATAAGTTAGATATCAAACCTTAGACTCACAAATATAAGATAGATAGGATATCTTCTTTAATATTGTAACTGTAATTCTTGCTTAATAATTGTTTTGTTATCTGTAATTTTACTATATAAAAGTTAAAACCTTGCTTTTTGAAAAAAAGAAAAGGGGAAGTGCTGTGGAATGTTCAAGTATGTCAAATGTGTTGCTCTGACCGGGTTAAAATAAATAAAGTGCTGATTTGCCAATAGCCAGGCAAGAAGGATAGGTTAGGTGGGACAAGGAGGAGGAGAATTCTGGGAAGTGAAGGCTGGAGCAGGGAGGCAATGCCAGTAGCCCCCATGACAAAAAAGATGTAAGGTACTGGTAAACCACGAGCCACATGGCAACTTATAGATTAATAGAAATGGGTTAATTTAAGATAGAAGAAGCAGATAACAAGAAGCCTGCCATGACCATACAATTTGTAAGCAATATAAGTCTCTATGTGCTTACTTGGTTGGGTCTGAGTGACTGTGGGACTGGTGGGTAAGAGAGATTTGTCCTGACTGTGGGCCAAGCAGGAAAACTCTAACTACACATTGATGCTGGAGAAATCATGATTGTTCAGCTTTGGATTTGGATATATTATGGTTCTCTAGATCTAATTTTAAATGAAAATTTAAATATCACATATAAGGGTGTTTTATTAAATGTGTACTGCACATTAATTTTAATCTTCAGAATAATCAGATATAATTAGCTATTAATCTCTGTAACTCCTCAATCCAGGCATTCTAAGAAAGGAAGATGGCCAATGTACCTTCATGTAGTGAACATAGGTCTCTCCTATCAAGGCAGGTTATTATAATGTGCCAGGACACTCCCAGATCAATTCATCTTGATACCTGTTGGTCCTTCCCAGCCCAACATGCTATTTTGACAGTTTCCTAGATCATTTTCAAACATTAACCATAATATTTCTAGGAGTTAACTGGTGCAGATTAACTTTTTCCTGAGGCTCATACATCCTTCCTGGGCATACACAGTCTGTCTCTCATGCCTGTGTTCTCTTCTCTGTTCAGCAGATTTGAATTTATCCCAGACTTGTCTGCCGTGAATATTTTATGACTCCTCTAAGGTTCTCTGGATGTATCTTAAGCCAATTGAAAGTGCTCAGCATGGTAGGGGAACAAGAGGGCAGGGCCACACAGCACAGGTGTGAAAGCCTATGTTTAGATGCTAACAGAGTGAGCACAGGCTGAAATCAGTTTATAATGTAATAGGTCTGAACACAGTATCCAGATTTGTCTACCTCATTTACTTAAACTTAATAAGCTAACACAATTAGTCCTAATCTTAAATCCTATATCCAAGTCTTCCTGTCACTTAATGAATTACTCATGGAATTGTGGTGTGTGATGTCTTAAGAATCTGACTATAGCAGGAACCTTAGAAGGTCTTATTGATGAAATCAAACCTGGTATTGGGATGAATGCTGGAAGATCAGAGAAGCAGAACAAGCCACAGCCTCTTCACCTCACCAATTCCTCAGCTGGTCTTGTTTCCTCAGACTGGAAGCCTCTGAGTCCTCATCCAGAATGAATCGCAGCTGAACTGTGCTGCTCAGAAGCCTGAATGCTTAACCAGCCAAAAGCTAATAGTTTCTGGTCTTTATATCTTTCTGCTTTCTGCCATCACTCCCTGGTATTAAAGGCTCCCTTTCTGGGATTAAAGGCATGTGTCACCATGCCTGGCTGTTTCCAATGTGGCCTTGAACTCACAGAGATCCATAGGCATTTCTACCTCTGGAATGCTACGATTAAAGGTTTGTGTGCACCCTTTTCTGGCTTCTATAACTAATGGCTGTTCTGTTCTCTGACTCCAGATAAGTTTATTAGGGTGCACAATATTTTGGGGAACACAATACCACCACATCTGACACATAATTTCAACTCAGAAATGGCAAACTCTCAGCAAGATCTTTGAGAGTGCAACAAGATTAAGTATTTACAGGAACCAGCAGAAACCTCTGAAATGCCCATAGAGATCCACCAAGTGATGGAACTACGCTGCAACTGCAGGAGCTTCACTCGCCACTAGAGGGCAGTGACGCCCGCAGTGTTCTTTCTCTTACAACTGAGTGTTTGCCAAACGTTCTCAATAGAAAGGAAAAAAAAATCTGGGTGAGTTTTCTCTCTTCTCCACACCTTAAGCATTCACCTCCTATGCTAAGACAGCAGAGACAGTTACTAGGGGAAAATGGCAGGGACGATTATGGCTGTGGGAGTCTGTGCTGTGTGGAATCCCTATGAGGTGATTAGGGTTTCTGGGACTTCGCTTGGGGCTTGTCTTCACCTCTTCTATGGAGCTCCTCTATGTGGAACATTCTTAACCCTCAAAGGTTCATCTGGCAGGTCTGCAGCTTTCCTCACCCAAAGATCACTTCTTACTTGACATTCCTGTGAGACTCTTTCCAGAAACAACCTACTGACATGGTGGAGGAAATCCAGCATAGTACTTGAAAGATCTTTAGTATCAAATGTTGGTGGTTTTTTTTTTTTTTTTTTTTTTTTTTTGTTGTTGTTGTTGTTGTTGTTTTGTTTTGTTTTTTTAAAGTTAATTCTAAATTTGTTTAACTTGAACCAAGGTTTTGGCCTCAGGCCTTTAGTGAATGATACTTAAAATATTCAATCATTTATTAGGTTAACATGTGTAGTGCGTAGCCATTCTAGCCTTGGCCTGGAAGTTCCAACCCCCATTGAGGCTTCCATAACAGTCACGCCTACAAGGCAGGGTTGAGAGAGGATGCTGAAGATCCAGGATCAAGATTTGAGGTATCTCTTGGTGCCTGGACCCTGGACGCTGGAGGTAGACCGAGCAGAGTTCTCCAGAGAACACCACGGGACTGCAGCATACCTTTGCCAGACCCTACAACCTACCTATCCCTTCATTTGTAAGTTACCCCACAAAATAAACCTTTTTAACTATGTGGAGTGGCCTTAATAATTTCACCAATAAACATGTTCTTTCCTACATTTCTCTTTGATAAAAATGTAAGATTTCGAATGCCATTCACTCCTTTTGTTGTTGTTGCTGTTAATTAATGTCTAGAACCAAACAAAATCAACTAAACAAAAAACAGTAACACAAAAAGCATAATATTAATAAATTAAAATTTGCAAATATTACTTTTAAAACCACCATGCAACTTGCTATCCTGAGCTAAGTACATTTTTATTTTTATGTCTTTGTATGTGCCTGCCTGTCTGTATGGGCACTATATGCATGCAGATGCTTTCAGAGGCATCAGATTCCCTGGAGCTTGAGTCACAGGAAGTGTTGAGAAGCCATGTTGGTTTAGGGAACTAAACTTAAGTCCTAAGCAGGAGCAAACAACTCCTGTGAACCATAGAATTGTTTCTTCAGTCCCTTTTCAAAGAAAAAAAAATAACATCAAAAGATGGGTGGAGTATTGTGAGCTTTATATGTACAGACTTAGCTAATCTGTTTCTGTTAGGTTAAGCATCATCTTTAATTCCTAGTTTGAGAATGAGTTAAGGGAAGATGGATCTACATATCAAAGTCAAGCATATCTGGCTGTGGCATATTAAACATTACACAGCTTGTTAAATGTGTCCTTTGTGCAGTATTGTTTAGATTGCTCCATTGTGGTCAATTTAAAAATGCATAAGGCAGAGCTTAATGCCACCACACTATTTAAATTGTTCTAAGCATTAGATTTGTGTGGGTTCATGAAGCCCCTGGAGTATTAAAAGTGGGAAATGCTGACTGACTGTCTTGAGAAGAATGGGAGCATCAGGAGCACCTTCATGGTTCCCATCTGCATCTCTACCTCAAAATAGTCAGACTAGTTCAAAGCCAGACTATTCTAAAAGATGGAAACTTTAAACTAGAAGTGAGGAAAGCTGTCTCTCTCTCAGTATCTCTGGAATTTCCCTTTCATTGTGTTTATCAATGTCACTGCTTTTAAATCTGTGTATTGCTGTAGCCTGCAGACACTAACCATTACAAGATGGGTATTGTTTAATTTGGGGCTATAGTTCATTAACTGGAGTAAAATAAATCATATTGGTTTTTTGCTTTTAGTGCTGCTTGCTTTAAAAATGAGTTTTCTTTCAGATTTCTGCGTCAATAGAATTGATTTCTGTTGAATATCCAAGAGAAGATTTATAGCCCATTCCTAATGAAGTGTTTTATAATTACTATAACTTTCCTGTTTGTAAAGTGTGTGTTGTTTGCACACAAACACAGAAGTCTCAAGAAACAGTCTGTGGTCAGCACATGAAATAAGATTTCATCTTTCTGCCATGTACCATTCAAAACAATAGTTTTTTAAGTGCTATAATCTTATTTAAGCAAAGATCAATTGTCAAATCAGGATGAGCTCTTCAGCTGAATAGTGTAAAGGTAGCTGTGGATAGCAGGCAAAACAAATAAATTCACCCGCATTTACTTTTACACCAACATCTTCTCTTAAACACATTGATACATCTTCATTAGTCTGAATCTTTTGCTCACACTTGAGACATGTTCAATATCTAACCTTCATTTATTTATTTAACTATATAAAGATGTGTTGCATTTGTTTAACTATGTAAAAATGTGTTGCATTTGTTTAACTATGTAAAGATGTCTTGCTGTTTTATTTTGCCTGCCTTAGGCACCTAATTGGTCTAATATATAGGCCAATAGATAGGTAGGAGGTATAGGTGGGACTTCTGGGCAAGGAGGGTAAGTATGAGGAGGAATATAGGATTGGGGAAAGAAAGGAAAAGACATGTCAAGGAGCTACAAGGGGCCAGCCATCCCAGCATGAAGAAAATCAGGGAAGTAGGAAAGATAAAAAGCCCTGAGGCCAAATGTAGATAAACAATAACAGGTTAAATTAAGTTACAAGAGCTAGTGTGACAAGCCTAAGCTAAGGCTGAACATTCATAATTAATAATAAGTCTCTGTGTCTTGATTTGGGAGCTGGTTGGCGGCCCAAAGTAAAATCCAACTGTAAACAGTGCTCAACATGGGTCACAAATTCCCACATAGGGCCTGAGAAAGATAAAAAAAGGGGGAGGGCCATCAAAAATGGGTATGGCTCCTTTAAGAGGCTCTGCTATGCAGCAGAGCACTTAAGCCACCAGCATGTTAAATAGAAACAACAAGCTAAGTCAAAACTCCTGCCACAGGGCAGGTACCGACATCCTAGAGCTGGTTAAATGCAGCTCTTGGATAAATGCAGCTCCCAGTTAAATGCAGCTCTTGGCCAGGCCTATGGGCTTCAGGCTCAGCTTTCTTGGACCTAAGGAGGGGTCAGAGCCAACCACCAGAGTCCCATGGTGGAGGGTTACCTGCCACGTAGCAGTCTGGAGTTTCACTCATTCAGTCAGAGAACTCTGCAGGTGCACAGTAAAACAGGTCCAGAGGGCCAGATTTTAAAAACCCTTTAAATAGGTTACAGTGTGTGTAGGTGCTTAAGAAAGAAAATAAAATGGGTATAGAAAGTAATAGGAAAAAATAACAGTCTAAAAATAATTAAGTAAAGTCTTTAAAGAGAGAGTAAAGTAATATAAAAAGAATAAGCCACATAAAGATGGGAAATGAACAGGGATTCTGGATCATGTATGGCACTTTGTTGGTTTTGAGTTTTTGGAGAGCCTCTGGGCCAATTTCAGCTGCTGACAGACATGGGATTGTAAGAGGAACTGTTGAATTAAACCAGCCAAGATATTTTAGGAATTTCTTAACTTTTAAATGGAGTTCAGAAAATGTATTGCATTGGGGGAGAGGTTATGTTTTTTTGTTTCCACAGAAAATGAAAGGCTGGGGATTCCTTCAAAATTAATAGAGATCAGATTTGATTGAGGGACACCTCCTGAAAATCTTGACTACAGACATAAAGAAATAAACCTAGAAAAACTACAAGACAGGTGATGTATGTGCTGATCCATTGACATGAGAACAGTTCTGATACTGGATGAGACTTGATAAATCTTATTGGTTACAGAGTCCTTATGACTCATGCTTTGATATGGCATGGATAGAGGTTTGATTATACAGTCTAAGCATACTTAAAAAGTTGACAGATATCTTTTACCTGCTCAAACATAAAACAAAAAATCATATTTGGCTCGCTTATGGACAGTGCGTAGTCCATACTTGTGTTAATACAAACAGGTCTGTTACATTTGAAAGTTTATGTGTTTTCAGAGCAAGGGGACCAGACACCAATGAAAATCAGTGGACCAAGTGATCCAGCCTTTCAGATGCTTCTGTTGTAGTTTCCTCAAAGTTCTGTGTTCAGAACACCTTCAAGGCTGCTGGGTGAGATAGCCCAGCCTCACAGACTATTCTAGTCAGCACTGCAGATAAGCCTTGCACTTTCCCATTACAAAGAGACTGGACAACAAATGTTATAGCTTATTTTCTTAGGAATTGACTGTTATCTCAATTTTCTCTGGGTCCCCTGGGGATGCCCTCACCCCTAGACAATAGGAAGCAGTGTAGTGAACACAATGCCCAGATTCCCAACCAGTGGGGTGGATGGCTTTTGATCATCTGGTGGGTAATGAATGTTTGTCATCTTTTAGTGGGGATATAGAAATATAGGATGAAAAGACAACCATTCATCTTAAATATTTTACATTGGTATGAATTTTTGTATATTGATGCAAATTTAAGGTTATTTTGGTTATTATATATGTTTCTACTCTTGTTTAAGGTATTGTATGTATGCAACTTATTTTAAAATGTAATATAAACTTCTAGTCCTTGCCAGGTGGTGGTGCTGCACGCCTTTAATCCCAGTACTCAGGAGGCACAGCCAGGCAGATCTCTGTGAGTTCAACGCCAGCCTGGTCTACAGAGAGAGATCCAGCACAGGCACTAAAACTACACAGAGAAACCCTATGTCAAAAAAAAAAAAAAAAAAAAAAAAAAAAACCAACCAACCAACCAAACAAACAAACAAACAAAAAAACCCAAAAAATTTTTAATCCTTGAAATCTATTATTACAAACTGTTTAGCAAAATTAAGGAATTCATGTTAGTAGTTAGTTATCTATAACAATCAAACTTGTAGTCATGTTAGTTATGTTTTCAAGGTTAAACAGATATATTTTAGACACATATGTCATCTTCAAATGCTTCAGAGACCTACAGAGTATGGCATTTAACATGTTTACTATCCTAAAGGTTTCATGACAGTGAGAAAAGTCTGCTCTTGGCAGCACCAATTTACTTCATAAAAGGATGATGGCATTGAAGAACTTCCATATGGAGTTTCACTTTCAATGTGGCAAAAAAAAAAGGGCAAAAAACTGCCCTTGCCTTAACTGCTGATAGTAGTATACTATACAAATTAGATAAGCAGGAAAAAGGGGGAAAAGACTCCTGAACTTTGCCAAGACATGGTGGGATAGTCCTTCAAAATTCCTGCTTCACAGAAACATCTGTCAGATACTCTAGGCTTATAGGCCCAAAATGGATGCTCCAATGTTGCAGAGGAACCTTGGATGACTGTCAAAGCAGCAGCATCTGTCTGTAAATTCTATAGTTTCAGAAGTTGCTTGCTCTGCACTTCCTGTTTACTCAGGTAATATTATATCCTTCTTGAGTCTCTAATGGAGTTGAAGATGAGATAGTTATAGTTATAGTTTTCCTTGTTAACAAATTCAGAAAAAAGGTTACATAAGAGATAAGGTTGAGAAACATAAAAGCTTAAATTGTGTATCCAAGAAAATATTTTGAGGTCTACAGAGATAATTTGGGGTTGGTAATACAAGTTAAGATAGGAAGTAAATTAGGTACACAATTTTGGACTCATCAAGATAGGATAGATAATGGAGTATGTTCTCTGAATTTGCCAAATGAAAATGGACTGGATATTGCAAATGTAATTCTTACTTGATAATTTTCTTATTGTATGTAGTCTTATTACGTTAAAGCTAAAACTTACCTTTTTACTTAGAAAAAAAAGGGGAGAAATGTTGCAGAATACTTGTTTAAATATGCAAAGATGGGTTGTATTTATTTAACTATGTGAAGATGTGTTGCTGTTTTACCTTGCCTGCCTTAGGCACCTGGATGGTCTAATAAAAAGCTGAATGGCCAATAGAGAAGGAAGAAATATAGGTGGGACTTCCAGGCAGTGGGAGTAAGTAGGAGAAGGAATTTAGGTTCAAAAGAAGAAACATAAAGACACATCAGGGAGATGCCAGGGGCCAGCCAGCCCAGCATGGATAAAGCAGGAAAGTAGGGCATATAGAATGAAAGAAAGGTTAAAAGTCCCAAGGCAAAATATAGATAAATAGAAACAGGTTAAATTAAGTTTTAAAAGAGCTAGTGGGACAAGCCTAAGTTAAGGCTGCACATTCATAATTAATGATGTCTGTCTTTATTTAGGAGCTGGTTGGTGCTCCCCCAAAAAACAAATCCAACTGTATTTGTTGAGCATTAATTCTAAATTTATTTGATTTGACCAATTAAACAATTTGGCCTCAGGACCTTTGTGAATGCTGCTTAAAATATCTGATCACTTAGGATTTAAAGTAAGTTATGCTTTCCTTGGTTCAATCTGTTCAGAGAGCCATGCTTAATATCTTTGATTATTATCTAACAGGGAAACATGGTATTTTGCTGACACAACACATCACTACATTCATTTCCCATAGCTTTCCAGAAACCAGCTTAATTCTTGTAACCCATCTGTCTGTAGGTGTGACTAGATGTACATCATGCAGCAAATGCTCAGTGACTGGTCAGTGGCTGGGTTGGTGACTACATATGTGATCACCTAATTAGAGCAGGTTTTACACTGTGTTGGTGGCATTCCACATTGGATGCTTCTTCCATTCACCAAGGAAATGTCACAGAGGCCCATAAACAAACACTATGTGACTCACAGGACCTGTGCATAGAGTAGAGAGGTAGAAAAGAAAAGTTCAGTCACCTGGTATAAGGGCCTTTCCTGGGACTTCAGTGTCCACAGTTGAAATGTGCAGTACAATGTGTTCATCTTTTCCCTACTTTAAAACTTCTCTAATCTCCACAAGTTTCTTCCATTGTATATTAGCATTAAGAAGCCATTGCCTTAGAAGGTCTCAGTCTAGCAATTATCTATACTATTCTGCTGAAAAAGCTGTCACAATAACCAAACAACTTATAAATGTGTAGCAAATGGGACTTCTGTTTCAGATGTAACTATATTAAGAATAAATGATTCTGCATTTAGTATTTATTTTGTTATATTGAACCTGCTTCTTGACTTTTATATTTCCAGTTTAAACCAAATCAATTAATTTTATAATGTTTTGTCATTTTAAGAAATGATATGTAGAATAAAAGTTGGATATGATGACTCAGAAACTATAAGCCTTCCTGCCTGCACAATGTTTGCTGTGGTCTTTTCAAATCATAAATACACATACAGGCTGCCCATACCTGATGAGCAAAATCCTCTAACAACTTGAGATCACAACATTCCTGTATCCACTTCAGACTGTGTTTATTAATGTGCACATATGCCATCAGAATGTGGGTACAGTTGCCTTATAATTTCAGGTTGGTTTTTTGAGTTTTCACAAGTACATTTTTATTTTACTTTATATATTTATTGTGTGTATGTTCATGTGTGTGTGTGTGTGTGTGTGTGTGTGTGTGTGTGTATGTATGTACAAGTGTGCACATGTATGCTGCATTATGTGTAGAAGTCAGAGGGCAACTTCAGGAGTTGGTTCTCTCCTTCCATCAAGTGACCTGTAGGGATAATGTCTGGGTCGTGAGAGCTGTTGTTATTACCCACTGGGCCTTTCTAAAGCCATACATTCATTTTTAGCTCACAATGTTTTTCTCTGTGGCCAAAAGTTCAATAAAACTATGTCTTAAAATAAAATGTTGTCATTATGAAGTGTCACATGTTGGATACTGTTGAGAATCTCTGAAACGGTTGGTTTACCCATTCCACCAGCCTCATTTCCTCTGGTTATAGTTGAACTCATACTCAATGATCATTTCAGAAAGAATTTTCTTTCACAATGAGAGGCAAAGGTCATGTTTAAATAGCATAGCAGTGGGGAAAGGAACTTTTTACCCAGTTCATATTGACTATCTCACCTTGGCCATAGAAGATGGGGACTAGGAGGCTCCATGCAACCTGTGAAGTGGCACAGGTGAGGATGCTGCCTTACTCTCTCCATTTTGGAGAATCACTATCTAGCAAAATCCTCCATGAAGATCGCTCTGGTTATCAATCAGTGCAGATATGATTTTATGACACTTGAAATTACAGAGTTTGCTTGTTTTATCTCAAGAAGTGCATTTATAAAATAGTTCTGGAGCACTACAGATATTTTATTTAAATGGGTGACTCAAGCATGTTGGTTTAAATTAAACCACATGTTGGGGATATTTGTAGAGCTGTGCAAGGACTATATTTTATGAAAATGCTGGGTGCTGAGCAGAAAAATTTAATCTGGAGGGCACTTGTCCTCAGTCACGCGCAACAAGATGTATTAGCCCTGAATGACTGCAGCAGCACACTTGAGTTTCTTTAATTTTCTGAACCAAGATTGTAAAAGTCGCAAAACAGATTCCCACCGGTTGTGGCAAAGATGTGCTCAGAAACAAAGAACAATTAATCATCCGCTGTGAAGGAGCAGTGTTGGCAGATAGTAAAAAAAAATTCAGTATCATATACTTAAGGAAGAGTATTACAAAATACGGATTTTTTTTCTCTTAAAAATTTAAGAGAACCAATTAAGTCTACCTACCCAAATAAAAGGTAATGATGGTGCTAATTTCAAACTACAAATTTTAAAAATGTAAATTACAGGCTAGGAGGGCATGTGCATATGTCTCCAAGAGACATTTCCTAGCAGTGATTCAGTAAGGAGAATAATATTTCGCCTAGGGAACTAAAAATACTAATTATGCTTCAGATATTCTACCTATTCTTGCTGTTACATCAGATGGGGCACTGCCAGATAACAGCAGCATGGAGTTTCTCCAGGTCCTTCTGAGCTACAGGTCTCATCAAATTCAAATTTTCACAAATTCCTGGAGACTCCACCCTTGCATGGTGGGATGGTTTCCACATAGTCAGAAGTCCTAATTTTAAAGCATTTTTACTTCTACACTGTCTATAACAGACTAGTGGTTTGTTCTTATAGCTCTCAGTACACTTTCTCTGTTCCATATACTAAACTGTTTCAACTATAATATCCTGCAGGAATTTTCTTTTCTGGGGTTATCTATTAGCTATTCTGTGTGCCTCTTGTATCTGTATGGATATATTTCCTGAATTTTGGGAAGATTTCTTCTCTGGTCTTGTTGAAGACTGGTCTATGGTACTGACCTGGGATTTTTTCTCTCATCTACACCTGTAATTCAAAGGTTTGGTCTTTTCATGGTGACCCCCATATTTACTGTGTATTCCCTTTCTGTGTGTGTTTTTCATATTCCTGGCTTGTTGGGACTTGATTTTCCACATTTGTGATGAGACAGTCCATCCTCCACTTGACTCACTCTACTTGTAAAGCTTTCCTTTGAGTTTTCTAGTTGGGATACAGGATTTTTAAATTTCATCTTCATGTCACCTGGAGTCCTCTTGCATGGTTCTACCCCTTCCCAAATGTCATTCTCAAGTCCTGGACTGTCTTTATCATTCCCATCATGTTTATGTCTTTTTCAGTATCACCCAGTCCTTCATTCTCCTTGAGCTCTTTCTCCTTAATTCCAATGAGCTGCTCCTTTCTGTCTTCTCTAAAGTCCTGAATTCATTGATGAACTTTGTGAATGTCCTTTTAGATTCTGTGTCCTGGAGTTCCTCTAGGTAATTCTCACTGGTAAACATTTTTACTGAACTGAGAGGCTTCGGACAGGATAGACTGGCTTGATCTTTCCTAGTGTGTTTTATTTATAGGTTGAGGTCTGGGCATGTGGGCTTCTTTTATCAGCTCTAAATCTGATATAGACACCAGGTTGGCAGAGAAGAGGGGATGTGCTGGTGGATTTGGCCTATTTGGGAATGATTTGAAATGGCTTGTGTGGAATAAAGTCACTTGGGCAGAGGGTAATGGGCTGGTGTGAAGGATTTGTTTCTTGGTCAAAGCTTGGAGTATGGGGGAATATCTGTATAGGTGTAAAGGCTGGATATTGCCTGCTAAGGACCTCTAGGTTGGGAGCTAGGCAAGGCAGGTCCTGGAGGAAACTAGTGGTTGGTTATAATGTGGGCAGAGGTCATCAGACTAGGACCACACACTGGCTGCTGGAACCCAGGATAAATCTGGCAGGTTGGGGAAGGTGTGCATCTGGGTGTTTCAGGCAAACTCACCAGACTAGACCCTACAGAAGAATGTGGGAGGCTTAGTTGGGTAGAGAAGGTGGATGTGAATCAGGTGCACCATTTATAATGGCCCTCAGTATCTTATGATTCAAAGTGAAAAATAAGTGGACAACGTTAAACAATGAAGTTTTCACCGATGTCACAAAGCTACCTGTAAGATAATGATGGCTATCTGTGGTAACATGGACACTGTCTCTCTTTAAACAGCCATGGGGTTTTATAGCTCAATTTATGTACTTCAATTTTTTAACATACAATTTTTTCAGATTATATGGTATTTTTTGAAAATAGAAAATGTGTGTATATGTTATAAAATATTTTATATTTAATTATATTCTTATGTATCTCATGTCAACTTGTAACTGTGCAAATATAATATATTCTAATTCCTTGGGATTCAACCCTATGCATCAACTCTAGGGGTCTACATAGTCATAACAGATATAGAGGGTATAAAAGGCCAGGTGGAATATAACTTACTTATGATACTATTCTAATATATCAATAAATGACTCTCATCTAAAGAGAAGCATTTCCATACAAAATAAGGGAAACAATACAAAGAATAAAAATATAACTATAAAAGTTAGAATAGAGTTGATGGATCCATACAAGTAAGAAAACTAAATTAATAACTTGAATTTGTAAAATTATGTGCATACAATTAAAGGCATAGTCATGATTGCATGTGCATTTCTCAGCAGCTCATATCTTTGGTATAAGGACAAGAATGTTGTGAGCGGGCTAACTGTGTTAGCTCTCATTCAAGGCTTGTGAGCAATCACACAAAGACGTAAAGAAAGGCATATATGTATATATATATGATCTAGACACATCATATGGACGCATATTCTCGATGATAAAGGATGAAGTTGGGATGATATGTCTTTGTGAAAATCTGGTTAAAATTTTAACCAATGAAACAAGAAGAAGGCTTTCTTTGCTATTGTTAGTGGTGGCATCTTGTTCTTAATAAGTGTTTCATTTACCATTCAACTATCAAATGTTTGGGACTTTTAACAAGAAAAAAAATCCTTGTTTACTTAAAATGGAGAGCAGATGTTCAGGGAAGGTACAAAGATACCCCAGATAAGGCTCTCAAAACTCAAGCCACATTTCTATAAATAAAAATCCCAACCCCTGGTGTGGGATTTCTCTGGAGAGGTGCTGAGGGAGATGTTGGGGGCTCCCCCAAACTCAGGCTTTGTCAATGCTCTGGGACACTCACTAGAAGTAGACAGTAGAATGCCATTACTAAAGATAGCACATATTTTGGCTGTAGCACACAGGTACATGAAGGTGCAATTAAGCTGGGAGCCTCTTCTACAATGGCTGGGATGTTTGGTAGGATTGCCATTGCTGTGTTGAAACACCATTATCAAAGCAACTTGGGTAAAAAAAAATGATTTTTTGGCTTATAGATCATCACTAAAGGAGGTCAGGACAAGAACTCAAATAGGGCAGGAACTTGGAGGCAGGGGCTAATGTGGAGGCCACAGAAGAGTGCTGCTTACTGGCTTTCTCCCTATGACTCGATTAGCCTACTTTATTATGGAACCCAGGACCACCAACCCAGTGATGGCACTATCCATAATGGGCTGGGGGCTGGGCCCTCCCTCACCAATCACTAATTAGGAAACTGCCCTACAGACTTGCTTACTGCTTCATCTTATGGAGGCATTTTCTTAACTGAGGTTCCCTCCTCTCAGATGACTTTAAGTTGGCATAAAACTAAGCAGTACAGCTAGTTCTCACAGTGCTGAAAGTGATGTATATAGACTAAAGAGGTAGAGAAGGGGGACATACCAACAATCACCCTGCTTCACATCTGGAATCCTAGGATACTGACTGGTGAGGCAAGATGATCCCACTGGTGCAATAGTAGGACAATAGTTTTGGGGGTAACTGACTACTTTCTGAATGGATGTGAAGCTTGATCCACAAGAAGAATTACATACCTGGCCACAGGATAAAGCACATTGCTGATATTAAGCTAAATAAAATGATAGCCAAACTGCCTTATCAATACTTATGTTTATGCCTTTAGACTAGAACTACTCTCCCCCTCCCCCCAGATGAATAATCTCTCAGCAGCACATGAAAATTAGTACAGACATTCAAACTTAATCATAATGCTGAAGATAGATGATTATTGAATGACCAGCCCCACACATGACCAAGGGAACTTCATAGATAACGAGGTGGGAATCTCCTAAGAGCTGAGGGCTGGAAAGTTCTGTGAAATGTCTTTTGGATATGGCATGGCTGATGCAATGATGAAACAGCAGCAATGGCCACCTTCACAATCCTGTACATTCACAAGCAATACATGAAAGTAGGGAGAAGACTAGTTAGGAAATAGGTCTATACTTTTATTACAAGGCATGAAATTAATTTTAGCTAAAATTATTCTTCTAAGATACAATAATACAGTTTTTTTCAATTACTATGTAATTTATTTTCTTAGCTAAAACAATAGCTGCCCCAAGTAAAGCCAAGATTTAAGCTGTGGATCTAAAACCAATGGGTTTTACAGATGTGAAATATGTGTTTCCATTAGAGCTCAGCTTTTCCTTTCTTCTCACTTTGCACCATGATTCCCAAATCTAATGCTTCACCATAGTTGACTGTAAAATTCAGGAGAACTTAAGTAGAATGAAGAGTGATTGACAGCTTCCACTGACACTGAATGATATCACATCTCATATGTAGTGTTAAATTACACGGTGCTACACACTCTGTCCTAAAACCCAACCCAAGTTGCTGTTCTTCTCTCTGTTGTGTGGTGGTGATTTAATTTGAAAGATGCTTGACAGCAGTTGCATTTCAGACATTAGCTCTCAGTAAATTAGTGCTTTCTCAGTGTCCCAGTCTCACTCAGCCCCCTGCTTATCTCTCATCAAACGATTAAGTTGAATATTTGAAGAAGTAACACAGCCTGTTAAGAACAGAAGTCTCTGAGCACTAAATGCTGCTTTGGGGATGTGAACTGAGCCACAGGAAATTTCTAATAATGACATGTTTAAGGTGCAAGCCTTAGTTTTGTCTTAAGGCATGCTAAAATCCTGAATATGCTTGCTTATGAACATGATAAAGAAAAATCTTTCTATATTTAGGAGTGATCAGTGTGAGAGAGAAAATGACACACATGTAACTACAAGGGAAATATTTCTGGCAAATTGAGACAATAAAACATTTTCCTACTGGGAGACATTTTAAAAATTGGAAATGAAATTAAAAATTTAATGACTGTTTCTCAGTCCCTGTGTGCCATATAAAAGCGGCATGCACACAAGAACATCCTTACATGGAATTGGAAATAATTAATCAGCAAACTTAGCTGGCATCAAATTTCCATTTCAGTAGAATATTCTATGCTATTGCTTAGTCTATGCAGCTAAAATTATTGAAAATCTGGGTGATATTCCTACATCATAGGTAGATGAAGGAAACAGACTTACACTCTTAAGAGCCAGTGTTTTGTCATTCTTCTCCCTAATGTGGTAAGGGAGCCAAATATGAGAACATGGGAGCTCAAATTAATTTAACCATGCTAGTATTAAAAATAGAAACCAATTATTAGTATATAAGATTCCATTTTTGTTATTAAAACTTTCATACTAGGAAACCCCTCATAGTATCTTCATTCATTCTGTACAATAATCATCAAGTGGAAATGTTCAAAGCTGAACTTTAATTAACATATGACAGGTGGCCATCATTTTGCTTTTTGAATTCAATGTAATATATGGTGTATATAGAACTTTTCAAAACTGGTTTTAATCATTGAACTAAATTAATAGCTAATGAATTATCAGCTACTGAGAATAGAGATCACTGTACACTAAAAATCAAATTCTTAAAAATGTTTCCATAATGATCAACCATTTAGATGGAACAACTCCATCTACACAGGAGTAGTGTCCATCCAGTCCTGATTTCTTGATCCAATTACTTACAATGAAAATTAACCATCACATCACCTCTTGCTTAGGTAAAAATGTAACATAACCTACACAATTACAATGTGTTCTGAATATTTATGAGATAAAAGAGGATAAAGATTTTTACATCAATGTGAGATCTAAGTGCTACTGTGAGTTACACAAACTTTCAACTTAAAGTCAATAAAGAATAACTTTAGAAGTGCATTTTATTTGATAAGTTACATGAATTTTCTAGATTATCTCATTGATAAATTCTAAGATTAATTTAATTACAAGATTTAAATCACTATGTATAAATCCAGGATAAGAAAGAAAATGTATTTGATATAATATTGGCAAGCTCTACTTTCTTTGAATGAAATTGGTAGCTACAATAGCTTTTTACTTACATTTCATGGAAACTATATAAATAGTGATAAAATTGCTGCTCAGACCCAGAATCAGGGTTATAACTTGGCCTGCCCCAACAGCCACCTCATCTGCGATCTGTTGAAGCACATGAAGGGACTGGTCCTGCAGATTCAAAGCTGCAGGATCTCTACAACACAGGGCAACAATAGGATATCCAAGAGGAGTCCCAGTGAGGGCCCAGCATCAATAGCATAGTAGAAACCAGAGGTCTTGAACCAGACCAATGACTCTTTGCAATGAACATTTGCAAGTAAAGTTACATGGACAAAGGGGTTTACTGCATGACTCACTGTGTCACACTGCAGCTTCCATGACAAGATTGTTTGATTTTTCCTGATTTTATTCTTTTCTTTTCTCTTAAATCTTGTTTTATTTCTTTTGCATGGGAGGAGGGAAGGTGCAAGGGCAGAGGGCAGATGTGAAGGGATGCGGAGAGGAATGGGATCAAGATGCATGATGTGAAAGGCACACAGAATAGATACAAAGAAAGTAAAACAAAAAATACCATGTCTTCATTTGACAGATTGCCTTTAGCTAAGTTTCTTAAGTATCTATGCATGTGTGTGCTTCCGCCACCCACAATCAACATTTGCTTCATTGATGTCAGGATGTGGCTTTGTTCTTATTTTCCCTTGGGGCTTCCAGAACATGAGATTCTCCACTTTCATTGACCTATTTGTTGGACATTTGAGGGGAATGTTGGGTTCTTGGCATATTCTTTTTTCTCAGTACTGAAGATTACACCCAGGGCATTGCTCTAACCATCAGAGACTCTCCCATTGAGCTATAACCCTCTAAGGGGAAGTCAAAAGGTTGCTTAGCTGTCTCCTACTCAACACTGTGACTGAAGGAAAGATTAAACTATGAATCACTAGGAGGAAGCCAATCCACAGATCTGCTGTGCCCCAAGGCCAGGTTGTTTGTTTGTTTGTTTCTTGCTTGACTAAACCAGAAGTGTGAGGTCACAAGGATTGTAATGTGTCACTATTTCAAAGATTTTTTTACTATTTTTTTTATTTTACATCCTGATTGCAGTTTCCCCTCCCTCATCTCATCCCAGTCCCTCTCCCCACCTGCCCTCCACCTCTACCTCTCCCTTCTCCACTCCTCCTTTTCTATTCAGAAAAGGGCAGGCCTCCCACAGATGCCACAAAACATGGCATATCAAGTTGTAGTAAGACTAAACATCTCACCTTGAATTAAGGCTAGTATTTTTAAAGACAGGAAGAGTAGAGGAAGTTTCTTAGAATTGATGAAATCCAGGGAATAATTTTTCACAAAATGATAGCATCATTTTATGCACAAATGGTGATTGAATGTATTCTGCTGATCACCTAATTGTCATAGAAATGTGTGGAAAATGAAGTGGGAATGGTCATAAACTTGGAGTTTGCTGACCTTACTGTGACCCTGCCATGGTATTACAAACATTCATAAAGAGAAACCATAGGGGAAAAAATGACCAAATTTCCAGACTGTAAACTGTACAAAGCAAAGCTACACAGTGAACTCTGTGGTTATTTGAATTCAGTGTATGACCATATACTTTCTTGACTAAACTCATAAAGGCCAATTAGTTCTTTGTAAAGATCTAAACTCCCCCCACCCATTTTTAACTTTTATTTATTCTTATCTCATACAATACATACTGACTGCAGCTTCCCCTCCCTCCACTCCTCCCATTGCCCCCACCTCTCTCTCCCCCAGACTCACTCATTACCCATCTCCCCCATAAAGAGAAATCTCCCAGTGAAATTAATAAAACACAGCACAACAAGAAACAATAAGACTGGTCACTACTGGGTGACACAACCCAGTAGTGGGGAAAGGGTCCCCAAAGCAGGCAAAAGAGTCAGAGACACCCCTACTCCCACTGGCTGGAGTCCCACAAGGACACCAAACTACACAACCGTATCATATATGCAGAGGATGCAGCTCAGATCCATGTAGGCTCTGTAATTGCTATTTCAGTCTTTGTGAGCCCCCATGAGCCCTGCTTAGTTTATTCTGCGGGGCTTTCCCAGTGTCCTTGACCCCTCTAGCTCCCAGTTATTTTCCTAACAACCATTTCCACATTTTCCCTAGCTGTATGCACCAAATGAAATTAAAAAAAAAAAAAAAAGATTTCTAAGAACAAAGGACTCATTACAGAGGAGAGCCACAAGCCAATACATGCTAATGAATCAATCTTTTTAGGCTCTTGATCACTTATCAGTAGAGTCCTTGTGTTTTTCGGTTCCTTGGACAGTGACATCTTTTAAAACTGAAAAATGCTGGGCTTCAAAAGGAAAATCCGTTGATGCCTGCCATCTTTCCCAGATCCGTGGATCCCTTGGAGTTCACAGCATGTGAAACCCGGCAATCTGTTTTCATATAGCCACACTAATTACATGTTGACTTCCTTCCAGTATTGTTATAGCTTGGATTACAAGGACAACCGAAAAGCAATATAAAATAATTGAGACCATGTTAATGAGCTGTAATTTATACATACAACCAGATACGGATTTTCTTTCCTACTTCAAAGCTATTATACAGAACAATCAAGAAGTTATGTTTAATTTTCCAGTGAGAATAAGTGTTACATAATTAAAGATGTTAGTGGGTGACAGTTCCCAATTCGGATTCGTGAATAACAAAACATTGTCTCCAGGTTCCATTCTACAACTTGTTGTAGTAAACTGAATTGGATTGTTAGATCTGTAAGGAAATAAAGTGCTGAAAATGAGATGAGGTAGCCTTGTGTGATAAAGCAGAAAGCAATAACTAAATGTGAAATGGTGTTGATGACAGTTGAAGGTTCACATCTGAAGATTTGGAAAACTTATTCAAGTTATGTTTAGGTGAAATTTATTTTTTAATAGAAAAATAACCTTGTGGAGCAAATTGCTAAAAGTAATTTTAAGTCTAGCTCAGTGTGGAGAGGGCAGGCAGCTCCTTTAATAGTCTATGATTCTCATTCTTACCCAACCCAATCAGTAGAATCTCATCCCTCCCCTCTGTAACCATCAACTAAAGAGGTTGATAGTAAGTAAAATTCTAGGAGCCAAGAGAATGAAGGGCTTGCTCTCTCCTTCACTGGCAAAGTGCTTCTTTAGATTTACCTAAATCCCTGATAAAAAAGCAAGTTCATGGTGAGCAATGTTTCCAGGAGGGGGTCCTGGAGTTAGATTCTCATTAGTGTTCTGGGATTCTCTTACATTCACAATCCCGTGGGGCATTTTAGTAATTTAAGCATTAGAGCCTGATAGGTAACAGGTGATTTTTGTTAATTAAAAACTACTTCCATTCATTTCCTTGATGGCTTTTCAAAACAATATGGATTTTGTCTTGCTGAATGCCCTTTACATGTCAAATATGATGCCAGTTGCTGGAGATATGCAGACAAAGGAGACATTTCCTACTCTCACAGGCCTGGGGTTTGGTGGAGAAGACTAAGAGTTATATAACAAAGTCTAATAGGATGTGATATAGTAAATGTTAAACTAGACATGTAATTAAATCCTATGTGAGCCCAGATGGGATGATTAATTCTGTGGGGAGGAAGTTTAGGCAATTTCATACATGTGCATGGAAAATGCTACTTTTAAAAACATCAAATACACATTATTAACAGATGATTTTATCTGAATATTGGCACAAATGCATTTCAGAATTCACAGAAAAGTATAAGAAGAAAGCAAATAACCTCAACATTTATGATACTATCTTCACCAATGGCTGATCCAGGTATTGAAGAAACCAGTGCCCTGATGCTCATAGCAAGCACACACCCAGCTAGAAACTGCACCAACAGACCGTTGTATTTAACTCTGCTGTTTACCTGGCTTTGTGTCTTTCCACATTGTAATCTATGTTTGTACAGTGTTATTTGTATGTGTCGTGCTAAAGATCAAACCCAGAGCCTTGTGCATGTTAGACATAAGTTCTACCACTGAGCTACATGCCTGGCTACTCATTCATGTGATGGGAATGTTGTTCTGAATGTGTTACTCTGATTGGTTAATAAATAAAATGCTGATTGGCCAATAGCCAGGCAGGAAGTTTAGGTGGGAAAGGCAGAGAGGAGAATTCTGGGAAGAGGAAGGCAGCAAAGTCAGGAGTCATCAGCCAGACAAAGAGGAAGCAAGATGTGAAGGCAGAACTGAGAAAAGGCACCAAGCCACATGGCTAAACATAAATAAGAACTATGGGTTAATTTAAGTGTAAGAGCTAGTCAAAAGTTAGCCTGAGCGAATAGTCGAACAGTTTTAGTTAATATAAGCCTCTATGTGTTTATTTGGATCATGGTGGCTGTGGGCCCAGGTGGGACTGGAGAAAACTCCAGCTACATTCATGACCTTGAATTTATTCCATGAATAGTCCTCAAAACACTAACCTAGACCTTCTTTTCTTGCTCGTTATCACAGACAATGTTCCCACCCAACACATGCACTGTTACTTTGAGACAGAATCTCATTAATTACCCTGAGCTTCTCTAGACCTGAAACTTGTCCTGCCTTAGCTTTTTGACCATGAGAATTTCAGGTGTGTGATACCTTGCCTGGCTTTAATAGTTTCTTTCTTCAGCATCTGAGGATGATTAACAAGCAAGAGGCCAGAGACCCAATTCCCATTGTTACAGTATTCATTAAATCTGGAAGTAAGTTGCATTATGTTTTATGACCTCAATTTTCCTTTTCCTCATGGGAACTGTAATAGTCAGGGCACTCCAGGAAAACATAACTGATGGGACAAATATAGATATATATGCATAAGAAGAGATTTATAGGATGAGCTGGCTGCCATGATCATGAAGCTGACTGAACACAGGATATGCTATATTTGAGCTGAAAGGCCAAGGAAACTTAGTGTAATTCAGCCTGAGCCTAAAGGTCCAAACTCCAAAGTGTCCAGAGTAATACAGACATTAGGCCCAAAATTACTGATAATGTATTTGGGATGTAAATAGTGAACTAGGGAAAAAATGACAAATTATGCATGAAGAATGATTTAACAATTAAGTTGAAGTTAGTAGCTAACATGTGAAAGTACAAAATAAAAATAAATTTAGTGCAAATTATACTTTATGCTCATTATTCAAAATGATTATATGAACAATGAAAACATTAATATACAAAATGTTTTAATAACAGTAAGAACATATAATAATAACTCAACAATTAACAGAACATAATGAATACACTAGTAGCTTATGCTTATATTAACTACAAGTTATTAGGCCAAAATAAAAATTCTCAAAATATGTATCTACATTTTCTGAATGACTCCATCTATGAAATCTGAATTAGAAAATATTTTATGTTATGCTATTACTAGCACTTTGAATACATACTATTTGAATCTATGTAAATTTTTGCATGCATTCATTTTCTCATGAGATTTTTTTAAAATGTCAGTAATTTCAATATACATTTTTAAGTCATCATTAAACAATAAATGTATTTATATAGAAAGCAAGAGCTTTTGTGACTGATATCAAATGATACATTTTTCTTAATTATGTGTCCATCTTACATGAATGTCCATCCATCAGGAACAAAACTCCAGACAACAGGTTTGCAGTCCATACTATACTGCTTACTACCTCATCTGTGTTTCAGGCCTCCAAGTGCTGTGCCCCTTCACTGAGAAGTGAGGATGCAAACATTCTGGAGAAAATTTTTGGACAGTTAAGATGACAAGACTGTCATTCACTTGGAATTGAGTACCTGTTTAACAAAACAATTATAATCCAAAAATACAAAGTTCCTAAATATCAATATGAAAGAGAACCTTAAACAACTACTCTTGCTGGAGGTGAACAACATAAGGTTAAAAATGAGAATTTGGGGGCACCTAGGTTAATGATAGATGTGAGGAAAATACAGACAGAGTAAATTTCAAAGAAGACAGACATGGGATGAAACCAGGAAAACTTGTGACATGAATGATAAAGGATTATGAAGAAAGGATGAGTTTACAAAGTGTAGACACCAGATGAGCAGATCCAAGGAGAACTGGAGACAAGTGCTGTGAAAGGCTGTATGGGTCAAGCCATGCATAAACAGAAGCAAGGAGAGAAAGACACCCCAAACAACCAGTTGTCAAGCAGGGAAGTTGTGAGCCAGAAAGAAGAAATAAGCGGAAGAAAAGTGAAGGAAAAAAGAAGCAAACAAAAGCAGAAAAAGAGCTACTTCACTCTCCTATCATCCAGTGGAGGGAGAACAAATGGCATAAAGAAGAAAATGCCAGAGGAATGAGACCACAGCTTAAATTGCATCCACACAGAATTTAACATCAGCAAGACAAGAAAGGGTGCTCTCACATGGAGGCTTGTGATACTAGTTTAAATTCAACTCCTTTTATTTAAAGTGAAAAATTTGTAAAACATACTATGTTGAAGAATTAAGATTTTGAAGATGTTCATAGATAGACCATAAAAAATAGCAAAACAAGATTTCGTACAAAGCATTGATAAGCAATGATGGTTGAGACCTCATTCATATTACGGTAAGATATTTTGCATACTATTCCATACAGGAATTTTATAGATACTGAAAGTCAATGGAGTATAAACTGGACAACACATCCACCTTACACTTGCTTTGGAAAGTTGGCTATTGGGGAAATGAGAAGACAGAAAGTATTTATGTCTTATGATGCTAGTGAGAGGGTCAGCCATAACAGAGGACATAGGAAGACACATGGAACATGTGCTCCAGAAGCTAACTTTAAAAATCCTTAGCAATAAAAATCACTGCCAAAAAACATGCAGTTTCCAACCATTAGCTGTCACTGTTATTTTCTACTCTGTCATCTTGACGAGCTTTAGAGAAAGTCTAACAATTTCCTTTATTTAAAAAATAAAAAAACAAAAACAAGACAAATACAAAAATAGCACAGTAATTTTATTGATTCTCTTACTAAATCAAAAGTAGAAATTAAACCAGGCATGGTGGCACATACCTTTAATCACAGCACCTGATAGGTAGAGGCAGAAGGATCTCTGTGAGTTCAAGACCACCTTGGTCTACAAAGTGAATTCAGGACAGCCAGGGCTGTCACAGAGAAACCTTGTCTCAAGAAAAAAATGTAGAAATTTAAAATGATAGTCAAAAGAAAGTTAATTAAAGAATGCTTATATCTTCTAAGAGTAGAAATAGTCCTGCATAATCTCTGAACATTTGACTCTTCCTTGTAGAGAACAGGTGCAGTTACCAGGGTACAGAGAACAATGTACAGAATACAATAACATGAAAATAAGATGGACATGTGCTTTTAAAGTCCTGTACAAACTATACAACTGTCATAAATTTCAAATATTAGTTTATGAAAGTTTAAATTTCAGGTATAAATAAGTCGTATGAAATACACCTATAGCTTTGTGTGAGCCTATTTCTGATAAGCTGTGATGAGATTATTGCTGTTGACTGATTAAGAAAGAAAGGGGTTTATGTTCACAACCACTTTGTTCATTTCAGGAACTAAAGTAGATGAAGTTTTTAGCTCTGCACTTTCCAGCATGCAATTATTTGAAGGGATTTTTGTATCTAGAAAAATAATTAACAAGAAGGGTTCATTAGAAAGATAATTCCAATGTAATTTTTTTTAAAAGATTTATTTATTTTATCTCATGGATATAAGTGTGTAGTTGGAGGGTTTTGCTGGTCCTGCCAGGCCCCTGCAGTCCTGTGGTCCACTTATAAAATAATAACCCAGAAGCTTTATATTAATTACTAATTGCATGGCCTATGGCTCAACCTTCTTGCTAGCTAGCTCTTACAACTACACTCAGCCCATTTCTATTAATCTATCTTCCATGGCTTTACCTGTGTACCATTACATGCTACTTCCTGAATGGCAGAATGGCGTCTCCCCTGCCCCTGCCTCTGCCTCTCTGCCTTTCTCTTCCTGTTTCTCTCCTGGATCTCCTGCCTGCCTCTGAGCTGCCTTGCTATAGGCCAAACAGCTTTATTTACCAACCAATCAGAGCAACACATATTCACAGCATACAGAAAGACATCCCACAGCATGAATGTTTGGCCTGAAAGTATGTACATGCACTACATGCATGCCTGGGACCCTCAGAGGTCAGAAAAGGGTATTGGATCCCCTAGAGGTGGATTTGTGATAGTTGTGAGCCACCATGTTTGTACTGGGAACTGAACCCCTCATGAGATCCCTTGTGACTATTCTCCAGCCCAAGAGAAAATTTTACTTCTTAAATTGATAGATTTGATACAATAAAGATTGTTATTATTTTAAGTGTGGCAAGAAAAATTCTGTTTAATTTCATTTGTATTAGTTTTCTGGTAGTGACCTTATTTCAAATACAGAAGCAAATTTTATTTTGATCCTCTCCAAGAATCTACAGGATTTTAATCTATTTTACATGACCCATGTAGCCTAACATATTGAGGTATTATTTATAGTCAATATTATCCTACAGGCACAAAATTGTGCAGTCAATTTCAATTTAACTTTGAAGTACATATTGCCAGCATGTTAAGAAGACTATATAATCCATTTTTTAAAGTCAGGTTTTGTAACCTGGATTTTTTTTATCTGCCTCCCTCAGTTTAGAACTATACTAAATCATTTTTATTAAGGTCTCACTTAACATATAAATGCCATTGCTATTCATAAAGTATTGTTAAAAATCTCATTAGTGAAAATAGGATAAGACAAGGCTATGAGTTCCCTCACCACAACAACACTTCACTCATAAGTAGTTTCTAAATGTTCCTTTCAAGTTGTATCTTTGCACCAATCTTGTGATGCAAAAACCTGAAGAAAATAAGAATGCACATGTACAATCAGACATTTATTTTTAGTCAAATGTGTAGAAACACTGTGAATCACTGGGATTCAGGACCCTGTTACTGCCCTTCTCACTTCCATCTTGTAATTCTACTTAACTGTTTAATTTTCATCAAGGAAAGTTGGAAGATTTGTGAATTAAGAAAATAGTCCTTGATATTTTTCTCATAAAACATTTATAAGAAACCATCCCCAAAGCAGAAAATGCCTGTAATTTTCTTAACTCCCAAATTCCATCACATTCTTTCCATCCTTTCTTACTTTCGCTTCATTTACCAGGATCCTCACTGTTAATGTCATGGTCACCATCAGACTCCACAATAGCCTTCCAAACAGTGTCCTTCTGGTAGTGTCCTCTTCCACCCCTTCTATTTCTTGGGTAACTTTTTCTCTCATATCCTGTTAATCAATGAAGCACCAACTATTCCTAAAAGTTTGGGCATGTTCTCTAGTTCAGTGAAGATCCACTACAATAATGAAGGCAGGAATTTTTCAACATTTCTTGAATTAGTACAAATAGTACATTGATGATTGCATGGCATTTGACAATAAAGAGGTATTTACATTTTAACCATCTTAAATATGCTTCTAAGTATTAACTTAATATTTTTAAGCAAATAGTGAGTGCATGGGTTTCTGAGTAATCTCTCTTCCTTAGTCTTTTACCTGTCAAAGTGGGACTATAGAGATTTGTGTGTCAAGGGTTATTATAAAGAAACAGTTGACTTTTTAGTATTAGGTCATGTGTCAGACATGCTAAGTACTCCATTAAAATAGGTATAGCTGTTATAACTACTCATTCTTGCTTAGGATATTTTCCTGTCCTAATCAAAACACATAAATGTAATGTATAGGATTTTTTGAACTTATATTTCCTCTTGGAATATAAAATGGTGTCGTTAGAGTTTTCCTGCCTGGCCCAGTCAGGACAAATCTCTCTCACCCACCAGTCTAACAGTCGCTCAGACCCAACCAAGAAAGCACACAGAAACTTACATTGTTTAGAAACTGTATGGCCATGGCAGGCTTCTTGTTATCTGCTTCTTCTATCTTAAATTAACCCATTTCTGTTAGTCTATACTTTGCCACATGGCTTGTGGCTTATCAGTGTCTTTACATGTTGCTTTTCATGGCGGTGGCTGGAGGTGTCTCTCCCCCACCTTCTACATCCCAGAATTCTCCTCTCTCTTGTCCCGCCTATACTTCCTGCCTGACCACTGGCCAATCAGAACTTTATTTACACAGAGCGATATCCACAGCAAAATGGAGATAATGAAGAATAAAACCAAGTTTCACATGTTCCTAAACATATGCTAATATAGAAGCCCACAATTCACAATGTACCCTTGCTAACGTAGGATCCACATTAAACACCAGAGCCCTAGATATTCATATACCTAAGTAATTTCACTTACATTCTTTCTGAATGTTTGGAACATGACATGGTTTTCACAAGCATGACATCACAGTGGTGGTTACCTGTACAAAACCTGCACAAGATCAAGCCAGTCCAAATCCTGGCATAGATCAGGTTATTGAATTCCACCCTTTGCTGACAGCCTATTGGCAGTAGGTGGCTTGGGGAGGGTGTAGCCATTGGTAGTTTTCCCATGCTCCACAGAATGTTCCATACCCATGCATATGTGGACAGTAGTAACTGGTTTTAGTGGGTTGTCCAAATAATTATAACAACAATAATAATAATAGCAGCAGTTGCTCTCATGTTATCACTGAATATTATGGCATACCAACAGCTGACTATTCTTGTTTCACTGTCCACAGAATGAACAGAACTAATGTGCAAGGCATGTTATGATAGTTACCTTTCTCATCCTGAGACAAAATATCTGATAGACATAAATTGATGAAGAAGAGATATATTTTATCTTGAGGTTTGAAAGGGTGCAGTTGATCATGGTAAGAAAGTCTGTGGATGGGTTTCTGTCTATGGTGGCAAGAGCTTGCACCTTTACTCATTTCTATGTCATGAAGCAACATGCCACACTGGAAGCTGGACCAGCCTGTAACCTTCAAGCCTCGTGCTTAGAGCCTAACACCTGCCAGCAAGGCCCTGTGTCCAAAAAGTACAAAAAATTCTGTAGTATCACCAGCTGGGGACCAACTGTTCAAACTAGAGAATCTATGGGAGATACACAACCTGATATATACTTCTTTTGCATATTTCAGTACCATCATGATCCTGAATTAAGCCCCTGGCTAATTGAGACAAAAGCTGAATTAGCCACATTTTGCAAGAGCATCAGTTTTTCTTGAAGGAATAACTGAAAGAGAAAAGATAAATTAAACAAAGACAAGTACTTGGGGCATAGTTGTTTGGAAATAGACCTTTCATGGGATTTCTTTTAAAAGTTCGTAAACTGGTGACAACTTAAATTTCTGACATCTTGAGACTATGAACCAGTGAATTTTAAGGTGACAGAGCAGAAAACAATTATTGATGTTTCATATTATAACTAATCATTGAAACATCATTGAACATTAAAGACGAATTAACTTATTATCTTGATTGTGGAGATTGGGTCACAGCTGTATGCACTTCAAAATTCAGGGAACAGGATCTATTCAATGCATGAAGATTTTTTAATAAATATATCATTACATAACTTACCTCTTCCCTTTCCCAGCCCCTTCCCTGATGGCCACTTTTCTTTTATTATTGTTACATATATGTGCATAAATATATATGTACAACCTGCTGAGTTTGTTTAGTGTGGTTTGTGTATGAACGACAAAATATGTAAGTTTTAAATGTATCAATAATACCTTAATAAAGCTGTTAAAGCCCCTAAAACATTCACACTGTTCTGATAAAGCTAGTAACAGACTCTTCTTTCAAACCAGTGAAATAGAAGACAAGAACTCCTTCCTGTGCTCAAGTCAATATTATATTATCACAGGTAGAACACAGACAGGGGCATAGCAGAGTCCATCTGTCTTCTATGACCACAGACACTTGTGGGGTGGACAAAAGACAAACCAACAGCATTTGATGACAGACATGCCTGGCTGCTTTACAACATGTTAAAGAGGAATTGTTTATTGTTTCATTTATAGGTTAGTTGTAGATACTTTCAAATGTCTCAGTTCTGATCTCTAAGGTATGTAATTTGTGTAGTGATAAATAGAAGCTACACATTTTTTGTGTGTCTAAATGTGTTTTAAGAATGTGAAAAAAATCTGTAGACATCGCTCTGCACAAACTGCTCACTTTAGATGTGCACAGGCAGTGATGGACAGTGCCTCACAAAAATAGCTCAGAGTTTCTCACCACTTCCTAAGGAAGGTGTTTGTTAAATGATTCATCTGGGATGAGGAGTGGGAAATCTGCCTGGTGCAGCTTGAGGACTCTTTTGTCAATCAACTGCTGCTTTAGTGAGACATAAAAACAAGGGGCCCTCTAATGACATGCTTATGCCTAGACAGCATGGCTCATCAGATATGTGTTCTGATGGCTATCAATAACCAGGGTGGGGTTTTGTGAAGACTTATTTTTATAGAGTTTTGACTCATCCAACTTGAAGTGTAGTAATGTATCATGGTTACAAGCCTACAGAGAAAACAAGATTAATGATTTGTATTGATGTCTTCTCTGTCAATTTGTCATTGAAAATCACAATCACTCCACCTAAGGATGTATTATTCAAATGTCCTGAAAATTATATAATTTCTCTTCATTATGTTATGCTTTGAAATAACTTTTTCACAGCCTTTCTATGTTCAGAGTGGCAGATGGCACACTGGGTAGGTGCTATCCTGAAATGGACAGGACCAACTGAACACATTTGGCAGGATTTCATCTCAGGAAGCCAAGCTTAGTGGTGGGCAGCTGGACACAAAAGTTATCCAGACTCTAACAACACCCCAAATCAAGACTGTATTGCGGGACACAAATGTTCCATTTCTAAGGATGATCTCATATTTTGGAACACTACTTATATTATGCTTAACTGTCATCCAAATTCAAAGAACATCATTGTTTGCAGATTTCCTTATCTCAGGACATGGAAAAATCATAAAAGCTGAATTCTCTCTTTATACACAGTAGGATAAACTATTTGCCTTGTGCCACAAAAAAAAGAAAGAAAAGAAAAAGAAAGAAATTGAAAATATCATACTGCCTGAAGCTAAAGACAACATAATAGGAATAACACTTATATACTTGCCATTAAGAATATAAAAGAAGAGATCTATAAAAAAAAGAAGCCATGCTGTGTATTAAGTGTTGAGTACAGTACTGTTTCCTTTGTGGAATAGCCAGAGAAGAACACATGAAAAAAGTCAACTGAAAAAACATAGCAAGGTAACGGTATGAATGGGGTGAAGGGAAGGCCCTGGAGGTGCCTCCGCAATGGCATAGACACAACAGCAGTTCTGGGAGAAATCAACACCTCACCCCTTGTCATATCATTCTTCTCACACTGTTGAGATGTACAGGACATGGATGCAATATGTAGCACCGTGGACTGAGTGGACTGAGAACCAATGTCCATATTGTTCATGACCACATTTTTGGGCACCACACAAGTCAGCATACTGAGAAGGCTAGGCATAATTGACATAAGCAAAAATGTATCCAGTGTTTCTGGAGCCAGATACATTTTTATCCTGTTGACTTCTATAAAACATTTGCAAAACTGACTCAGTCTTTCCATATGCTTAGAGGATTTATTTTTGTTGTTTTTGTTCTTCCCAATGAAAATATACATGGACTTGACATGGTGGTAAATTATACACTTCAACAAACCTTTAATAAAATGTTCATGTTGGGTGGCTTGAAGATTCTCAACAAAAGCAATTCACAAAAAGATAAATCTGTTTGCAAGCATATCTCTGGGGCACACCAAATCTTAAGTCGTTTTTCTACCAGAAAGAATCGACTACAGTATAGTTAAATATGTGAAGGGTAGGAGGAGTTAGTTACTTGTATATTTAGTATTGATATGTAAATTGATTTGCTAATTCAGTTTCACTAATCATTTTAAAACAAATTATTTATGTGTAGTATTTCAGATATATCCTCCATAAAATTGTTTCCAAATAAAATAACAGTAGCCTCAATTTTATGGATTTGACGTCACATGTTGTGTACATATCTTAATATATCTGAATGTCATTAATGGTAACTTTTAGGCACTATGAAATCATGTTATTAAGTTTAAGGCCAACAACCTCATGTGGCTGTTTTGCTCTAATAGATAAAATCTGATTCTGATACTTTAATTACTGTATTTAATTGTCCAAACTCAAAAATTACTGGATACATTTTCACACTTCAAACTAAATATTTTTCAACAAAATAGTTGCAACTTCTATATTGCTTATCTTTAGCTTAAATATTTATAATAAAAATTCAACTTCTCATTCTTGAGAGGTTATTGGTTATTATTAAAGTAATAGAATTAATAAAAGCTAAGTAAACCTTAGAGGTAGGTTAATGTCAATGTGATTTATTTGGACCACATTATTAATACTCAGTATTGAGGAGAAACAATAAAATATTTGAGAACAAATATATTGGATTGGGTTATTTTTCTAGTTTTATTTTGTAGTAAGTTTTTAATTGAAACATAATTGCCCCTTTGTTTCCTTCCTCCAGTCCTTCCCAGCTCTCTCTGGAACACTTCTTAATAATTTAATCTATTTGTGCAATGTATGATGATTACATTCACCCCATTCCCCTCTTGTATGCCTTCTACTCCTGCTGTCTGTTTTTTTTTTCTCCCCAGCTTTCATTTTCCTGCTTTCAAGCCCCCCTTCTCTCTGTGTGCATATTATATATGTGTATATGTTTGTGTGAGCACACATGCAGGTAGCCATTTAATCATAAAACAGTTCACATAAATTTGAAATAATCATGCATTGTTTGATCTGTTTCTGTCACAAGGAATCTTGATAGTCTTATATTTTGTGCAACACAATGAGATTGAAGTGTAGATAGCTCCTGGTTTGGTTGACTATTTTAAATTATCATTCACATACACACACACACACACACACACACACACACACACACACACAGAGAGAGAGAGAGAGAGAGAGAGAGAGAGAGAGAGAGAGAGAGTTTTCACATCCCACCAGGTTGTTCCCTTTTCTCCCTTAATTTCATGTTACTATTGTTTCTTTTCCCCAAGGAATTTAATCACAGTTGTTCACATGACACAGCTTGGGTTATTTTCTGGAACTTGGGTTAAACCTTAATGACTTGATTTTGTGCAAACAGTGGAACAGTCTGGGTAACAAGTGAACTCCCTGAGAGAAGTAATGTTTTCTTCCAACATTTAAGGTTTGGTAGACTACCAGGAATAAGCACAAATTTGTTTTATAAAATGTTTTCTACTGAAGTATATGCTAAGAAAACATGATTATATTTTAGCCTCCAGTTTCTACAGCTAAGTATAACCATTTCAAGAAAGTCAATGAAGTATGTGATGATTTTCTTGAGAGATTCATAATTTTGGTAAATAATAATTTAGTTACAGAAAATTGGTGAATTTTGAAATCTAGACAGTCTTCATGATGTCACAAGGTAATACAGAATAATATTGTCTTTATCAACATTTTGTTTAGGCAACTTACCTTATTAAACTACATTTAAAATACAAATCATGGTTTTAGAATTTTAGTTTCACTGACACAATTTAAAATTAAATTTCAAGAAAATTAATTGTATTAAAAAGTATTCACTACTCTGTCAAGTTTAATAAAGTACATTGTTTCTTTTTGTTAAAGACACAGTATTTCACAGACTATAAAAGCAGAAATGAAAGTTGACTGAGGAACCAGCATCTCAATCATTACCAAGGCCAGGTCAACTCCAAACCTGCTCACTCTTTGCTCATCTCTTCTAATGAGCAATATGTGCATGGTTCTCTTGTAAGGGAAAGTGTGTGCATGTTTCTCTTGTAAGGGAAAGTGTGTTCAAAGTATGTGCATGGCTCTCTTGTAAGGGAAAGTGTGTGCATGGTTCTCTTGTAAAGGAAAGTGTGTGCATGGTTCTCTTGTAAGGGAAAGTGTGTTCATGGTTCTCTTGTAATGAAAAGTGTGTGCATGGTTCTCTTGTAAGGGAAAGTGTGTTCATGGTTCTATTGTAATGAAAAGTGTGTTCATGGTTCTCTTGTAAGAGAAAGTGTGTGCATGCTTCTCTTGTAAGGGAAAGTGTGTGCATGGTTCTCTTACAAGGGAAAGTGTGTGCAAGCTTCTCTTGTAATGAAAAGTGTATGTATGCTTCTCTTGTAATGAAAAGTGTGTGCATGATTCTCTTGTAAGGGAAAGTGTATGCATGCTTCTCTTGTAAAGGAAACTGCATATTCTTCTTTTGCAAGGGGGAAGTGTGTGCATGGTTCTCTTGTAGTGGAAAGCATATGCATGCTTGTCTTGTAATAGAACATACTCAGTGACCAATATCCTTACTGATATTTTAAGAATGTGCTAAGAAAATACTGGGAGCATATAATGAACACAAATAACAACAGTGGTTATGACTTCCCTCAGTTTTCAATACAATATTTATTAATTGAATCTAGATATTTTATGAGTCTTAAACACTATTATCACAGTATTATGAGACTTGTTATACAAAAGTGACTAAAATAATAAGACAATAACTCAGGAGCTCAGAGCAGCTAGATTTACAACCAGACAATTATTAAAATTTCACAGAAGAAAAATGTGAGAAATCAAGGGCTAAGTTTCCTTTAAGTATCACACATCCTATGATTCTCAGTTGTCCTATGTTCCTGAAAAACTATCAATTACATTTTGATTTTAATAAGTTAATACACTCTTACAAAAGATTGGCTTAGCCCTGTGGATCCAGATTCCATACATGCTCTATAGATCTACTATCAAGCAAGGATCCATCCAAGAGTCATCCATCGGCCACATTCTATCTCATAAACTCATCTTCACAGCCTTGGTCATCACAACAACAGGTGGAGGCACAACCTTCATTCTGACTGGTGCAGATAAATGATTGTGACTAATCCAACATGACTAACCTGATGCTGGACCAGCCGTTTTGCAGCCAATCAATCCACCTACTCAAGTGCAGATGTCCTTCAGCTATACTTCTGCAGTCTCATGCAACAGGTTAGTTTTCACAAGGACTGCAATTCCACCCATGGATCATGAGATGTAGGTTCCAGGTCTGCTTGCTGGTAAGTTCTTCCATAAAGCAAAACAGTTTACAGAGGCTAAAATAACCTCTTCTTCAAATGCATGGGCACAACTACACACAGGTAAGATGGGCAAGCTAGGGAATACACCATAAGCAAAAAGGAGACAAGAAACATCAGCTAACACCCTTACAACAATGGATATGAGTGATGTGCTTGACAAAGAATTCAAAACTACATATTTTGTAAAATTCAGCAAAATGTTTAAAAGATGGTCAATATCCACTATGTCACATATTGGGTCTGTCTTATTATTATATTCATGGATGTGTTTGTTATTTGTCAAATAAAGTATGGTGAGATAGCTTTATGTGCTTTTTAAAGCAGTTACTAGTGAGTAGGTCATTTCAACTTATTTTTCTCTTGCAATACAGGTTGCTGAGATATCCCCTCTTATATCTCAGTTTCTAACACTCTCCAGAAGTACATTATGTGGTAATAAAACTCTTAGGTATATTTGTACCCTCTAATTAGGTATCCCCCTATATGTTCCTCTTGAGCCTCTAAACTGTAGTTGGTAAGACTAAATGTCTTAGAGTTTCTAGAGCTGTAATAAAACATGACCAAAAAGCAACTTGGGGAGGAAAAGTTTTGTTTCATTTTATAGTTTGTAGACCATCATCATGCAAAGTCAGGACAGGAATTCAAAGTAGGTCCCTGGAAGCAGGAGCTGATACAGAGGCCATGGAGGAATGTTACTGGCTTGCTTCTCATGACTACTTAGAACTCAGGACCATATACCACAGTTGGCTGGGCTCTCCCACAGATATCATCAGTCAATAAAATTCCACACAGACTTTTCTACAAGCCAATTTTATTTTCTCAACTAAGATTTCCTTTCCTCAGGAATGTCTAGGTTTGTGTCGAGCTGGCAAAAACCAACCAGGGCACTAAAGAATTAGTTTAAGTATGTCCAGTTTTGCGTCCTCCATAGCTGTCTCAGTCTATGCTAACTTGCTATGATCAAGAAGCAAAGACAAGCAGATTTGCTTTGCCTTGTCCAATTTCAAAACCTGGAGAGCTCGTAGGCACGTTCACATCACTTCACAGCATTTGAAGCAATTTCTTATGCTGTAGCATGAATCTTAAAATGTCTTATTAATAAAATCAAACCCAAGGCCTGTTATTGGGGTGAATGCTGGAACATCAGAGAAGCAGAACAAGCCACAGCTATCTCACTTGTCCAATTCCTCAGCTAATCCTGTTTCCTCTGACTGGAAGATTCTGTGTCCTCATCCCAATGGCTCTCAGCTAAACTGCTCCTCAAAAGCCTGAATGCTTAACCAGCCAAATGCTTCTAGTTTCTAGTCTTCACACCTTATATATCTTTCTGTTTTTGCTATTACTCCCTGGGATTAAAGACTCACTCCCTGGGCTTAAAAGCTTATGTCACCAGGCCTGGCTGTTTCCAATGTGGCCTTGAACTCACAGAGATCCAGAGGGATTTCTGCCTGTGGAATGCTAGGATTAAAGGTATGAGTGCCACTGCCTAACCTCTATGTTTAATATTATGGCTGTTCTGGCTCTGACCCCAGACATATTTATTAGAGTTCACAATATTTTGGGGAACACAATACTACCACATTATGCACTGTAAAAAAAATTCCAGTCTCTTAAAATTAAACAAATGAGCTCCAAAAATGTATGCTTTGCACAAATTTGTCTATAAAATTTATAGAAAATATACAATACAGGAGAGATTTTTTAAATCCTGTCAGATGCTTTGGCTGGCTTTTGGCAACATATTCCTCATACTGGGTGCCTTGCCTAGCCTTAATATGAGGGGAGGAGCTTAGTCCTACCTTAACTTGATATGCCATGTTTAACACTCATGTTTAAAGCCTGCCCCTTTCTGAATAGAACAGAGGAGGAGTGGATTAAGTTGGGGGAGAGAAAGAAGCAGGGGAAGAAATGGGAGAAGAGGGAGGGGAAGCTGTGGTCAGGATGTAAAATAAATGAATAAATTTAGTTTAAAAAAATCCTGTCAGAAATAGATTCTTCTGGCCACAAAGTATTAAACTTAATAACTAAAAGCACAATGAACATGACAGTTGCTTCTAATGTGATTCATTCCTAGAGGATGCTGGTTAAGTGGCCTTCATAGTGACTAATGCTACAGGTCAAATAAAGATTTTTGTCTACTTTATAATATTGACATTGGTTAAAATAAAAGTTTTAGAAAGCATTACTTATACAGAAATTACAACATTAAATTCCTAAGTGATGTATATTTGTTAAACATTGACAAAAACCTAGCATTACACCATCTCCTTATACTTCCTAATGTACCACTTAAAAATGTAATTCATTTACCAATTAAGTTTACTTTATTAAAATATCCTTTCTATGTTGAAGCATTCATTGAGTAAATTAAAGGTACTAGAGAATAAAGTAGTAGGAGAACTGGAAGATCAGTATCTCCTGGCATCTTAACAGGGTTGTTATGGCATGGAGTCCCAGAGGGAAACCTCAGCCCTGAGATATGGATATGAACCACTGCCCTTTCTGACCACATTTTATGAATGCTGTCCCTCCAGCTCATCAACATCCTCTCAGTAAGACGTGCTTTCAGCTTCAATTTGCTATGGTGACAAGTGGCAAGATCACAGTTGCATGACAGTTGTTCTAATCAAAAGTATTTTTGAGGAAGATAAGAGAACTAGTGCAAGATTAAGTAAATGACTACAGAATTGTCTGTGCATAGAACTCATGCTCTCACTGAAATATGTGGTCCAACATTTTCTGCGTTCTGAAGAAGAAATCCCCCCTTTCATAATATTTCTCCTGAGAACTATGCCAGTGGAAATGGCCCTGTGAGAAAATTGATTAGGGAAGCTGTCAAATGCCTTGGCTCTTTTTCCTAACATACAGCCATACTATTTGAGATGGAAGGAGAAGAGGTGGGGAAGAGGTGGATGTTATTTTAAATGAGGTTAGTAAAATTCTTTCTTATGAATACCTCTGGAGAGTGTGGATATGGAAATTCAAGTACTTCAAATTATCTGCTCTTTGCATTAAGTGTTTAAAGGAACCTCATGACTTGTGGTCCTGTTGCCATTCTTTATTATTAGGTATATGTAGGATGTCCAGGGGGTATTCAGGCCTATATAATTAACCCAAATATTACCCAAGGCTACATAGGTAGTGTATTTCAGTCTCTATTGAAACAAATTTAAATTTCAACTGAGTTCATTCTATTAAATTCAGAATACTACTACCAGAGCGTGGGGGTGCTGACTGTCATATTCTATGTATATTTCAATATTTAGACCTGGTAAGAGAGAGATTTTTATTTCTAAAAATGTGACAGAATACACATGTTCAGTTATCTGTATTATATAAGGATCTCATGTAACTATTTTAATTATTTATTAAATTAAAATTTTTAGTTATACCCTAGGTTATAAGACATATGTAAAGTGTTATCTTTTGGATTTGACAGAGATATCATACTCATGATCTCACAGCCTCTTTGTTATCTGTGCAAAATCATCTAGCTCAAATCCTGGTACAGAGTAGATATTCTCCAGGCCCAACCCCTTACTAAGGAGCTACTGGCAGGAACAGATGTAGGGGAGAAAGAATCATTCTCTTGTGAGGTTGTGGCCACTGGCAGACTTCCCATGTTCAGTGGATGAACCACATCCACGCACATGTGGGAAGCACTAATTGCATTTAGTGAGTTAAGAAAGCAAAGAAAAATAGACATGAAGTTGGGAGGTGAACATGTTAGAGGGAATGTAAGGGGTTGGAGGTAGGAAATGGGGGTAAATGTGATTAGAGGTTATTGTACAGATACAAGAAAATTTCAAATATAAAGAAAAACATTAGAAAATAATTTTAATTTGTTTTAGGATTTATAGTTTCCAGTAAGAGACTGAATATAAAGCCATGAACATCTAAGGGAAGTCTTCTTAAGGAAAATTTCACATCCCTTTCTACATAACTTAGGCCACAGATGTGTAAGAGATATCCATTGTAAAATGAATGAATGCTAATATAGCTACATACTGTTGATATTAAAAAAATCATCTCAGGCCAGAATCCATGTCAAACTGCTCAGAGATCTAATTGCTTCTTATTGGAATGATAAGAACATTATTTAATCTTTTGAACAAGATTACATAGTTATATGGTAAGAAAATATATAGCTACTTAGTAAGAAAATATATAGCTACTTAATTTTTTTGAAAAAGAAACAAAATACATAATATATTCAGGCATCACCCATTAACATGCATATTAAATAAATTATCTGTCTTTATTAAGAACCCCACCTATTAAAATACCCTAAAATTCTATTTCAGCAATTCTCTCACTATGGTCCAGAAACTGTATACACTTTCAGGGTCTCTTTTTCAAAGTTATTATTGATGTGTACAGATAAATTTACTAATTAGCAGAAGTCACTTATAACAGTTCACTCCTTCATGAGTAAAAAACAGCAGAACTTTATCCAAGTCCATGCTTTTCATTTAAATGCCAATATATGACACTCATTCCTCAGAGCTGAGTCATTTGAGGGTGGGTTAGGTCTTAAAATGAAATTAGTTCATGAGCATCACATCTAAGTAAAGTATGACAACTGTTGTTTCTTGCTAGAATTCATAATTCTTAAATATAAAAATGTATGCTCAGTGTTTAGGCATTCTGTTATTTTGAATCAATTGTTATGAAGTAACAACTCTCCCAACCCAGTTTTACAACCATTCCTAAATTTTGACATATAGATATTTCTTTGAGCAAAAGTAATTAATATAAGTGTAATATACACATTTAAGTGATTGGAAAGATGGCTCAGTGGCTAAGACGACTGGCTGTTTGTGCTAAGGATCCAAGTTCACTTCCCAGCATCCATACCAGGTGGTTCACAACTGGAGATCCAATCACTGCATATGGCCTATGCAGGCCCTGCATATTCACATTATACATATAATTAGTCATACAGATGTGTAGGCATCAATAAAAATGAAGAAAATACGTGAGAAACTAAGATGACTATGGTGAGTATAAACACTTTTGCTCCTCACAAATACATACAGCAGGTACATATTCAAAAGCTTTAATTGATATATAGTATTTTTTTCTCTGAAAACATAATTAAATTTTAATGAATAATCTAACTGGATTTTATTCATTTTTAAAAGTTGATTTATGAACAGAACTAATAATCAAAGTTTCTAATATATTTCTTTAAAAGTACAGAATTGAAATTGGTTAAGGGAATTAGACTCAGCTTCTAATTTCAGAGATGTTTTCCCAAATAAGTAAAAGCTGTTCAAACAAGCAATGAAAATCATGCTTCTAAATCCCACATTCTTCTAGGACCCTCTGCTGCCATCAGAAGGCCGACTGTGTACAATGGATGGAGTGCTGGGTAATTTCTCCACTCAGTCCCTTCGAGAAGTTAGTGGAGTGAACAATCAATCCACTTGCTCTTCGCACAGTTGCCCAGTGTGTTAGAATATATCATACAGATAATCACTAGAACAGTAGGGGTTCTCTGATTGCAGAGGAGTGAACTGTTTGAGCAAGCACATTGGGTAGACTCCTCTATAGACCTCACTGCTGGATATGTTTCTGATGAGTCACTTCTCAATTGGATTCTAGCAAAGCAGACAGTTCAGAGTTCATATTGAGAGTGAAAGTCTTGTCCTTAAAACTTATTTATATTGTAATCACAAACGTTATTTGGTTTAATATGATAACTGATTGTCAAAAATTATATGCACCTAATACCTAAGTTAAAAAGAAATGTAGTGCTTATTGATTCATTGGGGGTAATGAAGTGGTTTTTGGGGCCTTGATAGAAATGGATTTGCTAATAGAAGTAAACCTGGATAGATTTCAAATGCATTTACAAGTTGTCAAATATATGAATTAAAGTATGATATTCTTCATTACAAATAAAAACCTCGATACCTGTCAGATGCACAGAAAGGAATTACTAATGACCACTAGTAACTGTGTAGCCTCAGACTTCTTTATAGACCTTGGCTCTTAGCCAGCCATTTTCCACCTTTTCATTTCTCTTACAGCTAAAGTACATCATATATTTGCCCTCTTCATCTAATATAAATCTGAATATTTGTCTGATTTATCAAAGGAAATCGTAATTCTAAGTCTATCATCTGAAAAATTCTATCAGACATGACCAACATCCTGTCATCCACAATTTAATATGCTGATTCTTGTTGAACCATCTCAACTGGTTAAGTACATGAAATAAAGCAGATTCTATAGCAAAATCTTGCCAGCTATCATTTAGCATAGTCATTTGGGGTAACACTGGGTTGTCCATAAACATACATTTATTAAGTTATTCTAGTAATTCTTAACTATCCTCAGTATTTCCAAATTTTTTTCTCTGTCATCTATACAGGTCATGGGGGCAGTCTAAAGGCAGCTAGCAATTCTTTGACTGCCTAGCATTACATGGTAAGTTCCAATCAATGCATGAATATTATTGGCTAGAGAGCCAGCCCACAAAAGTTATAGTCAGAAGAAAATGATGTATTTCATGTGTTTATGCCCATTTCATATTTATCCCTTCAGATGAGCCTAGTTCATCACACCCACAGCTTCTTTTCCCTTCACATTGTAGGTAGTTGTGGTACAGATGCCTGTCTTACATACCCAACCCTCTTTGGAAAGCATTAATAACATATTTATATACAAGCAAGTGGAGAAACATGAAATAGAGAAACACCCTACTGTTCCTTCCTTCTGTATGGCTTTCTCATTCTTTTCTCTGCCAGATAAAAAATAATTGTGTTTTCCATGAAACAGTTTGATTAAGCACAAGTTCAGGACCAGGGTTGCCTGATATTATTCCTTTTCCATAATTAATGAATTATGATCAGGTCCAAGTCTTTGACCTAGCTTAGCCCCCATCTCTTCACAGGTTAAATGATTTTCTTTGGTACCTGAAATGATCTTGACCAATTGAATTAACAGTTAAAAGGCACTCTGCATGCTGGTAAGTTCTGTGACAGAATAGTTGTGGTGATATTGTGTTCCCCAATATATTGTGCACTCTAATAAACTTATCTAGGGTCAGAGAACAGAACAGCCACTAAATACAGAGACCAAAAAATGGTGGCACACAAACATTTAATCCTAGCATTCCTAAGGCAGAGATCCATCCGGATCTCTGTGAGTTCAAAGCCACACTGGAAATATCCAGGCATGGTGACTCATGCCTTTAATCCCAGGAAGGGATGGCAGAAAGTAGAAAGGTATATGAGGCATGAGGACCAGGAACTACAGCTGGTTAAGCTTTTAGGCTTTTTTGAGCAGCAGTTCAGCTGAGACCCATTTGGATGAGGACACAGAGGCTTCCATTCTGAGGAAATAGGATCAGCTGAGGAACTAGCAAAGTGAGGAAGCTGTGGCTTGTTCTGCTTCTCTGTATTTCAGGGTTCACCCCAATACCTAGCTCCAGGTTTGTTTTTATTGTTTGTTTTTATTAATAAGACTCTTTAAGATTCATGCTACAAATAGTTTTGAAATTTTTAGATTATTTCAAGTGTATGAATGCTTTGTCTGTGAACCATGTGTGTGCTGGTACCATAGATGTCAGGGGATGCTGTCTATTCTCCATGAATTGGAGTTAGAGATGGTTGTGGGCTACCATGTGTATTCTAGGAATGAATCCTGAGTCCTCTGCAAGAATAGCAAGTGAATTTAACTGGGCTCTCTCTCCAGACCCATGGCTGCTATTATTGCAGTTACTGACAAGATGTGATATTTTGTCACCTTGACAGAATGCTGTATAACCTTTCTTGACAAATGACTTTTAATCTATTCTGGAATACACACTTTCATAATTGTTGATAATTGTGTGCTTCTCCGTTGATGACACTGCAAGAATAGTAGCCATATTACATTTGTGACATGACCTTTGAATGTCAATGATGCTTATTTAATCAGCTATTTTCATTTTTTTAAGAATGAAAGTTTAAGAAATAAACATGGTAGAGTTTATAAAGTAATTCAGAACTTAGAATTGTTTCTGTAATACACTAAGGAAGATTCTTCGATAACTCACCACAGTACTTTCTCACTCCCAGATGAATGAATAAAAGTGTAAAAAGGATGTGAATACACCAAATCAGGACCTCTTAGCATTATCTTTCAGCCTTTCTTTGAATAAGCTTCTCAGGTATATGTTGTGTATATTCAATACACACCACATATCACATCATGTTAACCCTTTTGGCTAAGTACATTTTGATTATTTAGAGTGAAGAGACAGGAAAATCATTTTAGACTGATATTGAGCCATGTTACAATGACTGTAACTGTGTTATGATCTGGCACTGACAGGCATTGCCTGAAAATGTGCTCTAAGAGGTGACAATAATACCTTTCCTGTAATGTAATAGGGCATGGTTTTATTGCATTATAGGGTCCCATTTATCATTTTTATCAAGTATTGCTTTTTTGTGTTTAAAAAGACAAGTAAAATTCCTGCATTTTGTCAGCCCAGGTAAAGGAAACATAGGGGATATAGTTGACTAAATCAGTACAGGTCTTTGCAAATCCACAAATCTACAACTATACCATTTTTGTCTCACAGGATTGAGAAATATAATCCAACCTCTTTTTATGCCTTGCAGAGAAGTCACTCAAAGTGTATGAGATACCTAGGAGGGGGAAAGATGGTGTTAAATTAAAGTAGCACACAGTGAACTGGCCATCTGGCTATGTAGCGCTAATTCCCCTTCACATTCTACACAGCCATGGGGCAGATATTGGTCTTACTCACCCAACCCTCTTTAGAAGGCATCAATAATATATTCATATACAAGAAAATGTAGAACCATAAAACAGAAACACAAAGTATAGTTTACATCTCCAAAGAACTAGAATCTACAGAGAAAACAAAGCAAACACATGGTTATGTACTAATGTGTAAAAGGCAACGTCTGAGGGCTGACATGGCAAGAGAAGAGATTATAGCACCCCATCATGGCTCTGACAGCAGAGAAACTTTGATGAATGAAGTTACTTTGACTCTTGACCTGAAAGAGTGTGCTGAATATGAAGAATAAGGAGAAAGGGTGGAGGGAGAAAGCACCACTGCACTTTCCAGCAGAGGGAAGGCGGCGTGGAAACTGTAAAGCAAAGGGAAGTGTGTTAGCTAGAGTACCATGAAGTCTGTTATGAAACAGTCTCTCTTAGAAATATGCAGTGACAAGCAGGACAATGACAGGAACAACTGACACATTAATGTAGAAGGAGGAATGCTTGTGGAGTGTCACCTAGACACTGGAAGAAGGACAGCAGCCTCTCGCAATTGCTTGTTCAGTGTAGAGTTGTCAGTCTTGAACCCATATAAAAACTAACAACAAAAATGAACTCAGCTTTTTTGTTTGTTTTGTGTGTGTGTGTGTGTGTGTGTGTGTATGTGTGTGTGTGTGTGTGTGACAAGAAGAATCACAGAGAAAGAGACTATCAGCTTGAGAATGATGGGGGGATAAAGGACCTGGAGAAACAAAAGAGAGAAGGATAAGAAGAAAGGATGAAAGGGCAGAGTGAGTTCTAATTTCATTTCAATTGAAAACATTTTACAAAGGAAACTGACATCATGTACTTTCACTGAAACACTGGTGAGTGTATGAGGGCTACCTTTTGAAGACAGATTTGGAGAAGCTAAGGGATAGAGGTGAGGTTCTTTGCATGCATAATCTAAGGAAATGTGTATCTTGTCAGACAATGGTAACTTATTAATACTTTTATATGGGAAAATAATAGTAAGACGATCTCATTTTAAAGGAGTTTCTGAAAGGAGGAATGAAATTGAGATGGGTAGAGAACACACAAAATGCAACTTATTTGTGGACACTTGTTTTAAATGTGAAGCAAAATGCACACATACAATTTGTTCATTTTTACAGTAAGGGGTAAACAGTGAGCATGACCTAGAGGCAAGAATTTTAGTAAACAGAACTGTAAATTACTTACTGAGGATGAATATGGCAGCAAAGAATGCTGGGAGATAAGAATAAAGTAAATTCTGAGCCCATGAATCATTTTATTCACAGTAAAAAGCCATTCCAGTTCATGCAAAATTAATGTGATTAATATTATATGTTGAGAGAAAAAGTTGAGTACAAATTAAAAAGCCAACTAAATCAGTAACTAGAAAATAATTGAAGTTACAAGGACATGATAATTTAAGATGACATAAGCCTAAATGGTCATCCATGGTCTTCTCAAGTGAGTTTGAGTGGTGACTCAAAGGCTAGTCATGAAGACATGAACTAAGGACAATCTTGATGTGGCACGGGGTACCTAGAGCCTCCCTGGAAATAATCTTATTGTTTTTCTGTGTGTTTCAAAGTATACATAGATATTATGATCTTAATATTCCAATGTCAGCTATTGGCTATAGGCTATTGCTTGAAAGTGTCATTTCCCTTGACCATTGCCAGCAGTCTACAGAGGATGTATCATTGTGGATTTCTGGGGACCTCTCCAGCACTCTGCCTATTCCTGTTCTCATGTGGTCTTCATTTATCATGGTCTGTTATTCCTTGTTCTCCCTCTCTGTTCTTGATCCAGCTGGGATCTCCCACTCCCCTAAGCTCTGTTTCCCTCAAACCTTGCCCTTCATTACTCCCACTGTCGTCCAGGTTGTTCATGTAGATCTCATCCATTTCTCTGTTATTGGGTGATCCTTGGGTGTTTCCTAGGGTCCTGTTTTCTAGGTATCCTCCCTGGAGTTGTGTAGCAGTCTAGTCATCTTTGTTTTACCTTTAGTATCCTCCTATGAGTGTGTACATACCATGTTTGTCCTTCTGAGTTTGGAAAGCATGATCTGACCTAGTCTGTGATCAGATGGCCAAACACCCTACCAGTCAAGCTGGAACTCTTATCCAATAAATGATGGAAGTGGATGCAGAGATCCTCAGCCGGGCCCCAGGTGGAGCTCCAGGTGTCCAATTGTCGAGAAAGAGGAGGGACTGTAAGAGCATGAATTGTTGAGCCCAAGATTGGAAAAAGCACAGGGACAAATAGCCAAACGAATGGAAGCACATGAATTATGAACCAAAGGCTGTGGAGCTCCCAGCTGGATCAGGCCCTCTGGATAAGTGAGACAACTGAATAGCTTGAACTGTTTGGGAGGCATCCAGGCTGTGGGACTGGGACCTGTCCTTAGTGCATGAGCTGGCTGTTTGAAACCTTGGGCTTACACAGGGACACTTTGCTCAGCCTGGAATGAGGGGACTGGACCTGCCTGTACTGAATCCACCAGGTTTAAATGAATCCCCAGGGGAGCCTTGGCCCTGGAGGAGTTGGGAATAGAGGGGAGGGGATTGGGGGGGAAGGCAGGGGTAGGGGCGGGAGGGGGGAGGACAGGGGAACCCATGGCTGATGTGTAAAATTAAAACACAAACATAATAATAAAAAAAATTAATAGAGGAATATCAATATTTCAAAAAAAGAAAGTGTCATTTATGCTGAAGAAGAGGATGAAGGAAAACATTAATAAATGTATCTTTGTGTTTGCTTTCCTCTAAGATGAACATGTCTAACTGAGTCACTCTCAGTAGCCTGGGTCATCTGTGAAGAGATATAATTCACTTTTGTAATATTTGAGAACATACTAAATATGTAAAATAATCTTAGGGGATTAATGTTATAAAGAAAGAGCTATACAAGATTCAAGCAACATTGTGTGCTTGAACACTAAGCCTGGGTTGAAATATTTTATTAAAGTTTCATTTTCTGTTTGCTCAGGATAGTCAGAAAATATTCTCTATACTACAGGATTTTTCTTTTAAAATATATTATTGACTTTAATTAAAAGTGAAAGAATGCTTTTTGGATATCCACATTTTCTTTTTCCTTGCCTCAAATTTCATAAAATTCTTCAGTTTCACACACTATGTGTATTGAAATAGGAAACATCATTATTAACATATGTGTTTATCAGTGTTCTGTTCTTTGGTGTCAAAGAACTACATGGGTTTAAGACTTATATGGAGATTCAAAGAAAACTGCAGGATGTTAAACCCTGTTCTAAGGTGTACATTCATTTTTCCTGCAAAAGTCTTGCTTATGGAACTCAAGGTTAAGTCTAAGATTACAAATGTTATAAAACAAGTGTGACTTCATCATTTCCCATGGAATTCATGCTTTCTCAAAGTATCTTATTCTCTCAAATTTGATGATTTTTGTATTGATCAGCATTTCTCTACCTATGAGCCACAACCCCTCTGGTAGACCTCTATCTACAAAAATATCTACATTACAATTCATAACAGCAGCAAAATTGCAGTTATGAAGTAGCAATAAAAGTAATTTTATAGTTGAGGAGTCACCACAACATGAGGGTTGCAACATTCGGGATTTGAGAACCACTGGTATAGACAAACCAGCAACAAATGAAGATATAAAGCTGTGAGTGTGGGAAGGGGCCTGTAGAGAGGAGAGATGGTTGTAGAAGCTGGAGGAAGGTTAGAAACGGTGGGAGTTTACAGTACTCAAATGCATTTCATACGTGTATGGAATTGTCAAAGAAAAAATTCAGTAAAAGTTACCCGTGGAAAAGATAATCTTAAATCCACCTAAAGCAGAGTAATACAACCTTCTGGACAAAACACTGGCTGCACTGCATTGGCCATTTTCTATCATGGGGGAAGAATCTAGAAAGCCCCAACTGAAACACACCAGAAGACTCTTCACAGACTCTGGCTTGGGCAGTAGAGAGCTGATTTTGAGATGTGTATATAATGTTCTTGATTACTTGCAGCATTTTTTCACATGTTTATTTGCAGTTATAACTACTGGATTTCATTAATATACTATTGTAAAACTTGCTTTTATTATCACGTGATTATTAACATAAATATGGTAGTTATGTGAGTCCTTTGGTTTGTCTGACATTCATCCCCTTCTATAGATGAGCACAAATGATCCTGATGTCTTTGTGCTTTTCCATAGTGAGTAGTATAATGTTAATCAGAGAAAAGTACGTCTCAGGTTCATTACTCATTAAACTAGACAATATTTACTACTTAGTTTCAATGTTTTCATGAAGAGCTCAACAGAAAGTTTTTAGTGTTTTTCATTCTTGATTTTTTTTTCCGGTCTAATACTCGTATTTTTTTCATTATTATTATGTGTTTTAAATTTTATACATCAGCCATGGGTTCCCCTGTCCTCCCCCCTCCCGCCCCCCCCCCCTCCCCCCCAGTCCCTCCCCTCCATTCCTATGTCCTCCAGGATCAAGGCACTCCTGGGGATTCATTTAAACCTGATAGATTCAGTACAGGCTAACCAAAGGCTGTGGAGCCCCCAGCTGGATCAGGCCCTCTGGATAAGTGAGACCATTGAATAGCTTGATCTGTTTGGGAGGCATCCAGGCTGTGGGACCAGGATCTGTCCTTAATGCATGAGCTAGCTGTTTGAAACTTTGGGCTTACATAGGAACACTTTGCTCATTCTTGATATTTTTAAGTAGCACCCCCCCCCCCAATCAATTAAAGGTATTATTAGTTACACGAACTCATCTTTGGGGGCAGCTAGAATTAAAGACATTAAGGATCATGACTTTGCTTAAACGTTTTGAAATTTAAAAGACTTATCTGATAAAATTGTTTAAAAGATTAACCAGTGGAGTTTGTAAATCCAGAAGATCACATTATTAAACCAACTATACTATGCATTTGGCCAGTATAATAAAATAGTATAAACTAGATGGTGTCAGAACAAAACAATAATAACAAAAACATTAGCATTTTAAAAACTTATATATATATATATATATATATATATAAGACTATATGTCAAGTGTCAAGACGGCTGCAGACTTGGTGAGTAGGGTCTAACTTACACTTGGAACCTTCTCAATGTCCCTTCTTTTTGTTACTTGAAAACATTGCTTTTGGAGGCTCTTTTATAGAGTCACCAACCTCAGCCATAAGAACCCCATGTTCATTGCTTTGTGACCTTCAAAAAGGCTTCACCCTAATACCATCACATTAAGGATTAGGATTTACACATATTGGCCATGGAGAAGCCAAAGCATCAATTACAGATTGAGTGCACTAAGAAAATGTGATTTACACATTACAGAATAAGAACTATGAACCAATAATTCAGTTCTGCAGCTTGTTTTTTAAAGAGCCCACAAAGTTTCTTTCACACAGTAACTATGATGAAAGGGGCTAAGCTTCCTACGTGTGTTGAAAGGATTAAAAAAATATACCTTGGTTAGCAATCTGCACCAATATCATGCATGATTCTCAAAAGGAAGTTATTACATGCTTGAACTAATGTGAGTGCTCAAATCATTTCCCCTAAATATGTCACCTTACCTAGAAAGCACTCAGGATTAGAAATCCCTTTCATCATTAAATGCTGAAAAGGAAAAATGAGAGCACAGATCTAACAGGACATCAGATTTTCAATTAATTGAGAACTGGTTTAAAATATTGAATGAAATAATAACTAAGTGGTTTAATAAACCCTGAATCTACAAGATTAACCTATCAAGTAAATTTTTAAGTAACCTATGATATTGGTATTTACTGTGTTCTTCACTCAATGACAGATAGCTGCTGTATGTCTGATCTTTCTCCTCTTTTAGGGCTTTACATGGTGAAAGGAACTGAGAAGGTGTAGCACAAATCTTAAAAGGTCTTATTAATAAAATCAAACCTGAAGCCAAGCTGGAAGAGCAGAGAAGCACAACAAGCTACAACCACCTCATCTCACCAATTCCTCAGCTTATCCTGTTTCCTCAGACTGAAAGCCTCTCAGCTGAACTGCGCTGCCCAAAAGCCTAAAAGCTTAAATAGGTTAGTTCCTGGTTTTCACGCCTTATATACCTTTCTGCTTTCTGCCATTACTTCCTGGGATTAAAGGCATGAGTAACCATGCCTGGCTATTTCCAGTGTGGCCTTGAACTCAACCGAGATCCAGGTGGATCTCTGTCTCTGGAATGTGAGGATTAAAGCTGTGAGAGCCACCATTTCCTGGCTTCTATGTCTGTCTAGTGGCTGTTCTGTTCTCTGACTCCAGATAAATTTATTAGGGTGCACAATATTTTGGGGAACATAATACTACTACAAGAAGGGAATTGAGCTCAAGCATGAAGCATCCCAGTGTCCCCTGGGTGACATGAAGTTTGATAATGTAATTCTGTGGTGTTGACACAGGGATGATGCACCCTGTGTGTGTGTGCTCAGCAGCTGCAGGTAGATCACCTCTGTTAGCTGCAAACACCACCCACCTCATTATGTTTCCTGGTCCACCTGCTGACATTTTAATAATATCGAATGGGAAAGCCATTGTGAGAATTTATAAGGATGACTCCTGGAAATACTGAGAACAGTAACTGGCATGCATTAAGCATTCAAAACACACTCACACAAACAAGGGTGAAAACGGTCTGATGTGAAGCATTTGCATATAGGTGAGGCTTCTGGCGACGGTAATAAAGATGATGATGATTTCCACCCCAAATAGGACAGACAGTACAATGAGGTATCCTAACTACAGAAGTGGTGATAGAATAACGGTAAACCCAGGGTCTCTTGCCATCAATCAATAAAGTGATTTATGAATAAAATACCCATTCTGTTGAATATCATTCATTTATAAACCATATTTTTCTACAGGAATATTTTTTAAGATAACAAACTGATCCTCTCAAAGCTCAGTGATAATTGGCCAGAGGTCAGAGATGACTACAAGAAAACAATGGCTTTCAGACACAGCAGGATAGCTGTACTTATGAACTCACAATGGTTGACACAACATGCACAAGACTTGTGCAATCCCTGGCAAGACATGGCATGGAAAAGCACCATCCCTAGCTGGGGAGCGATGGGAATCTGATGATGGCTGCTAGGAGGGAAAGAGTCAGTTTTTTCTTTAAGAATGGAGCCTTAACCACATTCTAGTTGGAGGCCACACACCCAAGGGTACATGGGCAGCACAAAATAAATTTCATAGTTGTTAAAACAAAACTGTGGGTGGGGAAGAGGAGATGGGTCTGGGAAGAATGTGGGATGATTAATATAATCAGAACAGTGTGTCAAATTCTGATAGGCCTAATAAAGATGAAGGGATAAGAGGTCGAGGTGCAAAATATTCCCATTCTATTATGGGAATACCAAACAACAATATATTTCTTTTAAATCACATATAGCAAGTAGAATTATGTGTATGTTTAGACTAATATATCTCATCTTTTTTTCACTGAGTTTAAGTAATAATGCTTGAATAGCAAAGGCTAGGTCTGTCTCTCTGAGACTCAATGATGCTCATTGCTCTGGACTGATTGGGGGTGGACATGATGGTGGAAGCACTTACCTCCTCATTCCAAAAGCACTTCATTGACAGGTTGGCTCATCTCTACTTCTCAAGACGTACTCATGCTATCATGCAAATTGTCTTACATTAAGTACTTTACTCTATCTTCACACTTGAGGTGTGCCCTTCAATCACCAATGCAGAATTACATAATACTTTGTGATTTTCAGTGCTATAATGAGCAAGGGGTACAGAAAGTTAATACTAGTGAAGAGAGTCAATTATTGATAAAGCTATAGCACAAATCTTAAAAGGTCTTATTAATAAAAACAAACCTGAAGCCAAGTATTGGGATGAATGCTGGAAGATCAGAGAAGCAGAACAAGCCACAGCTTTCTCACTGCCAATTCCTCAGCTTATACTGTTTCCTCAGACTAGAAGCTTCTGAGTCCTCATGCAGAATGAATCTCAGCTGAACTTTTGCTAAAAGCCTAAAAGTTTAACCAGCCCTAGTTCCTGGTTTTCACGCCTTATACACCTTTCTGCTTCCTGCAGATTAAAGGTGTGTGTCACCATGCCTGGCTGTTTCTAGTATGGCTTTGAACTCACAGAGCTAGGGATGGATCTCTGTCTCCAGAATACTAGAATTAAAGGTGTATGTGCCACCATTTTCTGGCCTCTATATCTAGTGGCTGTTCTGTTCTCTAAACCCAGATAAGTTTATTAGGGTGCACAATATATTGGGGAATAAATATCACCACATAAAGCTGAGAATTAAACTCTGGCTCTTTCTTCTTCTGCTTGCCCTACAGGATCACAAAATACAAAAAAGGGACATTACCCCTTCCTGCTACCATGAGATAGATACATAAATACTTTACAACATATTGGTTCCTGGTAAGTTATTATGTTCTATAAATAAAATTACAATTTAAATATAAATAAAAGTTTGGTTTCTAGTACCACATTTTTTAAAAAAGCATCATGTAATAGAATTCCTAATGGTTATGTTTAGGTAGATGAAGTGGTTCATGCCTGAAATCCCCATCAGTAGGGAAACTGAGGCCTATGGATTTCCAGAGTTCCAGAGTAGTGTGGACTATAGAATGAGATTTTTTGTTTCAAAAGCAAAATACACAAGTGTTCTACTCATATTAAACATGGTTCATTTGAAATTAATGTATTTAGCTATAAATTAGGAAGATTAATAATAAAAGTAAACTATTACTCATGGTTTATATTTATTAAACTATTTCAGTACTGTGCTCTATATCTTGTGGTTCTGATAGTATTTAATGATTAAGGTTTGTTAATCAGCATAAGTCATAAGATCATTTAAAGAATATCTATACAAACTAAATGTAAACATTTCATCTTGGAATCCTAAAATACTAAACTTAAAAAGCTATTTTATCCTCTTGGAAGGTAACCATAAATATATCTTTCTTCTATGTGAGAGAGAAATTATAATCTTACCTTTCTTGCAAGATCATTTTTACATTTAAAGAGACAAAAATATTGAATTTATGTACTCTTAATTCATCTATTTTATCAATGGCTTTAAGTCAAGTCTAACAGAATGGAATCCCTATGTTTCTGTCCAGGAATCTGTGAGGTTATAGACAGTCCACTCTGGGTGAAAAACCAAAGATCTAAGACCAGAATGGTATGTAGCAGCACATGCAGCTTATAAAAAATATACATTCAGAATGAAGAACATTCTCCCTACAGAGTGATGTCAGCATAAAACTGCACAGGTAAAGAAGACTGAGTAAAACAAATAATGAGACAGAATTTCCTCAGGATCAAGGACTAAACTTGGTGAACTGGAAAATCTGATTAGGATGCTATTCTTAGATAAATCTGAAAGGATAAATCTGGCTTTCTCTATAAATCACCTATTAACCCAAAACAAAAAGAATTTGATTTCCAATTCAAATTGAAATTTAAAACCTTGCTCAAATATATTCTAATGGAAAACTGCTATTTAAGTAAACTGCACATGACACAGATAAATTAGTGTGTATAGTTTTGTAACAATTTAATATCAACTTACAATTTAAATAATATAAAAATCTAAATAAATGGGTTAATAATTGTAATACGAATAAATCAGCAAATGGGGACATCACAAGTTCTATTCATATATGCTCTCATGACTTTGTCACTAAGGAGGTTTATTGTTATATGGTTTCCCAGGAAAATAAGATGTATGCATTTAGAAAATACCTACACTATTTCTTTGTGGCCACATTGTCTTACTTGACCCTGGGCAGGCCTTGCTCATGCTGTCTCAGCCATAGTGAGTTCCTGCTCTGCTATATGTCAAAAGCACTATTTCTCTATATTTGTCCACTGTCTTTGCCTCTTCCCTCTCTTCTATGAAGGTCTCTGAGCCTTGAGAGTAGTGTGTGTGAGACAGACATCAAATTTAGGGTTGAGTACTCTGCCGTCTTTTCTACTCTGTATATTGGAAAGCTGTGGAGTTCTGTCTTCTCATCTACTACAAAAAGAAGCTTCCTTGATATGGGATTAGAGGTGTACTATATAGATATAACAATAAGCTATTGGGAATTGGTTTAATACTACAGCCAAGTAGCAAAATAATAGAATCAAACTCTCCCCTAGGGCCTATGACTTACATAAGCCACAGGTTCTTTGCTTTGATAACAGCACCAGGCATAAGTTCTGCCTTGTGGAAAGAGCCTTAAAGTTCATCAGAAAGTGATTTATTACTTCCACAACATCTGTTCCACTCTTGTACCAGTAAGCATATCTTCCTAGGCAGGTCATATCTTTACTCACATGGTTCACTGCTATACAAGACTGTTAATCACTTTTCTTCCCCGGTAGTGTGCATAGTACCTTTCAACACTATGCAGGCTAGCCAGTAGGGATAAAGCTTCCAGGTCTGTTTCACCTTGTTTCCTTAATGTTCTATATGTATGTGTGTGTGTGTGTGTGTGTGTGTGTGTGTGTGTGTGTGTGTGATATTCATACATATATATAATATATATGTATATATATGATATATATATATGATATATATATATATAGTATATATTTTAGGAACCTTCTACAGAAGGTTTCTATATGGCATTTCCAAAGGTCTTTAATGTGAGCAATCCTTCCCCATTCTCCTTCCTCCTCCATGTCCTCCCATTCCCCATCCACTTAACACTTTTTGCTCTGTCTTTTTCCCTTCATGCCAGTTATATTCTGTTCTCCATCACTCTCTGATTGTTATTAATTTCCTAACTTCTATGACTGAATCCAATATAAACCCTCATATTGAAAGATTCAAATCCAGCATCTACACATGAACGATCATGAAGCATTTGTCACTCAGGATTATAATTTCCATCTCATTGCATGAACCTGCGCTTCTCATTATTTTATTTTTCTTAATAGCTGAATAACATCCTATTTCAGAAAAGTACATTTGCATTATCCACTTCTCAGTAGATGGACATGTGGACTGTTGCAGTTTCTTGAAGCCCACAGTAGACACAGACTTCTAAATATATGTCAGTTTGATATGGAACTAAAGTACAAGGTTTAATATGGAAGTGGGGGAACTAATTATCTATCTTTCTAACAACCCTGTTACTACAATTTTTCTAAGTATTTTTCCATTTTGAAACATTTTCATTTCCTGCAGTAGAAAGTGTTTCACTTACTTCAGTAAAGCTGAGCTGTGTAGATCTGACTACTGTCTATTTGCAACAATCTGCAGGGATATCAACCATCATCTTGTATCTGCTCACCTTTTCCCATGCATCACTTTTACAAAGTATATTCAACTCCATCACCTTGATACTGGAGACAATCCATGCCCCCAAATAAATGTCTTAACCATCACTGCACTACATCCTTCTCCACTCTTCAGACTCTGCCTCCTACACACAGTGCACACCAACATTCAGATGGCTGTTTTAATTATCTCCATGCCCAGCTTCCACATTGTCAATTTCTCCTGTCCTTTACTCTGTACAAAGAGCACTGCCACTTATTCTAACATTCCCACAGTGCTCTCTTCTTTGGGAAACTTTGACTAATGTAAGAAACCCATTGATTGTTTCTACTTTAAAATGTTTAACATCCATTTGTTGTCTCCTCATTATACTGGAATAAGGTTTCAAACAACTCACAGTACCTTGTTATTCATTAATATCCTTCATTCTGTATTATGCATTTTAGAACTCAGCCAGCACAGTCCTTAACACAAAGCTCATGACTATTAACTTTTCAAGACAAAAGAAAATATAAAGGAACTTTTGCTCACTCTATATTCATTGTCAGTTTTGCTTAATACACAACATATGGTAATATAATTCTATCATAAAGCTCAATGGTAATACTGGAAACAGGACTTAGTATAGTTATGTGTATTAGTAATCTACAATAAAAGTACTAAAACTATTGACAGTTTGACATGAAGGTCATTATTAAATGTCATTAAACTACTTCAAAATGTATATTTTAGTTTGGATTTCACCACTTCATGCATTCAGAACTCTTGAGCATTGTGTTATATGCAATTCAATATAAGACCGACACAGCCATGGGTGAGAGTTTCTATCAGCTGGGCAACCTAAGTCATTGAGCTATATTAGTTTATTTATTCTTCCTGGCATGAAAACAGATCAGTGTTATCATCTCTAATGATATAACAAACACATATATTAAAGACAAGAAGTTAAAAGATAGTAAAATAGTTCTTCAAATAGCGTGGAATAGTCCTACTCACAAGGCCATTATCTACACCCTCCTGACTTCAAGTGAGTGAAAGGCAAGTTAGATCTCACAAACTCTCAGAAAACAACCACTAGACTTGAGCAAAAAATTGTATTCTTCCTGGTTTTGATTCAACTACTTTCTATCTGGCTTGTTCAATTTAGATCCTCCCAATCTTATACATGGCTGTTCCTTTATAATGTTTACTAAATTTTCTTAAATTTATAGAAATTCTGCCTTTCAGACATAATCATTTTAAACTGCAATATCACAGAATAAATACATATTTTTGTGAATTTTTCCAATTATGTTTTTTGGATTAATATATAATAATATCTGTTCTAATAAATCTTTGAAAATTAGAATTAGATAGATGAAATGGATGACAGATGTGATTGATAATAAATGAGATGGATAGGTAGATAGTAAATAGGTAGTTAGGAAGATAGTTATTGACTTTACAGAATAGTATTAGAAGGATCAGTTGGTTTTATTAGCAAAACACATAATTTGCATATTTTTAGAATATTCAAATATAATCTCAAGAAATTTCAAGGACATAATTCATTGCTATGATTCCACTGTTGTATCATAAGGACATGTCCATAGATCCAGGATGACAGATCTCTTGAACCATTTCAGTATTATCATGATTTGTTCAAAGTTCATTTCTAACATCTATACTTCCTGTAAACATATTACTAAATAGAGAAGCTACAAGAGATTAATGACCAATAATTTGGGAAAGGTTTCTTAATATTTGAGACTAAATACCTCTTACTGGATCACATTAGGAATTGTTAAACTGTGTTACATTCTTTTGGTGATTATTTCACATGGTCCAATGTGTGCAGTGGATATTAGAAGAGAAATCTTAAGTATTATTGATATTGCTCACACAATGGTAGGATTTTCCTAAAGCTATTTGTGGATGACTTGATATGATATGACCTTTCAAACATTTCATCAGGAGGAAATTCACATATGCATACAGCTCGCAAAGCTTGCAAAATATAACTCATTATTGAGGCTGGTAATGGGGCCTGAGGAAGTTAACTAGATTATTTTTAATATTTGCAATAATACCTCAAAAAGTGTAATTATTAAGTGTGGATTTTAAAGAAAGGTGTGCTTGAGAAAAACTCTCTGTTTTAAGAAAAAATAATATATTTTAAGTCCATAGTAGTCTAACTAAAATCAGTGTTAGGGTTAAAAGCATAGGGATCAGAGCACTAGGAGGCTGATAAGAAAGCTTTCAGTCAGATAGGTGCAGCAATGCTCAGAGATAAGAGGAAGGAGAGCGTCTGGGAAAAATAATAAAGCCAGCTGTGGCCGGTTCTATCTGGTGCCAGGAAGAAGACTTGGGTCACCAAGACTCTGTTCTTCCTTCCTCTGGTAATCTCCTCAGCCCTGTGGGCAACTACATCTTTACACCTATTCTCTCATCTAATGCATGTAATCACCAACAGCCAACAGACTGAGTTGTAGGTAGGATGGCATCTAGGGAAGTCTCTGTCTACTCCAGGAAGGAAATCACACTGAAAGACCATACAGATGAATAAACGGTAGACCAAGATGAACAAGTCCAGATGCTAAAAATATCTTTCAAAGTTGCCACTCAGCACGGTCCCATTCAACTCTGAGAGGTGGGCTGTACTTTGGTTTGGTAGCCTCAAACTCTTCTTTGGGGTATCTGTGCCCTATATGAATTAGTCCCTCAGGAACAGAAGACCAAGAGTTTGCTCCTGTGGTTGAGAGGGGAGGGAATGTGGTAGAAGATATATCTCTCCATGCATAGTTATTGGGACTTCATGTGTGTTCAAATAAAGTAATTAGAGAAACCCTACATTAGTGCTTGATTTTAATTCACAAAAGAAGAAAAGTCCTCCAGCAACAATATCAACAAAACAATCAGTAAAACTTACACTGAAATTAACCCTTTCCATGAGTCCATTGAGTAAATGATTAACCAAAGGATCCATTCTTATTGTTTCTGGCCTACCATGTCCAGGTGTAAGGCATACTGTGTCTGTACATCTTGAGGCTGGATGAAGGCATGAAGGGATTTACTGTATTTGAGAAAAACACAAACCCCTCAGTAGGGTATGTTCCTGATGTTCCTGAAGGACAAGTATCTTGTGTGCTCTTTTACTAATAATACTCACCTTTGTGATGTTCAGGGCTTGCATGCTGGTGAATTTTATTCTATTTTGTAAGTGCTTCCACAAATTTCTATGATCTGTGTGGATGAAGCATTAGAAATGTAGGTCAAAGGGTCAACACCATTACTTCCTCTGAAGGTAGTTACAGAAGGATCTGCTAATCCTTTGTGTGACACACACTAGCTCTTCCAAGATACTTTTTTCACTCTCATCCATATTTTCTCTTCCCACTGGAGAACTCAATACAATATTGTCACTGTAACTGTACTTACCTCAGCAGAAATGGGGTAGAATCTACCTCAACACAGGCTTTTCAGGGGATCAGAACTTAAGCTGTGAGCATACTCTGGAGTGGATAGCCATCCCAGCATTGGCCTGGAAGTTCCAACCCCCATTGAGGCTTTGGTAATGGTCACACCCACAAGGCAGGGCAGGAAGGAAGTGGAAGACGGAGGATCCAGAGGAGGTCGCTCTCTTGGTTCGGGGACACTGGACACAGGAGGTAGACTGAGCAGAGTTCTCCAGAGAACACCGCCAGACTGCGCCATACCTTTGCCAGACCCTACAACCTATCCCTTCATTTGTAAGTTACCCCACAAAATAAACCTCCCTTTTAACTACAAGGAGTGGCCTTAATAATTTCACCAATAATACTCAAAACTTTTTCTGGAAACATCATAGTTTAACACTGAGGATGCCATCACCCTGTGACTGTAGTCAGCTGTGAACAGACTTTTCACAGTGAGTGTGGGGGAAACATTTTATAAGATGGCTTTGCTTTCTCTCATTCCAACTTACAGGTCATTTCCTTGATCCTTTTATATTGGTGAGGAGAGGAGTGAATATAAAGTAAAGCCTTATATAAATGACATTTCACTAGTGATAGATACCTAGCTTACAGGAGCAAATGGATGAAAATTTATTTTCATTTTTATTTTCCGTAAGGATATTCTGGATTACTTTCTCATGAATTAATATTAATACAGCACAATTCATTGCTAAGATCTGGATGTTAATGTATCCCAAATTTCCTATTTTGAAGGTGAATGACTGATGTAGTAGTATTGCAAAGTGGAGTCACTGAGGCGAAATGGCTGAAGGAGAGCTCTGTCCCTCCATACAATAGGCCTTGCAGAATTCTTCCCTGTGTATAATGCAGTCCCTCCATACCCCTCCCTCTCTACAACAAGCTCCCTCCCCAGGCCATTTGAGAACACAGCTTCCTGTCACTGAGACCCAAAAAGCCAGGAACCAAATGCCTGGCACCTGCACATGAAACTTCCTGCTCATCTTATGTACAAGGAGTAAATTTCTGTTGTGCTTGTGTTTCTTAGCTTATCTTGACTACTCAGTTCATGGTACTTTCACCATAGCCCATTGGGACTGAGAAATGACATTTTCTTGTGATCGGTTTTAGTATCCTTAATAGGTGGGTAAAAGTCTAACACATCTACCACACACATTTTTCTGGTTGCTGGCTGTGAACTTGGATAAACCAAGGCACTATAAGGCTCTAGAAAAAGTATGATATAAAGATCCTGACATGAAGTATTTCCCATTTTACCTGGTATATTATATAGTAAGTAAATTTTTTATTTCCTTCATTTTTGAGGTTATATTATAATGATATCATTTCCCCCTCTCTTTCCTCTGTCCTAAACTTTCATGTCCCCCACCTGGCTTTCTCATAAATTCACAGTTTCTTCTTTCACTAATTCTTGCTACTTGTGTGTGTATTCCTAAATACATGAGTACAACCTGCTCAGTCTGTAACATTATCTATATAAGATCCTATAACACATAATAATGTTGTGTATTATATAACACTATATATTATGACCATTCATATTATATATCATTCAAATAATGTATTTTATTATATATTTATGTATACTTTTATTTTATATTTATATAAATTATACATAAATGTAGCATATATTTATATATAACATATAATACACAATTATACATAACATTATAGTTGATTAATTATATATTATATATGTGACAGATATAATGTATAATTTAAATATATATATATATATATATATATATATATATATATATATACATACATATATATATTTTCAGGGCTGACCATTTGGAAAGACCATAAGAGCCAGAGGATCAGGAGTTTGCTGTGAGACTCTGTCTTCTGGGAACGTCAGAACAGATGCTTCACCCATAAAATCACCCACCAACATGACTGCACAAATGTGAGCTGAACAATGATGAAAACAATAGACGTGCGAACAGGGACTGGGAAAAGCCCATGAAGCCTCATTCAACCCTACACAGAAAACTAGAACTATAAACAATTAATGAGTGCTGAGAGCTGAAAGAAGGACAGACATTCCTCCTCTGGGAAGAGCACACCTGGTGTGAGAATTTGTTCCATTCAGCCAATAACCTTTGGGCGCTCTGGCCCAATAAGCTTGGTCTTTTCTGGGTACATGACAGGTTAATACTGAGGAAGTGGGTGTGCACTGGCTTTCTTGGGTGGTCAAGACCTGGGCAAGTGGCATGGAGCACCTTGTGGTTGGTCCCCTTCCCACCCAGGGCAGGACAGGACAACTGAAGCTAGACTGGAAGGATCAGCAATGGCAGTATCTACCTTGTTCTGTATTAATGAGTCTGTTTCCCCATTGTATCATGTGGAGGCCCACAAAGGTTTCCTATTGAGATGTGAGCTTGCTTTTCCCAGAAGTGCTGCATTAGAGGATTGTTTGACCACCTGCGTGGTTATGATGATTGGAAGGGTCTGCACTTGACTGTGCTAGGGGGAGGTCTTTTGCTCCATCCCTTGGCATTCCTAAAAAAGGCCCTTTAGAAGATACAGGAGGGGCCAGTCAATATTGATCTAGGCCCTCCTGAGGCTGTCTTGTGTTTCTGTTTCTCTCCCCTATATCTTTCTATCTAAATAGTTCTCACTCTTCCCTCCTCAAGAGTACCCTGGGGATAAAGTGGGAGTGGGCCTCCCACAGAGAAATGGATAGGCCTCCCACAAATCCCATAATAAATGTATATATATGACTTTTAAAAACCAAGAGCTGAGGACTAAATTCTGTGGCAGAGTGCAGTTGTTACTTGGCTTCTGAAAAAGGTGAATGTAAGCAGAAAACATTAACTGAAACTCAGCTGCTACACTAACACTCAAAATGGTGGCACTTACAGAAGCTGAGCTAAAGGAAGAAGAGATGTCCTTCCACACAGAACCAAACATAAAAGACTAGGACATGACAGGGCCTGGAGAGGGACACTCTGATGTCTTCCTCCTCAAATGCTCTAACTTTCCCTTGACACTTATAAACACAACAAGTCTTACTTCCATGCTTGGGGGATCTGCAGAGATAGCAGTAATGATGTCAACTTGGATCTCATTAGCAAGTGATAGCTAACTCCCTCTCACTATGGCTGGACAGGTACCTTCCAGGCATCATGAAGTGCAGTGGGTAGCCATTCTAGCTTTGACCTGAAAGTTCTAACCCCCATTGAGGCTTTGGTAATGGTCACACCTATTGGGCAGGGCTGAGAGAGGACCCTGAAGACCAGAGTTCTGGATGCTGGGGCTCTCTTGGTTCCAGGACCCTGGACACTGGAGTTAGACAGAGCAGAGTTCTCCAGAGGACACTGCTGGACTGCTCCATACCTTTCCCTGACCCTGCAACCTACCTATCTCTTCATTTGTAAGTTATGCCACTAAATAAACCTCCCTTTTAACTACGTGGAGTAGCCTTAATAATTTCACCAATATCAAAGCATCAGTCTGGTCTGTTGTGATGGTTTCTCAGATTATCTCCTCTTACACAGATGATGCAGCATGGTGTGCATGGACCTCCTTTATCACATCCAATCAGTTTAAGGCCTTCCAATTAAAACAGACATGTCCTGGAGAGGGAATCTTCCTCAGCACTAGAGAGACAAATGCTGGTGACGTCCAGCTTGCCACACAGCACACTGCTGACAGGTCAGCCACAATGGACACATTCCCTCAACAAAGCTCCCCATTTCTGTCATCCCCCTCGAGTGTGCTTGTGTAAGTGCATATGTGCATCTGTGCATGTGTGTGTATGTGTGTGTGCATGTGTGTATGTGTGCATGAATGTGTGTGTATCTAATTGATTCAGTTTTCCTGAAGAATTCTGATTATTGTGTCTCCTTTACATATCTACCTAATTACTTTTTTTCTAGATAGAAAAATATTTCTTAAACTTCCCAAGTACATTCACATTCAAATATCTTGATAAATTATTATAGAAATAACTTAATGTAGCTGTATTTTAAACTGGGGACATAAAATACACAACATTCTCTTCACATAATTAATCATTGAACATAAGAGCACTTGTAAGATTTGATGAGGACTTCCCTTCCATTTCCTTGTTTGCCTAATATATAGTGCCCATAGAATGAACCACTTCCTAATAGTCTCAGAACATGTGACACCTTCTGACGCTAATAGGCTTTAATAGGAGCAGTCCTACATTAGCCTATGAAATCCCTTCCCTTTGTCCATTTTTATTAGAAACTTAATAATGATCACATACATGTGCTCTCTTGACATAATTAAATAAAATCACAGCCATTGAAACACATTCAAATGCTACAGAAACCAAAAAGAGTTTGATTTTCCATGCCAGCAGCAAGCTGTAACGGGCCATTATCTACAGTCTGAAGAGCTCTCCCCACTGGGAAATCACCACAGCCTAGATATGGAGATGTCATTATCTCCAGGATGACCTGCTTCTTGTACTGCTGTCTAGTATACTGGCCAGAAGTCTCAGATAAATTGAAAGGACTTAAAGATTTATGAACTCCCAAATTCCTTCATTGTGAGGAACCCTGGCTAAAATACTGGATGGTCCCATGCATATGAGAAGATCCTTCTACAAAAATAGAAAAAATATGTGGAGTAATGGGACATTAAAATTGACCCTTATTTACTATAAATTCTCCTATGAATGGGTATAAAAGCTGAAGCCTGAGAGGCCATACTATCCCTTAAACAGACATTTTTCAGGTAGCTGAACACTATGCACTGTCTATAGTAATTTATGTTTGTGTTTTTAAGCAAGGTCTCATTTTAGACAAAATATGCTTTATGCATCCTATAGAATTTTACCACTTTTTCTATGAGTGTTAGTCTATAATTACAGATGATCACAAAATATATTATAAAATATATGTCAAAAGAGAAAACAAAATTCACACCCCTTTGAGTTCATTATACCTACACAATAAACTGTTTTCCTTAAATCATTCCACAAATTAATTTCCCTTTGTTTAAAATAATACGTTTTAGTCAATTTAGTAAAGAAAAAGACTTAATTTGGAAGTGTTTCATTAAATCATTTTTATTCTATGGACATCGTAGTGGTTTGTCTGCAATAATTAATTTTGCAAGTACAAAAGTGTATTTTCATTGAAGATCCATAGTTTTTTAATTTTTGTAAAACAGCAATCTCTTATTTTTTGATAGAGAAACTAGCTACTTAATATCTTACAGGTTTGGCTAGCACAGTTGGAGTACATTCAATAAATGATATGCCACACTATTTTGTCAGGCCTTAGGTCACTTCCAGAGTTCAAAAGTACATCAGCTTTAGCATAGTGAGGTGTACAATGATGTGCTATGCACAAATATAATAATTCTAGAATATCTCAAAAATAGTTGTGGATTTCTGTTTCTTAAGTAATTTTTTATGGCTTTAAATTATTCTATAATTTATTAATTAATTTATCTTTAGAAAAAGAGAGGTTTCCTGTATATTGAAAAGTTAAAAAGAAAACAGATGAAGATGTGTGGAGGGGGTAAATTAGAGAAAAGGGAGAAGGTAAGTCGGAGACGGGAGAAGGTCAGACATGGTGGGAGAAATGAGTTAGAGATGGAGATGTTTTAACTTAAAACTTCTGTGGGGGTTTAACAACTTAAGGTGGATGCTCATTCAGGGTCTTGTGTTCTTTCCTGAAAGTAATATGTAATTTTACTGATGACTGGTTTGCGGATCTGGTGGAAGATAATACAACTTCACATCCACCACGTCACTGGCTGAATATGAATGGTCAAAGTCAAGGAAAGGTGACATTCTCCAGGATTAGGAAATATTTATATTGCTATCGAGCAATAATTGGTGTTACCTACCTAAGAGTTGTAGATATTTTCAGTTTCTTTTTGTTGTTTTAATTTAGTAACTTTCTACACCAAATAAACTAACAAGTATATTACTGCAGTTTCTTGAAATGGGAGACTGGCAATGGAGAAGAGGAAAAATGTGGGAATAGTTCAATTTATTAAACTCATTTAATTGACACTCTAGCCTCAGAATTTATATTGAACTTGAAAGCAGTGATTTTTGCTTACAATATTGAGCAATATCATTCCATTACTCCTCTGTGTTCATTTTCTCTTTTTGGGAAACACTTGAATAATTAGGAGGCTTATGCTAAGACACTTGGGGACTTTTAGGAAATAGTTCCATCTCATTAGGCGAGATGCCCAGAAGTTCAGGCAGGAAAGTCAGACAGTGAATTTGAGACCAAGCTATTTTTATGGTGTGACAATGAGGCTGAATGGGGGCTTCATGATAAATCAACACTCATATATATTAATATTTCTGCCATCTCTTGGGTCATGGCCAAGAGTGATCTTTTTCATTCAGCTACAAGAGAAGGGGGTATGAAGAAAGATGCAGGAAATGCAACAGAATGACACTCCTGTGAAGAGGAGGGACAAATCTAGGGAGACTGTCAGAGTTCACACCCACTATTCACTGAGGGAAGTGCAGCTCAGGAAACAGTAAACCAGCTGTGTGCATCCTCACCTGAAAACAGCATCATGTTGACTTCAGAGCACAGCAGTGTTGACATCCTCATGCTAACATGGCTTTTTTCAGCAAACCTGAACTGCATCAGGGAAACTTATCAAAGACTGAAGTTGAGATTCAAGATCAATTCAGTAAGAAAATTTAAAAGGTATTTTTTAATTTCCCATCACTTAGTGTTTTTATTTTAATTTAATTTTTGATAATTTCATATATAAGTACTGTGTTTTCCTCATTAAAAAATGGATCAAAACATGAAAATTCTCTAAAATATTTGTAAATGAATACTCATGTCTGGAAGACAGAAATGTACTGAGTGATTTTCAAGTAACAAGTGGATGTATAAAATACTATAGATTCTCGGGGTGGGGGAATCTCTTTACTTTTGAGGGAAGGGGAAATGGCTGTGAACAAATTTCCCAAGACAGTTTCCCAAGCAGGCTTAGATAACATTTTATAAAATGTCCTAGATTGACACACCTTCCACACTAAACCAAGTTCTTTACAGGACCCAATTTCCACCTTAAATATTCCAAATATTTTGTATTCTGCTATCATCTAACTCTTCAGCAACACCAAAGCCAACTGAAAACATAAACACCACTTAGGTAACAGCAGTTTATTATTACTTAGCAATGTAAATCTTTCCTAATCCTGGAAAATGTCACTTTGTCTTGACTATGAAGATTCATACTCATCAGTGTGACTTGGCAGTTTGAATTTGTATTATAGACTAGCAGAACTGCACATTGTTAGTAAAATCACATATAACTTTTAGGAAATGACACATGAAGACCCCTGAATTGTCAGAGTTCCTCTTTATGAATTTAAGTTCCCAAAGAGTGTCCTGTGCACTCTAGTTATCAGCATAGAAGAGTTGTACTCCACCTTTAAAACCTATTTGATTTACAACTCTTGGCAACTCTTCCACACATGGAAAATTTGCTGATGCTACAATCATGTTGTCTCCTAATAGCAACATCTTTGTAATTTTCCCTCAACACCTAGTGGAAATGAATAATTTAGAATATAATCAAATTCAAAAAATGGGCCATAATGAGTCATAGATATTGCTGCCATCCCATTCCTCCAGCAGAAGTTCTGAACTCTGCTGAATTTTCAGAACAATATCTTAGTTCCTCCTCTGAGAAAGCATTTTATTAACAAATAAAATATAGATTAAATTTCACAAATGTGCTGAAGTCAAGAAAAAAATCCTTTCTTCTTTAATAAATTATCTCTTTTTTATTTCTGAATACCCCAATATCTCACTTCTAAGACTTGTTAATCCCACTCTGCAGAAGTAGAAACAAATGGTATGTGTTCTATAATGTTTACCATCCTTACTCATTTTTCAGTCTATAGAGTTCTAGATAACCTTTCATTATTCCATCTGCCAATACTACATGAGGGTCATCATAGTAGTGTGGCCTTTGTGAGATTACTCATCAAGGAGAACAAGTCAGTGAGCAGAGCCCCTTCTAAATAGAAAGCAAGTCGAAACTTCCCTGGTATAATAATTCAGCTTCCAGCTTTTATGAAGGGCTCTACACTGACTGTGGGGTAAATTTCAGTCACCAGGAACTAACAAAGAACTACCATAGTGAGCTTTGCCTACCAACTTAACACAAGCCTACAGTCACCTGGGAACAGGGACATTTAACTGAAGAACTGCTCCATTAGACTGTTCTGTGAACATTTTCTTGATTGTTACTTAAAGGAAAAGCCTCATGCCCACTGTGGGTGGTGCCACCCCCTAGGCAGGAGAGCCCCAGCTTCGTAAGAAAAAGAGCTGAGCAAGCTAGCCAGCAGCTTTCCTCCATGGGCTCTGCTTCAGTTCCTGCCTCCAGGTTCCCCTCCTGGCTTCCCTTGATATTGAACTGTAAACTGTAAGATGAACAAGCCCCTTTCTCCCCAGGTTTGCTTTTGGTATTTATTATAGCAAGAGGAACCTCACTAGGACAAAAGCATTAGTGATGATTTGGATCAAATTCATAAACACCTGTTATTTTACTTCTGGCAACGTGAAAGGGAGTTGAATGTCTGAAAAAGAATAGGTGCTGGATCCATATTGAATAGAAAAACAAATAAACAGGTGTTCATGGAAAAATGAAATCAGGACATCTTAACTTGCCCTGGATACTAACAACATTGCTGAAATGACAGCAGCTAGGAAATGAGACAATCAATGTCACTCAGTCTGAATGAGAAAGCTGAGAAACATGTACTCGACAAAGGGTGTTGATGGAGTGCAGAGACAACCTCTGTCTTTGGTTTCATTCAAAACTGAGATTTGATTTGCTGCTGGCAAGCATACTGCGCATGAAAGACATCTTGGAAAATGAGCTCTCCTCTCACTCATTAGGTGTTATGTTCAGTGTGAGCAAGCACATCCTCTGTGCAGCACTTACAATTTGCTTATTTAAGCATGCCTGCCATCACTTATCGAAAGTATATCTCTAGTTTAAACAGTTGAAACTTCCATGGGAAAGTGGCCAACATGTATAATCTTTTCTCTAAAGTAAGAACTCAAAGTTACCTTGAAAAACAACCTAGAAATATGTATTTATGTATGTATGTATGTATGTATGTATGTATGTATGTATGTATGTATATATACTGTATTTCCAATAGCAATCATACAATTACATGAACTGTACAGAAGGAAGACAAAGTCAATAAAAATGACAGACATTGGAACCCCACCACTGGTTCATTTGGTTTAGGGAATAATATGTCGTGGTCTTTGCTGCAGCTGTCCTATCAAACACCAAAAATATTCAGGCTTGGTAGTTTGCTGTTTAGGTTAACAATTACACACATTGCACACACTGAATAGATTTTCACTTTTTTGTTCTAAATGAAGAATGTTCACCAGATAATAATTAGTATCTGCTGAGTACTCTTCAGACTAGCATATCATGAAGAAATCCCACATGTTGACATTATGTTCATCCAGCTGAGCTCCCAACAAGTCTATTCCCACTACCTTTCACTAAGAACTCTAACTGTAGAACCACTGGTTAGACCCTTTTCCTCTATCATACTCAACACTAGAAAACAAAATTGTGCATTTGTTGGGTTCTTTATATAGTTTATCTAGCTTAAGTTGATGATGAGGTAGAAAATACATATTCAGAATTTAAATCAAATTATGAATTATAATGACTCCAACTATGAAGTATACATATATACACATTACACACAACAAACATAATGTTTCCCAACATCTATTTCATTGTTATAGTTCACAGAAGGAGAAGAAAAATAATGATCTGTAATTTATGTAAAAATCTAGAATATACATTCTGTAGAAACACAAAATTTTAGTTGTTTTACTGTCATGCATCAAATTTTGTTTACAAGATAAGAGAAACATTACAGTTTGGCTATAAAAATTGGATTTGCCTTAAATGATAAGATGTAAAATGAATGTGAAATTTGTGTAACAGAGTAATTAACAGAGCAGTGTGCAGGGTAAGGCAGTGAGTGACCCAAGGTCCATGTGAGAGTCTGTGCTTAACAAATTCATGTGCATTTTCCAAATAACTAGGAATGGTGCATACAGAGACCCTTATAGGACTGTGTGAGAACTGACAAATTGTAGAGTCTGACAAAGTGTTGAAGGAAGACCCCATACTCAAATTGTAAGAGCAAAGAGTGTATATTATACTAGCATATGCAGGGTCATTCACCTGTGCGAAATGGGAATGACCCCAAGAGGAGCATCCAGGCTCCTTTTAAGCACAGCTAAGGAAGTTTCAGGGACATACATGTTCACACACATACTCGGTTAAGCAAGTAGCAGTTATGCTAGTATACTTTTAACTGGTTGATGCTTAGTTTTATCATTTTGGACATACTTACACAAGCTAGGGCAAGTCCAGATGTGACTCAGAAGAGGGCTGCAGCATTTGTCTTTGAGACACTTTAAGGCTTACTTAGGCCTTGTATTTGTTCTCTCCCTCATCCCTGAATGCAAGGACATTGTGGATAAATGGCCCTTTGTTGGGACAGACACCTGTTTTGCCCTCACCAGAGAATTGCAATCTAAATTCAATTGTGAGAGTGAGAGAGTTTAACCCTATTCAGGATAGCTAGGAATGGCAGGTAGAGGGACTCTTCTAGGACTGTGTGATGGCTGAAGAAAAAGGACATATACATGATAAACATGCACATCTGTAAACAAGGTTGATGCTAAACCTGTCCCCTTGCAGGTATTTGCAGATGTGCTCATATTTCCAGACTGTTGCATGCAAGATAGTGTTTTCTCTCAATAATAAACAGGAGGGATGGAGTGGGGAGGTGACTCAAGGACTAACACTGCTGAAGTGCGTTATCTGGGGGCATTGACCTGTTTCATGTCCTCTTCTAGCTCCCAATCTATGGCAGTTTCTTTACCATGCTTCCCTGAATCCAAGGAAGCAAAGTCCAGATGTCTCAAATTCGTAAAGAACAAAAAGTCCAATTGTTACACATTTAAATATTATTTTTCTGGGTGAATTATTGAAAACTTTTCTTAAGATTTTGCTTGTTTAACGTCCTAGATGAAGTAAAATCTTTTCCATACATTTTTAAAGGTATTTTTTTCTACATTTATTCTTCTATTTGTGTATGTTTCTGTGTGCACACACAGGCATGCTTGTGTGGATATCACAGACCAGTTTTCAGCACCCAGCTCTCTTCTTCCACCATGTGGGTCCATGTGGGATCTGATTTAGATCCTTTGGGTAGGCATTGAGTGCCTTTCACAGATGATCCAGTTGTGGCCATTTGTGAAGCATCTTAAATTAAGGAGAGCACCAGGACACCAGCAGATTTTCTCCAGTAACCTTAAACTTCCATTTATTTCCATTGCTCCCTGTGTCTAGAAGCTGTGGTGCTGATCCCTATGCTGGTGGCTCTCAGAGGGGTTACTCGTGCTAGAAGGGAGTCATTTGGCAGTACCTGGACTTTGCTTGGTATTTGAAACTCAAGGGCTTGATGCTCCTGAGATAAGATAGAAAAAGACATAAACATTCTTGAAGATGCAGGAGACCCCCCCAAAATAATCACAGAAAATGAGAAGCTTTGAATAGCACCATTCTGTGTGCTTGAGCATTCCCAACACCCAGGGTCTCATGAAGATGATCAAGGCAACGCTGTGTCTCCCCAATGGCTTAAAGACAGAGGTCCGTGGGGAGGAATGAGGTTTACACGTAAGCCATGGTGACTACAAAACAACATTTGCTGGGACCATCACCTTGAAGCCAGCATCAGTCATGAAATTCAATGAATAAAAAGCACTTTACAACTATGTGGAATTCACCTCAAAAATTTTTAAAAACTGTTCCATGGATTAAAAAAAAAAAAAAAAAACTACGCTTTTAAATTCTAACTAAAATATCTACTCTAAATACAAAACTGAAAATAACCTACTATGTTAAATGCATTGGCATGCATATTAGATATATATTCATTTGTCATGTTCTGTGTTTCATGAAAACAGCAGTGTCCTGGGAGCAGTTCTGGAAGGTCTCTAACAGTAGAATGTTTTTCTGCTGACTTCAAGGCTTTGGTTTTCACTCTTACCCATGTTTAAATTGCTTTTTACTTTTCTTTTTTGTATCATGTAACATGAATCAACAAGACAAAATAAAAGGTTCTAAGAAGAGGTTTCAGCATGTCCAACTTCCCACAGTGTAGTTTGTTAGTGTTTACCAACTTGATACAATGTCTATCAGAAAACTACAAAGTCCAATGAAGCATTGTGTGCTCTAATCCATGATCGGCCAAGTCCATCTTATCAGAAACCTGGCAATGCCTGGGTGCTGCAGATGGCTGTGAAGTGATGGCATCCCAGAGCAATGGCTGCAGAGACCAGAGTTCCAGTCAAAATAACACCCCACTGGGTCAGACCATCTACAGTCCCTGTCTTCTCTCATAATACAGAGGAAACATATTTATTATTTGTTCTGAAAAAAAAAATTCCTGAATAAAAATTGTGTGACATCTGAAGTCGTAGTTTGGGGACCATTAAGCCATCACCTTAACTATGGTTCTAGTCTGTACTATTGTATTTAAACACTGCATCTCAAAACTAGTTTCATCCAGGAGGAGACCAAAAGTGTTTACTCTTCAATTACTTATTTTATCATTCAGACAGACTGACGTCTCCTGCTGTATTAAACCTACCATGGAAAGGGAGAATTCATGTTTCCTCTTTACATCAAAAATCTTCCCTTGGTCTCTGTTTGTTTATTCTTGAAACAGGGTCACAGGTACACTAATCTGGCTTCAAACTTGCTTTGTTGCTGAGGATGACTTTGAACTTTTAATCCCCCTGCCTCCACTTCGAAGTGCCTGCATCAATATACCTTGTGCATGGACTTCCCACATGCAGATTAATCAGTCAACCCACTGAGCCACATCCTCAGGTTTTACCATTCCTTCTAAGGAAAAACCTTTGTCTCCATTCATAGAGCATTATCAGACTGTGACCACGAAACAGCCTGGTAGGAATCCTTGACAATAATGAAATACAAAGAACCTTATTCCTGTATGTGAATATGTCTTGGCCAAACCTGAAATATTGTGAGTCTATCCTGAACATTTACCTATATTATTATTTTTATTTTTCATTCATTCAAAATAATTATTCATACAATTATTTTAGTCAAAATATTTTAGTCATACAATTTTTCTTGGTACACATGCTTCTATTTTAAAAGAAATTATTTATAAAACAGTTTTAATGAAAAGTTTTGAAAGAACATGTGGACTGTTTTCCATGCACTGCACAGTGGACTAAGGACCCAGACAACTTTTATCCTTTTATCCTCCAGAATCCCCCAGCCTCATCCCTGCTTTGTGGAAAACTGATTTTGAGAAGCTAAGTGAATGGCCTAAGGTCAGAATGTGTAGGAAGTGACAATCTCTGCCTCTCTACATAGCAGCTAAATGCCAAAAAAAAAATCTCACCCCACAAAAGGTATTTACATGATAAACAGGTGTCCTCCATCCAAATCCTAGACTTGATTTCTATTGCTAAGCCTGGTTTGCCTGACCGATATTTTTCTTTTAAATACATACTTTCTGTTCACTTATTAAAGTGAATCTGAGCTCAAACACATAACAATGAGCCAGACACTGACATTCACAGGTGCAAAATATGTGATACTATGGAAGGAGTGGAAAAGAGGTTTGACTGCAGCCCATTTGTGAGGTAGCAGACAAGATTGAATCAAAAGCATTTTACCACAGAGACACAGCATACATGCTTGCCCCATCACCTCTGTGTGGTTCTCTTTGAACCAACTGTTCCGAATAAAAGGCTCCGAGTCTGCAGCCAGGAATGATACAAAGTAATTGATGGAGTTAGAGGATTCTACATTGAATGAATTCTAATCTGAATTCAATAGATCTTCATACTTGAGTATTCCACCACAATGGGAGGGAATCAGTGAAGTTCCTAAAAAATGGCATTTATGAACACATTGAGTAATTACTGTCTTTTCTAAAAAGTAAAAGAATTAAAAACAGCTGAGAAGAAAATCATGTCTTGTGTATTTTGAAAATGAAAATTTAAGTAGAAGTTTAAAAATAAAATGATTGGGCATGTCAACATGAGTCTTCCTGAAAGATTTGAGATATGATTGTAAGATGATTTTATCTGTATCCTATAATGAGATGCAGTTTAGAAGGATCACCAACATGGTATGAAAATATCGTTCTAATGTTTTAAGTCAAGGAAGAAAAGGGTATATATTATGTATAATTTGCATTTGTGTATATTATATAAAACATAGTTAATTTACATTACCAAGGGTGTGAAAAGTCAACAGAAGTGTTTATAATCTGAGAGTAAAGAGAAGACTAGAGAATAGGCTAGTCTCTGGTTAGTAGTAAAGGTGAGAATCAAGAAATGCATACCCTTCTACATATGTATATCCATGTTCATTAGAATTCACAATGAGCTTCAGAGCACAAATACTGAGGATCCTATATTGCATGTTATACACATTTCACATTTATGTACTTAAATTTAAAAATTATAGGCAAATATGCAAATGTATTTATAATCATATTTTTCTATCTTATGACTATTGAAGATATACTTCTCAGTTAAAAATCCAATACAAAAATGTGTTTGTTAAAAGTATGTCTTAATTCAGTTATATCTAGCAAAATGAATATTCAACATTGTCATATTAAATGTGGAGAAGTCCTACAATTAAACATTTTCTTTTCTGAAATTTAACTTTTTCTCTCAATAAAATTTCATCAGCCACAGATAATATGACAAGCATCAAATCATGCCTGGCGCGAAGCATGCTGTTTTCTGTAGCGACCTAAACAGCAGGAAGAGCCAGGCAGGGAGCCACTGGGAAATGTGTGACTGTGATCTACCTGGCTGATACATGGGGAGTACCCAAGGAAAGCCACTGATGCTACTTAAACAGGGTTGGCACACATCCCAGGCTGGCCTAGAACTGCTGACCTCCTGCCCCGGCCTCTCCAGTGCTGGGTCATGAGTGTGGTCCTCCTGCCTCCGGATGTCCAGTGCTGGGTCTTACTAGTTCAGTGTCCGGCTGTAGCAGGGTCAGACAACCCACTCCTGCCCCTTGGTTGTTATCAACCTTGCATTTTCTGCTTTTTGGTTTCCTGTTGCTGTCAGCTTACCTGACAACTCACATACTCTCTGAGGACAAGATGATTTTCACATTTGCCTTTCCCTGATTTCCAGTGATCTTTTACGATGCCTCCATATGCTTTGTCCTCAAGAACATTAATTATTACAATTAATAAACCCTGACTATCGCCTTCCCCCAAAGAACATCAGGCATGCAGTCTCCTCTATCTATTGTAAGCCTCAATTATAAAAGGACACTTTAATTAATTATCATGAAAATGATATTTATTTAGGGCGAATTATTTTAATGTAACAATATCCAAAGTTGTCCCCACAACTTTTTAAGGTACATTTTGAAAGATTAGATGATCTAGTAGGACAGTTATTCAAAAGTAAGTCACTACACCCAAACTATAAATACATTATTTTTCAATTAAATGTGTAAATGTGCATTCATATGCCAGCTGTAAATGATCTGGTAATATCTCTTAGTAAATAAGACTGTGGGAGTTTTAAGAGTCCAATTGTCGAGAAAGAGGAGGGACTGTAAGAGTATGAATTGTTGAGACCAAGATTGGAAAAGCACAGGGACAAATAGCCAAACGAATGGAAGCACATGAATTATGAACCAAAGGCTGTGGAGCCCCCAGCTGGATCAGGCCCTCTGGATAAGTGAGACAATTGAATGGCTTGAACTATTTGGGAGGCATCCAGTCTGTGGGACCTGGACCTGTCCTTAGTGCATGAGCTGGCTGTTTGGAATCTTGGGCTTACACAGGGACACATGCTCAGCCTGGAAGGAGGGGACTAGACCTGCCTGTACTGAATCCACCAGGTTTAAATGAATCCCCAGGGGAGTCTTGGCCCTGGAGGAGATGGGAATGGAGGGGAGGGGCTGGGGGGAAGGTGGAGTTAGGGGCAGGAGCGGGGAGGACAGGAGAACCCATGGCTGATGTGTAAAATTAAAACACAAATACATTAATTTAAAAAAAAAAAAAAGACTGCACTATCTTTTTAGTACTGTGGGAAAACCTGCACTTCCTTGTACTGAGGACACCTTCCAACAGGCTTTATCCCCAGATGAAGAGCTAAGGGCAAACAATGGCTGCAGAGATAGAGGATCCCTCTTGTTCAGGGACCAGGACTTGGGTGAACCAATCCCAAATGGTCAGCTTTAAACACAGATGTTTATTAGTAACACTGAATGGACTCCACAGTGCTCAATCATGTGTGTGTGTGTGTCTGTGTGTGTGTGTGTGTGTGTGTGTGTGTGTCTGTGTGTCTGTGTCTGTGTGTGTGTGTGTCTGTGTGTGTGTGTGTGTGTGTGTGTGTGTGTGTGTGTGTGTGTGTGTGTGTGTGTGTGTGTGTGTCTGTGTGTGTGTGTCTACCAGTAACAGTTCTAGAGGAGAAAGATAGTGGGGGCACAGAAGGAATCAGAGGGGAAAAGGGAGGGATGGGCATGATTAAAATACAACACTCATGTATGAAATACTAAAAAAATTAATGATATTAACCAAAAGAATAGGTGTATACTTTCCATTCTTCAAACTGAAAACTGTTGATTTAAACAGTGATCCAAGTTCAGAGTACAACTAGATTGTAATTATTTTCCTATAAACATTTTAGTCACTATACCCACATCTACTTAGACATTTGTGCTATGGGATGTTCTGTATGTCAAATGTGTTGCTCTGATTGGTTAAAATAAATAAAGTGCTGATTGGTTGGCCAGTAGCCAGGCAGGAAGGATAGGGTAGGTGGGACAAGGAAGAGGAGAAGGCTGGGAACAGGAAGGCTGGGAGAAGAGACTGCCAGCCGCTGCCATGAGAAGCAACATATAAAGACACCAGTAAGCCACAAGCCATGTGGCAAAGTATAGATTAATAGAAATGGGCTAAATATAAGAGTAAGAACTAAACAATGGTAGGTAGGCCTGAGCTAATGGCCAAGCAGTTTAAATAATATAAGTGTCTGTATGAATATTTTATACGTGGGTTATGGGACTGCGGGGGCTTGGTGGCACCTGGAGAGAAGCTCTCCAACTACAAATGATGCCCAATGTGTTGCCAAGAATTTCCACCTAAAACCTGAGAAAAAAGATTCTAAAACAAAGCTAAAAACAGCTTCCTAGTTGTCTCTCTCAAGTTAGCAGCAGCCTGCCAGTTTGTGCTACTATGGGGGGTTCCTGGCATGTGCGTCTGACCTGCAATGTGGCGGGAATGAGGAATCTACAAGCAGCACTTTACTCTGCTGCATGGTGGATTTAGCCTTTGCTAGATTAAAAAAAAAAAAAAAAGTTTCTGGGCTATGCGCTGTTTTGATAGAACTGCTTCTGATAGTTGATGGTACACATGGCTCCAGACCCAGAGCTGGTGGTAAACTGTACCACAACCACATTGGGAAGCTGAGGTGGGTGGAGCCAGCAGCCACAGTGGCTTCTCAGTCTTACAAAGATGGATATTACACAGAGAATCTGGTTTGTCTTGTCTTTGGGATTTTTAACTACAGAAAAAGATTTGATCATAAAAGCTGTTGAATTAAACAAATATGTAAATTTTAAAAGTAACTTGACTTCAAAATTTGGATATAAGGATATGTTGCTTTGAAAAAGAGTCTCTGCTTTTGTTTCCACAGAAAGCCAGAGGCTGTGGATTTGTTCCAGATTAAGATACATCAAGTTTGATCAGCCAAGACCACCTGAAAGGTCTTTGATGACACCATGGCCCAGATGATCCAACATCCAAAATGGTTTCAAGGCAACTGGCACAGAGGTTTACTCTCATAGACTATTCCATAATCCTAAAATTTTCTTTGTATCCCCATAAGATACAGCACCCCCCTCCAGCAGGAAGTAGTAAGAAAAACTACGCCCAAATTCCCAGCTGGCTTTGGGGATGGAATTCGCTCACTCCTTCTCTAAACCCAAGCACATTGTCAAAAAAAAAAAAAAGGTTAAGAACTTCTTATGTCCCAAATCAGTAGAGCCCTCTGGTGTGGGACAGAGAAAAACCACTATTTTATTTAAAACAGGTTGATTATAAATACAATCTCTTTCTAAAGATAAAAAGGGGATATGATATAGATATGATAGGATGAAAGGGTATAATGAACTTACTTCTAAAGAGCAACAACTCATTTAAAATGTTTTACATTGGTATAGATTTTAGTCTATTGATACAAACTTAAAGTTAATTTTGTTATACTGTGTATATATTTCTACTCTTGTTTAAGATATTATGTTTGTACAGCTCATTTAAAATTGTAATGGATAATTAAAAATAGAATAATAACTGGTCATCTATGATATTCATACTCATAGCCATGTTAGTTAAGTCTTCTAGGTATACACAGAGATATTTCAGATAGACAGTAATCTTCAAACACTTCAAAGGTCTACAGAATATGGCATTTAAAATATTTTTAAAATTTAGACTTTCTGGACAGTGAGACATGTCTGCTCCTGGCAGCACTGATTTACTTCAGAGAGGAGGATGGGCATTGAAGACACTTCATATGGAGTTTATCTTCACCTTGGCAAAAATAGCCATTTGGGCAAGAAACTATTCTTGCCTGGACTGCTTGATCACCTGGACATGCAGGACCCATAGAAAGGTGACCACTAAACTTTGCTTGACAAAATGGTCCTTCAGGTTCCTGCTTCGCAGAGGAAACTGACAGACATTCTACAGGACACTGAGAGAAGTGACCGAAAGACTCTAGCCATGTGGGCTGAAGACAAATGCCCCAACAAAGAAACATTAGGTAACTGTCCATGCTGCCAGCTGTCTCTGTCTACTCTTTCAAGACTCCTGAAAAATGCTTGCATCCTTCTCCTGGTTCTCAGGTAGTATTATGTCTTTCTGAGGCCTTTGATATGGTTGAAGACTAGATAGTTATAATTTCCTCAGTTATGATAAAAGATAAATTAGATATAAAACCTTAGACTCACAAATATAAGATAAATAGGATATCTTCTTTAATATTGTAACTGTAGTTCTTGCTTGATAATTGTTTTATTATCTAAAATTTTACTATATAAAAGTTAAAACCTTGCTTTAAAAAAAAAAAAGAAAAGAGGAAGTGCTATGGGATGTTCTGTATGTCAAATGTGTTGCTCTGATTGGTTAAAATAAATAAAGTGCTGATTGGCCAGTAGTCAGGCAGGAAGGATAGGGTAGGTGGGACAAGGAAGAGGAGAAGGCTGGGAACAGGAAGGCTGTGAGGAGACACTGCCAGCTGCTGCCATGAGAAGCAACATATAAAGACACCAGTAAGCCACAAGCCATGTCGCAAAGTATAGATTAATAGAAATGGGCTAAATATAAGAGTAAGAGCTAGACAATGGTAGGTAGGCCTGAGCTAATGGCCAAGCAGTTTAAATAATGTAAGTGTCTGTATGAACATTTTATACGTGGGTTATGGGACTGCGGGGGCTTGGTGGCACCTGGAGAGAAGCTCTCCAACTACACTTTTGTATCGATTTCTTTCGCTGAGTATCTTCAAGGAATTACACTTTATCTTTGCAACACATCTTTCTCATCATACTCAAATGTTCATGGAATAACCTTAGCATTCAACTCACAGAAGCAGGAGGTCAAGGGCCCATTAAAGGGATGCTTACTTGCGTGCTTTAGGCACCATCAGCATTGTTAATAGGAAATAGAAAATAGTGGATCAAATATATGGTTGTTCTCAAGACATCTTTGGTTCTTATTTGTCTTGTTCAGTTTGTTGTTTTGTATTGGTATCATACAGATAGGTAAGTTTTGTAGATGGAAAATATTTTAAACATCCTTCAACCGAAGAATGGTCAAGAAAATGTGGCATGTGTCTACAAAGAAGTTCTAGCTAGATGTAAGGAGGAATAAATCTATGTCCTTTGCAAGAAAATGCACAGAACTAGAATCAGCACAGGAAAGGTAACTGATGCTCTCACAGACACAGCAATATAGCTGTCATTTGTCTGTCATCTATCCATCTAGCTACACACGTATTTCTCTACCTGTCTATATCTACATATACATGGAAGTAGATGGGTGCTATAAGGGAAAAAGCTGAAGTCTGAATGGAAGAAGACAGGGAAATGAGGGAGAACAGAAGTGTGAAGATTGTATCATATTTCACTCACATGCAGAACACTGATCCACACATATGTGTGACATGAAACAAGATGCTAGTTAAAGGGAAGAAGAAGGAACAGCAAGAGGAATGAAGTGGGGATGGTGGGAACAAGGTGTACCAATTCGAACATTAGGAAGTGAAATGAGCTTTGACCATTTAAGTGTGCATTATTCTTTCATAAACCCTTGCCCTGTTTTATTATAAATATGTGATATTTAAGTAAGACATCACAAACATATAACTTTAAAAATGAAAAATTCAATAGTATGAAGGAGCTATTAGGATTTCAAATTCACAATTAGTGAGACATAAACCAGATTTCTCCATACTGAATAATTAAGGGCTTCATACAGAAGGTTGTTGAGAACAGAAAAAAAAGAGTTGAAAGGGATCAAAAATATTTTAATAATTGTGTCACTTTTGTGTGTGATTATCCTAAAACACATGGTAATTATTCCAAGTATAATATATATGCAAACTAAATAGTCATCACAGAATTTAAATAGCATGGATTAATTGAACAATATACTGAGTTTCACTGTGGCATCATTATTGAATGCACAAAACATGCTTTATTTTAATTATAACTTATACACAGAGTCATAAAATTTTGGCAATTAGAATGCTCTCTCATTAATAATCATTTAAATTTCATTATTTTATTTCTTACAAAAGTATCTTCAACATAAAAAATAATAAATTATAGCAAAGGCCGGCTCTTCTAAAGCTGAGGAACAGCAACATAGCACTGAATACATGCTTGTTCTTTATGAGGATAGTATGGCAAATGTACAGCTGGGGCTGGAGATGTAGCTCAGCAGTTGAAATTGCTCACTGCTCTTCCAGAAGAGAATAGCTTGGTTCGCAGCATGCATATCTACTACCCATAATGCCCTGCAACTCCAGCTGCAGAAGAGATGATGCTTTTTTCTGGATTTTCCACACACCTGAAATCATACCTATACCTACTTTCAAGTTCACATGCATGCTTCCACACATACATACAATTTTAAAATAACACCAATAAATCATTAAGATTGAATCTCCATTTCTCTGCAACCATTAACTGCCTATAGCTCTTCACCTATGGGTGGGCCTTGAAATATACTTATGGGTATATATGCAACAATATTTATTAAAGAAAAGGAAGTAACTGATTTGATAGGGAATGAAGAAAGAGTGGAAAAATTTGGAGGGAGGAATGAACCAAGTATGTAGTCATGTGTGAAATTATCCAAAAAGGTAAATAAAAAATCGTAACACCAGAAATGCAGAATTTATTATAAAGTACTATGATGAAAAATTTTAAGTATTCAATTTTTACTTCTTCACTAAATCATTGAAAACATACATGTGTATATGTACAAGTGTGTGCACATGCCACCACTTCCCTCTAAATGAGACGTTTGTATTAGTGCCATAAAGTAATATGTATTTGCCTGTTAGGTTTTTAGGCTCTCTTCCTGCTAGCATCTCAGCCATCATCTAAGCATGCAGGACTTAGGAGAGCTGTTTGCCTGTTTGACTACCAACTTATTTGCTGATACCAAATGAAGATAATTTAAAATAGATAACAAATTGAATCTTTCATTAAGAAGAGAGTTTTGTCATTCTTTAATTTTAATTAGTTTTGTGGTTATAATGTGCATTTCCAGTTAATCTTTGAACACATCCAACTTCCTCCTTTGTGTTTTTCTCTAAGGGAATTGCTTGAGATGCAAATGCCAGTTTTAATTGGACAACGAAGAATTAATTTCCATCCTGCAGCAAGTCACTTCTTGCTGTTCAACAACAAGTCAGGGGTTAAGAGTGGTTCAAACATTCAAGGAAATTCAAAGCAATCAATCACAGAATTGTTTATAGACTGTCTTACAAAATAGCAATACATAGAGCAGGGCCCCCAAACTAGAATTTTCTTTGTCTTTGAAACCAAACTAAGGACATTCTGCCTCTCAAGCCACTAAAACACTTAGTATTAAAATGCCAATCAGAAACACGCAAAAAAAAAATTGTAAAATCCACAATGAGATGTCTTCTGAATGTTATGAATTTGAAAGTACTTTTCTTAGGTTACAGGAAATACACACAGTAAGACCATGGCATTTCACATTATTCAAGTTAATTTTTCCATCTAGGATGCATCTGATCAATCCTTTTGAATATGAGCATACATTTCCCTTCTTATAGATGATATCTTATTTTTTGACCCTTATTCAACAAATGGTAGAAATATGATCTAATTCTAGGCAATTTATTACTAAACTAAGCCAAAAATAATGGCACATTCCTATAATTCCCACACTTAGGAGGTTGATATCAGAGTGTCAGAGGTACGGTCTCTGATATAGATATAATCTATATTATAGACAGATATAATCTCAACAAACAAACATGCAAACCAAAAGAAAAGATGCAATTTTATCAAAAGCTGAAAAGGCTCTTATTTACCATTGAGTAAACATGCATTGATACTTCTTGGGATCATCCTTGACAAGTACAATTCTGATCCCTGTTACTATGACCTAAGAATTTTATTGACATTAATTTTTTTTTTGATCTGAGGATCGAACCCAGGGCCTTGTGCTTGCTAGGAAAGTGCTCTACCACTGAGCTAAATCCCCAGCCCATGAAATTAATATTTTATTTTGCATTGGAAAGAAATTTAAAAAGAAGGTTTTGTAAAGATAATGTGTGACCCACAGAATACCAGAATTAACCAGAGATGTGGAGACATGTATTCTGAATGCGCCTGTGTAAAAATAATGGAAATCAGTAACAACACATTTAAAATGCACTTGTCCTAAGTACACAGACTCTCAAACATATGTGTTATAAGATGTATCCTGAAACTACTGAGCAAAAAAGTCTGTTTATGTTCCTTGGCAGTCAGTCAGGGGACATCCTACCAGGCTTGTAGTACATGCCTGAAACCTCTGCAGATAAAGAAAAACAATGTTTTTAAGAGTTGTTACTGTGGTATCCTCCTATGAGTGAGTACATACCATGTTTGTCCTTCTGAGTCTGGGTTACCTCACTCAGGGTGATTTTTTCTAGATCCATCCATAAAACAAAGATGACTAGACTGCTACACAACTCCAGGGAGGCTACCTAGAAAACGGGACCCTAGGAAAGACCCAAAGGATCACCCAATGACAGAGAAATGGATGAGACCTACATGAACAACCTGGACGACAGTGGGAGTAATGAAGGGCAAAATTTTAGGGAAAGAAAGCTTAGGGGAGCAAGAGATCCCAACTGGATCAAGAACAGAAAGGGAGAATGAGGAATAACAGACCATGAGAAATGAAGACCACATGAGAACAGGAATAGGCAGAGTGCTCGAGAGGTCCCCAAAAATCCACAATGATATATCTATCCTCTGTAGTCTGCTGGCAATGGTCGAGAGAAAGCCTGATCTGACCTAGTCTGGTGATCAGATGGCCAAACATCCTAATGGTCGTCTTCGAACTCTCATCCAATAACTGATGGAAGTGGATGCAGAGATCCTCAGCCAGGCCCCAGGTGGAGCTCCAGGTGTCCAACTGTGGAGAAAGAGGAGGGTCTGCAAGAGCGTGAATTGTTGAATCCAAGATTGCAAAAAGCACAGGGACAAATAACCAAATGAATGGAAGCACAGGAATTATGAACCAAAGGCTGTGGAGCCCACAGATGGATCAAGCCCTCTGGATAAGTGAGACCATTGAATAGCTTGATCTGTTTGGGAGGCACCCAGTCTGTGGGACCAGGATCTGTTCTTAATGCATGAGCTGGCTGTTTGAAACCTTGGGCTTACACAGGGACACTTTGCTCAGTCTGGAAGGAGGTGACAGGACCTGCTTGTACTGAATCCACCAGGTTTAAATGAATCCCCAGGGGTGCCTTGATCCTGGAGGACATGGGAATGGAGGGGAGGGGCTGGGGGGAAGGTAGGCACGGGGGCGGGAGGGGGGAGGACAGGGGAACCCATGGCTAATGTATAAAATTTAAAACACATAATTAAAAAAATATTAAAAAAAAGAGTTGTTACTCTGAGTTTTCAGCCTACAAAGTGGATTATGTAGTATATAGCATGGATTCACTGAAACAAAGGAGCGGCACTGTGTAAATGGTTATGACACTGTGCAGAAGGGTGCAGTTTAAAACCTGTGAATTGCTCACTTCTGGAACTATTCATTAATGTTATTGAATAGCCATTGATCATATGTAATAAAACACTTAAAGTTGTGGTGTATGGGTTCTTAATGTATGGCCTTCTCTATCATTGTTCTAAGCATAGAACAATGACATGACCCAAATCTGGGCTTTGATTACTGTCAGTTAAATCAACACCAATGAGAGTTTATTTATTAAAATCATAACGGTCTGGTTGGGGATTTAGCTCAGTGGTAGGGTGCTTGCCTAGCAAGCATAAGGCCCTGGGTTCAATCCTCAACTCCAAAAAAAAAAAAAAATCATGATGGTCTACATTTATTCAATTTATTCATTGTTCATTTGGGGCCAGGTATGATGCTAAGGTATTTATAAATGTTTTCTATTCTCATAATATATAGGTTAGAGACTATGATTAATCCATTTTGTAGTAACAGGGAGTAGATTTTAGTGCTAACACAAGAAATAATAAGCATGCAAACAGACTCTTCACAGACACTCAGAGCAGTTCACAGACTGGAGACAAATTTGTTTGGAATCTATGGAAAAAGTTAACAACAGGGCATGTAAAGGTACATCCTCCCAGATACAGAACAAATTGAGCCCCCCAAATGGAAATATGACAATAGCAAGGTCACCACATGTCCAAAGGCCTTTGCTCATCTCACTAGCAAAGAGAAGCCTCGGGTGTAAAAGCGCTAATCATGAATTACCACAAAGCAGATATTACACCAAAGATAAGAACAGATTGTTCTCTCTGCACACTCCAGAATCAGTTAACATAAATGTTGGATATTGGGGAATGAATTCTTAAAGAACATGTGACCTATGAAAGAAGTATTAAATGGGTACAAAAATAGATAGCCAGATGAAGAAATTAGATATTGATGTGTAATTCTGTTGAGGGTTTGCAACTATTTAGCTCTGAATATCCATGCACCATCATGGGAAAATGATAGAATAAACATAAAACAGAAGAGTGCAAGAATGCAGAAAGAGAAGACATAAAGTTGAACTTGGAAAGACTGGGAATGTTCTCAAGTAATTTGAGATTTTCTGACAGGACTTTGGACCCACAGTGTCTTGGCTGTGCAAGATAGCATGTATTAAGACATTGTGCTACTCTTGGATGTCATGTGGTCTGCAATAAGTAGACATGGAAATACAGTATGTGGCAAATATCTTCAATATATTAAAATCTGAAAAAGCAAGTTTCAGTTTAATTTGATCAGTTTAAACAATGAACGTTTCTTTCACTAGGTACTAGAAAAATCATGTTTGTTTGATGTTACTCATTGACAGCAGTTGGACATAGAACTTTGTAAACTATTATGCACATGCTAAATGAAGCCAATGCAGTTAGGTTTTATAGATCCAAGATATTGTTTTACCTCTTCATCTGTTGTAAAATCTCACAGTGTTCCAACCTGAGATGCCTCCACAATGATCCAGTTGTTGTGAGTGCTATCAGAATCAGCTTTCAAAGAACTGGAACCTGGCACCTACATCACACAGAGGCTGCTTCTCCTTCAGAAACTGAGCACAGATTTTGGAGCTACACAGTCCAAAGATGAAGCCCAGCTTGGGCAATTATTTCTCACAGAGTACCTGTAATGTTTCCTTAGCATCTCTGTGATGCTTTTCCACACTATAAAGCATAAGCGGATGCTTTTGCAATGCCTAATATATAGCAGTAACTAATTTGTATAAGCAAAATTGAATACTGGTATCTGTTAGAAAAGCATCCCACTATATATATTAAAATGGAGATGTGGCTCATAGGTTAAGAGCACTGACTGCTTTTCCAGAGGATCCAGGTTTTATTCCCAGGTATCCACATGGTGGCTTACAACTGTCTATAACTCCATTTCTAAAAGAATTTGGTGCCCTCTTTTGGATTCTGGGGTCAATGCACACAGAAGGCACACAGATATATATGCAGGCAAAATACCTGCCCAAATAAATAAATAAATCTCAAAAAATTTAACTTCAATGTTATATACAGTGCCCTTTTTGTAAACATATGCCACCAGAACAGCCACTGATGACACTCCAAAAGAAAGTATTTTAAAAATAAACATAAGCAGATCTATAACTTGAAAAAAATACGTACCTAAATGAAAATCATGAATTCATAAGTGTAATGTATGGCACACACCTCACTTGATCAAAAGGGGGATGTAGACTTTGGATAATTAATAGTATTTAATTAATTCATTCTTTCTCACCAGAGCTCTAAACAGCACAAATGCCAAGCTTCATTTTATGTCATTCCAAATGGCTTAAGTATTAATTAATATGATTTTAAGCAAATTACAATACAAATTGTGTTTTCCCTGTTCACTTCTTTCTCCATCCTTTCTACACCTCTCCTTACTTTCCTTCACACTGTATTCAGAGTACAGATATGAGCAATGGGACAAAAGCTGTGCTTAGCAGCAGAGCTAACAACTTTAAACAAATGATCAATTATTCAAATTATTAATTTTGAACAATATTCTACACAAATCAAATATATTTTCCTGTGAGAAATACTGTGTCCATAAGATCAAAGAACTGTGATTTTTAATATCCCATTGAAGGAGTACTGTTTGTCAGGACATACAAGCATGGCATTTTATTGGGCTCCTTTATTTTAAATAATTATTTATTTAGAAAGCTTGTGTAGAAAGCCTCAAACATTTGCAAAAACAGGGGAATGTTATGACAGACACATTTGCAGGCAACACTAGCTATAGCCTCACAATTCAAGGCCAAGTTCATTTTATGTCTCCCTTTATCCCATGTCCTTTCTTTAGCCCTGGTGCTTTGCAGCAAATCCAATACCTCACACAATTTCACCAAGACCATATGACTTGATAACAGTTCCTGGATTCGAGTTCACAATGGAGCAAGAAGGAGGACAGAGGAAGAGGCTCAGTGAAAAGAGACCTTTGCCTGTTTTCACTTTAAAGCCTCTGCCAATAAGGAAGAGATAATATGTTCATGTAGACCAGTTAGCCTCCAGTTCCTGTGGCTGTTCTTTGGGAAATATGCTACTGATAAAGTTCTAAATGATATCTCTTAAGTCTTTTCACTATTATTAAATTCAACACAGCAGCACAAGAGAAAATGATTTCTGAGACAGTGTCCTTTCCCACAAAGTTGTTCTGGACCACAATCTGTAAATGGTTCAAGAAAGTGTCTATAACTAAACATTTTCTTTAAAAAAAATCAAAGCATAAAAAAAAAAAAAAAAAAAAAAAACAGAAACTTCTCAGTCCTGGAAACTGAACATGTGTTCAAAGACTTAATGAAATTCCATAAAGAACAATTTAGTTCTAGACTGAGAAGAGTTAAAAAAATCTTCCTTAAATTCAACGAATTTACTAGCTATTTGGAAAGTACAGTGTGTTGGCTTCCATTCAAAAGCGCAACACTTAATGTTACCAACGCTGCCAAGTCCCTTCTTTGCTCTCTCCTGCTTTCAGAGAAAGTGATTAAGACCAATTCCCCTGCCAGCTGGATGCTGGAGAACATCAAAGGTTCTCCATCAGGATGCAGAACTCGATGTGGATTGGAAAGCACAATGCTGATAGATAACCTCTTGGCATCATAATCAAAGCCTATGACCACACTAAAACCCTATCAGCTCCTATCACTTCCTTGTGGTTTACAGAGAACTGCCAACCTACCTCTGAGAAATAGCTAGCATAATATTAAATGCTGGTATTTGGGGTACATAGCTAATTTTCAGAACTGAGAACTACTCACCTATTACAGCAATCAAGTTGCTTTGCTTCTGTTGTGTCCATTGGTTTTATTTAAATGTTGCCTTAGGGGAAAGAAAGAGCAAGTTCCATGAGTTGACTTCAAAACCCATATATATACTTCTTAACTATGAAGAGTTCCTGCCATCTGCATGGTGTAGTGTGAGTGTAAGGAGAATTCTTCTTGTATGTGTGGTTAGTGGTGGGGGACAAGGAGGCCTCCTAGGTTACCCAAATCCATGGGTCTTCTTTGGATTATAAATACAGCCTAAATATTTTAATAACTAGACCCATATAATTTAAGACCTTTTCTACTGAAATGCACCTTAGAAAATACATATTAAGTCTTGACAGCACATACACCCATCAATTCACAAATACATAGAGTTTACTAAAAATGAATTTGTTATTATTATATAAAATGTTTTAATATATATCTTACATAGGTCATTCTGAATTTTAAAAGCTAACATCTTATAAAAGAAAATTTTTAATTTCCTGGGCCTGGGTTACCTCACTCAGGATGACTGTTTTCTAGTTTTATCCATTTGCCAGTGATTTCATGATTCAATTTTTCTTAACAGTTGGGTAATATTCCATTTTGTAAATGTATCACATTTCCCTTATCAATTCATCAGTTGATGGACATATAGGCTCTTTCTAATTCCTTGCTATTATGAATACAGCATCATTGAACATAGATGAACAAATGTTGTTGAAGGAGGGCAAAGAATCCTTTGAGCATATTCCCCACAGCAGTATAGCTGGATATCAAACACTCTTCTCATCTTCCTGACTAACTGCTCACTGAATCCATGGTGGTTGTACAAGTTTGCACGTCTACCACCAATGAATGAGCACTTCCCTTATTACACATCCTCACCAGCCTGAGCTGTCGCTTGTTTTATTCGATCTGGTTGGGTGTAAGATGACATCTCAAAGTAGTTTTGATTTGCATTTCCCTCATGGTTAGGGATATTGAACATTTCTTTAAGTGTTTGTCAGCCACTTGTGTTTCTTCCTTTGAGAACTCTTGTCTAGTGTTTTACTTCACTTTAATTGGGCTACTTGATTTCTGGATGCTCAGTTACTTAGTTCTTTGTATATTCTAGATACTAACCATCTATCAGACGTGTAGTTACTAAAGAAATTCCATGTCCTATAGGCTGACAATTTTGTTGAATAATGTCATCCTTTGCCACACTGAAGATGGTCAGTTTCATGAGGTCCTAGTTGTTATTCATTGGTCTTTGTGCCTGTGCTCCTGGTGTTCTGCTCAGAAAGTCCTTCCCTGTACCAAGGCATTCAAGGCTAGTCCTCATTTTCTCTTCTGTCAGATTCAGGGTGTCCAGCCTTATGTTGAAGTCCTTGATCCATTTAGAGTTGAGATTCATGCAGGGTGATAAGTTAGAGAATCTATTTGCATTCTTCTATGCGCAGCCAACCAGTTTGACCAATACCATTTGTTGAAGATGCTGTCTTCCAGTGTGTATTTTTGGATTCTTTATAAAAATCAGGTGTCTATATATGTGCAGATTTATATCCGTGTCTTCATTTCTATTCCATTGATCAATATGTCTGTTTTTATGCCAATACTGTGCTCTTTTTATTATTATAGCTCTGTAGTACAACTTGCTATCTGGGACAGTGATACCTCCAGCAGTTTTTTTTTTTTTTTTAATCATTCAGCATTGTTTTAGCTTTTAAGCTTTAGATATGAGTGTTTCAATCTGAATAACTACATAGGTTAGGTAGCTAGTAACACAGGGCCACAGATGACTGACACAGACCAGATTGTCACCATTCTGATACACTTTTAAAAACAAAGTATTAATTCTACTCCATAGAGTAAATGAATTATAAAAAAAAAAAAACAGTATATTTACAATAAGTTCATTAATAGGCTTATATGAAAAAACTTATACAACTGAAATAAATACTGAATTATTCTTAATTAATTTGGTTGGTCCAAAACAATTATCTGGAGATTTTAAAAGACACTCTATTGTTCTGTCACTAATATGTTGTTTAAAGTAATATGCCATGTGGTATGCCTAGCATTACCACAGAGGACACTGTTCAGTTCTATGCTGGAAACCCGTTTTCCCAGCTCATTAGATAATCCATTATCCCTGCAGTTCTGGTTCCATGCTATCGCTGTGATAGAACAGTGATCAAGAACAACTCAGGAGAAGACATTTGGCTTTCCAGTCCAGTCTATCAGGGACCCCAGGCAGGAACCTGGAGGCCGGAACTGAATGAGGCACAGACCATGGAGGACTCTGACTGCTGACTTGTTTCCCCTGGCTTGCTGGGCTACCTTCCTTTACACCTGCCAAGCGATGGCATTACCTAATGTGGGCTGGACCCTTTCATATCAATTAGCAATCAAGTACAACGAACATCCCCATGGAACAATCTGAGGGAGGCAATTCCTTCATGGGGTGTCCCTATTTCCAGGTGAGTCAAGTGAACAATTAAACCCAAATATGGCACCTTCATTCCTGAAGAAGAAATCAACTTAAGAGCTTTGAAATTGTGTTTTTTTAAGTACTCTACCAAATCAGAACATAAACATTTACACAATATCTAAATGTTATAAATTGATGACCTCTGTACTGTTGGGCAGCTTACTGGGAGAATATGGTTTCTTGGTGTACAGGAGGGACTCAGTTTACAGGGAGATATCCCAATCAGCTTCCCAAAGGACGAGGTAATTGACTTTTATTTATTGGTGATTCCACATTCTCATACATAAATCATTTATTGTAATCAACAGCATGCATTCCAAAAGAGGCTACTTAATGTAGAATAAAAACAGCAAATGTTTTGGCCTACAGGAATAAATACTCACGGCATTATTTCTAACTCTACTAGCAAGACTGTGTAGTATAGTGGGTATTTGTTTGGACCTTCTGCATAAATGTGGTTCTGCAGAACTGTCTCCTGTGGAAGCACATACTACAGCACACATGCATGGCATGCCCTTCTCACCAAAGTGTGCTACCTAGTGACAAACAGAAGTCCAGCATATAGAATGGCTGAGAGTGGTCATTTTTCTAAAGAGAATGTATAAGGGAAGATGTTTCCCTTCCTTCCTTTGATTAAAGCATGAAAAATACAGAATAAGCTATCTTGAATTAATATAAGGAAAGTGTCTGAAAATGTACAAAATTCATGCAGAATGGTTGAAAGAGAAACAGATTGGGGAAAAAAGTTGAAAATTAAATGCATTTTAAAACTGTACAGTTATGAAGAGGCTACAAATGAGGATTTCATGATGCTGTGTACTAAGACCATGAGACATCTTCGGCTTGTTTACCCAACAATATTTCCTAAAGAATAAGAATAGAGCAATTGGTTGGTGTTTGAGTTATCACAAACACTGAATAATCCTCCGGCTTGCATGTAAACTTCAAAAGCATGCCTCTGCTCTCCAGGTCCAGCAGGCCTGGGGCCTAATGCATGGCCACTCAAGTGCTTGCCTTGATTGCCATCTGCTTCATCACCAAATGACACTATGGCTCAGATCTACCACAAACCACAAAATGCAACCTGAAGGCTGGAGGAAAAGTATACCTTGCCATTTACCAATTAACACATTTCGTTAGGAATAGAATGATGTAGGTAAATTTCATAAGGATTGATGTCTGCATTGGCACAACTGATGTAAATGTATTTATAGAGAACTGCAATGTACTATAGGAAGCCACGTGTTTTTTAAATCTAAAGTTTAGGTAAGAGTTACTCTGCTAAACACATGCATCATTAAAATCTGTACAGGAAGGTTCAAACAGTTCTACTTAATGGTTCACAGAGGCTGCATTGCACAGCTTTCACTGGCCCAAAAAGGCAGAGGAAAGGGCTGAGACCTTGGCAAATTATGTATAACTCATTGTATCTCCTTTAGGTAACCTAAATGGTGATCGGCATTTATAAGGTGACAGATGGTAGGAACTGACAAGATGAATTCCCTTTGTGCTACAGCTCCACTCAAGGGAAGTGTCTTTTGTTTGGTTGTTTTATTTATTTATTTATTTATTTTTGTTTTGTTTTGTTTTGTTATTCTCTTTCTAAAAATGGACTCCCTGGCACTTTGGAGACAGATGGGTATCAGCTGACCTTTGACCTTGTCCTTCATTAACAACCACAAGAACCAGCATTACTGACTGGCATGTTTGAACTGCCTGGCTTTAGCACTCCAAGATATTTGATAACTGTTACTTCACTATTCTCTTTCTATGAGATGCTTTGAGGAGCGTGCTGTGATAAAAATACAATAGATCATCACATTGTCTTATTAGGTGTTTTCTTGGGTATTCAGTTCACACACTTTGATAAGAAGAGACTGTGTGTTTACAAAAAGAGTTCTGTTTTTCTAATAGTTACAGATAGCAACAAGAATAATTTGAAATATGTATCTTCCTATGGATTTACTTCTAATGAAAACATGCCCCTCAAATTGGTCCCATCTGCTGGTCCCCAAGACTACTTGGTATCAGTTTATGAGCAAATCAATACCAGACGCTGGAGAAGTCACAGAAACCTGAGAGCAATATTCAACATTTTAATGAAGATGCAATTTCCTGTAACTAAATAATAAATTATCCCCAAAACTTCTATAATCTAAAAGTTCAATAATTGGAGAATCCCTACAGTTATAAAATTAATATTAAAAAGTAAAGCAGATAAAATGTGCTTCAAGTGACAAAAAATAGTTTTGAAAATTGGTTAATATCAATGATAAGTTTTGAGAGTAAAGAGTTCTGTAAAATATTATGAAGCTCAGGATATGTCATACAATGGATGGGGTCTGAAGCTTGAAAGTAAGCAAGGACCACACCAAACTCAGCACGGCAGGCTTTCTCCCCACAAGCCTGGAGCTCTACACCGTCAGAGTCTCTTGGAAGCTGAACATGATCCCCACACTTTAATTGACCATACCACTTATTAAATTGCTCATTAAGAAAGGAGTTGCCAAGATATATCACCAGAATGTGAGTGAAGGATCAGATGCTTCAGGCTGAAAATGGTGCTGCTTGCCACACTAGCCATTTGTTACTTCAAATAGAAACGTTTTAGTTTCTGTAATTTGAAATTGTATCTAATAATGCTGTTTAAACTTCTAAAAGAAACCAACATCACAAGTAAAGGGTGGAGATTAATTCACATCTTCTCCATGATAAAATGCCCATCACCTTTGTCAAAAATAAAAAGTTATTCTACTATGGTGTGATCTCAGATTCACAACAAGAATGATATATTATTAAAACATGTTATTAACATGTATTGGAATTTATCTGTGAAATTGGCCTCAAGAGCTATAAATCATAGTCCAACTCACATTGTTAAATGTAAAACATCGCTGGTTAAGAGGAAATAGGTGCCGTTCTTTCTCACCTTCGACATGCATGGATTATACGGGCTCTGTGCAATCTGTACTCATAAGCAAACTACCACCCAGTGGAGAGAGTGGAGATCTTTCAGGAAGACTGGAGAAGCAAACCAGGTGGGGGTGCCAGTGTAGGTGGGTCTATGGGAAGTGGAGGAAGAAGACAGGGCAGTGAGCCCTGTTTAGCTCTAAGCACTACTGGTCATTAATTTATATCCAATGGGAAAGGACATCTTTCCTAGGCACACTTGGCAGTGTGGCTTATGGGGAAAACCAGGCTAGGATATCCTTTCATGACAATCATGCTGCTGTCAAATTAGTGCAAATAAGGGGAAGAGAAGAGGTGTACCACTGAAGACAGGAGAGGAGGGAAGTGGGGGCAGGGGTGCACATGTGTGGTGAGTGTGGAGTGTGCACCTTTTAAATCCTGAGGGAGAATCTGAACGTGAAGTGGTCCTTACAGGATGGAAGTGCCAGTGTGTGAGAGGATGGGAGAGCTGAGAGGGAGTGTGCTCATAACATTGAGATGTATGAGGGATTGAAAATGGTACTGGAACACGCATGTGGGTGTGACAGAAAAGTGCATGGGAGATGAGAGTCTGGGGCTAAGATGAGAGTCTAGGGGCTAAGATGAGGACCGGAAATTGGGAGAGAAGGAAAGCTGGAGAAAGGGGATGAATCAGAAATGACAGCGGTGGAACTGAGATGAGTGTGAAACAGTACAAACAAAACAGAATAGAATAGGGATGAACGGGAGAGTGAAGTCAAAGTGGGGTGAGTAGAAAGGGATGGAGACGTGGGAAAGGGAGAGACAAGGAAAGAAAAACGCTAAAGGAAAGAAAAAAAAAGAGCGGAACTGGGAATATTTGGATCTGACTGTTCAAGCGAGAGGGAAAATAAATGGAGCTCAGAGCCAGCAGTTGGGAAAAGTCGCTTACAGAGTGAAGCAGAAACAAACCCTGTAAACTTGTCAGACTCCTGGAGTATTGCTGGCAGCAGAGACCCATCTCCAAAGTGGCGCCTGCCCCTCCTTCAAGCCCCACACTCCTCACCCGGACTGCCCAGAAAGTGTCTCCCTCCCTCCCCAGTCCAGCCAGCCGCCTGCCCCGGGGTCGCAAGAACCCGGGAAGGGTCATTCGTGGGTAGCCAGAGGTGTGGTGTTTTGCTAGTGTGCAACAGCAGGATTCACACCGGATGTAAAGAAAGGCGGAGAGAGGGAAAGGGACAGAAAGATAGACTGAGGCAAGTGTGGAGAGGGCGCGCGGTCCCTACCTGAGCACCGCCGTGTCACCTTTCCTCACCAGCATGTTGTCCACGGCCGCCCAGGGGAAGTCCACGCTCTGCCCAGCCGGGAGGCAAGAGCACAGGCTCAGAAGCACCGCCGCCAGCCACTGGTTCGAGCAACAAGCGCCCTGCGCCAGGAGCACCATGTCCGTGCCTGCCAGGCTGCTCGCTCTCCGGCAGCGTCGGCTCCCACCCCCTGCTGCTGGCGAGGCTGCCCGGTAACCAGGCGGCACGCCACACGAGATTTTTTTTTTTTCCTCTTTTCCTTTTTCTGAGTGGGTGGGTGGGTTTCTTCTCTTTCTCGCCCCCTCCCTAGTTCTCGGGCGTAGTTTCCCTCTTTCCCCGGCCTCGCCTCCTTTCTGCTCCTCTGCAGCTCGCCTTCCCTCCCTCCCCTCCCGCCCCCTGGCACCGCGCTCCACCTCCTCCGGGGCGCCTAGCCGCGTCCGGAGCGTGGCTAATCCCCGGCGGTCGCACTCTGTCCTGCTAGGCGGCGAGCAGAGCGCGGGAGGCGGCGCAGGCAGCGCGGGGCGCAGCAGCGGCCGGCGGCCCCCCGGGCTCGCGCGCGTTGCCAAGCGGCCGTTTCCGTAGCAACCCCGCCCGGGGATGGAGGACCAGGCAGGGAGGGGGGCCGAGCAGCGAAAGAGATAGATCAAAAAGAGGGAAAGAGAGGGACAGGGAAGCTAGGGCGGCGGGGGTTACGCTGAGGTCTGGTCCGGCTTCGCAGCACGAGCAAGAGAGCTGTGCGGCGGGCTGCTGGGCTGGGAAGTCAGGGCATGGGGGCCCGACCTGCCCTCTGGTGCGTTTAGCTCCCGGAGCCTCCCAGGGCCCCCGACTTTAAAGTGCTCAAGTTGGGGTCGGCGCCATCATGACGCCCGCGACTGTGAGTGAGTTGGCTTTTTTGTTGTTGTTGTATGCGTGTGTGTGTTTTTTTAAATCCTGACTAGCTAACCGCGCTGTTAATAAAACTGCTAGCTAGTTCTCTCTCTCTCTCTCCCTCTCTCTCTCTCTCTCTCTCTCTCTCTCTCTCTCTCTCTCTCTCTCTCTTTCTCTCTCTCCCTCCCTCCCCCCACTCCCCTTCTCTCCCTCCCTCTCTCTAGCTTCTCTTCTCTAGTCTTTCTCTGCGCGTCTCCCTCTTTTCCTACCTCTGTTATTTGTCTTTGGGGAGTACGTCTTTTTACCCTCCTTTGGAGGTGGACAGGGACAGTGGCGGCGCTGAGGCTTTGCAGGGACAGTAGAGTGATACTAGCCTTACTGCTGAGAGCTAGCGCGTCTGTGGGTCCGCCAGTGCGGACTGGAGGACGCCTGCCCTTCTCTGTACGTCTTGATACTAACTTGTGCGTGAGTGTGTGTGCGCGAGTGAGATGGAGTGTGCAGGGCGCGTGCAGGGCCGGGGCGCGCGCAGCACGCAGGCGCACTGGGAGGGATGGGTGGGCCTTGCTGGGATGCAGAGTTGGAGAAGGCTGCAATCAAGTGTTTTAATTGTGTGGAGCTAGGCGGTCCTGTTATGTAAGAGGCAGTTTAACCCATTTGAGCCTAATGGGTGGAAGGCTCGCACATTCGGGTGAAGCCAAGACATTCCTCGGCTTTAAGGAGTCCCAGTTGTATTTTTAAACAACCTCCCAGCTGGGGTGGACTCGCAGCAACCTCAGCTCCCTAAGCAGCATCCTGCTAGCCGATGCCCAGGTCAGGGCAAAGCAGGGTCCGTGGCATGGAATCACCCCCCAGTCCACTCGTTTTATTTTTTAAATTTTCTTCCCTTTTGGCACTCATTTTCAGCCTCCTAGATCTCTTCCGGGCGATTTGCAAATCAATGAGAGAATCTGAGTCCGGGGCAGCCACTCTAGTGTCCGTGAGGAGTTTAGGAGCAAAAATGAAAGTGGAGGGAAAGGGTAGTTAGAAATAACTGACTCTCTCCACCTGGCTTGCCCCACCCTCCGCCTGTAGCGATATTAAAAACAAACAAACAAACAAACAAAAAAACAAAAAAAACACACGTTCGTGTTTCACTGATCCTCATTTGAACTCCTTTTTCTGAATGCCAGCAGGGCCCTGCGGCTGAGCGCACTGAAGCAATGATCTCTGCAGGTGTCACCATCCGGCTTCCTCCCCAAGCTGAGCTCTTGAAGAGGCAGGCAGGGAGTCATAGTTGTCGGTGGTACCCAGGGCGGCTTTTTAATTTTTATTTTTATTTATCACGATGTCTAAGGATAGATGGGGTACGGCTAGCAATTTCCACCGCCCGAGACCACCCAGACTGAATTATCCCCGTAGCCTCTAAGCAACATCACCTCGCTGCAGAAGATTCCCTGCGAGGCTCAGCAATTAACCGCGGGCTTTGCAGCAGGAACTACTGAGGTGATTAGTATTCAGGCTTAATTCTCAGAACCCGCTAGGGAATTGAAAGTGCGGTAGTATTCAGCCGCATTTCGAAACATCAATAAAATGTTAGTCATTTGCGGATGAATGAAAACATTTTTCTTTACCGTCTGCTGTGCTAGGGAAATAATTGTCAAATGGCAGCCTCCCGCTAATACTGATGCCAGACACCTAGAGAACGCTCTCCTCCATTGACTTCATTTAACATTCTTGGCGGTGCACTCTGGATAAAGCCTAAAATTATCGAGGACAAACGAGGTATTAGAAGACCTGACTTCCCACTACGTGGCCCGTTAGGTCCATGCGGTATTATTTCGCTATCGATAAACTAGACACCAATGAAAGGAGGCAGAAGAATCAGCTTCTGGCGTTGAGCCAAAGTTTAACGATACTGTATGCAAGAATGGGAGAGCCAGCGCCTTGGAGTACAAGCCACTGAAAGGCATCCTTTCCTAACTGCTTTCCCCAGAGACTGACATCCTCAGTGTGCGCGGGGATAGGGAGTTGGGGGGGGGGCATTTCTGTGGCCAAGGACTCGGCTCTGCAGCAATTTTAATATGTACAACAACCCTGTAGGCTTATAAACCAAAACTGGAGTCACTTCTACTTAAAGGCAACCAGTTTCTTTTACGTGTTTCTGGTTTCTATCTCAGCTTCTACTCCATGATCAGAAAACACTTAACTCTTACAGAACCTACCCAAATAAAAGCAAAAAGGATGGATGCGCGGATATTAGAGTTATTTATAGGTCTGTCACAATTAAGGAGCACAAGAATGCACCTCAGTAGCTGTTCTTGCCCCGTGCATTTCTGCTAATGATCAGCTTGTAATGGCGGGCTTATCCACTGACCCTTCTGAGGGTTCATATCTGAGAGGATTTTTACATGGCTTCTGTCATTTGTTTCTGAGGTCCCAGAATTCTTCCCAGCAGAGATATAAATCCTGGAATTCTTGCCTCCTGTTGAGAGAACTCTGGAGCAAAACCAAGTTAGAAAGTGAAAATGGTAGGAGAAATGGGGAGGGAGTTATTGACGTGTGGAGGCATCCTATCTAAACAGTGAGTCTGAGCACAGAGGTCTATGAGATGCTGTGGGTGGGGATGATGCGCAGGCTCTTCCCAAAGTGTTCCAGAACATTCTCCAGAGAGACTCCACAAATGTCACCCAAGAGCTTTAACAGGAATCTTCTAAGTGTGAAAGAAAAAATTCTCAAACGCTAAAATTTTTATTCTTTTAGTTTTTAAGATGAGAGATATTTAAGTTCATGTCATTACATATTTTCATGGGTTCTACAAAATTATAACTTTCATTTAATAATCTTAATGATATTCTTATTTCCAAAATTCTATATGAGCATCCAATATATGAACTAAAAAAAAAAACCAAATTTGATGTTTTTAATTATTCTATGAAAAGAAAAAAATATTTTCCCAAATCAGTATGTTATGTTACTATTCCATTTCATAATTTGTCAAAAGGTTCTTACTCAATGTAGACATGTTTATTTTGTGGGTTTTTTTTTTGTTTGGTTGTTTTTTTGTCTTTACATTGACTGTTTCCTTCCTTCATCTTTTTTTTTTGGGGGTGGGGGTTCTATATCTTTGTGCATCTGTAAAAGAGGACTGCTTCCTGAGCAAACGCAAGGCATTTTGATTGGAATTTGCAATTTCATCTGCAGTAAATACTGCTCCTAATTTCATAAAAGGAATAATAATAAAATGGCTGCTTTAAATAGATTCAAAAGTAAGTAACTGTGGCCGGTTCAGCACATGAATTCTAGAATGTTCTGCATTGTTATGTAGCATGAATCTGAAAAGATCTTATTAATAAAAACAAACTTGGAGCTAGGTATTGGGGTGAATGCTGAAAGGTCAGAGAGACAGAACAGGCCACAGCTACCTCACCTCACCAATTCTCAGCTGATTGATCCTGTATCCTCAGACTGGAAGCCTCTGAGTCCTCACCTGAATGGATCTCAGCTGAACTACTACTCAACAGCCAAAACCTTAACCAACTCTAGTTCCTGTTCCTCATGCCTTATATACCTTTCTGCTTCCTGCCATCACTTCCTGGGATTAAAGGCATGTGTCACCATGCCTGGCTGTTTCCAGTGTGGCTTTGAACTCACAGAGATTCAGATGGATCTCTGCCTTTGGAATGCTAGGATTAAAGGCGTGTGTGCCACCATTTTCTGGCCTCTATATCTAGTGTCTGTTCTGTTCTCTGACCCCAGATAAGTTTATTAGTGTTCACAATATATTGGGGAACACAATATCACCACATTTCCCCTTTTTTGTCTAAAATTTTAAAAAGCTTATAACTAATACAATAAATACTATATCCAATAAGTATATACTATATATGGTCAAGAATTACATTAACAATGTCTAGTCTATTAACATTTGACAGATTCAGACAAAAAATCCATTATATACAAATATTAACAGTTATAATTCTTGTGTATTATGATATTCATAAGGAAGTAAAGACAAGAGGAAAGCATACATGTTCAAAGTGAATGAAATGTAAAGAACTATATCAAAACCCTTTCAAATTTTACAGTAACTACACAGGTTCATTACATTGTGTCCTTTTCCCCTAAAAACAGTCACTTTTAGAGAAGTGCAAAAGTATGGAAACTATTAGTATTGACCTGTCTATCCACTTCTATACAGTTTGAAGAGAGGCCACCAGCACCCAAACACCTCCCAAGAGCTCTGTCTGCATTACCTCCATAGTTTTACTCAAACTAGCACAGTGGTGCCCAGTCCTAGCAGGAGGGGGCAGAGCTCTGTGTGGCTGATGCGGAGGGCATCAGGAGGCAGTGAGATGGCACCACTGCTGCCATGGTGTCACCATTTCCTCTTCTACAGCATCCAAGTCTTCAGCCTATGGATCCTGCCATCTGCATTCAGGATGGGTCTTCCTCCATCAGTTGCTCTTCTCTGACATACCCTCTTAGGCACATTCCATAGTCTCCCATGATTCTATACCAAGTCAGTTGACAATAAGGATAAACAACACAGCTAATAAATATTGAGCATAGAAATAAAGTTGTGTCTCGACACCTTCTGATTGAAAGTTATAGGCCTGTGCCATTGAAAACAGTAGGGTGCAGTTATTAAATTAAATTAAATGATGCAACAATAAAATGTCTAGAAACAAATACACCAAGTTAAGTTTCAACAATGGTACCCCAAAATTAAATAGATACTGCTGGGAACCTTTAATTCCCACATCCAACAGAATAAAGTTGGTTTTTCGACACGAACCAATGTGGGAACTGCACTATAAAAGTTGCCTTAAATATAAGGCCAAAAAAAAAAAAAAAAAAAAAAAAGGTTAGTTTTTTTTTACAGTTTGCAAAATATCAGTTCAAAAGGATGAAATATCTAAACATAAGATCTGAACTCATCTTTATCCCTAGTAAAGAATACGGAGGGAGACATTCTTGTGCTCACTTTGACATTGATTGAGACAGCACAGCACAGTCTTCGGACAAATCAAAAGTACACACTGGCAGTATATCACCCTAAAAAGCTTTCAAACTGAAAGTTATCAAAATGGAAAGTAGTCTACAGAATAAAGTATTTTCAAGTTGCGTATTTGATAATGAACTGATATTCATAATTTAAAGTCTTACAAGGCAATGGCAGGAAGAAAATAACTAGATAAAGCTGGACTCTGTGTGAGCAGACCCAGATCTTTCTCCACAGAAAACATTTGATTGATATTATTGTTATATTCTACTACTTGTTTTGTGTCCATCACAATAGTTCTAGCTCACTCTAGCTCAGCTCTAACCACGCATCTTCAGGAAAGGCCCGCAGCAGAGAAAGAAAGGGAAAAGTACAAGTTCCAAGTGGTGAACCAAGGGCTAAGTCAGCACCTCCAGGACAGCCGCTCTAGAATGAAGAACCAGTGACAGCTGTGGCTTTGGGCTCCCTTTTAGCTCTGGCAAGACAAAATTAGGATGCTGTACAATCTATAGGGTTCTTCCAGAATAATCTGATGCACCCTGTGTTCAATTGCTAAATATTTACGCTTGCCATTACAGGTCACAGTCGGTGTAGGCCTCATCAACAGAGGAGGCTCATTCCTGGGCAGTCAGTACTAACTCTCTAGCTTCCAGTTCTTCTGGATACAGCTCCTAAGCACAGGCAATCTTGAAAACTGCTTCTAGTTTCATTACTGTAAAATATTTTGCATCCCTGTGACCTCTGAATTTGTGTTTTTCCTGGCAATTAAAAGGAGAATTTTATCAGAACTGTAACATGTGGGTTTGTGTAAAATATATATGGACAAGTTAAAGATAATAAAAGTGTCAAAAAAGGTTTTCAGAATGAAATACTTAGAATTACCTGCAATTTTAATTTTAGTAGAAAATATAAAACTTTACTTTATCCTGGTACATATTTTCTTGTATAGTCACACATGCTATTTATAATGTATAATATTTAGACTTACTAATATTGGGCTCAATAAACTTTTGTGTTATACTCATTGAAATAGTTTCATATATGACACAAGCCCTCACATTATGAATATTTGCATAGAACTCACAATTTCTGCATAAGGCATATAAAGCATGATTTTGGACAAAAAAAAAAAATCATGTTCTTTATTTCTGTAATTATTGCCGTGAAGTTACACTCACTCTGGCCTGCCAGTTATATTTAGATATATGATTTATCACTGATCTTCAGTCACTTGTGGGTAATGTAATTTGCTGTTATCCAGAGAGCAAACCCTGATGCCATAAGAACTTGTGATGCTATTCTGTCCCATGTCCTCAGAGAAAGCAGAGAATGGCTCAACTTACACAATGTTCTTTCTGTTCCAGATTATTGTTTAAAAACTAATCTGGGCTTTCTCAAATGACTCCCTTACTTGGGAAATTTGTATATAATTATGTTAGTTGTCATTGTGGCCTCATGTGGTTTTTGAAGATTAGAACTAAATTTTCAGATGAATTATTTCCACAAACTTTTCAGTGGGCAGTGGAGGAACAGCAGGGGAGTAGAAAATGATCTACTTCTGGATAAGAGCTACATTTATGTTTTTATGATTCAGTATCACCTGTGTACTTACTCAATACACCTTTCTATAGATGACCAGCAAATTCTCTAAATCATCTTGTGAGCTACAGAACAATTGTTGCCATTTAATTATAGAAGCAATTAAAAGTATTATAATCAGGTGAGAAATAAAGAGGATTTAAGCCAAATCAGATACAAATGTTTGGAAAAATTTCAAAACCACCACCTCTTCTGACTACTTATGTACCAAACTCTGTAAATTTTACTTTGCTTAACTCATTTGAAATATGTGTTTGCATACAATAAACATAAGTAACAAATGTATTTAAATACATTTGCTAGTCACATCTGTGGCATAAAGTATTTTAAAGCTACTTGATAAACAGGATTTGGCTTAACATCATATTATACCCAATTCATTTCTTCCTGTTGAAATCAAACAGTAAATTATCACTATTTGATATATCTACTAATAACAAACATATTTCAAAAATATTGTTTGAAATCGTTGAGGTGGTTGTGCTACAGTTGGGTCTCATGTGAACAAGGCTAGCCCCAAAGTAGTGGTATAGTTGAAGATGACCTTGACTATCTGGCCCCCCTGCTTCCACCCTCAGAGGGATGCTAAGAGCACAAAGGGGTACAAGAGGTTAAACCCAGGCACCTGTGTCTTGGTAAACACTCTAGAATGAAGCTTATCCTTAGCCTCAAGCTTGGAAATACTTCATTAATAGTATATTACATCCTAATTTTTAAATTGCATTTTTTGCCTATTTATTTTGGTGTGCATGTGAGTGTGTGGACCACAGAGGGCAACTTTGTGGAGTCAGCTTTTTCCTTCTACCATGTGACTCTTGGGGATCAAACATAGATCATTAGGCTTGGTGACAAGCACCTTAGCCACTGAACCATCTAGGTTGCCCATGTCCTAAGATTTCTTCTTTAGGAAAAATATAATAAATCCTTGTTTGTATTCTTTTAATTTTTACTTCATTTTGGCAAGGAGGAAATTGAAAATTCAGCATTGCTTTTAAATAGAGATTGTCTCCTAACACCCCTTGCCCACGTCCAGGCTAATATTTCAAAGACATATCTTCAGCACACAAAATTATCCTGCCACATACATACCTAGTCCCGAACAATATTGGGAGGAGTGACTCAAGTCATCAGCGTGTCAGAACCCAGGACCTGACTGCTCTCACCCATATTAACCCCCAGCCATGGCGACGTATTTGTTTTCTAGTACAACTATAACAAAGTTGAAGAAGCAGAGGAATGCAGGTTTTCCATAGTTTTGAGGCTGAGAGTCAAAGATACAGGTCTTACAGGGAAGGTTTCTCCTGTGTCTTCCTTAATCTGCCTTTGACTTACCACAGGGACTCGGGACAGATCATGTTGCTTAAGGAGTCCGGATTATTTGGATCCTTCTTGGTGGCTCTGTGGACAATTACAGACATTGAAGTGAGGCTTCAGCATAGGGATTTTGAGAGGACAACTTTCTGGGAAGAATAATCTTTCTCCCTTAAGAACTAATCCATTATAGTCACTGCTTCCACATTCCATACCCCCAATATACACACAACAGAAGGGGCTGGGAACACTCACTGAAATAATTAATGTAACCAGCATGTCTTGTGTATGTCTGAACATTCTAAAAGAGTTTAGAAATTGAAAAGACACAGCTCCTGTCTTCACTATGACCTTCCCATACACACAGCATGTTTTCTTTCCATCACTCTTTATGCCACATTCTCCCACTTTCCATCCTTCCATCTCCTCATTCTGTTTCTCCTAACTTCAAAGTCTGTATTTTGTGTTCATGGCATCTTTGTGTTGTTTATTTCTCCTACAATTTGATGGACATAATTACCTACATATCTATTTTCCTGAAATGACAAGATTATTTATCTTCTGTACCCTTGAAAACTACTCCACCATACCTGTGCACCACATGATCTTCATGTGTTTATCTCTGATGGGCACTAAGGTGGGGGGTTTACTGAAAAAACGTGTATACACAATGTCTCACCACACATACAGATTCTAAATATTCCTTGACGGGTTTCTCCTCAAATGGAAGGGAGTGATATGTTCTCTTCTAACTGAATTTGGCTTGAGTTCAGTCTTACTGGTGATGGGTATAGCTGCCCCATCTTGCTTTGGATTCCATTGTTTATTTGTTATCCTTTCACTTTCTGTCATTGTATGCCTCAGACTTGTTTACTGAGGTGAATTTCTTGTGGGCAGCATATGGTTGGTCCATTAAAAATAAAGTCAGCCAGCATGTTCCTTCCTTCCTTCCTTCCTTCCTTCCTTCCTTCCTTCCTTCCTTCCTTCCTCCCTTCCTCCCTTCTTTCCTTCCTTCTGAGTATGAAGGGGCTGAGGAGATGGCTTTTTGGTGAAGAGTGTATACTGCTTTTGCAGAGGACCAGAGTTCAGTTTCCAGAACCCACATTCCACAGCTCATAACTATCTGCAACTCCAACTTTGCCCTTATAGGTTGATTGTGGTATATCACACAACATGTAGCAGATTGTGACCTAGTTAGTGGTCAATAGCCACCATGTATTATTATTATTATTATTATTATTATTATTATTAGGCAAATTCTAGTCAAATACATAATGAAAATTGACTTTTACTGTATGAAGGCAGGTTACCAGGGAAGGAACTGACCAGCACTATGTACTTACTGTGTACCAGGCACCACTCCAGCACTGTAGCAAGAGGTATCTCACATAATTTTTGTTTAATATTGCCTCCCATGTCTTGTTTTTAAAAGAATAAAAATTTAGTTACAAATGATAGAAGAACTCACCCAAGGGCCTGCAGAGAGGAGCAGAGCTTCTGGTGGGAAGCTAGGAAGGCCACATTGCTAAGGAAGTTCTCTGTTTAAAAGCAATGCTGAATTTTGATCAGAGGAAGGCTGTACTTGAATCATGTATCTTGCTTGGATTCTGAAACATCTGAACCCAGTGTGGGAAATCAAGTGGAGACAATTGCCAGAAACCAAAGGGCAAGAATTTCCACAGGGTGAGATTTTAAACATGGTCTAATTATCCAAGTCTTGTGTGTTCTGCTGGTAGGTTTGTATGTTTTAGTGTCTTATGTTAAGAACATGCATTACTTTTATTTATTTATTTTTATTTATTTACTTATTTGTTTGTTTGTTTTGGGTTTTTTTGAGACAGAGTTCCTCTGTGTAGCTTTGTGCCTTTCCTGGAACTCGCTTTGGAGACCAGGCTGGCCTTGGACTCACAGAGATCTGCCTGCCTATGCTTCCCGAGTGCTGGAATTAAAGGCATGCACCACCACCATCTGGCAGCATTACTTTTAATAGCACATCTCATTTCCTCTCTTGGTAAAATAAGAGATATGTTGCATTCTGCAGAACTACAGCAACTGCTTTCCAGGCATTGCCTAGTGATCTTGATAATGTACTGTCTCAGAGCCAGAGAAAAGTCTGGTCTTAATGGTTCCACAGGATCATAACAATGCTCTCTCATACAATGTCCTTTTAAAATAATGCATATTTTATGTCCCTGTATATATAAATGAAGCTGTCCAAGGCAGACTAAATCCTGATGACTGTGTTGATTATATATTGGGGTATGACAGAAATAAAGCATAGGAATAAAGCCAGGTCTCAGCGAGAAACACTCAATTGGAATGTGGGATGTGGTCAGCAACTATCTTTGCTTTCTCTTCTGGTATTGATTTTTGTCAAATAACTTTCTACTGAGATACAGTGGTCTAAAAAGGCATAAATGTGTCTATTGTATTTTATAATAAATAAAGTTTTCAAAGCCACCCATTAAAAATCCTGATAATGATTCTGAAACATAAGAGGGGATAAATATTTTATGCTAATGATCATTTGCTCATCATTGTGAGGTCAGGTAAGATATAAACCATATGAGTGGTATAAGCTTTGGGTAGTGGCAGTGTCTCATAATGCAGCAGGCCCCCAGATTTTAATAAGCCCCCAGACTTTAGCACAACTGACTCCACAATGGAAGTATCATTCAAGGCATAAAACTCAGCACATAGATAGCACCACCTGCCAAAATGAAAACAAAGACTTAATCCATCAAACTCCATAGTTCTGAGAAACTCTCTAAAGCTTTTTGGTTTCTGCAGTTCCACCTCTGGCTAACTGTTCTTGTTAACTGAAGTATGTCAACCCAGGATATTTTTTTTGTGCTTAAGTATGGTGATATTTTATTTGTGCTGAAATGTGATTTCATTTGTATGTTAATAAATAAGTTGCCTAGGGGTTAGAGCTAAAAGCAAGCCATTTAGCAGAAGTCTAGCCATGGTGGCATATACCCTTAATCCAATCACATGGCAGGCAGAATCTCTGTGTTTTCAAGGACACAGCCAAGCTCTGACCCAAACCTTTAATCTCAGTATGAACCATAGAGATCTGGAGGTATGAATAGACAGGCAGTGACAAGGAAATCATGTGGTTGGGTTTAAAGCCAATGAGAAGGCAGAATAGAAATGCAATAAAAAGACAGGTCACACAGGAGATGGTCTCTCTCTGAGGGGAAGGATGTCAGTAATCTTCCCTAGTTCTTTGATGTTTTTGGCTGCATTGGGCTCTGTGTTTCTTATTTAATCAGACTGTTTAGAATTTATCTACACTTAACAGCTAACCCTGAGAAAAGCTCATGGCTACAGTGGTATCCTGAATACCCATTGTATTTGCTAACCTCTAGCTAGATAATAAAAATGTTCTATTGGCTTAAACCTGTGTCCAAGTAGTCTTCTCTTGTGGATACTCCATAACGAAAAAAGGGGAATCTCCTGAGGTGAAAGTTGACTATATCCTATGTCTACATATCATGATTTACATATTATAATTTCTGGGGATTACTAACTACTCATATGTTCTAATTAAAATCATTTTCATATTAATAACTATTCCCACTACTATATTCTCCCCCTCAATAATTTGCTTCAATTTACAAAAGTGGGATGCATTGCTATAAGTAAACTTTGGCAGAACATTTGTCTACTGGAATGTACCTTGTGTTGACAATTGTGTTGTCCCTGCACATGGAGCTCAGTAGTCCACAATACTGCCATTCATTTGAAGATGACCCCACCCTGTTTTGCTGTGGTGAGCACATGCATGCATGCTTTGAAGTGGTACATACCAGAGATGATGTGTGAGGCTGGTAATGGGCCTCCCTATTGGAACCAAGCAATGGTACTTACCTTCTTCTCTGGGCTTGCTGACTGGTGTTTATAATCATGCCTTACAAGGATTACTAATTTGAGTTTGGTTCAATCCATTGATAGATAGTTCTACCAGAATGTTTATATACAAGCCCACATGCTACTGTTTAACAAGAAGGAACTGTTAGCTATATATTTTAGTACTCAAATTTCTGTAAATGTTTATTTTTCTAAATTACTATGTTTTACTATTCTATGCAATATTCTAGAGCTTTTAAGTCAAAATACTAAATTACTAAAAAGTAAATTACTTGTCACATTAAAACCTAAGATGTCATGTTTTTAATGCTACATATATCACAAGGACAAGATGAATTTTATGAGGGTGAAGCTCCTGATTTTTCCATGAAATTAGTTTTACTCAACAATTAAATATATATATATGTATATATATATATACATATATATATATATATATTTTATAGATACACATTGAAAATAGATATACAGATGAAAATTAGGTCATAGCATAAATAGATGCTAGATTTCTTGTTTAATTTTTAGTTATAGGTAATATAGAAATTTATATATTTTTAAAAAATCTAACTAGGATGCTGTAAAGGTAAAAATTTGAAAAAGGCTTTAGATTTTAGAATAAAACTGTAATTTTTTTCCCTATCAGTCACACTAATAATCTCTGAAATTGTTTTTCCAGCTGTTGAATGACAAATATGTTTTGCAGGAACTATAAGTTTTTGGCACATACTTGAGAATAAATGTACATGCTGAACATTTCACATGTGATGTGCAGTGTTTCTTGTCACTAATAAAATTAATTATGATCATATTCATAATTTAAAATTAGGATGGTATTAGCCAATAATTGGTGATAAGATAGTAACACAGCCAGGAATAAAATAATCAGAAAGAAATAATATATTTTAGAGAGCAATGCTCCTCCAGCTAATGTATTCCTTTCTATATATACCTCATTGCCTAACTGCCATCTCAAAATTAAACGAATTATTTTACTAATGAACATAACTAGAATCTGAAATAAGGATATCTATCTTTTGTAAATTAGGAATGCTTACAGTTTGAATAAAAAAACAAAAAACAAAAAACAAAAAAACTTGTTTTAGAAACAGCCCATTTATCCTGAAGATGTTTAGTGAAATCAGAGTCAGAAAAACAAGAAACAAAATTGATTTCACGTAAGTGTAGGCATTTTTAAAAGCAGAAATAGAGTTCATAGTTTGACTTCTACATGAGGATATATCATTTTGTAATTCATCTTCTTATCTAGAAGAGAATAGTTAGTTAAAATGATTGTTTTATTGAAAGAAGAAAGTAAAGATTATTCTAGGATTATAATTTTGAACTTTGATTTATTTTTTTCTGTAAAAGAACAGCATGAGCTGGAAAGGATTACATCATTGGGAAGTATATTTTAGCCACCCAGTCCTCTAAGATAGCAGCAGTAAATTAATACAGAATTTCAGGGTCAAACAACTCACAATTGGATCAGTAATTTGTTGTGATGATCTATTCATTGACTTGACTGTCCTGAAGGGTACACAGACAGTGGGAAAACGTGGATTCTGAGTTTTTTTTTCAAGTTGCCTGAGGAAGAGGCTACTATCTGAATCAGTAGGATGAGGAAAGAGACCCAGTCTTACCAACATGAGTGAGCATCAGCACTCCATGGACAGACCCCAAGCTGTAAGACCTGGGAGAAAAGATTTGAGTAAAGGGAAGTTTCTGCCCCACCCCCCAGCAACTCCCAAAGACCAGTAGATGCTTTCCAAATAATTGACTTGGAGGCTTAATGTTACTTGTAAATGATCAGGTGGTAGCTCAGGATTATTACTAACTAGCTCTTACACTTAAATTAACCCATAATTCTTATTTATGTTTAGCCACATGGCTTGGTACTTTTTCTCAGTATGGCATTCCTATCTTGCTTTCTCTGAATCTTGCTGACAACTCCTCGACTCTGCTCCCTTTCTTCCCATCATTCTCAGTTTGGCTGTCCTGCTTATACTTCCTGCCTGGCTACTGGCCAATCAGCATTTTGTTAAAACAATTCTGACTGACAAACCTTTACAGTATACAATAGGATTATTCCACAGCAGATTTGCTCTTCTACTGGTGTCTCATATCCTGACTTGGGACTTGTGCCAGCACCTTGCACTCCCCTTACACCAGGCTTTCAAACCTTGGACCTCAAAATTGGTGTCAGATCAGTAGCTTCCCTGGTTCGTGAGGCTTTAGGCTTTGACTGTGTTATGTTGCTAGTTGCCCTGACTCACCAGCTTGCAGACAGTAGTACAAACTTTTCAGACTGTAAGCATGGTGCTAACTTTATAGTAAATCCCCTCTTTGTTGTCTGTCTGTCTCTCACCTACCTATCATCTATATATTCAATCCTTGACCACTCTATTGACCCAATTTATTTGGAGAAATATAACAGCCATTATACAAGGAGAAAATATACACATTAAAATTCAAAATTATTTATTGTGTTTGAGCATTGTTGTAGACTCTTGGATATCATCTATAACCATAGTCCCTAAACACTGAATGACACAAAATTCAATTAAATATTTCCTCAAACAAGAAAGAATCTGATCTCATTCCTCTGCATGCAAAACAAAAGGAAGGACATTTGCCCCCAAATGTGACCACCCAGGTTCTAGCCCTTAGTTCACATGGTTGAGAAGAGGACAGATTCCCATAAAGTTTCCTCTGGCTTCTACACTTCTACACAGCTTCCATGGCATGCATATGCCCACACACATATACAAAAATTATTAATTAATTAATTAATTAATTAATTAAATTCAAACAGAAAAAAACTAGCAGTGAGCATGCTGTGAGAGCAATGTGGGCACAGAATAGCTGAAGGTAGAGGGTCACCTCAGTGCAAAGCTGCCTGTAGCAGTGTGCATATGGGTCTTTGTGCTATGTTGGCATAGTGTAGACTTGGGGTTTGACACAGCATTTCAGAGTTGGTGGTTTCAGATGTGTGCTGGGAGGTGAGGCTGATCTTTCCCAGTGGCTCTGTCTACGCTGGTAGAAACTGGAAAGGCCTGACCCACTTTGGTGATTGTGAAAAAGGTTTCTGTGAGAGTTCTAGCCCCAGGGAGAGGCAAACTGGCATATAAAACTTTTATTTGGTGAACAACCCCAGTCCAGTTCATGCTGAAGAGTATGCCACCTGTATATTGGGGGCAAGACCTAGGCTTGCCTTACCATATACTAAGACCTTGATAGAAACATCATGAGCAAATCAGACTTACAACACCTCTGTCATATAAGTAGGAGTGAACACAGCATTCTAAGACTTGGGACACACACAAAGCCCTAAAATAAAGACTGGAAGCATGTTTGTTTCATGGAGGTAAGACACACTGGATTCAAAACCAACCAACATCAGATGTCAGAAAGTGATCATGTCTTAAGCAAGCCTGGAAAACTCTTAGATGTGAAAATCAAACTCTGTTTTAAAAGAAAATATAATTTACAGCAAGGAAACATAGAAAAATCATTCAATTCAGATTTTTTCTTCAAGAGAAATGAAGGAATTTTAAAAATACAAAACAAAATCCTTGAGTTGGAAGATGCACAGAGCAGAATTAAAGTATATGCTGTAAATAAGGCCCCGGAAGTAGAAAAAGTTGAGAGCAGAAAGGGTTAATTCAAAGACAGATTACTTGTTTGTTCTCCAGTGATGGAATAAAGGGGGAACATGAATGAGAACGGCAAGGACTTCCTTTTTTTTTGTAAGATCTTTATTGACATATAATTCACATAGTATACAATTTTCCTGTTTGCACAATTTGATAGACTTTAGTCCAGCATCCTCATAGGCCCATGACACCATCACCATTTCCTGTTTTAGAACATCGCTGTCTTCAATTAAATTTCTTTCTTTCCTTTTTTTTTAAAAATGCCAAATGCCATTTATTGAAGGAGGGAGGAGGTCTTAAAAACAGGCTTAAAGCACAATGGGAGAACCCTGGAGGGCAGAAGTTCGCTTCCGATGTTTTATAATCATGTATCTAAGCTGTTGACACCCAATATGCAGGTTACACAGACAAGAAACTTCCCTTAAGCATTTAGGAGGGTGGAATCTCACAGGGAATTAGCATAGGGAGGATATCAAGGTCAAGGCCAGCAAGCAAGGCAACAGTTACCCAAAACAGGGGCTGGGACCCTACAGGTCCCCTCCTTTTACTAAAAAAATGAGCTTATGACTTAGGTTGCATGGGACATCAGCAGGTCACCTTACCAGTCATGGAGACACCTGTCCAGGCCACACAGGCACTCTGTCTTTGGTTGGTAAGTGCCCCCCAGTTATTACCCATCTCTGAATACTCATCATACAGGCTCAGTTGTGTGAGAGCTGCAGAGTTAACTGTTGCCAAAGATCTCTAAGTGGCTCTGGGCTTGCAATCTATGTGTTTGACACAGAAAAGACCAACAGAAGTCTTAACCCACTCATAGCTGGTAGGCTAAAGGCAACTGAGCCATTCTCTTCCTTAGAGCCTTACTGCAAATTGGAGTCCTTGTAAGATGGTATCCCAAAAGCAAATGGAACTTGAGTTTGTAAATTTATAACTTTCAAAGCCAATCGAAATGTATATAACTATTGATTTCAATTTATCATGCCAAATAGAATAAAAGGTTAACTAATTGTGGTAGCTACTTTTTAGGAGTGGCTCTGTGCAACATTTTTTGGCCTCCTGAAATTTAGCCCCCTTTGAAGATACCTTAAAATTTGTGAGCCTGAATGTAGCCGTTATGAGACCATTACTTCTGCTCCTTGTGAGCTGCCTGTTTTTTCTTATGGTTCTTAGTTATTCTTTTGCACAGCTGCCAGCTTAAGTCATGCTGGGATCAAGAAAAATGGGCCTTGTCAGTTCATGTTCCTAGAGTTATGTCCATGCCAGTGGATGCCCACCCGCTCCAGAAGAGAATTTGACATTGCTGCTGCCATTGTTGCTGTTATAACAATGACGACCACTGCTACTACTATTTCTGGGATTGCCATTTCATAATTGGTTACTACAGCTAGCACAGCAGAGACCCTGGGTAAGGACTTCTTATCTGCTCACAGGGACAGTACAGAGAATAAGCCTGCTCCATAGACCAAGCTGGCCTCAAACTCACAAATTCAGATCCTCAGGCTTGTGCAGTGTTTTAGTATTTGTTGATGTTGTTTCCAAATACCCAATAAAAGAAATATAAAAAAAAGAATAAGCCTGTGCCTTGTTCTTATGCAAGAGGGACTCAACAATGTCAAAGGTAGAGGAATGCTCTTCAAAGAGACAGACAATTTTCCAACCTGTAGAAGACAAATACCCAAGTGCCAGGAGGATTAAAGTCACAGTCATTTTTATCTCATCCAAGTCCATGCCAAGACAGGTTACAATCAAACTCTCATGGTAAGTATGCAGAGAAGATTCTCCAGGTCAGAAAAGATAGACATGTTCATAAAAGGACACACAGGAATGTGACCAGAAATGTGTAAATATGCCACCCAGCAAAGCCATTCCTTAGAAGACAGAAGACACAGATGAAAAGGAAGGCATCCTTACCAGATCCCTGTTATAGTCAGTACTGCAAGCAGTTTTTCAAAGGAAGGAAACAGACATTAATGAGTAGGAAGGAGGTCTTGGGGGATGTTAGTTACTGGTCAGGCAGACAATCTCAGGATGTGCAGGTATCGTGAACTGCCTGTTAAACTGATGCATTTGCTGTGAAGACAATGAAGCAAAACATCCAAAGCAATCATAACCCAAAGAAAGCCACTTGGTGCAAATGGATCCAGAAAATGCATTTGGCTGATTCAGTGTTTATTTCATAAATGAGTCTCAACAAATCAACAGTAGGGAAATTTGTGGTGATATTGTATTCCCCAATATATTGTGAACACTAATAAACTTATCTGGGGTCAGAGAATAGAACAGCCATTAGATACAGAGACCAGAAAATAGTGGCACACACAACTTTAATCCTAGCATTCTGGAGGCAGTGATTCATCTGGATCTCTGTGAGTTCAAAGCCACACTGGAAACAGCCAGGCATGGTGACTCATGCCTTTAATCCCAGGAAATGATGGCAGGAAGCAGAAAGGTATATAAGGCATGAGGACCAGGAACTAGACTGGTTAAGCTTTTAGGCTTTTGAGCAGCATTTCAGCTGAAACTCATTTGGATGAGGATACAAAGGCTTACAGTTTGAGGAAACCAGATCAGCGGAGGAATTGGTAAGGTGAGGTTAGCTGTGGCTTGTTCTGTTTCTCTGATCTTTCAATGTTCACCCCAATACCTGGCTATGGGTATATTTTTATTACTAAGACTTTTTAAGATTTGTGCTATAGAAACTCCCTCAAATTGATACAATTATCATTAAGAAATCAGGTATAGTTTCTCCAGTCTATAAGGAATATACCTATAATTTAAGACAATGAGACATGTCTGCTCCTGGCAACACCAATTTACTTGAGAGAGGAGGATGGGCATTAAAGACACTTCATATCTTATCTTTACCTTGGCAAAAATAGCCATTTGGGCAAGAAACTGTTCTTGCCTGGACTGCTTGATCAACTGGTCATGCAGGACCCATAAAAAGGTGACCACTAAACTTTGCTTGACAAAATGGTCCTTCAGGTTCCTGCTTCGCAGAGGAAACTGCCAGACATTCTACAGGACACTGAGAGAAATGACCAAGAGACTCTAGCCCTGTGGGCTAAAGACAAATGCCCCAAGTTTACAAAGAAACATTAGGTGACTGTCCAGGCTGCCAGCTGTCTCTGTCTACTCTTTCAAGACTCCTGAAAAATGCTTGCATCCTTCTCCTGGTTCTCAGGTAATATTATATCCTTCTGAGGCCTTTGATATGGTTGAAGACTAGATAGTTATAATTTCCTCAGTTATGATAAAAGATAAGTTAGATATAAAACCTTAGACTCATAAATATAAGATAGATAGGATATCTTCTTTAATATTGTAACTGTAATTCTTGCTTGATAATTGTTTTATTTTCTGAAATTTTACTATATAAAAGTTAAAACCTTGCTTTAAAAAAAAAAAGAAAAGGGGAAGTGCTGTGGGATGTTCTGTATGTCAAATGTGTTGCTCTGATTGGTTAAAAATAAATAAAGTTCTGATTGGCCAGTAGCCAGGCAAGAAGGATAAGGTAGGCAGGACAAGGAAGAGGAGAAGGCTGGCAACAGGAAGGCTAAGAGACACTGCCAGCCACTGCCAGGAGAAGCAATATGTAAAGACACCGGTAAGCCACAAGCCACGTGACAAAGTATAGACTAACAGAAGTGGGTTAATTTAAGAGTAAGAGCTAGACAATGGTAGGCCTGAGCTAATGGCCAAGCAGTTTAAATAATATAAGTCTCCATATGATTATTTTATACATGGGTTATGGGACCGCGGGGGCTTGGTGGCACCTGGAGAGAAGCTCTCCAACTATACAGTATATTCCTAGAGTTTCATATGCCCAAAGTTCTCCCTCCAAGGTGTGTTTCAAGTTGTTGGATGTGGTGGTTTGAATGTGAAATGGTCCACATAATCTCCAACTGAATACCTGGTTCAAGTTGGAAGTGCTATTTGGGGGAGATTTATGTGTTGAGACTTTGCAGGAGGAAGATAGTGGAGGTTGGGCTTTAAGGATGAAAAGCTTTTCCTACTTGCAGTTCATTCATTCAGCTTCCAGCTTATAAAGGATGTTAGCTCCCATTTCCTCCTTTTGCCACCATGTGCCACCACCTGCTGCAAAACTGTTCCCACCATTATGGACTCATCCTCTAGAACCTTCAGTTAAGATACAGTCTTCTCTAAGCTGCCTTGGTCATAGTATTTTGTCACATCAACAGAAAGGAACTCATACACCAGGGATGGAGACCAGTAGAGGATGAGTATGCTGTGGTTGACTTTGTGAAGGAGGAAGGAGTTCATGATGTCTCATGAGAGGCCTGAGTTCTTAAAGAGAAAGGTGGTACAGCAGCAAGCAGCTGGCCCTTCTTCCATCTCTGCCTTTCCTTCTGCCATGGGCCAGAGGTCTCTCACTGAAGATACCCATAGAGTACCCCATAAACATACCCACACAACACCTGCAAACATACCCACATTGGGTCCTCCAAAGACAAGGGCTAATGATGTTATGAATCAGCCAGCCTCAGATATTTTTTTTGCATAGCAAGACAAGATGGACTGTGATAAATGTATGTTAAAAATTTTGAAAGCCTCTGCCACTACTTAGGATTACACAGCTGGTTAGAAAAAAAGAAATGAAACTTTTTAGTTGATTATGGTATGACAGTCAACATAGAAAATCTGAAAATATCAACAAAAAACACTATAAAAATTGAAGGACAGGAGAATAACACAGGAAAATAAACTATTTTACTATCTTCTAGCAGTAAATAAGTAGCATTTGAGCTAAAGATCCAATACCATTTGTATTAGCACCTTCCAAAGTGAAATACTTAGGCATCAATCTAACAAAGCATGTATAAGGGCTAATGAGCAAAACCTTGAGATTGTACAAATATTTAAAAAGGAAAAATTGAAGAAAGTTCATCTTCACAAATGGAAAAGTTTGATATTACATCGTATCTTCATGGCTTAATCTACAGAGATAGACAAACTGATTTTAATGCTAACATCCAAAAGCAAGAGGTTGGAATATCCACATGGTGTGAGAAGGAGACCAAAGTTTGGAAGCTGAGCTGCTCAATATTTAGAGATATTTGGGTAATTGAACATTAATATGCAAATTTAAAATAATAAATCAATTTTAAAAATCAACTCAAAGCTTATACAAATAAGTATCTGAAAACTTAGATAAAACTTCAAAGTGGAAAAAAATAAAAAATTCTGGGTCTGTTTTCTGTTTTTGTATACCTGTTTCCACTGAATTTGGTAGATCTTCTTCCATGACCTTAGAAGCAGCTTTATATGAATAATAAGACAGTAATTATGTCCTTGAGCACCATGGTATATACTGGTTTAATTCTCATACATGACCCTAGTTGTATCTATTCCCATTTCCTTGCCAATTAATTAAAATAAGACAAATATTTAAAACACAACTTGGCATTTTTTCTGTTTCTTTATTTTATTTTATTTGGAAACTAGATATGACTTCTTGATTCCTTTAAAAGAAGAAGCCATAGAGTCAGGGTTAGGAACCCTATCAGAAAGTAGTAATCACTATATTAATGGCTTGACATATTGAGGATGTCCCCTGCATAGTGGATATTATAAGTGATTTCTACTTACTCCTATTTTATTTAACCCTTAGAGTGGGATCTGCAAGATTTGCACCAGTTGAACAATTATGAATGTTTTGGTGGAAGATTTGAACCTTGTGCTTAGGCAGGCATCACTGGTAGGTTGCCTGGCTAGTAAATGACATAAAGACAATTCCAACCAATGCACCTGATTCCAACGGCAGTATCATTCCCATCCACCTCACTTCAGCTTCTTCTGAGAAAGGTAGAATCATTTTGAAAATGGTAGCATTTGTGAAGAACATCTGCAGGTGTACAGATACTTAAAAGTACCAATCTGTAAAGTATGCCAAGAAAATGTGTCTTTACAGACTATGTTGTACACTTTGACCAAGATGGAGAATGGGGCACTTCCCTTGGTACTGACACTGAGTACTAAGTACTAAATCAAGACACACCTGACAGTATTTTAAAGGGTTGCTCCTTACATCAGAATCTGTCATATTTAGACAACAATTTCAGAGGAACAATGTAGCATAGGGGGCCAAATCTTAGAATTTTGCTTGTCCTAGGATTTTCCTCAATGACTATTACTGCATCCAATGATACTAATTTACTTCCATTTGGTATATATTTTAGTATGACAAATGCAAATCAGGATGAAGGTGAGTGCTTCATGTTCCAGCCTTGACTCCTACGAACAAAGCTTATCAATCACGAGTAATTACATTGTCAGTTCCTAATTTAGCAAGAGCTATTCCACTCTAACCCAGAAAACACAAATATCAAAATAAATGAAGTTTTGGAAAGCAGGACACAATGCAGATGACCTCTATTTCAGCTGTCAGTCTAAAGTCAGAGTTGCTGTTCTCTTGTTTGCTTTCAAAAATGTAAGAAATTTTGGGATGGTATTAGCTGCAAGAGCTAATGTGTCTCATGCCAGCCATTTACATTGGACCTGGGAAGGTTTATATCCAGCCCTACTTGGTGCCAATATGAATATGATACTGATTGTTGGAAACGACATGGATGCCCCTGACCATGTCCTTGAGCTGCTCCCTTCTAACACACAGGGATGAGTCAAACAAGTGAAATGGACATTCATAGTCACACAATTAGATGTAGTGCTTTTGGACTAGTCAGATTATGGGATTACTTTTATTGGTTTAACCATTGTCAGTTTAGAGCTTTGAGATAGCCTGGTTACTCCATATGTAGCTGCTAATTCCTTTTATATCATTGTTTATGGCACATCAAATGACAAGAGTGGGAACATCACTAAAAACCCCCTCAAAAACACCTGATATGAACTTTGAAGATGCTAGAACTTTTTTCTCTAAGGACACTTTTGATGCATGTAATTTTTTTTTCAGAATTATTTGCTGAGAAAGGCAGACAGGCAAGGTATAGCATGAAGGAAATAAGTATGTTTAATCCACTATCTAGAATAAACAGGATTGGAGATAACAAAAATCTCCCAAATACGGAGAGATTTCTCCATAAAAATGAACTTTTCTGTGTATTGGGGGTGTGGTCTTTAATGTCAAATATTGACTCTGTATTGCAATTGGCAGTTGGAGAAATGGAAGGATTCAAGCCAGGTGAGAAGTTGTTTATTGCAAGCTGAAAGTGGGCATTTGATAAGAGAAAAGTCATCACTCTGAAGGGTATTAACAAAATATAAGAAAGAATAAGAAGTGAAAAATTGGAATGGCAGAAACCAGGAGACCTGGTCTCTGTTAGAATGACAATCACTTATTCCCTTCACAAAGGGGGAAATTCCCAGAGGATGAACAGTAAGGCCATGTGATGGAGATGAGGCTGATGTCTAAACTTTAGAGGACCTGACGCAGAGTTTGTCAGAGCTGCACAGATCTTCCCTCCATCTCTGTGGAGCTAAGCATCCATAGACGCTTTGATGACTCGTTTATCACACACAATACCCCATGTTGCTGGGGCAGAAGGAAGAAGACTGGAGAAGCTGCTGCTTCCAGTTGGTTTCATCCCAGGAGACTTAATTTTCTCAAAATTGGTGAGATTTAACCATCAAGGCAAAGACTTCTCAAGTTTTTACAAATGTCATTTCTACTGACTTACCTGAAAAAGGTATCAGAGAAATAGCAGCCTAAGCCTTCCTCATCAAAGCATGCAGTACTAATTTACAGGTGTGCAGGGAAGTGCATATTCCATAGTTACTGTATGATACTTTCTAAGACAACATTTTTATGACAGAAATTCATCTGGTAGACATATAAAAATAATGATGGGTGAAATCTGTGCCTGACATAAAGATGTTAGTTGCTTCATAAATCTGTGTGAAGCTTAAGTGTATTTGAACTGCAATCAAGGAAGCAACATAAGCTCAAAATGAACCCAGAAATATGGCCTTCCTGTCATAGTTCTAAATCTGAGTTAGATAATCCTTAGAAAAATTCTGTCTGAGCCTTGAAAATTTTCAGTAGTTATGCCTTCATAATCATCAAAACTATTTTTTTCATTTTATTCAGGACATACTTGTTAAACATAAACATGTATAAAGATCTATGAAATACTCAAAAATTGTGTGTATATTCATGTGCATGTGTGTTCAAGTATCTATGTGTTCATGTACAGAAACTAGAAGTGAACCTTAGCTGCTATTCCTTGGCATCTATCTTCCTTATTTTGTGAGACCCAATCTCTCAGTGGCTGGCATCCTCCAGTCTCTACCTTCATGGCATCAAGCTTTCAAGTGCACAGTACAATGTACAACTTTTACATGGTTTCTGGGCCTCAAACACAGGTCTTTGTGTTTATGTACCGAGTGCTTCACCAACTGAGCAATCTCAACAGCACCATTAATACTCTTACTGTGTCCCCTCGAACAATTTTAGTAGTTCTGATGGTATGTGTGAAATCAGGCCTCGCCTTGGACGGTGAGGTCACAGGGACTTAATGGTCTGAGTTCAGGTGTCTGGTTAATCAGGAGTAACACGTGTTGGTTTTAGGGCTGGGACATAAGGCCCACATGTAGATAAGTAAACAAAGCAAACAGAACCCCTTGAGTTCTTTTTCAGTCTTGTTAAATTTTAACTTCCTTTCATCTCAGTGTACAGTTGGTGACCTGAAGCTCAGTAGTAAGGAGAGCAGGGAGATACTCAGGATAAAGTGACTGGATGATGGAACCTGGTCAGCCCCTGAGACTCAACTTCAAACGGACAATATTTGGGTTCACAAAGGGTATCCTTAATCTAAATGTGTCTGTTCATATGGTGGCTGTGTATGTGGGAGTCTCTAGGTTTAACTATTTGCAACTTTATCTTTTTAGATAAATCATTTTTTGCTCAATACATTGACAGATATTTAAATTTTAGTAGGAAAAATATGGCTGAGTATCAATATGTAATTATTTGTACCAACTGTGTATTTGGTTCTGTGTAAGATACCGAACATTGAAGAGTCAAAGACTGGTGTGGCCACTGTAGATATAAACTTCAGGTCTAGCTGTGACAGACAACAAATAAATATACCAGCAATTCAATACATAACTATACATCAAAATGCATGGTATGGATGAAATACAGATGGTAAATCTGCAGCATATGGTACCAAGGTATCAGCTAAAGAAATGTGGTCAGGGAAACTTGTAGCCTGAGAAGGAATTTTGTGGAAATCTATCTACTCTGTGGCTGCTTAGTCACCAGGAAGCAGATGTTCTGTTCATAATAAACACTCTGAAGAAGAGCTTGAGGAGGTAAACAGTTGCTGTATCAAGACCTGAGAGGCAGGCTCTGCTAAAGCCACAGTAACGAAGCCTTTGAATGAGTGACTACCATGTGCTCTCCGGTTCTCAACTACTGACAATAACAAATTCCCATAACTTACAATGGAAACCATTTTCACTCATTTAAGACACAAATTCATTAAAACATGATTCTCACACCTAAAGCTATCTCTTTCCTTCCTCATTCTAAGCATAGTTTGGGTTGTTTGAAGTTGTATAGCAGAAAGTGGAGTATGGGAGACAGAATTCCCATATAGCCCATCAAGACTCCTGGGCCCTGCTTATTCATTAAACCATCAATCCAGATGCTCCTCTGAGGCGACCTAGTAGGTGTGATTACAGCCCTTGCTCTATATAATTTCAGATGACCTAAGTGGGCTGTGCTGACTATAGGAGGTATTTATCAAGAGAGATTTCTTTGGCTGGCTGCAGAAAGAGTTTTGAAGCCTGAAAGGACTCAGAATTCCTCTTATGTTTGAATACAGACTTGCAAATAGACTGTAGGATTTAGGGGTGACCACCAGTTAACAGTCTACCAGGAAACAGAGCCTCCACTGAGCAATCAAAACAGAGCATATTTTTGCCTACAACAATTACCTCAGCCCAAAACTGTACCACCACCAGCCAGAGATTTTCCTTAAGCTAGTCTGTTCAAATCCTGGATTTCTACCTTGTGCCAAAGAAACCAGAGAACTAATCACAGTCTGTGCGAGATTCTATCCGCAACACCTTGAGCTAGCAAACAAGCATCACTGCTAAGGTTGTAGGGACAAGCAGATATCCTACTGCTTTTGCTTTGAGGCTACCTTGGGCTTTCTCACTTCTCTGGAGCATACTGCTTTTGACTTTAAAGTTGTTAGACTGAGGAAAAGAAACACACCAAAATCAAGAAAACAGATGAATGATTTTACAAAGGAACCAGGTTTAGATACTCCCAGATTGACAAGGGAAGCAAGCCACTGTCTTGTTCTGCCAAGTGGTGTTGTTACTCATTATTTCTTCTCTGGATGAGAAGTAAGCATCTTATTATATGTTATTGTTGTGGATGCCATGCTTGCCTCCAGGAACCCATGCCAGATTCTCCCCATTATTTTTCTTTGTCTTTTCTCTATACTGCTAATGGTAAAAATGGTTTTCAGTGCTTTTTGGCTTTGTGTTGTTTTTCCTGAGGCACTTCTGACTTTTGTTCAACTTATTTCTTTTCTTTCTTTCCTTTTGTTTTTTTTCTTTTTTTCCCTTTCTTTCTTTCTTTTTTTTTTTTTTTTGACATAGGTTCTCATGCAACACAGACTTTCCTTGAACTCACCATGTTACTGATGCTGGTCTTGAGTCCACAGTCCTACTGTCCACACTGCTCAGAGCTAGGATTACAATGATATCAGACAAGCTGAGCAGATCTCTTGGATTTTCTTCATGTTGCAAGGAAACAGAGCATTTCTCAATTAACTCAACCAAGAGTTATCTGTGCTTTCCTGTGCTTTCTTAGCCTATGGTTTAAAGCCCAGTGTCCAAATCCAGTTCTTAAAAACACTGGAAGGACCAAGGCAAGTCTCAATGACTCTCAGAGATGTGTGGAGCTCTCATGGGACACTGGTCTATTTATCATCCCTGGCTTTGCAGTCAGCTGTGAATCAACAATAAAATACCTTAAGACTTGATACAAATATTTTTGTTGACAGAGTCGAATGACCTTGATTGTGATTTCTAAAGGTTCTTACAAGGTGGACAATGCTTGAAGAAACATGAAACAGCATCTACCTAACATTAGTGTGGGAAAATGCAGAACATGCTGTTTAATGGTCACCTTAGTTAAGGTTTCTATTACTGTGATAACAGCATGACCAAAGAAACTTGTGAAGGAAAGTGTTTATTTGGCTTACACTCCATATCACTGTTTATCATCAAAAGAAGTCAGGACAGGGACTCAAATAGTGCAGAAACCTGGAGGCAGGAACTGATGCAGAGGCCATGGAGGGATGCTGCTCACAATCTTGTTCACTGCTTCTTACTCAGACTGATTTATCATGGAATCCAGGACACCAGCCCATGTATCTCACAACCCACAATGGGCTAGACCCTTTCCCAACAATCAGCAATTAAGAAAATGTCCTACAGCCAGATCTTGCATATGCATTCTAAATTAAAGTTTCTTTTCTTTTCAATTTTTCCCCTTTTTTAATTTATTATATTTGTGTTTTAATTTTACACATCAGCCATGGGTTTCCCTGTCCTCCCCCCTCCTGCTCCCGCCCCCATCTTCCCTCCATCCCCTCCCCTCCATTCCCATCTCCTCCAGGGCCAAGGCTTCCCTGGGGATTCAATTCAACCTGGTGAATTCAGTACAGGCAGGTCCAGTCCCCTCCTTCTAGGCTGAGCAAAGTAACCCTGTGGAAGCCCAAGGTTCCAAATAGCCAGCTCATGCAATAAGGACAGGTCCAGGTCCCACTGCCTGGGTGCCTCCCAAACAGTTCAAGCTATTCAATTGACTCACTTATCTGGAGGGCCTGATCCAGATGGGGGCTCCACAGCTTTTGGTTCATAATTAATGTGTTTCCATTCATTTGGCTATTTGGCCCTGTGCTTTTCCAATCTTGGTCTCAACAATTCACACTCTTACAGTTGCAAATGGATGGATCTAGAAAAAAATAATTCTGAGTGAGGTAACCCAGACTCAGAAGGACGAATATGGTATGTACTCACTCATAGTAGGATACTAGTTGTAAAACAAAGATGACTAGACTGCTATACAACTCCACGGAGGCTACCTAGAAAACGGGACCCTAGGAAAGACACAGGGATCACCCAGTGACAGAGAAATAGATGAGATCTACATGAACAACCTGGACGACAGTGGGGGCAATGAAAGGTGAGGTTTGAGGGAAAGAAAGCTTAGGGGAGCAGGAGATCCCAGCTGGATCAAGAACAGAAAGGGAGAACGAGGAATAACAGACCATGATATATCCACAATGATATATCCTCTGTAGACTTCTGGCAATGGTCGAAAGAAAGCCTGATCTGACCTAGTCTGGAGATCAGATGGCCAAACACCCTAACGGTTGTGCTGGAACTCTCATCCAATAACTGATGGAAGTGGATGCAGAGATCCTTGGCCGGGCCCCAGGTGGAGCTCCAGGAGTCCAATTGTCTTTTTTTTTTTTTTTAATTAGTTTTTCAAGACAGGGTTTCTCTGTGTAGCTTTGTGCCTTTCCTGGGACTCACTTGGTTGCCCAGGCTGGCCTCGAACTCTAGTTTGGGTCATATTGACAAAAATCAAACCAACACAATTGACCCCATATCAATGTGACAAATGAACTAACTGTTAAGCCATAACTGTTCCTTTCTTCTTATTCCCCAAGATCACACATTAATACAAACATTACATTATTAATATTTCAAATTATTAAAGTCCCACAGTCTTTAAAAATTTAAATACTTAAAATATTCAGTCTCTTTAAAATAGTTTCTTTTAAAATCCAGTCTTAAAATTTAAGACTCCTGTAAAATTAAAACAACAACAAAAAAAAGTACTTTTTTTTACTTCAAGAGGAAAGAACCAGGGCATAGTACCAATCAAATCAAAGTGAAACCCAGCTCCAACTATGGAAATATCTTTGTATCCAATGCCTGGGATCCATTCACAATCTTCTAGGCTCCACTAAAGGACTTGGGTCATTTCTCTGGCTCTGTCCTCTGCAGCATACACAGGTTATCTCCTAGACTCAGAGTGGCTCCACTCCATTCCTGCTGCTGTCTTTGGTGGTCACCCCACTATATTAGCATGTTGCTGGATATTTGAGCAAACTGTGTAAAGATGTGTTGCTATTACCTACTTGCCTAAGGCACCTTATTGGTTTAATAAAGACCTGAATGTCCAATAGCAAGGCAGGGGACATTAGGCAGGGCTTCTGGGCAGAGAGAGGACCTTGGGGTGAATCTAGACAAAAAAGATATTTGGCAGCCAGACCCAGAGGAGGAAGTGGGATTCATGGAACTGAGCAGAGGTAAAAAGCCATGTGGCAGGAGGTAGAGTAATGGAAATAAGTTTAAGTTTTAAGAGCTAGTTGGGAAGCTAAGGCAAGCTTTCATAATTAATAACAGTCTTCATGTCATTATTGGGGGATTGATGACACCAAAAGAAAGAAAGTCCAGCTACGTTTCCTGCCTACTGTCCAGCTTGTATATTTACATGGGGCCTGAGAAAGCTAAAAAAAATGTCTCCAACAGGGAGTCAAATGCGGTTGGTTTCCTGTTAACCATAGTTTCTTTGGGTAGGCCAGGTGCTCTCAGAAAACAGAGGTATGGCTCCTTTGAGAGACCCTGTTGTATAGCCAGCAATTGAACAGCTGGAACACTATGAGTAGGAGACTAGATAAAAATGGGTACCACATGTAGGCCATCCAACTTCTTAGAGCTGGGGCAGTTAGATCTAGCTCCTAGAAGGTACCCATGGGCATGAGCCTAGGCTCTCAAGGAACCAAGGGGATACCCATGGTCATGAGGCTAGACTCTCAAGGAACCAAGGGGCATCGAGCCAGCTGACAGCACCATGTGCTAAGCTGAGCCTTGCAGCAGATGGTCTAGATGTTTAAGGCTTGGGTCATGTGGTCAGAGAATGCTGCAGACAATTAGTAAAGCCAGATCCAGACTGAAAAAATAAAACCGTCTAAACATGTACAGAATGTTTTAAGATGTGTGCTTAGATGCTGAAAATGCATATAGATATTCATAGAAAACAAAACAAATAGTTTAAAAATAATAAAGTAAAGTCTTTAAAGAAAGATTAAAGTAATGTAAAAAGAGTAAGTCACACAAGGATGGGAAATATACAAGGCATCTGGGTCTTGTATGGTGTTTTATTGACTTTGAGCTTTTTGAATGCTGATGAGCAAAGAATGCTACAAAGGGACATTGGATTATTAAAAACAAAACAAAACAAAGAAACTACTGAATTAAACCATCCTACAAATTTTAAGACTATCTTAATTTTAGAATGGAAGTCAGAAAATGTGTTACAGTGGGGGAGAGGTTATGATTTTGTTTTCAGTGGAAACAAAAAGCTATGGATTCCTTCAAAATTAAGGGGGAGACCTCCTGAAAATCTTGACTATAGACATGAAAGAAAAAACTAAGAAAAACTACATGACAGGTGACATATAAGCTGATCCCTCTACTATGGGAACAGCTCTGAGACTAGATGACACATGATAAATCTTGTTGGCTACAGAGTCCTCATGGATTACTATTGTATGTCATCCTTCCATATTGCGTGGATGGAGATTTGTATTGCAGTTTGGTTATACACTCCAAACTAATTTATAAAGTTGATAGATGCCTTTCACTTGCTCAAACACAGAAAAGAGAATACTCCTTAGCTGATTTGTGCATACCACATGTTCCATACTTGTGTTAATGCAGGTATGTATGCTACCATTAAAAGTTTGTGTGTTTTCAATAAATAAATAAAAAATGAACCAGACACTCATGAAAAAAAGTAGCCCAGGTGATCCAGCCTCTCAGAATGCCTCTGTTGCAGTTTCTTCACAAATCTACATCTAGGACCACTTCAGAGAAGCTAACTTAGAGGGTTCAGAATCACAAACTACCCTTACCAGGACTTCAGATAAACTCTGCACTTCCCTACCACACAGAGACTGGACAACAAATGGTACAGCCAGCTCTCCTGGGACTTGACCATTATCTCAACTTTTAGGGCCCCTGAAAGACACTGTTACCACCAGAGAACAGGCAACAACCCAGAGAACATGATACCCACATTGCCAACAGATGGGGTAGGTGGTTTTTGGTCATTCAGTGGGTTATGGATGCTTATCACTGTTTAGAGGGGTTAGTTGCAAGTTGTTACTGGTCATGGTAAGAGAGGAAACTAAGAAAGAGCAGTTAGATTCAAGGCTCTCTTTCTGAAAAGAAAAATGGGCCAATAGAGAAATTATAGGAAAAGGGGGTATATTATTGAATCTACTTTTAAACAAAAAGTAACTATTAATCTCAAATATTTTATATTGGTATGGATTTTTATATATTGATACAAATTTAAGGTTATTTTTGTTTTAATATACTGTATACATGGTTCTATTCTTGTTCAAGGTATTGTACCTATGCAGCTCATTTAAAAATGTAATGTATAATATAGAAATTCAGGTTAGTAGTTAGTCATCTGTAACAATCAAATTTGTGGCCAAGTTAAGTATATTTTCAAGGTCAAACATATATTTTAGATATAAAATTGGTCTTTAAACACTTCAGAGACCAACAGAATATGGCCTTTAAGTTGTTTTAATAACATAAGGCATTTAATGACAGACATATCTGATTCTGGCAGCACCAATTTACTTTAAAAAAAAAAGATGATGGGCATAGAAGAACCTCCATATAGTTTGTTTTAATTGTGATAAAGTTTGTCAATAGGCAAAAAACTGCCCTTACCTTTACTGTTGACAGTATACTGTGCAAATTGGACAAGCAGGACACAAAAGAAGCTAACTGCCAAACTTTGCCAAGACAAGGGAAGACAGTCCTTCAAATATTCCTGCTTCACAAAAATGTCCATCAAATAATCTAGGCCAGTAGGCTAAAGATGGATTCCACAACATTACAGAGGCACTTTGGGGGCTGAACAAGCATCCATATGTCTCTGTACTTTCTATAGTTTTGGAAGTTGCTTGCTCTGCACTTCCTGTTTACTCAGGTATATCTTTCTCAGGTCTCTGATGGGGTTGAAGACTAGACAGTTATAGTTATAACTTTCCTTCTTACCAAATTCAGAAAAGAAACTCACAAAAGAGATGTAAAGAATATAAGGTTAAAAGACATAAAACTGTAAGTTGTTTATCTAAGAAAATGTTTTAATGTCTTAAAAAATATTTTTGGGGTGGTAATACAACACATAATGTTAATATGATAGAAAATTATTTAGGTATAAAACTTTGAACTCATAAAGATAGGATAGATAATACATTAAATTTACTTAAATTTGCCAAATATAGATGGACTGGACATTGTGGATGTAGTCATTACTTGATAATTGTTCTTATTTTATATAGACAAAAAGGCAGAAATGATGCAGGATATTTTAGCAAACTGTGTAAAGATGTGTTACTGTTTTACCTTGCCTGCCTAAGGCACCTGATTTGTTTAATAAAGCGCTGAATGTTCAATATCTAGGCAGGAGAGGTTAGGCAGGACTTTCTGGCAGAGAGAAGAGCTTGGGATGAATCTAGGTATGTAAGATATTCAGCAGCCAGACACAGAGGAAGTGGGGTGCACAATACTGAACAGAGGTAAAAAGCCACATGGCAGAATGTAGATTAATATAAAGTGGTTAATTTAAGTTATAAGAGCTATTTGGGAATAAGCCTAAGCTAAAGGCCAAGTTTCATAATCAATAATAAATTTCTATGTAATTATTTGGGAGGCGACATTCCCATGAGAAAGAAAGTTCATCTACATTGGCATCTGCAAAATGCTGGGTTTTCTGCTGCAACTGAGCAGCACTTTCACCAATAGCCTCTCCTGGCTTCCTTTTGGGATGTCAACCCTGTCACACAGTGCCAAGCCTTAGCTTCTCTCCATGTCCTCTTTATACTTTCAAAACCAGCATCACCTGGGTTATTTTCACACTATCATGTTCAGCTTCCAGCTTGAGGTACAATGTTGGCTACTTCAGGAACAAAGCTTTTGTGTGCTAACCCCAGGGAAACACTTCCCAGAAGACTTACATCAGTGATGTTAGTCTCTTGTTAATTGTAGCTGATTCTTCAGTTCTATCTGACCAAACAGCATGGGTTCTTCACATAAAAGGCCCTCTAGAATCTTTCCTTCCTCCTGAAACCTCACGAACAAGGCCCCCATCATCTGCACTGTTTGCAACATTCTTATCTTCCACATTCCTATAATACAGCTGAGCTCTCAGCCAGGTGGTGGTGGTACATGCCTTTAATCCCAGCACTCAGGGGGCAGTGGCAGGTGGATCTCTATGAGTTCAAAGCCAGCCTGGTCTATAAAACAAGTTCCGGGAAAGGCACAAAGCTACACAGAGAAACCCTGTCTCGAAAAACCAAAAATAAATAAATAAATAAATAAATAAATAAATAACAATCAAACAAACAAACAAAAAAAAAAGCTGATCTCTTAACATTCAATGCCTTTTCGAGCCTAAATTTCAAAAGTCCTTTCACAATCCTCCCCAAACAACATGACCAGAATATCATAGCAATACACCACTATCCTGGTAACAACTTTCTTAGTTAGGGGTTCTATTACTGTGATAAACACCATGACACGTGGTTCTCAACCTTCCTAATACTGTAACCCAGGACACCAGCCTAGGATGGCATAAGCATACATTTTTATATAGAGGGAAAGGAATAAGACATGGACATAACAAAGACACACTGTATATATGCATAAAATTTCAAAGAATAAATTAAAAATTATAAAATGTCAAAAGTAGAAGATCCAACAAAATGATGTAATAGCTTGAAATCACATTTTCTTCAATGAAGGGGAAGCAAGAGACAGTAAAAGGGAAGGGCTAATGGTAACATGAAGCTGGAAAAGCCAGCACACAACATGAAGGAATTTTCCTGACAGATTTAGGTTGCTATAGCAAAATCAAAACCTTTTTTCTTTTGCTTTAATAAATTATTTTATCTTGGAAGCTTCATGAACATTACCACTGTCCTACTCAACAAGAAACCTAAGTCATCAATCCCTAGTCCCACGCCCAGCCCTGGAACAGATCACCAGCTGCAGGCTCCCATCCTTCTATGCCACCATATCCAGAAGATCACAGAGATGTTATGTTTCCCTTTACATCAATGATTGTATTTATTTAGATATTGTCTTTCTGCCTTTTAGCTAATAATCATAGAACAAAATTTCCATAATCTAAAGAAGGAGGTGTCTATCAAAGTACAAGAGGCATACAGAAGGCCAAATAGACTGGACAAGAAGAGTTCCTTTGGCACATAATAATTGAAATGCTAGTGGGCTGGGGATTTAGCTCAGTGGTAGAGTGCTTGCCTAGCAAGCACAAGGCCCTGGGTTCGATCCTCAGCTCCACAAAAAAATAAATAAATAAACAAACAAACAAACAAATAAATAAATAAATGAAACACTAAATGTACAGAACAAAGAAATAATAGTAAAGGCTGCAAGGGCATATAAGGCAGGCTGATTAGAATAACAATTGACTTCACAATAAAGACTCTAAAAGCCAGAAGGAGATATATACATATCCCTAAAAGTTCCACTGGGAAACTCCTGCAGCTAATAAACTCACTCAGCAAAGTATCAGGATAAATATTAATGCATAAAAATACCTACATGTAAATGACAAATGAACTAAGAAAGAAATCATGTTAAAAGCTTTCACAATAGCCTCAGCAGTAAATATAAAATATAAAATATCTTGAGACAACTCTAATCATGTATGTGCAATACTGTTATGATAACATACTTTAAGACTTTAAATGGGGCTGGAGAGATGACTCAGTGATTAAGAGCATGGCTGCTCTTCCACGGGACCAGGGTTCAATTCCCAGCAACCACATGGCAGCTCACAACTTCCTGTAACTCCAGTTCCAGGAAATCTAACATAAAATAAATGAGCAAGTAAGTGAGCAAGTAAGTAAGTAAGTAAGTAAGTAAGTAAATAAATAAATAAATAAATAGAATAAAATATTTTAAAAACTTTAAGACATGAAAAAAGAAACTGAAGATGACATCAAAAGATGAAAAGATCCTCCATGCTCATTAGATTTACCAATATTGTAGAAATGTCTATACTACCAAAAGTAATCTATAGATTCAAAGCAACCCCTATCAGATGTCCAAGATAATTCTTCATACATCTTTAAAAGACAGTTTTCAGCTTCATACAGAAACAAACAAACAAACAAAAAAACCCTAAATTTTTAAAAAAATAATCCCAAATAACAGAAGAACAGCTGCAGGTATCACCCAAGTCAACTTGGCACAGCTGGAAGCATCTGACAGCAGGATCCTTGAGTGAAAAAATGCCTCCATACGATCTGGCTATTGTAGTGGGTAGCCATCCCAGCATTGGCCTGGAAGTTCCAACCCCCACTGAGGCTTTGGTAATGGTCACGCCCACAAGGCGGGGCAGAGGAGGAAGCGGAAGACGAAGGATTGGGAAGAACTCACTCTCTTGGTTCCTGGACTCTGGACGCTGGAGGTAGACCGAGCAGAGTTCTCCAGAGAACAACGCCGGATTGTGCTATACCCTTGCCAGACCCTGTAACCTACCCCCTCATTTGTAAGTACCCACAAAAATAAACCTCCCTTTTAACTACGTGGAGTGGCCTTAATAATTTCACCAATATCTGGCGCTCATGTGGGGCAAATTCCAAAGGCCCAAGCGGCTCCCTCCCTCAGCCTCCTCCCCGGCTGGCAGGTACCTAAACCCACCTGCAAAGTTCCATTTAACCAGGGGACGCCTACACGGTTCCATTCCCGAAAAAGGGAGCAGTTTGTCCGGTCTCAGTTCCCTAGCTTAGCCCCTAGACCAGCGAAAACCGCTGTGAGTGAGGCATTCCCACTCCTCCCTGAGTGCTGGCTCCCTGCCATCTTGGCTCCTGCCTTCAGCTGCCACCAGCCAAGGTTGCCAGCAGGCCTTGCTTTGGAGCTATACCAACGCCTCCTGCTGGCTGAAGAGTGCTACTGCACCTCCCAAAACCACGGAAAGGTAAGCTTCTTTCAAGTAAAAGTACCTGATAATTTTACAACTTAAAAACGACTAACAAATTTTGAGTAATTCTTGTAATATGGCTGACAACATTACCTCACAAGAATTTAATAACCTTTTTGCCTGTATGATGAATGACATTTTCCTGGAAATATACGACCTCCCTAAAGACATATCTGGCCTGTACCATTTTGACATTCATTGTAATAATTCACACAGTGATCAAACACTGGTTTAATAATAAGAACAAAGATGAGTCATTATTGGGACTGATACAGGCTTTAAGAGATAAAAATGAAGGCTTACAGAAAAAGATTCTGTCTCTGGAATCTGCTAACCAGGATTTACAGGCTTTAAAAGTTAGCAATGAATGCTTACAGAAAAAGATTCTGTCTATGGAATCTGCTGACCAGGACTTACATAAAAAGATTCTCTTTCTGGAATCTGCTAACCAGGAATTACAGGTTTTAAAAAGATAACAATGAAGGCTTACAGAAAAAGATTCTCTTTCTGGATCTG